>NC_090450.1:572111846-574511846 GCF_031143425.1 Pleurodeles waltl | reverse complement strand
TCCCAAAATACTTTAATCGTTTCTTGCCTCATCAAATTGAGTCCCTCCTGTATTCCTTGTCAACTGTATGATAATGTTCTTACCTATCATCAGCGGTTTTATCACCGGAGTTCCCCTCAAGGCATTGAATGTTGTTTTAGTTGGGCATGTTGATTGATTTCCCTTACACAGGGCTCGAATGCAACATTCTTTCTCTGGTTTGCTGATTTTTGTACCCCAATTTTTCAGCAATTCCTCATATTCAAATATTCTCTCAACCGTGCCTTGGTCAGCCCATGTCATTAATGTAGATTCTCTCTGGCTGATCCATGCATATGTGTTGAATTTACTTTTGAGAGTTCCCCTGTTGTGAGATTCGCAAGTGATGATATATGATGCAACAGCCGCAGGACATTTGACCTATTAAGTATATCCCAAGGTCCCTGTGATGCATATAGAGGGGTGAATATTATTTCCAGCTGTTCATTGCTTTCCTGAAAATTTGCAGTGTTTGTGTTTAATGTCCCATTGTACTCCTGCTCATACCCTGATCTATGTGCAATGGGATGTTCTCGACTTGTTATATAAACAGGCGAACAGTGGCTTCATTCTCTGCTGCAGGCATGTTCCTGAGCCATCTCTGTTGCCTCTGTAAGTGGGTTTATTTCTTGTGTAGGTTTCAGTTCCTTGTAGTCAAATTTTTTGTTTCACTTGTCTTTATGCCAGAGCACTTGCCTCCTGCGTCCCTGTAGATTCTATCCTGATTATTCCATTATTAGATCCTTGTGTGGATTCTTCCTGGGGTTGTTGCCAAGTTGCGGGGATCATTGTACACTCTCTATTGCATTTTCTTTGTAGATGTGGATCCCCACTATTTGTATGTAGGGATGACCCTGCTGCCTTGGCCCCTGTGGAGCTCCTCCTCCCCTCCTGATCTGGCAGATAAATTGCATGTTTCTTCTTGAGAATAGCCCCTCCCATAGGGTCATCGCCCCCACTCACCCATGAGGAGCTTCTCTAGGCCCATCGCAGATTCTGTCTCACCGGTCTGTGAGAATGCTTGTTCTGTCATTGGAATTGGATCATCTATTTCCTTTTTGCAACCTTCGCCTTTGGGGTGCGCCTGGTAGGAGTTTGCTGTGGGCCTTTGCCAACCAAATGATATGACTACCTGCCACATTTTTGACCGTTTGAGAATTATATTCTCTTTTACTGCCTGAGTCTTCCCGAGTTCCTGGGGCGATGTGTGCGTGGGAGCAGCTTTCGGGTGCCAGAATAGATAGCGGTCTCTGCTGGAAAATTGGGTAGGTCTCGAGCTGTACTGGCATATTACCAGATGCTTGTGTGACTTTTCCAGTGCAGTTCAGTCCATTAGTGTTTTTTGTGACTTTAAGTGTTTTTTTCAGCTTCTACTTCTGTCGTCTTGTTTGTTGTAGTTGTTGATTATCCCTAGTATAAAACTCATGCGGTGACTTGGAAGTTACTTCTGGGATTTGCTCTTCTGTGCCATTTTTGGCAGCATTGGTGTCCAGAGAGGTCGTCAGTGTTGGCTAAGCAGTAATAGATTGCCTATTGTTTGATTATGTCTCCCTGCTTCCTTCCTCACCTTCTATGGATGCAGGAGATCCCCCTTTACAGGTTAATTTGGTAGGCACTGTGTCCTGGTGCTTTTCGATTGGCATCCCACCATACATTTTTCTATTAGTTTCATCGGCTGCTTTGCAATGATGGATGAGGCTAGTTAGCAAATCTGGCAGGGTCGATAGTTTGTTTATTATTTCATCATTGCGGCTCCCTTCTACCGCATTGCACCTGCACCGTCTCTCTACGTCTGTACTGCTCTAGACACTTGTGATCTGCAGAATCAGTGTGGCATCAGGATGGGAGCCACTGGACTCGCCAAACCGACAGAAGTACTCCATTTGCGGACTAGCCCAGAGTGAACTGGAGCCATCCTGATGAGATTCAGCATAACCAACTGGAAGGCCTCAACCTGAACATGGTCACCACATGGAGTTAGAGACTCTGGATTCATCTTTTTTAATGTCGAAATCTGATCTGACAAGGAAGAGCTCAGCTTCAAGGAACTGTGTCAAGAAGCTTAACGGACCTGGGAGCAGGACCAGTTCTTCAAGGAAAAAAATGATTTCTCCTTCCTGTGGTTCTTTATATGGGAATATCTTTCGGGGATATGGTTCCCCATTGGGATAGGCTTTGGAGTATCCCAGCGGGCCTCAGCCTGATATAGTTTGGTCTTCTGCTCTCTGATGGCTTTCATGTGCATTAGGGAATAGGAGTCTCTGCGCAAGGTGTCATGATCAGATCAAAACACCACAAGCAGTTGATGCGAGTCTGATAAGGACCAGTTTTAGGGAGATTGGGCCAGATGCAGGAAACACTTTGCGACTCGCAAACGGCAAAATCTGCCGTTTGCGACTCGCAAATGCGTGTTTCCTATGCAGAAATGCATTCTGCGAGTCGGGACCGACTCGCAAAATGCATTTCAGAATCGCAAATAGGAAGGGGTGTTCCTTTCCTATTTGCAATTCCTAGTGGTATGCAATACCATTTGCGATCGCATATGCGGTCGCAAATGGTGTCGCAGTTACCATCCACTTGAAGTGGATGGTAACCCACTTGCAAATTGGAAGGGGTCCCCATGGGACCCCTTCCCCTTTGTGAATGGACCACAACCTATTTTTTCAGGGCAGGTAGTGGTCCAAAGGACCACTACCTGCCCTGAAAAAATACCGAAACTAAAGGTTTCGGATTTTTTTTTAAGTGCAGCCTGTTTTCCTTTAAGGAAAACGGGCTACACTTAAAAAAAAAAACTGCTTTATTTAAAAGCAGTCACGAACATGGAGGTCTGCTGACTACAGCAGGCCTCCATGTTTGCGAGTGCCCATAGTCGGTATGGGGCCGCAATTTGCGACCCACCTCATTAATATTAATGAGGTGGGTCTTTGCGACCCCATACCGACTCGCAGAAGGTGTCTGAGACACTGTTCTGCATACCAATTTGCGAGTTGCAAATTGCGAGTCGAAGGACAGGCTTTGGAGTATCCCAGTGGGCCTCAGCCAGATATAGTTTGGCCTTCTGCTCCCTGATGGCTTTCATGTGCATTAAGGAATATGAGTACCAGGGCAAGGGATCATGATCAGAATCAAAACACCACTTGCAGTTGACGTGAGTCCAACAAAAACCAGTTTTTGCAGCATCTGCAGCAGGGTATAAACCCAAAATCTTTTCAGAGGACACACTTGACCTTGTTGCTGTCAAAAAGATGTGGAATTTCATCAGTGAAGCTCTGAGAAAAGCTGTAATACTCTGAATGAGGCACAGAAAAACAGAACAAACACATTAAATACTGTCATCATATCCGCTGCTGGAGTTGCGGCTGAAGCTACATGGCAACACTTGGCAACGTTTGAGAGCTATTTTGGGGGAAAACTTTCTAGATCCAGTCTGGTGGCTAGTGAATATTCTAATATGACAAATCTGCAGAAAGATGTATCCATCAGAATAAGTATATATGGGATATAACTCTGCGTTATTTATTGACTTCTCTGAATTGGCCAGGGGACCACCTATAGAAATCGTACGGAGTCTGTAAAAATCCCCATGCTGAGCTACCCTGTGTGACAGGCCATGAGGAGGAGTCAGTTACACACTAGTGTTTTCTGCTTCACAACCCCACTAGAAGTCACAAAGTGCTTGGGGGGCCAAGAGAAATATGCAAGGTTGTTCAAAAAGTGTTTGACATAAGAATCTGTTAAACTGCTCCTGGATAGGGTTCTAACTGTAATCTTGTATCCTTAATACAGGTCTTGCCCTTTGGCCTTAGGTAAAAACAGCACAAAGCTTGCACGTGCCAGCATCATTTATGTTTTTTCAAGGTAGCATACGTACTCTGAGATCTTGGTGAATAACATTGGCGTTGGCATTCATTACAGGGACTAAAACTGAGGACTTGGGAGGGAATATACATTTAGGATCTGTATCAGCAGTGCTGATTGTTTTCTCTGTTGCCTCCTTTATATGAGTGGAACAAAAAGGTTTTACAAAAGTGTCAAGAATGGGCTTGATAAGGCTTTAAATCTGACAAGTTATCTATATTATTGCTTAACCTGGAGTGATAAAAAATACATGATGTTTGTTTAGGAGGAATACTAATATACTAATATCTTTGTTTAGTTTTTTGGCAGTCTCAAAAAGACGTTATGAAGACGTATTACATTAACCAGAGGTGAAACCCACTATAGAAGTGAGGAGTGTGATTCCTCCAATATGTAGACAGTGTACCAAGAGGAGCAGGGCATGTTTGCGGTAATCTGGCCAGGATCACTCCTCTGACAGATCCTTACGATCGTCTTCTCTCAGTCTTTTCTGTATAGTTGTTGTGTCTCCGGAACAGTCTTTCTATGCTGATCTTCCTTTGGTGATTTATTCCTGTGTTCCTTTTAGTGCCTTTTCTAGGAGTCATCATCCCATGACCTTTTGCAGCAGTGTTTCTTTGGAGTCAGTCTTTATTCCCTATGAGCCTTAAGTGATATCTAGCAGCAGAGGAGGGGCGTGTCATCTTTTTATGCAAGAATTGCAAGGAACACTTCACCTGGAAGGTTCAAGAGCTATAGTGTACACCTGATCATCTTCTAGGCTTCGACTTGAATATAAAGTCAAGGAATATGACACTCTGAATGAAAATACACTGGAGTACTGCAAACCTCTCTCCACACAAGGAGTATGCAATACTGGGATGTTACTTTTGAACTCTGAGCGGAGATAGACCCGTTTTCTAAGAGCTATTTTGGAAGGCCCATCTGCCCCCCCCCCCCCCCAAGGGGGGCAGAAAGCCCACCAGAGACCAGGGAAGATTGTTTTTCAAAATAAGAGGTTGGGGGGTATGGCCATACCCCCACCCCAAATAAATGGGGCCAAAGTGGTTGGGCCCACCAGTGGGCAGATTGGGCAATTACACCCGATCCACACCCCGGGGGGACAGAAAGTCTACTAGATGCCAGGGAATACAAAAAATAAAAGAAAATAGTGGGGTGGTGGCTACCAACCAGTATGGGCCTGGTAATGCCCCCACCCAAACTGAAGGGGATAACAGTCTTTCAGCTCTCCCCCGCACACTAAAACATCTTATCCCATGGCAAGCAAGAGGACATTTGATTATTTTAGTTTTTTGTTTTACATTTGGGCCATGAGAGCTTGGTAACCCTCAAAATCGTCCCACTTTGAATGGTGAGGGCTGCACTTTTTTTTTTACTTTGGGACGCTGCCATGTATAAAAATCCACAAGACCGAGACACATCTGAAAACTAAACATCTAGTTGATTCCAGGGTGGTGTGCTTCACATGCACCCGCACCATTTCCTTACCCACAATGCCCTGCAAACCTGCAACTTTGCTGGAAAGCACACATTTTTCCCACATTTTTGTGATGGAACCTTCCGGAATCTGCAGTAATCCACAAAATTCCTACCACCCAGCATTGTCTCATCTATAACGATAAAATTTCTGCTGCACTTGTCAGCTTAAAAAGTTTTTTTTTCAAACTGCCCTTTTGGACCCACTTTGGTTCCCCCTCAATTTCAACATGTTTTTGGCTCTTCCCTGTCACAAACACTTGGCCCACCTACACAAGTGAGGTATAATGTTTACTGGGAGACTGAGGGGAACGTTGGGAGGTAGGAAATTTGTCCCGGTGCAGTGATCCCACACAGAAATGTGGGAAAAATGTGATTTTTTTTAGCTAGATTTGCGGTTTGCTGAGGATTCTGGTTAAGAAAATATTGGGGGATCCACGCAAGTCACACCTCCCTTGACTCCCTTGGGTGTCTAGTTTTCAGAAATGTCTGGGTTTGGTAGGTTTCCCTAGATGGCTGCTGAGCCCAGGACCAAAAATGCAGGTGCCCCCCCACCGCAAAAACAGGTAGTTTTCTATTTGCTAATTTCGATGTGTCCAGATAGTGTTTTGGGGCACTTCCTGTTGCGAGCACAACGCCTACCCACACAAGTGAGGTACCATTTTTATCAGGAGACTTGGGGGAACGCTGGGTGGAAGGAAATTTGTGGCTCCTTACAGATTCCAGAGCTTTCTGTCACCGAAATGTGAGGAAAAAGTATTTTTTTAGCCACATTTTCAGGTTTGCAAAGGAGTCTGGGTAACAGAACCTGGTGAGAGCCCGACAAGTCACCCCATCTTGGATTCCCCTAGGTCTCTAGTTTTCAAAAATGCACAGATTTGGTAGGTTTCCCTGGGTGGCGGCTGAGCTAGAGGCCACTATGCCTACCCACAAAAGTGAGGTACCACTTTTATCGGGAGACTTGGGGGAACGCTGGGTGGAAGGAAATTTGTGGCTCCTCTCAGATTCCAGAACTCTGTCACCGAAATGTGAGGTTTGCAAAGGATTCTGGGTAACAGAACCTGGTGAGAGCTCCACAAGTCACCCCGTCTTGGATTCCCCTAGGTCTCTAGTTTTAAAAAATGCACAGGTTTGGTAGGTTTCCCTAGGTGCCGGCTGAGCTAGAGTCCAAAATCTACAGGTAGGCACTTTGCAAAAAACACCTCTGTTTTCTGTAGAAAAATGTGATGTGTCCACGTTGTGTTTTGGAGCATTTCCTGTCGCGGGCGCTATGTCTACCCACACAAGTGAGGTACCATTTTTATCGGGAAACTTGGGGGAACATAGAATAGCAAAACAAGTGTTATTGCCCCTTGTCTTTCTCTACATTTTTTCCTTCCAAATATAAGACCGCGTGTTAAAAAGACGTCTACTTGAGAAATGCCCTGTAATTCACATGCTAGTATGGGCACCCCAGAATTCAGAGATGTGCACATAACAACTGCTCCTCAACACCTTATCTTGTGCAGATTTTGGAAATACAAACATTTTCTTGATACCTATTTTTGACTCTTTATAGTTCAGCAAATGAATTGCTGTATACCCGGTATAGAATGAAAACCCACTGCAAGGTGCAGCTCATTTATTGGCTCTGGGTACCTAGGGTTCTTGATGAACCTACAAGCCCTATATATCCCCGCAACCAGAAGAGTCCAGCGGACGTAACAGTATATTGCTTAAAAAAATCTGACATTGCAGGAAAAGTTACAGAGAAAAATGGCTGTTTTTTTCACCTCAATTTCAATATCTTTTTATTTCAGTTGTTATTTTCTGCAGGAAACCCTTGTAGGATCTACACAAATTACCCATTGCTGCATTGAGAATGTTGTCTACTTTTCAGAAATGTTTAGGTTTCTGGGATCCAGCATTGATTTCACACCCATTTCTGTCACTGACTGGAAGGAGGCTGAAAACACAAAAAATCATAGAAAGGGGGTATGTCCCAGTAAAATGCCAAAATAGTTTTGAAAAATTCGTTTTTCTGATTCAAGTCTGCCTGTTCCGGAAAGCAGGGAAGCTGGTGACTTTAGCACCGCAAACCCTTTGTTGATGCCATTGTAAGGGAAAAAAACCACAAGCCTTCTTCTGCAGCCCTTTTTTCCCATTTAAAAAAAAAGGTGCAATTTTCACTGTATTTTGGCTAATTTCTTGGCCTCCTTTAGGGGAACCCTCAAAGTCTGGGCACCTCTAGAATCCCTAGGATGTTGGAAAAAAGGATGCAAATTTGGCGTGGGTAGCCTTTTTGGACAAAAAGTTAAGAGGCCTAAGCGAGAACTATTCCAAATAGGCAAAAAAAGGCCTGGCACAGGAGGGAGAAAAGGCCTGGCAGCGAAGGGGTTAATATCAGTCTCTACATTTATCTATTTTCTTCTTACTGTCACAATATCTGATAGAAATTTAATTGAATGCAATTTTGCAGCTCCAATATTGTACCAACATTAAACTCTGTCCACGTTTTTTGTATGTATGTGGGTGTAATCATTGAACTCTTTCTGGTATGAAGAACTCCGCACTGTGTGCCGAAATCGTGTATTGTCTCCATATTTATATTTTTTGGCTTTTGGTATTCTGATTTTGCTTGCTGTAACTTTCCCACTTAAAGGCACAAGCTATTCCCCTCAAACAGTGTGGGACTGATGTTATATCTGGTGGTATCCATTTCTTGGTAATCTCTTATTTTACTAGTAGAATTAGATAAATCATTTATTTCTTATCTCCTTTGATAAGGATAGTATTTTCTCTCTTTTGATTCAATTCCAAATAAGATTAAAATAGGGTTTACCTTTACTGTATAGTGAAATATGTTTGGGAATTTAAAACTCATTCATTCTAGTGAGACTTAAGATTTGAAAATCTTACAAACATGAGAATGTCATATATAACTGGGTCCCACATTTTCTGCATTTCACCACTTGATTTTTCTGAATTCTTCCTACATTTGCAGCCTCCAGTCTATCTTATGGAGTGTAAAGAAATGTTTTTTAATGCAGCAAAATTGACAGTTGCATACAAAATACGCAAAAATTGTCTAGTTTTGATTACACCATTTTTGAATGGTATGCCATGATAGCAGTTATACAGTATATATATTTAAATCCTGTTATACTCCTGGTTGTGTCCTTGACTACATTTTTCCAGGTTGTTAAATTCAATTTTTTCATGAGATCATCCGCAAAGGTTTTCATCTCTTTTTAAGAAGGGACTTCTAGTCATGCATAAAGGCAGGTGTTCCAGAAGAATGCTAGATTGGTGAGTCTACACTATAGTGCAGTAAAGTAATGTAAGTCTAATGTTATACAATATGCCAGTATATGCTTAAAATGTTTTAAGATGCACTTTTTTAAAGTTTTCTGTGCTCCAAATTGATATAAATGTGCTCCTTCTTCACACACTATTTTTGGATAGAGATTGGAGCAGCTATCCTCTATTAGACTAGTCAGGGGTATGAAATAACACTATGATTGTTTTAGCTAAACACACCCAACAGTAAAATAAAAGATCTGGCAGCTGTAATCCACCTTTACCTAACTCTCTTCAATTTCTTCCAAGATTCCAAGTTTATAAGCCCATCTAAAGCTTGGCAGGACAGGGTATTTTGAATTTTTAAAATCTTATCAAACTCTTACGGTATACAATTAAATAGGAAATTTAATTTTGGAAGAATGGTCATCTTGATAAGTTTAACCTGCACATATATGGTTAATGGTAGATTTGGCCATGTTTTAGATATTGTCCTATGATATTAACATCCCTAGATATCTTATTTTATTGGTGACAGTTTGTATGCTTTCATCCATGGGCATAATGTATTCCACGACTGCTGTGTTGACTTTGTTTAGATAGTATCCCTAAATTTGTCCATATTCTGTAGCTAATTCCTCTATCTGTTTTCTTTTATCTTGTTAGGTTCAGAAGTATAGATAATTATGTTGTCCACAAACATTGCAATTTTGTATTTTAAAACCGTTGCAATCAAGGGGAGAAATGCAGGGGTTGTGTCTTATTAACGGTGCCAAGTTTTCTATATACAAATTAAATAAGAGAGGGGAGCGAGGGCATCCTTGTCTTGTACCTCAACCAATCTGAATTTTATCTGTCAGCTTGCCATTGACTAATACTCTTGTAATGGACATTCTATATAAGGACTAAACTGGATGAATAACCTTGGTTGGAATCCAAAATTGGGACTTATATTGCAACACAATGGCCCAATTTACACAATCAAAGCCTTAGCGGCTTTTAAAGTTATCACAGCAAGTCATTTTTCATAGGGTACTACTAGGTCGATGGAACTGATCAATAGATATGTAAGGTCATGCAATTGCCTCCCTTTTACAAAATCCTTCTGATCTTCAGGAATTAGTTTTCCTGCTAGTGACGCTAACTTTTTTGCCATTATATCTCCAAATATTTTATAGTCTATGCTAAGCAGTGAGATAAGTCTGTATGGCTCACATATTTGGAGAGTTTTATTTGGTTTTAGCAGAAGAGTAATTATTGCCTCATGCCGGGAGGGCGGTATAGGAAGGTTTCTAGTTAATATTGCATTAAATAGCTGTTTTAAAACTGGGATGACCTCTTTGTTTACCTTCTTGTTTAGTTCTCCTCGTAGGCAAACTGGGCCTGCTGGCTTTCCATTCTTGAGGCTCTGAATGAGGTGATGAATCTCTAATTCTGTAATCTCTTGATTAGTCAGCATTAGCCAAGGATTATTTATAACCTTGTCTTCCATATAAAGATCCTAGGAGAATTTATGAAAGGCCTGTTCCATTTCTTCTTGGTTAGTTTCATTTGTTCCCTTTTTGATATTTGTATGCTGGTAATATGAATCCTGACCCTCTCGGCTCTGTTGATCCAGGCAAGCATTTTGCCACTCCCCCCCACCCCATACTCTTTATGTTGGTATTTACTTGCTTTACAGCCTGCCATATTTCCCTGCTCTATAAACTCTTTTAAACTCCCTATATGCCTTCTCCAGCTCAGTTACCACAGCAGTTCTTTGCTGTAGGTCTTCTGTTCCTACTAGTTTAAAGTCAGTTCCTCTAATTTTTTCTAATATGGACTGTTCATCCTCATGCTCCACTTAACTGTTCATTTTGAGCTTTTGGTGATTATTCCTTGCAGAAGTGCTACATACATATGCAGACGACAAATTTCCAACTTGTATCTAAATATCAACCAACATTTTTCTTTCAATATCCGGAAGATTTCTTCTTTTGCTAATATCTGTCAACTGCCCACTTGGGACAGAAGTATGGTGCTTAGAATGTTACTTGCATCCATACTACAGAATTGTCAGAGATATAGGCATGAATATGTATCACCTCTCCTAGTGTATCTTTCAATAGTTACCTCTTCTAATATATCTTTCAATTTGAGATCTAATATCTAGTAGTCTGTTCTGGAGAAGCGACCATATTTTTCTTGCTAAAAAAAGTGTAACCTCTCTTCCCCCACCTGTCTATGCCACATATTGAAAAGGCAAACATCTTATTAAAATTTCTTCCCACTAGAATTGGTATTTTACAGTTCACTAATTCTGTGTATAAGCATCTTACTGAGCTTGGGTCATCTATATTCAGACCATACAATCCTGCACAAAGAAAGACTATATGCACACCTTGATTTTTGCAATAGCCCGTCTACCCACTGTAGTGTCCTTGACTTTAATATTTAGACCTCCTTTTATTACAATTGTGACTACCTTTGTTTGACATGTCTGCCCAGTACATATTACATGCTGAATAAACCTTTCTTTACCTAACAAGGCTTTACATTCAAGGTTAGAGACGTGCTTCTTCTAGGACTGCTTCACAACGTCTTAAATATTCGAAAACCAACCTCTGTCTCCTCCTGCATCGTTGTTCATTCACATTCCAAGTTGTAACATTTATTTTTGTGCTGTTAGTCATCATAGTTTTTTTTTGGTTCTTTGTCCATATCTGTTCTCAAAATGTGTCTGTGAGATTTGAGAACTGCTTTTTTTGTCTCCCTTATTCACCCCACCCTGTGTAGACCTCCCGATAGGAATCCTCCTTTCATGTCTGGCACTCTTTGTGCCTTTTAAGAGAGCATTGCCTTAAACTGATTACTTTATTATACTTATTACTAATTTCTTAAAAGGGGGCTGAATTGTGCCTCATATCTTTACCTAAACCTCCTTCATATTCCCCATCAGGTTGTCTACTTATTGTATATTTTGTATATTGTATGTTTTGTCTTTCCACATAATTCACAACATTGTGGAAAATTTAATTTGAACCTTGGCTCCCAATGCTCGTAGTTCCTCCATTCTGGTTCCGTATGGCCTTTGCTTTTCTTTGGTTGTGTGACAAATATGTGATATGATGAGGTTTTTACAACTTTTGTAAGTGGTTTCCTTAGCCTGTAATGATATGGTAAGAATTTGTTCTTTCACTGTATAGTAAGGAAGTGTTCTTTCACTGTATAGGTTCGGACGTTAACAAAGGATTTAAAATTATTCTCTTCACTCTCCTTTGGTAAATTAAAAATCCTTAAATTGTGTCCCCTTATATGGTTTTCTATTCCTTGGAAGGTCTCAGAAATATTTTATCCTGTGCTTTCAATGCTGTTATTTCTTGCATAGTTTTTTACCTCTACAGTTACATCTGCAAAACGAATTTCCAGAACGTTAGTTCTGATCTCTAGATCGTCTCTCTTATGTCCCAAATCTAAGCATGTTTCTTGAATGCTTTTTTTTTATTTTTCTCAGAATTAGCAAAACCTTTCTTGATATCAACTAGCAATTTTCTGAGTGAGAGGGCAAGAGATTCTCTTTGGCTCTCTACACTACCCCCTGACTTATTTCTATCCTCTTGCTGGCTTATTTCATTACTACCGGAACTTCTGCTGTTTTCTAGTGTCATATCTGGTAGTTTGTCTCAACTGTCTTTATCTTCGGGAGCCATTTCTAGGTTCATAAGTCCATCTAATCATTGAATTATACCTGCAGAGATCATGCTTATATGAACAGCTTCATATTATGATTTGACCTCCTTTTGTCTATCCATTGTCATTCACATCCATCTCCATTGCAGAGAAAAGAGAAAGCTTATGAGAGCTAAGTTCTTTTAGTACTTTGTTGGTAATATTCATATTGCCCAGCCCACCACTTCCTCCTTTCTGTGCACCATGCACTAATAGTACCTGTTGTAGTAATCGCTTGTTGGGGAAGATTTGAAAAAAGGACTTACAGGACGGTGTAAGTCTAGTGCCCTTTTTATTTCTGATCAGCCATGGAGGATGTAATTTTCCTAATGTGCTTATTCTCTGGCTTCTTTGTATTTATAGTTGGTTTAATGCAGACTTCTTACTCCTAATTTCTTTAATAATAACAGGGCTGCTTAGACTTACAGAATAGAGTATCTATTTACAGACTTCCAACCCCCACCCCCCAAATCCAGATATAGGGAAACCTTTCATATTATACCTTTGTCTTACTTGGTGGTTTGAGTGAACTGTGCAATTGTTTTATTGTATTTTTACAAGTCTCCTTTTATTTGTAATTCAGTGTTTACCTCTGCAGCCATTGGTGTCCTGATTACATTAGGGCCCCAGACATTTGGTATTTTTGAGCATTGAGTTTTTTCAGGAAGAATACAGTTTCCCACTCTTCAACAGGTATTTTGTTCGCTCAGTGGAAATGTGTTCCCCCATTAACACTGCAGTCAGTTTACTAGGCAAATGGCCTCCTGACGGACATCTTCGCCTGCCACAATGTTTCGTTCCCTCAGGCCACCAAGCTAATTTCACATCAAGATAAGTATAAGAGTTACAAATAAAAAAAGCTATACTTTTCTATGTAAGCATAATCAAAAATAGTTTGGTTTCTATTGTGGAGGTCAATATTCTTGACCTCAATACTGGGACATACAACTAGGGTTGCTACCTGGCCAGTTTTATACCAGCATGACCAGAATTGTAATGTCCTGCCAGTACAAAAGTTTGAAAAATCACTTAAAGCCAGTATTTTCCCCCTTAGCAGTACTTACTTTAAACATTAAGGCCCTCATTCCGACCCTGGCGGTTTCAAACCGCCAGGGTGGAGGACCGCGGGAGCACCGCCGACAGGCCGGCGGTGCTCCAATGGGCATTCCGACCGCGGCGGTAAAGCCGCGGTCGGACCGGCAACACTGGCGGTGTCCCGCCAGTGTACCGCCGCCCATTGGAATCCTCCAAGGCGGCGCAGCTAGCTGCGCCGCCGAGGTGATTCCGACCCCCCCTACCGCCATCCAGTTCCCGGCGGTCCGCCCGCCGGGAACCGGATGGCGGTAGGGGGGGTCGCGGGGCCCCTGGGGGCCCCTGCAGTGCCCATGCCACTGGCATGGGCACTGCAGGGGCCCCCGTAAGAGGGCCCCTAAATGAATTTCACTGTCTGCTTCGCAGACAGTGAAATACGCGACGGGTGCAACTGCACCCGTCGCACAGCTTCCACTCCGCCGGCTCGATTCCGAGCCGGCTTCATCGTGGAAGCCTCTTTCCCGCTGGGCTGGCGGGCGGCCTGAAGGCGGCCGCCCGCCAGCCCAGCGGGAAAGTCAGAATCACCGCCGCGGTCTTTCGAACGCGGAACGGTATTTCGACCGCGGAACGGTATTCTGGCGGCCCCCGACAGGCCGGCGGCGACCGCCGCCGGCCAATGTCGGAATGAGGGCCTAAATGTTAAAAGAAAATACTTTAATTATCAGTAAAGGGTCATTAGGGCAGCTTTAGAACATATTTTAAAGTAAACAAAGACAGAAAATGCATTCTACAAATGAATACAGGCATTACACATAAAGTTCTACTTAAGAATCAGGTAGGGGCCTTTGCAGAATTTAAAAACGTGAGCTGACTTCCTGTATTGTTTGTCTGGTGGTATTTAAACTATTTAAATTGCTTGCATTCAAACATACTGTATTCTACGAAGCAGTCTGAGCAATCATCATGGAATGAAACACACAAAAGGGGATGGTAGGAATGCTTTAAATTTGTCGAACCACAGGCAATCACTCAAGGTAGCATTCCAACCTATTGTTCTTTTTCCCACCGTGCCACCTCAGTCTGGACCCAGTCATATGCAAAACAGACTTGCACCTGCTCCAATTATGAACATTTCTGCCCAGACTGCCAGGCCAGGTCCCACTTGAACTAGAATACAAGCGGGCTCATCATCCAGATATAGCTTGGTTCCAGTGTAGGGTGACTAGATGTCCTGGTTTTCCCCGGACAGTTCCGGTTTTCAGTTGTCTGTCCTGGTGTCCCGACACATAAGTCCCAGTTTTGGGACAAAGGTTGGGTAAATGCAATTGGATGGTATGTATGCTCTCTTTACACAGACTCCTCAGAAGCCGGAAAAAAAGCAATTTATTCTGTTTCTGTCAGACAGCACAGGGTGGGGAGTTCGGCTGCATGCTCCCAGCAGACGGGTATACAAGGTGGGGAGAAGAGCAGGGGGCATAGGGTGGAGGTCCTGCCGTGGATAGTGTTAAGTAAATGTAGCCTATAACAATAATACCTCACTTGTGTGTGTGGGCCAAGAGACCTTGATACAAAAGGCCCAAAGTGCTACATCAAAACAGCAATAGGGGTAGCTGTGGGATTTGGGACTATGCCACCACACATCAAACAGAGGTCAATTTGTTTGTCTAAGAAATTTGCAGAAAATGTGTATTTTTTTACCAAAGTTTGAGGTTTACAAAGACTTCTAGGTAATGGGAGCCACGCAAGACACACACCACTAAACTCATCCAGTTGTCTAGTTTAAAAAAATTTACAGGTTTCCTAGGTTTCCATAGATGCCGGCTGAGCTAGGGCCCAAAATCCACAGCTACCTACTTTGGAAAGGCAAAAGGTCTGTTTTGTGTGGAAAATGTGATGTATCTATATTGCTTTTTAGGCTCTTTCTTGTTGCAGTCACAAGGTCTACCCACACAAGTGAGGTAAGATTTTTATCGGGAGACCTGGGGGAATGCATGATGAAAGGAAGATTGTGGCTCCACACAGATTCCAGAACATTCCATCACAGAAATATGAGGAAAATGTGTTTTTTAGTCAACGTTTGAGGTTTGCAAGGGATTCTGGGTAAAAAAAAACATGGTGTGAGCCGTGTAAGTCACCCCACTTTGGATTCTCCCAGGTGTCTGTTTTTCAAAATTGTGCAGGTTTGCTAGGTTTCCCTAGGTGCCGGCTAAAGTAGAGCCCAAAATCCACAGCTACCCACTCTTCTCAAAAAAGGTCAGGTATGAGCTGCTAGATCCTCCTACAATGACCATCATTGCAGAACAAAGAAGTATCTTGACACAGAAGTGTTAGAAAGGTTTCTGGAGGCTCTAGAGGTTCAGAACATGGATACAACCTCCCCCTTCTGAAGGCACTACCCACCCCAGTACACCTCTGGATGGATAGATCAGATGAACAAGTTACTTACCTTTGGTAACACCTTCTCTGATAGAGATTCTATCTAGCCGCAGAATAGTCCCCATGTGTCGGACTGAATAAGGAAAGTTTTCGAGCACTATCCCAGCGTGCCTGGCAGGTGGCGTCATTCAACTCTGCGTCGTTGTCGGCACCAGAAATGACCTATGCAGTGTCTATAGAACCACCACCTAGGCACGCTGATGTCAGTTACTTTTGTGACTTTCCACACCAGTAGCGCAGAGCCACAATGAAGTCTGACAACTGGTGTGAAATTCTAAGGCCCTTAGAAGGGTGACCCTTAACACTATTATCAGCTCGCAGAGCTGGGAGGATGAGATGGCCGGAAAATAATCTGCTGCCATATAGTCTCTCTTACAGACAAGGAATTACTGAAGGTAAGTAACTTGTTCATCTGATAAAGATTTCTAGCTGTAGATTCCTTACCTTGGAATAGAAACCCAAATAATGCCTCCCCAGAGGTTGGTCTGCAAAGCAGATTTGAACCAGGAAGTCATACAGGACTGAACAGGCAAAATGACTGACCTGACTGTCCAGGTAATAATGCTTGATAAACGTGAGCAGAGATGCCCAAGTTGATGCCTGATGGGACTCTGTGGACTTACTCAGTGGTTGCAGCCTTGGCGCTGGCTGAAGGAGCACGCAAACCCTCAAGGGGTTGCTTCTTGGACAGTGTGCACTAGATCTTTATGAGGAGTACTATCCATCTTGATATGAACTGTTTCTACCCACCCTACCCTTTCTTGTCATCAACATAGGCCATGAAGAATTGATCGTCCACCCGCAACTCTGTTGTGTTATCAAAGTAGAAAAACAGTCTACTTTTTGGGTGCAGACGGTAGAGTCTCTCCTCCTCTTTGGAAGGGAAAGGTGGAGCAATGAAGGTAGGCAGGGTGATGCTCTGGCCTACATGTAGAGGAGACACAACCTTCAGAAGGAAAGAGGCACGAATCCAGGGTACCAGCTTTTCCAGATAGAAGGTAGTTTAGGGGTGGGTATACCGTGAGTGCCTGCAATTTACTGACCCTCTTGAATAATGTAGTGGGCACTAAAAAAGCAGTATTGATGGTCAATAACCTAAGAGGGTGTGAGAAATCTGACCCGAGGCCCTTTACGTACTGCTTGAAGGCATCTGTAGTTGCCATGCCGACCACCCTCACATCTGGAAGGCCTGTAAACACAGTAAAGGAAGGGTAAACCAGGAAGGTTTTCCCACTCACCAACATTAAGAAAGGACTACTGTGTTTTGGAACAGGGAGGCGAGACCACACAAGGAGAAGACCAGTTGGGGGAAAGGAAGTTGTCATAAGACTGGAAGGAGAGAAAGGGTAGAACGAGAGTCCGAAAGAAGAAGGAAGACGCTGTGCTGAGGGAGAACGTTTGAACGCCACTGCTGCAATTGAAGACATCACAGACCCAGAGGAAGTCTCCAAGCTGTGGAGTGAGGAGTGGTGGGCACCCCCAGATGATGCTGAGGAGCTGCCTGTTTATGTGGGGTTGTTGGACTTGGACAAGCAGTGGGACCGCAAGAGACCATTGTGAAAAACTACGCATATTGGGTATACCCTTATTGGTTCCACGTATCTCTGTTGAACCCCGGCTCCTGGTGAAAAGCTTTATGGTCATGGACCAGCACCCAAAGCATTTCAAGCCGAACGTCTCTTTGTGAATTAATACAGATAATCCAGGTGACGCTTTTATCTATCAAACCCCTGCATGTCCTAGATCTCTAATCATCTAAAAGATTCTCCATTAATCCGGGAGGAATCCTCCATACTTTGGCACAGTCATGGTATCATTTGCATGTATGTTCCCCTCACTTTAGGAACGCGGAACGAGGCACACAGAGAAAGGCACATCCCGGAGTTGGTGAAGGTGAACCATACTTATTTATTCCTTTGTATTTACTGCTGTTTCCTTTTTCCGAGACTCCAGGCTGGCATAGTTCCAGAGAAACCATTTGGAAAGGGGAGACAGAAGAAACATTAGTCATTGGACATTCCCTACGACCTATGATGTCAGACTATGTACTTACCTCTGTGTTACTTTACCTTTAACCATTTGTAAATACAAATTAAAAAAAAAAATTTAGAAGAAAACGCAGCCTCCTCATCCATATATCCGGCCCACACTCCTACAGAGGGCAATTGTCCAGAGGCTCAAAGGACGTGCACTTTAAAAATGACAGGGCAAGTTTTAAGTCCTCCTGGGGCATGATGAATGGCTTGTAAGGAAACATAGTTGCAAGCCTTTAAGGAACCTAGGTACATTCTTGAATAAAGAAGGTTGATCAGGCAACTGCAAAAATGCTGAAATGTCTGATTAGTAACTGTACGGAAATGGGGTGACTAATATGGTGTGGTTGTGTAAACTCACCATGTGATACACTTACTAACCACCTTATGTCCAGTAGGTTTTGTCTGTAAAACCATCAGCGCAACCCTAGGTAGCTGTGGCAATGGGCAGCAAGGCTTACACAGAGGAACAAGTAGCTCTTTTTTTTCTTCAAAATACTTTATTGTGTTTTTGGGGATATAACATAATAACAAAAATAACAATAGCAAAAAAGCAATCAGGGGAGCAGGGGATCACCAATGGGCAAAAGACATTGCTAGATATGCGCGTAGCGTGGGTTGTCAGCACCCGGGGCAAGGCAAGTAATTTGCGCCCCCTAACCCGCGGGCACCCGGGGCAAAGCAAGTAATTTGCGCCCCCTAACCCGTGGATTTTAGCACTCGAGTCTCTTCCAAGATGTTGCGCCCGGTGCGGCCGCCCCCCCCTGCACCCCCCACGCTACGCCACTGGATATGCGTAACTGTTGATTATAACAATACACAATTACATTAAAGTGACAAGATAATACAGTATGTTGTACTTAGAATCATTAGAACATTAGGTATATGGTATGGTTCTGCGAGGGGTATATGGACAACACATGTCTTTGTAGGTGTGAGTTGAAAAAGTGTTATTAAAGAGTGTAGGGTACAGATGGGGACGAGATGTGGAGTCGGAAGAGGGATAATAGCAATGTTAAGAGACATGGGGGTAATTATGACCCCGGCGGTCCTGGATCGCCACTGCCCAGGGGATTATGAGTCCCCATCTGCCAGCCTGTCCATGGCGGTGTTTACCGCCATGGAAAGGCTGGCGGTAAGGGGGACTCGGAGTGCCCCTGGTGGCCCCTGCACTGCCCATACACTTGGCATGGGCAGTGCAGGGGCCCCAGGCACAGCCCCATCGCGCATTTCACTGCCCGAATTACAGGCAGTGAAATGCGTGACGGGTGCTGCTGCACCCACTGCACATCAACATTGCCGCGGCTCTATTACGAGGCGGCTTCAATGTTGATGTGACTTGTCCGCTGGGCCAGCGGAAAAGTCATAATAGGGCACCACGCATACCGCCAGCACTGACGGTATTGTGAAACCCGCGGCTTCAGCGGTCTTTGTCAATGACCGCCAAAGTCGTAATGAGGGCCATGGTGTTATGATACGGTATATAAGCTGTGTATGGAGAAAGATTTTCTCAGATGGGGTTGTCCTGGATAAAAATATCAAGGGTTTTCCAAATGCATTAAGAGGTGATTGGCTGGGATCTATCATGTGATTGTGTGGTATGAGTGCTTCTTAAATTTGATACCCAGGCCCTCCAGGTATGGTAAGAAACGTTTTTGTTTGATTTCCATTCTATCAGAATTATCCTAATGGCTATGGTGAGCAGTAGGTCAAGAAAAAAATAGGTCAGTTTCCGGGAGGATAATAGGAGGAGTGGCAAGAAGCGGACTCAATACAACAGCCGGAAAGGATAATTTTCTTTTTATTTATTTTTAATCTTTTGGAGTTGTGATGTTATATTCTGCCAATATTGTTGTAGGTTTGGGCAGGAGAAGAACATGTGCTCTTAATCGGCATTAGGGAAGTCGCAAGACCAGCAGGAGTTAGTGTCTTTTAATTTAAGTTTGTGTAGTTTCATGGGAGTCCAATATAGGAAGTGCGTTACAAAAAAAGGTTATTAGCCTTAGTTGATAAACTACAGTGTAAGTATTCTGCACACTGACTGGGATTAGTCGTATAAATAACTTTACACTGTCATGTTGTGCCCAGGATGAAATAATATCATGTGAGAGATTTGGTTCAAAATGCCAGATCTATGAGTTAGGAAGTAACTGAGTTAGAACATATATTTCTGAGTCACCTTGCTCTAGAGGGGCAGGATTATTATTTGTGATCACGGGTGTTACTTGTTAATGTTGATCGATTAGTAGGAGAAACTAGGGGGACACAATCAGTGTCTTCTACAAAGAGCAGATAGACAACAACACACACAACAGCAAGGAAATATTCAACATCATCAAGGAACTCACTAACCCCAAATCCTGCTCCATGGACCCTCCCCACTCACAAGACCTCTGCGACTCCCTTTCCATCTACTTCCACCGCAAGATCGCAGACATACATGGAAGCTTCGCAACGCCATCCCGCACCACCACTGACACGGCCAACCCCATCGCACCCTGCCGCACCAACGTACTGAGCACCTGGACCCCCACCAACGATGAAGAAACCACCAAAACTATGAGCACCATCCACTCAGGCTCTCCAACAGACCCCTGCCCTCAACAAGTCTTCAATAAGGCCAGCCAAATCATCGCTCCCCAGCTCCGGACCATCATCAACATCTCCTTCGAGACCGCCACTTTTCCGGAAAGCTGGAAACATGCTGAAGTCAACGTCTTGCTCAAAAAACCCAAAGCTGACCCCAAAGACCTCACAAACTACTGACCTATCGCCCTATTCCCCCACCCCCGGGGAGGTCATAGAGAAGATAGTCAACAACCAACTTTCCCACTTCCTGGAGGACAACAGCCTACTCGACGTCTACCAGTCTGGATTCCGCAAAAACCACAGCACCGAGACCATCCTCTTCGCCTGCACCGACGACATCAGGACCAGGCTTGACAAAGGTGAAACCGTTGCCCTCATCCTTCTCGACCTTTCCGCAGCCTTTGACACCGTATGACACCAAACCATTCGCACACGCCTCTTAGATGCTGGAATTCAACACAAAGCCCTGGACTGGCTCACCTCCTTCCTCTCCGAAAGAACACAAAGAGTTTGCCTCCCCCGTTCCGGTCAAAGGTCACCAAGACCATATGCAGAGCCCCCCAGGGATCCTCACTCAGCCCCACCCTTTTCAATATCTACATGGCTCCGCTCACCAGCATCGTCCGACCCCACGGCCTCAACATCATTTCCTACGCTGACGACACCCAGCTCATCCTCTCCCTCACGAGAACAACCTCCACACCGGACTTCTCGCCATCGCTAACTGGATGACAGCAAGCCACCTCAAGCTGAGCTCAGAAAACACCGAGATCATCATCTTCGGACTCAACAAGTCAGCATGGGATGACTCCTGGTGGCCGGCCACCCTGGGGCCGGCCACCAGGAGTCACCACCCACGCACGCAATCTCTGCTACATACTTCTCTCTCCATGACCCAGCAAGTCAAAGCCATCTCGTCCCCATGCTTCAACACCCTTTGTATGCTCCGCAAGACGTTCAGGTGAATTCCCGTAGAAACCAGAAGAACTGTCACCCACGCCCTCGTCAGCAGCAGATTGGACTACAGCAACGCCCTCTACACGGGAACTACGGCCAAGCTCCAGAGAAAACTCCAGAGCATCCAGAACGCCTCAGCACGTCTCATCCTCAACCTCTCTCACCATGAACACATCTCCGCCCACCTCAGAACCCTACACTGGCTACCCGTTAACAAAAGGATCATCTTCAAAATCCTAATCCACGCTCACAAAGCCCTCCACGACACCGGACCGGCCTACCTCAACGATCGACTTAACTTCCACATCCCGACACGCCAACTCCGCTCCGCTGACCTTGCCCTCGCAACAGTCCCTCGCATTCACCGCACCACATCCAGCAACAGGTCCTTTTCCCACCTTGCCGCCATAACCTGGAACTCCCTCCCCACCAACCTACGCAAGACCCAGGACCGCCTGTCCTTCAGAAAGCGCCTCAAGACCTGGCTCTTCGAGCAGTAGCACTCCCCCACCCCCACCCCAGCGCCTTGAGACCCTACTGGGTGAGTAGCATGCTCAACAAATTTATTGATTGATTGATTGAGAGCATACGGATAAAGCAGTTCAGTTAAAATTGCAATGAGTTAGGGGTGTGTGAGGAATGGTAGGTATGACTAGACATACTGACTAATGCATGACATGTAAGATTATACTTATCTGTAAAACATATAGCGAGTCATGATAAAACCAATTTGAATGCGGTTTAAGGAGCTGTTTCAACCTTAGTCAAGACTGGAGGTTCGGAGAGTCCTCCATTCGAGTCTCAGTCGTATTATCTAGAAAGGTGTGCAGGTCGGAGGGTTCAGAGAAAACATGAGTTTTCCCTTGATGAAGGATCTTGAATTTAGCTGGACCTATGAAGGAGTGTTGAATTGCTCTGTCAAGAAGTGCACGTTTAAATTCTAAGAATCTCTTTCTTCGTATAACAGTGTCTCTAGCATAGTCCTGCGAGGTATTGATTTGCACTCTTTGCCATATGAGAGTTTTCACTTTCTTCATGTGAGTTATGATCAGTTCATAGTGTAGGAAGCGCAAGTGGGGTGGCTGGGTTTTTTGGTATGTGTGCTGGGACTCAATGTGGCCGTTCAATTTCAAAATCTTTGCTGAAGGAGATGCCCAAAGTCAGGCGGATCCATGATTCTAAGAACTCCTGCCGGTAATCCAGAAAGTCTGAGATTACCTTACCTGTTACGATCTTCCAGCTCTGTGACTTCCCGGTTTAAAGAGTGAATGAGTTCATTGGTTTTGATATACTTCTAGTCGTGTGTTATCAAGCGGTCTTCAGCTGAACTTATTCGATTTTCGCCATTTGATACTCTTAGGCTGAAGTCTTTCAGACCTCTCTTAATCACAGCGACCTCTGTTTGTAATAAATCCGTGTTGGTTTTAGCGCTTTGCACAATGTCATGTCATGTCGTTCAGCTTTTTAAGGATCATTTCAAGGCTTTCCCTTGAACTGCTCTGAGCCTGCTGCACAATGCAACTCCGAACTTGGCTCCAAAGACTGATAAGTGCCACAAAAGAAATAAGTAAGCATTGGGCGATTGCCCTGCAACGTCTGTATGCCGTGAGGAACCCCATAACAGCAGAATGGGGTCCCGGGGGGGACCAGCCGAAGAATGAGGTCTCCCCCGGGGTCTTTGGGGGGGTGGTACAGCCCGGGCTCTGTGGGCTGTAATTTGGGCTCCTTTTGGGCTTCTTGAGCGGGGGGTCTTATAAGGTGGGCTCCATTTTGTGACCGGCCACCATTTTGTCATAGGTGACACGGTGGCCGGTCCAGTTGGCAGAGCGGGTGATTTTTCCATTTTTTAAGTGCTTTTCGGTTCTTTCGGTGCGGAAGACATTGTACTATTTAAAAAAAAAAAAAAAGAATATTAAGATTTCGAGCAGGAGGTGTTTTTGCAACAAAAAAAAAGAAGAGGTTTTCGGCGCGCACGGTTAAACGCGTTACCGGGCGTCAAAGTTTCAGCGGGCCCCCTTTCAAAGGGGCGAGCGCCGTCGTGGATGGACGGGAGAGAAGCAGAATACCTGTTGTGTCCTGATGCTGCGTACAGGAGGCCAGTCAGCTGGCCCTTGGAGTTCTTTTGGCTTGACTGGACTCTTGAAGGCGACTTCTCCTTGAGCAGTACACAGCAGGCACAGTCCTTCTCTTCACTAGCCATGAGTAGCAGTCCTCATCAGTGCAGTCTCTCTTTGCTGGTCCCATAGTGCAGCAGGGTAGTCCTTCTCCTTTGGTCCTTCTTCGGAGTCGGTTGAGATCTGAGGCATGAGTGCAAGGATTGCCCCCTTTATGATTGGAAAGTGCCCTCTGGTCAGGATGTGGTTGGTAGCCAGTGGTCTACCAGGTTCCCTCCCACCTGGTGACCACTTCCTGTGGAGAACGACATCTGGCTATCCCAGGATGAACTATTCTGTCAACTCCCAAGATGGTGAGACCCCTCTCTTGGTGTTCAGACCTCCCTAGCCCACCATCGAGGTTTGGCTACCTCTGGGCTAAGCGCCCATGGGGAAACCAGTTTGGCAACTGGTTTCCCCTCTCTGCTTCCCGTTCCAGCCTGTCCACCTCAACCATGGGGCAGCCTTCCATCCTGGTGTTACACATCTGCCTTTAAAAAATGGCTTCACTTTCAAAGCCTGTCATTTGTGGCTAACACCCAAGAGGCTTCCTGCAGGAGGGAGGTGGCACCTCCCTGGCCTGCAATCTCTCATTGTTCTCCTTCGTGAGAGTCTTTGGTACCTCTCTCAAGGAGGGCAGAAAGCTGTACTGTGGAGCAGGCTCCATGTCCCTGAGATGGCATAGGGGTTTTAAAGGTAACAAAGTGGCAGCACATTGCAACAATTTACCTTAATTTAGACTTGAGATAAAAGTCAGGCTTAATGTAACAAATTGATTGACACCTTGTACTGCCTACTTTGGTCGCACCGCTCAGGAGTTAGCACAGCTGAGGGGTAAGCGTATAACCCTGTACTCGCCAATTGGGTAACCAAGTCTTTCCAGAGTGAAAACTGCAGTTTTGTGTGTTTTTGTATGTATTGTATTGTAATAGTATTTATATAGCGCTTACTACCCCTGACGAGGCGTCGAATCGCTTTTCGGTGAGTAGCATGCTACTCTGGAACCCAACAAGAATTAGTGATTGTAGGAGGCTGGCCCGGCTTATAGTGGGTACCTTGTGGTACTTACACCCTGTGCCAGGTCCAGTTATCCCTTATTAGTAGAATAGAGGTGTTTCTAGCAGCTTAGGCTGATAGAAGGTAGCTATGGCAAAGCAGCTTAGGCTGAGCTAGGAGACGTGCAAAGCTCCTACTATACCACTTATATCATATAGCACAATATCATAAGAAAACACAATACTCAGAGTTACTAAAAGTAAAGGTAATTAATTTTAGTGACAATATGCCAAAAGTATCTCAGAGAATACCCTCACCTAGGAGATAAGTAATATACACAATAAGAAAAGTAGTGCAAACAATGTAGAATCACAATAGGATGCAATAGGTAGACATAGGTCTAGGGGCAACACAAACCATATACTCCAAAAGTGGAATGCGAATCAGGAATGGACCTCAGACCTATGTGAGATTGTAGAGGGTCGCTGGGACTGTGAGAAAACAGTAAGGGTGTCCAAGAAACCCCACCCCAAGACCCTGAAAAGTAGGAGTAAAGTTACCCTACTACCCCAGAAAGACACAGTAGTCGTGATAGGGGATTCTGCAAGAACCACAAGCACCAGCAAAACACTGAAGACGGATCCTGTGCCTGAGAACCTGTAAGGGAAGGGGACCAAGTCTAAGAGTCACGAAAGTGTCTGGGAGGGCAGATGCCCACTAAACCCCGGATAAAGGTGCAAAAGGGCTGTCTCTGGGTGGAAGAAGACGAAGATTCTGCAACAACGAAAATTGCTAGGAACTTCTCCTTTGGATGGAAGATGTCCCACGGCGTGCTGGATGTTGCAGAAGTGTTTCCAGGCAGAAATACCGCAAACAAGCCTTGCTAGCTTCAAGAGTTGCAGTTGAGGATTTTGGGTGCTGCTGGGGACCAGGAAGGACCAGGATGTTGCCCCTTGGAGGAGGAGACAGGGGGGGTGCTCAGCAACTCACAGAGCCCCCATAGAAGCAGGCAGCACCCGCAGAAGTACCGGAACAGGCACTTAGAAGATCTGTGAACTAGGAGTCACAAAAAGGAGGGTCCCACGACGTCGGAGTCCAACTCAGCGGGTTGAGCACTGCAGGACAGAGTGCTGGGGACCCAGGCTAGGCTGTGCACAAAGGAATCCTTGGAGAAGTGCACAGAAGCCGGAGCAGCTGCAAATCAGGCAGTACACAGGTTTGCTGTCTGGCGTGGGGAGGCAAGGACTTACCTCCACCAAATTTGAACAGAAGGGCCACTGGACTGTGGGAGACACTTGGACCCAGCTCCTGTGTTCCAGGGACCAGGCTCATCAGGATGAGAGGGGACCCAGAGGACCGGTGGTGCAGAAGTTTGGTGCCTGCGTTGGCAGGGGGAAGATTCCGTCGACCCACAGGAGATTTCTTCTTGGCTTCCAGTGCAGGGTGAAGGCAGACAGCCCTCAGAGCATGCACCACCAGGAAACAGTCGAGAAAGCCGGCAGGATGAGGCGCTACAATGTTGCTGGTAGTTGTCTTGCTACTTTGTTGCGGTTTTGCAGGCGTCCTGGAGCAGTCAGTGGTCGATCCTTGGCAGAAGTGGAAGAGGGAAGTGCAGAGGAACTCTGGTGAGCTCTTGCATTCGTTATTTGAGGAATAGCCCAGAGTAGAGACCCTAAATAGCCAGAAAAGGAGGTTTGGCTACTAACAAAGGAGGCTTGGCTACTGAAAGAGGTAATCACCTATCTGGAGGGGTCTCTGACGTCACCTGCTGGCACTGGCCACTCAGAGCAGTCCATTGTGCCCCAACACCTCTGAATCCATGATAGCAGAGCTCTGGGACACACTGGAGGAGCTCTGGGCACCTCCCCTGGGAGGTACCGGTCAGGGGAGTGGTCACTCCCCTTTCCTGTGTCCAGTTTCGCGCCAGAGCAGGGCTGGGGGATCCCTGAACCGGTGTAGACTGGCTTATGCAAAGATGGGCACCATCTGTGCCCATCAAAGCATTTCCAGAGGCTGGGTGAGGCTACTCCTCCCCTGCCCTTCACACCTATTTCCAAAGGGAGAGGGTGTAACACCCTCTCTCAAAGGAAATCCTTTGTTCTGCCTTCCTGGGACTAGGCTGCCCATGCCCCAGGGGGGCAGAAACCTGTCTGAGGGATTGGCAGCAGCAGCAGTAGCTGCAGTGGAGACCGGGGAAAGACAGTTTGGCAGAACCCGGGTTCTGTGCTAGAGACCCGGGGATGCATGGAATTGTTCCCCCAATACCAGAATGGTATTGTATTGGGGTGACAATTCAATGATTCTAGACATGTTAAATGGCCATGTTCGGAGTTAGCATTGTGATGCTACATATAGGTAGTGACCTATATGTAGTGCATGCGTGTAATGGTGTCCCCGCACTCACAAAGTCCGGGGAATTTGTCCTGAATAATGTGGGGGCACCTTGGCTAGTGCCAGGGTGCCCACACACTAAGTAACTTGGCACCTAACCTTCACCAAGTGAGGGTTAGACATATAGGTGACTTATAAGTTACTTATGTGCAGCGAAAAATGGCTGTGAAATAACGTGGACGTTATTTCACTCAGGCCGCAGTGGCAGTCCTGTGTAAGAATTGTCTGAGTTCCCTATGGGTGGCAAAAGAAATGCTGCAGCCCATAGGGATCTCCTGGAACTCCAATACCCTGGGTACCTTGGTACCATATACAAGAGAATTATAAGGGTGTTCCAGTGTGCCAATGAGAATTGGTAAAATTAGTCACTAGCCTGCAGTGACAATTTTAAAGCTAAGAAAGAGCATAAACACTGAGGTTCTGGTTAGCAGAGCCTCAGTGATACAGTCAAACACACACACAGGGAACACATATAGGCTACAAACTTAGGAGCACTGGGGTCCCGGCTAGCAGGATCCCAGTGACACATATCAAACACACTGACAACATAGGGTTTTCACTATGAGCACTGGGCCCTGGCTAGCAGGATCCCAGTGAGACAGTAAAAACACCCTGACATATACTCACAAACAGGCCAAAAGTGGGGGTAACAAGGCTAGAAAGAGGCTACCTTCCTACAGTGATGGATTAGTATCAGGAAATATGAGTACAGTTTTAGTATTATTAGGAGTTAATTTGAGCCGCGGATATGAGAGTTTGTTAGTTAGATTGACTTGAGTAATGGAGGGGTGGAGGAGGAAAGAAATCCAGAAGTGTTAATTGGGAGTATATCCTTCATATACTCAACCCAAAGGCTTGGGATGAGTAAAGAGGGATGGAGGAAAGAGTCTGTGGAAGGGTTAGTGTAGGAGGCTGGCCTGGCTTGTAGTGGGTACCAGAGGTACTTACACCTTGTTCCAGGTCCAGTTATCTCTTATTAGTGTAGAAGAGGTGTTTCTAGCAGCTTAGGCTGATAGAAGGTAGCTATGGCAAAGCAGCTTAGGCTGAACTAGGAGACATGTAAAGCTCCTACTATACCACTGGTGTCATATGCACAATATCATAAGAAAACACAATACACAGATATACTAAAAATAAAGGTACTTTATTTTTATGACAGTATGCCAAAAGTATCTCAGTGAGTACCCTCAGCATGAGGATGAGAAATATACACAAGATATATGTACACAAACCAAAATTATGCAGATAATAGCAAAAGGAAGTAATGCAAGCAATGTAAAGTTACAGTAGATTGCAATAGGAGCACATAGGTATAGGGGCAACACAAACCATATACTCCAAAAGTGAAATGCGAACCACGAATGGACCCCAAACCTATGTGAGCTTGTAGAGGGTCACTGGGACTGTAAGAAAACAGTGAGGGTTAGAAAAATAGCCCACCCCAAGACCCTGAAAGGTAGGTGTAAAGTGCACCTACTACCCCCAGAGCGCACAGAAGTCGTGATAGGGGGATTCTGCAGGAAGAACAAACACCATTAATGCAACAACAGTGGATTTCCGGACCTGAGTACCTGTAAGACAAGGGGACCAAGCCCAAGAGTCGCGACAGTGTCGATAGTGGGCAGGAGCCCAAGAAATGCCAGCTGAGGGTGCAAGGAAGCTGCCACCTGTTGGAAGAAGCTTGGTATTCTGCAAGAACGAAGAGGACTAGGAACTTCTCCTTTGGAGGATGGATGTCCCACGTCGTGAAGAAGGTTGCAGAGGTGTTCCTACGCAGAAGGGTCGCGGTTAGGGTTTTTGGGTGCTGCTGTGGCCCAGGAGGGACCAGGATGTCGCCACTTGGATGAGGAGACAGAGGGGGCGCCCAGCAGGTCAGGGAGCCCTCACAGAAGCAGGCAGCACCCGCAGAAGTACCTGAACAGGCATTTAGAAGAAAAGTGAACCAGAGTCCACCCGAAGTCACAAAAGGGAGTCCCACGACGCCAGAGGACAACTCAGAAGGTTGTGCACTGCAGGTTAGAGTGTTGGGGACCCAGGCTTGGCTGTGCACGAAGGAAATCCTGGAAGAGTGCACAGGAGCCGGAGCAGCTGCAAATCACGCGGTACCCAGCAATGCTGTCTAGCATGGGGAGGCAAGGAATTACCTCCACCAAACTTGGACTGAAGAGTCACTGGACTGTGGGAGTCACTTGGACAGAGTTGCTGAGTTCCAGGGACCACGCTCGTCGTGCTGAGAGGGGACCCAGAGGACCGGTGATGCAGTCTTTTGTTGCCTGCGGTTGCAGGGGGAAGATTCCGTCGACCCACAGGAGATTTCTTCAGAGCTCCTGGTGCAGAAAGGAGGCAGGCTACCCCCAGATCATGCCCCACCTGGAAATAGTCGAGAAAGCCGGCAGGATGAAGCGATACAAGGTTGCTAGTAGTCGTCTTGCTACTTTGTTGCGGTTTTGCAGGCGTCCTGAGCAGTCAGCGGTCGATCATTTGGCAGAAGGTGAAGAGGGAGATGCAGAGGAACTCTGGTGAGCTCTTGCATTTGTTATCTGGTGAGATCCCCAAAGCAGAGACCCTGAATAGCCAGAAAAGGAGGTTTGGCTACCTAGGAAGGAGGATTGGCTACCAAGAGAGGTAAGAGCCTATCAGAAGGAGCCTCTGACATCACCTGCTGGCACTGGCCACTCAGAGCAGTCCAGTGTGCCACAGACACCTCTGTTTCCAAGATGACAGAGGTCTGGGACACACTGGAGGAGCTCTGGGCACCTCCCCTGGGAGGTGCAGGTCAGGGGAGTGGTCACTCCCCTTTCCTTTGTCCAGTTTCGCACCAGAGCAGGGCTGGGGGATCCCTGAACCGGTGTAGACTGGCTTATGCAGAGATGGGCACCATCTGTGCCCATCAAAGCATTTCCAGAGGCTGGGGGAGGCTACTCCTCCCCAGCCTTCACACCTATTTCCAAAGGGAGAGGGTTTTACACCCTCTCTCAGAGGAAGTCCTTTGTTCTGCCTTCCTGGGCTGGGGCTGCCTGGACCCCAGGAGGGCAGAAACCTTTCTGAGGGGTTGGCAGCAGCAGCAGCTGCAGTGGAGACCCCGGAAAGACAGTTTGGCAGTACCCGGGTTCTGTGCTAGAGACCCAGGGGATCATGGAATTGTCCCCCCAATGCCAGAATGGCATTGGGGTGACAATTCCATGATCTTAGACATGTTACATGGCCATGTTCGGAGTTACCATTGTGACGCTGTACATAGGTAGTGACCTATGTACAGTGCACGCGTGTAATGGTGTCCCGCACTCACAAAGTCCGGGGAATTTGCCCTGAACGATGTGGGGGTACCGTGGCTAGTGCCAGGGTGCCCACACACTAAGTAACTTTGCACCCAACCTTCACCAGGTGAAGGTTAGACATATAGGTCACTTATAAGTTACTTAAGTGCAATGGTAAATGGCTGTGAAATAACGTGGACGTTATTTCACTCAGGCTGCACTGGCAGGCCTGTGTAAGAATTGTCAGAGCTCCCTATGGGTGGCAAAAGAAATGCTGCTGCCCATGGGGATCTCCTGGAACCCCAATACCCTGGGTACCTCAGTACCATATACTAGGGAATTATATGGGTGTACCAGTATGCCAATGTGAATTGGTAAATTTAGTCACTAGCCTGTTAGTGACAAATTTGGAAAGTAGAGAGAGCATAACCACTGAGGTTCTGGTTAGCAGAGCCTCAGTGAGACAGTTAGGCATCACACAGGGAACATATACATATAGGCCACAAACTTATGAGCACTAGGGTCCTGGCTAGCAGGGTCCCAGTGACACATAACAAACATACTGGCAACATAGGGTTTTCACTATGAGCACTGGGCCCTGGCTAGCAGGATCCCAGTGAGACAGTGAAAACACCCTGACATATACTCACAAACAGGCCAAAAGTGGGGGTAACAAGGCTAGAAAGAGGCTACTTTCTCACAGTTAGGGAGAGCATAGAAGCAGGGTGAGATAAATGAGGGAGAATTTAGTAGGGTTGTGTGGGAGGTCATGCTAGTAGAGTGAGGTTTGGTGAGTTAGATGTGGAAGCGGAGGGAAGAGCTTAGGCAGAGTTATTTAGGAGATGAAAGTAGTAGAAAGGATTTGGAATGAGTCAGAGTGGGAATGGAGGATAGTTTGATAGAAACATGACATATGATGATGGGTAGATAAGTGTGATAAGATGAGAGCAGGAATTCATAGATATCTAGTACAACAACCCACCCAGGAGCCATGCAATGACCAACGGACATGCCAAGCACAGAAACAACATATACACATACATACATACATACATACACACACATACACACCCACATACAAACACACATGAATACATGCACATACAATACATAATTAGAACCATGGGTAAATATACTTAGTCAAACAGGTTTAAAGAGTCTGTGTGTATTTTATTGTTATGACATAGTAGCGATACATATTTTCTAAAGAACTATACATAACTAGAAATATACACATAATCAGAAAAAATATTTATCAACATAGGCATATACAGTCCATAGTTGTTTGAATATGGTGGTTATGAAGGAAAGAGCCAACTCTTGAGTAGTTTTCTGAAGACAAGAAAGTTATCTGTGGCTCTTATAGTTAGGGGTAATGAATTCCATAGTTTGGCTGCTTGAACGGAGAAGGATGTACCACCTATAGGGCCATATGTACGAAAGCTTTTTCCCATAGACACAGAATGGGTAAAATCCTTTCGTACATCTGGCCCATAGTCTTTTTATTGTATGGTGGTGTTCTAAGGCGGGGTGCAAATCTTGAGCGGAGGTTTCTTTGTTGGATGTATTTGATTATTTTGTTTCTGATAAAAAGCAGTCCTGGTCCATGTATAGCTTTGTGGGTGATACAAAGCAGCTTGAAATTGCATCTTCTGGCAACGGGTAACCAGTGTAGTGCTCTCAAGGCAGGGGAGATGTGGGCTTGCGGCTTTACATGTAATAGTAGCCTGGCTGTGGAATTCTGGATACGTTGTAGTTTTTTCTTAATAGATAGAGATGATCCATGGTAGAGGCCATTGGCATAATCCAGTTTGGATAGTACAAGCGAGATAGTAGCTTGCACCTTGTGTGGAAATCCGAGGTGGGGGATAATGCGTTGTAAAGTCTTCAAGGTGATGAAGCTTGTTCTTGCTAATTTGTCCACTTGGGCATTCATGGTGATTCCAAGGTTTTTAACTTCCTGGGATAATTGAGGAGGTGGTCCGAAATCGTCAGGCCAGACGCACAGAGGGTCATAACTTTTCTAGTCACCACATATGAGTATTTCTGTTTTGGAGGTATTTAGTTTGAGATGACTCCAGGTCATCCACTGATAAACGGCTCTGAGGCAACTGAAGATTTGTGAGTTTTCAATGTTTTTGGGGCATTCTAATTTAAGTAGTATTTGTGTGTCATCTGCATAGTTGTAGCATGTGAGATGGAAATCATTGATCAGTTCTGGTAAAGATATCATCTAGATGTTGAAAAGCAAAGGTGAGATGATTGATCCTTGGGGGACCCCTGCTTTAGTGAGGTAGGGTTTGGACGAGAAGGGGGGCGAGTGGATGATATTAGATCTTTTTTGAAGATAGGAAGTAATCCAGTCAATAGCAATCCCTTGTATGCCGGCTTTGTGGATTCTTTGAATTATGGTATCATGGTCAACCGTATCAAAGGCAGCGAGAGGTCAAAGAGAAGTAGTGCAGCAACTCCATTGTGGTCGACTGTGGTTTTAAGATCATCCCAGATTGCTATGAGTGCCGATTCAGTGCTTCTTCCTGGGGGGAATCCATTCTGGAAGTCTGAAAGTATAGAATTGTCTTCAATGAATTGTGACATCTGAGCGAATGCTGCTCTTTCTATCAATTTGCCCAGGAAAGGTCCATTTGTGATTGGTCTGTAGTTGTTGGGGTCTTGCGGGTCTAGGTTTGTTTTTTTTACAAAGGGTTGTATGTATGCCTTTTTCAGGTCTATAGGAAAAGTTCCTGTAGTTAAAGAGTTGTTGATGATTCTTCTTACAGGTGTGGCAGCAGACGTAGATAGAAGAATGTTCTTGAAGATTTGTGGTGGGCAAGGGTCAGAAGGGCAATCGGAAGGTCTGCTTGCTTTGACCAAATTCTTAATTCACCTTGGGATATTTGTTTGAAGGACTGTAGAGGTTGGGTTGGTTTATTCTTAGAGGGTAGTTTAGGAAAGGGGTTGGTGCTGATGGTTTTCTTCTGTTTTAAATAGGAGTCCAATGTGTCTGCCTTGGTTGTGTAGTGAGTTGCCAATTTGTTTGTGAAATCTTGAGTAGTGGGATGACTTCCTTCCATACATGTAGGTTTTCGAAATTCATTGAGAATTTTATAAAATTCCTTGGTTGTAGATTGAGCATTTTGAATTCTGTCTGAGTAGTACCTTTTTTTTAGCTTTTTTTATTGATGATTTGTATATTCTGTTAAGTTTGTGTAGCTGCTGTTTGTCTTGACTGTTGTTTGTTTTGAGCCAGGTCCGCTGCAACTTTCTGATTTGTTGCTTTATCTTTTTAAGTTCTGTGTTTCTCCAAGGTGTTGGTTTTCTTTTGTCGTGTTTAGTTTTTCTGAGTGGTATTAGGCTATCAAAAGCTTCCTGTAGCCACTCATAAAGTTTTGGCACAGAATTAATTGTATCTAGATCTGTGTTGGTTGTTAGTTGTGTTTCTAAGTCATCCAAATTGAGTTTGCTCCATGGTTGATAGGTGCATGTATGTAAGTAGTTGTGGGGTGTGTTGATTTGTAGAGTTGTATGTCGGAAAGTTATCAAATGGTGGTCTGACCAAGTGATTGGCGTGATGCTATGAATAGTAACTAGTTCAGGCTTGACAAAAATGACATCTAGGATTTGTCCAGCGATGTGTGTGGGATTGTGTACAATCTGATGTAGGTTCAATGTGACTAGGCCAGTGGTGATAGCTTTTGGATGGGGCATATTGGTTTGTCAAACCAAATGTTTAGATCCCCAAAAATGCATAGGTTGGAGTATAGTGTAATAAGGTTTGAGTCTGTGTCTAGAAAAGCATCTGGGAAAGTGGAGTTGTTAGGTGGAGGTCTGTAAAGGAGGAGAAAGTTACAGGAGGAAGTTGGAGTAAGGTGGCATCTGGTAAGGAGGGCTTCACAACCTTGTATAGAGATGTTGTCTGTTTTGCTGAGGTTCAATGCCTGTTTGAATATAATAGCTAGTCCACCTCCTCTCTTGCCTATATGGTTTTGTGTGATGGTTTGATAGCCTGGTGGAATGGCTTCGTGCAACACTGGGGCCATGTCATCTCCCAACCAGGATTCAGTTATGAATAGTAAGTCAGGTTGTGTGTCTGTGAGCAGGTCGTAGATGTGGTGCTTGTTTTTTGAGAGTGATCGAGCATTTATGAGCTGGTAGTTTAGAAAAGCTGTGTTAGTGGTGGTGTTAGATTTTTAGGAGAAGGGTAAGTAGTATAAAATGAGCTTAAAGCAGGAGTGTTGCTAGTTGTGATAACTGTTTGAGGCTCACAATAGTCTTGCTTTTCAATATAGTGTTCCTCTTCCAGCAGGTTAAGGAGGCATTTTATTGGGTCTGTGTGTGTGGGTGGTGGACTTGGTGGCTGAGAGAGCCAGGAAGAGTGTACTGTTTTTTGTAGGGTAGTCTTATTATGTAATAAAAAATGCGAGGTTGCTAAGAGTGGCATGTTTTTTATTTTGTTTGCGTTTGTTTAGTGTGGATGGAGTATGGGTTAGGGGTGGTGGAGGAGCACATGGATCATAATGTAAGGCTCTAAATTGTGCAATGGAGGAGAGGCGAGTGAATTAAAGTTGCTGGGTTGGGGTGCTTGTGGTAGGTGTTTGTATAGAGTGAGAAAGTAGGGGTGAAGATAAGATGGAATTTTTATTCTTTGTGTAGTCCTGAGGGTGGGAGTGGGTATGACGATAAGTGTAATGTAAGTTTGTGTTGATTTGATGTGCTGATGTGTGTGGTCTGTATTGTTTTTGTGGAATAGTGAGAGGGGATATTGGTGTAGTTGTTTTTGGTGAGGGATTTGTATGTGAGTTAGTGCTGGTGAGTGGAATTTGAGTGTTAGATGGGGTGTTGATGTGTTTTGGAGATGAATGTACGAGGTGTGTAAGAGGTGATGGATATGTGTCAGAGGAGTTAGTGTTAGTCGTGATGACTGGAAGAGGTAATATGTGTGGTGGAGCGAAATGTGGGGATTGTATGGCTGTGTGTAATTGGTGAAGAGAGGGGAAGAGTGTTTGTAGATGGTGTGTTTGAAGGCAGGGTTTGGGCATTGTTAAGACGACAGGTGGTCTGTGTGGAGCAAACAGCGGATAGTGCTGTTGGCTAGTTTGAGCAGAGAGTGTGTATCTGGAAGGCTGAGACTGAGAGAAATGTATACTGTAGTTTTGTGTTGTGTGGGTGATGGCAGGTTGTGTTAGTGGGAGTGGACAGAGTAGTGTTTGCTGTGAGAACGAAGGTGTTTGACTGTTGTAGTTGTGGAGGATATGTGTATATGTGTTGTATAAAGGGTATTGTGTTGGGTGATGGGACATTGCAATCTGTCTGTGGTCAGTTTGTGATGCATGAGTTGGATGTCTTTGTAGAATATGTGTTTGCATGTTGAGGGATGTGTAGGGGCTGAAACCATTCCTGGTCAATTGAGAATTGGGCAGAATTTCTGGCCCTAGTCCCTACCTGTCCCAACCAGGCCCAAACAGGCAACTGCCCTTGTCCTCTCCGCCCTTTGCCTCGATGCCTGGGCTGAGACGCCCTGAGTCCTAGGCTTAAATAGCCCTACTGGCCAATAAGAAGCTGGTCCTAAGCCTAGCCAATCCAATTTCTAGCCCTGATTCAAACAACTAATGGGAGACCCAGCCCTAGTCACCAATCATAGCCCTATTCCTGACCACCAATCACAGCCCCAGCCCTAAAACCAGCAACCAATCAGAATCCCAGCCCTATCCACCAATCACAGCCCTAGAACCAGCAACCAATCAGAATCCCAGCCCTATCCACCAATCACAGCCCTAGAACTAACAGCCAATCACAATCCCAGCCCTATCCACCAATCAAAGCCCTAGAACCAACAGCCAATCAGACACAGCCCTAGAACCAACAGCCAATCAGACACAACCCTAGGACCAACAGCCAATCAGATTATCAGCCCTATCCACCAATTATAACCCCATCCCTGGAGCCAGCAACCAATGGAAAGACCATCTCCCAACAACCTATCACAACAACATATGCAACAACCAATAGGAACTTATATAAGGAGCAAGTTAACTGAAGTCCAGTCCCTGTGGGCAGGGAGGAGGCAGCTGCTGCTCTATTCAGAATCTCCTTGGATACAGATAGGCTAAATCCACACTCCCAAGCTAGCAGAGTTTACTTTATAGGTAAGGGAGAGATTGTTTAAAAAACAAACACTGGAATACTGCTGGGCGCGCACTCTGAAATCGGGCTTTTTTAAAGGCAAAAAACAGGGGGGCAGACAGTTTTTAAACACAATTTAAATCACAGAAACAGATTAAAACAGTCTCCTAAAAACACACTCTGCAAGATGTATGTAGCCTTTTTACTTAGAAGACAAAAAGGGGGAAGAGGAGGTTATGTGCCACAAACTAGCAAGGCAATTCACACAGTCACGGCAAAAACGAATAAAAAAAAAACACCAATTTAAAAGAGGCCAGGCTGCCTGAAACACAGAGAGTCCACAGTAAAACAGACACAGGTAGCTGAAATAAACACTTTTGAACAAATAATACTATTTACCCAGACAAATCTCAGGGCTCCTTACCTTGGTCTTTTTGCAATCCTTGAACACTGGGCTGTATTAGGAAACAGGGAAGATGTGGAGGCTCACAAAATGGAGGTGGCTGTCTTGGGCTTCCCTCCACAAACTTACAGTCAGGACATGCAAAATACAGGTCCTACCTGTGCCATATGTTGCAACCCGCCTTTAGAGTTCAGTAGGCTTGCCAAAGGGGTGATTTACACACATTGCCTGGGGAAGTGGTGGCTTTGCCATTGCCTTCAATGGCAAAGTTGAGCTAGCAGTGCACGACTGCTCTACCAGTCTACATAGGCGGACCGGGGGACTTGTTTTACTTGGGGGACCTCCAGAGAGACACAATCAGTGCTGCAAGCCATGGGGTACCCCTCTAATTTACATCCCTGGGTACCATTTACTAGGGACTTCCAGGTAGTTAAGTTGTCCATTTCCAATTTTGTACAGCTAATTTAACATACACTTTAGCGTCAGGGTACTGGCACTGAGGTCTGGTTAGTAGGCCACAGTACACTCGCAGAGGTGAAAAGTCAGCAGCACTAGTCGAAAAAGTAGGAGGAGACCATACAAAAGAGGCATTTCCTCACAGTAATCTTTAACCGTGCCCGGAGCAGAACCCTGCTGGGTCAAGGAGAGAACAAACAAAAGAATCTGAGAAAGGGGTGCAGAGAGATAATTGATGTCCCTAGATGCACCCCATGCCACAAATTTATCCCAGTGGCAGGCATATACCGGACTTAGTGGAGGGATGCATGGCTGCCAGAATATCATCACCGACTTCATGAGGAAAATTAAAAGCTGCAGACTGTTGCCACTCAATCTCCACACATGAAGGTGTAGGAGGTGAAGAATCAAATGCAGGACCTTCTCTTGTTGCTGCAACAGAAGATCCTCTCGAAGAGGCAGCCTGATCAGGGCAGCAGTGTTCATGTTCAACAGGTCAGGATATGAGACTCTCCATGCCCAATCCAGATCCACAAGAATAACTTGGCCCGGTTGTGCCTGATCTTCTTGAGGACTCTGGGCAGAAGTGGTATTGATGGAAAGGTGTACAGGAGGCCAGAGCTCCACTCGATATGAAAAGCGTCTATGAGTGATAGCCACCTTGGAAACTCCAGTGTGCAGAATTGCAGATATTGCGCTTTCTTGGTGGTGGTGAACAGATCTAGCCAAGGCTCTCCCCACTTTTGAAAGAGACTTTGCACCACCTCCGGATAGCGGTGCTATATGTGATCTACCAGGCATCGTTGGCTGAGATTGTCCACCCTAATGTTCAGACAGCCCACAAGTTGTTAAACAATCAGGGAAATGCCCAAGTGTTCCAGCCATGTCCAGGGATGAAGACAAAGGGTCCACAGTGGCGGTGGTATTTTACACCTGGACCATCCTCCCCTAATTGAAGAAAGAAAGCCTTTCAATGCCAAGTGGATCGTCCAAAGCTCCAACAGGGTTGAAGTGAAGCTTGGACTCCACCAGAAACCAGAGTCCTCTGATCTTCACCCCTCCCAGATGGCTGCCTCATTCTAGAAGTAACGCATCTGTTGCAACAGTTAGCTGTGGTGGGGAATGGAGACGGGTCTGCCACTGACCCAATCAAGGTTTGTCAGCGACCACCGCCGAGCTGTTGCAGTTCCTTCAGAGATCTGGATACATGTTGGAGAGATTCCCATGATGCTGTGCCCTCTGGGACTTCAGGTCCCACTGCAGACCCCCCATATGCCAACGGATATGCTTACAAGAAGGATGCAGGAGGCTATGAGGCCCAACTGCCTCAGGGTCATTCTCACTGAAATCCAGGATAGGGACTGAAACATTATCATAGCCTGAATATCCTGGTCAATTGTGCTGTGTCCAGAGCAGCTCAGATGAAAGGGAGTGTCTGAGAGGGAATAAAGTGTGACATCAGCACATTAATAGTGAACCCCAGCAACTGCAGGAGGTTTGCCATAGTCTAGAGGTCAGAGACGACTGCCTGTGGCAAGCCCGCTTTCAACAGCCAATCGTCGAGGTAGGGAAAGATTGGAAGTCCTGACCTCCATAGAGGAGCTGCAACCACCGCCATCATCTTGGTGAACACCTAAGGGACGCTGGTAAGGAGGGGTGGTCACAAAGGAGATAGATGGCTCTTTTGGACAATCTAAAACCCAATGGTCTGTTGCTACTGACCTCCAGTGGTGTAGGTGACGGTGTACCCCAAACCAATGGATGGCCATGATGGTTGGAGGGCAAACTAAAGGGATTTTGAGGCTGCAGCTGCCAGGGATGGTCTGGACTGACCTCTGGCTACTTGTCCCATGTGGTCTATGGGACCTATATCCTCTGCCACGATAAGGCTGGGAAGGCGGCAGGCCATGGTGGCTAGGAGGGTATGGATGTGGTTGGAAACCTCTTTCTTGCCGCAAAAGGGGCGGAAGGTAGACTGGGGTTGACGAGGGGCCATGAAGAGGTCCAAGGACTTGGCTGTAGCTCTGCTTTCCTTAAAGCTCTTCAGCACACAATGTCAAAGGGCATGTAACTGAGGCTTGGACATCCCCTGAAAAGCCAGTAGTTCTCAGCTAGACAATGAAATTGCTTTACCCAGTGAGTCGGTAATGTCTAGTCCACATTGCATAGTGAACTTTGCTGTGTTTCTCCCGTGAGCAATAGCTTGAGTACGTGTGACTCAGGCCTCCTCAGGACCATATGCCATTCTTGTACAACCAAATCCCAGATCGTATTGAAATATCAGCCCAAAAGGCACGCAGTGTTCACTGGCTGCAGTGCAAGGCTGGTAGAAGAGAACACATTCCCAAAGGTATACAGCCTCTTTGATTCCCTATCCAGTGGCGTGTTAGGGAAGGAGCCAGGGTTGACCCTAGAGGTAGACTCTTCGACCACCAAGCTCTCCGGGGTGGGGTGCTGGGTAAGGAAACTGGGTTCCCCGGGAGAAGGGTGATGGCAGCAAATGTCCTGTGCACAAGAGCTCCTGTGCAAGACTTAGACTAGGCCCTAAGTATGATATCGGTAAGGGCTTCATTAGAGCAAAGTAAAGTTTCGGGCGATTCCAGGCTGAAGGACCTCTGTCAAGACATTAGTCTTGACTGCCACTGAGGGTAACTAAAGTCCAAGACCGCAGCCCCCCTACAAACCCCCATAGCAAATTAGGTGCCCTCCTCTGTAGCCACAGTAGGGGGGAGAGCCCAAGCTAGTGCCCAGTGAGGTGTCTAACCCACTGGCCTCCGTCAGTTACGCATACCAGTTGCCCTACGTATCTTCTAGGGGATGGTGGTATCCATAAAAGTCCGCAGAACCCTCCCATTTGTTTCCCTCTCCAGTCCTGTCAAATGAAAAAAAGGAGTAGTTCGGACCCAGAGGGAATGGTCCAGGTCAGCATCAGACAACGCCTGCCCGCTCCGTGTTGGAGTTTGACATGATGATGGGGACGGAGCTGGTGGTGGCAGCAGTAGAGTGGGCACCAAGGAAGGTCTCTGTCCCGCTATGGATCCAACTCCCAGATCCATGGTGCCTGAATGGCACTGAGGGCGAACCTGCTGGTGAAGACACAGTGAGGGTCCCTCCCACCGCTGTGGGGCCTGAAGGTGCTCCAAAGCGGTCGGGCTGCCAAACCTGAGGTGCATAGCCTCACATAACTCTTTCAGCTGGGCGGAGATCACTCCAGCTCCAGGAAAGTAAGGGAAGCACTGACAAGACCCTGAATCAGGCTCTGCAGGAGCGCAAGGCCTGGAGTGCAACGCTTCCAAAGCCTGGGCCTAAGACTTTGACAGATGCAGCATAATCAAAGACCTCTTTGACTTCTTGGATTTCTTTTTGCAGTGGGACTTACAAGGCGACTTCAAACGAGGAGACAACGACCACCAGGTTTGTCTCCACAAGGTATCCTAGGACCTTCTGTGCAGCTGTTATCTTGAATGTTGTGGGTTTGTCGGGCAGCAAAGAGCTTGAGAGACCGCTTCCTTAGCACCTTTGGGTGCATGGTACAACAGACTTTGCAGGTCTTGGAGTCTCCAAGCACTACAGACAAACAAATCAAGAATGGGTCTGTCACAAAAATTTGCCTGTGACAGGCACCACATGGTTTGAAACCAGCTGTTTTTTTGGGCAACGTCTTGTCACACCAGAAGAGGAAATCTCTCAAAAGAGAGTCGACAAAAAGGCGAGAAGAAAACAGTAAAAAAAAGGACTGACATTAGCTCTTCCCAGATCAGCGCTGCCTGGCGTGGAAAGGAAAAAGCTGTGTGCTGGGGTGGCACCTGTATAGGCACCATGCACATTATTTCTGTTGCAGACAATGCCGTCACAGTGCTGAATTATGCCAGCTACTGATGAGCAGGGGTACTGTTTGAAAACTTCTGGATTCAGTCTGATGCCTGGGGAATATTCTAAGGTAAGAAATCTGTGGCTATAAGTTGCTATCATATATGTACTTTATGATATGGGCCCATCTTATAAAAAAGGAGGATTGGCCATCCTCATTTTAAAGAGACTATTGCCTTGTATATGTAAGTCTTGGCATGACCCAGAAGATAGATATTTCTTCATTAAGTTGGCCATCCATGAATCTCAGGTGATACCTGTGTCCATTTATGCCCCCAAAACCAATAAGGCTCCCCTTCTTTCTGACGTAGGCAGACTATTGGACTGGATTTGGTCATACCAAAATTGTTTTTTTGGGGGGGCTGGAACACTGTCAAAGAGTCAATAATAGATAGGGTCTGCTTTCCCTGATAAAAGCCGCGGCAATGGTAGACACCTGCTGCAAGATTTAATGGCAGAGTATGCCCTTCAAGATCCATGGCCTTTCCAATCCTGTGGAAGGCGTTGCACATTCTTGCCATCTATCCATGGAATGAAAATGAGGAATGACTACGTTCTTATATCGTTCTTATATCATCATCTCCGGCGCCAAACTTAGCAAGTCGCTAGATACTAGACAGTGGCATATTGGGTCAGTTACTCATACAACTAGAAGTGGATTTTACTTTTGTCCAGCCTGGGACCCAATCTTCAAGGGTGCCAGTTGCAGAAATTCAGAGATCCAGAGGAAACTAGCATTTGCAAAAAGTCAAAAAGTATAAATATGGCCCACAGTGTCAGGTGCCCAATGCTTTTCAATGGGGGGCACCCCGAGGGTCACAAAGATTCTGCAGGCTTGGTCCACGGGTTGGTTCCGGAAAAGCAAAGCCTGAAAAAGAAGGAGAGGCACCTGCTGTACGTTGCTGGATCCTCGGCCGAATTCCCCAAGGCTAGGGGGCTGTGGGTGCCGGGATTCTTTTGGGCATAGGGAATCTTTGTCAGATGCGGTCATGGTTTGAGGTGTCCTCCGGATTTAGGCTGCAGGCGTCATCATGTTGGCCAGGAGGGGGTCAACCCAGGGTGTACTCGAGGTTGAAATCGCCTGGGGACCTTTTCTGGACCAGTGGGCCACCAGGACATGGGCTGTGGGTGTCTGGTGCAGAGTGGACAGGGCTCATGGATCCGGGGCAGTTCTGGAGTCCTTCTGGAGGATTTCTTCTGGGCAGGGCCGCTGTCCTCAGGAGTTCTTGGTCCTCTAATGGGCGGGCAGGCAGCCCTCTTGGGGTTTGTGGCGGTTTCTGGTCCTACAGGATACAGTGCCTTTTCATAGCTGGATTCTTGAAGCTGCAGACAGGCCTGTAGGGCTGGGACCAAGTCAGTTGTCTGGAGTCTTCACTGCTAGGGTCGGCTCTTCAGTCCTTCTTTCTTGAGGTCACCAGGAATCTGAAGAGCAAGGTTCGGAGGGGCTTTCATACTAGATTTAGGGATTTACATGGGTCAGAGGGCAAAAGCAAATAGCTGCTGTCCCTGTGGGTGGCTACACCCTTCCTGTGCCCACTCCATTTGGGAAGGTGGGAACATTCCTATCCCTATTTGTCCCTCTGCTGCAAGACAAGATGGAGGATTCTGCATGGACGGGGTCACTTCAGCTCTGGACACCTTAGAGGTGGTCCTAGCTGCAGAGGTCACTCTTCCTGGTATTACTTAACCTTCCCGCCAGACCTGCCGTCAAAAGTGGGGCTTGGTCTGAGGGGCGGGTATCTCCACTACGTGGAGTGCCCTGGGGCACTATAACCGGAGGCCTGAGCCTTTGAGGCTCACCGCCAAGTGTTGCAGTTCCTGCAGGGGGGAGGTGTGTAGCACCTCCACCCAGAGCAGGCTTTGTTTCTGACCCTAGAGAGCACCAAGGCTCTCACCTCATGGAGTCAGTAACTTGTCTTCTAGGGGCAGGCTGGCTCAGACCAGCTAGCCCTACACTAGAGGTTAGGGTAAAATGCAGGGGGCTTTTTGATGTAAAAGCAGCGCAAACGTACAAAATATAATTGTATTTTGTAAGTTTGCGCTACTTTTACTTCAAAAAGCAACGCAAATGCGGCGCTAAAAAAGTATAAATATGGGCCTCAATGTCTAAGAATGGACTTAGACATAATAGGGGCATATTGCTCATGCAGCTATGCCCTTACCTGTGGTATAGTGCACCGTGCCGCCTTAGGGCTGTAAATCCCGCTAGAGGGTTGACCTAACTATGCCACAGGCAGTAATTTGCAGGCATGGCACAGAGAGAAGGATGCCAAGTTGACTTTACCTTTTTCTCCCCACCAGCACACACAAGCTGCAATAGCAGTGTGCATGTGTTTGGTGAGGGGTCCCTTAGGTTGGCGTAATACATGCTGCAGTCTTTATGGACCCTCCCTGGCGACAGATCTCTTGGTACCACTGTTATCTTTCACCAGGGACTTAGCTGTGTGCCAATTGTGGGAGCAATGGTACGGTTTTAGGGAAAGAACACAGGCGATGGGGCCTGGTTAGCAAGATCACAGCACGTACACAGTCTAGTTAGAATCAAATACCAGGCAACAAGTGTGGGGGGGGTACTGCAACAAGGGCCCCGTTTCCTACACAACCTCCTGCAACCCACTGGCCAGGAAATTCAGCCAAACCTCGGAGAGTCTTTATAGTCTGTCAGGAGAGGAAGAGTAGGAAAACAGGCTAGTTTGTTGCAAAGCCTACTCTGCCCTACATCCTCCTGTCCAGGTCATTCCTTCTGAAGAACTGACCTACCTCAACAGTGATAGGACCCAATCTGATATGCCTTGTGTCTGTGTTTTTAATGTCTTCACCTATTCTTTTTTCTTGGGGTCAGAGGCATCCACCTATGCTAATTCTACCTTAGCAAAGGCCACCCCATTACCCAAAGAGGTTACACACAACTTGAGTAACCCCACCATGACCAACAGGGCCAGGGGGCCCATCTTGCTATTTAGTATGGGGTCAGACCACCATGCCAAGGACAGTGCAGCCATAAGGGCTAACACCCAACAGAGGCCACTGACAACTGTCCGTGCCCAGAACCACACCTTTAGCTCTTCCCCAACAGAGGAAGGGCTAAATTACATGCTTCTTTGGGTTCAGGGTGCCTGTTTGCTGTTTTAGAGTGGGGGTTGCTTCATCTTGTAGTAAACACTCTTCTTCCACCCTCTCTTCAGTTAGCTGAGGAGCCACCAACTCATGCTTAACAGTTGCCCGACTGGTCAGGACTTCTTGTGGGTCAGGCTGGACTTCACCAGTGCCAACTTTGGAGTTCTCCCCTACTGGAGCAGAATTTTCTTGACTTACTGGAACCTTGGCTTAAGGCTGCTCACTTTACCTGCACTTCTGTTGTCTCTTTTTCTTCTGGGGCCTACCTGCAACCACTGCAAGTGCAGCACCTCCAGAATCCTTGGAAGAGGACTGGCACTTGATCAGCTCCTCTTTCGGGTCTGTCCAACCATTACTGGGTGCTAGACCCATTTCTGATCTCTCCCTTTCTAAAGCCAGGAGCTGTCTCTCCAAAGCTAATCTTGTGGCCATACTTGCTAAAAGGAGTACTCTTCACTGAGGCTGCCCTCAGTGTTCCCACAGGAACCAGACTCCCCTGTGGGAGACTCAGATCCTGTGAGTATTATACATGGAGTCAGGGGCACTGAGGCCTTGCCCCCCACCCCCCAGTTAGGTTAGGAGGGGGAGGTTAACCTCCTGATCCCTAACTTCTTCCCCCATCTGAGAGAAAAGCATCCTCCTCAGTAGGGGGTTCCTTTGCATACTCTACCAAGAGCTCCTGGCGCTGGATCTTGGTAGGTTTGGAACCAGTTTTAATTTTTCTGAGACTGCAGAGATTCCTTAGCTCTCTCATCTTGAGATGGAGGTAAGGGGTGAAGTCGAGTTCCACAACCATGTCCTCTGAGCTGCTAATTTTGTCACTAAGGTTGAGGATTTGTTTTAAGAACTAAAACTACTTCTAACAACTTACCCCCAACTATGGTAACTTTTAAAACTTAAACGGAAATGATAAAGGGGACTTAACCAAGACCATGGCAGGCCTTTTAAAAATTTAGAAAAATTGTCAATTCAAAAATCAATTGAATCTAAAGGCAATTTTGGAACTTAGCTGTGTGATCAGGCGTTGGCTGAGTAGTCCAGCAAATGCAAAGTCGAAACCCCACCGCTGATCCACCAATATAGGAAGCTGGCTCTGTATATACTATAACAAAATGAGGTATAGGGTGCACAGAGTCAAGGGCTCCCCCAGAGACTTAACGGAGTTTAAGTAGCCAATATTTTCTGGTAGTGTGGTTGAGCAGTTAGGCTTATCAGAGGGTAGTGCAAAGCATTTGTTGTACACACATTCAAGAAATGATGCACACACTCAATGACTAATTACAGGCCAATGTTTTTATATAGCAAAAATATATTTTGTTACCTTATTACTAGAACCAAAAGGTCTTTGTTGCAGGTAAGTACAGTTGTAAGTAGGTATCAAGCATATGTATTAAATGTACTTTGTTTACGTTTTACATATAAAACAGTTTACAAGTAACACTTTTCAGTTTCAAAAGTTGACACTTAGTGCAGTTTCTCATAGGAACCAATGCAGTCCTAGGGGAGGAAAAGTGTTAGCACAGTTAACAGGTAAGTACTCGACTTACAATGCCAGTCTTTGGGGTGTTAGGAAGTTCAAGTTGACCCCCAAAAGTGCTCCAACAGCAACACAGGGCCGGGCCGGGTGCAGAGGTCAAAGTTGGTGTCGGGTTTTCAATGTAATCCTATGAGGACTGGGGCACTCAGAAGAAAACAGATTGCAGGTGAGTACCCCTGGTTTCAGGGAACAGGCCTGGGGGGTTTAGATGAGCACCAGGGGGGGGCACAGGTTAGCACCAAATACACACCCTCATTGGCACAGGGGCGGCTGGGTGCAGGGTGCAAACACAGTGTCAGGCACTCAATGCTTTTCAAGGAGGGGGGGTGACCCGGCATCACAAAGATCCTGCATGCTGGATCCAGGTTCTTTGTTCCAGAAAACCAAAGGCTGAACAAGAAGGAGAAGCACCTGTTGGACCATCAGTCAGATTCCCCAAAGCCAGGGGACTGTGGGTGCAAGGGTACCTTTGGACATTAGGAACCTTTGTCTGATCTGGTCGTAGTCAGGGGGGTCCTCCGTATTTAGGCTACAGGCATCATTGTGTTGGCCAGAAGGGGTCAACCCAGGGTGGACTCGAGGTCGAAATCACCTAGGGACATTCTCTGGACATAGGCCATGGGCGTCTGGTGCAGAGTGGATTCAGGGCGGTTCTGAAGTCCTTTTGGAGTGTTTCTTCTGGGCAGGGCCGCTGTCCTCTGGAGTTCTTGTTTCCTCTGCTGGGCAGGTAGACCTTTGGGGGTTTGTGCAGGTTGATGGTCCTGCATGATGCATCACCTTTTTGTAGAAGGAGTCTTGAAGCTGCAGACATGCCAGTAAGGCTGGGGCCAAGTCAGTTGTCATTGTAGTAAACACACAGGAATCTGAAGAGCACTGTTCACTGGGACCCCAGATACTAGATTTAAGGGTTTTACAATGGTCAGAGGGCAGTAGCCAATGGATACTGTCCCTGAGGATGGCTGCACCCTTCCTGTGCCCACTCCCTTTGGGGAGGGAGGCACATTCCTATCCCTATTGCTCCCCCTTTTCCAAAAGAAGATGGATGATTCTGCAAGGAGTGGGGGTCACTTCAGCTCTGGACACCTAAGGGATGGTCCTAGTTGCAGTGATAACTCCTCCTCATTTTGCCTAATTTTCCCGCCGGACCTGCCATCAAGAGTGGGTCTTGGTCCGGGGGACAGGTATCTTCACTAGCTTGAGTGCCTAGGGAACTGTAACAGGAGGCCTGAGTTTTTGAGGCTCACCACCAAGTGTTGTATTTCCTGCAGAGGGGACCAGGGATCCGAAACATGTCTGTTAGGGGCAGACTGGCACAGACCAGTCATCTCTACCCTAGAGGGTCAGGTAAAATACAGGGTGCATCTCTAAGATGTCCTCTGTGTGCATTTTACAATAAATTCAACACTGACATCAGTGTGGGTTTATTGTTCTGGAAGTTTGATACCAAACTTCCCTGTCTTCAGTGAGGCCATCATGGAGCTGTGGAGTTCGTAATGACAAACTCCCAGTCCATGTTCTTAATATGGTCACACTGCACTTACAAAGTCTAAGAATTGACTTAGACACTGTAGGGGCATATTGCTCATGCAGCTATGCCCTCACCTGTGGTATAGTGCACCCTGCCTTAGGGCTGTGAGGCCTGCCAGAGGGGTGACTTACCTATGTCACAGGCAGTGTTTTGTGGCAATGGCATCCTGAGAGGGATGCCAAGCCGACTTTACCCTTTTCTCTCCCACCAGCACATACAAGATGCAATGGCAGTGTGCACGTGTTTGGTGAGGGGTCCTTTAGAGTGGCATAATATATGCTGCAGCCCTTAGGGACCCTCCCTGGCCGCAGAGCCCTAGGTACCAGTGGTACCTTTTAACCAGGACTTAGGTGTGTACCAGGAGTATGCTAATTGTGGAAGCAGTGGTACAGTTTCTAGGGAAATAACAGAGGTGCTGGGGCCTGGTTAGCAGGATGCCAGCACATACACAGTCAAGTTAGCATCAAATATCAGGAAAAAAGTGGGAGGTACTGCAATAAGGGGCCAGTTTCTTACACCTACTATAGGGGTGTTGTACACATATGCTAGGAGGAAGTCTAGCTTTGCCATTGCTTGAATTGACAAAGCTGGGACAGCAGTTAAAACTGCTCTTCCACCCAGCAAATGAAGGGCTGGGAGTCTTGTTTTACTCGTGTCACATCCATGGTGGCACAACAAGTGCTCTAATCTCTGGGGGACTCTTAACTTACATGTCCTATTTACCCTGGCTACCATTTACTAGGTACTTACAGGTAAGTTAGATTAGCCAATGAGGTAAAAGTCAATTTGATGTTTCGGTTTAAAGGTAAGGTCACAGGCACTGAGGTCTGGTTAGCAGGTCTCTTTGCACTCTCAGAGTTGAAAAACCAGGAGCATAAGTCCAAAACCTTGAGGGTGACCATACAAAAAGAGGCAGTTCCTTATAAAGGGCAGGAGGAGGCAGGCAAGAGGTGTTACAGGGAATGTAGGATCTAACCCTTCCTGTTGCTGTCATAGAACTAGAGATTACTGGTTACCGAGCATGTGGTAGCGGGCATATGTGTTAATACGCAGAGAAGTGAACGTTGTTAAGGTTAGAGCTTAATGTGGTCAATACAAAGAATTCTGAACCGCTCCAGGTCGACTTAACTCGGCAAGCAATCTTTCTGCTGGATTTTCTATCTACTTGTAAGTTCCTCACTAGCTCAATATCCAAGGCACCAGACTGCATCCTGAAATTTCTAACATAACTGTCCTGTACCAGCTGGGTGCTGTTCCATCTTGTTTCTGGAAACAACACCATGGTAATGTCCCTGGTTATATAATGTCAACCCAGGCACCCAGATGTACTTTTCTTGTGTGTTTATCTATAGCATTAGAAGCAGAGATGAGGGAATTACCTCAACTGAAGCAGTGCTCTGGTTTTATTTGCAAACTTACAAAGGAAGCCTACCCATCCTTTAGAACAGGGAAGTAAAGGGGTGAGACTGGTGTGGAATCTGCAGGCAGAGTAACCACTTGAAGGAAAATGTTACTTACCCAGTAGACATCTGTTTGTGGCATGTAGTGCTGTAGATTCACATGCTTTGACCAAGTCCTCCATCTAGTGTTGGGTCCAGAGTGTTACAAGTTGTTTTTGTTCGAAGAATCTTTTCAAGTCACAAGATCAAGTGACTCCTTCTCTCTGTGATACTGCACATGGGCATCGAGTCCTCTGTTAGATTGTTTTCCCACAGACAGGTGAGGTAAAGAGTGTATAGAGAGTAAAGAGAAAGATGTCCATGCAGTGTAATTACATGTATACAATATTTACAGTAGAATGCAATGGCCACAGGCATCCTGGGAGAATGGAGGGTGCATGTGAATCTACAGCACTACTTGCCACAAACAGATGTCTACCGGGTAAGTAACATTTTCCGTTTGTTGGCATGTCTGGCTGTAGATACACATGCTTTGCATAGACTGTAAAGCAGTGCCTTCAAGTAAGCGTTGGTTAGACTGTAGGAATTGCTTGAAAAACTGTTCTGAGCACTGCTTGACCAACATTGGGTTGTTGTCGTGCTAAAACATTTACACAATAGTGTTTAGTAAATATATATAGTGTAGACCAAGTAGCAGCTTTACATATATCTGCTATTGGGATGTTATCTAAAAAAAAAGCCATAGAAGCGCCTTACTTTCTGGTGGAATGTGCTCTTGGGGTAATAGGAAATCACACCCTGGCTTTGGCATATCAAGTCTGAATACATTTGACTATCAACCTGGCTATACCATTTTTTTTTATATAGGGTAACCTTTATGAGGCGTTGAAAATTCTACAAAAAGTTTAGATTTCCTAAACTGCTTGGCCCTGTCAATATAATACATAAGATCCCTTTTTACATCTAGTCTGTGAATAGCTCTCTTGCAACTGAGTTTGGGGGAAAAGACTAGTAATTCAATTGGTTGATTTGAAACTACTTTGTGGAAGGAATTTAGGGTTTGTGCAGAAAACTACTGTCTCTCTCCGTAACTGGAAAAATGGTTCTTCTAAAGTTAGAGCCTGGAGTTCACTCAACTCATCTTAGGGAAGTGATCACCACAAAAAAAAAATCTACTTTCCATGAAAGGAATTGTAAGGTGCAAGCATGCACAGGCTCAAAAGGTGGAGCCACGAGCCTAGTAAGTACAATATTAAGATTTCAGGATGGTGCTGGAGGACCCCGGGTGGAATTACTCTTTTGAGGAGTTCCATGAAGGCTTAAATAACTGGAATTCTGAATAAAAATATATATGTCTGTTTTGGAGGTAAGAAGTTATAGCTGCTAAATGAAGATGAATAGATGAGTATGCTAAATTTGCCTTTTGCAAATGAAGCAAATAACAATGACTTAGACTGAGGCTTTGAGTGGGTTAATGTGTTTAAGCATACAGTAGAATACAAATTGTTTCCATTTCACAGCATAACACTGTCTGGTTGTAGGTTTACATGCCTCTTTAAGAATGTCCATGTATTCTGGCGATAAATTAAAATACCCGAACTCTATGACTTCAGGATCCATATCTCAAGTTTTGAGCGTTTGGTGCCTGGATGCCTGATCGACCTTGATTTTGAGTGAGAAGGTCCTGCCTGTTGAGGAGTTTCTCGTGGGGAACTATGGACAGATCCAGAAGTGTTGTGAGCCAAGGTTGAAGTGCCCATGTGGGAGCTACAAGGATCATGGTGAGTGAGGTTTGTCTCAGTTTGCGCACTAGAGATGGAATGAGTGGGAGAGGCAGAAGAGCGTAAGCAGAAATCCCTGACCAATTTATCCATAGAGCATTGACCTTGGACTGAGGACAAGGATATCTGGAGGTGAAGTTTTGGCATTTTGTATTTTCTGCGATGGCGAACCAATCTATTTGAGGTGTTCCCCACTTTTGAAAGTACTGATGAAGGACTTGTGGGTGGAGTTCCCATTTGTGGACTTGTTGCTGCATCCTGCAGTCTTCAAACTATTTGGCCATGCCTGTGAGATACTCTGCCACTAAATGAATGTGGTGGTGAATTGCCCACTTCCATATTGTTTGAGAAAGATGGGCCAACTGTGAAGAGTGTCTCCCTCCACGTTTCTGCAGATAATACATGGCTGTCATGTTGCCTGTGCCGACTAGAGCCACTTTGTGGGAGAGTTGTGGCAGAAAGGCTTTGACTGCTAAGAAAGCTGCCTGCAACTGTATTAACTGATGTGGAAGGCTTGTTGAATGGGATCCCATATTCCTTGCATGATGATGTTGCTGAGGTGAGCTCCCCAACCTGTTTGTGATGCATCTATAGTCAGAGTGATTTGATACACAGGGTCCTGAAAGGGATGCCCCTCGGAAGGGTTGGTGGATTCCACCATTGCAGAGAGCGGCGAGTCTGGCGGTCCAACCACACTAGATCTTGGAGACGACCCTATGACTGAGACCACTGAGGAGACAGACATTGCTGTAAGAGACGCATGTGTAGTCTGGCAATACAAGATGCCATCATCCCTAGTAGTTGCATCATTGTCCTGTCTGCAAGTTTGATTTTCCTGTAGCTGAGAAATGAAAGATTGAAAAGTCTGGAGTTGTGCTTGGATATGTCAACTCTAACTGAGAATTGCTCCTAGATAGGGCTGTAACTGCAAAGGTTGGACATGGGATTTGTTGAAGTTGATTGTGAATTTGCAGAGTGTGATGGAGATCTACTGTGACCTGAGTGTGATGCTGACGGTGTTGGATGGTACTGGCTTTGATGAGCCAATCAGTCAATCAAGGGAAGACATGCATATGTTGACGTCTGAGGCATGCTGCAACTACTGCTAGACATTTTGTGAAGACCTTGGGGGTAGTAGTTACCCCGAATGGTAAAACTTTGAACTGATAATGTTTTCCCCCACAATGACAAATCTGAGGTTCTTTCCGTGTGCTGGATAAATGGGAATATGAAAGTATGCCTCCCTTAGATCTGGAGCGGTCATTAAGTTGTCTTGCAATAACAATGGAACAACATCATGGAGAGTAACCATATGGAAAAGCTCTGAGAGAATGTACAGATTTAATGGTCTGAGATCTAGAATGGGCCTGAGTGACCCATTTTTCTTTGGTATGAGGAAGTATACGGAGTATACTTCTAACCCTTTGCTATGAGAGAACTAGTTCTATTGCCCCTTTGAGAAAGGATTGCACCTCTCATTAGAGAAGAGTAAGATTTTCTTGTGAGAGTTTGGAATCCAAGGGGGAATGTTGGGAGGAGTGGAAGTGAGCTCCAGAGATAAACCATGTTGGATAACTGAGAGAACCCATTGGTCTATGATGATATTGTACCATTGTGGGAAGAAATATTTCAGTCTTCCTCCTACTGGACAGGTGTGTGTGAGCAGTTGGAAGGTGTAGGTAGTCACTGGCGTGCAGTGGAGGCAGATCCTCCGGAGGTGGATGCCTTTCCCCTGACTCTGTTGTTTGCACTTCTATAGGAGCCTCTTTTATAGAAATGGGTACCTTGTTTACTTTGCGAGGTGGAAAGATCAGTAGAAGACTGCTCGAAGCCTCCCCTGAATTGTGGACGACGAAAATTACCCTGTTGTGGTATGTTGAGTAATGCTCCATAGTCTTTGCTGTCTCAGAGTCTTTCTTGAGCTTTTCTATGGCGTTCTCAACATCTTGACCAAACAAATGTTCTCTATTGAAAGGCATGTTGAGAACTGCCTGCTGAATTTCTGGCTTGAACCCTGAACGTCTAAGCCAAGCATGTCTTCTGATGATAATACTAGTATTAATATTGCGTGCTGCTGTATCTGCGGCATCATTTGCACACCTGATGGAATTGTTTGAGATGGCTTAACCCTCAGAAAATATCTTGCGCCCTTTTTTGGTGTTTTTCTGGGAGGTATTGGAGCAGACCCTCCATTTTGTCCCACTGGGCCGCTGAACAAGTTATTTACCTTCAGTAACTCTTATCTGGTAGAGAGTATGGCCCATATTTGTACTTTTTTAGCACTGCGTTTGCGCCGCATTTTGATGCAAAAACGGCGCAAACTTGCTAAATACAATTGTATTTTGTAAGTTTGCGCCATTTTTGTGTCAAAACACGGCGCAAACGCGGCACTAAAAAAGTATAAATATGGGCCTATGTATCTGCAGATTCCTTACCTTTAGAATTTCCAGGCATCAGCTTGGAATCCGGAACATTGGCTGAGCAATAACCTACACACCATCGGGTGGAGTCGTTAGGTCTGCGTGGCGTCAGCAATGTTGTAGCTGTGTGTGACAACATGGTCACCTATAAATGCACCACCCATGCCTGCGTACATCAGTACTTTTCCACAAACTTCCACACCAGAAGCGCAGAGCCATGGAAAGAACCAACAGTTCTGTCTGCAAAAAACTATGGCGCTGAAAGGGACAATCCTTAACCGTAGTAAATAAGTCCGCAGATTGAGGAGGCAAGATAATGCGTTTCTGAAGGTAAGTAACTTGTTCATCTGATGGAAAACTCTAGCTGCAGGTTCCTTACCTTTAGAATAGATACCCAGGCAATAACCTCCTGGCTGGGGGCTGCCAACAAATTCACCTCAAACTACAAAGTCCTGCAGGATCGAACAGGCAAAGTGCCTGTCTCTGCAGACTTGATTGTCCAGGCAGTAGTGTTTGCAAGAGGTGTACCAGTCCTGGACATCTGACAGGCTGCAACGTGGGCTTCCCTGCACACGTTTGGCAAACGCAGTGGTAGCAGCTTTGCCCCTGGTGGAATGAGCCCTCAGGAGGCTGCTTCTTGGCCAGAATGTAGCAGATATGTATGCAGAGAACGACCCAGCATGAAATGTTTTTTCTGCACTGCTTGAGCTTTCTTTATGCCCACATACGCCACAAAGAGTTGGTCATCCACCCAGAACATTTTTTGTGGTCAAGGTAGAATGACAATGTTCTTTTTGGGTCCAGTAGGTGGAGTTGCTCCTCTTCCTTAGAGGGATGCAGGGTAGCAAATAAGGTGGGCAGGGTTATGTTCTGAACCAAGTGAAATGGGGTCACCACCTTGGGAAGAAAAGGGGCACAAGTGTGAAGCACTACTTTGTCCAAAAACATGGTGAGATAACGGAGATTTGGATGAAAGAGCCTGCATCTCACTCACCGTCAATGCAGATGTAATTACCACTAAGAAGGCTGTCTTGATGGTGATCAGCCAGAGGGGACAATTGTGCAAAGGCTCAAAAGGAGCACACATGAGAAAAGTGAGAACCAGATTTAAGTCCCACTGAGGCATGATAAAGGGCATAAGAGGGAACATATGTACAGGTCCTTTAAGGAACCTATTTACAATAGGAGATTTGAATAAAGGAGTCTGAACAGGCAGCTGGAGAAAAGCCGATAAGGCAGATAGATATCCCTTGAGTGTGCCCAATTCAGAGCCCTGCTGGGTAAGGGACAAAATAAAGAGAAGGATATCGGAGAGAGTAGCAGAAAGAGGATCAATAGATCTTTCTGTACAATAATATACAAAGCATTTCCAACAGTAGGCATGCACCGTCTCGGTGGAAGGATGCCTGGCTGCCAAAATAACTTCACAGTTTTTGGGAGGAAGGCAAAGGTTGTCAACTGCCACCACTCAATCTCCATGCATGAAGATGCAGAGTTGACAGGTTCAGGTGGAGAACCTTCCCCTCTTGTGCAAAGAATATCTTTCCAAAGAGGCAGCCTGCTTTGAGGATCGATGTTCATTTTCAGAAGCTCAGGATACCAAACTCTCCATGCCCAGTCTGCAGCCACTAGGATTACTTAGGCCCGTTCATTCCTGATCTTCTTGAGAACTCTGGACAAACATGGTATAGGCAGAAAGGCGTACCCAGAGGCCTGAGCTCCACTCGCGACAAAAAGTGTCAGAGAGGGACTGCCACCTTGCAAACTCCAACACGCAATACTGCTGACATTGTGCATTCTCTTTGGATGTGAACAGATCTAACCAAGGCTCTCCCTACTGCTGAAAGAGTCCTTGTGCCACCTTTGGATGGAGGCACCACTCATGATCCACTAGGCATTGACGGTTGAGTTTGTCTGCCCTGGTCTTCAGTGAACCTGCCAGGCGTTGAATCACCAGGGTTATGCTCTGCTGTTCCAGCCATATCCAGAGATGCAAAGCCTCTTGATGAAGTGTCCACGACCCCACACCGCCTTGCTTGTTGTAGTACCACATTGCGGTTGTGTTGTCCATGAACACCTGCACCATCTTCCCTTTGACAACAGGAAGAAATGCCTTCAATGCTTGCTGGCATCACCCGGAGCTCTAGTAAGTTGATATGGAGTCCCAGTTCAGCCGGAGAACAGAGACCTCCGATCTCCACCTCTCCCACATGGCCACCCCATCCCAGAAGTGACTCATCTGTCACTACTATGAAATCTCGTAGGGTAAGGGAAAGTAATCTTCTTTTACAGGCCTTCTTCATCCGAAATCCACTGTTGGGTTCCACCAGTCTGGTCCTGTTATTGCATTATTCCAATTCCAAGTCCCCTCCTTAGTCCATGGGACAACCAGGTAACTTACCTCTGCTCTCCTAGTCACCTCTTGGGGTTCCATACTCTCCCAACCCTTGACTAACTCCTCCATATCCTCTGCTGGGGGGACCCATTCTCACATTCCACTATTTTAGTATATGGAGTGGCCCCCCCATAGGGTTTTTGCCATTTCCAATGTTTTTGTGCTAATTCCTAGTATTTACCTGTGTATATTTTGTGTGTACTTACCTCCAGAAGGGGGTATTGCCCATAGTAATCTAGTTTAGTGTTCTTGTAATAAAGTATGACAAAGGTGTGTCGCGCCACTGGCTGCACCAAAAGCAGAAAAATAAAATAATAGTTTACTATTGTTTTATTTTTCTGCTTCTGGCACAGCCAGCAGTGCAGGGAGGGGTGGGGTTGGGCCACAGGAGGTGGGAGGAAGGAAAAGTGCATCTAAGTGTGCATGTGTGTTTGGCTGGACGTTCTAGGCTGGCCAAACACACATGCACACTTAGGTTTCTCCAGTCTGGTTATGTTTAACAGCTGGATGGAGAAACTGCATAGTCCCTAGGGCTGTGTCTGAGTGGCAGTCACTGCCACTCAGAGCAATCAGGTGCTGCTTTCATGCAAGGTTTTGCATGAAAGCAGTGCCAGGATTGCTGGGGAGCCTATGCCAGTGCCCCAGCAGTGAATGCTGGGACACCACAAGGAAAGGAGCGCCTCCACACTCCCCCTCCCCTCTCCCCTTCCCTTTAGTTATGTGGTATCTGCTGCTGGGATCTGATGAGACTAACCACTCTAGCTCAGGGGAGGAATCCCTGGATATGGAATTCAGCAAACTGAGACTAGAAGAGGCCAGACTGAGGCTGCAGCAGCAACAGCTAGCCCTACATAGAGATGCCTTGGCTGCGGAGAGGGAGAGAGACTTTGAGGTTGATACACCATGGTGGAAGCAACAGCTTTAGGGAAACCAGGGTCAGGGAGGACTCCTATGACTCCAGCAATCTCAGAAAAATAGTCCCACTTTACAAGGCTGGGGATTATATTCACAAATGGATCACTGCCTTGGAGAGGGCCTGAAGAGTACAGAAGGTCCCTCAAAGGCAGTGGGAAGTCATCTTGTGGCTTTCCTTTACTCACAAGGGTAGGAACAAACTCCTCACTGTCAGGACGATGCAGACAACTATCATGCAGTTAAGGATGTTCTCATTAAAGAGTTGGGTTGACCACAGAAGAATACAAGATAAAATTCAGGGAAACCAGGAAGGAGTCCTCCTAGGATTGAGTAGATTTTGTGGTCAGCTGTCTAGTCCCTGGAAGGCTGGTTACATTGCAGTAATGTGCATGATTATCAGGGCTTGTACAGTCTTCTTATGAGAGAGCACATTCTTAATAATTGCATATCTGACAAAATGCATCAGCATCTGATGGATTCAGATCTGACCACTCCTCAAGACTTGGGAAAGATGGCAGACAAGTGGATTCACACCAGAGTGGGTAGAAAACCTCACACTGGGGGTGACCAAAAGAAGGATTCTTCCAAGTATCAGGAGAAGGGTGTGGACAAATCTAAAGACAGGAAAGTCTTCATCGGGTGCACAAAACTCTTCTGGGGGTGAGTCTAAATCCTCTTCCTCTTCATCCTTCCACAAGAAACCTTGGTGCTACATCTGTAGGTAGGCAAAAAGGCCAAAGGGCAGGTGACAGCACCTGTCCTAAAAAAAGAACAAGAAGCCTGCTACTACAACTACCACTTCTACCACTAGTGCCTGTAGCAATAGCACAGGTAGTAGTAGTCAGTCCAAGGGTGACCACTGAGGCAGTATTGGTCTCTGAGGGTAGTATTGATCTTGCCACCCCTGCTGCTTGTCCCCTTATCAGGGGTAAGCACAGGCAGCATACCCTTGTCAGTGGTATTGAGGCTGAGGCCTACAAGGAACAGAAGCCAGTGTCACAATTGTGACTGACAAACTGGTGTCCCCTGAACAACACCTACTTGGTCACTGTAGGAAGTTGGCTCTGTATGCACTATTTCAAAGTAGAAAATAGCATGCACAGAGTCCAAGGGTTCCCCTTAGAGGTAAGATAGTGGCAAAAAGAGATAATTCTAAAGCTCTATTTTGTGGTAGTGTAGTCGAGCAGTAGGCTTATCAGAGGGTAGTGTTAAGCATTTGTTGTACACACACAGGCAATAAATGAGGAACACACACTCAAAGACAATTCCAGGCCTATCGGTTTTTGTATAGAAAAATATATTTTCTTAGTTTATTTTAAGAACCACAGGTTGAAGATTTACAAGTAATACTTCAAATGAAAGGCATTTCACTTAGGTACTTTAGGAACTTTGAATCTGCAAAATAGCATGTACAGTTTTCACAAAAATGGCAATAAGCTATTTTAAAACTAGACACTGCAATTTTCAACAGTTCCTGGGGGAGGTAAGTGTTTGTTAGTTTTGCAGGTAAGTAAACCACCTACAGGGTTCAAAGTTGGGTACAAGGTAGCCCACCGTTGGGGGTTCAGGGCAACCCCAAAGTTACCACACCAGCAGCTCAGGGCCAGTCAGGTGCAGAGGTCAAAGTGGTGCCCAAAACGCATAGGCTTCAATGGAGAAGGGGATGCCCCGGTTCCAGTCTGCCAGCAGGTAAGTACCTGCGTCTTCGGAGGGCAGACCAGGGGGGTTTTGTAGGGCAACGGGGGGGGACACAAGTCGGCACAAAAAGTACACCCTCAGTGGCACGGGGGCGGCCGGGTGCAGAGTGCAAACAGGCGTCGGGTTTGCAATGGAGTTCTATGGGAGACCCAGGGGTCTCTTTAGCGAAGCAGGCAGGCAAGGTGGGGCTCCTCGGGGTAGCCACCACCTGGGCAAGGGAGAGGGCCACCTGGGGGTCGCTTCTGCACTGGAGGTCGGATTCTTCAGGTCCTGGGGGCTGCGGGTGCAGTGTCCTTACCAGGCGTCGGGTTCTTAGAAGCAGGCAGTCGCGGTCAGGGGGAGCCTCTGGATTCCCTCTGCAGGCGTCGCTGGGAGAAGCCCGAGGGGGGTCAACTCTGGCTAATCACAGGGTCGCAGTCGCCGGGGTGTTGTTTCTCCGCAGGTCGAGCCGGGGGCGTCGGGTGCAGAGTGCAAAGTCTCACGCTTTCGGCGGGAAACGTGTTGTTTTTAAAAGTTGCTTCTTTGTTGCAAAGATGTTTCTTCTTTGGAGCAGAGCCGCTGTCCTCTGGAGTTCTTGGTCCTTTTAGATGCAGGGTAGTCCTCTGAGGCTTCAGAGGTCGCTGGACCCTGGGGAACGAGTCGCTGTTGCAGTTTTTCTTGAAGTGGGGAGACAGGCCGGTAGGGCTCGGGCCAAAGCAGTTGGTGTCTCCGTCTTCTCTGCAGGGCTTTCAGGTCAGCAGTTCTTCTTGGTCTTCAGGTTGCAGAAATCTATCTTGCTAGGTTCTGGTAGCCCCTAAATACTTAATTTACGGGTGTGTTTAGGTCTGGGGGGGTTAGTAGCCAATGGTTACTAGCCCTGAGGGTGGCTACACCCTCTTTGTGCCTCCTCCCTGAGGGGAGGGGGGGCACATCCCTAATCCTATTGGGGGAATCCTCCATCTGCAAGATGGAGGATTTCTAAAAGTCAGAGTCACCTCAGCTCAGGACACCTTAGGGGCTGTCCTGACTGGCCAATGACGACTCCTTGTTTTTCTCATTATCTCCTCCGGCCTTACTGCCAAAAGTGGGGCCGTGGCTGGCGGGGGCGGGCATCTCCACTAGCTGGAGTGCCCTGGGGTGCTGTAACAAAGGGGGTGAGCCTTTGAGGCTCACCGCCAGGTGTTACAGTTCCTGCAGGGGGAGGTGAGAAGCACCTCCACCCAGTACAGGCTTTGTTACTAGCCACAGAGTGACAAAGGCACTCTCCCCATGTGGCCAGCAACATGTCTGGTGTGTGGCAAGCTGGTAAAACTAGTCAGCCCACACTGGAAGTCGGGTATGTTTTCAGGGGGCATCTCCAAGATGCCCTCTGGGGTGTATTTCACAATAAAATGTACACTGGCATCAGTGTGCATTTATTGTTCTGAGAAGTTTGATACCAAACTTCCCAGTTTTCAGTGTAGCCATTATGGTGCTGTGGAGTTTGTGTATGACAGACTCCCAGACCATATACTCTTATGGCTACCCTGCACTTACAATGTCTAAGGTTTTGCTTAGACACTGTAGGGGCATAGTGTTCATGCACCTATGCCCTCACCTATGGTATAGTGCACCCTGCCTTAGGGCTGTAAGGCCTGCTAGAGGGGTGACTTACCTATGCCATAGGCAGTGTGAGGTTGGCATGGCACCCTGAGGGGAGTGCCATGTCGACTTAGTCATTTTCTCCCCAGCAGCACACACAAGCTGGCAAGCAGTGTCTCTGTGCTGAGTGAGGGGTCTCCAGGGTGGCATAAGACATGCTGCAGCCCTTAGAGACCTTCCCTGGCATCAGGGCCCTTGGTACCAGGGGTACCAGTTACAAGGGACTTACCTGGTACAGTTTTAGGGAAAGAACACTGGTGCTGGTTAGCAGGCCTCAGCACACTTTCAAATCATAACTTGGCATCAGCAAAGGCAAAAAGTCAGGGGGTAACCATGCCAAGGAGGCATTTCCTTACAGTCACACATAATGAGTTACTGACGCTCACAACAACACTCTTAGCCACCCCATGGCTGTTGTTGACCTTAGCTGGGGAAGTCACAGGCCTAAAGAAAGTTGTTGAAGCCTCTGACTTGTCTGTAGAGTGTTTACTGGGCAGTGATTTGGAGACTTCAGCCTGGGTTGAAGTGGAATTGGAAGCCTATGCAGCAATGCTGGGCATATCTGTGCATTGACACAGGCCCATAGACAGGGAGAGCAAGGAGTCCTGGAGCCTGGGAAAAGGACCCAGGAGACTCTCAAAAAGAAAGGCAGGCAGTGTAATAAATCACCCCTGTCCATGCTTCAGGTGAGAATCCCACTCCTCAGAGAGAAGAATCTGCCCCCCCTGGGTGGAACCTACACCAGAGAAGCTGAAAGCTGATACAGCTGAGCTCCTGGGGGGGGGGGGGAGGACCAGGGAAAAACGTAGCCTGGAAAGCAGACCTGTCCTTCTCTAGAAAACCTGAGATAGCAAGCTGCTGCTCAGGAAGCAGGGGATATCAGTGGGTCTACTGGGACAATGGCCTCCTTTATGCTGAGGCAAGGGACCCCAAACCTGGTGCAGCACGTTGGTCATTCCTCAAAATATATGGCATTCCTATTGACCTTAGCACATGATACCCCCCTTGCAGGCTGTAGGAAAGTGCCCTCTTTCTTGGCATGGTTACCCCCATTTTCTGCCTGTTGTCAGTGTGTTTGACTGTGTTCACTGGGCTCCTGCTAACCAGGACCCCAGTGACTATGCTCTCTCCTTCAAATTTGTTTGCTCCTAACCTTTTCTCCCCCCGATTGGCATACTGGTGTCCCCATGTAAGTCCCTAGTATATGGTGACTAGGTACCCAGGGCATTGGGATTCCAGGGGATCTCTATGGGCTGCAGCAGTTATTCTGCCACCCATTGGGAGCCCATGCAAAGGGTTCTGCAGGCATGCCATTGCAGTCTGCGTGAACCTGGTGCACGCACCCCGTTTCACTTCAGATCACTGTACCAGGTCATTGTAAGTCATCCCTATGGTAGGCCCTCTCAGCCCAGAGGGCAGGTGCAGATACATGTGTGTGAGGGCACCCCTGCACTAGCAGAGGTGCCCCCACAAACTCCAGCTCCATTTTACTGGACTTCGTGAGTGGGGGGGAATGCCATTTTATATATGTACTGGACATAGGTCACTACCTATGCCCAGCTACATAATGGTAACTCCGACCCTGGGTATGTTTGGTATCAAACATGTTGGAATCACACCCCAATACTGTTGCAAGTATTGGAAGTACGATTCCATGCACTCTGGGGGATCCTTAGAGGACCCCCAGTATTGCTACCACCCATCTTACAGGGTTTTCACGGGTAATCCAACTGCTGCCACCCCACAGACAGGTTTCTGCCTGATTTGATCAAGCCCAGGCAGGCAGAACAATGGATTTGCTTTGGGAGAGGAGTTAACATCCTCTCCCTTTGGAAATAGGTGTGACTGGCTTGGGAGGGGTAGCCTCCCCAAGCAACTGGTTTTGCTTTGAAGGGCACATTTGGTGTCCTCTATGCATGAACCAGTCCCTCCTCTGGCGCAAAACTGAACAATGGAAAGCGGAGTGACCACTCCCCTGCCCATCACCACCCCAGGGGTGGTGCCCAGAGCTCCTCCAGAGGGTCCCTAGGTTCTGCCATCTTGATTCCAAGGTTGGCAGGGAACTCTGGGAGCATCTGAGTGGCCAGGCCAGGCAGGTGAGGTCAGAGGCACCCTCTGATAGGCGGTTACCTAGTTAGGTACCCAAGCCCCCTCTTTGGGAGATATAGGGTCTTCATCTTGGGTGAGTCCTCAGATTCAGCTTGCAAGACTCCAGCAGGACTCCTCTGCAACCTCTGCTTTGACTTCTGGCCTCAGGAACCGTGAGTGGACCCTCCAGGATACTACAAGCTGCAGATCCACAAGGAAGACTCTTTTGCAACATTGTATCCTTAACTCCTGCCAGCTTTGCAACATTTCCCCGGCTGTGCATCATAAGAAGACTGCAACTCTTCAGCCTGCACAAGAAGAAGAAGAAGAAGGAATCTCCCTTGGGGTGAAGGCATCATTCCCCTGTAACTACAGGTACCTGGCTGCCTCGAGGACCGGCTGCGTGGATCTCCCCTCATCCTGAGTAGCTTGGGTCCTGCATCACGGGTGGTGGTCCGGAGAGTCTCCCTCAGTCCTCTCTACCAGCTGTCACACTTCGGTGGTGATAAGTCCTTTCTATGCCACGCAAGACCCCCTGTGCACCGCGTCCTTGCAGGTGCCAAGGCTTGTTTGCTTAACCTCCAAGGGGCACCTCAGGCGACGTGTAGCTCCAGTCCCCAGCACTCCCTCCTGCAACTCCTGGGCCTCTGCGTGGTCCTCCTCCGACATGGCATTAACTTCGGTGGTGCTGCGTGGGCTGTGTCTGTGACTTCTGTGTCCCTGTCCTGTGGGACACCCATGGGTGCCTCCTCTGCTCTTGTGGGCCTTCTATGATGTGGAGGGTCCCCTGTGACTCCCCCTCCTGTGTAGAGTCCTCCTGCACCTTGCTGGTCCCCGACAGCACCCCTTTTCCTCCAAACACAAGTTTGCCTTTGCCAAGGCTTGTTAGTGGAAATTCTTCACTGACACTCATCTGCAATCCAGATTCCAGCGTGGGAACCTTTTGCACGCATCAGGAACTCTTCTCCAGCTTCTGTGCTGACCTGTTTTCCTTCTCCGTTGACCAACTCCAAAAGGTACCTCTGGGTGGGTAGTTATCTCCTACCTCCCCTGGACTTCACAGACACTTCTGGACTTGGTTCCCTCTCTCCACAGGTCTCCATCTTTGGTCTTCCACTGCTGGTTTCCTGCAGGCTGTTCTGGGCGTCATCTTTTCATCCTTTGGGGTGGTTTTGGGGAAATCCAGTGTTTTACTCCTGGTCACTGGGGGTACTACATTGCTTACCTGTGTGGTTTCCTAGTGCTCCAGCTCCCCTCTACACAATTTATATACCTCAGTGGGGGCCCTGTGTTCGCATTCCACTTTCTTAGTATATGGTTTTGCCCCCCCCAGGGCTACTATTGCATATTGTTATTTTACACTGTTATCTAACCTTTTTATGCCTCTTACTGTTTATTACTACATAACAATATATATATATATATAATGTCACTTACCTAGTGTACATCTGTTAGTGGCATGTAGCGCAGCAGATTCTAGTGTTGGGCTCGGAGTGTTACAAGTTTTATTTCTTCGAAGAAGTCTTTTTTCAAGTCACCGGATCAAGTGACTCCTTCTTTCAGTGATAGTGCGTATGGGCATCAACTCCTTTGTTAGATTGTTTTCCCACAGAAGGGTGTAGGAAGGAGTGAAATATTGTGTATGCACAACTATAGATATGTAATAAGTAAGTAAGAGGTTCATGCATATATATATATATATATATATATATATATATATATATATATATATATATACATACATATTTGTACAAATGAGTACTACAACAACTACAGGCTCCCGGGGAGGAGGGAGGGCGCATGTGAATCTGCAGCACTACATGCCACGAACAGATGTACACTAGGTGACATTTTCCGTTTGATGGCATGTGTAGCTGCAGATACACATGCTGTGCAGAGACTAAAAAGCAGTTCTCCCAATTAAGCGGTGGTTAGCTTGTAGGGGTTGAAGTAGTCTGAAATGGTGTTTTAGCACTGCTTGTCCAACATTGGCTTGTTGTCTTGATAAAACATCCACACAGTAATGCTTTGTGAATGCATGTGGTGTGGACCATGTGGCAGCTTTGCATCTGTCTGCCATTGGTATATTCCCTAAGAATGCCAGAGAGGCACCCTTTTTCCTAGTAGAATGTGCTTTTGGAGTTATTAAGGTAACATGTTTGAATACATCTCACAATCCATCTAGCTAATCCTTGTTTTGAAATGGGATTACCTTTATGTGGTTGTTGGAAAGCAACAAAAAGATGATTAGTTTTCCTAAAATTGTTTGTTCTGTCTACGAAGTACATTAGAGCTTTTTTAAGGTCAAGAGTGTGTAGAGCTCTTTCAGCAGTAGAGTCTGGCTGTGGAAAGAAGACTGGCAATTCCACTGACTGATTAACGTGAAAAGGTAAAACCAATTTAGGTATAAATTTTGCGTTTGTCCTAAGTACTACTTTGTGTTTGTGTACTTGGAAGAACGGTTACTCTAGAGTAAATGCTTGAATTTCACTTACTCTTCGTGATAAGTAATTGCTACTAAGAAAGCACCCTTGCATGTGAGAAATTGAATATCATATTGGTTAGAATGGTGGGCTCATTAGTCTTGTGAGTACAATATTAAGATTCCATGCAGCAAGTGGTGGAGTTCTGGGTGGAATAATGCATTTAAGTCCTTCCATAAATGCTATTATGACAGGAACTTTAAAGAGAGAGATATGTTGTATGGTTTGTAGGTATGCTGATATGGCTGTTAAATGAATTTTAATAGACGAAAAAGCTAGGTTTGCTTTTTGTAAATAAAGCAAATAGCACACAATATCTTGTACTGATGTTTTAAGTGGATCTATATTTTTAGGTTGGCAGTAGTATACAAACAGTTTCCACTTATTTGCAAAGCATTGTCTGGTTGTTGGTTTACGTGCTTGTTTTAGAACGTTCATACATTCTAATGGAAGCTGTAAATATCCAAACTCTATGACTTCAGGAGCCAAATCGCTAAGTTGAGTACACTGGGATTGGGATGCCTGATTTGACCTTTGTTGTGTGTGAACTGATCTGGTCTGTTTGGAAGTTTGCGATGGGGCACTACTGACAGATCCAGGAGTGTTGTGCATCAGTGTTGGCGTGCCCATGTGAGAGCTATGAGTATCATGGTGAAAGAGGTGTGACGCATTTTGTTGACCAGAAATTGAATTAACAGGAGTGGGGGAAAAGCATAAGCAAATATCCCTGACCAGTTGATCCATAGAGCTTGGCCCTGGACAGGGGATGTGGGTGTCTGGATACGAAGTTTTGGCATTTTGTCTTTTCGCTTATTGCGAATAGATCTATGTCTGGTGTTCCCCACCTTTGAAAGTACTTGGGGGTGAATCTCCCATTCGTGTGTTTGTTGGTGATTTTTGCTGAGGACATCCGCCAACTGATTGTCTATTCCTGGAATGTTTTGTGCTATTAGGTGAATTTGATTGTGAATTGCCCATTTCTAAATTGTTTGGGCTAGAAGGGACAGTTGAGATGAATGTGTCCCTCCCTGTTTGTTGAGATAATACATGGTTGTCATGTTGTCTGTCTTTATGAGAACATTCTTCTGTTTGAAAAGAGGTTGAAATGCTTTTAGGGCAAGGAATACAGTTAATAATTATAACTGGTTTATGTGTAGCTGTTTCTGTTTGACATCCCATTGCCCTTGAATGGCGTGATTATTTAGGTGAGCTCCCCAACCAATCATTGATGCATCTGTTGTAATCATGATCTGAGGCACAGGGTCTTGAAATAACTGCCCCTTCATTAAACTGCTGCGATTCCACCATTGAAGGGACATATGTGTTTGGCGGTTTATCAACACTAGATTTTGAAGTTGACTGTGTGCCTGTGACCATTGTTGAGCAAGGCACTGTTGTAAGGGCCTCATGTTTAATCTTGCATGTGGGTCTATTGCTATGCAAGACGCCATCATTCCTAAAATCTTCATGATGAGTCTTACAGCGTATTGTTGATTTGGCTGTACGAGTGGAATTAGATTTTGGAAAGCTTGTATTCTTTGTATAGTTGGATACGCTAGAGATAGTTGAGTATTTAGGATAGCACCTAGATACGGCTGTACTTGTGCTGGCTGACTTTTGGTAGTTTATAGAAAATCCTAATGTGTGCAGAGTTTTTATCACATAACATGTACGTTTTTGGCATTGTGTACGATTGTTTGATTTTATTAGCCAAATCGTCTAGATATGGAAAGACATGGATGTGTTGTCTTCTTAAGTATGCTGCTACTACCCCTAGACACTTTGTAAACACCCTTAGAGCTGTTGTTATGCCAAAAGGTAACACTTTGAACTGGTAGTGTTTTCCTTGTATGACAAACCTGAGGTATTTTCTGTGAGCTGGGTGGATGGGTATGTGGAAATACGCATCTTTGCGGTCTAGAGCAGTCATAAAATCTTGTTTTTGTAGCAGTGGAATAACATCTTGCAGAGTTACCATGTGAAAATGTTCTGACAAGATGTAAAAATTGAGGGGCCTGAGGTCTAATATTGGCCTGAGGGGGGCATCTTTTTTGGGAATTAGGAAGTATAGTGAGTATACCCCTGTTCCTTGTTGGGACTGTGGAACTAATTCTATTGCTTGTAGGAGTAGTAGAGATTGAACCTCTTGCTGTAACAGAACTGTATGTTCCCGGGATAACTTGTGAAATCTTGGTGGAATATTTGGAGGGGTGTTTATCAATTCTAGGCAATAGCCATTGCGGATAATTGATAATACCCAGTTGTCTGTGGTGATATTTTGCCAATGAGAGTAGAACTGCTGTAGTCTTCCCCCCACAGGAGATGTGTGGAAGGGAGGGAAGGAAGTCACTGCTTTGGTTGTGGTATTGGTTGTTTAGAGGTTTGGAATTTACCTCTATTTCTAGAGTATTGACCTCTATATGTTCCCCTAAACCCACCTTGTTGATACTGGGTTTGATATGGTTGCTTTGTTTGTGAGGTAGAAGCCTCGGAGGACTGTGCTTTAAAACCTCCTCGAAACTGAGACCTGCGAAATGACCCCCTATATGGTGTGGTGTACAAAGCACCCATTGCTTTTGCTGTATCCAAATCTTTTCTTTTCTCAATTGTAGTGTCCACTTCTGGGCCAAAGAGGTGCTTTTTATCAAAAGGCATGTTAAGCACATCCTGTTGAATTTCTGGTTTAAAACCAGAGGAGCGTAGCCATGTATGTCTTCTGATCGCGATGGCTGTGTTAACACAGGCTCACAAAAATTTGGTCTGCGTGTTTTACCATGCCTGGTAACATTGGGAAGCACTGGTACCTAGAATGTGTTGAAGATAATGTATTACATAAAAAATCTTCTTCCAATGGCTCTGAATGCATGGTTACCCCGTGATAAGCTGCAGCTCTGGCTATGACCTGGTTGAATACTGTGGTATCCTCAGGGGGCGATGGTTTGTATGGGTAAATATCTGGGTCCTTATCTGGGATGGGATCAGGGTCATAAAGATCTCATGGGTCTACTATGTCTTCTTGTGAATAAAAAGAGTGTGTTGGAGAAGGCATTGGTGGAGAGCTGGTGTGGGGGGAGACATATAGTTGTGGAGAATGAGGAGGAGAAGTATGAGGAGGTATTGGCTTCTCCTTTTGCACCTTTGCTGGTGCAGTGTCCAGTTCCTCTTCGAAAGCCAGCTTCCTTTTTGTTCTTAAAGGAGATACAGGAACAATCTTTCCTGTGTCTTTATGGATGTGTATCCTAGATTGTCTCTCATCCATAATTTGTAGAATGGGTTCAATGTCCAACTCCTCCTCAGAGGTTTTATGGCTTTCTCTTAATTTCTTGGAAAGTCCTTGCTCCTCTGTATATGATGTCTTCTTCGGTTCTGAAGTTTGTTGTTTTTTTGGTACCGAACATTTTGTGGAAGGTCTCGGCTCCGAAGCCGACTTTCGAATTTTTGACTCCGAAACTTGGGGTTTCCTGCTAGAGTCCTAAATGGAGCCCTTTATAGTTTTACTCGACTCCGAAGTGAACGGAGGAGTGGCCTTTTTCAGTGCCGATCCCAAAGGTCGGTCACCGACAGTCTTTTTCCAGGCCGAACCATGGCCTTCTGGCAGTGGTGTAGCCAAGGCTTTAGAATGTTTTTTGTGTAGGGGTGCAGGGGCAGTCGTACTCACATGCTGGCCAGCTGTGATGGTTCTGTCATCCTCTGATTCCTGTTCGGAGTCTGTGTCTCGGATAGAGACTGCTGTTTGTGCCTGCTCTTCTTCGTGACGTTGAGATGTTCACTTCTTTTTGACGTCATTTCAAGTCTTCGGGCTCTGTGATCTCTGAGAGTCTTTTTTTTAATGAAACGATTGACAGGCCTCACAGTTTTTCTCTTGATGGTCTGGAGAAAGGCACAAGTTACAAACCAAGTGCTGGTCTGTATAGGGGTACTTTGCGTGACACAGAGGGCAGAATTGGAATGGAGTCCGATCCATCAGACTTTTTACGCTATAGGCCTGAGTTGGGTGTGCGCGCACCCCGAAGAGCGAACAAAAGTAAGATTCCGACGGTACTACCAGTTTGATGCTAGATGGAGAACCAATACAGATGAAAAGGAAGGTTTTCTAAAGTTTTTCGAATCGACGTCTCGGAACGATAGGAAACATGTCCGAACCTGACGGCGGAAAGAAAACAATCTAACAATGGAGTCGATGCCCATGCGCAATGGAACCAAGAGGAGCCACTCGATCCCGTGACTCCGAAAAGACTTCTTTGAAGAAAAACAACTTGTAACACTCCGAGCCCAACACTAGATGTCGGAATGGATATGCATAGCATGTGTATCTGCAGGTACACATGCCATCGAAAACACACACACACACACACACACACACACACACACACACACACACACACACACACACACACACACACACACACACACACACACACACACACACACACACACACACACACACACACACACACACACACACACACACACACACACACACACACACACACACACACACACACACTTACCCAGTGTACATCTGTTCGTGGCATGTTCCGCTGCAGATTCACATGCTATGCACAGGTCCTGCCTCCTAGTGTTGGGCTCAGAATGTTACAAATTGTATTTCTTCGAAGAAGTCTTTTCGAGTCACAGGACTGAGTGACTCCTCCTTTTCGGCTCCATTGCGCATGAGCATCAACTCTATCTTAGATTGTTTTCCCGCAGAGGGTAAGATAGGAGTGATAGAGTGTAAAGAAAGAGATGTCCATGCAATGGAATAGATATATATATATATATATATATATATGTATATATATATATATACATATGTACAAATTTCAATGTAACTTAAACGGCTACAGGCTCCCGGGGAGGAGGGAGGGCGCATGTGAATCTGCAGCGTAACATGCCACAAACAGATGTACACTGGGTAAGTGACATTTTCCATTCGATGGCATGTGTAGCTGCAGATACACATGCTATGCATAGACTACAAAGCAGTTCTCCTCCCATTAGCGGTGGTTAGCCTGTAGGAGTTGAAGTTGTTTGAAATAGTTTTTTTAGGACAGCCTGTCCTACTGTGGCTTGTTGTGTTGCTAATACATCTACACAGTGATGCTTGGTAAATGTATGGGGTGTTGACCAAGTGGCTTCTTTACAGAGTTCTGTCATTTGTATATTTCCTAGAAATGCAGTTGTTGCTCCTTTCTTCCTGGTGGAATGTGCTTTTGGTGTTACTAATAGCTGTCTTTTTAGTCTTTAGGTAACAGGTTTGGATGCACTTAACTATCCATCTGGCTATGCCTAGTTTTGAGACTGGATTACCAGTATGGGGTTTTTGGAATGCGACAAGCAGCTGTTTAGTCTTTCTAAATGATTTTGTTCTGTCAATGTAATACATCAAAGCTCTTTTAATATCTAATGCATGGAGCGCTCTTTCTGCTACTGAGTCTGGCTGTGGGAAGAAGACTGGAAGTTCCACTGTTTGATTTAAATGAAACGGTGAGATGACTTTAGGTAGAAATTTTGGGTTTGTGCGAAGTACAACCTTATGTTTGTGTACTTGTATAAAGGGTTGTTCAATAGTGAATGCTTGTATTTCACTAACTCTTCGTAATGAAGTGATTGCAACGGGGAATGCTACTTTCCATGTAAGAAATTGAGGGGCATATTTATACTCCGTCTGCGCCGAATGTGAGTCAAAATGTTTGACGCACATTCAGCGCAAATGTTGCCCCGTATTTAAACTTTGATGCCCGAGCCCGACAAAATTCCGCCGTGCGCGTCATTTCTTGCATGCGGCAACCCGCCTTGCGTTAATCATATGCAAGGTAGGAGTTCCCGTCCAAAAAATGACTTAAACGGCCGTGCGTCATATTTATGCTTTCGGGCAAAAATGATGCACGGCCGGGAGGCGGAGCCGGAAAATGACGCACAGCCCGATTTGCGTCAAAATTCAATGCCTGGGTCAGGGCAGGCATTAAAATGGGGCAAACACACCTGTATTTAATCAGACAGAAGCAACAGCAGAGCAGCAAAGCAGCAACAGGGAGACATGGAGGTGATTCTAATCCAGCGTGCACGCAGACGCAGAGCCCAGCAGCAACAACAGCAGCTACAACGGGCTAATTTTCATTCCTGTGCGTCAAAAAAAATGACACAAATACAGTTTTGGTAGACAAAAAATGACGCATAACGCGAAAAAGGTGGGACATTTCATACAGGAAGTGATGTAATAGGATATCCTGTTTACAGATCATGTACAGTGGGTGTACTTTCACTTTCACTTTGCAGTCGATGATCCTTCTAGACTGTGGCTGTGTAGAGAGCGGTGTCCTGAGATTTTGTGCTTTTTTGTCCTGTGTGCTATCTGTAAAGTCCATTTGTGAATTAAATATTGTTGCTGTATACTGTACTACTGTGTTTTGTCTACATTTGTCCATTTATCTTGTGTTTTTGTTGTTTGTGGGAGTCTGTTGTTGGTAGTGTTAGTTTGGGGATAGTTGGGCTCTTTTAGTGGTTAAGTTTACTTTTCATCTGTATTTCTATCCCTACTTTCCCCCTTTTCCCCTTTCTATTTCTTTTACCCCTATTCCCTTTCACTTTTCCAGTATGTCTGGTAGGCCACGTCTTGGCAGGATGGGTGAAGAGGAGTTGAGGGGGTTCATATGGCTTGGGTGCCATTTCTTGCCACTCATGATCCAGGCAGGGGGCAGGGTGATACAGGGGTATCCAACAGAGGCGTGCAGAATCCGGTGGGGAAAGGTGCTGCATCACCTGCAGCGTGTGTATGCCAGCCAGAGGAATGACCACCAGCTGAAGCACCGGTGGGCTGACCTCATCACCAGGGAGCAGGATCTCTTGGACCACCTGGGAATCGTGATTGGTGGCACAGTTGGTGAGTACTAATCATGTAAATGTGCACGATTAAATGCTCTGTAGTGACATAAGAGGATTTGTACTATGTCTGCCACCTAACTTGTTGACTGTGTGAATGCTGGGGAAACATAAAGGGATAATTGATGCACTATGGCAAGGATCACAATTGCTAGCTGTCAGGTAGCACGTGGTCAGCAAACTTACAGGATACTTTTCCATGAAGTAAATTGGTGCGGCCTTTTTGTCAGACAACCAAACTAAATAGGAGCCAATCATGACTATATAGGGTACTATTGACAGAGAAGTAAAGATGTACCAACATATTGGCTAACTTTGTTGATGCAATAGCTAGACTGACTTTAGAATCACTACATGATGGTGAAAATTAGTGCTGCCTTCACGTCAATTGATAATAGCAAAGTGGCTCAGACATATGTCTCATGCGAGTCTGGTGAGTGTGGAAGGAAAGCATTCATGGAAGTACTATGAATGTTTGGGATTATTGTGTTCCTTGACCTTTTTGGATACATGTCAGATATGGATTTGAAAACATCGTGAAAAGGTGTAAGGTGCCCTCAGCTAACATCTTAGAATGTTTGTTGGAGTTAGTTGTGCCACATTCCAAATATGGATGGCAGTCCAAGTGTATGCACATGGATTCACATCTCCATGGTTGGTGCAAATCACCATAGCTGGGCCACATCAATTGTATCAAATGTAACAACAGAGGGGCTTAGAAAAGTCCCTGCCCCTCCCTCTGTACATTGTACCTATGTATCATTAATGTGACATGGCCACAAGGCATGTTTGACTGGTAATGCAGTCCTCAAGTAACCAGGCTTTGGATGTTTCTCTTGGATGCACATGATGAGACGATTACACTCCATATTTTTTTCTGGTCACCAATTACGGGGCATGTTTGCAACCACATGATAGTTAGGGCCAATGTATGTGTGCAGATATGTGTATAACTGTCACAGGAGACCCATGCTATGTCCAAGTTGGCCGTGATATATCAGATGCAGTACCATCATGTCTGAATGGCTGCCATTTCCTTATTCAGCCTACACATTGTATATGTTTATGAAATTGTTGCGCTGTGCACAGATTTTGAGCACATTTCTTCCTTCCATACCTTACAGGTGGACTGGCACCCTACACTGTGGGTGAGGACCCCGACCACTCCAGTAAGTGTTGATATGTCTGTTATGTGTTGTGTTTTCTGGTTTTGGATTCGTGTGTGTTGAACGCATAGCAAGGTGTGATGCGTTGGGCTATCATTTCTCTTGTTCCATGAGTGGGATTTCAGTTTCTCACATGTTTTGAGTTGGCCAATGCGATTCCAATGGTATTATGTAGGGCTTGTAGGCCCATTCCTGTAGGCTCCACTGTGAGTACAGGGGTTAGTCATGTGGATGACATTTGTATCAACAAGAGTCGCACTGGAAGTCAGCTCCGATTTAGTCAGCCTGTCAGACCCACATTCTCCAAGATTGCTACAGCAAATAGCTTGCCAATAGACATCTGCTTCCCTATTTACCAACGTAAATATGAAACAGTAGGTAGAACCTCCTAGCAGCATCTACTTCCACATGTAGTGCTACAAGTATGTGGAACATGAGTGCAATGGCCTAGGTGTGCATGCAATTCATGATCATGGGTGTTCTTGCAACTATGTGTCTGATGTAAGTCAGGCCTTAGTGGAAGTATATGTTGTGTACCAAGTTCTGCATTTCCTGACATGTGTGGCCCTATGATTGGTCTAGGGTTTGCTGACTCCTAATTGTTGATAGACCTTACCTGTGGTGTGTGTGTGTGTGTGTGTGTGTAGAGCCAAACACGTGTGGAGTTTTCTATACACTCCTCATTGTACATGTTGTTGGACATTGATAGTTGTTTATCCACCCCCCCACCCTCAAACACGGGCATGGGTTTGTGAATGGGGTACCTAGTACTGATGCTACCAGTATGTTACACATACATGTGAATAAGTGACTGTTTGGTTGGAACCTAGTATGCACACTCAGGGTTGGCACTTGGTCCTATACTGGCAAGTCCAGTTACAACTTGCAGACCATGTGGCTTTAGTTTTGCTTTCCGTACACTGACATTTGTAGCCCAGGTCTTGGTGGAGGATATGCAGCATGATTCTTAGCTGATAACTGGCAGAACTCAGATTGCAAGTCAAAGCCAGTTGTTACCCATCTTGTAGGTTATGGATGTGCTATGTGTGTTGTGACCTTTGTAGGCTGGCCTGCCATGTACTTCCTCAGGGACATTCAATGATCTGTATTGTGATATGAGCTGTTACAAGTACAGTAGATGTATGGTCTGATTAATTTCTTGTGCCATTTCACACAATGTAGTTACTAATGTAGAATATCTGCATTTGTCTTCACAGCTGCACACATGACTCCAGACCAGGTCCGTGAATTCCAGCGCCGGGCCATGAGATACCAGCACATCCTGCTGGTGGAGTCAGGGTTCAGGAGGATGGCCCGGAGATATCGCCATGAACGGGCCTCCGGGGCATGGAGAGCCTTCCCACAGGGTGGGCCTACTTTGCCCATCACAGCCGCCACCAGCACAACCACCAATTCAAACCAGGTGGCCCCACCCACAGCTGGGACTGTTGGTCCTACATCTGCTGACTTCCAGGCCCCAGCATTGCTACCGGTGCAGGACAGCCCACTGGGCCTGGCACCACACACACACAGACCTCCTCCACCGGTACCCAGACTGCCACAGCTCCATCTGTTGACCCTGCAGCCTTCCACAACATGGAATGTAAGATGGACCGTGTGCTGCGCAAGTTGAGCCACCTGAGCCGGGATGTGCACCATAACCGGTGTGTTAAGTCTATCAAAAGGACCCTCCGGAGGGCCAAACTCTAGACATTTTTTGATGGACATGATTCCCTCCCCTCCCTCCTCTTTCCTTGTTCTTATAGTTAGTGGGCTTAGGGGGCTTAATGTTAGGTTAGTATAGGCTGTTAGTTTAGTTAGTGTTAGTGGGTGGGGGGGTCCAGATTCTTTATATTTTTACTTCTTAAGTGTGTGGGTGGGTGGGGGGCTATGTTGGGGTTCTTGTGTGTTTAAAAAACAAAACAAAAAAAAAATATATATATATATATATATATATTTGTTTAGGATAGTATAGTATGTGTTTAGTTTAGTATGTGTTGTCCTCCATGTGTCCTGTCTCATAAGGAGAGTGGGGGGTAGATGTTTAGAACGTTTTGTTACATGTGATAAGTAAGTTTAGCTTAGGTTAGTTAGGGACAGTTGTGGGTAATGAGTAGTCAGGGTATGTTAGGGTAGGTAAGATTTTTCCCTCAGTTTCCTCTTTTGTGATTAGCATCTAATAAATATTTGGTTAACCGTTAATAGTATGTGTTGAATGGTACTTGATCGTGGGTTTGGATTCAGTGTACATAAATTTTGTACTATTACATTTGTGTCCTATGCTACAAACAAATCCCAACTGAGCTGTACGATTGGCAGCTAGCCCAGAGCTACCTTGCAAAGTGTCGACCCTTTGTTGCAACCACCAATCACAGTTAATATGGATGACAAGGTGTTTCTATTGATAAGTGTGTTTTCTACGTCACAAACAGTGCTTCCAGACTTGGTTTTGGGGAAACAGTTTTAGGTCTGACTGCAGTGTGATGATCAAGGACACCCTTATAAGATGAGTTCTCATTGGCACTCTTGTATTCTTGTCTTCATGACTCTCATACATCATTTGCGACACAGTTCAGCATGATTACCTATTTGTATGTAAACTCAGACACCTTCATTCATGCAGTTTTTATAGTGTTTTCTTAGATTAGTGTGCACTGTTATATGTGTTAGTATTGCATGTTGACAACATTTTGCGGCCACTATTTGATGACTTAGATATCCCCTGAGGAAGCATTCTTCTGTCCAACACAGCATGATGGTGTATGGTTTCTCACTTCATCAGATATGTCCCTCAGGATGGGAAGAGTATGATGCAATCATGGGCACTGTGCAGATTTCTCTGACCACATAATATCAGGACAGTTGTATTGACAAGCTACGTAATTTTAAAGTAGGCACATTTCAGTTATCTACTGCACAGGTGATATGTCACATTACCCAGAGACAGATTTGTTGTGTAAGTGCTATTTATTGAAAAGTGCTGTAGTGCTATCTGTACATTCTCCATGATTGTGAGTCCATTATAGTGACATCTTACATTGTGATCCGACAAAAGGGTCTACCAAAATGCTTTTGACATGCTGGGGTGATGTTTCAGACAGTGCAGAGGGACAGAATTTGCCAATGAGTAGGAGAGAGACAATCACTGGGCTGGGTGACAAGACATACAGTGGTTTCCAGAACAGTGCTCGAGTACAGTTGTTGCAAGACTGGCAAGTTACAAAGCGCAGGACCTTGGTAATAGTTGGCCATGTGGCAGGGACTAGTGCTTCCGGGTCATTTTCCTTGTGAATGTGATCTGTTCCATGTTTTCTTCTTCTGATGTGTGTGTTGCCTCCTCTGTCCTTGTTGTTGTTGGTTGTGAAGGGGCAACACACTCCTCAGTGTTAGAAGACGTGGAGTCAGACATCCCGGTCGCTGCTCCCTGTGAAGGTCTTAAGGGCAGTACTGCAGCAAGGAGTATCTGCTGGTTCTTGAGAATAGCAGCCACATCACAATGGTAGGCAGCCAGGTCGGCCCTGAGGGGTTCAATGTTGCATTCGTGCACGCGTTGACAGGATTGCTGTTGTAGGTGTTGGGTCAACTGTATTACAGCTGTGCTGATTTCCTTCTGGGTTTTCTGCAGTTCCTGCAAGTTAGATGTTAGGGCTTGCATAGCTGCTGCTTGATCTGCAGATGACATCATGCAAGAACACATCCCCTCAAGGCTGGCTGCCATATTTTGCATCCCCACCCGCACCTCCTTGGCCAGCTCCCGCTGTACTCCAACTACAGTTCTCTCAAAGCTGGTGCCAGTGTCGTCAAGAGTCCTCAGCTGTATTGGAGCTGGCAGGTCTTACAATTGGGGTGGTGGGTGGATCCTCTGTGATGGCTGCTTGTTCTGTGCTCATCCTTGTGACTGAAGGTGGGGTCTGGAGGGTTTCAAGGACCTTTTGGATAGTCTCCTGGGGAATGTTTATCGGCTCGTCATCAATGTCATTAGGGTAATCTGGGACAGGCATATCGGCAGGAGATCCATCTTCCTCTGCAATGAAACAGGGTACAATTAGTGTGTCTGTGTTGTGGCAATTTTGATGTGATTTGCCTGCCTTTTGATGAATTCACTTTGTGATCTTGTTTCGTGTTAATTGCTACAGTCCTTCAGATGGGCATTCTTCCAGGCCTAGGGCCCACCTGCATGTCACATGTATGTTATTGAGTAAATAGACTTGTCAGCATCATCGCCTCTAGGTGTTGGTTTAGGCCAAATAGAGAATTGCCACCTTCTTGTCCTACTCAAGCCTCTGTCTACATCCATTCTCATGGTGAGACTTTTCACTGGCTGTGGGTGTTCTGATGGCCCTGGCAGCACACTTAACAATCTGGACCTGCCCCAATCTCTGATATTTCACATCCACTTAAATGTATTTGACATGTGGCATATACTATGCATAGCAATGTTATGATCCGATATGGATGTTGACATTGGTAATGTGTACTGCTGATGTTGGGGAATGTGTGTTACCTTGGATTGCCCTGCTAGTCGTATCAGTGTCCTACTTCCTCCTCTGACTGTGCAGGTGTATTTCAGTGACCAGTTACATTGGTCCCCCCCCGTCAATGCTGTTGTCTGAGCAGTATGACATTTGGGGTGTTGCATTGTTAACCAGGCACAGGATGGACCCTGACATATGGAGCATGGGTGTGTCCTTAGTGCTGTGTAGCTCCTATTGTTGTTTACATTGGCTGATGTTTGCGACAACTATGGGCATTGACATTTGACAGTACTGGGGCCTTTGTCTTGTTTCTGGGGATTGTTGAAGTTGTCATCCTCACCCCCTAATTTAGGTGTGTATGATCCATGGGGAGGTGACTGCCATTGGCTACTTGAGCTGCACACAGAGCGGAGGTGGTAGTGGCAACTGTTGTTGCAGTTACATTCCAGTTGTCGGTATGGTTAGAGGTTGTTAATAGGGCCCTAGTTAATGTAGGGGGTATGGTAGCTGACGTGTGCCAGGTTGTCAGTTTGATGTTGTGGCCTTCCCTCCTGGAGTGGCTTTCCCTTTGCTCCATCGTTGGCATGACAGCATGCCCCCATGGGACTGTTGTTGGTGTTGTGTAATGGTGTGCCCCAGGTCTTCTCAGAACGGGCCATGCCCCCCTGCTGTGCCCCTTTACCCATGCCACTCAATGTATAAGATGACTTCCATGCATTTTGTGGTCACTATCCCCCCTGCTCACAGTTGACATTATTGCATTATAATTCCCCATGCGACTTTACCCTGCATGTGTGTTGTCTCCTGGTAGTCTGCGCTGTCCTGTCTTTGAATTCCTGTGACAATCTCCTAAGGGATGACGGCTGCGACCATCTCCTCCATGTGGTCCAGGGCCTCCTGGGGTGCTGGACTCCCACCTCCAGTCTGCAGTGCTGCCTTCCTGTTCCTGGCCATCTTTTCCATGGTCCTGCGCTTGCAGTCATGCCAGCGTTTCTTGCACTCGATGACAGTTCTGCGTACTTCAGCCACACTGTTAATTTTGTCAACAATTTGTTGCCATATTGTCTCTCTCCTACTGATTGGCAACTTTGAGGTGACAAACAGCTGGTGCTGGTGTTCCGTCACCTCTTTAACCAGAATTTCCTGCTCCTCTGCACTGAAGCAACACTTGCTTTTCTTCTTAAAAGTGTCCTGGTTCTTGTGTGGGTCCTCCTGGCTGGTTCCTGGTCTGCTGTCATCTTCCTGGGGTCTATAGTGGCATCTGGGATCCATTTTGGCTCTCCTCTGGTGAAATGGCCGTGTTTGCGGATTTTTTTTACGCTATTGCGTCAAAAAACTGCGCATATCCGGTTTGCGGGGTCGTAAATCGACCCACAGTCATTTCCGCCACGTTAACGTCATTTTGCTATACGACTTGACGCTGCGGTGTGCGTCAAAAATAATGACTCCCACCTGTGGTTTGCGCCGCCGTGCGTCAAAGTATAAATTTGACGCCCGCACGGCGCACCAAAATGGCGTTACCCGGCGGTAATATTTTTGACACAAAACTGCGCTGGCGCAGTTTTGCGTCAAAAAGTATAAATATGGCCCTGAATTTGACACAAATGCATGGGTTCAAACGGTGGACCCATGAGCCGTGTGAGTACAATATTGAGATTCCATGAAGGTACTGGTGGTGTTCTTGGAGGTATGATACGTTTTAGACCTTCCTTGAAGGCTTTGATGACAGCCACTCTAAATAGAGACTTGTTTTGTATATTTTGTAAATAAGCTGAAATAGCTGTGAGATGTATTTTAATGGCTGAAAAAGCTAATTTAGCTTTTTGTAGATGAAGTAAATAACTTACAATGTCTTGTATGGATGCGGCAAGGGGTGTTATGTATTTGGATTGGCAGTAAAAAACAAACCTTTTCCATTTGTTTGCATAGCACTGCCTGGTAGTGGGTTTTCTTGCTTGTTTGATTACTTCCATACATTCTGGTGGAAGATGTAGATATCCTAACTCTAAGATTTCAGGAGCCAGATTGCTAGATTGAGTATTGCTGGATTGGGGGGCCTGATCAGTTGTTTGTTTTGTGTCAACAGATCCGGCCTGTTTGGTAGTTTGATGTGTGGTACTAGAGACAGGTCTAACAATGTTGTGTACTATGGTTGACGTGCCCACATTGGTGCTATAAGTATGAGTTGGAGTTTGTTTTGACGCAGTTTGTTGACCAGAAATGGAATGAGCAGGAGAGGGGAGAAAAGCGTAAGCAAATATCCCTGACCAGTTGATCCATAGAGCATTGCCCTTGGATCGAGGGTGTGGGTGCCTGGATGCGAAGTTTTAGCATTGTGCGTTTTGGTTGGTGGCGAATAGATCTATGTCTGGTGTTCCCCACTGGTGAAAGTACTTGTAAAGCACTTGGGGGTGAATTTCCCACTTGTGTGTTTGCTGATGATCCAGACTGAGACCATCTGCTAATTGATTGTGAATCCCTGGAATATACTGAGCTATAGGGTGAATGTAGTTCTGAATTGCCCAATGCCAATTTTTTGGAGCTAGAAGGCAAAGTTGTGATGAGTGGGTTCCTCCTTGTTTGTTCAAGTAGTACATTGTCGTCATATTGTCTGTTTTGATGAGAATGTGTTTGTGAACAAGAAGAGGTTGAAAAGCTTTTAGTGCTAGGAATACTGCTAGCAGTTCTAAGTGATTTATGTGAAGTTGTTTTCGTTTGGTATCCCATTTGTCCCTGAATGTTGAGATGTGCTCCCCATCCAATCATTGATGCATCTATTGTAAGATTGGTGTGAGGCACAGGGTCTTGAAATGGCCACCGTTTGTTTAAATTTGTGGAATTCCACCACTGAAACAAGATGTGTGTTTGGCGGTCTATCAACACTAGATCTTGAAGATGACCAGGTGCCTGCGACCATTGTTTTGCAAGGCATTGTTGTAAGGCCTGCATGTTTAGTCTTACGTTTGGGACAATGGCGATGCATGATGCCATCATACCCAACAGTTTCATGACACATTTGACTGTGTACTGTTGGTTTGGCTGGATTTTTGGCAATATGTTGTGGAATGATTGTACCCTTTGTGGACTTGGGCTTGCAAGTGCTCTTTGGGTGTTTAATGTGGCTCCTAAATACTGTTGAATTTGCGCTGGTTGTAGGTGTGCTTTTTGGTAGTTTATTGAGAACCCTAGTGTGTGTAGGGTGTTTATTACATAAAGTGTATGATATTGGCACTGTGTTTGACTGTTGGCTTTTATTAGCCAGTCGTCGAGATATGGAAAGACATGGATATATTGTCTCCTTATGTATGCTGCGACTACGGCAAGGCATTTTGTAAATACTCTGGGAGCTGTTGTGATCCCGAAAAGTAACACTTTGAACTGGTAATGTTTTCCTTGTATTAATAAATCTGAGATATTTTCTGTGCGCTGGATGGATGGGTATGTGAAAATACGCATCTTTTAGATCCAGTGTTGCCATAAAATCTTGTTGTTGTAACAGTGGGACGACATCTTGTAGTGTTACCATGTGAAAGTGTTTTGATAGGATGTAAAGATTGAGAGTTCTGTGATCTAGTATTGTCTCAATGTTTTGTCTTTTTTTGGGAATGAGGAAATACAGGGAGTAAACCCCTGTTCCTTTTTGATGATGTGGCACAAGCATTATGGCTTGTTTGAGTAATAGTGCCTGTACCTCTGTTTGCAACATTGAAATTTGTTGAGATGAGAGTTTGTGTGGTTTTGGGGGGTATATCTGGAGGAGTTTGTGTGAACTCAATGGAGTAACCATGTTGGATAATGGATAAGACCCAATTGTCTGTTGTGATAGGTAATCAGTGGGTATTGAACTTTTGTAGTCTTTCTCCCACAGGTGAACTGTGGTGAGGGAAGATGTGGATGAAGTCACTGCTTGGTATGCGTGGGTTGCTTTGAGGGCTGATATTTTCCTCTAGATCTGGGAAATTGTTCTCTGTAGGTTCCCCAAAACCCCCCTCTCTGGTATTGTCTCTGATAAGAGGGTTTGGATTGTGAGATAGATGGCTCAGATGGCTGGGGTCTAAAGCCTCCCCTATATTGAGGCTTTCAAAATGAGCCTCTGTATTGAGTTGAGTAAAGCGCCCCCATAGCATTTTGTCAATGGCTGTATCAACCTGTGTGCCAAATAGTTGGTGTTCATTAAGGCATGTTAAGAACAGTCTGCTGAATTTCTGGTTTAAAGCCTGACGACCTAAGCCATGTGTGTCGCCTAATGGTGACAGCCGTATTAATAGTTCTTGCAGCTGTGTCTGCAGAGTCTAACACCGACCTGATCTGATTGTTGGTAATTGCCTGTCCCTCCTCTACTGCCTGCTTGGCTCTCTTCTGTTGGTCTTTGGGGAGATGCTGGATAATGTCTTTCATCTCATCCCAGTGGGCCCTGTCGTATCTGGCCATTAGCGCCTGAGAATTGGCTATACGCCATTGATCTGTGATGCCATCCTTTTACCCGCAGCATAACATTTTTTGCTTTCCTTATCTGGAGGGGGTGCATCCCCAGAGGACTGGGAGTTAGCCCTCTTCCTTGCTGCGCTGACCACTACGGAATCTGGGGGTAGCTGTTGGGTAATAAAAGCTGGGTCTGAAGGTGGCGGCTTATTTTTCTTTTCTACCCTTGGAGTAATTGCTCTTGCTTTAACTGGTTCCTGGAAGATTTGATGTGCATGTTTTAACATGCCAGGAAGCATGGGTAGACTCTGGTAGGTGGTGAGAGTTGAGGACAATGTGTTAAATAAAAAAATCATCCTCAAGAGGTTGTGTGTGCATGGCGACGTTATGAAATGCCGCTGCCCTAGCTAGAACCTGTGTATATGAGGTGCTATCCTCTGGAGGTGATGGCTTTGATGGATAGCACTCTGGACTATTGTCTGAAATGGGATCATCATAAAGGTCCCAGGGGTCATTGTCATCCTGGTATGACTGTACAGAGTGTGCTGGAGACCGTGCAGTGGGGGTAGCAGGCAGGGAGACAGTTAGGTGAGGAGACTGGTGAGGTGAAAACTGAGTAGGCAGAGATTTATGTCTCGGTTTTGGCACTTTAGCCGGTGGCTGATCAGTGCCCAGATGTCCATGAAAGGCCAGTTTCCTCTTTGTTTTTAGAGGAGATGCAGTGAGGATTTTGCCAGTGTCTTTATGAATTTGGATTCTGGCTTGTTTTTCGTCAAAATCCTACATTTGTGTAAGTTCTTCTGCAAATCTATGGTTTTCTTTCAATTGCTTGGAAAGTCAATGCTCCTCTGTATATGTGTGTTTTTTCGGCTCCAAAGCCGGTTTCTTTGGGATCGAAAGGCCTGAAGTAGTTCTTGGCCTCGGCTCCAGGAGGGATTTTCGGGGCTTTGACTCGATGGGTCAGTGCTTGAGAATTTCAGAGCCTGTGCCTCAGCTCGAGTCCGAAGGCTTCGTTGATGTGGCCTTTCTCGGTGCTGAAGATGTTGCTTGGTCACTGGTAGTTTTCTTACGGGTGGAGGAATGGCCTTCTGGCAGTGGCGTCCCCGAGGCCTTGTATTTGGGCTTAGATTGGGTCGGGGCAAGCGTACTCACGTGCTGGCCCGCTGGTATAGGTCGGTCGTTGTCAGACTCGTGCTCTGAGTCCGACCCCCGAACGGAGACTGTGGTGTGGATCATCTCCTCTTCTTCTGCGTCGAGGCGTTCAGTGCTTCTGAACGCCATCTCTAACCTTTGCGCTCTTCGGTCTCTCAGAGTCTTTTTCGAGCGGAAGGATCTCCAGGACTCGCAAGTATCTTCTTGGTGGTCTGGAGATAGAGACAGGTTACAGACTAGATGTTGGTCTGTGTAAGGATACTTGGCGTGGCACCAAGGGCAGAATCTAAACGGGGTCTGGTCCATGAGGCTTCGACAAGACTTTTGGTCGGGCCGCCCAGGCCCAAGTTGGGCGCGGGTGCCCCAAAGGGCAAGTAGAGATCTGTGTCCGCCAGTACAGAGGTGTCGATGATATATGGTACTCGATCGAAAACAATACAGACTGTAAGGAAATGCCTCCTTGCATTGGTTACCCCCTGACTTTTTGCCTTTGCTGATGCCAAGTTATTATTTGAAAGTGTGCTGAGGCCTGCTAACCAGGTCCCAGCACCAGTGTTCTTTCCCTAAACTGTACCTTTGTCTCCACAATTGGCACACCCTGGCATCCAGGTAAGTCCATTGTAACTGGTAACCCTGGTACTAAGGGCCTTGATGCCAGGGAAGGTCTCTAAGCTGCAGCATGTCTTATGCCACACTAGGGACCCCTCACTCAGCACAGACACACTGCTTGCCAGCTTGCGTGTGCCAGTGGGGAGAAAATGACTAAGTCGACATGGCACTCCCCTCAGGGTACCATGCCAACCTCACACTGCCTGTGGCATAGGTAAGTCACCCCTTTAGAAGGCCTTACAGCCTTAGGGCAGGGTGCACTATACCACAGGTGAGGGCATAGGTGCATGAGCACTGTGCCCCTACAGTGTCTAAGCAAAACCTTAGACATTGTAAGTGTAGGGTAGCCATAAGAGTATATGGTCTGGGAGTCTGTCAAACACAAACTCCACAGCACCATAATGGCTACACTGAAAACTGTGAAGTTTGGTATCAAACTTCTCAGCACAATAAATGCACACTGATGCCAGTGTGCACTTTATTGTAAAAATACACCCAGAGGGCATCTTAGAGATGCCCCCTGAAAACATACCCGACTCCAGTGTGGGCTGACTATTTTTTGCCAGCCTGCCACACACCAGACATGTTGCTGGCCACATGGGGAGAGTGCCTTTGTCACTCTGTGGCCAGGAACAAAGCCTGTACTGGGTGGAGGTGCTTCCCACCTCCCCCTGCAGGAACTGTATCACCTGGCGGTGAGCCTCAAAGGCTCACCGTCTTTGTTACAGCACCACAGGGCATCCCAGCTAGTGGAGATGCCCGCCCCTCCGGCCACTGCCCCCACTTTTGGCAGCAAGGCTGGAGGAGATAATGAGAAAAACAAGGAGGAGTCACTGGCCAGTCAGGACAACCCCTAAGGAGTCCTGAACTGAGGTGACTCTGACTTTTAGAAATCCTCCATCGTGCAGATGGAGGATTCCCCCAATAGGATTAGGGATGTGCCCCCCTCCCTACAGGGAGGAGGCACAAAGAGGGTTGTAGCCACGCTCAGGGCTAGTAGCCATTGGCTACTGTCCTCCCAGACCTAAACACACCCCTAAATTGAGTATTTAGGGGCTCCCAGAACCAAGTAAGATAGATTCCTGCAACCTGAAGACGAAGATGGACTGCTGACCTGAAGCCCTGCAGAGAAGACGGAGACACCAAGGGCCTTATTTATACTTTTTGGTGCAAAACTGCACTAACGCAGTTTTGCACCAAAAAGTTTTTCACCGGCTTGCACCATTTTTTTAGCACCAGCTGGGCACCATATTTATGGAATGGTGCAAGCCGGTGCAAAAGGTAGGCTAGCGTAAAAAAAAAAAGGACGTTAGGCAGGTTAGAGTCAAAATAAATGACTAACCAGATTAGCGTCAATTTTTGATGCTAAGGGGCATATTTATACTCTGTTTGCACTGAATTAGCATCACTTTTTTTTTTTTTTTTTTACTCTAATTCGGTGCAAAACTAACTCCATATTTATACTTTGGTGCTAGATCCGTTTAGTGCCAAATTTATGGAGTTAAAGTCATTTTTTGGAAATGGAAACCTACCTTGCTTTAATGAGATGCAAGGTAGGCGTTCCAGTGCAAAAAATGACTATGGACTTAACTCCATATTATACTCCCATGCAAAAATGGTGCGAGGGAGGAGGGGTCAAAAAAATGGGGCTTGCTTTGCCCCATTTTTTAAAGCCTGGGTCAGGGCAGGCATTAGGGGACATGTGGGCCTATTTCAATGGTGGAACACCATAGAATAAGTCCACAAGTGCCCTCCCCAGGCCCCAGGGGCACCCTCACCCACACCAGAGGGACTGCGGAGGATGGGGGACCCCATCCCAGGTAAGTACAGGTAAGATTGCATTTTATTTTTGAAAGTGCCATATGGGTCCCTGAAATGGGTCCCATAGATGGCACAGGGTGCAATGGCCATGCCCAGGGGACCCTTGTCTTCTGTGCTGACCATTGGGGTGGTGGGCGTGACTCCTGCCTTTTCTAAAGTAGGAGTCATGTGGCATGGTAGGTTTCGCACCATAAAATGACGCTAATCTGGTTAGTCATTTTTTTTTTTTACTCTAACCTGCCTAAAGTAATTTTTTGGTGCTAAACCCTTTTCTTCTATGCTGCCAGCACCACCCGACTAAAGTCTTTTTTTTTTTTTTTTTTTTTTTTTTTTACTCTAGCCTACCCTTTGCACCGGCTTGCACCATTCCATAAATATGGTGCCCGGCTGGTGCACAGAAATGGTGCAAGCCGGTGCTAAACTTTTTGGTGCAAAACTGAGTTAGTGCAGTTTTGCAGCAAAAAGTATAAATAAGGGCCAATATTTTGTAAGTTTGTGCCACTTTTGCATCAAAAAATGATGTTCATGCGGCGCAAAAAAAGTATAATTCAGGGCCTTGGTGCTAGACGGGTCTAGCACCAAACTATAAATATGGAGTTAGTTTTGCACCGAATTAGAGTAAAAAAAAATGACACTAATTCGGTGCAGAGTATAAATATGCCCCCAACTGCTTTGGCCCCAGCCCTACCGGCCTGTCTCCCCACTTCAAGAAAAACTGCAACAACGACGCATCCCCCAGGGTCCAGCGACCTCTGAAGCCTCAGTGACTACCCTGTATCTAAAAGGACCAAGAAACTCCCGAGGACAGCGTCCCTGTTCAACTAAACTGCAACTTTGCAACAAAGAAGCAACTTTTAACGACCACACGTTTCCCGCCAGAAGCGTGAGACTTTCCACTCTGCACCCAACGCCCCCGGCTCGACCTGTGGAAAACCAACAATACAGGGAGGACGCCCCGGCGACTGCGAGCCCGTGAGTAGCCAGAGTTGACCCCCCCTGAGCTCCCACAGCGAAGCCTGCAGAGGGAATCCAGAGGCTCCCCCTGACCGCAACTGCCTGCTTCAAGGAACCCGACGCCTGGAAAACACACTGCACCCGCAGCCCCCAGGACCTGAAGGAACCAGACTCCAGTGCAGGAGCGGCCCCCAGGTGACCCTCTTCCTAGCCCAGGTGGTGGCTACCCCGAGGAACCCCCCCTGTGCCTGCCTGCATCTCTGAAGAAACCCCCGGGTCTCCCTATTGAAAACCAGACGCCTGTTTGCACTCTGCAAACGGCCGCCCCAGTGCCGCTGAGGGTGTACTTTCTGTGCCTGCTTGTGTCCCCCCAGTGCCCTACAAAACCCCCCTGGTCTGCCCTCCGAAGTCGCGGGTACTTACCTGCTGGCAGACTGGAACCGGGGCACCCCTATTTCCATTGAAGCCTATGTGTTTTGGGCACCACTTTGACCTCTGCACCTGACCGGCCCTGAGCTGTTGGTGTGGTAACTTTGGGGTTGCCTTGAACCCCCAACAGTGGGCTACTTTGGACCCAACTTTGAACCCTGTAAGTGTTTTACTTACCTGTGAACTTAACAATTACTTACCTCCCCTAGGAACGGTTGATTTTTGCACTGTGTCCACTTTTAAAATAGCTTATTGCCATTTTTGCCAAAACTGTACATGCTATTGTGATTATTCAAAGTTCCTAAGATACCTGAGTGAAATACCTTTCATTTAAAGTATTGTTTGTAAATCCTGAACCTGTGGTTCTTAAAATAAACTAAGAAAATATATTTTTCTATATAAAACCTATTGGCCTGGAATTGTCTTCGAGTGTGTGCTCCTCATTTATTGTCTGTGTGTGTACAACAAATGCTTAACACTACCCTCTGATAAGCCTACTGCTCGACCACACTACTACAAAATAGAGCATTAGAATTATCTCTTTTTGCCACTATCTTACCTCTAAGGGGAACCCTTGGACTCTGTGCACACTATTTCTCACTTTGAAATAGTATATACAGAGCCAACTTCCTACATTGGTGGATCAGCAGTGGGGTACAAGACTTTGCATTTGCTGTACTACTCAGCCACCCGACTAAATTCCAAAAATTGTCATTAGAAACTGATTTTTGAAATTTGAGCTATTTTTCTAAATTTTTAAAAGTCCTGCTAGGGCCTTGTGTCAGTCCCTGTTATCATTTTTTTAGAGTTTAAAAGTTTTGTAAAAGTTTGGATTAAGTTCTAGAGATAGTTTTATATTCTTAAAAAGTATCCCAACTTTTAGAGACATAGGGGGTCATTACAACATTGGCGGGCGGCAACCGCCGCCCGCCAAGTTGTAACCGCCGTGGTGCCCATTATGACATCCCCGTTGGGCCGGCGGGGATGTGGGCTGCAACATGGGAGCTATGCAGACAGTGAAAAGCTGTACGGGGCCCCCAGGGGCCCCGTGACTCCCCGTACCGCCAGCCTTTTCCTGGCGGTTCAAAAGGCTGGCGGTAGGGGACTTGTAATCCCCTGGGCAGCGCTGCCCTGGCAGATTATCACCGCCAGGGCAAATGTGGCGGGACACCGCCAGCCCCGGCAGTGCGACCGCGGCGCTACCACCGCGGTCGTTATCCCCTCTGAAGCACCGCCAGCCTGTTGGCGGTGCTTCAGCCAAAACAGCCCTGGCGGTCTTGGACCGCCATGGTTGTAATGAGGGCCAGAATGTCTGCTGCAGAAGAGATGGTGGTGGAGCTCAACCTCACCCCTTACCTGCATCTTAGGATGTCAGAGTTAAGGACTCTCTGCAAAATCAAAAAGATAAAAACTGGATCAAACCCTACCAAAGTACAGCTCCAGGAGCTCTTGGCAGAGTTTGCTAGAGACAACCCCTCTGATGATGTCCTCACAGAGGATGATGCTAGTGAAGTGGAGGACCATCTCCCCCCTCCACTCCTAGTTAGGGAGACCAGGGTTTCTCCAACCCTGACTCCACAAATAATAGTCAGAGATGTTGCTTCTCTCACAGGAGAGTCCAACAACTCTGAAAGCATTGAGGGCAGCCTTAATGAAGATGACCTCCTGTTAGCCAGGATGGCCAAAAGATTGGCTTTGGAGAGACAGCTCCTAGCCATAGAAAGGGAAAGACAAGAGATGGGCTTAGCTCCCATCAATGGTGGCAGCAACCTAAATAGGGTCAGAGATACTCCTGACATGCTACAAATCCCCAAAGGGGTTGTAACAAAATATGAAGATGGTGATGACATCACCAAATGGTTCACAGCTTTTGAGAGGGCTTGTGCAACTAGAAAAGTAAACAAATCTCACTGGGGTGCTCTCCTTTGGGAAATGTTCACTGGAAAGTGTAGGGATAGACTCCTCACACTCTCTGGAAAAGATGCAGAATCCTATGACCTCATGAAGGCTACCCTGATTGAGGGCTTTGGATTCTCAACTGAGGAGTACAGTATTAGGTTCAGGGGGGCTCAAAACTCCTCGAGCCAGACCAAGGTTGATTTTGTTGACTTCTCAGTCAAAACACTGGATGGTTGGATTAATGGCAGTGGTGTAAATTATTATGATGGGCTGTACAATCTGTTTATGAAAGAACACCTTTTAAGTAATTGTTTCAATGATAAACTGCATTAGCATCTGATAGACCTAGGTCAAATTTCTCCCCAAGAATTGGGAAAGAAGGCAGACCATTGGGTCAAGACTAGGGTGACCAAGACTTCCACAGGGGGAGACCAAGAGAAAGGGGTCACAAAGACTCCCCAGGGGAAGAGTGTTGAGACATCCAAGGGAAAAAGTAAAGAGTCTTCTACAGGGCCCCAAAAACCTGCTCAGGAGGGAGGGTCCAAAGCCTCTTCACAATCCAATTTTGGGTACAAGGGTAAAAACTTTGATCCCAAAAAGGCCTGGTGTCGTAGCTGTAATCAGCAGGAGACAAGGCCTGTCCCAAGAAAAGTTCCAGTTAGTACTGAAATAGCCAGTCTCCAGGTGGGATCAACAGTGTGCCCAGAGCAAATCAGGGTTCACACTGAAGCTACATTAGTTTCTGAGGATGGGGTGGACTTAGCCACACTGGCTGCCTGGCCCCCTAATATGCAAAAATACAGGCAGCAACTCTTGATTAATGGGACTAGTGTAGAAGGTCTGAGGGATACAGGTGCCAGTGTCACAATGGTGACAGGCAAACTGGTTTCCCCAGGACAATACCTGACTGGACAAACTTATCCAGTCACCAACGCTGACAATTAGACTAAAGTACATCCCATGGCTATGGTAACTTTAGAATGGGGAGGGGTAGCTGGCCTGAAACAGGTGGTAGTCTCCTCTAATATCCCAGTAGACTGTTTGCTTGGAAATTACCTGGAGCCCTCAGCATGGGCTGAGGTAGAACTGAAAACCTATGCAGCCATGCTGGGTATCCCTGAACTGGTGTGTGTCAAGACATGGGCACAGTGCAAGGCTCAGGGTGAAAAAAAGGTGTTGGAGTCTGGAATAATGGCCCAACCCTCCAAGAGAAAAGGAAAGAAGACTGGGGAACCAGCTTCAACACAACAAAAGAAAAATAACCTCTCTTCCCAGGAAGAAGTTCTGCCCTCTGATGGAACTGAGCCCATGGAGTTAGAACCTTATCAGGTTGAACTCTTAGGCCCAGGGGGACCCACAAGGGAACCTTGTGTAAGGGGCAAGAAACCTGTCCCTCTCTTGAAGGCCTCAGGCAGCAAGCTGCTGAGGAAACAAAAGGAAAAATCATTGGAACACAAAGGGTCTATTGGGAAGATAGACTTCTCTACACTGAGGCAAGAGATCCCAAACCTGGTGCCACTAGGAGAGTGGTAGTGCCTCAGGAGCTTAGGAAGTTAATTCTGACCTTAGCCCATGATATTCCACTTGCTGGGCATTTGGGACAAACCAAGACTTGGGAGAGGTTAGTCAACCATTTCTATTGGCCCAACATGTCCCAGAAAGTAAAGGAGTTTTGTGTCTCCTGTGCCACCTGTCAAGCCAGTGGTAAGACAGGTGGCCATCCAAAGGCCCCCCTCATTCCACTTCCAGTGGTGGGGGTCCCCTTTGAAAGAGTGGGTGTGGACATAGTGGATCCACTTGAACCGCCCACAGCCTCAGGGAACCAGTACATACTAGTAGTAGTGGATCATGCTACTAGATACCCTGAAGCAATTCCCCTTAGGTCCACTACTGCCCCTGCAGTAGCCAAAACACTCATTGGTATTTTTACCAGAGTGGGATTTCCTAAAGAGGTGGTGTCTGACAGAGGTACCAACTTCATGTCAGCATACCTGAAGCATAAGTGGAATGAGTGTGGGGTGACTTGCACATTCACCACACCATACCATCCACAAACCAATGGTCTTGTAGAAAGATTCAACAAGACATTGAAGGGCTTGATCATGGGGCTCCCTGAAAAGCTCAAAAGGAGATGGGATGTCCTCTTGCCATGTCTACTTTGCGCCTACAGAGAGGTGCCTCAGAAGGGAGTATGGTTTTCCCCCTTTGAACTTCTGTTTGGCCATCCTGTAAGGGGACCACTAGCTCTTGTTAAAGAAGGCCGGGTGAGACCTCTCCATGAGCCTAAGCAAGATATAGAAGACTATGTACTAGGCCTACATTCCAGGATGGCAGAGTACATGGAAAAGGCAAGTAAAAACCTTGAGGCCAGCCAACAACTCCAGAAGATGTGGTATGACCAGAAGGCTGCTATGGTTGAGTTTCAGCCAGGGCAGAAAGTCTGGGTTCTGCAGCCTGTGGCTCCCAGGGCACTTCAGGACTGATGGAGTGGCCCTTACCCAGTGCTAGAGAGAAAGAGTCAGGTCACCTAGATGGTAGACCTAGGCACTAGCAGGACCCCCAAAAGGGTGATCCATGTGAACCGCCTCAAACTCTTTCATGACAGGGCAGATGTGAACCTGTTGATGGTTACTGATGAGGACCAGGAAGTTGAGAGTGAGCCTCTCCCAGATCTCCTCTCCACTAACCCTAAAGATGGCTCAATAGATGGAGTGATCTATTCAGACACCATCTCTGGGCAACAGCAAGCTGACTGTAGGAAAGTCTTACAACAGTTTGCTGAGCTCTTTTCCCTAACCCCTGGTCAGACACACCTGTGTACCCATGATGTGGATACATGAGACAGCATGCCTGTCAAAAACAACATTTTCAGACAGTCTGACCAAGTTAAGGAAAGCATCAAAGTGGAAGTCCACAAGATGCTGGAATTGGGAGTCATTGAGCACTCTGACAGCCCCTGGGCTAGCCCAGTGGTCTAAGTCCCCAAACCTCACACCAAAGATGGAAAGAGAGAGATGAGGTTTTGTGTGGACTACAGAGGACTTAATGCTGTCACCAAGACAGATGCCCATCCCATTCCAAGGGCAGATGAGTTCATTGACAAACTAGGTGCTTCCAGATACTTAAGTACCTTTGACTTGACAGCAGGGTACTGGCAAATCAAAATGGCACCAGGAGCAAAAGAAAAGACAGCATCCTCTACACCTGATGGGCACTATCAGTTTACTGTGATGCCCTTTGGCTTAAAGAATGCCCCTGCCACCTTCCAAAGGTTGGTGAATCAAGTCCTTGCTGGTTTGGAGTCCTTTAGTGCAGCTTATCTTGATGATATTGCTGTCTTTAGCTCCAGCTGGCAGGATCACCTGGTCCAGCTGAAGAAGGTTCTGCAGGCCCTGCAAGCAGCAGGCCTCTCTATCAAGGCATCCAAATGTCGGATAGGGCAGGGAACTGTGGTTTACTTGGGACACCTTGTAGGTGGAGGCCAAGTTCAGCCACTCCAACCCAAGATCCAGACTATTCTGGACTGAGTAGCTCCAAAACCCCAGACTCAAGTCAGGGCATTCCTTGGCTTGACTGGGTACTACAGGAGGTTTGTAAAGGGATATGGATCCATAGTGACACCCCTCACAGAACTTACCTCCAAGAAAATGCCCAAAAAGGTAAACTGGACCTTTGAATGCCAACAGGCCTTTGACACCCTGAAACAAGCTATGTGCACAGCACCAGTTCTCAAAGCTCCAGATTACTCCAAGCAGTTCATTGTGCAGACTGATGCCTCTGAACATGGGATAGGGGCAGTTTTGTCCCAAACAAATGATGATGGCCTTGGCCAGCCTGTTGCTTTCATTAGCAGGAGGTTACTCCCCAGGGAGCAGCATTGGAGTGCCATTGAGAGGGAGGCCTTTGCTGTGGTTTGGTCCCTGAAGAAGCTGAGACCATACCTCTTTGGTACTCACTTTGTAGTTCAAACTGACCACAGACCTCTCAGGTGGCTAATGCAAATGAAAGGTGAAAATCCAAAACTGTTGAGGTGGTCCATCTCCCTACAGGGAATGGACTTTATAGTGGAACACAGACCTGGGACTGCCCATGTCAATGCAGATGGCCTTTCCAGGTTCTTCCACTTAGAAAATGAAGACTCTCTTTGGAAAGGTCAGTCTCATCCTCTTTCGTTTGGGGGGGTGGGGGTGTAAGGACATGCCTCCTTGGCATGGTTACCCCCTGACCCTTTGCTGATGCCAAGTTATGATTTGAAAGTGTGCTGAGGCCTGCTAACCAGGCCCCAGCACCAGTGTTCTTTCCCTAAACTGTACCTTTGTCTCCACAATTGGCACACCCTGGCATCCAGGTAAGTCCCTTGTAACTGGTACCCCTGGTACCAAGGGCCCTGATGCCAGGGAAGGTCTCTAAGGGCTACAGCATGTCTTATGCCACCCTAGGGACCCCTCACTCAGCACAGACACACTGCTTGCCAGCTTGTGTGTGCTGGTGGGGAGAAAATGACTAAGTCGACATGGCACTCCCCTCAGGGTGCCATGCCAACCTCACACTGACTGTGGCATAGGTAAGTCACCCCTGTAGCAGGCCTTACAGCCCTAGGGCAGGGTGCACTATACCACAGGTGAGGGCATAGGTGCATGAGCACCATGCCCCTACAGTGTCTAAGCAAAACCTTAGACATTGTAAGTGTAGGGTAGCCATAAGAGTATATGGTCTGGGAGTCTGTCAGACACGAACTCCACAGCACCATAATGGCTACACTGAAAACTCTGAAGTTTGGTATCAAACTTCTCAGCACAATAAATACACACTGATGCCAGTGTGCACTTTATTGTAAAAATACACCCAGAGGGCATCTTAGAGATGTCCCCTGAAAACATACCCGACTCCAGTGTGGGCTGACTATTTTTTGCCAGCCTGCCACACACCAGACATGTTGCTGGCCACATGTGGAGAGTGCCTTTGTCACTCTGTGGCCAGGAACAAAGCCTGTACTGGGCGGAGGTGGTTCTCACCTCCCCCTGCAGGAACTGTAACACCTGGCGGTGAGCCTCAAAGGCTCACCCCCTTTGTTACAACACCACAGGGCATCCCAGCTAGTGGAGATGTCCACCCCTCTGGCCACGGCCCCCACTTTTGGCGGCAAGGCTGGAGGAGATAATGAGAAAAACATGGAGTCGTCACTGGCCAGTCAGGACAACCCCGAAGGTGTCCTGAGCTGAGGTGACTCTGACTTTTAGAAATCCTCCATTTTGCAGGTGGAGGATTCCCCCAATAGGATTAGGGATGTGCCCCCCTCCCCATAGGGAGGAGGGACAAAGAGGGTGTAGCCACCCTCAGGGCTAGTAGCCATTGGCTACTATCCTCCCAGACCTAAACACACCCCTAAATTGAGTATTTAGGGGCTCCCAGAACCGAGGAAGATAGATTCCTGCAACCTGAAGACGAAGAAGGACTGCTGACCTGAAGCCCTGCAGAGAAGACAGAGACACCAACTGCTTTGGCCCCAGCCCTACCGGCCTGTCTCCCCACTTCAAGAAAAACTGCAATAGCGACGCATCCCCCAGGGTCCAGCGACCTCTGAAGTCTCAGAGGACTACCATGCATCTAAAAGGACCAAGAAACTCCAGAGGACAGCAGCCCTGTTCAACTAAACTGCAACTTTGCAACAAAGAAGCAACTTTTAACGACCACATGTTTCCCGCTGGAAGCGTGAGACTTTCCACTCTGCACCCGACGCCCCCGGCTCGACCTGCGAAAAACTAACACCACAGGGAGGACTCCCCGGCGACTGCGAGCCCGTGAGTAGTCAGAGTTGACACCCCTGAGCCCCCACAAAGTTGCAGTTTTGTGGAACAGGGCCGCTGTCCTCTGGAGCTTCTTGGTACATGCTGTGCACTGTTCCTCCCATCTAGTGTTGGGCTCGGAGTGTTACAAGTTGTTTTTCTTCGAAGAAGTCTTTTCGAGTCATGAGACCGAGGGACTCCTCCCTTTCGGCTCCATTGCACATGGGCGTCGACTCCATCTTAGATTGTTTTCCCCGCAGAGGGTGAGGTAGGAGTTGTGAATATACTAGATGTGCCCATGCAATGGAGTAGGTATGTATGTACATAATGTGTATTAAAATAATATTTATTTACAAATTTACAGTTTTCATTCAACTAATAACGGCTACAGGCTCCCGGGGAGCTGGGAGGGAGCATGTGAATCTGCAGCATCTCATGCCACAAACAGATGTACACTGGGTAAGTGACATTTTCCGTTCAGTGGCATGTGTAGCTGCAGATACACATGCTGTGCATAGACTAATAAGCAGTAACTCCCCAAAAAGCGGTGGCTTAGCCTGTAGGAGTTGAAGTTGTCTGAAATAATGTTCTTAATACAGCTTGTCCTACTGTGGCTTGTTGTGTTGCTAACACATCTACACAGTAATGCTTAAGGAATGTATGAGTCGTAGACCAGGTGGCTGCCTTACAAATTTGTGTCATAGGTATAGTCCCCAGAAAAGCCATTGTGGCGCCTTTTTTCCTAGTGGAATGCGCTCTTGGTGTAATAGGTAGATCTCTTTTTACTTTAATATAACACGTTTGAATACATTTAACTATCCATCTGGCAATGCCTTGTTTGGACATAGGATTACCTGCATGAGGTTTTTGGAAAGCTACGAACAATTGTTTTGTTGTACGAAATTGTTTTGTTCCGTCAATGTAATATATTAGTGCTCTCTTTATGTCTAATGTATGTAAGGTTCTTTCAGCTACTGAGTCTGGTTGTGGAAAAAAGACTGGGAGTTCCAATGTTTTGGTTTAGGTGGATTGGCGATATGACCTTTGGTAAGAACTTGGGATTTGTACGGAGAACCGCTTTATGTTTATTGTAGGAAGTTGGCTCTGTATGTACTATTTCAAAGTAAGAAATAGCATGCACAGAGTCCAAGGGTTCCCCATAGAGGTAAGATAGTGGTAAAAAGAGATAACTCTAATGTTCTATTTTGTGGTAGTGTGGTCGAGCAGTAGGCTTATCAGAGGGTAGTGTTAAGCATTTGCTGTACACCCACAGGCAATAAATGAGGAACACACACTCAAAGACAATTCCAGGCCAATAGGTTTTTGTATAGAAAAATAATTTATTTTAAGAACCACAGGTTCAAGATTTACAAGTAATACTTCAAATGAAAGGTATTTCACTTAGGAACTTTGAATCAGCAAAATAGCATGTACAGTTTTCACAAAAATGGCAATAAGCTATTTTAAAACTAGACAGTGCAATTTTCAACAGTTCCTGGGGGAGATAAGTGTTTGTTAGTTTTGCAGGTAAGTAAACCACCTACAGGGTTCAAAGTAGCCCACCGTTGGGGGTTCAGGGCAACCCCAAAGTTACCACACTAGCAGCTCAGGGCCGGTCAGGTGCAGAGGTCAAAGTGGTGCCCAAAACGCATGGGCTTCAATGGAGAAGGGGGTGCCCCAGTTCCAGTCTGCCAGCAGGTAAGTACCCGTGTCTTCGGAGGGCAGACCAGGAGGATTTTGTAGGGCACCGGGGGGGGGACACAGTCAGCACGAAAAGTAAACCCTCAGCGTCACGGGGGCGGCCAGGTGCAGAGTGCAACCAGGCGTCTGGTTTGCAATAGGTTTCAATGGGAGACCCAGGGGTCTCTTCAGCGAAGCAGGCAGGCAAGGGGGGGGGGCTCCTCTGGGTAGCCACCACCTGGGCAAGGGAGAGGGCCACCTGGGGGTCGCTTCTGCACTGGAGGTCGGATCCTTCAGGTTCTGGGGACTGCGGGTGCAGTATCCTTACCAGGCGTCGGGTTCTTAGAGGCAGGCAGTCGTGGTCAGGGCGAGCCTCTGGATTCCCTCTGCAGGCATCGCTGGGGAGGGGGGTCAACTCTGGCTACTCACAGGGTCGTAGTCGCCGGGGAGTTCTCCCTGTAGTGTTGTTTCTCCGCAGGTCGAGCCGGGGGCGTCGGGTGCAGAGTGCACAATCTCACGCTTCCGGCAGGAAATGTGTTGTCTTTAAAAGTTGCTTCTTTGTTGTAAAGATGTTTCTTCTTTGGAGCAGAGCCGCTGTCCTCTGGAGTTCTTGGTCCTTTTAGATGCAGGGTAGTCCTCTGAGGCTTCAGAGGTCGCTGGACCCTGGGGAACGAGTCGCTGTTGCAGTTTTTCTTGAAGTGGGGAGACAGGCCGGTAGGGCTCGGGCCAAAGCAGTTGGTGTCTCCGTCTTCTCTGCAGGGCTTTCAGGTCAGCAGTTCTTCTTGGTCTTCAGGTTGCAGGAATCTATCTTGCTAGGTTCTGGTAGCCCCTAAATACTTAATTTACGGGTGTGTTTAGGTCTGGGGGGGTTAGTAGCCAATGGTTACTAGCCCTGAGGGTGGCTACACCCTCTTTGTGCCTCCTCCCTGAGGGGAGGGGGGGCACATCCCTAATCCTATTGGGGGAATCCTCCATCTGCAAGATGGAGGATTTCTAAAAGTCAGAGTCACCTCAGCTCAGGACACCTTAGGGGCTGTCCTGACTGGCCAGTGACGACTCCTTGTTTTTCTCATTATCTCCTCCGGCCTTGCCGCCAAAAGTGGGGCCGTGGCCAGAGGGGGCGGGCATCTCCACTAGCTGGAGTGCCCTGTGGCGCTGTAACAAATGGGGTGAGCCTTTGAGGCTCACCGCCAGGTGTTACAGTTCCTGCAGGGGGAGGTGAGAAGCATATCCACCCTGTACAGGATTTGTTACTAGCCACAGGGTGACAAAGGCACTCTCCCCATGTGGCCAGCAACATGTCTGGTGTGTGGCAGGCTGGTAAAACTAGTCAGCCCACACTAGAAGTCAGGTATGTTTTCAGGGGGCATCTCTAAGATGCCCTCTGGGGTGTATTTCACAATAAAATGTACACTGGCATCAGTGTGCATTTATTGTGCTGAGAAGTTTGATACCAAAGTTCCCAGTTTTCAGTGTAGCCATTATGGTGCTGTGGAGTTTGTGTATGACAGACTCCCAGACCATATACTCTTATGGCTACCCTGCACTTACATTGTCTAAGGTTTTGCTTAGACACTGTAGGGGCATAGTGCTCATGCACCTATGCCCTCACCTATGGTATAGTGCACCCTGCCTTAGGGCTGTAAGGCCTGCTAGAGGAGTGACTTACCTATGCCATAGGCAGTGTGAGGTTGGCATGGCACCCTGAGGGGAGTGCCATGTCGACTTAGTCATTTTCTCCCCACCAGCACACACAAGCTGGCAAGCAGTGTCTCTGTGCTGAGTGAGGGGTCTCCAGGGTGGCATAAGACATGCTGCAGCCCTTAGAGACCTTCCCTGGCATCAGGGCCCTTGGTACCAGGGGTACGAGTTACAAGGGACTTACCTGGATGTCAGGGTGTGCCAATTGTGGAAACAAAGGTACAGGTTAGGGAAAGAACACTGGTGCTGGGGCCTGGTTAGCAGGCCTCAGCACACTTTCAAATCATAACTTGGCATCAGCAAAGGCAAAAAGTCAGGGGGTAACCATGCCAAGGAGGCATTTCCTTACATTTATGTATTTGTATAAAGGGTTCCTGTATAGTAAATGCTTGTATCTCACTTACTCTTCTAAGTGATGTGATAGCTATTAGAAAGGCTACTTTCCAAGTTAAGTATTGCATTTCACAAGAGTGCATGGGTTCGAATGGTGGTCCCATGAGTCGTGTTAATACAATATTAAGGTTCCACGAAGGTACTGGTGGTGTTCTTGGGGGTATGATTCTTTTTAGTCCCTCCATAAATGCTTTGATGACTGGTATTCTAAAAAGCGATGTTGTATGTGTAATCTGCAGATAGGCAGATATTGCTGTGAGATGTATTTTAATTGAAGAGAATGCTAGCTTAGACTTTTGTAAGTGTAATAAGTAGCTTACAATGTCCTTTGCGGAAGCATGTAGTGGTTGAATCTGATTAGTGGGGCAGTAGTAAACAAATCTTTTCCATTTGTTTGCATAACAATGTCTTGTAGTAGGTTTTCTAGCTTGTTTAATGACCTCCATACATTCTTGTGTAAGGTTTAAGTGTCCAAATTCTAAGACTTCAGGAGCCAGATTGCTAGATTGAGCGATGCTGGATTCGGGTGTCTGATTTGTTGTTTGTGTTGAGTTAACAGATCTGGCCTGTTTGGTAAATTGATGTGCGGTACCACTGATAAGTCCAGCAGTGTTGTGTACCACGGTTGGCAAGCCAAGGTTGGTGCTATGAGTATTAGTTTGAGTTTGTCTTGACTTAGTTTGTTGACCAGATAAGGAATGAGTGGGAGAGGGGGAAAAGCGTAAGCAAATATCCCTGACCAACTGATCCATAGTGCATTGCTCTTGGATTGAGGGTGTGGGTACCTGAATGCGAAGTTTTGGCATTTTGCGTTTTCTTTTGTTGTGAATAGGTCTATGTTTGGTGTTCCCCAGTGGAGGAAGTGATCCTGTAGGATCTGGGGATGAATTTCCCATTCATGAGTTTGCTGGTGATCTCGACTGAGATTGTCGGCTAACTGGTTCTGAATGCCTGGGATGTATTGTGCTATTAGGCGAATGTGATTGTGAATTGCCCCATGGCAAATTTTTTGTGATAAGAGACACAGTTTTGACGAGTGTGTCCCTCCTTGTTTGTTGAGATAATACATTGTTGTCATGTTGTTGGTTTTGACAGGAATGTGTTTGTGGAATGCTTTTAATGCTAGAAACACTGCCAACAGTTCTAAATGATGTATGTGTAGTTGTTTTTGTTGATTGTCCCATTGTCCCTGTATGCTGTGCTTGTTGAGGTGTGCTCCCCACCGCATCATGGAAGCATCTGTTGTGATCACATCTTGAGGCACTGGGTCCTGGAATGGCCTCCCCGTTTTAAATTTATAGGGTTCCACCATTGAAGCGAGAAGTGTGTCTGGCGGTCTATCAACACTAGATCTTGGAGTTGACCCTGTGCTTGTGTCCATTGTTTTGCTAGGCACTGTTGTAAGGGCTGCATGTGTAATCTTGCGTTTGGGACAATGGCTATGCATGAATACATCATGCCTAGAAGTTTCATTACAAACCTTACTGGGTAGTGTTGTTTGGCTGTATGCTTGATGTTATATTTTGGAACGCTTGGACCCTTTGTGGACTTGGAGTGGCAATCGCTTTTTGTGTGTTGAGTGTTGCTCCCAAGTATTATTGTATTTGGGATGGCTGCAGATGTGATTTCTGGTAATTTATAGAAAACCCTAGTTTGTGTAGAGTTTCTATAACGCATTGCGTATGAAGAAGACACTGTTGTTGAGTGTTGGTTTTTATTAGCCAGTCGTCTAAGTATGGGAATACGTGCATGTGCTGTCTCCTTATGTGAGCGGCTACTACTGCAAGGCATTTTGTGAATACCCTTGGGGCTGTTGTTATCCTGAACGGCAACACTTTGAATTGATAGTGTAAGCCGTGTATTACAAACCTTAAGTATTTTCTGTGAGAAGGATGGATGGGTATGTGAAAGTAGGCATCCTTGAGATCTAATGTTGACATGTAGTCCTCATTTTTTAGTAAGGGAACCACGTCTTGAAGTGTTACCATGTGGAAGTGATCCGACTTGATGAAGAGATTCAGTGTTCTGAGGTCTAATATAGGTCTTAACGTTTTGTCCTTCTTTGGAATTAGGAAATATAGTGAGTAGACGCCTGTTCCTTTCTGATGGTTGGGTACTAACTCTATTGCTTGTTTTTGTAATAATGCTTGGACCTCTAGTTGTAATAGGTCTACGTGTTGTTTGGACATATTGTGTGCCCGTGGGGGCACATCTGGCGGGAAATTTGTGAATTCTATGCAATAACCATGTTGGATAATGGCTAGGACCCATGCGTCTGTAGTAATGTGTGTCCAGTTTTGATAGTATGTGGTAAGTCTCCCACCCACTGGTGTTAAGTGTTGGGGTTTTGTGACATTGAAGTCACTGTTTGGTTTGGCTTGTTTTAGGTGTCTGGAACTTTCCCCTTCCTCTTGGGAATTGTCCGCCTCTATATGAGCCACAAAACCCTCCCCTCTGGTATTGTGCCTGATAGGTGGGTCTGGTTTGCGAGGTGGAAGGCTCTGGTGTTTGCATTCGAAACCCCCCTCTAAATTGTGGCTTTCTAAATGTGCCTCTGCCCTGTGGGGAGTAGAGCGCACCCATGGCTTTGGCCGTGTCCGTGTCCTTCTTTAATTTTTCAATTGCTGTGTCCACTTCCGGCCCAAACAATTGTTCCTGGTTAAAAGGCATGTTCAACACAGCTTGTTGGATTTCTGGCTTGAATCCAGAGCTTCGTAACCATGCATGCCTGCGAATGGTTACTGCAGTGTTGACCGTTCGTTCTGCCGTGTCTGCCGCGTCTAATGCGGACCTTATTTGGTTGTTGGATATTGCTTGTCCTTCTTCCACAACCTGCTGGGCACGTTTCTGGTGTTCTTTGGGCAAGTGTTGTATAATGTGTTGCATCTCATCCCAGTGTGCCCTGTCGTAGAGAGCAAGTAGGGCTTGTGAGTTTGCGATCCGCCATGGATTGCCAGCCTGTGCTGCCACTCGTTTGCCCGCTGCGTCAAACTTCCTACTCTCTTTGTCAGGCGGTGGAGCGTCTCCTGACGATTGAGAGTTTGCCCTGTTTCTTGCTACCCCTACAACCACTGAGTCTGGTGTAAGTTGCTGTGTTATAAACACAGGATCCGTTGGGGGAGGCTTGTATTTTTTCTCCACCCTAGGCGTGATAGCCCTTCCTTTTACTGGCTCCTGGAATACCTGTTTTGCATGTTTGAGCATGCCCGGGAGCATTGGCAGACTCTGGTAGGAAGTGTGGGTGGATGCCAAGGTGTTGAACAGGAAATCATCCTCTATTGGCTCAGAGTGCATTGCTACATTGTGGAATGTAGCTGCCCTTGATAGTACCTGCGTATATGCAGTACTGTCCTCTGGAGGCAACTGCTTTGTCGGGTAACAGTCCGGATTGTTGTCTGATACTGGTGCATCATACAAATCCCATGCATCAGGATCATCCTGCGTCATCCCTGTATGCGTAGGTGAATGTATAGGAGGTGTTCCCACCGGAGACAACTGTGGTGAGTGTAGTGGGGAAGGTTGTGGCGAAAAACTTGGTGGTGGTGGGTTTTTTCTCTGGCCACCTTCGCCTTTGGCTGCATTTCTGACTCTTGAAATGCCAGTTTTCTTTTTGTTTTAATTGGAGGAAGAGTTTGTATTTTTCCAGTCTCTTTCTGGATATGCAACCTCCTTTGCGTATGGTCTGGCTCAACCATACTTATTTCCTGCTCAAATCTGTGTTTTTAATGCATTTGGCTGGAAAGTCCTTGCTCTTCTGTGTAAATGCTTCTTTTCGGCTCCAAAGCCGCTTTTTTCGGGTCCGACGTTATTTTTCTCACCTTGGGTGAGTCGAACTTTCAGTGTGGAGATCGTTCAGTGCCGGAATCTCGACTGGAGTCAGAAGTCTTGGGCAAATCTCTGGCCTTTTTCGGTGCCGATGTTTGGTCACCTTCTTTTCGATGGGTTAAGCCATGGCCTGCTGGCAGTGGTGTCCCCTTGGCCTTTACTATCTTTGTGTGAGTTTTGGATGGGGCAGTTTTACTCACTGTTTTCTGTCATAGTCCGTCCCCTGGATGGAAAATTCTTTCCACCTCCTCGGCATCGAGTTGTTCTCTCAGTGTCGACGCAATTTGTAGTCTTCTCGCTCGATCACGAAGGGTCTTTTTTGATCGAAACATTTGACAGGCCTCACAAGTATCCTCCCTGTGTTCTGGTGATAAACACAGATTACAGACCAGGTGTTGGTCTGTATAAGGATACTTCGAGTGGCACTTCGGACAGAAGCGGAAGGGGGTCCGATCCATTAGTCTTCGTCAATGGATTCGTTCGGGCGGACCAGGCCCCACTGAAGAGTGGAAGCCCCAAAGGGCCGGCAGAGCGCCTCTGCGATCGGTGCCGATACGATAACACTAACCCGGTACCGAGCGAGAACAATACCTTTGAATTTTCGATATTTAGCTAACTTTCCCGATTCGAAATACGGAGCGAAGAGGAACATGTCCGAACCCGATGGCGGAAAGAAAACAATCTAAGATGGAGTCGACGCCCATGCGCAATGGAGCCGAAAGGGAGGAGTCCCTCGGTCTTGTGACTCGAAAAGACTTCTTCGAAGAAAAACAACTTGTAACACTCCGAGCCCAATACTAGATGGCAGGATAATGCACAGCATGTGTATCTGCAGCTACACATGCCACCGAACATAGATATATATATATATATATATATATAAATCTCACTCTTTAGAAAGGTTTAGATATCCAAATTCGAAGACTTCAGGAGCCAGATTGCTAGGTTTGAGCGATGCTGGATTCGGGTGTCTGATTTGTTGTTTGTGTTGTGTTAACAGATCTGGTCTGTTTGGTAGTTTGATGTGGGGTACCACAGATAGTTCCAACAGAGTGGTGTACCACGGTTGGCGAGCCCACGTTGGTGCTATAAGTATTAGTTTGAGTTTGTTTTGACTCAAGTTTGTTGACCAGATAAGGAATGAGCGGGAGAGGGGGAAAAGCGTAAGCAAATATCCCTGACCAGCTGATCCACAGAGCACTGCCTTTGGACTGAGGGTGTGGGTACCATGACGTGAAGGTTTGGCATTTTGCGTTTTCTTTTGTTGCAAATAGATCTATGTTTGGTGTCCCCCAGCGGTAGAAGTGATCTTGTAGAATCTGGGGATGTATTTCCCATTCGTGAGTTTGCTGTTGATCTCGACTGAGATTGTCAGCCAACTGATTTTGAATGCCTGGTATGTATTGTGCTATCAGGCGAATGTTGTTGTGAATTGCCCAATGCCAAATTTGTTGTGCTAAGAGACACCGCTGTGACGAGTGTCCCCCCCCCCCCCTGTTTGTTTAGATAATACATTGTTGTCATATTGTCTGTCTTGACAAGAATGTGTTTGTGGGCTAGAAGTGGCTGAAACGCTTTTAATGCTAGAAATACCGCTAGCAGTTCCAAGTGATTTACGTTGTAAGGGAATGCCTCCTTGGCATGGTTACTCCCTGACTTTTTGCCTTTGCTGATGCCAAGTTATGATTTGAAAGTGTGCTGAGGCCTGCTAACCAGGCAACAGCACCAGTGTTCTTTCCCTAACCTGTACCTTTGTTTCCACAATTGGCACACCCTGGCATCCAGATAAGTCCCTTGTAACTGGTACCAAGAGCCCTGATGCCAGGGAAGGTCTCTCAGGGCTGCAGCATGTCTTATGCCAACCTGGGGACCCCTCACTCAGCACAGACACACTGCTTGCCAACTTGTGTGCGCTGGTGGGGAGAAAATGTAAGTCGACATGGCACTCCCCTCAGGGTGCCATGCCAACCTCACACTGCCTATGGCATAGATAAGTCACCCCTCTAGCAGGCCTTACAGCCCTAAGGCTGGGTGCACTATACCATAGGTGAGGGCATAGGTGCATGAGCACTATGCCCCTACAGTGTCTAAACAAAACCTTAGACATTATAAGTGCAGGGTAACCATAAGAGTATATGGTCTGGGAGTCTGTCAAACACGAACTCCACAGCACCATAATGGCTACACTGAAAACTGGGAAGTTTGGTATCAAACTTCTCAGCACAATAAATGCACACTGATGCCAGTGTACATTTTATTGTGAAATACACCCCAGAGGGCATCTTAGAGATGCCCCCTGAAAACATACCCGACTTCCAGTGTGGGCTGACTAGTTTTGCCAGCCTGCCACACACCAGACATGTTGCTGGCCACATGGGGAGAGTGCCTTTGTCACTCTGTGGCTAGTAACAAAGCCTGTACAGGGTGGAGGTGCTTCTCACCTCCCCCTGCAGGAACTGTAACACCTGGCGGTGAGCATCAAGGGCTCACCCCCTTTGTTACAGCGACACAGAGCACTTCAGCAAGTGGAGATGCCCACCCCCTCCAGCCACGGCCCCTTACTTTTGGCGGCAAGGCCGGAGGAGATAATGAGAAAAACAAGGAGGAGTCACTGGCCAGTCAGGACAACCCCTAAGGTGTCCTGAGCTGAGGTGACTGAATTTTAGAAATCCTCCATCTTGCAGATGGGGGATTCCCCCAATAGGATTACGGATGTGCTCCCCTCCCCTCCCCTCCCCTCCCCTCAGGGAGGAGGCACAAAGAGGGTATAGCCACCTTCAGGGCTAGTAGCCATTGGCTACTAACCCCCCCCAGACCTAAACACACCTCTAAATTGAGTATTTAGGGGCTCCTAGAACCTAGCAAGATAGATTCCTGCAACCTAAAGACGAAGAAGGACTGCTGACCTGAAGCCCTGCAGAGAAGGCGGAGACAACAACTGCCTTGGCCCCAGCCCTACCGGCCTGTCTCCCCACTTCAACAAAAACTGCAACAGCAACGCGTCCCCCAGGGTCCAGCGACCTCTGAAGCCTCAGAGGACTACCCTGCATCTAAAAGGACCAAGAACTCCCGAGGACAGCGGCCCTGTTCCACAAAGACTGCAACTTTGCAACAAAGAAGCAACTTTTAAAGACCACACGTTTCCCGCCGGAAGCATGAGACTTTCCACTCTGCACCCGACGCCCGTGGCTCGACCTGTGGAGAAACAACACTACAGGGAGGACTCCCTGGCGACTGCGACCCTGTGAGTAGGCAGAGTTGACCCCCCCTGAGCCGCCTGCAGGGGGAATCCAGAGGCTCCCACTGATCGCGGCTGCCTGCTTCTAAGCACCCGACGCCTGGTAAAGACACTGCACCCGCAGCCCCCAGGACCTGAAGGATCCGACCTCCAGGGCAGAAGCGATCCCCAGGTGGTCCTCTCCATTGCCCAGGTGGTGGCTACCCCGAGGAGCTCCCCCTTTGCCTGCCTGCTTCGCTGAAGAGACCCCTGGGTCTCCCATTGAAACCTATTGCGAACCCGACACCTGTTTGCACACTGCACCCGGCCGCTGAGGGTGTACTTTCTGTGCGGACTTGTGTCCCCCCTGGTACCCTACAAAACCCCCCTGGTCTGCCCTCTGAAGACGCGGGTACTTACCTGCTGGCAGACTGGAACCGGGGCACCCCCTTCTCCATTGAAGCCTATGCATTTTGGGCACCAGTTTGACCTCTGCACCTGACCGGCCCTGAGCTGCTGGTGTGGTAACTTTGGGGTTGCTCTGAACCCCCAAAGGTGGGCTACCTTGGACCCAACTTTGAACGCTGTAGGAGGTTTACTTACCTGCAAAACTAAACACTTCCCTCCCCCAGGAACTGTTGAAATTTGCAATGTCTAGTTTTAAAATAGCTTATTGCCATTTTTGCCAAAACTGTACGTGCTATTTTGCTGATTCAAAGTTCCTATGATACCTAAGTGAAGTACCTTTCATTTGAAGTATTGATTGTAAATCTTGAACCTGTGGTGCTTAAAATAAACTAAGAAAATATATTTTTCTATACAAAAACCGATTGCCCTGGAATTGTCTTTGAGTGTGTGTTCCTCATTTATTGCTTGTGTGTGTACAACAAATGCATAACACTACCCTCTGATAAGCCTACTGCTCGACCACACTACCACAAAATAGAGCATTAGAATTATCTCTTTTTGCCACTAGCTTACCTCTAAGGGGAACCCTTGGACTCTGTGCATGCTATTTCTTACTTTGAAATAGTACATACAGAGCCAACTTCCTACACTCTCCTAGTGGCACCAGGTTTGGAATCTCTTGCCTCAGTGTGGAGGAGTCCATCTTCCCAATAGACTCTGTGTTCCTTTGGTCTCTTCAGCAGCTTGCTGCCTAAGGCCTTCAAGAGAGGGACAGGTTTCTTGCCCCTTACACAGCTGTTCCCTTGTGGGACCCCCTGGGCCTAAGAGTTCAACCTGATAAGGAAATGCCTCCTTGGCATGGTTACCCCCTGACTTTTTGCCTTTGCTGATGCCAAGTTTTGATTTGAAAGTGTGCTGAGGCCTGCTAACCAGGCCCCAGCACCAGTGTTCTTTCCCTAACCTGTACTTTTGTTTCCACATTTGGCACACCCTGGCATCCAGGTAAGTACCTTGTAACTGGTACCCCTGGTACCAAGGGCCCTGATGCCAGGGAAGGTCTCTAAGAGCTGCAGCATATCTTATGCCACCCTGGGGACCCCTCACTCAGCACAGACACACTGCTTGCCAGCTTGTGTGTGCTGGTGAGGACAAAACGAGTAAGTCGACATGGCACTCCCCTCAGGGTGCCATGCCAACCTCAAACTGCCTATGCAGTATAGATAAGTCACCCCTCTAGCAGGCCTTACAGCCCTAAGCCAGGGTGCACTATACCATAGGTGAGGGCACCAGTGCATGAGCACTGTGCCCCTACAGTGTCTAAGCAAAACCTTAGACATTGTAAGTGCAGGGTAGCCATAAGAGTATATGGTCTGGGAGTCTGTCATGCACGAACTCCACAGCACCATAATGGCTACACTGAAAACTGTGAAGTTTAGCATCAAACTTCTCAGCACAATAAATGCACACTGATGCCAGTGTACATTTTATTGTGAAATACACCCCATAGGGCATCTTAGAGATGCCCCTGGAAAAAATACCCGACTTCCAGTGTAAGCTGACTAGTTTTGCCAGCCTGCCACACACCAGACATGTTGCTGGCCACATGGGGAGAGTGCCTTTGTCACTCTGTGGCTAGTAACAAATCCTGTACAGGGTGGATACGCTTCTCACCTCCCCCTGCAGGAACTGTAACACCTGGCAGTGAGCCTCAAAGGCTCACCCCCTTTGTTACAGCGCCACAGGGCACTCCAGCTAGTGGAGATGCCCGCCCCCCTCCGGCCACGGGCCCACTTTTGGCGGCTAGGCCGGAGGAGATAATGAGAAAAACAAGGAGGAGTCACTGGCCAGTCAGGACAACCCCTAAGGTGTCCTGAGCTGAGGTGACACTGACTTTTAGAAATGATTCCCCCAATAGGATTAGGGATGTGCCCCCCTCCCCTCAGGGAGGAGGCACAAAGAGGGTGTAGCCACCCTCAGGGATAGTAGACATTGGCTACTAACCCCCCCAGACCCAAACACACCCCTAAATTGAGTATTTAGAGGCTCCCAGAACCTAGCAAGATAGATTCCTGCAACCTGATGACGAAGGAGGACTGCTGACCTGAAGCCCTGCAGAAAAGACGGAGACACCCACTGCCTTGGGCCCAGCCCTACCGGCCTGTCTCCCCACTTCAAGAAAAACTGCAACAGCGACGCGTCCCCCAGGGTCCAGCGACCTCTGAAGCCTCAGAGGACTACCCTGCATCTAAAAGGACCAAGAACTCCTGAGGACAGCGGCCCTGTTCCACAAAGACTGCAACTTTGCAACAAAGAAGCAACTTTTAAAGACCACACGTTTCCCGACGGAAGCGTGAGACTTTCCACTCTGCACCCGACGCCCCCGGCTCGACCTGCGTAGAAACAACACTACAGGGAGGACTCCCCGGTGACTGCGACCCTGTGAGCCAGAGTTGATCCCCCCTAGCGACGCCTGCAGGGGGAATCCAGAGGCTCCCCCTGACCGCGACTGCCTGCTTCTAAGAACCCGACACCTGGTAAAGACACTGCACCCGCAGCCCCCACGACCTGAAGGATCCGACCTCCAGTGCAGAAGCGACCCACAGGTGGCCCTCTCCTTTCCCACGTGGTGGCTACCCCGAGGAGCCTCCCCTTTGCCTGCCTGCTTCGTTGAAGAGACCCCTGGGTCTCCCATTGAAACCTATTGCGAACCCGACGCCTGTTTGCACACTGCACCCGGCCGCCCCCGTGCCGCTGAGGGTGTACTTTCTGTGCTGACTTGTGTCCCCCCCCGGTGCCCTACAAAACCCCCCTGGTCTGCCCTCTGAAGACGCGTGTACTTACCTGCTGGCAGACTGGAACCGGGGCACCCCCTTCTCCATTGAAGCCTATGCATTTTGGGCACCACTTTGACCTCTGCACCTGACCGGCCCTGAGCTGCTGGTGTGGTAACTTTGGGGTTGCCCTGAACACCCAACGGTGGGCTACCTTGGACCCAACTTTGAACCCTGTAGGTGGTTTACTTACCTGCAAAAACTAACAAACACTTACCTCCCCCAGGAACTGTTGAAATGTGCACTGTCTAGTTTTAAAATAGCTTATTGCCATTTTTGCCAAAACTGTACATGCTATTTTGCTGATTCAAAGTTCCTATGATACCTAAGTGAAGTACCTTTCTTTTGAAGTATTCATTGTAAATCTTGAACCTGTGATTCTTAAAATAAACTAAGAAAATATATTTGTCTATACAAAAACCTATTGGCCTGGAATTGTGTGTTCCTCCTTTATTGCTTATTTGTGTACAAGAAATGCTTAACACTACCCTCTGATAAGCCTACTGCTCAACCACACTACCACAAAATAGAGCATTAGAATTATCTCTTTTTGCCACTATCTTACCTCTAAGGGGAACCCTTGGACTCTGAGCATGTTATTTCTTACTTGTAAATAGTACATACATAGCCAACTTCCTACATATGTGAAGTAGTTTTTGTTGATTGTCCCATTTACCTTGTATGCTGGGATTGTTGAGGTGTGCTCCCCACCCAATCATGGAAGCGTCTGTTGTGATAATGGCGTGAGGCATTGGGTCTTGAAAAGGCTGCCCTTTGTTTAAATTTACTGGGTTCCACCATTGAAGCGAAGAGTGTGTTTGGTGGTCTATCAACACTAGATCTTGGAGTTGACCCCATCCCTGCGTCCATTGTTTTGCTAGGCACTGCTGTAAGGGCCGCATGTGTAGCCTTGCGTTTGGGACAATAGCTATGCATGAGGACATCATGCCTAGTAGTTTCATCACAAACCTTACCGTGTATTGTTGGTTTGGTTGCATGCTTGATCTTACATTTTGAAACGACTGAACTCTTTGTGGACTTGGAGTGGCAATTGCTCTGTGTGTGTTGAGTGTTGCTCCCAAGTATTGTTGTATTTGGGATGGTTGTAAATGTGATTTTTGGTAATTTATAGAAAACCCTAGTTTGTGTAGAGTATCTATGACGTATTGCGTGTGAAATTGACATTGTTGCTGAGTGTTGGCTTTTATTAGCCAATCGTCTAGATATGGGAATACGTGCATATGCTGTCTCCTTATATGAGCTGCTACTACGCCCTAAGCATTTTGTAAATACTCTGGAGGCTGTTGTTATTCCGAACGGAAGACTTTGAATTGATAATGTTTGCGTTGTATTACAAACCTGAGGTATTTCCTGTGAGATGGATGGATGGGTATGTGAAAATACACATCCTTGAGATCCAGTGTTGCCATGTATTCCCCTTTTTTTTTTAGTAAGGGAACTACATCCTGAAGTATTACCATGTGGAAATGATCTGATTTGATGAAGAGATTCAGTGTTCTGAGATCTAAGATAGGCCTTAGTGTTTTATTTTTTTTTGGGATAAGGAAATATAGGGAGTAAACGCCTGTTCCTTTCTGGTGATAGGGTACTAGCTCTATGGCTTGTTTTTGTAGCAATGCTTAGATCTCTATTTGTAATAGGTCTAAGTGATGTGGAGACAATCTGTGTGGTTTTGGTGGAACATCTGGAGGGAATGTTATGAATTCTATGCAATAACCATGTTGGGTAATTGATAGGACCCACGTGTCTGTGGTAATGTGTGTCCAATTGTGGTTGTATCTGGTTAGCCCCCCCCCCCCCGGTGATAAGTGTTGGGGAAGTGTGACATTGAAGTCACTGTTTGCTAGGGCTTGGTTTGGAGGGCTGGAATTTCCCTCTTCCTCTTGGGAATTGTCTTCTGTAGGAACCACAAAACCCCCCTTTCTGGTACTGCAACTGGTAGGTGGGTTTTGTTTGGGAGGTGGATGGTTCTGATGTCTGTTGTCTAAACCCCCCACCTAAACTGTGTTTTTCTAAAATGTTCCTCTGTATTGGGAGGAATAGCACACGCCCATGGCTTTGGCTGTGTCCGTGTCTTTTTTCATTTTCTCGATTGCGGTATCCACTTCCGGCCCAAACAACTGCTGTTGATTAAACGCCATATTCAGTACCGCCTGTTGTATTTCTGGTTTAAATCCAGAACTTCGCAGCCATGCATGCCTTCGAATTGTTACAGCTGTGTTGACAGTACATGCTGCTGTAGCTGCAGAGTCAAGTCTATTTGGCTGTTTGATATGGCCTGTCCCTCTTCAACCACTTGTTGGGCACGTTTTTGGTGTTCCTTGGGCAAATGCTGGCTAATGTCTTGCATTTCGTCCCAGTGTGCCCTGTCGTAGCGTGCAAGTAGGGCTTGTGAGTTTGCAATTCGCCATTGATTGGCTGCTTGTGATGCCACTCTTTTCCCCGCTGCGTCGAATTTTCGACTCTATCAGGGGGTGGGGCATCCCCTGATGATTGTGAATTCGCCCTTTTTCTTGCAGCCCCCACAACCACTGAGTCCGGAGGGAGCTGTTGAGTAATAAACACTGGGTCTGACAGGGGTGGTTTATATTTCTTTTCGACCCTTGGCGTGATGGCCCTCCCTTTTACAGGCTCTTGGAAGACCTATTGTGCGTGTTTGAGCATGCCCAGTAGCATTGGTAAAGTTTGGTAGGATGCATGCGTGGATGCCAGAGTGTTGAACAGGAAGTCATCCTCCACCGGTTCCGAGTGCATTGTTACGTTGTGGAACGTAGCTGCCCTGGCTAGTACTTGCGTATATGCTGTACTGTCCTCTGGTGGTGAGGGCTTGGTTGGATAACACTATGGGCTTTTGTCCGATATAGGTGGGTCGTATAGATCCCAGGGATCCGTATCATCTTGAGTCATCCCAGTATGTGTGGGTGGCTGCGCCGTCGGTGTACCCACTGATGACAAGTGTGGTGATTGCAGTGGGGATGGTTGTGGTGAGAACTGTGGTGGTGGTGACTTTTCTCTAACCATTTTGGCCTTCGGTTGCATTTCTGTCTCTTGAAAAGAAAATTTTCTTTTAGATTTGAGTGGAGGGATTGTTTGCATCTTCCCTGTGTCCTTCTGGATTTCTAACCTTAGTTGTGTTTGGTCATATTCTTCTAAATCCAGATCTTGCTCAAATCTGGCCTTTCTTTGAGCTACATACAAAAGCCCTTGCTCCTCAGTGCAGGAAGAACGTTTCGGCTACAAAGCCATTTTTTTCGGTACTGAAATTCCCAGCGAAATTGTATTTTTCGGTTCCGATAAGCTCTTTCGAGGCTTGCCCGGCTCGATTACACAATGCCGACTTTTTTCAGTGCCAGATTCTCGACCGGAGTCGGAAGTCTTTGGCAATTCTTTGCCCTTTTTCGGTGCCGATGTTATTTGTTCACCTTCTTTTCTGTGGGTAGAGCCATGGCCTGCTAGCGGTGGCATCCCCATGGCCTTGAGTTTTTTGGTGTGGGACGGGGTAGGTGTACTCACTGTTTGCCGCGTCGAAGATCGATCACCGTCGGATTCATCCGAGTCCGATTCTTGGATGGAAATTCCCATCTCTTCTTTCTCAACGTCGAGATGTTGTTTCGGCTTCGACGCCATTTGTAGTTGTTTTGTGCGTCGATCCCTTAAGGTCTTCTTGGATCGAAATGCACGGCAAGCTTCACAAGTATCCTCTCTGTGTTCGGTCGACAAACACAGGTTACAGACCTGATGCTGGTCAGTATAAGGATACTTGGCGTGGCACTTAGGACAGAAACGGAAGGGGGGTCCGGTCCATTACTCTTCGACGACTGGTGTGGTCGGGCCGACCAGGCCTAGTTGGGAGTGCGGAAGCCCAGAAGGGCCGCCGAAGCGGTCTTGATGTCGGTGCCGATGCGATAGACTAAACCAGTGCCGAACGTAAACAATACAGACGATTTTTCGATTCTTTTCTAAGTTTCCCGATTTGAAATATGGAACGAAGAGGAACACGTCCGAACCAGATGGCGGAAAGAAAAGAATCTAAGATGAGTCGACGCCCATGCGCAATGGAGCCGAAAGGGAGGAGCCACTTGGTCCCATGACTTGAAAAGACTTCTTCGAAGAAAAACAACTTGTAACACTCCGAGCCCAACACTAGATGGCAGGAACAGTGCACAGCATGTGTATCTGGAGCTACACATGCCATCGAACACATATACCGTATATATATGGAAAATGTTACTTACTCAGTGTACATCTGTTCGTGGCATGATACGCTGCAGATTCACATGCTTTGCACATCCCACCATCTAGTGTTGGGCTCGGAGTGTTACAAGTTGTTTTTCTTTGAAGAAGTCTTTGAGTCACGAGATCAAGGGACTCCTCCCCTTTCGGCTCCATTGCGCATGGGCGTTGACTCCAACTTAGATTGTTTTCCCCGCAGAGGGTGAGGTAGGAGTTGTGAATTATAGTAATAGTGCCCATGCAATGGAGTAAAAATTTATGTACATAATGTGGTTTAAAGTGATATATTTACAAATTTACAAATGTTCAAGATCAACTTCAAACAGCTACAGGCTCCCGGGGAGGCAGGTGGGCGCATGTGAATCTGCAGCGTATCATGCCACGAACAGATTACACTGGGTAAGTGACATTTTCCGTTCGATGGCATGTGTAGCTGCAGATACACATGCTTTGCATAGACTAGTAAGCAGTTATCTCCCCAAAAGCGGTGGCTCAGCCTGTAGGAGTTGGAGTTGTTTGAAATAAAGTTCGTAGTACTGCTTGTCCTACTGTGGCTTGTTGTGTTGTTAACACATCCACACAGTAATGCTTGGTGAACGTATGAGGCGTAGACCATGTGGCAGCCTTACATATTTCAGTCATTGGAATGTTTCCTAGAAAGGCCATGGTAGCACCTTTCTTTCTCGTTGAGTGTGCCTTTGGTGTGATAGGCAGTTCTCTTTTTGCTTTGAGATAACAGGTTTGAATGCATTTAACTATCCATCTGGCAATGCCTTGTTTGGATATTGGATTCCCTGTATGAGGTTTTTGGAAAGCAACAAATAGTTGTTTTGTTTTTCGAATCTGTTTTGTTCTGTCAATGTAGTACATTAATGCTCTTTTGATGTCTAATGTATGTAGTACTCTTTCAGCTACAGAATCTGGTTCTGGAAAGAACACTGGTAGTTCTACTGTTTGATTTAAGTGGAACGGTGATATGACTTTTGGTAAGAACTTAGGATTTGTTCGTAAGACTACTTTATGCTTGTGTATCTGAATAAAGGGTTCTTGTATGGGAAATGCCTGTATTTCACTTACTCTTCAAAGAGATGTGATGGCAATTAGAAATGCTACTTTCCATGTTAAATATTGTATCTCACATGAGTGCATGGGTTCAAACGGTGGACCCATGAGCTGTGTTAAGACCATATTGAGGTTCCACGAAGGAACTGGTGGTGTTCTTGGTGGGATAATTCTTTTTAGGCCCTCCATAAAAGCCTTTATGACTGGGATCCTAAATAGTGAAGTTGAGTGCGTAATTTGCAGATAAGCTGAAATTGCGGTGAGATGTATTTTAATGGATGAAAAAGCTAGCTTTGACTTTTGTAAGTGTAGTAGGTAGCTGACAATGTCTTTAGCAGATGCGTGTAAGGGTTGAATTTGTTTATTATGGCAGTAATAAACAAATCGTTTCCACTTATTTGCATAGCAATGTCTTGTGGTTGGTTTTCTAGCTTGTTTTATGACCTCCACACATTCCTGTGTAAGGTCTAGATGTCCGAATTCTAAGACTTCAGGAGCCAAATTGCTAGATTCAGCGATGCTGGATTCCGGTGTCTGATCTGTTGTTTGTGTTGAGTTAACAGATCTGGTCTGTTTGGTAGTTTGACATGAGGCACTACTGAGAGGTCTAGTAGTGTTGTGTACCAAGGTTGCCTTGCCCAAGTTGGTGCTATTAGTATGAGTTTGAGTTTGTTTTGACTCAACTTGTTTACTAGATATGGAAGGAGTGAGAGAGGGGGAAAAGCGTATGCAAATATCCCTGACCAACTCATCCATAACGCATTGCCCCGAGACTGATCCTGTGGGTACCTGGATGCGAAGTTTTGGCATTTTGCGTTTTCTTTTGTTGCACATAGGTCTATTTGTGGTGTTCCCCATCTTTGGAAGTAAGTGTTTACTATTTGGGGTTGAATCTCCCATTCGTGGATCTGTTGGTGATCCCAGATTGTCTGCTAGCTGGTTCTGAATTCCTGGAATGAATTGCGCTATTAGGCGAATGTGGTTGTGAATCGCCCAATGCCATATTTTCTGTGCCAGGAGACATAACTGTGTTGAGTGTGTTCCTCCCTGTTTGTTCAGATAATACATCGTTGTCACGTTGTATGTTTTGACAATGTGTTTGTGGATTATTATAGGTTCAAATGCTTTCAGCGCTAGAAATACTGCCAGTAATTCTAAGTGATTTATGTGAAACTGTCTTTGTTGAGTGTCCCATTGTCCTTGGATGCTGTGTTGGTTGAGGTGTGCTCCCCACCCTATCATGGAGGCATCCGTTGTTATTACGTATTGAGGCACTGGGTCTTGAAAAGGCCGCCCTTTGTTTAAATTTATAGTGTTCCACCATTGAAGCGAGGTGTATGTTTGGCGGTCTATCAACACTAGATCTTAAAGTTGACCCTGTGCCTGGGACCATTGTGATGCTAGGCACTGTTGTAAGGGCTGCATGTGCAATCTTGCGTTTGGGACAATGGCTATGCACGAGGACATCATGCCTAGTAGTTTCATCACTATCTTGACTTGTATCTTTTGTTTTGGGTGCATGGCCTGTATTACATTGTGAAATGCCTGTACCCTTTGTGGACTTGGAGTGGCAATCCCTTCCGTTGTGTTGATTGTCGCTCCTAAGTATTGTTGTATTTGACACGGCTGAAGGTGTGACTTGTTGTAGTTGAGTGAGAAACCTAGTTTGTGAAGGGTTTCTATGACATACTTTGTGTGTTGTGAGCACCGTTCCTGCGTGTTTTTTTTTTTTAACCAATCGTCTAGGTATGGGAACACAATTATTTGCTGTCTTCTGATATGAGCAGCCACTACTGCCAGGCATTTTGTAAAAACTCTTGGCGCAGTTGTTATCCCGAATGGCAACACTTTGAATTGGTAATATACTCCTTGGAATACAAACCTTAAGTACTTTCTGTGTGAAGGATGTATCGGTATATGGAAGTACGCATCCTTTAGGTCTAGTGTTGTCATGTAGTCTTGTTGTTTGAGCAGTGGGATTACGTCTTGTAATGTCACCATGTGAAAGTGGTCTGATTTGATGTAGGTATTTAATGTTCTGAGATCTAATATAGGTCTCAGTGTTTTGTCCTTTTTGGGTATGAGAAAGTACAGAGAGTAAACTCCTGTTCCTTTCTGTTGAATTGGTACTAATTCTATTGCTCCTTTTTGTAGCAATGCCTGGACCTCTAGTCCTAGAAGATCCATGTGTTGTTTTGACATATTGTGTGTTTTCGGTGGAATGTTTGGAGGGAATCTGAGAAATTCTATGCAATAACCATGCTGGATAATTGCCAGTACCCAAGTGTCTGTTGTTATCTCCTCCCAATGTTTGTAAAAATTGCTTAGTCTCCCCCCCACAGGTGTTATGTGTTGGGGATTTGTGACTTGGAAGTCACTGCTTGTTTTGAGGAGTTTTGGGGCTTTGGAACTTCCCTCTATTCTTTTGGAATTGCCCCCTCTATATTACCCCCAAAAACTTCCCCGCTGATATTGACTTTGTTAAGTGGGCCTTGTTTGTGAGGTTGTGGGTTCTGTAGCTTGTCCTCGAAACCCCCCTCTAAACTGTGTTTTGCGAAATGTGCCTCTGCTCTGTGGGGAGTAGAGTGCGCCCATGGCGTTGGCCGTATCAGTGTCTTTTTTAAGTTTTTCTATAGCAGTGTCCACCTCCGGCCCAAACAACTGCTGTCCATTAAAAGGCATATTCAGCACGGCTTGTTGTATTTCCGGCTTGAATCCTGACGTACGCAACCATGCGTGTCTCCTTATTGTTACTGCAGTATTTACTGTCCTTGCAGCTGTATCTGCTGCATCCATTGCTGACCGTATCTGATTATTTGAGATACTTTGTCCTTCCTCCACCACTTGTTGTGCCCTTCTCTGGAACTCTTTGGGTAAGTGTTCTATGAAATGCTTAATTTCGTCCCAATGAGCCCTATCATATCTTGCCAGAAGTGCTTGTGAGTTGGCAATGTGCCATTGGTTTGCTGCTTGTGCTGCAACTCTTTTCCCTGCAGCGTCAAATTTGTGACTCTCCTTGTCTGGAGGTGGTGCGTCTCCCGAGGTGTGAGAGTTTGCTCTCTTGCGAGCTGCCCCTACTACGACAGAATCTGGTGTTAATTGCTGCGTGATATACACTGGGTCTGTAGGCGGTGGCTTATACTTTTTCTCCACCCTTGGAGTTCTGGCCCTGCCCTTCACAGGCTCCTGAAACCCGTTTGGAGTGTTTTAGCATTCCAGGTAGCATAGGTAAGCTCTGGTATTGGCTATGAGTGGAGGATAGTGTATTAAACAAAAAGTCATCCTCAATCGGTTCTGCATGCAAGGTGACATTATGAAAAGCCGCTGCCCTTGAGACCACCTTCGTGTAGGATGTACTGTCCTCAGGTGGGGACGGTCTCGCTGGGTAACAGTCTGGGCTGTTATCCAATACTGGCGCATCATAAAGGTCCCATGCGTTGGGATCGTCCTGACTCATTGCAGTATGTGTTGGGGATTGCATCAGTGGTGGAGTGACTACCGGTGATGTGGGCATTGATGGTGGTGGAGATGGTGGCGGAGTTGTCTGTCTTGCCACCTTTGCCTGTGGCTGCTTGTCTTTTTCTTGAAAGGCAAGTCTTCTTTTCATTTTAATTGGGGGAAGAGTGCTTATCTTCCCTGTGTCCTTTTGAATGTGTAGCCTCCTTTGAGTGTAATCTGGCTCCATTGATTCTAGTTCTTGTCCGAACTTATGTCCTTGCATTTGGGAGGACAATCCCTGTTCCTCTGTGTAGGAACCTGATTTCGGTTCCGAGGCTGGATGTTTCGGAATGGAAACCTTTTCGGTAGCCTTTTTCGGCTCCGATGACACTTTCTTTATTTTCGGGGTCGTGGTCTCTCCGTGCCGACCCATTTCGGTGCCGCTGTCTCGGTGCCGAACTTACTGGAAGCCACTGTCTCGGGCTCGAGATTGCTGTGTGCCGGTATCTCGACCAGAGTCGGATGACTTCGACACAAGCGTGCCCTTTTTCGGTGCCGATGATCGGTCACCTATTTTACGGGTTAAGCCATGGCCTGTTGGCGGTGGCGTCCCCTGGGCTTTTGTGGTCTTCTCGTGAGTTTTATGTTTCGACGTCTTACTCACGGTTTTAGGCGTTTCTTCGGGATCGAGCTTGTCCGAGTCCGACTCCTGGATGGAGAAGGTTTCCTCTTAGTCCTCCAAATGCCTTTGTCCTGTCGGCGCCGACGTCATTTGCAGTCTTCTCGCTCTTCGGTCTCTTAATGTCTTCCTCGACCGAAACGCTCGACAGGCTTCACAAGTATCTTCTTTGTGTTCTGGAGACAAACACAAGTTACAGACCAGGTGCTGATCTGTATACGGATACTTGTTGTGACATTTTGGGCAGAAGCAGAATGGGGTCTGTTCCATCAGCCTTGAAGAGACACTTGGTCAGGCCGACCAGGCCCTGACGGGGGATAGAAAAAACCCTGAAGGGCCACCGGAGCTCTTCAAAAGTCGGTGTCGATCTGTAGTAACTAACCCGATACCGAACGCAAACAATACCGTCGAATTTTCCGAGATTCTAACTAATTTTCCAAACCGAAACACGGAGCGAAAAGGAACACGTCCGAACCCGATGGCGGAAAAAAAACAATCTAAGATGGAGTCGACGCCCATGCGCAATGGAGCCGAAAGGGGAAGAGTCCCTCGATCTCGTGACTCGAAAGACTTCTGCGAAGAAAACAACTTGTAACACTCCGAGCCCAACACTAGATGGCGGGATGTGCAAAGCATGTGTATCTGCAGCTACACATGCCATCGAACATATATATATATATATATATATATATATATATATATATGGAAAATGTCACTTACCCAGTGTACATCTGTTCGTGGCATGTTGCGCTGCAGATTCACATGCTGTGCACTGTTCCTGCCACCTATTGGAGGGTTGCCTCTAGTATTTTCTGATACTGTGTTCCAAAAATAAAGTACCTTTATTTTTGTACAACCAAGTGTTTTCATTCTTGTGTGTAAGTACTGTGTGACTGGAGTGGTATTGCATGAGCTTTGTATGTCACCTAGATAAGCCTTGGCTGCTCATCCACAGCTACCTCTAGAAAGCCTGGCTTCTAGATACTGCCTACACTTCACTGAAAGGGGATCCCTGGATCAGGTATAAGGGGTAAGTACCATAGGTATCCAGCACTCACCAGGCCAGCTTCCTACACAGGCCATTTGGGACAAAGCAAGACCTGGGACAGACTTGTCTCTCACTTTCACTGGCCTCATATGTCTGAGGACACACAGGAATGTTGTTGCTCCTGTGTGACCTGTCAAGCCAGTGGCACTCCAAAAGCCCCCATAATTCCACTACCAGTAGTTGGGGTGCCCTTTGAGAAGGTGGGGCTAGTCATTGTTGGACGCTTAGACCCTCCAACTGCACCTGGGAAGAGATTTATACTGGTGGTAGATCTTGCCACCAGGTAACCAGAAGCAATTCCCCCTTAGGACCACTACAGACTCTGCAGTGGCAATTCCTCTTAGGACCACTACAGCCCCTGCAGTGGCCAAGGTCCTCCTGGGAATTTTCTCCAGGTGTGTTTTCCTAAGGAGGTGGTGTCTGACAGAGGTACAAACTTCATGCCTGCATACCTGAAAGGTATGCGGAAGGAGTATGGTGTGACATACAAATTCAGCACCCCTTTTCATCCACAAATGGTTTAGTTGAAAGATTCAACAAAATCTTAAAAGGCACGATAATGGGATTTTCCGAAAAACTCAGGAGGTGATGGGATGTCCTATTGCCTTGTCTCCTCTTCGCCTGCAGGGAAGTTTCACAGAAGGGAGTGGGCTACAGTCTAATTGAGTGTCCACTTGCTCTTGTAAAAGAGGGTTGGAAGCAACCTATCAAACCCCCCAAAGAAGACATGGTATAAATTATGTAATAGGGCTAAGATCTAGAATGGCAGAGTACATGAAGAGGTCAATCAAAATCCTTGAGGCCAGGCAAGAACTGCAAAAGCAGTGGCATGACCATGGGGCTGTGCTGACTGTATCAGCCAGGACAAAGTGTGGGCCCTGGAACCTGTAGTTCCCAGGGCACTTCAAGATGAGTGGAGTGGTCCTCCATATCGTTGAGGAGAAGGGTGTGGTCACCTACTTGGTTGACCTGGGCACTCCTAGAAGCCCCCACAGGGTGCTTCACATGAATCGCCTGAAGCCTTATTATGACAGGGCTGCCATGGCTTTACTCACGGCCACTGATAAAGGTCAGGAAGAAAAGAGTGACCCTCTCCCCAACCTCTTCTCCCACAACCCAGTTGATGGCTCAGTGAATGGAGTAGTCCTTGCTGACTGCCTTTCTGACCAGCAACAATCTGACTGCAGAAATCTTCTCTGACAGTTCTCCCAACTCTTCTCTGAAACCTGAGCAATAACCTAGTGTGAACATGATATTGACACAGGTGACTGCCTGTAAAAAGTAAAATCTTTAGGCAGCCTGACCATGCCAGAGACTACATCAAGGAAGAAATGCAAAAGATATTGGACTTAAGAGTCATTGAGTCTTCAGACTGCCCTTGGGCAAGTCCTGTAGTCTTGGTACCCAAACATCACTCCCAAAATGGAAAAAGAGAAATGAGTTTTTGTGTTGATTACAGAGGCCTTAATGCAGTCACTAGGACTGATGCCCATCCAATTCCAAGGGCAGATGAACTAATAGATACTTTGGTTACAGCCAAAGTATCTCAGTACATTTGATGTGACTGCAGGCTATTGGCAGATCAAGTTATCTGACAATGCAAAATCAAAGACGGCATTATCATGCCCTTTGGTTTGAAGAATGCCCCTGCAACATTCCAAAGGTTGGTAAACAAAGTTCTCCAAGGCTTGGAAAGCTTCAGTGCAGCTTATCTAGAGGATATAGCTGTCTAGCTCCACTTGGGAGGATCGCCTGGTCCACCTTGGGACTGTGCTAGAGGTCTAAGAAAAGGCAGGCCGCACTATCAAGGCATCCAAATGCCAGATAAGGCAGGGAAAAGTGGTCTACTTGGATCACCTCATAGGTGGAGACCAAATCCAGCCATTATAGGGCAAAATCCAAGCCATCATGGATTGGGTTGCCCCCATCACTCAAACCCAAGTCAGAGCCTTCTTAGGCCTGACTGGGTACTATAGAAGGTTAATAAAACGATATGGCTCCATTGTAGTCCCTTTACATTACCTCACATCCAAAAGGATGCCCACAAATGTCTTATGGACAGCTAGCTGCCACAAAGCCTTTGATGTACTGAAACAGACCATGTGCTCCACACCCATTCTAAGAAGCCCAGACTATTCAAAACAACTCACTGTCCAGACAGATGCTTCAGAGGTAGGGATTGGGGAGGTACTTTCTCAACTTAACGAAGCGGGCCAGGATCAACCTGTTGCTTTTATATATGTAGAAGGTAGGGATTGGGGCAGTACTTTCTCAACTTAACGAAGAGGGCCAGGATCAACCTGCTGCTTTTATATGTAGAAGGTTGACCCTCAGAGAAAAGCGTTGGCCCGCCATTGAGAGGAGGCCTTTGCCATGGTCTGGGCCTTGAAGAAGCAGAGGCCATGCCAGTTTTGCGGTCACTTCCTTGTTCAAACAGACCACAAGCCCCTCCTATAGCTTAAGCAAATGAAAGGTGAAAATCCCAAATTGTTGAGGTGGCCCATAACCATACAGGGAATGGACTATACAGTGGAACATAGACCTGGGAATAACCACTCCAATGCAGACGGACTCCCCATGCTACTGGTTTGCTTTGAAGGGCACATTTGGTGCCCTTGTTTCATAATCTGGTTTGCACCAGTCCAGGGATCCCTGGTCCCATGCTCTGGCGTGAAGCTGCACAAAGGAAAGGGGCATGATCACTCCCCTGTCCATCACCACCCCAGGGGTGGTGCCCAGAACTCCTTCAGGTGGCCACTTGATTCTGCCATCTTGAAACCATGATGGACAGAGGCCCCTGGGAGCATCTGACTGCTCAAGTTAGGCAAATGACGTCAATGACTCAATCTGATAGGTGGTCACCTTGCAAAGTGACCAATTCCCTTTTTGGGCTATTTAGGGACTCCCTCGCGGGTGGGTCCCCAGACTCTGTGTGCAAGACTCCACCAGGACTCCTCTCCAACCACCTTTTCTGCTCCTGGCGGCCAGAACCGCTGCTGGATTTCACAGGAACTGTACAAGACTACAACACAAAGACGGCCTCTCCTTGCAACATTTCCACAGCTGTGCATCCTCTGGGGTCGGCAAGACTTCAGCTGCACCAAAGAAGCAAGAAGGAATCTCTCTGGGAGTGAAGAAGTCACTCCCATGCATCTGCAGCCACCCAAGGCAACAACGTCAGGCTGCTGGGATCTGCTGTCCTCTGGACCTGTGATGATTCTCCAACACAGGTGATGGTTTTGCGGGCTCCTCTCTGCCTTCTGTTCAACTTGGGAGATGGTGAGCCCTTACCGCTTTCTCCAGGACGGAATCCCTATGCACTGCAACTGTTGCAGCAACCAAGGCTTGTTGACCCCTGCTCCAAGGGTTCTTCAGGCTCCAAATAGCAAAGGACCCCAGCACTTTACCTCTGCAAGGGCAGTCGCCTCTCTGCTGCTCCAGCGACGTGGGACTCTTCAGGTGTGCTGCCTGGGCCTCACTGCAACTTACTGTGCCTGCTGCAAGTGGGTTGCTCGTGGGGGTTCTGACTGCTTCCCTGGCTCTCCTGCCTTCTTAGGGTCAGCCCGACTCCCCTCCATGGTTCGAGTCCCTAGGACCTTGTTGGTCCTCTTCAGCTCTGCAAATCTGCAAGAGCTCCAGTTGCATTTCTTTGTGCTTGTTGATAGTCCTGTTTACCACTGACCCGTCTGCAATCCGGCGATCGTTGAGGGATGGCTCCTAGGTGACTTCGGGGACTCCTCTGTAGCTCCCGGACTTCACAGCTGGACTTCATCCACCACCGTTGACCCAGATCTTCACCTACAGAAGGGTGGATGTTGCCTCCCACCCCTCCTGGACACTCCTGCATGGACTGGACTTTGTTCCCTTCTCTTGCAGGTCCTCTTCATCTGGAATCCACCATTAGGTTCCACCGGCCTGGTCCTGTTCGTGCAATACTCCATTTAAGAGTCCCCATGTTAGCCTCTGGGATGACCAGGTAACTTACCTCTGGTCGCTGGGGTCTTCTAGATTTCTTGGGGTTCCACACTATCCTAGCCTTTGGCAAACTACTCTATATCCTCTGGTGAGGGGGACCCATTCTCGTATTCCACTTTTTTTTTGTATATGGTTATATATGGAGCAAAGACTAAAATGACTAAAATGAAGGTACCTCCTTTATAGTATGTAAAAATATTGGTTCTGCCAGCCTTCCACTTGCAGTGTTAGAAGAACAGAGCCACGGGCAGCATCTTGAACTTTTCTTGCATGGGTAAATGTCTAAGAACCTGCGGTCTGGGATTGATTGAAGACCACCATGCTTCCTGGGAACTATGCCGTATAGGAAATGCAACCAAGCCCAATTTCCTACTCTGGTACACATTACACCACTCCTATCTGCAGGCCTGACAGCTCCTGCTGTAGTAATCAAAGTTAATCCCGTGAATGAACGGACTGCTTGGGCAGAAAGAGAAGGAGTCTTTTGGAAGGGTAGAGGTATTACCCACGTTCTACGATCCAAATGACTCACTGATCAATGGTTATGGCTTTCGAAATCTGTAGAAAGGAGGATACCAGTCTTCAAACAGGCTGCACATGCCCGTTCAATGACAAGCTAAAGTGGCTTTCCAAATGGCAAGGAAAAAGAAGAGGAGGAGGGTTGAAGGATCTAACAGCCCCTGCCTTTACCTCTGCCCCTATATTGGCCAAAGAGCTTGTTCTGTTGTTGGACATGTTGTGGGGGCTGACGCTGATACAATGAAACCCTCTTGAAGATACCACAAATGTTAGAAACTGATAATCTTTTGCCAGGGATTTAAAGCCCAAAGATTAACTACTGCTTTGCTTGACTTGAAGCGTTCAAGAGACTAACCCTAAAAAGCTTTGCTGCATTATATGCCATGTCCATAAAGTGTGAATGAACATCTCCCACTAAACGGAGCGACGCATGCCTCTTCAGAACCACAAAAGATCCGACGGCCCTGGCAACAGAATCTGCTGTGTCTGCACTCTAATGATCTGTCTTCAGGCACCTTGGCCATTTCAAAGCACATGAGCGAAACGGCCATGAAGATGGTCTTGTAAATTGGGAAAGAACATTTGAGCCATGTTCCATAAGTTAAGGGAGTATCTTCCCAGCAAACAGGTCACCCTTATAGAGTACAAGGCTACGGTGCTAGCTGAAAAAAACGTTACACGGCACCTCCATTTTCTTCAACTCTATATCCAAAGGGGCTATCAGAAAAGACCCAGGATTCGGCTCTGAGGACTCGTGGCCCGAAAAAGACTGGGCCACCTCTGCTGGTCTGTATCCTCTTCAGACAAGTCTGCAGGGCAATGGTGGGCTTCTCACAACATGCTTTGACTGGGTCCATTAGGCCTAAATAAAAGGGCAGTAATAGCTCAGGGATGGCTAGATGTAGGCTGCAGAACCCTCTGTGAAGATACTGCTTTTCTGAAAAATGATGCAACATTAAGGTGGGGGTGGACCTGAAAGACAGTCCATTTCTACCTTGAGAAGCACTTGTACAGGCCCCAGTGGTGCCTGAGCAGGACCTGAATTTGGCCGAGACGCAGACCGCACCATTGGTAGAGGCTCCCCAGGGTGAGTAATCTCTACCAATTGGTTTTTAGAATATGACTCAGCAGGCGGTGGAGACCTCTCAGGGACTAAAAGCTTGAGCGAAAAAAGTGATGCTTTGAAGAGGTGACCCAATGTCTTCTTTTCTTATGCCTTCTTAGACTTGAAAGAGGAAGAGAACCTAGATTGAGATCTAGACCTATGACATGAATGGCATGGACTCTAAACGTTTGTTGTGAATGCGAACCATAAATAGACTTGCTTTGTGTTCCTTGATGGCCTTAGGATTCATACAGTGACAGAGGTCATAGGACCTCAAGACATGCCTTTAACCAAAGCACCACAGTCATGTCAGTGATCAACATTTACCCACCACAATTGAGGCTTGAACCCTGGACTTATTAAGAGGGAGGTGTCCTCCCTAAGCACTGCATTGAAATTTGTATGGAATGCTCTATAGAAACATTGAAAGGCAAGCGCTCTGGATCCACATCTTAGTGTGGAGGGAAAAAAAAGGGCACAAACAGAGTGGGCACTATGTAGCTCCAATGACATGACAATGGCATAATTTCCAGCCCAAAATGGAGCCCGCTACCCTTACAGGAAAGATGTCAGCTGTTTTGCACATCCAGTGACTGGTGCCCTGAGCTGTTGGAAAAGTAAGAACCTGCAAGCAGAAGAATTGATCAGAAAGAACTTTTACAAAGGCAGCTGTCAAATTAGAAAGTTATTTGCTTGTGATCCTGCTTCATCGTTCATAGTCAATGAAATACCCCCCCAAAATAGTATGAGGTTTTAAAATATACAATTCAATTTTAGAAACCGAAACAAGATACAAGACGTTTCTTAATAGCCAAATAACGTGAAAACGTCAAACAAGGTACATTAAAAAAAAAAAAAAAAAAAAAAAAAAGGGGAAAGGAAAAGCAAAGGAAAACAAAAAGTAGTCATGGAAACCGCTGCACCGAGATTAAGAACCCACTGGCCCTATTCCTTGACTGAACGGCCATGTTGGAGATCTAGGTTTACAAGTACCTTATCATTTTGCATCATGGTGATCTCTCTGATAACCATAAAGAGTACAATAGAATACCAGTTTTAACTTCATCTTGAGCAAGGAATCCTAAAGCAAAGAGGTTCTACAGGGGGACATTACCCTAACAAAATATTTGCTCTGGATTCATCATCTCCACGCCTTGGCCCTGCAAATATTAGGGATGATCTTCACCAGAGCAGCAGTGGATGCTTTATGGATGGTCAAAGCTCTAGGCCTCTCTGGAAGGAAGCCAATATCTTTCTGCTAACAAGTTACGATACAAAATATAATCCATTAGGTTATTTTATATGGCCACGGTTACCAGGCATGCTATTTGACAAGTAACACTTTATCCTTAGTCTCATATACGTAGATATTTAGTATCCTCTAAACATCTAATTTGAAGCAATCATGGTAAGCCTAGGAAAAGGCCGTTTTGTGGTCCAGGTGGTTGAGAACAGGTGTCGCTTTGGCTCAAAACCCATGGGTGAAAATGTAGATCAGTAAAATCCATTTTAGGATTCAGAGTGTATTTATGTAAGATTTCCCTACTACATCTGTTTAGGGTTCATGGAATCTTACAAGGTAGGTTTGAGGTTCAGGCAACCAAAAAAAAAAAAAAAAGACATCCTGATTGACAATAAAGAACTTGATGACAAAGTATATCTTAACATCACATCCAAGTGCTCTGAAGGCCTCAGGTACAGGCAACAATTTACGGAATCAGACATCGAAACCTTTGGTATGTGACCTGGTTCTTTCAGCAGTGGTGGTTGGATAAGCCTTTACATCAATAGTGACTTTACAGAAGCTGGAGAATTGTTTCAGATTTCCTCATGCAGCGCCAAAGCATAGATCTTTTTTAGTCCTCAGCCTTCTGAAAGGCATCTCACTGCAAATATTGCACCCACAGCGTACGATGCTGAAAGGCTGACCATAAAGATGTCACGGTCATACCTCTTGATAAACTTAAAGAAAAGTAAGCTGGAAAGACATTTCTACGTTATGAAAATATCTTGCAAAAATATAGAGGTAGCGCAGGGTCAGTTTTCATACCTTCACATAGATTAATGCATGGTGCGCCATTTACTGTTTTATTTTTTCATTTGATAGTCTGCATCTTTTGGTGATTTCAGACTACAACACTTATTTGACTGATTTGGTTTCATTTGATATTTAAAACATGTGAAAGTGTTGCCTCTTAGAAGCTCTTTATACTTTAAACTCTTTCCAAAACGGGCATGTATATATTTATTTAAAAACAATAGAGGCACATTTTTCTGCCTTTATGAAGATTACAGAAAATCCCGCGAACCAGAACTAAATGCTTTATTTTTATGGGAAATGCAGACCTAACTGAGCAGAGAGGGGGAGGCTCTGGCTTGTTGCTAATAACCTGAGCGTTTGCCACTATAATGTATTCAGTTACCTATAAACCTCACCATAAACACAACGTTGTAATTTAAACTTATTTGATATCAACCAATTGAAAAACTCAGAGGATGCAGTTTCAATAGAACAAAATATAAGAAGGACTAATCACAGAAGAACTTTCTAAGAATGTATTTTTAAAATCTACAACATCAAAAACAAATCTATGAAACAAAAATAAAACAGACTTAAAAAATTAATCTGACATGTAAAATCCAAAAGGAAATTAGAGCAGCCATAGCTCTCGGTAGCCGCATCCCAGAGATCAAAGCATCATCAAGGGAACTGCCTGGAAATCCACAAGACCTTTGGTGTGGTACTGTGGAGAAAACTAAGATATTAACTAAATCACAAATGATACGTGTTCACAAACAAGCTCGCACGCAAACGGTGGAGTAGGGGGGGGAAGGGCAGAGAAGGGTGCACAGACTAGCGAGAAAACAGCCACACAAACAATACACCAGTTTTCGCAGACAGCAAAATGTTGCCCACTCAATCCACATAGGAGGAAGTTGACAGAGGGTTAAAGTGAACCCACAAAAAACGGAAAGGTTCTACATGACAGTATAGGTTATACCAGTCCTAACACTAGGCAAAGAAAGGATTCCACCCACAAGAAGTTTTACCTTCCTTGTCCATGGACAGAGAAAGACCCATAAAGGGTAGACTATCATACAAACTAAGGCTTCAACAGAAACAAATGTATCATACACAAAGGACGATTCAACAGGCACACCGGGATAAGCCATAGATAAGGATATGCATCCCACAAGCAGCATGGATTTGTAATTGCCCTGTCACAGGTACCTCCAAAGGACAGCAAAGGTGTTAGTCACTAACCCTACCATTAAGGAAACATTCCACAGATAGTGGGTTCATACTCACTAAACCCCGGACAAGGAAAGTCTTTGCCGTATATGTGTATCAGCTACTGGCCTCACAAAGTATTTCTAGAATGGCATGTGCTAAGTCTACCAAGGAGAACCCCCATCTCGAATAGGAGTAACGAATCCACTATTCCTTTAAGTAAAAAAATGTTTTGAGACTTGAGCTTGTTCTTAGCAGAGTAACATGCTACAGAGCAAAGGTATTACAAAGAGCGAATGAATGCAGAGTTTTTTTTTTTTAGATTAAGGGTGTATCATACTACCAGAAATGGTTTGAAGAGGAATAAAAATACTCCCAATTCTCTTGTGCGTAGAATGATTCATAATGGCGAGGATACCACTACTGATCCAGGAGCAAGGCATGCACACAGATGCTCTAGCTGCATATCGCCATAGCAGTTACAGACAACATCTGACAACAGTTTGACAGATTTGACTGTGATGTAATTCCACGATCTATAATTGAGGCACATACAGGGACTGCTTCAGGCTCAATCTGTGGTTGATAAAATAGGATGCTCAATAATCTAACAAATAACTTGGGGATCACAGCACATATGGAAGCAGTCAAACAAGTAGTACAGTGATCATATTCTGTGTGATCACACGAGGGACCAGCCACATCCAAGTTCAGAACTGCGTTTTCAATTTAATAATTCATTTATAAAATCTACCGGGAGTTGAAATGGGAATATGGTTGGTGATTCGGGGTATGTATCTGGATGAAGAGGAGACCGGTCTTGTCATTATGAATGGTCATCTCATGCCAGCTGCAAGTCAATATAGGCTGTGAGTGAAGACTAAGGATAAAACCAGCTTGCATATCTCACATTCGCGTCTCACGCTTACTAAAAGGGGCGGCACCCGAGAGGGGGGGTGTAACTGAGTTAAATTAAATACAAAAATAAAAAAACACTTACCCTTTGCTCCTGTTCTGCTCCTCCCCTTTCGCTGGTGCTGCAGGCACAGGCTCCAAAGCCTTCCCTGCTCCAATCCTGACGTTGCTTAGAGCAGCGTCAGGTTTGGCTGGGAGCCTGCGCAGGCTTTATCCAGCCCAGCCAAAGAGCCCTGTGCACATGTGTGTTTGGCCGGCCCAAGGCGACCGGCCAAACACACATGCGCTCTGAGGGGGGAGTGCTGAGCACTCTCCCCAGTGCATGTCATCCCCGTGGCCCTGTCCCCTTTCCTCCCAAAAACTATTATAAGCACAGTTTATGATTGTTCTTTGGGAAAAGGTTTGCAGCTGCAGGCAGGAGGTGGTGATGCTCCTCCGCCCCTATGAAGGAGCCGCCCCTGATATCTCACCCAGAAGATGAACGTGGATTTGTTTAATTGTGGAGGACACTATTACGTACATAACTAAGGGAAAATGTATGTAGGATTGTGAAAAATTATGATGCTTTTCTGTTCAGGTCTCGTTCTCAGAAACCAGACAGGAGCTTAGTCAAGGCACTTCCTTGTGCATGCATGCAATATGTAACGTTGTCAGGGCTAGACTTCTGGACAGAGTACATCTGTGGGGCAGGGCAGCAACACACACCCCATACAGACTTAAGACGCTTCACCGAACATGTATTTCATGATTTAATCAACAGGTCATTAAGATCTAGCAGGGATAACATCACTCATTACACACAATGCACAAGGACGCATTTTGGCATGGTGGGGGTGGGGGGTAATTTGATCTTGAGAACTAAAAACACACTTTGATATAGCCTGTTTCAGTGTTTTGGGTATTCAAAGGTTATTTTCAATACTGACAACTCATTGATGGCCATGACGAGAGGCCTCATCAACAATGCCTCGCTCTGTAAGCTAAATACCTCCAGGCCAGGTAAACCCATCAGACAATGACATGTGAGGTGCAGTTTGGTAGTAGAGGGAGGAGCTACACTAACTGTAGAACCAGGTCAAGCTGCACTAGCTGTGCTAATTGGCACTAGCATGGTATTCCTTTTGTGATATATCATTTAAAACATAGTACTACGTTTTCTGGGCAAGCATGAAGATTAGACAATCGAAGGATTTGGCAGGCCTCTGTGCCAGAACCCATACCCATTAGTGAAGGAGATTCTTGATCTCTCCAACAGTTGTTGCACAGTGCAGAAGAATATCCGGTTTCTGCAATATCTAGCAGAAAGAGTGGGTAAATATTGCTTTAATAGTGGTGACTTTCTAATCCTCATCGACAACACAACTTGTAAAGGTCGAATAAAGTGGCAACACCATAAAAATGTACCTATTTAATCAGGGCAGTGAAGGGGCGACTTTGATATTGAACGTACTAAATGTGATCTCGTTTTGAGGTTGACAAATGATATTTCAGTATATATGCTAACAAACTAAAAAACATCCAAGACAGGACCTGGACCAAATGTAGTTTTGGCTGTACTGACTCTCCCCAGACTATGAGGATATTGGTTAATCCCACCCACAACGGCTAGGTATATCTGCCCTTGGCCATAGGAAATAAATACTTGCACATTTGAGGTAACCGATAACCTTGAATGCCTACACACACACACACAACACTCTACCAAACAGCAACACAAGTGGACCATAAAGGCCTGCCTCTGTTTTTAAAGGAAGGCATGTATCATTCTCAAATTTAAACCTGTTTACTTCACTTCCTTCAGGAGCAGGGTGTCAGGGTAAAACTGCAGCGTTCCCTGTATGCTCATCTGTGGCGAACACATACACTCTGAAGAGTTTTGGGTATAGAAGAGAGAATAAGAAAGGACATGAGAGATCAAGTGTTAGCACATGAGTGTCAAGACAGATGTTGGACCACACTAACTGCTAACATTCTCATGGACATCAAGTAAAAGCACAATCTTCAAGGAAACAACCTGCGAAACACACACATCACAAGGCAGCTCAGAAATGTTTTACACTGTGCAGCACTGCTTGCACATATTAGTCCATAACACTAAAGTCTTCAGTGGTTTCTCAGGGACAGATTCGTGGCACATATCAGAGACAGCATTACAAAGCTTGGTAGTACACGTTGGGAGCCTTGGCTCAGTATGGTTCTGCATTCCCTGGCAGTGCATTTCACTGTTCTAAGCTTAGTTGCATTGAGGATGGTTGTGCTCCTTGAATAGAATTCTTGAGCAGTGTCTCTGGTCTTTTGCAATTCTTTTTTGGGTTTAGACTGGTTGTATTCATTGAGCAGTGTGCCTTGTATGATTGTGGTCGTAGCTGGCGCTCAAGCTGGTATGACAATTCCTGCAGCAGTGCATTGAAGTCCCTGCTGCAGAAGGTCATAGCAAGTTATTTGAGTTTCTTGGACAGTGTCTGAGTTCAAAGTATTGGGTTTGGATGGCTCCAGTTTTAGGGCTGTCTCCAATGTCTGTTGAGAGCTGGGTTTTAGACTTGCTGCATTCCTTTGTCAGTGCCCTATCTCTGCTGGATATCTTGCCTCAGGACTAAGTCTACTCGGTGTTCCAGGGGTAAGGACCTTGTATGATTGAGGGTTTGTATGCGTCTCTGGCTGTATATTTGTAGGGTAGTGGCCTGGTTCAGGAGGAGGTCTTGCCTGTGGATTGGGCATGATGTGTTGCTATGGGAACGCACCTAGTACATTAAACTTATTTACTTTGTTGTATATTTTCTTAGGCAGTGTCCCTGGTCAGTTGGAAGCCTTGGTTGGGCTCAGGATGGTTGTCTTCCTTCAACATCGTCCCCTCACTGTTGGATGGCTTGGCTGTGATACGGCTTTTTCTGTTTAGCAGCAAACATCTTCACCTAACTGCTTGTCAAAAATTCAGCCTCCACTTGGCCAAGCTGAGCCCAAGGTTCAAACTTGAGGGACTGCATGTCCAGTGTCCCACCTTCCTATAGAGCTAATCGGTTTCATTGATGGGCTGTGCCTCCTTTGTATCCTCATCAGTCACATCCACATCCTTCTGCGTGCTGCTCACCTCCTTGTCTTTCACATCCTTCTGTTGCTTCGGATTTAGGCAATAATTGGTCTGAAGAGAACAAGAAAACGTTGATTACAAGGATGCAGGGGGTTGTCAGGAGCAGACCACACCTCATACAGAACCCCAAACATATTACCAAGTCTATCCAAAGGCTAGCACACAACCTAGACAAACAAGTTACTTACTTTTGGTAATGCTCTTTCTGGTAGATCCTCTAGTGAACAAAATGGTTACTTACCAGTAGGAGTAGTTTTGAGGCCTGAAGAGTTTATTTATTGACCACCATTTGGTGGTAATTCCATCATCTGTGATACACCAGCATCCCAGAAATTCCCGTGCATGGTCACATCTTTCGATTCTTTACTCTCCTGGCAGCAGTCCTAGCTAGAACGCCCATTGACGTGTTGCTCACCTCGACTGTTTCCTGTTCCGGTGAGGCTGGTGAGCCACATGTGAATCCACAAAACTCTTCAGGCTGCAAAACTACCACTGTTTAAGTAACCATTTTGTTTTGCAGCAGGATTCCTTTATCTGGATTCACATGCTGTGCATCTGATTACATAGGAGTATTTGGTTCCTTGGGGGATGATGGGTTGAAATGTGGGTGGTTTGGCAAACAGGTGTGGAAGCACTGCCCCACCTGTGCTTACCAGGTCCCCAGTGATTGTGCTCTCTCCTCCACATTTAGTTGCCTTGGTACTCCTTACACCCCCACAAATGGCATACTGGTGTACCACTAAGTTCCTAGTTTATGGTACCTAGAGCATTGGGTTAACAGCCCCTCCCCCCCATGGGCTGCAGCATGTATTATGCCACCCAAGGGAGCCCATGAAAACTGCGTCTGCAGACCTGCCATTTGCAGCCTGTGTGAAAAGGTGCATGCATCTTTTCACTGCTTGTCACTACACCCAGTCACTGTAAGTCACTCCTATGGTAGGCCTGTCCAGCACAAAAGGCAGGGTGCAGGCTCCCTGTGTGTGTGGGGACCCCTGCATGAGTAGAGGTGCCCCTATGAACTCCAGTTATAATTCCACTTTGTAAGTGCAGGAATTCAGCTATGTACTGGCCACACATTACTACCTGTGGTCTGGCTACATAATGGTAACTCCAAACATAGGCATTTTTAGTTTCAATTTAGTATCAAACATGTCGGAATCATTCCCCAATATTTATGCCAGCAATGGGGGCATGATCCCAAGCACTCTGGAGGCTCCCCAGAGGACCCCCCAGTAATGCTCCTGTAGGAAGTTGGCTCTGTATGTGCTATTTCAAAGTAAGGAATAGCATGCACAGAGTCCAAGGGTTCCCCTTAGAGGTAAGATAGTGGCAAAAAGAGATAATACTAATGCTCTATTTTGTGGTAGTGTGGTCGAGCAGTAGGCTTATCCAAGGAGTAGTGTTAAGCATTTGTTGTACATACACATAGGCAATAAATGAGGTACACACACTCAGAGACAAATCCAGCCAATAGGTTTTTGTATAGAAAAATATCTTTTCTTAGTTTATTTTAAGAACCACAGGTTCAAATTCTACATGTAATATCTCGTTCGAAAGGTATTGCAGGTAAGTACTTTAGGAACTTCAAATCATCAAAATTGCATGTATACTTTTCAAGTTATTCACAAATAGCTGTTTTAAAAGTGGACACTTAGTGCAATTTTCACAGTTCCTAGGGGAGGTAAGTATTTGTTAGGTTAACCAGGTAAGTAAGACACTTACAGGGCTTAGTTCTTGGTCCAAGGTAGCCCACCGTTGGGGGTTCAGAGCAACCCCAAAGTCACCACACCAGCAGCTCAGGGCCGGTCAGGTGCAGAGTTCAAAGTGGTGCCCAAAACACATAGGCTAGAATGGAGAGAAGGGGGTGCCCCGGTTCCGGTCTGCTTGCAGGTAAGTACCCGCGTCTTCGGAGGGCAGACCAGGGGGGTTTTGTAGGGCACCGGGGGGGACACAAGTCCACACAGAAATTTCACCCTCAGCGGCACGGGGGCGGCCGGGTGCAGTGTAGAAACAAGCGTCGGGTTCGCAATGTTAGTCTATGAGAGATCTCGGGATCTCTTCAGCGCTGCAGGCAGGCAAGGGGGGGATTCCTCGGGGAAACCTCCACTTGGGCAAGGGAGAGGGACTCCTGGGGGTCACTTCTCCAGTGAAAGTCCGGTCCTTCAGGTCCTGGGGGCTGCGGGTGCAGGGTCTCTCCCAGGCGTCGGGACTTTAGGTTCAAAGAGTCGCGGTCAGGGGAAGCCTCGGGATTCCCTCTGCAGGCGGCGCTGTGGGGGCTCAGGGGGGACAGGTTTTGGTACTCACAGTATCAGAGTAGTCCTGGGGTCCCTCCTGAGGTGTTGGATCGCCACCAGCCGAGTCGGGGTCGCCGGGTGCAGTGTTGCAAGTCTCACGCTTCTTGCGGGGAGCTTGCAGGGTTCTTTAAAGTTGCTGGAAACAAAGTTGCAGCTTTTCTTGGGGCAGGTCCGCTGTCCTCGGGAGTTTCTTGTCTTTTCGAAGCAGGGGCAGTCCTCAGAGGATGTCGAGGTCGCTGGTCCCTTTGGAAGGCGTCGCTGGAGCAGGATCTTTGGAAGGCAGGAGACAGGCCGGTGAGTTTCTGGAGCCAAGGCAGTTGTCGTCTTCTGGTCTTCCTCTGCAGGGGTTTTCAGCTAGGCAGTCCTTCTTCTTGTAGTTGCAGGAATCTAATTTTCTAGGGTTCAGGGTAGCCCTTAAATACTAAATTTAAGGGCGTGTTTAGGTCTGGGGGGTTAGTAGCCAATGGCTACTAGCCCTGAGGGTGGGTACACCCTCTTTGTGCCTCCTCCCAAGGGGAGGGGGTCACAATCCTAACCCTATTGGGGGAATCCTCCATCTGCAAGATGGAGGATTTCTAAAAGTTAGAGTCACTTCAGCTCAGGACACCTTAGGGGCTGTCCTGACTGGCCAGTGACTCCTCCTTGTTTTTCTCATTATCTTCTCCGGCCTTGCCGCCAAAAGTGGGGCCTGGCCGGAGGGGGCGGGCAACTCCACTAAGCTGGAGTGCCCTGCTGGGCTGTGACAAAGGGGTGAGCCTTTGAGGCTCACCGCCAGGTGTCACAGCTCCTGCCTGGGGGAGGTGTTAGCATCTCCACCCAGTGCAGGCTTTGTTACTGGCCTCAGAGTGACAAAGGCACTCTCCCCATGGGGCCAGCAACATGTCTCTGGTGTGGCAGGCTGCTGGAACTAGTCAGCCTACACAGACAGTCGGTTAAGTTTCAGGGGGCACCTCTAAGGTGCCCTCTGTGGTGTATTTTGCAATAAAATGTACACTGGCATCAGTGTGCATTTATTGTGCTGAGAAGTTTGATACCAAACTCCCCAGTTTTCAGTGTAGCCATTATGGTGCTGTGGAGTTCGTGTTTGACAGACTCCCAGACCATATACTCTTATGGCTACCCTGCACTTACAATGTCTAAGGTTTTGTTTAGACACTGTAGGGGTACCATGCTCATGCACTGGTACCCTCACCTATGGTATAGTGCACCCTGCCTTAGGGCTGTAAGGCCTGCTAGAGGGGTGTCTTACCTATACTGCATAGGCAGTGAGAGGCTGGCATGGCACCCTGAGGGGAGTGCCATGTCGACTTACTCATTTTGTTCTCACTAGCACACACAGGCTTGTAAGCAGTGTGTCTGTGCTGAGTGAGGGGTCTCTAGGGTGGCATAAGACATGCTGCAGCCCTTAGAGACCTTCCTTGGCATCAGGGCCCTTGGTACTAGAAGTACCAGTTACAAGGGACTTATCTGAATGCCAGGGTGTGCCAATTGTGGATACAATGGTACATTTTAGGTGAAGGAACACTGGTGCTGGGGCCTGGTTAGCAGGGTCCCAGCACTCTTCTCAGTCAAGTCAGCATCAGTATCAGGCAAAAAGTGGGGGGTAACTGCAACAGGGAGCCATTTCTTTACAGCTCCTACCAGTCTTTCAGAGTCTGTGAGCAGCCCACGGTGCTGCAGCTCCTCAAACAGGATACTGCCCTCCTGCCGCTTGACCAGCTCAAGCAGGGAAAGGCAAAACAAAGCATTTCCTGTGGGAGAGGGGACACAACCTCTTCTCCTTTGGAAATAGGTGTTACTGAGCTGGGGAGGGGTAGCCTCCCTATGGCACCAAACTGCTTTCAAGCTAGCATAATCTGGTTTGCACCAGTTCAGCAACCCCCGGTTCCTGCTCTGGCACGAAACTGCACAAAGGACAGGGGAATGAACACCCTCTGACCAGATCCTTCCCTAGGTAGCTGCACAGAGCTCTGTCCGGTGGCCACTTGATTCTGCCATCTTGGAAACAAGATAGTAAGAGGCCCCTGGGAGCATCTGACTTGCTAGGCCAGGTAGACAACGTCCCTGACACCCCCTTTGATAGGTGGGTCACTTCAGAGAGTGACCAAGCCCCTTTTAGGGTTACTTAAGGGCTCCCTCGCGGGTGGGTCATCAGATTCGTTGCACATGACTCTCCAAGGAACTCTGCAAGACATCTTCTGCTACTGGCCTCTGGAACCGCTGCTAGTCTGCTTTGGAACCGCAACACGTCTGCTTCAGGAGGGAAGGCTCCCACTGCAACATTGTTTCTCCGGATCCTGCAAGAATTTTGCAACATCCAAGGCTGTGCATCTTCCAGGGTCACAAGGCCCGTTTTCACCTAGAAGCACAAAGGGATCTCCTCTTGGAGCGAAGGAGTCACTCCCCTGCATCTGCAGGCACCTCAAGGCCCTGTTCATATGGGGGCATGGTTTCTCTTTCTTGCGGACATAATGATTGAATCTGCAGGGGTGTTCCCTTTGAAACACTTAGGGTCCTGTGGGGAATGCCTGTACTTATCCATGTGACGGGTTATTGTCCTTGCAGTGGCTGGCTCTCTGAAACCAACTTCACCCTGGTAGAATATTCTGGGGATCATGGGCAGATAGAGGACTGCCTTCTGGGAAGGAACAAGGGTTTCCAGTAGGAAGAAGGATTCCTCATTTTCTTACTCTAACTGTACCCCATACGTGTCTGCTGCCCTTTAGATGAGGCTGTGGTCCAAGGACCTGTCTTCTGGGGGTGAAGACCTCGAGGGGTAGGTGTCTACACCTTTCTGTATCTAGGTCATCCACGTGTCCACGAACTGGCTGGGCACCTCGAATGCTGCTTCCTCTTTGCCTTCGAGTTTGCAGCACTACTCGTTCTTCCACGTGTAGCTCTAAGGGGTGCCGGGGCCTCCATACCTGGCTGCTCGTTCTCCCCCTCTCAGGGATTCATCAAACTTCTTTTTCCTCTGGAGAAAGGCCGCCATTTCGGCCTCGGGTCTTGGTCTTTTCTGCTTGACCTCAAACGCTCTTTGCTAGACGTAGAGTGTAGGTGGTGTCTTCCTTTTGGTGTTGCCGATTGCCTTGCCCCCGTGTCTTTGCTCTTCTACTTCATTTCCTCTCAAGCACTCGTTTGCATTGAGGGTTTCATCAAAGATTTGCTTCCATCAGTGTCCTTTGGTTGGGACTCATACAGCTCCTTAAGTTTGTGCTATCCTTCAGTTGTCAGATGTCTCAATGCTGAAGCCGCTTTCGAGAACCTTGAGTCTGAGGATGTAATGTTCATGACTAGGCATTTTTGTTACCTGCTGTCGTCTTCCCTCAGCATCTCTCACTGCCTTCCTAGACACTTCCCTTCTTTTGCCGTCAGCTGTGGCACCTTCGATGTCCCTTTCATTGGTTTAGCCTTCTCAACATTCTTCTAGTTTTTGCTGGATAGGCCAGGGTCTTTCAGGGATTCTTGTGTTTTTTGGGTGCTAGCCATGACATGGTGTGGTAGCCTCTGTCAGCGTCGTACCTTGAGAGTTTTTCGCACAAACTTGGCACAGGCTTTTCAATCTTCATCCTTGTGGTCTTTCGACAGGCCCAGATAGCAGACCTTGTGTGGATCCCTCTGCATGAACTTGTGGTGGCAGTTGGGGCAAAATTTACAAGGGATATTTTCCGCGACCCTCTGCTGCCGCCATCATCTTTATTCTCCGGCCATGGGAGCTTCACCGGTGGGGTACCATGTTGGGGTCTAGAAGGCTCATCTGTTCCAATGTTCGTCCCTTTACTTTCGATGTTCCTCGGTTTTCTTCTCCTGTTATTTCCTGGAATTCTTTGGAGCTCTTCAGTTGAGCTTCCGGTCTCAACAGTGAAAAAAGAATATGAAGATGGTGACCGCACAGGAATTTCTGGGGCGCTGTCTGGTGTCACGCAAGGATTGGACTTACCACCAAATGGTGGTGACGTCCACAACATATATATTTAAAAAAATAAAATAAAAAAAAAGTAAAAAAGGCATATGTTTCTGGAACCAACCACTTCATTAGATGCAAAGTGTAGGAAAATGGCTTCTTGTTGCAGTTACACCCCCCCACACACACTTTTTGCACTTATTGATGCTGTCTTGACAGAGTATGCTGGGACCCTGCTAACCAGGCCCCACCACCAGTGTTCTTTCACTAAAAATGTACCATTGTCTCCACAATTGGCACAGCCCTGGCACACAGATAACTCTCTTGTAAAAGGTACCAGTGGTACCAATGGCCTTGTGACCAGGGAAGGTCCCTAAGGGTTGCAGCATGTGTTGTGCCATCCTAGGAGGCCCCTCACCTAACACATGCACACTGCCATTGCAGATTGTGTGTGTTGGTGGGGAGAAAAAGGCAAAGTCGACATGGCATCTCCCTCAGGGTGCCATGCACACAAAACACTGCCTGTGGCATAGGTAAGTCAGCCCTCTAGCAGGCCTTAAAGCCCTAGGCAGGGTGCACTGTACCACAGGTGAAGCATAGCTGCATGAGCAATATGCCCCCTACTGTGTCTAAGTCCATTCTTACACAGAGTAAGAACAGTGTGGCCATATTAAGTATATGGTCTGGGAGTTGGTCAAAACGAACTCCACAGTTCCATAATGGCTACACTGAATACTGGGAATTTTGGTATCAAACTTCTCAGAATAATACATCCACACTGATGCCAGTGTTGGATTTATGACACAAATATACACACAGGGCATCTTAGATATGCCCACTGTATTTTACCCAATCCTTCAGTGCAGGACTGACTGTTCTGTGCCAGACGGCCACTGAGAGATGGGGTTCTGACCCCCTGGTGTGAGAGCCTTTGTGCTCTCTGGGGCCAGAAACGAAGCCTGCACTGGGTGGAGGTGCTTCACACCTCCCCCACCTTGCAGGAACTGCAACACCTGGCGGTGAGCCTCAAAGGCTCAGGCCTGGTGTTACAATGCCCCCAGGGCACTCCAGCCAGTGGAGATGCCCGCCCCCCTGGAAAAGCCCCCACTTTTGGCAGCAACTCCAGAGGGACAATTAGAAAAACAAGGAGGAGTTACACTCTCAGCCAGGACTACCCCTAAGGTGTCCAGAGCTGAAGTGACCCCCCCCCCCCTCCTTGAGAAATCCTCCATCTTGCTTTGGGAGGATAAGGACCAATAGGGATGTACCCCCTTCCCCAGAGGGAGTGGGCACAAGGAGGTTGTAGCCACCCTCAGGGACAGTAGCCACTGGCTACTGCCCCCTGACCATAACACACCCCTAAATTTAGTATTTAGGGGTGACCCTGAATTCAGATCATCAGATTCCTGACGACCTCAAGAAAGAAGGACTGCTGAGCTGAAAACCCTACAGAGAAGAGGAGACAGTAACTGACTCGGCCCCAGCCCTACCAGTCCATCTCCTACTTCAAAAAGCTGGAGAAAAGAAGCAACGTGTTTCTGCAGGACCAGCGACCCCAGAAAAGCCTCCAGGGGACAGCCTGCATCACCGAGGACCAAGAAACTCCAGTGGACAGGGGACCTGTCCAAAGAAAAGACCAAGCAACCAACTTTAAAAAGGGACTCACCTCACTCCAGAAGCGCAAGTCCAACTACTCTGCACCCGACGACGCCCCCAGCCAGAGTCCAGAGAAACCAACTATCCAGAGATGACCCCCAAGCGACTCCGTTGACGTGTCCACCCTGGGCTGACCTCTCTGCACACCCATGACGATGCCTGCAGAGGGAATCCAGAGGATCCCCCAGACCCCAACCACCCGGAACAAAGATATCTGACGCCTGGAGAAGCATTGCACCCGCCCGCCCCTGTGCCACTGAGGGTGGGGTTTCTGTACCTACTTGGGGCCCCTCCAGTACTCCTCCAAACCCCCCTGGTCTGCCCTCCGACAACGCAGGTACTTACCTGCAAGTAGACTGGAACCGGAGTACCCCCTGGCTCCATAGTCGCCCACGTTTTTTTGGCTCCTGTTTGACCTCTGCACCTGATTGGCCCTGGGTTGCACGTTTGAGGTTACCTTGAACCCCCAATGGTAGGCTACCTATGCCCCGGAAACTGAACTCGTAAGTGTGGTACTTACCTCAGAAACTGTACTTTACTTACCTCCCTCAGGAACTGTTGAAAATTGCACTGTGTCCACTTTTAAAATAGCTTTTTGCAATTTTAAAGAAAATTGTGTACACTATTGATTCAAAGTTAAGTATTACTATGGGAAGTACCTTTCATTTAATGCATTTACCTGCTAAAATAAACTTGTGGTTCTAAAAATAAACAATAGAATAGTTTTCTATATAAAAACCTATTGGCCTGGAGTTAAGTAATTGAGCGTGTGTTTCACTTATTCCTTGTGTGTACAACAAATGCTTAACACTACCCTCTGATAAGCCTAATTGATCGACCACACTACCACAAATAGAGCACAGTGCCCCCAATTCACTCACACAGTCTCCAGTCAGGGCATTCCTTGGCTTGACTGGGTATTACAGGAGGTTTGTGAAGGGATATGGATCCATAGTGACAGCCCTCACAGAACTTACCTCCAAGAAAATGCCCAAGAAAGTAAACTGGACTGTAGAATGCCAACAGGCCTTTGACACCCTGAAACAAGCAATGTGCACAGCACCAGTTCTAAAAGCTCCAGATTACTCCAAGCAGTTCATTGTGCAGACAGATGCCTCTGAACATGGGATAGGGGCAGTTTTGTCCCAAACAAATGATGGCCTTGACCAGCCTGTTGCTTTCATTAGCAGGAGGTTACTCCCCAGGGAGCAGCGTTGGAGTGCCATTGAGAGGGAGGCCTTTGCTGTGGTTTGGTCTCTGAAGAAGCTGAGACCATACCTCTTTGGTACTCACTTTGTAGTTCAAACTGACCACAGACCTCTCAGATGGCTGATGCAAATGAAAGGTGAAAATCCAAAACTGTTGAGGTGGTCCATCTCCCTACAGGGAATGGACTTTATAGTGGAAAACAGACCTGGGACTGCCTATGCCAATACAGATGGCCTTTCCAGGTTCTTCCACTTAGAAAATGAAGACTCTCTTGGGAAAGGTTAGTCTCATCCTCTTTTTTTTGGGGGGGGGGGGGGGGGGGGGGGGGGGGAGGTGTAAGGAAATGCCTCCTTGGCATGGTTACCCCCTGACTTTTTGCCTTTGCTGATGCCAAGTTTTGATTTGAAAGTGTGCTGAGGCCTGCTAACCAGGCCCCAGCACCAGTGTTCTTTCCCTAACCTGTACTTTTGTTTCCACATTTGGCACACCCTGGCATCCAGGTAAGTACCTTGTAACTGGTACCCCTGGTACCAAGGGCCCTGATGCCAGGGAAGGTCTCTAAGAGCTGCAGCATATCTTATGCCACCCTGGGGACCCCTCACTCAGCACAGACACACTGCTTGCCAGCTTGTGTGTGCTGGTGAGGACAAAACGAGTAAGTCGACATGGCACTCCCCTCAGGGTGCCATGCCAACCTCAAACTGCCTATGCAGTATAGAAAAGTCACCCCTCTAGCAGGCCTTACAGCCCTAAGCCAGGGTGCACTATACCATAGGTGAGGGCACCAGTGCATGAGCACTGTGCCCCTACAGTGTCTAAGCAAAACCTTAGACATTGTAAGTGCATGGTAGCCATAAGAGTATATGGTCTGGGAGTCTGTCATGCACGAACTCCACAGCACCATAATGGCTACACTGAAAACTGGGAAGTTTGGTATCAAACTTCTCAGCACAATAAATGCACACTGATGCCAGTGTACATTTTATTGTAACATACACCCCAGAGGGCACCTTAGAGGTGCCCCCTGAAACCTTAACTAACTACCCGTGTAGGCTGGTTTTAGCAGCCTGCCACACTCGAGACATGTTGCTGGCCACATGGGGAGAGTGCCTTTGTCACTCTGTGGCTAGTAACAAAGCCTGTACTGGGTGGAGATGCTTATCACCTCCCCCTTGCAGGAACTGTAACACCTGGCGGTGAGCCTCAAAGGCTCACCCCCTTTGTTACAGTACCCCAGGGCATTCCAGCTAGTGGAGTTGCCCGCCCCCTCCGGCCACAGCCCCACTTTTGGCAGCAAGGCTGGAGGAGATAATGAGAAAAACAAGGAGTCGTCACTGGCCAGTCAGGACAGCCCCTAAGGCAACCTGAGCTGAGGTGACTGACTTTTAGAAATCCTCCATCTTGCATATGGAGGATTCCCCCAATAGGGATAGGAATGTGCCCCCCTCCCCTTGGGAGGAGGCACAAAGAGGGTGTAGCCACCCTCAGGGCTAGTAGCCATTGGCTACTGCCCTCCCAGACCTAAACACACCCTAAATTCTGTATTTAGGGTCTCCCCTGAACCTAGGAACTCAGATTCCTTCAACCTAAGAAGAAGAGGACTGCTAAGCTGAAAAACCCTGCAGAGAAGACGGAGACACCAACTGCTTTGGCCCCAGCTCTACCGGCCTGTCTCCCCCCTTCTAAAGACACTGCTCCAGCGACGCTTTCCCCAGGGATCAGCGACCTCTGAATCCTCAGAGGACTGCCTGCTCTAGAAGGACCAAGAAACTCCTGAGGACAGCGGCTCTGTTCACCCAAGACTGCAACTTTGATTCAAAGGAGCAACTTTAAAACAACTTGCGTTTCCCGCCGGAAGCGTGAGACTTGCTACTCTGCACCTGACGCCCCCGACTCGACTTGTGGAGAAACACTTCAGGGAGGACTCCCCGGCGACTGCGAGACCGTGAGTAGCCAGAGTTGCCCCCCCTGAGCTCCCACAGCGACGCCTGCAGAGGGAATCCAAAGGATCCCCCTGACCGCGACTGCCTGCTTCCCAGATCCCGACGCCTGGTAAAGACTCTGCACCCGCAGCCCCCAGGACCTGAAAGATCTGAACTCCAGTGCAGGAGTGACCCCCAGGAGGCCCTCTCCCTTGCCCAGGTGGTGGCTACCCCGAGGAGCCCCCCCCTTGCCTGCATCGCTGAAGAGACCCCTTGGTCTCCCATTGATTTCCATTGAAAACCCGACGTGTGTTTGCACACTGCACCCGGCCGCCCCCGTGCTGCTGAGGGTGTACTTTCTGTGCTAACTTGGGTCCCCCCCGGTGCCCTACAAAACCCCCCCTGGTCTGCCCTCCGAAGACGCGGGTACTTACCTGCTGGCAGACTGGAACCGGGGCACCCCCTTCTCAATGGAAGCCTATGCGTTTTGGGCACCACTTTGACCTCTGCACCTGACCGGCCCTGAGCTGCTGGTGTGGTAACTTTGGGGTTGCTCTGAACCCCCAACGGTGGGCTACCTTGGAACCAAACTTGAACCCCGTAGGTGGTTTACTTACCTGCAAAAACTTACTAACTCTTACTCCCCCCAGGAACTGTTGAAAATTGCACTGTCTAGTTTTAAAATAGCTATATGTGTATTATTTGAAAACTGTGTATGCTATTTTCTTAATTCAAAGTTCCTAAAGTACCTACCTGCAATACCTTTCATTTGAAGTATTACATGTAAAATTTGAACCTGTGGTTCTTAAAATAAACTAAGAAAATATATTTTTCTATACAAAAACCTATTGGCCTGGAATTGTCTTTGAGTGTGTGTTCCTCATTTATTGCTTGTGTATGTACAACAAATGCTTAACACTACTCCTTTGATAAGCCTACTGCTCGACCACACTACCACAAAATAGAGCATTAGTATTATCTCTTTTTGCCACTATCTTACCTCTAAGGGGAACCCTTGGACTCTGTGCATACTATTCCTTACTTTGAAATAGTGCATACAGAGCCAACTTCCTACACAGGCTCTCTAGAGATAGCTGTGGATGAGCAGCCAAAGGCTTATCTAGGAGACATGCAAAGTTCATGTAATACCTCTGTAGTCACACAGCACTTACACACATGAAAGATAACACTCAGTTGTAAAAAAAATAAAGGTACTTTATTTTTGGCACAGATGACCACAAATCACTAGACAGGTGACCCACCCTTAGGAGGTAAGTAATACACTAAATACATACACTAGCAATCCGAAATAGGCATAGAAAACATTAGAAAACAGTGCAAACAGTAACAACTAATAGTGACCGTAGGGGAGCACAAACCATATACAAAAAAAATGGAACGCGAACAAGGTACCCATAGGTAAGTAAAATGTGTAGAGGGGAGCTAGGGGTATTAGAAACCCACAAAGGTAAGTACCCACAGTACCACCCCAGCAACCAGGAATGCAGGAGTAAAACACTGGATTTTTCCCAAACCACCCAAAAGGAGGAGAAGAAGAAAAAGAAGACACCCAGAGAAGACTGCAAGAAAACCAGTGGTGGATTCATGAAGAAATAAGACCTATGGAAAGAGGGGACTAAGTCCAAGAGTCACAGTGGAGTCCAGGAGGAGTAGGAGGTACTACCCACCCAGCTGTGTTTCCAGGAGTTGGTAGACAGTTCTGAAGAACAGGTCAGCACTGCAGCCCCCGAGTCGGTGAAGAGTTCCAGATGGATGGAATAGATGTCCCACGTTGGAAGGAAGATTGCAGATGGGTGTCAGTGCAGGATTTCCACCAACAAGCCTTGGCAATGGCAAACTCGGGGTTAGTGGAAAAGAGGTGCTGCTGGGGACCAGCAAGGCCCAGGAGGACTCAACCCAGGAGGGTGCGTCACAGGGGACCCTCAGTGTCACAGAGAGCCCGCAGGAGCAGGGGCAGCACCCACAGGAGTCCCACAGGATGGGGACAAAGAAGCAACCGAAGAAGCCCACGAAGCACTACAAAAGTGGATCCCACACCGCAGGAGACCAACGCAGGTGGCTGGTATTTGAAAGAAGGGGTGCTGGGGACAGGAGCTGCACGTTGCCTGAAGATCCCTTGGAGGAGATGCAAACAAGCTTTGGCAGCTGCAAGAGACGCGGGGCACGGGGGTGCTGTACTGCGTGGGAAGGCAAAGGCTTAACTCCACCAAAGTTGGACAGCTGGGAGAGAGGACCAAGAGGACTACTCCAGACCACTACCCGTGACGCAGGATCCACGCAGCTCAGCAGGAGAGGGGATCCACGCAGCCGGTCATCACTTGCTGTAGGTGCCTGCTGTTGCAGGGAAGTGACTCCTTCACTCCAAGGGAGATTCATTTTTCTTGTGCAGAATGAAAAGTTGCAGTCTTCTGAGGATGCACGGTGAGGAAACTGTTGCAAAGCTGGCAGGAACTCTGGATACAACTTGGCAGAAGAGTTTTCCTTGTTGATCTGCAGCTTATAGTTTCCTGGAGGGTCCAGAAGTAAAAGTAAAGGTTGCAGAAGAGTCCTGCTGGAATCTTGCAAGCCAAATCTGAGGACCCATCCAAGACAGAGACCCTAAATAGCCCTGCAAGGGGGATTGGTCACTTAACCTGGTAAGCACATGTCAGGAGAGGGCTCTGATGTCACCTGCCTGGCCTGGCCACTCAGATGCTCCCAGAGATCCCTGCCAACCTCAGAATCCGGATGGCAGAACCCAGGGACCCTCTGGATGAGCTCTGGGCACCACCCAAGGGGTGGTGATGGACAGGGGAGTGGTCACTCAATTTTCGCACCAGAGCAGGGACTTGGGGGTCCCTGAACTGGTGTGGACTGGTTTATGCACAGAGGGCACCAAATGTGCCCTTCAAAGCAAAACCAATGACATGGGGAGGCCACCCCTCCCAAGCCAGTCACACCTATTTCCAAAGGAAGAGGGTATTACCTCCCTCTCCCGAAGGAAATCCTTTGTTCTGCTTTCCTGGGCTTGATCAGATCAAGCAGCAGGAGGGCATAAACCTGTCTGAGGGGCGGCAGCAGCTGGGCTGCCCAAGAAACCCTGTAGGACTGGTGGTAGCAATTCTGGGGGGCCTCTACGATGCCCTCACAATTCATGGAATCATACTTCCAATACTTGAAATAGTATTGGGGTATGATTCTGACATGTTTGATACCAAACATGCCCAGGTTCGGAGTTTCCATTATGTAGCTGGACCTCGGTAGTGACCCGTGTCCAGTAGTTATATAAAAAGGTTTTCCCGCACTCACAAAGTCCAGTAAAATGGTGCTGGAGTTCGTGGGGGCACCTCTGCTAGTGCAGGGGTGCCCTCACACTCAGGTACCTGCACCTAGCCCTCTGGGCTGAGAGGGCCTACTATAGGGGTGACTTGCAGTGAAACTGGGCGCGTGTACCCGGTTTACGCAGACTGCAATGGCAGGCCTGCTGAACCCTTTGCATGGGCCCCCATATGGGTGGCAGAATAACTGCTGCAGCCCATAGGGATCCCCTGGAACCCCCAATGTCCTGGGTACCTAGGTACCTTATACTAGGGACTTACATGGGGGGGGGGGGGGACAGTATGCCAAATGTGGGAAGAAAAGGGTACATCTTAGGGGGGAGAGCAAAACTACTGGGGTCATGGTTAACAGGAACCCAGTAGACACAGTCAAACATACTGATAACAGGCAGAAAATGAGGGGTAACCATGCCAAGAAAGAGGGCGCTTTCCTACAATTACTATATCCTTGAAGCTATGCTTGATACATACATACAACTTATAAACAATATATCTCTCCCCAGCCTGGATGTACTGAGCAGGCCTCCTTCCTGGGCCAACCTGCCCCACTGTATGGGAACACCTGCAGATGTCTATTTTGTTGTCTGGCTCTGTCCAAAAATTCAGTTGCATTGGTCAGCACCTGTGTGGGAGTCGTCTGGGGTCCTGGGATGGGAGGTTCCTCTTTTGGTGCTTTTATTGGGGATCCTTGAGGGGTTTGGGGGTACGAGGGCTGAAAAGACTTTCCTGGGGACAGATACCATGGTGGCCAAGCAGGACATCGTGGCCCACTGGAGGAAGCCCACTTCTCCCACCATTTCCCAGTGGCGCAGAGGGGTGGAATGGTGTGCACAACAGGAGAGACTGGTATACAAGGTGCGGGACTGCCCTCCCAAGCATGGTAGGGTCTAGGGATATTGGTTTGGGCAGCTGTCATAAGAACTGTTGTGAGGAAGGGATGAAAGTGCTGCACTGTATTATAGTATGACTTCACTTTCTTTATTGATGTGTCCGACAGCTCTTCAGCCTTCTCGGCCATAACGAATGTGTGCCTGTTATGGTCTACTGTGCACACTATTTGCAAAACTCAAAACCGGTTTAACAAAAAAAGCCTGCCTTGAGCAGCCAGTCATCATTGTACATGAGCACGTCTATTTCTGAAAACATGAACTCTCAACATGTATTGCAGAGCTACCAAAGGTAGTCACTTTAAATGAATTTCAAAACCAGTTTGTCTGAAATGATGGATCTCCAGCTGGGGAGGAAATGTATCTGCCTCCTACTGACTGAGTGTGGGCCTTTGACGGCAAGTTAAAGCAGTTTGGCAGCTACTACAGTAGGAAAGGAAGAGTTACTGGGGACATCGAGATCATGCTCGACAAAGGTGAAACTGTGGCCCTCATCCCCATTGACCTCTCGGCAGCCTTCGACACTTTCACCACACACTTTGCACACGCCTCCACCATGCTGGAATACGCCACAAGGCCCTGGACTAGATCACATCCTTCCTCTCTGGCAGAACTCAGAGTCCGCCTCCCTCCGTTCCTGTCAAAAGACACCAAGACCATCTGCGGAGTACCCTAAGGATCCTCTCTCAGCCCCACCCTTTTCAACGTCTACATGGCGCTTCTCGCCAACATCATCCGATCCCACGGCTTTAACATTGTCTCCTACGCGGACGACACACAACTGATCCTCTCACTCATGAAGGACACCGCCAAGACCAACCTCCACAACAGACTTCACGCCATCGCCAACTGGTTGGAGGTAAGCCGCCTCAAACTGAACTCGGATAAGACCATGATAGTAATCTTCGGCTCCAACAAATCAGCATGGGACGACTCCTGGTAGCCCGCCACTCTAGGAGCCGCTCCAACTCCCACCCACACAACCTCTGCTTCATACTGGACTCATCGCTCACTATGACCCAGCAAATCAACACCATCTCATCCTCATGTTTCAACACCCTCTGCATGCTTCGCAAGACCTTCAGATGGATCCCCATTGAAACCAGAAGAACGGTCACCCACGCCAGCAGTAGACTGGACTACAGCAATGCACTCTACGCGGGAACAACAGCCAAGCTCCAGAGAAAACTTCAGCACATTCAGAACGCCTCAGCACAACTCATCCTTAATTTCCCTTGCCACAAACACATCTCAGCCACCTGAGAGACCTCCACTGGCTCCCCATCAACAAAAGGATCATCTTCAAACTCCTGATCCACACTCACAAGGCTCTCCACGACATCGGCCCTGCCTACCTCAACAAGCGTCTCAACTTCCAAGTCTCAACATGCCAGCTCTGCTCCATCAACCTCGCCCTCGCCACCGTCCCCCGCATCCACCATACCACAACCGGCGGCAGATCCTTCTCCCACCTCGCCGCCAAGACCTGTAACTCCCTCCCCGTCGACCTACGTCTGACCGAGGACCTTCTGACCTTCTTCAGGAAGCGTCTCAAGACCTGGTTTTTCGAGCAGTAGCTCGGTCAACACAGCTGAGGGTGTCCAGCCCAGAATGGAAGACAATTCGCAGCTTCTTGGCCACCTTGTACCATTTGAGCCAGCAAAGCTCTGAGGCATTCTGCAACAGACAGCAAGATCTATTCTGCATCCCATGTGTGTTTTGTAAGGGGCAGTTAGGTGGGTGGAGTCACTTTTTAAGGAGCTTGCTCCTCTGGAGGGCTGGGCCCTACATACTGCCCTACCCTGAAAGGGTTGCCACTGGGTTTCTTGGAACTGCCACTGCAACGTTGTCACAAACTGTTGACTTAAGTGGCGAGAGGCGACAGTTAAGGTGCGCCCTGAAAGCTTTCCTTCCAGTTAGCCTCCTCAGCTGGATTGGTCCCCTTAGTTAGCATCCTCAAAACTGCAGCACCTTCATGACGTTAGCTTTGTCGTTGGTCTTTAACTGTTGCAGAGTGTCATCTACGGTCAAGTCAAACAGTTGTTCTGCAGTGAAGGGAGTGTTGATGACCCTGCACCTTCCTTTGAAGCCTGACACCCGTAGCCAGGCATGCCACACCTCAGGGTTGCCACTGTGACCATCTGGCTGCATCTGTGGCATTGAATGTCGACTTCAAGCATGTGTTTGCAATAGTCTTTCCCCTCTCCACGAGTGAGGTGCCCATCTCAGGAACTGCTGTGGGAGGTGTGGCATTAGCTCCTCCACCTCTTCCCAATATTGGTGCTGTGTTGCAGCTCTTCCTTCCAGTTTTTGACCCACCATCTCTTCTTTCTCAGGGTTGGGGGGATGGGGCGAGTGGCAGGGTTGACAATGGATGTGGGTAGAATGTCACCGTGGCCACTGCAAGAAAGAGTGCCAGAATCTGGAGTCTGCCTCTGCACTGTCCCATATGCACACCGGCTCTTTGAAGTGTGTTTATATTTCTTCTCGATCTTTACAGGCAGGCAGCCCATTCTCTGAAATGCGCCCCTGTCTTTTAACTGGACCCCATACTTGTTCGATGTCTTCACCACCAAGTTGTATATGGGGAGGTCATCCTGAGGTGGATGTCCTCGAAGAGTAGAAGTCGACTCCCTCCACCTGTGAGCCGGCATCAGGGAGTTGCTACTGGTAGTCGACACCGTTGGCATTCTGGAATATCCCCTGGCCCGTCAGGTCTTCTTCCTCAAAGATTATCTCCTGCTTGTCCGCTTGCGGCCCAGGTGTGGTAAGCTACGTGAACTCCACCTGTTCTGCATCTTCCTGGTTCAGCTACCCCCAACTGACTTGGTTAGGATCTGAAATTTTTGAAGGCTGCACTGAAATGTCTCTTTCCCTGCAGAATCGCTGTCACTTAGGCTTCAAGGCATCTCAAACTCTGAGTGCCCTCTCTTTTGGTCAGTGCCCACTTCTTTAGAGCAGGTGCTTCAACGGCTATCAATTGCTTTGTGTTCTCTCGACTGTCCTTTAACACAGAATTTCTATACGTTCGCTACTAGTGTCCATGTGTTGAGTCTAGATGTTTTCAACGCTGAGGCAGTCTTGTGTATTTTTTTTTTGGGTTGGTTTTATCTGAACAACCGCTTCACCTGTGTCATATTCCTCAGCCAACTCTGTGCCCATGTTGTCCTTTTCTTCACTTGTTAGATCAAGTTCTCTTAGTGACAAGTTTCCCTTCTTCTGTTCTTGCATAGTGGCATGGTGCTGCGTCTGCCTCTGCTCTGCCCTAATCCTTAACGTCTTCAGTAGAATCCCGGCACACGCCTCGCAATCAATAGTGTGGTCCATTGGCAGCCAGATGACAGACTTTGTGGGTGTCCTTGTGGGCAAATTTATAGTGATACTTGGGGCAGATTTTAAAGGGGGTGTTTTCCACTTCCATTGAAAGATTCCTGCTTTTGCATTCTGACTGCACGGCCGGTTGCCCATATGGTCCACCTAATTTTTGGTGATCTTTGATGCTTTTCGTTTTTTCTCTCTCTTCTTCCACTACAGGTCTCCTTTGTATTATATTTTCCCTTTGCTGCCCTTGCCTGTTAGCCAAACTTCTGCTCTTCTTTTTCAGCATCTGCAGAGCTTCATCTGATGCAACCCTAGATACCAGACCCAACAGCGGGGGGAAAAAATAATAATAATTTGAAGCACAGGAACTCATGGGGCACACGTCTGATGTCATAAGGAGACTTAATAGATGAAGCCCCCCTCCGCAACCAAAGGGACTAAGAAAAGTAGTCTGGATGGAGTAATAGGCCAAAGATCAAGACTTCAGTCTTTTCTGTATTGAACTTGAGGCAGATATTCCTCATCCAACTGGCTAGGCTGGTCATGCATTGGTGGATGTTGGTTCTGTGGAGTTAGTTTTCAGACAGGGAGAGGATGAGTAACATGTTGTTAGAGTAGGATAAAATGTTGAGTCAGTGGGATCCGACTATGTCGGCAATGAGAGGAATGTAGATGTTGAAGATTGTGGGGCTGAGGAGTGAGCCTTGAGGGTCTCTGCAGATGATTAGTTTGGGATCGAAGGTGAACTCACGTTCTGTCGGTGAGAAAGGAGGTGATCCATCTGAGGGCAGATTCCTGGATGCCTATGCCATGAAGTCTAATGATGAGTGTCAAAGGATGCTGAGAGATGCAGGAGGATAAGGGCAGCTGTCTCTCCTTTGTCGAGGAGGGTCCGGATGTAGTCTTTGGCCGCGTGGTTGCTGCAGAATCTGGATTGGTCCTTGTGGTGATTGAATTCTAGGTAGATTCCGAGTTGTTGGTTGATGGCTTTTTTTATGCCTTTGGCCGAGAAATGGAGCAGGAAGATGGGTCTGTCATTGCTCAGTTTGTTGGGGTCCGCTGAAGGTTTCTTCAGCATGGGTTTGATTTCTGCATGCTTCCAGTCTTCTGGGAAAGTGGCAGAATCTAGTAAGGTGTTGAGTAGGATGGAAAGTTCAAGGTGGATCCTGGATGCCCTTGGGCTGAAGATGTAGTGGGGGCATGGTTCAGTTGGAGCCCGAGTGAATGAATTTCATGATGGTGTCCTGAGTGGTGAGGCCTTATGATCTGTCTTTTTCAGCATATTACTCTGCAATTCCTCTTTTTCAAAGTGGACAACATTCTACTTGACACCGGACCCTTGTCCTTGTGTTTCTTCAGTTCCTCCAGGACCCTGAGAGAGAATAATGTGCCTTGTGACTGCATCAAGAACTGTGCACACCTTCGATACTTCTAAACCCCAACAGTTCTAGCTAGAAATTCCCTGCATGCCTCACATCCTTTGTACTTTTGGTCCCTCGTGCCTGTATGCATGCAGACTTTGCGGTCATTTGTGGTGGCACTAGGCAAAATCTAAAGCGGGTACTCGCCATCTCTCCCGAAGACTCAAACCTTCCAGCCATAAATTACCGGACACACATTGTCAGTTTTACATAAAGATCTGAGATTTCAGGTCTTTCTCAAAACCCAGTCTTCTCTCTTTTCCGGGTCTTCCTTTGGTGTTTTCCAGCTGCTTTTGTTTCTAGTTAGCTTAAATGCTACCTGGAGCGCTGGAACATGCCTCCAAAACCAATGGCGGTACAAAATTGTTTGAACGTAGTGACTACGAACAGGGGGTTGGTGGTTGGGGGTTGTGGCCATATAATGTCACAAGGGGATGGACATAACCACCAAATGGTTGATGATGCCCGGGAGGGTGTGGGAGAAAAAGAAGAGGAAAGAGACAATTCCAGACTTAACCACTTGCACAGCATGTGATTCCAGAGAGGATTTATGGCTCAAAATCTGTAAACAACCCTGCAACACCCACACAGCACAGATCACAACAGAACCTGACATTTAGTGGCACCATCATCAATGACTCTACAAGGAAATCAGGAATACTGCAGAAGCTGACTAAGGAATGTGCAAAGCTGTTGTTGACCTGCTGGAACAAGATCAATAGTGAAGCACCGGAGGCAGGAACACTCCACGGGACTCAGCAGGCAAGATGCACTGCATATTGACAGCTTAAAGGCTCAAGCAGATGTTATGCTTCTCCCCTTGCTTGTTCAGCGCTTCACAGAGGGGAAGCACACATCCACCTCTCCAACCCAAACCCGTTTCTCTGACGTAGAGCACAGAACAGAGGCAAATGGCAATGCTGCAGTTGCTTTACACTCCAGTGTCTTTGCTGTCCTGTTTGCTGTTGTACCTCCTTGCATAACAAAGGTGGCTACTGTGCTTGAGCTAATGTGTACATCTTTTAGAGAAAACCGCTTGTTGGCACTCAGGATGAACATGCACCATGGTTTTTGGTTTTGTATAAGTTACAGGATATATGGTGTTTACTACGTCGCTGCTTTTATCAATAAGCCCCATGTATTTGTGTCAACCTCTTGAGTTACACCCTGGCCAATCACATCTCAAAACAGGGCCCCCACTCAAGGCATAATCATGGTTAAAAACAAGGATACAGATTCTATAGTCTATTTCAGGTGTCTCCAACCAGTCGATCGAAAGCTACCAGTAGTTCCAAGACCTCTTCAGAGTAGCTCGTGGCCCTGCGTTTATTTAAATAAGCACAGAGTCAAATTTTTGTTCCTTAAGGGAAAGCTGTGTTTATTTTACATCATCATCATCATCAGGCTGCACATAGCAGGGCCCGATAAGGGGCAGCGCTGGAGTCAGATTTATGACCCAGGGAACAGAGGTGAAGAATTGAAACACTAAACTATTTAACTCTTAAATAAAAGTCCCTGTCAACACAATACTGGAGGTGAGAACAAAATTATGTTTCTCAATGCTTTTAAATCAGAGAATATTAAATAGAAAAGTTACCTTAAAATTAAGTTAACTGTTCATTTTAACTTTCTCCATTTCCCCCCCCAATATGTTGCATTTCCAAACAGCTGCCCTCTTGCCAGCAATTTCCAGGAGAGCACTGTGCCATATTTATAACGGAAAAAATATATTTTTTAAACAGGAGAAATTTAAAGTGCAGAAAAATGTTCCACATTTGAATATTTGTGAACTTTAAAATTGTTCCTTTTAAAACAATGGCTGTATATTTGTGCTATACATGTAACTGTGCCACATTTGGCAAATTATATGCCCTGTGCCATAAGTACACAGGCTCTCAGTTACCCATACACAAATTATCCCATTCATATGCACACATGTTCATACATCCCGAAAGACCACACTTTCACTGACAAATGGCAGCCCGTCATAGAGCCCCTATTCATAGTATCTGGCTCTATTTACACTGGACTTAAAGTCAAGGAAGCTGGGGGTGGAGGTGTCTGGTCATAATTCAAGAGTTGTTTTCGCCTTCGGTAGCTCTCAATGATTTTGACTGATCAGAAGTAGCTCTCGCTACAGAAATGGATGGAGACCACTAGTCTAGATAGTCTCTACGTGTAATCAGGAACCAGGGAGTACCCTGAAGAAGGAACAAGCCCACTGAGTAGCATGAAGGAGGATCAGCCTAGAGGACAGCCCAAAGTGGGACCATCCTCCATGAGAGCTTGAGTAGGTACCAGCCCATTTATAATTTATTTTTAAAGAACATCTAAGAAGAAGCATTTCCTTACTGTCAATGATTGGGGCCTGTATGGAAAGATCCTCTTTCCTCAATCTATTCACATCTAACTCGGAAGCTGCTCCTAGATCACTGCACTAATCCACCCTAGCAAATAAGCCTCCACCCACCCTCTGATAAATATTCCAGAGAGACCATTCCACAAATTTCGACTGGTATACCTTCTCAATGATTTTCTGAAGCTCCACTCGTAGGGGGTTAAGACGCCGGTTGTTCTCCTGCAGCTGCCTCTGGATAGCATATTTTTGGTTTTCAGCGGATTTTAACTGCTGCTCCATTTCAGCTAATCGCTTTTGTAGTGCCTGCATCTCAGAAGTCACAGTCTTGTTTTCCAGCTCCACAGAGGTCACCCGAACTTGGGAATCCGCTGTCAGGGGCAAAATGATTATTAGTTCTGCAGACAATCAGAACAAGTGAGCAGATGGTAGGTTGTAAAGAATGTGGGAGTGTGGTTGGTAGAGAAGAAGTGCCTAACAAAGACTGGAAGGACGGGGGGGGGTCACACCCTGTTGCCCCTCCTACTAGCAGTTCACGGATGTGTGACAACGAAGCGCATGCCTTTACCATGCAAAGTAAGTGTATGGTAAGGCAAGTGAAACATACACGTCTATCTATATATATATATATACAAACACACACAAATATATATATATATATATACATACACATACATTATTATTATATATGTAAGTTAAGACAAACTTTTCCCATTCTTGTTTTGCTAATAACTTTGGCACAATTTAACAACTCTTCATGAAATTCCAAAGCTAGTGTACAAGTTACTTAAGATGCTGCCTGGAAAGTTTCAGAGTCCCAAAAGGCTTTTTTCCCCATTTTGTGCTTATCGGGATTTTACAATCTTTAGACATGGCTACACCCTGAAACACTTAGAATTACACCGAATCTGGCAGGAAGCATATCTTAGTCCGCAGGACGTGCTTTTTGCGATTTGGTGTAAATCTGTTTAGAAGTTTCAGAGTGATTAAAGGAACAAAAAACATTTCTAGGGACGCAAATCCTGCGGACCTGAAGCCCAATGGGAATAAAAACAAAACCCTCACACACCATACCCCACCACACAGCCAAAGGCCCTGCGCAGCATGGATTGGGTGCATCCGAGTCATCCAGGCCCTGCAGTCAACCACACCATGCACAGTGTTTGCATTAACGTACGGTATTTATAGATCCAAAAAACGTTTCCCCCATTTATTTTTCCAAAGGGTCTTTAGGCATACTTAGAGACCAAATCGCTGAACCGAATTATACCACATTTGGCAGGAAAGTAGATGTTGCGCAGATTGTCCGTTTTGTAATTTGGTGTAAATCCGTTCAGTAGTTTGGGAGAAATTAAGTGTAACAAATTATACATTTCTAGGGAAGCGGATCCTCCGCAAATCTGGCTGTCCTCGGGCAGCTATCGGACTGGATGCAAACACTTCAACAAGGAAGTATTGGAAGCCATCTTGGGACTCTGCTTCCCACGAAAAAAGTAAAAAAACAAAAAGGGGCCAGGGTAGGGATCCCCGAATCCTTAGCTGTGGTGCTGGGGTCCCTCAAGGTCTGAAGCAGGGGTTAAAAGCATTTTGTTTTTTAAAACGACTGAAAATTCTGCGGATCTGCAGATTTTCCTGATGCTTTAAAAATAAATAAAACAGGCGGCGACCCACCTTTTTTGTGAAGCCCCCAGGTGGGCCAACTCCCGGGGGCATGATAAAAAGTTAGGAGGGGCACATGGTGCTCCCCTCCTGGGCTTGCCCACAGCCCCGGCAACCGCCACCTCTCCAGGGCTTTAATCAAAGTTGATGCAGGGGTGCTCCCCTGCAGCCGTGGAGACCACCACCTTCCCAGGACTAAAATGTATTTTGTGTGTGTGGTTGTGTGTGGTTGTAAGGCTGTGCGAGGCAGTGGTTGGTTTAACGTATAATAATGAAAATTACTATATACGTTAAATAAAACAGAAATTCACTGAAATACCCAAAGGTTACAGGGGCCTTATATTTAGGCTCACATTTTAAATGCACAAAACTATAGCGATTCACATGTTAGTGAGATCTCAAGTAACTATAACTTGTGCCCCAAAGTAACTAACTTTCGCCCTCACCATGCACTAATTACCCAACAAATTATGGCACTCATGGTACCTTTGATAACATCACTGATAATAATCAATTTAATATTTGAGGTAAAATTTTTGACGAAAAAAACTGCACGATGGGGGCGCAAGTTATAGTTCCCTTAGGGCACAAGTTATAGTTAGTTGAGATAATGAACATGTCTTTTAAAAAATATATATATTTTAATTTTTTTTCTTTATTGGGGCAGATACCCCAACCCTTCTAAAAGAAATGTAATTCCCATTGTTCAACCGTACTAGCCTATACCTCTACCCACCACTAAACCCTAAAAAAACACCCATATCACCCGATACCTCTACCTACCCCTAAAAAAACAACTTTACCAGCCAATACCACTGGCCACCCCTAAACCCTAAAATACCCTTGTCAATCTATAGTCCTACCAACCCCTTAAAAATAAAAAATTAACTCTTATCCCCCTATAGCCTCACCCACCCCTAAACCCCCCAAACCCCTTTTCCACCCTATACTCCTACCCACCCCTAAACCCTAAAAACTCTTACTTCCTTATAGCCCTACCCACCCCTGAACACTTAGACTCTTGAGACGCTGCAGAGTCACATGCTGTGCATTATCCTGCCATCTAGTGTTGGGCTCGGAGTGTTACAAGTTGTTTTTTTCCGAAGAAGTCTTTTCGAGTCACGAGACCGAGTGACTCCTCCCTTTCGGCTCCATTGCGCATGGGCGTCGACTCCATCTTAGATTGTTTTCCCCACAGAGGGTGAGGTAGGAGTTGTGAGTATACTAGAGGTGCCCATGCAATGGAGTAGTTATGTATGTACTTAATGTGTATCAAAAGAATATTTATTTACATATTTGCAATTTTCATTCAACTAAGAACGGCTACAGGCTACCGGGGAGGTGGGAGGGTGCATGTGAATCTGCAGCATCTCATGCTATGAACAGATGTACACTGGGTAAGTGACATTTTCCGTTCGGTGGCATGTGTAGCTGCAGATACACATGCTGTGCATAGACTAACAAGCAGTAATCTCCCCAAAAAGCGGTGGTTTAGCCTGTAGGAGTTGAAGTTGTCTGAAATAATGTCCTTAATACAGCCTGTCCTACTGTGGCTTGTTGCGCTGCTAACACATCTACACAGTAATGCTTAGTAAATGTATGAGGCGTAGACCAGGTGGCTGCCTTACAAATTTGTGTCATAGGTATATTTCCAAGAAAAGACATTGTGGCGCCTTTTTTCCTAGTGGAATGTGCTCTTGGTGTAATAGGTAATTCTCTTTTTGCTTTAATATAGCATGTTTGAATACATTTAACTATCCATCTGGCGATGCCTTGTTTGGATATAGGATTACCTGCATGAGGATTTTTGAAGGCTACAAACAATTGTTTTGTTCTGTCAATGTAATACATTAGTGCTCTTTTTATGTCTAATGTATGTAAGGCTCTTTCGGCTACTGAGTCTGGTTGCGGAAAGAAGACTGGGAGTTCCACAGTTTGGTTTAGGTGGAATGGTGATATGACCTTTGATAAGAATTTTGGATTTGTACGGAGAACCACTTTATGTTTATGTATTTGTATAAAGGGTTCCTGAATAGTAAATGCTTGTATGTCACTTACTCTTCTAAGTGATGTGATAGCTATTAGAAAGGCTACTTTCCAAGTTAGATATTGCATTTCACAAGAATGCATGGGTTCGAATGGTGGGCCCATGAGTCGTGTTAATACAATATTAAGGTTCCACGAAGGTACTGGTGGTGTCCTTGGGGGTATGATTCTTTTTAGTCCCTCCATAGATGCTTTAATGACTGGGATTCTAAAAAGTGATGTTGTATGTGTAATCTGCAGATAGGCAGAGATTGCAATGAGATGGATTGTAATGGAAGAGAATGCTAGATTCGACTTCTGTAAGTGTAGTAAGTAGCTTACAATGTCCTTTGTGGAGGCATGTAGTGGTTGAATCTGATTAGTGTGGCAGTAGCAAACCAATCTTTTCCATTTGTTTGCGTAACAATGTCTTGTAGGTTTTCTTGCTTGTTTAATGATCTCCATACACTCTTGTGTAAGATTTAAATGTCCGAATTCTAAGACTTCAGGAGCCAGATTGCTAGATTGAGCGATGCTGGATTTGGGTGTCTGATCGGTTGTTTGTGTTAACATATCTGGAATGTTTGGTAATTTGATTTGGGGTACTACTGATAAGTCCAAGAGTGTTGTGTACCACGGTTGGCAAGCCCAGGTTGGTGCTATGAGTATTAGTTTGAGTTTGTCTTGACTTAGTTTGTTGACCAGATAAGGAATGAGTGGGAGAGGGGGGAAAAGTGTAAGCAAATATCCCTGACCAACTGATCCATAGTGCATTGCTCTTGGATTGAGGGTGTGGGTACCTGAATGCGAAGTTTTGGCATTTTGCGTTTTCTTTTGTTGCGAAAAGGTCTATGTTTGGTGTTCCCCAGCAGAGAAAGTGATCCTGTAGGATCTGGGGATGAATTTCCCATTTGTGAGTTTGCTGGTGATCTCGACTGAGATTGTTGGCTAACTGATTCTGAATGCCTGGTATGTATTGTGCTATCAGGCGAACGTGAATGTGAATTGCCCAATGCCAAATCTTTTGTGCTAAGAGACACAGTTGTGACGAGTGTGTCCACCATTGTTTGTTGAGATAATACATTGTTGTCGGTTTTGACAAGGATGTGTTTGTGGGCTACCAGTGGTTGAAATGCTTTTAATGCTAGAAACACCGCTAGCAGGTCCAAACGATTTATGTGAAGTTGTTTTTGCTGATTGTCCCATTGACCCTGTATGCTGTGCTTGTTGAGGTGTGCTCCCCACCCCATCATGGAAGCATCTGTTGTGATAACAGCTTGAGGCACTGGGTCTTGGAATGGCCGCCCTTTGTTTAAATTTATAGGGTTCCACCATTGAAGCGAGAAGTGTGTTTGGCGGTCTATCAACACTAGATCTTGAAGTTGACCCTGTGCTTGTGTCCATTGTTTTGCTAGGCACTGTTGTAAGGGCCTCATGTGTAATCTTGCATTTGGGACAATGGCTATGCATGAAGACATCATGCCTAGAAGTTTCATTACAAACCTTACTGGGTAGTGTTGGTTTGACTGTATGCTTGATGTTACATTTTGGAACGCTTGGACCCTTTGTGGACTTGGAGTGGCAATTGCTCTTTGTGTGTTGAGTGTTGCTCCTAAGTATTGTTGTATTTGGGATGGTTGGAGATTTGATTTCTGGTAATTTATAGAGAACCCTAGTTTGTGTAGAGTTTCTATGACGTATTGCATGTGAAGAAGACACTGTTGTTGAGTGTTGCTTTTTATTAGCCAGTCGTCTAAATATGGGAATACGTGCATGTAGGAAGTTGGCTCTGTATGTGCTATTTCAAAGTAAGGAATAGCATGCACAGAGTCCAAGGGTTCCCCTTAGAGGTAAAATAGTGGTAAAAATAGATAATACTAATGCTCTATTTTGTGGTAGTGTGGTCGAGCAGTAGGCTTATCCAAGGAGTAGTGTTAAGCATTTGTTGTACGTACACATAGACAATAAATGAGGTACACACACTCAGAGACAAATCCAGCCAATAGGTTTTTGTATAGAAAAATATCTTTTCTTAGTTTATTTTAAGAACCACAGGTTCAAATTTAACATGTAATATCTTGTTCGAAAGGTATTGCAGGTAAGTACTTTAGGAACTTCAAATCATAAAAATTGCATGTATACTTTTCAAGTTATTGACAAATAGCTGTTTTAAAAGTGGACACAGTGCAATTTTCACAGTTCCTGGGGGAGGTAAGTTTTTGTTAGTTTTACCAGGTAAGTAGGACACTTACAGGGTTCAGTTCTTGGTCCAAGGTAGCCCACCGTTGGGGGTTCAGAGCAACCCCAAAGTCACCACACCAGCAGCTCAGGGCCGGTCAGGTGCAGAGTTCAAAGTGGTGCCCAAAACACATAGGCTAGAATGGAGAGAAGGGGGTGCCCCGGTTCCGGTCTGCTTGCAGGTAAGTACCCGCGTCTTCGGAGGGCAAACCAGAGGGGTTTTGTAGGGCACCGGGGGGGACACAAGCCCACACAGAAATTTCACCCTCAGCAGCGCGGGGGCGGCCGGGTGCAGTGTAGAAACCAGCGTCGGGTTCGCAATGTTAGTCTATGAGAGATCTCGGGATCTCTTCAGCGCTGCAGGCAGGCAAGGGGGGGATTCCTCGGGGAAACCTCCACTTGGGTAAGGGAGAGGGACTCCTGGGGGTCACTTCTCCAGTGAAAGTCCGGTCCTTCAGGTCCTGGGGGCTGCGGGTGCAGGGTCTCTCCCAGGCGTCGGGACTTTAGGTTCAAAGAGTCGCGGTCAGGGGAAGCCTCGGGATTCCCTCTGCAGGCGGCGCTGTGGGGGCTCAGGGGGGACAGGTTTTGGTACTCACAGTATCAGAGTAGTCCTGGGGTCCCTCCTGAGGTGTCGGATCTCCACCAGCCGAGTCGGGGTCGCCGGGTGCAGTGTTGCAAGTCTCACGCTTCTTGCGGGGAGCTTGCAGGGTTCTTTAAAGCTGCTGGAAACAAAGTTGCAGCTTTTCTTGGAGCAGGTCCGCTGTCCTCGGGAGTTTCTTGTCTTTTCGAAGCAGGGGCAGTCCTCAGAGGATGTCGAGGTCGCTGGTCCCTTTGGAAGGCGTCGCTGGAGCAGGATCTTTGGAAGGCAGGAGACAGGCCGGTGAGTTTCTGGAGCCAAGGCAGTTGTCGTCTTCTGGTCTTCCGCTGCAGGGGTTTTCAGCTAGGCAGTCCTTCTTCTTGTAGTTGCAGGAATCTGATTTTCTAGGGTTCAGGGTAGCCCTTAAATACGAAATTTAAGGGCGTGTTTAGGTCTGGGGGGTTAGTAGCCAATGGCTACTAGCCCTGAGGGTGGGTACACCCTCTTTGTGCCTCCTCCCAAGGGGAGGGGGTCACAATCCTAACCCTATTGGGGGAATCCTCCATCTGCAAGATGGAGGATTTCTAAAAGTCAGAGTCACCTCAGCTCAGGACACCTTAGGGGCTGTCCTGACTGGCCAGTGACTCCTCCTTGTTGCTTTCTTTGTTCCCTCCAGCCTTGCCGCCAAAAGTGGGGGCCGTGGCCGGAGGGGGCGGGCAACTCCACTAAGCTGGAGTGCCCTGCTGGGCTGTGACAAAGGGGTGAGCCTTTGAGGCTCACCGCCAGGTGTTACAGCTCCTGCCTGGGGGAGGTGTTAGCATCTCCACCCAGTGCAGGCTTTGTTACTGGCCTCAGAGTGACAAAGGCACTCTCCCCATGGGGCCAGCAACATGTCTCTGGTGTGGCAGGCTGCTGGAACTAGTCAGCCTACACAGACAGTCGGTTAAGTTTCAGGGGGCACCTCTAAGGTGCCCTCTGTGGTGTATTTTACAATAAAATGTACACTGGCATCAGTGTGCATTTATTGTGCTGAGAAGTTTGATACCAAACTTCCCAGTTTTCAGTGTAGCCATTATGGTGCTGTGGAGTTCGTGTTTGACAGACTCCCAGACCATATACTCTTATGGCTACCCTGCACTTACAATGTCTAAGGTTTTGTTTAGACACTGTAGGGGTACCATGCTCATGCACTGGTACCCTCACCTATGGTATAGTGCACCCTGCCTTAGGGCTGTAAGGCCTGCTAGAGGGGTGTCTTACCTATACTGCATAGGCAGTGAGAGGCTGGCATGGCACCCTGAGGGGAGTGCCATGTCGACTTACTCATTTTGTTCTCACTAGCACCCACAGGCTTGTAAGCAGTGTGTCTGTGCTGAGTGAGGGGTCTCTAGGGTGGCATAAGACATGCTGCAGCCCTTAGAGACCTTCCCTGGCATCAGGGCCCTTGGTACCAGAGGTACCAGTTACAAGGGACTTATCTGGATGCCAGGGTGTGCCAATTGTGGAAACAATGGTACATTTTAGGTGAAAGAACACTGGTGCTGGGGCCTGGTTAGCAGGGTCCCAGCACACTTCTCAGTCAAGTCAGCATCAGTATCAGGCAAAAAGTGGGGGGTAACTGCAACAGGGAGCCATTTCTTTACACAAGCCCCCCCCAGCCCACAGGCCAGGAGACTCAGCCAACGCTGGAAGAGTCTTCCTAGTCTGTCAGGCGAGGAAGAGTAGAGGAAATGGCTGGTTTGTTGCAGGGCCTACTCTGCCTTACATCCTCCTGTTCAGGTCATTCCCTCTGGGGAACTGACCCACTTCCACAGTGATAGGACCTAGTCTGAACTGCCTCTTGTCTGTGCTTTTTATGTCTTCACCCATTCTCTCTATTTTGAGGTCAGAGGTATCCACCTCTGCTAATCTTATCTTAGCCAGGGTCACCCCTAGCTTACCCAAAGAGGTTACCCAGAGCTGGAGTAACCCCACCATGACCAACAGGGTCAGGGGGCCTAACTTGTTATTTGGCAGGGGGTCAGACCACCATGCCAAGGATAGTGCAGCCATAAAGGCTAACACCCAGCAGAGGCCACTGACAGCTGTCAGTGCCCAGAACCACACCCTTAGCTCTTCACTTACGAGGGAAGGGGCTAAGTTACAGGCTTCTTTGGGTTCAGGGTGCCTGTCTGCTGTATTAGAGTGGGGGGTTACCACATCTTGTAGTAAACACCCTTCTTCCACTCTTTCTTCTGTTAGCTGAGGAGCCACCCACTCAGGCTTAACAGTTGCCTGACTAGCCAGGACTTCTTGTGGGTCAGGTTGGACTTTATCAGAGCCATTTTTGGAGTTCTCCCCTACTGGAGCAGAATCTCCTTGGCTTGCTGTAACCTTGGCTAAAGGTTGTCCACCCTTCCTACTCTGTTTTCTTTTTTTCTTCTTCTGGGGCCTGCTTGCATTTACTGCAGAGGCAGGACTTCCAGAATCCTTGGGAGAGGACTGGCACTGGACCAGTTCCTCTCTTGGGCTCTGACTAACCTCTGGGTAGTCATTTCCAAGGAGACAATCAAGGGGGAGGTCTGTACTGACTACTACCCTTCTCCAGCTAAGAGTGCCACCCACTTCTATGGGTACTAAAGCCACAGGCCTCTTAGTGACCCTGTCTAGGCTAACTCTTACCCTGGCAGTCTCACCTGGGATGTACTGGTTTGAGAGCACCAGCCTGTCATGCACAATAGTGTGACTGGCACAAGTGTCTCTCAGGGCAGTGGTTGGGATTCCATTCACCAGTAGGTGGTGGAAGTGTCTACTTCCCTCTGGAATCTCCAACTCACCTGTTGGGCCCTGTTTCCAGTTGAAGGCTATGAAGACCTCCTCATCTGAGGAGTCATCTCCCATGGCTACACTGGTTACCCCTGGAATTTTGTTCTGGGGTTTGTTTTTGGGACAAGAAGTGTCCTTGGTGTGGTGCCCAGACTGTTTACAGTTGTGGCACCATGCCTTAGTGGCATCCCAGTTCTTACCCTGGTACCCACCTTTGTTTTGGGTTGTGTCTTGGGGCCCACCCACCTGTTCTGGTTTTTGGGGGCCTACAGAGGACTCTTTCTTTGTTTCTAGTGTCACCCACTTTCTCCTGGGGAGTTTTTGTAACCCCTTTCTTTTGGTCACCCCCAGTGGAAGTTTTGGTTACCCTAGTCTTGACCCAGTGGTCTGCCTTCTTTCCCAATTCTTGGGGAGAAATTGGACCTAGGTCTACCAGATACTGATGCAACTTTTCATTGAAGCAGTTACTTAAAATGTGTTCTTTCATAAACAAATTATAAAGCCCAACATAGTCACACACTTCATTTCCAGTTAACCAACCATCTAGTGTTTTTACTGAGTAGTCTACAAAATCAACCCAGGTCTGGCTCGAGGATTTTTGAGCCCCCCTGAATCTAATTCTATACTCCTCAGTGGAGAATCCAAAGCCCTCAATCAGGGTACCCTTCATGAGGTCATAAGATTCTGCATCTTTTCCCGAGAGTGTGAGGAGTCTATCCCTACACTTTCCAGTGAACATTTCCCAAAGGAGAGCACCCCAGTGAGATCTGTTTACTTTTCTGGTTACACAAGCCCTCTCAAAAGCTGTGAACCATTTGGTGATGTCATCACCATCTTCATATTTTGTTACAATCCCTTTGGGGATTTTTAGGATGTCAGGAGAATCTCTGACCCTATTTAAGTTGCTGCCACCATCGATGGGACCTAGGCCCATCTCTTTTCTTTCCCTTTCTATGGCTAGGAGCTGCTTTTCCAAAGCCAATCTTTTGGCCATCCTGGCTAACTGGATGTCCTCTTCACTGGAGTTATCCTCAGTGATTTCAGAGGTGTTGGTCTCTCCTGTGAGGGAACCAGCATCTCTGACTATTATTTTTGGAGTCAGGGTTTGAGAGACCCTGTTCTCCCTAGATAGGACTGGTAGGGGGGAATTTTCCTCCAAGTCACTATCCTCTTCCTCTGAGTTGCCACCCTCAGAGGGGTTGGCCTTTTCAAACTCTGCCAAAAGCTCCTGGAGCTGTATTTTGGTAGGTTTGGGGCCCATTGTTATTTTCTTTATTTTACAGAGTGACCTTAGCTCCCTCATCTTAAGATGGAGGTAAGGTGTGGTGTCGAGTTCCACCACAGTCACATCTGTGCTAGACATTTTGCTTCTAAAAGTTGGAATACTTTTTAAGAATCTACAACTGGTTCTAGAATCTAATTCAAACTTTTACAAACTTTTAAACTCTAAAAGAAATGCTAAACAGGATCTAACACAAGGCCCTAGCAGGTCTTTTAAGAATTTAGAAAACTTTTCAAATTGCAAAAATCAATTTCTAATGACAATTTTGGAATTTGTCGTGTGATCAGGTATTGGCTGAGTAGTCCAGCAAATGCAAAGTCTTGTACCCCACCGCTGATCCACCAATGTAGGAAGTTGGCTCTGTATGTGCTATTTCAAAGTAAGGAATAGCATGCACAGAGTCCAAGGGTTCCCCTTAGAGGTAAAATAGTGGTAAAAATAGATAATACTAATGCTCTATTTTGTGGTAGTGTGGTCGAGCAGTAGGCTTATCCAAGGAGTAGTGTTAAGCATTTGTTGTACGTACACATAGACAATAAATGAGGTACACACACTCAGAGACAAATCCAGCCAATAGGTTTTTGTATAGAAAAATATCTTTTCTTAGTTTATTTTAAGAACCACAGGTTCAAATTTAACATGTAATATCTTGTTCGAAAGGTATTGCAGGTAAGTACTTTAGGAACTTCAAATCATAAAAATTGCATGTATACTTTTCAAGTTATTGACAAATAGCTGTTTTAAAAGTGGACACAGTGCAATTTTCACAGTTCCTGGGGGAGGTAAGTTTTTGTTAGTTTTACCAGGTAAGTAGGACACTTACAGGGTTCAGTTCTTGGTCCAAGGTAGCCCACCGTTGGGGGTTCAGAGCAACCCCAAAGTCACCACACCAGCAGCTCAGGGCCGGTCAGGTGCAGAGTTCAAAGTGGTGCCCAAAACACATAGGCTAGAATGGAGAGAAGGGGGTGCCCCGGTTCCGGTCTGCTTGCAGGTAAGTACCCGCGTCTTCGGAGGGCAAACCAGAGGGGTTTTGTAGGGCACCGGGGGGGACACAAGCCCACACAGAAATTTCACCCTCAGCAGCGCGGGGGCGGCCGGGTGCAGTGTAGAAACCAGCGTCGGGTTCGCAATGTTAGTCTATGAGGGATCTCTTCAGCGCTGCAGGCAGGCAAGGGGGGGATTCCTCGGGGAAACCTCCACTTGGGTAAGGGAGAGGGACTCCTGGGGGTCACTTCTCCAGTGAAAGTCCGGTCCTTCAGGTCCTGGGGGCTGCGGGTGCAGGGTCTCTCCCAGGCGTCGGGACTTTAGGTTCAAAGAGTCGCGGTCAGGGGAAGCCTCGGGATTCCCTCTGCAGGCGGCGCTGTGGGGGCTCAGGGGGGACAGGTTTTGGTACTCACAGTATCAGAGTAGTCCTGGGGTCCCTCCTGAGGTGTCGGATCTCCACCAGCCGAGTCGGGGTCGCCGGGTGCAGTGTTGCAAGTCTCACGCTTCTTGCGGGGAGCTTGCAGGGTTCTTTAAAGCTGCTGGAAACAAAGTTGCAGCTTTTCTTGGAGCAGGTCCGCTGTCCTCGGGAGTTTCTTGTCTTTTCGAAGCAGGGGCAGTCCTCAGAGGATGTCGAGGTCGCTGGTCCCTTTGGAAGGCGTCGCTGGAGCAGGATCTTTGGAAGGCAGGAGACAGGCCGGTGAGTTTCTGGAGCCAAGGCAGTTGTCGTCTTCTGGTCTTCCGCTGCAGGGGTTTTCAGCTAGGCAGTCCTTCTTCTTGTAGTTGCAGGAATCTGATTTTCTAGGGTTCAGGGTAGCCCTTAAATACGAAATTTAAGGGCGTGTTTAGGTCTGGGGGGTTAGTAGCCAATGGCTACTAGCCCTGAGGGTGGGTACACCCTCTTTGTGCCTCCTCCCAAGGGGAGGGGGTCACAATCCTAACCCTATTGGGGGAATCCTCCATCTGCAAGATGGAGGATTTCTAAAAGTCAGAGTCACCTCAGCTCAGGACACCTTAGGGGCTGTCCTGACTGGCCAGTGACTCCTCCTTGTTGCTTTCTTTGTTCCCTCCAGCCTTGCCGCCAAAAGTGGGGGCCGTGGCCGGAGGGGGCGGGCAACTCCACTAAGCTGGAGTGCCCTGCTGGGCTGTGACAAAGGGGTGAGCCTTTGAGGCTCACCGCCAGGTGTTACAGCTCCTGCCTGGGGGAGGTGTTAGCATCTCCACCCAGTGCAGGCTTTGTTACTGGCCTCAGAGTGACAAAGGCACTCTCCCCATGGGGCCAGCAACATGTCTCTGGTGTGGCAGGCTGCTGGAACTAGTCAGCCTACACAGACAGTCGGTTAAGTTTCAGGGGGCACCTCTAAGGTGCCCTCTGTGGTGTATTTTACAATAAAATGTACACTGGCATCAGTGTGCATTTATTGTGCTGAGAAGTTTGATACCAAACTTCCCAGTTTTCAGTGTAGCCATTATGGTGCTGTGGAGTTCGTGTTTGACAGACTCCCAGACCATATACTCTTATGGCTACCCTGCACTTACAATGTCTAAGGTTTTGTTTAGACACTGTAGGGGTACCATGCTCATGCACTGGTACCCTCACCTATGGTATAGTGCACCCTGCCTTAGGGCTGTAAGGCCTGCTAGAGGGGTGTCTTACCTATACTGCATAGGCAGTGAGAGGCTGGCATGGCACCCTGAGGGGAGTGCCATGTCGACTTACTCATTTTGTTCTCACTAGCACCCACAGGCTTGTAAGCAGTGTGTCTGTGCTGAGTGAGGGGTCTCTAGGGTGGCATAAGACATGCTGCAGCCCTTAGAGACCTTCCCTGGCATCAGGGCCCTTGGTACCAGAGGTACCAGTTACAAGGGACTTATCTGGATGCCAGGGTGTGCCAATTGTGGAAACAATGGTACATTTTAGGTGAAAGAACACTGGTGCTGGGGCCTGGTTAGCAGGGTCCCAGCACACTTCTCAGTCAAGTCAGCATCAGTATCAGGCAAAAAGTGGGGGGTAACTGCAACAGGGAGCCATTTCTTTACAGTGCATGTGCTGTCTCCTTATGTGAGCGGCTACTACTGCTAGGCATTTTGTGAATACCCTTGGGGCTGTTATCCCGAATGGTAGCACTTTGAATTGATAGTGTACGCCGTGCATTACAAACCTTAAGTATTTTCTGTGGGAAGGATGGATGGGTATGTGGAAATACGCATCCTTGAGATCCAATGTTGACATGTATTCCTCCTTTTTTAGTAAGGGAACCACGTCTTGAAGTGTTACCATGTGGAAGTGGTCTGATTTGATGAAGAGATTCAGTGTTCTGAGATCTAAGATAGGTCTTAATGTTTTGTCCTTCTTTGGAATTAGGAAATATAGTGAGTAGACGCCTGTTCCTTTCTGATGATTGGGTACTAGTTCTATTGCTTGTTTTTGTAATAGCGCTTGGAACTCTATTTGTAATAGGTTAAGTGTTGTTTGGACCGATTGTGTGTTCTTGGTGGCACATCTGGCGGGAATTTTGTGAATTCTATGCAATAACCATGTTGGATAATTGATAGGACCCATGAGTCTGTGGTAATGTGTCCAGTTTTGAAAATATGCGGTTAGCCTCCCCCCCGCTGGTGGATAAGTGTTGGGGTTTTGTGACTTTGAAGTCACTGTTTGGTGTGGCTTGGTTGCTTGGAACTTTCCCCTTCCTCTTGGGAATTGTCCTCTATAGGAACCACAAAACCCTCCCATTTGATATTGTGCCTGATAGGTGGGACTAGTTTGAAAGGTGGAAGGCTCTGATGTTTGCTGTCGAAAACCTCCTCTAAATTGTGGTTTCCTAAAGGTGCCTCTGACTTGTGGGGAATAGAGCGCGCCCACGGCTTTGACCGTGTCTGTGTCTTTTTTCAACTTCTCCATTGCTGTGTCAACTTCCGGCCCAAACAACTGTTCCTGATTAAATGGCATGTTCGACACCGCTTGTTGGAACTCTGGCTTGAATCCAGAACTTCTTAACCACGCATGTCTGCGAATAGTTACCGCCGTGTTGACCGTTCGTGCTGCCGTGTCTGCCGAGTCTAGTGTGGACCTTATCTAATTGTTAGATATGGCCTGACCTTCTTCCACGACCTGTTGAGCACGTTTCTGATGTTCCTTGGGCAAGTGCTGTATGATGTGTTGCATCTCGTCCCAGTGTGCCCTGTCGTAGCTGTGAGAAGGTAGCCTCTTTCTAGCCTTGTTACCCCCACTTTTGGCCTGTTTGTGAGTGTATGTCAGGATGTTTGTCACTGTTTTCACTGTCTCACTGGGATCCTGATAGCCAGGCCTCAGTGCTCATAGTGAAAACACTATGTTTTCAGTATGGTTGTTATGTGTCACTGGGATCCTGCTGGTCAGGACCCCAGTGCTCATAGGTTTGTGGCCTATATGTATGTGTCACTGGGACCCTGTCACACAGGGCCCCAGTGCTCATAGGTGTGCATGTATATGTTCCCTGTGTGGTGCCTAACTGTCTCACTGAGGCTCTGCTAACCAGAACCTCAGTGGTTATGCTCTCTCATTACTTCCAAATTGTCACTGACAGGCTAGTGACCATTTTTACCAATTTACATTGGCTTACTGGAACACCCTTATAATTCCCTAGTATATGGTACTGAGGTACCCAGGGTATTGGGGTTCCAGGAGATCCCTATGGGCTGCAGCATTTCTTTTGCCACCCATAGGGAGCTCTGACAATTCTTACACAGGCCTGCCACTGCAGCCTGAGTGAAATAACGTCCACGTTATTTCACAGCCATTTTACACTGCACTTAAGTAACTTATAAGTCACCTATATGTCTAACCTTTACCTGGTAAAGGTTAGGTGCAAAGTTACTTAGTGTGAGGGCACCCTGGCACTAGCCAAGGTGCCCCCACATTGTTCAGAGCCAATTCACTGAACTTTGTGAGTGCGGGGACACCATTACACGCGTGCACTACATATAGGTCACTACCTATATGTAGCTTCACCATGGTAACTCCGAATATGGCCATGTAACATGTCTATGATCATGGAATTGCCCCCTCTATGCCATCCTGGCATTGTTGGTACAATTCCATGATCCCAGTGGTCTGTAGCACAGACCCTGGTACTGCCAGACTGCCCTTCCTGGGGTTTCACTGCAGCTGCTGCTGCTGCCAACCCCTCAGACAGGCAGCTGCCCTCCTGGGGTCCAGCCAGGCCTGGCCCAGGATGGCAGAACAAAGAACTTCCTCTGAGAGAGGGTGTGACACCCTCTCCCTTTGGAAAATGGTGTGAAGGCAGGGGAGGAGTAGCCTCCCCCAGCCTCTGGAAATGCTTTGTTGGGCACAGATGTGCCCAATTCTGCATAAGCCAGTCTACACCGGTTCAGGGACCCCTTAGCCCCTGCTCTGGCGCGAAACTGGACAAAGGAAAGGGGAGTGACCACTCCCCTGACCTGCACCTCCCCTGGGAGGTGTCCAGAGCTCCTCCAGTGTGCTCCAGACCTCTGCCATCTTGGAAACAGAGGTGCTGCTGGCACACTGGACTGCTCTGAGTGGCCAGTGCCACCAGGTGACGTCAGAGACTCCTTGTGATAGGCTCCTTCAGGTGTTAGTAGCCTTTCCTCTCTCCTAGGTAGCCAAACCCTCTTTTCTGGCTATTTAGGGTCTCTGTCTCTGGGGAAACTTTAGATAACGAATGCATGAGCTCAGCCGAGTTCCTCTGCATCTCCCTCTTCACCTTCTGATAAGGAATCGACCGCTGACCGCGCTGGAAGCCTGCAAACCTGCAACATAGTAGCAAAGACGACTACTGCAACTCTGTAACGCTGATCCTGCCGCCTTCTCGACTGTTTTCCTGCTTGTGCATGCTGTGGGGGTAGCCTGCCTCCTCTCTGCACCAGAAGCTCCGAAGAAATCTCCCGTGGGTCGACGGAATCGTCCCCCTGCAACCGCAGGCACCAAAAAGCTGCATCTCCGGTCCCTTGGGTCTCCTCTCAGCACGACGAGCGAGGTCCCTCGAATCCAGCGACACCGTCCAAGTGACCCCCACAGTCCAGTGACTCTTCAGCCCAAGTTTGGTGGAGGTAAGTCCTTGCCTCACCTCGCTGGGCTGCATTGCTGGGAACCACGACTTTGCAAGCTTCTCCGGCCCCTGTGCACTTCCGGCGGAAATCCTCTGTGCACAGCCAAGCCTGGGTCCACGGCACTCTAACCTGCATTGCACGACTTTCTAAGTTGGTCTCCGGCGACGTGGGACTCCTTTGTGCAACTTCGGCGAGCACCGTTTCACGCATCCTCGTAGTGCCTGTTTCTGGCACTTCTCCGGGTGCTACCTGCTTCAGTGAGGGCTCTTTGTCTTGCTCGACGTCCCCTCTCTCTGCAGGTCCAATTTGCGACCTCCTGGTCCCTCCTGGGCCCCAGCAGCGTCCAAAAACGCCAAACGCACGATTTGCGTGTAGCAAGGCTTGTTGGCGTCCATCAGGCGGGAAAACACTTCTGCACGACTCTCCAAGGCGTGGGGGATCCATCCTCCAAAGGGGAAGTCTCTAGCCCTTGTCGTTCCTGCAGTATTCACAGTTCTTCAGCCTAGTAAGAGCTTCTTTGCACCAACCGCTGGCATTTCTTGGGCATCTGCCCATCTCCGAGCTGCTTGTGACTTTTGGACTTGGTCCCCTTGTTCCACAGGTACCTTCAGACAGGAATCCATCGTTGTTGCATTGCTGATTTGTGTTTTCCTTGCATTCTCCCTCTAACACGACTATTTTGTCCTTAGGGGAACTTTGGTGCACTTTGCACTCACTTTTCAGGGTCTTGGGGAGGGTTATTTTTCTAACTCTCACTATTTTCTAATAGTCCCAGCGACCCTCTACAAGGTCACATAGGTTTGGGGTCCATTCGTGGTTCGCATTCCACTTTTGGAGTATATGGTTTGTGTTGCCCCTATCCCTATGTTTCCCCATTGCATCCTATTGTAACTATACATTGTTTGCACTGTTTTCTAAGACTATACTGCATATTTTTGCTATTGTGTATATATATCTTGTGTATATTTCCTATCCTCTCACTGAGGGTACACTCTAAGATACTTTGGCATATTGTCATAAAAATAAAGTACCTTTATTTTTAGTATAACTGTGTATTGTGTTTTCTTATGATATTGTGCATATGACACTAAGTGGTACTGTAGTAGCTTCACACGTCTCCTAGTTCAGCCTAAGCTGCTCTGCTAAGCTACCATTATCTATCAGCCTAAGCTGCTAGACACCCTATACACTAATAAGGGATAACTGGGCCTGGTGCAAGGTGCAAGTACCCCTTGGTACTCACTACAAGCCAGTCCAGCCTCCTACATTGGTTGTGCAGCGGTGGGATAAGTGCTTTGAGACTACTTACCACTCTTGTCATTGTACTTTTCATAAGAGAAAAATATACAAAACAAGGTCAGTGTATATACACATAGCCAAAAAGTTTTGCATTTCCTCTTTTCACTCTTTTCTAAGTGCTGAAAAGTACTTCTAAACTTTCAAAAAGTTCTTAAAAGTTTAAAAAGTTTTTTTCTGTCTTTCCAAAAAGTTCTGAAAACTTTTTTCTCTTTGTCTATCACTTTAACTCTCTCTAAAAATGTCTGGCACAGGCCAAAAAGTTGAACTGTCCAAACTTGCATATGATCACCTTAGCTGGAAAGGAGCAAGGAGTCTCTGCATAGAGAGAGGTTTGAGTGTAGGGAAGAATCCTTCTTTAGAACTGTTAATTAATATGCTTAGAGTACAGGATAAGGCCATAAGTGCCCAATCTGTAGAAAAAGTAGCTAATGGTTCTCAATCTGATCCAGGGACTCCCCCAGGAAAAGGTTCAGGAAAGAAACTTCTCAGCCTGCCCATTACTAGACAGTCTAGCATAGTTGGTACAGAGGTTGAATCACATCATACTGATGATGTGCTCTCACATTATACTGGTAGCCAAGCTGTTAGGGTGCCCTCTGTAAGGGACAGGTCTCCTTCTGTTCATTCCCATCATACCTCTGTATCTAGAAATGTCCCTCCCACCCACCCTGATGACAGATTGTTAGAAAGGGAGCTCAATAGATTGAGAGTGGAACAAACCAGACTGAAGCTCAAGAAGCAACAGCTGGATTTGGATAGACAGTCTTTAGAATTAGAGAAGGAAAGACAGAAGTTGGGTTTAGATACCCATGGTGGCAGCAGCAGTATTCCCCATAGTCATCCTGCAAAAGAGCATGATTCCAGGAATCTGCACAAGATAGTTCCCCCTTATAAGGAGGGGGATGACATTAACAAGTGGTTTGCTGCACTTGAGAGGGCCTGTGCTGTACAGGATGTCCCTCAAAAGCAGTGGGCTGCTATCCTATGGCTATCATTTACTGGAAAAGGTAGGGATAGGCTCCTTACTGTAAAAGAAAATGATGCTAATAATTTCCAAGTTCTTAAGAATGCACTCCTGGATGGTTATGGCTTAACCACTGAACAGTACAGGATAAAGTTCAGAGAGACCAAAAAGGAGTCTTCACAAGACTGGGTTGATTTCATTGACCAGGCAGTGAAGGCCTTGGAGGGGTGGTTACATGGCAGTAAAGTTACTGATTATGAAAGCCTGTATAACACAATCCTGAGAGAGCATATACTTAATAATTGTGTGTCTGATTTGTTGCACCAGTACCTGGTAGACTCTGATCTGACCTCTCCCCAAGAATTGGGAAAGAAGGCAGACAAATGGGTCAGAACAAGGGTGAACAGAAAAGTTCATACAGGGGGTGACAAAGATGGCAATAAGAAGAAAGATGGTGAAAAATCTCAAGATAAGCATGGGGATAAGGGTAAAACCAAAGATCCCACTTCAAATCTTAAACACTCTTCAGAGGGTGGGGATAAAACAAATTCTTCCTCTTCTTCCCAACCTGCACACATTAAAAAGCCTTGGTGCTTTGTGTGTAAAAACAGAGGCCATAGGCCAGGGGATAAGTCCTGTCCAGGTAAACCCCCTGAGCCTACCACCACTAATACATCAAGCTCTAGTGCCCCTAGCAGTAGTGGTACTAGTGGTGGGACTGCTGGCAACAGTCAAGCAAAGGGTGTAGTTGGGTTCACTTATGGGTCCATAGTGGAAACTGATGTAATCAGTCCCAAGACAGTTTCTGTCACACCTAGTGGCATTGGCCTTGCCACACTGGCTGCTTGTCCCCTTACAATGGATAAGTACAGGCAGACAGTTTCAATAAATGGTGTTGAGGCCTTGGCCTACAGGGACACAGGTGCCAGTTTCACTTTGGTGACTGAAAACCTAGTGCCTCCTGAACAACACATCATTGGACAACAGTATAAAATTATTGATGTCCATAACTCCACTAAGTTTCTTCCCTTAGCTATAATTCAGTTTAGTTGGGGTGGAGTTACTGGCCCTAAGCAGGTGGTGGTATCACCTAGCTTACCTGTAGACTGTCTCTTAGGTAATGACCTAGAGGCCTCAGGTTGGGCTGATGTAGAGTTTTATGCCCATGCAGCCATGCTGGGCATCCCTGAGGAATTGTTCCCTCTCATTTCAAGTGAAATGAAAAAGCAAAGGAGAGAAGGCCTGAAAACTCAGGATCCCTCTCCATCAACAGGTAAAAAGGGTATCACAGTATCCCCTAACCACCCTACCATTCAGGATACTATTCCTGTGGTGGGAGAAACCTCTCCTGGGGTGGCACCTGTTCCAAGGGAATCATCAGCTGGCATAGCTGGACTCCCTGAGGTAGAAGTACCTCTCTGTGGGATAACTAACATTGGTGACAAAAAGAGCACCATTTTAGTTAACATGGAGCATCCCTCCAACCCTCCCAGAGAAACTTTAGTGCAGAAACCCTGTACTGCCTCACAACACTTAGGACAGCATCCCTGCCCTAGTGTGGAGCTCATAGGACAGCATCCCTGCCCTGCTCCAACTCAAGAGAAACAGCATCCCTGTTCTCTCTTCCAGCCAAATGGACAAAGTTTTTGTCCAGCTATGGCTTTACTGAGACAGCATCCCTGTCTGGCATTTCCATCATTACAAATAGGTTCAGTGGATAATTCCCACTGCTCTAAACTAAAACTTACTGATAGAAACTCTGAAAATACATCTTCACATTGTTGGTTAGCTAAAAAACTTCAAACACAGTGGTTTACATCCCCACAGGGAAGTAACCATATAGTGGATGATAAAGGGAGTAACCAGTCTATTGCAGAGCTACTCTCTACTTATCACCACTTGGCCAGTTGAGACTTTATTGTCTAAGGTTAGCCTTATTGTCCTTCGTTTGGGGGGGGGTTGTGTGAGAAGGTAGCCTCTTTCTAGCCTTGTTACCCCCACTTTTGGCCTGTTTGTGAGTGTATGTCAGGATGTTTGTCACTGTTTTCACTGTCTCACTGGGATCCTGATAGCCAGGCCTCAGTGCTCATAGTGAAAACACTATGTTTTCAGTATGGTTGTTATGTGTCACTGGGATCCTGCTGGTCAGGACCCCAGTGCTCATAGGTTTGTGGCCTATATGTATGTGTCACTGGGACCCTGTCACACAGGGCCCCAGTGCTCATAGGTATGCATGTATATGTTCCCTGTGTGGTGCCTAACTGTCTCACTGAGGCTCTGCTAACCAGAACCTCAGTGGTTATGCTCTCTCATTACTTCCAAATTGTCACTGACAGGCTAGTGACCATTTTTACCAATTTACATTGGCTTACTGGAACACCCTTATAATTCCCTAGTATATGGTACTGAGGTACCCAGGGTATTGGGGTTCCAGGAGATCCCTATGGGCTGCAGCATTTCTTTTGCCACCCATAGGGAGCTCTGACAATTCTTACACAGGCCTGCCACTGCAGCCTGAGTGAAATAACGTCCACGTTATTTCACAGCCATTTTACACTGCACTTAAGTAACTTATAAGTCACCTATATGTCTAACCTTTACCTGGTAAAGGTTAGGTGCAAAGTTACTTAGTGTGAGGGCACCCTGGCACTAGCCAAGGTGCCCCCACATTGTTCAGAGCCAATTCACTGAACTTTGTGAGTGCGGGGACACCATTACACGCGTGCACTACATATAGGTCACTACCTATATGTAGCTTCACCATGGTAACTCCGAATATGGCCATGTAACATGTCTATGATCATGGAATTGCCCCCTCTATGCCATCCTGGCATTGTTGGTACAATTCCATGATCCCAGTGGTCTGTAGCACAGACCCTGGTACTGCCAGACTGCCCTTCCTGGGGTTTCACTGCAGCTGCTGCTGCTGCCAACCCCTCAGACAGGCAGCTGCCCTCCTGGGGTCCAGCCAGGCCTGGCCCAGGATGGCAGAACAAAGAACTTCCTCTGAGAGAGGGTGTGACACCCTCTCCCTTTGGAAAATGGTGTGAAGGCAGGGGAGGAGTAGCCTCCCCCAGCCTCTGGAAATGCTTTGTTGGGCACAGATGTGCCCAATTCTGCATAAGCCAGTCTACACCGGTTCAGGGACCCCTTAGCCCCTGCTCTGGCGCGAAACTGGACAAAGGAAAGGGGAGTGACCACTCCCCTGACCTGCACCTCCCCTGGGAGGTGTCCAGAGCTCCTCCAGTGTGCTCCAGACCTCTGCCATCTTGGAAACAGAGGTGCTGCTGGCACACTGGACTGCTCTGAGTGGCCAGTGCCACCAGGTGACGTCAGAGACTCCTTGTGATAGGCTCCTTCAGGTGTTAGTAGCCTTTCCTCTCTCCTAGGTAGCCAAACCCTCTTTTCTGGCTATTTAGGGTCTCTGTCTCTGGGGAAACTTTAGATAACGAATGCATGAGCTCAGCCGAGTTCCTCTGCATCTCCCTCTTCACCTTCTGATAAGGAATCGACCGCTGACCGCGCTGGAAGCCTGCAAACCTGCAACATAGTAGCAAAGACGACTACTGCAACTCTGTAACGCTGATCCTGCCGCCTTCTCGACTGTTTTCCTGCTTGTGCATGCTGTGGGGGTAGCCTGCCTCCTCTCTGCACCAGAAGCTCCGAAGAAATCTCCCGTGGGTCGACGGAATCGTCCCCCTGCAACCGCAGGCACCAAAAAGCTGCATCTCCGGTCCCTTGGGTCTCCTCTCAGCACGACGAGCGAGGTCCCTCGAATCCAGCGACACCGTCCAAGTGACCCCCACAGTCCAGTGACTCTTCAGCCCAAGTTTGGTGGAGGTAAGTCCTTGCCTCACCTCGCTGGGCTGCATTGCTGGGAACCGCGACTTTGCAAGCTTCTCCGGCCCCTGTGCACTTCCGGCGGAAATCCTCTGTGCACAGCCAAGCCTGGGTCCACGGCACTCTAACCTGCATTGCACGACTTTCTAAGTTGGTCTCCGGCGACGTGGGACTCCTTTGTGCAACTTCGGCGAGCACCGTTTCACGCATCCTCGTAGTGCCTGTTTCTGGCACTTCTCCGGGTGCTACCTGCTTCAGTGAGGGCTCTTTGTCTTGCTCGACGTCCCCTCTCTCTGCAGGTCCAATTTGCGACCTCCTGGTCCCTCCTGGGCCCCAGCAGCGTCCAAAAACGCCAAACGCACGATTTGCGTGTAGCAAGGCTTGTTGGCGTCCATCCGGCGGGAAAACACTTCTGCACGACTCTCCAAGGCGTGGGGGATCCATCCTCCAAAGGGGAAGTCTCTAGCCCTTGTCGTTCCTGCAGTATTCACAGTTCTTCAGCCTAGTAAGAGCTTCTTTGCACCAACCGCTGGCATTTCTTGGGCATCTGCCCATCTCCGAGCTGCTTGTGACTTTTGGACTTGGTCCCCTTGTTCCACAGGTACCTTCAGACAGGAATCCATCGTTGTTGCATTGCTGATTTGTGTTTTCCTTGCATTCTCCCTCTAACACGACTATTTTGTCCTTAGGGGAACTTTGGTGCACTTTGCACTCACTTTTCAGGGTCTTGGGGAGGGTTATTTTTCTAACTCTCACTATTTTCTAATAGTCCCAGCGACCCTCTACAAGGTCACATAGGTTTGGGGTCCATTCGTGGTTCGCATTCCACTTTTGGAGTATATGGTTTGTGTTGCCCCTATCCCTATGTTTCCCCATTGCATCCTATTGTAACTATACATTGTTTGCACTGTTTTCTAAGACTATACTGCATATTTTTGCTATTGTGTATATATATCTTGTGTATATTTCCTATCCTCTCACTGAGGGTACACTCTAAGATACTTTGGCATATTGTCATAAAAATAAAGTACCTTTATTTTTAGTATAACTGTGTATTGTGTTTTCTTATGATATTGTGCATATGACACTAAGTGGTACTGTAGTAGCTTCACACGTCTCCTAGTTCAGCCTAAGCTGCTCTGCTAAGCTACCATTATCTATCAGCCTAAGCTGCTAGACACCCTATACACTAATAAGGGATAACTGGGCCTGGTGCAAGGTGCAAGTACCCCTTGGTACTCACTACAAGCCAGTCCAGCCTCCTACAGTAGCGAGCAAGTAGGGCTTGCGAATTAGCAATCCGCCATTGATTGGTTGCTTGTGCTGCCACTTGTTTGCCTGCAGTGTCAAACTTTCTGCTCTTTGTCAGGCGGTGGAGCGTCTCCTGACGATTGAGAGTTTGCTCTCTTTCTTGCTGTTCCTACAACCACTGAGTCCGGTGTAAGTTGTTGTGTTCTGAACACAAGATCTGTTGGGGGAGGCTTGTACTTCTCAACCCTAGACGTGATAGCCCTTCCCTTAACTGGCTCCTGGAATACTTGTTTTGCATGTTTGAGCATACCCGGGAGCATTGGAAGACTCTGATAGGAAGCGTGGGTGGATGCTAAGGTGTTAAACAGGAAATCATTCTCTATTGGCTCTGAGTGCATTGCTATGTTGTGGAACTTAACTGCCCTGGATAGTACCTGCGTATATGCAGTACTGCCTTCTGGAGGTGACGGCTTGTTGGATAACAATCCGGACTGTTATCCGATACTGGTGCATCATATAAGTCCCATGCATCAGCATCATCCTGTGTCATCCCTGTATGTTTGGGTGACTGCACTGGCGGTGTTCCCACTGGTGACAGTTGTGGTGAGTGCGGTGGGGACGGTTGTGGTGAAAACCTTGGTGGTGGGGATTTGTCTCTAACCACCTTTGCCTTAGGCTGCATTTCTGTCTCCTGAAATGCAAGTTTCCTTTTAGATTTGATTGGAGGTAAAGTTTGTATTTTTCCAGTCTCTTTCTGGATATGTAACCTCCTTTGTGTATGGTCCGGTTCTTCCATACTTAATTCCTGCTCAAATCTATGTTCATGCATTTGGCCGGAAAGTCCTTGCTCTTCCGTGTAAGAGCCTAATTTTGGCTCCGAGGCTGCTTTTTTCGGTACCGAAGGTTTCGAAACAGTCTTTTTCGGTTCTGAGGTAACTTTTTTCACCTTGGGTGTGTCGAACTCTTGGTGCCGAGATTGTTCGGAGCCTGAATCTCGACCGGAGTCGGATGTCTTCGGCAGTTGAGTGGCCTTTTTCGGTGCCGATGGTTGGTCACCGTGTTTTCGATGGGTTAAGCCATGGCCTGCTGGTGGTGGCATCCCCTTGGCCTTTATGATCTTGGAGTGAGTCTTGGACGGGGCAGTTTTACTCAGTTTTCTGCGTTGTCCCTGGTCGCTCACTTTCGGAGTCGTCTGAGTCAGTTTCCAGGATGGAGATTCTTTCCTCCTCTTCGACGTCGATCTGTTCTCTTGGTGTCGATGCCAATTGCAGTCTTCTGGCTCTTCGATCGCGTAGGATCTTTTTCGATCGAAATGCCCGACAGGCCTCGCAAGTATCCTCCCTGTGTTCCAGTGATAGACACAGATTACAGACCAAGTGTTGGTCTGTATAAGGATACTTCGCGTGGCACTCCAGACAGAAGCGGAAGGGGGTTCGGTCCATTAGTTTTGACGATGGACGCGGTCGGGCCGACCAGGCCCGCTAAAGAGTGGAAGCCCCGAAGGGCCACCGGAGCGCTTCTACTATCGGTGTCGATATCATAACACTAAACCAGTATCGAGCGCGAACAATACTGTCGAATTTTCGATATCTAGCTAACTTTCCCGATTCGAAATACAGAGCGAAGAGGAACACGTCCGAACCCGATGGCGGAAAGAAAACAATCTAAGATGGAGTCGACGTCCATGCGCAATGGAGCCAAAAGGGAGGAGTCCCTCGGTCTCGTGACTCGAAAATACTTCTTTGAAGAAAAACAACTTGTAGCACTCTGAGACCAACACTAGATGGCAGGATAATGCACAGCATGTGTATCTGCAGCTACACATGCCATCGAACATATATATATGGAAAATGTCACTTATCCAGTGTACATCTGTTCGTGGCATGTAGTGCTGCAGATTCACATGCTATGCATAGCTCTTCCACCATCTAGTGTTGGGCTCGGAGTGTTACAAGTTGTTTTTCTTCGAAGAAGTGTTTTTGGAGTCACAGGATCGAGTGACTCCTCTCGGTTTCAGAGCGCATGGGCATCAACTCCATTGTTAGATTGTTTTCCCGCAGAGAGAGTGAAGAAAGGAGTGATAGAGTATAGGAATACTGTAAGGAAATGCCTCCTTGGCATGGTTACCCCCTGACTTTTTGCCTTTGCTGATGCTAAGTTTTGATTTGAAAGTGTGCTGAGGCCTGCTAACCAGGCCCCAGCACCAGTGTACTTTCCCTAACCTCTACTTTTGTTTCCACAATTGGCACACCCTGGCATCCAGGTTTCAGTTTTTGGTCCAAGGTAGCCCACCGTTGGGGGTTCAGAGCAACCCCAAAGTTATCACACCAGCAGCTCAGGGCCGGTCAGGTGCAAAGGTCAAAGAGGTGCCCAAAACACATAGGCTTCAATGGAGAGAAGGGGGTGCCCCGGTTCCAGTCTGCCAGCAGGTAAGTACCCGCGTCTTCGGAGGGCAGACCAGGGGGGTTTTGTAGTGCACCGGGGGGGACACAAGTCAGCACAAAGCAGTGCGGGGGCGGCCGGGTGCAGTGTGCAAACACGCGTCGGGTTTTCAATGTTTTTTTATGAGAGATCAAGGGATCTCTTCAGCGTTGCAGGCAGGCAAGGGGGGGGCTCCTCGGGGTAGCCACCACCTGGGCAAGGGAGGGGGCCTCCTGGGGGTCACTCCTGCACAGGAGTTCCGTTTCTTTAGGTGCTGGGGGCTGCGGGTGCAGGGTCTTTTCCAGCCGTCGGGAAATGGAGTTCAGGCAGTCGCGGTCAGGGGGAGCCTCGGGATTCCCTCTGCAGGCGTCGCTGTGGGGGCTCAGGGGGGACAACTTTGGTTACTCACAGTCTTGGAGTCGCCGGAGGGTCCTCCCTGAGGTGTTGGATCTCCACCAGTCGAGTCGGGGTCGCCGGGTGCAGTGTTGCAAGTCTCACGCTTCTTGCGGGGAGTTGCAGGGGTCTTTAAATCTGCTACTTGAAACAAAGTTGCAGTTCTTTTGGAGCAGGGCCGCTGTCCTCGGGAGTTTCTTGTCTTTCTCGAAGCAGGGCAGTCCTCAGAGGATTCAGAGGTCGCTGGTCCCTTGGAAAGCGTCGCTGGAGCAGGTTTCTTTGGAAGGCAGGAGACTGGCCGGTAAGTCTGGAGCCAAAGCAGTTGGTGTCTTCTGTTCTTCCTCTGCAGGGGTTTTTCAGCTCAGCAGTCCTCTTCTTCTTGTAGTTTCAGGAATCTAAATTCTTAGGTTCAGGGAAGCACTTAAAAACTAAATTAAAGGGCGTGTTTAGGTCTGGGGGGTTAGTAGCCAATGGCTACTAGCCCTGAGGGTGAGTACACCCTCTTTGTGCCTCCTCCCAAGGGGAGGGGGTCACATCCCTAATCCTATTGGGGGAATCCTCCATCTGCAAGATGGAGGATTTCTAAAAGTCAGAGTCACCTCAGCTCAGGACACCTTAAGGGCTGTCCTGACTGGCCAGTGACTCCTCCTTGTTGTTTTCTTTGTTTCCTCCGGCCTTGCCGCCAAAAGTGGGGGCCGTGGTCGGAGGGGGCGGGCAAATCCACTAGCTGGAGTGTCCTGCGGTGCTGTGACAAAGGGGTGAGCCTTTGAGGCTCACCGCCAGGTGTTACAGCTCCTGCCTGGGGGAGGTGTTAGCATCTCTACCCAGTGCAGGCTTTGTTACTGGCCTCAGAGTGACAAAGGCACTCTCCCCATGGGGCCAGCAACATGTCTCTAGTGTGGCAGGCTGCTGGAACCAGTCAGCCTACACAGATAGTCGGTTAAGGTTTCAGGGGGCACCTCTAAGGTGCCCTCTGGGGTGTAGTTTACAATAAAATGTACACTGGCATCAGTGTGCATTTATTGTGCTGAGAAGTTTGATACCAAACTTCCCAGTTTTCAGTGTAGCCATTATGGTGCTGTGGAGTTTGTGTAAAACAGACTCCCAGACCATATACTCTTATGGCTACCCTGCACTTACAATGTCTAAGGTATTGCTTAGACACTGTAGGGGCACAGTGCTCATGCACTGGTGCCCTCACCTATGGTATAGTGCACCCTGCCTTAGGGCTGTAAGGCCTACTAGAGGGGTGACTTATCTATACCTGCATAGGCAGTGAGAGGCTGGCATGGCACCCTGAGGGGAGTGCCATGTCGACTTACTCGTTTTGTTCTCACCAGCACACACAAGCTGGCAAGCAGTGTGTCTGTGCTGAGTGAGGGGTCTCCAGGGTGGCATAAGACATGCTGCAGCCCTTAGAGACCTTCCTTGGCATCAGGGCCCTTGGTACCAGGGGTACCACTTGCAAGGGACTTATCTGGATGCCAGGGTGTGCCAATTGTGGATACAAAAGTACAGGTTAGGGAAAGAACACTGGTGCTGGGGCCTGGTTAGCAGGCCTCAGCACACTTTCAATTCAAAACATAGCATCAGCAAAGGCAAAAAGTCAGGGGGTAACCATGCCAAGGAGGCATTTCCTTACACTGAGTCTTTCCTCAGTTTTTCTATGGCGGTATCGACTTCAAGGCCAAACAAATGCTTTTTACCAAAAGGCATGTTGAGTACTGTCAGCTGGATTTCTGGTTTAAAACCAGAAGAACGTAGCCATGCATGTCTTCGTACAGTAATGGCAGTATTGACACTTCTAGCTGCTGTATCTGCAGCATCAAGGGCAGACCGTATCTGATTATTGCTTACGGCCTGACCCTCCTCTACAATCTGCTGTGCCTTTTTCTGATGTTCCTTTGGGAAATGCTGTAGGAGTTCCTGCATCTCGTCCCAGTGGGCTCTACCGTATCTCGCAAGCAAGGCCTGCGAGTTGGCAATTCGCCACTGGTTCGCCGCCTGTGTGGCCACTCTCTTGCCAGCAGCATCAAATTTCCTACTCTCCTTATCAGGAGCATCCCCTGATGATTGGCTATTAGCACTCTTTCTGGAGGAACTTGGTGTGTAATATAATCAGGGTCTGTAGGAGCAGGTTTATATTTTTTGTCAATACGTGGAATAATTACTCTAGCTTTGACTGGCTCACAAAAAATTTGATCTGCATGTTTAACCATAACAGGTAACATAGGAAAGCATTGATATCTTGAGTGGGTGGAGGATAGAGTATTAAATAGAAAATCCTCTTCTATGGGCTCAGTGTGCGTAAGCACCCCATGGTATGCAGCTGCCCTGGAAACAACCAGCGTGTATGCAGTAGTGTCCTCTGGCGGAGAAAGCTTGGAAGGGTATAAATCAGGGTCATTGTCAGGAATAGGATCTGGGTCGTATAGATCCCAAGGATTCACTGTATCACCATGTGAATACTGCAAATTAGTTGGTGAAGGTAAAGGTGACGGGCTAGTGGGTGGAGGCCAAAAAGAAAGTTGTGGTGAATGATGGGAGAAGTAGGGGCAGGTGCTAGCTTCTTCTTTTAATACATTTTTGCTGGTGGTTGAGCAGTGCCTAATTGTTCCTGAAAGGCCAGCTTCCTTTTCGTTTGCAGAGGAAGTGCAGTAACTATTCTGCCAGTCTCTTTGTGGATGTGAATCCAGGATTGTCTTTCATCCATAACCTCAAGGATAGGCTGAATCTCAGTGTTCTGATCAGAAGGTCTATAAGATTGTTCATGTAGTGATTTTGAGCTCTGTTTGAGATGGCTCAAAAGTCCTTGCTCTTCTGAATAAGAAGATTTTTTCATTTCCGAAGATGGAAGCTTTTTCGGTCCTGAAAATGGAGTCTGTTGTTTCTGCTCTGAAGCAGGGTGTCGAGGCTTCGACTCCGAGGAGTGAGGAAGCTTACTCGAGTCCGAAGCAGAACTGTTCATGGATTTACTCGACTCCGATGCCGACGGAGGAGTGGCCTTTTTCGGTGCCGAACCCGAAGGTCAGTTGACAATAGTATTTTTTCCAGGTCCAACCATGGCTCTATGGCAGTGGTGTACCCAAGACCTTCGATGTTTTTTTTATTTTTATATGTGGGCGTAGGGGTAGACGTACTCGCATGCTGTCCAGCAGTGATAGGCCTATCTTCTTCCGATTCTTGTTCGGAGTCGGTGTCTCTGATGGAGACCGCTGTCTGCACCTGTTCTTCCTCCATGATGTTGAGATGTTCCGTACTCTTCTATGCCATTTCTAATCTTGTGGCTCTCGGATCACGCAGGGTTTTCTTGGATCGAAACGATCGACAGGCCTCAAAATCTTCTTCTTTGTGATCGGGAGAAAGACACAGGTTACTAACAAGGTGTTGGTCTGTGTAGGGAAATTGTGCGTGGCATCGAGGTCAAAATCAAAATGGAGTCCGATCCATCAGGCTTTGACGTGGAGCGAGAGAAAACACGTCCGAACCAGACAGCGGAAAGAAAACAATCTAACAATGAAGTCGATGCCCATGCGCGGTAGGACTAAGAGGAGGAGTCACTCAATCCCGTGACTCCGTAAAGACTTCTTTGAAGAAAAACAACTTTTAACACTCCGAGCCGAACACTAGATGGCGGAATAATGCATAGCATGTGTATTTGCAGCCACACATGCCATGGAATGAAAAAATATATATATATATATGGAAAATGTCACTTACCCAGTGTACATCTGTTCGTGGCATTAGTCGTTGCAGATTCACATGCTGTGCACATCCCGCCATCTGGTGTTGGGCTCGGAGTGTTACAAATTGTTTTTCCTCGAAGAAGTCTTTTCGAGTCACGAGACCGAGGGACTCCTCCCATTTCGACTCCATTGCGCATGGGCGTCCACTCCATCTTAGATTGTTTTCCCCGCAGAGGGTGAGGTAGGAGTTGTGTATGCTAGTAATAGTGCCCATGCAATGGAGTGAATACGTATGTACATAATTAAGCTTAAAGTAATATATTTACAAATGTTCCAAATCAACTTCTAAACGGCTACAGGCTCCCGGGGAGGCGGGTGGGCGCATGTGAATCTGCAGCGACTAATGCCACGAACAGATATACACTGGGTAAGTGACATTTTCCGTTCAATGGCATGTGTAGCTGCAGAGACACATGCTGTGCATAGACTAGTAAGCAGTTATCTCCCCAAAAGCGGTGGTTTAGCCTGTAGGAGTGGAAGTTGTTTGAAATAATGTTCGTAGTACAGCTTGACCTACTGTGGCCTGTTGTGCAGTTAACACATCTACACAGTAGTGTTTGGTAAATGTATGAGGCGTAGACCATGTTGCTGCCTTACATATTTCGTTTATTGGAATATTTCCTAGAAAGGCCATGGTAGCACCTTTCTTTCTGGTTGAGTGTGCCTTTGGTGTAATAGGCAGCTCTCTCTTTGCTTTAAGATAGCAGGTTTGAATACACTTAACTATCCATCTAGCAATGCCTTGTTTTGAAATTGGATTTCCTGTATGAGGTTTTTGAAAGGCAATAAATAGTTGTTTTGTTTTTCGAATTAGTTTTGTTCTGTCAATGTAGTACATTAGCGCTCTTTTGATGTCTAATGTATGTAGTGCTCTTTCAGGTACAGAATCTGGCTGTGGGAAGAACACTGGTAATTCTACCGTTTGATTCAAGTGGAACGGTGAGATAACTTTTGGTAAAAAGTTTGGATTTGTCCGTAGAACTACTTTATTCTTGAGTATTTGAATAAATGGTTCTTGTAAGGAAATGCCTCCTTGGCATGGTTGCCCCCTGACTTTTTGCCTTTGCTGATGCTATGTTTACAATTGAAAGTGTGCTGAGGCCTGCTAACCAGGCCCCAGCACCAGTGTTCTTTCCCTAACCTGTACTTTTGTATCCACAATTGGCAGACCCTGGCATCCAGATAAGTCCCTTGTAACTGGTACTTCTAGTACCAAGGGCCCTGATGCCAAGGAAGGTCTCTAAGGGCTGCAGCATGTCTTATGCCACCCTGGAGACCTCTCACTCAGCACAGACACACTGCTTGCCAGCTTGTGTGTGCTAGTGAGGACAAAACGAGTAAGTCGACATGGCACTCCCCTCAGGGTGCCATGCCAGCCTCTCACTGCCTATGCAGTATAGGTAAGCCACCCCTCTAGCAGGCCTTACAGCCCTAAGGCAGGGTGCACTATACCATAGGTGAGGGTACCAGTGCATGAGCATGGTACCCCTACAGTGTCTAAACAAAACCTTAGACATTGTAAGTGCAGGGTAGCCATAAGAGTATATGGTCTGGGAGTCTGTCAAACACGGACTCCACAGCGCCATAATGGCTACACTGAAAACTGGGAAGTTTGGTATCAAACTTCTCAGCACAATAAATGCACACTGATGCCAGTGTACATTTTATTGTAAAATACACCACAGAGGGCACCTTAGAGGTGCCCCCTGAAACTTAACCGACTGTCTGTGTAGGCTGACTAGTTCCAGCAGCCTGCCACACCAGAGACATGTTGCTGGCCCCATGGGGAGAGTGCCTTTGTCACTCTGAGGCCAGTAACAAAGCCTGCACTGGGTGGAGATGCTAACACCTCCCCCAGGCAGGAGCTGTGACACCTGGCGGTGAGCCTCAAAGGCTCACCCCTTTGTCACAGCCCAGCAGGGCACTCCAGCTTAGTGGAGTTGCCCGCCCCCTCCAGCCACGGCCCCCACTTTTGGCGGCAAGGCTGGAGGGAACAAAGAAAGCAACAAGGAGGAGTCACTGGCCAGTCAGGACAGCCCCTAAGGTGTCCTGAGCTGAGGTGACTCTAACTTTTAGAAATCCTCCATCTTGCAGATGGAGGATTCCCCCAATAGGGTTAGGATTGTGACCCCCTCCCCTTGGGAGGAGGCACAAAGAGGGTGTACCCACCCTCAGGGCTAGTAGCCATTGGCTACTAACCCCCCAGACCTAAACACGCCCTTAAATTTAGTATTTAAGGGCTACCCTGAACCCTAGAAAATTAGATTCCTGCAAACTACAAGAAGAAGGACTGCCTAGCTGAAAACCCCTGCAGAGGAAGACCAGAAGACGACAACTGCCTTGGCTCCAGAAACTCACCGGCCTGTCTCCTGCCTTCCAAAGATCCTGCTCCAGCGACGCCTTCCAAAGGGACCAGCGACCTCGACATCCTCTGAGGACTGCCCCTGCTTCGAAAAGACAAGAAACTCCCGAGGACAGCGGACCTGCTCCAAGAAAAGCTGCAACTTTGTTTCCAGCAGCTTTAAAGAACCCTGCAAGCTCCCCGCAAGAAGCGTGAGACTTGCAACACTGCACCCGGCGACCCCGACTCGGCTGGTGGCGATCCAACACCTCAGGAGGGACCCCAGGACTACTCTAAGACTGTGAGTACAAAAACCTGTCCCCCCTGAGCCCCCACAGCGCCGCCTGCAGAGGGAATCCCGAGGCTTCCCCTGACCGCGACTCTTTGAATCCTAAGTCCCGACACCTGGGAGAGACCCTGCACCCGCAGCCCCCAGGACCTGAAGGACCGGACTTTCACTGGAGGAGTGACCCCCAGGAGTCCCTCTCCCTTGATCAAGTGGAGGTTTCCCCGAGGAACCCCCCCCTTGCCTGCCTGCAGCGCTGAAGAGATCCCTAGATCTCCCATTGACTTCCATCACAAACCCGACGCTTGTTTCTACACTGCACCCGGCAGCCCCCGCGCTGCTGAGGGTGAAATTTCTGTGTGGGCTTGTGTCCCCCCCGGTGCCCTACAAAACCCCCCTGGACTGCCCTCCGAAGACGCGGGTACTTACCTGCAAGCAGACCGGAACCGGGGCACCCCCTTCTCTCCATTCTAGCCTATGTGTTTTGGGCACCACTTTGAACTCTGCACCTGACCGGCCCTGAGCTGCTGGTGTGGTGACTTTGGGGTTGCTCTGAACCCCCAACGGTGGGCTACCTTGGACCAAGAACTAAGCCCTGTAAGTGTCTTACTTACCTGGTTAACCTAACAAATACTTACCTCCCCTAGGAACTGTGAAAATTGCACTAAGTGTCCACTTTTAAAACAGCTATTTGTGAATAACTTGAAAAGTATACATGCAATTTTGATGATTTGAAGTTCCTAAAGTACTTACCTGCAATACCTTTCGAATAAGATATTACATGTAGAATTTGAACCTGTGGTTCTTAAAATAAACTAAGAAAAGATATTTTTCTATATAAAAACCTATTGGCTGGATTTGTCTCTGAGTGTGTGTACCTCATTTATTGTCTATGTGTATGTACAACAAATGCTTAACACTACTCCTTGGATAAGCCTACTGCTCGACCACACTACCACAAAATAGAGCATTAGTATTATCTATTTTTACCACTATTTTACCTCTAAGGGGAACCCTTGGACTCTGTGCATGCTATTCCTTACTTTGAAATAGCACATACAGAGCCAACTTCCTACAGTTCTTGTATAGTAAATGCTTGAATGTCTGTAAGGAAATGCCTCCTTGGCATGGTTGCCCTCTGACTTTTTGCCTTTGCTGATGCTATGTTTACAATTGAAAGTGTGCTGAGGCCTGCTAACCAGGCCCCAGCACCTGTGTTCTTTCCCTAACCTGTACTTTTGTATCCACAATTGGCAGACCCTGGCATCCAGATAAGTCCCTTGTAATTGGTACTTCTAGTACCAAGGGCCCTGATGCCAAGGAAGGTCTCTAAGGGCTGCAGCATGTCTTATGCCACCCTGGAGACCTCTCACTCAGCACAGACACACTGCTTGCCAGCTTGTGTGTGCTAGTGAGGACAAAACGAGTAAGTCGACATGGCACTCCCCTCAGGGTGCCATGCCAGCCTCTCACTGCCTATGCAGTATAGGTAAGACACCCCTCTAGCAGGCCTTACAGCCCTAAGGCAGGGTGCACTATACCATAGGTGAGGGTACCAGTGCATGAGCACTGTACCCCTACAGTGTCTAAGCAAAACCTTAGACATTGTAAGTGCAGGGTAGCCATAAGAGTATATGGTCTGGGAGTCTGTTTTACACGAACTCCACAGCACCATAATGGCTACACTGAAAACTGGGAAGTTTGGTATCAAACTTCTCAGCACAATAAATGCACACTGATGCCAGTGTACATTTTATTGCAAAATACACCCCAGAGGGCACCTTAGAGGTGCCCCCTGAAACTTAACCGACTGTCTGTGAAGGCTGACTAGTTCCAGCAGCCTGCCACACTAGAGACATGTTGCTGGCCCCATGGGGAGAGTGCCTTTGTCACTCTGAGGCCAGTAACAAAGCCTGCACTGGGTGGAGATGCTAACACCTCCCCCAGGCAGGAGCTGTAACACCTGGCGGTGAGCCTCAAAGGCTCACCCCTTTGTCACAGCACCGCAGGACACTCCAGCTAGTGGAGTTGCCCGCCCCCTCCGGCCCCGGCCCCCACTTTTGGCGGCAAGGCCGGAGAAAATAATGAGAATAACAAGGAGGAGTCACTGGCCAGTCAGGACAGCCCCTAAGGTGTCCTGAGCTGAGGAGACTCTAACTTTTAGAAATCCTCCATCTTGCAGATGGAGGATTCCCCCAATAGGATTAGGGATGTGACCCCTGTAGGAAGTTGGCTCTGTATGCACTATTTCAAAGTAAGGAATAGTATGCACAGAGTCCAAGGGTTCCCCTTAGAGGTAAGATAGTGGCAAAAAGAGATAATACTAATGCTCTATTTTGTGGTAGTGTGGTCGAGCAGTAGGCTTATCCAAGGAGTAGTGTTAAGCATTTGTTGTACATACACATAGACAATAAATGAGGTCCACACACTCAGAGACAAATCCAGCCAATAGGTTTTTATATAGAAAAATATATTTTCTTAGTTTATTTTAAGAACCACAGGTTCAAATTCTACATGTAATATCTCATTCGAAAGGTATTGCAGGTAAGTACTTTAGGAACTTCAAATCATCAAAATTGCATGTATACTTTTCAAGTTATTCACAAATAGCTGTTTTAAAAGTGGACACTTAGTGCAATTTTCACAGTTCCTAGGGGAGGTAAGTATTTGTTAGGTTAACCAGGTAAGTAAGACACTTACAGGGCTTAGTTCTTGGTCCAAGGTAGCCCACCGTTGGGGGTTCAGAGCAACCCCAAAGTCACCACACCAGCAGCTCAGGGCCGGTCAGGTGCAGAGTTCGAAGTGGTGCCCAAAACACATAGGCTAGAATGGAGTGAAGGGGGTGCCCCGGTTCCGGTCTGCTTGCAGGTAAGTACCCGCGTCTTCGGAGGGCAGACCAGGGGGGTTTTGTAGGGCACCGGGGGGGACACCAGCCCACACAGAGATTTCACCCTCAGCAGCGCGGGGGCGGCCGGGTGCAGTGTAGGAACAGGCGTCGGGTTCGCAATGTTAGTCTATGAGAGATCTCGGGATCTCTTCAGCGCTGCAGGCAGGCAAGGGGGGGGTTCCTCGGGGAAACCTCCACTTGGTCAAGGGAGAGGGACTCCTGGGGGTCACTCCTCCAGTGAAAGTCCGGTCCTTCAGGTCCTGGGGGCTGCGGGTGCAGGGTCTCTCCCAGGTGTCGGGACTTGGGATTCAAAGAGTCGCGGTCAGGGGAAGCCTCGGGATTCCCTCTGCAGGCGGCGCTGTGGGGGCTCAGGGGGGACAGGTTTTTGTACTCACAGTCTTAGAGTAGTCCTGGGGTCCCTCCTGAGGTGTTGGATCGCCACCAGCCGAGTCGGGGTCGCCGGGTGCAGTGTTGCAAGTCTCACGCTTCTTGCGGGGAGCTTGCAGGGTTCTTTAAAGCTGCTGGAAACAAAGTTGCAGCTTTTCTTGGAGCAGGTCCGCTGTCCTCGGGAGTTTCTTGTCTTTTCGAAGCAGGGGCAGTCCTCAGAGGATGTCGAGGTCGCTGGTCCCTTTGGAAGGCGTCGCTGGAGCAGGATCTTTGGAAGGCAGGAGACAGGCCGGTGAGTTTCTGGAGCCAAGGCAGTTGTCGTCTTCTGGTCTTCCTCTGCAGGGGTTTTTCAGCTAGGCAGTCCTTCTTCTTGTAGTTGCAGGAATCTAATTTTCTAGGGTCCAGGGTAGCCCTTAAATACTAAATGTAAGGGCGTGTTTAGGTCTGGGGGGTTAGTAGCCAATGGCTACTAGCCCTGAGGGTGGGTACACCCTCTTTGTGCCTCCTCCCAAGGGGAGGGGGTCACAATCCTAACCCTATTGGGGGAATCCTCCATCTGCAAGATGGAGGATTTCTAAAAGTCAGAGTCACCTCAGCTCAGGACACCTTAGGGGCTGTCCTGACTGGCCAGTGACTCCTCCTTGTTGCTTTCTTTGTTCCCTCCAGCCTTGCCGCCAAAAGTGGGGGCCGTGGCCGGAGGGGGCGGGCAACTCCACTAAGCTGGAGTGCCCTGCTGGGCTGTGACAAAGGGGTGAGCCTTTGAGGCTCACCGCCAGGTGTTACAGCTCCTGCCTGGGGGAGGTGTTAGCATCTCCACCCAGTGCAGGCTTTGTTACTGGCCTCAGAGTGACAAAGGCACTCTCCCCATGGGGCCAGCAACATGTCTCTGGTGTGGCAGGCTGCTGGAACTAGTCAGCCTACACAGACAGTCGGTTAAGTTTCAGGGGGCACCTCTAAGGTGCCCTCTGTGGTGTATTTTACAATAAAACGTACACTGGCATCAGTGTGCATTTATTGTGCTGAGAAGTTTGATACCAAACTTCCCAGTTTTCAGTGTAGCCATTATGGTGCTGTGGAGTTCGTGTTTGACAAACTCCCAGACCATATACTCTTATGGCTACCCTGCACTTACAATGTCTAAGGTTTTGTTTAGACACTGTAGGGGTACCATGCTCATGCATTGGTACCCTCACCTATGGTATAGTGCACCCTGCCTTAGGGCTGTAAGGCCTGCTAGAGGGGTGTCTTACCTATACTGCATAGGCAGTGAGAGGCTGGCATGGCACCCTGAGGGGAGTGCCATGTCGACTTACTCGTTTTGTCCTCACTAGCACACACAAGCTGGCAAGCAGTGTGTCTGTGCTGAGTGAGAGGTCTCCAGGGTGGCATAAGACATGCTGCAGCCCTTAGAGACCTTCCTTGGCATCAGGGCCCTTGGTACTAGAAGTACCAGTTACAAGGGACTTATCTGGATGCCAGGGTCTGCCAATTGTGGATACAAAAGTACAGGTTAGGGAAAGAACACTGGTGCTGGGGACTGGTTAGCAGGCCTCAGCACACTTTCAATTGTAAACATAGCATCAGCAAAGGCAAAAAGTCAGGGGGCAACCATGCCAAGGAGGCATTTCCTTACAACCCCCCTCCCCTTGGGAGGAGGCACAAAGAGGGTGTACTCACCCTCAGGGCTAGTAGCCATTGGCTACTAACCCCCCAGACCTAAACACGCCCTTAAATTTAGTATTTAAGGGCTCCCCTGAACCTAAGAATTTAGATTCCTGCAACCACAAGAAGAAGGGCTGCCTAGCTGAAAACCCCTGCAGAGGAAGACCAGAAGACAACAACTGCCTTGGCTCCAGAAACTCACCGGCCTGTCTCCTGCCTTCCAAAGAACTCTGCTCCAGCGACGCCTTCCAAAGGGACCAGCGACCTCTGCATCCTCTGAGGACTGCCCTGCTTCGACGACGACAAGAAACTCCCGAGGACAGCGGACCTGCTCCAAAAAGACTGCAACTTTGTTTCAAGAAGCAGCTTTAAAGAACCCTGCAACTCCCCGCAAGAAGCGTGAGGCTTGCAACACTGCACCCGGCGACCCCGACTCGGCTGGTGGAGAACCAACACCTCAGGGAGGACCCCCGGACTACTCTACGACTGTGAGTACCAAAACCTGTCCCCCCTGAGCCCCCACAGCGCCGCCTGCAGAGGGAATCCCGAGGCTTCCCCTGACCGCGACTCTCTGAAACCTAAGTCCCGACGCCTGGAAAGGACCCTGCACCCGCAGCCCCCAGGACCTGAAGGACCGGACTTTCACTGCAGAAGTGACCCCCAGGAATCCCTCTCCCTTGCCCAAGTGGAGGTTTCCCCGAGGAAGCCCCCCCTTGCCTGCCTGCAGCGCTGAAGAGATCCCTCGATCTCTCATTGACTTACATTGCGAACCCGACGCTTGTTCTAACACTGCACCCGGCCGCCCCCGCGCCGCTGAGGGTGAAATTTCTGTGTGGGCTTGTGCCCCCCCCGGTGCCCTACAAAACCCCCCTGGTCTGCCCTCCGAAGACGCGGGTACTTACCTGCAAGTAGACCGGAACCGGGGCACCCCCTTCTCTCCATTCTAGCCTATGCGTTTTGGGCACCACTTTGAACTCTGCACCTGACCGGCCCTGAGCTGCTGGTGTGGTAACTTTGGGGTTGCTCTGAACCCCCGACGGTGGGCTACCGTGGACCAAGAACTGAACCCTGTAAGTGTCTTACTTATCTGGTAAAACGAACAAAAACTTACCTCCCCCAGGAACTGTGAAAATTGAACTAAGTGTCCACTTTTGAAATAGCTATTTGTGAATAACTTGAAAGGTATACATGCAATTGAAATGATTCAAAGTTCCTAATGTACTTACCTGCAATACCTTTCAAACAAGATATTACATGTTAAATTTGAACCTGTGGTTCTTAAAATAAACTAAGAAAAGATATTTTTCTATACAGAACCTACTGGCTGGATTTGTCTCTGAGTGTGTGTACCTCATTTATTGTCTATGTGTATGTACAACAAATGCTTAACACTACTCCTTGGATAAGCCTACTGCTCGACCACACTACCACAAAATAGAGCATTAGTATTATCTATTTTTACCACTATTTTACCTCTAAGGGGAACCCTTGGACTCTGTGCATGCTATTCCTTACTTTGAAATAGCACATACAGAGCCAACTACCTACATTGGTGGATCAGCGGTGGGGTACAAGACTTTGCATTTGCTGGACTACTCAGCCAATACCTGATCACACGACAAATTCCAAAATTGTCATTAGAAATTGATTTTTGCAATTTGAAAAGTTTTCTAAAGTCTTAAAAGACCTGCTAGGGCCTTGTGTTAGATCCTGTTTAGCATTTCTTTTAGAGTTTAAAAGTTTGTAAAAGTTTGAATTAGATTCTAGAACCAGTTTTAGTTTCTTAAAAAGTATTCCAACTTTTAGAAGCAAAATGTCTAGCACAGATGTGACTGTGGTGGAACTCGACACCACACCTTACCTCCATCTACAGATGAGAGAGCTAAGGTCACTCTGTAAACTAAAGAAAATAGCAATGGGCCCCAAACCTACCAAAGTACAGCTCCAGGAGCTTTTGGCAGAGTTTGAAAAGGCCAACCCCTCTGAGGATGGCAACTCAGAGGATGAAGATAGTGACTTGGAGGGAAATTCCCCCCCTCCAGTCCTACTTAGGGAGAGCAGGGCTTCTCAAGCCCTGACTCCACAAATAATAGTCAGAGATGCTGGTTCCCTCACAGGAGGGACCAACAACTCTGAAATCACTGAGGATAACCCCAGTGAAGAGGACATCCAGTTAGCCAGGATGGCCAAAAGATTGGCTTTGGAAAGACAGATCCTAGTCATAGAGAGGGAAAGACAAGAGATGGGCCTAGGACCCATCAATGGTGGCAGCAACATAAATAGGGTCAGAGATTCTCCTGACATGTTGAAAATCCCTAAAGGGATTGTAACTAAATATGAAGATGGTGATGACATCACCAAATGGTTCACAGCTTTTGAGAGGGCTTGTGTAACCAGAAAAGTGAACAAATCTCACTGGGGTGCTCTCCTTTGGGAAATGTTCACAGGAAAGTGTAGGGATAGACTCCTCACACTCTCTGGAAAAGATGCAGAATCTTATGACCTCATGAAGGGTACCCTGATTGAGGGCTTTGGATTCTTCACTGAGGAGTATAGGATTAGATTCAGGGGGGCTCAAAAATCCTCGAGCCAGACCTGGGTTGACTTTGTAGACTACTCAGTAAAAACACTAGATGGTTGGATTCAAGGCAGTGGTGTAAGTAATTATGATGGGCTGTACAATTTATTTGTGAAAGAACACCTGTTAAGTAATTGTTTCAATGATAAACTGCATCAGCATCTGGTAGACCTAGGACCAATTTCTCCCCAAGAATTGGGAAAGAAGGCGGACCATTGGGTCAAGACTAGGGTGTCCAAAACTTCCACAGGGGGTGACCAAAAGAAAGGGGTCACAAAACCTCCCCAGGGGAAGGGTGGTGAGACAGCCAAAAATAAAAATAGTAAAGAGTCTTCTACAGGCCCCCAAAAACCTGCACAGGAGGGTGGGCCCAGAGCCTCTTCACAAAACAATCCTGGGTACAAGGGTAAAAACTTTGATCCCAAAAAGGCCTGGTGTCGAAACTGTAGTCAGTCTGGACACCAAACTGGAGACAAGGCCTGTCCCAAGAAAAGTTCCACTCCAAACTCCAATCCAGGTAACACTGGAATGGCTAGTCTCCAAGTGGGATCAACAGTGTGCCCAGAGCAAATCAGGGTCCACACTGAAGCTACTCTAGTCTCTGAGGGTGGGGTGGATTTCGCCACACTAGCTGCCTGGCCTCCTAACATGCAAAAATACAGGCAGCAGCTCTTTATTAATGGGACAAGTGTAGAGGGCCTGAGGGATACAGGTGCCAGTGTCACCATGGTGACAGAGAAACTGGTTTCCCCTGGCCAATACCTGACTGGAAAAACTTATACAGTCACCAACGCTGACAATCAGACTAAAGCACATCCCATGGCAATGGTAACTTTAGAATGGGGAGGGGTCAATGGCCTGAAACAGGTGGTGGTCTCCTCAAACATCCCAGTAGACTGTCTGCTTGGAAATGACCTGGAGTCCTCAGCATGGGCTGAGGTAGAACTAAAAACCCATGCAGCCATGCTGGGTATCCCTGAACTGGTGTGTGTAAAAACAAGAGCACAATGCAAGGCACAGGGTGAAAAAGTAGAGCTGGAGTCTGGAAAAATGGCCCAGCCTACCAAGAGAAAAGGAAAGTCAGTTGGGAAACCAACTGCAACACAGTCAGAAAAAGAGAACCTCTCTTCTCAGGAAGAAGTTCTGCCCTCTGAGGGAACTGAGCCTTTGGAGCTTGAACCTTATCAGGTTGAGCTCTTAGGCCCAGGGGGACCCTCAAGGGAAGAGCTGTGTAAGGGACAAGAAACCTGTCCCTCTCTTGAAGGCCTTAGGCAGCAAGCTGCTGAAGAGTCCAAGGGCAAGAAAAATGGAACACATAGGGTCTATTGGGAAGATGGACTCCTGTACACTGAGGCCAGAGACCCCAAGCCTGGTGCCACTAGGAGAGTGGTAGTGCCTCAGTCATTCAGAGAGTTTATTCTGACCTTAGCCCATGATATTCCCCTTGCTGGGCATTTGGGACAAACCAAGACGTGGGAGAGGTTAGTCAACCACTTCTACTGGCCCAATATGTCCCAGAAGATTAAGGAGTTTTGCCTCTCCTGCCCCACCTGTCAAGCCAGTGGTAAGACAGGGGGGCACCCAAAGGCCCCCCTCATTCCACTTCCAGTGGTGGGGGTCCCCTTTGAAAGAGTGGGTGTGGACATAGTTGGTCCACTGGAACCTCCCACAGCCTCAGGAAATATGTACATCCTAGTAGTAGTGGATCATGCTACTAGGTATCCTGAAGCTATTCCCCTTAGGTCGACTACTGCCCCTGCAGTAGCCAAGGCCCTCATTGGTATCTTTACCAGAGTGGGTTTCCCTAAGGAGGTGGTGTCTGACAGAGGTACCAACTTCATGTCAGCATACCTAAAACACATGTGGAATGAGTGTGGAGTGACTTACAAATTCACTACACCATACCATCCACAAACTAATGGCTTAGTTGAGAGATTCAACAAGACATTAAAAGGCATGATCATGGGTGTAGGAAGTTGGCTCTGTATGTGCTATTTCAAAGTAAGGAATAGCATGCACAGAGTCCAAGGGTTCCCCTTAGAGGTAAAATAGTGGTAAAAAGAGATAATACTAATGCTCTATTTTGTGGTAGTGTGGTCGAGCAGTAGGCTTATCCAAGGAGTAGTGTTAAGCATTTGTTGTACATACACATAGACAATAAATGAGGTACACACACTCAGAGACAAATCCAGCCAATAGGTTTTTATATAGAAAAATATCTTTTCTTAGTTTATTTTAAGAACCACAGGTTCAAATTCTACATGTAATATCTCATTCGAAAGGTATTGCAGGTACGTACTTTAGGAACTTCAAATCATCAAAATTGCATGTATACTTTTCAAGTTATTGACAAATAGCTGTTTTAAAAGTGGACACTTAGTGCAATTTTCACAGTTCCTAGGGGAGGTAAGTATTTGTTAGGTTAACCAGGTAAGTAAGACACTTACAGGGCTTAGTTCTTGGTCCAAGGTAGCCCACCGTTGGGGGTTCAGAGCAACCCCAAAGTCACCACACCAGCAGCTCAGGGCCGGTCAGGTGCAGAGTTCAAAGTGGTGCCCAAAACACATAGGCTAGAATGGAGAGAAGGGGGTGCCCCGGTTCCGGTCTGCTTGCAGGTAAGTACCCGCGTCTTCGGAGGGCAGACCAGGGGGGTTTTGTAGGGCACCGGGGGGGACACAAGTCCACACAGAAATTTCACCCTCAGCAGCGCGGGGGCGGCCGGGTGCAGTGTAGAAACAAGCGTCGGGTTTGCAATGTTAGTCTATGAGAGATCTCGGGATCTCTTCAGCGCTGCAGGCAGGCAAGGGGGGGGTTCCTCGGGGAAACCTCCACTTGGGCAAGGGAGAGGGACTCCTGGGGGTCACTTCTCCAGTGAAAGTCCGGTCCTTCAGGTCCTGGGGGCTGCGGGTGCAGGGTCTCTCCCAGGCGTCGGGACTTTAGGTTCAAAGAGTCGCGGTCAGGGGAAGCCTCGGGATTCCCTCTGCAGGCGGCGCTGTGGGGGCTCAGGGGGGACAGGTTTTGGTACTCACAGTATCAGAGTAGTCCTGGGGTCCCTCCTGAGGTGTTGGATCGCCACCAGCCGAGTCGGGGTCGCCGGGTGCAGTGTTGCAAGTCTCACGCTTCTTGCGGGGAGCTTGCAGGGTTCTTTAAAGCTGCTGGAAACACAGTTGCAGCTTGTCTTGGAGCAGGTCCGCTGTCCTCGGGAGTTTCTTGTCTTTTCGAAGCAGGGGCAGTCCTCAGAGGATGTCGAGGTCGCTGGTCCCTTTGGAAGGCGTCGCTGGAGCAGGATCTTTGGAAGGCAGGAGACAGGCCGGTGGGTTTCTGGAGCCAAGGCAGTTGTCGTCTTCTGGTCTTCCTCTGCAGGGGTTTTCAGCTAGGCAGTCCTTCTTCTTGTAGTTGCAGGAATCTAATTTTCTAGGGTTCAGGGTAGCCCTTAAATACTAAATTTAAGGGCGTGTTTAGGTCTGGGGGGTTAGTAGCCAATGGCTACTAGCCCTGAGGGTGGGTACACCCTCTTTGTGCCTCCTCCCAAGGGGAGGGGGTCACAATCCTAACCCTATTGGGGGAATCCTCCATCTGCAAGATGGAGGATTTCTAAAAGTCAGAGTCACCTCAGCTCAGGACACCTTAGGGGCTGTCCTGACTGGCCAGTGACTCCTCCTTGTTGCTTTCTTTGTTCCCTCCAGCCTTGCCGCCAAAAGTGGGGGCCGTGGCCGGAGGGGGCGGGCAACTCCACTAAGCTGGAGTGCCCTGCTGGGCTGTGACAAAGGGGTGAGCCTTTGAGGCTCACCGCCAGGTGTCACAGCTCCTGCCTGGGGGAGGTGTTAGCATCTCCACCCAGTGCAGGCTTTGTTACTGGCCTCAGAGTGACAAAGGCACTCTCCCCATGGGGCCAGCAACATGTCTCTGGTGTGGCAGGCTGCTGGAACTAGTCAGCCTACACAGACAGTCGGTTAAGTTTCAGGGGGCACCTCTAAGGTGCCCTCTGTGGTGTATTTTACAATAAAATGTACACTGGCATCAGTGTGCATTTATTGTGCTGAGAAGTTTGATACCAAACTTCCCAGTTTTCAGTGTAGCCATTATGGTGCTGTGGAGTTCGTGTAAAACAGACTCTCAGACCATATACTCTTATGGCTACCCTGCACTTACAATGTCTAAGGTTTTGCTTAGACACTGTAGGGGCACAGTGCTCATGCACTGGTACCCTCACCTATGGTATAGTGCACCCTGCCTTAGGGCTGTAAGGCCTGCTAGAGGGGTGTCTTACCTATACTGCATAGGCAGTGAGAGGCTGGCATGGCACCCTGAGGGGAGTGCCATGTCGACTTACTCATTTTGTTCTCACCAGCACACACAGGCTTGTAAGCAGTGTGTCTGTGCTGAGTGAGGGGTCTCTAGGGTGGCATAATACATGCTACAGCCCTTAGAGACCTTCCCTGGCATCAGGGCCCTTGGTACCAGAGGTACCAGTTACAAGGGACTTATCTGGATGCCAGGGTGTGCCAATTGTGGAAACAATGGTACATTTTAGGTGAAAGAACACTGGTGCTGGGGCCTGGTTAGCAGGGTCCCAGCACACTTCTCAGTCAAGTCAGCATCAGTATCAGGCAAAAAGTGGGGGGGTAACTGCAACAGGGAGCCATTTCTTTACAATGGGGCTCCCAGAAAAACTCAAAAGGAGATGGGATGTCCTCTTGCCATGTCTGCTTTTTGCTTACAGAGAGGTGCCACAGAAGGGAGTAGGATTCTCACCCTTTGAACTTCTATTTGGTCACCCTGTAAGGGGACCACTTGCTCTTGTTAAAGAAGGCTGGGAGAGACCTCTTCATGAGCCTAAACAAGACATAGTGGACTATGTACTTGGCCTTCGCTCTAGAATGGCAGAGTACATGGAAAAGGCAACCAAAAACCTTGAGGCCAGCCAACAGCTCCAGAAGTTTTGGTATGACCAAAAGGCTGCAATGGTTGAGTTCCAACCAGGGCAGAAAGTCTGGGTTCTGGAGCCTGTGGCTCCCAGGGCACTCCAGGACAAATGGAGTGGCCCTTACCCAGTGCTAGAAAGGAAGAGTCAGGTCACCTACCTGGTGGACCTGGGCACAAGCAGGAGCCCCAAGAGGGTGATCCATGTGAACCGCCTTAAGCTCTTCCATGACAGGGCTGATGTAAATCTGTTGATGGTAACAGATGAGGATCAGGAGGCAGAGAGTGAACCTCTCCCTGATCTTCTGTCATCAGACCCAAAAGATGGCTCAGTAGATGGAGTGATCTACTCAGACACCCTCTCTGGCCAACAGCAAGCTGATTGTAGGAGAGTCCTACAACAGTTTCCTCAACTCTTCTCCTTAACCCCTGGTCAGACACACCTGTGTACCCATGATGTGGACACAGGAGACAGCATGCCTGTCAAAAACAAAATCTTTAGACAGTCTGACCATGTTAAGGAAAGCATCAAGGTGGAAGTCCACAAGATGCTGGAATTGGGAGTAATTGAGCGCTCTGACAGCCCCTGGGCTAGCCCAGTGGTCCTAGTCCCCAAACCTCACACCAAAGATGGAAAGAAAGAGATGAGGTTTTGTGTGGACTACAGAGGGCTCAACTCTGTCACCAAGACAGATGCTCATCCAATTCCTAGAGCTGATGAGCTCATAGACAAATTAGGTGCTGCCAAATTCTTAAGTACCTTTGACTTGACAGCAGGGTACTGGCAAATAAAAATGGCACCTGGAGCAAAAGAGAAAACAGCATTCTCCACACCTGATGGGCATTATCAGTTTACTGTTATGCCCTTTGGTTTAAAGAATGCCCCTGCCACCTTCCAAAGGTTGGTGAATCAAGTCCTTGCTGGGCTGGAGTCCTTTAGCACAGCTTATCTCGATGATATTGCTGTCTTTAGCTCCACCTGGCAGGATCACCTGGTCCACCTGAAGAAGGTCTTGAAGGCTCTGCAATCTGCAGGCCTCTCTATCAAGGCATCCAAATGCCAGATAGGGCAGGGAACTGTGGTTTACTTGGGCCACCTTGTAGGTGGAGGCCAAGTTCAGCCACTCCAACCCAAGATCCAGACTATTCTGGACTGGGTAGCTCCAAAAACCCAGACTCAAGTCAGGGCATTCCTTGGCTTGACTGGGTATTACAGGAGGTTTGTGAAGGGATATGGATCCATTGTGACAGCCCTCACTGAACTCACCTCCAAGAAAATGCCCAAGAAAGTGAACTGGACTGTGGAATGCCAACAGGCCTTTGACACCCTGAAACAAGCAATGTGCTCAGCACCAGTTCTAAAAGCTCCAGATTATTCTAAGCAGTTCATTGTGCAGACAGATGCCTCCGAACATGGGATAGGGTAAGTTTTGTCCCAAACAAAGGATGATGGCCTTGACCAGCCTGTTGCTTTCATTAGCAGGAGGTTACTCCCCAGGGAGCAGCGTTGGAGTGCCATTGAGAGGGAGGCCTTTGCTGTGGTTTGGTCCCTGAAGAAGCTGAGACCATACCTCTTTGGGACTCACTTCCTAGTTCAAACTGACCACAGACCTCTCAAATGGCTGATGCAAATGAAAGGTGAAAATCCTAAACTGTTGAGGTGGTCCATCTCCCTACAGGGAATGGACTTTATAGTGGAACACAGACCTGGGACTGCCCATGCCAATGCAGATGGCCTTTCCAGGTTCTTCCACTTAGAAAATGAAGACTCTCTTGGGAAAGGTTAGTCTCATCCTCTTTCGTTTGGGGGGGGGGGGGGGTTGTGTAAGGAAATGCCTCCTTGGCATGGTTGCCCCCTGACTTTTTGCCTTTGCTGATGCTATGTTTACAATTGAAAGTGTGCTGAGGCCTGCTAACCAGGCCCCAGCACCAGTGTTCTTTCCCTAACCTGTACTTTTGTATCCACAATTGGCAGACCCTGGCATCCAGATAAGTCCCTTGTAATTGGTACTTCTAGTACCAAGGGCCCTGATGCCAAGGAAGGTCTCTAAGGGCTGCAGCATGTCTTATGCCACCCTTGAGACCTCTCACTCAGCACAGACACACTGCTTGCCAGCTTGTGTGTGCTAGTGAGGACAAAACGAGTAAGTCGACATGGCACTCCCCTCAGGGTGCCATGCCAGCCTCTCACTGCCTATGCAGTATAGGTAAGACACCCCTCTAGCAGGCCTTACAGCCCTAAGGCAGGGTGCACTATACCATAGGTGAGGGTACCAGTGCATGAGCACTGTACCCCTACAGTGTCTAAGCAAAACCTTAGACATTGTAAGTGCAGGGTAGCCATAAGAGTATATGGTCTGGGAGTCTGTCAAACACGAACTCCACAGCACCATAATGGCTACACTGAAAACTGGGAAGTTTGGTATCAAACTTCTCAGCACAATAAATGCACACTGATGCCAGTGTACATTTTATTGCAAAATACACCCCAGAGGGCACCTTAGAGGTGCCCCCTGAAACTTAACCGACTGTCTGTGTAGGCTGACTAGTTCCAGAAGCCTGCCACACTAGAGACATGTTGCTGGCCCCATGGGGAGAGTGCCTTTGTCACTCTGAGGCCAGTAACAAAGCCTGCACTGGGTGGAGATGCTAACACCTCCCCCAGGCAGGAGCTGTAACACCTGGCGGTGAGCCTCAAAGGCTCACCCCTTTGTCACAGCACCGCAGGACACTCCAGCTAGTGGAGTTGCCCGCCCCCTCCGGCCCCGGCCCCCACTTTTGGCGGCAAGGCCGGAGAAAATAATGAGAATAACAAGGAGGAGTCACTGGCCAGTCAGGACAGCCCCTAAGGTGTCCTGAGCTGAGGTGACTCTAACTTTTAGAAATCCTCCATCTTGCAGATGGAGGATTCCCCCAATATGATTAGGGATGTGACCCCCCTCCCCTTGGGAGGAGGCACAAAGAGGGTGTACTCACCCTCAGGGCTAGTAGCCATTGGCTACTAACCCCCCAGACCTAAACACGCCCTTAAATTTAGTATTTAAGGGCTCCCCTGAACCTAAGAATTTAGATTCCTGCAACCACAAGAAGAAGGGCTGCCTAGCTGAAAACCCCTGCAGAGGAAGACCAGAAGACAACAACTGCCTTGGCTCCAGAAACTCACCGGCCTGTCTCCTGCCTTCCAAAGAACTCTGCTCCAGCGACGCCTTACAAAGGGACCAGCGACCTCTGCATCCTCTGAGGACTGCCCTGCTTCGACGACGACAAGAAACTCCCGAGGACAGCGGACCTGCTCCAAAAAGACTGCAACTTTGTTTCAAGAAGCAGCTTTAAAGAACCCTGCAACTCCCCGCAAGAAGCGTGAGGCTTGCAACACTGCACCCGGCGACCCCGACTCGGCTGGTGGAGAACCAACACCTCAGGGAGGACCCCCGGACTACTCTACGACTGTGAGTACCAAAACCTGTCCCCCCTGAGCCCCCACAGCGCCGCCTGCAGAGGGAATCCCGAGGCTTCCCCAGACCGCGACTCTCTGAAACCTAAGTCCCGACGCCTGGAAAAGACACTGCACCCGCAGCCCCCAGGACCTGAAGGACCGGACTTTCACTGCAGAAGTGACCCCCAGGAATCCCTCTCCCTTGCCCAAGTGGAGGTTTCCCCGAGGAAGCCCCCCCTTGCCTGCCTGCAGCGCTGAAGAGATCCCTCGATCTCTCATTGACTTACATTGCGAACCCGACGCTTGTTCTAACACTGCACCCGGCCGCCCCCGCGCCGCTGAGGGTGAAATTTCTGTGTGGGCTTGTGTCCCCCCCGGTGCCCTACAAAACCCCCCTGGTCTGCCCTATGAAGACGCGGGTACTTACCTGCAAGTAGACCGGAACCGGGGCACCCCCTTCTCTCCTTTCTAGCCTATGCGTTTTGGGCACCACTTTGAACTCTGCACCTGACCGGCCCTGAGCTGCTGGTGTGGTAACTTTGGGGTTGCTCTGAACCCCCGACGGTGGGCTACCGTGGACCAAGAACTGAACCCTGTAAGTGTCTTACTTACCTGGTAAAACTAACAAAAACTTACCTCCCCCAGGAACTGTGAAAATTGCACTAAGTGTCCACTTTTGAAATAGCTATTTGTGAATAACTTGAAAGGTATACATGCAATTGAAATGATTCAAAGTTCCTAATGTACTTACCTGCAATACCTTTCAAACAAGATATTACATGTTAAATTTGAACCTGTGGTTCTTAAAATAAACTAAGAAAATATATTTTTCTATACAGAACCTATTGGCTGGATTTGTCTCTGAGTGTGTGTACCTCATTTATTGTCTATGTGTATGTACAACAAATGCTTAACTACTCCTTGGATAAGCCTACTGCTCGACCACACTACCACAAAATAGAGCATTAGTATTATCTATTTTTACCACTATTTTACCTCTAAGGGGAACCCTTGGACTCTGTGCATGCTATTCCTTACTTTGAAATAGCACATACAGAGCCAACTTCCTACAATGTCACTCACTCTTCTTAGAGATGTGATGGCAATTAAAAATGCAACTTTCCACGTTAAGTATTGGATTTCACAAGAGTGCATGGGCTCAAAAGGAGGGCCCATGAGTCTTGTTAAGACAATGTTGAGGTTCCATGAAGGAACTGGTGGTGTTCTTGGTGGTATAATTCTCTTTAGGCCTTCCATAAAGGCTTTAATGACTGGTATCCTAAATAATGAAGTTGAGTGCGTAATTTGCAGGTAAGCTGAAATTGCGGTAAGAAATATCTTTATGGAAGAGAAAGCTAGCTTTGACTTTTGCAAATGTAGTAAATATCCTACTATAACTTTTGCAGATGCGTGTAAGGGCTGAATTTGATTATTATGGCATTAATAAACAAATCTTTTCCACTTATTTGCATAGCAGTGTCTAGTGGTAGGTTTCCTAGCTTGTCTTATGACCTCCATACATTCTTGTGTGAGGTCTAAGTGTCCGAATTCTAGGATTTCAGGAGCCTAATTGCTAGATTCAGCGATGCTGGATTTGGATGTCTGATCTGTTGTCTGTGTTGTGTTAACAGATCTGGTCTGTTTGGTAGTTTGACATGAGGTACTACTGAAAGGTCTAGCAGTGTTGTGTACCAAGGTTGTCTTGCCCATGTTGGTGCTATTAGTATGAGTTTGAGTTTGTTTTGACTCAACTTGTTTACTAGATATGGAAGGAGTGGGGGAAAAGTGTAAGCAAATATCCCTGACCAGTTCATCCATAACGCATTGCCCGGAGACTGATCCTGTGGGTACCTGGATGCGAAGTTTTGGCATTTGGAGTTTTCCTTTGTTGCAAATAGATCTATTTGTGGTGTTCCCCAAATTTGGAAGTAAGTGTTCAGTATTTGGGGGTGAATCTCCCATTCGTGGATCTGTTGATGATCTCGAGAGAGATTGTCTGCTAACTGGTTCTGAGTTCCTGGAATAAATTGTGCTATTAGGCGAATGTGGTTGTGAATCGCCCAATGCCATATTTTCTGTGTCAGGAGACACAACTGTGTCGAGTGTGTCCCTTCCTGTTTGTTTAAGTAATACATTGTTGTCATGTTGTCTGTTTTGACAAGAATGTATTTGTGGGTTATTATGGGTTGAAATGCTTTCAGCGCTAGAAATACCGCCAACAGTTCCAAGTGATTTATTTGAAACTGTTTTTGCTGTATGTCCCATTGTCCTTGGATGCTGTGTTGATTAAGGTGTGCTCCCCACCCTGTCATGGAAGCATCTGTCGTTATCACGTATTGTGGCACTGGGTCTTGGAAAGGCCGCCCTTGGTTTAAATTTATACTGTTCCACCATAGAAGCGAGATGTATGTTTGGCGGTCTATCAACACCAGATCTAGAAGCTGACCCTGTGCTTGTGACCATTGTGATGCCAGGCACTGTTGTAAGGGCCGCATGTGCAACCTTGCGTTTGGGACAATGGCTATGCATGAAGACATCATGCCTAGTAGTTTCATCACCATTTTGACTTGTATCCTTTGTCTTGGATACATGGCTTGTATTACATTGTGAAATGTTCGAACCCTTTGTGGACTTGGAGTGGCAATCCCTTTTGCTGTGTTGATTGTCGCTCCTAAGTATTGCTGTGTTTGACACGGCAAAAGGTGTGACTTTGAGTAGTGATCGAGAAACCTAGTTTGTGGAGGATTTCTATGACATATTTTGTGCGCTGTGAACACCGTGTTAGCGTGTTGGTATTGATAAAACCAATCGTCTAGGTACGGGAACACATGTATTTGCTGCCTTCTGATATGTGCAGCTACTACTGCCAGGCATTTTGTAAAAACTCTTGGTGCAGTTGTTATTCCGAATGGCAACACTTTGAATTGGTAATGTACCCCTTGGAATACAAACCTTAGGTACTTTCTGTGTGAAGGATGTATTGGTATATGGAAATATGCATCCTTTAGGTCTAGTGTTGTCATGTAGTCTTGTTGTTTGAGCAGTGGGATTACGTCTTGTAATGTAACCATGTGAAAGTGGTCTGATTTGATGTAGGTATTTAATGCTCTGAGATCTAGTATTGGTCTCAGACTCTTGTCCTTTTTGGGTATTAGAAAGTACAGTGAGTAAACTCCTGTGTTTATTTGTTGTTTTGGTACTAATTCTATTGCTTCTTTTTGTAGCAATGCCTGAACTTCTAGTCCTAGAAGATCTATAATGTTGTTTTGACATATTGTGTGTTTTCGGTGGAACGTTTGGAGGGAATTTGAGAAATTCTATGCAATAACCATGCTGGATAATTGCTAAGACCCAAGTGTCTGTTGTTATTTCCTCCCAATGTTTGTAAAACTTGGTTAGTCTCCCCCCCACAGGTGTTATGTGTTGGGGATTTGTGACCTTGAAGTCACTGCTTGTTTGGAGGAGTTTTGGGACTTTGGAACTTTCCTCTATTTCTTTGAAATTGTCCTCCTCTATATTGTCCCCGAAAACCTCCCCGCTGATACTGGCTCTGGTAAGTGGGCTTTGTTTGTGAGGTTGTGGCTTCTGTGGTTTGCCCTCTAGACCCCCCTCGAAATTGTGTCTTTCGAAATGTGCCTCTGCGGGGAGTAGAGTGCGCCCATGGCTTTGGCTGTGTCAGTGTCTTTTTTAAGTTTTTCGATCGCAGTGTCCACCTCCGGCCCAAACAACTGCTGTCCGTTGAATGGCATATTTAGCACAGCTTGCTGTATCTCCGGTTTAAATCCTGATGTACGCAGCCATGCATGTCTCCTTATTGTTACTGCTGTGTTGCCAGTTCTAGCAGCTGTGTCTGCAGCATCCATTGCTGACCGTATCTGATTATTGGAGATACTCTGTCCTTCCTCTACTACTTGCTGCGCTCTTTTTTGGAACTCCTTTGGTAAAGGTTCAATAAAGTGCTGCATCTCATCCCAATGGGCCCTATCATATCTGGCTAGCAAAGCTTGCGAATTTTCAATACGCCACTGGTTTGCTGCCTGTGCCGCCACCCTTTTGCCTGCAGCATCGAATTTTCTACTTTCTTTCTCTGGAGGTGGTGCATCTCCTGAAGTATGTGAGTTGGCTCTTTTACGCGCTGCTCCTACTACAACAGAGTATGGTGTTAGTTGTTGTGTAATGTACACTGGGTCTGTTGGTGGCGGTTTATATTTTGTATCTACTCTTGGAGTAATAGCTCTCCCTTTGACAGGCTCTTGAAACACTTGTTTGGAGTGTTTTAGCATTCCGGGTAGCATCGGAAGACTTTGATATTGACTGTGTGTGGACGACAGTGTATTAAAAAGAAAGTCGTATTCAATGGGTTCAGAATTAAGGTTGACATTTTGAAATGCTGCTGCTCTCGATACCACCTGAGCGTAGCCTGTACTATCCTCTGGTGGCGATGGTCTAGCTGGATAGCATTCAGGACTATTGTCTGACACTGGTGCGTCATAAAGGTCCCATGCGTCAGGGTCATCTTGACTCATTCCCGTATGAGTTGGGGATTGCATCATTGGTGGAGTGGCTACCGGTGATGGTTGCGGAGAGTGATGTAGGGATGGTGGTGGTGTTAATTGTTTAGCCACTTTTGCGTGTGGCTGTTTGTCCTTGTCTTGGAAGGCAAGTTTACGTTTCATCTTGATTGGAGGAAGAGTGCTGATCTTCCCCGTATCTTTTTGAATAAAGAGCCGTCTTTGTGTGTGATCTGGCTCAATTGTCTCTAATTCTTGTCCAAATCTGTGTGTCTTCATCTGTGAGGACAGTCTTTGTTCCTCTGAATAGGAACTTATTTTTGGTTCCGAGGCCGGATGTTTCGGTACCGAAACCTTTTCGGCTGCTTTTTTAGGTTCCGACGAAACCTTTTTTACTTTCGGCATCGTGCCCTCTCGGTGCCGACCCATTTCGGTGCCGCTCTCTCGACGCCGAATCTTCTCGGAGCCACTATCTCTGGCCCGAGATTGCTGTGTGCCGGTATCTCGACCGGAGTCGGATGACTTCGACACCAGCTCGCCCTTTTTCGGTGCCGATGAACGGTCACATATTTCTCGTGTTAAACCATGGCCTGTTGGCGGTAATGTTTGTAAAACTTGGTTAGTCTCCCCCCCACAGGTGTTGTGTTGGGGATTTGTGACCTTGAAGTCACTGCTTGTTTGGAGGAGTTTTGGGACTTTGGAACTTTCCTCTATTTCTTTGAAATTGTCCTCCTCTATATTGTCCCCGAAAACCTCCCCGCTGATACTGGCTCTGGTAAGTGGGCTTTGTTTGTGAGGTTGTGGCTTCTGTGGTTTGCCCTCTAGACCCCCCTCGAAATTGTGTCTTTCGAAATGTGCCTCTGCGGGGAGTAGAGTGCGCCCATGGCTTTGGCTGTGTCAGTGTCTTTTTTAAGTTTTTCGATCGCAGTGTCCACCTCCGGCCCAAACAACTGCTGTCCGTTGAATGGCATATTTAGCACAGCTTGCTGTATCTCCGGTTTAAATCCTGATGTACGCAGCCATGCATGTCTCCTTATTGTTACTGCTGTGTTGCCAGTTCTAGCAGCTGTGTCTGCAGCATCCATTGCTGACCGTATCTGATTATTGGAGATACTCTGTCCTTCCTCTACTACTTGCTGCGCTCTTTTTTGGAACTCCTTTGGTAAAGGTTCAATAAAGTGCTGCATCTCATCCCAATGGGCCCTATCATATCTGGCTAGCAAAGCTTGCGAATTTTCAATACGCCACTGGTTTGCTGCCTGTGCCGCCACCCTTTTGCCTGCAGCATCGAATTTTCTACTTTCTTTCTCTGGAGGTGGTGCATCTCCTGAAGTATGTGAGTTGGCTCTTTTACGCGCTGCTCCTACTACAACAGAGTATGGTGTTAGTTGTTGTGTAATGTACACTGGGTCTGTTGGTGGCGGTTTATATTTTGTATCTACTCTTGGAGTAATAGCTCTCCCTTTGACAGGCTCTTGAAACACTTGTTTGGAGTGTTTTAGCATTCCGGGTAGCATCGGAAGACTTTGATATTGACTGTGTGTGGACGACAGTGTATTAAAAAGAAAGTCGTATTCAATGGGTTCAGAATTAAGGTTGACATTTTGAAATGCTGCTGCTCTCGATACCACCTGAGCGTAGCCTGTACTATCCTCTGGTGGCGATGGTCTAGCTGGATAGCATTCAGGACTATTGTCTGACACTGGTGCGTCATAAAGGTCCCATGCGTCAGGGTCATCTTGACTCATTCCCGTATGAGTTGGGGATTGCATCATTGGTGGAGTGGCTACCGGTGATGGTTGCGGAGAGTGATGTAGGGATGGTGGTGGTGTTAATTGTTTAGCCACTTTTGCGTGTGGCTGTTTGTCCTTGTCTTGGAAGGCAAGTTTACGTTTCATCTTGATTGGAGGAAGAGTGCTGATCTTCCCCGTATCTTTTTGAATAAAGAGCCGTCTTTGTGTGTGATCTGGCTCAATTGTCTCTAATTCTTGTCCAAATCTGTGTGTCTTCATCTGTGAGGACAGTCTTTGTTCCTCTGAATAGGAACTTATTTTTGGTTCCGAGGCCGGATGTTTCGGTACCGAAACCTTTTCGGCTGCTTTTTTAGGTTCCGACGAAACCTTTTTTACTTTCGGCATCGTGCCCTCTCGGTGCCGACCCATTTCGGTGCCGCTCTCTCGACGCCGAATCTTCTCGGAGCCACTATCTCTGGCCCGAGATTGCTGTGTGCCGGTATCTCGACCGGAGTCGGATGACTTCGACACCAGCTCGCCCTTTTTCGGTGCCGATGAACGGTCACATATTTCTCGTGTTAAACCATGGCCTGTTGGCGGTGGCGTCCCCTGGGCTTTAGCGATCTTCTCGTGAGTACTCTGTTTTGACGTCTTACTCGCGGTTTTCGGCATTTCTTCGGGTTCGATCTCCTCCGAGTCCGAATCTTGGGTGGAGAATGTTTCTTCCTCCTCCTCGAAACGCCCTTGTCCTGTCGGCGCCGACGGCATTTGTAGTCTTCTTGCTCTTCGGTCCCCGAGTGTCTTCCTGGACCGAAACGCTCGACAGGCCTCACAAGTATCCTCCTTGTGTTCTGGTGACAAACACAAGTTACAGACCAGATGTTGATCTGTATATGGATACTTGTTATGGCATTTTGGACAGAATCGGAATGGGGTCCGTTCCATCAGCCTTGAAGAGACACGTGGCCGGGCCGACCAGGCCTTGACGGGGATCGAAAAAGAAAACCCCGAAGGGCCTCCGGAGCTCTTCTTAATTCGGTGTCGATCTGTTGTAACTAACCCGATACCGAACGCAAACAATACCGACGATTTTTCCGTGATTCTAACTTTCTGACCCGAAACACGGAGCGAAAAGGAACACGTCCGAACCCGATGGCGGAAAAAAAACAATCTAAGATGGAGTCGACGCCCATGCGCAATGGAGTAGAAATGGGAGGAGTCCCTCGGTCTCGTGACTCGAAAAGACTTCTTTGAGGAAAAACAACTTGTAACACTCCGAGCCCAACACCAAATGGCGGGATGTGCACAGCATGTGTATCTGCAGCTACACATGCCATCGAACATATATATATATATATATATATATATATATATATATATATATATATATACATATGCATATATATATATATATATGGAAAATGTCACTTACCCAGTGTACATCTGTTCGTGGCATTAGTCGCTGCAGATTCACATGCTGTGCACAGTCCGCCATCTGGTGTTGGGCTCGGAGTGTTACAAGTTGTTTTTCTTCGAAGAAGTCTTTTCGAGTCCCGAGACCGAGGGACTCCTCCCATTTCGACTCCATTGCGCATGGGCGTCAACTCCATCTTAGACTGTTTTCCCCGCAGAGGGTGAGGTAGGAGTTGTGTATGCTAGTAATAGTGCCCATGCAATGGAGTGAATACGTATGTACATAATAAAGGTTAAAGTAATATATTTACAAAATGTACAAATGTTCAAATTCTACTTGAAACGGCTACAGGCTCCCGGGGAGGCGGGTGGGCGCATGTGAATCTGCAGCGACTAATGCCACGAACAGATGTACACTGGGTAAGTGACATTTTCCGTTCGGTGGCATGTGTAGCTGCAGATACACATGCTGTGCATAGACTAGTAAGCAGTTATCTCCCCAAAAGCGGTGGTTCAGCCTGTAGGAGTTGAAGTAGTTTGAAATAATGTTCTTAGAACAGCTTGACCTACTGTGGCTTGTTGTGCAGTTAACACATCTACACAGTAGTGCTTGGTAAATGTATGAGGCGTAGACCATGTTGCTGCCTTACATATTTCGTTCATTGGAATATTTCCTAGAAAGGCCATGGTAGGACCTTTCTTTCTGGTTGAGTGTGCCTTTGGTGTAATAGGCAGCTCTCTTTTTGCTTTAAGATAGCAGGTTTGAATGCACTTAACTATCCACCTAGCAATACCTTGTTTTGAAATTGGATTTCCTGTATGAGGTTTTTGAAAGGCAATAAATAGTTGTTTTGTTTTTCGAATTAGTTTTGTTCTGTCAATGTAGTACATTAGCGCTCTTTTGATGTCTAATGTATGTAGTGCTCTTTCAGCTACAGAATCTGGCTGTGGGAAGAACACTGGTAATTCTACTGTTTGATTTAATTGGAACGGTGAGATAACTTTTGGTAAAAACTTTGGATTTGTCCTTAGAACTACTTTATTCTTGTGTATTTGAATAAATGGTTCTTGTATGGTAAATGCTAGAATCTCACTCACTCTTCTTAGAGATGTGATGGCAATTAAAAATGCAACTTTCCACGTTAAGTATTGCATTTCACAAGAGTGCATGGGCTCAAAAGGTGGGCCCATGAGTCTTGTTAAGACAATGTTGAGGTTCCATGAAGGAACAGGTGGTGTTCTTGGTGGTATAATTCTCTTTAGGCCTTCCATAAACGCTTTAATGACTGGTATTCTAAATAATGAAGTTGAATGAGTAATTTGCCGGTAAGCTGATATTGTGGTAAGATGTATCTTTATGGAAGAGAAAGCTAGATTCGATTTTTGTAAATGTAGTAGATATCCTACTATATCTTTTGGAGATGCGTGTAATGGCTGAATTTGATTATTATGGCAGTAATAAACAAATCTTTTCCACTTATTTGCATAGCAGTGTCTAGTGGTAGGTTTCCTAGCTTGTCTTATGACCTCCATACATTCTTGTGTGAGGTCTAAGTGTCCGAATTCTAGGATTTCAGGAGCCAAATTGCTAGATTCAGCGATGCTGGATTTGTATGTCTGATCTGTTGTTTGTGTTGTGTTAACAGATCTGGTCTGTTGGGTAGTTTGACATGAGGTACTACTGAAAGGTCTAGTAGTGTTGTGTACCAAGGTTGCCTTGCCCATGTTGGTGCTATTAGTATGAGTTTGATTTGACTCAACCTGTTTACTAGATATGGAATGAGAGGGAGAGGGGGAAAAGCGTACGCAAATATCCCTGACCAGTTCATCCATAGAGCATTGCCTTGGGATTGATCTTGTGGGTACCTGGATGCGAAGTTTTGGCATTTTGAGTTTTCATTTGTTGAAAATAGATCTATTTGAGGTGTTCCCCAAATTTGAAAGTAAGTGTTTAGTATTTGGGGGTGAATTTCCCATTCGTGGGTTTGTTGGTGATCTCGAGAGAGATTGTCTGCCAACTGGTTCTGAATCCCTGGAATAAATTGTGCTATTAGGCGAATGTGGTTGTGAATCGCCCAATGCCATATTTTTTGTGTCAAAGACACAACTGTGTCGAGTGGGTCCCTCCTTGTTTGTTTAAGTAATACATTGTTGTCATGTTGTCTGCTTTGACAAGAATGTATTTGTGGGTTATCATGGGCTGAAATGCTTTCAGCGCTAGAAATACTGCTAACAGTTCTAAGTGATTTATGTGAAACTGCCTTTGATGTATGTCCCATTGTCCTTGGATGCTGTGTTGATTGAGGTGTGCTCCCCACCCTGTCATGGAAGCATCTGTCGTTATGACGTATTGTGGCACTGGGTCTTGGAAAGGCCGCCCTTGGTTTAAATTTATACTGTTCCACCATAGAAGCGAGAAGTATGTTTGGCGGTCTATCAACACCAGATCTAGAAGCTGACCCTGTGCTTGTGACCATTGCGATGCTAGGCACTGTTGTAAGGGCCGCATGTGCAATCTTGCGTTTGGGACAATGACTATGCATGAAGACATCATGCCTAGCAGTTTCATTACCATTTTGACTTGTATCCTTTGTTTTGGATACATGGCCTGTATTACCTTGTGAAATGTTTGAACTCTTTGTGGACTTGGAGTGGCAATCCCTTTTGCTGTGTTGATTGTCGCTCCTAAGTATTGTTGTGTTTGACACGGCAAAAGGTGTGACTTTGCGTAGTTGATCGAGAAACCTAGTTTGTGGAGGATTTGTATGACATATTTTGTGTGTTGTGAACACTGTCTTAGCGTGTTGGTTTTGATTAACCAGTCGTCTAAGTACGGGAACACAAGTATTTGCTTCCTTCGGATATGTGCAGCTACTACTGCCAGGCATTTTGTAAAAACTCTTGGCGCAGTTGTTATTCCGAATGGCAACACTTTGAATTGGTATTGTATTCCTTGGAATACGAACCTTGGGTATTTCCTGTGTGAAGGATGTATTGGTATATGGAAATACGCATCCTTTAGGTCTAGTGTTGTCATGTAGTCTTGTTGTTTGAGCAGTGGGATTACGTCTTGCAATGTGACCATGTGAAAATGTTTTGATTTGATGTAGGTATTTAGTGTTCTGAGATCTAATATTGGTCTCAGAGTTTTGTCCTTTTTGGGTATTAGAAAGTACAGTGAGTAAACTCCTGTGTTTATCTGTAGATTTGGTACTAATTCTATTGCATCTTTTTGTAGCAATGCTTGAACTTCTAGTCCTAGAAGGTTTATATGTTGTTTTGACATACTGTGTGTTTTCGGTGGGACGTTTGGAGGGAATTGGAGAAATTCTATGCAATAACCATGCTGGATAATTGCTAAGACCCAAGTGTCTGTTGTTATTTCCTCCCAATGTTTGTAAAATTCGCTTAGTCTTCCCCCCACAGTTATGTGATGGGGTAGTGTGACTTGTAAGTCACTGTTTATTTTGAGGAGTTTTGGGGCCTTGGAACTTTCCTCTATTCTTTTGGAATTGGCCCCCTCTATATTGCCCCCGAAAACCTCCCCGCTGATATTGGCTCTGGTAAGTAGGCCTTGCTTGTGATGTTGTGGTTTCTGTCGGTTGACCTCAAAACCCTCCCCTAAAAGGTGTTTTCCGAAATGTGCCTCTGCTCTGCGGGGAGTAGAGTGCGCCCATGGCTTTGGCTGTATCGGTGTCTTTCTTGAGTTTCTCAATGGCAGTGTCGACTTCCGGCCCAAACAACTGCTGTTCATTAAATGGCATATTTAGCACGGCTTGTTGAATTTCCGGCTTGAACCCTGAAGTACGCAACCATGCGTGCCTTCGTATTGTTATTGCAGTGTTTACTGTCCTTGCAGCTGTATCTGCTGCATCCATCGAAGACCGTATCTGGTTATTTGAGATACTTTGTCCTTCTTCCACCACCTGTTGCGCCCTTTTTTGGAACTCTTTGGGTAAGTGTTCTATGAAATACCGCATCTCATCCCAATGAGCTCTATCATATCTTGCCAAAAGTGCCTGTGAATTGGCAATACGCCATTGGTTTGCTGCTTGTGTTGCAACTCTTTTGCCCGCAGCATCAAATTTGCAACTCTCCTTGTCTGGAGGTGGTGCGTCCCCTGAGGTATGAGAGTTCGCTCTCTTACGAGCTGCCCCGACAACTACTGAGTCTGGTGTTAGTTGCGTTGTAATATAAATTGGATCTGTTGGCAGTGGCTTGTACTTTTTCTCCACCCTTGGAGTTATGGCTCTGCCTTTAACTGGGTCCTGAAAGATTTGTTTTGAATTTTTTAGCATTCCTGGGAGCACAGGAAGGCTTTGGTATTGGGTATGGGTGGAGGATAGGGTGTTAAACAAAAAATCATCCTCAATTGGTTCTGAATGCAAGGTGACGTTGTGAAAAGCAGCTGCCCTTGCGACCACTTGTGTGTAAGATGTACTGTCCTCAGGTGGTGACAGCCTTGCAGGGTACGAGTCTGGGCTGTTGTCCGATACTGGAGCATCGTAAAGGTCCCATGCATCGGGATCATCCTGACTCATTGTAGTATGAGCTGGTGAATGCATCAGTGGTGGAGTTGTTACTGGTGATGCATGCATTGATGGTGGTGGAGACGGTGGTGGGGTTGTCTTCCTTGCCACTTTTGCCTGTGGCTGCTTGTCCTTTTGTTGAAAGGCAAGTTTTCTTTTTATTTTAATTGGGGGAAGAGTGGTTATCTTCCCTGTGTCCTCATGAATGTGAAGCCTTCTCTGTGTGTAGTCAGGTTCTACAGCTTCAAGCTCCTCTCCGAATCTATGCATTTGGGAGGTTAATCCTTGTTCCTCTGTATAGGAACCAGTTTTCAGCTCCGAGGCTGGATGTTTCGGAACCGAAACCTTTTCGGACATCTTTTTAGGCTCCGAAGAAACCTTTATTTTCGGCGTGGTGTCTCGGTGCCGAACTTTTTCGGTGCCGCTGTCCCGGTGCCAAATCTTCTCGGAGCCGCTGTCTCGGCTCCGAGGTTGCTGTGTGGTGGTATCTCGACCGGAGTCGGATGACTTCGACACCAGCATGCCCTTTTTCGGTGCCTTGGATCGGTCACCTAATTTTCGGGTTAAGCCATGGCCTGTTGGCGGTGGCGTCCCCTGGGCTTTTGTCGACTTCTCGTGAGTCTTGATTTTCGACGTCTTACTCACGGTTTTTGGCGTTTCTTCGGCGTCGAGCTCTTCAGAGTCCGACTCGTGGATGGAGAAAGCTTCTTCTTCCTCCTCTAAACGCTCTTGACCTGTCGGCGTGGACGCCATCTGCAGTCTTCTGGCTCTTCGGTCTCTTAACGTCTTCCTCGACCGAAACGCTCGACAGGCTTCACAAGTATCCTCCTTGTGCTCGGGGGACAAGCACAAGTTACAGACCAGATGTTGATCCATATACGGATACTTGTTATGGCATTTTGGGCAGAAGCGGAATGGGGTCTGTAAGGAAATGCCTCCTTGGCATGGTTGCCCCCTGACTTTTTGCCTTTGTTTACAATTGAAAGTGTGCTGAGGCCTGCTAACCAGGCCCCAGCACCAGTGTTCTTTCCCTAACCTGTACTTTTGTATCCACAATTGGCAGACCCTGGCATCCAGATAAGTCCCTTGTAACTGGTACTTCTAGTACCAAGGGCCCTGATGCCAAGGAAGGTCTCTAAGGGCTGCAGCATGTCTTATGCCACCCTGGAGACCTCTCACTCAGCACAGACACACTGCTTGCCAGCTTGTGTGTGCTAGTGAGGACAAAACGAGTAAGTCGACATGGCACTCCCCTCAGGGTGCCATGCCAGCCTCTCACTGCCTATGCAGTATAGGTAAGACACCCCTCTAGCAGGCCTTACAGCCCTAAGGCAGGGTGCACTATACCATAGGTGAGGGTACCAGTGCATGAGCATGGTACCCCTACAGTGTCTAAACAAAACCTTAGACATTGTAAGTGCAGGGTAGCCATAAGAGTATATGGTCTGGGAGTTTGTCAAACACGAACTCCACAGCACCATAATGGCTACACTGAAAACTGGGAAGTTTGGTATCAAACTTCTCAGCACAATAAATGCACACTGATGCCAGTGTACATTTTATTGCAAAATACACCCCAGAGGGCACCTTAGAGGTGCCCCCTGAAACTTAACCGACTATCTGTGTAGGCTGACTAGTTCCAGCAGCCTGCCACACTAGAGACATGTTGCTGGCCCCATGGGGAGAGTGCCTTTGTCACTCTGAGGCCAGTAACAAAGCCTGCACTGGGTGGAGATGCTAACACCTCCCCCAGGCAGGAGCTGTAACACCTGGCGGTGAGCCTCAAAGGCTCACCCCTTTGTCACAGCACCGCAGGACACTCCAGCTAGTGGAGTTGCCCGCCCCCTCCGGCCCGGCCCCCACTTTTGGCGGCCAGGCCGGAGAAAATAATGAGAATAACAAGGAGGAGTCACTGGCCAGTCAGGACAGCCCCTAAGGTGTCCTGAGCTGAGGTGACTCTAACTTTTAGAAATCCTCCATCTTGCAGATGGAGGATTCCCCCAATAGGGTTAGGATTGTGACCCCCTCCCCTTGGGAGGAGGCACAAAGAGGGGGTACCCACCCTCAGGGCTAGTAGCCATTGGCTACTAACCCCCCAGACCTAAACACGCCCTTAAATTTAGTATTTAAGGGCTACCCTGAACCCTAGAAAATTAGATTCCTGCAAACTACAAGAAGAAGGACTGCCTAGCTGAAAACCCCTGCAGAGGAAGACCAGAAGACGACAACTGCCTTGGCTCCAGAAACTCACCGGCCTGTCTCCTGCCTTCCAAAGAACTCTGCTCCAGCGACGCCTTCCAAGGGACCAGCGACCTCTGAATCCTCTGAGGACTGCCCTGCTTCGAAAAAGACAAGAAACTCCCGAGGACAGCGGACCTGCTCCAAAAAGACTGCAACTTTGTTTCGAGGAGCAGCTTTAAAGAACCCTGCAACTCCCCGCAAGAAGCGTGAGACTTGCAACACTGCACCCGGCGACCCCGACTCGGCTGGTGGAGAACCAACACCTCAGGGAGGACCCCCGGACTACTCTCCGACTGTGAGTACCAAAACCTGTCCCCCCTGAGCCCCCACAGCGCCGCCTGCAGAGGGAATCCCAAGGCTTCCCCTGACCGCGACTCTCTGAAACCTAAGTCCCGACGCCTGGAAAGGACCCTGCACCCGCAGCCCCCAGGACCTGAAGGACCGGACTTTCACTGGAGAAGTGACCCCCAGGAGTCCCTCTCCCTTGCCCAAGTGGAGGTTTCCCCGAGGAAGCCCCCCCTTGCCTGCCTGCAGCGCTGAAGAGATCCGTTGATCTCTCATAGACTAACATTGCGAACCCGACGCTTGTTTCTACACTGCACCCGGCCGCCCCCGCGCTGCTGAGGGTGAAATTTCTGTGTGGGCTTGTGTCCCCCCCGGTGCCCTACAAAACCCCCCTGGTCTGCCCTCCGAAGACGCGGGTACTTACCTGCAAGCAGACCGGAACCGGGGCACCCCCTTCTCTCCATTCTAGCCTATGCGTTTTGGGCACCACTTTGAACTCTGCACCTGACCGGCCCTGAGCTGCTGGTGTGGTGACTTTGGGGTTGCTCTGAACCCCCAACGGTGGGCTACCTTGGACCAAGAACTGAGCCCTGTAAGTGTCTTACTTACCTGGTAAAACTAACAAAAACTTACCTCCCCCAGGAACTGTGAAAATTGCACTAAGTGTGCACTTTTAAAGTAGCTATTTGTGAATAACTTGAAAAGTATACATGCAATTGAAATGATTCAAAGTTCCTAATGTACTTACCTGCAATACCTTTCAAACAAGATATTACATGTTAAATTTGAACCTGTGGTTCTTAAAATAAACTAAGAAAAGATATTTTTCTATAACAAAACCTATTGGCTGGATTTGTCTCTGAGTGTGTGTACCTCATTTATTGTCTATGTGTATGTACAACAAATGCTTAACACTACTCCTTGGATAAGCCTACTGCTCGACCACACTACCACAAAATAGAGCATTAGTATTATCTCTTTTTACCACTATTTACCTCTAAGGGGAACCCTTGGACTCTGTGCATGCTATTCCTTACTTTGAAATAGCACATACAGAGGCAACTTCCTACAGGGTCCGTTCCATCAGCCTTGAAGTCGCACGTGGCCGGGCCGACCAGGCCCCGACGGGGGATCGAAAAAACCCCGAAGGGCCACCGGAGCTCTTCAAAATTCGGTGTCGATTTGTTCTAACTAACCCGATACCGAACGCAAACAATACCGACGTCTTTTTCCGAGATTCGAACTAACTTTCCGACCCGAAACACGGAGCGAAAAGGAACACGTCCGAACCCGATGGCGGAAAAAAAACAATCTAAGATGGAGTCGACGCCCATGCGCAATGGAGTCGAAATGGGAGGAGTCCCTCGGTCTCGTGACTCGAAAAGACTTCTTCGAAGAAAAACAACTTGTAACACTCTGAGTCCAACACCAGATGGCGGACTGTGCACAGCATGTGTATCTGCAGCTACACATGCCATCGAACATATATATATATATTAGTAAATAAGTACACACACACACACACTTACCTTAAATAACTTACCTTGCATTTTAAAGGCATGTGTGGTAAAGGTATGCATGTGGTAAAGGTGTATATGCGTGGTAAAGGTATGTATGCTAAAGGTAATACGTGGTAAATGTGTAGTAAAGACATTGCATGGTATTGCCTTGGTTATAAAGGCTGTTTCCCCCAGTTCACACCATAATTTGCTCACCCATTTTACATTCTAGGGAGTGGATCTTGCTCTCCAACTGCAAGCGTCCATTTTCTGTGTGCTCCATCCTCTCCAGCATATTACGAATGTTAACAACTGTGCCGTTGTACGGAACGAGATCCCCCTCAGGGGCTGCAGAGCACTGCTTCACTGACATTTCTGTTCCCATGTTTAAGAGACCAAGATTTCCTGTAACTGGGAAGAACAAAAACAGTTATCTTCAACCTGCAATACTGAACACTGCAGGTTCCTGCACTGCTATATGTACTCTCAATCAACATTAGCATGGGGTAGAAGATAATACAATATCAACATGGTCTAAAAATAGATTTCTGATATTTTCAAGAAGTCTGTGACAAAACTGAAGTCATTTGATCTTCTCACTTACTTATGGGGGGGGTTCGTGGTACCTGAACAATGGCTGAATTATTGGAACTCCAGTGAATGAAGCTCAAATGTTCTGTCATTAGTTGCTAAGCTATAGCATTCAAGATGAGTCTCAAATTCTTGACTCCCCTCTAGAAAAGGAGGCCTTCCTTCAGAGATAGAGGCCAGTGGGACCAGTATGCCAACATCAGACCGAACAAATATTTGGGTTACATGTTTTTTTATGATTGCTTTGGAGGAGAAGCAGAGGGAGAAATAAGTACAAAAAGCGCTCTCTCTATGGTGCACACCTAGAGACTACGAGTCCTCATGTAACATAGAACCTAGTTTTCAAAGGTCAACAGTTACTGCTGGATCAACAGCCCACACATGAGGTGCCTAAGGTAGGGGGATTCAACCAACTGCCAGCTTGATTTGGGTTGTCCACTAATTAAGGTACAGTTGGGGCAATGTCACTGCTGGATGCCCAAGATCATAGTTCTATCACTAAAGAGGTTAAAATTATGTACTTGTAACAACCGTTCTTTAATGAGTATCTTCCCTATACAATTTCAGAATAAATCCCAGTGGGCAGACATGACCTTGAAAATACATTAAAAACTATCTTTCCCATTCTTTTGTGCCTGTGTTTCCCAGCTTGAATCGCCCTAGCATCAACATCTTTGCATGTGCTTATGTGTTCACAGCTATCCCACACACCACCGTCTCATGCTCATCTCACAGGTTTTTCCTTTGTCTCTGTTTCCTACTTTTGTTGCTCTAAAAACTCAGTGAAAAGACCTAATCTCCTGTGAAAATCTGTGTTCTCACCCTGGTTCCAGACTCAACAGTGGAAAAAATAATCTAAAAATGGTGACCAAACAAACGGGCTTCCAAAGGAGGTGTCTGACATCATAGTGGAAGGACCGAGGGCACCAAATGGCCGACACTGCAAATGCACAGTAAAATAATAAAAATAAAGGACTAAGAAGAATTCTAGATCCAACCGGATGCAACCACTAGACAGTGGAATAAGCGTGTAAATGCAAACTGATGTATGCTACAAAACTCATTTTTGCGGACACAGTATAAACTTATGTTTATATGCATTACCAGTCAACCACTTCCAGCACAGAAGGGACAATGTAGCATCTATGTTCAGCAGTCTAAGACTATACAGCAGAAGCACTCCACTCCACTCCACTCCACTCCACTCCACTCCACGATGCCTCATACACCTCACCACACCTTTAAGAAATACATCAGTCTTCAGAGCTTCCTTACACTAAGGAAGGTGAAATAGCCACCAAGCATCAGTATCTTTACCTCTATTCATCTGGATCAGCACAGAGGGAGACATCCTGATGTTTGGCCTTTTAACTTCCATAATATTTGGTTTGATGGTAAGTAAAGCAAAGTTGCTTGCAAGACTAACAGAAAATCCTCATGATGATTCTGAATATCATCTTCTAAAATTCTTCCCACTTGTGCTAGCAAGAAAGGAATGGTTTCTTAGCTGTAATCCTAGTTTTCTCTCGGTGGAATTTCATAATCACTGAATAGTCATGCCCATGAGCAGAGTCCCAGAGTAGTTCTTCTTCTTACTTGGGAAAGGCCTGGAAGCTTAAGTGACACAAATGTAAACTTTTGCAGAGAACACGATTAAGACACTAATCCTTTATCGGTCTCTTGACATCCAGAGTTCCATCAGGCAACAACCCTTGTTGGGGCCTGGCTCCTGGTGTAAACCACCCTATATTTTTTCAGACCAGCAGGTTCAAATTGAGTGAGAATCCTTGAAGTCTGCACTGCATTTCACTATGCTTTTTTAGCATGAGCAGGAAATTGCCAGACTTGGGTTTTCAGACAGAGCGTCAATCAAAAAGCTAGAAGTAGGATCTGAATGTCAGTGCTTCAAGCTGGCAGGAGTACACAGAGTATGTGGATATAAACGATATATGGCCCCTGAAGAAGGTTTTGCACACTTTCATCTTCCTGAAAGATGTGTAGAAATGATCAAGTAAATAAAAAGATCCACCACAAGCAAATGTTAAACGGAAAAATAGCTAAGATTTACCAACTAGAACTATCAGTAGAGATTCATTGTCGATCTAACAAATGAGACCAACATCACATGCTACTTAATGCACTTGGTAGAAAACCAGCTAACTTATGCATTGCTACATGTTAATTTATCAGCAACAGCAGTGCACACACGGGACCAGGATATCAAGCAACCTTTTAAACTATCTCTTAATAAAGATTTCTAGAAGGGTTAATGTCGGAAAGTGTGCCTTTTGGACATGGTCACCCCCACTTTTTTGCTCACTGGGACTGAGGTGCACTGGGTTCCTGCTAAACAGCCCCCCAGTGCCAGTGCTCTTTCCCTAAAACAAGGTAAATGGTGTATGTAAGGAAATGCCTCCTTGGCATGGTTACCCCCTGACTTTTTGCCTTTGCTGATGCTATGTTTTGATTTGAAAGTGTGCTGAGGCCTGCTAACCAGGCCCCAGCACCAGTGTTCTTTCCCTAACCTGTACTTTTGTTTACACAATTGGCACACCCTGGCATCCAGGTAAGTCCCTTGTAACTGGTACCCCTGGTACCAAGGGCCCTGATGCCAGGGAAGGTCTCTAAGGGCTGCAGCATATCTCATGCCACCCTGGGGTCCCCTCACTCAGCACAGACACACTGCTTGCCAGCTTGTGTGTGCTAGTGGGGATAAAACGACTAAGTCGACATGGCACTCCCCTCAGGGTGCCATGCCAACCTCACACTGCCTATGCAGTATAGATAAGTCACCCCTCTAGCAGGCCTTACAGCCCTAAGGCAGGGTGCACTATACCATAGGTGGGGGCGCCAGTGCATGAGCACTGTGCCCCTACAGTGTCTAAGCAAAACCTTAGACATTGTAAGTGCAGGGTAGCCATAAGAGTATATGGTCTGGGAGTCTGTTTTACACGAACTCCACAGCACCATAATGGCTACACTGAAAACTGGGAAGTTTGGTATCAAACTTCTCAGCACAATAAATGCACACTGATGCCAGTGTACACTTTATTGTAAAATACACCACAGAGGGCACCTTAGAGGTGCCCCCTGAAACTTAACCGACTATCTGTGTAGGCTGACTGGTTCCAGCAGCCTGCCACACTAGAGACATGTTGCTGGCCCCATGGGGAGAGTGCCTTTGTCACTCTGAGGCCAGTAACAAAGCCTGCACTGGGTGGAGATGCTAACACCTCCCCCAGTCAGGAGCTGTAACACCTGGCGGTGAGCCTCAAAGGCTCACCCCTTTGTCACAGCACCGCAGGACACTCCAGCTAGTGGAGTTGCCCGCCCCCTCCGGCCCCGGCCCCCACTTTTGGCGGCAAGGCCGGAGAAAATAATGAGAATAACAAGGAGGAGTCACTGGCCAGTCAGGACAGCCCCTAAGGTGTCCTGAGCTGAGGTGACTAACTTTTAGAAATCCTCCATCTTGCAGATGGAGGATTCCCCCAATAGGATTAGGGATGTGACCCCTCCCCTTGGGAGGAGGCCCAAAGAGGGTGTACCCACCCTCAGGGCTAGTAGCCATTGGCTACTAACCCCCCAGACCTAAACACGCCTGTAGGAAGTTGGCTCTGTATGTGCTATTTCAAAGTAAGGAATAGCATGCACAGAGTCCAAGGGTTCCCCTTAGAGGTAAAATAGTGGTAAAAAGAGAGAATACTAATGCTCTATTTTGTGGTAGTGTGGTCGAGCAGTAGGCTTATCCAAGGAGTAGTGTTAAGCATTTGTTGTACATACACATAGACAATAAATGAGGTACACACACTCAGAGACAAATCCAGCCAATAGGTTTTGTTATAGAAAAATATCTTTTCTTAGTTTATTTTAAGAACCACAGGTTCAAATTTAACATGTAATATCTCGTTTGAAAGGTATTGCAGGTAAGTACATTAGGAACTTTGAATCATCTCAATTGCATGTATACTTTTCAAGTTATTGACAAATAGCTATTTCAAAAGTGGACACTTAGTGCAATTTTCACAGTTCCTGGGGGAGGTAAGTTTTTGTTAGTTTTACCAGGTAAGTAAGACACTTACAGGGTTCAGTTCTTGGTCCAAGGTAGCCCACCGTTGGGGGTTCAGAGCAACCCCAAAGTCACCACACCAGCAGCTCAGGGCCGGTCAGGTGCAGAGTTCAAAGTGGTGCCCAAAACGCATAGGCTAGAATGGAGAGAAGGGGGTGCCCCGGTTCCGGTCTGCTTGCAGGTAAGTACCCGCGTCATCGGAGGGCAGACCAGGGGGGTTTTGTAGGGCACCGGGGGGGACACAAGCCCACACAGAAATTTCACCCTCAGCAGCGCGGGGGCGGCCGGGTGCAGTGTAGAAACAAGCGTCGGGTTTGCAATGTTAGTCTATGAGAGATCAACGGATCTCTTCAGCGCTGCAGGCAGGCAAGGGGGGGCTTCCTCGGGGAAACCTCCACTTGGGTAAGGGAGAGGGACTCCTGGGGGTCACTTCTCCAGTGAAAGTCCGGTCCTTCAGGTCCTGGGGGCTGCGGGTGCAGGGTCTTTTCCAGGCGTCGGGACTTAGGTTTCAGAGAGTCGCGGTCAGGGGAAGCCTCGGGATTCCCTCTGCAGGCGGCGCTGTGGGGGCTCAGGGGGGACAGGTTTTGGTACTCACAGTCGGAGAGTAGTCCGGGGGTCCTCCCTGAGGTGTTGGTTCTCCACCAGCCGAGTCGGGGTCGCCGGGTGCAGTGTTGCAAGTCTCACGCTTCTTGCGGGGAGTTGCAGGGGTCTTTAAAGCTGCTCCTTGAAACAAAGTTGCAGTCTTTTTGGAGCAGGTCCGCTGTCCTCGGGAGTTTCTGGTCGTCGTCGAAGCAGGGCAGTCCTCAGAGGATTCAGAGGTCGCTGGTCCCTTTGGAAGGTGTCGCTGGAGCAGAGTTCTTTGGAAGGCAGGAGACAGGCCGGTGAGTTTCTGGAGCCAAGGCAGTTGTCTTCTGGTCTTCCTCTGCAGGGGTTTTCAGCTGGGCAGTCCTTCTTCTTGTTGTCGCAGGAATCTAATTTTCTAGGGTTCAGGGTAGCCCTTAAATACTAAATTTAAGGGCGTGTTTAGGTCTGGGGGGTTAGTAGCCAATGGCACCAATAGTAGCCAATGGCACCCTCTTTGTGCCTCCTCCCAAGGGGAGGGGGTCACAATCCTAACCCTATTGGGGGAATCCTCCATCTGCAAGATGGAGGATTTCTAAAAGTTAGTCACCTCAGCTCAGGACACCTTAGGGGCTGTCCTGACTGGCCAGTGACTCCTCCTTGTTGCTTTCTTTGTTCCCTCCAGCCTTGCCGCCAAAAGTGGGGGCCGTGGCCGGAGGGGGTGGGCAACTCCACTAAGCTGGAGTGCCCTGCTGGGCTGTGACAAAGGGGTGAGCCTTTGAGGCTCACCGCCAGGTGTCACAGCTCCTGCCTGGGGGAGGTGTTAGCATCTCCACCCAGTGCAGGCTTTGTTACTGGCCTCAGAGTGACAAAGGCACTCTCCCCATGGGGCCAGCAACATGTCTCTAGTGTGGCAGGCTGCTGGAACTAGTCAGCCTACACAGACAGTCGGTTAAGTTTCAGGGGGCACCTCTAAGGTGCCCTCTGGGGTGTATTTTGCAATAAAATGTACACTGGCATCAGTGTGCATTTATTGTGCTGAGAAGTTTGATACCAAACTTCCCAGTTTTCAGTGTAGCCATTATGGTGCTGTGGAGTTCGTGTTTGACAGACTCCCAGACCATATACTCTTATGGCTACCCTGCACTTACAATGTCTAAGGTTTTGTTTAGACACTGTAGGGGTACCATGCTCATGCACTGGTACCCTCACCTATGGTATAGTGCACCCTGCCTTAGGGCTGTAAGGCCTGCTAGAGGGGTGTCTTACCTATACTGCATAGGCAGTGAGAGGCTGGCATGGCACCCTGAGGGGAGTGCCATGTCGACTTACTCGTTTTGTCCTCACTAGCACACACAAGCTGGCAAGCAGTGTGTCTGTGCTGAGTGAGAGGTCTCCAGGGTGGCATAAGACATGCTGCAGCCCTTAGAGACCTTCCTTGGCATCAGGGCCCTTGGTACTAGAAGTACCAGTTACAAGGGACTTATCTGGATGCCAGGGTCTGCCAATTGTGGATACAAAAGTACAGGTTAGGGAAAGAACACTGGTGCTGGGGCCTGGTTAGCAGGCCTCAGCACACTTTCAATTGTAAACATAGCATCAGCAAAGGCAAAAAGTCAGGGGGCAACCATGCCAAGGAGGCATTTCCTTACACAACCCCCCCCAAACGAAAGAGGATGAGACTAACCTTTCCCAAGAGAGTCTTCATTTTCTAAGTGGAAGAACCTGGAAAGGCCATCTACATTGGCATGGGCAGTCCCAGGTCTGTGTTCCACTATAAAGTCCATTCCCTGTAGGGAGATGGACCACCTCAACAGTTTAGGATTTTCACCTTTCATTTGCATCAGCCATTTGAGAGGTCTGTGGTCAGTTTGAACTAGGAAGTGAGTCCCAAAGAGGTATGGTCTCAGCTTCTTCAGGGACCAAACCACAGCAAAGGCCTCCCTCTCAATGGCACTCCAACGCTGCTCCCTGGGGAGTAACCTCCTGCTAATGAAAGCAACAGGCTGGTCAAGGCCATCATCATTTGTTTGGGACAAAACTGCCCCTATCCCATGTTCAGAGGCATCTGTCTGCACAATGAACTGCTTAGAATAATCTGGAGCTTTTAGAACTGGTGCTGAGCACATTGCTTGTTTCAGGGTGTCAAAGGCCTGTTGGCATTCCACAGTCCAGTTCACTTTCTTGGGCATTTTCTTGGAGGTGAGTTCAGTGAGGGCTGTCACAATGGATCCATATCCCTTCACAAACCTCCTGTAATACCCAGTCAAGCCAAGGAATGCCCTGACTTGAGTCTGGGTTTTTGGAGTGTAAGGAAATGCCTCCTTGGCATGGTTGCCCCCTGACTTTTTGCCTTTGCTGATGCTATGTTTACAATTGAAAGTGTGCTGAGGCCTGCTAACCAGGCCCCAGCACCAGTGTTCTTTCCCTAACCTGTACTTTTGTATCCACAATTGGCAGACCCTGGCATCCAGATAAGTCCCTTGTAACTGGTACTTCTAGTACCAAGGGCCCTGATGCCAAGGAAGGTCTCTAAGGGCTGCAGCATGTCTTATGCCACCCTGGAGACCTCTCACTCAGCACAGACACACTGCTTGCCAGCTTGTGTGTGCTAGTGAGGACAAAACGAGTAAGTCGACATGGCACTCCCCTCAGGGTGCCATGCCAGCCTCTCACTGCCTATGCAGTATAGGTAAGACACCCCTCTAGCAGGCCTTACAGCCCTAAGGCAGGGTGCACTATACCATAGGTGAGGGTACCAGTGCATGAGCATGGTACCCCTACAGTGTCTAAACAAAACCTTAGACATTGTAAGTGCAGGGTAGCCATAAGAGTATATGGTCTGGGAGTCTGTCAAACACGAACTCCACAGCACCATAATGGCTACACTGAAAACTGGGAAGTTTGGTATCAAACTTCTCAGCACAATAAATGCACACTGATGCCAGTGTACATTTTATTATAAAATGCACCCCAGAGGGCACCTTAGAGGTGCCCCCCTGAAACTTAACCGACTATCTGTGTAGGCTGACTAGTTTTAGCAGCCTGCCACAAACCGAGACATGTTGCTGGCCCCATGGGGAGAGTGCCTTTGTCACTCTGAGGCCAGTAACAAAGCCTGCACTGGGTGGAGATGCTAACACCTCCCCCAGGCAGGAATTGTCACACCTGGCGGTGAGCCTCAAAGGCTCACCTCCTTTGTGCCAACCCAGCAGGACACTCCAGCTAGTGGAGTTGCCCGCCCCCTCCGGCCAGGCCCCACTTTTGGCGGCAAGGCCGGAGAAAATAATGAGAAAAACAAGGAGGAGTCACTGGCCAGTCAGGACAGCCCCTAAGGTGTCCTGAGCTGAAGTGACTCTAACTTTTAGAAATCCTCCATCTTGCAGATGGAGGATTCCCCCAATAGGGTTAGGATTGTGACCCCCTCCCCTGGGAGGAGGCACAAAGAGGGTGTACCCACCCTCAGGGCTAGTAGCCATTGGCTACTAACCCCCCAGACCTAAACACGCCCTTAAATTTAGTATTTAAGGGCTACCCTGAACCCTAGAAAATTAGATTCCTGCAACTACAAGAAGAAGGACTGCCTAGCTGAAAACCCCTGCAGCGGAAGACCAGAAGACGACAACTGCCTTGGCTCCAGAAACGCACCGGCCTGTCTCCTGCCTTCCAAAGATCCTGCTCCAGCGACGCCTTCCAAAGGGGCCAGCGACCTCGACATCCTCTGAGGACTGCCCCTGCTTCGAAAAGACAAGAAACTCCCGAGGACAGCGGACCTGCTCCAAGAAAAGCTGCAACTTTGTTTCCAGCAGCTTTAAAGAACCCTGCAAGCTCCCCGCAAGAAGCGTGAGACTTGCAACACTGCACCCGGCGACCCCGACTCGGCTGGTGGAGATCCGACACCTCAGGAGGGACCCCAGGACTACTCTGATTCTGTGAGTACCAAAACCTGTCCCCCCTGAGCCCCCACAGCGCCGCCTGCAGAGGGAATCCCGAGGCTTCCCCTGACCGCGATTCTTTGAACCTAAAGTCCCGACGCCTGGGAGAGACCCTGCACCCGCAGCCCCCAGGACCTGAAGGACCGGACATTCACTGGAGAAGTGACCCCCAGGAGTCCCTCTCCCTTGCCCAAGTGGAGGTTTCCCCGAGGAATCCCCCCCTTGCCTGCCTGCAGCGCTGAAGAGATCCCGAGATCTCTCATAGACTAACATTGCGAACCCGACGCCTGTTTCTACACTGCACCCGGCCGCCCCCGCGCCGCTGAGGGTGAAATTTCTGTGTGGGCTTGTGTCCCCCCCGGTGCCCTACAAAACCCCCCTGGTCTGCCCTCCGAAGACGCGGGTACTTACCTGCAAGCAGACCGGAACCGGGGCACCCCCTTCTCTCCATTCTAGCCTATGCGTTTTGGGCACCACTTTGAACTCTGCACCTGACCGGCCCTGAGCTGCTGGTGTGGTGACTTTGGGGTTGCTCTGAACCCCCAACGGTGGGCTACCTTGGACCAAGAACTAAGCCCTGTAAGTGTCTTACTTACCTGGTTAACCTAACAAATACTTACCTCCCCTAGGAACTGTGAAAATTGCACTAAGTGTCCACTTTTAAAACAGCTATTTGTGAATAACTTGAAAAGTATACATGCAATTTTGATGATCTGAAGTTCCTAAAGTACTTACCTGCAATACCTTTCGAATGAGATATTACATGTAGAATTTGAACCTGTGGTTCTTAAAATAAACTAAGAAAAGATATTTTTCTATACAAAAACCTATTGGCTGGATTTGTCTCTGAGTGTGTGTACCTCATTTATTGTCTAGGTGTATGTACAACAAATGCTTAACACTACTCCTTGGATAAGCCTACTGCTCGACCACACTACCACAAAATAGAGCATTAGTATTATCTCTTTTTACCACTATTTTACCTCTAAGGGGAACCCTTGGACTCTGTGCATGCTATTCCTTACTTTGAAATAGCACATACAGAGCCAACTTCCTACATTGGTGGATCAGCGGTGGGGTACAAGACTTTGCATTTGCTGGACTACTCAGCCAATACCTGATCACACGACAAATTCCAAAATTGTCATTAGAAATTCATTTTTGCAATTTGAAATTTTTCTAAATTCTTAAAAGTCCTGCTAGGGCCTTGTGTGTTAAGTCCCTGTTTAGCATTGTCTTTTAGAGTTTAAAAGTTTGTTAAAAGTTTGAAATTAGATTCTAGAAACAGTTTTAGATTCTTTAAAAAGTATTCCAACTCTTAGCAGAATAATGTCTGATACAGAGATGCAGGTGGTGGAACTCGACACCACACCTTACCTCCATCTTAAGATGAGGGAGCTAAGGTCTCTCTGTAATATCAAAAAAATAACCATTGGCTCCAGACCTACCAAAATTCAGCTCCAGGAGCTGTTGGCAGAGTTTGAAAAAGCCAACCCCTCTGATGATGACCTCACAGAGGAAGAAATTAGTGACTTGGAGGCCAATGTCCCTCCTCCAGTCCTAAATAGGGAGAACAGGACCCCTCAAGTCCTGTCTCCAACTGTGTTAGTCAGAAATAGTGAGTCCCTCACAGGAGGGTCCCACATTTCTGAAATCACTGAGGATGCTCTCAGTGAAGATGACCTCCTGTTAGCCAGGATGGCCAAAAGATTGGCTTTAGAGAGACAGCTCCTAGCCATAGAAAGGGAAAGACAAGAGATGGGCCTAGGACCCATCAATGGTGGCAGCAATATAAATAGGGTCAGAGATTCTCCTGACATGTTAAAAATCCCCAAAGGGATTGTGACAAAATATGAAGATGGTGATGACATCACCAAATGGTTCACAGCTTTTGAGAGGGCTTGTGTAACCAGAAAAGTGAACAGATCTCACTGGGGTGCTCTCCTTTGGGAAATGTTCACTGGAAAGTGTAGGGATAGACTCCTCACACTCTCTGGAAAAGATGCAGAATCTTATGACCTCATGAAGGGTACCCTGATTGAGGGCTTTGGATTCTCCACTGAGGAGTACAGGATTAGGTTCAGGGGGGCTCAAAAATCCTCGAGCCAGACCTGGGTTGACTTTGTTGACTACTCAGTGAAAACACTAGATGGTTGGATTCAAGGCAGTGGTGTAAGTAATTATGATGGGCTGTACAATTTATTTGTGAAAGAACACCTATTGAGTAATTGTTTCAATGATAAACTGCATCAGCATCTGGTAGACCTAGGACCAATTTCTCCCCAAGAATTGGGAAAGAAGGCGGACCATTGGGTCAAGACAAGGGTGTCCAAGACTTCAACAGGGGGTGACCAAAAGAAAGGGGTCACAAAGACTCCCCAGGGGAAGGGTGATGAGACAACCAAAACTAAAAATAGTAAAGAGTCTTCTACAGGCCCCCAAAAACCTGCACAGGAGGGTGGGCCCAGAGCCTCTTCACAAAACAATGGGTACAAGGGTAAAAACTTTGATCCCAAAAAGGCCTGGTGTCATAGCTGTAAACAGCATGGACACCAAACTGGAGACAAGGCCTGTCCCAAGAAAGGTTCCACTCCAAACTCCCATCCAGGTAACACTGGTATGGCTAGTCTCCAAGTGGGATCAACAGTGTGCCCAGAGCAAATCAGGGTCCACACTGAAGCTACTCTAGTTTCTGAGGGTGGGGTGGATTTAGCCACACTAGCTGTCTGGCCGCCTAACATGCAAAAATACAGACAGCAACTCTTAATTAATGGGACTAGAATAGAGGGCCTGAGGGATACAGGTGCCAGTGTCACCATGGTGACAGAGAAACTGGTTTCCCCTGGCCAATACCTGACTGGAAAAACTTACACAGTCACCAACGCTGACAATCAGAGAAAAGTACATCCCATGGCAATGGTTACTTTAGAATGGGGAGGGGTCAATGGCCTGAAACAGGTGGTGGTCTCCTCAAATATCCCAGTGGACTGTCTGCTTGGAAATGACCTGGAGTCCTCAGCATGGGCTGAGGTAGAACTAAAAACCCATGCAGCAATGCTGGGTATCCCTGAACTGGTGTGTGTGAAAACAAGAGCACAGTGCAAGGCACAGGGTGAACAAGTAGAGCTGGAGTCTGGAAGAATGGCCCAGCCTACCAAGAGAACAGGAAAGTCAGTTGGGAAACCAACTGCAACACAGCAAAAGAAAGGGAACCTCTCTTCTCAGGAAGAAGTTCTGCCCTCTGAGGGAACTGAGCCTTTGGAGCTTGAACCTTATCAGGTTGAGCTCTTAGGCCCAGGGGGACCCTCAAGGGAGGAGCTGTGTAAGGGACAAGAAACCTGTCCCTCTCTTGAAGGCCTTAGGCAGCAAGCTGCTGAAGAGTCCAAAGGCAAGAAAAATGGAACGCATAGGGTCTATTGGGAAGATGGACTCCTGTACACTGAGGCCAGAGACCCCAAACCTGGTGCCACTAGGAGAGTGGTAGTGCCTCAGCTGTTCAGGAAGTTCATCCTAACATTGGCCCATGACATTCCCCTTGCTGGACATTTGGGACAAACCAAGACGTGGGAGAGGTTAGTCAACCACTTCTACTGGCCCAATATGTCCAACATGGTTAAGGAGTTTTGCCTCTCCTGCCCCACCTGTCAAGCCAGTGGTAAGACAGGTGGGCATCCAAAGGCCCCCCTCATTCCACTTCCAGTGGTGGGGGTTCCCTTTGAAAGAGTGGGTGTGGACATAGTTGGTCCACTAGAACCTCCCACAGCCTCAGGAAATATGTATATCCTGGTAGTAGTGGATCATGCTACCAGGTATCCTGAAGCTATTCCCCTTAGGTCGACTACTGCCCCTGCAGTAGCCAAGGCCCTCATTGGTATCTTTACCAGAGTGGGTTTCCCTAAGGAGGTGGTGTCTGACAGAGGTACCAACTTCATGTCAGCATACCTAAAGCACATGTGGAATGAGTGTGGAGTGACTTATAAATTCACTACACCATACCATCCACAAACTAATGGCTTGGTTGAGAGATTCAACAAGACATTAAAAGGCATGATCATGGGGCTCCCAGAAAAACTCAAAAGGAGATGGGATGTCCTCTTGCCATGTCTGCTTTTCGCTTACAGAGAGGTGCCACAGAAGGGAGTAGGATTCTCACCCTTTGAACTTCTGTTTGGTCATCCTGTAAGGGGACCACTTGCCCTTGTTAAAGAAGGCTGGGAGAGACCTCTCCATGAGCCTAAACAGGACATAGTGGACTATGTACTTGGCCTTCGCTCTAGAATGGCAGAGTACATGGAAAAGGCAACCAAAAACCTTGAGGCCAGCCAACAGCTCCAGAAGTTTTGGTATGACCAAAAGGGTGCACTGGTTGAGTTCCAACCAGGGCAGAAAGTCTGGGTTCTGGAGCCTGTGGCTCCCAGGGCACTCCAGGACAAATGGAGTGGCCCTTACCCAGTACTAGAAAGGAAGAGTCAGGTCACCTACCTGGTGGACCTGGGCACAAGCAGGAGCCCCAAGAGGGTGATCCATGTGAACCGCCTTAAGCTCTTCCATGACAGGGCTGATGTCAATCTGTTGATGGTAACAGATGAGGATCAGGAGGCAGAGAGTGAACCTCTCCCTGATCTTCTGTCATCAGACCCAAAAGATGGCACAGTGGATGGAGTGATCTACTCAGACACCCTCTCTGGCCAACAGCAAGCTGATTGTAGGAGAGTCCTACAACAGTTTCCTGAACTCTTCTCCTTAACCCCTGGTCAGACACACCTGTGTACCCATGATGTGGACACAGGAGACAGCATGCCTGTCAAAAACAAAATCTTTAGACAGTCTGACCATGTTAAGGAAAGCATCAGGGTGGAAGTCCACAAGATGCTGGAATTGGGAGTGATTGAGCGCTCTGACAGCCCCTGGGCTAGCCCAGTGGTCTTAGTCCCCAAACCTCACACCAAAGATGGAAAGAAAGAGATGAGGTTTTGTGTGGACTACAGAGGGCTCAATTCTGTCACCAAGACAGATGCTCATCCAATTCCTAGAGCTGATGAGCTCATAGACAAATTAGGTGCTGCCAAATTCTTAAGTACCTTTGACTTGACAGCAGGGTACTGGCAAATAAAAATGGCACCTGGAGCAAAAGAGAAAACAGCATTCTCCACACCTGATGGGCATTATCAGTTTACTGTTATGCCCTTTGGTTTAAAGAATGCCCCTGCCACCTTCCAAAGGTTGGTGAATCAAGTCCTTGCTGGCTTGGAGTCCTTTAGCACAGCTTATCTGGATGATATTGCTGTCTTTAGCTCCACCTGGCAGGGTCACCTGGTCCACCTGAAGAAGGTTTTGAAGGCTCTGCAATCTGCAGGCCTCTCTATCAAGGCATCCAAATGCCAGATAGGGCAGGGAACTGTGGTTTACTTGGGCCACCTTGTAGGTGGAGGCCAAGTTCAGCCACTCCAACCCAAGATCCAGACTATTCTGGACTGGGTAGCTCCAAAAACCCAGACTCAAGTCAGGGCATTCCTTGGCTTGACTGGGTATTACAGGAGGTTTGTGAAGGGATATGGATCCATTGTGACAGCCCTCACTGAACTCACCTCCAAGAAAATGCCCAAGAAAGTGAACTGGACTGTGGAATGCCAACAGGCCTTTGACACCCTGAAACAAGCAATGTGCTCAGCACCAGTTCTAAAAGCTCCAGATTATTCTAAGCAGTTCATTGTGCAGACTGATGCCTCTGAACATGGGATAGGGGCAGTTTTGTCCCAAACAAATGATGATGGCCTTGACCAGCCTGTTGCTTTCATTAGGAGGTTACTCCCCAGGGAGCAGCGTTGGAGTGCCATTGAGAGGGAGGCCTTTGCTGTGGTTTGGTCCCTGAAGAAGCTGAGACCATACCTCTTTGGGACTCACTTCCTAGTTCAAACTGACCACAGACCTCTCAAATGGCTGATGCAAATGAAAGGTGAAAATCCTAAACTGTTGAGGTGGTCCATCTCCCTACAGGGAATGGACTTTATAGTGGAACACAGACCTGGGACTGCCCATGCCAATGCAGATGGCCTTTCCAGGTTCTTCCACTTAGAAAATGAAGACTCTCTTGGGAAAGGTTAGTCTCATCCTCTTTCGTTTGGGGGGGGGTTGTGTAAGGAAATGCCTCCTTGGCATGGTTGCCCCCTGACTTTTTGCCTTTGCTGATGCTATGTTTACAATTGAAAGTGTGCTGAGGCCTGCTAACCAGGCCCCAGCACCAGTGTTCTTTCCCTAACCTGTACTTTTGTATCCACAATTGGCAGACCCTGGCATCCAGATAAGTCCCTTGTAACTGGTACTTCTAGTACCAAGGGCCCTGATGCCAAGGAAGGTCTCTAAGGGCTGCAGCATGTCTTATGCCACCCTGGAGACCTCTCACTCAGCACAGACACACTGCTTGCCAGCTTGTGTGTGCTAGTGAGGACAAAACGAGTAAGTCGACATGGCACTCCCCTCAGGGTGCCATGCCAGCCTCTCACTGCCTATGCAGTATAGGTAAGACACCCCTCTAGCAGGCCTTACAGCCCTAAGGCAGGGTGCACTATACCATAGGTGAGGGTACCAGTGCATGAGCATGGTACCCCTACAGTGTCTAAACAAAACCTTAGACATTGTAAGTGCAGGGTAGCCATAAGAGTATATGGTCTGGGAGTCTGTCAAACACGAACTCCACAGCACCATAATGGCTACACTGAAAACTGGGAAGTTTGGTATCAAACTTCTCAGCACAATAAATGCACACTGATGCCAGTGTACATTTTATTATAAAATGCACCCCAGAGGGCACCTTAGAGGTGCCCCCTGAAACTTAACCGACTATCTGTGTAGGCTGACTAGTTTTAGCAGCCTGCCACAAACCGAGACATGTTGCTGGCCCCATGGGGAGAGTGCCTTTGTCACTCTGAGGCCAGTAACAAAGCCTGCACTGGGTGGAGATGCTAACACCTCCCCCAGGCAGGAATTGTCACACCTGGCGGTGAGCCTCAAAGGCTCACCTCCTTTGTGCCAACCCAGCAGGACACTCCAGCTAGTGGAGTTGCCCGCCCCCTCCGGCCAGGCCCCACTTTTGGCGGCCAGGCCGGAGAAAATAATGAGAAAAACAAGGAGGAGTCACTGGCCAGTCAGGACAGCCCCTAAGGTGTCCTGAGCTGAAGTGACTCTAACTTTTAGAAATCCTCCATCTTGCAGATGGAGGATTCCCCCAATAGGGTTAGGATTGTGACCCCCTCCCCTTGGGAGGAGGCACAAAGAGGGTGTACCCACCCTCAGGGCTAGTAGCCATTGGCTACTAACCCCCCAGACCTAAACACGCCCTTAAATTTAGTATTTAAGGGCTACCCTGAACCCTAGAAAATTAGATTCCTGCAACTACAAGAAGAAGGACTGCCTAGCTGAAAACCCCTGCAGCGGAAGACCAGAAGACGACAACTGCCTTGGCTCCAGAAACGCACCGGCCTGTCTCCTGCCTTCCAAAGATCCTGCTCCAGCGACGCCTTCCAAAGGGACCAGCGACCTCGACATCCTCTGAGGACTGCCCCTGCTTCGAAAAGACAAGAAACTCCCGAGGACAGCGGACCTGCTCCAAGAAAAGCTGCAACTTTGTTTCCAGCAGCTTTAAAGAACCCTGCAAGCTCCCCGCAAGAAGCGTGAGACTTGCAACACTGCACCCGGCGACCCCGACTCGGCTGGTGGAGATCCGACACCTCAGGAGGGACCCCAGGACTACTCTGATTCTGTGAGTACCAAAACCTGTCCCCCCTGAGCCCCCACAGCGCCGCCTGCAGAGGGAATCCCGAGGCTTCCCCTGACCGCGATTCTTTGAACCTAAAGTCCAGACGCCTGGGAGAGACCCTGCACCCGCAGCCCCCAGGACCTGAAGGACCGGACTTTCACTGGAGAAGTGACCCCCAGGAGTCCCTCTCCCTTGCCCAAGTGGAGGTTTCCCCGAGGAATCCCCCCCTTGCCTGCCTGCAGCGCTGAAGAGATCCCGAGATCTCTCATAGACTAACATTGCGAACCCGACGCCTGTTTCTACACTGCACCCGGCCGCCCCCGCGCCGCTGAGGGTGAAATTTCTGTGTGGGCTTGTGTCCCCCCCGGTGCCCTACAAAACCCCCCTGGTCTGCCCTCCGAAGACGCGGGTACTTACCTGCAAGCAGACCGGAACCGGGGCACCCCCTTCTCTCCATTCTAGCCTATGCGTTTTGGGCACCACTTTGAACTCTGCACCTGACCGGCCCTGAGCTGCTGGTGTGGTGACTTTGGGGTTGCTCTGAACCCCCAACGGTGGGCTACCTTGGACCAAGAACTAAGCCCTGTAAGTGTCTTACTTACCTGGTTAACCTAACAAATACTTACCTCCCCTAGGAACTGTGAAAATTGCACTAAGTGTCCACTTTTAAAACAGCTATTTGTGAATAACTTGAAAAGTATACATGCAATTTTGATGATCTGAAGTTCCTAAAGTACTTACCTGCAATACCTTTCGAATGAGATATTACATGTAGAATTTGAACCTGTGGTTCTTAAAATAAACTAAGAAAAGATATTTTTCTATACAAAAACCTATTGGCTGGATTTGTCTCTGAGTGTGTGTACCTCATTTATTGTCTAGGTGTAGGAAGTTGGCTCTGTATGTGCTATTTCAAAGTAAGGAATAGCATGCACAGAGTCCAAGGGTTCCCCTTAGAGGTAAAATAGTGGTAAAAATAGATAATACTAATGCTCTATTTTGTGGTAGTGTGGTCGAGCAGTAGGCTTATCCAAGGAGTAGTGTTAAGCATTTGTTGTACATACACATAGACAATAAATGAGGTACACACACTCAGAGACAAATCCAGCCAATAGGTTTTTATATAGAAAAATATCTTTTCTTAGTTTATTTTAAGAACCACAGGTTCAAATTCTACATGTAATAGCTCATTCGAAAGGTATTGCAGGTAAGTACTTTAGGAACTTCAAATCATCAAAATTGCATGTATACTTTTCAAGTTATTCACAAATAGCTGTTTTAAAAGTGGACACTTAGTGCAATTTTCACAGTTCCTAGGGGAGGTAAGTATTTGTTAGTTTTACCAGGTAAGTAAGACACTTACAGGGTTCAGTTCTTGGTCCAAGGTAGCCCACCGTTGGGGGTTCAGAGCAACCCCAAAGTCACCACACCAGCAGCTCAGGGCCGGTCAGGTGCAGAGTTCAAAGTGGTGCCCAAAACACCTAGGCTAGAATGGAGAGAAGGGGGTGCCCCGGTTCCGGTCTGCTTGCAGGTAAGTACCCGCGTCTTCGGAGGGCAGACCAGGGGGGTTTTGTAGGGCACCGGGGGGGACACAAGTCCACACAGAAATTTCACCCTCAGCGGCGCGGGGGCGGCCGGGTGCAGTGTAGAAACAAGCGTCGGGGTCGCAATGTTAGTCTATGAGAGATCTCGGGATCTCTTCAGCGCTGCAGGCAGGCAAGGGGGGGGTTCCTCGGGGAAACCTCCACTTGGGCAAGGGAGAGGGACTCCTGGGGGTCGCTTCTCCAGTGAAAGTCCGGTCCTTCAGGTCCTGGGGGCTGCGGGTGCAGGGTCTCTCCCAGGCGTCGGGACTTTAGATTCAAAGAGTCGCGGTCAGGGGAAGCCTCGGGATTCCCTCTGCAGGCGGCGCTGTGGGGGCTCAGGGGGGACAGGTTTTGGTACTCACAGTATCAGAGTAGTCCTGGGGTCCCTCCTGAGGGGTTGGATCGCCACCAGCCGAGTCGGGGTCGCCGGGTGCAGTGTTGCAAGTCTCACGCTTCTTGCGGGGAGCTTGCAGAGTTCTTTAAAGCTGCTGGAAACAAAGTTGCAGCTTTTCTTGGAGCAGGTCCGCTGTCCTCGGGAGTTTCTTGTCTTTTCGAAGCAGGGGCAGTCCTCAGAGGATGTCGAGGTCGCTGGTCCCTTTGGAAGGCGTCGCTGGAGCAGGATCTTTGGAAGGCAGGAGACAGGCCGGTGAGTTTCTGGAGCCAAGGCAGTTGTCGTCTTCTGGTCTTCCGCTGCAGGGGTTTCAGCTAGGCAGTCCTTCTTCTTGTAGTTGCAGGAATCTAATTTTCTAGGGTTCAGGGTAGCCCTTAAATACTAAATTTAAGGGCGTGTTTAGGTCTGGGGGGTTAGTAGCCAATGGCTACTAGCCCTGAGGGTGGGTACACCCTCTTTGTGCCTCCTCCCAAGGGGAGGGGGTCACAATCCTAACCCTATTGGGGGAATCCTCCATCTGCAAGATGGAGGATTTCTAAAAGTTAGAGTCACCTCAGCTCAGGACACCTTAGGGGCTGTCCTGACTGGCCAGTGACTCCTCCTTGTTATTCTCATTATTTCCTCCGGCCTTGCCGCCAAAAGTGGGGCCTGGCCGGAGGGGGCGGGCAACTCCACTAGCTGGAGTGTCCTGCTGGGTTGGCACAAAGGAGGTGAGCCTTTGAGGCTCACCGCCAGGTGTGACAATTCCTGCCTGGGAGAGGTGTTAGCATCTCCACCCAGTGCAGGCTTTGTTACTGGCCTCAGAGTGACAAAGGCACTCTCCCCATGGGGCCAGCAACATGTCTCGGTTTGGGGCAGGCTGCTAAAACTAGTCAGCCTACACAGATAGTCGGTTAAGTTTCAGGGGGCACCTCTAAGGTGCCCTCTGTGGTGTATTTTACAATAAAATGTACACTGGCATCAGTGTGCATTTATTGTGCTGAGAAGTTTGATACCAAACTTCCCAGTTTTCAGTGTAGCCATTATGGTGCTGTGGAGTTCGTGTTTGACAGACTCCCAGACCATATACTCTTATGGCTACCCTGCACTTACAATGTCTAAGGTTTTATTTAGACACTGTAGGGGTACCATGCTCATGCACTGGTACCCTCACCTATGGTATAGTGCACCCTGCCTTAGGGCTGTAAGGCCTGCTAGAGGGGTGTCTTACCTATACTGCTTAGGCAGTGAGAGGCTGGCATGGCACCCTGAGGGGAGTGCCATGTCGACTTACTCGTTTTGTCCTCACTAGCACACACAAGCTGGCAAGCAGTGTGTCTGTGCTGAGTGAGAGGTCTCCAGGGTGGCATAAGACATGCTGCAGCCCTTAGAGACCTTCCTTGGCATCAGGGCCCTTGGTACTAGAAGTACCAGTTACAAGGGACTTATCTGGATGCCAGGGTCTGCCAATTGTGGATACAAAAGTACAGGTTAGGGAAAGAACACTGGTGCTGGGGCCTGGTTAGCAGGCCTCAGCACACTTTCAATTGTAAACATAGCATCAGCAAAGGCAAAAAGTCAGGGGGCAACCATGCCAAGGAGGCATTTCCTTACACAACCCCCCCCCAAACGAAAGAGGATGAGACTAACCTTTCCCAAGAGAGTCTTCATTTTCTAAGTGGAAGAACCTGGAAAGGCCATCTGCATTGGCATGGGCAGTCCCAGGTCTGTGTTCCACTATAAAGTCCATTCCCTGTAGGGAGATGGACCACCTCAACAGTTTAGGATTTTCACCTTTCATTTGCATCAGCCATTTGAGAGGTCTGTGGTCAGTTTGAACTAGGAAGTGAGTCCCAAAGAGGTATGGTCTCAGCTTCTTCAGGGACCAGACCACAGCAAAGGCCTCCCTCTCAATGGCACTCCAACGCTGCTCCCTGGGGAGTAACCTCCTGCTAATGAAAGCAACAGGCTGGTCAAGGCCATCATCATTTGTTTGGGACAAAACTGCCCCTATCCCATGTTCAGAGGCATCAGTCTGCACAATGAACTGCTTAGAATAATCTGGAGCTTTGAGAACTGGTGCTGAGCACATTGCCTGTTTCAGGGTGTCAAAGGCCTGTTGGCAGTCCACAGTCCAGTTCACTTTCTTGGGCATTTTCTTGGAGGTGAGCTCAGTGAGGGCTGTCACAATGGATCCATACCCCTTCACAAACCTCCTGTAGTACCCAGTCAAGCCAAGGAATGCCCTGACTTGAGTCTGGGTTTTTGGAGCTACCCAGTCCAGAATAGTCTGGATCTTGGGTTGGAGTGGTTGAACTTGGCCTCCACCTACAAGGTGTCCCAAGTAAACCACAGTTCCCTGCCCTATCTGGCATTTGGATGCCTTGATAGAGAGGCCTGCAGATTGCAGAGCCTTCAAAACCTTCCTCAGGTGGACCAGGTGATCCTGCCAGGTGGAGCTAAAGACAGCAATATCATCAAGATAAGCTGTGCTAAAGGACTCCAAGCCAGCAAGGACTTGATTCACCAACCTTTGGAAGGTGGCAGGGGCATTCTTTAAACCAAAGGGCATAACAGTAAACTGATAATGCCCATCAGGTGTGGAGAATGCTGTCTTTTCTTTTGCTCCAGGTGCCATTTTTATTTGCCAGTACCCTGCTGTCAAGTCAAAGGTACTTAGAAATTTGGCAGCACCTAATTTATCAATGAGCTCATCAGCTCTTGGAATTGGATGAGCATCTGTCTTGGTGACAGAATTGAGCCCTCTGTAGTCCACACAAAACCTCATCTCTTTCTTTCCATCTGTGGTGTGAGGTTTGGGGACTAAGACCACTGGGCTAGCCCAGGGGCTGTCAGAGCGCTCAATGACTCCCAATTCCAGCATCTTGTGGACTTCCACCTTGATGCTTTCCTTAACATGGTCAGACTGTCTAAAGATTTTGTTTTTGACAGGCATGCTGTCTCCTGTGTCCACATCATGGGTACACAGGTGTGTCTGACCAGGGGTTAAGGAGAAGAGTTCAGGAAACTGTTGTAGGACTCTCCTACAATCAGCTTGCTGTTGGCCAGAGAGGGTGTCTGAGTAGATCACTCCATCTACTGTACCATCTTTTGGGTCTGATGACAGAAGATCAGGGAGAGGTTCACTCTCTGCCTCCTGATCCTCATCTGTTACCATCAACAGATTGACATCAGCCCTGTCGTGGAAGAGCTTAAGGCGGTTTACATGGATCACCCTCTTGGGGCTCCTGCTTGTGCCCAGGTCCACCAGGTAGGTGACCTGACTCTTCCTCTCTAGCACTGGGTAAGGGCCACTCCATTTGTCCTGGAGTGCCCTGGGAGCCACAGGCTCCAGAACCCAGACTTTCTGCCCTGGTTGGAACTCAACCAGTGCAGCCTTTTGGTCATACCAAAACTTCTGGAGTTGTTGGCTGGCCTCAAGGTTTTTGGTTGCCTTTTCCATGTACTCTGCCATTCTAGAGCGAAGGCCAAGTACATAGTCCACTATGTCCTGTTTAGGCTCATGGAGAGGTCTCTCCCAGCCTTCTTTAACAAGGGCAAGTGGTCCCCTTACAGGATGACCAAACAGAAGTTCAAAGGGTGAGAACCCTACTCCCTTCTGTGGTACCTCCCTGTAAGCGAAAAGCAGACATGGCAGGAGGACATCCCATCTCCTTTTGAGTTTTTCTGGGAGCCCCATGATCATGCCCTTTAATGTCTTGTTGAATCTCTCAACTAAGCCATTAGTTTGTGGATGGTAAGGTGTAGTGAATTTATAAGTCACTCCACACTCATTCCACATGTGCTTTAGGTATGCTGACATGAAGTTGGTACCTCTGTCAGACACCACCTCCTTAGGGAAACCCACTCTGGTAAAGATACCAATGAGGGCCTTGGCTACTGCAGGGGCAGTAGTCGACCTAAGGGGAATAGCTTCAGGATACCTGGTAGCATGATCCACTACTACCAGGATATACATATTTCCTGAGGCTGTGGGAGGTTCCAGTGGACCAACTATGTCCACACCCACTCTTTCAAAGGGCACCCCCACCACTGGAAGTGGAATGAGGGGGGCCTTTGGGTGCCCACCTGTCTTACCACTGGCTTGACAGGTGGGGCAGGAGAGGCAAAACTCCTTAACCATGTTGGACATATTGGGCCAGTAGAAGTGGTTGACTAACCTCTCCCACGTCTTGGTTTGTCCCAAATGTCCAGCAAGGGGAATGTCATGGGCCAATGTTAGGATGAACTCTCTGAACAGCTGAGGCACTACCACTCTCCTAGTGGCACCAGGTTTGGGGTCTCTGGCCTCAGTGTACAGGAGCCCATCTTCCCAATAGACCCTATGTGTTCCATTTTTCTTGCCTTTGGACTCTTCAGCAGCTTGCTGCCTAAGGCCTTCAAGAGAGGGACAGGTTTCTTGTCCCTTACACAGCTCCTCCCTTGAGGGTCCCCCTGGGCCTAAGAGCTCAACCTGATAAGGTTCAAGCTCCAAAGGCTCAGTTCCCTCAGAGGGCAGAACTTCTTCCTGAGAAGAGAGGTTCCCTTTCTTTTGCTGTGTTGCAGTTGGTTTCCCAACTGACTTTCCTGTTCTCTTGGTAGGCTGGGCCATTTTTCCAGACTCCAGCTCTACTTTTTCACCCTGTGCCTTGCATTGTGCTCTCGTTTTCACACACACCAGTTCAGGGATACCCAGCATTGCTGCATGGGTTTTTAGCTCTACCTCAGCCCATGCTGAGGACTCCAGGTCATTTCCAAGCAGACAGTCCACTGGGATATTTGAGGAGACCACCACCTGCTTCAGGCCATTGACCCCTCCCCATTCTAAAGTAACCATTGCCATGGGATGTACTTTTCTCTGATTGTCAGCGTTGGTGACTGTGTAAGTTTTTCCAGTCAGGTATTGGCCAGGGGAAACCAGTTTCTTTGTCACCATGGTGACACTGGCACCTGTATCCCTCAGGCCCTCTATTCTAGTCCCATTAATTAAGAGTTGCTGTCTGTATTTTTGCATGTTAGGCGGCCAGACAGCTAGTGTGGCTAAATCCACCCCACCCTCAGAAACTAGAGTAGCTTCAGTGTGGACCCTGATTTGCTCTGGGCACACTGTTGATCCCACTTGGAGACTAGCCATACCAGTGTTACCTGGATGGGAGTTTGGAGTGGAACCTTTCTTGGGACAGGCCTTGTCTCCAGTTTGGTGTCCATGCTGTTTACAGCTATGACACCAGGCCTTTTTGGGATCAAAGTTTTTACCCTTGTACCCATTGTTTTGTGAAGAGGCTCTGGGCCCACCCTCCTGTGCAGGTTTTTGGGGGCCTGTAGAAGACTCTTTACTATTTTTAGTTTTGGTTGTCTCATCACCCTTCTGCTGGGGAGTCTTTGTGACCCCTTTCTTTTGGTCACCCCCTGTTGAAGTCTTGGACACCCTTGTCTTGACCCAATGGTCCGCCTTCTTTCCCAATTCTTGGGGAGAAATTGGTCCTAGGTCTACCAGATGCTGATGCAGTTTATCATTGAAACAATTACTTAACAGGTGTTCTTTCACAAATAAATTGTACAGCCCATCATAATTACTTACACCACTGCCTTGAATCCAACCATCTAGTGTTTTCACTGAGTAGTCAACAAAGTCAACCCAGGTCTGGCTCGAGGATTTTTGAGCCCCCCTGAACCTAATCCTGTACTCCTCAGTGGAGAATCCAAAGCCCTCAATCAGGGTACCCTTCATGAGGTCATAAGATTCTGCATCTTGTCCAGAGAGTGTGAGGAGTCTATCCCTACACTTTCCTGTGAACATTTCCCAAAGGAGAGCACCCCAGTGAGATCTGTTCACTTTTCTGGTTACACAAGCCCTCTCAAAAGCTGTGAACCATTTGGTGATGTCATCACCATCTTCATATTTAGTTACAATCCCTTTGGGGATTTTCAACATGTCAGGAGAATCTCTGACCCTATTTATGTTGCTGCCACCATTGATGGGTCCTAGTCCCATCTCTTGTCTTTCCCTCTCTATGGCTAGGATCTGTCTTTCCAAAGCCAATCTTTTGGCCATCCTGGCTAACTGGATGTCCTCTTCACTGGGGTTATCCTCAGTGATTTCAGAGTTGTTGGTCCCTCCTGTGAGGGAACCAGCATCTCTGACTATTATTTGTGGAGTCAGGGCTTGAGAAGCCCTGCTCTCCCTAAGTAGGACTGGAGGGGGGGAATTTCCCTCCAAGTCACTATCTTCATCCTCTGAGTTGCCATCCTCAGAGGGGTTGGCCTTTTCAAACTCTGCCAAAAGCTCCTGGAGCTGTACTTTGGTAGGTTTGGGGCCCATTGCTATTTTCTTTAGTTTACAGAGTGACCTTAGCTCTCTCATCTGTAGATGGAGGTAAGGTGTGGTGTCGAGTTCCACCACATTCACATCTGTGCTAGACATTATGCTTCTAAAAGTTGGAATACTTTTTAAGAAACTAAAACTGGTTCTAGAATCTAATTCAAACTTTTACCAAACTTTTAAACTCTAAAAGAAATGCTAAACAGGATCTAACACAAGGCCCTAGCAGGTCTTTTAAGAATTTAGAAAACTTTTCAAATTGCAAAAATCAATTTCTAATGACAATTTTGGAATTTGTCGTGTGATCAGGTATTGGCTGAGTAGTCCAGCAAATGCAAAGTCTTGTACCCCACCGCTGATCCACCAATGTAGGAAGTTGGCTCTGTATGTGCTATTTCAAAGTAAGGAATAGCATGCACAGAGTCCAAGGGTTCCCCTTAGAGGTAAAATAGTGGTAAAAATAGATAATACTAATGCTCTATTTTGTGGTAGTGTGGTCGAGCAGTAGGCTTATCCAAGGAGTAGTGTTAAGCATTTGTTGTACATACACATAGACAATAAATGAGGTACACACACTCAGAGACAAATCCAGCCAATAGGTTTTTATATAGAAAAATATCTTTTCTTAGTTTATTTTAAGAACCACAGGTTCAAATTCTACATGTAATAGCTCATTCGAAAGGTATTGCAGGTAAGTACTTTAGGAACTTCAAATCATCAAAATTGCATGTATACTTTTCAAGTTATTCACAAATAGCTGTTTTAAAAGTGGACACTTAGTGCAATTTTCACAGTTCCTAGGGGAGGTAAGTATTTGTTAGTTTTACCAGGTAAGTAAGACACTTACAGGGTTCAGTTCTTGGTCCAAGGTAGCCCACCGTTGGGGGTTCAGAGCAACCCCAAAGTCACCACACCAGCAGCTCAGGGCCGGTCAGGTGCAGAGTTCAAAGTGGTGCCCAAAACACCTAGGCTAGAATGGAGAGAAGGGGGTGCCCCGGTTCCGGTCTGCTTGCAGGTAAGTACCCGCGTCTTCGGAGGGCAGACCAGGGGGGTTTTGTAGGGCACCGGGGGGGACACAAGTCCACACAGAAATTTCACCCTCAGCGGCGCGGGGGCGGCCGGGTGCAGTGTAGAAACAAGCGTCGGGGTCGCAATGTTAGTCTATGAGAGATCTCGGGATCTCTTCAGCGCTGCAGGCAGGCAAGGGGGGGGTTCCTCGGGGAAACCTCCACTTGGGCAAGGGAGAGGGACTCCTGGGGGTCGCTTCTCCAGTGAAAGTCCGGTCCTTCAGGTCCTGGGGGCTGCGGGTGCAGGGTCTCTCCCAGGCGTCGGGACTTTAGATTCAAAGAGTCGCGGTCAGGGGAAGCCTCGGGATTCCCTCTGCAGGCGGCGCTGTGGGGGCTCAGGGGGGACAGGTTTTGGTACTCACAGTATCAGAGTAGTCCTGGGGTCCCTCCTGAGGGGTTGGATCGCCACCAGCCGAGTCGGGGTCGCCGGGTGCAGTGTTGCAAGTCTCACGCTTCTTGCGGGGAGCTTGCAGAGTTCTTTAAAGCTGCTGGAAACAAAGTTGCAGCTTTTCTTGGAGCAGGTCCGCTGTCCTCGGGAGTTTCTTGTCTTTTCGAAGCAGGGGCAGTCCTCAGAGGATGTCGAGGTCGCTGGTCCCTTTGGAAGGCGTCGCTGGAGCAGGATCTTTGGAAGGCAGGAGACAGGCCGGTGAGTTTCTGGAGCCAAGGCAGTTGTCGTCTTCTGGTCTTCCGCTGCAGGGGTTTCAGCTAGGCAGTCCTTCTTCTTGTAGTTGCAGGAATCTAATTTTCTAGGGTTCAGGGTAGCCCTTAAATACTAAATTTAAGGGCGTGTTTAGGTCTGGGGGGTTAGTAGCCAATGGCTACTAGCCCTGAGGGTGGGTACACCCTCTTTGTGCCTCCTCCCAAGGGGAGGGGGTCACAATCCTAACCCTATTGGGGGAATCCTCCATCTGCAAGATGGAGGATTTCTAAAAGTTAGAGTCACCTCAGCTCAGGACACCTTAGGGGCTGTCCTGACTGGCCAGTGACTCCTCCTTGTTATTCTCATTATTTCCTCCGGCCTTGCCGCCAAAAGTGGGGCCTGGCCGGAGGGGGCGGGCAACTCCACTAGCTGGAGTGTCCTGCTGGGTTGGCACAAAGGAGGTGAGCCTTTGAGGCTCACCGCCAGGTGTGACAATTCCTGCCTGGGAGAGGTGTTAGCATCTCCACCCAGTGCAGGCTTTGTTACTGGCCTCAGAGTGACAAAGGCACTCTCCCCATGGGGCCAGCAACATGTCTCGGTTTGGGGCAGGCTGCTAAAACTAGTCAGCCTACACAGATAGTCGGTTAAGTTTCAGGGGGCACCTCTAAGGTGCCCTCTGTGGTGTATTTTACAATAAAATGTACACTGGCATCAGTGTGCATTTATTGTGCTGAGAAGTTTGATACCAAACTTCCCAGTTTTCAGTGTAGCCATTATGGTGCTGTGGAGTTCGTGTTTGACAGACTCCCAGACCATATACTCTTATGGCTACCCTGCACTTACAATGTCTAAGGTTTTATTTAGACACTGTAGGGGTACCATGCTCATGCACTGGTACCCTCACCTATGGTATAGTGCACCCTGCCTTAGGGCTGTAAGGCCTGCTAGAGGGGTGTCTTACCTATACTGCTTAGGCAGTGAGAGGCTGGCATGGCACCCTGAGGGGAGTGCCATGTCGACTTACTCGTTTTGTCCTCACTAGCACACACAAGCTGGCAAGCAGTGTGTCTGTGCTGAGTGAGAGGTCTCCAGGGTGGCATAAGACATGCTGCAGCCCTTAGAGACCTTCCTTGGCATCAGGGCCCTTGGTACTAGAAGTACCAGTTACAAGGGACTTATCTGGATGCCAGGGTCTGCCAATTGTGGATACAAAAGTACAGGTTAGGGAAAGAACACTGGTGCTGGGGCCTGGTTAGCAGGCCTCAGCACACTTTCAATTGTAAACATAGCATCAGCAAAGGCAAAAAGTCAGGGGGCAACCATGCCAAGGAGGCATTTCCTTACACTAGGTGTATGTACAACAAATGCTTAACACTACTCCTTGGATAAGCCTACTGCTCGACCACACTACCACAAAATAGAGCATTAGTATTATCTCTTTTTACCACTATTTTACCTCTAAGGGGAACCCTTGGACTCTGTGCATGCTATTCCTTACTTTGAAATAGCACATACAGAGCCAACTTCCTACATGGAGCTACCCAGTCCAGAATAGTCTGGATCTTGGGTTGGAGTGGCTGAACTTGGCCTCCACCTACAAGGTGTCCCAAGTAAACCACAGTTCCCTGCCCTATCTGGCATTTGGATGCCTTGATAGAGAGGCCTGCAGATTGCAGAGCCTTCAAAACCTTCTTCAGGTGGACCAGGTGATCCTGCCAGGTGGAGCTAAAGACAGCAATATCATCAAGATAAGCTGTGCTAAAGGACTCCAAGCCAGCAAGGACTTGATTCACCAACCTTTGGAAGGTGGCAGGGGCATTCTTTAAACCAAAGGGCATAACAGTAAACTGATAATGCCCATCAGGTGTGGAGAATGCTGTTTTCTCTTTTGCTCCAGGTGCCATTTTTATTTGCCAGTACCCTGCTGTCAAGTCAAAGGTACTTAAGAATTTGGCAGCACCTAATTTATCTATGAGCTCATCAGCTCTAGGAATTGGATGAGCATCTGTGTTGGTGACAGAATTGAGCCCTCTGTAGTCCACACAAAACCTCATCTCTTTCTTTCCATCTTTGGTGTGAGGTTTGGGACTAAGACCACTGGGCTAGCCCAGGGGCTGTCAGAGCGCTCAATTACTCCCAATTCCAGCATCTTGTGGACTTCCACCTTGATGCTTTCCTTAACATGGTCAGACTGTCTAAAGATTTTGTTTTTGACAGGCATGCTGTCTCCTGTGTCCACATCATGGGTACACAGGTGTGTCTAACCAGGGGTTAAGGAGAAGAGTTCAGGAAACTGTTGTAGGACTCTCCTACAATCAGCTTGCTGTTGGCCAGAGAGGGTGTCTGAGTAGATCACTCCATCTACTGAGCCATCTTTTGGGTCTGATGACAGAAGATCAGGGAGAGGTTCACTCTCTGCCTCCTGATCCTCATCTGTTACCATCAACAGATTCACATCAGCCCTGTCATGGAAGAGCTTAAGGCGGTTCACATGGATCACCCTCTTGGGGCTCCTGCTTGTGCCCAGGTCCACCAGGTAGGTGACCTGACTCTTCCTTTCTAGCACTGGGTAAGGGCCACTCCATTTGTCCTGGAGTGCCCTGGGAGCCACAGGCTCCAGAACCCAGACTTTCTGCCCTGGTTGGAACTCAACCAGTGCAGCCTTTTGGTCATACCAAAACTTCTGGAGCTGTTGGCTGGCCTCAAGGTTTTTGGTTGCCTTTTCCATGTACTCTGCCATTCTAGAGCGAAGGCCAAGTACATAGTCCACTATGTCTTGTTTAGGCTCATGAAGAGGTCTCTCCCAGCCTTCTTTAACAAGAGCAAGTGGTCCCCTTACAGGGTGACCAAACAGAAGTTCAAAGGGTGAGAATCCTACTCCCTTCTGTGGCACCTCTCTGTAAGCAAAAAGCAGACATGGCAAGAGGACATCCCATCTCCTTTTGAGTTTTTCTGGGAGCCCCATGATCATGCCTTTTAATGTCTTGTTGAATCTCTCAACTAAGCCATTAGTTTGTGGATGGTATGGTGTAGTGAATTTGTAAGTCACTCCACACTCATTCCACATGTGTTTTAGGTATGCTGACATGAAGTTGGTACCTCTGTCAGACACCACCTCCTTAGGGAAACCCACTCTGGTAAAGATACCAATGAGGGCCTTGGCTACTGCAGGGGCAGTAGTCGACCTAAGGGGAATAGCTTCAGGATACCTAGTAGCATGATCCACTACTACTAGGATATACATATTTCCTGAGGCTGTGGGAGGTTCCAGTGGACCAACTATGTCCACACCCACTCTTTCAAAGGGGACCCCCACCACTGGAAGTGGAATGAGGGGGGCCTTTGGGTGCCCACCTGTCTTACCACTGGATTGACAGGTGGGGCAGGAGAGGCAAAACTCCTTAACCTTCTGGGACATATTGGGCCAGTAGAAGTGGTTGACTAACCTCTCCCACGTCTTGGTTTGTCCCAAATGCCCAGCAAGGGGAATATCATGGGCCAAGGTCAGAATAAACTCTCTGAACGACTGAGGCACTACCACCCTCCTAGTGGCACCAGGTTTGGGGTCTCTGGCCTCAGTGTACAGGAGTCCATCTTCCCAATAGACCCTATGTGTTCCATTTTTCTTGCCCTTGGACTCTTCAGCAGCTTGCTGCCTAAGGCCTTCAAGAGAGGGACAGGTTTCTTGTCCCTTACACAGCTCCTCCCTTGAGGGTCCCCCTGGGCCTAAGAGCTCAACCTGATAAGGTTCAAGCTCCAAAGGCTCAGTTCCCTCAGAGGGCAGAACTTCTTCCTGAGAAGAGAGGTTCTCTTTTTCTGACTGTGTTGCAGTTGGTTTCCCAACTGACTTTCCTTTTCTCTTGGTAGGCTGGGCCATTTTTCCAGACTCCAGCTCTACTTTTTCACCCTGTGCCTTGCATTGTGCTCTTGTTTTTACACACACCGGTTCAGGGATACCCAGCATGGCTGCATGGGTTTTTAGTTCTACCTCAGCCCATGCTGAGGACTCCAGGTCATTTCCAAGCAGACAGTCTACTGGGATGTTTGAGGAGACCACCACCTGTTTCAGGCCATTGACCCCTCCCCATTCTAAAGTTACCATTGCCATGGGATGTGCTTTAGTTTGATTGTCAGCATTGGTGACTGTATAAGTTTTTCCAGTCAGGTATTGGCCAGGGGAAACCAGTTTCTCTGTCACCATGGTGACACTGGCACCTGTATCCCTCAGGCCCTCTACACTTGTCCCATTAATAAAGAGCTGCTGCCTGTATTTTTGCATGTTAGGGGGCCAGGCAGCTAGTGTGGCTAAATCCACCCCACCCTCAGAGACTAGAGTAGCTTCAGTGTGGACCCTGATTTGCTCTGGGCACACTGTTGATCCCACTTGGAGACTAGCCATTCCAGTGTTACCTGGATTGGTGTTTGGAGTGGAACCTTTCTTGGGACAGGCCTTGTCTCCAGTTTGGTGTCCATGCTGTTTACAGCTATGACACCAGGCCTTTTTGGGATCAAAGTTTTTACCCTTGTACCCATTGTTTTGTGAAGAGGCTCTGGGCCCACCCTCCTGTGCAGGTTTTTGGGGGCCTGTAGAAGACTCTTTACTATTTTTATTTTTGGCTGTCTCACCACCTTTCCCCTGGGGAGGTTTTGTGACCCCTTTCTTTTGGTCACCCCCTGTGGAAGTTTTGGACACCCTAGTCTTGACCCAATGGTCCGCCTTCTTTCCCAATTCTTGGGGAGAAATTGGTCCTAGGTCTACCAGATGCTGATGCAGTTTATCATTGAAACAATTACTTAACAGGTGTTCTTTCACAAATAAATTGTACAGCCCATCATAATTACTTACACCACTGCCTTGAATCCAACCATCTAGTGTTTTCACTGAGTAGTCTACAAAGTCAACCCAGGTCTGGCTCGAGGATTTTTGAGCCCCCCTGAATCTAATCCTATACTCCTCAGTGGAGAATCCAAAGCCCTCAATCAGGGTACCCTTCATGAGGTCATAAGATTCTGCATCTTGTCCAGAGAGTGTGAGGAGTCTATCCCTACACTTTCCTGTGAACATTTCCCAAAGGAGAGCACCCCAGTGAGATCTGTTCACTTTTCTGGTTACACAAGCCCTCTCAAAAGCTGTGAACCATTTCGTGATGTCATCACCATCTTCATATTTAGTTACAATCCCTTTAGGGATTTTCAACATGTCAGGAGAATCTCTGACCCTATTTATGTTGCTGCCACCATTGATGGGTCCTAGGCCCATCTCTTGTCTTTCCCTCTCTATGGCTAGGATCTGTCTTTCCAAAGCCAATCTTTTGGCCATCCTGGCTAACTGGATGTCCTCTTCACTGGAGTTATCCTCAGTGATTTCAGAGTTGTTGGTCCCTCCTGTGAGGGAACCAGCATCTCTGACTATTATTTTTGGAGTCAGGGTTTGAGAGACCCTGTTCTCCCTAGATAGGACTGGTAGGGGGGAATTTTCCTCCAAGTCACTATCCTCTTCCTCTGAGTTGCCACCCTCAGAGGGGTTGGCCTTTTCAAACTCTGCCAAAAGCTCCTGGAGCTGTATTTTGGTAGGTTTGGGGCCCATTGTTATTTTCTTTATTTTACAGAGTGACCTTAGCTCCCTCATCTTAAGATGGAGGTAAGGTGTGGTGTCGAGTTCCACCACAGTCACATCTGTGCTAGACATTTTGCTTCTAAAAGTTGGAATACTTTTTAAGAATCTACAACTGGTTCTAGAATCTAATTCAAACTTTTACAAACTTTTAAACTCTAAAAGAAATGCTAAACAGGATCTAACACAAGGCCCTAGCAGGTCTTTTAAGAATTTAGAAAACTTTTCAAATTGCAAAAATCAATTTCTAATGACAATTTTGGAATTTGTCGTGTGATCAGGTATTGGCTGAGTAGTCCAGCAAATGCAAAGTCTTGTACCCCACCGCTGATCCACCAATGTAGGAAGTTGGCTCTGTATGTGCTATTTCAAAGTAAGGAATAGCATGCACAGAGTCCAAGGGTTCCCCTTAGAGGTAAAATAGTGGTAAAAAGAGATAATACTAATGCTCTATTTTGTGGTAGTGTGGTCGAGCAGTAGGCTTATCCAAGGAGTAGTGTTAAGCATTTGTTGTACATACACATAGACAATAAATGAGGTACACACACTCAGAGACAAATCCAGCCAATAGGTTTTGTTATAGAAAAATATCTTTTCTTAGTTTATTTTAAGAACCACAGGTTCAAATTTAACATGTAATATCTCGTTTGAAAGGTATTGCAGGTAAGTACATTAGGAACTTTGAATCATCTCAATTGCATGTATACTTTTCAAGTTATTGACAAATAGCTATTTCAAAAGTGGACACTTAGTGCAATTTTCACAGTTCCTGGGGGAGGTAAGTTTTTGTTAGTTTTACCAGGTAAGTAAGACACTTACAGGGTTCAGTTCTTGGTCCAAGGTAGCCCACCGTTGGGGGTTCAGAGCAACCCCAAAGTCACCACACCAGCAGCTCAGGGCCGGTCAGGTGCAGAGTTCAAAGTGGTGCCCAAAACGCATAGGCTAGAATGGAGAGAAGGGGTGCCCCGGTTCCGGTCTGCTTGCAGGTAAGTACCCGCGTCTTCGGAGGGCAGACCAGGGGGGTTTTGTAGGGCACCGGGGGGGACACAAGCCCACACAGAAATTTCACCCTCAGCAGCGCAGGGGCGGCCGGGTGCAGTGTAGAAACAAGCGTCGGGTTTGCAATGTTAGTCTATGAGAGATCAACGGATCTCTTCAGTGCTGCAGGCAGGCAAGGGGGGGCTTCCTCGGGGAAACCTCCACTTGGGTAAGGGAGAGGGACTCCTGGGGGTCACTTCTCCAGTGAAAGTCCGGTCCTTCAGGTCCTGGGGGCTGCGGGTGCAGGGTCTTTTCCAGGCGTCGGGACTTAGGTTTCAGAGAGTCGCGGTCAGGGGAAGCCTCGGGATTCCCTCTGCAGGCGGCGCTGTGGGGGCTCAGGGGGGACAGGTTTTGGTACTCACAGTCGGAGAGTAGTCCGGGGGTCCTCCCTGAGGTGTTGGTTCTCCACCAGCCGAGTCGGGGTCGCCGGGTGCAGTGTTGCAAGTCTCACGCTTCTTGCGGGGAGTTGCAGGGGTCTTTAAAGCTGCTCCTTGAAACAAAGTTGCAGTCTTTTTGGAGCAGGTCCGCTGTCCTCGGGAGTTTCTGGTCGTCGTCGAAGCAGGGCAGTCCTCAGAGGATTCAGAGGTCGCTGGTCCCTTTGGAAGGCGTCGCTGGAGCAGAGTTCTTTGGAAGGCAGGAGACAGGCCGGTGAGTTTCTGGAGCCAAGGCAGTTGTTGTCTTCTGGTCTTCCTCTGCAGGGGTTTTCAGCTGGGCAGTCCTTCTTCTTGTTGTCGCAGGAATCTAATTTTCTAGGGTTCAGGGTAGCCCTTAAATACTAAATTTAAGGGCGTGTTTAGGTCTGGGGGGTTAGTAGCCAATGGCTACTAGCCCTGAGGGTGGGTACACCCTCTTTGTGCCTCCTCCCAAGGGGAGGGGGTCACAATCCTAACCCTATTGGGGGAATCCTCCATCTGCAAGATGGAGGATTTCTAAAAGTTAGAGTCACCTCAGCTCAGGACACCTTAGGGGCTGTCCTGACTGGCCAGTGACTCCTCCTTGTTGCTTTCTTTGTTCCCTCCAGCCTTGCCGCCAAAAGTGGTGGCCGTGGCCGGAGGGGGCGGGCAACTCCACTAAGCTGGAGTGCCCTGCTGGGCTGTGACAAAGGGGTGAGCCTTTGAGGCTCACCGCCAGGTGTCACAGCGCCTGCCTGGGGGAGGTGTTAGCATCTCCACCCAGTGCAGGCTTTGTTACTGGCCTCAGAGTGACAAAGGCACTCTCCCCATGGGGCCAGCAACATGTCTCTAGTGTGGCAGGCTGCTGGAACTAGTCAGCCTACACAGACAGTCGGTTAAGTTTCAGGGGGCACCTCTAAGGTGCCCTCTGGGGTGTATTTTGCAATAAAATGTACACTGGCATCAGTGTGCATTTATTGTGCTGAGAAGTTTGATACCAAACTTCCCAGTTTTCAGTGTAGCCATTATGGTGCTGTGGAGTTCGTGTTTGACAGACTCCCAGACCATATACTCTTATGGCTACCCTGCACTTACAATGTCTAAGGTTTTGTTTAGACACTGTAGGGGTACCATGCTCATGCACTGGTACCCTCACCTATGGTATAGTGCACCCTGCCTTAGGGCTGTAAGGCCTGCTAGAGGGGTGTCTTACCTATACTGCATAGGCAGTGAGAGGCTGGCATGGCACCCTGAGGGGAGTGCCATGTCGACTTACTCGTTTTGTCCTCACTAGCACACACAAGCTGGCAAGCAGTGTGTCTGTGCTGAGTGAGAGGTCTCCAGGGTGGCATAAGACATGCTGCAGCCCTTAGAGACCTTCCTTGGCATCAGGGCCCTTGGTACTAGAAGTACCAGTTACAAGGGACTTATCTGGATGCCAGGGTCTGCCAATTGTGGATACAAAAGTACAGGTTAGGGAAAGAACACTGGTGCTGGGGCCTGGTTAGCAGGCCTCAGCACACTTTCAATTGTAAACATAGCATCAGCAAAGGCAAAAAGTCAGGGGGCAACCATGCCAAGGAGGCATTTCCTTACAACGCCCTTAAATTTAGTATTTAAGGGCTCTCCCTGAACCTAGAAACTAGATTCCTGCAACAACAAGAAGGACTGCCTAGCTGAAAACCCCTGCAGAGGAAGACCAGAAGACAACAACTGCCTTGGCTCCAGAAACTCACCGGCCTGTCTCCTGCCTTCCAAAGAACTCTGCTCCAGCGACGCCTTCCAAAGGGACCAGCGACCTCTGAATCCTCTGAGGACTGCCCTACTTCGACGACGACAAGAAACTCCAGAGGACAGCGGACCTGCTCCAAAAAGACTGCAACTTTATCCAAAGGAGCAGCTTTAAAGACCCCTGCAATCTCCCCGCAAGAAGCGAGACTTGCAACACTGCACCAGGCGACCCCGACTCGGCTGGTGGAGAACCAACACCTCAGGGAGGACCCCCGGACTACTCTACGACTGTGAGTACCAAAACCTGTCCCCCCCGAGTCCCCACAGCGCCGCCTGCAGAGGGAATCCCGAGGCTTCCCCTGACCGCGACTCTCTGAAACCTAAGTCCCGACGCCTGGAAAAGACCCTGCACCCGCAGCCACCAGGACCTGAAGGACCGGACTTTCACTGCAGAAGTGACCCCCAGGAGTCCCTCTCCCTTGCCCAAGTGGAGGTTTCCCCGAGGAAGCCCCCCCTTGCCTGCCTGCAGCGCTGAAGAGATCCCTGGATCTCTCATTGACTTCCATTGCGAACCCGACGCTTGTTCTAACACTGCACCCGGCCGCCCCCGCGCCGCTGAGGGTGAAATTTCTGTGTGGGCTTGTGTCCCCCCCGGTGCCCTACAAAACCCCCTGGTCTGCCCTCCGAAGACGCGGGTACTTACCTGCAAGCAGACCGGAAGCGGGGCACCCCCTTCTCTCCATTGAAGCCTATGCGTTTTGGGCACCACTTTGAACTCTGCACCTGACCGGCCCTGAGCTGCTGGTGTGGTAACTTTGGGGTTGCTCTGAACCCCCAACGGTGGGCTACCTTGGACCAAGAACTGAACCCTGTAAGTGTCGTACTTACCTGGTAAAACTAACAAAAACTTACCTCCCCCCAGGAACTGTGAAAATTGCACTGTGTCCACTTTTAAAATAGCTATTTGTGAATAACTTGAAAAGTATACATGCAATTGAAATGATTCAAAGTTCCTAATGTACTTACCTGCAATACCTTTCAAACAAGATATTACATGTTAAATTTGAACCTGTGGTTCTTAAAATAAACTAAGAAAAGATATTTTTCTATACAAAACCTATTGGCTGGATTTGTCTCCGAGTGTGTGTACCTCATTGTAGGAAGTTGGCTCTGTATGTGCTATTTCAAAGTAAGGAATAGCATGCACAGAGTCCAAGGGTTCCCCTTAGAGGTAAAATAGTGGTAAAAATAGATAATACTAATGCTCTATTTTGTGGTAGTGTGGTCGAGCAGTAGGCTTATCCAAGGAGTAGTGTTAAGCATTTGTTGTACATACACATAGACAATAAATGAGGTACACACACTCAGAGACAAATCCAGCCAATAGGTTTTGTTATAGAAAAATATCTTTTCTTAGTTTATTTTAAGAACCACAGGTTCAAATTCTACATGTAATATCTCATTCGAAAGGTATTGCAGGTAAGTACTTTAGGAACTTCAAATCATAAAAATTGCATGTATACTTTACAAGTTATTGACAAATAGCTGTTTTAAAAGTGGACACTTAGTGCAATTTTCACAGTTCCTGGGGGAGGTAAGTTTTTGTTAGTTTTACCAGGTAAGTAAGACACTTACAGGGCTTAGTTCTTGGTCCAAGGTAGCCCACCGTGGGGGGTTCAGAGCAACCCCAAAGTCACCACACCAGCAGCTCAGGGCCGGTCAGGTGCAGAGTTCGAAGTGGTGCCCAAAACACATAGGCTAGAATGGAGAGAAGGGGGTGCCCCGGTTCCGGTCTGTTTGCAGGTAAGTACCCGCGTCTTCAGAGGGCAGACCAGGGGGGTTTTGTAGGGCACCGGGGGGGACACAAGTCCACACAGAAATTTCACCCTCAGCGGCGCGGGGGCGGCCGGGTGCAGTGTAGAAACAAGCGTCGGGTTTTCAATGTTAGTCTATAAGAGATCTCGGGATCTCTTCAGCGCTGCAGGCAGGCAAGGGGGGGGTTCCTCAGGGAAACCTCCACTTGGTCAAGGGAGAGGGACTCCTGGGGGTCACTCCTCCAGTGAAAGTCCGGTCCTTCAGGTCCTGGGGGCTGCGGGTGCAGGGTCTCTCCCAGGTGTCGGGACTTAGGATTCAAAGAGTCGCGGTCAGGGGAAGCCTCGGGATTCCCTCTGCAGGCGGCGCTGTGGGGGCTCAGGGGGGACAGGTTTTGGTACTCACAGTATCAGAGTAGTCCTGGGGTCCCTCCTGAGGCGTCGGATCTCCACCAGCCGAGTCGGGGTCGCCGGGTGCAGTGTTGCAAGTCTCACGCTTCTTGCGGGGAGCTTGCAGGGTTCTTTAAAGCTGCTGGAAACAAAGTTGCAGCTTTTCTTGGAGCAGGTCCGCTGTCCTCGGGAGTTTCTTGTCTTTTCGAAGCAGGGGCAGTCCTCAGAGGATGTCGAGGTCGCTGGTCCCTTTGGAAGGCGTCGCTGGAGCAGGATCTTTGGAAGGCAGGAGACAGGCCGGTGAGTTTCTGGAGCCAAAGCAGTTGTCGTCTTCTGGTCTTCCGCTGCAGGGGTTTTCAGCTAGGCAGTCCTTCTTCTTGTAGTTGCAGGAATCTAATTTTCTAGGGTTCAGGGTAGCCCTTAAATACTAAATTTAAGGGCGTGTTTAGGTCTGGGGGGTTAGTAGCCAACGGCTACTAGCCCTGAGGGTGGGTACACCCTCTTTGTGCCTCCTCCCAAGGGGAGGGGGTCACAATCCTAACCCTATTGGGGGAATCCTCCATCTGCAAGATGGAGGATTTCTAAAAGTTAGAGTCACTTCAGCTCAGGACACCTTAGGGGCTGTCCTGACTGGCCAGTGACTCCTCCTTGTTGCTTTCTTTGTTCCCTCCAGCCTTGCCGCCAAAAGTGGGGGCCGTGGCCGGAGGGGGCGGGCAACTCCACTAAGCTGGAGTGCCCTGCTGGGCTGTGACAAAGGGGTGAGCCTTTGAGGCTCACCGCCAGGTGTCACAGCTCCTGCCTGGGGGAGGTGTTAGCATCTCCACCCAGTGCAGGCTTTGTTACTGGCCTCAGAGTGACAAAGGCACTCTCCCCATGGGGCCAGCAACATGTCTCTGGTGTGGCAGGCTGCTGGAACTAGTCAGCCTACACAGACAGTCGGTTAAGTTTCAGGGGGCACCTCTAAGGTGCCCTCTGGGGTGTGTTTTGCAATAAAATGTACACTGGCATCAGTGTGCATTTATTGTGCTGAGAAGTTTGATACCAAACTTCCCAGTTTTCAGTGTAGCCATTATGGTGCTGTGGAGTTCGTGGTTGACAAACTCCCAGACCATATACTCATATGGCTACCCTGCACTTACAATGTCTAAGGTTTTGTTTAGACACTGTAGGGGTACCATGCTCATGCACTGGTACCCTCACCTATGGTATAGTGCACCCTGCCTTAGGGCTGTAAGGCCTGCTAGAGGGGTGACTGATCTATACCTGCATAGGCAGTGAGAGGCTGGCATGGCACCCTGAGGGGAGTGCCATGTCGACTTACTCATTTTGTTCTCACCAGCACACACAAGCTGGCAAGCAGTGTGTCTGTGCTGAGTGAGGGGCCTCCAGGGTGGCATAAGACATGCTGCAGCCCTTAGAGCCCTTCCTTGGCATCAGGGCCCTTGGTACTAGAAGTACCAGTTACAAGGGACTTATCTGAATGCCAGGGTGTGCCAATTGTGGATACAATGGTACATTTTAGGTGAAGGAACACTGGTGCTGGGGCCTGGTTAGCAGGGTCCCAGCACACTTCTCAGTCAAGTCAGCATCAGTATCAGGCAAAAAGTGGGGGGTAACTGCAACAGGGAGCCATTTCTTTACACTCATTTATTGTCTGAGTGTATGTACAACAAATGCTTAACACTACTCCTTGGATAAGCCTACTGCTCGACCACACTACCACAAAATAGAGCATTAGTATTATCTCTTTTTACCACTATTTTACCTCTAAGGGGAACCCTTGGACTCTGTATGTGCTATTTCAAAGTAAGGAATAGCATGCACAGAGCCAACTTCCTACAGTAGGTGTAGTAAATAGCCTACAATGTCCTGGATGGATGCATCCAACGGTGTGATGCGGTTTGCTTGGCAGTAGAAAACAAATCTTTTCCATTTATTAGCATAACAATGCCTAGTGGTAGGTTTTCTTGCCTGTTTAATGACTTCCATACACTCGTTTGAAAGATTTAGATATCCAAACTCTAAGATTTCAGGAGCCAGATTGCTAGATTGAGCATTGCTGGATTGGGGTGTCTGATCTGTTGTTTGTGTTGCGTTAACAGGTCTGGTCTGTTTCAAAGTTTGATGTGAGGTACTACTGAGAGGTCCAACAGTGTCGTGTACCACGGTTGGCGTGCCCACGTTGGTGCTATGAGTATTAGTTTGAGTTTGTTTTGACGAAGTTTGTTGACTAGAAAAGGAATGAGTGGGAGAGTGGGAAAAGCGTAAGCAAATATCCCTGACCAATTGATCCACAGAGCATTGCCCTTGACTGAGGGTGTGGGTACCTGGACGCAAAGCTTTGGCATTTTGCGTTTTGGTTTGTGGCGAACAGATCTATGTCTGGTGTCCCCCACTGGCGAAAGTATCTTTGTAGTACCTGGCGATGTATTTCCCACTCGTGAGTTTGCTGGTGATCTCGACTGAGATTGTCCGCTAGTTGATTGTGAATGCCTGGGATGTATTGCGCTATTAGGCGAATATTGTTGTGAATTGCCCAATGCCAAATTTGTGCTAGGAGGCAGAGTTGTGATGAGTGCGTTACCCCCTGTTTGTTTAAGTAGTACATTGTTGTCATATTGTTTGTTTTGACAAGAATGTGTTTGTGAGCTAGAAGAGGTTGAAAAGCTTTTAGTGCTAGAAAAACTGCTAGTAGCTCCAAGTGGTTTATGTGTAGCTGTTTTTGCTGGTTGTTCCACTGTCCTTTTATATTGTGATTGTTGAGGTGTGCTCCCCACCCAATCATTAATCCATCTGTTGTGAGAATGGCGTGAGGCACAGGGTCTTGCTTGAAAAGGCCGCCTTTTGTTTACATTTTTGGGGTTCCACCACTGAAGCGAAGGGTGGATGGTTCTGATGACTGTGGTCTAAAACCTCCCCTATACTGCAGTTTTCTGAATATCCCTCTGTTTTGGGATGAGTAAAGCGCTCCCATCTCTTTGACTGTATCAGTGTCTTTTTTCATCTTTTCGATGGATGTGTCCACTTGTGTGCCAAATAGCTGTTGCTGGTTGAATGGCATGTTTAGTACAGCCTGTTGAATCTCTGGTTTGAAACCTGAGGATCTAAGCCATGCATGGCGTCTAATTGTTACTGCAGTGTTCACTGTCCTTGCAGCAGTATCGGCGGAATCTAATGCAGATCTTATTTGATTATTAGATATCGCCTGTCCCTCATCTACTACTTGCTGAGCTCTTTTCTGGTACTCCTTGGGGAGATGTTGGATAATGTCGCTCATCTTGTATCAATGAGCTCGGTCATATCTTGCTAGGAGGGCCTGAGAGTTCGCTATGCGCCACTGATTGGCAGCTTGTGACGATACCCTCTTTCCTGCAGTGTCAAACTTCTTACTCTCCTTATCTGGAGGTGGTGCATCCCCAGATGACTGCGAGTTTCCGCTCTTCCTCGCTGTGGTGATGTAGGAAGTTGGCTCTGTATGCACTATTTCAAAGTAAGGAATAGTATGCACAGAGTCCAAGGGTTCCCTTTAGAGGTAAGATAGTGGCAAAAAGAGATAATACTAATGCTCTATTTTGTGGTAGTGTGGTCAAGCAGTAGGCTTATCAAAGGAGTAGTGTTAAGCATTTGTTGTACATACACAAGCAATAAATGAGGAACACACACTCGAAGACAATTCCAGGCCAATAGGTTTTTGTATAGAAAAATATATTTTCTTAGTTTATTTTAAGAACGACAGGTTCAAGATTTACATGTAATACTTCAAATGAAAGGTATTGCAGGTAGGTACTTTAGGAACTTTGAATTAGCAAAATAGCATATACAGTTTTCACATAAATGACATATAGCTATTTTAAAACTAGACAGTGCAATTTGGCGGGAGTAAGAGTTTGTTAGTTTTTGCAGGTAAGTAAACCACCTACGGGGCTCAAGTTTGGGTCCAAGGTAGCCCACCGTTGGGGGTTCAAAGCAACCCCAAAGTTACCACACCAGCAGCTCAGGGCCGGTCAGGTGCAGAGGTCAAAGTGGTGCCCAAAAAGCATAGGCTTAAATGGAGAAGGGGGTGCCCTGGTTCCAGTCTGCCAGCAGGTAAGTACCCGCGTCTTCGGAGGGCAGACCAGGGGGGTTTTGTAGGGCACCGGGGGGGGACACAAGTCCACACAGAAAGTACACCCTCAGCAGCACGGGGGCGGCCGGGTGCAGTGTGCAAACAAGCGTCGAGTTTTCAATAGAAAGCAATGGGAGACCAAGGGGTCTCTTCAGCGATGCAGGCAGGCAAGGGGGGGGCTCCTTGGGGTAGCCACCACCTGGGCAAGGGAGAGGGCCACCTGGGGGTCACTCCTGCACTGGAGTTCGGATCCTTCAGGTCCTGGGGGCTGCGGGTGCAGTGTCCCTACCAGGCGTCGGGTTCTTAGAAGCAGGCAGTCGCAGTCAGGGGGAGCCTCGTGATTCCCTCTGCGGGTGTCGCTGTGGGGGATCGGGGGGGGGGGGGGGTGTCAACTCTGGCTACTCACAGTCTCGCAGTCATCGGGGAGTCCTCCCTGAAGTGTTTGTTCTCCACAAGTCGAGCCGAGGGCGTCGGGTGCAGAGTGTCATGTCTCACGCTTCCGGCGGGAAACGCAAGTTGTTTCAAAGTTGCTTCTTTGTTGCAAAGTTGCAGTCTTTGGTGAACAGAGCCGCTGTCCTCGGGAGTTCAGAGGTCGCTGGTCCCTGTGGAAAGTGTCGCTGGAGCAGTGTCTTTAGAAGTGGGGAGACAGGCCGGTAGAGCTGGGGCCAAAGCAGTTGGTGTCTCCGTCTTCTCTGCAGGGTTTTTCAGCTTAGAAGTCCTCTTCTTCTTAGGTTGCAGGAATCTATCTTGCTGTGTTCTGGGAGCCCCTAAATACTCAATTTAGGGGTGTGTTTAGGTCTGGGGGGTTAGTAGCCAATGGCTACTAGCCCTGAGGGTGGCTACACCCTCTTTATGCCTCCTCCCTGAGGGGAGGGGGGGCACATCCCTAATCCTATTGGGGGAATCCTCCATCTGCAAGATGGAGGATTTCTAAAAGTCAGAGTCACCTCAGCTCAGGACACCTTAGGGGCTGTCCTGACTGGCCAGTGACGACTCCTTGTTTTTCTCATTATCTCTCCTTGACTTGCCGCCAAAAGTGGGGGCTGTGTCCAGGGGGCGGGCATCTCCACTAGCTGGAGTGCCCTGGGGCATTGTAACACGAAGCCTGAGCCTTTGAGGCTCACTGCTAGGTGTTACAGTTCCGGCAGGGGGGAGGTGTGAAGCACCTCCACCCAGAGCAGGCTTTTGTTTCTGTCCACAGAGAGCATAAAGGCCCTCACCACATGGGGTCAGAAACTCGTCTCTCAGCAGCAGGCTGGCACAAACCAGTCAGTCCTGCACTGAACAATTTGGGTAAACTACAGGGGGTATCTCTCAGATGCCCTCTGTGTGCATTGTTTAATAAATCCAACACTGGTGTCAGTGTGGGTTTATTATTCTGAGAAGTTTGATACCAAACTTCCCAGTATTTAGTGTAGCCATTCTGGAGTTCGTTTTTGACAGACTCCCAGGCCATATACTCTTATGGCTACTCTGCACTTACAATGTCTAAGGTTTGACTTAGACACTGAAGGGGCATAGTGCTCATGCACCTATGCCCTCACCTGTGGTATAGTGCACCCTGCCTTAGGGCTGTAAGGCCTGCTAGAGGGGTGAATTACCTATGCCACAGGCAGTGTGAGGTTGGCATGGCACCCTGAGGGGAGTGCCATGTTGACTTAGTCATTTTCTCCCCACCAGCACACACAAGCTGGCAAGCAGTGTGTCTGTGCTGGGTGAGGGGTCCCTAGGGTGGCATAAGACATGCTGCAGCCCTTAGAGACCTTCCCTGGCATCAGGGCCCTTGGTACCAGGGGTACCAGTTACAAGGGACTTACCTGGGTGCCAGGGTTGTGCCAACTGTGTAAACAATGGTACATTTTAGGTGAAAGAACACTGGTGCTGGGGCCTGGTTAGCAGGGTCCCAGCACACTTCTCAGTCAAGTCAGCATCAGTATCAGGCAAAAAGTGGGGGGTAACTGCAACAGGGAGCTATTTTTCTTTACAGGTGACCACTACCGAATCTGGGGGCAGCTGCTGGGTGATGAATAATGGGTCTGTTGGTCATGTTTATGCATGCCTGGGAGCATGGGGAGACTTTGGTACGAAGCATGCGTTGAGGACAGGGTATTAAAGAGAAAGTCGTGCTCTAAAGGTTCGGAATGCATGCTCACATTGTGGAATGCAGCTGCCCTGGCCAAGACCTGTGTGTAGGAGGTGCTATCTTCGGGTGGAGAGGGTTTAGAAGGATAGCACTCCGGGCTATTGTCCGACACAGGGTGTAAGGAAATGCCTCCTTGGCATGGTTACCCCCTGACTTTTTGCCTTTGCTGATGCTGTTTTGATTTGAAAGTGTGCTGAGGCCTGCTAACCAGGCCCCAGCACCAGTGTTCTTTCCCTAACCTGTACTTTTCTTTACACAATTGGCACACCCTGGCATCCAGGTAAGTCCCTTGTAACTGGTACCCCTGGTACCAAGGGCCCTAATGCCAGGGAAGGTCTCTAAGGGCTGCAGCATGTCTTATGCCACCCTGGGGACCCCTCACTCAGCACAGACACACTGCTTGCCAACTTGTGTGTGCTGGTGAGGACAAAATGAGTGAGTCGACATGGCACTCCCCTCAGGGTGCCATGCCAACCTCACACTGCCTATGCAGTATAGATAAGTCACCCCTCTAGCAGGCCTTACAGCCCTAAGGCAGGGTGCACTATACCATAGGTGAGGGCACCAGTGCATGAGCACTGTGCCCCTACAGTGTCTAAGCAAAACCTTAGACATTGTAAGTGCAGGGTAGCCATAAGAGTATATGGTCTGGGAGTCTGTCAATCACGAACTCCACAGCACCATAATGGCTACACTGAAAACTGGGAAGTTTGGTATCAAACTTCTCAGCACAATAAATGCACACTGATGCCAGTGTACATTTTATTTTAACATGCACCCCAGAGGGCACCTTAGAGGTGCCCCCTGAAACCTTAACCAACTACCCTTGTAGGCTGACTGGTTTTAGCAGCCTGCCACACTCGAGACATGTTGCTGGCCACATGGGGAGAGTGCTTTTGTCACTCTGTGGCTAGTAACAAAGCCTGCACTGGGTGGATATGCTTATCACCTCCCCCTTGCAGGAGCTGTAACACCTAGTGGTGAGCCTCAAAGGCTCACCCCCCTTTGTTACAGCACCACAGGGCATTCCAGCTAGTGGAGTTGCCCGCCCCCTCCGACCACGGCCCCACTTTTGGCGGCAAGGCCGGAGGAGATAATGAGAAAAACAAGGAGGAGTCACTGGCCAGTCAACCTGCAACCTGAGCTGTAGTGACTCTGACTTTTAGGAATCCTCCATCTTGCAGATGGAGGATCCCCCCAATAGGGATAGGAATGTGACACCCTCCCCTTGGGAGGAGGCACAAAGAGTGTAGCCACCCTCAAGGACAGTAGCCATTGGCTACTGCCCTCCCTGACCTAAACTCACCCCTAAATTCTGTATTTAGGGGCTCCCCTGAACCTAGGAAACTAGATTCCTGCAACCTAAGAAGAAGAGGACTGCTAAGCTGAAAAACCCTGCAGAGAAGACAGAGACACCAACTGCCTTAGCCCCAGCTCTACCGGCATGTCTCCCCACTTCGAAAAGACACTGCTCCAGCGACGCTTTCCCCAGGACCAGCGACCTCTGAATCCTCAGAGGACTACCCTGCTCTAGAAGGACCAAGAAACTCCCGAGGACAGCGGCCCTGTTCACCCAAGACTGCAACTTTGTTTCCAAAGAAGTAACTTCAAGACAACTGCGTTTCCCGCCGGAAGCGTGAGACTTGCTACTCTGCACCCGACGCCCCCGGCTCGACTTGTGGAGAAACAACACTTCAGAGAGGACTCCCAGGCGACTACGAGACTGAGTAGCCAGAGTTGCCCCCCCCCCCCCGAGCCCCCACAGCGACGCCTGCAGAGGGAATCCCGAGGCTCCCCCTGACCGCGACTGCCTGCTTCCCAGATCCCAACGCCTAGTAAAGACTATGCACCCGCAGCCCCCAGGACCTGAAAGATCAGAATTCCAGTGCAGGAGTGACCCCCAGGAGGCCCTCTCCCTTGCCCAGGTGGTGGCTACCCCCAGGAGCCCCCCCCTTGCCTGCATCGCTGAAGAGACCCCTTGGTCTCCCATTGATTTACATTGGAAACCCGACGTGTGTTTGCACACTGCATCCGGCCTCCCCCGTGCTGCTGAGGGTGTACTTTCTGTGCTAACTTGTGTCCCCCCCGGTGCCCTACAAAACCCCCCTGGTCTGCCCTCCGAAGACGCGGGTACCTACCTGCTGGCAGACTGGAACCGGGGCACCCCCTTCTCCATTGAAGCCTATGCGTTTTGGGCACCACTTTGAACTCTGCACCTGACCGGCCCTGAGCTGCTGGTGTGGTAACTTTGGGGTTGCTCTGAACCCCCAACGGTGGGCTACCCTGGACCCATATTTGAACTCCGTAGGTGGTTTACTTACCTACAAAAACTAACAAACTCTTACTCCCCCTAGGAACTGTGAAAATTGCACTAAGTGTCTAGTTTTAAAATAGCTATATGTGATTTATGTGAAAAGTATATATGCTATTTTGATTATTCAAAGTTCCTAAAGTACCTACCGGCGATACCTTTCATTTGAAGTATTACTTGTAAAATTTGAACCTGTGGTTCTTAAAATATATTTTTCTATACAAAAACCTATTGGCCTGGAATTGTCTTTGAGTGTGTGTTCCTCATTTATTGCTTGTGTGTGTACAACAAATGCTTAACACTACTCCTTTGATAAGCCTACTGCTCGACCACACTACCACAAAATAGATCATTAGTATTATCTCTTTTTGCCACTATCTTACCTCTAAGGGGAACCCTTGTACTCTGTGCATACTATTCCTTACTTTGAAATAGTGGATTCAGAGCCAACTTCCTACACCACTGCAAATAATTGACAGTCCCCATTGATCTGTTGTAATTTGTTGCCACTGAGGATGGAAATATTGCAGTCTTCACCCACAGGAGAAGTATGCTGTTGGGGGTGCAGGGAAAGTCACTGCTTTGATGAGGAGGAAGCAGGGGAACTTACCTCTGGATCTGAAGTTGTGTCCTGTATAAGAGCCCCTGAAAGATCCCTTGGGATAATATTGTTGCTCCTGTTTTTGTTGGGACATAGAGGCCTTGAAGTTTGTGGCTTAAAAGCTCCTCTAAATTGAGGTTTGCGAAATCAACCTGAAAATGTTTTGTATAAAGGGCTCCCATGGCCTTTGCTGTCTCAGTCTTCTTTTAATTTATCAATGGTTGTGTTTACCTCCAGTCCAGAGAGGTGCTGGTTATTAAAAGGCATGTTAAGGACCACTTGTTGTATTTCAGGTTTAAAGCCTGAGGACCTCAACCAAGCATGTCTCCTAATTGTGACGCAGTGTTTATCTCCTAGCTGCTATATCAGCTGCGTCTAGTGCTGATTGGATCTAATTATTGGCAATGGCTTGTCCCTCTTCTTTTCTGATGTTCCTTTGGGAGGTATTGCAGCAACTCCTGCATCTCTTCCCAATGTGCCCTGTCATACCTGGCTAACAGAGCTTGGGAGTTAGCAATTTGCCACTGATTTGCAGCCTGAGTTGCCACCCTTTTGCCCGCTGCATCAAATTTGCGGCTTACTTTATCTGGGGTAGGAGCATCATCCTCTGTGGACTGGCTATTTGCCTGTTTTCTGGCTGCACTCATTATGATGGAAACTGGCGGTAACTGCTGTGAAATAACAAGCATTTGCAATGCAACGGGTCTCACATTACGTTGAGTTAGAGCTATTAGCACTGTAAACTCCTAACCCGACTTTTCTTGCCACATCAAATGAAAAAGAAAAAAAAACACGATCCCGTTGCAAAAGAAAAAGTAATCCAAAAACCATATGGAAAACATGGAGACTTTTATATTTTCAGTAGTTTACTTGAGCTCTGAAGGAGGGCTAAACACCGGAAAAGGCATGACGTATGGATACCTTTCACAAATGAAAACAACGGATTTTAAAAGGTGAGCTCACAAACCAATGAAAGTGACTGACGTTACATGGGCGTGGTTAAAATCCCCCTAAAGAGAGATTATAAGAGGGACGGAGCACTTTGCGCTTGCCCCTAAAAACTGTATCAGTGGGTGCCGCTTTACATTTTTTATTTATTCTCCGTGTTAACACCCTGGCCTTCACTGGTGCTTTAAAAATGTCATCGGCAAGTTTTCGCATACCAGGTAACATTGGCAAACATTGATATTGTTTGTGAGTTAAGGATATTGTTTGTGAGTTGAGGAAAGTGTGTTAAATAGAAAAAAAAATGAAAATCCTCTTCTAATGGCTTAGAGTGCATCTGTACACTTATAGGCGTTTGCTCTGGAAATGACCTGATTATAGGCTATGGTATCCTCAGGTGAAGACGGTCTTGTGTGATACAAATCAGTATCATTTGGTCAGAGTCATGCATGTTCCATGGATCCATGTTATAATGAAAATGTCACTTACCCAGTGTACATCTGTTCGTGGCATCAGTCGCAGTAGATTCGCATGTTTTGCAATAGCTCGCCATCTGGTGTTGGGCCGGAGTGTTACAAGTTGTTTTTCTTCGAAGAAGTCTTTCGAGTCACGGGACCGAGTGACTCCTCCTTTTGTCTCCATTGCGCATGGGCGTCGACTCCATCTTCGATTGTTTTTCCCCGCAGAGGGTGAGGTAGGAGTTGAATTGTAGTAATAGTGCCCATGCAATGGAGTGACTAAGTATGCACCTATTTAAGGTTGAGATGATACATATATAAATAGTTGAAGGTAACTTCCAAACTGCTACAGGCTCCCGGGGAGGCGGGTGGGCACATGCGAATCTACTGCGACTGATGCCACGAACAGATGTACACTGGGTAAGTGACATTTTCAGTTCGATGGCATCTGTCGCTGTAGATACGCATGTTTTGCATAGACTAGTAAGCAGTTATCTCCCCAAAAGCGGTGGATCAGCCTGTAGGAGTGGAAGTAGTCTTGTAAGGAAATGCCTCCTTGGCATGGTTGCCCCCTGACTTTTTGCCTTTGCTGATGCTATGTTTACAATTGAAAGTGTGCTGAGGCCTGCTAACCAGGCCCCAGCACCAGTGTTCTTTCCCTAACCTGTACTTTTGTATCCACAATTGGCAGACCCTGGCATCCAGATAAGTCCCTTGTAACTGGTACTTCTAGTACCAAGGGCCCTGATGCCAAGGAAGGTCTCTAAGGGCTGCAGCATGTCTTATGCCACCCTGGAGACCTCTCACTCAGCACAGACACACTGCTTGCCAACTTGTGTGTGCTGGTGAGGACAAAATGAGTGAGTCGACATGGCACTCCCCTCAGGGTGCCATGCCAACCTCACACTGCCTATGCAGTATAGATAAGTCACCCCTCTAGCAGGCCTTACAGCCCTAAGGCAGGGTGCACTATACCATAGGTGAGGGCACCAGTGCATGAGCACTGTGCCCCTACAGTGTCTAAGCAAAACCTTAGACATTGTAAGTGCAGGGTAGCCATAAGAGTATATGGTCTGGGAGTCTGTCAATCACGAACTCCACAGCACCATAATGGCTACACTGAAAACTGGGTCAGAGATTCTCCTGACATGTTGAAAATCCCTAAAGGGATTGTAACTAAATATGAAGATGGTGATGACATCACCAAATGGTTCACAGCTTTTGAGAGGGCTTGTGTAACCAGAAAAGTGAACAGATCTCACTGGGGTGCTCTCCTTTGGGAAATGTTCACAGGAAAGTGTAGGGATAGACTCCTCACACTCTCTGGAAAAGATGCAGAATCTTATGACCTCATGAAGGGTACCCTGATTGAGGGCTTTGGATTCTCCACTGAGGAGTATAGGATTAGATTCAGGGGGGCTCAAAAATCCTCGAGCCAGACCTGGGTAGACTTTGTAGACTACTCAGTAAAAACACTAGATGGTTGGATTCAAGGCAGTGGTGTAAGTAATTATGATGGGCTGTACAATTTATTTGAGAAAGAACACCTGTTAAGTAATTGTTTCAATGATAAACTGCATCAGCATCTGGTAGACCTAGGACCAATTTCTCCCCAAGAATTGGGAAAGAAGGCAGACCATTGGGTCAAGACTAGGGTGTCCAAAACTTCCACAGGGGGTGACCAAAAGAAAGGGGTCACAAAACCTCCCCAGGGGAAAGGTGGTGAGACAGCCAAAAATAAAAATAGTAAAGAGTCTTCTACAGGCCCCCAAAAACCTGCACAGGAGGGTGGGCCCAGAGCCTCTTCACAAAACAATCCTGGGTACAAGGGTAAAAACTTTGATCCCAAAAAGGCCTGGTGTCGAAACTGTAGTCAGTCTGGACACCAAACTGGAGACAAGGCCTGTCCCAAGAAAAGTTCCACTCCAAACTCCAATCCAGGTAACACTGGAATGGCTAGTCTCCAAGTGGGATCAACAGTGTGCCCAGAGCAAATCAGGGTCCACACTGAAGCTACTCTAGTCTCTGAGGGTGGGGTGGATTTAGCCACACTAGCTGCCTGGCCGCCTAACATGCAAAAATACAGGCAGCAGCTCTTTATTAATGGGACAAGTGTAGAGGGCCTGAGGGATACAGGTGCCAGTGTCACCATGGTGACAGAGAAACTGTTTTCCCCTGGCCAATACCTGACTGGAAAAACTTATACAGTCACCAACGCTGACAATCAGACTAAAGCACATCCCATGGCAATGGTAACTTTAGAATGGGGAGGGGTCAATGGCCTGAAACAGGTGGTGGTCTCCTCAAACATCCCAGTAGACTGTCTGCTTGGAAATGACCTGGAGTCCTCAGCATGGGCTGAGGTAGAACTAAAAACCCATGCAGCCATGCTGGGTATCCCTGAACTGGTGTGTGTAAAAACAAGAGCACAATGCAAGGCACAGGGTGAAAAAGTAGAGCTGGAGTCTGGAAAAATGGCCCAGCCTACCAAGAGAAAAGGAAAGTCAGTTGGGAAACCAATTGCAACACAGTCAGAAAAAGAGAACCTCTCTTCTCAGGAAGAAGTTCTGCCCTCTGAGGGAACTGAGCCTTTGGAGCTTGAACCTTATCAGGTTGAGCTCTTAGGCCCAGGGGGACCCTCAAGGGAGGAGCTGTGTAAGGGACACGAAACCTGTCCCTCTCTTGAAGGCCTTAGGCAGCAAGCTGCTGAAGAGTCCAAGGGCAAGAAAAATGGAACACATAGGGTCTATTGGGAAGATGGACTCCTGTACACTGAGGCCAGAGACCCCAAACCTGGTGCCACTAGGAGAGTGGTAGTGCCTCAGTCGTTCAGAAAGTTTATTCTGACCTTAGCCCATGATATTCCCCTTGCTGGGCATTTGGGACAAACCAAGACGTGGGAGAGGTTAGTCAACCACTTCTACTGGCCCAATATGTCCCAGAAGGTTAAGGAGTTTTGCCTCTCCTGCCCCACCTGTCAATCCAGTGGTAAGACAGGTGGGCACCCAAAGGCCCCCTTCATTCCACTTCCAGTGGTGGGGGTCCCCTTTGAAAGAGTGGGTGTGGACATAGTTGGTCCACTAGAACCTCCCACAGCCTCAGGAAATATGTACATCCTAGTAGTAGTGGATCATGCTACTAGGTATCCTGAAGCTATTCCCCTTAGGTCGACTACTGCCCCTGCAGTAGCCAAGGCCCTCATTGGTATCTTTACCAGAGTGGGTTTCCCTAAGGAGGTGGTGTCTGACAGAGGTACCAACTTCATGTCAGCATACCTAAAACACATGTGGAATGAGTGTGGAGTGACTTACAAATTCACTTCACCATACCATCCACAAACTAATGGCTTAGTAGAGAGATTCAACAAGACATTAAAAGGCATGATCATGGGGCTCCCAGAAAAACTCAAAAGGAGATGGGATGTCCTCTTTCCATGTCTGCTTTTTGCTTACAGAGAGGTGCCACAGAAGGGAGTAGGATTCTCACCCTTTGAACTTCTGTTTGGTCACCCTGTAAGGGGACCACTTGCTCTTGTTAAAGAAGGCTGGGAGAGACCTCTTCATGAGCCTAAACAAGACATAGTGGACTATGTACTTGGCCTTCGCTCTAGAATGGCAGAGTACATGGAAAAGGCAACCAAAAACCTTGAGGCCAGCCAACAGCTCCAGAAGTTTTGGTATGACCAAAAGGCTGCAATGGTTGAGTTCCAACCAGGGCAGAAAGTCTGGGTTCTGGAGCCTGTGGCTCCCAGGGCACTTCAGGACAAATGGAGTGGCCCTTACCCAGTGCTAGAAAGGAAGAGTCAGGTCACCTACCTGGTGGACCTGGGCACAAGCAGGAGCCCCAAGAGGGTGATCCATGTGAACCGCCTTAAGCTCTTCCATGACAGGGCTGATGTAAATCTGTTGATGGTAACAGATGAGGATCAGGAGGCAGAGAGTGAACCTCTCCCTGATCTTCTGTCATCAGACCCAAAAGATGGCTCAGTAGATGGAGTGATCTACTCAGACACCCTCTCTGGCCAACAGCAAGCTGACTGTAGGAGAGTCCTACAACAGTTTCCTGAACTGTTCTCCCTAACCCCTGGTCAGACACACCTGTGTACCCATGATGTGGACACATGAGACAGCATGCCTGTCAAAAACAAAATTTTTAGACAGTCTGACCATGTTAAGGAAAGCATCAAGGTGGAAGTCCACAAGATGCTGGAATTGGGAGTAATTGAGCGCTCTGACAGCCCCTGGGCTAGCCCAGTGGTCTTAGTCCCAAAACCTCACACCAAAGATGGAAAGAAAGAGATGAGGTTTTGTGTGGACTACAGAGGGCTCAACTCTGTCACCAAGACAGATGCTCATCCAATTCCTAGAGCTGATGAGCTCATAGACAAATTAGGTGCTGCCAAATTCTTAAGTACCTTTGACTTGACAGCAGGGTACTGGCAAATAAAAATGGCACCTGGAGCAAAAGAGAAAACAGCATTCTCCACACCTGATGGGCATTATCAGTTTACTGTTATGCCCTTTGGTTTAAAGAATGCCCCTGCCACCTTCCAAAGGTTGGTGAATCAAGTCTTTGCTGGTTTGGAGTCCTTTAGCACAGCTTATCTTGATGATATTGCTGTCTTTAGCTCCACCTGGCAGGATCACCTGGTCCACCTGAAGAAGGTTTTGAAGGCTCTGCAATCTGCAGGCCTCTCTATCAAGGCATCCAAATGCCAGATAGGGCAGGGAACTGTGGTTTACTTGGGCCACCTTGTAGGTGGAGGCCAAGTTCAGCCACTCCAACCCAAGATCCAGACTATTCTGGACTGGGTAGCTCCAAAAACCCAGACTCAAGTCAGGGCATTCCTTGGCTTGACTGGGTATTACAGGAGGTTTGTGAAGGGATATGGATCCATTGTGACAGCCCTCACTGAACTCACCTCCAAGAAAATGCCCAAGAAAGTGAACTGGACTGTGGAATGCCAACAGGCCTTTGACACCCTGAAACAAGCAATGTGCTCAGCACCAGTTCTAAAAGCTCCAGATTATTCTAAGCAGTTCATTGTGCAGACAGATGCCTCTGAACATGGGATAGGGGCAGTTTTGTCCCAAACAAATGATGATGGCCTTGACCAGCCTGTTGCTTTCATTAGCAGGAGGTTACTCCCCAGGGAGCAGCGTTGGAGTGCCATTGAGAGGGAGGCCTTTGCTGTGGTTTGGTCCCTGAAGAAGCTGAGACCATACCTCTTTGGGACTCACTTCCTAGTTCAAACTGACCACAGACCTCTCAAATGGCTGATGCAAATGAAAGGTGAAAACCCTAAACTGTTGAGGTGGTCCATCTCCCTACAGGGAATGGACTTTATAGTGGAACACAGACCTGGGACTGCCCATGCCAATGCAGATTGCCTTTCCAGGTTCTTCCACTTAGAAAATGAAGACTCTCTCGGGAAAGGTTAGTCTCATCCTCTTTCGTTTGGGGGGGGGGGGGGGGTTGTGTAAGGAAATGCCTCCTTGGCATGGTTGCCCCCTGACTTTTTGCCTTTGCTGATGCTATGTTTACAATTGAAAGTGTGCTGAGGCCTGCTAACCAGGCCCCAGCACCAGTGTTCTTTCCCTAACCTGTACTTTTGTATCCACAATTGGCAGACCCTGGCATCCAGATAAGTCCCTTGTAACTGGTACTTCTAGTACCAAGGGCCCTGATGCCAAGGAAGGTCTCTAAGGGCTGCAGCATGTCTTATGCCACCCTGGAGACCTCTCACTCAGCACAGACACACTGCTAGCCAGCTTGTGTGTGCTAGTGAGAACAAAATGAGTAAGTCGACATGGCACTCCCCTCAGGGTGCCATGCCAGCCTCTCACTGCCTATGCAAGTATAGGTCAGTCACCCCTCTAGCAGGCCTTACAGCCCTAAGGCAGGGTGCACTATACCATAGGTGAGGGTACCAGTGCATGAGCATGGTACTCCTACAGTGTCTAAACAAAACCTTAGACATTGTAAGTGCAGGGTAGCCATAAGAGTATATGGTCTGGGAGTTTGTCAAACACGAACTCCACAGCACCATAATGGCTACACTAAAAACTGGGAAGTTTGGTATCAAACTTCTCAGCACAATAAATGCACACTGATGCCAGTGTACATTTTATTGCAAAATACACCCCAGAGGGCACCTTAGAGGTGCCCCCTGAAACTTAACCGACTGTCTGTGTAGGCTGACTAGTTCCAGCAGCCTGCCACACTAGAGACATGTTGCTGGCCCCATGGGGAGAGTGCCTTTGTCACTCTGAGGCCAGTAACAAAGCCTGCACTGGGTGGAGATGCTAACACCTCCCCCAGGCAGGAGCTGTAACACCTGGCGGTGAGCCTCAAAGGCTCACCCCTTTGTCACAGCCCAGCAGGGCACTCCAGCTTAGTGGAGTTGCCCGCCCCCTCCGGCCACGGCCCACACTTTTGGCGGCAAGGCTGGAGGGAACAAAGAAAGCAACAAGGAGGAGTCACTGGCCAGTCAGGACAGCCCCTAAGGTGTCCTGAGCTGAGGTGACTAACTTTTAGAAATCCTCCATCTTGCAGATGGAGGATTCCCCCAATAGGGTTAGGATTGTGACCCCCTCCCCTTGGGAGGAGGCACAAAGAGGGTGTACCCACCCTCAGGGCTAGTAGCCATTGGCTACTAACCCCCCAGACCTAAACACGCCCTTAAATTTAGTATTTAAGGGCTACCCTGAACCCTAGAAAATCAGATTCCTGCAACAACAACAAGAAGGACTGCCCAGCTGAAAAACCCCTGCAGAGGAAGACCAGAAGACAACAACTGCCTTGGCTCCAGAAACTCACCGGCCTGTCTCCTGCCTTCCAAAGAACTCTGCTCCAGTGACGCCTTCCAAAGGGACCAGCGACCTCTGACTCCTCTGAGGACTGCCCTGCTTCGACGACGACAAGAAACTCCCGAGGACAGCGGACCTGCTCCAAAAAGACTGCAACTTTGTTTCAAGAAGCAGCTTTAAAGAACCCTGCAACTCCCCGCAAGAAGCGTGAGACTTGCAACACTGCACCCGGCGACCCCGACTCGGCTGGTGGAGAACCAACACCTCAGGGAGGACCCCCGGACTACTCTACGACTGTGAGTACCAAAACCTGTCCCCCCTGAGCCCCCACAGCGCCGCCTGCAGAGGGAATCCCGAGGCTTCCCCTGACCGCGACTCTCTGAAACCTAAGTCCCGACGCCTGGAAAAGACCCTGCACCCGCAGCCCCCAGGACCTGAAGGACCGGACTTTCACTGCAGAAGTGACCCCCAGGAGTCCCTCTCCCTTGCCCAAGTGGAGGTTTCCCCGAGGAAGCCCCCCCTTGCCTGCCTGCAGCGCTGAAGAGATCCCTTGATCTCTCATTGACTTACATTGCGAACCCGACGCTTGTTCTATCACTGCACCCGGCCGCCCCCCGCGCCGCTGAGGGTGAAATTTCTGTGTGGGCTTGTGTCCCCCCCGGTGCCCTACAAAACCCCCCTGGTCTGCCCTACGAAGACGCGGGTACTTACCTGCAAACAGACCGGAACCGGGGCACCCCCTTCTCTCCATTATAGCCTATGCGTTTTGGGCACCACTTTGAACTCTGCACCTGACCGGCCCTGAGCTGCTGGTGTGGTGACTTTGGGGTTGCTCTGAACCCCCAACGGTGGGCTACCTTGGACCAAGAACTAAGCCCTGTAAGTGTCTTACTTACCTGGTTAACCTAACAAATACTTACCTCCCCTAGGAACTGAGAAAATTGCACTAAGTGTCCACTTTTAAAACAGCTATTTGTGAATAACTTGAAAAGTATACATGCAATTTTTATGTTTTGAAGTTCCTAAAGTACTTACCTGCAATACCTTTCGAATGAGATATTACATGTAGAATTTGAACCTGTGGTTCTTAAAATAAACTAAGAAAATATATTTTTCTATATAAAAACCTATTGGCTGGATTTGTCTCTGAGTGTGTGTACCTCATTTATTGTCTATGTGTATGTACAACAAATGCTTAACACTACTCCTTGGATAAGCCTACTGCTCGACCACACTACCACAAAATAGAGCATTAGTATTATCTCTTTTTACCACTATTTTACCTCTAAGGGGAACCCTTGGACTCTGTGCATGCTATTCCTTACTTTGAAATAGCACATACAGAGCCAACTTCCTACAGTATGGAAGTCATAAAACAAGCCAGAAGGCCATCCACCAGGCACTGCTATGCAAGTAAATGGAAGAGGTTTGTTTGCTACTGCCATATTAATCAAATACAACCATTACACACAACTCCAGAACCAGATCTAGAAGGTGACCCTGTGCTTGTGACCATTGTGATGCTAGGCACTGTTGTAAGGGCCTCATGTGCAGTCTTGCGTTTGGGACAATGGCTATGCATGAAGACATCATGCCTAGGAGTTGTAATATCATCTTTGCTTGTATTCTTTGTGTTGGATACATGCGTTGTATGATGGTGTTGAAATTTTGAATTCTTTGTGGACTTGGAGTGGCTACTCCTCTTGATGTGTCTATTATGGCTCCCAGGTATTGTTGTACCTTGCGCGGCAGAATTTTGGATTTTGTGAAATTGACGGTGAACCCTAGTTTGAAGAGGGTTTGTATGATATGATTTGTGTGATTTGAGCACTCTTAACGAATGGGCCTTGATTAGCCAGTCGTCTAGATATGGGAACACATGTATTTGCTGCCTTCTTATGTGTGCAGCGACTACCGCTAGACATTTGGTAAAGACTCTTGGTGCGGTTGTTAATCCGAAAGGCAGTACCTTGAATTGGTAATGTATTGTAGGAAGTTGGCTCTGTATGTGCTATTTCAAAGTAAGGAATAGCATGCACAGAGTCCAAGGGTTCCCCTTAGAGGTAAGATAGTGGCAAAAAGAGATAATACTAATGCTCTATTTTGTGGTAGTGTGGTCGAGCAGTAGGCTTATCCAAGGAGTAGTGTTAAGCATTTGTTGTACATACACATAGACAATAAATGAGGTACACACACTCAGAGACAAATCCAGCCAATAGGTTTTTGTATAGAAAAATATCTTTTCTTAGTTTATTTTAAGAACCACAGGTTCAAATTCTACATGTAATATCTTGTTCGAAAGGTATTGCAGGTAAGTACTTTAGGAACTTCAAATCATCAAAATTGCATGTATACTTTTCAAGTTATTCACAAATAGCTGTTTTAAAAGTGGACACAGTGCAATTTTCACAGTTCCTAGGGGAGGTAAGTATTTGTTAGGTTAACCAGGTAAGTAAGACACTTACAGGGCTCAGTTCTTGGTCCAAGGTAGCCCACCGTTGGGGGTTCAGAGCAACCCCAAAGTCACCACACCAGCAGCTCAGGGCCGGTCAGGTGCAGAGTTCAAAGTGGTGCCCAAAACACATAGGCTAGAATGGAGAGAAGGGGGTGCCCCGGTTCCGGTCTGCTTGCAGGTAAGTACCCGCGTCTTCGGAGGGCAGACCAGGGGGGTTTTGTAGGGCACCGGGGGGGGGGACACAAGCCCACACAGAAATTTCACCCTCAGCGGCGCGGGGGCGGCCGGGTGCAGTGTAGAAACAAGCGTCGGGTTCGCAATGTTAGTCTATGAGAGATCTCGGGATCTCTTCAGCGCTGCAGGCAGGCAAGGGGGGGATTCCTCGGGGAAACCTCCACTTGGGCAAGGGAGAGGGACTCCTGGGGGTCACTTCTCCAGTGAAAGTCCGGTCCTTCAGGTCCTGGGGGCTGCGGGTGCAGGATGTAGGAAGTTGTCTCTGTATGTGCTATTTCAAAGTAAGGAATAGCATGCACAGAGTCCAAGGGTTCCCCTTAGAGGTAAAATAGTGGTAAAAATAGATAATACTAATGCTCTATTTTGTGGTAGTGTGGTCGAGCAGTAGGCTTATCCAAGGAGTAGTGTTAAGCATTTGTTGTACATACACATAGACAATAAATGAGGTACACACACTCAGAGACAAATCCAGCCAATAGGTTTTGTTATAGAAAAATATCTTTTCTTAGTTTATTTTAAGAACCACAGGTTCAAATTCTACATGTAATATCTCATTCGAAAGGTATTGCAGGTAAGTACTTTAGGAACTTCAGATCATCAAAATTGCATGTATACTTTTCAAGTTATTCACAAATAGCTGTTTTAAAAGTGGACACTTAGTGCAATTTTCACAGTTCCTAGGGGAGGTAAGTTTTGATTAGTTTTACCAGGTAAGTAAGACACTTACAGGGTTCAGTTCTTGGTCCAAGGTAGCCCACCGTTGGGGGTTCAGAGCAACCCCAAAGTCACCACACCAGCAGCTCGGGGCCGGTCAGGTGCAGAGTTCAAAGTGGTGCCCAAAACACATAGGCTAGAATGGAGAGAAGGGGGTGCCCCGGTTCCGGTCTGCTTGCAGGTAAGTACCCGCGTCTTCGGAGGGCAGACCAGGGGGGTTTTGTAGGGCACCGGGGGGGACACGAGTCCACACAGAAATTTCACCCTCAGCGGCGCGGGGGCGGCCGGGTGCAGTGTAGAAACAAGCGTCGGGTTCGCAATGTTAGTCTATGAGAGATCTCGGGATCTCTTCAGCGCGGCAGGCAGGAAAGGGGGGGGGTTCCTCGGGGAAACCTCCACTTGGGCAAGGGAGAGGGACTCCTGGGGGTCACTTCTCCAGTGAAAGTCCGGTCCTTCAGGTCCTGGGGGCTGCGGGTGCAGGATGTAGGAAGTTGTCTCTGTATGTGCTATTTCAAAGTAAGGAATAGCATGCACAGAGTCCAAGGGTTCCCCTTAGAGGTAAAATAGTGGTAAAAATAGATAATACTAATGCTCTATTTTGTGGTAGTGTGGTCGAGCAGTAGGCTTATCCAAGGAGTAGTGTTAAGCATTTGTTGTACATACACATAGACAATAAATGAGGTACACACACTCAGAGACAAATCCAGCCAATAGGTTTTGTTATAGAAAAATATCTTTTCTTAGTTTATTTTAAGAACCACAGGTTCAAATTCTACATGTAATATCTCATTCGAAAGGTATTGCAGGTAAGTACTTTAGGAACTTCAGATCATCAAAATTGCATGTATACTTTTCAAGTTATTCACAAATAGCTGTTTTAAAAGTGGACACTTAGTGCAATTTTCACAGTTCCTAGGGGAGGTAAGTTTTGATTAGTTTTACCAGGTAAGTAAGACACTTACAGGGTTCAGTTCTTGGTCCAAGGTAGCCCACCGTTGGGGGTTCAGAGCAACCCCAAAGTCACCACACCAGCAGCTCGGGGCCGGTCAGGTGCAGAGTTCAAAGTGGTGCCCAAAACACATAGGCTAGAATGGAGAGAAGGGGGTGCCCCGGTTCCGGTCTGCTTGCAGGTAAGTACCCGCGTCTTCGGAGGGCAGACCAGGGGGGTTTTGTAGGGCACCGGGGGGGACACGAGTCCACACAGAAATTTCACCCTCAGCGGCGCGGGGGCGGCCGGGTGCAGTGTAGAAACAAGCGTCGGGTTCGCAATGTTAGTCTATGAGAGATCTCGGGATCTCTTCAGCGCGGCAGGCAGGAAAGGGGGGGGGTTCCTCGGGGAAACCTCCACTTGGGCAAGGGAGAGGGACTCCTGGGGGTCACTTCTCCAGTGAAAGTCCGGTCCTTCAGGTCCTGGGGGCTGCGGGTGCAGGGTCTCTCCCAGGCGTCGGGACTTTAGGTTCAAAGAGTCGCGGTCAGGGGAAGCCTCGGGATTCCCTCTGCAGGCGGCGCTGTGGGGGCTCAGGGGGGACAGGTTTTGGTACTCACAGTATCAGAGTAGTCCTGGGGTCCCTCCTGAGGTGTCGGGTCTCCACCAGCCGAGTCGGGGTCGCCGGGTGCAGTGTTGCAAGTCTCACGCTTCTTGCGGGGAGCTTGCAGGGTTCTTTAAAGCTGCTGGAAACAAAGTTGCAGCTTTTCTTGGAGCAGGTCCGCTGTCCTCGGGAGTTTCTTGTCTTTTCGAAGCAGGGGCAGTCCTCAGAGGATGTCGAGGTCGCTGGTCCCTTCGGAAGGCGTCGCTGGAGCAGGATCTTTGGAAGGCAGGAGACAGGCCGGTGAGTTTCTGGAGCCAAGGCAGTTGTCGTCTTCTGGTCTTCCGCTGCAGGGGTTTTCAGCTGGGCAGTCCTTCTTCTTGTTGCAGGAATCTAATTTTCTAGGGTTCAGGGTAGCCCTTAAATACTAAATTTAAGGGCGTGTTTAGGTCTGGGGGGTTAGTAGCCAATGGCTACTAGCCCTGAGGGTGGGTACACCCTCTTTGTGCCTCCTCCCAAGGGGAGGGGGTCACAATCCTAACCCTATTGGGGGAATCCTCCATCTGCAAGATGGAGGATTTCTAAAAGTTAGAGTCACCTCAGCTCAGGACACCTTAGGGGCTGTCCTGACTGGCCAGTGACTCCTCCTTGTTATTCTCATTATTTTCTCCGGCCTTGCCGCCAAAAGTGGGGCCTGGCCGGAGGGGGCGGGCAACTCCACTAGCTGGAGTGTCCTGCTGGGTTGGCACAAAGGAGGTGAGCCTTTGAGGCTCACCGCCAGGTGTGACAATTCCTGCCTGGGAGAGGTGTTAGCATCTCCACCCAGTGCAGGCTTTGTTACTGGCCTCAGAGTGACAAAGGCACTCTCCCCATGGGGCCAGCAACATGTCTCGGTTTGTGGCAGGCTGCTAGAACTAGTCAGCCTACACAGATAGTCGGTTAAGTTTCAGGGGGCACCTCTAAGGTGCCCTCTGTGGTGTATTTTACAATAAAATGTACACTGGCATCAGTGTGCATTTATTGTGCTGAGAAGTTTGATACCAAACTTCCCAGTTTTCAGTGTAGCCATTATGGTGCTGTGGAGTTCGTGTTTGACAGACTCCCAGACCATATACTCTTATGGCTACCCTGCACTTACAATGTCTAAGGTTTTGTTTAGACACTGTAGGGGTACCATGCTCATGCACTGGTACCCTCACCTATGGTATAGTGCACCCTGCCTTAGGGCTGTAAGGCCTGCTAGAGGGGTGTCTTACCTATACTGCATAGGCAGTGAGAGGCTGGCATGGCACCCTGAGGGGAGTGCCATGTCGACTTACTCGTTTTGTCCTCACTAGCACACACAAGCTGGCAAGCAGTGTGTCTGTGCTGAGTGAGAGGTCTCTAGGGTGGCATAAGACATGCTGCATCCCTTAGAGACCTTCCTTGGCATCAGGGCCCTTGGTACTAGAAGTACCAGTTACAAGGGACTTATCTGGATGCCAGGGTCTGCCAATTGTGGATACAAAAGTACAGGTTAGGGAAAGAACACTGGTGCTGGGGCCTGGTTAGCAGGCCTCAGCACACTTTCAATTGTAAACATAGCATCAGCAAAGGCAAAAAGTCAGGGGGCAACCATGCCAAGGAGGCATTTCCTTACACAACCCCCCCCCAAACGAAAGAGGATGAGACTAACCTTTCCCAAGAGAGTCTTCATTTTCTAAGTGGAAGAACCTGGAAAGGCCATCTGCATTGGCATGGGCAGTCCCAGGTCTGTGTTCCACTATAAAGTCCATTCCCTGTAGGGAGATGGACCACCTCAACAGTTTAGGATTTTCACCTTTCATTTGCATCAGCCATTTGAGAGGTCTGTGGTCGGTTTGAACTAGGAAGTGAGTCCCAAAGAGGTATGGTCTCAGCTTCTTCAGGGACCAAACCACAGCAAAGGCCTCCCTCTCAATGGCACTCCAACGCTGCTCCCTGGGGAGTAACCTCCTGCTAATGAAAGCAACAGGCTGGTCAAGGCCATCATCATTTGTTTGGGACAAAACTGCCCCTATCCCATGTTCAGAGGCATCAGTCTGCACAATGAACTGCTTAGAATAATCTGGAGCTTTGAGAACTGGTGCTGAGCACATTGCCTGTTTCAGGGTGTCAAAGGCCTGTTGGCAGTCCACAGTCCAGTTCACTTTCTTGGGCATTTTCTTGGAGGTGAGCTCAGTGAGGGCTGTCACAATGGATCCATATCCCTTCACAAACCTCCTGTAGTACCCAGTCAAGCCAAGGAATGCCCTGACTTGAGTCTGGGTTTTTGGAGCTACCCAGTCCAGAATAGTCTGGATCTTGGGTTGGAGTGGCTGAACTTGGCCTCCACCTACAAGGTGTCCCAAGTAAACCACAGTTCCCTGCCCTATCTGGCATTTGGATGCTTTGATAGAGAGGCCTGCAGATTGCAGAGCCTTCAAAACCTTCCTCAGGTGGACCAGGTGATCCTGCCAGGTGGAGCTAAAGACAGCAATATCATCAAGATAAGCTGTGCTAAAGGACTCCAAGCCAGCAAGGACTTGATTCACCAACCTTTGGAAGGTGGCAGGGGCATTCTTTAAACCAAAGGGCATAACAGTAAACTGATAATGCCCATCAGGTGTGGAGAATGCTGTCTTTTCTTTTGCTCCAGGTGCCATTTTTATTTGCCAGTACCCTGCTGTCAAGTCAAAGGTACTTAGAAATTTGGCAGCACCTAATTTATCAATGAGCTCATCAGCTCTTGGAATTGGATGAGCATCTGTCTTGGTGACAGAATTGAGCCCTCTGTAGTCCACACAAAACCTCATCTCTTTCTTTCCATCTGTGGTGTGAGGTTTGGGGACTAAGACCACTGGGCTAGCCCAGGGGCTGTCAGAGCGCTCAATGACTCCCAATTCCAGCATCTTGTGGACTTCCACCTTGATGCTTTCCTTAACATGGTCAGACTGTCTAAAGATTTTGTTCTTGACAGGCATGCTGTCTCCTGTGTCCACATCATGGGTACACAGGTGTGTCTGACCAGGGGTTAAGGAGAAGAGTTCAGGAAACTGTTGTAGGACTCTCCTACAATCAGCTTGCTGTTGGCCAGAGAGGGTGTCTGAGTAGATCACTCCATCTACTGTACCATCTTTTGGGTCTGATGACAGAAGATCAGGGAGAGGTTCACTCTCTGCCTCCTGATCCTCATCTGTTACCATCAACAGATTGACATCAGCCCTGTCGTGGAAGAGCTTAAGGCGGTTTACATGGATCACCCTTTTGGGGCTCCTGCTCGTGCCCAGGTCCACCAAGTAGGTGACCTGACTCTTCCTCTCTAGTACTGGGTAAGGGCCACTCCATTTGTCCTGGAGTGCCCTGGGAGCCACAGGCTCCAGAACCCAGACTTTCTGCCCTGGTTGGAACTCAACCAGTGCAGCCTTTTGGTCATACCAAAACTTCTGGAGCTGTTGGCTGGCCTCAAGGTTTTTGGTTGCCTTTTCCATGTACTCTGCCATTCTAGAGCGAAGGCCAAGTACATAGTCCACTATGTCCTGTTTAGGCTCATGGAGAGGTCTCTCCCAGCCTTCTTTAACAAGGGCAAGTGGTCCCCTTACAGGATGACCAAACAGAAGTTCAAAGGGTGAGAACCCTACTCCCTTCTGTGGTACCTCCCTGTAAGCGAAAAGCAGACATGGCAGGAGGACATCCCATCTCCTTTTGAGTTTTTCTGGGAGCCCCATGATCATGCCTTTTAATGTCTTGTTGAATCTCTCAACTAAGCCATTAGTTTGTGGATGGTATGGTGTAGTGAATTTATAAGTCACTCCACACTCATTCCACATGTGCTTTAGGTATGCTGACATGAAGTTGGTACCTCTGTCAGACACCACCTCCTTAGGGAAACCCACTCTGGTAAAGATACCAATGAGGGCCTTGGCTACTGCAGGGGCAGTAGTCGACCTAAGGGGAATAGCTTCAGGATACCTGGTAGCATGATCCACTACTACCAGGATATACATATTTCCTGAGGCTGTGGGAGGTTCCAGTGGACCAACTATGTCCACACCCACTCTTTCAAAGGGCACCCCCACCACTGGAAGTGGAATGAGGGGGGCCTTTGGATGCCCACCTGTCTTACCACTGGCTTGACAGGTGGGGCAGGAGAGGCAAAACTCCTTAACCATGTTGGACATATTGGGCCAGTAGAAGTGGTTGACTAACCTCTCCCACGTCTTGGTTTGTCCCAAATGTCCAGCAAGGGGAATGTCATGGGCCAATGTTAGGATGAACTCTCTGAACAGCTGAGGCACTACCACTCTCCTAGTGGCACCAGGTTTGGGGTCTCTGGCCTCAGTGTACAGGAGCCCATCTTCCCAATAGACCCTATGGGTTCCATTTTTCTTGCCTTTGGACTCTTCAGCAGCTTGCTGCCTAAGGCCTTCAAGAGAGGGACAGGTTTCTTGTCCCTTACACAGCTCTTCCCTTGAGGGTCACCCTGGGCCTAAGAGCTCAACCGGATAAGGTTCAAGCTCCAAAGGCTCAGTTCCCTCAGAGGGCAGAACTTCTTCCTGAGAAGAGAGGTTCCCTTTCTTTTGCTGTGTTGCAGTTGGTTTCCCAACTGACTTTCCTGTTCTCTTGGTAGGCTGGGCCATTTTTCCAGACTCCAGCTCTACTTTTTCACCCTGTGCCTTGCATTGTGCTCTTGTTTTCACACACACCAGTTCAGGGATACCCAGCATTGCTGCATGGGTTTTTAGCTCTACCTCAGCCCATGCTGAGGACTCCAGGTCATTTCCAAGCAGACAGTCCACTGGGATATTTGAGGAGACCACCACCTGTTTCAGGCCATTGACCCCTCCCCATTCTAAAGTAACCATTGCCATGGGATGTACTTTTCTCTGATTGTCAGCGTTGGTGACTGTGTAAGTTTTTCCAGTCAGGTATTGGCCAGGGGAAACCAGTTTCTCTGTCACCATGGTGACACTGGCACCTGTATCCCTCAGGCCCTCTATTCTAGTCCCATTAATTAAGAGTTGCTGTCTGTATTTTTGCATGTTAGGCGGCCAGACAGCTAGTGTGGCTAAATCCACCCCACCCTCAGAAACTAGAGTAGCTTCAGTGTGGACCCTGATTTGCTCTGGGCACACTGTTGATCCCACTTGGAGACTAGCCATACCAGTGTTACCTGGATGGGAGTTTGGAGTGGAACCTTTCTTGGGACAGGCCTTGTCTCCAGTTTGGTGTCCATGCTGTTTACAGCTATGACACCAGGCCTTTTTGGGATCAAAGTTTTTACCCTTGTACCCATTGTTTTGTGAAGAGGCTCTGGGCCCACCCTCCTGTGCAGGTTTTTGGGGGCCTGTAGAAGACTCTTTACTATTTTTAGTTTTGGTTGTCTCATCACCCTTCTGCTGGGGAGTCTTTGTGACCCCTTTCTTTTGGTCACCCCCTGTTGAAGTCTTGGACACCCTTGTCTTGACCCAATGGTCCGCCTTCTTTCCCAATTCTTGGGGAGAAATTGGTCCTAGGTCTACCAGATGCTGATGCAGTTTATCATTGAAACAATTACTTAACAGGTGTTCTTTCACAAATAAATTGTACAGCCCATCATAATTACTTACACCACTGCCTTGAATCCAACCATCTAGTGTTTTCACTGAGTAGTCAACAAAGTCAACCCAGGTCTGGCTCGAGGATTTTTGAGCCCCCCTGAACCTAATCCTGTACTCCTCAGTGGAGAATCCAAAGCCCTCAATCAGGGTACCCTTCATGAGGTCATAAGATTCTGCATCTTGTCCAGAGAGTGTAAGGAGTCTATCCCTACACTTTCCTGTGAACATTTCCCAAAGGAGAGCACCCCAGTGAGATCTGTTCACTTTTCTGGTTACACAAGCCCTCTCAAAAGCTGTGAACCATTTGGTGATGTCATCACCATCTTCATATTTAGTTACAATCCCTTTGGGGATTTTCAACATGTCAGGAGAATCTCTGACCCTATTTATGTTGCTGCCACCATTGATGGGTCCTAGGCCCATCTCTTGTCTTTCCCTCTCTATGGCTAGGATCTGTCTTTCCAAAGCCAATCTTTTGGCCATCCTGGCTAACTGGATGTCCTCTTCACTGGAGTTATCCTCAGTGATTTCAGAGTTGTTGGTCCCTCCTGTGAGGGAACCAGCATCTCTGACTATTATTTGTGGAGTCAGGGCTTGAGAAGCCCTGCTCTCCCTAAGTAGGAGTGGAGGGGGGGAATTTCCCTCCAAGTCACTATCTTCATCCTCTGAGTTGCCATCCTCAGAGGGGTTGGCCTTTTCAAACTCTGCCAAAAGCTCCTGGAGCTGTACTTTGGTAGGTTTGGGGCCCATTGCTATTTTCTTTAGTTTACAGAGTGACCTTAGCTCTCTCATCTGTAGATGGAGGTAAGGTGTGGTGTCGAGTTCCACCACATTCACATCTGTGCTAGACATTATGCTTCTAAAAGTTGGAATACTTTTTAAGAAACTAAAACTGGTTCTAGAATCTAATTCAAACTTTTACAAACTTTTAAACTCTAAAAGAAATGCTAAACAGGATCTAACACAAGGCCCTAGCAGGTCTTTTAAGAATTTAGAAAACTTTTCAAATTGCAAAAATCAATTTCTAATGACAATTTTGGAATTTGTCGTGTGATCAGGTATTGGCTGAGTAGTCCAGCAAATGCAAAGTCTTGTATCCCACCGCTGATCCACCAATGTAGGAAGTTGTCTCTGTATGTGCTATTTCAAAGTAAGGAATAGCATGCACAGAGTCCAAGGGTTCCCCTTAGAGGTAAAATAGTGGTAAAAATAGATAATACTAATGCTCTATTTTGTGGTAGTGTGGTCGAGCAGTAGGCTTATCCAAGGAGTAGTGTTAAGCATTTGTTGTACATACACATAGACAATAAATGAGGTACACACACTCAGAGACAAATCCAGCCAATAGGTTTTGTTATAGAAAAATATCTTTTCTTAGTTTATTTTAAGAACCACAGGTTCAAATTCTACATGTAATATCTCATTCGAAAGGTATTGCAGGTAAGTACTTTAGGAACTTCAGATCATCAAAATTGCATGTATACTTTTCAAGTTATTCACAAATAGCTGTTTTAAAAGTGGACACTTAGTGCAATTTTCACAGTTCCTAGGGGAGGTAAGTTTTGATTAGTTTTACCAGGTAAGTAAGACACTTACAGGGTTCAGTTCTTGGTCCAAGGTAGCCCACCGTTGGGGGTTCAGAGCAACCCCAAAGTCACCACACCAGCAGCTCGGGGCCGGTCAGGTGCAGAGTTCAAAGTGGTGCCCAAAACACATAGGCTAGAATGGAGAGAAGGGGGTGCCCCGGTTCCGGTCTGCTTGCAGGTAAGTACCCGCGTCTTCGGAGGGCAGACCAGGGGGGTTTTGTAGGGCACCGGGGGGGACACGAGTCCACACAGAAATTTCACCCTCAGCGGCGCGGGGGCGGCCGGGTGCAGTGTAGAAACAAGCGTCGGGTTCGCAATGTTAGTCTATGAGAGATCTCGGGATCTCTTCAGCGCGGCAGGCAGGAAAGGGGGGGGTTCCTCGGGGAAACCTCCACTTGGGCAAGGGAGAGGGACTCCTGGGGGTCACTTCTCCAGTGAAAGTCCGGTCCTTCAGGTCCTGGGGGCTGCGGGTGCAGGGTCTCTCCCAGGCGTCGGGACTTTAGGTTCAAAGAGTCGCGGTCAGGGGAAGCCTCGGGATTCCCTCTGCAGGCGGCGCTGTGGGGGCTCAGGGGGGACAGGTTTTGGTACTCACAGTATCAGAGTAGTCCTGGGGTCCCTCCTGAGGTGTCGGGTCTCCACCAGCCGAGTCGGGGTCGCCGGGTGCAGTGTTGCAAGTCTCACGCTTCTTGCGGGGAGCTTGCAGGGTTCTTTAAAGCTGCTGGAAACAAAGTTGCAGCTTTTCTTGGAGCAGGTCCGCTGTCCTCGGGAGTTTCTTGTCTTTTCGAAGCAGGGGCAGTCCTCAGAGGATGTCGAGGTCGCTGGTCCCTTCGGAAGGCGTCGCTGGAGCAGGATCTTTGGAAGGCAGGAGACAGGCCGGTGAGTTTCTGGAGCCAAGGCAGTTGTCGTCTTCTGGTCTTCCGCTGCAGGGGTTTTCAGCTGGGCAGTCCTTCTTCTTGTTGCAGGAATCTAATTTTCTAGGGTTCAGGGTAGCCCTTAAATACTAAATTTAAGGGCGTGTTTAGGTCTGGGGGGTTAGTAGCCAATGGCTACTAGCCCTGAGGGTGGGTACACCCTCTTTGTGCCTCCTCCCAAGGGGAGGGGGTCACAATCCTAACCCTATTGGGGGAATCCTCCATCTGCAAGATGGAGGATTTCTAAAAGTTAGAGTCACCTCAGCTCAGGACACCTTAGGGGCTGTCCTGACTGGCCAGTGACTCCTCCTTGTTATTCTCATTATTTTCTCCGGCCTTGCCGCCAAAAGTGGGGCCTGGCCGGAGGGGGCGGGCAACTCCACTAGCTGGAGTGTCCTGCTGGGTTGGCACAAAGGAGGTGAGCCTTTGAGGCTCACCGCCAGGTGTGACAATTCCTGCCTGGGAGAGGTGTTAGCATCTCCACCCAGTGCAGGCTTTGTTACTGGCCTCAGAGTGACAAAGGCACTCTCCCCATGGGGCCAGCAACATGTCTCGGTTTGTGGCAGGCTGCTAGAACTAGTCAGCCTACACAGATAGTCGGTTAAGTTTCAGGGGGCACCTCTAAGGTGCCCTCTGTGGTGTATTTTACAATAAAATGTACACTGGCATCAGTGTGCATTTATTGTGCTGAGAAGTTTGATACCAAACTTCCCAGTTTTCAGTGTAGCCATTATGGTGCTGTGGAGTTCGTGTTTGACAGACTCCCAGACCATATACTCTTATGGCTACCCTGCACTTACAATGTCTAAGGTTTTGTTTAGACACTGTAGGGTTACCATGCTCATGCACTGGTACCCTCACCTATGGTATAGTGCACCCTGCCTTAGGGCTGTAAGGCCTGCTAGAGGGGTGTCTTACCTATACTGCATAGGCAGTGAGAGGCTGGCATGGCACCCTGAGGGGAGTGCCATGTCGACTTACTCATTTTGTTCTCACCAGCACACACAGGCTTGTAAGCAGTGTGTCTGTGCTGAGTGAGAGGTCTCTAGGGTGGCATAAGACATGCTGCATCCCTTAGAGACCTTCCTTGGCATCAGGGCCCTTGGTACTAGAAGTACCAGTTACAAGGGACTTATCTGGATGCCAGGGTCTGCCAATTGTGGATACAAAAGTACAGGTTAGGGAAAGAACACTGGTGCTGGGGCCTGGTTAGCAGGCCTCAGCACACTTTCAATTGTAAACATAGCATCAGCAAAGGCAAAAAGTCAGGGGGCAACCATGCCAAGGAGGCATTTCCTTACAGTCTCTCCCAGGCGTCGGGACTTTAGGTTCAAAGAGTCGCGGTCAGGGGAAGCCTCGGGATTCCCTCTGCAGGCGGCGCTGTGGGGGCTCAGGGGGGACAGGTTTTGGTACTCACAGTATCAGAGTAGTCCTGGGGTCCCTCCTGAGGTGTTGGATCGCCACCAGCCGAGTCGGGGTCGCCGGGTGCAGTGTTGCAAGTCTCACGCTTCTTGCGGGGAGCTTGCAGGGTTCTTTAAAGTTGCTGGAAACAAAGTTGCAGCTTTTCTTGGAGCAGGTCCGCTGTCCTCGGGAGTTTCTTGTCTTTTCGAAGCAGGGGCAGTCCCCCGAGGATGTCGAGGTCGCTGGTCCCTTTGGAAGGCGTCGCTGGAGCAGGATCTTTGGAAGGCAGGAGACAGGCCGGTGAGTTTCTGGAGCCAAGGCAGTTGTCGTCTTCTGGTCTTCCGCTGCAGGGGTTTTCAGCTGGGCAGTCCTTCTTGTAGTTGCAGGAATCTAATTTTCTAGGGTTCAGGGTAGCCCTTAAATACTAAATTTAAGGGCGTGTTTAGGTCTGGGGGGTTAGTAGCCAATGGCTACTAGCCCTGAGGGTGGGTACACCCTCTTTGTGCCTCCTCCCAAGGGGAGGGGGTCACAATCCTAACCCTATTGGGGGAATCCTCCATCTGCAAGATGGAGGATTTCTAAAAGTTAGAGTCACTTCAGCTCAGGACACCTTAGGGGCTGTCCTGACTGGCCAGTGACTCCTCCTTGTTGCTTTCTTTGTTCCCTCCAGCCTTGCCGCCAAAAGTGGGGGCCGTGGCCGGAGGGGGCGGGCAACTCCACTAAGCTGGAGTGCCCTGCTGGGCTGTGACAAAGGGGTGAGCCTTTGAGGCTCACCGCCAGGTGTCACAGCTCCTGCCTGGGGGAGGTGTTAGCATCTCCACCCAGTGCAGGTTTTGTTACTGGCCTCAGAGTGACAAAGGCACTCTCCCCATGGGGCCAGCAACATGTCTCTAGTGTGGCAGGCTGCTGGAACCAGTCAGCCTACACAGATAGTTGGTTAAGTTTCAGGGGGCACCTATAAGGTGCCCTCTGTGGTGTATTTTACAACAAAATGTACACTGGCATCAGTGTGCATTTATTGTGCTGAGAAGTTTGATACCAAACTTCCCAGTTTTCAGTGTAGCCATTATGGTGCTGTGGAGTTCGTGTTTGACAGACTCCCAGACCATATACTCTTATGGCTACCCTGCACTTACAATGTCTAAGGTTTTGTTTAGACACTGTAGGGGCACCATGCTCATGCACTGGTACCCTCACCTATGGTATAGTGCACCCTGCCTTAGGGCTGTAAGGCCTGCTAGAGGGGTGTCTTACCTATACTGCATAGGCAGTGAGAGGCTGGCATGGCACCCTGAGGGGAGTGCCATGTCGACTTACTCATTTTGTTCTCACCAGCACACACAGGCTTGTAAGCAGTGTGTCTGTGCTGAGTGAGGGGTCTCTAGGGTGGCATAAGACATGCTGCAGCCCTTAGAGACCTTCCTTGGCATCAGGGCCCTTGGTACTAGAAGTACCAGTTACAAGGGACTTATCTGAATGCCAGGGTGTGCCAATTGTGGATACAATGGTACATTTTAGGTGAAGGAACACTGGTGCTGGGGCCTGGTTAGCAGGGTCCCAGCACTCTTCTCAGTCAAATCAGCATCAGTATCAGGCAAAAAGTGGGGGGTAACTGCAACAGGGAGCCATTTCTTTACATGTATTCCCTTGAATACAAACCTTGGGTATTTCCTGTGCGATGGGTGTATTGGTATATGGAAATAAGCATCCTTGAGGTCTAAAGTTGCCATGTAGTCGTGTAGTTTTAGCAATGGCAATACTTCTTGTAGTGTGACCATGTGAAAGTGGTCTGATTTGATGAAAGTGTTCACTACTCTGAGGTCTAGGATTGGTCTCAGCGTTTTGTCCTTCTTTGGTATCAGAAAGTACAGTGAGTAAACTCCTGTGTTTATTTGTGTGTTTGGCACTAATTCGATTGCATTCTTTTGCAATAGTGCCTGCACTTCTATCTCCAGGAGATTGGAATGGTGTGTTGTCAAATTTTGTGCTTTTGGTGGTATGTTTGGAGGGAATTGTAGAAATTCTATGCAATAACCATGTTGGATAATTGCTAGAACCCAAGTGTCTGTAGTGATTTCCTCCCATGCTTTGTAATAATGACTTATTCTTCCCCCCACTGGTGTTGTGTGGAGGGGGTAAGTGACATGTGAGTTACTGTTTAGTAGTAGGGGTTTTGGGGCTCTGAAATCTTCTTCTATTCCTAGGGAATTGCCCTCCTCTATATTGTCCCCGAAAACCTCCTCTATACTGTCCCTGGTAACTGGACGGTGTTGCTTGTGAGGTGCTGGCTTGTGTGCTCTGACCCCGAAACCCCCCTCGAAAGGGTGTTTTACGGAATGTGCTGTAATTCCCTCTGCTCTGCGGGGAGTAGAGTGCGCCCATGGCTTTGGCAGTGTCCGTATCTTTTTTGAGTTTCTCAATCGCTGTGTCCACTTCTGGACCGAACAGTTCTTTTTCGTTAAAAGGCATATTGAGAACTGCTTGTTGAATCTCTGGTTTAAATCCAGACGTTCGGAGCCATGCATGCCTTCTGATAGTTACAGATGTATTAATTGTCCGTGCAGCTGTATCTGCAGCGTCCATGGAGGAGCGGATCTGGTTGTTGGAAATGGTCTGTCCCTCCTCAACCACTTGTTTTGCCCTATTTTGTAAGTCCTTGGGCAGATGTTCAATGAGATGTTGCATCTCGTCCCAGTGGGCTCTGTCATAGCGCGCAAGTAGTGCCTGGGAGTTCGCGATGCGCCACTGGTTTGCAGCTTGTGCTGCGACTCTCTTACCAGCTGCATCGAACTTGCGGCTTTCTTTATCTGGGGGTGGTGCCTCTCCAGATGTGTGGGAGTTGGCCCTTTTCCTAGCTGCTCCTACAACGACAGAGTCTGGTGGCAGCTGTGTAGTGATGAAAACCGGGTCTGTAGGAGGCGCCTTATACTTTTTTTCCACCCTTGGTGTGATTGCCCTACTTTTGACCGGCTCCTTAAAGATTTCTTTTGCGTGCCGGAGCATACCAGGGAGCATAGGCAGGCTTTGGTATGAGCTGTGGGTGGAGGAGAGTGTGTTGAATAAAAAATCATCCTCGACCTGTTCTGAGTGGAGGCTTACGTTGTGAAATTGTGCTGCTCTAGCCACCACTTGAGAATACGCGGTGCTGTCCTCTGGTGGAGATGGCTTCGTAGGGTATGCCTCCGGACTGTTATCCGACACTGGGGAGTCGTATAGGTCCCATGCGTCTTGATCTTGGTCACCCTGGCTTATGGTGGTGTGAGCTGGGGAGTGTGATGGAGTTTGTGCTGGTGAGACGTTAATCACGGGCGGAGGAGAGGGTGGTGGGGTAACTCTTTTCACCACTTTTGGTTGTGGTGTCTGTTCAGTTTGGAACTCCAACCTTCTCTTTCTTCTAATGGGGGGAAGGGTGCTTATTTTTCCTGTCCCCTGCTGTATGAAAATACGCTTTTGCGTATGGTCCACATCAGTTGATTGTAGCTCTTCCTCAAACCTATGCTTTTGCATTTGGGAGGTTAGCGAGTGCTCTTCTGTATAAGAGCCTGAAGCTGGGTCGCTTGCAGTTTGTTTCGGCACCGAAACCCTGTCTGCGTGTTTTTTCGGCTCCGAGGTGACTTTTTTCCTTTTCGGGGCCGAAACCTCTCGGCGTCGATCTTCTTCGGTGCCGCTGTCTCGGCGTCGAGCCGTGTCCACACCGGCATCTCGGTGTCGAGGCTTGTCTCCAGCACTTTCTCGGTCCCGAGAAGGCTGCGTGCCGGTGTCTCGACCGGAGTCGGACGATCTCGGCACTGTTTGGGCCTTTTTCGGTGCCGACGGTCGGTCACCGAATTTATGGGTGGAGCCATGGCCTGATGGCAGTGGCGTCCCCTGGGCCTTGTAAATCTTCCTCTGTGTGGTTTTCGACGTCTTACTCACGGTTTGTGTATCGTCGAATCCTTCGGAGTCTGAGTCTTGGATCGAGAAGGTACCTTCCTCTTCTTGTTCCTCGAACTCTCGGTGGGCTGTCGGCGTGGACGCCATCTGAAGTCTTCTGGCTCGACGGTCTCGGAGTGTTTTTCGGGACCGGAACGCACGAGAGGCCTCACAGGTGTCTTCACTGTGCTCAGGTGACAGGCACAGGTTACAGACCAAGTGTTGGTCTGTATAGGGGTATTTATTGTGGCATTTGGGGCAGAAACGGAACGGGATCCGTTCCATCGGCGTTCTTCAGCACGCGGTCGGGCCGACCAGGCCCCGACGGGGGATCGAAAAACTACCCCGAAGGGCACCGGAGCTCTTCGATCTTCGATGCGGTGTTGAATCTAACTACGCCGATCCCAAACGCAACAATACCGACGAAAATCTTCCGAAATTAGCTATCTTTCCGTTCTGAAACTCGGAGCGACAGGAACACGTCCGAACCCGATGGCGAAAAAAAAACAATCGAAGATGGAGTCGACGCCCATGCGCAATGGAGACAAAAGGAGGAGTCACTCGGTCCCGTGACTCGAAAGACTTCTTTGAAGAAAAACAACTTGTAACACTCCGGCCCAACACCAGATGGCGAGCTATTGCAAAACATGCGTATCTACAGCGACAGATGCCATCGAACATACTATTACCCATATAGTCCCCATGTGAAGAAGCATAAGGATTGCATGGGTGCAGTTGGTGGTGGTGGAGAATAAGGTGTTGGAGAAGAGGCAAGTTAAAGAAAATGTGTTGGAGAAAGCTTAACAGTCTGGCTTTTCTTTATATTTATTTATTTTCGCAGGTGAAGGCCCAGCATCCAAACTCTCCTGGAATGCTAATTTCCTCTTTGTGATTGAGGAGGAGAGGCAATAATCTTTCCAGTCGCTTTCTGGATTTGAATCCTCCTTTATTTTTGGTCCATGACCTCAAGAATGGGTCTAATGACGGTTTCATCTCCATCGTGTTCTGAAGATGAAACAGTTTGCTGCCTCCTAATGAATGCTCCGAAAGCTTGGTGGCAGCATGCTTCATGCGGGCTGAAAAAGGGGTCTGATCAGTAGGGGGAAAGTGTTCTTGGCTTCGAAGATGGGCTTCAATGTTTCAACTCCGAAGAGGAGCGAAGATGTTTTGGCTCTGATGTGGTATGAAGCTGACTCGGTTCCGAAGTGGAAGACTCCATCTTTCGACTCGACGCTGAAACAGGCATGACAGTCTGTTGGTAGGAGTGAGTCTTGGCCTTTTTTGGCACCGAACCAGAGGGTCGGTCGACAATTTGTTGTTTTCTGGTGGAACCATGGCTAGCAAGCTGTGGTATACCCAAGGCCTTCTGTGATTTCTTAGTTTGTTGGGAAGGGGCTGGTGTACTCACATACCGCGCTGCAGGGAGTACCTGGCTGACCTCATTAGAATCTCAGTCGGGGATCAGAGTCTTGAATGGAGACTGCAGTCAGTGCCGGTTCCTCATCAAAGATGTTGGGCATTTGCTCTGTGGACTTCAATGCCATCTCCATCCACCTTTATCTTCGACTCGTAAGGTCTTCTTCAATCGAAAGGACTGACACACCTCGCAGGTCTCTTCTTGGTGGTCGGGAGAAAGGCAGAGGTTGCACACTGAATGGTGGTCGGTGTAGGGGAACTTGCGTGGCACCGAGGACAGAATCAAAATGGAATCTGATCAATCAACCTATGACACAGTAAGGGCGCGTGCATCCAAAGAGCGTTTAATCGAATCCAACGCAATAATCGGATCGAGTTTAGTTCGAAAATGCATTTGAAAACGATATTGACGTAAAGAAAAAGGAAAGAGAAATTGAGATAGTACCGAACTGAAGTACTGGAGCGAGAGGGAACACGTCTGAATCGGACAGCGGAAAGAAAACAATCTAACAAAGGAGTTGCTGCCCATTCGCACTATCACCGAGAGGAGGAGTCACTCGATCCCGTGACTCTGAAAATACTTCTTCGAAGAAAAATAACTTGTAACACTCCGAGCCCAACACTAGATGTCAGAAGAGCTATGCATAGCATGTGTATCTACAGCTACACATGCCATCGAACACACACACACACACACACACTTTAATACATGCACATGTTGTGGCTAGTCCCCGGGCACCAAAGAAAAGCAGAAATTATTCTGCTTAGCGCCAGGGTCCACTGTAAAGGAAGACTGTGTCGTCTTAACTTACTGAAGAAATTGTTCTCCACACTTTGCTCCGAGTTGGTGCCATCCATACCTTCCTCGCGACAGTACTTCAGGGTTCGATAATTACAAACAAACCGAGGAGCAACCTTATTTACCAGCAACCTCACCTGCAATAGGGAAAAAAACACAGTTTAACACCACAATGCCATGCACAGAATGACTTATGTTTTGCATGTCCTTCCTCCATTCTATTCAAATGTATCCATGCTTGTGCTTTCCAGCATGTGCTCTTGCTCTTTGTCAACATGAATTCTCAATCTCTTTCCAGGCCACAAAAGGAGAACATTCAAAAATATGCTATGCCTAAACTACAGGCTAACTTGTATTACAAATTATGGGGAAAGTGTGGCAAAACATTGTGACAGAAACTTGTGGTGGTTAAAACCAGATACCAATCAATCCTTTGGTGACTAAGGTAATTCCCAATGCTGGTATACAGGGGTATAAGTTACTCACAAATTGGGAACACAAGAAGTCCAGAATAGGAACAGAAAATAACAGTGGTCAATGCAACTAGGACCTATTTTGAGGTTACCTATTTAAAAAAAAAAACACAAAAAAAAAAACGAAATGGTTACTTGAAGCAGTAGTAATTTTGCAGCTTGAAGAATATTCTGGATTCACATGCTGTGTTATTCTGACATCTAGTAACTTGGTCTGGCATTGTCTTCCAGTCCTATTTTTTTTTTTAAACTATAGCCATCGACCACCATTTGGGTTTAAAACCTCTCTTTGAGTGACGTCATATGTATGCTCTGTAAGTCCTTCGACACAGTCGCCATCTTTAGATTTTTTTTTCTCCTTGCAATGTAATATGTTGTGTAGGAAGTTGGCTCTGTATGTGCTATTTCAAAGTAAGGAATAGCATGCACAGAGTCCAAGGGTTCCCCTTAGAGGTAAAATAGTGGTAAAAATAGATAATACTAATGCTCTATTTTGTGGTAGTGTGGTCGAGCAGTAGGCTTATCCAAGGAGTAGTGTTAAGCATTTGTTGTACATACACATAGACAATAAATGAGGTACACACACTCAGAGACAAATCCAGCCAATAGGTTTTTATATAGAAAAATATCTTTTCTTAGTTTATTTTAAGAACCACAGGTTCAAATTTAACATGTAATATCTTGTTCGAAAGGTATTGCAGGTAAGTACTTTAGGAACTTCAAATCATCAAAATTGCATGTATGCTTTTCAAGTTATTGACAAATAGCTGTTTTAAAAGTGGACACTTAGTGCAATTTTCACAGTTCCTAGGGGAGGTAAGTTTTGATTAGTTTTACCAGGTAAGTAAGACACTTACAGGGTTCAGTTCTTGGTCCAAGGTAGCCCACCGTTGGGGGTTCAGAGCAACCCCAAAGTCCCCACACCAGCAGCTCAGGGCCGGTCAGGTGCAGAGTTCAAAGCGGTGCCCAAAACACATAGGCTAGAATGGAGAGAAGGGGGTGCCCCGGTTCCGGTCTGCTTGCAGGTAAGTACCCGCGTCTTCGGAGGGCAGACCAGGGGGGTTTTGTAGGGCACCGGGGGGGACACAAGTTGACACAGAAATTTCACCCTCAGCAGCGCGGGGGCGGCCGGGTGCAGTGTAGAAACAAGCGTCGGGTTTGTAATGGAAGTCAATGGGAGATCTAGGGATCTCTTCAGCGCTGCAGGCAGGCAAGGGGGGGATTCCTCGGGGAAACCTCCACTTGGGCGAGGGAGAGGGACTCCTGGGGGTCACTCCTCCAGTGAAAGTCCGGTCCTTCAGGTCCTGGGGGCTGCGGGTGCAGGGTCTCTCCCAGGCGTCGGGACTTTAGGTTCAAAGAGTCGCGGTCAGGGGAAGCCTCGGGATTCCCTCTGCAGGCGGCGCTGTGGGGGCTCAGGGGGGACAGGTTTTGGTACTCACAGTATCAGAGTAGTCCTGGGGTCCCTCCTGAGGTGTTGGATCGCCACCAGCCGAGTCGGGGTCGCCGGGTGCAGTGTTGCAAGTCTCACGCTTCTTGCGGGGAGCTTGCAGGGTTCTTTAAAGCTGCTGGAAACAAAGTTGCAGCTTTTCTTGGAGCAGGTCCGCTGTCCTCGGGAGTTTCTTGTTTTTTCGAAGCAGGGGCAGTCCTCAGAGGATGTCGAGGTCGCTGGTCCCTTTGGAAGGCGTCGCTGGAGCAGGATCTTTGGAAGGCAGGAGACAGGCCGGTGAGTTTCTGGAGCCAAGGCAGTTGTCGTCTTCTGGTCTTCCGCTGCAGGGGTTTTCAGCTGGGCAGTCCTTCTTCTTGTAGTTGCAGGAATCTAATTTTCTAGGGTTCAGGGTAGCCCTTAAATACTAAATTTAAGGGCGTGTTTAGGTCTGGGGGGTTAGTAGCCAATGGCTACTAGCCCTGAGGGTGGGTACACCCTCTTTGTGCCTCCTCCCAAGGGGAGGGGGTCACAATCCTAACCCTATTGGGGGAATCCTCCATCTGCAAGATGGAGGATTTCTAAAAGTTAGAGTCACCTCAGCTCAGGACACCTTAGGGGCTGTCCTGACTGGCCAGTGACTCCTCCTTGTTATTCTCATTATTTTCTCCGGCCTTGCCGCCAAAAGTGGGGCCTGGCCGGAGGGGGCGGGCAACTCCACTAGCTGGAGTGTCCTGCTGGGTTGGCACAAAGGAGGTGAGCCTTTGAGGCTCACCGCCAGGTGTGACAATTCCTGCCTGGGAGAGGTGTTAGCATCTCCACCCAGTGCAGGCTTTGTTACTGGCCTCAGAGTGACAAAGGCACTCTCCCCATGGGGCCAGCAACATGTCTCGGTTTGTGGCAGGCTGCTAAAACTAGTCAGCCTACACAGATAGTCGGTTAAGTTTCAGGGGGCACCTCTAAGGTGCCCTCTGTGGTGTATTTTACAATAAAATGTACACTGGCATCAGTGTGCATTTATTGTGCTGAGAAGTTTGATACCAAACTTCCCAGTTTTCAGTGTAGCCATTATGGTGCTGTGGAGTTCGTGTTTGACATACTCCCAGACCATATACTCTTATGGCTACCCTGCACTTACAATGTCTAAGGTTTTATTTAGACACTGTAGGGGTACCATGCTCATGCACTGGTACCCTCACCTATGGTATAGTGCACCCTGCCTTAGGGCTGTAAGGCCTGCTAGAGGGGTGTCTTACCTATACTGCATAGGCAGTGAGAGGCTGGCATGGCACCCTGAGGGGAGTGCCATGTCGACTTACTCGTTTTGTCCTCACTAGCACACACAAGCTGGCAAGCAGTGTGTCTGTGCAGAGTGAGAGGTCTCCAGGGTGGCATAAGACATGCTGCAGCCCTTAGAGACCTTCCTTGGCATCAGGGCCCTTGGTACTAGAAGTACCAGTTACAAGGGACTTATCTGGATGCCAGGGTCTGCCAATTGTGGATACAAAAGTACAGGTTAGGGAAAGAACACTGGTGCTGGGGCCTGGTTAGCAGGCCTCAGCACACTTTCAATTGTAAACATAGCATCAGCAAAGGCAAAAAGTCAGGGGGCAACCATGCCAAGGAGGCATTTCCTTACACAACCCCCCCCCAAACGAAAGAGGATGAGACTAACCTTTCCCAAGAGAGTCTTCATTTTCTAAGTGGAAGAACCTGGAAAGGCCATCTGCATTGGCATGGGCAGTCCCAGGTCTGTGTTCCACTATAAAGTCCATTCCCTGTAGGGAGATGGACCACCTCAACAGTTTAGGATTTTCACCTTTCATTTGCATCAGCCATTTGAGAGGTCTGTGGTCAGTTTGAACTAGGAAGTGAGTCCCAAAGAGGTATGGTCTCAGCTTCTTCAGGGACCAAACCACAGCAAAGGCCTCCCTCTCAATGGCACTCCAACGCTGCTCCCTGGGGAGTAACCTCCTGCTAATGAAAGCAACAGGTTGGTCAAGGCCATCATCATTGGTTTGGGACAAAACTGCCCCTATCCCATGTTCAGAGGCATCAGTCTGCACAATGAACTGCTTAGAATAATCTGGAGCTTTGAGAACTGGTGCTGAGCACATTGCCTGTTTCAGGGTGTCAAAGGCCTGTTGGCATTCCACAGTCCAGTTCACTTTCTTGGGCATTTTCTTGGAGGTGAGTTCAGTGAGGGCTGTCACAATGGATCCATATCCCTTCACAAACCTCCTGTAATACCCAGTCAAGCCAAGGAATGCCCTGACTTGAGTCTGGGTTTTTGGAGCTACCCAGTCCAGAATAGTCTGGATCTTGGGTTGGAGTGGCTGAACTTGGCCTCCACCTACAAGGTGTCCCAAGTAAACCACAGTTCCCTGCCCTATCTGGCATTTGGATGCCTTGATAGAGAGGCCTGCAGATTGCAGAGCCTTCAAAACCTTCCTCAGGTGGACCAGGTGATCCTGCCAGGTGGAGCTAAAGACAGCAATATCATCAAGATAAGCTGTGCTAAAGGACTCCAAGCCAGCAAGGACTTGATTCACCAACCTTTGGAAGGTGGCAGGGGCATTCTTTAAACCAAAGGGCATAACAGTAAACTGATAATGCCCATCAGGTGTGGAGAATGCTGTCTTTTCTTTTGCTCCAGGTGCCATTTTTATTTGCCAGTACCCTGCTGTCAAGTCAAAGGTACTTAGAAATTTGGCAGCACCTAATTTATCAATGAGCTCATCAGCTCTTGGAATTGGATGAGCATCTGTCTTGGTGACAGAATTGAGCCCTCTGTAGTCCACACAAAACCTCATCTCTTTCTTTCCATCTGTGGTGTGAGGTTTGGGGACTAAGACCACTGGGCTAGCCCAGGGGCTGTCAGAGCGCTCAATGACTCCCAATTCCAGCATCTTGTGGACTTCCACCTTGATGCTTTCCTTAACATGGTCAGACTGTCTAAAGATTTTGTTCTTGACAGGCATGCTGTCTCCTGTGTCCACCTCATGGGTACACAGGTGTGTCTGACCAGGGGTTAAGGAGAAGAGTTCAGGAAACTGTTGTAGGACTCTCCTACAATCAGCTTGCTGTTGGCCAGAGAGGGTGTCTGAGTAGATCACTCCATCTACTGTGCCATCTTTTGGGTCTGATGACAGAAGATCAGGGAGAGGTTCACTCTCTGCCTCCTGATCCTCATCTGTTACCATCAACAGATTGACATCAGCCCTGTCGTGGAAGAGCTTAAGGCGGTTTACATGGATCACCCTCTTGGGGCTCCTGCTTGTGCCCAGGTCCACCAAGTAGGTGACCTGACTCTTCCTCTCTAGTACTGGGTAAGGGCCACTCCATTTGTCCTGGAGTGCCCTGGGAGCCACAGGCTCCAGAACCCAGACTTTCTGCCCTGGTTGGAACTCAACCAGTGCAGCCTTTTGGTCATACCAAAACTTCTGGAGCTGTTGGCTGGCCTCAAGGTTTTTGGTTGCCTTTTCCATGTACTCTGCCATTCTAGAGCGAAGGCCAAGTACATAGTCCACTATGTCCTGTTTAGGCTCATGGAGAGGTCTCTCCCAGCCTTCTTTAACAAGGGCAAGTGGTCCCCTTACAGGATGACCAAACAGAAGTTCAAAGGGTGAGAACCCTACTCCCTTCTGTGGTACCTCCCTGTAAGCGAAAAGCAGACATGGCAGGAGGACATCCCATCTCCTTTTGAGTTTTTCTGGGAGCCCCATGATCATGCCTTTTAATGTCTTGTTGAATCTCTCAACCAAGCCATTAGTTTGTGGATGGTATGGTGTAGTGAATTTATAAGTCACTCCACACTCATTCCACATGTGCTTTAGGTATGCTGACATGAAGTTGGTACCTCTGTCAGACACCACCTCCTTAGGGAAACCCACTCTGGTAAAGATACCAATGAGGGCCTTGGCTACTGCAGGGGCAGTAGTCGACCTAAGGGGAATAGCTTCAGGATACCTGGTAGCATGATCCACTACTACCAGGATATACATATTTCCTGAGGCTGTGGGAGGTTCCAGTGGACCAACTATGTCCACACCCACTCTTTCAAAGGGCACCCCCACCACTGGAAGTGGAATGAGGGGGGCCTTTGGATGCCCACCTGTCTTACCACTGGCTTGACAGGTGGGGCAGGAGAGGCAAAACTCCTTAACCATGTTGGACATATTGGGCCAGTAGAAGTGGTTGACTAACCTCTCCCACGTCTTGGTTTGTCCCAAATGTCCAGCAAGGGGAATGTCATGGGCCAATGTTAGGATGAACTCTCTGAACAGCTGAGGCACTACCACTCTCCTAGTGGCACCAGGTTTGGGGTCTCTGGCCTCAGTGTACAGGAGCCCATCTTCCCAATAGACCCTATGTGTTCCATTTTTCTTGCCTTTGGACTCTTCAGCAGCTTGCTGCCTAAGGCCTTCAAGAGAGGGACAGGTTTCTTGTCCCTTACACAGCTCTTCCCTTGAGGGTCCCCCTGGGCCTAAGAGCTCAACCTGGTAAGGTTCAAGCTCCAAAGGCTCAGTTCCCTCAGAGGGCAGAACATCTTCCTGAGAAGAGAGGTTCCCTTTCTTTTGCTGTGTTGCAGTTGGTTTCCCAACTGACTTTCCTTTCCTCTTGGTAGGCTGGGCCATTCTTCCAGACTCCAGCTCTACTTGTTCACCCTGTGCCTTGCATTGTGCTCTTGTTTTCACACACACCAGTTCAGGGATACCCAGCATTGCTGCATGGGTTTTTAGTTCTACCTCAGCCCATGCTGAGGACTCCAGGTCATTTCCAAGCAGACAGTCCACTGGGATATTTGAGGAGACCACCACCTGTTTCAGGCCATTGACCCCTCCCCATTCTAAAGTAACCATTGCCATGGGATGTACTTTTCTCTGATTGTCAGCGTTGGTGACTGTGTAAGTTTTTCCAGTCAGGTATTGGCCAGGGGAAACCAGTTTCTCTGTCACCATGGTGACACTGGCACCTGTATCCCTCAGGCCCTCTATTCTAGTCCCATTAATTAAGAGTTGCTGTCTGTATTTTTGCATGTTAGGCGGCCAGACAGCTAGTGTGGCTAAATCCACCCCACCCTCAGAAACTAGAGTAGCTTCAGTGTGGACCCTGATTTGCTCTGGGCACACTGTTGATCCCACTTGGAGACTAGCCATACCAGTGTTACCTGGATGGGAGTTTGGAGTGGAACCTTTCTTGGGACAGGCCTTGTCTCCAGTTTGGTGTCCATGCTGTTTACAGCTATGACACCAGGCCTTTTTGGGATCAAAGTTTTTACCCTTGTACCCATTGTTTTGTGAAGAGGCTCTGGGCCCACCCTCCTGTGCAGGTTTTTGGGGGCCTGTAGAAGACTCTTTACTATTTTTAGTTTTGGTTGTCTCATCACCCTTCTGCTGGGGAGTCTTTGTGACCCCTTTCTTTTGGTCACCCCCTGTTGAAGTCTTGGACACCCTTGTCTTGACCCAATGGTCCGCCTTCTTTCCCAATTCTTGGGGAGAAATTGGTCCTAGGTCTACCAGATGCTGATGCAGTTTATCATTGAAACAATTACTTAACAGGTGTTCTTTCACAAATAAATTGTACAGCCCATCATAATTACTTACACCACTGCCTTGAATCCAACCATCTAGTGTTTTCACTGAGTAGTCAACAAAGTCAACCCAGGTCTGGCTCGAGGATTTTTGAGCCCCCCTGAACCTAATCCTGTACTCCTCAGTGGAGAATCCAAAGCCCTCAATCAGGGTACCCTTCATGAGGTCATAAGATTCTGCATCTTGTCCAGAGAGTGTGAGGAGTCTATCCCTACACTTTCCTGTGAACATTTCCCAAAGGAGAGCACCCCAGTGAGATCTGTTCACTTTTCTGGTTACACAAGCCCTCTCAAAAGCTGTGAACCATTTGGTGATGTCATCACCATCTTCATATTTAGTTACAATCCCTTTGGGGATTTTCAACATGTCAGGAGAATCTCTGACCCTATTTATGTTGCTGCCACCATTGATGGGTCCTAGGCCCATCTCTTGTCTTTCCCTCTCTATGGCTAGGATCTGTCTTTCCAAAGCCAATCTTTTGGCCATCCTGGCTAACTGGATGTCCTCTTCACTGGGGCTATCCTCAGTGATTTCAGAGGTGTTGGTCTCTCCTGTGAGGGAACCAGCATCTCTGACTATTATTTTAGGAGTCAGGGTTTGAGGGACCCTGTTCTCCCTAGATAGGACTGGTAGGGGGGAATTGTCCTCCAAGTCACTATCCTCTTCCTCTGAGTTGCCACCCTCAGAGGGGTTGGCCTTTTCAAACTCTGCCAAAAGCTCCTGGAGCTGTATTTTGGTAGGTTTGGGGCCCATTGTTATTTTCTTTAGTTTACAGAGTGACCTTAGCTCTCTCATCTGTAGATGGAGGTAAGGTGTGGTGTCGAGTTCCACCACATTCACATCTGTGCTAGACATTTTGCTTCTAAAAGTTGGGATACTTTTTAAGAATCTACAACTAGTTCTAGGTTCTAATTCAAACTTTTACAAACTTTTAAACTCTAAAAGAAATGCTAAACAGGATCTAACACAAGGCCCTAGCAGGTCTTTTAAGAATTTAGAAAACTTTTCAAATTGCAAAAATCAATTTCTAATGACAATTTTGGAATTTGTCGTGTGATCAGGTATTGGCTGAGTAGTCCAGCAAATGCAAAGTCTTGTACCCCACCGCTGATCCACCAATGTAGGAAGTTGGCTCTGTATGTGCTATTTCAAAGTAAGGAATAGCATGCACAGAGTCCAAGGGTTCCCCTTAGAGGTAAAATAGTGGTAAAAATAGATAATACTAATGCTCTATTTTGTGGTAGTGTGGTCGAGCAGTAGGCTTATCCAAGGAGTAGTGTTAAGCATTTGTTGTACATACACATAGACAATAAATGAGGTACACACACTCAGAGACAAATCCAGCCAATAGGTTTTTATATAGAAAAATATCTTTTCTTAGTTTATTTTAAGAACCACAGGTTCAAATTTAACATGTAATATCTTGTTCGAAAGGTATTGCAGGTAAGTACTTTAGGAACTTCAAATCATCAAAATTGCATGTATGCTTTTCAAGTTATTGACAAATAGCTGTTTTAAAAGTGGACACTTAGTGCAATTTTCACAGTTCCTAGGGGAGGTAAGTTTTGATTAGTTTTACCAGGTAAGTAAGACACTTACAGGGTTCAGTTCTTGGTCCAAGGTAGCCCACCGTTGGGGGTTCAGAGCAACCCCAAAGTCCCCACACCAGCAGCTCAGGGCCGGTCAGGTGCAGAGTTCAAAGCGGTGCCCAAAACACATAGGCTAGAATGGAGAGAAGGGGGTGCCCCGGTTCCGGTCTGCTTGCAGGTAAGTACCCGCGTCTTCGGAGGGCAGACCAGGGGGGTTTTGTAGGGCACCGGGGGGGACACAAGTTGACACAGAAATTTCACCCTCAGCAGCGCGGGGGCGGCCGGGTGCAGTGTAGAAACAAGCGTCGGGTTTGTAATGGAAGTCAATGGGAGATCTAGGGATCTCTTCAGCGCTGCAGGCAGGCAAGGGGGGGATTCCTCGGGGAAACCTCCACTTGGGCGAGGGAGAGGGACTCCTGGGGGTCACTCCTCCAGTGAAAGTCCGGTCCTTCAGGTCCTGGGGGCTGCGGGTGCAGGGTCTCTCCCAGGCGTCGGGACTTTAGGTTCAAAGAGTCGCGGTCAGGGGAAGCCTCGGGATTCCCTCTGCAGGCGGCGCTGTGGGGGCTCAGGGGGGACAGGTTTTGGTACTCACAGTATCAGAGTAGTCCTGGGGTCCCTCCTGAGGTGTTGGATCGCCACCAGCCGAGTCGGGGTCGCCGGGTGCAGTGTTGCAAGTCTCACGCTTCTTGCGGGGAGCTTGCAGGGTTCTTTAAAGCTGCTGGAAACAAAGTTGCAGCTTTTCTTGGAGCAGGTCCGCTGTCCTCGGGAGTTTCTTGTTTTTTCGAAGCAGGGGCAGTCCTCAGAGGATGTCGAGGTCGCTGGTCCCTTTGGAAGGCGTCGCTGGAGCAGGATCTTTGGAAGGCAGGAGACAGGCCGGTGAGTTTCTGGAGCCAAGGCAGTTGTCGTCTTCTGGTCTTCCGCTGCAGGGGTTTTCAGCTGGGCAGTCCTTCTTCTTGTAGTTGCAGGAATCTAATTTTCTAGGGTTCAGGGTAGCCCTTAAATACTAAATTTAAGGGCGTGTTTAGGTCTGGGGGGTTAGTAGCCAATGGCTACTAGCCCTGAGGGTGGGTACACCCTCTTTGTGCCTCCTCCCAAGGGGAGGGGGTCACAATCCTAACCCTATTGGGGGAATCCTCCATCTGCAAGATGGAGGATTTCTAAAAGTTAGAGTCACCTCAGCTCAGGACACCTTAGGGGCTGTCCTGACTGGCCAGTGACTCCTCCTTGTTATTCTCATTATTTTCTCCGGCCTTGCCGCCAAAAGTGGGGCCTGGCCGGAGGGGGCGGGCAACTCCACTAGCTGGAGTGTCCTGCTGGGTTGGCACAAAGGAGGTGAGCCTTTGAGGCTCACCGCCAGGTGTGACAATTCCTGCCTGGGAGAGGTGTTAGCATCTCCACCCAGTGCAGGCTTTGTTACTGGCCTCAGAGTGACAAAGGCACTCTCCCCATGGGGCCAGCAACATGTCTCGGTTTGTGGCAGGCTGCTAAAACTAGTCAGCCTACACAGATAGTCGGTTAAGTTTCAGGGGGCACCTCTAAGGTGCCCTCTGTGGTGTATTTTACAATAAAATGTACACTGGCATCAGTGTGCATTTATTGTGCTGAGAAGTTTGATACCAAACTTCCCAGTTTTCAGTGTAGCCATTATGGTGCTGTGGAGTTCGTGTTTGACATACTCCCAGACCATATACTCTTATGGCTACCCTGCACTTACAATGTCTAAGGTTTTATTTAGACACTGTAGGGGTACCATGCTCATGCACTGGTACCCTCACCTATGGTATAGTGCACCCTGCCTTAGGGCTGTAAGGCCTGCTAGAGGGGTGTCTTACCTATACTGCATAGGCAGTGAGAGGCTGGCATGGCACCCTGAGGGGAGTGCCATGTCGACTTACTCGTTTTGTCCTCACTAGCACACACAAGCTGGCAAGCAGTGTGTCTGTGCAGAGTGAGAGGTCTCCAGGGTGGCATAAGACATGCTGCAGCCCTTAGAGACCTTCCTTGGCATCAGGGCCCTTGGTACTAGAAGTACCAGTTACAAGGGACTTATCTGGATGCCAGGGTCTGCCAATTGTGGATACAAAAGTACAGGTTAGGGAAAGAACACTGGTGCTGGGGCCTGGTTAGCAGGCCTCAGCACACTTTCAATTGTAAACATAGCATCAGCAAAGGCAAAAAGTCAGGGGGCAACCATGCCAAGGAGGCATTTCCTTACATGTTGGTTTCTTTAATCTTCATTGATGTTCTCTCTGATGAATTTGTAAATATACCTCCATAGGCAGTGGTAGATGGGTCATATGTGAATTGAGAACATTCTTCAAACAGCAAAACTACTCCTACCAATAAACAATCGTTTTGTTTTGCAGTGTGAACCTTGTCTGCATTCACATGCTGTGCATGGATTATAAAGTGGTATTTTTCCTGTGGGTTGGGTGGGACCTTTAAAGCCTATTTCCAAACAAATTTTCAGCTCTTTGTTGAGGTGGAGGTCCACACAGCATCTCACAGTAGCCCCTTTGATATCAGGGGAACCCCTTTTTGCATGTGCAAAAGAAAAACTGTTCTCCTTTGCTGATGGGTTTGGTTCTTTTAAGTAGCATGTGATTGCCCTTTGGAGGTCCAGTGTGCAGGGCCTTCTATGCTTGCGCCTTTGTTTGTTAAAAAAAAGACTGGTAAGTGGAGATCCTGGTTAACTGAATTTAGATACTTCTTTTGGTATGAGCTTTGGGTTTGTTCTCAGCACCACTTAAGCATTTTACGATACTGTTCATGGGTGAGGAGTACTTGTTATTTAATTGACCCTGCTAAGCAAGTTGATAGCGATGAGGAATGCAGTCTCAAGAGTTAGGAATTTGAGCTGTGTTTTTTGCATTGGCTCAAAGGGTGATGATATTAGTTGTGTAGGTGCTACATTCAGGTTCCATGTGGGCTTGGGTGAACTTACTGGATGTGACAGCTTTGCTCCCTCAAGGATTTGTTTTACCACTGGTGGGGTGAAGAAACCTTTCCCAATTATGCCTCTTGTGTGTGCTACAATGGCTACTAGGAACTCTGATAGAGGCATAGGAGAGGTGCTCATCTAGCAGGTATGCCATGTATCTAATTACAGTGGCGTCCTGTGCCCGTCTGAATCCCTGCTTTGTTGCACCACTGTACAATTTGTATTCCCAGTATTGTCCTTGTTGTTGGGTTACCTTGCTTCTTTCAAGGTCTCCATTGCTCTCCTTGGCAAACTGAGGTGACCAACCTCTAAGTCCTCAGGAGCCATGCTGCCGAACTGAATGTGTCTGGCACCAGGTCTCAGGTGTGCTATGAGTGCCAATTATTGTCCTTGGGATATATCCATGATGTCTGAGAACCATGTCTGTTAAGCCTACTGTGAGGCTATTTAAGCTGAAATACTCCTGCCTGCACTTCTGGACAACCTTCAGTATCATTGCAATTGGTGGAAAGGCGTAAGCAAATCTCCTTGACCATTCTACTGTCAGGGCATTCTCCAGTGATGCTGGATGCAACACTAACATTTCGCGTTCTTGTGTGTTGCGAACAGGTCTACTTGCAGTGTTCAACATATTTAGAAGATCTGCATCAGCACTTCTTGTGTTAGCTCTCACTTGCATGAGGTGCTTGCTTTTCAGTTTTGGCTGCCCGTGTCTGCGTTTTGTTTTTCTCTGTAGGTGTATCGCTACTAGTGATAGCCTGTTTTCTGTTTTTATTGCCCACCTCTGAATCACCTGGGCCAAGCTTGATAGCAAGTATGATCTTGTGCCACCTTGTTTGTTCAGGTAGTACACTGTTGTTGTGCTGTCTGTCTGAACTAGACTTGTCCTTCTCATTAGATTTTTCTGGAAGCCCTTTAGTGTTAGGAAAATCGTCTTCAGCTCCAGCACAATTACGTGTTGCCCTACTTCCTATGAGTACCAGAGGCATTTGACGTTTAGCTTGTTCATGTGAGCTCCCCATCCTATGTGGGAGGCATCCGTTTTGATGTTCGCTGAGGGAGTTGGTGGTTTGAATGATTTTCCCACTGTGATATTCATCAGGATCCACTACTGCATTTCTCTCTGAACCTTGTCCGTAACAACCACTAGATAGCTGTCCGTGACCACTGTTGCTGGATCTATTGCCTCAATGGTCTTATATGTAGTCTTGCATGTGGTACCAGGGGAATGGGGAGGCCATCATTTTCCTCATCGTAAGATGTTGCCCCCTTGCAGTAGAGGAGAGACTGCTCCACAATAGCTTTGACCCTATGTTCACCGGCCCCGCCTTCGTAGTCATGGTTCGGGATAGCTCCCAGGAATGCTTTCGTCTTGTCGGGGTTCAATGGCAATTCTTTGAAAGTGATGGAGAAATCTAGCTTGCGTAAGGTCTGTACAATCTTGTTTATGTTCTTCCTGCTCGCCTTCACTTTCAGTAGTCAGTTGTAAAATATGGATAGGCATGTATTCCGTTTTATCCGAGATGTGCCGTGACCACAGCTAGGCATTTTGTTAACACTTATGGAGCTGATTTATCCTGAATGGTAAGACCTTGATTTGTTAGTGTATCTTGTTCAGCACAAACCTAGGGAATTGGTTGTGTTGTCTTGTTCACTGTTGTGTAGGTAGGCGTTTTTGAGATCTATAGTTGCCATGTAGACTCCTTTTCCTATCAGAGGGATGACTTCTTGCAGGGCTGTCATCTTGAACTTTTGTGTTTTCATAAACTTTAGTGCTCTTATGCCAAGTATTGGTTCTTAAAGCCTTGTCTAGTATCGGTACCAGGAAGTAGCCCGAGTACTCTCCTTTGGTGTGCGGGGGCATGGGGGTCGGGGGTGTTACTACTTCTATAGCTTGTTTTCTTAATGAATCTTCCACTTCATGTTGTAATTATCATCCTTTATTCTCTTTCTTTTCGGTGATACTGTTGATGGTATTTCAGTTAACTCTATTCAATAGTCAAATCTTTTATTACATAGTATCCACTTGTCTGAGGTGATCTTTTGCATTTCCTTCAGAAATTCCCTGATTCTCCCTACTATTGATGACTTGTGTAGGAGGGCACTGCGGGAGCAGCAACTTGCATGTTTTTCTCTTTTTGGGGTTCCCCATCTGCCCCTTCTGTTGCCGGAAAAAGGGCTACTTGGCACTTGTGCTGTACTGCTGTTGTGGTGGATTGGTGGCCTCACTCCATTGGTGACTGAAAGCTGTGTGTGTGGCTTTATGGCTCCTCTTGAGGCTGTTCCTCTTTCCGTGCCTCTTCTGAACGTTACCATTGTACTGCAGGGCTTCCATGGCTTTGCCTGTTCTTTGACATTTGTCATGTACTGTAGTGCTTTGTTCATTGCATCTTTAAAAAGGCTGTTTCCTCTAAAGTGTGTGTGAATTCTATTTGATTGCCTCCTGCTTAAATCCTGAGATTCAATGCCAAGCAAGTCTGCTTATAGTCGTGACTGTGCACAGTTTCCTACTGGCTGTATCCACTGCATTTAATGTAGATTTAAGGTATGTATTGGAAATTATCTTACCCTCTTGTAGCACTGCATTCTTATTTTTTTATTTTAACTTCTCTTGACAGTTATACCATGAACGCTAACATCTCATCCCACTGTTGCTGGGCATCCATGGTTAGCAGAGTATTCAAGTTGGCTATGCGCCACTGTATTGGTGCTGACCTCTCCACCATGTATACTCTTGCTTTATTTATCAGGGGGTGATCCCGTAAATGTAGGGGTGTTTGCTCTTGCATGCTATCTTCATAATAGTCAGCTGGCACGTGTCCCCTGATTCAGGGTGGGTCTCGAAGCGAAGCAGTACTTTTTCATCCTTAATGTTATGGCTTTGGAAGGTTCTTTGAGTGGCTCTCTGCCCTGGTTCAGCATACTGGGTAACATTGGGAGGAATTAGTTCCTCTTCTGGTCCAGCAGTTTTTCCTAGGAGAAGCATGTCTCTGACTGCTACTCTTCTAATTGAACCCAATACGTACCCACAGCTCTTGATAAATGTGTTGTATGTGGTGATGTCATCTGGTGGTGATGGTTTGGACGGATAGGATTCTACCCCTTTGTCTGGGAAGTCTGCATCAATGTTCTGCCATTTGTCTCCGGCTCTCCCATTAGTGGTAGTTCTTACTGCCGTCCTTCCTTTAACAAGAAGAAATCTTCCATTTCCCCCTGGGATTCTTCAGTGATGAGGTTTTCCTGCTCTTCTGGTTCTCCTGCTTGTTCGTGCTGTTTTTAAAGGGATTCTGTATCCATGGAGATAATGATCGAATTCCCTCTTTTTCTGGATTTCAGTTCTGCCTCAAGATGCCTCAGATGCCACCTCAAGTGACTTCCTATCGGTGTTGAGATTTGCAGCTTCTTCGGTTTTCGGCTCTGTTCACTCAACCCTGAGTGTTTACCTTAAGTGTGAGCTGGTCTCCTGCACCTTCTTGTGCCCTTTACCAACAGACAATTCAATCACCTCCTCAAGACCGGGTTCCTCTTCTTGGGCTTCCTCTGTCTCCACCAGGAAGTCCTCCTCTTCACTAGAGACTGCGATCCCTTAAAGACGCCTGTTTTCTGTACATTGATGCCAAGGCGTAGTGTGCCCACCTGTTTCTGCCTTACCCTGATGTTCTTCGGCAAGAATTTGGCACAGGCCGTGCAGTCCACCAAACTGGGGTCCTCTGGGAGGCAGAGGTTACAGACCTCGTGTTTTTTTGGATGTACTTGTGGTGGCATTTCAGGCATAACCTAAAGGGGGTATGCTCCATGCTCCTTTCTCATTCTCCGAGCACGCGATCTTGGTGCGTCTGTCTACTGATCATTGGTGTTTCTCTGCGGTTTATGGTGCTTTTCTTTTCTATACTAGTTATCGCACATCCCCTTCCCTTGATGGCGGTTTCGATGAGAAAATTATTCTACTCAGCACAATTTGTTTGTCATCGACTGGCGCTCTCCATTAAGCTTCCAGACCCAATGGCGGAAAAAATGAATCTAAGGATGGGGACTGCATTGAAGGATTTCCAGCTCATAAGTCTGACGTCACTCAAGCAGATGTTCCAGCTCAAACTGCTGACGATGCCCAGGAGAAAAAGAGAGAAGAGACTACATGAAGATCGTTTAGGACCCAACCACTACAAGGAGGAATAATGCACAGCATTTAAATCCAAAAAAAAAAAAAAAAATTAAAAAAAACTGCTAAACTATACTTCTCTAAGTTCACATGTTTACACCATTACCTGATCTGTTGTGAGGTGCAGGCCCAGGGTAAGCAGTATTTTCTCTGCATCTCTCCTCTGAATGTAGCCACAGAAATTCTGATCGAAATACAAGAAGCCCAAAAGAGATTCCAAGGGAAGAAGGGCAGTTGTTGTAGAATCTTTGTCCTGTAAGAGGAAAGACAAAAACAGATGTCATACAATATCCCTACAACAATGCATCAACAAGTATCGGAAACCTATCCAACAAAAATAGTGTGTGCCAGACCATTACCTGAACTCTGTGGTGTACATTTATTTATTCATTAATAAAGACAAATGTATTTTATCAAAGTACAGCAACTGGAAACATAAAATAAAAGATACAATGTATTTATTGTGCTGAAAGCCCTTCGCATAGCTTAGAAAAGCTATGCCGCCATGGTTCATTAGATTTTGACAACGTAACTCAACGTCTTACTTTCACTGAACTAAACGTGTGATAGCTGGAGGTGAATTACATTTTACTATGCTGTTTGCTAGCAGAGCTAGAGTGTGCCAACAAAGGGACACCCAAGTAAACTCCCAATATTAGTGACAGTGGGTAATGCCTTCTTAGCCCAGGCAATGAGAGGACTGGTTTGGTAGCAGCTATTTTAGTTCATATGTAAAGGCCTTATTTTCTGCACCACTGGTGTGGAAAGTGCCTTACCATATAAGAAAATAAGTTACTTACTGTAACTGCAGTTCTCCAGTATTGGTATCATTCATAGATTCACATGTTTGAATCATTCCCCATCGCCGAAGTGGGAGTCCGATTGTACCATAAAAAAGCAGAATATACCACTACTATAGGCTATAAAGGCAATGGAAAAGTCAGTTTAACAGCCTAACTATGTCCTTTTAAAGATAAAAAGGACCAAACTTGAACTATAATCATTCAGGCAACAGCACCCTCTTGAACACTCCCAACAGAGGCTGAGTCCCTCAGATTTTCAAGCCCAAGTGGGAATAAATAATCCTGAGTTATAAGGGGAGGCTCTTTGGGGAGGAGCGTGAGTTGCATGTGAATCTATGAAAGATTCTAATACTGGAGAACTGCAGCTAAAGGTACCTTATTTTCTTCCCAAGTACTGGACCTTTCATAGATTCACATGCTTGAATCAGAATAGCAAGCAGTTACTGTATGTGTATATCTTAAAGTATAAACACGAATAAAGGACGGTGGGTAGAAAATATATACATAACAGTCATATGCAATTTAATAAATATATAAACACACACACACACACACATATGTGAGGCTAGGTAGAAACATGATCGAAACAATACCGATGACTAAGGGAGTTTCCAATTTGAAATCTCGGAGTGAGAGGAAACACTTCCGAACCAGACAGCTGAAAGAAAACAATCTAACAACTGAGTCATTGCCCATGCGCAGTATGACCGAGAGGAGGAGTCACTCGATCTCGTGATTCCGAAAAGACTTCTTTGAAGAAAAACAACTTGTTACACCCCGCGCCCAACACTAGATGGCGGAATAATGCATAGCATGTGTATCAGCAGCTACAGATGCCATCAAACATATATGGAAAATGTCACCCAGTGTACATCTGTTAGTGGCATGTAGTGCTGCAGATTCACATGCTATGCATTATTCCGCCATCTAGTGTTGGGCTCGGAGTGTTACAAATTGTTTTTTTTCAAAGAAGTATTTTCGGAGTCACGGGATCGAGTGACTCCTCCTCTCGGTCATACTGCGCATTGGTCATCGACTCCACTGTTAGATTATTTTCCCCGCAAGAGAGTGTAGGAAGTAGTGATAGAGTATAATATAAATGTTGTATAGAAATAGTAAATAACAATAGATGTCCGTGCAAATGTAAATGTATCTACATACGTACAAAAGAGAAAAAACTGCAACAACTACAGGCTTCCGGGGAGGTGGGAGGGTGCATGTGAATCTGCAGCACTACATGCCACAAACAGATGTACACTGGGTAAGTGACATTTTCTGTTCAATGGCGTGTGTAGCTGAAGACTCACATGCTATGCATACACTACAGAGCAGTTACTCTCCCCAATATTGCAGTGGCTAGCCTGTAGGAGTTGGAGTTGTTTGAAATGTTCTTAGGACTGCTTGACCAACATTGGCCTGTTGCTTTGAAAATACATTGTAGGAAGTTAGCTCTGTATGCACTATTTCAAAGTAAGGAATAGTATGCACAGAGTCCAAGGGTTCCCCTTAGAGGTAAGATAGTGGCAAAAAGAGATAATACTAATGCTCTATTTTGTGGTAGTGTGGTCGAGCAGTAGGCTTATCAAAGGAGTAGTGTTAAGCATTTGTTGTACATACACAAGCAATAAATGAGTGTAAGGAAATGCCTCCTTGGCATGGTTACCCCCTGACTTTTTGCCTTTGCTGATGCTATGTTTTGAATTGAAAGTGTGCTGAGGCCTGCTAACCAGGCCCCAGCACCAGTGTTCTTTCCCTAACCTGTACTTTTGATTCCACAATTGGCACACCCTGGCATCCAGATAAGTCCCTTGTAACTGGTACCTCTGGTACCAAGGGCCCTGATGCCAGGGAAGGTCTCTAAGGGCTGCAGCATGTATTATGCCACCCTAGAGACCCCTCACCCAGCACAGACAAACTGCTTACCCGCTTGTGTGTACTAGTGAGAACAAAATGAGTAAGTCGACATGGCACTCCCCTCAGGGTGCCATGCCAGCCTCTCACTGCCTATGCAGTATAGGTAAGACACCCCTCTAGCAGGCCTTACAGCCCTAAGGTAGGGTGCACTATACCATAGGTGAGGGTACCAGTGCATGAGCACTGTGCCCCTACAGTGTCTAAGCAAAACCTTAGACATTGTGAGTGCAGGGTAGCCATAAGAGTATATGGTCTGGGAGTCTGTTTTACACGAACTCCACAGCACCATAATGGCTACACTGAAAACTGGGAAGTTTGGTATCAAACTTCTCAGCACAATAAATGCACACTGATGCCAGTGTACACTTTATTGTAAAATACACCACAGAGGGCACCTTAGAGGTGCCCCCTGAAACTTAACCGACTATCTGTGTAGGCTGACTGGTCCCAGCAGCCTGCCACACTAGAGACATGTTGCTGGCCCCATGGGGAGAGTGCCTTTGTCACTCTGAGGCCAGTAACAAAGCCTGCACTGGGTGGAGATGCTAACACCTCCCCCAGGCAGGAGCTGTGACACCTGGCGGTGAGCCTCAAAGGCTCACCCCTTTGTCACAGCACCGCAGGACACTCCAGCTAGTGGAGTTGCCCGCCCCCTCCGGCCCCGGCCCCCACTTTGGGCGGCAAGGCCGGAGAAAATAATGAGAATAACAAGGAGGAGTCACTGGCCAGTCAGGACAGCCCCTAAGGTGTCCTGAGCTGAGGTGACTCTAACTTTTAGAAATCCTCCATCTTGCAGATGGAGGATTCCCCCAATAGGATTAGGGATGTGACCCCCCTCCCCTTGGGAGGAGGCACAAAGAGGGTGTACTCACCCTCAGGGCTAGTAGCCATTGGCTACTAACCCCCAGACCTAAACACGCCCTTAAATTTAGTATTTAAGGGCTCTCCCTGAACCTAGAAATTAGATTCCTGCAACAACAAGAAGAAGGACTGCCTAGCTGAAAACCCCTGCAGAGGAAGACCAGAAGACAACAACTGCCTTGGCTCCAGAAACTCACCGGCCTGTCTCCTGCCTTCCAAAGAACTCTGCTCCAGCGACGCCTTCCAAAGGGACCAGCGACCTCTGAATCCTCTGAGGACTGCCCTGCTTCGACGACGACAAGAAACTCCCGAGGACAGCGGACCTGCTCCAAAAAGACTGCAACTTTATCCAAAGGAGCAGCTTTAAAGAACCCTGCAATCTCCCCGCAAGAAGCGTGAGACTTGCAACACTGCACCCGGCGAACCCGACTCGGCTGGTGGAGAACCAACACCTCAGGGAGGACCCCCGGACTACTCTACGACTGAGTACCAAAACCTGTCCCCCCTGAGCCCCCACAGCGCCGCCTGCAGAGGGAATCCCGAGGCTTCCCCTGACCGCGACTCACTGAAACCTAAGTCCCGACGCCTGGAAAAGACCCTGCACCCGCAGCCCCCAGGACCTGAAGGACCGGACTTTCACTGCAGAAGTGACCCCCAGGAGTCCCTCTCCCTTGCCCAAGTGGAGGTTTCCCCGAGGAAGCCCCCCCTTGCCTGCCTGCAGCGCTGAAGAGATCCCTTGATCTCTCATTGACTTCCATTGCGAACCCGACGCTTGTTCTAACACTGCACCCGGACGCCCCCGCGCCGCTGAGGGTGAAATTTCTGTGTGGGCTTGTGTCCCCCCCGGTGCCCTACAAAACCCCCCTGGTCTGCCCTCCGAAGACGCGGGTACTTACCTGCTGGCAGACTGGAACCGGGGCACCCCCTTCTCTCCATTGAAGCCTATGCGTTTTGGGCACCACTTTGAACTCTGCACCTGACCGGCCCTGAGCTGCTGGTGTGGTAACTTTGGGGTTGCTCTGAACCCCCAACGGTGGGCTACCTTGGACCAAGAACTGAACCCTGTAAGTGTCTTACTTACCTGGTAAAACTAACAAAAACTTACCTCCCCCAGGAACTGTGAAAATTGCACTGTCCACTTTTAAAGTAGCTATTTGTGAATAACTTGAAAAGTATACATGCAATTGAAATGATTCAAAGTTCCTAATGTACTTACCTGCAATACCTTTCAAACAAGATATTACATGTTAAATTTGAACCTGTGGTTCTTAAAATAAACCAAGAAAAGATATTTTTCTATACAAAACCTATTGGCTGGATTTGTCTCTGAGTGTGTGTACCTCATTTATTGTCTATGTGTATGTACAACAAATGCTTAACACTACTCCTTGGATAAGCCTACTGCTCGACCACACTACCACAAAATAGAGCATTAGTATTATCTATTTTTACCACTATTTTACCTCTAAGGGGAACCCTTGGACTCTGTGCATGCTATTCCTTACTTTGAAATAGCACATACAGAGCCAACTTCCTACACTGGGGGAGGTAAGTTATTGTTAGTTCTTGCAGGTAAGTAAACCACCTACGGGGTTCAAATTGGGGTCCAAGGTAGCCCACCGTTGGGGGTTCAGAGTAACCCCAAAGTTACCACACCAGCAGCTCAGGGCCGGTCAGGTGCAGAGGTCAAAGAGGTGCCCAAAACACATAGGCTTCAATGGAGGTAAGGGGGTGCCCCGGTTCCAGTCTGCCAGCAGGTAAGCACCCGCGTCTTCGGAGGGCAGACCAGGGGGGTTTTGTAGGGCACCGGAGGGGACACAAGTCAGCACAAAAAGTACACCCTCAGCAGCGCGGGGGCGGCTGGGTGCAGTGTGCAAACACGCGTCGGGTTTCCAATGGTTTTCAATGAGAGACCAAGGGGCCTCTTCAGCGGTGCAGGCAGGCAAGGGGGGGGGGCTCCTCGGGGTAGCCACCACCTGCGCAAGGGAGAGGGCCTCCTGGGGGTCACTCCTGCACTGGAGTTCCGATCCTTCAGGTCCTGGGGGCTGCGGGTGCAGGGTCTTTTCCAGGCGTCGGGATTTCAGAGTCAGGCAGTCGCGGTCAGGGGGAGCCTCGGGATTCCCTCTGCAGGCGTCGCTGTGGGGGCTCAGGGCGGACGACTTGGGTTACTTACAGTCTTGGAGTCGCCGGAGGGTCCTCCCTGTAGCGTTGTTTCTTCACCAGTCGAGTCGGGGTCGCCGGGTGCAGTGTTGAAAGTCTCACGCTTCTTGCGGGGATTGCAGGGGTCTTTAAATCTGCTCCTCTGAAACAAAGTTGCAGTCTTTGTGGAACAGGGCCGCTGTCCTCGGGAGTTTCTTGTTCCTCTTGAAGCAGGGCAGTCCTCGGAGGATTCAGAGGTCGCTGGTCCTGGGGAAAGCGTCGCTGGAGCAGGTTTCTTTAGAAGGCAGGAGACAGGCGGGTAGGACTGGGGCCAAAGCAGTTGGTGTCTTCTTTCTTCTTCTGCAGGGGTCTTTCAGCTCAGCAGTCCTCTTCTTCTTGTAAGTTGCAGGAATCTGATTTCCTAGGTTCTGGGGAGCCCCTAAATACTGAATTTAGGGGTGTGTTTAGGTCTGGGAGGGCAGTAGCCAATGGCTACTGTCCTTGAGGGTGGGTACACCCTCTTTGTGCCTCCTCCCTGAGGGGAGGGGGGCACATCCCTATTCCTATTGGAGGGATCCTCCTTCTACAAGATGGAGGATTTCTAAAAGTCAGAGTCACCTCAGCTCAGGACACCTTAGGGGCTGTCCTGACTGGCCAGCGGCGACTCCTTGTTTTTCTCATTATCTCTCCTGGACTTGCCGCCAAAAGTGGGGGCTGGGTCCAGGGGGCGGGCATCTCCACTAGCTGGAGTGCCCTGGGGCATTGTAACCCGAAGCTTGAGCCTTTGAAGCTCACTACTAGGTGTTACAGTTCCTGCAGGGGGGAGGTGTGAAGCACCTCCACCCAGAGCAGGCTTTGTTTCTGTCCTCAGAGAGCACAAAGGCTCTCACCACATGGGGTCAGAAACTAGTCTCTCAGCAGCAGGCTGGCACAGACCAGTCAGTCCTGCACTGAACAATTGGGTAAAATACAGGGGGCATCTCTGAGATGCCCTCTGTGTGCATTTTTTAATAAATCCAACACTGGCATCAGTGTGGGTTTGTTATTCTGAGAAGTTTGATACTAAACTTCCCAGTATTCAATGTAGCCATTATGGAGCTGTGGAGTTCGTTTTTGACAGACTCCCAGACCATATTCTCTTATGGCTACCCTGCACTTACAATGTCTAAGGTTTTGCTTAGACACTGTAGGGGCATAGTGCTCATGCACATATGCCCTCACCTGTGGTATAGTGCATCCTGCCTTAGGGCTGTAAGGCCTGCTAGAGGGGTGAATTACCTATTCCACAGGCAGTGTGAGGTTGGCATGGCACCCTGAGGGGAGTGCCATGTTGACTTAGTCATTTTCTCCCCACCAGCACACACAAGCTGGCAAGCAGTGTGTCTGTGCTGAGTGAGGGGTCCCTAGGGTGGCATAAGACATGCTGCAGCCCTTCGAGACCTTCCCTGGCATCAGGGCCTTTGGTACCAGGGGTACCAGTTACAAGGGACTTACCTGAGTGCCAGGGTTGTGCCAATTGTGGAGACAATGGTACATTTTAGGTGAAAGAACACTGGTGCTGGGGCCTGGTCAGCAGGGTCCCAGCACACTTCTCAGTCAAGTCAGCATCAGTATCAGGCAAAAAGTGGGGGGTAACTGCAACAGGGAGCCATTTTTTTTTACAAAGACTTTGAGAAATACAATTTTATAACACCACTCTTACTTATTTACAGTGGTTTTAAAAGAGCTTTTTGTTCCGTTATTTGAAAGTAAATTTGATGGAATTGGCACTAGAGCCGGTTGTAAGGCTGCAAACTTCATTTATGTTACATATAGTTCCTGGCCTTCCTGAAGCAAAGTGAAGATACTGTAAAAATGTGATGTTGATTTGTGTCGGACTTCAATATGAAAAATAAAGCTCTGTTTGGCCTACCCTTCCATTGTGTGCTTCCAATTAGGGATGCAAAAGGGCCATTTGGGCCAAGAACTTTATTCATCCTGTGGAAATTAAGGAAACCTTTATCTGTGCTGGGCAGGGATGCTTACAAGACCAGCACCTTTACTGGTGGTTGCTCTCTCTCAGGATGTGGCTAAGCCTCCATTCCAGAAACACTTAGCTTCTTTGACCTCCAGAAGAAAAGGAGGCTGAGCGCCCAGCAAGGAGAACAGCTGACCTGGCCACGATACCCAGCTAACTGAAGACATGACTGGAGAACAATTTAAGAAATCAATTATCAACCACGATATACGAAACCCCTGCATCTGAGCTGGTTTGAATGGAAGAGTAACACAAAGATAACAGGCAAATGCAGTCATAGATATGTTTTCTGTATGAAAACATTGGGCCTGCACAACATATGATATATTCTAAAAACCAAAGGGGGCCATTATCTACTTTATTCTGGAGGTTCCTGCCTTCTCCCCCTGTCAGCTATGCATCAACTGAAGCCAGCCTAGTTAACTTAACTGTATTATCTTTGTAGCTGTCTAGGCTTCAGAGATACCAATTTCAATTCACATTTGGTCTCTAAACAAAGTCCATGTTGCAATTGGTTATGTCTTGGAGTGCAGATGTTGCTCCAAATTCTTTATGTGGCTCAACCACAGTAAAGTAAAGTCTGGACCTCAAGATGCTCGATGCTTGAAATGAACCATAAGGAATATGTTACTTACCCTGTAAATATCTGTTTGTGGCACGTAGTGCTGTAGATTCACATGATTTGTATTCTCCTGCCATCTACTATTCGATTCGGATATGAACAAGCTATTTTTCGAAGGCTTTAAAGTCACAATGTCGAGTGACTCCTCTCTGATAGTGCACATGGGAATCACTGTTAGTTTGTGTAGGAAGTTGGCTCTGTATGCACCATTTCAAAGTAAGGAATAGTATGCACAGAGTCCAAGGGTTCCCCTTAGAGGTAAGATAGTGGCAAAAAGAGATAATACTAATGCTCTATTTTGTGGTAGTGTGGTCGAGCAGTAGGCTTATCAAAGGAGTAGTGTTAAGCATTTGTTGTACATACACACAGGCAATAAATGAGGAACACACACTCAGAGACAAATCCAGCCAATAGGTTTTGTTTATAGAAAAATATCTTTTCTTAGTTTATTTTAAGAACCACAGGTTCAAATTCTACATGTAATATCTCATTTGAAAGGTATTGCAGGTAAGTATTTTAGGAACTTTGAATCATTTCATTAGCATGTATACTTTTCACATAAAACACAATAAGCTGTTTTAAAAGTGGACACTTAATGCAATTTTCACAGTTCCTGGGGGAGGTAAAGTAATGTTAGTTTTAACAGGTAAGTAAGTCACTTACAGGTTTCAGTTTTTTGGTCCAAGGTAGCCCACCGTTGGGGGTTCAGAGCAACCCCAAAGTTATCACACCAGCAGCTCAGGGCCGGTCAGGTGCAAAGGTCAAAGAGGTGCCCAAAACACATAGGCTATAATGGAGAGAAGGGGGTGCCCCGGTTCCAGTCTGCCAGCAGGTAAGTACCCGCGTCTTCGGAGGGCAGACCAGGGGGGTTTTGTAGGGCACCGGGGGGGGACACAAGTCCACACAGAAAGTACACCCTCAGCAGCGCGGGGGCGGCCGGGTGCAGTGTGCAAACAAGCGTCGGGTTTCCTTTAGTTTTCAATGGGAGACCAAGGGGTCTCTTCAGCGATGCAGGCAGGCAAGGGGGGGGCTCCTCGGGGTAGCCACCACCTGGGCAAGGGAGAGGGCCTCCTGGGGGTCACTCCTGCACAGAAGTTCCGTTTCTTTAGGGGCTGGGGGCTGCGGGTGCAGGGTCTTTTCCAGCCGTCGGGAAATGGAGTTCAGACAGTCGCGGTCAGGGGGAGCCTGGGAATTCCCTCTGCAGGCGTCGCTGTGGGGGCTCAGGGGGGACAACTTTGGTTACTCACAGTCGTAGAGTCGCCGGAGGGTCCTCCCTGAGTTGGTTGTTCTTTACCAGTCGAGTCGGGGTCGCCGGGTGCAGTGTTGCAAGTCTCACGCTTCTTGCGGGGAGTTGCAGGGGTCTTTAAATCTGCTCCTTGTAACAAAGTCGCAGTTCTCTTGGAGCAGTGCCGCTGTCCTCGGGAGTTTCTAGTCTTTCTTAAAGGTGGGCAGTCCTCAGAGGATTCAGAGGTCGCTGGTCCCTTGGAAAGCGTCGCTGGAGCAGGTTTCTTTGGAAGGCAGGAGACAGGCCGGTAAGTCTGGAGCCAAAGCAGTTGGTGTCTTCTGTTCTTCCTCTGCAGGGGTTTTTCAGCTCAGCAGTCCTTCTTCTTCAGGTAAGTTGCAGGAATCTAAATTCTTAGGTTCAGGGAAGCCCTTAAATACTAAATTTAAGGGCGTGTTTTGGTCTGGGGGGTTAGTAGCCAATGGCTACTAGCCCTGAGGGTGAGTACACCCTCTTTGTGCCTCCTCCCAAGGGGAGGGGGTCACATCCCTAATCCTATTGGGGGAATCCTCCATCTGCAAGATGGAGGATTTCTAAAAGTTGGAGTCACTTCAGCTCAGGACACCTTAGGGGCTGTCCTGACTGGCCAGTGACTCCTCCTTGCTGTTTTCTTTGTTTCCTCCAGCCTTGCCGCCAAAAGTGGGGGCCGTGGCCGGAGGGGGCGGGCAACTCCACTAAGCTGGAGTGTCCTGCGGTGCTGTGACAAAGGGGTGAGCCTTTGAGGCTCACCGCCAGGTGTTACAGCTCCTGCCTGGGGGAGGTGTTAGCATCTCCACCCAGTGCAGGCTTTGTTACTGGCCTCAGAGTGACAAAGGCACTCTCCCCATGGGGCCAGCAACATGTCTCTAGTGTGGCAGGCTGCTGGAACCAGTCAGCCTACACAGATAGTCGGTTAAGTTTCAGGGGGCACCTCTAAGGTGCCCTCTGTGGTGTATTTTACAATAAAATGTACACTGGCATCAGTGTGCATTTATTATGCTGAGAAGTTTGATACCAAACTTCCCAGTTTTCAGTGTAGCCATTATGGTGCTGTGGAGTTCGTGTAAAACAGACTCCCAGACCATATACTCTTATGGCTACCCTGCACTTACAATGTCTAAGGTATTGCTTAGACACTGTAGGGGCACAGTGCTCATGCACTGGTGCCCTCACCTATGGTATAGTGCACCCTGCCTTATGGCTGTAAGGCCTACTAGAGGGGTGACTTATCTATACCTGCATAGGCAGTGAGAGGCTGGCATGGCACCCTGAGGGGAGTGCCATGTCGACTTACTCGTTTTGTTCTCACCAGCACACACAAGCTGGCAAGCAGTGTGTCTGTGCTGAGTGAGGGGTCTCCAGGGTGGCATAAGACATGCTGCAGCCCTTAGAGACCTTCCTTGGCATCAGGGCCCTTGGTACCAGGGGTACCACTTACAAGGGACTTATCTGGATGCCAGGGTGTGCCAATTGTGGAATCAAAAGTACAGGTTAGGGAAAGAACACTGGTGCTGGGGCCTGGTTAGCAGGCCTCAGCACACTTTCAATTCAAAACATAGCATCAGCAAAGGCAAAAAGTCAGGGGGTAACCATGCCAAGGAGGCATTTCCTTACAGTTTGTTTTCAGCAAGAGGTGAGAATGGAGTGTATAAGTCTAAGTAATGAGATGTCCATGTGAATATAATGTAAGAAAACTGTAACAGCCACAGTTGTCCGAGGAGAAGGGTGGGAGCATGTGAACAGCACTACATGCCACGAACAGACTGATTATAGATAAACATGCTTTGCACTGACTGTACACCAGTCCCACTTAGAAGCGGTGGCTAACCTGTGTGTTGCAGTTGTTTGAAAAAGTGTATGTAGCACTGGATGGCCTAAATTAGCTTGTTGGCGTGCTAAAACATTAACACAACAATGTTTTTTTGCAAGTGTGTGGTGTGAACCATGAAGCCGCCTTACCCTGTTTTTGTCTAGCTGGAATAAAGTTTATTCCAAGGTTAAAGCCTGGAGCTCACAAACACGCTCAAGTGAACAGGCAGACTTGAAGCAGAAAACCACATTTTCAACACAATTTTGGTATTTTACTGGGACATACCACATTGTTAACATTTTTTTGTGTTTTTAGCCTCCTTACAGTTAGTGACCGAAATGGGTGTGAAACCAATGCTGGATCCTGGAAAGCTAAACATTTCTGAAAAGTAGACAAAATTCTGAATTCACCAAGGGGTCATTTGTGTAGATCCCACAAGGTTTTCCTACAGAAAATAACAGTTGAAATAAAAAAAATATTGAAATAAAGGTAAAAAAAAAAAAAAAACAGACATTTTTCTCCACGTTTTACTCCAACTTTTTTCCTGCAAGGTCAGGTTTCTGAAAGAAATTGAAAATGTCACTTACCCAGTGTACATCTGTTCGTGGCATCAGTCGCTGAGATTCACATGGTATGCATGAGCTCGCCATCTGGTGTTGGGTCGGAGTGTTACAAGTTGTTTTTCTTCGAAGAAGTGTTTTCGAGTCACGGGACCGAGTGACTCCTCCTTCTGTGCTCATTGCGCATGGGCGTCGACTCCATCTTCGATTGTTTTCCCCGCAGAGGGTGAGGTAGGAGTTGTACTATAGTAATAGTGCCCACGCAATGAAAAATGTAAGTATGTACCTATTAAAGGATTAAATAATATATATACAAATGTACAAAATTGAAGGTAACTTCTGAACTGCTACAGGCTTCCGGGGAGGTGGGTGGGTCCATGTGAATCTCAGCGACTGATGCCACGAACAGATGTACCCTGGGTAAGTGACATTTTCAGTTCGATGGCATCTGTCGCTGTAGATACACATGGTATGCATAGACTAGTAAGCAGTTAGTTCCCCATAAGCGGTGGTTTAGCCTGTAGGAGTAGAAGTTGTCTGAAATAGAGTTCTTAATACAGCTTGACCTACTGTAGCTTGTTGTGCGGATAGCACATCTATACAGTAGTGTTTGGTGAATGTGTGAGGCGTAGACCAAGTGGCTGCCTTACATATTTCCTGCATTGGGATGTTTCCTAAAAAGGCCATTGAAGCACCTTTTTTCCTTGTTGAATGTGCCCTGGGAGTAATGGGCAGTTGTCTTTTTGCTTTAAGGTAGCAGATTTGGATGCATTTAACTATCCATCTGGCTATACCTTGTTTTGATATTGGGTTACCTGCATGAGGTTTTTGGAATGCAATAAATAGCTGTTTAGTTTTTCTGATGTTTTTTGTTCTGTCAATGTAGTACATTAATGCTCTTTTGACATCTAATGTATGTAGTGCTCTTTCAGCCACAGAATCTGGCTGTGGGAAAAAAACTGGTAGTTCTACCGTTTGATTTAGATGGAATGGTGAAATAACTTTTGGTAAAAATTTTGGATTAGGTCGTAGGACGACCTTATTTCTATGTATTTGTATAAAAGGCTCTTGTGTTGTGAACGCTTGAATTTCACTTACTCTTCTTAGAGATGTAATGGCGATGAGAAAGGCAACTTTCCAGGTTAGGAATTGTATTCCGCAAGAGTGCATGGGTTCGAAAGGTGGGCCCATGAGTCTTGTTAGAACCACGTTTAGGTTCCATGAAGGAACAGGTGGTGTTCTTGGTGGTATAATTCTTTTAAGCCCTTCTATGAATGCTTTGATAACTGGTATCCTATACAAGGAAGTTGAATAGGTAGTTTGCAGGTATGCAGATATTGCTGCAAGGTGTATTTTAATAGAAGAGAAGGCTAGCTTTGCTTTTTGTAAATGGAGCAAGTAATTTACTATATGTTTTGGAGTTGCGTCTAGTGGTTGTATCTGATTATGATGGCAGTACCAAACAAATCTTTTCCACTTACTTGCGTAGCAGTGTCTAGTGGGTGGCCTTCTGGCCTGCTTTATGACTTCCATACACTCTTGGCTAAGTTGTAAGTGTCCGAATTCTAGGATTTCAGGAGCCAGATTGCTAGATTCAGCGATGCTGGGTCCGGGTGTCTGATCTGTTGGTTGTGTTGCGTTAACAGATCTGGTTTGTTGGGCAGTTTGATGTGTGGTACTACAGACAGATCTAGCAGTGTTGTGTACCAGGGTTGTCTTGCCCACGTTGGTGCTATTAAAATGAGTTTGAGTTTGTTTTGACTCAATTTGTTTACTAGGTAAGGAAGGAGAGGGAGAGGAGGAAAAGCGTAAGCAAATATTCCTGACCAGTTCATCCATAGGGCATTGCCTTGGGATTGCTTGTGTGGGTATCTGGACGCGAAGCTTTGGAATTTTGCGTTCTCTTTTGTTGCAAATAAGTCTATTTGTGGTGTTCCCCAGAGTGTGAAGTAGGTGTTCAGAATCTGTGGGTGGATTTCCCATTCGTGGACTTGCTGGTGATCTCGAGAGAGATTGTCTGCCAGCTGATTCTGGATCCCCAGAATAAACTGTGCTATTAGACCAATTTGATGGTGGATTGCCCACTTCCATATTTTTTGAGCTAACAAGCTTAACTGCGTTGAATGTGTTCCTCCTTGTTTGTTTAGATAATACATTGTTGTCATGTTGTCTGTTTTGACAAGGATGTATTTGTGGGTTATGATTGGTTGGAAAGCTTTTAGTGCTTGAAAAACTGCTAATAATTCTAGATGATTTATATTCAGTTTTGTTTGATGCATGTTCCATTGTCCTCTTATGTTGTGTTGATTGAGATGTGCTCCCCACCCTGTCATGGAAGCATCTGTTATTACGTACTGTGGCACTGGGTCTTGGAAAGGCCGCCCTATGTTTAAATTTATACTGTTCCACCATAGAAGCGAGAGGTAAGTTTGGCGGTCTAGCAACACCAGATCTAGAAGGTGACCCTGTGCTTGAGACCACTGTGAGGCTAGGCACTGTTGTAAGGGCCTCATGTGCAGTCTTGCGTTTGGGACAATGGCTATGCATGAGGACATCATGCCTAGGAGCTGTAGTATTGTTCTTGCTTGTATTGTTTGGTTTGGAGACATGTGTTGAATGACTCTGTTGAAATTGTGGATCCTTTGTGGAGTTGGCGTTGTTACTTCTTTTGTCGTGTCTATTATGGCTCCTAGATATTGCTGTACTTTGCTTGGCAGAATGTTTGATTTTGCAAAGTTGACGGTGAACCCTAGTTTGTAGAGGGTTTGTATGACTTGATTTGTGTGGTTTGAGCATTGTGTGAGCGAACTGGTTTTGATTAGCCAGTCGTCTAGATACGGGAACACATGTATTTGCTGCCTTCTGATGTGTGCAGCGACTACTGCTAGGCATTTTGTGAATACTCTTGGAGCGGTTGTTAAACCAAATGGCAATACTTTGAATTGGTAATGTATTCCTTTGAATACAAACCTTAGATATTTCCTGTGTGATTGATGTATTGGTATATGGAAATATGCGTCTTTGAGGTCTAGGGTTGTCATGTAGTTGTGTTTTTTGAGCAATGGTAACACTTCTTGTAGTGTGACCATGTGAAAGTGGTCTGATTTGATGAATGTGTTTACTACTCTGAGGTCTAGAATTGGTCTCAGTGTTTCGTCCTTTTTTGGTATCAAGAAGTACAGTGAATAAACTCCTGTGTTTATTTGTGTGCTTGGTACTAATTCTATTGCATTTTTTTGCAGTAGTGCTTGAACTTCTATCTCTAGAAGCTGTGAATGGTATTTTGATAAATTTTGTGATTTTGGTGGTATGTCTGGAGGGAATTGCAGGAATTCTATGCAATAACCATGTTGGATAATTGCTAGGACCCATGTGTCTGTAGTTATTTTGTCCCATGCTTCGTAATATTGACGTATCCTCCCCCCCACTGGTGTTGTGTGGGAGGGGTGAGTGACGTGTGAGTCACTGCTTGTTGGTAGTGGTTTTGGGGCTTTGAAATCTTCCTCTATTCCTAGGGAATTGCCCCCCTCTATACTGGCCCCGAAAACCTCCCCTGTACTGTCCCTGGTAGGTGGGCGGTGCGGACTGTGAGGTGCTAGCTTGTGTGGCCTGACCCCGAAACCCTCCTCTAAAAGGTGTTTTGCGGAAGGTGTTATAAGATCCTCTGCTCTGCGGGGAGTAGAGTGCGCCCATGGCCTTGGCAGTGTCAGTGTCCTTCTTGAGCTTTTCTATGGCTGTGTCGACCTCCGGACCGAACAGAAGTTTTTCGTTTACTGGCATGTTAAGCACTGCCTGCTGAATTTCTGGCTTGAATCCAGACGTTCTGAGCCATGCGTGCCTACGGATGGTAACCGACGTATTAATGGTCCTTGCGGCCGTGTCTGCTGCATCCATGGAGGAGCGTATTTGATTGTTTGAAATGTTTTGACCCTCCTCAACAACCTGTTTTGCTCTTTTTTGCAGATCTTTTGGGAGATGTTCAATGAGATGCTGCATCTCATCCCAGTGGGCTCTGTCGTATCGCGCTAGCAGCGCTTGTGAATTTGCGATGCGCCACTGGTTTGCTGCTTGGACAGCAACCCTCTTCCCGGCTGCATCGAACTTCCTGCTTTCTTTATCTGGGGGAGGTGCATCCCCAGAAGTGTGTGAATTTGCCCGTTTTCTGGCAGCCCCTACCACCACAGAATCTGGTGGCAGCTGAGAGGTGATGAATACAGGGTCCGTAGGAGGCGCCTTATACTTTTTGTCCACCCTAGGCGTCACTGCCCTACTTTTAACTGGCTCCTTGAAAATGTCCTTTGCATGGCGTAGCATGCCTGGGAGCATCGGCAGGCTTTGGTAGGAGCTGTGGGTTGAAGAGAGGGTGTTAAATAAAAAATCATCCTCTACTTGTTCCGAGTGTAGTTCCACATTATGGAATAGTGCTGCTCTAGCCACCACTTGTGAGTAGGCTGTGCTGTCTTCCGGTGGTGATGGCCTAGTTGGGTATGTGTCTGGGCTGTTATCAGACACTGGTGCGTCGTACAAGTCCCACGCATCCTGATCTTGGTCATCGTGGCTCATGGCGGTGTGAGCTGGCGAATGTGACGGGGTGTAAGTTGGCGAAGCCGGAGTTACAGGTGGAGGCGAGGGAGGAGGTGTTACCTTTTGTGCTGTTTGTTGCTGAGGAGTAAACTGAAGCGTTCTCTTTCGTTTGACAGGTGGAAGGGTACTGATCTTCCCAGTCCCCTGCTGAATAAAGATACGCTTTTGCGTGTGATCCACGTCAGTGGATTGCAGTTCTTGTTCAAATCTATGTTTCTTCATTTGTGAAGACATAGAATGCTCTTCAGTATAGGAGCCTGAAACAGGGTCTGATGTCGCTTTTTTCGGCTCCGAAAACCCTGTTGATTGTTTTTTCGGCTCCGAGGTAACCTTCCTCTTTTTCTGTGCCGAAAATTCTTGGCCTCTATGGTCTTCGGCGCCACTGTCTCGGCGTCGATCCGTGTCGACACCGAACTCTCGGTGTCGATGCTTCTGTTTAGCACTCTCTCGGTCCCGAGGAGGCTGCGTGCCGGTGTCTCGACCGAAGTCGGACGATCTCGACACTGAATGGGCCTTTTTCGGTGCCGATTGTTGGTCACCGAGAATTTGGGTGGAGCCATGGCCGGTTGGCAGTGGCGTCCCCTGGGCCTTCTTTCCTTTTTTAAGTTCTGATCTCGACGTCTTACTCACAGTTTTTGTAGAGTCTAGCTCGTCGGAGTCTGAATCCTGGATGGAAAAGGATTCCTCCTGTTCCTCTTCTGTCTCGAACTGTCGACGCTCCTTTGGCGTGGACGCCATCTGCAGTCTTCTCGCTCGACGGTCGCGCAGAGTTTTTCGGGACCGGAACGCCCGACAGGCCTCACAGGATTCTTCGCTGTGCTCGGGTGACAGGCACAGGTTACAGACCGAGTGTAGGTCCGTATAAGGATATTTGTGGCATTCGGGGCAGAATCGAAACGGGGTCCGTTCCATCGGCATTGTTCTCCACGCGGTCGGGCCGACTAGGCCCCGACGGGGTGCCGAAATCTACCCCGAAGGGCACCGAAGCGCTTCGATGTTCAACGCGTCGTCGTATGTGTCTATCTCGAACCGGATCGCAACGATACCGTCGAAAATCTTCCGTTTTCAGCTATCTTTCCATTCCGAAACCCGGAGCGACAGGAACACGTCCGAACCCGATGGCGGAAAGAAAACAATCGAAGATGGAGTCGACGCCCATGCGCAATGAGCACAGAAGGAGGAGTCACTCGGTCCCGTGACTCGAAAACACTTCTTCGAAGAAAAACAACTTGTAACACTCCGACCCAACACCAGATGGCGAGCTCATGCATACCATGTGTATCTACAGCGACAGATGCCATCGAACATACCGTTATGGTGCCTAGAGGTATCTGCCTCTCCTGTGGGAAGATCGGCCTACCTACAATAGGCCAATCTGCCCCCAAGAGGGGCAGAAACGGCCTAAAGCAAATTTGCCCCCACAGGGCAGCGACGTTTGCCTAAGGGGGGTCGCTCCCCTCCAGTGAAAATTACCAAAAAAAAAATCCCTGGTGTCTAGTGGTTTCTGACACCCTTGGGGGCAGATTGGCCTAATAAAAATAGGCCGATCTGCCCCAAACAGAGGCAGAAATGGCCTAAAAATATCCCCCCCCCCTCGGAACAACCCTTGCCTAAAGGGTCGTTCCCCACGTCTAAAAAAATAAAGCAAAACAAACAAACAAAAAAGATCCCTGGTGCCTAGAAGGTTTCTGCCACCAATTGCAAAAATAAAGATACTTTCTTACAGTCACACTGAACTAGATCACTTATAGGCATCCCCCAATTGGAGGAAAGTACACACTATATATATACACACATGGTATTGGGAATTAGCATAGAAAAACAACAAGCATTGGCAAGAAATAGCAGAACATAGCTGGGGCCCTATTGGGGAGAGGGGGGGGGGGGGCAAACCATATACTAAAATAGAGGATTGCAAAGTTAGGTCCCCCCCATCCAAGGATGTGGAATAGTTAGAAGGGAGCTGGGACAACTCGGGACCCCATGAGGTGAGTACCTAGGTGACCCCCAGCGACCAGGAGAGTAGAGGTAAGTTATCTGGTCTTCCCAAAGACTAACAAGGGGACTTGGAAAAGGAAGATTGCAAGGCCAAGACCAGTCCAGTGAAACGCAATGGTGAATTCTGGAAGAGGAGAACCTGCAAGAGAAGGAGACAGAGTCCAGTCAGAAGTGTTGAGGTGAGGCAGGAGCCACAACCCACTCTTCTGTGGATCCGGGTCGACGAGGGAAGATTAAGATCAGTTCTGGAGCCCAGGAGCTGCAGGGAGGTCCTTGGAGTTGTATGGGTGATGTCCCATGTCGGTCGCCGGGTCGCGGATAGTCAGTGGTCAGGAGGACTACCAACAAGACTTGGCAAATGCAAATCTGGGAGGAAGAAGAGGATTTGCAGCAAAGAAGAGGATCAGGAAGGTTCAAGGGACTCGACCCTTGGAGGGGAGTCCGCGCGGACCCTCAGCAGTCGGTTGAGCCAACAGAAGCAGTCGGAGTCCCAATCAGCAACCCACTGGCAGCACGACAAGTCAGCACACCTGGAGAGGAGTCCCACGTCGTTGCCTTACCTGCCTATGGATGCAGGGGAGTGACTCCTTCACTCAAGGGAGATTCCTTCTTGCTTCTTTGGTGCAGCTGAAGTCTTGCCGACCCCAGAGGATGCACAGCTGTGGAAATGCTGCAATTACTAGAAGGAGCTAAAGAAGCAATGTTGCAAGTGTAGGAAGCTGGCCTGGTGTGAGGTGGACCCTATGGTGTTGTCACCCTATACCAGGTCCAGGTATCCCCTTATCAGTGAAGTGTAGGCAGTGTCTAGGAAGCCTTGGCTCTCTAGAGGTAGCTGTGAATGAGCAGCCAAGACTTATCTAGGAGACATGCAAAGCTTATGCAATACTACTATAGTCACACAGCTCTTTCACATATTAAAGAACCACACAGTGTTACAAAAATAATGGTACTTTATTATAGTAACACAACACTAGAATACTTATAGGCAGTGCCCCCCCAACTGGAAGTACACACTAATTATAGATAATAGCAATCAGCAAGGAGCATAAACCAACAAGCATTGGCAAAATAATTAGAAAATAGTGAGTGCCTAGAGAAGTGCCAAACCATATACTAAGAAAGTGGAATGCGAGATACAGTCCCCCACCCAAGGATAGGGAGTCATTAGAGGGGAGCTGGAGGAACTAGGAACCCCAAGAGGTAACACCAGAGTGACCCCCAGCGACCAGGAGAGCAGAGGTAAGTACCTGTTTTTCCCAAAATTTACAGGAGGACTTAGGAAAAGGACTGTGGAAGACCCAGACCAGAATGGAAGAACCCAAAGATGGATTCTAGCAGAAGAGGAAATGCAAAGGAAGGGGACCACGTCCAGTTCGGGATGGGAGTGTCTGGTCGGGGCTGGAGCCACTACCCACCCTTCTGTGGACGCAGGGCGAGGTTGATGGGGGAAGAAGACCAGCTGTGCAACACAGGTGATTAAGAGGAGTCCCTGAAGTGATGCAGATGGTGTCCCACATCCGCTGTCAGGTTGCAGTGTGTCAGTGGTGTCAAAGAACCACCAACAAGCATTGGCAAATGCAAAAGAAGAAAAAGAAGAGTTGCAAAGCTGAAGAGGACCAGCAAGGCCCAGGGGACTCCACCCTTGAAGGGGAGTCCACAGTGACCCTCAGCAGTCGGGAGAGTCACCAGAAGCAGTTGCAGCCCCAACAGGCAACCCACTGGCAGCAGGCACAGCAGGTTTCAGTGAGGCCCAGTCGGCACACCTGAAGAGGAGTCCCACGTCGCTGGAGCACCAGAGAGGAAACTGTGCTTGGCAGAAAAGTGCTGGGGGCCGGGACTACAAGGAGCTTGAAGACCCCTTGGAGCAGGAACAAACAAGCCTTGGTAGCTGCAAGAGTCGCAGTGTACAGGGGTACTGTCCTGCAAGGAGAGGCAAGGGCTTACCGTCTCCCAAGTTGGACAGTTGGCAGAGAGAACCAAGGGGACCACTCCAGACCACCACCTGTAATGCAGGATCCACACAGTTCGAGAGCATATCCACGCAGCCGGTCGTCATTGCAGTTGGTGCCTGCAGATGCAGGAGAGTGACTCCTTCACTCCAAGGGAGATTCCTTCTTCCTTCTCAGTGGATGCACAGCCGGGGAAATGTTGCAGTTGCTGGAAGGAGCCAGAGAAGCAATGTTGCAAAGCGGAGTTTTCGCAGATTGTTGGTTCCTGAAAAGTTCATTTGCGATTCCAGTGGCCAGAAGATAAAGTAAAAGATGCAGAGGAGTCCTGGTGGAATCTTGCATGTCGAATCTGAAGACCCACCTTAGAAGGAGACACTAAATAGTCCAGAAAGGGGACTGGTCATCCTATGAACCTCAAACACTGTTCGGTGCTCCTACATTGCTGCTTGTGAACGGCACGTTCAGCATACATTCTCTGAAAGTACTTTCCCCAGCAATCCCAACTTATTCCCAAGAGCTTGCCTGCTCTGCATTACTTATCCTCTTCATCCTGGACCATTCACGACTCTAACATTGATTCTGATACTGTTCTTATTGCGGCTCAGTACCATGCACTTCACTTGTTGGCTGGTCAGAGTAGGAAAGTGTCTTCTTTCTAGCATAGTTACTGCCACTTTTTGCATGATGTCAGTGTGTTTAGAACGTAGTTCACTGGGATCCTAGCTAATCAGGAACCCAGTGTCTGTGCTCTCTCTCCTAAATGTGGTTGCTGGTAAACTTTTTACACCCGCAATTGGCAAACAGGTGCCCCCATGTAAATCCCTAGTACATGGTACAGGGTATTGGTACACCAGGGGTCCCCCATGGGCTGTAGCATATATTGTGCCACCCATGGGAGCCCATGCAAACTGTCTCTGCAGGCATGCTATTGCACCCTGCGTGAAATGATGCAGGCACCCTTTCACCACAGATATAAGGCTAGACACTAAGGGGGTCATTCTGACCCCGGCGGTCTTAGACCGCCGGGGCCAGGGTCGGCGGGAGCACCGCCGACAGGCCGGCGGTGCTCCCAAGGGCATTCCGACCGCGGCGCCCTACAAAACCCCCCTGGTCTGCCCTCCGAAGACGCGGGTACTTACCTGCTGGCAGACTGGAACCGGGGCACCCCCTTCTCTCCATTGAAGCCTATGCGTTTTGGGCACCACTTTGAACTCTGCACCTGACCGGCCCTGAGCTGCTGGTGTGGTGACTTTGGGGTTGCTCTGAACCCCCAACGGTGGGCTACCTTGGACCAAGAACTGAACCCTGTAAGTGTCTTACTTACCTGGTGTAAGGAAATGCCTCCTTGGCATGGTTGCCCCCTGACTTTTTGCCTTTGCTGATGCTATGTTTACAATTGAAAGTGTGCTGAGGCCTGCTAACCAGGCCCCAGCACCAGTGTTCTTTCCCTAACCTGTACTTTTGTATCCACAATTGGCAGACCCTGGCATCCAGATAAGTCCCTTGTAACTGGTACTTCTAGTACCAAGGGCCCTGATGCCAAGGAAGGTCTCTAAGGGCTGCAGCATGTCTTATGCCACCCTGGAGACCTCTCACTCAGCACAGACACACTGCTTACCAGCTTGTGTGTGCTAGTGAGGACAAAACGAGTAAGTCGACATGGCACTCCCCTCAGGGTGCCATGCCAGCCTCTCACTGCCTATGCAGTATAGGTAAGACACCCCTCTAGCAGGCCTTACAGCCCTAAGGCAGGGTGCACTATACCATAGGTGAGGGTACCAGTGCATGAGCATGGTACCCCTACAGTGTCTAAACAAAACCTTAGACATTGTAAGTGCAGGGTAGCCATAAGAGTATATGGTCTGGGAGTCTGTCAAACACGAACTCCACAGCACCATAATGGCTACACTGAAAACTGGGAAGTTTGGTATCAAACTTCTCAGCACAATAAATGCACACTGATGCCAGTGTACATTTTATTGTAAAATACACCACAGAGGGCACCTTAGAGGTGCCCCCTGAAACTTAACCGACTATCTGTGTAGGCTGACTAGTTCTAGCAGCCTGCCACAAACCGAGACATGTTGCTGGCCCCATGGGGAGAGTGCCTTTGTCACTCTGAGGCCAGTAACAAAGCCTGCACTGGGTGGAGATGCTAACACCTCTCCCAGGCAGGAATTGTCACACCTGGCGGTGAGCCTCAAAGGCTCACCTCCTTTGTGCCAACCCAGCAGGACACTCCAGCTAGTGGAGTTGCCCGCCCCCTCCGGCCAGGCCCCACTTTTGGCGGCAAGGCCGGAGAAAATAATGAGAATAACAAGGAGGAGTCACTGGCCAGTCAGGACAGCCCCTAAGGTGTCCTGAGCTGAGGTGACTAACTTTTAGAAATCCTCCATCTTGCAGATGGAGGATTCCCCCAATAGGGTTAGGATTGTGACCCCCTCCCCTTGGGAGGAGGCACAAAGAGGGTGTACCCACCCTCAGGGCTAGTAGCCATTGGCTACTAACCCCCCAGACCTAAACACGCCCTTAAATTTAGTATTTAAGGGCTACCCTGAACCCTAGAAAATTAGATTCCTGCAACAAGAAGAAGGACTGCCCAGCTGAAAACCCCTGCAGCGGAAGACCAGAAGACGACAACTGCCTTGGCTCCAGAAACTCACCGGCCTGTCTCCTGCCTTCCAAAGATCCTGCTCCAGCGACGCCTTCCGAAGGGACCAGCGACCTCGACATCCTCTGAGGACTGCCCCTGCTTCGAAAAGACAAGAAACTCCCGAGGACAGCGGACCTGCTCCAAGAAAAGCTGCAACTTTGTTTCCAGCAGCTTTAAAGAACCCTGCAAGCTCCCCGCAAGAAGCGTGAGACTTGCAACACTGCACCCGGCGACCCCGACTCGGCTGGTGGAGACCCGACACCTCAGGAGGGACCCCAGGACTACTCTGATACTGTGAGTACCAAAACCTGTCCCCCCTGAGCCCCCACAGCGCCGCCTGCAGAGGGAATCCCGAGGCTTCCCCTGACCGCGACTCTTTGAACCTAAAGTCCCGACGCCTGGGAGAGACCCTGCACCCGCAGCCCCCAGGACCTGAAGGACCGGACTTTCACTGGAGAAGTGACCCCCAGGAGTCCCTCTCCCTTGCCCAAGTGGAGGTTTCCCCGAGGAACCCCCCCCTTGCCTGCCTGCAGCGCTGAAGAGATCCCGAGATCTCTCATAGACTAACATTGCGAACCCGACGCTTGTTTCTACACTGCACCCGGCCGCCCCCGCGCCGCTGAGGGTGAAATTTCTGTGTGGACTCGTGTCCCCCCCGGTGCCCTACAAAACCCCCCTGGTCTGCCCTCCGAAGACGCGGGTACTTACCTGCAAGCAGACCGGAACCGGGGCACCCCCTTCTCTCCATTCTAGCCTATGTGTTTTGGGCACCACTTTGAACTCTGCACCTGACCGGCCCTGAGCTGCTGGTGTGGTGACTTTGGGGTTGCTCTGAACCCCCAACGGTGGGCTACCTTGGACCAAGAACTGAACCCTGTAAGTGTCTTACTTACCTGGTAAAACTAATCAAAACTTACCTCCCCTAGGAACTGTGAAAATTGCACTAAGTGTCCACTTTTAAAACAGCTATTTGTCAATAACTTGAAAAGTATACATGCAATTTTGATGATTTGAAGTTCCTAAAGTACTTACCTGCAATACCTTTCGAATGAGATATTACATGTAGAATTTGAACCTGTGGTTCTTAAAATAAACTAAGAAAAGATATTTTTCTATATAAAAACCTATTGGCTGGATTTGTCTCTGAGTGTGTGTACCTCATTTATTGTCTATGTGTATGTACAACAAATGCTTAACACTACTCCTTGGATAAGCCTACTGCTCGACCACACTACCACAAAATAGAGCATTAGTATTATCTATTTTTACCACTATTTTACCTCTAAGGGGAACCCTTGGACTCTGTGCATGCTATTCCTTACTTTGAAATAGCACATACAGAGCCAACTTCCTACATTGGTGGATCAGCGGTGGGGTACAAGACTTTGCATTTGCTGGACTACTCAGCCAATACCTGATCACACGACAAATTCCAAAATTGTCATTAGAAATTGATTTTTGCAATTTGAAAAGTTTTCTAAATTCTTAAAAGACCTGCTAGGGCCTTGTGTTAGATCCTGTTTAGCATTTCTTTTAGAGTTTAAAAGTTTGTAAAAGTTTGAATTAGATTCTAGAACCAGTTTTAGTTTCTTAAAAAGTATTCCAACTTTTAGAAGCATAATGTCTAGCACAGATGTGAATGTGGTGGAACTCGACACCACACCTTACCTCCATCTACAGATGAGAGAGCTAAGGTCACTCTGTAAACTAAAGAAAATAGCAATGGGCCCCAAACCTACCAAAGTACAGCTCCAGGAGCTTTTGGCAGAGTTTGAAAAGGCCAACCCCTCTGAGGATGGCAACTCAGAGGATGAAGATAGTGACTTGGAGGGAAATTCCCCCCCTCCAGTCCTACTTAGGGAGAGCAGGGCTTCTCAAGCCCTGACTCCACAAATAATAGTCAGAGATGCTGGTTCCCTCACAGGAGGGACCAACAACTCTGAAATCACTGAGGATAACTCCAGTGAAGAGGACATCCAGTTAGCCAGGATGGCCAAAAGATTGGCTTTGGAAAGACAGATCCTAGCCATAGAGAGGGAAAGACAAGAGATGGGCCTAGGACCCATCAATGGTGGCAGCAACATAAATAGGGTCAGAGATTCTCCTGACATGTTGAAAATCCCCAAAGGGATTGTAACTAAATATGAAGATGGTGATGACATCACCAAATGGTTCACAGCTTTTGAGAGGGCTTGTGTAACCAGAAAAGTGAACAGATCTCACTGGGGTGCTCTCCTTTGGGAAATGTTCACAGGAAAGTGTAGGGATAGACTCCTCACACTCTCTGGACAAGATGCAGAATCTTATGACCTCATGAAGGGTACCCTGATTGAGGGCTTTGGATTCTCCACTGAGGAGTACAGGATTAGGTTCAGGGGGGCTCAAAAATCCTCGAGCCAGACCTGGGTTGACTTTGTTGACTACTCAGTGAAAACACTAGATGGTTGGATTCAAGGCAGTGGTGTAAGTAATTATGATGGGCTGTACAATTTATTTGTGAAAGAACACCTGTTAAGTAATTGTTTCAATGATAAACTGCATCAGCATCTGGTAGACCTAGGACCAATTTCTCCCCAAGAATTGGGAAAGAAGGCGGACCATTGGGTCAAGACAAGGGTGTCCAAGACTTCAACAGGGGGTGACCAAAAGAAAGGGGTCACAAAGACTCCCCAGCAGAAGGGTGATGAGACAACCAAAACTAAAAATAGTAAAGAGTCTTCTACAGGCCCCCAAAAACCTGCACAGGAGGGTGGGCCCAGAACCTCTTCACAAAACAATGGGTACAAGGGTAAAAACTTTGATCCCAAAAAGGCCTGGTGTCATAGCTGTAAACAGCATGGACACCAAACTGGAGACAAGGCCTGTCCCAAGAAAGGTTCCACTCCAAACTCCCATCCAGGTAACACTGGTATGGCTAGTCTCCAAGTGGGATCAACAGTGTGCCCAGAGCAAATCAGGGTCCACACTGAAGCTACTCTAGTTTCTGAGGGTGGGGTGGATTTAGCCACACTAGCTGTCTGGCCGCCTAACATGCAAAAATACAGACAGCAACTCTTAATTAATGGGACTAGAATAGAGGGCCTGAGGGATACAGGTGCCAGTGTCACCATGGTGACAGAGAAACTGGTTTCCCCTGGCCAATACCTGACTGGAAAAACTTACACAGTCACCAACGCTGACAATCAGAGAAAAGTACATCCCATGGCAATGGTTACTTTAGAATGGGGAGGGGTCAATGGCCTGAAACAGGTGGTGGTCTCCTCAAATATCCCAGTGGACTGTCTGCTTGGAAATGACCTGGAGTCCTCAGCATGGGCTGAGGTAGAGCTAAAAACCCATGCAGCCATGCTGGGTATCCCTGAACTGGTGTGTGTGAAAACAAGAGCACAATGCAAGGCACAGGGTGAAAAAGTAGAGCTGGAGTCTGGAAAAATGGCCCAGCCTACCAAGAGAACAGGAAAGTCAGTTGGGAAACCAACTGCAACACAGCAAAAGAAAGGGAACCTCTCTTCTCAGGAAGAAGTTCTGCCCTCTGAGGGAACTAAGCCTTTGGAACTTGAACCTTATCAGGTTGAGCTCTTAGGCCCAGGGGGACCCTCAAGGGAAGAGCTGTGTAAGGGACAAGAAACCTGTCCCTCTCTTGAAGGCCTTAGGCAGCAAGCTGCTGAAGAGTCCAAAGGCAAGAAAAATGGAACACATAGGGTCTATTGGGAAGATGGGCTCCTGTACACTGAGGCCAGAGACCCCAAACCTGGTGCCACTAGGAGAGTGGTAGTGCCTCAGCTGTTCAGAGAGTTCATCCTAACATTGGCCCATGACATTCCCCTTGCTGGACATTTGGGACAAACCAAGACGTGGGAGAGGTTAGTCAACCACTTCTACTGGCCCAATATGTCCAACATGGTTAAGGAGTTTTGCCTCTCCTGCCCCACCTGTCAAGCCAGTGGTAAGACAGGTGGGCACCCAAAGGCCCCCCTCATTCCACTTCCAGTGGTGGGGGTGCCCTTTGAAAGAGTGGGTGTGGACATAGTTGGTCCACTGGAACCTCCCACAGCCTCAGGAAATATGTATATCCTGGTAGTAGTGGATCATGCTACCAGGTATCCTGAAGCTATTCCCCTTAGGTCGACTACTGCCCCTGCAGTAGCCAAGGCCCTCATTGGTATCTTTACCAGAGTGGGTTTCCCTAAGGAGGTGGTGTCTGACAGAGGTACCAACTTCATGTCAGCATACCTAAAGCACATGTGGAATGAGTGTGGAGTGACTTATAAATTCACTACACCTTACCATCCACAAACTAATGGCTTAGTTGAGAGATTCAACAAGACATTAAAAGGCATGATCATGGGGCTCCCAGAAAAACTCAAAAGGAGATGGGATGTCCTCCTGCCATGTCTGCTTTTCGCTTACAGGGAGGTACCACAGAAGGGAGTAGGGTTCTCACCCTTTGAACTTCTGTTTGGTCATCCTGTAAGGGGACCACTTGCCCTTGTTAAAGAAGGCTGGGAGAGACCTCTCCATGAGCCTAAACAGGACATAGTGGACTATGTACTTGGCCTTCGCTCTAGAATGGCAGAGTACATGGAAAAGGCAACCAAAAACCTTGAGGCCAGCCAACAGCTCCAGAAGTTTTGGTATGACCAAAAGGCTGCACTGGTTGAGTTCCAACCAGGGCAGAAAGTCTGGGTTCTGGAGCCTGTGGCTCCCAGGGCACTCCAGGACAAATGGAGTGGCCCTTACCCAGTACTAGAGAGGAAGAGTCAGGTCACCTACTTGGTGGACCTGGGCACAAGCAGGAGCCCCAAAAGGGTGATCCATGTAAACCGCCTTAAGCTCTTCCACGACAGGGCTGATGTCAATCTGTTGATGGTAACAGATGAGGATCAGGAGGCAGAGAGTGAACCTCTCCCTGATCTTCTGTCATCAGACCCAAAAGATGGTACAGTAGATGGAGTGATCTACTCAGACACCCTCTCTGGCCAACAGCAAGCTGATTGTAGGAGAGTCCTACAACAGTTTCCTGAACTCTTCTCCTTAACCCCTGGTCAGACACACCTGTGTACCCATGATGTGGACACAGGAGACAGCATGCCTGTCAAGAACAAAATCTTTAGACAGTCTGACCATGTTAAGGAAAGCATCAAGGTGGAAGTCCACAAGATGCTGGAATTGGGAGTCATTGAGCGCTCTGACAGCCCCTGGGCTAGCCCAGTGGTCTTAGTCCCCAAACCTCACACCACAGATGGAAAGAAAGAGATGAGGTTTTGTGTGGACTACAGAGGGCTCAATTCTGTCACCAAGACAGATGCTCATCCAATTCCAAGAGCTGATGAGCTCATTGATAAATTAGGTGCTGCCAAATTTCTAAGTACCTTTGACTTGACAGCAGGGTACTGGCAAATAAAAATGGCACCTGGAGCAAAAGAAAAGACAGCATTCTCCACACCTGATGGGCATTATCAGTTTACTGTTATGCCCTTTGGTTTAAAGAATGCCCCTGCCACCTTCCAAAGGTTGGTGAATCAAGTCCTTGCTGGCTTGGAGTCCTTTAGCACAGCTTATCTTGATGATATTGCTGTCTTTAGCTCCACCTGGCAGGATCACCTGGTCCACCTGAGGAAGGTTTTGAAGGCTCTGCAATCTGCAGGCCTCTCTATCAAGGCATCCAAATGCCAGATAGGGCAGGGAACTGTGGTTTACTTGGGACACCTTGTAGGTGGAGGCCAAGTTCAGCCACTCCAACCCAAGATCCAGACTATTCTGGACTGGGTAGCTCCAAAAACCCAGACTCAAGTCAGGGCATTCCTTGGCTTGACTGGGTACTACAGGAGGTTTGTGAAGGGATATGGATCCATTGTGACAGCCCTCACTGAGCTCACCTCCAAGAAAATGCCCAAGAAAGTGAACTGGACTGTGGACTGCCAACAGGCCTTTGACACCCTGAAACAGGCAATGTGCTCAGCACCAGTTCTCAAAGCTCCAGATTATTCTAAGCAGTTCATTGTGCAGACTGATGCCTCTGAACATGGGATAGGGGCAGTTTTGTCCCAAACAAATGATGATGGCCTTGACCAGCCTGTTGCTTTCATTAGCAGGAGGTTACTCCCCAGGGAGCAGCGTTGGAGTGCCATTGAGAGGGAGGCCTTTGCTGTGGTCTGGTCCCTGAAGAAGCTGAGACCATACCTCTTTGGGACTCACTTCCTAGTTCAAACTGACCACAGACCTCTCAAATGGCTGATGCAAATGAAAGGTGAAAATCCTAAACTGTTGAGGTGGTCCATCTCCCTACAGGGAATGGACTTTATAGTGGAACACAGACCTGGGACTGCCCATGCCAATGCAGATGGCCTTTCCAGGTTCTTCCACTTAGAAAATGAAGACTCTCTTGGGAAAGGTTAGTCTCATCCTCTTTCGTTTGGGGGGGGGTTGTGTAAGGAAATGCCTCCTTGGCATGGTTGCCCCCTGACTTTTTGCCTTTGCTGATGCTATGTTTACAATTGAAAGTGTGCTGAGGCCTGCTAACCAGGCCCCAGCACCAGTGTTCTTTCCCTAACCTGTACTTTTGTATCCACAATTGGCAGACCCTGGCATCCAGATAAGTCCCTTGTAACTGGTACTTCTAGTACCAAGGGCCCTGATGCCAAGGAAGGTCTCTAAGGGCTGCAGCATGTCTTATGCCACCCTGGAGACCTCTCACTCAGCACAGACACACTGCTTACCAGCTTGTGTGTGCTAGTGAGGACAAAACGAGTAAGTCGACATGGCACTCCCCTCAGGGTGCCATGCCAGCCTCTCACTGCCTATGCAGTATAGGTAAGACACCCCTCTAGCAGGCCTTACAGCCCTAAGGCAGGGTGCACTATACCATAGGTGAGGGTACCAGTGCATGAGCATGGTAACCCTACAGTGTCTAAACAAAACCTTAGACATTGTAAGTGCAGGGTAGCCATAAGAGTATATGGTCTGGGAGTCTGTCAAACACGAACTCCACAGCACCATAATGGCTACACTGAAAACTGGGAAGTTTGGTATCAAACTTCTCAGCACAATAAATGCACACTGATGCCAGTGTACATTTTATTGTAAAATACACCACAGAGGGCACCTTAGAGGTGCCCCCTGAAACTTAACCGACTATCTGTGTAGGCTGACTAGTTCTAGCAGCCTGCCACAAACCGAGACATGTTGCTGGCCCCATGGGGAGAGTGCCTTTGTCACTCTGAGGCCAGTAACAAAGCCTGCACTGGGTGGAGATGCTAACACCTCTCCCAGGCAGGAATTGTCACACCTGGCGGTGAGCCTCAAAGGCTCACCTCCTTTGTGCCAACCCAGCAGGACACTCCAGCTAGTGGAGTTGCCCGCCCCCTCCGGCCAGGCCCCACTTTTGGCGGCAAGGCCGGAGAAAATAATGAGAATAACAAGGAGGAGTCACTGGCCAGTCAGGACAGCCCCTAAGGTGTCCTGAGCTGAGGTGACTCTAACTTTTAGAAATCCTCCATCTTGCAGATGGAGGATTCCCCCAATAGGGTTAGGATTGTGACCCCCTCCCCTTGGGAGGAGGCACAAAGAGGGTGTACCCACCCTCAGGGCTAGTAGCCATTGGCTACTAACCCCCCAGACCTAAACACGCCCTTAAATTTAGTATTTAAGGGCTACCCTGAACCCTAGAAAATTAGATTCCTGCAACAAGAAGAAGGACTGCCCAGCTGAAAACCCCTGCAGCGGAAGACCAGAAGACGACAACTGCCTTGGCTCCAGAAACTCACCGGCCTGTCTCCTGCCTTCCAAAGATCCTGCTCCAGCGACGCCTTCCGAAGGGACCAGCGACCTCGACATCCTCTGAGGACTGCCCCTGCTTCGAAAAGACAAGAAACTCCCGAGGACAGCGGACCTGCTCCAAGAAAAGCTGCAACTTTGTTTCCAGCAGCTTTAAAGAACCCTGCAAGCTCCCCGCAAGAAGCGTGAGACTTGCAACACTGCACCCGGCGACCCCGACTCGGCTGGTGGAGACCCGACACCTCAGGAGGGACCCCAGGACTACTCTGATACTGTGAGTACCAAAACCTGTCCCCCCTGAGCCCCCACAGCGCCGCCTGCAGAGGGAATCCCGAGGCTTCCCCTGACCGCGACTCTTTGAACCTAAAGTCCCGACGCCTGGGAGAGACCCTGCACCCGCAGCCCCCAGGACCTGAAGGACCGGACTTTCACTGGAGAAGTGACCCCCAGGAGTCCCTCTCCCTTGCCCAAGTGGAGGTTTCCCCGAGGAACCCCCCCCTTGCCTGCCTGCAGCGCTGAAGAGATCCCGAGATCTCTCATAGACTAACATTGCGAACCCGACGCTTGTTTCTACACTGCACCCGGCCGCCCCCGCGCCGCTGAGGGTGAAATTTCTGTGTGGACTCGTGTCCCCCCCGGTGCCCTACAAAACCCCCCTGGTCTGCCCTCCGAAGACGCGGGTACTTACCTGCAAGCAGACCGGAACCGGGGCACCCCCTTCTCTCCATTCTAGCCTATGTGTTTTGGGCACCACTTTGAACTCTGCACCTGACCGGCCCTGAGCTGCTGGTGTGGTGACTTTGGGGTTGCTCTGAACCCCCAACGGTGGGCTACCTTGGACCAAGAACTGAACCCTGTAAGTGTCTTACTTACCTGGTAAAACTAATCAAAACTTACCTCCCCTAGGAACTGTGAAAATTGCACTAAGTGTCCACTTTTAAAACAGCTATTTGTCAATAACTTGAAAAGTATACATGCAATTTTGATGATTTGAAGTTCCTAAAGTACTTACCTGCAATACCTTTCGAATGAGATATTACATGTAGAATTTGAACCTGTGGTTCTTAAAATAAACTAAGAAAATATATTTTTCTATATAAAAACCTATTGGCTGGATTTGTCTCTGAGTGTGTGTACCTCATTTATTGTCTATGTGTATGTACAACAAATGCTTAACACTACTCCTTGGATAAGCCTACTGCTCGACCACACTACCACAAAATAGAGCATTAGTATTATCTATTTTTACCACTATTTTACCTCTAAGGGGAACCCTTGGACTCTGTGCATGCTATTCCTTACTTTGAAATAGCACATACAGAGCCAACTTCCTACATTTGGTATCAAACTTCTCAGCACAATAAATGCACAATGATGCCAGTGTACATTTTATTGTAAAATACACCACAGAGGGCACCTTAGAGGTGCCCCCTGAAACTTAACCGACTGTCTGTGTAGGCTGACTAGTTCCAGCAGCCTGCCACACCAGAGACATGTTGCTGGCCCCATGGGGAGAGTGCCTTTGTCACTCTGAGGCCAGTAACAAAGCCTGCACTGGGTGGAGATGCTAACACCTCCCCCAGGCAGGAGCTGTGACACCTGGCGGTGAGCCTCAAAGGCTCACCCCTTTGTCACAGCCCAGCAGGGCACTCCAGCTTAGTGGGGTTGCCCGCCCCCTCCGGCCACGGCCCCCACTTTTGGCGGCAAGGCTGGAGGGAACAAAGAAAGCAACAAGGAGGAGTCACTGGCCAGTCAGGACAGCCCCTAAGGTGTCCTGAGCTGAGGTGACTCTAACTTTTAGAAATCCTCCATCTTGCAGATGGAGGATTCCCCCAATAGGGTTAGGATTGTGACCCCCTCCCCTTGGGAGGAGGCACAAAGAGGGTGTACCCACCCTCAGGGCTAGTAGCCATTGGCTACTAACCCCCCAGACCTAAACACGCCCTTAAATTTAGTATTTAAGGGCTACCCTGAACCCTAGAAGATTAGATTCCTGCAACTACAAGAAGAAGGACTGCCTAGCTGAAAACCCCTGCAGAGGAAGACCAGAAGACGACAACTGCCTTGGCTCCAGAAACTCACCGGCCTGTCTCCTGCCTTCCAAAGATCCTGCTCCAGCGACGCCTTCCAAAGGGACCAGCGACCTCGACATCCTCCGAGGACTGCCCCTGCTTCGAAAAGACAAGAAACTCCCGAGGACAGCGGACCTGCTCCAAGAAAAGCTGCAACTTTGTTTCCAGCAGCTTTAAAGAACCCTGCAAGCTCCCCGCAAGAAGCGTGAGACTTGCAACACTGCACCCGGCGACCCCGACTCGGCTGGTGGAGACCCGACACCTCAGGAGGGACCCCAGGACTACTCTGATACTGTGAGTACCAAAACCTGTCCCCCCTGAGCCCCCACAGCGCCGCCTGCAGAGGGAATCCCGAGGCTTCCCCTGACCGCGACTCTTTGAATCCTAAGTCCCGACACCTGGGAGAGACCCTGCACCCGCAGCCCCCAGGACCTGAAGGACCGGACTTTCACTGGAGAAGTGACCCCCAGGAGTCCCTCTCCCTTGATCAAGTGGAGGTTTCCCCGAGGAACCCCCCCCTTGCCTGCAGCGCTGAAGAGATCCCTAGATCTCCCATTGACTTCCATTACAAACCCGACGCTTGTTTCTACACTGCACCCGGCCGCCCCCGCGCTGCTGAGAGTGAAATTTCTGTGTGGACTTGTGTCCCCCCCGGTGCCCTACAAAACCCCCCTGGTCTGCCCTCCGAAGACGCGGGTACTTACCTGCAAACAGACCGGAACCGGGGCACCCCCTTCTCTCCATTCTAGCCTATGTGTTTTGGGCACCACTTTGAACTCTGCACCTGACCGGCCCTGAGCTGCTGGTGTGGTGACTTTGGGGTTGCTCTGAACCCCCAACGGTGGGCTACCTTGGACCAAGAACTAAGCCCTGTAAGTGTCTTACTTACCTGGTTAACCTAACAAATACTTACCTCCCCTAGGAACTGTGAAAATTCCTACATTGGTGGATCAGCGGTGGGGAACAAGACTTTGCATTTGCTGGACTACTCAGCCAATACCTGATCACACGACAAATTCCAAAATTGTCATTAGAAATTCATTTTTGCAATTTGAAAGTTTTCTAAATTCTTAAAAGTCCTGCTAGGGCCTTGTGTGTTAAGTCCCTGTTTAGCATTGTTGTAGGAAGTTGGCTCTGTATGTGCTATTTCAAATTAAGGAATAGCATGCACAGAGTCCAAGGGTTCCCCTTAGAGGTAAGATAGTGGCAAAAAGAGATAATACTAATGCTCTATTTTGTGGTAGTGTGGTCGAGCAGTAGGCTTATCCAAGGAGTAGTGTTAAGCATTTGTTGTACATACACATAGACAATAAATGAGGTACACACACTCAGAGACAAATCCAGCCAATAGGTTTTTATATAGAAAAATATATTTTCTTAGTTTATTTTAAGAACCACAGGTTCAAATTCTACATGTAATATCTCATTCGAAAGGTATTGCAGGTAAGTACTTTAGGAACTTCAAATCATCAAAATTGCATGTATACTTTTCAAGTTATTGACAAATAGCTGTTTTAAAAGTGGACACTTAGTGCAATTTTCACAGTTCCTAGGGGAGGTAAGTATTTGTTAGGTTAACCAGGTAAGTAAGACACTTACAGGGCTTAGTTCTTGGTCCAAGGTAGCCCACCGTTGGGGGTTCAGAGCAACCCCAAAGTCACCACACCAGCAGCTCAGGGCCGGTCAGGTGCAGAGTTCAAAGTGGTGCCCAAAACGCATAGGCTAGAATGGAGAGAAGGGGGTGCCCCGGTTCCGGTCTGCTTGCAGGTAAGTACCCGCGTCTTCGGAGGGCAGACCAGGGGGGTTTTGTAGGGCACCGGGGGGGACACAAGCCCACACAGAAATTTCACCCTCAGCGGCGCGGGGGCGGCCGGGTGCAGTGTAGAAACAAGCGTCGGGTTCGCAATGTTAGTCTATGAGAGATCTCGGGATCTCTTCAGCGCTGCAGGCAGGCAAGGGGTGGGATTCCTCGGGGAAACCTCCACTTGGGCAAGGGAGAGGGACTCCTGGGGGTCACTTCTCCAGTGAAAGTCCGGTCCTTCAGGTCCTGGGGGCTGCGGGTGCAGGGTCTCTCCCAGGCGTCGGGACTTTAGGTTCAAAGAGTCGCGGTCAGGGGAAGCCTCGGGATTCCCTCTGCAGGCGGCGCTGTGGGGGCTCAGGGGGGACAGGTTTTGGTACTCACAGTATCAGAGTAGTCCTGGGGTCCCTCCTGAGGTGTTGGATCGCCACCAGCCGAGTCGGGGTCGCCGGGTGCAGTGTTGCAAGTCTCACGCTTCTTGCGGGGAGCTTGCAGGGTTCTTTAAAGCTGCTGGAAACAAAGTTGCAGCTTTTCTTGGAGCAGGTCCGCTGTCCTCGGGAGTTTCTTGTCTTTTCGAAGCAGGGGCAGTCCTCAGAGGATGTCGAGGTCGCTGGTCCCTTTGGAAGGCGTCGCTGAAGCAGGATCTTTGGAAGGCAGGAGACAGGCCGGTGAGTTTCTGGAGCCAAGGCAGTTGTCGTCTTCTGGTCTTCCGCTGCAGGGGTTTTCAGCTGGGCAGTCCTTCTTCTTGTAGTTGCAGGAATCTAATTTTCTAGGGTTCAGGGTAGCCCTTAAATACTAAATTTAAGGGCGTGTTTAGGTCTGGGGGGTTAGTAGCCAACGGCTACTAGCCCTGAGGGTGGGTACACCCTCTTTGTGCCTCCTCCCAAGGGGAGGGGGTCACAATCCTAACCCTATTGGGGGAATCCTCCATCTGCAAGATGGAGGATTTCTAAAAGTCAGAGTCACCTCAGCTCAGGACACCTTAGGGGCTGTCCTGACTGGCCAGTGACTCCTCCTTGTTGCTTTCTTTGTTCCCTCCAGCCTTGCCGCCAAAAGTGGGGGCCGTGGCCGGAGGGGGCGGGCAACTCCACTAAGCTGGAGTGCCCTGCTGGGCTGTGACAAAGGGGTGAGCCTTTGAGGCTCACCGCCAGGTGTTACAGCTCCTGCCTGGGGGAGGTGTTAGCATCTCCACCCAGTGCAGGCTTTGTTACTGGCCTCAGAGTGACAAAGGCACTCTCCCCATGGGGCCAGCAACATGTCTCTGGTGTGGCAGGCTGCTGGAACTAGTCAGCCTACACAGACAGTCGGTTAAGTTTCAGGGGGCACCTCTAAGGTGCCCTCTGGGGTGTATTTTGCAATAAAATGTACACTGGCATCAGTGTGCATTTATTGTGCTGAGAAGTTTGATACCAAACTTCCCAGTTTTCAGTGTAGCCATTATGGTGCTGTGGAGTTCGTGTTTGACAGACTCCCAGACCATATACTCTTATGGCTACCCTGCACTTACAATGTCTAAGGTTTTGTTTAGACACTGTAGGGGTACCATGCTCATGCACTGGTACCCTCACCTATGGTATAGTGCACCCTGCCTTAGGGCTGTAAGGCCTGCTAGAGGGGTGTCTTACCTATACTGCATAGGCAGGGAGAGGCTGGCATGGCACCCTGAGGGGAGTGCCATGTCGACTTACTCGTTTTGTCCTCACTAGCACGCACAAGCTGGCAAGCAGTGTGTCTGTGCTGAGTGAGAGGTCTCCAGGGTGGCATAAGACATGCTGCAGCCCTTAGAGACCTTCCTTGGCATCAGGGCCCTTGGTACTAGAAGTACCAGTTACAAGGGACTTATCTGGATGCCAGGGTCTGCCAATTGTGGATACAAAAGTACAGGTTAGGGAAAGAACACTGGTGCTGGGGCCTGGTTAGCAGGCCTCAGCACACTTTCAATTGTAAACATAGCATCAGCAAAGGCAAAAAGTCAGGGGGCAACCATGCCAAGGACGCATTTCCTTACAATTGTCTTTTTAGAGTTTAAAAGTTTGTTAAAAGTTTGAATTAGATTCTAGAAACAGTTTTAGATTCTTAAAAAAGTATTCCAACTCTTAGCAGAATAATGTCTGATACAGAGATGCAGGTGGTGGAACTCGACACCACACCTTACCTCCATCTTAAGATGAGGGAGCTAAGGTCTCTCTGTAATATAAAGAAAATAACCATTGGCTCCAGACCTACCAAAATTCAGCTCCAGGAGCTGTTGGCAGAGTTTGAAAAAGCCAACCCCTCTGATGATGACATCACAGAGGAAGAAATTAGTGACTTGGAGGCCAATGTCCCTCCTCCAGTCCTAAATAGGGAGAACAGGACCCCTCAAGTCCTGTCTCCAACTGTGTTAGTCAGAAATAGTGAGTCCCTCACAGGAGGGTCCCACATTTCTGAAATCACTGAGGATGCTCTCAGTGAAGATGACCTCCTGTTAGCCAGGATGGCCAAAAGATTGGCTTTAGAGAGACAACTCCTAGCCATAGAAAGGGAAAGACAAGAGATGGGCCTAGGACCCATCAATGGTGGCAGCAATATAAATAGGGTCAGAGATTCTCCTGACATGTTAAAAATCCCCAAAGGGATTGTGACAAAATTTGAAGATGGTGATGACATCACCAAGTGGTTCACAGCTTTTGAGAGGGCTTGTGTAACCAGAAAAGTGAACAGATCTCACTGGGGTGCTCTCCTTTGGGAAATGTTCACTGGAAAGTGTAGGGATAGACTCCTCACACTCTCTGGAAAAGATGCAGAATCTTATGACCTCATGAAGGGTACCCTGATTGAGGGCTTTGGATTCTCCACCGAGGAGTACAGGATTAGGTTCAGGGGGGCTCAAAAATCCTCGAGCCAGACCTGGGTTGACTTTGTTGACTACTCAGTGAAAACACTAGATGGTTGGATTCAAGGCAGTGGTGTAAGTAATTATGATGGGCTGTACAATTTATTTGTGAAAGAACACCTGTTAAGTAATTGTTTCAATGATAAACTGCATCAGCATCTGGTAGACCTAGGACCAATTTCTCCCCAAGAATTGGGAAAGAAGGCGGACCATTGGGTCAAGACGAGGGTGTCCAAGACTTCAACAGGGGGTGACCAAAAGAAAGGGGTCACAAAGACTCCCCAGGGGAAGGGTGATGAGACAGCCAAAACTAAAAATAGTAAAGAGTCTTCTACAGGCCCCCAAAAACCTGCACAGGAGGGTGGGCCCAGAGCCTCTTCACAAAACAATGGGTACAAGGGTAAAAACTTTGATCCCAAAAAGGCCTGGTGTCATAGCTGTAAACAGCATGGACACCAAACTGGAGACAAGGCCTGTCCCAAGAAAGGTTCCACTCCAAACTCCCATCCAGGTAACACTGGTATGGCTAGTCTCCAAGTGGGATCAACAGTGTGCCCAGAGCAAATCAGGGTCCACACTGAAGCTATTCTAGTTTCTGAGGGTGGGGTGGATTTAGCCACACTAGCTGTCTGGCCGCCTAACATGCAAAAATACAGACAGCAACTCTTAATTAATGGGACTAGAATAGAGGGCCTGAGGGATACAGGTGCCAGTGTCACCATGGTGACAGAGAATGAAAATGTCACTTACCCAGTGTACATCTGTTCGTGGCATCAGTCGCAGTAGATTCGCATGTTCTGCAATAGCTCGCCATCTGGTGTTGGGCCGGAGTGTTACAAGTTGTTTTTCTTCGAAGAAGTCTTTCGAGTCACGGGACCGAGTGACTCCTCCTTTTGTCTCCATTGCGCATGGGCGTCGACTCCATCTTCGATTGTTTTCCCCGCAGAGGGTGAGGTAGGAGTTGAATTGTAGTAATAGTGCCCATGCAATGGAGTGACTAAGTATGCACGTATTTAAGGTTGAGATGATACATATATAAATAATTGAAGGTAACTTCCAAACTGCTACAGGCTCCCGGGGAGGCGGGTGGGCACATGCGAATCTACTGCGACTGATGCCACGAACAGATGTACACTGGGTAAGTGACATTTTCAGTTCGATGGCATCTGTCGCTGTAGATACGCATGTTCTGCATAGACTAGTAAGCAGTTATTTCCCCAAAAGCGGTGGATCAGCCTGTAGGAGTGGAAGTAGTTTGAAATAATGTCCTTAATACGGCTTGACCTACTGTGGCTTGTTGTGCGGAAAACACGTCTACACAGTAGTGCTTGGTGAATGTGTGAGGCGTAGACCATGTGGCTGCCTTACATATTTCTTGCATTGGGATGTTTCCTAGAAAGGCCATGGTAGCACCTTTCTTTCTGGTTGAGTGTGCCCTTGGTGTAATGGGCAGCTGTCGTTTAGCTTTAAGGTAGCAGATTTGGATGCATTTAACTATCCATCTGGCTATACCTTGTTTTGAAATTGGGTTTCCTGCATGAGGTTTTTGAAATGCAATAAAGAGTTGTTTAGTCTTTCTGATGTTCTTTGTTCTGTCAATGTAATACATCAATGCTCTTTTGACATCTAATGTATGTAGTGCCCTTTCAGCTACGGTATCTGGCTGTGGAAAGAACACTGGAAGTTCCACTGTTTGATTTAGATGGAACGGTGAAATAACCTTTGGCAAAAATTTAGGATTGGTCCTTAGGACGACTTTATTTTTGTGTAGTTGTATAAAAGGTTCCTGTATAGTAAACGCCTGAATCTCGCTTACTCTTCTTAGGGAAGTAATGGCGATGAGAAATGCCACCTTCCAGGTTAGGAACTGTATGTCGCAGGAGTGCATGGGTTCAAAAGGTGGACCCATAAGTCTAGTTAGGACAACATTTAGGTTCCATGAAGGAACAGGTAGTGTTCTTGGTGGTATAATTCTCCTAAGGCCCTCCATGAATGCTTTAATGACTGGTATTCTATATAGGGAAGTTGAATAGGTAGTCTGCAGGTATGCAGATATTGCTGCAAGGTGAATCTTAATGGAAGAGAAAGCTAGGTTAGATTTTTGTAAGTGAAGCAAGTAACCCACTACATGTTCTGGAGTTGTGTGTAATGGTTGTATTTGATTAATATGGCAGTAGCAAACAAACCTCTTCCATTTACTTGCATAGCAGTGCCTGGTGGATGGCCTTCTTGCTTGTTTTATGACTTCCATACATTCTTGGGTAAGTTGTAAGTGCCCGAATTCTAGGATTTCAGGAGCCAGATTGCTAGATTCAGCGATGCTGGATCTGGGTGTCTGATCTTTTGGTTGTGCTGTGTCAACAGATCTGGCCTGTTGGGCAATTTGATGTAGGGTACCACTGATAGGTCTAGCAGCGTTGTGTACCAGGGTTGCCTTGCCCAAGTTGGTGCTATCAATATGAGTTTGAGTTTGCTTTGACTGAGTTTGTTTACCAGGTAAGGAAGGAGAGGGAGAGGAGGAAAAGCGTAAGCAAATATCCCTGACCAGTTCATCCATAGGGCATTGCCTTGGGATTGTTTGTGTGGGTACCTGGATGCGAAGTTTTGGCATTTTGCGTTCTCCCTTGTCGCAAACAAGTCTATATGAGGTGTTCCCCAGAGTTTGAAATAAGTGTTCAGAATTTGGGGGTGAATTTCCCATTCGTGGACCTGTTGGTGATCTCGAGAGAGATTGTCTGCGAGTTGATTTTGTATCCCTGGTATAAACTGTGCAATTAGGCGAATTTGGTTGTGAATTGCCCAATGCCAAATTTTTTGTGCTAGCAGGCTTAACTGCGTGGAGTGCGTCCCTCCCTGCTTGTTTAGATAATACATTGTTGTCATGTCTGTTTTGACGAGAATGTATTTGTGAACTATTATTGGTTGGAAAGCTTTTAGTGCTTGAAAAACTGCTAGAAGTTCTAGGTGATTGATATGCAGTTTTGTTTGATGTACGTTCCATTGTCCTTGTATGCTGTGTTGATCGAGGTGTGCTCCCCACCCTGTCATGGAAGCATCTGTTGTTATTACGTATTGTGGCACTGGGTCTTGGAAAGGCCGCCCCTTGTTTAAATTTATGTTGTTCCACCACAGAAGCGAGAGGTAAGTTTGGCGGTCTATTAACACCAGATCTAGAAGGTGACCCTGTGCTTGAGACCACTGTGATGCTAGGCATTGTTGTAAGGGCCTCATGTGCAGTCTTGCGTTTGGGACAATGGCTATGCATGATGACATCATGCCTAGGAGTTGTAATACCATCTTTGCCTGTATCTTTTGTGTTGGATACATGCGTTGTATGATGGTGTTGAAATTTTGAATTCTTTGTGGACTTGGAGTGGCTACTCCCTTTGATGTGTCTATTATGGCTCCTAGGTATTGTTGTACCTTGCGTGGCAGAATTTTGGATTTTGTGAAATTGACGGTGAACCCGAGTTTGAAGAGGGTTTGTATGATTTGATTTGTGTGATTTGAGCACTGTATGAACGAATGGGCCTTGATTAGCCAGTCGTCCAAATATGGGAACACATGTATTTGCTGCCTTCTTATGTGTGCAGCGACTACCGCTAGACATTTGGTAAAGACTCTTGGTGCGGTTGTTAATCCGAAAGGCAGTACCTTGAATTGGTAATGTATTCCTTTGAATACAAACCTTAGGTATTTCCTGTGCGATGGGTGTATTGGTATATGGAAATAAGCATCCTTGAGGTCTAAAGTTGCCATGTAGTCGTGTAGTTTTAGCAATGGCAATACTTCTTGTAGTGTGACCATGTGGAAGTGGTCTGATTTGATGAAAGTGTTCACTACTCTGAGGTCTAGGATTGGTCTCAGCGTTTTGTCCTTCTTTGGTATCAGAAAGTACAGTGAGTAAACTCCTGTGTTTATTTGTGTGTTTGGCACTAATTCGATTGCATTCTTTTGCAATAGTGCCTGCACTTCTATCTCCAGGAGATTGGAATGGTGTGTTGTTAAATTTTGTGCTTTTGGTGGTATGTTTGGAGGGAATTGTAGAAATTCTATGCAATAACCATGTCGGATAATTGCTAGAACCCAAGTGTCTGTAGTGATTTCCTCCCATGCTTTGTAATAATGACCTATTCTTCCCCCCACTGGTGTTGTGTGGAGGGGGTGAGTGACATGTGAGTCATTGTTTAGTAGTAGGGGTTTTGGGGCTTTGAAATCTCCCTCTATTTCTAGGGAATTGCCCTCCTCTATATTGTCCCCGAAAACCTCCTCTATACTGTCCTTGGTAAGTGGACGGTGTTGCTTGTGAGGTGCTGGCTTGTGTGCTTTGACCCCGAAACCCCCCTCGAAAGGGCGTTTTACGGAATGTGCTGTAATTCCCTCTGCTCTGCGGGGAGTAGAGTGCGCCCATGGCTTTGGCAGTGTCCGTATCTTTTTTGAGCTTCTCAATCGCTGTGTCCACTTCTGGACCGAACAGTTCTTTTTCATTAAAAGGCATATTGAGAACTGCTTGTTGAATCTCTGGTTTAAATCCAGACGTTCGGAGCCATGCATGCCTTCTGATAGTTACAGATGTATTAATTGTCCGTGCAGCTGTATCTGCAGCGTCCATGGAGGAACGTATCTGGTTGTTGGAGATGGTCTGTCCCTCCTCAACCACTTGTTTTGCCCTATTTTGGAAGTCCTTGGGCAGATGTTCAATGAGATGTTGCATCTCGTCCCAGTGGGCTCTGTCATAGCGCGCAAGTAGTGCCTGGGAGTTCGCGATGCGCCACTGGTTTGCAGCTTGTGCTGCGACTCTCTTACCAGCTGCATCGAACTTGCGGCTTTCTTTATCTGGGGGTGGTGCATCTCCAGATGTGTGAGAGTTGGCCCTTTTCCTAGCTGCTCCTACAACAACAGAGTCTGGTGGCAGCTGTGTAGTGATGAAAACCGGGTCCGTAGGAGGCGGCTTATACTTTTTTTCCACCCTTGGTGTGATTGCCCTACTTTTGACCGGCTCCTTAAATATGTCTTTTGCGTGCCGGAGCATACCAGGGAGCATAGGCAGGCTTTGGTAGGAGCTGTGGGTGGAGGAGAGTGTGTTGAACAAGAAATCATCCTCGACCTGTTCTGAGTGGAGGCTTACGTTATGAAATTGTGCTGCTCTAGCCACCACCTGAGAGTACGCGGTGCTGTCTTCTGGTGGAGATGGCTTTGTAGGGTATGCCTCCGGGCTGTTATCTGACACTGGGGCGTCGTATAGGTCCCATGCGTCCTGATCTTGGTCACCCTGGCTCATGGTGGTGTGAGCTGGGGAGTGAGATGGAGTTTGTGCTGGTGAAACGTTAATCACGGGCGGAGGAGAGGGTGGTGGCGTAACTCTTTTCACCACTTTTGGTTGTGGTGCTTGTTCCGTCTGGAACTCCAACCTTCTCTTTCTCCTAATGGGGGGGAAGGGTGCTTATTTTTCCTGTCCCCTGCTGAATGAAGATACGCTTTTGCGTATGGTCCACATCAGTTGCTTGCAGCTCTTCCTCAAACCTATGCTTTTGCATTTGGGAGGTTAGCGAGTGCTCTTCTGTATAAGAGCCTGAAGCTGGGTCGCTTGCAGTTTGTTTCGGCGTCAAAACTTTGTCTGCGTGTTTTTTCGGCTCAGAGCTGACTTTTTTCCTTTTCGGGGCCGAAACCTCTCGGCGTCGATCTGTTTCGGTGCCGCTGTCTCGGCGTCGAGCCGTGTCCACACCGGCATCTCGGTGTCGAGGCTTGTCTCCAGCACTTTCTCGGTCCCGAGAAGGCTGCGTGCCGGTGTCTCGACCGGAGTCGGACGATCTCGGCACTGTTTGGGCCTTTTTCGGTGCCGACGGTCGGTCACCGAATTTATGGGTCGAGCCATGGCCTGGTGGCAGTGGCGTCCCCTGAGCCTTGTAAATGTTTCTTTGTGTGGTTTTCGACGTCTTACTCACGGTTTGTGTGTCGTCGAATCCTTCGGAGTCTGAGTCTTGGATCGAGAAGGTACCTTCTTCTTCCTGTTCCTCGAACTCCCGTTGGGCTGTCGGTGCGGACGCCATTTGAAGTCTTCTGGCTCGACGGTCTCGGAGTGTTTTTCGGGACCGGAACGCACGACAGGCCTCGCAGGTGTCTTCGCTGTGCTCAGGTGACAGGCACAGGTTGCAGACCAAGTGTTGGTCTGTGTAAGGGTACTTATTGTGGCATTTGGGGCAGAAACGGAACGGGGTCCGTTCCATCGGCGTTCTTCAGCACGCGGTCGGGCCGACCAGGCCCCGACGGAGGATCGAAAAACTACCCCGAAGGGCACCGGAGCTCTTCGATCTTCGATGCGGTGTGGAATGTAAGTACGCCGATCCCGAACACAACAATACCGACGAAAATCTTCCGAAATTAGCTAATTTTCCGTTCCGAAACTCGGAGCGACAGGAACACGTCCGAACCCGATGGCGGAAAAAAAACAATCGAAGATGGAGTCGACGCCCATGCGCAATGGAGACAAAAGGAGGAGTCACTCGGTCCCGTGACTCGAAAGACTTCTTCGAAGAAAAACAACTTGTAACACTCCGGCCCAACACCAGATGGCGAGCTATTGCAGAACATGCGTATCTACAGCGACAGATGCCATCGAACACTGGTTTCCCCTGGCCAATACCTGACTGGAAAAACTTACACAGTCACCAACGCTGACAATCAAAGAAAAGTACATCCCATGGCAATGGTTACTTTAGAATGGGGAGGGGTCAATGGCCTGAAACAGGTGGTGGTCTCCTCAAATATCCCAGTGGACTGTCTGCTTGGAAATGACCTGGAGTCCTCAGCATGGGCTGAGGTAGAACTAAAAACCCATGCAGCAATGCTGGGTATCCCTGAACTGGTGTGTGTGAAAACAAGAGCACAGTGCAAGGCACAGGGTGAACAAGTAGAGCTGGAGTCTGGAAGAATGGCCCAGCCTACCAAGAGAACAGGAAAGTCAGTTGGGAAACCAACTACAACACAGCAAAAGAAAGGGAACCTCTCTTCTCAGGAAGAAGTTCTGCCCTCGGAGGGAACTGAGCCTTTGGAGCTTGAACCTTATCAGGTTGAGCTCTTAGGCCCAGGGGGACCCTCAAGGGAGGAGCTGTGTAAGGGACAAGAAACCTGTCCCTCTCTTGAAGGCCTTAGGCAGCAAGCTGCTGAAGAGTCCAAAGGCAAGAAAAATGGAACACATAGGGTCTATTGGGAAGATGGACTCCTGTACACTGAGGCCAGAGACCCCAAACCTGGTGCCACTAGGAGAGTGGTAGTGCCTCAGCTGTTCAGGAAGTTCATCCTAACATTGGCCCATGACATTCCCCTTGCTGGACATTTGGGACAAACCAAGACGTGGGAGAGGTTAGTCAACCACTTCTACTGGCCCAATATGTCCAACATGGTTAAGGAGTTTTGCCTCTCCTGCCCCACCTGTCAAGCCAGTGGTAAGACAGGTGGGCATCCAAAGGCCCCCCTCATTCCACTTCCAGTGGTGGGGGTTCCCTTTGAAAGAGTGGGTGTGGACATAGTTGGTCCACTAGAACCTCCCACAGCCTCAGGAAATATGTATATCCTGGTAGTAGTGGATCATGCTACCAGGTATCCTGAAGCTATTCCCCTTAGGTCGACTACTGCCCCTGCAGTAGCCAAGGCCCTCATTGGTATCTTTACCAGAGTGGGTTTCCCTAAGGAGGTGGTGTCTGACAGAGGTACCAACTTCATGTCAGCATACCTAAAGCACATGTGGAATGAGTGTGGAGTGACTTATAAATTCACTACACCATACCATCCACAAACTAATGGCTTGGTTGAGAGATTCAACAAGACATTAAAAGGCATGATCATGGGGCTCCCAGAAAAACTCAAAAGGAGATGGGATGTCCTCTTGCCATGTCTGCTTTTCACTTACAGAGAGGTGCCACAGAAGGGAGTAGGATTCTCACCCTTTGAACTTCTGTTTGGTCATCCTGTAAGGGGACCACTTGCCCTTGTTAAAGAAGGCTGGGAGAGACCTCTCCATGAGCCTAAACAGGACATAGTGGACTATGTACTTGGCCTTCGCTCTAGAATGGCAGAGTACATGGAAAAGGCAACCAAAAACCTTGAGGCCAGCCAACAGCTCCAGAAGTTTTGGTATGACCAAAAGGCTGCACTGGTTGAGTTCCAACCAGGGCAGAAAGTCTGGGTTCTGGAGCCTGTGGCTCCCAGGGCACTCCAGGACAAATGGAGTGGCCCTTACCCAGTGCTAGAGAGGAAGAGTCAGGTCACCTACCTGGTGGACCTGGGCACAAGCAGGAGCCCCAAGAGGGTGATCCATGTGAACCGCCTTAAGCTCTTCCATGACAGGGCTGATGTGAATCTGTTGATGGTAACAGATGAGGATCAGGAGGCAGAGAGTGAACCTCTCCCTGATCTTCTGTCATCAGACCCAAAAGATGGCACAGTAGATGGAGTGATCTACTCAGACACCCTCTCTGGCCAACAGCAAGCTGATTGTAGGAGAGTCCTACAACAGTTTCCTGAACTCTTCTCCTTAACCCCTGGTCAGACACACCTGTGTACCCATGATGTGGACACAGGAGACAGCATGCCTGTCAAAAACAAAATCTTTAGACAGTCTGACCATGTTAAGGAAAGCATCAAGGTGGAAGTCCACAAGATGCTGGAATTGGGAGTAATTGAGCGCTCTGACAGCCCCTGGGCTAGCCCAGTGGTCTTAGTCCCCAAACCTCACACCAAAGATGGAAAGAAAGAGATGAGGTTTTGTGTGGACTACAGAGGGCTCAATTCTGTCACCAAGACAGATGCTCATCCAATTCCAAGAGCTGATGAGCTCATAGACAAATTAGGTGCTGCCAAATTCCTAAGTACCTTTGACTTGACAGCAGGGTACTGGCAAATAAAAATGGCACCTGGAGCCAAAGAGAAAACAGCATTCTCCACACCTGATGGGCATTATCAGTTTACTGTTATGCCCTTTGGTTTAAAGAATGCCCCTGCCACCTTCCAAAGGTTGGTGAATCAAGTCCTTGCTGGCTTGGAGTCCTTTAGCACAGCTTATCTTGATGATATTGCTGTCTTTAGCTCCACCTGGCAGGATCACCTGGTCCACCTGAAGAAGGTTTTGAAGGCTCTGCAATCTGCAGGCCTCTCTATCAAGGCATCCAAATGCCAGATAGGGCAGGGAAGAAAATTAGTTACTTACCTGTAACTGCAGTTCTCCAGTATTGGTATCTTTCATAGATTCACATGCTTGAATCATCCCCGTCGTCGAGGTGGGAGCCTCACGGTAAATTTAAATATATAAAAAGCAGTAAGTCAGTAAAAATAAAACCAGTAGGCCCAAGTAGGCCTCATAAGGTATTTTACAGTCTATCCACTTTGTTTTGTGAAAAGACCCAAACTTGAGTATCAACCAATCAGGATTCAGCCCCTCCCAAACACTCCCAACAGAGGCTGAATTCCCTCAGATTTTCTATTAGGAGTGTGAAGTTTAATATCCGTATAATAGGGGAGCCTCTGAGGGGAGGAGGGTGGGCCGCATGTGAATCTATGAAAGATACCAATACTGGAGAACTGCAGTTACAGGTAAGTAACTAATTTTCTTCTCCAGCATTGGATCTTTCATAGATTCACATGCTTGAATCCGAGTAACGAGCAGTAATGTTTTCTTACTTACTGAATTACATTGACTGTAATTCCATCGTAATTCTATACGTGATGTGATTCACATTAGTTCAGTTTTAAATGTGCACTTACATATAATTATATTTATATTCACAAACATACGAATATAAAAGCAATAAAATGTGTGTGGCAAGAAATCCTGACACAGTTTATGCTATTATTATGGAGAATACGACACGTTAAACAGTAGAAGAAAATGAACCATTAATGACCATACCTCGAGTGTGGTGGTGGGATGTGTAAGAGGCTCACCTTAACGAAATAGATGCCTCAGCACTGCTTGTCCCACTGCTGTATCGACCTGGTTTGTCTCCTCTAAACAGTAATGTCTTGTAAATGTGTGTTGGCTGGACCATGTTGCTGCTCTACAGATGCTATGTAGTGGTACACCTGCAAAGAGTGCCGCTGAAGTGGCTACCGATCTTGTAGAGTGGGCTCTCACCTTGGTGTGGAGCGGCTTTCCTGCTTTTGAATGGCAGAATTGAATCGCCAGGCCAATCCATCTTGCTAAAGTTTGTTTGGACACCGCGTGTCCCTTCTTTGTTCCGCCGAACGCTACAAATAATTGATCCGACTGGCGGATGGCGTGAGTTTTCTGTAGATAAAACTTTAAACATCTTTTAATATCGAGAGAATGTAATGTTCTTTCCGCCACTGTTTGCGGATTTGGAAAAAAGGTTTTTAAGATGACTGGTTCATTTAAATGAAATGTTGAGGGAACTTTCGGAATGAATTTAGGATTTGTCCGCAGGATGACACCTGAGTTTGTAAACTGGAGGAACGGCTGTTTGATGGTGAAAGCCTGAATGTCACTGACTCTCTTTGCCGAAGTAAGAGCTAACAGTAACGCTGTTTTCCATGCCAGGAATTTTAGGTCAGCCTTGTGGATCGGCTCAAAAGGAGCTTTCATGAGTTGCATCAACACAACATTCAATGACCATAGAGGCGGGGGTTTCCTAATTGGCGGGAAGACCCGAAAAAGGCCCTTCATAAATTGTTTGACAATTCTTGTGGAACACAAAGAGAGTCTATCTGGTGATCTGCGGTATCTGGAGATTGCTGCCAGATGTACCCGTATGGAAGAATATGCAAGTCCTGATTTTGCCAGGAGCAGGAGATATGGAAGTATCTGTTCCGGAGTAGAAGATAAAGGATGTATATTTTCCGCTGCACACCAAACACAAAACCGTTTCCATTTAAGTCTATAGGTTTTGTTGGTAGTGTCAGCTCTAGCTTTTGCTAAGATGTCTCTACACTCTGGGGAGATTTTGAGATTTAAGTATTCATTGTGTTCAGGAGCCAAGCCGACAAATGAAGAGACGACGGATGTGGGTGTGTGACTTGTCCCTGGTGCATCGTTAAAAGAGTCGGACTCTGTCTGAGTGGTAGATGTGGTCGTTCGGAGAGCATGAGGAGCTCCGTATACCATATTTGTCTGGGCCATCTGGGAGCTATGAGTAGAAGTCGACACCCCTCCGTCTTCATTTTTCTGATGACTCTCGGAATGAGCGGGATCGGAGGAAAAGCGTAGGCATAAACTCCTGACCATCTCATCGAAAACGCATTCCCCCACGAATCTTTTTGGGGAAGCCAACTTGCGTAGAACTGGCATTTCTTGTTCTCGAGAGTGGCAAATAGGTCTAAGTTTGGTTTGCCCCATAATAGAAACAGGCCATTGAGAGTTTTCTGGTCTAGCTCCCACTCGTGATAAGGAATTACTGTCCTGCTCAAGGTGTCTGCTAGAACATTGATCTGTCCTGGCACATGCTCCGCTTTTAGTGAAATATTGTGTTTGATGGCCCATGTCCAAATTTGTTGGGCTAGCTGAGAGAGTTGTAGGGACCTTGTGCCTCCTTGCTTGTTTAGATAAAACATGCTGGTCATGTTGTCCGTCCGGATTAAGACGCTTGAACATTGTATCTTTGGCAAGAAAGCTTTTAGAGCTAAGTGTATTGCTTTGAGTTCTAGATAATTGATGTGGAGCTGGCTCTCTTGCTGATTCCAGATTCCGCTGATTTGCAGGTCCTGGCAATGTGCACCCCATCCTTCGAGAGAGGCATCCGTTGTTACTATGTAACTTGGTGTTTGAAGAAGAAAAGACAGCCCTTTTGAGAAATTGGTTGGAGTCGCCCACCACCTCATAGTGTTCTTCATTAGAGGCGTTATGCGAATCTTGTCTTCGAAGGAGCCGAGGACCTGTGTCCATTGTATGTCCAATTGCTCTTGTAGGGGTCGCATATGGAGCCTGCAATCTGGGACTAGCGGAATGCACGATGATATCATTCCGAGCAATGATTTGTAGATGCGGACTGAAACGAACTTTTTTCTGGATAGGTTGTTTGCCAACGAGGTCAACTTTTGTTTCCTCTCGTGTGATGGGTACGCTTTGCTGCGTACTGTGTCCAAAATTGCTCCCAAGAAACTCAATTCTTGTTTGGGGTATATCTGAGATTTCTGGTAGTTGACTACAAACCCCAGGCTGTGTAACAAATGAAGGCAATAGGAAATATGATTTGTTACTTGGAATTTTGAGGGTGCCTTTATAAGCCAGTCGTCCAGGTAAGGGAAGACCTGGATACCTGCCTGGCGAAGATGTGCTGCTACTGGAGCTAGCATTTTTGTGAAGATTCTGGGGGCTGATTTGAGACCGAATGGTAGAACCCGGAATTGGAGGTGCATACTTCCTACCCTGAACCTTAAAAATTTGCGATGGTTGCGATATATGGGGATATGAAAATAAGCATCCTGGAGGTCTAGGGATGCCATCCAATCGCCCGTGTTTAAGAGACGCAGGACATCCTGCAACGTTACCATCCTGAACGATTGTTTCTTTAGAAACTTGTTTAGTGCTCTCAAGTCCAGGATGGGGCGCCAGTCTCCTGAGGGTTTCTTGAGAAGGAAAAACCGGGAATAGAATCCCTTGTTCCTTTGAGATAAAGGGACTGGTTCTATTGCTCCTTTTGTTAGCATTATCCTTACTTCCCTGAGAAGTTGGCTCAACCTCAGAGGCGGTGTACCCGATGGAGGGACACTCGGTGGTGTTTGGATGAATTCCAGAGTATGACCTCTGGTCACCACATCTAGTACCCATCTGTCCGATGTTATAGCCTTCCACTTGGGGAAATAAGAATTGATGCGACCTCCGACCTTCAATATTGATTGGGGAGGTGTTGAGATTATCCGCTGGTCATTGCTTTCTGCCTGTATCTCTTGCTCGGGCAGCTCCTCTTCCTCTAGCCGGATGTTTGTAAGCTGCGGCTGGTGGTAATCGATAATGCTGCTGTTGTTGATGGTGCTGATGTCCTGGTCCTGTGGAGGAAGATGTATATTGTGACCTGTATTGTTGGTATCCACCTCGAAATGAGTAATTACCTCTACCCCTTGCTCCACGAAAAGGTAGTTTTTTATATTGCAGGGTACCTAGGGATTTTGCCGTATCGGTATCCGTCTTGATAGCCTGCAGCATATCATCGACATGTTTGCCAAACAAACTCTCTCCATCGAAGGGCATGTCGAGAACACGAGTCTGGACTTCTGGTCTGAATGAAGTAGCTTTAAGCCACCCTTGTCTGCGCAGGACTGCTGCTCCAGCTAATTGTCGAAAGCCAGTGAGGGAAATATCTATTGCACTGTCTATTATCTCTGCGGAAACCCTTTCTCCCTCCTGCAAGACCTTTTTAGCTTCCACCTTGATATCTTCTGGCAGTGAATCTACAAAAACGGACATGTCTGCCCACATCTGCCGATCGTACCTTCCCAGGATGGCGAGGGAATTTGCCGCCTTGACCGTTACTGCAGCAACCGAGGAGAATTTCTTACCGATATTGTCTAGTCTCCTTCCCTCTTTGTCTGGGGGAGACGCAATAGGTGTAGAGGGGTTTTTGGATCGTCGTTGAGCCGCCTGTGATATAACCGAGTCAGGTTTCGGTTGTGAGACTAAACAGGCCGGAGAATCATCTGGGGCCTTGTATTTTTTCTCTAGCCTTGGCATTTGTGAAGGCACTGTTGCCGGGTTTTTCATTGCCTTCAAACCCTCCTGCCACAAGAAATCCACAATAGGTATGGCTCTTACAGATCTCTTTGATGGCTCTTTAAAGTCATACAAAAAACACTCAGTTTCATGGGAAACAATTTCCAGACCAAAACGTTTCGCCGCTCTCTCTATGATATTATGGAAACCTCCTATGTCTTCTGGAGGAGAATCCACTGGAGCTGCTGGAGGTGGAGATGGTGTGGGAACGAGATAGTCGTCCCATTCACTAGCCGCTGAATCTGCTAGCTCGCCCTCTTCCCTTTCGTCGTCCGACGAGAGGTAAGCTTCCGGAGCTTGGCTAGTTACAGGTCTACTAGCCTGTGGCGTTTCGGAAACATTAGTAGTTTGAGCTTGCTGGTAACTCTGAGGTCTAGGTGGCGTGGACTGAGTTGACGGTGGGAACCTTTTATAGTAGTCCTTCAACATATGTTGTAAATCTGTCACTAATGTGCTAGGCATAGCTAGAGGCGATGGTTGGTTTGCCTGTGGATAAGATGTTGAAGCATAACTATGCTGGTAATGTTGATCCTCTTCTTCATCAAACTCTTGACATTTGACATTTAGTTGGGACGGGCTACTAGCTGCCCCAAACATGCCTTGAACGTCATCATCCTCATCGTCTAAAAGATGTTGCGGTGGGTATGGCAGCACCTTACTTGGTGATGTATGCATCGGCAAAATGTCAGATGGCTTGTCCCCTATATTAATAAGGGAAAGGGGTAAGAATCTGGTGGAGTCCTCATGATGGTATGAGGAATGAGCTGGTGAAATGTCCAAAGGTTTGTAAACTGTTAATGCTGTGGTGATCGTAGGATCCATCGTCGACGGTTCCCTCGTCGACGGCTCCCTCGTCGACGGCTCCCTCGTCGACGGCTCCCTCGTCGACGGCTCCCTCGTCGACGGTACTGTCGTCAACTGTACTGTCGTCGACGGGTCTCTCGTCGACGGGTCTCTCGTCGACGCTTCCGTCCATGACTGCGTCTTTTCCTTAGTCGACGGTCCCTTCGTCGACGGGTATTTTAGCGACGACGGTCGCTTCGCCGACGTAGTTTGCGTAGATGGGAGTGCCCTGGATGATTTGTGAACCCAGGAGGCCTCCGCTGTCGACGATGTGGTTGCCGACGAAGCTCTTTTGAAGATTTTTGCAGTAATAATCGTCGTCGATGACAAAGGCGACGACGTCATAATCATCGGTGAGGATGGTGTTGTGAACGTCGACGATACCGTGGTCGCTGTTACCGTCGACACTGTCGTCGACGGGGCGGTCGTCGACGGTTGTTTTTTCACCAAAAAGAGTTTTTCTGACTCTATTTGTGGTGACAGAGACAGGGATGGTTTCTTTGAGGTGCTTTTCCGGTGTAACGGCGTAGTAGGTTCTGAATGAACCTTTTTTGGTCCATGTTTAACTGCCTCTTCAGTTAAGACTTGTTTAGTCTTTTTGTGCATTTTTGTTGGTGGTTCATTCGCACCTCTATCTCTCTCACCTGTTCTTTTCTGAGGGCGAGAAGTTTGTGGTGACTCTTCGCTGTCTGATGAAGGATGCTCTAAGGCTTTCTGTTTTTGCAGCCATAAGAGAAGTCTACCCTCTCGGTCTTTGAGGGTTTTTTGACTAAAGGTGCGACAGATTTTGCAGTCTCTCACCTTATGGTCTGGATGAAGGCAGTAAATACACTTCTTGTGGGGGTCATCAATATGTAGTCTCTTCTTCCCACAGTTGTCACAGTCTCTGAACAGACCCTTCTTTGCCTTTTCAGACATAGTAAAGTTGTAACTAGTTTCCTGAGAGAAAAAACAATCTTCAGTCAGAAAATAGGAAAAAAACTGAGCAGAGCTCAGGGAGACTCCCTTCACACGACGTGCGGTAGAAAATCTGAGGGAATTCAGCCTCTGTTGGGAGTGTTTGGGAGGGGCTGAATCCTGATTGGTTGATACTCAAGTTTGGGTCTTTTCACAAAACAAAGTGGATAGACTGTAAAATACCTTATGAGGCCTACTTGGGCCTACTGGTTTTATTTTTACTGACTTACTGCTTTTTATATATTTAAATTTACCGTGAGGCTCCCACCTCGACGACGGGGATGATTCAAGCATGTGAATCTATGAAAGATCCAATGCTGGAGAACTGTGGTTTACTTGGGCCACCTTGTAGGTGGAGGCCAAGTTCAGCCACTCCAACCCAAGATCCAGACTATTCTGGACTGGGTAGCTCCAAAAACCCAGACTCAAGTCAGGGCATTCCTTGGCTTGACTGGGTATTACAGGAGGTTTGTGAAGGGATATGGATCCATTGTGACAGCCCTCACTGAACTCACCTCCAAGAAAATGCCCAAGAAAGTGAACTGGACTGTGGAATGCCAACAGGCCTTTGACACCCTGAAACAAGCAATGTGCTCAGCACCAGTTCTAAAAGCTCCAGATTATTCTAAGCAGTTCATTGTGCAGACAGATGCCTCTGAACATGGGATAGGGGCAGTTTTGTCCCAAACAAATGATGATGGCCTTGACCAGCCTGTTGCTTTCATTAGCAGGAGGTTACTCCCCAGGGAGCAGCGTTGGAGTGCCATTGAGAGGGAGGCCTTTGCTGTGGTTTGGTCCCTGAAGAAGCTGAGACCATACCTCTTTGGGACTCACTTCCTAGTTCAAACTGACCACAGACCTCTCAAATGGCTGATGCAAATGAAAGGTGAAAATCCTAAACTGTTGAGGTGGTCCATCTCCCTACAGGGAATGGACTTTATAGTGGAACACAGACCTGGGACTGCCCATGCCAATGCAGATGGCCTTTCCAGGTTCTTCCACTTAGAAAATGAAGACTCTCTTGGGAAAGGTTAGTCTCATCCTCTTTCGTTTGGGGGGGGGGTTGTGTAAGGAAATGCCTCCTTGGCATGGTTGCCCCCTGACTTTTTGCCTTTGCTGATGCTATGTTTACAATTGAAAGTGTGCTGAGGCCTGCTAACCAGGCCCCAGCACCAGTGTTCTTTCCCTAACCTGTACTTTTGTATCCACAATTGGCAGACCCTGGCATCCAGATAAGTCCCTTGTAACTGGTACTTCTAGTACCAAGGGCCCTGATGCCAAGGAAGGTCTCTAAGGGCTGCAGCATGTCTTATGCCACCCTGGAGACCTCTCACTCAGCACAGACACACTGCTTGCCAGCTTGTGTGTGCTAGTGAGGACAAAACGAGTAAGTCGACATGGCACTCCCCTCAGGGTGCCATGCCAGCCTCTCACTGCCTATGCAGTATAGGTAAGACACCCCTCTAGCAGGCCTTACAGCCCTAAGGCAGGGTGCACTATACCATAGGTGAGGGTACCAGTGCCTGAGCATGGTACCCCTACAGTGTCTAAACAAAACCTTAGACATTGTAAGTGCAGGGTAGCCATAAGAGTATATGGTCTGGGAGTCGGTCAAACACGAACTCCACAGCACCATAATGGCTACACTGAAAACTGGGAAGTTTGGTATCAAACTTCTCAGCACAATAAATGCACACTGATGCCAGTGTACATTTTATTGTAAAATACACCACAGAGGGCACCTTAGAGGTGCCCCCTGAAACTTAACCGACTGTCTGTGTAGGCTGACTAGTTCCAGCAGCCTGCCACACCAGAGACATGTTGCTGGCCCCATGGGGAGAGTGCCTTTGTCACTCTGAGGCCAGTAACAAAGCCTGCACTGGGTGGAGATGCTAACACCTCCCCCAGGCAGGAGCTGTGACACCTGGCGGTGAGCCTCAAAGGCTCACCCCTTTGTCACAGCCCAGCAGGGCACTCCAGCTTAGTGGAGTTGCCCGCCCCCTCCGGCCACGGCCCCCACTTTTGGCGGCAAGGCTGGAGGGAACAAAGAAAGCAACAAGGAGGAGTCACTGGCCAGTCAGGACAGCCCCTAAGGTGTCCTGAGCTGAGGTGACTAACTTTTAGAAATCCTCCATCTTGCAGATGGAGGATTTCCCCAATAGGGTTAGGATTGTGACCCCCTCCCCTTGGGAAGAGGCACAAAGAGGGTGTACCCACCCTCAGGGCTAGTAGCCATTGGCTACTAACCCCCCAGACCTAAACACGCCCTTAAATTTAGTATTTAAGGGCTACCCTGAACCCTAGAAGATTAGATTCCTGCAACTACAAGAAGAAGGACTGCCTAGCTGAAAACCCCTGCAGAGGAAGACCAGAAGACGACAACTGCCTTGGCTCCAGAAACTCACCGGCCTGTCTCCTGCCTTCCAAAGATCCTGCTCCAGCGACGCCTTCCAAAGGGACCAGCGACCTCGACATCCTCTGAGGACTGCCCCTGCTTCGAAAAGACAAGAAACTCCCGAGGACAGCGGACCTGCTCCAAGAAAAGCTGCAACTTTGTTTCCAGCAGCTTTAAAGAACCCTGCAAGCTCCCCGCAAGAAGCGTGAGACTTGCAACACTGCACCCGGCGACCCCGACTCGGCTGGTGGCGATCCAACACCTCAGGAGGGACCCCAGGACTACTCTAAGACTGTGAGTACCAAAACCTGTCCCCCCTGAGCCCCCACAGCGCCGCCTGCAGAGGGAATCCCGAGGCTTCCCCTGACCGCGACTCTTTGAATCCTAAGTCCCGACACCTGGGAGAGACCCTGCACCCGCAGCCCCCAGGACCTGAAGGACCGGACTTTCACTGGAGGAGTGACCCCCAGGAGTCCCTCTCCCTTGATCAAGTGGAGGTTTCCCCGAGGAACCCCCCCCTTGCCTGCCTGCAGCGCTGAAGAGATCCCTAGATCTCCCATTGACTTCCATTACAAACCCGACGCTTGTTTCTACACTGCACCCGGCCGCCCCCGCGCTGCTGAGAGTGAAATTTCTGTGTGGACTTGTGTCCCTCCCGGTGCCCTACAAAACCCCCCTGGTCTGCCCTCCGAAGACGCGGGTACTTACCTGCAAACAGACCGGAACCGGGGCACCCCCTTCTCTCCATTCTAGCCTATGTGTTTTGGGCACCACTTTGAACTCTGCACCTGACCGGCCCTGAGCTGCTGGTGTGGTGACTTTGGGGTTGCTCTGAACCCCCAACGGTGGGCTACCTTGGACCAAGAACTAAGCCCTGTAAGTGTCTTACTTACCTGGTTAACCTAACAAATACTTACCTCCCCTAGGAACTGTGAAAATTGCACTGTGTCCACTTTTAAAACAGCTATTTGTGAATAACTTGAAAAGTATACATGCAATTTTGATGATTTGAAGTTCCTAAAGTACTTACCTGCAATACCTTTCGAATGAGATATTACATGTAGAATTTGAACCTGTGGTTCTTAAAATAAACTAAGAAAAGATATTTTTCTATACAAAAACCTATTGGCTGGATTTGTCTCTGAGTGTGTGTACCTCATTTATTGTCTATGTGTATGTACAACAAATGCTTAACACTACTCCTTGGATAAGCCTACTGCTCGACCACACTACCACAAAATAGAGCATTAGTATTATCTCTTTTTGCCACTATCTTACCTCTAAGGGGAACCCTTGGACTCTGTGCATGCTATTCCTTACTTTGAAATAGCACATACAGAGCCAACTTCCTACACCTGGTAAAACTAACAAAAACTTACCTCCCCCAGGAACTGTGAAAATTGCACTGTGTCCACTTTTTAAATAGCTATTTGTGAATAACTTGAAAAGTATACATGCAATTGAAATGATTCAAAGTTCCTAATGTACTTACCTGCAATACCTTTCAAACAAAATATTACATGTTAAATTTGAACCTGTGGTTCTTAAAATAAACTAAGAAAAGATATTTTTCTATACAAAACCTATTGGCTGGATTTGTCTCTGAGTGTGTGTACCTCATTTATTGTCTATGTGTATGTACAACAAATGCTTAACACTACTCCTTGGTTAAGCCTACTGCTCGACCACACTACCACAAAATAGAGCATTAGTATTATCTCTTTTTACCACTATTTTACCTCTAAGGGGAACCCTTGGACTCTGTGCATACTATTCCTTACTTTGAAATAGCACATACAGAGCCAACTTCCTACATTGGTGGATCAGCGGTGGGATACAAGACTTTGCATTTGCTGGACTACTCAGCCAATACCTGATCACACGACAAATTCCAAAATTGTCATTAGAAATTCATTTTTGCAATTTGAAAAGTTTTCTAAATTCTTAAAAGACCTGCTAGGGCCTTGTGTTAGATCCTGTTTAGCATTTCTTTTAGAGTTTAAAAGTTTGTAAAAGTTTGAATTAGATTCTAGAACCAGTCTTAGATTCTTAAAAAGTATTCCAACTTTTAGAAGCAAAATGTCTAGCACAGATGTGACTGTGGTGGAACTCGACACCACAACTTACCTCCATCTACAGATGAGAGAGCTAAGGTCACTCTGTAAACTAAAGAAAATAGCAATGGGCCCCAATCCTACCAAAGTACAGCTCCAGGAGCTTTTGGCAGAGTTTGAAAAGGCCAACCCCTCTGAGGATGGCAACTCAGAGGATGAAGATAGTGACTTGGGGGGAAATTCCCCCCCTCCAGTCCTACTTAGGGAGAGCAGGGCTTCTCAAGCCCTGACTCCACAAATAATAGTCAGAGATGCTGGTTCTCTCACAGGAGGGACCAACAACTCTGAAATCACTGAGGATAACTCCAGTGAAGAGGACATCCAGTTAGCCAGGATGGCCAAAAGATTGGCTTTGGAAAGACAGATCCTAGCCATAGAGAGGGAAAGACAAGAGATGGGCCTAGGACCCATCAATGGTGGCAGCAACATAAATAGGGTCAGAGATTCTCCTGACATGTTGAAAATCCCTAAAGGGATTGTAACTAAATATGAAGATGGTGATGACATCACCAAATGGTTCACAGCTTTTGAGAGGGCTTGTGTAACCAGAAAAGTGAACAGATCTCACTGGGGTGCTCTCCTTTGGGAAATGTTCACAGGAAAGTGTAGGGATAGACTCCTCACACTCTCTGGAAAATATGCAGAATCTTATGACCTCATGAAGGGTACCCTGATTGAGGGCTTTGGATTCTCCACTGAGGAGTATAGGATTAGATTCAGGGGGGCTCAAAAATCCTCGAGCCAGACCTGGGTTGACTTTGTAGACTACTCAGTAAAAACACTAGATGGTTGGATTCAAGGCAGTGGTGTAAGTAATTATGATGGGCTGTACAATTTATTTGTGAAAGAACACCTGTTAAGTAATTGTTTCAATGATAAACTGCATCAGCATCTGGTAGACCTAGGACCAATTTCTCCCCAAGAATTGGGAAAGAAGGCGGACCATTGGGTCAAGACTAGGGTGTCCAAAACTTCCACAGGGGGTGACCAAAAGAAAGGGGTCACAAAACCTCCCCAGGGGAAAGGTGGTGAGACAGCCAAAAATAAAAATAGTAAAGAGTCTTCTACAGGCCCCCAAAAACCTGCACAGGAGGGTGGGCCCAGAGCCTCTTCACAAAACAATCCTGGTGTAGGAAGTTGGCTCTGTATGTGCTATTTCAAAGTAAGGAATAGCATGCACAGAGTCCAAGGGTTCCCCTTAGAGGTAAAATAGTGGTAAAAAGATAATACTAATGCTCTATTTTGTGGTAGTGTGGTCGAGCAGTAGGCTTATCCAAGGAGTAGTGTTAAGCATTTGTTGTACATACACATAGACAATAAATGAGGTACACACACTCAGAGACAAATCCAGCCAATAGGTTTTTGTATAGAAAAATATCTTTTCTTAGTTTATTTTAAGAACCACAGGTTCAAATTCTACATGTAATATCTCATTCGAAAGGTATTGCAGGTAAGTACTTTAGGAACTTCAAATCATAAAAATTGCATGTATACTTTACAAGTTATTGATAAATAGCTGTTTTAAAAGTGGACACTTAGTGCAATTTTCACAGTTCCTGGGGGAGGTAAGTTTTTGTTAGTTTTACCAGGTAAGTACGACACTTACAGGGTTCAGTTCTTGGTCCAAGGTAGCCCACCGTTGGGGGTTCAGAGCAACCCCAAAGTCACCACACCAGCAGCTCAGGGCCGGTCAGGTGCAGAGTTCAAAGTGGTGCCCAAAACACATAGGCTAGAATGGAGAGAAGGGGGTGCCCCGGTTCCGGTCTGCTTGCAGGTAAGTACCCGCGTCTTCGGAGGGCAGACCAGGGGGGTTTTGTAGGGCACCGGGGGGGACACAAGCCCACACAGAAATTTCACCCTCAGCAGCGCGGGGGCGGCCGGGTGCAGTGTAGAAACAGGCGTCGGGTTTTCAATGTTAGTCTATGAGAGATCTCGGGATCTCTTCAGCGCTGCAGGCAGGCAAGGGGGGGATTCCTCGGGGAAACCTCCACTTGGGCAAGGGAGAGGGACTCCTGGGGGTCACTTCTCCAGTGAAAGTCCGGTCCTTCAGGTCCTGGGGGCTGCGGGTGCAGGGTCTCTCCCAGGCGTCGGGACTTTAGGTTCAAAGAGTCGCGGTCAGGGGAAGCCTCGGGATTCCCTCTGCAGGCGGCGCTGTGGGGGCTCAGGGGGGACAGGTTTTGGTACTCACAGTATCAGAGTAGTCCTGGGGTCCCTCCTGAGGTGTTGGATCGCCACCAGCCGAGTCGGGGTCGCCGGGTGCAGTGTTGCAAGTCTCACGCTTCTTGCGGGGAGCTTGCAGGGTTCTTTAAAGCTGCTGGAAACAAAGTTGCAGCTTTTCTTGGAGCAGGTCCGCTGTCCTCGGGAGTTTCTTGTCTTTTCGAAGCAGGGGCAGTCCTCAGAGGATGTCGAGGTCGCTGGTCCCTTTGGAAGGCGTCGCTGGAGCAGGATCTTTGGAAGGCAGGAGACAGGCCGGTGAGTTTCTGGAGCCAAGGCAGTTGTCGTCTTCTGGTCTTCCGCTGCAGGGGTTTTTCAGCTGGGCAGTCCTTCTTCTTGTAGTTGCAGGAATCTAATTTTCTAGGGTTCAGGGTAGCCCTTAAATACTAAATTTAAGGGCGTGTTTAGGTCTGGGGGGTTAGTAGCCAATGGCTACTAGCCCTGAGGGTGGGTACACCCTCTTTGTGCCTCCTCCCAAGGGGAGGGGGTCACAATCCTAACCCTATTGGGGGAATCCTCCATCTGCAAGATGGAGGATTTCTAAAAGTTAGAGTCACTTCAGCTCAGGACACCTTAGGGGCTGTCCTGACTGGCCAGTGACTCCTCTTGTTTTTCTCATTATTTTCTCCGGCCTTGCCGCCAAAAGTGGGGCCTGGCCGGAGGGGGGCGGGCAACTCCACTAGCTGGAGTGTCCTGCTGGGTTGGCACAAAGGAGGTGAGCCTTTGAGGCTCACCGCCAGGTGTGACAATTCCTGCCTGGGGGAGGTGTTAGCATCTCCACCCAGTGCAGGCTTTGTTACTGGCCTCAGAGTGACAAAGGCACTCTCCCCATGGGGCCAGCAACATGTCTCGGTTTGTGGCAGGCTGCTAAAACTAGTCAGCCTACACAGATAGTCGGTTAAGTTTCAGGGGGCACCTCTAAGGTGCCCTCTGTGGTGTATTTTACAATAAAATGTACACTGGCATCAGTGTGCATTTATTGTGCTGAGACGTTTGATACCAAACTTCCCAGTTTTCAGTGTAGCCATTATGGTGCTGTGGAGTTCGTGTAAAACAGACTCCCAGACCATATACTCTTATGGCTACCCTGCACTTACAATGTCTAAGGTTTTGCTTAGACACTGTAGGGGCACAGTGCTCATGCACTGGTACCCTCACCTATGGTATAGTGCACCCTGCCTTAGGGCTGTAAGGCCTGCTAGAGGGGTGTCTTACCTATACTGTATAGGCAGTGAGAGGCTGGCATGGCACCCTGAGGGGAGTGCCATGTCGACTTACTCATTTTGTTCTCACCAGCACACACAGGCTTGTAAGCAGTGTGTCTGTGCTGAGTGAGGGGTCTCTAGGGTGGCATAATGCATGCTACAGCCCTTAGAGACCTTCCCTGGCATCAGGGCCCTTGGTACCAGAGGTACCAGTTACAAGGGACTTATCTGGATGCCAGGGTGTGCCAATTGTGGAAACAATGGTACATTTTAGGTGAAAGAACACTGGTGCTGGGGCCTGGTTAGCAGGGTCCCAGCACACTTCTCAGTCAAGTCAGCATCAGTATCAGGCAAAAAGTGGGGGGTAACTGCAACAGGGAGCCATTTCTTTACACCTGGGTACAAGGGTAAAAACTTTGATCCCAAAAAGGCCTGGTGTCGAAACTGTAGTCAGTCTGGACACCAAACTGGAGACAAGGCCTGTCCCAAGAAAAGTTCCACTCCAAACTCCAATCCAGGTAACACTGGAATGGCTAGTCTCCAAGTGGGATCAACAGTGTGCCCAGAGCAAATCAGGGTCCACACTGAAGCTACTCTAGTCTCTGAGGGTGGGGTGGATTTAGCCACACTAGCTGCCTGGCCGCCTAACATGCAAAAATACAGGCAGAAGCTCTTTATTAATGGGACAAGTGTAGAGGGCCTGAGGGATACAGGTGCCAGTGTCACCATGGTGACAGAGAATGAAAATGTCACTTACCCAGTGTACATCTGTTCGTGGCATCAGTCGCAGTAGATTTGCATGTTCTGCAATAGCTCGCTGTAGGAAGTTGGCTCTGTATGTGCTATTTCAAAGTAAGGAATAGCATGCACAGAGTCCAAGGGTTCCCCTTAGAGGTAAAATAGTGGTAAAAATAGATAATACTAATGCTCTATTTTGTGGTAGTGTGGTCGAGCAGTAGGCTTATCCAAGGAGTAGTGTTAAGCATTTGTTGTACATACACATAGACAATAAATGAGGTACACACACTCAGAGACAAATCCAGCCAATAGGTTTTTATATAGAAAAATATCTTTTCTTAGTTTATTTTAAGAACCACAGGTTCAAATTTAACATGTAATATCTTGTTCGAAAGGTATTGCAGGTAAGTACTTTAGGAACTTCAAATCATCAAAATTGCATGTATACTTTTCAAGTTATTGACAAATAGCTGTTTTAAAAGTGGACACTTAGTGCAATTTTCACAGTTCCTAGGGGAGGTAAGTTTTGATTAGTTTTACCAGGTAAGTAAGACACTTACAGGGTTCAGTTCTTGGTCCAAGGTAGCCCACCGTTGGGGGTTCAGAGCAACCCCAAAGTCCCCACACCAGCAGCTCAGGGCCGGTCAGGTGCAGAGTTCAAAGCGGTGCCCAAAACACATAGGCTAGAATGGAGAGAAGGGGGTGCCCCGGTTCCGGTCTGCTTGCAGGTAAGTACCCGCGTCTTCGGAGGGCAGACCAGGGGGGTTTTGTAGGGCACCGGGGGGGACACAAGTTGACACAGAAATTTCACCCTCAGCAGCGCGGGGGCGGCCGGGTGCAGTGTAGAAACAAGCGTCGGGTTTGTAATGGAAGTCAATGGGAGATCTAGGGATCTCTTCAGCGCTGCAGGCAGGCAAGGGGGGGATTCCTCGGGGAAACCTCCACTTGGGCGAGGGAGAGGGACTCCTGGGGGTCACTCCTCCAGTGAAAGTCCGGTCCTTCAGGTCCTGGGGGCTGCGGGTGCAGGGTCTCTCCCAGGCGTCGGGACTTTAGGTTCAAAGAGTCGCGGTCAGGGGAAGCCTCGGGATTCCCTCTGCAGGCGGCGCTGTGGGGGCTCAGGGGGGACAGGTTTTGGTACTCACAGTATCAGAGTAGTCCTGGGGTCCCTCCTGAGGTGTTGGATCGCCACCAGCCGAGTCGGGGTCGCCGGGTGCAGTGTTGCAAGTCTCACGCTTCTTGCGGGGAGCTTGCAGGGTTCTTTAAAGCTGCTGGAAACAAAGTTGCAGCTTTTCTTGGAGCAGGTCCGCTGTCCTCGGGAGTTTCTTGTTTTTTCGAAGCAGGGGCAGTCCTCAGAGGATGTCGAGGTCGCTGGTCCCTTTGGAAGGCGTCGCTGGAGCAGGATCTTTGGAAGGCAGGAGACAGGCCGGTGAGTTTCTGGAGCCAAGGCAGTTGTCGTCTTCTGGTCTTCCGCTGCAGGGGTTTTCAGCTGGGCAGTCCTTCTTCTTGTAGTTGCAGGAATCTAATTTTCTAGGGTTCAGGGTAGCCCTTAAATACTAAATTTAAGGGCGTGTTTAGGTCTGGGGGGTTAGTAGCCAATGGCTACTAGCCCTGAGGGTGGGTACACCCTCTTTGTGCCTCCTCCCAAGGGGAGGGGGTCACAATCCTAACCCTATTGGGGGAATCCTCCATCTGCAAGATGGAGGATTTCTAAAAGTTAGAGTCACCTCAGCTCAGGACACCTTAGGGGCTGTCCTGACTGGCCAGTGACTCCTCCTTGTTATTCTCATTATTTTCTCCGGCCTTGCCGCCAAAAGTGGGGCCTGGCCGGAGGGGGCGGGCAACTCCACTAGCTGGAGTGTCCTGCTGGGTTGGCACAAAGGAGGTGAGCCTTTGAGGCTCACCGCCAGGTGTGACAATTCCTGCCTGGGAGAGGTGTTAGCATCTCCACCCAGTGCAGGCTTTGTTACTGGCCTCAGAGTGACAAAGGCACTCTCCCCATGGGGCCAGCAACATGTCTCGGTTTGTGGCAGGCTGCTAAAACTAGTCAGCCTACACAGATAGTCGGTTAAGTTTCAGGGGGCACCTCTAAGGTGCCCTCTGTGGTGTATTTTACAATAAAATGTACACTGGCATCAGTGTGCATTTATTGTGCTGAGAAGTTTGATACCAAACTTCCCAGTTTTCAGTGTAGCCATTATGGTGCTGTGGAGTTCGTGTTTGACATACTCCCAGACCATATACTCTTATGGCTACCCTGCACTTACAATGTCTAAGGTTTTATTTAGACACTGTAGGGGTACCATGCTCATGCACTGGTACCCTCACCTATGGTATAGTGCACCCTGCCTTAGGGCTGTAAGGCCTGCTAGAGGGGTGTCTTACCTATACTGCATAGGCAGTGAGAGGCTGGCATGGCACCCTGAGGGGAGTGCCATGTCGACTTACTCGTTTTGTCCTCACTAGCACACACAAGCTGGCAAGCAGTGTGTCTGTGCAGAGTGAGAGGTCTCCAGGGTGGCATAAGACATGCTGCAGCCCTTAGAGACCTTCCTTGGCATCAGGGCCCTTGGTACTAGAAGTACCAGTTACAAGGGACTTATCTGGATGCCAGGGTCTGCCAATTGTGGATACAAAAGTACAGGTTAGGGAAAGAACACTGGTGCTGGGGCCTGGTTAGCAGGCCTCAGCACACTTTCAATTGTAAACATAGCATCAGCAAAGGCAAAAAGTCAGGGGGCAACCATGCCAAGGAGGCATTTCCTTACACAACCCCCCCCCAAACGAAAGAGGATGAGACTAACCTTTCCCAAGAGAGTCTTCATTTTCTAAGTGGAAGAACCTGGAAAGGCCATCTGCATTGGCATGGGCAGTCCCAGGTCTGTGTTCCACTATAAAGTCCATTCCCTGTAGGGAGATGGACCACCTCAACAGTTTAGGATTTTCACCTTTCATTTGCATCAGCCATTTGAGAGGTCTGTGGTCAGTTTGAACTAGGAAGTGAGTCCCAAAGAGGTATGGTCTCAGCTTCTTCAGGGACCAAACCACAGCAAAGGCCTCCCTCTCAATGGCACTCCAACGCTGCTCCCTGGGGAGTAACCTCCTGCTAATGAAAGCAACAGGTTGGTCAAGGCCATCATCATTGGTTTGGGACAAAACTGCCCCTATCCCATGTTCAGAGGCATCAGTCTGCACAATGAACTGCTTAGAATAATCTGGAGCTTTGAGAACTGGTGCTGAGCACATTGCCTGTTTCAGGGTGTCAAAGGCCTGTTGGCATTCCACAGTCCAGTTCACTTTCTTGGGCATTTTCTTGGAGGTGAGTTCAGTGAGGGCTGTCACAATGGATCCATATCCCTTCACAAACCTCCTGTAATACCCAGTCAAGCCAAGGAATGCCCTGACTTGAGTCTGGGTTTTTGGAGCTACCCAGTCCAGAATAGTCTGGATCTTGGGTTGGAGTGGCTGAACTTGGCCTCCACCTACAAGGTGTCCCAAGTAAACCACAGTTCCCTGCCCTATCTGGCATTTGGATGCCTTGATAGAGAGGCCTGCAGATTGCAGAGCCTTCAAAACCTTCCTCAGGTGGACCAGGTGATCCTGCCAGGTGGAGCTAAAGACAGCAATATCATCAAGATAAGCTGTGCTAAAGGACTCCAAGCCAGCAAGGACTTGATTCACCAACCTTTGGAAGGTGGCAGGGGCATTCTTTAAACCAAAGGGCATAACAGTAAACTGATAATGCCCATCAGGTGTGGAGAATGCTGTCTTTTCTTTTGCTCCAGGTGCCATTTTTATTTGCCAGTACCCTGCTGTCAAGTCAAAGGTACTTAGAAATTTGGCAGCACCTAATTTATCAATGAGCTCATCAGCTCTTGGAATTGGATGAGCATCTGTCTTGGTGACAGAATTGAGCCCTCTGTAGTCCACACAAAACCTCATCTCTTTCTTTCCATCTGTGGTGTGAGGTTTGGGGACTAAGACCACTGGGCTAGCCCAGGGGCTGTCAGAGCGCTCAATGACTCCCAATTCCAGCATCTTGTGGACTTCCACCTTGATGCTTTCCTTAACATGGTCAGACTGTCTAAAGATTTTGTTCTTGACAGGCATGCTGTCTCCTGTGTCCACCTCATGGGTACACAGGTGTGTCTGACCAGGGGTTAAGGAGAAGAGTTCAGGAAACTGTTGTAGGACTCTCCTACAATCAGCTTGCTGTTGGCCAGAGAGGGTGTCTGAGTAGATCACTCCATCTACTGTGCCATCTTTTGGGTCTGATGACAGAAGATCAGGGAGAGGTTCACTCTCTGCCTCCTGATCCTCATCTGTTACCATCAACAGATTGACATCAGCCCTGTCGTGGAAGAGCTTAAGGCGGTTTACATGGATCACCCTCTTGGGGCTCCTGCTTGTGCCCAGGTCCACCAAGTAGGTGACCTGACTCTTCCTCTCTAGTACTGGGTAAGGGCCACTCCATTTGTCCTGGAGTGCCCTGGGAGCCACAGGCTCCAGAACCCAGACTTTCTGCCCTGGTTGGAACTCAACCAGTGCAGCCTTTTGGTCATACCAAAACTTCTGGAGCTGTTGGCTGGCCTCAAGGTTTTTGGTTGCCTTTTCCATGTACTCTGCCATTCTAGAGCGAAGGCCAAGTACATAGTCCACTATGTCCTGTTTAGGCTCATGGAGAGGTCTCTCCCAGCCTTCTTTAACAAGGGCAAGTGGTCCCCTTACAGGATGACCAAACAGAAGTTCAAAGGGTGAGAACCCTACTCCCTTCTGTGGTACCTCCCTGTAAGCGAAAAGCAGACATGGCAGGAGGACATCCCATCTCCTTTTGAGTTTTTCTGGGAGCCCCATGATCATGCCTTTTAATGTCTTGTTGAATCTCTCAACCAAGCCATTAGTTTGTGGATGGTATGGTGTAGTGAATTTATAAGTCACTCCACACTCATTCCACATGTGCTTTAGGTATGCTGACATGAAGTTGGTACCTCTGTCAGACACCACCTCCTTAGGGAAACCCACTCTGGTAAAGATACCAATGAGGGCCTTGGCTACTGCAGGGGCAGTAGTCGACCTAAGGGGAATAGCTTCAGGATACCTGGTAGCATGATCCACTACTACCAGGATATACATATTTCCTGAGGCTGTGGGAGGTTCCAGTGGACCAACTATGTCCACACCCACTCTTTCAAAGGGCACCCCCACCACTGGAAGTGGAATGAGGGGGGCCTTTGGATGCCCACCTGTCTTACCACTGGCTTGACAGGTGGGGCAGGAGAGGCAAAACTCCTTAACCATGTTGGACATATTGGGCCAGTAGAAGTGGTTGACTAACCTCTCCCACGTCTTGGTTTGTCCCAAATGTCCAGCAAGGGGAATGTCATGGGCCAATGTTAGGATGAACTCTCTGAACAGCTGAGGCACTACCACTCTCCTAGTGGCACCAGGTTTGGGGTCTCTGGCCTCAGTGTACAGGAGCCCATCTTCCCAATAGACCCTATGTGTTCCATTTTTCTTGCCTTTGGACTCTTCAGCAGCTTGCTGCCTAAGGCCTTCAAGAGAGGGACAGGTTTCTTGTCCCTTACACAGCTCTTCCCTTGAGGGTCCCCCTGGGCCTAAGAGCTCAACCTGGTAAGGTTCAAGCTCCAAAGGCTCAGTTCCCTCAGAGGGCAGAACATCTTCCTGAGAAGAGAGGTTCCCTTTCTTTTGCTGTGTTGCAGTTGGTTTCCCAACTGACTTTCCTTTCCTCTTGGTAGGCTGGGCCATTCTTCCAGACTCCAGCTCTACTTGTTCACCCTGTGCCTTGCATTGTGCTCTTGTTTTCACACACACCAGTTCAGGGATACCCAGCATTGCTGCATGGGTTTTTAGTTCTACCTCAGCCCATGCTGAGGACTCCAGGTCATTTCCAAGCAGACAGTCCACTGGGATATTTGAGGAGACCACCACCTGTTTCAGGCCATTGACCCCTCCCCATTCTAAAGTAACCATTGCCATGGGATGTACTTTTCTCTGATTGTCAGCGTTGGTGACTGTGTAAGTTTTTCCAGTCAGGTATTGGCCAGGGGAAACCAGTTTCTCTGTCACCATGGTGACACTGGCACCTGTATCCCTCAGGCCCTCTATTCTAGTCCCATTAATTAAGAGTTGCTGTCTGTATTTTTGCATGTTAGGCGGCCAGACAGCTAGTGTGGCTAAATCCACCCCACCCTCAGAAACTAGAGTAGCTTCAGTGTGGACCCTGATTTGCTCTGGGCACACTGTTGATCCCACTTGGAGACTAGCCATACCAGTGTTACCTGGATGGGAGTTTGGAGTGGAACCTTTCTTGGGACAGGCCTTGTCTCCAGTTTGGTGTCCATGCTGTTTACAGCTATGACACCAGGCCTTTTTGGGATCAAAGTTTTTACCCTTGTACCCATTGTTTTGTGAAGAGGCTCTGGGCCCACCCTCCTGTGCAGGTTTTTGGGGGCCTGTAGAAGACTCTTTACTATTTTTAGTTTTGGTTGTCTCATCACCCTTCTGCTGGGGAGTCTTTGTGACCCCTTTCTTTTGGTCACCCCCTGTTGAAGTCTTGGACACCCTTGTCTTGACCCAATGGTCCGCCTTCTTTCCCAATTCTTGGGGAGAAATTGGTCCTAGGTCTACCAGATGCTGATGCAGTTTATCATTGAAACAATTACTTAACAGGTGTTCTTTCACAAATAAATTGTACAGCCCATCATAATTACTTACACCACTGCCTTGAATCCAACCATCTAGTGTTTTCACTGAGTAGTCAACAAAGTCAACCCAGGTCTGGCTCGAGGATTTTTGAGCCCCCCTGAACCTAATCCTGTACTCCTCAGTGGAGAATCCAAAGCCCTCAATCAGGGTACCCTTCATGAGGTCATAAGATTCTGCATCTTGTCCAGAGAGTGTGAGGAGTCTATCCCTACACTTTCCTGTGAACATTTCCCAAAGGAGAGCACCCCAGTGAGATCTGTTCACTTTTCTGGTTACACAAGCCCTCTCAAAAGCTGTGAACCATTTGGTGATGTCATCACCATCTTCATATTTAGTTACAATCCCTTTGGGGATTTTCAACATGTCAGGAGAATCTCTGACCCTATTTATGTTGCTGCCACCATTGATGGGTCCTAGGCCCATCTCTTGTCTTTCCCTCTCTATGGCTAGGATCTGTCTTTCCAAAGCCAATCTTTTGGCCATCCTGGCTAACTGGATGTCCTCTTCACTGGGGCTATCCTCAGTGATTTCAGAGGTGTTGGTCTCTCCTGTGAGGGAACCAGCATCTCTGACTATTATTTTAGGAGTCAGGGTTTGAGGGACCCTGTTCTCCCTAGATAGGACTGGTAGGGGGGAATTGTCCTCCAAGTCACTATCCTCTTCCTCTGAGTTGCCACCCTCAGAGGGGTTGGCCTTTTCAAACTCTGCCAAAAGCTCCTGGAGCTGTATTTTGGTAGGTTTGGGGCCCATTGTTATTTTCTTTAGTTTACAGAGTGACCTTAGCTCTCTCATCTGTAGATGGAGGTAAGGTGTGGTGTCGAGTTCCACCACATTCACATCTGTGCTAGACATTTTGCTTCTAAAAGTTGGGATACTTTTTAAGAATCTACAACTAGTTCTAGGTTCTAATTCAAACTTTTACAAACTTTTAAACTCTAAAAGAAATGCTAAACAGGATCTAACACAAGGCCCTAGCAGGTCTTTTAAGAATTTAGAAAACTTTTCAAATTGCAAAAATCAATTTCTAATGACAATTTTGGAATTTGTCGTGTGATCAGGTATTGGCTGAGTAGTCCAGCAAATGCAAAGTCTTGTACCCCACCGCTGATCCACCAATGTAGGAAGTTGGCTCTGTATGTGCTATTTCAAAGTAAGGAATAGCATGCACAGAGTCCAAGGGTTCCCCTTAGAGGTAAAATAGTGGTAAAAATAGATAATACTAATGCTCTATTTTGTGGTAGTGTGGTCGAGCAGTAGGCTTATCCAAGGAGTAGTGTTAAGCATTTGTTGTACATACACATAGACAATAAATGAGGTACACACACTCAGAGACAAATCCAGCCAATAGGTTTTTATATAGAAAAATATCTTTTCTTAGTTTATTTTAAGAACCACAGGTTCAAATTTAACATGTAATATCTTGTTCGAAAGGTATTGCAGGTAAGTACTTTAGGAACTTCAAATCATCAAAATTGCATGTATACTTTTCAAGTTATTGACAAATAGCTGTTTTAAAAGTGGACACTTAGTGCAATTTTCACAGTTCCTAGGGGAGGTAAGTTTTGATTAGTTTTACCAGGTAAGTAAGACACTTACAGGGTTCAGTTCTTGGTCCAAGGTAGCCCACCGTTGGGGGTTCAGAGCAACCCCAAAGTCCCCACACCAGCAGCTCAGGGCCGGTCAGGTGCAGAGTTCAAAGCGGTGCCCAAAACACATAGGCTAGAATGGAGAGAAGGGGGTGCCCCGGTTCCGGTCTGCTTGCAGGTAAGTACCCGCGTCTTCGGAGGGCAGACCAGGGGGGTTTTGTAGGGCACCGGGGGGGACACAAGTTGACACAGAAATTTCACCCTCAGCAGCGCGGGGGCGGCCGGGTGCAGTGTAGAAACAAGCGTCGGGTTTGTAATGGAAGTCAATGGGAGATCTAGGGATCTCTTCAGCGCTGCAGGCAGGCAAGGGGGGGATTCCTCGGGGAAACCTCCACTTGGGCGAGGGAGAGGGACTCCTGGGGGTCACTCCTCCAGTGAAAGTCCGGTCCTTCAGGTCCTGGGGGCTGCGGGTGCAGGGTCTCTCCCAGGCGTCGGGACTTTAGGTTCAAAGAGTCGCGGTCAGGGGAAGCCTCGGGATTCCCTCTGCAGGCGGCGCTGTGGGGGCTCAGGGGGGACAGGTTTTGGTACTCACAGTATCAGAGTAGTCCTGGGGTCCCTCCTGAGGTGTTGGATCGCCACCAGCCGAGTCGGGGTCGCCGGGTGCAGTGTTGCAAGTCTCACGCTTCTTGCGGGGAGCTTGCAGGGTTCTTTAAAGCTGCTGGAAACAAAGTTGCAGCTTTTCTTGGAGCAGGTCCGCTGTCCTCGGGAGTTTCTTGTTTTTTCGAAGCAGGGGCAGTCCTCAGAGGATGTCGAGGTCGCTGGTCCCTTTGGAAGGCGTCGCTGGAGCAGGATCTTTGGAAGGCAGGAGACAGGCCGGTGAGTTTCTGGAGCCAAGGCAGTTGTCGTCTTCTGGTCTTCCGCTGCAGGGGTTTTCAGCTGGGCAGTCCTTCTTCTTGTAGTTGCAGGAATCTAATTTTCTAGGGTTCAGGGTAGCCCTTAAATACTAAATTTAAGGGCGTGTTTAGGTCTGGGGGGTTAGTAGCCAATGGCTACTAGCCCTGAGGGTGGGTACACCCTCTTTGTGCCTCCTCCCAAGGGGAGGGGGTCACAATCCTAACCCTATTGGGGGAATCCTCCATCTGCAAGATGGAGGATTTCTAAAAGTTAGAGTCACCTCAGCTCAGGACACCTTAGGGGCTGTCCTGACTGGCCAGTGACTCCTCCTTGTTATTCTCATTATTTTCTCCGGCCTTGCCGCCAAAAGTGGGGCCTGGCCGGAGGGGGCGGGCAACTCCACTAGCTGGAGTGTCCTGCTGGGTTGGCACAAAGGAGGTGAGCCTTTGAGGCTCACCGCCAGGTGTGACAATTCCTGCCTGGGAGAGGTGTTAGCATCTCCACCCAGTGCAGGCTTTGTTACTGGCCTCAGAGTGACAAAGGCACTCTCCCCATGGGGCCAGCAACATGTCTCGGTTTGTGGCAGGCTGCTAAAACTAGTCAGCCTACACAGATAGTCGGTTAAGTTTCAGGGGGCACCTCTAAGGTGCCCTCTGTGGTGTATTTTACAATAAAATGTACACTGGCATCAGTGTGCATTTATTGTGCTGAGAAGTTTGATACCAAACTTCCCAGTTTTCAGTGTAGCCATTATGGTGCTGTGGAGTTCGTGTTTGACATACTCCCAGACCATATACTCTTATGGCTACCCTGCACTTACAATGTCTAAGGTTTTATTTAGACACTGTAGGGGTACCATGCTCATGCACTGGTACCCTCACCTATGGTATAGTGCACCCTGCCTTAGGGCTGTAAGGCCTGCTAGAGGGGTGTCTTACCTATACTGCATAGGCAGTGAGAGGCTGGCATGGCACCCTGAGGGGAGTGCCATGTCGACTTACTCGTTTTGTCCTCACTAGCACACACAAGCTGGCAAGCAGTGTGTCTGTGCAGAGTGAGAGGTCTCCAGGGTGGCATAAGACATGCTGCAGCCCTTAGAGACCTTCCTTGGCATCAGGGCCCTTGGTACTAGAAGTACCAGTTACAAGGGACTTATCTGGATGCCAGGGTCTGCCAATTGTGGATACAAAAGTACAGGTTAGGGAAAGAACACTGGTGCTGGGGCCTGGTTAGCAGGCCTCAGCACACTTTCAATTGTAAACATAGCATCAGCAAAGGCAAAAAGTCAGGGGGCAACCATGCCAAGGAGGCATTTCCTTACACTCGCCATCTGGTGTTGGGCCGGAGTGTTACAAGTTGTTTTTCTTCGAAGAAGTCTTTCGAGTCACGGGACCGAGTGACTCCTCCTTTTGTCTCCATTGCGCATGGGCGTCGACTCCATCTTCGATTGTTTTTCCCCGCAGAGGGTGAGGTAGGAGTTGAATTGTAGTAATAGTGCCCATGCAATGGAGTGACTAAGTATGCACTTATTTAAGGTTGAGATGATACATATATAAATAATTGAAGGTAACTTCCAAACTGCTACAGGCTCCCGGGGAGGCGGGTGGGCACATGCGAATCTACTGCGACTGATGCCACGAACAGATGTACACTGGGTAAGTGACATTTTCAGTTCGATGGCATCTGTCGCTGTAGATACGCATGTTCTGCAATAGACTAGTAAGCAGTTATTTCCCCAAAAGCGGTGGATCAGCCTGTAGGAGTGGAAGTAGTCTGAAATAATGTCCTTAATACAGCTTGACCTACTGTGGCTTGTTGTGCGGATAACACGTCTACACAGTAGTGCTTGGTGAATGTGTGAGGCGTAGACCATGTGGCTGCCTTACATATTTCTTGCATTGGGATGTTTCCTAGAAAGGCCATGGTAGCACCTTTCTTTCTGGTTGAGTGTGCCCTTGGTGTAATGGGCAGCTGTCGTTTAGCTTTAAGGTAGCAGATTTGGATGCATTTAACTATCCATCTGGCTATACCTTGTTTTGAAATTGGGTTTCCTGCATGAGGTTTTTGAAATGCAATAAAGAGTTGTTTAGTCTTTCTGATGTTCTTTGTTCTGTCAATGTAATACATTAATGCTCTTTTGACATCTAATGTATGTAGTGCCCTTTCAGCTACGGTATCTGGCTGTGGAAAGAACACCGGAAGTTCCACTGTTTGATTTAGATGGAACGGTGAAATAACCTTTGGCAAAAATTTAGGATTGGTCCTTAGGACGACTTTATTTTTGTGTAGTTGTATAAAAGGTTCCTGTATAGTAAACGCCTGAATCTCGCTTACTCTTCTCAGGGAAGTAATGGCGATGAGAAATGCCACCTTCCAGGTTAGGAACTGTATGTCGCAGGAGTGCATGGGTTCAAAAGGTGGACCCATAAGTCTAGTTAGGACAACATTTAGGTTCCATGAAGGAACAGGTAGTGTTCTTGGTGGTATAATTCTCCTAAGGCCCTCCATGAATGCTTTAATGACTGGTATTTTATATAGGGAAGTTGAATAGGTAGTCTGCAGGTATGCAGATATTGCTGCAAGGTGAATCTTAATGGAAGAGAAAGCTAGGTTAGATTTTTGTAAGTGAAGCAAGTAACCCACTACATGTTCTGGAGTTGTGTGTAATGGTTGTATTTGATTAATATGGCAGTAGCAAACAAACCTCTTCCATTTACTTGCATAGCAGTGCCTGGTGGATGGCCTTCTTGCTTGTTTTATGACTTCCATACATTCTTGGGTAAGTTGTAAGTGCCCGAATTCTAGGATTTCAGGAGCCAGATTGCTAGATTCAGCGATGCTGGATCTGGGTGTCTGATCTTTTGGTTGTGCTGTGTCAACAGATCTGGCCTGTTGGGCAATTTGATGCAGGGTACCACTGATAGGTCTAGCAGCGTTGTGTACCAGGGTTGCCTTGCCCAAGTTGGTGCTATCAATATGAGTTTGAGTTTGCTTTGACTGAGTTTGTTTACCAGGTAAGGAAGGAGAGGGAGAGGAGGAAAAGCGTAAGTGTAGGAAGTTGGCTCTGTATGTGCTATTTCAAAGTAAGGAATAGCATGCACAGAGTCCAAGGGTTCCCCTTAGAGGTAAAATAGTGGTAAAAATAGATAATACTAATGCTCTATTTTGTGGTAGTGTGGTCGAGCAGTAGGCTTATCCAAGGAGTAGTGTTAAGCATTTGTTGTACATACACATAGACAATAAATGAGGTACACACACTCAGAGACAAATCCAGCCAATAGGTTTTTATATAGAAAAATATCTTTTCTTAGTTTATTTTAAGAACCACAGGTTCAAATTTAACATGTAATATCTTGTTCGAAAGGTATTGCAGGTAAGTACTTTAGGAACTTCAAATCATCAAAATTGCATGTATACTTTTCAAGTTATTGACAAATAGCTGTTTTAAAAGTGGACACTTAGTGCAATTTTCACAGTTCCTAGGGGAGGTAAGTTTTGATTAGTTTTACCAGGTAAGTAAGACACTTACAGGGTTCAGTTCTTGGTCCAAGGTAGCCCACCGTTGGGGGTTCAGAGCAACCCCAAAGTCCCCACACCAGCAGCTCAGGGCCGGTCAGGTGCAGAGTTCAAAGCGGTGCCCAAAACACATAGGCTAGAATGGAGAGAAGGGGGTGCCCCGGTTCCGGTCTGCTTGCAGGTAAGTACCCGCGTCTTCGGAGGGCAGACCAGGGGGGTTTTGTAGGGCACCGGGGGGGACACAAGTTGACACAGAAATTTCACCCTCAGCAGCGCGGGGGCGGCCGGGTGCAGTGTAGAAACAAGCGTCGGGTTTGTAATGGAAGTCAATGGGAGATCTAGGGATCTCTTCAGCGCTGCAGGCAGGCAAGGGGGGGATTCCTCGGGGAAACCTCCACTTGGGCGAGGGAGAGGGACTCCTGGGGGTCACTCCTCCAGTGAAAGTCCGGTCCTTCAGGTCCTGGGGGCTGCGGGTGCAGGGTCTCTCCCAGGCGTCGGGACTTTAGGTTCAAAGAGTCGCGGTCAGGGGAAGCCTCGGGATTCCCTCTGCAGGCGGCGCTGTGGGGGCTCAGGGGGGACAGGTTTTGGTACTCACAGTATCAGAGTAGTCCTGGGGTCCCTCCTGAGGTGTTGGATCGCCACCAGCCGAGTCGGGGTCGCCGGGTGCAGTGTTGCAAGTCTCACGCTTCTTGCGGGGAGCTTGCAGGGTTCTTTAAAGCTGCTGGAAACAAAGTTGCAGCTTTTCTTGGAGCAGGTCCGCTGTCCTCGGGAGTTTCTTGTTTTTTCGAAGCAGGGGCAGTCCTCAGAGGATGTCGAGGTCGCTGGTCCCTTTGGAAGGCGTCGCTGGAGCAGGATCTTTGGAAGGCAGGAGACAGGCCGGTGAGTTTCTGGAGCCAAGGCAGTTGTCGTCTTCTGGTCTTCCGCTGCAGGGGTTTTCAGCTGGGCAGTCCTTCTTCTTGTAGTTGCAGGAATCTAATTTTCTAGGGTTCAGGGTAGCCCTTAAATACTAAATTTAAGGGCGTGTTTAGGTCTGGGGGGTTAGTAGCCAATGGCTACTAGCCCTGAGGGTGGGTACACCCTCTTTGTGCCTCCTCCCAAGGGGAGGGGGTCACAATCCTAACCCTATTGGGGGAATCCTCCATCTGCAAGATGGAGGATTTCTAAAAGTTAGAGTCACCTCAGCTCAGGACACCTTAGGGGCTGTCCTGACTGGCCAGTGACTCCTCCTTGTTATTCTCATTATTTTCTCCGGCCTTGCCGCCAAAAGTGGGGCCTGGCCGGAGGGGGCGGGCAACTCCACTAGCTGGAGTGTCCTGCTGGGTTGGCACAAAGGAGGTGAGCCTTTGAGGCTCACCGCCAGGTGTGACAATTCCTGCCTGGGAGAGGTGTTAGCATCTCCACCCAGTGCAGGCTTTGTTACTGGCCTCAGAGTGACAAAGGCACTCTCCCCATGGGGCCAGCAACATGTCTCGGTTTGTGGCAGGCTGCTAAAACTAGTCAGCCTACACAGATAGTCGGTTAAGTTTCAGGGGGCACCTCTAAGGTGCCCTCTGTGGTGTATTTTACAATAAAATGTACACTGGCATCAGTGTGCATTTATTGTGCTGAGAAGTTTGATACCAAACTTCCCAGTTTTCAGTGTAGCCATTATGGTGCTGTGGAGTTCGTGTTTGACATACTCCCAGACCATATACTCTTATGGCTACCCTGCACTTACAATGTCTAAGGTTTTATTTAGACACTGTAGGGGTACCATGCTCATGCACTGGTACCCTCACCTATGGTATAGTGCACCCTGCCTTAGGGCTGTAAGGCCTGCTAGAGGGGTGTCTTACCTATACTGCATAGGCAGTGAGAGGCTGGCATGGCACCCTGAGGGGAGTGCCATGTCGACTTACTCGTTTTGTCCTCACTAGCACACACAAGCTGGCAAGCAGTGTGTCTGTGCAGAGTGAGAGGTCTCCAGGGTGGCATAAGACATGCTGCAGCCCTTAGAGACCTTCCTTGGCATCAGGGCCCTTGGTACTAGAAGTACCAGTTACAAGGGACTTATCTGGATGCCAGGGTCTGCCAATTGTGGATACAAAAGTACAGGTTAGGGAAAGAACACTGGTGCTGGGGCCTGGTTAGCAGGCCTCAGCACACTTTCAATTGTAAACATAGCATCAGCAAAGGCAAAAAGTCAGGGGGCAACCATGCCAAGGAGGCATTTCCTTACACAACCCCCCCCCAAACGAAAGAGGATGAGACTAACCTTTCCCAAGAGAGTCTTCATTTTCTAAGTGGAAGAACCTGGAAAGGCCATCTGCATTGGCATGGGCAGTCCCAGGTCTGTGTTCCACTATAAAGTCCATTCCCTGTAGGGAGATGGACCACCTCAACAGTTTAGGATTTTCACCTTTCATTTGCATCAGCCATTTGAGAGGTCTGTGGTCAGTTTGAACTAGGAAGTGAGTCCCAAAGAGGTATGGTCTCAGCTTCTTCAGGGACCAAACCACAGCAAAGGCCTCCCTCTCAATGGCACTCCAACGCTGCTCCCTGGGGAGTAACCTCCTGCTAATGAAAGCAACAGGTTGGTCAAGGCCATCATCATTGGTTTGGGACAAAACTGCCCCTATCCCATGTTCAGAGGCATCAGTCTGCACAATGAACTGCTTAGAATAATCTGGAGCTTTGAGAACTGGTGCTGAGCACATTGCCTGTTTCAGGGTGTCAAAGGCCTGTTGGCATTCCACAGTCCAGTTCACTTTCTTGGGCATTTTCTTGGAGGTGAGTTCAGTGAGGGCTGTCACAATGGATCCATATCCCTTCACAAACCTCCTGTAATACCCAGTCAAGCCAAGGAATGCCCTGACTTGAGTCTGGGTTTTTGGAGCTACCCAGTCCAGAATAGTCTGGATCTTGGGTTGGAGTGGCTGAACTTGGCCTCCACCTACAAGGTGTCCCAAGTAAACCACAGTTCCCTGCCCTATCTGGCATTTGGATGCCTTGATAGAGAGGCCTGCAGATTGCAGAGCCTTCAAAACCTTCCTCAGGTGGACCAGGTGATCCTGCCAGGTGGAGCTAAAGACAGCAATATCATCAAGATAAGCTGTGCTAAAGGACTCCAAGCCAGCAAGGACTTGATTCACCAACCTTTGGAAGGTGGCAGGGGCATTCTTCAAACCAAAGGGCATAACAGTAAACTGATAATGCCCATCAGGTGTGGAGAATGCTGTCTTTTCTTTTGCTCCAGGTGCCATTTTTATTTGCCAGTACCCTGCTGTCAAGTCAAAGGTACTTAGAAATTTGGCAGCACCTAATTTATCAATGAGCTCATCAGCTCTTGGAATTGGATGAGCATCTGTCTTGGTGACAGAATTGAGCCCTCTGTAGTCCACACAAAACCTCATCTCTTTCTTTCCATCTGTGGTGTGAGGTTTGGGGACTAAGACCACTGGGCTAGCCCAGGGGCTGTCAGAGCGCTCAATGACTCCCAATTCCAGCATCTTGTGGACTTCCACCTTGATGCTTTCCTTAACATGGTCAGACTGTCTAAAGATTTTGTTCTTGACAGGCATGCTGTCTCCTGTGTCCACCTCATGGGTACACAGGTGTGTCTGACCTGGGGTTAAGGAGAAGAGTTCAGGAAACTGTTGTAGGACTCTCCTACAATCAGCTTGCTGTTGGCCAGAGAGGGTGTCTGAGTAGATCACTCCATCTACTGTGCCATCTTTTGGGTCTGATGACAGAAGATCAGGGAGAGGTTCACTCTCTGCCTCCTGATCCTCATCTGTTACCATCAACAGATTGACATCAGCCCTGTCGTGGAAGAGCTTAAGGCGGTTTACATGGATCACCCTCTTGGGGCTCCTGCTTGTGCCCAGGTCCACCAAGTAGGTGACCTGACTCTTCCTCTCTAGTACTGGGTAAGGGCCACTCCATTTGTCCTGGAGTGCCCTGGGAGCCACAGGCTCCAGAACCCAGACTTTCTGCCCTGGTTGGAACTCAACCAGTGCAGCCTTTTGGTCATACCAAAACTTCTGGAGCTGTTGGCTGGCCTCAAGGTTTTTGGTTGCCTTTTCCATGTACTCTGCCATTCTAGAGCGAAGGCCAAGTACATAGTCCACTATGTCCTGTTTAGGCTCATGGAGAGGTCTCTCCCAGCCTTCTTTAACAAGGGCAAGTGGTCCCCTTACAGGATGACCAAACAGAAGTTCAAAGGGTGAGAACCCTACTCCCTTCTGTGGTACCTCCCTGTAAGCGAAAAGCAGACATGGCAGGAGGACATCCCATCTCCTTTTGAGTTTTTCTGGGAGCCCCATGATCATGCCTTTTAATGTCTTGTTGAATCTCTCAACCAAGCCATTAGTTTGTGGATGGTATGGTGTAGTGAATTTATAAGTCACTCCACACTCATTCCACATGTGCTTTAGGTATGCTGACATGAAGTTGGTACCTCTGTCAGACACCACCTCCTTAGGGAAACCCACTCTGGTAAAGATACCAATGAGGGCCTTGGCTACTGCAGGGGCAGTAGTCGACCTAAGGGGAATAGCTTCAGGATACCTGGTAGCATGATCCACTACTACCAGGATATACATATTTCCTGAGGCTGTGGGAGGTTCCAGTGGACCAACTATGTCCACACCCACTCTTTCAAAGGGCACCCCCACCACTGGAAGTGGAATGAGGGGGGCCTTTGGATGCCCACCTGTCTTACCACTGGCTTGACAGGTGGGGCAGGAGAGGCAAAACTCCTTAACCATGTTGGACATATTGGGCCAGTAGAAGTGGTTGACTAACCTCTCCCACGTCTTGGTTTGTCCCAAATGTCCAGCAAGGGGAATGTCATGGGCCAATGTTAGGATGAACTCTCTGAACAGCTGAGGCACTACCACTCTCCTAGTGGCACCAGGTTTGGGGTCTCTGGCCTCAGTGTACAGGAGCCCATCTTCCCAATAGACCCTATGTGTTCCATTTTTCTTGCCTTTGGACTCTTCAGCAGCTTGCTGCCTAAGGCCTTCAAGAGAGGGACAGGTTTCTTGTCCCTTACACAGCTCTTCCCTTGAGGGTCCCCCTGGGCCTAAGAGCTCAACCTGGTAAGGTTCAAGCTCCAAAGGCTCAGTTCCCTCAGAGGGCAGAACATCTTCCTGAGAAGAGAGGTTCCCTTTCTTTTGCTGTGTTGCAGTTGGTTTCCCAACTGACTTTCCTTTCCTCTTGGTAGGCTGGGCCATTCTTCCAGACTCCAGCTCTACTTGTTCACCCTGTGCCTTGCATTGTGCTCTTGTTTTCACACACACCAGTTCAGGGATACCCAGCATTGCTGCATGGGTTTTTAGTTCTACCTCAGCCCATGCTGAGGACTCCAGGTCATTTCCAAGCAGACAGTCCACTGGGATATTTGAGGAGACCACCACCTGTTTCAGGCCATTGACCCCTCCCCATTCTAAAGTAACCATTGCCATGGGATGTACTTTTCTCTGATTGTCAGCGTTGGTGACTGTGTAAGTTTTTCCAGTCAGGTATTGGCCAGGGGAAACCAGTTTCTCTGTCACCATGGTGACACTGGCACCTGTATCCCTCAGGCCCTCTATTCTAGTCCCATTAATTAAGAGTTGCTGTCTGTATTTTTGCATGTTAGGCGGCCAGACAGCTAGTGTGGCTAAATCCACCCCACCCTCAGAAACTAGAGTAGCTTCAGTGTGGACCCTGATTTGCTCTGGGCACACTGTTGATCCCACTTGGAGACTAGCCATACCAGTGTTACCTGGATGGGAGTTTGGAGTGGAACCTTTCTTGGGACAGGCCTTGTCTCCAGTTTGGTGTCCATGCTGTTTACAGCTATGACACCAGGCCTTTTTGGGATCAAAGTTTTTACCCTTGTACCCATTGTTTTGTGAAGAGGCTCTGGGCCCACCCTCCTGTGCAGGTTTTTGGGGGCCTGTAGAAGACTCTTTACTATTTTTAGTTTTGGTTGTCTCATCACCCTTCTGCTGGGGAGTCTTTGTGACCCCTTTCTTTTGGTCACCCCCTGTTGAAGTCTTGGACACCCTTGTCTTGACCCAATGGTCCGCCTTCTTTCCCAATTCTTGGGGAGAAATTGGTCCTAGGTCTACCAGATGCTGATGCAGTTTATCATTGAAACAATTACTTAACAGGTGTTCTTTCACAAATAAATTGTACAGCCCATCATAATTACTTACACCACTGCCTTGAATCCAACCATCTAGTGTTTTCACTGAGTAGTCAACAAAGTCAACCCAGGTCTGGCTCGAGGATTTTTGAGCCCCCCTGAACCTAATCCTGTACTCCTCAGTGGAGAATCCAAAGCCCTCAATCAGGGTACCCTTCATGAGGTCATAAGATTCTGCATCTTGTCCAGAGAGTGTGAGGAGTCTATCCCTACACTTTCCTGTGAACATTTCCCAAAGGAGAGCACCCCAGTGAGATCTGTTCACTTTTCTGGTTACACAAGCCCTCTCAAAAGCTGTGAACCATTTGGTGATGTCATCACCATCTTCATATTTAGTTACAATCCCTTTGGGGATTTTCAACATGTCAGGAGAATCTCTGACCCTATTTATGTTGCTGCCACCATTGATGGGTCCTAGGCCCATCTCTTGTCTTTCCCTCTCTATGGCTAGGATCTGTCTTTCCAAAGCCAATCTTTTGGCCATCCTGGCTAACTGGATGTCCTCTTCACTGGGGCTATCCTCAGTGATTTCAGAGGTGTTGGTCTCTCCTGTGAGGGAACCAGCATCTCTGACTATTATTTTAGGAGTCAGGGTTTGAGGGACCCTGTTCTCCCTAGATAGGACTGGTAGGGGGGAATTGTCCTCCAAGTCACTATCCTCTTCCTCTGAGTTGCCACCCTCAGAGGGGTTGGCCTTTTCAAACTCTGCCAAAAGCTCCTGGAGCTGTATTTTGGTAGGTTTGGGGCCCATTGTTATTTTCTTTAGTTTACAGAGTGACCTTAGCTCTCTCATCTGTAGATGGAGGTAAGGTGTGGTGTCGAGTTCCACCACATTCACATCTGTGCTAGACATTTTGCTTCTAAAAGTTGGGATACTTTTTAAGAATCTACAACTAGTTCTAGGTTCTAATTCAAACTTTTACAAACTTTTAAACTCTAAAAGAAATGCTAAACAGGATCTAACACAAGGCCCTAGCAGGTCTTTTAAGAATTTAGAAAACTTTTCAAATTGCAAAAATCAATTTCTAATGACAATTTTGGAATTTGTCGTGTGATCAGGTATTGGCTGAGTAGTCCAGCAAATGCAAAGTCTTGTACCCCACCGCTGATCCACCAATGTAGGAAGTTGGCTCTGTATGTGCTATTTCAAAGTAAGGAATAGCATGCACAGAGTCCAAGGGTTCCCCTTAGAGGTAAAATAGTGGTAAAAATAGATAATACTAATGCTCTATTTTGTGGTAGTGTGGTCGAGCAGTAGGCTTATCCAAGGAGTAGTGTTAAGCATTTGTTGTACATACACATAGACAATAAATGAGGTACACACACTCAGAGACAAATCCAGCCAATAGGTTTTTATATAGAAAAATATCTTTTCTTAGTTTATTTTAAGAACCACAGGTTCAAATTTAACATGTAATATCTTGTTCGAAAGGTATTGCAGGTAAGTACTTTAGGAACTTCAAATCATCAAAATTGCATGTATACTTTTCAAGTTATTGACAAATAGCTGTTTTAAAAGTGGACACTTAGTGCAATTTTCACAGTTCCTAGGGGAGGTAAGTTTTGATTAGTTTTACCAGGTAAGTAAGACACTTACAGGGTTCAGTTCTTGGTCCAAGGTAGCCCACCGTTGGGGGTTCAGAGCAACCCCAAAGTCCCCACACCAGCAGCTCAGGGCCGGTCAGGTGCAGAGTTCAAAGCGGTGCCCAAAACACATAGGCTAGAATGGAGAGAAGGGGGTGCCCCGGTTCCGGTCTGCTTGCAGGTAAGTACCCGCGTCTTCGGAGGGCAGACCAGGGGGGTTTTGTAGGGCACCGGGGGGGACACAAGTTGACACAGAAATTTCACCCTCAGCAGCGCGGGGGCGGCCGGGTGCAGTGTAGAAACAAGCGTCGGGTTTGTAATGGAAGTCAATGGGAGATCTAGGGATCTCTTCAGCGCTGCAGGCAGGCAAGGGGGGGATTCCTCGGGGAAACCTCCACTTGGGCGAGGGAGAGGGACTCCTGGGGGTCACTCCTCCAGTGAAAGTCCGGTCCTTCAGGTCCTGGGGGCTGCGGGTGCAGGGTCTCTCCCAGGCGTCGGGACTTTAGGTTCAAAGAGTCGCGGTCAGGGGAAGCCTCGGGATTCCCTCTGCAGGCGGCGCTGTGGGGGCTCAGGGGGGACAGGTTTTGGTACTCACAGTATCAGAGTAGTCCTGGGGTCCCTCCTGAGGTGTTGGATCGCCACCAGCCGAGTCGGGGTCGCCGGGTGCAGTGTTGCAAGTCTCACGCTTCTTGCGGGGAGCTTGCAGGGTTCTTTAAAGCTGCTGGAAACAAAGTTGCAGCTTTTCTTGGAGCAGGTCCGCTGTCCTCGGGAGTTTCTTGTTTTTTCGAAGCAGGGGCAGTCCTCAGAGGATGTCGAGGTCGCTGGTCCCTTTGGAAGGCGTCGCTGGAGCAGGATCTTTGGAAGGCAGGAGACAGGCCGGTGAGTTTCTGGAGCCAAGGCAGTTGTCGTCTTCTGGTCTTCCGCTGCAGGGGTTTTCAGCTGGGCAGTCCTTCTTCTTGTAGTTGCAGGAATCTAATTTTCTAGGGTTCAGGGTAGCCCTTAAATACTAAATTTAAGGGCGTGTTTAGGTCTGGGGGGTTAGTAGCCAATGGCTACTAGCCCTGAGGGTGGGTACACCCTCTTTGTGCCTCCTCCCAAGGGGAGGGGGTCACAATCCTAACCCTATTGGGGGAATCCTCCATCTGCAAGATGGAGGATTTCTAAAAGTTAGAGTCACCTCAGCTCAGGACACCTTAGGGGCTGTCCTGACTGGCCAGTGACTCCTCCTTGTTATTCTCATTATTTTCTCCGGCCTTGCCGCCAAAAGTGGGGCCTGGCCGGAGGGGGCGGGCAACTCCACTAGCTGGAGTGTCCTGCTGGGTTGGCACAAAGGAGGTGAGCCTTTGAGGCTCACCGCCAGGTGTGACAATTCCTGCCTGGGAGAGGTGTTAGCATCTCCACCCAGTGCAGGCTTTGTTACTGGCCTCAGAGTGACAAAGGCACTCTCCCCATGGGGCCAGCAACATGTCTCGGTTTGTGGCAGGCTGCTAAAACTAGTCAGCCTACACAGATAGTCGGTTAAGTTTCAGGGGGCACCTCTAAGGTGCCCTCTGTGGTGTATTTTACAATAAAATGTACACTGGCATCAGTGTGCATTTATTGTGCTGAGAAGTTTGATACCAAACTTCCCAGTTTTCAGTGTAGCCATTATGGTGCTGTGGAGTTCGTGTTTGACATACTCCCAGACCATATACTCTTATGGCTACCCTGCACTTACAATGTCTAAGGTTTTATTTAGACACTGTAGGGGTACCATGCTCATGCACTGGTACCCTCACCTATGGTATAGTGCACCCTGCCTTAGGGCTGTAAGGCCTGCTAGAGGGGTGTCTTACCTATACTGCATAGGCAGTGAGAGGCTGGCATGGCACCCTGAGGGGAGTGCCATGTCGACTTACTCGTTTTGTCCTCACTAGCACACACAAGCTGGCAAGCAGTGTGTCTGTGCAGAGTGAGAGGTCTCCAGGGTGGCATAAGACATGCTGCAGCCCTTAGAGACCTTCCTTGGCATCAGGGCCCTTGGTACTAGAAGTACCAGTTACAAGGGACTTATCTGGATGCCAGGGTCTGCCAATTGTGGATACAAAAGTACAGGTTAGGGAAAGAACACTGGTGCTGGGGCCTGGTTAGCAGGCCTCAGCACACTTTCAATTGTAAACATAGCATCAGCAAAGGCAAAAAGTCAGGGGGCAACCATGCCAAGGAGGCATTTCCTTACAGTAAGCAAATATCCCTGACCAGTTCATCCATAGGGCATTGCCTTGGGATTGTTTGTGTGGGTATCTGGATGCGAAGTTTTGGCATTTTGCGTTCTCCCTTGTCGCAAACAAGTCTATCTGAGGTGTTCCCCAGAGTTTGAAATAAGTGTTCAGTATTTGGGGGTGAATTTCCCATTCGTGGACCTGTTGGTGATCTCGAGAGAGATTGTCTGCGAGTTGATTTTGTATCCCTGGTATAAACTGTGCAATTAGGCGAATTTGGTTGTGAATTGCCCAATGCCAAATTTTTTGTGCTAACAGGCTTAACTGCGTGGAGTGCGTCCCTCCCTGCTTGTTTAGATAATACATTGTTGTCATGTTGTCTGTTTTGACGAGAATGTATTTGTGAACTATTATTGGTTGGAAAGCTTTTAGTGCTTGAAAAACTGCAAGAAGTTCTAGGTGATTGATATGCAGTTTTGTTTGATGTACGTTCCATTGTCCTTGTATGCTGTGTTGATCGAGGTGTGCTCCCCACCCTGTCATGGAAGCATCTGTTGTTATTACGTATTGTGGCACTGGGTCTTGGAAAGGCCGCCCCTTGTTTAAATTTATGTTGTTCCACCACAGAAGCGAGAGGTAAGTTTGGCGGTCTATTAACACCAGATCTAGAAGGTGACCCTGTGCTTGAGACCACTGTGATGCTAGGCATTGTTGTAAGGGCCTCATGTGCAGTCTTGCGTTTGGGACAATGGCTATGCATGATGACATCATGCCTAGGAGTTGTAATACCATCTTTGCTTGTATCTTTTGTGTTGGATACATGCGTTGTATGATGGTGTTGAAATTTTGAATTCTTTGTGGACTTGGAGTGGCTACTCCTTTTGATGTGTCTATTATGGCTCCCAGGTATTGTTGTACCTTGCGTGGCAGAATTTTGGATTTTGTGAAATTGACGGTGAACCCTAGTTTGAAGAGGGTTTGTATGATATGATTTGTGTGATTTGAGCACTCTATTAACGAATGGGCCTTGATTAGCCAGTCGTCTAGATATGGGAACACATGTATTTGCTGTCTTCTGATGTGTGCAGCGACTACCGCTAGACATTTGGTAAAGACTCTTGGTGCGGTTGTTAATCCGAAAGGCAGTACCTTGAATTGGTAATGTATTCCTTTGAATACAAACCTTAGGTATTTCCTGTGCGATGGGTGTATTGGTATATGGAAATAAGCATCCTTGAGGTCTAAAGTTGCCATGTAGTCGTGCAGCTTTAGCAATGGCAATACTTCTTGTAGTGTGACCATGTGGAAGTGGTCTGATTTGATGAAAGTGTTGACTACTCTGAGGTCTAGGATTGGTCTCAGTGTTTTGTCCTTCTTTGGTATCAGAAAGTACAGTGAGTAAACTCCTGTGTTTATTTGTGTGTTTGGCACTAATTCGATTGCATTCTTTTGCAATAGTGCCTGCACTTCTATCTCTAGGAGATTGGAATGGTGTGTTGTTAAATTTTGTGCTTTTGGTGGTATGTTTGGAGGGAACTGTAGAAATTCTATGCAGTAACCATGTTGGATAATTGCTAGAACCCAAGTGTCTGTAGTGATTTTCTCCCATGCTCTGTAATAATGACCTATTCGTCCCCCCACTGGTGTTGTGTGGAGGGGGTGAGTGACATGTGAGTCACTGTTTAGTAGTAGGGGTTTTGGGGCTTTGGAATCTTCCTCTATTTCTAGGGAATTGCCCTCCTCTATATTGTCCCCGAAAACCTCCTCTATACTGTCCTTGGTAACTGGACGGTGTGGCTTGTGAGGTGCTGGCTTGTGTGCTTTGACCCCGAAACCCCCCTCGAAAGGGCGTTTTACGGAATGAGCTGTAATTCCCTCTGCTCTGCGGGGAGTAGAGTGCGCCCATGGCTTTGGCAGTGTCCGTATCTTTTTTGAGTTTCTCAATCGCTGTGTCCACTTCTGGACCGAACAGTTCTTTTTCATTAAAAGGCATATTGAGAACTGCTTGTTGAATCTCTGGTTTAAATCCAGACGTTCGGAGCCATGCATGCCTTCTGATAGTTACAGATGTATTAATTGTCCGTGCAGCTGTATCTGCAGCGTCCATGGAGGAGCGGATCTGGTTGTTGGAGATGGCCTGTCCCTCCTCAACCACTTGTTTTGCCCTATTTTGGAAGTCTTTGGGCAGATGTTCAATGAGATGTTGCATCTCGTCCCAGTGGGCTCTGTCATAGCGCGCAAGTAGTGCCTGGGAGTTCGCGATGCGCCACTGGTTTGCAGCTTGTGCTGCGACTCTCTTACCAGCTGCATCAAACTTGCGGCTTTCTTTATCTGGGGGTGGTGCATCTCCAGATGTGTGAGAGTTGGCCCTTTTCCTAGCTGCTCCTACAACAACAGAGTCTGGTGGCAGCTGTGTTGTGATGAAAGCCGGGTCCGTAGGAGGCGGCTTATACTTTTTTTCCACCCTTGGTGTGATTGCCCTACTTTTGACCGGGTCCTTAAATATGTCTTTTGCGTGCCGGAGCATACCAGGGAGCATAGGCAGGCTTTGGTAGGAGCTGTGGGTGGAGGAGAGTGTGTTGAACAAGAAATCATCCTCGACCTGTTCTGAGTGGAGGCTTACGTTGTGAAATTGTGCTGCTCTAGCCACCACCTGAGAGTACGCGGTGCTGTCTTCTGGTGGAGATGGTTTTGTAGGGTATGCCTCTGGGCTGTTATCTGACACTGGGGCGTCGTATAGGTCCCATGCGTCCTGGTCTTGGTCACCCTGGCTCATGGTGGTGTGAGCTGGGGAGTGTGATGGCGTTTGTGCTGGTGAAACGTTAATCACGGGCGGAGGAGAGGGTGGTGGTGTAACTCTTTTCACCACTTTTGGTTGTGGTGCTTGTTCCGTCTGGAACTCCAACCTTCTCTTTCTCCTAACGGGGGGAAGGGTGCTTATTTTTCCTGTCCCCTGCTGAATGAAGATACGCTTTTGCGTATGGTCCGCATCAGTTGCTTGTAGCTCTTCCTCAAACCTATGCTTCTGCATTTGGGAGGTTAGCGAGTGCTCTTCTGTATAAGAGCCTGAAGCTGGGTCGCTTGCAGTTTGTTTCGGCATCGAAACTTTGTCTGCGTGTTTTTTCGGCTCCGAGGTGACTTTTTTCCTTTTCGGGGCCGAAACCTCTCGGCGTCGATCTGTTTCGGTGCCGCTGTCTCGGCGTCGAGCCGTGTCCACACCGGCATCTCGGTGTCGAGGCTTGTCTCCAGCACTTTCTCGGTCCCGAGAAGGCTGCGTGCCGGTGTCTCGACCGGAGTCGGACGATCTCGGCACTGTTTGGGCCTTTTTCGGTGCCGACGGTCGGTCACCGATTTTATGGGTTGAGCCATGGCCTGGTGGCAGTGGCGTCCCCTGGGCCTTGTAAATGTTTCTTTGTGTGGTTTTCGACGTCTTACTCACGGTTTGTGTATCGTCGAATCCTTCGGAGTCTGAGTCTTGGATCGAGAAGGTACCTTCCTCTTCCTGTTCCTCGAACTCCCGTCGGGCTGTCGGTGCGGACGCCATTTGAAGTCTTCTGGCTCGACGGTCTCGGAGTGTTTTTCGGGACCGGAACGCACGACAGGCCTCGCAGGTGTCTTCGCTGTGCTCAGGTGACAGGCACAGGTTGCAGACCAAGTGTTGGTCTGTGTAGGGGTATTTATTGTGGCATTTGGGGCAGAAACGGAACGGGGTCCGTTCCATCGGCGTTCTTCAGCACGCGGTCGGGCCGACCAGGCCCCGACGGAGGATCGAAAAACTACCCCAAAGGGCACCGGAGCTCTTCGATCTTCGATGCGGTGTTGAATCTAAGTACGCCGATCCCGAACGCAACAATACCGACGAAAATCTTCCGAAATTAACTATTTTTTCTGTTCCGAAACTCGGAGCGACAGGAACACGTCCGAACCCGATGGCGGAAAAAAAACAATCGAAGATGGAGTCGACGCCCATGCGCAATGGAGACAAAAGGAGGAGTCACTCGGTCCCGTGACTCGAAAGACTTCTTCGAAGAAAAACAACTTGTAACACTCCGGCCCAACACCAGATGGCGAGCTATTGCAGAACATGCGTATCTACAGCGACAGATGCCATCGAACACTTGTTTCCCCTGGCCAATACCTGACTGGAAAAACTTATACAGTCACCAACGCTGACAATCAGACTAAAGCACATCCCATGGCAATGGTAACTTTAGAATGGGGAGGGGTCAATGGCCTGAAACAGGTGGTGGTCTCCTCAAACATCCCAGTAGACTGTCTGCTTGGAAATGACCTGGAGTCCTCAGCATGGGCTGAGGTAGAACTAAAAACCCATGCAGCCATGCTGGGTATCCCTGAACTGGTGTGTGTAAAAACAAGAGCACAATGCAAGGCACAGGGTGAAAAAGTAGAGCTGGAGTCTGGAAAAATGGCCCAGCCTACCAAGAGAAAAGGAAAGTCAGTTGGGAAACCAACTGCAACACAGTCAGAAAAAGAGAACCTCTATTCTCAGGAAGAAGTTCTGCCCTCTGAGGGAACTGAGCCTTTGGAGCTTGAACCTTATCAGGTTGAGCTCTTAGGCCCAGGGGGACCCTCAAGGGAAGAGCTGTGTAAGGGACAAGAAACCTGTCCTCTCTTGAAGGCCTTAGGCAGCAAGCTGCTGAAGAGTCCAAGGGCAAGAAAAATGGAACACATAGGGTCTATTGGGAAGATGGACTCCTGTACACTGAGGCCAGAGACCCCAAACCTGGTGCCACTAGGAGAGTGGTAGTGCCTCAGTCGTTCAGAGAGTTTATTCTGACCTTAGCCCATGATATTCCCCTTGCTGGGCATTTGGGACAAACCAAGACGTGGGAGAGGTTAGTCAACCACTTCTACTGGCCCAATATGTCCCAGAAGGTTAAGGAGTTTTGCCTCTCCTGCCCCACCTGTCAATCCAGTGGTAAGACAGGTGGGCACCCAAAGGCCCCCCTCATCCCACTTCCAGTGGTGGGGCCCCCTTTGAAAGAGTGGGTGTGGACATAGTTGGTCCACTGGAACCTCCCACAGCCTCAGGAAATATGTACATCCTAGTAGTAGTGGATCATGCTACTAGGTATCCTGAAGCTATTCCCCTTAGGTCGACTACTGCCCCTGCAGTAGCCAAGGCCCTCATTGGTATCTTTACCAGAGTGGGTTTCCCTAAGGAGGTGGTGTCTGACAGAGGTACCAACTTCATGTCAGCATACCTAAAACACATGTGGAATGAGTGTGGAGTGACTTACAAATTCACTACACCATACCATCCACAAACTAATGGCTTAGTTGAGAGATTCAACAAGACATTAAAAGGCATGATCATGGGTGTAGGAAGTTGGCTCTGTATGTGCTATTTCAAAGTAAGGAATAGCATGCACAGAGTCCAAGGGTTCCCCTTAGAGGTAAAATAGTGGTAAAAAGAGATAATACTAATGCTCTATTTTGTGGTAGTGTGGTCGAGCAGTAGGCTTATCCAAGGAGTAGTGTTAAGCATTTGTTGCACATACACAAGACAATAAATGAGGTACACACACTCAGAGACAAATCCAGCCAATAAGTTTTTATATAGAAAAATATCTTTTCTTAGTTTATTTTAAGAACCACAGGTTCAAATTCTACATGTAATATCTCATTCGAAAGGTATTGCAGGTAAGTACTTTAGGAACTTTAAAGCATAAAAATTGCATGTATACTTTTCAAGTTATTGACAAATAGCTGTTTTAAAAGTGGACACTTAGTGCAATTTTCACAGTTCCTAGGGGAGGTAAGTATTTGTTAGTTTTACCAGGTAAGTAAGACACTTACAGGGTTCAGTTCTTGGTCCAAGGTAGCCCACCGTTGGGGGTTCAGAGCAACCCCAAAGTCACCACACCAGCAGCTCAGGGCCGGTCAGGTGCAGAGTTCAAAGTGGTGCCCAAAACACATAGGCTAGAATGGAGAGAAGGGGGTGCCCCGGTTCCGGTCTGCTTGCAGGTAAGTACCCGCGTCTTCGGAGGGCAGACCAGAGGGGTTTTGTAGGGCACCGGGGGGGACACAAGTCCACACAGAGATTTCACCCTCAGCAGCGCGGGGGCGGCCGGGTGCAGTGTAGAAACAAGCGTCGGGTTTTCAATGTTAGTCTATGAGAGATCTCGGGATCTCTTCAGCGCTGCAGGCAGGCAAGGGGGGGATTCCTCGGGGAAACCTCCACTTGGGCGAGGGAGAGGGACTCCTGGGGGTCACTCCTCCAGTGAAAGTCCGGTCCTTCAGGTCCTGGGGGCTGCGGGTGCAGGGTCTCTCCCAGGCGTCGGGACTTTAGGTTCAAAGAGTCGCGGTCAGGGGAAGCCTCGGGATTCCCTCTGCAGGCGGCGCTGTGGGGGCTCAGGGGGGGACAGGTTTTGGTACTCACAGTATCAGAGTAGTCCTGGGGTCCCTCCTGAGGTGTTGGATCGCCACCAGCCGAGTCGGGGTCGCCGGGTGCAGTGTGGCAAGTCTCACGCTTCTTGCGGGGAGCTTGCAGGGTTCTTTAAAGCTGCTGGAAACAAAGTTGCAGCTTTTCTTGGAGCAGGTCCGCTGTCCTCGGGAGTTTCTTGTCTTTTCGAAGCAGGGGCAGTCCTCAGAGGATGTCGAGGTCGCTGGTCCCTTTGGAAGGCGTCGCTGGAGCAGGATCTTTGGAAGGCAGGAGACAGGCCGGTGAGTTTCTGGAGCCAAGGCAGTTGTCGTCTTCTGGTCTTCCGCTGCAGGGGTTTTCAGCTGGGCAGTCCTTCTTCTTGTAGTTGCAGGAATCTAATTTTCTAGGGTTCAGGGTAGCCCTTAAATACTAAATTTAAGGGCGTGTTTAGGTCTGGGGGGTTAGTAGCCAATGGCTACTAGCCCTGAGGGTGGGTACACCCTCTTTGTGCCTCCTCCCAAGGGGAGGGGGTCACAATCCTAACCCTATTGGGGGAATCCTCCATCTGCAAGATGGAGGATTTCTAAAAGTTAGAGTCACCTCAGCTCAGGACACCTTAGGGGCTGTCCTGACTGGCCAGTGACTCCTCCTTGTTATTCTCATTATTTTCTCCGGCCTTGCCGCCAAAAGTGGGGCCTGGCCGGAGGGGGCGGGCAACTCCACTAGCTGGAGTGTCCTGCTGGGTTGGCACAAAGGAGGTGAGCCTTTGAGGCTCACCGCCAGGTGTGACAATTCCTGCCTGGGAGAGGTGTTAGCATCTCCACCCAGTGCAGGCTTTGTTACTGGCCTCAGAGTGACAAAGGCACTCTCCCCATGGGGCCAGCAACATGTCTCGGTTTGTGGCAGGCTGCTAAAACTAGTCAGCCTACACAGATAGTCGGTTAAGTTTCAGGGGGCACCTCTAAGGTGCCCTCTGTGGTGTATTTTACAATAAAATGTACACTGGCATCAGTGTGCATTTATTGTGCTGAGAAGTTTGATACCAAACTTCCCAGTTTTCAGTGTAGCCATTATGGTGCTGTGGAGTTCGTGTTTGACATACTCCCAGACCATATACTCTTATGGCTACCCTGCACTTACAATGTCTAAGGTTTTATTTAGACACTGTAGGGGTACCATGCTCATGCACTGGTACCCTCACCTATGGTATAGTGCACCCTGCCTTAGGGCTGTAAGGCCTGCTAGAGGGGTGTCTTACCTATACTGCATAGGCAGTGAGAGGCTGGCATGGCACCCTGAGGGGAGTGCCATGTCGACTTACTCGTTTTGTCCTCACTAGCACACACAAGCTGGCAAGCAGTGTGTCTGTGCTGAGTGAGAGGTCTCCAGGGTGGCATAAGACATGCTGCAGCCCTTAGAGACCTTCCTTGGCATCAGGGCCCTTGGTACTAGAAGTACCAGTTACAAGGGACTTATCTGGATGCCAGGGTCTGCCAATTGTGGATACAAAAGTACAGGTTAGGGAAAGAACACTGGTGCTGGGGCCTGGTTAGCAGGCCTCAGCACACTTTCAATTGTAAACATAGCATCAGCAAAGGCAAAAAGTCGATTACGAGCCGGCATCCTCGTGGGAAGGGAGTTTTTCCCTGGGCTGGCGGGCGGTCTTTTGGCGACCGCCCGCCAGCCCAGGGAAAAACTTAGAATACCCTCCGCGGTCTTTCGACCGCGGAGGGGGGAACTCTGGCGGGCGGCCTCCGCCGCCCGCCAGAGTTAGAATGACCCCCTAAGTCACCAACCTCATGTAGAATATTCAGCCCAAGGGCAAGGTGCAAATCTGTAAGTGTGAGGATACTCCTGCATGTGCAGGGTACCCCTGCAGAACCAAGGCTAATTCCTGGACTCTAAGTGCAGGGAAGCCATCTTAAGTTATGTAGTGGACACTGGGCAACACGACTGGTCCAGCTGCGTAATGGCATGGTATCAAACATGTTAGAATCATGCAACTACACAGATTCCAGTGTTGGTTGCATTATACCATGTACTCTTGGGGGCTCCTTAGGACCCGTGGGCCAGCAAGGCCCAGGAGGACTCAATCCAGGAAGGGGAGTCACAGGGGACCCTCAGCGGCGCAGAGAGTCCACAGGAGCAGAGGCACCATGTAGGAGGCTGGACTGGCTTGTAGTGAGTACCAAGGGGTACTTGCACCTTGCACCAGGCCCAGTTATCCCTTATTAGTGTATAGGGTGTCTAGCAGTTTAGGCTGATAGATAATGGTAGCTTAGCAGAGCAGCTTAGGCTGAACTAGGAGACTGGTGAAGCTACTACAGTACCACTTAGTGTCATATGCACAATATCATAAGAAAACACAATACACAGTTATACTAAAAATAAAGGTACTTTATTTTTCTGACTGTAAAGAAATGGCTCCCTGTTGCAGTTACCCCCCACTTTTTGCCTGATACTGATGCTGACTTGACTGAGAAGAGTGCTGGGACCCTGCTAACCAGGCCCCAGCACCAGTGTTCCTTCACCTAAAATGTACCATTGTATCCACAATTGGCACACCCTGGCATTCAGATAAGTCCCTTGTAACTGGTACTTCTAGTACCAAGGGCCCTGATGCCAAGAAAGGTCTCTAAGGGCTGCAGCATGTCTTATGCCACCCTAGAGACCCCTCACTCAGCACAGACACACTGCTTACAAGCCTGTGTGTGCTAGTGAGAACAAAATGAGTAAGTCGACATGGCACTCCCCTCAGGGTGCCATGCCAGCCTCTCACTGCCTATGCAGTATAGGTAAGACACCCCTCTAGCAGGCCTTACAGCCCTAAGGCAGGGTGCACTATACCATAGGTGAGGGTACCAGTGCATGAGCACTGTGCCCCTACAGTGTCTAAGCAAAACCTTAGACATTGTAAGTGCAGGGTAGCCATAAGAGTATATGGTCTGGGAGTCTGTTTTACACGAACTCCACAGCACCATAATGGCTACACTGAAAACTGGGAAGTTTGGTATCAAACTTCTCAGCACAATAAATGCACACTGATGCCAGTGTACATTTTATTGTAAAATACACCACAGAGGGCACCTTAGAGGTGCCCCCTGAAACTTAACCAACTATCTGTGTAGGCTGACTGGTTCCAGCAGCCTGCCACACTAGAGACATGTTGCTGGCCCCATGGGGAGAGTGCCTTTGTCACTCTGAGGCCAGTAACAAAGCCTGCACTGGGTGGAGATGCTAACACCTCCCCCAGGCAGGAGCTGTAACACCTGGCGGTGAGCCTCAAAGGCTCACCCCTTTGTCACAGCCCAGCAGGGCACTCCAGCTTAGTGGAGTTGCCCGCCCCCTCCGGCCACGGCCCCCACTTTTGGCGGCAAGGCTGGAGGGAACAAAGAAAGCAACAAGGAGGAGTCACTGGCCAGTCAGGACAGCCCCTAAGGTGTCCTGAGCTGAGGTGACTCTAACTTTTAGAAATCCTCCATCTTGCAGATGGAGGATTCCCCCAATAGGGTTAGGATTGTGACCCCCTCCCCTTGGGAGGAGGCACAAAGAGGGTGTACCCACCCTCAGGGCTAGTAGCCATTGGCTACTAACCCCCCAGACCTAAACACGCCCTTAAATTTAGTATTTAAGGGCTACCCTGAACCCTAGAAAATTAGATTCCTGCAACAAGAAGAAGGACTGCCCAGCTGAAAACCCCTGCAGCGGAAGACCAGAAGACGACAACTGCCTTGGCTCCAGAAACTCACCGGCCTGTCTCCTGCCTTCCAAAGACCCTGCTCCAGCGACGCCTTCCGAAGGGACCAGCGACCTCGACATCCTCTGAGGACTGCCCCTGCTTCGAAAAGACAAGAAACTCCCGAGGACAGCGGACCTGCTCCAAGAAAAGCTGCAACTTTGTTTCCAGCAGCTTTAAAGAACCCTGCAAGCTCCCCGCAAGAAGCGTGAGACTTGCAACCCTGCACCCGGCGACCCCGACTCGGCTGGTGGCGAGCCAACACCTCAGGAGGGACCCCAGGACTACTCTGATACTGTGAGTACCAAAACCTGTCCCCCCTGAGCCCCCACAGCGCCGCCTGCAGAGGGAATCCCGAGGCTTCCCCTGACCGCGACTCTTGGAATCCCAAGTCCCGACGCCTGGGAGAGACCCTGCACCCGCAGCCCCCAGGACCTGAAGGACCGGACTTTCACTGGAGAAGTGACCCCCAGGAGTCCCTCTCCCTTGCCCAAGTGGAGGTTTCCCCGAGGAATCCCCCCCTTGCCTGCCTGCAGCGCTGAAGAGATCCCGAGATCTCTCATAGACTAACATTGAAAACCCGACGCTTGTTTCTACACTGCACCCGGCCGCCCCCGCGCCGCTGAGGGTGAAATTTCTGTGTGGACTTGTGTCCCCCCCGGTGCCCTACAAAACCCCCCTGGTCTGCCCTCCGAAGACGCGGGTACTTACCTGCAAGCAGACCGGAACCGGGGCACCCCCTTCTCTCCATTCTAGCCTATGTGTTTTGGGCACCACTTTGAACTCTGCACCTGACCGGCCCTGAGCTGCTGGTGTGGTGACTTTGGGGTTGCTCTGAACCCCCAACGGTGGGCTACCTTGGACCAAGAACTGAACCCTGTAAGTGTCTTACTTACCTGGTAAAACTAACAAATACTTACCTCCCCTAGGAACTGTGAAAATTGCACTAAGTGTCCACTTTTAAAACAGCTATTTGTGAATAACTTGAAAAGTATACATGCAATTTTTTATGATTTGAAGTTCCTAAAGTACTTACCTGCAATACCTTTCGAATAAGATATTACATGTAGAATTTGAACCTGTGGTTCTTAAAATAAACTAAGAAAAGATATTTTTCTATACAAAACCTATTGGCTGGATTTGTCTCTGAGTGTGTGTACCTCATTTATTGTCTATGTGTATGTACAACAAATGCTTAACACTACTCCTTGGATAAGCCTACTGCTCGACCACACTACCACAAAATAGAGCATTAGTATTATCTATTTTTACCACTATTTTACCTCTAAGGGGAACCCTTGGACTCTGTGCATGCTATTCCTTACTTTGAAATAGCACATACAGAGCCAACTTCCTACATTGGTGGATCAGCGGTGGGGTACAAGACTTTGCATTTGCTGGACTACTCAGCCAATACCTGATCACACGACAAATTCCAAAATTGTCATTAGAAATTGATTTTTGCAATTTGAAAAGTTTTCTAAATTCTTAAAAGACCTGCTAGGGCCTTGTGTTAGATCCTGTTTAGCATTTCTTTTAGAGTTTAAAAGTTTGTAAAAGTTTGAATTAGATTCTAGAACCAGTTGTAGATTCTTAAAAAGTATTCCAACTTTTAGAAGCAAAATGTCTAGCACAGATGTGACTGTGGTGGAACTCGACACCACACCTTACCTCCATCTTAAGATGAGGGAGCTAAGGTCACTCTGTAAAATAAAGAAAATAACAATGGGCCCCAAACCTACCAAAATACAGCTCCAGGAGCTTTTGGCAGAGTTTGAAAAGGCCAACCCCTCTGAGGGTGGCAACTCAGAGGAAGAGGATAGTGACTTGGAGGAAAATTCCCCCCTACCAGTCCTATCTAGGGAGAACAGGGTCCCTCAAACCCTGACTCCAAAAATAATAGTCAGAGATGCTGGTTCCCTCACAGGAGAGACCAACACCTCTGAAATCACTGAGGATAACTCCAGTGAAGATGACCCCCTGTTAGCCAGGATGGTCAAAAGATTGGCTTTGGAAAAGCAGCTCCTAGCCATAGAAAGGGAAAGAAAAGAGATGGGCCTAGGTCCCATCGATGGTGGCAGCAACTTAAATAGGGTCAGAGATTCTCCTGACATCCTAAAAATCCCCAAAGGGATTGTAACAAAATATGAAGATGGTGATGACATCACCAAATGGTTCACAGCTTTTGAGAGGGCTTGTGTAACCAGAAAAGTGAACAGATCTCACTGGGGTGCTCTCCTTTGGGAAATGTTCACTGGAAAGTGTAGGGATAGACTCCTCACACTCTCTGGAAAAGATGCAGAATCTTATGACCTCATGAAGGGTACCCTGATTGAGGGCTTTGGATTCTCCACTGAGGAGTATAGAATTAGATTCAGGGGGGCTCAAAAATCCTCGAGCCAGACCTGGGTTGATTTTGTAGACTACTCAGTAAAAACACTAGATGGTTGGTTAACTGGAAATGAAGTGTGTGACTATGTTGGGCTTTATAATTTGTTTATGAAAGAACACATTTTAAGTAACTGCTTCAATGAAAAGTTGCATCAGTATCTGGTAGACCTAGGTCCAATTTCTCCCCAAGAATTGGGAAAGAAGGCAGACCACTGGGTCAAGACTAGGGTAACCAAAACTTCCACTGGGGGTGACCAAAAGAAAGGGGTTACAAAAACTCCCCAGGAGAAAGTGGGTGACACTAGAAACAAAGAAAAAGAGTCCTCTGTAGGCCCCCAAAAACCAGAACAGGTGGGTGGGCCCCAAGACACAACCCAAAACAAAGGTGGGTACCAGGGTAAGAACTGGGATGCCACTAAGGCATGGTGCCACAACTGTAAACAGTCTGGGCACCACACCAAGGACACTTCTTGTCCCAAAAACAAACCCCAGAACAAAATTCCAGGGGTAACCAGTGTAGCCATGGGAGATGACTCCTCAGATGAGGAGGTCTTCATAGCCTTCAACTGGAAACAGGGCCCAACAGGTGAGTTGGAGATTCCAGAGGGAAGTAGACACTTCCACCACCTACTGGTGAATGGAATCCCAACCACTGCCCTGAGAGACACTTGTGCCAGTCACACTATTGTGCATGACAGGCTGGTGCTCTCAAACCAGTACATCCCAGGTGAGACTGCCAGGGTAAGAGTTAGCCTAGACAGGGTCACTAAGAGGCCTGTGGCTTTAGTGCCCATAGAAGTGGGTGGCACTCTTAGCTGGAGAAGGGTAGTAGTCAGTACAGACCTCCCCCTTGATTGTCTCCTTGGAAATGACTACCCAGAGGTTAGTCAGAGCCCAAGAGAGAAACTGGTCCAGTGCCAGTCCTCTCCCAAGGATTCTGGAAGTCCTGCCTCTGCAGTAAATGCAAGCAGGCCCCAGAAGAAGAAGAAAAGACAACAGAGTAGGAAGGGTGGACAACCTTTAGCCAAGGTTACAGCAAGCCAAGGAGATTCTGCTCCAGTAGGGGAGAACTCCAAAAATGGCCCTGATAAAGTCCAACCTGACCCACAAGAAGTCCTGGCTAGTCAGGCAACTGTTAAACCTGAGTGGGTGGCTCCTCAGCTAACAGAAGAAAGAGTGGAAGAAGGGTGTTTACTACAAGATGTGGTAACCCCCCACTCCAATACAGCAGACAGGCAACCTGAACCCAAAGAAGCCTGTAACTTAGCCCCTTCCCTTTTAGGTGAAGAGCTAAAGGTGTGGTTCTGGGCACTGACAGCTGTCAGTGGCCTCTGCTGGGTGTTAGCCTTTATGGCTGCACTATCCTTAGCATGGTGGTCTGACCCCATGCCAAATAGCAAGTTAGGCCCCCTGACCCTATTGGTCATGGTGGGGTTACTCCAGCTCTGGGTAACCTCTCTGGGTAAGCTAGGGGTAACCCTGGCCAAGATAAGATTAGCAGAGGTGGATACCTCTAAACCCAAAATAAAAAGAATGGGTGGAGACATTGAAGAGGCAGACAAGAGGCAATTCAGACTAGGTCCTATCACTGTGGAAGTGGGTCAGTTCCCCAAAGGGAATGACCTGAACAGAAGGATGTAAGGCAGAGTAGGCCCTGCAACTAACCAGCCTATTTCTCCTACTCTTCCTCGCCTGACAGACTAGGAAGACTCTCCCAGCTTGGGCTGAGTCTCCTGGCCTGTGGGCTGGGGGGGGCTTGTGTAAAGAAATGGCTCCCTGTTGCAGTTACCCCCCACTTTTTGCCTGATACTGATGCTGACTTGACTGAGAAGAGTGCTGGGACCCTGCTAACCAGGCCCCAGCACCAGTGTTCCTTCACCTAAAATGTACCATTGTATCCACAATTGGCACACCCTGGCATTCAGATAAGTCCCTTGTAACTGGTACTTCTAGTACCAAGGGCCCTGATGCCAAGAAAGGTCTCTAAGGGCTGCAGCATGTCTTATGCCACCCTAGAGACCCCTCACTCAGCACAGACACACTGCTTACAAGCCTGTGTGTGCTAGTGAGAACAAAATGAGTAAGTCGACATGGCACTCCCCTCAGGGTGCCATGCCAGCCTCTCACTGCCTATGCAGTATAGGTAAGACACCCCTCTAGCAGGCCTTACAGCCCTAAGGCAGGGTGCACTATACCATAGGTGAGGGTACCAGTGCATGAGCACTGTGCCCCTACAGTGTCTAAGCAAAACCTTAGACATTGTAAGTGCAGGGTAGCCATAAGAGTATATGGTCTGGGAGTCTGTTTTACACGAACTCCACAGCACCATAATGGCTACACTGAAAACTGGGAAGTTTGGTATCAAACTTCTCAGCACAATAAATGCACACTGATGCCAGTGTACATTTTATTGTAAAATACACCACAGAGGGCACCTTAGAGGTGCCCCCTGAAACTTAACCAACTATCTGTGTAGGCTGACTGGTTCCAGCAGCCTGCCACACTAGAGACATGTTGCTGGCCCCATGGGGAGAGTGCCTTTGTCACTCTGAGGCCAGTAACAAAGCCTGCACTGGGTGGAGATGCTAACACCTCCCCCAGGCAGGAGCTGTAACACCTGGCGGTGAGCCTCAAAGGCTCACCCCTTTGTCACAGCCCAGCAGGGCACTCCAGCTTAGTGGAGTTGCCCGCCCCCTCCGGCCACGGCCCCCACTTTTGGCGGCAAGGCTGGAGGGAACAAAGAAAGCAACAAGGAGGAGTCACTGGCCAGTCAGGACAGCCCCTAAGGTGTCCTGAGCTGAGGTGACTCTAACTTTTAGAAATCCTCCATCTTGCAGATGGAGGATTCCCCCAATAGGGTTAGGATTGTGACCCCCTCCCCTTGGGAGGAGGCACAAAGAGGGTGTACCCACCCTCAGGGCTAGTAGCCATTGGCTACTAACCCCCCAGACCTAAACACGCCCTTAAATTTAGTATTTAAGGGCTACCCTGAACCCTAGAAAATTAGATTCCTGCAACAAGAAGAAGGACTGCCCAGCTGAAAACCCCTGCAGCGGAAGACCAGAAGACGACAACTGCCTTGGCTCCAGAAACTCACCGGCCTGTCTCCTGCCTTCCAAAGACCCTGCTCCAGCGACGCCTTCCGAAGGGACCAGCGACCTCGACATCCTCTGAGGACTGCCCCTGCTTCGAAAAGACAAGAAACTCCCGAGGACAGCGGACCTGCTCCAAGAAAAGCTGCAACTTTGTTTCCAGCAGCTTTAAAGAACCCTGCAAGCTCCCCGCAAGAAGCGTGAGACTTGCAACCCTGCACCCGGCGACCCCGACTCGGCTGGTGGCGAGCCAACACCTCAGGAGGGACCCCAGGACTACTCTGATACTGTGAGTACCAAAACCTGTCCCCCCTGAGCCCCCACAGCGCCGCCTGCAGAGGGAATCCCGAGGCTTCCCCTGACCGCGACTCTTGGAATCCCAAGTCCCGACGCCTGGGAGAGACCCTGCACCCGCAGCCCCCAGGACCTGAAGGACCGGACTTTCACTGGAGAAGTGACCCCCAGGAGTCCCTCTCCCTTGCCCAAGTGGAGGTTTCCCCGAGGAATCCCCCCCTTGCCTGCCTGCAGCGCTGAAGAGATCCCGAGATCTCTCATAGACTAACATTGAAAACCCGACGCTTGTTTCTACACTGCACCCGGCCGCCCCCGCGCCGCTGAGGGTGAAATTTCTGTGTGGACTTGTGTCCCCCCCGGTGCCCTACAAAACCCCCCTGGTCTGCCCTCCGAAGACGCGGGTACTTACCTGCAAGCAGACCGGAACCGGGGCACCCCCTTCTCTCCATTCTAGCCTATGTGTTTTGGGCACCACTTTGAACTCTGCACCTGACCGGCCCTGAGCTGCTGGTGTGGTGACTTTGGGGTTGCTCTGAACCCCCAACGGTGGGCTACCTTGGACCAAGAACTGAACCCTGTAAGTGTCTTACTTACCTGGTAAAACTAACAAATACTTACCTCCCCTAGGAACTGTGAAAATTGCACTAAGTGTCCACTTTTAAAACAGCTATTTGTGAATAACTTGAAAAGTATACATGCAATTTTTTATGATTTGAAGTTCCTAAAGTACTTACCTGCAATACCTTTCGAATAAGATATTACATGTAGAATTTGAACCTGTGGTTCTTAAAATAAACTAAGAAAAGATATTTTTCTATACAAAACCTATTGGCTGGATTTGTCTCTGAGTGTGTGTACCTCATTTATTGTCTATGTGTATGTACAACAAATGCTTAACACTACTCCTTGGATAAGCCTACTGCTCGACCACACTACCACAAAATAGAGCATTAGTATTATCTATTTTTACCACTATTTTACCTCTAAGGGGAACCCTTGGACTCTGTGCATGCTATTCCTTACTTTGAAATAGCACATACAGAGCCAACTTCCTACACTGACAATATGCCAAAGTATCTTAGAGTGTACCCTCAGTGAGAGGATAGGAAATATACACAAGATATATATACACAATAGCAAAAGTATGCAGTATAGTCTTAGAAAACAGTGCAAACAATGTATAGTTACAATAGGATGCAATGGGGAAACATAGGGATAGGGGCAACACAAACCATATACTCCAAAAGTGGAATGCGAACCACGAATGGACCCCAAACCTATGTGACCTTGTAGAGGGTCGCTGGGACTATTAGAAAATAGTGAGAGTTAGAAAAATAACCCTCCCCAAGACCCTGAAAAGTGAGTGCAAAGTGCACTAAAGTTCCCCTAAGGATAAAGAAGTTGTGTTAGAGGAATAATGCAGGAGAGACACAAACCAACAATGCAACAACGATGGATTTCCAATCTAGGGTACCTGTGGAACAAGGGGACAAAGTCCAAAAGTCACAAGCAAGTCGGAGATGGGCATATGCCCAGGAAATGCCAGCTGTGGATGCAAAGAAGCTTCTACTGGACAGAAGAAGCTGAGGTTTCTGCAGGAACGAAAAGGGCTAGAGACTTCCCCTTTGGTGGACGGATCCCTCTCGCCGTGGAGAGTCGTGCAGAAGTGTTTTCCCGCCGAAAGAACGCCAACAAGCCATGCTAGCTGCAAATCGTGCGGTTAGCGTTTTTGGACGCTGCTGTGGCCCTGGAGGGACCAGGAGGTCGCAAATTGGACCAGAAGGTAGAGGGGACGTCGAGCAAGACAAGGAGCCCTCTTAGCAGCAGGTAGCACCCGGAGAAGTGCCAGAAACAGGCACTACGAGGATGCGTGAAACGGTGCTCACCCGAAGTTACACAAAGGAGTCCCACGTCGCCGGAGACCAACTTAGAAAGTCGTGCAATGCAGGTTAGAGTGCCGTGGACCCAGGCTTGGCTGTGCACAAAGGATTTCCGCCGGAAGTGCACAGGGGCCGGAGTAGCTGCAAAAGTCGCGGTTCCCAGCAATGCAGTCTAGCGAGGTGAGGCAAGGACTTACCTCCACCAAACTTGGACTGAAGAGTCACTGGACTGTGGGGGTCACTTGGACAGAGTTGCTGGATTCGAGGGACCTCGCTCGTCGTGCTGAGAGGAGACCCAAGGGACCGGTAATGCAGTTTTTTGGTGCCTGCGGTTGCAGGGGGAAGATTCCGTCGACCCAGGGGAGATTTCTTCGGAGCTTCTGGTGCAGAGAGGAGGCAGACTACCCCCACAGCATGCACCACCAGGAAAACAGTCGAGAAGGCGGCAGGATCAGCGTTACAGAGTTGCAGTAGTCGTCTTTGCTACTATGTTGCAGTTTTGCAGGCTTCCAGCGCGGTCAGCAGTCGATTCCTTGGCAGAAGGTGAAGAGAGAGATGCAGAGGAACTCGGATGAGCTCTTGCATTCGTTATCTAAAGTTTCCCAAGAGACAGAGACCCTAAATAGCCAGAAAAGAGGGTTTGGCTACCTAGGAGAGAGGATAGGCTAGCAACACCTGAAGGAGCCTATCACAAGGAGTCTCTGACGTCACCTGGTGGCACTGGCCACTCAGAGCAGTCCAGTGTGCCAGCAGCACCTGTTTCCAAGATGGCAGAGGTCTGGAGCACACTGGAGGAGCTCTGGACACCTCCAAGGGGAGGTGCAGGTCAGGGGAGTGGTCACTCCCCTTTCCTTTGTCCAGTTTCGCGCCAGAGCAGGGCTAAGGGGTCCCCTGAACCGGTGTAGACTGGCTTATGCAGAATTGGGCACATCTGTGCCCAAGAAAGCATTTCCAGAGGCTGGGGGAGGCTACTCCTCCCCTGCCTTCACACCATTTTCCAAAGGGAGAGGGTGTAACACCCTCTCTCAGAGGAAGTTCTTTGTTCTGCCATCCTGGGCCAGACCTGGCTGGACCCCAGGAGGGCAGATGCCTGTCTGAGGGGTTGGCAGCAGCAGCAGCTGCAGTGAAACCCCAGGAAAGGCAGTTTGGCAGCACCAGGGTCTGTGCTACAGACCACTGGGATCATGGGATTGTGCCAACTATGCCAGGATGGTATAGAGGGGGCAATTCCATGATCATAGACATGTTACATGGCCATATTCGGAGTTACCATTGTGAAGCTACATATAGGTAGTGACCTATATGTAGTGCACGCGTGTAATGGTGTCCCCGCACTCACAAAGTCCGGGGAATTGGCCCTGAACAATGTGGGGGCACCTTGGCTAGTGCCAGGGTGCCCTCACACTAAGTAACTTTGCACCTAACCTTTACCAGGTAAAGGTTAGACATATAGGTGACTTATAAGTTACTTAAGTGCAGTGTAAAATGGCTGTGAAATAACGCGGACGTTATTTCACTCAGGCTGCAGTGGCAGGCCTGTGTAACAATTGTCAGAGCTCCCTATGGGTGGCAAAATAAATGCTGCAGCCCATAGGGATCTCCTGGAACCCCAATACCCTGGGTACCTCAGTACCATATACTAGGTGTAAGGAAATGCCTCCTTGGCATGGTTGCCCCCTGACTTTTTGCCTTTGCTGATGCTATGTTTACAATTGAAAGTGTGCTGAGGCCTGCTAACCAGGCCCCAGCACCAGTGTTCTTTCCCTAACCTGTACTTTTGTATCCACAATTGGCAGACCCTGGCATCCAGATAAGTCCCTTGTAACTGGTACTTCTAGTACCAAGGGCCCTGATGCCAAGGAAGGTCTCTAAGGGCTGCAGCATGTCTTATGCCACCCTGGAGACCTCTCACTCAGCACAGACACACTGCTTACCAGCTTGTGTGTGCTAGTGAGGACAAAACGAGTACGTCGACATGGCACTCCCCTCAGGGTGCCATGCCAGCCTCTCACTGCCTATGCAGTATAGGTAAGACACCCCTCTAGCAGGCCTTACAGCCCTAAGGCAGGGTGCACTATACCATAGGTGAGGGTACCAGTGCATGAGCATGGTACCCCTACAGTGTCTAAACAAAACCTTAGACATTGTAAGTGCAGGGTAGCCATAAGAGTATATGGTCTGGGAGTCTGTCAAACACGAACTCCACAGCACCATAATGGCTACACTGAAAACTGGGAAGTTTGGTATCAAACTTCTCAGCACAATAAATGCACACTGATGCCAGTGTACATTTTATTGTAAAATACACCACAGAGGGCACCTTAGAGGTGCCCCCTGAAACTTAACCGACTATCTGTGTAGGCTGACTAGTTCTAGCAGCCTGCCACAAACCGAGACATGTTGCTGGCCCCATGGGGAGAGTGCCTTTGTCACTCTGAGGCCAGTAACAAAGCCTGCACTGGGTGGAGATGCTAACACCTCTCCCAGGCAGGAATTGTCACACCTGGCGGTGAGCCTCAAAGGCTCACCTCCTTTGTGCCAACCCAGCAGGACACTCCAGCTAGTGGAGTTGCCCGCCCCCTCCGGCCAGGCCCCACTTTTGGCGGCAAGGCCGGAGAAAATAATGAGAATAACAAGGAGGAGTCACTGGCCAGTCAGGACAGCCCCTAAGGTGTCCTGAGCTGAGGTGACTCTAACTTTTAGAAATCCTCCATCTTGCAGATGGAGGATTCCCCCAATAGGGTTAGGATTGTGACCCCCTCCCCTTGGGAGGAGGCACAAAGAGGGTGTACCCACCCTCAGGGCTAGTAGCCATTGGCTACTAACCCCCCAGACCTAAACACGCCCTTAAATTTAGTATTTAAGGGCTACCCTGAACCCTAGAAAATTAGATTCCTGCAACAAGAAGAAGGACTGCCCAGCTGAAAACCCCTGCAGCGGAAGACCAGAAGACGACAACTGCCTTGGCTCCAGAAACTCACCGGCCTGTCTCCTGCCTTCCAAAGATCCTGCTCCAGCGACGCCTTCCGAAGGGACCAGCGACCTCGACATCCTCTGAGGACTGCCCCTGCTTCGAAAAGACAAGAAACTCCCGAGGACAGCGGACCTGCTCCAAGAAAAGCTGCAACTTTGTTTCCAGCAGCTTTAAAGAACCCTGCAAGCTCCCCGCAAGAAGCGTGAGACTTGCAACACTGCACCCGGCGACCCCGACTCGGCTGGTGGAGACCCGACACCTCAGGAGGGACCCCAGGACTACTCTGATACTGTGAGTACCAAAACCTGTCCCCCCTGAGCCCCCACAGCGCCGCCTGCAGAGGGAATCCCGAGGCTTCCCCTGACCGCGACTCTTTGAACCTAAAGTCCCGACGCCTGGGAGAGACCCTGCACCCGCAGCCCCCAGGACCTGAAGGACCGGACTTTCACTGGAGAAGTGACCCCCAGGAGTCCCTCTCCCTTGCCCAAGTGGAGGTTTCCCCGAGGAACCCCCCCCTTGCCTGCCTGCAGCGCTGAAGAGATCCCGAGATCTCTCATAGACTAACATTGCGAACCCGACGCTTGTTTCTACACTGCACCCGGCCGCCCCCGCGCCGCTGAGGGTGAAATTTCTGTGTGGACTCGTGTCCCCCCCGGTGCCCTACAAAACCCCCCTGGTCTGCCCTCCGAAGACGCGGGTACTTACCTGCAAGCAGACCGGAACCGGGGCACCCCCTTCTCTCCATTCTAGCCTATGTGTTTTGGGCACCACTTTGAACTCTGCACCTGACCGGCCCTGAGCTGCTGGTGTGGTGACTTTGGGGTTGCTCTGAACCCCCAACGGTGGGCTACCTTGGACCAAGAACTGAACCCTGTAAGTGTCTTACTTACCTGGTAAAACTAATCAAAACTTACCTCCCCTAGGAACTGTGAAAATTGCACTAAGTGTCCACTTTTAAAACAGCTATTTGTCAATAACTTGAAAAGTATACATGCAATTTTGATGATTTGAAGTTCCTAAAGTACTTACCTGCAATACCTTTCGAATGAGATATTACATGTAGAATTTGAACCTGTGGTTCTTAAAATAAACTAAGAAAAGATATTTTTCTATATAAAAACCTATTGGCTGGATTTGTCTCTGAGTGTGTGTACCTCATTTATTGTCTATGTGTATGTACAACAAATGCTTAACACTACTCCTTGGATAAGCCTACTGCTCGACCACACTACCACAAAATAGAGCATTAGTATTATCTATTTTTACCACTATTTTACCTCTAAGGGGAACCCTTGGACTCTGTGCATGCTATTCCTTACTTTGAAATAGCACATACAGAGCCAACTTCCTACACTAGGGAATTATAAGGGTGTTCCAGTAAGCCAATGAAAATTGGTAAAATTGGTCACTAGCCTGTTAGTGACAATTTGAAAGAAATGAGAGAGCATAACCACTGAGGTTCTGGTTAGCAGAGCCTCAGTGAGACAGTTAGGCATCACACAGGGAACACATACCTATAGGTCACAAACTTATGAGCACTGGGGTCCTGACTAGCAGGGTCCCAGTGACACATAACAAACATACTGAAAACATAGGGTTTTCACTATGAGCACTGGGCCCTGGCTGGCAGGATCCCAGTGAGACAGTGAAAACACCCTGGCATACACTCACAAACAGGCCCAAAGTGGGGGTAACAAGGCTAGAAAGAGGCTACTTTCTCACACACCATCCACAGGACTGGGACACAGGAGTCGCAGAAGAAGCCCACACAGCACTACAAAAGAGGATCCCACACAGCAGGAGAACCACGCAGGAGGCTGTGCTTTGCAGGATGAAGTGCTGGAGGCTGGAGCTACACGTCGTCTGAAGATCCCTTGGAGAAGATGCAAGCAAGCCTTGACAGCTGCAAGAAAGGCGATACATGGGCCACTGTCCTGCATGGGAAGGCAAAGGCCTACCTCCACCAAAGTTGGACAGATGGCAGAGAGAACCAAGAGGACTACTCTGGAAAACCACCCGTGATACAGGATCCACGCAGTTCCGCAGGAGAAGGGATCCACGCAGCCAGTCGTCGCTTGTAGGTGCCTGCCGTTGCAGGAGAGTGACTCCTTCACTCAAAAGGAAATTCCTTCTTCTTGTGAAGTCTTCTGAGGATGCACAGCAAGGGAAATGTTGCAAAGCTGGCAGGAGCCCTGGAAACAATTATGCTGAAGAGCCATTTATTGAAAGCAGCTTGTCGGGTCTTGGAGGTTCCAGTCGCAGTTCCGGAGGCCAGAAATTGAAGCAGCGGTTGCAGAGGAGTACTGCTGGAATCTTGCAAGCCGAATCGGAGGACCCACCCAAGAGAGAGACCCTAAATAGCCCTGAAAGGGAGAGTGGTCACCTAACCAGGTAGGCACCTATCAGAAGGGGGTTCTGATGTCACCTGTCTGGCCTGGCCACTCGGATGTTCCCAGAGTTCCCTGCCAACCTTGGAAACAAGATGGCAGAACTCAGGGGACCCTTTGAAGGAGCTCTGGGCACCCCACTGGGGTGGTGATGGACAGAGGAGTGCTCACTTCCCTTTCCATTGTCCAGTTTTGTGCCAGAGCTGGGACTGGGGGTCCCCAGTGTGGACTGGCTTATGCATGGAGGGCACCAAATGTGCCCTTAAAAGCAAACCAGTGGCTTGGGGAGGCTACCCCTCCCAAGCCGGTCACACCTATTTCCAAAGGAGAGGGTGTTACCTCCCTCGCCCAAAGGAAATTCTTTGTTCTGCCTTCCTGGGCTTGATCAGAACAAGCAGCAGGAGGGCAGAAACCTGTCTGAGGGGTGGCAGAAGCTGGGCTGCCTGGAAAACCCTGTCAGACTGGTGGTAGCAATGCTGGGGGTCCTCTAAGGAGCCCCCAGAGTACATGGAATCATACTTCCAATACTTGCAACAGTACTGGGGTATGATTCCACCATGTTTGAAACCAAACATGCCCAGGTTCGGAGTTACCATTAAGTAGCTGTGCGTAGGTAGTGACCTATGTCCAGTACACGCGTAAAATGGCGTCCCCGCCCTCACAAAGTCCAGGAAAATCGTTCTGGAGTTTGTGGAGACACCTCTGCTAGTGCAGGGGTGCCCTTACACACGGGTACCTGCACCCTACCCTCTGGGCTGAGAGGGCCTATTATAGGGGTGACTTACAGTGACCTGGTGTAGTGACCTGTAGTCACCACAAACCAGCTAAGGAGTGTTTTGATGAACTTACAAATCACAGTAGATGCTAAAAGAACAGTTGAAGCAATAATATGTCTTGAGAGAAACCCAAGACATTAAAGCAAGTATTTTCTATTAATGCTGGAAAATGTGCTAGCAAAACCAATTTTAAATTACAAATAATAAACAATTTTAGTAGAACAGTGTGAGTGTTTCTGACCAAGCAGTGGTTACTAGAATAAGTATAGAACCTGTTTCAATTTGAATGGACAAAGAAAACATAATTCTTATTGTCACAAATAAAAGTTACTATTGGCTTTATGTTACTGTGAAATGAAAATGTGGTATCAACAAAGAAAGATGAACAAGAACAATTAAAAATGATAAGAAAATGGTGAGGAAAATACATTGGCACAGTGCACTCCTTTATAGGCAGATGTGCACGTGATCAGTAAAATCTTGTCATTCTTAGTGAAAGAGGCAAAGTATGAAGTGTGCTTACACTTCTCCAAGCTCTAACATTTGGTGGGTGGTAGAAAAACAGGATTGGCAGTTGATTAGACTAATGGATGAAGGCGGCTAACCCAAAGCCCTTCTCTGTATATCTGTATGCATTTTTAGGACTCGCACTAGCCAAGATCTTTTGATTTTCCTAAAATTGTATGTAGAACATTTACTGAAAGAGGCTTTTAGCCAGGCCTCTTAATCCATTGGTATGTCCGTGTCATTCACACTTTTCTTCCATGACAAAATAAAACAAGCACTGACAAAACAAAAGGTTGGTGGCCAAAGCCAGAACAAATGGCTTTTCCAAAGCTTGTTTCTATTTTACATGAGACTGGGGAAACTGATAAAGGTGTCTCTAAACTAGACCTAAGACTAATATGTGGAAAAATGAGGCTTCCTGTGAGCAGGTGGTGTTAAAAAAAGATAATACAAAAAAAATGAAAAGAACTAACCTAATTCTTGTTTAATCCTTTCGAAAACTCAAGTCTAATGATGGAATCTAGTTTGACGGCTTCTAGTGCCGAGACACATGCTTAAGTGACATTTGTGTATCTGACATAAGACCTTCTGTATGTCACACATAATGAAATGAGGGTCATTTTTTTTTGGAACGGTGTAATTTCCAGATATGTTTTTGAAACCAGGTTTAAAAGGCAAGCCAAAGAAGGAGCCAAGCTACACAATGTTCCACCTAAAGTATTCTCTGTGTGTTGGAGGCGGAGAGGACGGAGAGTAAGAAATATCTGTGACATACTCACACGCTTTTAATTTTAGGCTTTTATGCCATGTGAACACAACTGCACCTGTATAGCTAATGTCAAAAAGAACTGCATATCAATCAGTGGGGTTAACAGATGCATTTAATAACCGAACTCTGCTGTGAAACAACTTTTGTGCACTACAGACCTCCATAAACTAAAACAATAAAATAATCCTAATTATGTAAAAACTGTTTTCATTTAAATACAAAACTAAAGTTTGCTAGCAATACAATGAATAAAGCCTCTAAGTCTATTGTGTATTCCATCTTTGTTAACTTCCACATCTAAAATGAATAGGAACCTGCCTATGTTATTAAGGGGCCTGATAGAATCAAAAACTGACCAGGTCGTGATGAGAGACATCCATGTCGGAGTGAACAGAAGCATTTGATCTCTGGTCAGAATCTTCAAGTTTGCACGCTGAAAGAAAAAAAGGCATCTACTGTCAGGTAGTCACTTTATAAACCTTCCTAAGTATATCTTCTTTTTGCTTAGCCACCCTAAGAGGGTTACATCAATGGTTCTGTGGCGTTTATGAACAAGTATTGGCAAAGCCAATAGGTCTCGCCTATAACAAGATCTATTGGCTTTGGTAATATGTTTTTGCCACGTTGTACACCAGTGTGGATGCTGTCCAGCATGGCTAAAAGTTATTGGTGGGGGAGTAGAATGTATTTGTTGGAGTCGCAGGGGGAGTTGAGTGTTGCAGAATTGAGTAGAGTTCAGTGGCAGGGTGGAGTGGGGGTGGATTGAATTGGGACAGAGTGGGGGTGGATTGGATTAGGATAGAGTGGGGTGGTCTGAAATGGGGTGAGGTGGTTTAGATTGGAGTGATAGGGTGGGACTGGATCAGAGTGGATTAGAGTAGAGTGGGATGGATTGGATTAAAGTGGGATGTATTGCATCGGGGTGTGGTGGACTGCAGTGGTATGGATTGCGGTGGGGTGGAGTGGGGTGTGTTGGAATGGAGCTGGGTGGATTGCATTAGAATGGGGTGAGCTGCGGTGGGGTGGATGGACTGGACTGTAGTGGGGTGGATGGACTGGACTGTAGTGGGGTAGACTACAGTGGCACTGGATGGATTGGACAGGAGTAGACTGGATTGCAGTGGACTGAATTGGAGTGGGTCGGATAGATGGACTGGACTGCAGTGGAAGTAACTGGGGTGGGTGAATTGGAGTGGGGAGGATTGGAATGAAACGCAGTGGTGTGGTGTGGATTAGATTTGGGTGAACTAGAGTGGGGGGAGTGGGTGGAGTGGAAGGGTGTGGGTGGACTGGACTGAACCAAGATGGTTAGGGTGGACTGATCGGGTTGGATTGTAGTGGACTGGATTGGCACTGGATGGACTGGACTGGAGCGGACTGAAAGAGTGGGGTGGAGTGGAGCAGGCTAGATGAATTGGAGTGCAGTGGACTCCGCTGGATTGGACTGGAGTAGAGTCCGTTGGATTTGGGTAGAGTGGGGTGGATTGGAGTACAGTGGGGTGGATTTCGAGAGGACTGAAATGGGGTGGAGTGGACTGAAATGGAGTGGATCGGATCAGATTTGTGTGGGGTGGATTTGAGAGAGTGGGTGGATTAGGGTGGGGTGGTTTGGATTGGATTGAGAGGTGGATTTGACTGGGGTGGGGTAGATTGGAGTGGACTGGTGGATTGGACTGAGGGTGGGGTGGACAGAACTGGAGTGGGATGGACTGAACTGGAGTGGGATGGACTGAACTGGAGTGGGATGGACTGAACTGGAGTGGGATGGACTGAACTGGAGTGGGATGGACTGAACTGGAGTTGGGTGGACTGAACTGGAGTTGGGTGGACTGAAATGGAGTTGGGTGGACTGAACTGGAGTTGGGTGGACTGAACTGGAGTTGGGTGGACTGAACTGGAGTTGGGTGGACTGAACTGGAGTTGGGTGGACTGAACTGGAGTTGGGTGGACTGAACTGGAGTTGGGTGGACTGAACTGGAGTTGGGTGGACTGAACTGGAGTTGGGTGGATTGGGGTGGACTGGAGTGGGGTGGGTGGATTGGGGTGGAGCAGATTAAGGTGGTATGGGCTGGAGTAGGATGGATTAATGGGGAGTGGGTGGATTCTAGTGCACTGTATTGGAATGGGATGGATTGGGGTGGTGTGGGTGGATTGGAGAAAGGTGGACTGGGTAGCAGTGGTCTTCACTGGAGTGGGGTGGACTTGAGTGAGTTGTATTGGACTTCAAGTGGGTTGTATTGGAGTAGGGTGCGATGGACTGGAGTGGACTGGATTCTGGTGAGGTGTATTGGAGTGGGGTAGGCTGGATTGGGATGGGGTGGGCTGGATTGGGGTGGGGTGGGCTGGATTGGAGTGGGGTGGGCTGGGATGGAGTGGGGTAAACTGGGATGGAGTGGGGTGAACTGGGATGGAGTGGGGTGAACTGGGATGGAGTGGGGTGAACTGGGATGGAGTGGGGTGAACTGGGATGGAGTGGGGTGAACTGGGGGAGACTGTTTTAGACTGGACTGGGTTGTTTGTGAATTGAGTGAGGCAGAGGACAGTGAGGCAGGTTGGAGTGGGGCAGATTGCTTTGGATTAAAGTGGGGCAGATTAAAATGGATTGGAATGGGGTGGTTTGGAGTGGGAACAATTGTTTTGTATTGGAGAGGGGCACACTAGAGTGGGCAGATTGCATTACAGTGCATTGGGGTAGATAGGAGTGGGGCAGAGTTCACTACGGTGGATTGGATTGGGGTGGATAGGAGTGGGGCAGAGTCTATTGCAAAGGACTGGATTGGGTTGGATGGGATGAGAGTGGGGTAGATTGCACGGGAGTAGGGGGGATTGGATGGGAGTAGGGAAGGATTGGATGGGAGTAGGGAAGGATTGGATGGGTGTAGGGAGGGATTGGATGGGAGTAGGGAGGGAATGGATGGGAGTAGGGAGGGAATGGATAGGAGTAGGGAGGGAATGGATGGGAGTAGGGAGGGAATGGATGGGAGTAGGGGTGGATGGGAGTAGGGGGGTGGATGGGAGTAGGGAGGGATTGGATGAGAGTAGGTTGGATAAGAGCAGGGAGGGACTGGATGGGAGTAGGGGGGATTAGATGGGAGTGGGACCGATTGTTGTGGATTTAAGAGGGGTAGACTAGAGTGGGGCAGACTGCATTACAGTGGATTGGGACGGATGGGAGTGGGGCAGACTGCATTACAATGGATTGGGGCTGATGGAAGTGGGGCAGACTGCGTTACAGTGGACTGGATGGGAGTGGGGCAGATTGCATTACAGTGGATTGGAGTAGGGCGGATGGGAGTGGGACAGATTGTTTTGGATTGGAGAGGGGCAGATTGCATTACAGTGGATTGGACTAGATGGGGGTGTGGCAGATTGCATTACAGTGGATTGGATGGAGGTGCGGCAGATTGCATTACAGTGAGAATTGGACTCGTTGGGAGTGCGGCAGGTTGGAGAGCGGCAGATTGTTTTAGGAGTTGAGTGCGGCAGATTTTTGTTGTTTGAAGCAGACCGAAATGGGGCATACTGTTTTGGATTGGAGATTGGAGTGTGGCAGATTATATTGAGGTGGGTTAGGAGGACTGTAGTGTGGTGGAGCGGATTGCGGATGGGTGGAGTGGATTGTAGTGGGGCAGATTGGAGTGGGTTGAATTGGGGTGTAGTGCCCGATTATGTGTTAAAGTATCATTTCAGAAATTACAGATTATATAAAAACAATGTCAATTTGCAACAGAACAAAATAATCATCATCTTTTGAGAACAGCACCCACAAGCTAGAACAAAAGAAAATAGGAGTGCAAAGTGAGAAAAGACGACTTCTCAAAATAAAAAAGTTATCTATAAAAATACAACTTTGCAATTTTGCTTGTCCTACTGGGCACGTTTTTGACAGTCATGCGCTTTGAGGCTATTTGCAGTCCCCTAGAAGTTAAAAAGAACAAAGTGGTACCTCACTCATGTCTGGAGCAGCGAATGGGCACGGATTATGCTGAAACAATCAGTGCCTGGTCCCTGCGCCACAGAGAGAAAAGGAAATTATGCCAGGCCTGAAGTGACGAATTACAATGCTGTAAAGAAGAGTGTCGCGCAAGCCAACAAATGCTGAGCAAACTATTTCTGCTGCTGTCGCTCAGGGATGTGCTAAGGCTCAGGGGGCAGGAGAGAAATAATGACTGCCTTTTAGCGTACACTTTCATTCAATTCCCTGCTTACAGTTTCGTTTTTACACAAAAGTTCTAACAGATTGTTTGTCTCACACTTTACAGAAAGTTTCAACAAGAGATATGCAAAATTGCACAGCAGTTGGAATCACACAAACATGCATGCAAATACTATTCCCTGCTGGGCCAAATGGCCTCTGTCAAACAAGTTGTGGAAATGCTCTTTGTACATAACACATTTTCCATATCACTCCTCCCAATCAGACACAGCTCTACTCCACAGAATTCATGCCAAAACTTTCTACAGCCCCCCCCCCCCCCCCCCCCCCCTATCAACCAGGCATAGCTCTCCTCCAAAGTGCCCACGCTCATATGCCCTGGTATCTAGCTGCACTACCTTTCATAGAACTGTGTCAGTAAAAGGTGATTAATAACAGCTTCCATTCTAACACATACCAAAAACATCCTGGTCCTCCAACAGCAGCATGTCTTCATCCACATGTAGAGAGATTTCATCAGCAGACTGCTTGCAATTGTCTTTCTGGTCTGTCTGTTGAGCGGCACTTGATATGCTGGAGGGTTTGTGTGAAAGGTCGACACTGTCACCAACCTCTTGCTGTGGAACAAGAGAAAGATGAAGTCACCAAAGCGCTAAGGGAGGCCATGTGCCATTTTCTGTAATACTTGACATAACACATTTATTATGATGGAGTTTCGAGAAAGAGCAGAAGACTTAGCCTTGGTCTCAAAGAGAAATGCCTTGTGAGCCATTCCGTTGAGCTCTAATCAAAGTAAATCTGTACATAGTGGAACAAAGTCTCCTGCAGTAGCTGGTAGCCTTCAGCCCACCTTGCTGAAAATTCATGAGTTGTGCAGGTTGAAATCCCAAAACACAATTGACCAGCATAAAATAAGCAAATGAAAAGGCCAGGTACATGGACAGATCTACAGCACACTGGTCTTGCCATTTGTTGCACCTCGAGACTTTCAGAGCACCAATTTCAATTCCCAATCAGAAAGGATGCAAAAATACAGCAGAAAAGGGTCCATCTGATAAAGTGCTTTACCTGACTGTGCAAAAGCTAGGAGACTCAGTGAGCAGTGTTACCAACAGACAATGCACTGCTAGATATGGTCTTGACTGTATTCAGATCACCATAAAAAACATCAGATTCAATATTAGTACAGGACAAAAGCAAACCTCCATTCTTAAAGCTTGAAGTTTGCATGCCTTTCTGGCTAACTGCAAGTTAACATTTGCTAAATGTCTAAAAACAAAAGCCCCTCACAAACTACTTTATTGTATGGAGTACTTTATCAAACTTTTTCACTTTTCAATGAAACTGAAGAGAAAAAAATTTCATTTTGCTCTCTGAACAAACTGAACCTAGTCCGAGCACTGAGGCACAAATCTGGCCTAATTAATACCTGCGTAAGAAGACTTGCACCCATCATAGGATGGGTTACTGTATTTTAGATGCTAGATGGGTCACCTTAAGAGGCTTAATAAAACGTGAACTGAATTCACATGGTGTGCCATTGTTGCTTTCACTTTTACTTATAGGTGACACAAAAAGTCTTACAGATTAGTAAAAGAAACAGAAAACTCGAATTCAGTCGACTAAAAGATGTAAAAAATAAATAAATTATAATGCATCTGTAAGGAAATGCCTCCTTGGCATGGTTATCCCCTGACTTTTTGCCTTTGCTGATGCTAAATTATGACTTGAAAGTGTGCTGGGACCCTGCTAACCAGGTCCAAGCACCAGTATTCTTTCCCTAAACTGTACCTTTGTCTCCACAATTGGCACAACCCTGGCAACCAGGTAAGTCCCTTGTAGGTGGTACCCTGGTACCAAGGGCCCTGATGCCACGGAAGGTCTCTAAGGGCTGCAGCATGTCTTACGCCACCCTAGAGACCCCTCACTCTGCACATGCACACTGCTTCACAGCTTGTGTGTGCTGGTGGGGAGAAAATGACTACGTCAACATGGCACTCCCCTCCGAGTGCCATGCCAACCTCACACTGCCTGTGGCATAGGTAAGTCACCCCTCTAGCAGGCATTACAGCCCTAAGGCAGGGTGCACTATACCACAGGTGAGGGCAGAAGTGCATGAGCACTATGCCCCTACAGTGTCTAAGCAAAACCTTAGACATTGTAAGTGCAGGGTAGCCATAAGAGTATATGGTCTGGGAGTCTGTCAAACACGAACTCCACAGCACCATAATGGCTGCACTGGAAACTGGGAAGTTTGGTATCAAACTTCTCAGCACAATAAATGCACACTGATGCCAGTGTACATTTTATTGTAACTTACACCCCAGAGGGCACCTTAGAGGTGCCCCCTGAAATCTTAACCAACTACCCGTGTAGGCTGACTGGTTTTAGCAGCCTGCCACACTCGAGACATGTTGCTGGCCACATGGGGAGAGTGCCTTTGTCACTCTGTGGCTAGTAACAAAGCCTGTACTGGGTGGAGGTGCTTCTCACCTCCCCCTGCAGGAACTGTAACACCTGGTGGCTAGCCTCAAAGGCTCACCCCCTTTGTTACAGCACCACAGGGCATCCCAGATAGTGGAGATGCCCGCCCCTCCGGCCACTGCCCCCACTTTTGGCGGCAAGGCTGGAGGAGATAATGAGAAAAACAAGGAGGAGTCACCCACCAGTCAGGACAGCCCCTAAGGTGTCCTGAGCTGAGGTGACCCTTACTTTTAGAAATCCTCCATCTTGTGGATGGAGGATTCCCCCAATAGGATTAGGGATATGCCACCCTCCCCACAGGGAGGAGGCACAAAGAGGGTGTATCCATCCTCAAGGACAGTAGCCATTGGCTACTGCCCTCCCAGACCTAAACACCCCCCTAAATTCAGTATTTAGGGCCCCCCAGAATTGAGGAAGATAGATTTCTGCAACCTAAAGAAGGACTGCTGACCTGAAGCTCTGCAGTGAAGACGGAGACGACAACTGATTTGGCCCCAGCCCCACCGGCCTGTCTCCCTACTTTGACGAAAACTGTGACACATCCAACAGGGACCAGCGACCCCTGAAGCCTCAGAGGACTGCCCTGCACCCAAAGGACCAAGAAGCTCCCGTGAACAGCGCCTCTGTTCAAAATCCTGCAACTTCTTGCAACAAAGAAGCAACTTTAAGGACTGCTCGCTTCCCGCCGGAAGCGTGAGACTTTCTACTCTGCACCCGACGCCCCCGGCTCGACCTGCGGAAAACCAACACTACAGGGAGGACTCTCCAGCGACTGCAAGCCCATGAGTAGCCAGAGTTGACCCCCCAGAGTCCCCACAGAGACGCCTGCAGAGGAAATCCAGAGGCTCCCCCTGTCCGCGATTGCCTGTAACAAGGGACCTGACGCCTGGAACCAACACTGCACCCGCAGCCCTTAGGACCTGAAGGAGCCGAACTCCAGTGCAGGAGCGACCACCAGGCGACCTTCTGCCTAGCCCAGGTGGTGGCTACCCAGAGGAGCGCTCCCCGTGGCTGCCTGCATCGTTGAAGAGACCCCCGGGTCTCCCCATTATTTTTAATACAAAACCCGACGCCTGTTTGCAATCTGCACCCGGCCGCCCCTGTGCCGCTGAGGGTGTACTTTCTGTGCCTGCTTGTGCTACCCCCCCCCCCCACCCCCTGGTGCCCTACAAAACCCCCCTGGTCTGCCCTCCGAGGACGCGGGTACTTCCTGCTGGCAGACTGGAACCGGGGCACCCTGTTTCCATTGAAGCCTATGTGTTTTGGGCACCTCTTTGACCTCTGTACCTGACCGGCCCTGAGGTGCTGGTGTGGTAACTTTGGGGTTGCCTTGAACCCCCAACGGTGGTGTAGGAAGTTGGCTCTGTATGTGCTATTTCAAAGTAAGGAATAGCATGCACAGAGTCCAAGGGTTCCCCTTAGAGGTAAAATAGTGGTAAAAATAGATAATACTAATGCTCTATTTTGTGGTAGTGTGGTCGAGCAGTAGGCTTATCCAAGGAGTAGTGTTAAGCATTTGTTGTACATACACATAGACAATAAATGAGGTACACTCACTCAGAGACAAATCCAGCCAATAGGTTTTGTTATAGAAAAATATATTTTCTTAGTTTATTTCAAGAACCACAGGTTCAAATTTAACATGTAATATCTTGTTTGAAAGGTATTGCAGGTAAGTACATTAGGAACTTTGAATTATTTCAATTGCATGTATACTTTTCAAGTTATTCACAAATAGCTACTTTAAAAGTGGACACAGTGCAATTTTCACAGTTCCTGGGGGAGGTAAGTTTTTGTTAGTTTTACCAGGTAAGTAAGACACTTACAGGGTTCAGTTCTTGGTCCAAGGTAGCCCACCGTTGGGGGTTCAGAGCAACCCCAAAGTGACCACACCAGCAGCTCAGGGTCGGTCAGGTGCAGAGTTCAAAGTGGTGCCCAAAACGCATAGGCTGCAATGGAGAGAAGGGGGTGCCCCGGTTCCGGTCTGCTTGCAGGTAAGTACCCGCGTCTTCGGAGGGCAGACCAGGGGGGTTTTGTAGGGCACCGGGGGGGACACAAGCCCACACAGAAATTTCACCCTCAGCGGCGCGGGGGCGGCCGGGTGCAGTGTTAGAACAAGCGTCGGGTTCGCAATGTAAGTCAATGAGAGATCAAGGGATCTCTTCAGCGCTGCAGGCAGGCAAGGGGGGGCTTCCTCGGGGAAACCTCCACTTGGGCAAGGGAGAGGGACTCCTGGGGGTCACTTCTGCAGTGAAAGTCCGGTCCTTCAGGTCCTGGGGGCTGCGGGTGCAGGGTCTTTTCCAGGCGTCGGGACTTAGGTTTCAGAGAGTCGCGGTCAGGGGAAGCCTCGGGATTCCCTCTGCAGGCGGCGCTGTGGGGGCTCAGGGGGGACAGGTTTTGGTACTCACAGTCGTAGAGTAGTCCGGGGGTCCTCCCTGAGGTGTTGGTTCTCCACCAGCCGAGTCGTGGTCGCCGGGTGCAGTGTTGCAAGTCTCACGCTTCTTGCGGGGAGTTGCAGGGTTCTTTAAAGCTTCTTCTTGAAACAAAGTTGCAGTCTTTTTGGAGCAGGTCCGCTGTCCTCGGGAGTTTCTTGTCGTCGAAGCAGGGCCGTCCTCAGAGGATTCAGAGGTCGCTGGTCCCTTTGGAAGGCGTCGCTGGAGCAGAGTTCTTTGGAAGGCAGGAGACAGGCCGGTGAGTTTCTGGAGCCAAGGCAGTTGTTGTCTTCTGGTCTTCCTCTGCAGGGGTTTTCAGCTGGGCAGTCCTTCTTCTTGTTGTTGCAGGAATCTAATTTTCTAGGGTTCAAGGTAGCCCTTAAATACTAAATTTAAGGGCGTGTTTAGGTCTGGGGGGTTAGTAGCCAATGGCTACTAGCCCTGAGGGTGGGTACACCCTCTTTGTGCCTCCTCCCAAGGGGAGGGGGTCACAATCCTAACCCTATTGGGGGAATCCTCCATCTGCAAGATGGAGGATTTCTAAAAGTTAGAGTCACCTCAGCTCAGGACACCTTAGGGGCTGTCCTGACTGGCCAGTGACTCCTCCTTGTTATTCTCATTATTTTCTCCGGCCTTGTCGCCAAAAGTGGGGGCCGGGCCGGAGGGGGCGGGCAACTCCACTAGCTGGAGTGTCCTGCGGTGCTGTGACAAAGGGGTGAGCCTTTGAGGCTCACCGCCAGGTGTTACAGCTGCTGCCTGGGGGAGGTGTTAGCATCTCCACCCAGTGCAGGCTTTGTTACTGGCCTCAGAGTGACAAAGGCACTCTCCCCATGGGGCCAGCAACATGTCTCTAGTGTGGCAGGCTGCTGGAACTAGTCAGCCTACACAGACAGTCGGTTAAGTTTCAGGGGGCACCTCTAAGGTGCCCTCTGGGGTGTATTTTGCAATAAAATGTACACTGGCATCAGTGTGCATTTATTGTGCTGAGAAGTTTGATACCAAACTTCCCAGTTTTCAGTGTAGCCATTATGGTGTTGTGGAGTTCGTGTTTGACAAACTCCCAGACCATATACTCTTATGGCTACCCTGCACTTACAATGTCTAAGGTTTTGTTTAGACACTGTAGGGGTACCATGCTCATGCATTGGTACCCTCACCTATGGTATAGTGCACCCTGCCTTAGGGCTGTAAGGCCTGCTAGAGGGGTGACTGACCTATACTTGCATAGGCAGTGAGAGGCTGGCATGGCACCCTGAGGGGAGTGCCATGTCGACTTACTCGTTTTGTCCTCACTAGCACACACAAGCTGGCAAGCAGTGTGTCTGTGCTGAGTGAGAGGTCTCCAGGGTGGCATAAGACATGCTGCAGCCCTTAGAGACCTTCCTTGGCATCAGGGCCCTTGGTACTAGAAGTACCAGTTACAAGGGACTTATCTGGATGCCAGGGTCTGCCAATTGTGGATACAAAAGTACAGGTTAGGGAAAGAACACTGGTGCTGGGGCCGGGTTAGCAGGCCTCAGCACACTTTCAATTGTAAACATAGCATCAGCAAAGGCAAAAAGTCAGGGGGTAACCATGCCAAGGAGGCATTTCCTTACACAACCCCCCCCCAAACGAAAGTGAGGATGAGACTAACCTTTCCCAAGAGAGTCTTCATTTTCTAAGTGGAAGAACCTGGAAAGGCCATCTGCATTGGCATGGGCAGTCCCAGGTCTGTGTTCCACTATAAAGTCCATTCCCTGTAGGGAGATGGACCACCTCAACAGTTTAGGATTTTCACCTTTCATTTGCATCAGCCATTTGAGAGGTCTGTGGTCAGTTTGAACTAGGAAGTGAGTCCCAAAGAGGTATGGTCTCAGCTTCTTCAGGGACCAAACCACAGCAAAGGCCTCCCTCTCAATGGCACTCCAACGCTGCTCCCTGGGGAGTAACCTCCTGCTAATGAAAGCAACAGGCTGGTCAAGGCCATCATCATTTGTTTGGGACAAAACTGCCCCTATCCCATGTTCAGAGGCATCTGTCTGCACAATGAACTGCTTAGAGTAATCTGGAGCTTTTAGAACTGGTGCTGAGCACATTGCTTGTTTCAGAGTGTCAAAGGCCTGTTGGCATTCCACAGTCCAGTTCACTTTCTTGGGCATTTTCTTGGAGGTGAGTTCAGTGAGGGCTGTCACAATAGATCCATATCCCTTCACAAACCTCCTGTAATACCCAGTCAAGCCAAGGAATGCCCTGACTTGAGTCTGGGTTTTTGGAGCTACCCAGTCCAGAATAGTCTGGATCTTGGGTTGGAGTGGCTGAACTTGGCCTCTACCTACAAGGTGGCCCAAGTAAACCACAGTTCCCTGCCCTATCTGGCATTTGGATGCCTTGATAGAGAGGCCTGCAGATTGCAGAGCCTTCAAAACCTTCTTCAGGTGGACCAGGTGATCCTGCCAGGTGGAGCTAAAGACAGCAATATCATCAAGATAAGCTGTGCTAAAGGACTCCAAACCAGCAAGGACTTGATTCACCAACCTTTGGAAGGTGGCAGGGGCATTCTTTAAACCAAAGGGCATAACAGTAAACTGATAATGCCCATCAGGTGTGGAGAATGCTGTTTTCTCTTTTGCTCCAGGTGCCATTTTTATTTGCCAGTACCCTGCTGTCAAGTCAAAGGTACTTAAGAATTTGGCAGCACCTAATTTGTCTATGAGCTCATCAGCTCTAGGAATTGGATGAGCATCTGTCTTGGTGACAGAGTTGAGCCCTCTGTAGTCCACACAAAACCTCATCTCTTTCTTTCCATCTTTGGTGTGAGGTTTTGGGACTAAGACCACTGGGCTAGCCCAGGGGCTGTCAGAGCGCTCAATTACTCCCAATTCCAGCATCTTGTGGACTTCCACCTTGATGCTTTCCTTAACATGGTCAGACTGTCTAAAAATTTTGTTTTTGACAGGCATGCTGTCTCCTGTGTCCACATCATGGGTACACAGCTGTGTCTGACCAGAGGTTAGGGAGAAGAGTTCAGGAAACTGTTGTAGGACTCTCCTACAATCAGCTTGCTGTTGGCCAGAGAGGGTGTCTGAGTAGATCACTCCATCTACTGAGCCATCTTTTGGGTCTGATGACAGAAGATCAGGGAGAGGTTCACTCTCTGCCTCCTGATCCTCATCTGTTACCATCAACAGATTTACATCAGCCCTGTCATGGAAGAGCTTAAGGCGGTTCACATGGATCACCCTCTTGGGGCTCCTGCTTGTGCCCAGGTCCACCAGGTAGGTGACCTGACTCTTCCTTTCTAGCACTGGGTAAGGGCCACTCCATTTGTCCTGGAGTGCCCTGGGAGCCACAAGCTCCAGAACCCAGACTTTCTGCCCTGGTTGGAACTCAACCATTGCAGCCTTTTGGTCATACCAAAACTTCTGGAGCTGTTGGCTGGCTGTAGGAAGTTGGCTCTGTATGTGCTATTTCAAAGTAAGGAATAGCATGCACAGAGTCCAAGGGTTCCCCTTAGAGGTAAAATAGTGGTAAAAATAGATAATACTAATGCTCTATTTTGTGGTAGTGTGGTCGAGCAGTAGGCTTATCCAAGGAGTAGTGTTAAGCATTTGTTGTACATACACATAGACAATAAATGAGGTACACACACTCGGAGACAAATCCAGCCAATAGGTTTTTGTATAGAAAAATATCTTTTCTTAGTTTATTTTAAGAACCACAGGTTCAAATTCTACATGTAATATCTCATTCGAAAGGTATTGCAGGTAAGTACTTTAGGAACTTCAAATCATAAAAATTGCATGTATACTTTACAACTTATTGACAAATAGCTGTTTTAAAAGTGGACACTTAGTGCAATTTTCACAGTTCCTGGGGGAGGTAAGTTTTTGTTAGTTTTACCAGGTAAGTAAGACACTTACAGGGTTCAGTTCTTGGTCCAAGGTAGCCCACCGTTGGGGGTTCAGAGCAACCCCAAAGTCACCACCCCAGCAGCTCAGGGCCGGTCAGGTGCAGAGTTCAAAGTGGTGCCCAAAACGCATAGGCTAGAATGGAGAGAAGGGGGTGCCCCGGTTCCGGTCTGCTTGCAGGTAAGTACCCGCGTCTTCGGAGGGCAGACCAGGGGGGTTTTGTAGGGCACCGGGGGGGACACAAGCCCACACAGAAATTTCACCCTCAGCGGCGCGGGGGCGGCCGGGTGCAGTGTAGAAACAAGCGTCAGGTTCGCAATGTTAGTCTATGAGAGATCTCGGGATCTCTTCAGCGCTGCAGGCAGGCAAGGGGGGGATTCCTCGGGGAAACCTCCACTTGGGCAAGGGAGAGGGACTCCTGGGGGTCACTTCTCCAGTGAAAGTCCGGTCCTTCAGGTCCTGGGGGCTGCGGGTGCAGGGTCTCTCCCAGGCGTCGGGACTTTAGGTTCAAAGAGTCGCGGTCAGGGGAAGCCTCGGGATTCCCTCTGCAGGCGGCGCTGTGGGGGCTCAGGGGGGACAGGTTTTGGTACTCACAGTATCAGAGTAGTCCTGGGGTCCCTCCTGAGGTGTCGGATCGCCACCAGCCGAGTCGGGGTCGCCGGGTGCAGTGTTGCAAGTCTCACGCTTCTTGCGGGGAGCTTGCAGGGTTCTTTAAAGTTGCTGGAAACAAAGTTGCAGCTTTTCTTGGAGCAGGTCCGCTGTCCTCGGGAGTTTCTTGTCTTTTCGAAGCAGGGGCAGTCCTCAGAGGATGTCGAGGTCGCTGGTCCCTTTGGAAGGCGTCGCTGAAGCAGGATCTTTGGAAGGCAGGAGACAGGCCGGTGAGTTTCTGGAGCCAAGGCAGTTGTCGTCTTCTGGTCTTCCGCTGCAGGGGTTTTCAGCTGGGCAGTCCTTCTTCTTGTAGTTGCAGGAATCTAATTTTCTAGGGTTCAGGGTAGCCCTTAAATACTAAATTTAAGGGCGTGTTTAGGTCTGGGGGGTTAGTAGCCAATGGCTACTAGCCCTGAGGGTGGGTACACCCTCTTTGTGCCTCCTCCCAAGGGGAGGGGGACACAATCCTAACCCTATTGGGGGAATCCTCCATCTGCAAGATGGAGGATTTCTAAAAGTTAGAGTCACCTCAGCTCAGGACACCTTAGGGGCTGTCCTGACTGGCCAGTGACTCCTCCTTGTTATTCTCATTATTTTCTCCGGCCTTGCCGCCAAAAGTGGGGCCTGGCCGGAGGGGGGCGGGCAACTCCACTAGCTGGAGTGTCCTGCTGGGTTGGCACAAAGGAGGTGAGCCTTTGAGGCTCACCGCCAGGTGTGACAATTCCTGCCTGGGGGAGGTGTTAGCATCTCCACCCAGTGCAGGCTTTGTTACTGGCCTCAGAGTGACAAAGGCACTCTCCCCATGGGGCCAGCAACATGTCTCGGTTTGTGGCAGGCTGCTAAAACTAGTCAGCCTACACAGATAGTCGGTTAAGTTTCAGGGGGCACCTCTAAGGTGCCCTCTGGGGTGTATTTTACAATAAAATGTACACTGGCATCAGTGTGCATTTATTGTGCTGAGAAGTTTGATACCAAACTTCCCAGTTTTCAGTGTAGCCATTATGGTGCTGTGGAGTTCGTGTTTGACAGACTCCCAGACCATATACTCTTATGGCTACCCTGCACTTACAATGTCTAAGGTTTTGTTTAGACACTGTAGGGGTACCATGCTCATGCACTGGTACCCTCACCTATGGTATAGTGCACCCTGCCTTAGGGCTGTAAGGCCTGCTAGAGGGGTGTCTTACCTATACTGCATAGGCAGTGAGAGGCTGGCATGGCACCCTGAGGGGAGTGCCATGTCGACTTACTCGTTTTGTCCTCACTAGCACACACAAGCTGGCAAGCAGTGTGTCTGTGCTGAGTGAGAGGTCTCCAGGGTGGCATAAGACATGCTGCAGCCCTTAGAGACCTTCCTTGGCATCAGGGCCCTTGGTACTAGAAGTACCAGTTACAAGGGACTTATCTGGATGCCAGGGTCTGCCAATTGTGGATACAAAAGTACAGGTTAGGGAAAGAACACTGGTGCTGGGGCCTGGTTAGCAGGCCTCAGCACACTTTCAATTGTAAACATAGCATCAGCAAAGGCAAAAAGTCAGGGGGCAACCATGCCAAGGAGGCATTTCCTTACAGTAGTCTACAAAGTCAACCCAGGTCTGGCTCGAGGATTTTTGAGCCCCCCTGAATCTAATCCTATACTCCTCAGTGGAGAATCCAAAGCCCTCAATCAGGGTACCCTTCATGAGGTCATAAGATTCTGCATCTTTTCCAGAGAGTGTGAGGAGTCTATCCCTACACTTTCCTGTGAACATTTCCCAAAGGAGAGCACCCCAGTGAGATTTGTTCACTTTTCTGGTTACACAAGCCCTCTCAAAAGCTGTGAACCATTTGGTGATGTCATCACCATCTTCATATTTAGTTACAATCCCTTTGGGGATTTTCAACATGTCAGGAGAATCTCTGACCCTATTTATGTTGCTGCCACCATTGATGGGTCCTAGGCCCATCTCTTGTCTTTCCCTTTCTATGGCCAGGATCTGTCTTTCCAAAGCCAATCTTTTGGCCATCCTGGCTAACTGGATGTCCTCTTCACTGGAGTTCTCCTCAGTGATTTCAGAGTTGTTGGTCCCTCCTGTGAGGGAACCAGCATCTCTGACTATTATTTGTGGAGTCAGGGCTTGAGAAGCCCTGCTCTCCCTAAGTAGGACTGGAGGGGGGGAATTTCCCTCCAAGTCACTATCTTCATCCTCTGAGTTGCCATCCTCAGAGGGGTTGGCCTTTTCAAACTCTGCCAACAGCTCCTGGAGCTGTACTTTGGTAGGTTTGGGGCCCATTGCTATTTTCTTTAGTTTACAGAGTGACCTTAGCTCTCTCATCTGTAGATGGAGGTAAGGTGTGGTGTCGAGTTCCACCACAGTCACATCTGTGCTAGACATTTTGCTTCTAAAAGTTGGAATACTTTTTAAGAATCTAAAACTGGTTCTAGAATCTAATTCAAACTTTTACAAACTTTTAAACTCTAAAAGAAATGCTAAACAGGATCTAACACAAGGCCCTAGCAGGTCTTTTAAGAATTTAGAAAACTTTTCAAATTGCAAAAATCAATTTCTAATGACAATTTTGGAATTTGTCGTGTGATCAGGTATTGGCTGAGTAGTCCAGCAAATGCAAAGTCTTGTACCCCACCGCTGATCCACCAATGTAGGAAGTTGGCTCTGTATGTGCTATTTCAAAGTAAGGAATAGCATGCACAGAGTCCAAGGGTTCCCCTTAGAGGTAAAATAGTGGTAAAAATAGATAATACTAATGCTCTATTTTGTGGTAGTGTGGTCGAGCAGTAGGCTTATCCAAGGAGTAGTGTTAAGCATTTGTTGTACATACACATAGACAATAAATGAGGTACACACACTCAGAGACAAATCCAGCCAATAGGTTTTGTTATAGAAAAATATATTTTCTTAGTTTATTTCAAGAACCACAGGTTCAAATTTAACATGTAATATCTTGTTTGAAAGGTATTGCAGGTAAGTACATTAGGAACTTTGAATCATCTCAATTGCATGTATACTTTTCAAGTTATTCACAAATAGCTACTTTAAAAGTGGACACTTAGTGCAATTTTCACAGTTCCTGGGGGAGGTAAGTATTTGTTAGGTTAACCAGGTAAGTAAGACACTTACAGGGTTCAGTTCTTGGTCCAAGGTAGCCCACCGTTGGGGGTTCAGAGCAACCCCAAAGTCACCACACCAGCAGCTCAGGGCCGGTCAGGTGCAGAGTTCAAAGTGGTGCCCAAAACGCATAGGCTGCAATGGAGAGAAGGGGGTGCCCCGGTTCCGGTCTGTTTGCAGGTAAGTACCCGCGTCTTCGGAGGGCAGACCAGGGGGGTTTTGTAGGGCACCGGGGGGGACACAAGCCCACACAGAAATTTCACCCTCAGCGGCGCGGGGGCGGCCGGGTGCAGTGTTAGAACAAGCGTCGGGTTCGCAATGTAAGTCAATGAGAGATCAAGGGATCTCTACAGCGCTGCAGGCAGGAAAGGGGGGGCTTCCTCGGGGAAACCTCCACTTGGGCAAGGGAGAGGGACTCCTGGGGGTCACTTCTGCAGTGAAAGTCCGGTCCTTCAGGTCCTGGGGGCTGCGGGTGCAGGGTCTTTTCCAGGCGTCGGGACTTAGGTTTCAGAGAGTCGCGGTCAGGGGAAGCCTCGGGATTCCCTCTGCAGGCGGCGCTGTGGGGGCTCAGGGGGGACAGGTTTTGGTACTCACAGTCGTAGAGTAGTCCGGGGGTCCTCCCTGAGGTGTTGGTTCTCCACCAGCCGAGTCGGGGTCGCCGGGTGCAGTGTTGCAAGTCTCACGCTTCTTGCGGGGAGTTGCAGGGTTCTTTAAAGCTGCTTCTTGAAACAAAGTTGCAGTCTTTTTGGAGCAGGTCCGCTGTCCTCAGGAGTTTCTTGTCGTCGTCGAAGCAGGGCCGTCCTCAGAGGATTCAGAGGTCGCTGGTCCCTTTGGAAGGCGTCGCTGGAGCAGAGTTCTTTGGAAGGCAGGTGACAGGCCGGTGAGTTTCTGGAGCCAAGGCAGTTGTCTTCTGGTCTTCCTCTGCAGGGGTTTTCAGCTGGGCAGTCCTTCTTGTTGTTGCAGGAATCTAATTTTCTAGGGTTCAGGGTAGCCCTTAAATACTAAATTTAAGGGCGTGTTTAGGTCTGGGGGGTTAGTAGCCAATGGCTACTAGCCCGGAGGGTGGGTACACCCTCTTTGTGCCTCCTCCCAAGGGGAGGGGGTCACAATCCTAACCCTATTGGGGGAATCCTCCATCTGCAAGATGGAGGATTTCTAAAAGTTAGAGTCACCTCAGCTCAGGACACCTTAGGGGCTGTCCTGACTGGCCAGTGACTCCTCCTTGTTATTCTCATTATTTTCTCCGGCCTTGCCGCCAAAAGTGGGGGCCGGGGCCGGAGGGGGCGGGTCACTCCACTAGCTGGAGTGTCCTGCGGTGCTGTGACAAAGGGGTGAGCCTTTGAGGCTCACCGCCAGGTGTTACAGCTCCTGCCTGGGGGAGGTGTTAGCATCTCCACCCAGTGCAGGCTTTGTTACTGGCCTCAGAGTGACAAAGGCACTCTCCCCATGGGGCCAGCAACATGTCTCTAGTGTGGCAGGCTGCTGGAACTAGTCAGCCTACACAGACAGTCGGTTAAGTTTCAGGGGGCACCTCTAAGGTGCCCTCTGGGGTGTATTTTGCAATAAAATGTACACTGGCATCAGTGTGCATTTATTGTGCTGAGAAGTTTGATACCAAACTTCCCAGTTTTCAGTGTAGCCATTATGGTGTTGTGGAGTTTGTGTTTGACAAACTCCCAGACCATATACTCTTATGGCTACCCTGCACTTACAATGTCTAAGGTTTTGTTTAGACACTGTAGGGGTACCATGCTCATGCATTGGTACCCTCACCTATGGTATAGTGCACCCTGCCTTAGGGCTGTAAGGCCTGCTAGAGGGGTGTAAGGAAATGCCTCCTTGGCATGGTTGCCCCCTGACTTTTTGCCTTTGCTGATGCTATGTTTACAATTGAAAGTGTGCTGAGGCCTGCTAACCAGGCCCCAGCACCAGTGTTCTTTCCCTAACCTGTACTTTTGTATCCACAATTGGCAGACCCTGGCATCCAGATAAGTCCCTTGTAACTGGTACTTCTAGTACCAAGGGCCCTGATGCCAAGGAAGGTCTCTAAGGGCTGCAGCATGTCTTATGCCACCCTGGAGACCTCTCACTCAGCACAGACACACTGCTTGCCAGCTTGTGTGTGCTAGTGAGGACAAACCGAGTAAGTCGACATGGCACTCCCCTCAGGGTGCCATGCCAGCCTCTCACTGCCTATGCAGTATAGGTAAGACACCCCTCTAGCAGGCCTTACAGCCCTAAGGCAGGGTGCACTATACCATAGGTGAGGGTACCAGTGCATGAGCATGGTACCCCTACAGTGTCTAAACAAAACCTTAGACATTGTAAGTGCAGGGTAGTCATAAGAGTATATGGTCTGGGAGTTTGTCAAACACGAACTCCACAGCACCATAATGGCTACACTGAAAACTGGGAAGTTTGGTATCAAACTTCTCAGCACAATAAATGCACACTGATGCCAGTGTACATTTTATTGTAAAATACACCACAGAGGGCACCTTAGAGGTGCCCCCTGAAACTTAACCGACTATCTGTGTAGGCTGACTAGTTTTAGCAGCCTGCCACAAACCGAGACATGTTGCTGGCCCCATGGGGAGAGTGCCTTTGTCACTCTGAGGCCAGTAACAAAGCCTGCACTGGGTGGAGATGCTAACACCTCCCCCAGGCAGGAATTGTCACACCTGGCGGTGAGCCTCAAAGGCTCACCTCCTTTGTGCCAACCCAGCAGGACACTCCAGCTAGTGGAGTTGCCCGCCCCCTCCGGCCAGGCCCCACTTTTGGCGGCAAGGCCGGAGAAAATAATGAGAAAAACAAGGAGGAGTCACTGGCCAGTCAAGACAGCCCCTAAGGTGTCCTGAGCTGAGGTGACTCTGACTTTTAGAAATCCTCCATCTTGCAGATGGAGGATTCCCCCAATAGGGTTAGGATTGTGACCCCCTCCCCTTGGGAGGAGGCACAAAGAGGGTGTACCCACCCTCAGGGCTAGTAGCCATTGGCTACTAACCCCCCAGACCTAAACACGCCCTTAAATTTCGTATTTAAGGGCTACCCTGAACCCTAGAAAATCAGATTCCTGCAACTACAAGAAGAAGGACTGCCCAGCTGAAAACCCCTGCAGCGGAAGACCAGAAGACGACAACTGCCTTGGCTCCAGAAACTCACCGGCCTGTCTCCTGCCTTCCAAAGATCCTGCTCCAGCGACGCCTTCCAAAGGGACCAGCGACCTCGACATCCTCTGAGGACTGCCCCTGCTTCGAAAAGACAAGAAACTCCCGAGGACAGCGGACCTGCTCCAAGAAAGGCTGCAACTTTGTTTCCAGCAGCTTTAAAGAACCCTGCAAGCTCCCCGCAAGAAGCGTGAGACTTGCAACACTGCACCCGGCGACCCTGACTCGGCTGGTGGAGACCCGACACCTCAGGAGGGACCCCAGGACTACTCTGATACTGTGAGTACCAAAACCTGTCCCCCCTGAGCCCCCACAGCGCCGCCTGCAGAGGGAATCCCGAGGCTTCCCCTGACCGCGACTCTTTGAATCCAAAGTCCCGACGCCTGGGAGAGACCCTGCACCCGCAGCCCCCAGGACCTGAAGGACCGGACTTTCACTGGAGAAGTGACCCCCAGGAGTCCCTCTCCCTTGCCCAAGTGGAGGTTTCCCCGAGGAACCCCCCCCTTGCCTGCCTGCAGCGCTGAAGAGATCCCGAGATCTCTCATAGACTAACATTGCGAACCCGACGCTGGTTTCTACACTGCACCCGGCCGCCCCCGCGCTGCTGAGGGTGAAATTTCTGTGTGGGCTTGTGTCCCCCCCGGTGCCCTACAAAACCCCTCTGGTCTGCCCTCCGAAGACGCGGGTACTTACCTGCAAGCAGACCGGAACCGGGGCACCCCCTTCTCTCCATTCTAGCCTATGTGTTTTGGGCACCACTTTGAACTCTGCACCTGACCGGCCCTGAGCTGCTGGTGTGGTGACTTTGGGGTTGCTCTGAACCCCCGACGGTGGGCTACCTTGGACCAAGAACTGAACCCTGTAAGTGTCCTACTTACCTGGTAAAACTAACAAAAACTTACCTCCCCCAGGAACTGTGAAAATTGCACTAAGTGTCCACTTTTAAAACAGCTATTTGTCAATAACTTGAAAAGTATACATGCAATTTTTATGATTTGAAGTTCCTAAAGTACTTACCTGCAATACCTTTCGAACAAGATATTACATGTTAAATTTGAACCTGTGGTTCTTAAAATAAACTAAGAAAAGATATTTTTCTATAACAAAAACCTATTGGCTGGATTTGTCTCTGAGTGTGTGTACCTCATTTATTGTCTATGTGTATGTACAACAAATGCTTAACACTACTCCTTGGATAAGCCTACTGCTCGACCACACTACCACAAAATAGAGCATTAGTATTATCTATTTTTACCACTATTTTACCTCTAAGGGGAACCCTTGGACTCTGTGCATGCTATTCCTTACTTTGAAATAGCACATACAGAGCCAACTTCCTACATTGGTGGATCAGCGGTGGGGTACAAGACTTTGCATTTGCTGGACTACTCAGCCAATACCTGATCACACGACAAATTCCAAAATTGTCATTAGAAATTGATTTTTGCAATTTGAAAAGTTTTCTAAATTCTTAAAAGACCTGCTAGGGCCTTGTGTTAGATCCTGTTTAGCATTTCTTTTAGAGTTTAAAAGTTTGTAAAAGTTTGAATTAGATTCTAGAACCAGTTGTAGATTCTTAAAAAGTATTCCAACTTTTAGAAGCAAAATGTCTAGCACAGATGTGACTGTGGTGGAACTCGACACCACACCTTACCTCCATCTTAAGATGAGGGAGCTAAGGTCACTCTGTAAAATAAAGAAAATAACAATGGGCCCCAAACCTACCAAAATACAGCTCCAGGAGCTTTTGGCAGAGTTTGAAAAGGCCAACCCCTCTGAGGGTGGCAACTCAGAGGAAGAAGATAGTGACTTGGAGGAAAATTCCCCCCTACCAATCCTATCTAGGGAGAACAGGGTCCCTCAAACCCTGACTCCAAAAATAATAGTCAGAGATGCTGGTTCCCTCACAGGAGAGACCAACACCTCTGAAATCACTGAGGATAGCCCCAGTGAAGAGGACATCCAGTTAGCCAGGATGGCCAAAAGATTGGCTTTGGAAAGACAGATCCTAGCCATAGAGAGGGAAAGACAAGAGATGGGCCTAGGACCCATCAATGGTGGCAGCAACATAAATAGGGTCAGAGATTCTCCTGACATGTTGAAAATCCCTAAAGGGATTGTAACTAAATATGAAGATGGTGATGACATCACCAAATGGTTCACAGCTTTTGAGAGGGCATGTGTAACCAGAAAAGTGAACAGATCTCACTGGGGTGCTCTCCTTTGGGAAATGTTCACAGGAAAGTGTAGGGATAGACTCCTCACACTCTCTGGACAAGATGCAGAATCTTATGACCTCATGAAGGGTACCCTGATTGAGGGCTTTGGATTCTCCACTGAGGAGTACAGGATTAGGTTCAGGGGGGCTCAAAAATCCTCGCGCCAGACCTGGGTTGACTTTGTTGACTACTCAGTGAAAACACTAGACGGTTGGATTCAAGGCAGTGGTGTAAGTAATTATGATGGGCTGTACAATTTATTTGTGAAAGAACACCTGTTAAGTAATTGTTTCAATGATAAACTGCATCAGCATCTGGTAGACCTAGGACCAATTTCTCCCCAAGAATTGGGAAAGAAGGCGGACCATTGGGTCAAAACAAGGGTGTCCAAGACTTCAACAGGGGGTGACCAAAAGAAAGGGGTCACAAAGACTCCCCAGGGGAAGGGTGATGAGACAACCAAAACTAAAAATAGTAAAGAGTCTTCTACAGGCCCCCAAAAACCTGCACAGGAGGGTGGGCCCAGAGCCTCTTCACAAAACAATGGGTACAAGGGTAAAAACTTTGATCCCAAAAAGGCCTGGTGTCATAGCTGTAAACAGCATGGACACCAAACTGGAGACAAGGCCTGTCCCAAGAAGGGTTCCACTCCAAACTCCCATCCAGGTAACACTGGTATGGCTAGTCTCCAAGTGGGATCAACAGTGTGCCCAGAGCAAATCAGGGTCCACACTGAAGCTACTCTAGTTTCTGAGGGTGGGGTGGATTTAGCCACACTAGCTGTCTGGCCGCCTAACATGCAAAAATACAGACAGCAACTCTTAATTAATGGGACTAGAATAGAGGGCCTGAGGGATACAGGTGCCAGTGTCACCATGGTGACAGAGAAACTGGTTTCCCCTGGCCAATACCTGACTGGAAAAACTTACACAGTCACCAACGCTGACAATCAGAGAAAAGTACATCCCATGGCAATGGTTACTTTAGAATGGGGAGGGGTCAATGGCCTGAAACAGGTGGTGGTCTCCTCAAATATCCCAGTGGACTGTCTGCTTGGAAATGACCTGGAGTCCTCAGCATGGGCTGAGGTAGAACTAAAAACCCATGCAGCAATGCTGGGTATCCCTGAACTGGTGTGTGTGAAAACAAGAGCACAGTGCAAGGCACAGGGTGAACAAGTAGAGCTGGAGTCTGGAAGAATGGCCCAGCCTACCAAGAGGAAAGGAAAGTCAGTTGGGAAACCAACTGCAACACAGCAAAAGAAAGGGAACCTCTCTTCTCAGGAAGAAGTTCTGCCCTCTGAGGGAACTGAGCCTTTGGAGCTTGAACCTTATCAGGTTGAGCTCTTGGGCCCAGGGGGACCCTCAAGGGAGGAGCTGTGTAAGGGACAAGAAACCTGTCCCTCTCTTGAAGGCCTTAGGCAGCAAGCTGCTGAAGAGTCCAAAGGCAAGAAAAATGGAACGCATAGGGTCTATTGGGAAGATGGACTCCTGTACACTGAGGCCAGAGACCCCAAACCTGGTGCCACTAGGAGAGTGGTAGTGCCTCAGCTGTTCAGGAAGTTCATCCTAACATTGGCCCATGACATTCCCCTTGCTGGACATTTGGGACAAACCAAGACGTGGGAGAGGTTAGTCAACCACTTCTACTGGCCCAATATGTCCAACATGGTTAAGGAGTTTTGCCTCTCCTGCCCCACCTGTCAAGCCAGTGGTAAGACAGGTGGGCATCCAAAGGCCCCCCTCATTCCACTTCCAGTGGTGGGGGTGCCCTTTGAAAGAGTGGGTGTGGACATAGTTGGTCCACTAGAACCTCCCACAGCCTCAGGAAATATGTATATCCTGGTAGTAGTGGATCATGCTACCAGGTATCCTGAAGCTATTCCCCTTAGGTCGACTACTGCCCCTGCAGTAGCCAAGGCCCTCATTGGTATCTTTACCAGAGTGGGTTTCCCTAAGGAGGTGGTGTCTGACAGAGGTACCAACTTCATGTCAGCATACCTAAAGCACATGTGGAATGAGTGTGGAGTGACTTATAAATTCACTACACCATACCATCCACAAACTAATGGCTTGGTTGAGAGATTCAACAAGACATTAAAAGGCATGATCATGGGGCTCCCAGAAAAGCTCAAAAGGAGATGGGATGTCCTCTTGCCATGTCTGCTTTTCGCTTACAGAGAGGTGCCACAGAAGGGAGTAGGATTCTCACCCTTTGAACTTCTGTTTGGTCATCCTGTAAGGGGACCACTTGCCCTTGTTAAAGAAGGCTGGGAGAGACCTCTCCATGAGCCTAAACAGGACATAGTGGACTATGTACTTGGCCTTCGCTCTAGAATGGCAGAGTACATGGAAAAGGCAACCAAAAACCTTGAGGCCAGCCAACAGCTCCAGAAGTTTTGGTATGACCAAAAGGCTGCACTGGTTGAGTTCCAACCAGGGCAGAAAGTCTGGGTTCTGGAGCCTGTGGCTCCCAGGGCACTCCAGGACAAATGGAGTGGCCCTTACCCAGTACTAGAGAGGAAGAGTCAGGTCACCTACTTGGTGGACCTGGGCACAAGCAGGAGCCCCAAGAGGGTGATCCATGTAAACCGCCTTAAGCTCTTCCATGACAGGGCTGATGTGAATCTGTTGATGGTAACAGATGAGGATCAGGAGGCAGAGAGTGAACCTCTCCCTGATCTTCTGTCATCAGACCCAAAAGATGGCACAGTAGATGGAGTGATCTACTCAGACACCCTCTCTGGCCAACAGCAAGCTGATTGTAGGAGAGTCCTACAACAGTTTCCTGAACTCTTCTCCTTAACCCCTGGTCAGACACACCTGTGTACCCATGATGTGGACACAGGAGACAGCATGCCTGTCAAGAACAAAATCTTTAGACAGTCTGACCATGTTAAGGAAAGCATCAAGGTGGAAGTCCACAAGATGCTGGAATTGGGAGTAATTGAGCGCTCTGACAGCCCCTGGGCTAGCCCAGTGGTCTTAGTCCCCAAACCTCACACCAAAGATGGAAAGAAAGAGATGAGGTTTTGTGTGGACTACAGAGGGCTCAATTCTGTCACCAAGACAGATGCTCATCCAATTCCAAGAGCTGATGAGCTCATAGACAAATTAGGTGCTGCCAAATTCCTAAGTACCTTTGACTTGACAGCCGGGTACTGGCAAATAAAAATGGCACCTGGAGCAAAAGAGAAAACAGCATTCTCCACACCTGATGGGCATTATCAGTTTACTGTTATGCCCTTTGGTTTAAAGAATGCCCCTGCCACCTTCCAAAGGTTGGTGAATCAAGTCCTTGCTGGCTTGGAGTCCTTTAGCACAGCTTATCTTGATGATATTGCTGTCTTTAGCTCCACCTGGCAGGATCACCTGGTCCACCTGAGGAAGGTTTTGAAGGCTCTGCAATCTGCAGGCCTCTCTATCAAGGCATCCAAATGCCAGATAGGGCAGGGAACTGTGGTTTACTTGGGACACCTTGTAGGTGGAGGCCAAGTTCAGCCACTCCAACCCAAGATCCAGACTATTCTGGACTGGGTAGCTCCAAAAACCCAGACTCAAGTCAGGGCATTCCTTGGCTTGACTGGGTATTACAGGAGGTTTGTGAAGGGATATGGATCCATTGTGACAGCCCTCACTGAACTCACCTCCAAGAAAATGCCCAAGAAAGTGAACTGGACTGTGGAATGCCAACAGGCCTTTGACACCCTGAAACAGGCAATGTGCTCAGCACCAGTTCTCAAAGCTCCAGATTATTCTAAGCAGTTCATTGTGCAGACTGATGCCTCTGAACATGGGATAGGGGCAGTTTTGTCCCAAACAAATGATGATGGCCTTGACCAGCCTGTTGCTTTCATTAGCAGGAGGTTACTCCCCAGGGAGCAGCGTTGGAGTGCCATTGAGAGGGAGGCCTTTGCTGTGGTTTGGTCCCTGAAGAAGCTGAGACCATACCTCTTTGGGACTCACTTCCTAGTTCAAACTGACCACAGACCTCTCAATTGGCTGATGCAAATGAAAGGTGAAAATCCTAAACTGTTGAGGTGGTCCATCTCCCTACAGGGAATGGACTTTATAGTGGAACACAGACCTGGGACTGCCCATGCCAATGCAGATGGCCTTTCCAGGTTCTTCCACTTAGAAAATGAAGACTCTCTTGGGAAAGGTTAGTCTCATCCTCTTTCGTTTGGGGGGGGGTTGTGTAAGGAAATGCCTCCTTGGCATGGTTGCCCCCTGACTTTTTGCCTTTGCTGATGCTATGTTTACAATTGAAAGTGTGCTGAGGCCTGCTAACCAGGCCCCAGCACCAGTGTTCTTTCCCTAACCTGTACTTTTGTATCCACAATTGGCAGACCCTGGCATCCAGATAAGTCCCTTGTAACTGGTACTTCTAGTACCAAGGGCCCTGATGCCAAGGAAGGTCTCTAAGGGCTGCAGCATGTCTTATGCCACCCTGGAGACCTCTCACTCAGCACAGACACACTGCTTGCCAGCTTGTGTGTGCTAGTGAGGACAAACCGAGTAAGTCGACATGGCACTCCCCTCAGGGTGCCATGCCAGCCTCTCACTGCCTATGCAGTATAGGTAAGACACCCCTCTAGCAGGCCTTACAGCCCTAAGGCAGGGTGCACTATACCATAGGTGAGGGTACCAGTGCATGAGCATGGTACCCCTACAGTGTCTAAACAAAACCTTAGACATTGTAAGTGCAGGGTAGTCATAAGAGTATATGGTCTGGGAGTTTGTCAAACACGAACTCCACAGCACCATAATGGCTACACTGAAAACTGGGAAGTTTGGTATCAAACTTCTCAGCACAATAAATGCACACTGATGCCAGTGTACATTTTATTGTAAAATACACCACAGAGGGCACCTTAGAGGTGCCCCCTGAAACTTAACCGACTATCTGTGTAGGCTGACTAGTTTTAGCAGCCTGCCACAAACCGAGACATGTTGCTGGCCCCATGGGGAGAGTGCCTTTGTCACTCTGAGGCCAGTAACAAAGCCTGCACTGGGTGGAGATGCTAACACCTCCCCCAGGCAGGAATTGTCACACCTGGCGGTGAGCCTCAAAGGCTCACCTCCTTTGTGCCAACCCAGCAGGACACTCCAGCTAGTGGAGTTGCCCGCCCCCTCCGGCCAGGCCCCACTTTTGGCGGCAAGGCCGGAGAAAATAATGAGAAAAACAAGGAGGAGTCACTGGCCAGTCAGGACAGCCCCTAAGGTGTCCTGAGCTGAGGTGACTCTGACTTTTAGAAATCCTCCATCTTGCAGATGGAGGATTCCCCCAATAGGGTTAGGATTGTGACCCCCTCCCCTTGGGAGGAGGCACAAAGAGGGTGTACCCACCCTCAGGGCTAGTAGCCATTGGCTACTAACCCCCCAGACCTAAACACGCCCTTAAATTTCGTATTTAAGGGCTACCCTGAACCCTAGAAAATCAGATTCCTGCAACTACAAGAAGAAGGACTGCCCAGCTGAAAACCCCTGCAGCGGAAGACCAGAAGACGACAACTGCCTTGGCTCCAGAAACTCACCGGCCTGTCTCCTGCCTTCCAAAGATCCTGCTCCAGCGACGCCTTCCAAAGGGACCAGCGACCTCGACATCCTCTGAGGACTGCCCCTGCTTCGAAAAGACAAGAAACTCCCGAGGACAGCGGACCTGCTCCAAGAAAGGCTGCAACTTTGTTTCCAGCAGCTTTAAAGAACCCTGCAAGCTCCCCGCAAGAAGCGTGAGACTTGCAACACTGCACCCGGCGACCCTGACTCGGCTGGTGGAGACCCGACACCTCAGGAGGGACCCCAGGACTACTCTGATACTGTGAGTACCAAAACCTGTCCCCCCTGAGCCCCCACAGCGCCGCCTGCAGAGGGAATCCCGAGGCTTCCCCTGACCGCGACTCTTTGAATCCAAAGTCCCGACGCCTGGGAGAGACCCTGCACCCGCAGCCCCCAGGACCTGAAGGACCGGACTTTCACTGGAGAAGTGACCCCCAGGAGTCCCTCTCCCTTGCCCAAGTGGAGGTTTCCCCGAGGAACCCCCCCCTTGCCTGCCTGCAGCGCTGAAGAGATCCCGAGATCTCTCATAGACTAACATTGCGAACCCGACGCTGGTTTCTACACTGCACCCGGCCGCCCCCGCGCTGCTGAGGGTGAAATTTCTGTGTGGGCTTGTGTCCCCCCCGGTGCCCTACAAAACCCCTCTGGTCTGCCCTCCGAAGACGCGGGTACTTACCTGCAAGCAGACCGGAACCGGGGCACCCCCTTCTCTCCATTCTAGCCTATGTGTTTTGGGCACCACTTTGAACTCTGCACCTGACCGGCCCTGAGCTGCTGGTGTGGTGACTTTGGGGTTGCTCTGAACCCCCGACGGTGGGCTACCTTGGACCAAGAACTGAACCCTGTAAGTGTCCTACTTACCTGGTAAAACTAACAAAAACTTACCTCCCCCAGGAACTGTGAAAATTGCACTAAGTGTCCACTTTTAAAACAGCTATTTGTCAATAACTTGAAAAGTATACATGCAATTTTTATGATTTGAAGTTCCTAAAGTACTTACCTGCAATACCTTTCGAACAAGATATTACATGTTAAATTTGAACCTGTGGTTCTTAAAATAAACTAAGTAAAGATATTTTTCTATAACAAAAACCTATTGGCTGGATTTGTCTCTGAGTGTGTGTACCTCATTTATTGTCTATGTGTATGTACAACAAATGCTTAACACTACTCCTTGGATAAGCCTACTGCTCGACCACACTACCACAAAATAGAGCATTAGTATTATCTATTTTTACCACTATTTTACCTCTAAGGGGAACCCTTGGACTCTGTGCATGCTATTCCTTACTTTGAAATAGCACATACAGAGCCAACTTCCTACAAGGGGTGACTGACCTATACTTGCATAGGCAGTGAGAGGCTGGCATGGCACCCTGAGGGGAGTGCCATGTCGACTTACTCGTTTTGTCCTCACTAGCACACACAAGCTGGCAAGCAGTGTGTCTGTGCTGAGTGAGAGGTCTCCAGGGTGGCATAAGACATGCTGCAGCCCTTAGAGACCTTCCTTGGCATCAGGGCCCTTGGTACTAGAAGTACCAGTTACAAGGGACTTATCTGGATGCCAGGGTCTGCCAATTGTGGATACAAAAGTACAGGTTAGGGAAAGAACACTGGTGCTGGGGCCGGGTTAGCAGGCCTCAGCACACTTTCAATTGTAAACATAGCATCAGCAAAGGCAAAAAGTCAGGGGGCAACCATGCCAAGGAGGCATTTCCTTACAGGTGGGCTACCTTGGACCCAACTTTGAACCCTGTAAGTGTTTTACTTACCTGTGAACTTAACAATTACTTACCTCCCCCAGGAACTGTTGATGTTTGCACTGTGTCCACTTTTAAAATAGCTGTAAGGAAATGCCTCCTTGGCATGGTTACCACCTGACTTTTTGCCTTTGCTGATGCTATGTTTTGATTTGAAAGTGTGCTAAGGCCTGCTAACCAGACCCCAGCGTTCTTTCCCTAACCTGTACTTTTGTTTTCACAATTGGCACACCCTGGCATCCAGGTAAGTCCCTTGTAACTGGTAGACCTGGTACCAAGGGCCCTGATGCCAGGGAAGGTATCTAAGGGCTGCAGCATGTCTTATGCCACCCTGGGGACCCCTCACTCAGCACAGACACACTGCTTGCCAGCTTGTGTGTGCTGGTGAGGACAAAACAAGTAAGTCAACATGGCACTCCCCTCAGGGTGCCATGCCAACCTCACACTGCCTATGCAGTATAGAAAAGTCACCCCTCTAGCAGGCCTTACAGCCCTAAGGCAGGGTGCACTATACCATAGGCGAGGGCACCAGTGCATGAGCACTGTGCCCCTACAGTGTCTAAGCCAAACCTTAGACATTGTAAGTGCAGGGTAGCCATAAGAGTATATGGTCTGGGAGTCTGTCAAACACGAACTCCACAGCACCATAATGGCTACACTGAAAACTGGGAAGTTTGGTACCAAACTTCTCAGCACAATAAATGCACATTGATGCCAGTGTACATTTTATTGTAACATACACCCCAGAGGGCACCTTAGAGGTGCCCCCTGAAACCTTAACCAACTACCCGTGTAGGCTGACTGGTTTTAGCAGCCTGCCACACTCGAGACATGTTGCTGGTCACATGGGGAGAGTGCCTTTGTCACTCTGTGGCTAGTAACAAAGCCTGCACTGGGTGGAGATGCTTATCACCTCCCCCTTGAAGGAGCTGTAACACCTGGCGGTGAGCCTCAAAGGCTCACCCCCTTTGTTACAGCACCACAGGGCATTCCAGCTAGCGGAGTTGCCCGCCCCCTCCGGCCACGGACCCACTTTTGGCAGCAAGGCCGGAGGAGATAATGAGAAAAACAAGGAGGAGTCACTGACCAGTCAGGACAGCCCCTAAGGCAACCTGAGCTGAAGTGACTGACTTTTAGGAATCCTCCATCTGGCAGATGGAGGATCCCCCCAATAGGGATAGGAATGTGACCCCCTCCCCTTGGGAGGAGGCACAAAGAGGGTGTAGCCACCCTCAGGGCTAGTAGCCATTGGCTACTGCCCTCCCTGACCTAAACACACCCCTAAATTCTGTATTTAGTGGCTCCCCTGAACCTAGGAACTCAGATTCCTGCAACCTAAGAAGAAGAGGACTGCTAAGCTGAAAAACCCTGCAGAAAAGACAGAGACACCAACTGCTTTGGCCCCAGCTCTACCGGCCTGTCTCCCCCCTTCTGAAGAAACTGCTCCAGCGACGCTTTCCCCAGGACCAGCGACCTCTGAATCCTCAGAGGACTGCCCTGCTCTAGAAGGAACAAGAAACTCCAGAGAACAGCGGCCCTGTTCACCAAAGACTGCAACTTTGTTTCCAAAGAAGCAACTTCAAGACAACTGCGTTTCACGCCGGAAGCGTGAGACTTGCTACTCTGCACCATACGCCCCCGGCTCGACTTGTGGAGAAACACCACTTCAGGGAGGACTCCCCGGCGACTACTAGACCGTGAGTAGCCAGAATTGCCCCCCCCTGAGCCCCCACAGCGACGCCTGCAGAGGGAATCCCGAGGCTCCCCCTGACCGCGACTGCCTGACTCCCAGATCCCGACGCCTGGAAAAGACTCTGCACCCGCAGCCCCCAGGACCTGAAAGATCGGAAATCCAGTGCAGGAGTGACCCCCAGGAGGCCCTCTCCCTTGCCCAGGTGGTGGCTACCCCGAGGAGCCCCCCCCTTGCCTGCATCGCTGAAGAGACCCCCTTGGACTACCAATGATTTACATTGGAAACCCGACGTGTTTGCACACTGCACCCGGCCGCCCCGTGCTGCTGATGGTGTACTTTCTGTGCTAACTTGTGTCCCCCCCGGTGCCCTACAAAACCCCCCTGGTCTGCCCTCCGAAGACGCGGGTACTTACCTGCTGACAGACTGGAACCGGGGCACCCCCTTCTCCATTGAAGCCTATGCGTTTTGCGCACCACTTTGACCTCTGCACCTGACCGGCCCTGAGCTGCTGGTGTGGTAACTTTGGGGTTGCTCTGAACCCCCAACGGTGGGCTACCTTGGACCCAAACTTGAACCCCGTAGGTGGTTTACTTACCTACAATAACTAACAAATACTTACCTCCCCCAGGAACTGGTGAAAATTGCACTAAGTGTCTAGTTTTAAAATAGCTATATGTGATTTATTTGAAAAGTATATATGCTATTGTGATTATTCAAAGTTCCTAAAGTACTTACCTGCAATACCTTTCATTTGAAGTATTACATGTAAAATTTGAACCTATGGTTCTTGAAATAAACTAAGAAAAGATATTTTTCTATACAAAAACATATTGGCCTGGAATTGTCTCTGAGTGTGTGTTCCTCATTTATTGCTTGTGTGCACACAACAAATGCTTAACACTACTCCTTTGATAAGCCTACTGCTCGACCACACTACCACAAAATAGAGTATTAGTATTATCTCTTTTTGCCACTATCTTACTGTAGGAAGTTGGCTCTGTATGCACTATTTCAAAGCAAGGAATAGTATGCACAGAGTCTAAGGGTTCCCCTTAGAGGTAAGATAGTGGCAAAAAGAGATAATACTAATGCTCTATTTTGTGGTAGTGTGGTCGAGCAGTAGGCTTATCCAAGGAGTAGTGTTAAGCATTTGTTGTACATACACACAGGCAATAAATGAGGAACACACACTCAGAGACAAATCCAGCCAATAGGTTTTGTTATAGAAAAATATCTTTTCTTAGTTTATTTTAAGAACCACAGGTTCAAATTCTACATGTAATATCTAATTTGAAAGGTATTGCAGGTAAGTACTTTAGGAACTTTGAATCATTACATTAGCATGTATACTTTTTACATAAAACACAATAAGCTGTTTTAAAAGTGGACACTTAGTGCAATTTTCACAGTTCTTGGGGGAGGTAAAGTAATGTTAGTTTTAACAGGTAAGTAAGTCACTTACAGGTTTCAGTTTTTGGTCCAAGGTAGCCCACCGTTGGGGGTTCAGAGCAACCCCAAAGTTATCACACCAGCAGCTCAGGGCCGGTCAGGTGCAAAGGTCAAAGAGGTGCCCAAAACACATAGGCTATAATGGAGAGAAGGGGGTGCCCCGGTTCCAGTCTGCCAGCAGGTAAGTACCCGCGTCTTCGGAGGGAGAACCAGGGGGGTTTTGTAGGGCACCAGGGGGGACACAAGTCAGCACAAAAAGTACACCCTCAGCAGCGCGGGGGCGGCCTGGTGCAGTGTGCAAACACGCGTCGGGTTTTCAATGAGAGACCAAGGGGTCTCTTCAGCGGTGCAGGCAGGCAAGGGGGGGGCTCCTCGGGGTAGCCACCACCTGGACAGGGGAGAGGGCCTCCTGGGGGTCACTCCTGCACAGGAGTTCCGTTTCTTTAGGTGCTGGGGGCTGCGGGTGCAGGGTCTTTTCCAGCCGTCGGGAAATGGAGTTCAGGCAGTCGCGGTCAGGGGGAGCCTCGGGATTCCCTCTGCAGGCGTCGCTGTGGGGGCTCAGGGGGGACAACTTTGGTTACTCACAGTCTTGGAGTCGCCGGAGGGTCCTCCCTGAGGTGTTGGTTCTCCACCAGTCGAGTCGGGGTCGCCGGGTGCAGTGTTGCAAGTCTCACGCTTCTTGCGGGGAGTTGCAGGGGTCTTTAAATCTGCTCCTTGAAACAAAGTTGCAGTTCTTTTGGAGCAGTGCCGCTGTCCTCAGGAGTTTCTTGTCTTTCTTGAAGCAGGGCAGTCCTCAGAGGATTCAGAGGTCGCTGGTCCCTTGTAAAGCGTCGCTGGAGCAGGTTTCTTTGGAAGGCAGGAGACAGGCCGGTAAGTCTGGGGCCAAAGCAGTTGGTGTCTTCTGTTCTTCCTCTGCAGGGGTTTTTCAGCTCAGCAGTCTTCTGCTTCTTGTAGTTTCAGGAATCTAAATTCTTAGGTTCAGGGAAGAACTTAAATACTAAATTTAAGGGCGTGTTTAGGTCTGGGGGGTTAGTAGCCAATGGCTACTAGCCCTGAGGGTGAGTACACCCTCTTTGTGCCTCCTCCCAAGGGGAGGGGGGTCACATCCCTAATCCTATTGGGGGAATCCTCCATCTGCAAGATGGAGGATTTCTAAAAGTTAGAGTCACTTCAGCTCAGGACACCTTAGGGGCTGTCCTGACTGGTCAGTGACTCCTCCTTGTTTTTCTCATTATTTTCTCCGGCCTTGCCGCCAAAAGTGGGGGCCGGAGGGGGCGGGCAACTCCACTAGCTGGAGTGTCCTGCTGTGCTGGCACAAAGGGGTGAGCCTTTGAGGCTCACCGCCAGGTGTGACAGCTCCTGCCTGGGGGAGGTGTTAGCATCTCCACCCAGTGCAGGCTTTCTTACTGGCCTCAGAGTGACAAAGGCACTCTCCCCATGGGGCCAGCAACATGTCTCGGATGTGGCAGGCTGCTGGAACCAGTCAGCCTACACAGATAGTCGGTTAAGGTTTCAGGGGGCACCTCTAAGGTGCCCTCTGTGGTGTATTTTACAATAAAATGTACACTGGCATCAGTGTGCATTTATTGTGCTGAGAAATTTGATACCAAACTTCCCAGTTTTCAGTGTAGCCATTATGGTGCTGTGGAGTTCGTGTAAAACAGACTCCCAGACCATATACTCTTATGGCTACCCTGCACTTACAATGTCTAAGGTATTGCTTAGACACTGTAGGGGCACAGTGCTCATGCACTGGTGCCCTCACCTATGGTATAGTGCACCCTGCCTTAGGGCTGTAAGGCCTACTAGAGGGGTGACTTATCTATACCTGCATAGGCAGTGAGAGGCTGGCATGGCACCCTGAGGGGAGTGCCATGTCGACTTACTCGTTTTGTTCTCACCAGCACACACAAGCTGGCAAGCAGTGTGTCTGTGCTGAGTGAGGGGTCTCCAGGTGGCATAAGACATGCTGCAGCCCGTAGAGACCTTCCTTGGCATCAGGGCCCTTGGTACCAGGGGTACCACTTACAAGGGACTTATCTGGATGCCAGGGTGTGCCAATTGTGGATACAAAAGTACAGGTTAGGGAAAGAACACTGGTGCTGGGGCCTGGTTAGCAGGCCTCAGCACACTTTCAATTCAAAACATAGCATCAGCAAAGGCAAAAAGTCAGGGGGTAACCATGCCAAGGAGGCATTTCCTTACACTTACCTCTAAGGGGAATCCTTGGACTCTGTGCATACTATTCCTTACTTTGAAATAGTGCATACAGAGCCAACTTCCTACAATAGCGTATTGCCATTTCTGTCAAAACTGTACATGCTATTGTGATAATTCAAAGTTCCTAGAATACCTGAGTGAAATACCTTTCATTTAAAGTATTATTTGTAAATCTTGAACCTGTGGTTCTTAAAATAAACCAAGAAAATATATTTTTCTATATATATACCTATTGGCCTGGAATTGTCTTTGAATGTGTGTTCCTCATTTATTACCTGTGTGTGTACAACAAATGCTTAACACTACCCTCTGATAAGCCTACTGCTCGACCACACTACCACGAAATAGAGCATTAGAATTATCTCTTTTTGCCACTATCTTACCTCTAAGGGGAGCCCTTGGACTCTCTGCACACTATTTCTTACTTTGAAATAGTATATACAGAGCCAACTTCCTACAGCATCTTAAATGTTATCTTTGGATTCAACACTGACTTAATTTAAAAAACCTATTGAACCCTATCAATCTGCAATTAATCCGGTGCATGCCGGTAAACCTAATTTACAAGAAGATTGACTATTCTAAAAGACTGATTATCGATCAGATCAATTATCGGACAGGGGAACATCAGCCTTTGAAAATAGGCATTTTAGAAAAAAAACATGCTTTGTCCAGCACTTCCTGATGGTAGAATAGAAGTATTCAAACAACTTTTTCTGAAATACGAAATCACAAACTGAAGAATTATACCTCTAATTAGGTCTTCATCGGATCCTTCCATCTGTTAGTCTTTTTTAAAAGTGTTTTTAAATTCATGACAAGATGACATTTGAGGATTGTATACTTTCTGTGATGGATTGTTATGGCCAACGCCATGTTGTCATCTAGAAAGGCGCTAAAGCATTTTATAAATAAAATATATTTGAATGAAAAGCAAAGCAGCATTTCCGCAGAGTGTACGCGTCCTTTTTCTTACTTTTCCAAAAGGATATTGAATTTTGATGCAGCAAGCTGTGGCAGTAAAGCCAAACCTAATCAAAAGTAAGTAGCTTTGCTTATCCAAGAAAAGTTCAAAGTAACTCAGTGGATTTTGGCCTCCCTGAGAGGCGGGTACCAGGGTTAACAGGCCAATCAGGATTTTCAGCCTACTCCAAATGAGAGGCGAGCCAGTACAGAAGGTTAACTTCTACAGGCTAGTAGGGGATAGCACTGTCTGCAGAGAATTGAAGCAGAAATTGAGCCAAAGCCATTGTGAGGTCTCAAACCGCATAGTTACTATGAATGGGCTAGCTCATATTAAAAGACAGGTGTGTGTGTGTGTGTGTGTGTGTGTGTGTGTGCTAATCAACACCATTACTGGGGCGATGGCATAGTGTACCTTCAGTCACAGAGAAAGCGCTTCAGATGGTCTCACTTTTCACTCATGTGGATGGGCAGCCACCAGCATAGAGAAGTGTAAATTCCACTGTTCTCACCTGCAAAGACTTGCGGTCACCGGCTTCTGCTGCCATATTCTGGGTCTCCTGTAGTACATCCGGGGTCTCGATCTCCACTTCCTTTTCACTCTCCGCGGTCTTCTCTGGTTCGACATTCTTCTTTCCCTCTGTATCACCTGGCTCTGGCACCTCAGGTAAGTTGAGCAGGCCACGATAGATCTTGTATCCAAAATCTCGCTGCAGCATCTCCTGGAACAGCTCCGCCAGTACAGCAGACTAAAAGAAAGGTCAGTATGAAAGGAGGGTGAAGACTCAGAATAGTTTTTGCAACCATAAGGATGGAGGTAACATAACTGCAGTAAGGGACAAGAGAAGCTCAACTACTGGGTTAATGACAACTCTCTCCATGCACACGAGAGCCTCAGAGGTGGGTGAAGAACTGTAATCAAAATAAGCTATGGAGGTGGGGCAGGAATAAAAGAAGAGAAGACATATTTGAAATCGCAATGGAATGCAGAGTAAATGCTAGGACTGACTTGCAATTATGCACATTTGCTTTTGGGTACACCAGGGGCTTTAAAATACTGGAACCCTACTATCTTCATGCAAATAACGAGCAGCTACTGCACTTGCAGAAATGCGGTAAAAAAAAAAAAAAAAAGGAAGAACTAATCTACTCGCATACACTTGACAAGCAAAAGTGGAAGTTGCCCACTCACAGACACATGCACTACAAGCAGTGGCACAACTGCCCCACAGAGAACAAACGCAGGTAAATGTAAAATATTTCACCCATACAGACAGCAGATGCAGCAGAAGCAGTTGTAGGGCAGCTCCCCTTGCACAGAGTACTGACAAGTAGCAGGAGTATAAGCTCCTACAGAAGTTACTTAACAAAAATCGACAGCTAGACTACTCTCACAAAACAGACACCAGACATTTGTAAGCAACACAAGGTTGCTTCAACTGCAACACCTCACACATCCCAGGATATAAAGAAACCAACGAACCCAGTAAATCAAACCACTTTACCAACTCATGTCACCTCTAAAACATTTACTCTATCATCAAGAATTATACTCTGAGATGGGGTGTGGTCAGCCGCCGGAGAGGATGGCCACTCACTAAGGTGGCTCCACAGTCCGAACAGACCATACCCGGAGATGCGAGGGTGCAGTGGTTGGCTGTTTCCACTGACCCCTGTTCAGATACCAGCGCAAGGTGCTCTGCAATGTTGGTGGGGTGGGCAGTTGAGAGTCTACTGTGCAGGAATGCAGGGCCGGGGAGTTACAGGAGAAACAATTTGGCATCAGTTACAGGTCACTTCTGTTCTTTTTATTCTGCACAATCTATCAATCTGCACTATCAGATATGCTCACCCAAATTGCCATCTCTGGGCCCAGGGATTAGCAAAGAGTTCAAACCGGCCTGCTCAGGCCACGACCCTAGCTGTGACATGGGAGAAATGGCAGGAGAGCTCAGTGAAACTTATGTCCTGGAATGTCAATCGGCTCGGGGACAAGGTCAAGAGGGGTATGGGACTGCAGTAGCTGAAGCACCAGGTGCCCGTAGGGATACTAATGCAAGAATGCGTTGGAGAATGCATTGGTGTAGGACTTATCTCAGGAGAGGTAGGTAGGTGAGGAGAATGAGGAGGAGAAGACTAAGGAGGTGCTGGCTTCTCTTTCTGTTTTGGCACTTTAGCTGGGGGCTGCGCAGTGTTCAATTCCTCCTGAAATGCCAGCTTTCTCTTTGTTTTTTAAGGAGGTGCTGTGATGATTCTCCCCGTTTCTTTATGGATGTGGATCCTAGACTGCCTCTCATCCATAAGTTGAAGGATTGGTTCAATCTCTGACTCCTTCTCAGAGGTTTTTTGGCTTTCTTTAAGTCTTTTTGAAAGTCCGTGTTCCTCTGTATATGCTGTCTTTTTCAGCTCCGAAATGTGATGTTTTTTCGGGATCGAAAATGATGAGGAAGGTCTCTGCTTCGAAACAGTTTTTCTTATTTTCGACTCCGAAAATTGTTGTCTACTGGAGACTGAAATGGAGCTTTTTGTCGACTGAGGTTTTCGGAGGGGTGGCCTTTTTCGGTGCCGAACTCGAGGGTCGGTCACCATCAGTCTTTTTTTCAGTCCGAGTCATAGCCTTCCGGCAGTGGCTGTAAGGAAATGCCTCCTTGGCATGGTTGCCCCCTGACTTTTTGCCTTTGCTGATGCTATGTTTACAATTGAAAGTGTGCTGAGGCCTGCTAACCAGGCCCCAGCACCAGTGTTCTTTCCCTAACCTGTACTTTTGTATCCACAATTGGCAGACCCTGGCATCCAGATAAGTCCCTTGTAACTGGTACTTCTAGTACCAAGGGCCCTGATGCCAAGGAAGGTCTCTAAGGGCTGCAGCATGTCTTATGCCACCCTGGAGACCTCTCACTCAGCACAGACACACTGCTTACCAGCTTGTGTGTGCTAGTGAGGACAAAACGAGTAAGTCGACATGGCACTCCCCTCAGGGTGCCATGCCAGCCTCTCACTGCCTATGCAGTATAGGTAAGACACCCCTCTAGCAGGCCTTACAGCCCTAAGGCAGGGTGCACTATACCATAGGTGAGGGTACCAGTGCATGAGCATGGTACCCCTACAGTGTCTAAACAAAACCTTAGACATTGTAAGTGCAGGGTAGCCATAAGAGTATATGGTCTGGGAGTCTGTCAAACACGAACTCCACAGCACCATAATGGCTACACTGAAAACTGGGAAGTTTGGTATCAAACTTCTCAGCACAATAAATGCACACTGATGCCAGTGTACATTTTATTGTAAAATACACCACAGAGGGCACCTTAGAGGTGCCCCCTGAAACTTAACCGACTATCTGTGTAGGCTGACTAGTTTTAGCAGCCTGCCACAAACCGAGACATGTTGCTGGCCCCATGGGGAGAGTGCCTTTGTCACTCTGAGGCCAGTAACAAAGCCTGCACTGGGTGGAGATGCTAACACCTCTCCCAGGCAGGAATTGTCACACCTGGCGGTGAGCCTCAAGGGCTCACCTCCTTTGTGCCAACCCAGCAGGACACTCCAGCTAGTGGAGTTGCCCGCCCCCTCCGGCCAGGCCCCACTTTTGGCGGCAAGGCCGGAGAAAATAATGAGAAAAACAAGGAGGAGTCACTGGCCAGTCAGGACAGCCCCTAAGGTGTCCTGAGCTGAGGTGACTCTAACTTTTAGAAATCCTCCATCTTGCAGATGGAGAATTCCCCCAATAGGGTTAGGATTGTGACCCCCTCCCCTTGGGAGGAGGCACGAAGAGGGTGTACCCACCCTCAGGGCTAGTAGCCATTGGCTACTAACCCCCCAGACCTAAACACGCCTTTAAATTTAGTATTTAAGGGCTACCCTGAACCCTAGAAAATTAGATTCCTGCAACTACAAGAAGAAGGACTGCCCAGCTGAAAACCCCTGCAGCGGAAGACCAGAAGACGACAACTGCCTTGGCTCCAGAAACTCACCGGCCTGTCTCCTGCCTTCCAAAGATCCTGCTCCAGCGACGCCTTCCAAAGGGACCAGCGACCTCGACATCCTCTGAGGACTGCCCCTGCTTCGAAAAGACAAGAAACTCCCGAGGACAGCGGACCTGCTCCAAGAAAAGCTGCAACTTTGTTTCCAGCAACTTTAAAGAACCCTGCAAGCTCCCCGCAAGAAGCGTGAGACTTGCAACACTGCACCCGGCGACCCCGACTCGGCTGGTGGCGATCCAACACCTCAGGAGGGACCCCAGGACTACTCTGATACTGTGAGTACCAAAACCTGTCCCCCCTGAGCCCCCACAGCGCCGCCTACAGAGGGAATCCCGAGGCTTCCCCTGACCGCGACTCTTTGAACCTAAAGTCCCGACGCCTGGGAGAGACCCTGCACCCGCAGCCCCCAGGACCTGAAGGACCGGACTTTCACTGGAGAAGTGACCCCCAGGAGTCCCTCTCCCTTGCCCAAGTGGAGGTTTCCCCGAGGAACCCCCCCCTTGCCTGCCTGCAGCGCTGAAGAGATCCCGAGATCTCTCATAGACTAACATTGCGAACCCGACGCTTGTTTCTACACTGCACCCGGCCGCCCCCGCGCCGCTGAGGGTGAAATTTCTGTGTGGACTTGTGTCCCCCCCGGTGCCCTACAAAACCCCCCTGGTCTGCCCTCCGAAGACGCGGGTACTTACCTGCAAGCAGACCGGAACCGGGGCACCCCCTTATCTCCATTCTAGCCTATGTGTTTTGGGCACCACTTTGAACTCTGCACCTGACCGGCCCTGAGCTGCTGGTGTGGTGACTTTGGGGTTGCTCTGAACCCCCAACGGTGGGCTACCTTGGACCAAGAACTGAACCCTGTAAGTGTCTTACTTACCTGGTAAAACTAACAAATACTTACCTCCCCTAGGAACTGTGAAAATTGCACTAAGTGTCCACTTTTAAAACAGCTATTTGTGAATAACTTGAAAAGTATACATGCAATTTTGATGATTTGAAGTTCCTAAAGTACTTACCTGCAATACCTTTCGAATGAGCTATTACATGTAGAATTTGAACCTGTGGTTCTTAAAATAAACTAAGAAAAGATATTTTTCTATATAAAAACCTATTGGCTGGATTTGTCTCTGAGTGTGTGTACCTCATTTATTGTCTATGTGTATGTACAACAAATGCTTAACACTACTCCTTGGATAAGCCTACTGCTCGACCACACTACCACAAAATAGAGCATTAGTATTATCTATTTTTACCACTATTTTACCTCTAAGGGGAACCCTTGGACTCTGTGCATGCTATTCCTTACTTTGAAATAGCACATACAGAGCCAACTTCCTACATTGGTGGATCAGCGGTGGGGTACAAGACTTTGCATTTGCTGGACTACTCAGCCAATACCTGATCACACGACAAATTCCAAAATTGTCATTAGAAATTGATTTTTGCAATTTGAAAAGTTTTCTAAATTCTTAAAAGACCTGCTAGGGCCTTGTGTTAGATCCTGTTTAGCATTTCTTTTAGAGTTTAAAAGTTTGTAAAAGTTTGAATTAGATTCTAGAACCAGTTTTAGTTTCTTAAAAAGTATTCCAACTTTTAGAAGCATAATGTCTAGCACAGATGTGAATGTGGTGGAACTCGACACCACACCTTACCTCCATCTACAGATGAGAGAGCTAAGGTCACTCTGTAAACTAAAGAAAATAGCAATGGGCCCCAAACCTACCAAAGTACAGCTCCAGGAGCTTTTGGCAGAGTTTGAAAAGGCCAACCCCTCTGAGGATGGCAACTCAGAGGATGAAGATAGTGACTTGGAGGGAAATTCCCCCCCTCCAGTCCTACTTAGGGAGAGCAGGGCTTCTCAAGCCCTGACTCCACAAATAATAGTCAGAGATACTGGTTCCCTCACAGGAGGGACCAACAACTCTGAGATCACTGAGGATAACTCCAGTGAAGAGGACATCCAGTTAGCCAGGATGGCCAAAAGATTGGCTTTGGAAAGACAGATCCTAGCCATAGAGAGGGAAAGACAAGAGATGGGCCTAGGACCCATCAATGGTGGCAGCAACATAAATAGGGTCAGAGATTCTCCTGACATGTTGAAAATCCCCAAAGGGATTGTAACTAAATATGAAGATGGTGATGACATCACCAAATGGTTCACAGCTTTTGAGAGGGCTTGTGTAACCAGAAAAGTGAACAGATCTCACTGGGGTGCTCTCCTTTGGGAAATGTTCACAGGAAAGTGTAGGGATAGACTCCTCACACTCTCTGGACAAGATGCAGAATCTTATGACCTCATGAAGGGTACCCTGATTGAGGGCTTTGGATTCTCCACTGAGGAGTACAGGATTAGGTTCAGGGGGGCTCAGAAATCCTCGAGCCAGACCTGGGTTGACTTTGTTGACTACTCAGTGAAAACACTAGATGGTTGGATTCAAGGCAGTGGTGTAAGTAATTATGATGGGCTGTACAATTTATTTGTGAAAGAACACCTGTTAAGTAATTGTTTCAATGATAAACTGCATCAGCATCTGGTAGACCTAGGACCAATTTCTCCCCAAGAATTGGGAAAGAAGGCGGACCATTGGGTCAAGACAAGGGTGTCCAAGACTTCAACAGGGGGTGACCAAAAGAAAGGGGTCACAAAGACTCCCCAGCAGAAGGGTGATGAGACAACCAAAACTAAAAATAGTAAAGAGTCTTCTACAGGCCCCCAAAAACCTGCACAGGAGGGTGGGCCCAGAGCCTCTTCACAAAACAATGGGTACAAGGGTAAAAACTTTGATCCCAAAAAGGCCTGGTGTCATAGCTGTAAACAGCATGGACACCAAACTGGAGACAAGGCCTGTCCCAAGAAAGGTTCCACTCCAAACTCCCATCCAGGTAACACTGGTATGGCTAGTCTCCAAGTGGGATCAACAGTGTGCCCAGAGCAAATCAGGGTCCACACTGAAGCTACTCTAGTTTCTGAGGGTGGGGTGGATTTAGCCACACTAGCTGTCTGGCCGCCTAACATGCAAAAATACAGACAGCAACTCTTAATTAATGGGACTAGAATAGAGGGCCTGAGGGATACAGGTGCCAGTGTCACCATGGTGACAGAGAAACTGGTTTCCCCTGGCCAATACCTGACTGGAAAAACTTACACAGTCACCAACGCTGACAATCAGAGAAAAGTACATCCCATGGCAATGGTTACTTTAGAATGGGGAGGGGTCAATGGCCTGAAACAGGTGGTGGTCTCCTCAAATATCCCAGTGGACTGTCTGCTTGGAAATGACCTGGAGTCCTCAGCATGGGCTGAGGTAGAGCTAAAAACCCATGCAGCAATGCTGGGTATCCCTGAACTGGTGTGTGTGAAAACAAGAGCACAGTGCAAGGCACAGGGTGAAAAAGTAGAGCTGGAGTCTGGAAAAATGGCCCAGCCTACCAAGAGAACAGGAAAGTCAGTTGGGAAACCAACTGCAACACAGCAAAAGAAAGGGAACCTCTCTTCTCAGGAAGAAGTTCTGCCCTCTGAGGGAACTGAGCCTTTGGAGCTTGAACCTTATCAGGTTGAGCTCTTAGGCCCAGGGGGACCCTCAAGGGAAGAGCTGTGTAAGGGACAAGAAACCTGTCCCTCTCTTGAAGGCCTTAGGCAGCAAGCTGCTGAAGAGTCCAAAGGCAAGAAAAATGGAACACATAGGGTCTATTGGGAAGATGGGCTCCTGTACACTGAGGCCAGAGACCCCAAACCTGGTGCCACTAGGAGAGTGGTAGTGCCTCAGCTGTTCAGAGAGTTCATCCTAACATTGGCCCATGACATTCCCCTTGCTGGACATTTGGGACAAACCAAGACGTGGGAGAGGTTAGTCAACCACTTCTACTGGCCCAATATGTCCAACATGGTTAAGGAGTTTTGCCTCTCCTGCCCCACCTGTCAAGCCAGTGGTAAGACAGGTGGGCATCCAAAGGCCCCCCTCATTCCACTTCCAGTGGTGGGGGTGCCCTTTGAAAGAGTGGGTGTGGACATAGTTGGTCCACTGGAACCTCCCACAGCCTCAGGAAATATGTATATCCTGGTAGTAGTGGATCATGCTACCAGGTATCCTGAAGCTATTCCCCTTAGGTCGACTACTGCCCCTGCAGTAGCCAAGGCCCTCATTGGTATCTTTACCAGAGTGGGTTTCCCTAAGGAGGTGGTGTCTGACAGAGGTACCAACTTCATGTCAGCATACCTAAAACACATGTGGAATGAGTGTGGAGTGACTTATAAATTCACTACACCTTACCATCCACAAACTAATGGCTTAGTTGAGAGATTCAACAAGACATTAAAAGGCATGATCATGGGGCTCCCAGAAAAACTCAAAAGGAGATGGGATGTCCTCCTGCCATGTCTGCTTTTCGCTTACAGGGAGGTACCACAGAAGGGAGTAGGGTTCTCACCCTTTGAACTTCTGTTTGGTCATCCTGTAAGGGGACCACTTGCCCTTGTTAAAGAAGGCTGGGAGAGACCTCTCCATGAGCCTAAACAGGACATAGTGGACTATGTACTTGGCCTTCGCTCTAGAATGGCAGAGTACATGGAAAAGGCAACCAAAAACCTTGAGGCCAGCCAACAACTCCAGAAGTTTTGGTATGACCAAAAGGCTGCACTGGTTGAGTTCCAACCAGGGCAGAAAGTCTGGGTTCTGGAGCCTGTGGCTCCCAGGGCACTCCAGGACAAATGGAGTGGCCCTTACCCAGTACTAGAGAGGAAGAGTCAGGTCACCTACCTGGTGGACCTGGGCACAAGCAGGAGCCCCAAGAGGGTGATCCATGTGAACCGCCTTAAGCTCTTCCATGACAGGGCTGATGTGAATCTGTTGATGGTAACAGATGAGGATCAGGAGGCAGAGAGTGAACCTCTCCCTGATCTTCTGTCATCAGACCCAAGAGATGGCACAGTAGATGGAGTGATCTACTCAGACACCCTCTCTGGCCAACAGCAAGCTGATTGTAGGAGAGTCCTACAACAGTTTCCTGAACTCTTCTCCTTAACCCCTGGTCAGACACACCTGTGTACCCATGATGTGGACACAGGAGACAGCATGCCTGTCAAGAACAAAATCTTTAGACAGTCTGACCATGTTAAGGCAAGCATCAAGGTGGAAGTCCACAAGATGCTGGAATTGGGAGTCATTGAGCGCTCTGACAGCCCCTGGGCTAGCCCAGTGGTCTTAGTCCCCAAACCTCACACCACAGATGGAAAGAAAGAGATGAGGTTTTGTGTGGACTACAGAGGGCTCAATTCTGTCACCAAGACAGATGCTCATCCAATTCCAAGAGCTGATGAGCTCATTGATAAATTAGGTGCTGCCAAATTTCTAAGTACCTTTGACTTGACAGCAGGGTACTGGCAAATAAAAATGGCACCTGGAGCAAAAGAAAAGACAGCATTCTCCACACCTGATGGGCATTATCAGTTTACTGTTATGCCCTTTGGTTTAAAGAATGCCCCTGCCACCTTCCAAAGGTTGGTGAATCAAGTCCTTGCTGGCTTGGAGTCCTTTAGCACAGCTTATCTTGATGATATTGCTGTCTTTAGCTCCACCTGGCAGGATCACCTGGTCCACCTGAAGAAGGTTTTGAAGGCTCTGCAATCTGCAGGCCTCTCTATCAAGGCATCCAAATGCCAGATAGGGCAGGGAACTGTGGTTTACTTGGGCCACCTTGTAGGTGGAGGCCAAGTTCAGCCACTCCAACCCAAGATCCAGACCATTCTGGACTGGGTAGCTCCAAAAACCCAGACTCAAGTCAGGGCATTCCTTGGCTTGACTGGGTACTACAGGAGGTTTGTGAAGGGATATGGATCCATTGTGACAGCCCTCACTGAGCTCACCTCCAAGAAAATGCCCAAGAAAGTGAACTGGACTGTGGACTGCCAACAGGCCTTTGACACCCTGAAACAGGCAATGTGCTCAGCACCAGTTCTCAAAGCTCCAGATTATTCTAAGCAGTTCATTGTGCAGACTGATGCCTCTGAACATGGGATAGGGGCAGTTTTGTCCCAAACAAATGATGATGGCCTTGACCAGCCTGTTGCTTTCATTAGCAGGAGGTTACTCCCCAGGGAGCAGCGTTGGAGTGCCATTGAGAGGGAGGCCTTTGCTGTGGTTTGGTCCCTGAAGAAGCTGAGACCATACCTCTTTGGGACTCACTTCCTAGTTCAAACCGACCACAGACCTCTCAAATGGCTGATGCAAATGAAAGGTGAAAATCCTAAACTGTTGAGGTGGTCCATCTCCCTACAGGGAATGGACTTTATAGTGGAACACCGACCTGGGACTGCCCATGCCAATGCAGATGGCCTTTCCAGGTTCTTCCACTTAGAAAATGAAGACTCTCTTGGGAAAGGTTAGTCTCATCCTCTTTCGTTTGGGGGGGGGGTTGTGTAAGGAAATGCCTCCTTGGCATGGTTGCCCCCTGACTTTTTGCCTTTGCTGATGCTATGTTTACAATTGAAAGTGTGCTGAGGCCTGCTAACCAGGCCCCAGCACCAGTGTTCTTTCCCTAACCTGTACTTTTGTATCCACAATTGGCAGACCCTGGCATCCAGATAAGTCCCTTGTAACTGGTACTTCTAGTACCAAGGGCCCTGATGCCAAGGAAGGTCTCTAAGGGCTGCAGCATGTCTTATGCCACCCTGGAGACCTCTCACTCAGCACAGACACACTGCTTACCAGCTTGTGTGTGCTAGTGAGGACAAAACGAGTAAGTCGACATGGCACTCCCCTCAGGGTGCCATGCCAGCCTCTCACTGCCTATGCAGTATAGGTAAGACACCCCTCTAGCAGGCCTTACAGCCCTAAGGCAGGGTGCACTATACCATAGGTGAGGGTACCAGTGCATGAGCATGGTACCCCTACAGTGTCTAAACAAAACCTTAGACATTGTAAGTGCAGGGTAGCCATAAGAGTATATGGTCTGGGAGTCTGTCAAACACGAACTCCACAGCACCATAATGGCTACACTGAAAACTGGGAAGTTTGGTATCAAACTTCTCAGCACAATAAATGCACACTGATGCCAGTGTACATTTTATTGTAAAATACACCACAGAGGGCACCTTAGAGGTGCCCCCTGAAACTTAACCGACTATCTGTGTAGGCTGACTAGTTTTAGCAGCCTGCCACAAACCGAGACATGTTGCTGGCCCCATGGGGAGAGTGCCTTTGTCACTCTGAGGCCAGTAACAAAGCCTGCACTGGGTGGAGATGCTAACACCTCTCCCAGGCAGGAATTGTCACACCTGGCGGTGAGCCTCAAGGGCTCACCTCCTTTGTGCCAACCCAGCAGGACACTCCAGCTAGTGGAGTTGCCCGCCCCCTCCGGCCAGGCCCCACTTTTGGCGGCAAGGCCGGAGAAAATAATGAGAAAAACAAGGAGGAGTCACTGGCCAGTCAGGACAGCCCCTAAGGTGTCCTGAGCTGAGGTGACTCTAACTTTTAGAAATCCTCCATCTTGCAGATGGAGAATTCCCCCAATAGGGTTAGGATTGTGACCCCCTCCCCTTGGGAGGAGGCACGAAGAGGGTGTACCCACCCTCAGGGCTAGTAGCCATTGGCTACTAACCCCCCAGACCTAAACACGCCCTTAAATTTAGTATTTAAGGGCTACCCTGAACCCTAGAAAATTAGATTCCTGCAACTACAAGAAGAAGGACTGCCCAGCTGAAAACCCCTGCAGCGGAAGACCAGAAGACGACAACTGCCTTGGCTCCAGAAACTCACCGGCCTGTCTCCTGCCTTCCAAAGATCCTGCTCCAGCGACGCCTTCCAAAGGGACCAGCGACCTCGACATCCTCTGAGGACTGCCCCTGCTTCGAAAAGACAAGAAACTCCCGAGGACAGCGGACCTGCTCCAAGAAAAGCTGCAACTTTGTTTCCAGCAACTTTAAAGAACCCTGCAAGCTCCCCGCAAGAAGCGTGAGACTTGCAACACTGCACCCGGCGACCCCGACTCGGCTGGTGGCGATCCAACACCTCAGGAGGGACCCCAGGACTACTCTGATACTGTGAGTACCAAAACCTGTCCCCCCTGAGCCCCCACAGCGCCGCCTACAGAGGGAATCCCGAGGCTTCCCCTGACCGCGACTCTTTGAACCTAAAGTCCCGACGCCTGGGAGAGACCCTGCACCCGCAGCCCCCAGGACCTGAAGGACCGGACTTTCACTGGAGAAGTGACCCCCAGGAGTCCCTCTCCCTTGCCCAAGTGGAGGTTTCCCCGAGGAACCCCCCCCTTGCCTGCCTGCAGCGCTGAAGAGATCCCGAGATCTCTCATAGACTAACATTGCGAACCCGACGCTTGTTTCTACACTGCACCCGGCCGCCCCCGCGCCGCTGAGGGTGAAATTTCTGTGTGGACTTGTGTCCCCCCCGGTGCCCTACAAAACCCCCCTGGTCTGCCCTCCGAAGACGCGGGTACTTACCTGCAAGCAGACCGGAACCGGGGCACCCCCTTATCTCCATTCTAGCCTATGTGTTTTGGGCACCACTTTGAACTCTGCACCTGACCGGCCCTGAGCTGCTGGTGTGGTGACTTTGGGGTTGCTCTGAACCCCCAACGGTGGGCTACCTTGGACCAAGAACTGAACCCTGTAAGTGTCTTACTTACCTGGTAAAACTAACAAATACTTACCTCCCCTAGGAACTGTGAAAATTGCACTAAGTGTCCACTTTTAAAACAGCTATTTGTGAATAACTTGAAAAGTATACATGCAATTTTGATGATTTGAAGTTCCTAAAGTACTTACCTGCAATACCTTTCGAATGAGCTATTACATGTAGAATTTGAACCTGTGGTTCTTAAAATAAACTAAGAAAAGATATTTTTCTATATAAAAACCTATTGGCTGGATTTGTCTCTGAGTGTGTGTACCTCATTTATTGTCTATGTGTATGTACAACAAATGCTTAACACTACTCCTTGGATAAGCCTACTGCTCGACCACACTACCACAAAATAGAGCATTAGTATTATCTATTTTTACCACTATTTTACCTCTAAGGGGAACCCTTGGACTCTGTGCATGCTATTCCTTACTTTGAAATAGCACATACAGAGCCAACTTCCTACAGTGGCGTACCCAAGTCCTTCTGTTTTTTCTTATTTGAGGGTGCAGCGGCAGACATACTCACACGCTGACTGGCTGTGACGGGTCTGTCTTCCTCCGATTCCTGCGCGGATTCTGTATCTCGGACCGAGACTGCTGTCTGCAGTAGTTCTTCTCTTACATCAAAATGTTCTCCAGTCTTCAACGGCATTTCGAGCCTTCTTGCTCTTTGGTCCCTCAGAGTCTTTTTCGATCGGAAGGATCAACAGGCCTCGCAGTTTTCCTCCTGATGGTCTTGAGAAAGGCAGAAGTTGCAAACCAGATGCTGGTGTGTGTCTGGGTACTTTACATGGCACCGAGGGCAGAATCGGAATGGAGTCCGATCCATGAGGCTTTCCACGTGGTTGGCCCGAATTGGGCGCGTGCGCCCCGAAAGGCGTACAAAGTTGTTTCGCCGACGGTACTGCTGTGTCGATGGAAGATGACTAACCCGATCGATACAATACCGACAAAAAAGTTTTTTTTTTAAAGTTTTCCAAAATCGAAATCTCGGAGCAAGAGGAAATACGCCCGAACCTGACGCCAGAAATAAAAAAATCTAACAATGGAGTCGATGCCCATGTGCAATGGAACCGAAGAGGAGGAGTCACTCGATCCTGTGACTCTAAAGGACTTCTTTGAAGAAAAACAATTTGTAACACTCCGAGCCCAACACTAGATGTCGGAATCCATATGTGTAGGAAGTTGGCTCTGTATGTGCTATTTCAAAGTAAGGAATAGCATGCACAGAGTCCAAGGGTTCCCCTTAGAGGTAAGATAGTGGCAAAAAGAGATAATACTAATGCTCTATTTTGTAGTAGTGGGGTCGAGCAGTAGGCTTATCAAAGGAGTAGTGTTAAGCATTTGTTGTACATACACACAGGCAATAAATGAGAAACACACACTCAGAGACAAATCCAGCCAATAGGTTTTGTTATAGAAAAATATATTTTCTTAGTTTATTTTAAGAACCACAGGTTCAAATTCTACATGTAATATCTCATTTGAAAGGTATTGCAGGTAAGTACTTTAGGAACTTTGAATCATTACATTAGCATGTATACTTTTTACATAAAACACAAATAGCTGTTTAAAAGTGGACAGTGCAATTTTAACAGTTCCTGGGGGAGTTAAAGTATTGTTAGTTTTAACAGGTAAGTAAGTCACTTACAGGTTTCAGTTTTGGGTCCAAGGTAGCCCACCGTTGGGGGTTCAGAGCAACCCCAAAGTTATCACAACAGCAGCTCAGGGCCGGTCAGTTGCAAAGGTCAAAGAGGTGCCCAAAACACATAGGCTTCAATGGAGAGAAGGGGGTGCCCCGGTTCCAGTCTGCCAGCAGGTAAGTACCCGCGTCTTCGGAGGGCAGACCAGGGGGGTTTTGTAGGGCAACGGGGGGGACACGAGTCAGCACAAAAAGTACATCCTCAGCAGCGCGGGGGCGGCCGGATGCAGTGTGTAAACACGCGTCGGGTTTCCAATAGTTTCCTATGGGAGACCAAGGGGTCTCTTCAGCGATGCAGGCAGGCAAGGGGGGGGGGCTCCTCGGGGTAGCCACCATCTGGGCAAGGGAGAGGGCCTCCTGGGGTCACTCCTGCACAGGAGTTCCGTTCCTTCAGGTGCTAGGGGCTGCGGGTGCAGGGTCTTTTCCAGCCGTCGGGAAATGGAGTTCAGGCAGTCGCAGTCAGGGGGAGCCTCGGGATTCCCTCTGAAGGCGTCGCTGTGGGGGCTCAGGGGGGACAACTTTGGTTACTCACAGTCTTGGAGTCGCCGGAGGGTCCTCCCTGAGGTGTTAGTTCTCCACCAGTCGAGTCGGGGTCACCGGGTGCAGTGTTGCAAGTCTCACGCTTCTTGCGGGGAGTTGCAGGGGTCTTTAAATCTGCTCCTTGAAACAAAGTTGCAGTTCTTTTGGAGCAGTGCCGCTGTCCTCGGGAGTTTCTTGTCTTTCTTGAAGCAGGGTAGTCCTCAGAGGATTCAGAGGTCGCTGGTCCCTTGGAAAGCATCGCTGGAACAGGTTTCTTTTGGAAGGCAGGAGACAGGCCGGTAAGTCTGGGGCCAAAGCAGTTGGAGTCTTCTGTTCTTCCTCTGCAGGGGTTTTTCAGCTCAGCAGTCCTCTTCTTGTAGTTTCAGGAATCTGTTTTCCTAGGTTCAGGGAAGCCCTTAAATACTAAATTTAAGGGCGTGTTAGGTCTGGGGGGTTAGTAGCCAATGGCTACTAGCCCTGAGGATGAGTACACCCTCTTTGTGCCTCCTCCCAAGGGGAGGGGGTCACATCCCTAATCCTATTGGGGGAATCCTCCATCTGCAAGATGGAGGATTTCTAAAAGTTAGAGTCACTTCAGCTCAGGACACCTTAGGGGCTGTCCTGACTGGCCAGTGACTCCTCCTTGTTTTTCTCATTATTTTCTCCGGCCTTGCCGCCAAAAGTGGGGGCCGTGGCCGGAGGGGGCGGGCAACTCCACTAGCTGGAGTGTCCTGCGGTGCTGGAACAAAGGGGTGAGCCTTTGAGGCTCACCGCCAGGTGTTACAGCTCCTGCCTGGGGGAGGTGTTAGCATCTCCACCTAGTGCAGGCTTTGTTACTGGCCTCAGAGTGACAAAGGCACTCTCCCCATGGGGCCAGCAACATGTCTCTAGTGTGGCAGGCTGCTGGAACCAGTCAGCCTACACAGATAGTTGGATACAGTTTCAGGGGGCACCTCTAAGATGCCCTCTGGGGTGTATTTCACAATAAAATGTATACTGGCATCAGTGTGCATTTATTGTGCTGAGAAGTTTGATACCAAACTTCCCAGTTTTCAGTGTAGCCATTATGGGGCTGTGGAGTTCGTGTTTGACAGACTCCCAGACTGTAAAGAAATGGCTCCCTGTTGCAGTTACCCCCCACTTTTTGCCTGATACTGATGCTGACTTGACTGAGAAGTGTGCTGGGACCCTGCTAACCAGGCCCCAGCACCAGTGTTCTTTCACCTAAAATGTACCATTGATCCCACAATTGGCACACCCTGGTATCCAGATAAGTCCCTTGTAACTGGTACCTCTGGTACCAAGGGCCCTGATGCCAGGGAAGGTCTCTAAGGGCTGCAGCATGTATTATGCCACCCTAGAGACCCCTCACTCAGCACAGACACACTGCTTACAAGCCTGTGTGTGCTAGTGAGGACAAAACGAGTAAGTCGACATGGCACTCCCCTCAGGGTGCCATGCCAGCCTCTCACTGCCTATGCAGTATAGGTAAGACACCCCTCTAGCAGGCCTTACAGCCCCAAGGCAGGGTGCACTATACCATAGGTGAGGGTACCAGTGCATGAGCACTGTACCCCTACAGTGTCTAAGCAAAACCTTAGACATTGTAAGTGCAGGGTAGCCATAAGAGTATATGGTCTGGGAGTCTGTTTTACACGAACTCCACAGCACCATAATGGCTACACTGAAAACTGGGAAGTTTGGTATCAAACTTCTCAGCACAATAAATGCACACTGATGGCAGTGTACATTTTATTGCAAAATACACCCCAGAGGGCACCTTAGAGGTGCCCCCTGAAACTTAACCGACTGTCTGTGTAGGCTGACTAGTTCCAGCAGCCTGCCACACTAGAGACATGTTGCTGGCCCCATGGGGAGAGTGCCTTTGTCACTCTGAGGCCAGTAACAAAGCCTGCACTGGGTGGAGATGCTAACACCTCCCCCAGGCAGGAGCTGTAACACCTGGCGGTGAGCCTCAAAGGCTCACCCCTTTGTCACAGCCCAGCAGGGCACTCCAGCTTAGTGGAGTTGCCCGCCCCCTCCGGCCACGGCCCCCACTTTTGGCAGCAAGGCTGGAGGGAACAAAGAAAGCAACAAGGAGGAGTCACTGGCCAGTCAGGACAGCCCCTAAGGTGTCCTGAGCTGAGGTGACTCTGACTTTTAGAAATCCTCCATCTTGCAGATGGAGGATTCCCCCAATAGGGTTAGGATTGTGACCCCCTCCCCTTGGGAGGAGGCACAAAGAGGGTGTACCCACCCTCAGGGCTAGTAGCCATTGGCTACTAACCCCCCAGACCTAAACACACCCTTAAATTTAGTATTTAAGGGCTACCCTGAACCCTAGAAAATTAGATTCCTGCGACAACAAGAAGAAGGACTGCCCAGCTGAAAACCCCTGCAGAGGAAGACCAGAAGACAACAACTGCCTTGGCTCCAGAAACTCACCGGCCTGTCTCCTGCCTTCCAAAGAACTCTGCTCCAGCGACGCCTTCCAAAGGGACCAGCGACCTCTGAATCCTCTGAGGACTGCCCTGCTTCGACGACGACCAGAAACTCCTGAGGACAGCGGACCTGCTCCAAAAAGACTGCAACTTTGTTTCAAGGAGCAGCTTTAAAGACCCCTGCAACTCCCCGCAAGAAGCGTGAGACTTGCAACACTGCACCCGGCGACCCCGACTCGGCTGGTGGAGAACCAACACCTCAGGGAGGACCCCCGGACTACTCTACGACTGTGAGTACCAAAACCTGTCCCCCCTGAGCCCCCACAGCACCGCCTGCGGAGGGAATCCCGAGGCTTCCCCTGACCGCGACTCTCTGAAACCTAAGTCCCGACGCCTGGAAAAGACCCTGCACCCGCAGCCCCCAGGACCTGAAGGACCGGACTTTCACTGCAGAAGTGACCCCCAGGAGTCCCTCTCCCTTGCCCAAGTGGAGGTTTCCCCGAGGAAGCCCCCCCTTGCCTGCCTGCAGCGCTGAAGAGATCCGTTGATCTCTCATAGACTAACATTGCAAACCCGACGCTTGTTTCTGCACTGCACCCGGCCGCCCCCGCGCTGCTGAGGGTGAAATTTCTGTGTGGGCTTGTGTCCCCCCCGGTGCCCTACAAAACCCCCCTGGTCTGCCCTCCGAAGACGCGGGTACTTACCTGCAAGCAGACCGGAACCGGGGCACCCCCTTCTCTCCATTCTAGCCTATGCGTTTTGGGCACCACTTTGAACTCTGCACCTGACCGGCCCTGAGCTGCTGGTGTGGTGACTTTGGGGTTGCTCTGAACCCCCAACGGTGGGCTACCTTGGACCAAGAACTGAACCCTGTAAGCGTCTTACTTACCTGGTAAAACTAACAAAAACTTACCTCCCCCAGGAACTGTGAAAATTGCACTGTGTCCACTTTTGAAATAGCTATTTGTGAATAACTTGAAAAGTATACATGCAATTGAAATGATTCAAAGTTCCTAATGTACTTACCTGCAATACCTTTCAAACAAGATATTACATGTTAAATTTGAACCTGTGGTTCTTAAAATAAACTAAGAAAAGATATTTTTCTATAACAAAACCTATTGGCTGGATTTGTCTCTGAGTGAGTGTACCTCATTTATTGTCTATGTGTATGTACAACAAATGCTTAACACTACTCCTTGGATAAGCCTACTGCTCGACCACACTACCACAAAATAGAGCATTAGTATTATCTATTTTTACCACTATTTTACCTCTAAGGGGAACCCTTGGACTCTGTGCATGCTATTCCTTACTTTGAAATAGCACATACAGAGCCAACTTCCTACACAGACCATATACTCTTATGGCTACCCTGCACTTACAATGTCTAAGGTTTGGCTTAGACACTGTAGGGGCACAGTGCTCATGCACTGGTGCCCTCACCTATGGTATAGTGCACCCTGCCTTAGGGCTGTAAGGCCTGCTAGAGGGGTGTCTTACCTATACTGCATAGGCAGTGAGAGGCTGGCATGGCACCCTGAGGGGAGTGCCATGTCGACTTACTCATTTTGTTCTCACTAGCACACACAAGCTGGTAAGCAGTGTGTCTGTGCTGAGTGAGGGGTCTCCAGGGTGGCATAAGACATGCTGCATCCCTTAGAGACCTTCCCTGGCATCAGGGCCCTTGGTACCAGAGGTACCAGTTACAAGGGACTTACCTGGATGCCAGGGTGTGCCAATTTTGGTGATACAAAAGTACAGGTTAGGGAAAGAACACTGGTGCTGGGGCCTGGTTAGCAGGCCTCAGCACACTTTCAATTCAAAACATAGCATCAGCAAAGGCAAAAAGTCAGGGGGTAACCATGCCAAGGAGGCATTTCCTTACAATATGCATAGCATGTGTATCTGCAGCTACACATGCCATCGAACACACACACACACACACACACATATATCCAGCACAATTCTACATGATGCACTTCCAACAGACACTATGTTGAAAAGCAAAATGTATCACAAATGACAACAAATTCAACACTAAAAAAGAAATGCACCCCACACCTTGCAAAATGCTTGACATAGTCTGACAGACTCAATTTTCGGAACCCAAGATCAAACAAAACTGGATTCTTCTCACTTGTCTCCAGATTCATATCCACAATTAAAGGACAACACTAACGCTGTCCTAACAGACATGACACCGGCTTTCAGTTTAAGCATGAATAAACTTCAAATCTTCACATTGTCACACAAAAAGGCAACACAATGCATTAAGCCGGGAATACCACATCACGGCAAAAAAAAAATAAACACTATACTGCACCGTCAACGCGCTCCCCGTGCCTTCGTATCCTTAACATAGTGACAGTATAGTAAGAGACCGAAGAAAGCTGGAACATATACCAACCAGGCTCTATAATTTCTTCAAGTGCTGCACACTTCACTCTTCACCTTTACAAAAATCATCAGCAGCAGTTATTTCTCGTCTGACCTATTAATCTTTCTTTGACTTCACATCTATTCTCTGGCCCCCAATTCCTTAGATTTAACTTCTTTATTCAGCTTCTTACCGGTTTGCCTTCCTACTTCTTTTAATGTACCCATGTTCTTGTCCCGCCACCCTAAACTCATCCCTTGCTTTTATGTCGTCTTTGCAAGTCACTGGCCACAATCCTTTTGAGTTTATGACCCTCTCCCAATAACTAGTAGGTGTACAATCACATTTGCGCACTATCTTTTTTCTGGAATCCAAACACTGGACTCACAGTTACTGTACATTTGTTCTTACCTTAATCAGGATTTCTTCTATTGCCTCAAATCTAGTTTATATCACTTTTGTACCTTTAAATCAGTGCTTTGGCAAATGCACTATATAAATACAATGCAATAAAATAAAGAGTTCTGCAATAAAACTAACCCACCAATTTTCAGTCAACAACCCATGGTGCCTAGCGCATAGTTTAGGAGTGTAAGGATTAACTAACTAAAACAAATAAAATCTTTGAATCTGTGCGTTTAGAAAACAATTTTACAGTCTAACTGTTCATGAGACAATGGAAAACTTACAATAAGTAACTTGCTGCATTTGATTTTTTGTTACACACAACTCTAACTTGTTGCTCGTCATCAACAACAGAAAACCTGTTAGGTCAGCTTAAAATCAGATTTACTTTCCCAGGAAAACCAAACCGTTAATTTCAACTGGTTTTAAACCCTTTTGCCTCCAATGTGCGACATAAGACAAGTGCCAACAACTTCAAATCTATCTGAATTCTCCTTGCTAGTGTTTACATGCATCACCACTGAGCTCACTTGTGGCACCAGCTATACAAAACACATGTCTACTTTGTGATTGCTCTCCAATGGCTTCCCCTGGAGCTCTGGATTCTTCTGAAAAGAGTAACTGCTACAAGGAAAGTAATCTCTGCCAACGTACAAAGCCAGAGAAAAGCTTCACATATTTAAGGAACACGATCCCCAAGAATCAAAACAATCATTTGCTTAAATGAGTATATCATCACATTAAAAACGTCTATGGAGAAAGTTCCCCATAGCTAAAACTCACTTCAGGCATGCTATTATCTTGTTATGATAACTCACTGAGGTAGCACCCATGTGTTAAAAGCTATATTAACACAACTTCCAAAATCACCCTTTGCATCCCACAAAAGCAACTGTGTGTAAGTTCAAAAGCTGATTTTATCATATCTGCACATAACTAAGTAATACTCACAACTTCCCTGCATCTGCCACTACAAATACATCTCAAATTCCTCTAGATACTAACTGTAAGAGTATGCCTACCTTGAAGTAAAAAATAGCAGAGTTTGCTACGTCTCTTGAGCCAGATGCTAGCTAGTATGAAAACATACATAGTGGTATTTTCTATACCTCATGCCAAAGGCATGAAAAAATATGAACTGGTGCCAATTCTGTGACTTCTTTTCCAATGTAAACAGCTCCATTGAAGACCACTTAAAAACTCTAATATATCATGAGATGGGGAAGACCCGTTAGGATACGATCATGGCGTATAGCTCAAAGGAGTGCTTCTTTTCGCTGCTTTGGTCAATCAGCTTTAAATACCATGTCCCATCAAAGAGCCAGGTTGCCATAGCACACAATATCTTAAGCCCAGGCTGTCAGGGCAGTCCCACAACAGCTGTTATGAAAATATCTAGAGCAATTCTCACAGATGGAGCCACACAAGCTGGTGATATCTATCAGAGGGCACTCAAAGAGCAGCACCTGTGTTTGATGCAATGCCAGAGACCCACTGGGAATGTGAAAAGAATGATCGCAGAAAGGTCCTCCTTCCACTGCAGCCTTCCGCTCCAGGTTTCCTCCTTTTCCCCAACATTCCCTCCCACAAAGGATCAGCTCTATGACAACTCATGGTACCTCAAAGGACAGCTTCTCTTTCTGCTTGCGAAACTCTGACATGGCGTACAGAGACACTGTAGTGCACTTGAAGGTCCGTGTCGAGCGGATGATGATAGCCGGTTCCACAGGAGGGCTAGTATTGACTGACTCCGGTGCCACTTTTACAAGCTACAAAAATCAAATATAAACATCAGACAAAACTTCATAACCACGTAGAGATCACACAATAAGCAAAGGCATGCTTCTGTGATGGGATGAAGACAGTAATTATGACTTACCTTCACTGGTTCATCTTCGTTGGGTGGAGGGGATGGAGGCAGGGGTGGCTTAACTGCTGGTGATGGCGGGAGAGGCGGCATCAACTCCAAATCTGTAGGTTTTGGTTGAGTGAGGGCTTCCCACTCTACTAGGGATGGCACACAGGACCAAACATCTGGCAGAAAAACCACCACCTTCTCAACACCGGGACTGGGTCCAGGACGCAGGTATCGCAGTTCGGCAAAGCGAAGCCTAAAGTCAAGGACGAGACAAAACAGATCAAAGAGCTATGCACGCATAGGGTGGATATAACCAGCCAAGGGAAGCATGAAATGGTGATGGCTTAGCGACAATGCAAACAGAGGATGATAACCAAAGACAGCTGAGAACAACCACCTGAGACGTGTGCAAACAGGCAACAGTTGGGGGAACCAGTCAATAACCAACTTTATATAGACACAGATGTTGGACTAAAGGAAGAGCAGAGATCTGAAAAAAGGATAGTGTGCTCACTGCTGCACTATGTTACTTCCCTGTAACAGACTCCCCAGGTCGAGAAGTTTTAAGAGGAGAGAGGTTTGAAAAATAGTGGCCATCACATTGTGTGTAAATCAATGACTAGCCAAGAGGTCAATGTAAATGACATCTCAAGCAGCATAAAAGTATGGGCTGAGTTTACTTTTCCAGAGACAGCACAGTGAAGGCTAGATATTGTATTCTGAGACCAACACCTTGAGCTTGTAAATTCATCAAAAGAATGGAACAATCAAGCTCAACATGTGGGGATATTTCCAATGTTGGTTTAAAAATACTCCCGAACTTTGCAGCGCCACAGTGAACAAGAAGCTCAACAGGACTAAAGGCTAAAAAATGTTGACCGTATGTCAAAAAGAGTATGCAAAAGGCTAACCTGTTGGAAAATTAACAAGATAGATACTGAAAGACAAACTGACAAATGATTAAGCTGGATTAGAGAGAACAATACTGACCAATTCACCTGGAAAACTCAATAGGAACTAGAATTGATTTCTTAATCAAAAACATTACATAACATGCTGGGATTCATAATGAATTTAGTTTTACAGAAATACTGACCTCTGCTTTGAAACAAACAGTTGCCCATGAGATATGATCATTATGTGATTTGCTGTCAGTGAGCGTGTTATGGCCCATTTGTGATTTCCAATGAAGAGATTTAAACCTCAATACATAACATGCACAGGTTCTACAAAGATATCCCAAAAACTTAGCGAGAACTAATGATTCACAAGTAGCACAGAATGCTATATACTTCACCTGGAAAAAAATACAAGACAAATCAAAAAAGCCACTTACCGCCTTCACTGCCAAGATTTCTTACATACTTTCTTGCATTTGGAAGGCGCAAATGCAGAGAAAGACAATTGGTAATACCACTTGTTCCACTATTCTGTGTTCCTCCAAGTCTCCCAATAAAAATAGTACCTCACCAGTGTGGGTAGGCTTAGTGCATGCAACAGGAAACAGCTCAAAACGCAAGGTGGACTCAACTGACCTTTTTTTTGCAATGTGCCTAGCTGTGGATTTAGGGCCCTAGCTCAGCCTGCACCTAAGGAAACCTAGCAAACCTGTACATTTTTAAAAACTAGACACCTAGGAGAATCCAGGATGGTGCGGGGAGGGAAACTTGTGTAGCTCTCACCAGGTTGTGCTACCCAGAATCCCTTGCAAAACGCAATACTTGTCAAAAAAGACACACTTGCTTCACATTTCTGTGATGGAAAGTTCTGGAATCTGAGGGGAGCTACAAACAGGTAGTTTGTAGTTGTAGTTTGGTATCAAACTTCTCAGCACAATAAATGCACACTGATGCCAGTGTACATTTTATTGTAAAATACACCACAGAGGGCACCTTAGAGGTGCCCCCTGAAACCTTAACCGACTATCTGTGTAGGCTGACTGGTTCCAGCAGCCTGCCACATCCGAGACATGTTGCTGGCCCCATGGGGAGAGTGCCTTTGTCACTCTGAGGCCAGTAACAAAGCCTGCACTGGGTGGAGATGCTAACACCTCCCCCAGGCAGGAGCTGTCACACCTGGCGGTGAGCCTCAAAGGCTCACCCCTTTGTGCCAGCACAGCAGGACACTCCAGCTAGTGGAGTTGCCTGCCCCCTCTGGCCACAGCCCCCACTTTTGGCGGCAAGGCCGGAGAAAATAATGAGAACAACAAGGAGGAGTCACTGGCCAGTCAGGACAGCCCCTAAGGTGTCCTGAGCTGAAGTGACTCACTTTTAGAAATCCTCCATCTTGCAGATGGAGGATTCCCCCAATAGGATTAGGGATGTGACCCCCTCCCCTTGGGAGGAGGCACAAAGAAGGTGTACTCACCCTCAGGGCTAGTAGCCATTGGCTACTAACCCCCCCAGACCTAAACACGCCCTTAAATTTAGTATTTAAGGGCTTCCCTGAACCTAAAACTTTAGATTCCTGAAACTACAAGAAGAGGACTGCTGAGCTGAAAAACCCCTGCAGAGGAAGAACAGAAGACACCAACTGCTTTGGCCCCAGACTTACCGGCCTGTCTCCTGCCTTCCAAAGAAACCTGCTCCAACGACGCTTTCCAAGGGACCAGCGACCTCTGAATCCTCTGAGGACTGCCCTGCTTCGAGAAAGACCAGAAACTCCCGAGGACAGCGGCCCTGCTCCAAAAGAACTGCAACTTTGTTTCAAGTAGCAGATTTAAAGACCCCTGCAACTCCCCGCAAGAAGCGTGAGACTTGCAACACTGCACCCGGCGACCCCGACTCGACTGGTGGAGAACCAACACCTCAGGGAGGACCCTCCGGCGACTCCAAAACTGAGTAACCAAAGTTGTCCCCCCTGAGCCCCCACAGTGACGCCTGCAGAGGGAATCCCGAGGCTCCCCCTGACCGCGACTGCCTGAACTCCATTTCCCGACGGCTGGAAAAGACCCTGCACCCGCAGCCCCCAGCACCTAAAGAAACGGAACTCCTGTGCAGGAGTGACCCCCAGGAGGCCCTCTCCCTTGCCCAGGTGGGGGCTACCCCGAGGAGCCCCCCCCCTTGCCTGCCTGCAACGCTGAAGAGATCCCTTGATCTCTCATAGGAAACCACTGAAAACCCGACGCGTGTTTGCACACTGCACCCGGCCGCCCCTGCGCTTCTGAGGGTGTACTTTTTGTGCTGACTTGTGTCCCCCCGGTGCCCTACAAAACCCCCCTGGTCTGCCCTCCGAAGACACGGGTACTTACCTGCTGGCAGACTGGAACCGGGGCACCCCCTTCTCTCCATTATAGCCTATGTGTTTTGGGCACCTCTTTGACCTTTGCACCTGACCAGCCCTGAGCTGCTGGTGTGATAACTTTGGGGTTGCTCTGAACCCCCAACGGTGGGCTACCTTGGACCAAAAACTGAAACCTGTAAGTGACTTACTTACCTGTTAAAACTAACATTACTTTACCTCCACCAGGAACTGTGAAAATTGAACTGTGTCCACTTTTAAAACAGCTTATTCTGTTTTATGTAAAAAGTATAAATGCTAATGTAATGATTCATAGTTCCTAAAGTACTTACCTGCAATACCTTTCAAATGAGATATTACATGTAGAATTTGAACCTGTGGTTCTTAAAATAAACTAAGAAATGAAAATGTCACTTACCCAGTGTACATCTGTTCGTGGCATCAGTCGCAGTAGATTCGCATGTTCTGCAATAGCTCGCCATCTGGTGTTGGGCCGGAGTGTTACAAGTTGTTTTTCTTCGAAGAAGTCTTTCGAGTCACGGGACCGAGTGACTCCTCCTTTTGTCTCCATTGCGCATGGGCGTCGACTCCATCTTCGATTGTTTTTCCCCGCAGAGGGTGAGGTAGGAGTTGAATTGTAGTAATAGTGCCCATGCAATGGAGTGACTAAGTATGCACCTATTTAAGGTTGAGATGATACATATATAAATAATTGAAGGTAACTTCCAAACTGCTACAGGCTCCCGGGGAGGCGGGTGGGCACATGCGAATCTACTGCGACTGATGCCACGAACAGATGTACACTGGGTAAGTGACATTTTCAGTTCGATGGCATCTGTCGCTGTAGATACGCATGTTCTGCATAGACTAGTAAGCAGTTATTTCCCCAAAAGCGGTGGATCAGCCTGTAGGAGTGGAAGTAGTTTGAAATAATGTCCTTAATACGGCTTGACCTACTGTGGCTTGTTGTGCGGATAACACGTCTACACAGTAGTGCTTGGTGAATGTGTGAGGCGTAGACCATGTGGCTGCCTTACATATTTCTTGCATTGGGATGTTTCCTAGAAAGGCCATGGTAGCACCTTTCTTTCTGGTTGAGTGTGCCCTTGGTGTAATGGGCAGCTGTCGTTTAGCTTTAAGGTAGCAGATTTGGATGCATTTAACTATCCATCTGGCTATACCTTGTTTTGAAATTGGGTTTCCTGCGTGAGGTTTTTGAAATGCAATAAAGAGTTGTTTAGTCTTTCTGATGTTTTTTGTTCTGTCAATGTAATACATCAATGCTCTTTTGACATCTAATGTATGTAGTGCCCTTTCAGCTACGGTATCTGGCTGTGGAAAGAACACTGGAAGTTCCACTGTTTGATTTAGATGGAACGGTGAAATAACCTTTGGCAAAAATTTAGGATTGGTCCTTAGGACGACTTTATTTTTGTGTAGTTGTATAAAAGGTTCTTGTATAGTAAACGCCTGAATCTCGCTTACTCTTCTCAGGGAAGTAATGGCGATGAGAAATGCCACCTTCCAGGTTAGGAACTGTATGTCGCAGGAGTGCATGGGTTCAAAAGGTGGACCCATAAGTCTAGTTAGGACAACATTTAGGTTCCATGAAGGAACAGGTGGTGTTCTTGGTGGTATAATTCTCCTAAGGCCCTCCATGAATGCTTTAATGACTGGTATTTTATATAGGGAAGTTGAATAGGTAGTCTGCAGGTATGCAGATATTGCTGCAAGGTGAATCTTAATGGAAGAGAAAGCTAGGTTAGATTTTTGTAAGTGAAGCAAGTAACCCACTACATGTTCTGGAGTTGTGTGTAATGGTTGTATTTGATTAATATGGCAGTAGCAAACAAACCTCTTCCATTTACTTGCATAGCAGTGCCTGGTGGATGGCCTTCTTGCTTGTTTTATGACTTCCATACATTCTTGGGTAAGTTGTAAGTGCCCGAATTCTAGGATTTCAGGAGCCAGATTGCTAGATTCAGCGATGCTGGATCTGGGTGTCTGATCTTTTGGTTGTGCTGTGTCAACAGATCTGGCCTGTTGGGCAATTTGATGCAGGGTACCACTGATAGGTCTAGCAGCGTTGTGTACCAGGGTTGCCTTGCCCAAGTTGGTGCTATCAATATGAGTTTGAGTTTGCTTTGACTGAGTTTGTTTACCAGGTAAGGAAGGAGAGGGAGAGGAGGAAAAGCGTAAGCAAATATCCCTGACCAGTTCATCCATAGGGCATTGCCTTGGGATTGTTTGTGTGGGTACCTGGATGCGAAGTTTTGGCATTTTGCGTTCTCCCTTGTTGCAAACAAGTCTATCTGAGGTGTTCCCCAGAGTTTGAAATAAGTGTTCAGAATTTGGGGGTGAATTTCCCATTCGTGGACCTGTTGGTGATCTCGAGAGAGATTGTCTGCGAGTTGATTTTGTATCCCTGGTATAAACTGTGCAATTAGGCGAATTTGGTTGTGAATTGCCCAATGCCAAAGTTTTTGTGCTAGCAGGCTTAACTGCGTGGAGTGCGTCCCTCCCTGCTTGTTTAGATAATACATTGTTGTCATGTTGTCTGTTTTGACGAGAATGTATTTGTGAACTATTATTGGTTGGAAAGCTTTTAGTGCTTGAAAAACTGCTAGAAGTTCTAGCTGATTGATATGCAGTTTTGTTTGATGTACGTTCCATTGTCCTTGTATGCTGTGTTGACCGAGGTGTGCTCCCCACCCTGTCATGGAAGCATCTGTTGTTATTACGTATTGTGGCACTGGGTCTTGGAAAGGCCGCCCTTTGTTTAAATTTATGTTGTTCCACCACAGAAGCGAGAGGTAAGTTTGGCGGTCTATTAACACCAGATCTAGAAGGTGACCCTGTGCTTGAGACCACTGTGATGCTAGGCATTGTTGTAAGGGCCTCATGTGCAGTCTTGCGTTTGGGACAATGGCTATGCATGATGACATCATGCCTAGGAGTTGTAATACCATCTTTGCCTGTATCTTTTGTGTTGGATACATGCGTTGTATGATGGTGTTGAAATTTTGAATTCTTTGTGGACTTGGAGTGGCTACTCCCTTTGAAGTGTCTATTATGGCTCCCAGGTATTGTTGTACCTTGCGTGGCAGAATTTTGGATTTTGTGAAATTGACGGTGAACCCGAGTTTGAAGAGGGTTTGTATGATCTGATTTGTGTGATTTGAGCACTGTATGAACGAATGGGCCTTGATTAGCCAGTCGTCCAAATATGGGAACACATGTATTTGCTGCCTTCTTATGTGTGCAGCGACTACCGCTAGACATTTGGTAAAGACTCTTGGTGCGGTTGTTAATCCGAAAGGCAGTACCTTGAATTGGTAATGTATTCCTTTGAATACAAACCTTAGGTATTTCCTGTGCGATGGGTGTATTGGTATATGGAAATAAGCATCCTTGAGGTCTAAAGTTGCCATGTAGTCGTGTAGTTTTAGCAATGGCAATACTTCTTGTAGTGTGACCATGTGGAAGTGGTCTGATTTGATGAAAGTGTTCACTACTCTGAGGTCTAGGATTGGTCTGAGCGTTTCGTCCTTCTTTGGTATCAGAAAGTACAGTGAGTAAACTCCTGTGTTTATTTGTGTGTCTGGCACTAATTCGATTGCATTCTTTTGCAATAGTGCCTGCACTTCTATCTCCAGGAGATTGGAATGGTGTGTTGTTAAATTTTGTGCTTTTGGTGGTATGTTTGGAGGGAATTGTAGAAATTCTATGCAATAACCATGTTGGATAATTGCTAGAACCCAAGTGTCTGTAGTGATTTCCTCCCATGCTTTGTAATAATGACCTATTCTTCCCCCCACTGGTGTTGTGTGGAGGGGGTGAGTGACATGTGAGTCATTGTTTAGTAGTAGGGGTTTTGGGGCTTTGAAATCTTCCTCTATTTCTAGGGAATTGCCCTCCTCTATATTGTCCCCGAAAACCTCCTCTATACTGTCCCTGGTAAGTGGACGGTGTTGCTTGTGAGGTGCTGGCTTGTGTGCTTTGACCCCGAAACCCCCCTCGAAAGGGCGTTTTACGGAATGTGCTGTAATTCCCTCTGCTCTGCGGGGAGTAGAGTGCGCCCATGGCTTTGGCAGTGTCCGTATCTTTTTTGAGTTTCTCAATCGCTGTGTCCACTTGTGGACCGAACAGTTCTTTTTCATTAAAAGGCATATTGAGAACTGCTTGTTGAATCTCTGGCTTAAATCCAGACGTTCGGAGCCATGCATGCCGTCTGATAGTTACAGATGTATTAATTGTCCGTGCAGCTGTATCTGCAGCGTCCATGGAGGAACGTATCTGGTTGTTGGAGATGGTCTGTCCCTCCTCAACCACTTGTTTCGCCCTATTTTGGAAGTCCTTGGGCAGATGTTGAATGAGATGTTGCATCTCGTCCCAGTGGGCTCTGTCATAGCGCGCAAGTAGTGCCTGGGAGTTCGCGATACGCCACTGGTTTGCAGCTTGTGCTGCGACTCTTTTACCAGCTGCATCAAACTTGCGGCTTTCTTTATCTGGGGGTGGTGCATCTCCAGATGTGTGAGAGTTGGCCCTTTTCCTAGCTGCTCCTACAACAACAGAGTCTGGTGGCAGCTGTGTAGTGATGAAAACCGGGTCCGTAGGAGGCGGCTTATACTTCTTTTCCACCCTAGGTGTGATCGCCCTACTTTTGACCGGCTCCTTAAATATGTCTCTTGCGTGCCGGAGCATACCAGGGAGCATAGGCAGGCTTTGGTAGGAGCTGTGGGTGGAGGAGAGTGTGTTGAACAAGAAATCATCCTCGACCTGTTCTGAGTGGAGGCTTACGTTATGAAATTGTGCTGCTCTAGCCACCACCTGAGAGTACGCGGTGCTGTCTTCTGGTGGAGATGGCTTTGTAGGGTAGGCCTCCGGGCTGTTATCTGACACTGGGGCGTCGTATAGGTCCCATGCGTCCTGATCTTGGTCACCCTGGCTCATGGTGGTGTGAGCTGGGGAGTGAGATGGAGTTTGTGCTGGTGAAACGTTAATCACGGGCGGAGGAGAGGGTGGTGGTGTAATTCTTTTAACCACTTTTGGTTGTGGTGCTTGCTCCGTCTGGAACTCCAACCTTCTCTTTCTCCTAATGGGGGGAAGGGTGCTTATTTTTCCTGTCCCCTGCTGAATGAAGATACGCTTTTGCGTATGGTCCACATCAGTTGCTTGTAGCTCTTCCTCAAACCTATGCTTTTGCATTTGGGAGGTTAGCGAGTGCTCTTCTGTATAAGAGCCTGAAGCTGGGTCGCTTGCAGTTTGTTTCGGCGTCGAAACTTTGTCTGCGTGTTTTTTCGGCTCCGAGGTGACTTTTTTCCTTTTCGGGGCCGAAACCTCTCGGCGTCGATCTGTTTCGGTGCCACTGTCTCGGCGTCGAGCCGTGTCCACACCGGCATCTCGGTGTCGAGGCTTGTCTCCAGCACTTTCTCGGTCCCGAGAAGGCTGCGTGCCGGTGTCTCGACCGGAGTCGGACGATCTCGGCACTGTTTTGGCCTTTTTCGGTGCCGACGGTCGGTCACCGAATTTATGGGTGGAGCCATGGCCTGGTGGCAGTGGCGTCCCCTGGGCCTTGTAAATGTTTCTTTGTGTGGTTTTCGACGTCTTACTCACGGTTTGTGTGTCGTCGAATCCTTCGGAGTCTGAGTCTTGGAACGAGAAGGTACCTTCTTCTTCCTGTTCCTCGAACTCCCGTTGGGCTGTCGGTGCGGACGCCATTTGAAGTCTTCTGGCTCGACGGTCTCGGAGTGTTTTTCGGGACCGGAACGCACGACAGGCCTCGCAGGTGTCTTCGCTGTGCTCAGGTGACAGGCACAGGTTGCAGACCAAGTGTTGGTCTGTGTAGGGGTATTTATTGTGGCATTTGGGGCAGAAACGAAACGGGGTCCGTTCCATCGGCGTTCTTCAGCACGCGGTCGGGCCGACCAGGCCCCGACGGAGGATCGAAAAACTACCCCGAAGGGCACCGGAGCTCTTCGATCTTCGATGCGGTGTGAAATCTAAGTACGCCGATCCCGAACGCAACAATACCGACGAAAGTCTTCCGAAATTAGCTAATTTTCCGTTCCGAAACTCGGAGCGACAGGAACACGTCCGAACCCGATGGCGGAAAAAAAACAATCGAAGATGGAGTCGACGCCCATGCGCAATGGAGACAAAAGGAGGAGTCACTCGGTCCCGTGACTCGAAAGACTTCTTCGAAGAAAAACAACTTGTAACACTCCGGCCCAACACCAGATGGCGAGCTATTGCAGAACATGCGTATCTACAGCGACAGATGCCATCGAACATATATTTTTCTATAAACAAAACCTATTGGCTGGATTTGTCTCTGAGTGTGTGTTCCTCATTTATTGCCTGTGTGTATGTACAACAAATGCTTAACACTACTCCTTTGATAAGCCTACTGCTCGACCACACTACCACAAAATAGAGCATTGGTATTATCTCTTTTTGCCACTATCTTACCTCTAAGGGGAACCCTTGGACTCTGTGCATACTATTCCTTACTTTGAAATAGTGCATACAGAGCCAACTTCCTACATAAGGTCACTCTGCAAAATAAAGAAAAAAGCAATGGGCCCCAGACCTTCCAAACTACAGCTCCAGGAGCTTTTAGCAGAGTTTGAAAGAGCCAACCCCTCTGAGGATGGCAACACAGAGGATGAAGATAGTGACTTGGGGGAAAATTCCCACCTACCAGTCCTAACTAGGGAGAACAGGGCTACTCCAGCCCTGTCTCCAAATATAATAGTCAGAGATGCTGCTTCCCTCACAGGAGAGACCAACAGCTCTGAAATCACTGAGGACAACTCCAGTGAAGAGGACATCCAGTTAGCCAGGATGGCCAAAAGACTGGCTTTGGAAAGACAAATCCTAGCCATAGAAAGGGAAAGACAAGAGATGAGCCTAGGACCCATCAATGGTGGCAGCAACATAACTAGGGTCAGAGATTCTCCTGACATGTTAAAAATCCCTAAAGGGATTGTGACTAAATATGAAGATGGTGATGACATCACCAAATGGTTCACAGCTTTTGAGAGGGCTTGTGTAACCAGAAAAGTGAACAGATCTCACTGGGGTGCTCTCCTTTGGGAAATGTTCAATGGAAAGTGTAGGGATAGACTCCTCACACTCTCTGGAAAAGATGCAGAATCTTATGACCTCATGAAGGGAACCCTGATTGAGGGCTTTGGATTCTCCACTGAGGAGTATAGGATTAGATTCAGGGGGGCTCAAAAATCCTCGAGCCAGACCTGGGTTGATTTTGTAGACTACACAGTGAAAACACTGGATGATGGATTCAAGGCAGTGGTGTAAATAATTATGATGGGCTGTACAATTTATTTGTGAAAGAACACCTGTTAAGTAATTGTTTCAATGATAAACTGCATCAGCATCTGGTAGACCTATTGTAGGAAGTTGGCTCTGTATGTGCTATTTCAAAGTAAGGAATAGCATGCACAGAGTCCAAGGGTTCCCCTTAGAGGTAAAATAGTGGTAAAAATAGATAATACTAATGCTCTATTTTGTGGTAGTGTGGTCGAGCAGTAGGCTTATCCAAGGAGTAGTGTTAAGCATTTGTTGTACATACACATAGACAATAAATGAGGTACACACACTCAGAGACAAATCCAGCCAATAGGTTTTGTATAGAAAAATATCTTTTCTTGGTTTATTTTAAGAACCACAGGTTCAAATTTAACATGTAATATCTTGTTTGAAAGGTATTGCAGGTAAGTACATTAGGAACTTTGAATCATTTCAATTGCATGTATACTTTTCAAGTTATTCACAAATAGCTATTTTAAAAGTGGACACAGTGCAATTTTCACAGTTCCTGGGGGAGGTAAGTTTTTGTTAGTTTTACCAGGTAAGTAAGACACTTACAGGGTTCAGTTCTTGGTCCAAGGTAGCCCACCGTTGGGGGTTCAGAGCAACCCCAAAGTTACCACACCAGCAGCTCAGGGCCGGTCAGGTGCAGAGTTCAAAGTGGTGCCCAAAACGCATAGGCTTCAATGGAGAGAAGGGGGTGCCCCGGTTCCAGTCTGCCAGCAGGTAAGTACCCGCGTCTTCGGAGGGCAGACCAGGGGGGTTTTGTAGGGCACCGGGGGGGGGGGGGACACAAGCCCACACAGAAATTTCACCCTCAGCGGCGCGGGGGCGGCCGGGTGCAGTGTTAGAACAAGCGTCGGGTTCGCAATGGAAGTCAATGAGAGATCAAGGGATCTCTTCAGCGCTGCAGGCAGGCAAGGGGGGGGCTTCCTCGGGGAAACCTCCACTTGGGCAAGGGAGAGGGACTCCTGGGGGTCACTCCTGCAGTGAAAGTCCGGTCCTTCAGGTCCTGGGGGCTGCGGGTGCAGGGTCTTTTCCAGGCGTCGGGACTTAGGTTTCAGAGAGTCGCGGTCAGGGGAAGCCTCGGGATTCCCTCTGCAGGCGGCGCTGTGGGGGCTCACCGGGGACAGGTTTTGGTACTCACAGTCGTAGAGTAGTCCGGGGGTCCTCCCTGAGGTGTTGGTTCTCCACCAGCCGAGTCGGGGTCGCCGGGTGCAGTGTTGCAAGTCTCACGCTTCTTGCGGGGAGATTGCAGGGTTCTTTAAAGCTGCTCCTTTGGATAAAGTTGCAGTCTTTTTGGAGCAGGTCCGCTGTCCTCGGGAGTTTCTTGTCGTCGTCGAAGCAGGGCAGTCCTCAGAGGATTCAGAGGTCGCTGGTCCCTTTGGAAGGCGTCGCTGGAGCAGAGTTCTTTGGAAGGCAGGAGACAGGCCGGTGAGTTTCTGGAGCCAAGGCAGTTGTTGTCTTCTGGTCTTCCTCTGCAGGGGTTTTCAGCTAGGCAGTCCTTCTTCTTGTTGTTGCAGGAATCTAGTTTCTAGGTTCAGGGAGAGCCCTTAAATACTAAATTTAAGGGCGTGTTTAGGTCTGGGGGGTTAGTAGCCAATGGCTACTAGCCCTGAGGGTGGGTACACCCTCTTTGTGCCTCCTCCCAAGGGGAGGGGGTCACATCCCTAATCCTATTGGGGGAATCCTCCATCTGCAAGATGGAGGATTTCTAAAAGTTAGAGTCACCTCAGCTCAGGACACCTTAGGGGCTGTCCTGACTGGCCAGTGACGACTCCTTGTTATTCTCATTATTTTCTCCGGCCTTGCCGCCAAAAGTGGGGGCCGGGGCCGGAGGGGGCGGGCAACTCCACTAGCTGGAGTGTCCTGCGGTGCTGGAACAAAGGGGTGAGCCTTTGAGGCTCACCGCCAGGTGTTACAGCTCCTGCCTGGGGGAGGTGTTAGCATCTCCACCCAGTGCAGGCTTTGTTACTGGCCTCAGAGTGACAAAGGCACTCTCCCCATGAGGCCAGCAACATGTCTCTAGTGTGGCAGGCTGCTGGAACCAGTCAGCCTACACAGATAGTCGGTTAAGGTTCAGGGGGCACCTCTAAGGTGCCCTCTGTGGTGTACTTTACAATAAAATGCACACTGGCATCAGTGTGCATTTATTGTGCTGAGAAGTTTGATACCAAACTTCCCAGTTTTCAGTGTAGCCATTATGGTGCTGTGGAGTTCGTGTAAAACAGACTCCCAGACCATATACTCTTATGGCTACCCTGCACTTACAATGTCTAAGGTTTTGCTTAGACACTGTAGGGGCACAGTGCTCATGCACTGGTACCCTCACCTATGGTATAGTGCACCCTGCCTTAGGGCTGTAAGGCCTGCTAGAGGGGTGTCTTACCTATACTGCATAGGCAGTGAGAGGCTGGCATGGCACCCTGAGGGGAGTGCTATGTCGTTTTACTCATTTTGTTCTCACTAGCACACACAAGCTGGTAAGCAGTGTGTCTGTGCTGGGTGAGGGGTCTCTAGGGTGGCATAATACATGCTGCAGCCCTTAGAGACCTTCCCTGGCATCAGGGCCCTTGCTACCAGAGGTACCAGTTACAAGGGACTTATCTGGGTGCCAGGGTGTGCAAATTGTGGAATCAAAAGTACAGGTTAGGGAAAGAACACTGGTGCTGGGGCCTGGTTAGCAGGCCTCAGCACACTTTCAATTCAAAACATAGCATCAGCAAAGGCAAAAAGTCAGGGGGTAACCATGCCAAGGAGGCATTTCCTTACACCTATGACCAATTTCTCCCCAAGTATTGGGAAAGAAGGCGGATCATTGGGTCAAGACTAGGGTGACCAAGACTTCCACAGGGGGTGACCAAAAGAAAGGGGTCACAAAGCCTCCCCAGGGGAAAGGTGTTGAGACATCCAAAAACAAATAGTAAAGAGTCTTCTAAAGGCCCCCAAAATCCTGCACAGGAGGGTGGGCCCAGAGCCTCTTCACAAACCAATTTTGGGTACAAGGGTAAAAACTTTGATCCCAAAAAGGCCTGGTGTCGTAGCTGTAATCAGCCTGGACACCAAACTGGAGACAAGGCCTGTCCCAAGAAAAGTACCACCTCCAACTCCACTCCAGCTAACACTGGAATGGCTAGTCTCCAGGTGAGACCAACAGTGTGCCCAGAGCAAATCAGGTGTCACACTGAAGCTACATTAGTCTCTGAGGGTGGGGTGTGTAAAGAAATGGCTCCCTGTTGCAGTTACCCCCCACTTTTTGCCTGATACTGATTTGACTGAGAAGTGTGCTGGGACCCTGCTAACCAGGCCCCAGCACCAGTGTTCTTTCACCTAAAAATGTACCATTGTCTCCACAATTGGCACAACCCTGGCACCCAGGTAAGTCCCTTGTAACTGGTACCCCTGGTACCAAGGGCCCTGATGCCAGGGAAGGTCTCTAAGGGCTGCAGCATGTCTTATGCCACCCTAGGGACCCCTCACTCAGCACAGACACACTGCTTGCCAGCTTGTGTGTGCTGGTGGGGAGAAAATGACTAAGTCGACATGGCACTCCCCTCAGGGTGCCATGCCAACCTCACACTGCCTGTGGCATAGGTAAGTCACCCCTCTAGCAGGCCTTACAGCCCTAAGGCAGGGTGCACTATACCACAGGTGAGGGCATAGGTGCATGAGCACTATGGCCCTACAGTGTCTAAGCAAAACCTTAGACATTGTAAGTGCAGGGTAGCCATAAGAGTATATGGGCTGGGAGTCTGTCAAAAACGAACTCCACAGCTCCATAATGGCTACACTGAATACTGGGAAGTTAGGTATCAAACTTCTCAGAATAATAAACCCACACTGATGCCAGTGTTGGATTTATTAAAAAATGCACACAGAGGGCATCTTAGAGATGCCCCCTGTATTTTACCCAATTGTTCAGTGCAGGACTGACTGGTCTGTGCCAGCCTGCTGCTGAGAGACGAGTTTCTGACCCCATGCGGTGAGAGCCTTTGTGCTCTCTGAGGACAGAAACAAAGCCTGCGCTGGGTGGAGGTGCTTCACACCTCCCCCCTGCAGGAACTGTAACACCTAGCAGTGAGCTTCAAAGGCTCAAGCTTCGTGTTACAATGCCCCAGGGCACTCCAGCTAGTGGAGATGCCCGCCCCCTGGACCCAGCCCCCACTTTTGGCGGCAAGTCCAGGAGAGATAATGAGAAAAACAAGGAGTCGTCACTGGCCAGTCAGGACAGCCCCTAAGGTGTCCTGAGCTGAGGTGACTCTGACTTTTAGAAATCCTCCATCTTGTAGAAGGAGGATTCCCCCAATAGGGATAGGAATGTGCCCCCCTCCCCTTGGGAGGAGGCACAAAGAGGGTGTACCCACCCTCAGGGCTAGTAGCCATTGGCTACTAACCCCCCAGACCTAAACACGCCCTTAAATTTAGCATTTAAGGGCTCCCCAGAACCTAAGAATTTAGATTCCTGCAACTACAAGAAGAAGAGGACTGCTGAGCTGAAAGACCCCTGCAGAAGAAGAAAAGAAGACACCAACTGCTTTGGCCCCAGACCTACCGGCCTGTCTCCTGCCTTCTAAAGAAACCTGCTCCAGCGACGCTTTCCCCAGGACCAGCAACCTCTGAACCCTCAGAGGACTGCCCTGCTTCAAGAAAGACAAGAAACTCCCGAGGACAGCGGCCCTGCTCCAAAAAGACTGCAACTTTGTTACAGAGGAGCAGATTTAAAGACCCCTGCAAATACCCGCAAGAAGCGTGAGACCTGCAACACTGCACCCGGCGACCCCGACTCGGCTGGTGGAGAAAACGCTTCAGGGTGGACCCTCCGGCGACTCCAAGACTGTGAGTAACCAAAGTTGTCCCCCCTGAGCCCCCACAGCGACGCCTGCAGAGGGAATCCCGAGACTCCCCCTGACCGCGACTGCCTAACTCTAAAATCCCGACGCCTGGAAAAGACCCTGCACCCACAGCCCCCAGCACCTGAAGGATCGGAACTCCAGTGCAGGAGTGACCCCCAGGAGGCCCTCTCCCTTGCCCAGGTGGTGGCTACCCCGAGGAGCCCCCCCCTTGCCTGCCTGCAACGCTGAAGAGACCCCTTGGTCTCCCATTGATTCCTATTACAAACCCGACGCTTGTTTGCACACTGCACCCGGCCGCCCCCGTGCTGCTGAGGGTGTACTTTTTGTGTGGACTTGTGTCCCCCCCGGTGCCCTATAAAACCCCCCTGGTCTGCCCTCCGAAGATGCGGGTACTTACCTGTTGGCAGACTGGAACCGGGGCACCCCCTTCTCTCCATTATAGCCTATGTGTTTTGGGCACCTCTTTGACCTTTGCACCTGACCGGCCCTGAGCTGCTGGTGTGATAACTTTGGGGTTGCTCTGAACCCCCAACGGTGGGCTACCTTGGACCCCAATTTGAACCCCGTAGGTGGTTTACTTACCTGCAAGAACTAACAATAACTTACCTCCCCCAGGAACTGTTGAAAATTGCACTGTGTCCACTTTTAAAATAGCTATATGTGTTTTATGTGAAAAGTATATATGCTATTGTGATTATTCAAAGTTCCTAAAGTACTTACCTGCAATACCTTTCAAATGAGATATTACATGTAGAATTTGAAACTGTGGTTCTTAAAATAAACTAAGAAAATATATTTTTCTATACAAAAACCTATTGGCTTGGAATTGTCTCTGAGTGTGTGTTCCTCATTTATTGCCTGTGTGTATGTACAACAAATGCTTAACACTACTCCTTTGATAAGCCTACTGCTCGACCACACTACCACAAAATAGAGCATTAGTATTATCTCTTTTTGCCACTATCTTACCTCTAAGGGGAACCCTTGGACTCTGTGCATGTTATTTCTTACTTTGAAATAACACATACAGAGCCAACTTCCTACAGCTATACACAGGCTAGCGCAGGACACCAGATGAGGCTGATGGCCTCATGCCTCACCTTCGTTTAAAGAGTCTCTGTGACGAATGAACGGATATTTAAGTTGCCTTAGTGGTTTCTAGACTAGGAGTGGCATTCACTACTGTCTCTCAGATAATCTAAAACGAGACGCTGAGAATTATTTTCTCTTAAAACCCCATGCACCAAACAGTGCTTTACCACTGAATGGCACGTCAAAGTCTTTGTTGGGAGTCAAATCCAAAAGTCTATTAGCAGCAATTAGACCGTGACTGATGCCGGCTCTGACCAGTATCCTACTATACAGGCATCAATCTTTATACGTTATCGCATTGTGTGCAGCCTAATCGAACAGCACACATCTGCAATCAATTCTATTCAAAATTAACTTGCATGCTTTTGAAATGTTTAAGCAAAATTCAGTTGCCATGGTAATGTTACTGCTTTTCTAAATATAACGAAGACAGGGAGCAGCTCAAGCTATCAAAGAATCTGATGATTTATTACATCTATGTAAATGCTTTACAGTACAAGAAACAGGAGGTGGGCATGCTGATCGAATCTTGGGCAGAGTGTGCAAGAGATGTAGGATAGCGCAGCAAGCTTAAACACATCAAACATACCATCATGCTAAAGAACCAGAGACAAGAGCAAGGCTGCTGACTTCAAATGTCTCCTCACTATGACTAGGATGTCAACACAAAGCAGTGCTAGTTGAAGCAAGTCTATTTGTGAAAAATAGGGAATCAGCCATGTGGCCACCCTAAAGGGCATCCAAACCAGTGCTTAATTTCTGCTTGCTGTTTCCGGTGCTGAGCACCGGCACATTTTTGAGGGCAGGCGCTTTTTTCTCCCCTAAGCATTTACTGCAAGCAAACAACACATATGGGAAAGACGGATGAATAGAAAAACAAAAAAGCATCACAATGGGAGAAAGCAGAAAGCTGCAAGAGAGAGCTGAAGGGGCTGGGAGTGGCTTTAAAAGGACTGAAGAGGCCTGAAGTGGCTTCAGGATTACGCTGCCAAAGTTTTCCATGTTCCCACATTTAACTGCAGCAGCGTGTGTAAGAGGAAGGCTTTGGGCACCGGCACGTTTTTATTTACAAATTAAGCACTGATCCAAACAATTCAACTTCTCTCAAGAACACTGCCCAAACATGCCTTTGAGCACAGAACCATAGTGCTCTGAAACACCGAAGTGTACTTTAACTGTGCAAAGGAACATATTAAGATTGTACAAAGGAGTTACTGCTGTACAGCAGGGCATTGTGAATGAAGTGACTTACTTTTGTTATTTAGTGTCGGAGTAATAAGGGTAACAGAACTAGTTATGCATACAGGTACACTTGAGAACACAGTAAAACTCACCAGCTGGTACATCGGCTCAGGTCGATGCCAGTCAACGCTTTAGTGCAGCGGATTGCTGTGCGGACCAAGGTCAGGGGGTCTGTTTCAGGGTCTGGTCCATCTAGCGATGGAGACCATGCTCCTCCAATAGGGACTGCTTCATCGCCCTTCCTTCCAAGAAGAAACTAGAAGCAGAGGATAGGGTGGAAGAGAAATGCATTATATGCACACTAAGGACCATACTTCTGACCTTAAAAAAAAAAAAAAAAACGAATCTTCCACTGCACTCTTGAAAGGAAAACATCCGGTAATCGTCCCTCATGGCCAAAAACCCTGCTAATCTTGCACGTTTCCTTCACACTAACCAGAAGACCAAACACATTGACATTCCCTGCATGACTACCCTGAGTACATCAGGACCATCTCACCCTCACTGCCCCACTGTCTCCTGTATTCACCCTCTAAGAAAACCACCTGTACCTGTACTCACTACCCAGGGGCAAAATGTGTATTTACATCCCTGGTTGCCAAACTTCACTAAATGTGTTCCCACTGTGAATGTTATCTGATTCTGCTCCATTGTTGTTATGCTCACCTGGACTGACTTCACTTGTGACAGTCTTACCTACAAAAGCTCCACCTCATGAGTCCTGCGGATTGGCAACAACATTAGTGTCTCACTCACCTACATTTGATCCCTCTAATGCCCACTCTCTAAGAATTGCTCCCTTGGGGCACACTGCACTGTACTTGATCCCTTAAAATAGGTGGGTGTACCCTACACTGGTCATGCTCCAGTGCCTGATCCCTCAGTTTCCCTGTATTGCTTTTTGTTGCCCCATCAACTATAGTCACACACTTGATGGTCTTTTAATAATTTCTTGAGGGACCCTCTCACTTATAACTGGGTCCATCTCAAAATGGTCTCATGCATATTGCCTGCCACAGCAGTTCTCTCACCTGTATTTGTTTACTTGGGTGTTCCAAGTTCTCAATCCAGCTGTTTGGATCCTCTATAAATTGAAGACATGTATGATAGAACTCCTCGATCCCCGGAGAAGATATCAACAGTACCTAGGAGGGTATACAAAAAAGCATGTACTACAGACAATTCTGCACATTGCTCAGGCACAGAACAGACGGCAAAGCACAGCAGAGAACTGAAGATAATATAACAGGCGCAGGCCAGACAAAGAAAAAAAAAACTCAGTGGCTGGCCAGAGCAGGCACAAAGGAGAAATGAAACATCACAATCACAATGTTTCTGAATTTAAAAATAACCAGCGTGAGCTCACTGTGACGCACAAAATCTAGTACACTGAGATTTTGACTAAACAAAAGAGGGTGAGATAGTGAGTGAATTGGCGCTCCTACTTTCAAATCTATTTTCCTATGCGCAAAAATAGTAAACACAGTGCTCAAAACTAAGGCTTCACCCCCCAACACCTTACATGATAACACTATTGTTATCAACACAATACAATGAGTAATGGCACACGTGTAAGTCAATAAAGTAAATCAGTACATGAAGTGTTACAAATATAATGGAATAACAACAATGTATTCACAAATCCTGTCCTTTACATAGTTCAATAAATGTTTAATTCACATTATTGAAATTCTACAGTTCGATCAACTTGTACCATCCAAAGAATTGTTTCACATGAAATAGACTCCTCAAAAAGGTCAACACGTGTTTCATCCGGGGTGTGCCCCAGGATTTCCTCAGGACCTCCTAGAATAATATTATCCATAATTAACAAATCAATATTTAATGTCAATATTACATACATTATCTAGTCAGTAATAATACCATTTCTCCTTATCCAGCAGTGGGAACCATGCAAGTTATCAGTCCTGAAGAAATCCTGGGGCACACCCCGGATGAAACACGTGTTGACCTTTTTGAGGAGTCTATTTCATGTGAAACAAATCTTTGGATGGTACGACCTTTTTGAGGAGTCTATTTCATGTGAAACAATTCTTTGGATGGTACAAGTTGATCGGACTGTAGAATTTCAATAATGTGAATTAAACATTTTTTGAACTATGTAAAGGACAGGATTTGTGAATACATTGTTGTTATTCCATTATATTTGTAACACTTCATGTACTGATTTACTTTATTGATTTACACGTGTGCCATTACTCATTGTATTACACTGAGATTTTGGTAGATAGTGTGGTATCATTATGTAAAGGACTGTGTGAGCAGAGCTTTTATTTGTATTTACTTTGTGGGAAATCAACTGAAATACCACATTTAATGCAGCAGGTGCAGAATTTGTCACAATGATTAAAGAGGATGCCAATAAAACATAACCACAAGACAGACAGGCACTGGGCGCTGGTCCACTAAACTTACTTTGGCACTGAATGCGGTGTCTGAATCCGAGGGAGGCTGATCACTTGTACCCACATCCTCGGTCTCAGGGGCCACTTCGCACCCCTCGGTGAGCTGGAAACGGCAGGGATACTTCAAGCTCAGCGGTTGGGAGAGGGGAAAGGAATCCAACCAGCTGAGCTGCACGTCAAAGAAGTCCTTGGGAATCACTATATTGCGGTACCTTCTCATAATCTCAATGGTGTCACAGAATGGGCTATGAACAAAAGAGAAGAGGGATGGACCAGATACAAAAGCCACCGGCTGCCCCACCATAATTACCCTGCACAATACCTCCTGCATACGCATATCCTCCCATTATTTTATTGACTAAATGTGCGATCTGATGTTTTGTTATAGAGACATTTGTAAACACACCCTCCTTCATAAATGCTAAACATAGACATTTCTCACCTGCTGACTCCGTGTCGAGCAAATGGAACCCGGTAAAAGGGACGCTCATGACGTGGCTTTTTGACAGTGCCCTGCTGGCTGACAATTCGCTGCTTACGCTTCTTGGAATCGAAGTCTGCTCCCCGCTGCAAATCATCCCTACACAAAAATTAAAAATTAAAATATGACCGGGCATACTTCTCCATACATCCTCACCCCTCAAAACCAGAAAAGGCCTTGAAACATCACCAACCATTCAGAATGCATTTCCCGGTCCCCCAAACAAGAAAGCAATAAAAGAGTAGCTACAGACAAACGTGTATCCTCTTGATCGCTCAGTCAGCTGAGGAAACCTCTGCAATGGCAATCTTTATAGGCACCTGCACCTTCCTGCTCTATCGCTAGACTTCCCATGGCCTGTCAAACTGTCATATCTAGACAGCACAACAACTGAAAATCAGAACTCTCACTAATTATCCTTTGAGCTTAAAGCTTGCTAGGTTAACTGAAAAATTCTGGCACAGCAATAAAATAGATATACATTTTTCAAAAAATCTGTTAAAAATAGAACTGAACATTATCAAAAATGTGTACCATTAAGCTAACGTCAGAGGTGGATCCTCTCACTAATAAGAAGAGGTCTATCGGTCACTCACCATCTGCCAATTTCTTGGTTAAAGCGGCCCTTAGCTTGGTTGGGGAATCGTCCGGGACGTCCTATCTGTGGGTGTGGGACAGTCTGGAAGAGACTCACGGCTAGCAAAGAAAGAAAAACATGGATACAAAAGGTGACCACAACTTGAACAGCCTTGTTGTAAGCCTCACACTGTGCTCTCAATATACACGCACTAGCAAGTGACAGCCCAAACGTCATAATGGAGCTTCCCCACACATCCTTTCCTAATATCTCTACTAGACATGCACACAGACACAAAAAACATAACGCAGACACATTTCCTCCTACCAAACCCAATAGTGGGGGTACTCATTCTCACATGGAGACTCAAGCCTCAAAAAGGGGCACATAGGACTTCCAAATTTAGCACAATTTCAGGGCAAGTGATGCCAAAAAGTTCAGTTTTGACCACGCCCAAATTCTCAGTTTTTTCTCACTTACAGCATCAACCAGAGGGCCTATGTAGGCTTTAGATTTAGGAATTGTGAGCTTTATGACAGTCCTCCATCCCTCCTCCTATGGCACACATATTTCATTTTAAAAACTTAGCGAATTGATTTTGAAACCTACAAAAGAGAGGTTTGGTCCAAATAAGAGAAGATTGGCACACGAACTCTGTAGCACTCTCCCACAGGCCCAATTAGGGTAAGCATTATGCAAGTTAAAGAGTGAGGCAACAGAGAGCGGAAAACCACTCCTGCTCTAGGAAGAGGGCCGACTAGCCTTTTTGTTTTTTAAACTGTTTTCATTATGATTTTTCAAGGAAACGGAAACATAGGGTCACAGTAATACAACTCACCTGTAGTAAGTTCAACAGCAGTGCATAGTTACATCAGTAATTCAATGCACTATGCAGAATGCTGTTGACCTCAACTCTATGGCAAACTCCCAAGCAGAGCTTGCACAGTCCAAAAGGTAGGGGTGTAGTGGATATATGCGCATCAGGGGAAGGTGTGAAGAATCGACAAGAGAACAGGTGGTCAGGCTCCATAGTAGGGCGCCATCCAGATTCCTGCTGTTAGACAGGGAGCAGTCAGGGATGCAGATCACACAGGGACGCCGGCAAGGCAGTGTGACTAAAATCAGATGCATACAGTATGTAGAGTGTGAGCCCTTGGGGCGTCAAAGGTGGAGTCAGGTTGCTGGCTGGTTGGGCCGGCTAAGGTGGAGTAAGAGACTCATGGGCACCAGGCGTGTGGTGGGAGAGGAGTCTGTGGGCGGTGTGAGCTGGCGGAACAGATCAAGTAAAGTGTCCCAGGCATTGGAGATGGTAATTTTATGTAGTTGACAAGCCTCTTCGTAGCCAAGAGCCTCCCCTTCAGCCCTCCTTCTGCACACTGCCCCGTGCCACAGGTGGTGTTGATGCCGCCCTCCAGTCCATAATCAAGGCTCTCTTCGTCAGCAGGACAGCCACGTTGGCACAGTTCCCTGTGACCCTTTCTGTGCTTGAAAAAGCTCACGGTGCAGGCGTCCTGTAGGAGGCTGGCTTAGTTTATGGTGTACACCTATGGTGTGGCACTCTATACAAAGTCCAGGAAACCCTTAGTGATAGTGAATGTGACGAGATAGCAAACGCTCTCTAGGGGTAGCATAGGTGAGCTGCTAAAGCTTATCCAATAGGAATGTAACGCACTTAGTAAAGCACAGTAGTCAGACAATATTCACTCACAAAAAAGAACCACACAAGTGTTGGAAAAATAAAGGATTCTACTACTAGACTAGCATTGGTATATTTCCCTTTGGAGATATCTACACACAATATATACACAAAATAACCAACAGAAATAGCATAAAATATACAGGGCCCTATGGGAGGGACAAACCATATACCAAACAAGTATATGCAATGCAATGGGTCTTGCGTTTGCTCGAGTTAGAGCTATTAGCGTTGTAAACTCCTAACTGGACTTTTCTTGCCACATTAACTGAAAATGAAAAGTAGAACAGTTTCGCATAAGCGAGACGGCTGCCATGAGTGCGATGCAGACACACAAAGGGAAACAGAAGTTCGCTTGCAGTGAATATCAGCAAAAGTGCCATTATCCATGTGACCGGGAAAAGTGTGATTATCCATGGCAAAAGTGCAATTATCCATGTAACCGGCAAAACTGCAATTATCCATGTAACAAGGTCGATATCATGCAAAGCGCTCGACTACTGCCCAGCAAGATCGCGCTGCCTATGAAATAAAGAGAAAAAGTAGTCCAGAAACCATACGGAAAACATGGAGCCTCGTATGTTTTCAGTAGTTGGCCGGTGCGCTCGAGGAGGGCTAAACACCGGAAAAGGCATGACGTGTGCATGCATTTCACTAATGCAATCAAGCTAATTTTAAAAGGCAAGCCCACGAACCAACCAAACTGATGGGCATGACATGTGCGTGGTTATAACTTCTACTGATTCATTACACCAGGGACAGAGCGCTTTGCTCTCAACCCTAACAAGTGGAATGTGTTAAAGGGCCACCAGCCAAGCTAAGGGTGGTGTTTAGCAAGGGGTTGGGGCAGTTAGGAAAACCAAAGGCATGTACAATAAGTGACCACAGCAACCAGGAGTGAGTCAGTTACCCACCCAGTTGTCCCTTAGTCTAACACAGAGTAGTGGTTATAGTTTGCGGAATTCAGGACCCTTCTCAGTGGACACCAAGGAAACTAGCAGTTAAGAGGATGGAGGGAGAGTGCCCCTACCCCAGGATACCCAGAATATAGAAGTAGCTACACCAGGGACCCGGATGCAGAGGGGAGACCTAACTCTCTCTGAAGACTGTGGATGCTTCGGGTTGTCCAGTTGCTGTCAAGACCCATAGACCAGGCCAGTGGAACCCAGGGATGGATTCCGAACATGGAGGACCTGTAAAAGAAAAGGTAGTGCTGGTGGCAATGCCCACCCTCCTAAAGGTGACGTTCCTGCAAGTTGGTGGAAGAAGTCGTCCAGCTGCAGGGTCCAAGAGCTGCAGAAGATCCCCGGAGTTGCCTACGAGCTGTCCCTCGATGGTCGCCAGATTGCAGGAGGGTCAGTGACCAGCCTGGTCACCAACAAGCACCGGCAAATGCAAGCAGGAGCTGAAGAAGTATTTGCAAAGTTTTAGAGACCAGCAAGGTCCAGCAGGCTCCACCCAGGAGGGGAAGTCAGGGCCGGCCCTTAGCACGCAGAAAGGCCAGCATAAGTCGATGGAGCCCCCACAAGTGATCCACAGGCGATGAACACCAGCACAACAAAATAGAAGTTCCATGTCGCAGGAGTTGCGGGACAGGGGATGATCTTCGAGCTGCAGACTGCTGGGGGCCAGGGCTTCTTGGTGCCTTAAGATCTCCTGGAGGAAGAGTCAACAAGCCTTGGCAAGTGCAACAGTTGCGGTGCACAAGGGTCCAGTCCAGTGGCAGGAGCCTACAGTCTCCCAAGTTGGTCAGAAGACAAGCAGTACCCAATCGAACCCACAGACTAACCACCTGTGAAGCACAGCCTTTCGATGTTCAGGGAAAGGCAGACCCCACCAGCCAGTCAAAGTCTGGACGTGCCTGCGGTTCCAGGGGAGTGACTCCTTCACTCCAAGGGAGATTCCTTTGTGCTTCCAGGAGCAAACAGTCCTTGTGACCACGGGGATGCACAGCCTTGGATGTTGCAGAATTCTTGCAGGATCTGGAGAAACAATGTTGCAATGGGAGCCTGCCCACCAGAAGCAAGCTTGTTTTGGTACTGTAAGGAAATGCCTCCTTGGCATGGTTGCCCCCTGACTTTTTGCCTTTGCTGATGCTATGTTTACAATTGAAAGTGTGCTGAGGCCTGCTAACCAGGCCCCAGCACCAGTGTTCTTTCCCTAACCTGTACTTTTGTATCCACAATTGGCAGACCCTGGCATCCAGATAAGTCCCTTGTAACTGGTACTGCTAGTACCAAGGGCCCTGATGCCAAGGAAGGTCTCTAAGGGCTGCAGCATGTCTTATGCCACCCTGGAGACCTCTCACTCAGCACAGACACACTGCTTGCCAGCTTGTGTGTGCTAGTGAGACCAAAACGAGTAAGTCGACATGGCACTCCCCTCAGGGTGCCATGCCAGCCTCTCACTGCCTATGCAAGTATAGGTCAGTCACCCCTCTAGCAGGCCTTACAGCCCTAAGGCAGGGTGCACTATACCATAGGTGAGGGTACCAGTGCATGAGCATGGTACCCCTACAGTGTCTAAACAAAACCTTAGACATTGTAAGTGCAGGGTAGCCATACGAGTATTTGGTCTGGGAGTTTGTCAAACACGAACTCCACAGCACCATAATGGCTACACTGAAAACTGGGAAGTTTGGTATCAAACTTCTCAGCACAATAAATGCACACTGATGCCAGTGTACATTTTATTGCAAAATACACCCCAGAGGGCACCTTAGAGTTGCCCCCTGAAACTTAACCGACTGTCTGTGTAGGCTGACTAGTTCCAGCAGCCTGCCACACTAGAGACATGTTGCTGGCCCCATGGGGAGAGTGCCTTTGTCACTCTGAGGCCAGTAACAAAGCCTGCACTGGGTGGAGATGCTAACACCTCCCCCAGGCAGGAGCTGTAACACCTGGCGGTGAGCCTCAAAGGCTCACCCCTTTGTCACAGCCCCGCAGGACACTCCAGCTAGTGGAGTTGCCCGCCCCCTCCGGCCCCGGCCCCCACTTTTGGCGGCAAGGCCGGAGAAAATAATGAGAATAACAAGGAGGAGTCACTGGCCAGTCAGGACAGCCCCTAAGGTGTCCTGAGCTGAGGTGACTAACTTTTAGAAATCCTCCATCTTGCAGATGGAGGATTCCCCCAATAGGATTAGGGATGTGACCCCCTCCCCTTGGGAGGAGGCACAAAGAGGGTGTACTCACCCTCAGGGCTAGTAGCCATTGGCTACTAACCCCCCAGACCTAAACACGCCCTTAAATTTAGTATTTAAGGGCTACCCTGAACCCTAGAAAATTAGATTCCTGCAACAACAAGAAGAAGGACTGCCTAGCTGAAACCCCTGCAGAGGAAGACCAGAAGACAACAACTGCCTTGGCTCCAGAAACTCACCGGCCTGTCTCCTGCCTTCCAAAGAACTCTGCTCCAGCGACGCCTTCCAAAGGGACCAGCGACCTCTGAATCCTCTGAGGACTGCCCTGCTTCGACGACGACAAGAAACTCCAGAGGACAGCGGACCTGCTCCAAAAAGACTGCAACTTTATCCAAAGGAACAGCTTTAAAGAACCCTGCAATCTCCCCGCAAGAAGCGTGAGACTTGCAACACTGCACCCGGCGACCCCGACTCGGCTGGTGGAGAACCAACACCTCAGGGAGGACCCCCGGACTACTCTACGACTGAGTACCAAAACCTGTCCCCCCTGAGCCCCCACAGCGCCGCCTGCAGAGGGAATCCCGAGGCTTCCCCTGACCGCGACTCTCTGAAACCTAAGTCCCGACGCCTGGAAAAGACCCTGCACCCGCAGCCCCCAGGACCTGAAGGACCGGACTTTCACTGCAGAAGTGACCCCCAGGAGTCCCTCTCCCTTGCCCAAGTGGAGGTTTCCCCGAGGAAGCCCCCCCTTGCCTGCCTGCAGCGCTGAAGAGATCCCTTGATCTCTCATTGACTTCCATTGCGAACCCGACGCTTGTTCTAACACTGCACCAGGCCGCCCCGCGCCGCTGAGGGTGAAATTTCTGTGTGGGCTTGTGTCCCCCCCCGGTGCCCCACAAAACCCCCCTGGTCTGCCCTCCGAAGACGCGGGTACTTACCTGCTGGCAGACTGGAACCGGGGAACCCCCTTCTCTCCATTGGAGCCTATGCGTTTTGGGCACCACTTTGAACTCTGCACCTGACCGGCCCTGAGCTGCTGGTGTGGTAACTTTGGGGTTGCTCTGAACCCCCAACGGTGGGCTACTGTGGACCAAGAACTGAACCCTGTAAGTGTCTTACTTACCTGGTAAAACTAACAAAAACTTACCTCCCCCAGGAACTGTGAAAATTGCACTAAGTGTCCACTTTTAAAATAGCTATTTGTGAATAACTTGAAAAGTATACATGCAATTGAAATGATTCAAAGTTCCTAATGTACTTACCTGCAATACCTTTCAAACAAGATATTACATGTTAAATTTGAACCTGTGGTTCTTAAAATAAACTAAGAAAAGATATTTTTCTATAACAAAACCTATTGGCTGGATTTGTCTCTGAGTGTGTGTACCTCATTTATTGTCTGGGTGTATGTACAACAAATGCTTAACACTACTCCTTGGATAAGCCTACTGCTCGACCACACTACCACAAAATAGAGCATTAGTATTATCTCTTTTTACCACTATTTTACCTCTAAGGGGAACCCTTGGACTCTGTGCATGCTATTCCTTACTTTGAAATAGCACATACAGAGCCAACTTCCTACAGGTACCAAAGCAGACAAACAGCGGTTCCAGGGGCCAGAAGCATAGGATGTCTTGCAGAGAGTTCCTTGTAGAGCCTCGCTCGACGAATCCGAGGATCCACCATCAGGGAGCCCTTAAGGAACACTAAAATGGGGTTAGTCACTCTCTGAAGTGTCCCACTTATCAGAAGGGGTCAGGGACGTCATCTATGTGACCTAACCAGTCAGATGCTCAAAGGGGCCGCTGCCCATCTTGTTTATAAGATGAAAGAATCAAATGGCCAACTGACAGAGCTCTGTGCTCCTCCCTAGGGGAGGAGCTGGACAAGGGGGCGGTCACTCTCCTGTCCTTTGTGCAGTTTCGCGCCAGAGCGTGAACGGGGGGGGGGATTTGGGGGGTTTGGGGTTCTTGAACTGGTGCAAACTGGATTATGCAAGGAAGGCATCAAATGTGCCCTTCAAAAGCAGTCTGGTGTCAGTCAGAGGCCACCCACCCCAGCCCTTACACACCTAATACACAGGGAGAGGTGGCCACACCTCTCCCTTGCAGGAAATAGTTTGTTCTGCCCCTGCAGCCTGAGCCAGGCTCGCCAGCAGGAAGGCAGAACAGCATCTGGGTCAGCAGCAGCGTGGGCTGGAAGCTAGACCCTGTAAGGCTGGATAGGCAGAACTGGGTTTGATACCAAACATGCCTAGGTTCGGAGAAGCCATTATAGAGTTGGACCACTCCTGTTGACCAGTGTCCACTACATCCCTTAATATGGCCTTCCCGCACTAACAGAGTCCAGGAAATGGCCTGGGGCCTCAAGGCACCCTGCTCATCCAGGGGCACCCTCACACTTAGGGACATGCACCCTGCCCTTGGGCTGAAGGGCCTACCAGAGGGGTGACTGTGTAAGTGCATTGATCAGGATTGGTGGTGAAAGGGTGCATACACCATTTCAAGTAGGCTGAAATGGCAGGCCTGCAGACAGTTTGCAGAGGCTGCTATAGGTGGCACAATACATGCTGCAATCCATGAGGGACCCCTGGTATACCAATGCCCTGGGTACCCAAGTACCACATACTAGGGACTTACATACGTGCACCAGTATGCCAATTATGGGTGTTACAAGTTTACCAGCAACCAAATTTAGGGGAGAGAGCACGGACAATGGGGTCAAGATTAGCAGGATCCCAGTGAACTACAGTCTAAACACACTGACATCAGGCAAAAAGTGGATGTAACTAGGTTAGAAAGATGCACTTTCCTACACCTCCAACGAGTAGTCATAGGTCAGCTCTGTAACACTGTGTAGGGTTGCGTACAGAGAAAGCCAATATGTTGAGAGGGAAGGGCAGGACCAAAGCATAAAGCAGAGATTGGCTGATTCAGATTGGCACCTGGAATTTTGCAGGTGCCCTTGAAGAAGTAGCGATTGAACTGGTCAGGCGTGAGGTAGACCTGTGTACAAAGGAAATTCTTTTTTAAACTGTGCATTGCAGGAGACAGTCCGGGGGAATTCCAAGGCCTGCTCCCATTCCTTCTCATTTACCACTCCCAATATCTTCCCACCTGCTATGTAGCTCCGTTAGTGAGAACCCAGTATGATCCCTAATCGCTTTATAGATCCAAGTGATGATGTGCCGTCCTGCCCCCATTTGGAGCAATGCCTGTAAAACTGCGGGGGTCCAGGTTTACTGTGGACTATAGAGTCCAGCAAGTGTTGCAGAGTTGTCCAAACGTTAGGAATTGGCCTGGTGGCATGTCGTAGTCTGAAACGAGCTGATAGAAAGGTAAGCAAAAGTCCATTGGTAAAAAGATTTCTACTGCGACTGAAGGGTGATCATGACAGTGCTGCAGGTCCATCACACCCATGTTTTCTAAATAGCTCCCTGTAGGAAGTTGGCTCTGTATGTGCTATTTCAAAGTAAGGAATAGCATGCACAGAGTCCAAGGGTTCCCCTTAGAGGTAAGATAGTGGCAAAAAGAGATAATACTAATGCTCTATTTTGTGGTAGTGTGGTCAAGCAGTAGGCTTATCAAAGGAGTAGTGTTAAGCATTTGTTGTACATACACACAGGCAATAAATGAGAAAACACACACTCAGAGACAATTCCAGCCAATAGGTTTTTGTATAGAAAAATATATTTTCTTAGTTTATTTTAAGAACCACAGGTTCAAATTCTACATGTTATATCTCATTTGAAAGGTATTGCAGGTAAGTACTTTAGGAACTTTGAATAATTACAGTAGCATATATACTTTTCACATAAAACACAAATAGCTGTTTTAAAAGTGGACAATTAGTGCAATTTTCACAGTTCCTGGGGGAGGTAATGAAAATGTCACTTACCCAGTGTACATCTGTTCGTGGCATCAGTCGCAGTAGATTCGCATGTTCTGCAATAGCTCGCCATCTGGTGTTGGGCCGGAGTGTTACAAGTTGTTTTTGTTCGAAGAAGTCTTTCGAGTCACGGGACCGAGTGACTCCTCCTTTTGTCTCCATTGCGCATGGGCGTCGACTCCATCTTCGATTGTTTTTCCCCGCAGAGGGTGAGGTAGGAGTTGAATTGTAGTAATAGTGCCCATGCAATGGAGTGACTAAGTATGCACCTATTTAAGGTTGAGATGATACATATATAAATAATTGAAGGTAACTTCCAAACTGCTACAGGCTCCCGGGGAGGCGGGTGGGCACATGCGAATCTACTGCGACTGATGCCACGAACAGATGTACACTGGGTAAGTGACATTTTCAGTTCGATGGCATCTGTCGCTGTAGATACGCATGTTCTGCATAGACTAGTAAGCAGTTATTTCCCCAAAAGCGGTGGATCAGCCTGTAGGAGTGGAAGTAGTTTGAAATAATGTCCTTAATACGGCTTGACCTACTGTGGCTTGTTGTGCGGATAACACGTCTACACAGTAGTGCTTGGTGAATGTGTGAGGCGTAGACCATGTGGCTGCCTTACATATTTCTTGCATTGGGATGTTTCCTAGAAAGGCCATGGTAGCACCTTTCTTTCTGGTTGAGTGTGCCCTTGGTGTAATGGGCAGCTGTCGTTTAGCTTTAAGGTAGCAGATTTGGATGCATTTAACTATCCATCTGGCTATACCTTGTTTTGAAATTGGGTTTCCTGCGTGAGGTTTTTGAAATGCAATAAAGAGTTGTTTAGTCTTTCTGATGTTTTTTGTTCTGTCAATGTAATACATCAATGCTCTTTTGACATCTAATGTATGTAGTGCCCTTTCAGCTACGGTATCTGGCTGTGGAAAGAACACTGGAAGTTCCACTGTTTGATTTAGATGGAACGGTGAAATAACCTTTGGCAAAAATTTAGGATTGGTCCTTAGGACGACTTTATTTTTGTGTAGTTGTATAAAAGGTTCTTGTATAGTAAACGCCTGAATCTCGCTTACTCTTCTCAGGGAAGTAATGGCGATGAGAAATGCCACCTTCCAGGTTAGGAACTGTATGTCGCAGGAGTGCATGGGTTCAAAAGGTGGACCCATAAGTCTAGTTAGGACAACATTTAGGTTCCATGAAGGAACAGGTGGTGTTCTTGGTGGTATAATTCTCCTAAGGCCCTCCATGAATGCTTTAATGACTGGTATTTTATATAGGGAAGTTGAATAGGTAGTCTGCAGGTATGCAGATATTGCTGCAAGGTGAATCTTAATGGAAGAGAAAGCTAGGTTAGATTTTTGTAAGTGAAGCAAGTAACCCACTACATGTTCTGGAGTTGTGTGTAATGGTTGTATTTGATTAATATGGCAGTAGCAAACAAACCTCTTCCATTTACTTGCATAGCAGTGCCTGGTGGATGGCCTTCTTGCTTGTTTTATGACTTCCATACATTCTTGGGTAAGTTGTAAGTGCCCGAATTCTAGGATTTCAGGAGCCAGATTGCTAGATTCAGCGATGCTGGATCTGGGTGTCTGATCTTTTGGTTGTGCTGTGTCAACAGATCTGGCCTGTTGGGCAATTTGATGCAGGGTACCACTGATAGGTCTAGCAGCGTTGTGTACCAGGGTTGCCTTGCCCAAGTTGGTGCTATCAATATGAGTTTGAGTTTGCTTTGACTGAGTTTGTTTACCAGGTAAGGAAGGAGAGGGAGAGGAGGAAAAGCGTAAGCAAATATCCCTGACCAGTTCATCCATAGGGCATTGCCTTGGGATTGTTTGTGTGGGTACCTGGATGCGAAGTTTTGGCATTTTGCGTTCTCCCTTGTTGCAAACAAGTCTATCTGAGGTGTTCCCCAGAGTTTGAAATAAGTGTTCAGAATTTGGGGGTGAATTTCCCATTCGTGGACCTGTTGGTGATCTCGAGAGAGATTGTCTGCGAGTTGATTTTGTATCCCTGGTATAAACTGTGCAATTAGGCGAATTTGGTTGTGAATTGCCCAATGCCAAATTTTTTGTGCTAGCAGGCTTAACTGCGTGGAGTGCGTCCCTCCCTGCTTGTTTAGATAATACATTGTTGTCATGTTGTCTGTTTTGACGAGAATGTATTTGTGAACTATTATTGGTTGGAAAGCTTTTAGTGCTTGAAAAACTGCTAGAAGTTCTAGGTGATTTATATGCAGTTTTGTTTGATGTACGTTCCATTGTCCTTGTATGCTGTGTTGACCGAGGTGTGCTCCCCACCCTGTCATGGAAGCATCTGTTGTTATTACGTATTGTGGCACTGGGTCTTGGAAAGGCCGCCCTTTGTTTAAATTTATGTTGTTCCACCACAGAAGCGAGAGGTAAGTTTGGCGGTCTATTAACACCAGATCTAGAAGGTGACCCTGTGCTTGAGACCACTGTGATGCTAGGCATTGTTGTAAGGGCCTCATGTGCAGTCTTGCGTTTGGGACAATGGCTATGCATGATGACATCATGCCTAGGAGTTGTAATACCATCTTTGCCTGTATCTTTTGTGTTGGATACATGCGTTGTATGATGGTGTTGAAATTTTGAATTCTTTGTGGACTTGGAGTGGCTACTCCCTTTGATGTGTCTATTATGGCTCCCAGGTATTGTTGTACCTTGCGTGGCAGAATTTTGGATTTTGTGAAATTGACGGTGAACCCGAGTTTGAAGAGGGTTTGTATGATCTGATTTGTGTGATTTGAGCACTGTATGAACGAATGGGCCTTGATTAGCCAGTCGTCCAAATATGGGAACACATGTATTTGCTGCCTTCTTATGTGTGCAGCGACTACCGCTAGACATTTGGTAAAGACTCTTGGTGCGGTTGTTAATCCGAAAGGCAGTACCTTGAATTGGTAATGTATTCCTTTGAATACAAACCTTAGGTATTTCCTGTGCGATGGGTGTATTGGTATATGGAAATAAGCATCCTTGAGGTCTAAAGTTGCCATGTAGTCGTGTAGTTTTAGCAATGGCAATACTTCTTGTAGTGTGACCATGTGGAAGTGGTCTGATTTGATGAAAGTGTTCACTACTCTGAGGTCTAGGATTGGTCTGAGCGTTTCGTCCTTCTTTGGTATCAGAAAGTACAGTGAGTAAACTCCTGTGTTTATTTGTGTGTCTGGCACTAATTCGATTGCATTCTTTTGCAATAGTGCCTGCACTTCTATCTCCAGGAGATTGGAATGGTGTGTTGTTAAATTTTGTGCTTTTGGTGGTATGTTTGGAGGGAATTGTAGAAATTCTATGCAATAACCATGTTGGATAATTGCTAGAACCCAAGTGTCTGTAGTGATTTCCTCCCATGCTTTGTAATAATGACCTATTCTTCCCCCCACTGGTGTTGTGTGGAGGGGGTGAGTGACATGTGAGTCATTGTTTAGTAGTAGGGGTTTTGGGGCTTTGAAATCTTCCTCTATTTCTAGGGAATTGCCCTCCTATATATTGTCCCCGAAAACCTCCTCTATACTGTCCCTGGTAAGTGGACGGTGTTGCTTGTGAGGTGCTGGCTTGTGTGCTTTGACCCCGAAACCCCCCTCGAAAGGGCGTTTTACGGAATGTGCTGTAATTCCCTCTGCTCTGCGGGGAGTAGAGTGCGCCCATGGCTTTGGCAGTGTCCGTATCTTTTTTGAGTTTCTCAATCGCTGTGTCCACTTCTGGACCGAACAGTTCTTTTTCATTAAAAGGCATATTGAGAACTGCTTGTTGAATCTCTGGTTTAAATCCAGACGTTCGGAGCCATGCATGCCGTCTGATAGTTACAGATGTATTAATTGTCCGTGCAGCTGTATCTGCAGCGTCCATGGAGGAACGTATCTGGTTGTTGGAGATGGTCTGTCCCTCCTCAACCACTTGTTTCGCCCTATTTTGGAAGTCCTTGGGCAGATGTTGAATGAGATGTTGCATCTCGTCCCAGTGGGCTCTGTCATAGCGCGCAAGTAGTGCCTGGGAGTTCGCGATGCGCCACTGGTTTGCAGCTTGTGCTGCGACTCTTACCAGCTGCATCAAACTTGCGGCTTTCTTTATCTGGGGGTGGTGCATCTCCAGATGTGTGAGAGTTGGCCCTTTTCCTAGCTGCTCCTACAACAACAGAGTCTGGTGGCAGCTGTGTAGTGATGAAAACCGGGTCCGTAGGAGGCGGCTTATACTTCTTTTCCACCCTTGGTGTGATTGCCCTACTTTTGACCGGCTCCTTAAATATGTCTTTTGCGTGCCGGAGCATACCAGGGAGCATAGGCAGGCTTTGGTAGGAGCTGTGGGTGGAGGAGAGTGTGTTGAACAAGAAATCATCCTCGACCTGTTCTGAGTGGAGGCTTACGTTATGAAATTGTGCTGCTCTAGCCACCACCTGAGAGTACGCGGTGCTGTCTTCTGGTGGAGATGGCTTTGTAGGGTAGGCCTCCGGGCTGTTATCTGACACTGGGGCGTCGTATAGGTCCCATGCGTCCTGATCTTGGTCACCCTGGCTCATGGTGGTGTGAGCTGGGGAGTGAGATGGAGTTTGTGCTGGTGAAACGTTAATCACGGGCGGAGGAGAGGGTGGTGGTGTAATTCTTTTAACCACTTTTGGTTGTGGTGCTTGCTCCGTCTGGAACTCCAACCTTCTCTTTCTCCTAATGGGGGGAAGGGTGCTTATTTTTCCTGTCCCCTGCTGAATGAAGATACGCTTTTGCGTATGGTCCACATCAGTTGCTTGTAGCTCTTCCTCAAACCTATGCTTTTGCATTTGGGAGGTTAGCGAGTGCTCTTCTGTATAAGAGCCTGAAGCTGGGTCGCTTGCAGTTTGTTTCGGCGTCGAAACTTTGTCTGCGTGTTTTTTCGGCTCCGAGGTGACTTTTTTCCTTTTCGGGGCCGAAACCTCTCGGCGTCGATCTGTTTCGGTGCCGCTGTCTCGGCGTCGAGCCGTGTCCACACCGGCATCTCGGTGTCGAGGCTTGTCTCCAGCACTTTCTCGGTCCCGAGAAGGCTGCGTGCCGGTGTCTCGACCGGAGTCGGACGATCTCGGCACTGTTTTGGCCTTTTTCGGTGCCGACGGTCGGTCACCGAATTTATGGGTGGAGCCATGGCCTGGTGGCAGTGGCGTCCCCTGGGCCTTGTAAATGTTTCTTTGTGTGGTTTTCGACGTCTTACTCACGGTTTGTGTGTCGTCGAATCCTTCGGAGTCTGAGACTTGGAACGAGAAGGTACCTTCTTCTTCCTGTTCCTCGAACTCCCGTTGGGCTGTCGGTGCGGACGCCATTTGAAGTCTTCTGGCTCGACGGTCTCGGAGTGTTTTTCGGGACCGGAACGCACGACAGGCCTCGCAGGTGTCTTCGCTGTGCTCAGGTGACAGGCACAGGTTGCAGACCAAGTGTTGGTCTGTGTAGGGGTATTTATTGTGGCATTTGGGGCAGAAACGAAACGGGGTCCGTTCCATCGGCGTTCTTCAGCACGCGGTCGGGCCGACCAGGCCCCGACGGAGGATCGAAAAACTACCCCGAAGGGCACCGGAGCTCTTCGATCTTCGATGCGGTGTGAAATCTAAGTACGCCGATCCCGAACGCAACGATACCGACGAAAATCTTCCGAAATTAGCTAATTTTCCGTTCCGAAACTCGGAGCGACAGGAACACGTCCGAACCCGATGGCGGAAAAAAAACAATCGAAGATGGAGTCGACGCCCATGCGCAATGGAGACAAAAGGAGGAGTCACTCGGTCCCGTGACTCGAAAGACTTCTTCGAACAAAAACAACTTGTAACACTCCGGCCCAACACCAGATGGCGAGCTATTGCAGAACATGCGTATCTACAGCGACAGATGCCATCGAACAGTATTGTTAGGTTTTGCAGGTAAGTAAATCGCCTACAGGTTTCAGATTTGGGTCCAAGGTAGCCCACCGTTGGGGATTCAGAGCAACCCCAAAGTTACCACAAGGTGTTGGGTCTCCACCAGTCGAGTCGGGGTCGCCGGGTGCAGTGTTGCAAGTCTCACGCTTCTTGCGGGGAGTTGCAGGGGTCTTTAAATCTGCTCCTCTGTAACAAAGTTGCAGTCTTTTTGGAGCAGGGCCGCTGTCCTCAGGAGTTTCTTGTCTTTCTTGAAGCAGGGCAGTCCTCTGAGGATTCAGAGGTCGCTGGTCCTGGGGAAAGCGTAGCTGGAGCAGGTTTCTTTTAGAAGGCAGGAGACAGGCCGGTAGGTCAGGGGCCAAAGCAGTTGGTGTCTTCTTTTCTTCTTCTGCAGGGGTCTTTCAGCTCAGCAGTCCTCTTCTTCAGGTAAGTTGCAGGAATCTAAATCTTTAGGTTCAGGGAAGCCCTTAAATACTAAATTTAAGGGCGTGTTTAGGTCTGGGGGGTTAGTAGCCAATGGCTACTAGCCCTGAGGGTGGGTACACCCTCTTTGTGCCTCCTCCCAAGGGGAGGGGGTCACAATCCTATCCCTATTGGGGGAATCCTCCATCTGCAAGATGGAGGATTTCTAAAAGTTAGAGTCACTTCAGCTCAGGACACCTTAGGAGCTGTCCTGACTGGCCAGTGACTGCTCCTTGTTATTCTCATTATTTCCTCCGGCCTTGCCGCCAAAAGTGGGGGCCGTGGCCGGAGGGGGCGGGCAACTCCACTAGCTGGAGTGTCCTGCGGTGCTGGAACAAAGGGGTGAGCCATTGAGGCTCACCGCCAGGTGTTACAGCTCCTGCCTGGTGGAGGTGTTAGCCTCTCCACCCAGTGCAGGCTTTGTTACTGGCCTCAGAGTGACAAAGGCACTCTCCCATGGGGCCAGCAACATGTCTCTAGTGTGGCAGGCTGCTGGAACCAGTCAGCCTACACAGATAGTTGGATACAGTTTCAGGGGTCACCTCTAAGGTGCCCTCTGGGGTGTGTTTCCCAATAAAATGTACACTGGCAACAGTGTGCATTTATTGTGCTGAGAAGTTTGATACCAAACTTCCCAGTTTTCAGTGTAGCCCTTATGGTGCTGTGGAGTTCGTGTTTGACAAACTCCCAGACCGTATACTCTTATGGCTACCCTGCACTTACAATGTCTAAGGTTTGGCTTAGGCACTGTAGGGGCACAGTGCTCATGCACTGGTGCCCTCACCTATGGTATAGTGCACCCTGCCTTAGGGCTGTAAGGCCTGCTAGAGGGGTGACTTACCTATACTGCATAGGCAGTGAGAGGCTGGCATGGCACCCTGAGGGGAGTGCCATGTCGACTTACCCATTTTGTTCTCACTAGCACCCACAAGCTGGTAAGCATTGTGTCTGTGATGAGTGAGGGGTCTCCAGGGTGGCATAAGACATGCCGCGGCCCTTAGAGACCTTCCCTGGCATCAGGGCCCTTGGTACCAGGGGTACCAGTTACAAGGGACTTATCTGGGTGCCAGGGTGTGCCAATTGTGGATACAAAAGCACAGGTTAGGGAAAGAACACTGGTGCTGGGGCCTGGTTAGCAGGCTTCAGCACACTTTCAATTCAAAACATAGCATCAGCAAAGGCAAAAAGTCAGGGGGTAACCATGCCAAGGAGGCATTTCCTTACACTCCCTATATCTGTAATTTGGATACTCCCATAAGACTAAAATGCTGCTGCAGATAAACGCAGCGCCATACTGACAGATGTATGCTTCCGCTTGTCCACTCCATTTTCTCCTTCAAATTTCAATTCAACATTGTTGGGTGTGCATCTAATTAATTCTGCGTCATCAAGTAAGAGGTCTGCCCGTTTAAGGATTGGCGAAGGAGGGGCTGAGGAAGTAATGATTAAGTCAACACACAAGCAGCTCAGATCACTGTAATGTCCCGTTCAATGCCAAATTCATTTACTGTAATGACATGTATTTTGCAAACTGTAAAGAAATGGCTCCCTGTTGCAGTTACCCCCCCACTTTTTGCCTGATACTGATGCTGACTTGACTGAGAAGTGTGCTGGGACCCTGCTAACCAGGCCCCAGCACCAGTGTTCCTTCACCTAAAATGTACCATTGTATCCACAATTGGCACACCCTGGCATTCAGATAAGTCCCTTGTAAACTGGTACTTCTAGTACCAAGGGCCCTGATGCCAAGGAAAGGTCTCTAAGGGCTGCAGCATGTCTTATGCCACCCTAGAGACCCCTCACTCAGCACAGACACACTGCTTACAAGCCTGTGTGTGCTAGTGAGAACAAAATGAGTAAGTCGACATGGCACTCCCCTCAGGGTGCCATGCCAGCCTCTCACTGCCTATGCAGTATAGGTAAGACACCCCTCTAGCAGGCCTTACAGCCCTAAGGCAGGGTGCACTATACCATAGGTGAGGGTAGCAGTGCATGAGCATGGTACCCCTACAGTGTCTAAACAAAACCTTAGACATTGTAAGTGCAGGGTAGCCATAAGAGTATATGGTCTGGGAGTCTGTCAAACACGAACTCCACAGCACCATAATGGCTACACTGAAAACTGGGAAGTTTGGTATCAAACTTCTCAGCACAATAAATGCACACTGATGCCAGTGTACATTTTATTGTAAAATACACCCCAGAGGGCACCTTAGAGGTGCCCCCTGAAACTTAACCGACTATCTGTGTAGGCTGACTAGTTCTAGCAGCCTGCCACAAACCGAGACATGTTGCTGGCCCCATGGGGAGAGTGCCTTTGTCACTCTGAGGCCAGTAACAAAGCCTGCACTGGGTGGAGATGCTAACACCTCCCCCAGGCAGGAATTGTCACACCTGGCGGTGAGCCTCAAAGGCTCACCTCCTTTGTGCCAACCCAGCAGGACACTCCAGCTAGTGGAGTTGCCCGCCCCCTCCGGCCAGGCCCCACTTTTGGCGGCAAGGCCAGAGAAAATAATGAGAATAACAAGGAGGAGTCACTGGCCAGTCAGGACAGCCCCTAAGGTGTCCTGAGCTGAGGTGACTCTAACTTTTAGAAATCCTCCATCTTGCAGATGGAGGATTCCCCCAATAGGGTTAGGATTGTGACCCCCTCCCCTTGGGAGGAGGCACAAAGAGGGTGTACCCACCCTCAGGGCTAGTAGCCATTGGCTACTAACCCCCCAGACCTAAACACGCCCTTAAATTTAGTATTTAAGGGCTACCCTGAACCCTAGAAAATTAGATTCCTGCAACTACAAGAAGAAGGACTGCCTAGCTGAAAACCCCTGCAGCGGAAGACCAGAAGACGACAACTGCCTTGGCTCCAGAAACTCACCGGCCTGTCTCCTGCCTTCCAAAGATCCTGCTCCAGCGACGCCTTCCAAAGGGACCAGCGACCTCGACATCCTCTGAGGACTGCCCCTGCTTCGAAAAGACAAGAAACTCCAGAGGACAGCGGACCTGCTCCAAGAAAAGCTGCAACTTTGTTTCCAGCAGCTTTAAAGAACCCTGCAAGCTCCCCGCAAGAAGCGTGAGACTTGCAACACTGCACCCGGCGACCCCGACTCGGCTGGTGGAGATCCGACACCTCAGGAGGGACCCCATGACTACTCTGATACTGTGAGTACCAAAACCTGTCCCCCCTGAGCCCCCACAGCGCCGCCTGCAGAGGGAATCCCGAGGCTTCCCCTGACCGCGACTCTTTGAACCTAAAGTCCCGACGCCTGGGAGAGACCCTGCACCCGCAGCCCCCAGGACCTGAAGGACCGGACTTTCACTGGAGAAGTGACCCCCAGGAGTCCCTCTCCCTTACCCAAGTGGAGGTTTCCCCGAGGAATCCCCCCCTTGCCTGCCTGCAGCGCTGAAGAGATCCCGAGATCTCTCATAGACTAACATTGCGAACCCGACGCCTGTTTCTACACTGCACCCGGCCGCCCCCGCGCTGCTGAGGGTGAAATTTCTGTGTGGGCTTGTGTCCCCCCCGGTGCCCTACAAAACCCCCCTGGTCTGCCCTCCGAAGACGCGGGTACTTACCTGCAAGCAGACCGGAACCGGGGCACCCCCTTCTCTCCATTCTAGCCTATGTGTTTTGGGCACCACTTTGAACTCTGCACCTGACCGGCCCTGAGCTGCTGGTGTGGTGACTTTGGGGTTTCTCTGAACCCCCAACGGTGGGCTACCTTGGACCAAGAACTGAGCCCTGTAAGTGTCTTACTTACCTGGTTAACCTAACAAATACTTACCTCCCCTAGGAACTGTGAAAATTGCACTAAGTGTCCACTTTTAAAACAGCTATTTGTCAATAACTTGAAAAGTATACATGCAATTTTGATGATTTGAAGTTCCTAAAGTACTTACCTGCAATACCTTTCGAATGAGATATTACATGTAAAATTTGAACCTGTGGTTCTTAAAATAAACTAAGAAAAGATATTTTTCTATACAAAAACCTATTGGCTGGATTTGTCTCTGAGTGTGTGTACCTCATTTATTGTCTATGTGTACGTACAACAAATGCTTAACACTACTCCTTGGATAAGCCTACTGCTCGACCACACTACCACAAAATAGAGCATTAGTATTATCTATTTTTACCACTATTTTACCTCTAAGGGGAACCCTTGGACTCTGTGCATGCTATTCCTTACTTTGAAATAGCACATACAGAGCCAACTTCCTACATTGGTGGATCAGCGGTGGGGTACAAGACTTTGCATTTGCTGGACTACTCAGCCAATACCTGATCACACGACAAATTCCAAAATTTTCATTAGAAATTGATTTTTGCAATTTGAAAAGTTTTCTAAATTCTTTAAAGTCCTGCTAGGGCCTTGTGTTAGTCCCTGTTAGCATTCCTTTTAGAGTTTAAAAGTTTGGTAAAAGTTTGAATTAGATTCTAGAACCAGTTTTAGTTTCTTAAAAAGTATTCCAACTTTTAGAAGCATAATGTCTAGTACAGATGTGAATGTGGTGGGACTCGACACCACACCTTACCTCCATCTTAAGATGAGGGAGCTAAGGTCACTCTGTAAAATAAAGAAAATAACAATGGGCCCCAGACCTTCCAAACTACAGCTCCAGGAGCTGTTGGCAGAGTTTGCAAAGGCCAACCCCTCTGAGGATGGCAACACAGAGGATGAAGATAGTGACTTGGAGGGTGATTCCCCCCTACCAGTCCTATCTAGGGAAGGCAGGGCCTCTCAAGCCCTGACTCCAAAAATAGTAGTCAGAAATGCTGGCTCCCTCACAGGAGGGTCCAGCCTCTCTGAAATCACTGAAGGCAACTCCAGTGAAGAGGACATCCAGTTAGCCAGGATGGCCAAAAGATTGGCTTTGGAAAAAAAGATCCTAGCCATAGAAAGGGAAAGACAAGAGATGGGCCTAGGACCCATCGATGGTGGCAGCAACTTAAATAGGGTCAGAGATTCTCCTGACATCCTAAAAATCCCCAAAGGGATTGTAACAAAATATGAAGATGGTGATGACATCACCAAATGGTTCACAGCTTTTGAGAGGGCTTGTGTAACCAGAAAAGTAAACAGATCTCACTGGGGTGCTCTCCTTTGGGAAATGTTCACTGGAAAGTGTAGGGATAGACTCCTCACACTCTCTGGAAAAGATGCAGAATCTTATGACCTCATGAAGGGTACCCTGATTGAGGGCTTTGGATTCTCCACTGAGGAGTATAGAATTAGATTCAGGGGGGCTCAAAAATCCTCGAGCCAGACCTGGGTTGATTTTGTAGACTACTCAGTAAAAACACTAGATGGTTGGTTAACTGGCAATGAAGTGTGTGACTATGTTGGGCTTTATAATTTGTTTATGAAAGAACACATTTTAAGTAACTGCTTCAATGAAAAGTTGCATCAGTATCTGGTAGACCTAGGTCCAATTTCTCCCCAAGAATTGGGAAAGAAGGCAGACCACTGGGTCAAGACTAGGGTAACCAAAACTTCCACTGGGGGTGACCAAAAGAAAGGGGTTACAAAAACTCCCCAGGAGAAAGTGGGTGACACTAGAAACAAAGAAAAAGAGTCCTCTGTAGGCCCCCAAAAACCAGAACAGGTGGGTGGGCCCCAAGACACAACCCAAAACAAAGGTGGGTACCAGGGTAAGAACTGGGATGCCACTAAGGCATGGTGCCACAACTGTAAACAGTCTGGGCACCACACCAAGGACACTTCTTGTCCCAAAAACAAACCCCAGAACAAAATTCCAGGGGTAACCAGTGTAGCCATGGGAGATGACTCCTCAGATGAGGAGGTCTTCCTAGCCTTCAACTGGAAACAGGGCCCAGCAGGTGAGTTGGAGATTCCAGAGGGAAGTAGACACTTCCACCACCTACTGGTGAATGGAATCCCAACCACTGCCCTGAGAGACACTTGTGCCAGTCACACTATTGTGCATGACAGGCTGGTGCTCTCAAACCAGTACATCCCAGGTGAGACTGCCAGGGTAAGAGTTAGCCTAGACAGGGTCACTAAGAGGCCTATGGCTTTAGTACCCATAGAAGTGGGTGGCACTCTTAGCTGGAGAAGGGTAGTAGTCAGTACAGACCTCCCCCTTGATTGTCTCCTTGGAAATGACTACCCAGAGGTTAGTCAGAGCCCAAGAGAGGAACTGGTCCAGTGCCAGTCCTCTCCCAAGGATTCTGGAAGTCCTGCCTCTGCAGTAAATGCAAGCAGGCCCCAGAAGAAGAAGAAAAGAAAACAGAGTAGGAAGGGTGGACAACCTTTAGCCAAGGTTACAGCAAGCCAAGGAGATTCTGCTCCAGTAGGGGAGAACTCCAAAAATGGCCCTAATAAAGTCCAACCTGACCCACAAGAAGTCCTGGCTAGTCAGGCAACTGTTAAACCTGAGTGGGTGGCTCCTCAGCTAACAGAAGAAAGAGTGGAAGAAGGGTGCTTACTACAAAAAGTGGTAACCCCCCACTCCAATACAGCAGACAGGCAACCTGAACCCAAAGAAGCCTGTAACTTAGCCCCTTCCCTTTTAGGTGAAGAGCTAAAGGTGTGGTTCTGGGCACTGACAGCTGTCAGTGGCCTCTGCTGGGTGTTAGCCTTTATGGCTGCACTATCCTTAGCATGGTGGTCTGACCCCATGCCAAATAGCAAGTTAGGCCCCCTGACCCTATTGGTCATGGTGGGGTTACTCCAGCTCTGGGTAACCTCTCTGGGTAAGCTAGGGGTGACCCTGGCCAAGATAAGGTTAGCAGAGGTGGACACCTCTAAGACCAAAATAGAAAGAATGGGTGGAGACATTGAAGAGGCAGACAAGAGGCAATTCAGACTAGGTCCTATCACTGTGGAAGTGGGTCAGTTCCCCAAAGGGAATGACCTGAACAGAAGGATGTAAGGCAGAGTAGGCCCTGCAACTAACCAGCCTATTTCTCCTACTCTTCCTCGCCTGACAGACTAGGAAGACTCTCCCAGCTTGGGCTGAGTCTCCTGGCCTGTAGGCTGGGGGGGGCTTGTGTAAAGAAATGGCTCCCTGTTGCAGTTACCCCCCCACTTTTTGCCTGATACTGATGCTGACTTGACTGAGAAGTGTGCTGGGACCCTGCTAACCAGGCCCCAGCACCAGTGTTCCTTCACCTAAAATGTACCATTGTATCCACAATTGGCACACCCTGGCATTCAGATAAGTCCCTTGTAAACTGGTACTTCTAGTACCAAGGGCCCTGATGCCAAGGAAAGGTCTCTAAGGGCTGCAGCATGTCTTATGCCACCCTAGAGACCCCTCACTCAGCACAGACACACTGCTTACAAGCCTGTGTGTGCTAGTGAGAACAAAATGAGTAAGTCGACATGGCACTCCCCTCAGGGTGCCATGCCAGCCTCTCACTGCCTATGCAGTATAGGTAAGACACCCCTCTAGCAGGCCTTACAGCCCTAAGGCAGGGTGCACTATACCATAGGTGAGGGTACCAGTGCATGAGCATGGTACCCCTACAGTGTCTAAACAAAACCTTAGACATTGTAAGTGCAGGGTAGCCATAAGAGTATATGGTCTGGGAGTCTGTCAAACACGAACTCCACAGCACCATAATGGCTACACTGAAAACTGGGAAGTTTGGTATCAAACTTCTCAGCACAATAAATGCACACTGATGCCAGTGTACATTTTATTGTAAAATACACCCCAGAGGGCACCTTAGAGGTGCCCCCTGAAACTTAACCGACTATCTGTGTAGGCTGACTAGTTCTAGCAGCCTGCCACAAACCGAGACATGTTGCTGGCCCCATGGGGAGAGTGCCTTTGTCACTCTGAGGCCAGTAACAAAGCCTGCACTGGGTGGAGATGCTAACACCTCCCCCAGGCAGGAATTGTCACACCTGGCGGTGAGCCTCAAAGGCTCACCTCCTTTGTGCCAACCCAGCAGGACACTCCAGCTAGTGGAGTTGCCCGCCCCCTCCGGCCAGGCCCCACTTTTGGCGGCAAGGCCAGAGAAAATAATGAGAATAACAAGGAGGAGTCACTGGCCAGTCAGGACAGCCCCTAAGGTGTCCTGAGCTGAGGTGACTCTAACTTTTAGAAATCCTCCATCTTGCAGATGGAGGATTCCCCCAATAGGGTTAGGATTGTGACCCCCTCCCCTTGGGAGGAGGCACAAAGAGGGTGTACCCACCCTCAGGGCTAGTAGCCATTGGCTACTAACCCCCCAGACCTAAACACGCCCTTAAATTTAGTATTTAAGGGCTACCCTGAACCCTAGAAAATTAGATTCCTGCAACTACAAGAAGAAGGACTGCCTAGCTGAAAACCCCTGCAGCGGAAGACCAGAAGACGACAACTGCCTTGGCTCCAGAAACTCACCGGCCTGTCTCCTGCCTTCCAAAGATCCTGCTCCAGCGACGCCTTCCAAAGGGACCAGCGACCTCGACATCCTCTGAGGACTGCCCCTGCTTCGAAAAGACAAGAAACTCCAGAGGACAGCGGACCTGCTCCAAGAAAAGCTGCAACTTTGTTTCCAGCAGCTTTAAAGAACCCTGCAAGCTCCCCGCAAGAAGCGTGAGACTTGCAACACTGCACCCGGCGACCCCGACTCGGCTGGTGGAGATCCGACACCTCAGGAGGGACCCCATGACTACTCTGATACTGTGAGTACCAAAACCTGTCCCCCCTGAGCCCCCACAGCGCCGCCTGCAGAGGGAATCCCGAGGCTTCCCCTGACCGCGACTCTTTGAACCTAAAGTCCCGACGCCTGGGAGAGACCCTGCACCCGCAGCCCCCAGGACCTGAAGGACCGGACTTTCACTGGAGAAGTGACCCCCAGGAGTCCCTCTCCCTTACCCAAGTGGAGGTTTCCCCGAGGAATCCCCCCCTTGCCTGCCTGCAGCGCTGAAGAGATCCCGAGATCTCTCATAGACTAACATTGCGAACCCGACGCCTGTTTCTACACTGCACCCGGCCGCCCCCGCGCTGCTGAGGGTGAAATTTCTGTGTGGGCTTGTGTCCCCCCCGGTGCCCTACAAAACCCCCCTGGTCTGCCCTCCGAAGACGCGGGTACTTACCTGCAAGCAGACCGGAACCGGGGCACCCCCTTCTCTCCATTCTAGCCTATGTGTTTTGGGCGCCACTTTGAACTCTGCACCTGACCGGCCCTGAGCTGCTGGTGTGGTGACTTTGGGGTTTCTCTGAACCCCCAACGGTGGGCTACCTTGGACCAAGAACTGAGCCCTGTAAGTGTCTTACTTACCTGGTTAACCTAACAAATACTTACCTCCCCTAGGAACTGTGAAAATTGCACTAAGTGTCCACTTTTAAAACAGCTATTTGTCAATAACTTGAAAAGTATACATGCAATTTTGATGATTTGAAGTTCCTAAAGTACTTACCTGCAATACCTTTCGAATGAGATATTACATGTAAAATTTGAACCTGTGGTTCTTAAAATAAACTAAGAAAAGATATTTTTCTATACAAAAACCTATTGGCTGGATTTGTCTCTGAGTGTGTGTACCTCATTTATTGTCTATGTGTACGTACAACAAATGCTTAACACTACTCCTTGGATAAGCCTACTGCTCGACCACACTACCACAAAATAGAGCATTAGTATTATCTATTTTTACCACTATTTTACCTCTAAGGGGAACCCTTGGACTCTGTGCATGCTATTCCTTACTTTGAAATAGCACATACAGAGCCAACTTCCTACACAAACGCCACCAAGTTGTTATAACCACTGTAAAGAAATGGCTCCCTGTTGCAGTTACCCCCCACTTTTTGCCTGATACTGATGCTGACTTGACTGAGAAGTGTGCTGGGACACTGCTAACCAGGCCCCAGCACCAGTGTTCTTTCACCTAAAATGTACGATTGTTTCCCCAATTGGCACAACCCTGGCACCTAGGTAAGTCCCTTGTAACTGGTACCCCTGGTACCAAGGGCCCTGATGCCAGGGAAGGTCTCTAAGGGCTGCAGCATGTCTTATGTCACCCTAGGGACCCCTCACTCAGCACAGACACAGTGCTTACCAGCTTGTGTGTGCTGGTGGGGAGAAAATGACTAAGTCGACATGGCACTCCCCTCAGGGTGCCATGCCAACCTCACACTGCCTATGGCATAGGTAAGTCACCCCCTAACAGGCCTTACAGCCCTAAGGCAGGGTGCACTATATCACAGGTGAGGGCATAGGTGCATGAGCACTATGCACCTACAGTGTCTAAGCAAAACCTTAGACATTGTAAGTGCAGGGTAGCCATAAGAGTATATGGGCTGGGAGTCTGTCAAAAACGAACTCCACAGCTCCATAATGGCTACACTGAATACTGGGAAGTTTAGTATCAAACTTCTCAGAATAATAAACCCACACTGATGCCAGTGTTGGATTTATTTAAAAATGCACACAGAGGGCATCTTAGAGATGCCCCCTGTATTTTACCCAATTGTTCAGTGCAGGACTGACTGGTCTGTGCCAGCCTGCTGCTGAGAGACGAGTTTCTGACACCATGTAGTGAGGGCCTTTGTGCTCTCTGGGGACAGAAACAAAAGCCTGCTCTGGGTGGAGATGCTTCACACCTCCCCCCTGCAGGAACTGTAACACCTAGCAGTGAGCCTCAAAGGCTCAGGCTTCGTGTTACAATGCCCCAGGGCACTCCAGCTAGTGGAGATGCCCGCCCCCTGGACACAGCCTCCACTTTTGGCGGCAAGTCCAGGAGAGATAATGAGAAAAACAAGGAGGAGTCACTGGCCAGTCAGGACAGCCCCTAAGGTGTCCTGAACTGAGGTGACTCTGACTTTTAGAAATCCTCCATCTTGTAGAAGGAGGATTCCCCCAATAGGATTAGGGATGTGCCCCCCTCTCCTCAGGGAGGGTGCACAAAGAGGGTGTACCCACCCTCAGGGCTAGTAGCCATTGGCTACTAACCTCCCAGACCTAAACACGCCCTTAAATTTAGTACTTAAGGGCTCCCCTGAACCTAAGAATGTAGATTCCTGCAACTTACAAGAAGAAGAGGACTGCTGAGCTGAAAGACCCCTGCAGAAGAAGAAAAGAAGACACCAACTGCTTTGGCCCCAGTCCTACCGGCCTGTCTCCTGCCTTCTAAAGAAACCTGCTCCAGCGACGCTTTCCCCAGGACCAGCGACCTCTGAATCCTCAGAGGACTGCCCTGCTTCAAGAGGAACAAGAAACTCCCGAGGACAGCGGCCCTGTTCCAAAAAGACTGCAACTTTGTTACAGAGGAGCAGATTTAAAGACCCCTGCAATCCCCGCAAGAAGCGTGAGACTTGCAACACTGCACCCGGCGACCCCGACTCGACTGGTGAAGAAACAACGCTTCAGGGAGGACCCTCCGGCGACTCCAAGACTGTGAGTAACCAAAGTTGTCCCCCCGAACCCCCACAGCGACGCCTGCAGAGGGAATCCCGAGGCTCCCCCTGACCGCGACTGCCTGACTCTGAAATCCCGACGGCTGGAAAAGACCCTGCACCCGCAGCCCCCAGCACCTGAAGGATCGAAACTCCAGTGCAGGAGTGACCCCCAGGAGGCCCTCTCCCAGGTGGTGGCTACCCCGAGGAGCCCCCCCCTTGCCTGCCTGCACCGCTGAAGAGACCCCTTGGTCTCCCACTGGAAACCCAACGCTAGTTTACACACTGCACCCGGCTGCCCCCGCGCTGCTGAGGGTGTACTTTTTGTGTGGACTTGTGTCCCCCCCCCCCCCCCCCCCCCCCCGGTGCCCTACAAAACCCCCCTGGTCTGCCCTCCGAAGACGCGGGGTACTTACCTGCTGGCAGACTGGAACCGGGGCACCCCCTTCTCTCCATTGAAGCCTATGTGTTTTGGGCACCTCTTTGACCTCTGCACCTGACCGGCCCTGAGCTGCTGGTGTGGTAACTTTGGGGTTGCTCTGAACCCCCAACAGTGGGCTAATTTGGACCCAAATCTGAACCCTGTAGGTGGGTTACTTACCTGCAAGAACTAACAATACTTTACCTCCCCCAGGAACTGTGAAAATTGCACTAAGTGTCCACTTTTAAAACAGCTATTTGTGTTTTATGTGAAAAGTATATATGCTACTGTAATTATTCAACGTTCCTAAAGTACTTACCTGCAATACCTTTCAAATGAGATATTACATGTAGAATTTGAACCTGTGGTTCTTAAAATAAACTAAGAAAATATATTTTTCTATAACAAAACCTATTGGCTGGATTTGTCTCTGAGTGTGTGTTTCTCATTTATTGCCTGTGTGTATGTACAACAAATGCTTAACACTACTCCTTTGATAAGCCTACTGCTCGACCACACTACCATAAAATAGAGCATTAGTATTATCTCTTTTTGCCACTATCTTACCTCTAAGGGGAACCCTTGGACTCTGTGCATACTATTCCTTACTTTGAAATAGTGCATACAGAGCCAACTTCCTACAACCAGTATGCATTTACAGTACAGCCAAGCATTTTGAGGCAGTTCTATGTTGGTTTGTTAGTGTGAAAAACAGCCAAATAAACAAACATTAAATGGCCTCTTCAAATTGGTCATATCACAGTGTGACAGAATCAGCTTCTCAGTTAGGGCATAACTAGATCCAATTTTATATTTTCTGAAGATCAGAAGTCCTCAGCTGGAAGAATAAATCACCTAACCGTACGTGGAAAACTCTGTTGCAAATTGTCATGTATTAAAATAAAAAAAAACGACTGGGAGAGGTGGCCGTAGGATATACCTTGCTATACTCAACATGGCTTAGCTCCACCCTGGATAGTAAAGTTAATCTCTTCTCCAATCAACAGGTGTTGGGACATTTCTGGGTAAACATTTTAAACAGCGCCCCAAAAATCATCAAGAAACAGTTAGCCCCACCTTGAAAATCAGTGATGTGGGGTACCACCTACCTTTGATATACTTCAGGTGGCTGTGCACAGGAACATATTTCAATCGATGAGTGCGGTCATTTTGAGCGAGTTATTAGACCCACCAATGCTGATATATCATGCCTACTAAGGGGGTGGGATATATATATGGAATAGAGAAATGCAATAGATATTTTATTGCCATCAATGTTGATTCAGGAGGCACTTGGCCTTGACTAGCAATAAGTGAATGTACCACACATTGCTAAATTGGTCAGTGAGTACATGCGTCAACATACAGGGGCAAACAAACACAAATAATGGACGGAATGTGGAACCAATTAAAATTCACCTCCATTCACAGACCTGGGTTTAATCCCTCAAGTCTTTTGCTCACCACGTCACAGGACCCTTGCTACCTTTTACAAGGGACATCATGCCAGAAGTGTGCAACTTGTGGAAATAATGGTACAGTTTAGGGAAAGAACACAGGTGCTGAGGACTGGTTAGCAGGTTGCCTGCACACACACAGGGAAGTTAGCATCAGATATCAGGAAAAAAGTGTGTGTGTTAGGGGGGGGGGGGGGGGGGGGGGGGAAGCCATGCCTAAAGGTGCACTTTTCTACACAACCCCTTCCCAAATGAAAGAGGATGAGACTAACTTATCCCAAAAGTGTCTTCACTGTCTATTGGCAGTCCCAGGTCTGTTCCACTTTAAAGTCCATTCTCTGTAGGGAGAGGGACCACCTCGAAAGTTTAGGGTTCTCGTTTTTCATCTGCATAAGCCATCTGAGAGGTCTGTGGTCAGTTTGAACAAAGTGAGCAGCAGACAAGTATGGTCTCAACTTCTTCAGGGACCAAACTACAGCACAGGCCTCAGTCTAAATGGCACTCCGACGCTTATCTCTGGAGAGCTACATCCTGCAATTAAAAGCAACAGGATGTTCATGGTCATTACTGTTAGTTTGGGACAGGACTGCTCCTATCGCATGTTCAGAGGCATGTCTGCATAATAAACTACTTAGGCTAGTCTGGAGCTTTGAGAACTGGTGCAGAGCACAGTGCCTCCTTCAGGGTGTCAAAGGCCTTTTGACAAATAGCCATCCAGTTTACTTTTCTGGCCATCTTTTTGGAGAGGAGTTCTGTGAGGTGGTCACAATGGACCCATATCCCTTCACAAACCTCCTGTAATATCCCGTCAAGCCAAGGAATGCCCTGACTTAGGGCTGGGTGGCAGGAGCTTTCCAGTCCAGAACTGTCTGGATCTCTGGCTGCCCTGGCCTCCAACCCGCAAGGTGGCCTAAGTATACAACAGAGCCCTGCCCTACCTGGCATTTGGATGCCTTAATAATGAGGCCTGTACATTGCAGGGCCTGTAGAACCTTCCCTAGGTGGACCAGGTGGTCCTGCCAGGTGGAGCTAAAGACAAATATCATCAAGATATGCTGCACTAAAGGTTTCCAATCCAGCAAGGACTTGATTCACCAACCTTTGGAAGGTGGCAGGGGCATTCTTTAAACCAAAGGGCCTAACCGCAAACTGATAATGTCCATCAGGTGTGGAAAATGTTGTCTTTTCTTTTGCTCCTGGTGCCATGCAAATTTGCCAGTACCCTGCAGTCAAGTGAAAAGTACAGTGAAACTTTGCTGCGCCTAATTTGTCTATCAGGTCATCAGCCTTGTGTCTGTGATGAGCACCTGTCTTTGTGACAGAGTGGAGACGTCTGCAGTCCACACACAACCTATTTTTTCTTTCCACCCTGGGGCTGAGGCTTGGGGACCAAGACCACTGGGCTAGCCCATGGGCTGTCGGAGGGTTCAATAACTATTAAATCCAGCATCTAATAGACGTCAACTTTGACGCTCTCCTTAACTTGGTCAGACTGCAGATAGATTTGACAGTCAAGCTGCGCAGTGTCCACATCATGGGTAAACCAGTGTGTCAGTCCATGGGTTAAGGAGTCCTGCATAATGCTACTGGACTTTCCTTCACTCAGCCTGCTGTTGGGCAGTGAGAGTGTCTGAGTAGACAACTCCATCAACTGACCCATCTTTAGGACTGCTAGAGAAGAGGTCAGGTAGAGGTTCACTCTCCGCTTCCTAGTCCTCATCAGCCCTGTTACAGAAAAGTTTAAGGCATTTCACATTGATCACCCTCTTGGGTGTCCTGTTTGTGCAAAGGTCTGCCAAGTAGGTAAGCTTACTTTTCTTTTCAAGGATAAGGTAAGGGCCACTCCACCTGTTCTGAAGTGCCCTTGGAGCCACAGGTTCTAGAACCCACACCTTATGCCCTGGTTTGAACTCCACCTGTGCAGCTTTTTGGTCATACCACTGCTTCCAGAGCTGCTGGCTCGCCTCAAGGTTTTTCGATGTTTTTTCCATGTACTCTGCCATCCTGGAACATAGGCCTAGTACGTAGTCCACCACATATTTCTTAGATCCGCGGAGAGGTCTCTTCAAACCCTCCTTCATAAGAGCAAGAAGTCCCCTGACAGGATGGCCAAACAGAAGTTCAAAGGGGGGAAAACCCACTCTCTTCTGCGGCACCTCTCTGTAAGGTGAAAAGCAGGCATGGCAAGAGAACATCCCATATCCTTTTGAGTTTCTCAGGGAGTCCCATGATCATAACTTTCAATGTCTTGATGAACCGTTCAACCAGTCCATTGGTTTGTGGGTAATAAGGTGTGGTGAACTTGAAGGTCACCCCATACTCATTTCTACTTGTGTTTCAGGTAAGCTGGCATGAGGTTGGCACCTCTGTCAGAAACTACCTCCTTAGGAAACCCTACCTGGTTAAGATACCAATGAGGGCTTTGGCTACTGTAGGAGCTGTAGTAGACCTAAAGGGAATTGCTTCAGGATTCCTGGTAGCATGATCCACTACTACCAGTATATATTGGTTTCCTAAGGCTGCGGGTGGTTCAAGTGGACCCACTATGACCACACAAACCCTTTCAGAGGGGTCCCCAACAACCGGTAATGGAATTAGGATGGCCTCCTGCCTTACCACTGGCTTGGCAGGTGACACAGGAGCTGCAAAACTCCTTCACATTTTTAGACATATTAGGCCAATAGAAATCTGTCGAAAGGGCACACAGGATTCCGGCCAGACCTCCCCTACCTGGCTCACAATCACGTCCGCTTATAGTAAGACTCCTTAATTATCGTGATAGAGACCTCATCCTACAGTTATTCCGCAAATCTGGCCCGGTAAGCTTCGAAGACGTTGTGATCACAGCTTACCCAGACTTTATAGCAGAAGTACAGAAGAAACGAAACTCTTTCTACCACGTTAAGGCATGTCTCCGAAAACACAACATCAAGTATGCGCTGATGTTCCCTGCCAGATTCCGGGTGCAAGATGACACTCGTACACTCTTCTTCACCTCTCCGGAAGACGCCTGGACCTGGCTACATGCCAAGGGTCTAGCTGACCCGTCAGACACAAATACTCTGGGAGACAACAGACCCTCCTCCACGTTGGGTCGCAGACAGCGCAAAAAACAAGGCGCTAAGCCCTCGCCTGAACAAGTGCTAACTGAACGCTCCCGGCTCCTGCGGGCAACATCCAGATTTGTTAACACATCGCCAACTGCTCTGACTCAGCCGAATCCACGCGTGGTCCTACCCTCACACCACGCACAGCGGACGATATCTGCTAAGCAGCTGGGTTCTATTTGTTTCCACGAATTGAGGACAGTGTCACAACTCTCCTACACCTCCTGCTGGGTGCCATTAGTGTCTCCCTATTACGTCGCGTGCTCCGCTTGTGCCCCTGGGCGGCGCACTCTGCACTATGAGTGACTCGGGCAGGGTAAACCCATGACTCTGCACCAACGCTCCCCGGCATCCCCCTGTTCCATATGGACCATTCTCTCGAGCCGGCAATTGTTGGAATTGATTTCTATCTTTTAATTCAGTTGTTATTATATTTGTTTTAGAGTGCATTTTTTTATTTAGTTGTTGGTACTGTCACATGCTAGTTAATTGCAAACGCAGCAGCAAACGAACATGTCATATCTATTATAGCAATAGGATTACAGCTCACACTATCGTAGTCATCGGCTGCCCTATCTCAGCGAGCGAGCATCACAATGCTTTCATGCTGTGGTCAGCAGACACCCACGCCCTCTGTCACACGAAAACCACAAAAACATCAAGGCCACTCAAACTCATCAAAGCAATGTGAAATACAAGGTGCTCACATGGAACATTAGAGGCATGGCAACTCCACGGAAGCAGCAAAGGGTTCATGCCTTTCTTAAGAGGCATCAGATACACATAGCTCTACTACAAGAGACACATCTCTCTAAATCCAAGCTGGAGAAAACACGCTCGAAATGGAAGGGGCAATTGCATGGTACAACATCATCTTCATTTGCCCGCGGGGTAGCGATCTGGATCGCCCCCGGGGTCCCGTTTACCGTATCTCATACACAATGTGACACAAACGACCGGCACGTGATAGTTGAGGGCATCCTAGATGGGTCCCCTCTAGCCCTAGTTGCACTGTACTCCCCAAACGCAAACCAGAGTGATTTCCTCTCCACTCTTTCTACCGGTAACCTTAGTGACCCTACGTTTGAGTGCATATGGGGGGGGGGGGGGGGGGGGGGGGAGACTTCAATAGTGTCTTAGACACTCAAATAGACCGCTCGTTTCCCCCGCTTACCTCAGCCCCTTCCAATCGCGCCTCTCAAGCACTAGCAAGCTGGGCTTTAAATAACGGCTTGAGAGATGTATGGAGGACGGCCCATCCCACCCGACGTGAATACTCTTATTATTCCCCTGTACACAAGTTATATACCAGAATAGATATGATTTTTGTATCTGCAACCGTAATTCAGAAAGTGTGCATGTCTGAATACCTAGCGCCCACTATATCAGACCATAATCCTTTATGTGTAACAATGGCCTGAGGTCGCATGCACACTCGCATACCAACATGGCGATTGCAGCCGGAAACTCTTTTAGACCCCCCCCTTTCAAGCAGATATATCTAAAAGATTAGCTGATTACTTCCTGCTAAATAAAAACACGACATCATCCCGCTCTATAGAGTGGGATGCACATAAAGCAGTGATACGGGGACACTGCCTTGCAGCCACGTTGGGGGTTAGAAAAGAACTTACCAAAGAACTACAAGCATTAGAGGTAAAACTCCGCAATGCAGAGAAAATTGTCGTCAGGGACGAGTCCACACTAACAACACTGAACTTGCTTAGGACTGCCCATAATGAAGCAGACACCAGACTAGGCAAACATGACTACAGACACTATATGACAAGACAGCACGCTGAAGAAGACAGATCCGGTAGACTATTAGCCTGGCTGACTCGACAGCCCTCGCAGCCAATGCCTATCGGCGCAATACGCCTAAACCCCGACGTTATCGTCAACACTCAGTCAGGCATCAACGAAGCCTTTTACACATATTACCCCACACTTTACACGTCTCCTCCCCCTCCGCCGGAACAACATCTAACTGATATACTACAACTGGTCTCTCAAAACCAACTTATCCTCGATAACTCCCCTACTCTGGACGGCCCCATTGCCATTGAAGAGCTGCGCTCAGCTCTGGCAAAAATGGCGCGCAGCAAAACCCCCGGATCGGATGGACTACCGGTGGAATACTTTAACTCCCATGCTAGTCATCTCCTAATCCCGCTTGTAGAAGTGTTCAACGAAGCGCACCATAACTTACAACTGCCAGATTCTATGCGCAAAGCTTTAATAGTGGTCCTTCCAAAAGCTGGTCGCGACCCCCTTGATGTTAAATCATACAGACCGCTCTCCCTCCTCAATACAGACTGCAAATTATTAGGGAAAGTATTAGCGAACAGGCTCCTCCCCTATCTATCAAGCTTGATACATCACGACCAGTCCGGCTTTATCCCTGGTAGGAGCATCTTCCTAAATATCAGGAGGCTTCTCCATATAATGCACAGCAACACAGACACCAAAGCGATCGCCCTCTCCCTAGATATTGAAAAAGCGTTTGACACACTAAGCTGGAACTATCTTCTTTGCACACTCAAGGCGTTCGGTTTTGGTCCCGGCTTCATCAGCTGGATCAAAACGCTTTACTCTAAGCCCACAGCACGTGTCAAAAATGGCCGCATTATCTCCGAAGCATTCCCCATAAGCAGAGGCACCAGACAAGGCTGCCCATTGTCTCCCTTGCTATTTGCCATTGCCATGGAGCCATTAGCAATTAAACTACGCAGCTGGGCACATATATGGGGCATCCCGGAATCTAACACCCATCATATTATATCCCTATATAGCAGATGATGCCCTGATTTATTTGCGTAATCACTCTGCCTCCTTGACAGGAGTGCTGAAATTGCTGGACTCCTTTGCCCTCGCCTCTGGACTGCACGTAAACTGGTCCAAGTCCAGTATCTTTCCTCTTACCTCCATCCCGGCTGACACACATACGACACTACCGCAGTATAAACTACTATGGTCATTTGCAACCTTTAAATATCTTGGAGTGCAGATTTATCATTCTATTATAGATCTAAAAGAGGGCAACTTTGACAGAGTACTAAGCTCCACCCGCAGCTCAATACCATTTTGGAGCTCACTCCCCTTATCCCCAATGGGCCGGGTAGCAATAGCCAAGATGCTTATCCTTCCGAGGTTCCTATATTATTTCACTGCCCTCCCGGTGTGCCTGCCACGCTCCTTCTTTAGCAAACTGCACTCAATACTAACCGACATACTCTGGGGCAAAGATAGACGCAGAGTAGCGCTGACCATAACACAACACCCGCAGGAAATGGGTGGGTTGGGCATGCCCAACCTTGAAAGATACTACGCAGCCGCTCAATTGTCGTGGCTGTCTGCATGGCTTTGTGATGTTCCTTCCACCGAGGGCGTAATGCTGCAGTCATGTATGGCCCCACAAAGGCTGCTGTCTACATTGATATCTAGCCCTCACTCCCTATCCCCGAAACTCATACTGCTGGAAGCAGCTCGCTTCTGTTGGCGTAGATATGTCCAAGGCAAGACTCCCTTCCCCCCTTATTCACCCTTGCTACCACTGTTCCAATTGCCAGGCACCCAAACTATCTCAGCACATCATAACACACGGGACATAAATACACTGAAGGTGGGCGATCTATACTCCAGTTCCGCGCTGTACTCCTTCGCGGAACTGGTGTCTGCCGGGGTGATGCACAATGGGGCCTTCCTGAAGTACAGCACCATTAAACGGCTTCTTAATAAGCTTTGGGGTGTCGGCAATGACGAACCTCTTGAGTCTCCATTGCTCACCACTTTCCTTACAATAGGTAGCACAAAAGGTACCATAACTAAAATATACAAAATATTACTAGCAGCAGTTTGTACCACCCTGCCGCACGCTAAGGCACGTTGGGACATGGCCCTTTCCTCACCATTACCACAAAAAACTTGGATCGCAGCTCTTGCAACGATCAAATCAATATCCCGTAATCCTCGTTTACGATACACCCAATTCAATTATATCCACCATTCTTATTTATCTCCAGCCCGCATCCAAAGAATATACCCGAACACAATGCCGACATGCCCAAGATGCGCTACCCCAGCAGCTGACTTTTACCACATGGTTTGGAGCTGCCACTCAATAAACTCAGCCTGGCACCGTGTCACAGACGTCACAGCAGACATCTCGTCCCTTGCCCTATCCCCCACACCAGAGTCCTGCTTATTGGGCATACGTCACCGCACTAAGGGAGATAAACAGATACACAGAATTATAGACCTAGCGTTTGTTGTCTTCAAACGCCTGATAGCAACACATTGGAAGGCTCCACATGTCCCACCCCACCTGGTTTGGCTTCGTGACTTACACAGTCGCTCACAAGCCGAAGCGCAGACACTCAATATACTGCAACACAAAGGTCTTATCGAGGTGGGCCCCGAAATCTGGAACGCTTTCGTGGTGGCGATAGAAGCACGAGATGACTTGCACCCCCTGTGAACAGCGCACCATACATAACCCTTACAGTCCAGGTGGACACGTTCAGCATGATAATTGAACTGCCTCAATCTCATTTATTGTCACTACTGGCATTCTCATTACTATCCTCAAAGAATCAATGTGACACACCAGGCTGCTTTCACTGCGTTTAAGCCTTCATGCAAGATAAACCCAGCTCATTCAGCACTAATCCTGCTCAACATCCCGCCGCACTCCGCAAAACATAATCCTCGCCCCAATTATGTCCTTCGCTCTACACAAACTTACACATATTAGCTGTATTCCTTTCTCTTATTTCTACTAACCTCTGTCAGAGGTAGCCAACATCAGCAACGACATTAATCGCGTTTAGCTGCATCGCTACTCGACAAGCAGTTGTCGCACAGTATTTAAGTTGAATGTTTCTGCCTTTATTGCTCTGTTAGCAATACCTTATGTTTGTTTATATCTTGTTTTCTTTTTTCTCGCTTTTGAACAAGTCACTATGCAATAAGGCTGCGCAAGTTTATATATGTAGGCAAATAATTCGATAAATCATTGACAGCCAATGTACTGTTATGTGAATGATATGTTCAATAAACAAATTTAAAAAAAATAAATAAATAGGCCAATAGAAATGGATGACTAGCATATCCCAAGTTTTGTTTTGGCCCAGATAGGGGGATGTCATGGGCCAGTGTGAGGATTAATTCCCTGAAATGATAAGCACTAACACTCGCCTGGTGACACCCGGTTTGGGGGTCTGTGGCCCCGTGTACGAAAGTCCCTCCTCCCAATAGATCCTGTGGGAGCCACTGACCGCTCCCTTCTTCTGTGCAGCAGCTTCCTGTTGCAGGTCTTCAAGAGTAAGACAGGTTCTCTGTCCCTGGCACAGCTGTTCACTGGAGGACCCCCCTGGGCCCAAGAGCTCAGCCTGGTAATGTTCAAGTTCCATGAACTCCGTTTCCTCTCAGATGGAAAAGTCCTCTTCCTGGGAAGAGGAGTCCTGGGATTTTTGCTGTTCAGAAGCTAGTCACCCAGTCTTCTTTCTCTTGGAAGTTTGGGGCTTTATTCCAGGCTCCAGCACTTCTTTTTCACCCTGTGCTCGGTGTTGTGCTCCGGTTTTGATACACACCATCTCAGGGATTCCCATCATGGGTTTTGAGTTCTACTGCAGCCCATGCTGAGGACTCCAGGTCATTCCCTAGCAAAAATTCAACTGGGATTGCAGACAAGACCACTACCTGTTTCAGGCCAGTAACCCCTTCCCATTCTAAGGCCACCACAGTCATGGGACGGACCTTAGATATATTATCAGCAGTGGTAACTGGATATGTTTGTCCAGCCAAATATTGTCCAGGGGAAAACAATTTTTCTGTCACTATGGTGACTGGCACCTGTATCCCTCAGGGCTTCTACGCTAGTCCCATTAATCAAGGGATTCTGTCTGTACTTGTTCACGCTAGGGAGCTAGACAAAAAGAGTGGCAACATCTACCCCACCCTCAGAGACCAAAATAGCTTCAGTGTGGACCCTGATTTGCTCTGGGCACCCTGTAGATCCCATCTGGAGACTGGCTGTACCAGTGCTAGCTGGTGTAGTACTAGGGGAATTCTTTTTGGGACAGGCCAAGTTTCCAGTTTAGTGTCCATTCTGTTTACAGTTGAAACACCAAGCCTTTTTTTGGGATCAACGTTTTTACCTTTGTATCCACAAGGGGATTTGTGAAGAGGTTCGGGCCCACCCTCATTAACAGGTTTCTGGGGGCCTGTAAAAGACTCTACTTTTATCCTTGGGCGTCTCACCACCCTTGCCCTGAGGAGGCTTAGTAACCCTCATTTTTGTGGTCACCCCCAGTAGAAGTCTTGGTCACCCTGGTCTTGACCCAGTGGTGGTCTGCCTTCTTTCCCAAATTTTAGGAGAAAACTGGACCTAGATCTACCAAATATTGATGCAACTTTTCCTTAAAGCATTTACTTAGATGTATTCTTTCATAAAGAAATTATAAAGCCCATCTTAGTCATGCACTTCACTTCCAGTTAACCAACCATCTAGTGTGTTCACTGAGTAGTCTATGAAGTCAACCCAAGACTGGCTTGAGGTTTTGCGAGCCCCCCTGAACCTAACTCTATACTCCTCAGTGATGAGTCCAAAGCCCTCAATCATGGTAGCCTTCATGAGGTCACAGGACTCAGTATCTGCTCCAGTGAGTATGACGAGTCTATCCCTACACTTACCAGTAAACAGTTCCCAAAGGAGAGCTCCCCAGTGAAACTTTCCTCATTCCACAGGCCCTTTTAAAGGTTGTGAACCACTTGGTGATGTCATCACCATCCTCATACTTTGGGACAATCTCTCTGGGGATTTTAGGGTCACAAGATTGCTCTCTGTCCCTAGTTAAGTTGCTGCCACCATTAATGCGTGCTAAACCCATTTCTGCTCTGTCTCCCTTTCTATAGGTAGGAGTCTATCCTCCAAACCTATTCTCTTGGCCAATGTTGCTAAATGGTTGTCCACTTCACTGAGGTGGTCCTCAGTGGCCTCAGTAGAACCTGACCTATCTACGTGAGGCCTAGGTGGTGTGAGTACTATCCTTGGGGAAAGAGGCACAGAGGTCCTGAACTCCCTAGTTTGAGGGGGGGGGGAGGAAGAGGAAGAGGGGTTGTCCCAGCTGGAGTGGACACTCCTCACGGTGCTTGTAAAGAAATGGCTCCCTGTTGCAGTTACCCCCCACTTTTTGCCTGATACTGATGCTGACTTGACTGAGAAGAGTGCTGGGACCCTGCTAACCAGGCCCCAGCACCAGTGTTCCTTCACCTAAAATGTACCATTGTATCCACAATTGGCACACCCTGGCATTCAGATAAGTCCCTTGTAACTGGTACTTCTAGTACCAAGGGCCCTGATGCCAAGGAAGGTCTCTAAGGGCTGCAGCATGTCTATGCCACCCTGGAGACCTCTCACTCAGCACAGACACCCTGCTTGCCAGCTTGTGTGTGCTAGTGAGGACAAAAACGAGTAAGTCGACATGGCACTCCCCTCAGGGTGCCATGCCAGCCTCTCACTGCCTATGCAGTATAGGTAAGACACCCCTCTAGCAGGCCTTACAGCCCTAAGGCAGGGTGCACTATACCATAGGTGAGGGTACCAGTGCATGAGCCTGATACCCCTACAGTGTCTAAACAAAACCTTAGACATTGTAAGTGCAGGGTAGCCATAAGAGTATATGGTCTGGGAGTTTGCCAAACACGAACTCCACAGCACCATAATGGCTACACTGAAAACTGGGAAGTTTGGTATCAAACTTCTCAGCACAATAAATGCACACTGATGCCAGTGTACATTTTATTGTCAAATACACCCCAGAGGGCACCTTAGAGGTGCCCCCTGAAACTTAACCGACTATCTGTGTAGGCTGACTAGTTATAGCAGCCTGCCACAAACCGAGACATGTTGCTGGCCCCATGGGGAGAGTGCCTTTGTCACTCTGAGGCCAGTAACAAAGCCTGCACTGGGTGGAGATGCTAACACCTCCCCCAGGCAGGAATTGTCACACCTGGCGGTGAGCCTCAAAGGCTCACCTCCTTTGTGCCAACCCAGCAGGACACTCCAGCTAGTGGAGTTGCCCGCCCCCTCCGGCCAGGCCCCACTTTTGGCGGCAAGGCCGGAGAAAATAATGAGAAAAACAAGGAGGAGTCACTGGCCAGTCAGGACAGCCCCTAAGGTGTCCTGAGCTGAAGTGACTCTAACTTTTAGAAATCCTCCATCTTGCAGATGGAGGATTCCCCCAATAGGGTTAGGATCGTGACCCCCTCCCCTTGGGAGGAGGCACAAAGAGGGTGTACCCACCCTCAGGGCTAGTAGCCATTGGCTACTAACCCCCCAGACCTAAACACGCCCTTAAATTTAGTATTTAAGGGCTACCCTGAACCCTAGAAAATTAGATTCCTGCAACTACAAGAAGAAGGACTGCCTAGCTGAAAACCCCTGCAGAGGAAGACCAGAAGACGACAACTGCCTTGGCTCCAGAAACTCACCGGCCTGTCTCCTGCCTTCCAAAGATCCTGCTCCAGCGACGCCTTCCAAAGGGACCAGCGACCTCGACATCCTCTGAGGACTGCCCCGGCTTCGAAAAGACAAGAAACTCCCGAGGACAGCGGACCTGCTCCAAGAAAAGCTGCAACTTTGTTTCCAGCAGCTTTAAAGAACCCTGCAAGCTCCCCGCAAGAAGCGTGAGACTTGCAACACTGCACCCGGCGACCCCGACTCGGCTGGTGGCGATCCAACACCTCAGGAGGGACCCCAGGACTACTCTGATACTGTGAGTACCAAAACCTGTCCCCCCTGAGCCCCCACAGCGCCGCCTGCAGAGGGAATCCCGAGGCTTCCCCTGACCGCGACTCTTTGAACCTAAAGTCCCGACGCCTGGGAGAGACCCTGCACCCGCAGCCCCCAGGACCTGAAGGACCGGACTTTCACTGGAGAAGTGACCCCCAGGAGTCCCTCGCCCTTGCCCAAGTGGAGGTTTCCCCGAGGAATCCCCCCCTTGCCTGCCTGCAGCGCTGAAGAGATCCCGAGATCTCTCATAGACTAACATTGCGAACCCGACGCCTGTTCCTACACTGCACCCGGCCGCCCCCGCGCTGCTGAGGGTGAAATTTCTGTGTGGACTTGTGTCCCCCCCGGTGCCCTACAAAACCCCCCTGGTCTGCCCTCCGAAGACGCGGGTACTTACCTGCAAGCAGACCGGAACCGGGGCACCCCCTTCTCTCCATTCTAGCCTATGTGTTTTGGGCACCACTTTGAACTCTGCACCTGACCGGCCCTGAGCTGCTGGTGTGGTGACTTTGGGGTTGCTCTGAACCCCCAACGGTGGGCTACCTTGGACCAAGAACTAAGCCCTGTAAGTGTCTTACTTACCTGGTTAACCTAACAAATACTTACCTCCCCTAGGAACTGTGAAAATTGCAATGTGTCCACTTTTAAAACAGCTATTTGTGAATAACTTGAAAAGTATACATGCAATTTTGATGATTTGAAGTTCCTAAAGTACTTACCTGCAATACCTTTCGAATGAGATATTACATGTAGAATGTGAACCTGTGGTTCTTAAAATAAACTAAGAAAAGATATTTTTCTATATAAAGACCTATTGGCTGGATTTGTCTCTGAGTGTGTGTACCTCATTTATTGTCTGTGTGTATGTACAACAAATGCTTAACACTACTCCTTGGATAAGCCTACTGCTCGACCACACTACCACAAAATAGAGCATTAGTATTATCTATTTTTACCACTATTTTACCTCTAAGGGGAACCCTTGGACTCTGTGCATGCTATTCCTTACTTTGAAATAGCACATACAGAGCCAACTTCCTACATTGGTGGATCAGCGGTGGGGTACAAGACTTTGCATTTGCTGGACTACTCAGCCAATACCTGATCACACGACAAATTCCAAAATTGTCATTAGAAATTCATTTTTGCAATTTGAAATTTTTCTAAATTCTTAAAAGTCCTGCTAGGGCCTTGTGTGTTAAGTCCCTGTTTAGCATTGTCTTTTAGAGTTTAAAAGTTTGTTAAAGGTTTGAAATTAGATTCTAGAAACAGTTTTAGATTCTTTAAAAAGTCTTCCAACTTTTAGCAAAATAATGTCTGATACAGAGATGAATGTGGTGGAACTCGACACCACACCTTACCTCCATCTTAAGATGAGGGAGCTAAGGTCTCTCTGTAATATAAAGAAAATAACCATTGGCTCCAGACCTACCAAAATTCAGCTCCAGGAGCTGTTGGCAGAGTTTGAAAAAGCCAACCCCTCTGAGGATGACTTCACAGAGGAAGAAATTAGTGACTTGGAGGGCAATTCCCCCCTTCCAGTCCTAAATAGGGAGACCAGGGCCTCTCAAGCCCTGTCTCCAAAAATGATAGTCAGAAATGTTGCTTCCCTCACAGGAGGGTCCAGCATTTCTGAAATCACTGAGGATGCTCTCAGTGAAGATGACCCCCTGTTAGCCAGGATGGTCAAAAGATTGGCTTTGGAAAAGCAGCTCCTAGCCATAGAAAGGGAAAGAAAAGAGATGGGCCTAGGTCCCATCAATGGTGGCAGCAACTTAAATAGGGTCAGAGATTCTCCTGACATCCTAAAAATCCCCAAAGGGATTGTAACAAAATATGAAGATGGTGATGACATCACCAAATGGTTCACAGCTTTTGAGAGGGCTTGTGTAACCAGAAAAGTGAACAGATCTCACTGGGGTGCTCTCCTTTGGGAAATGTTCACTGGAAAGTGTAGGGATAGACTCCTCACACTCTCTGGAAAAGATGCAGAATCTTATGACCTCATGAAGGGTACCCTGATTGAGGGCTTTGGATTCTCCACTGAGGAGTATAGAATTAGATTCAGGGGGGCTCAAAAATCCTCGAGCCAGACCTGGGTTGATTTTGTAGACTACTCAGTAAAAACACTAGATGGTTGGTTAACTGGAAATGAAGTGTGTGACTATGTTGGGCTTTATAATTTGTTTATGAAAGAACACATTTTAAGTAACTGCTTCAATGAAAAGTTGCATCAGTATCTGGTAGACCTAGGTCCAATTTCTCCCCAAGAATTGGGAAAGAAGGCAGACCACTGGGTCAAGACTAGGGTAACCAAAACTTCCACTGGGGGTGACCAAAAGAAAGGGGTTACAAAAACTCCCCAGGAGAAAGTGGGTAACACTAGAAACAAAGAAAAAGAGTCCTCTGTAGGCCCCCAAAACCCAGAACAGGTGGGTGGGCCCCAGGACACAACCCAAAACAAAGGTGGGTACCAGGGTAAGAACTGGGATGCCACTAAGGCATGGTGCCACAACTGTAAACAGTCTGGGCACCACACCAAGGACACTTCTTGTCCCAAAAACAAACCCCAGAACAAAATTCCTGGGGTAACCAGTGTAGCCATGGGAGATGACTCCTCAGATGAGGAGGTCTTCCTAGCCTTCAACTGGAAACAGGGCCCAACAGGTGAGTTGGAGATTCCAGAGGGAAGTAGACACTTCCACCACCTACTGGTGAATGGAATCCCAACCACTGCCCTGAGAGACACTTGTGCCAGTCACACTATTGTGCATGACAGGCTGGTGCTCTCAAACCAGTACATCCCAGGTGAGACTGCCAGGGTAAGAGTTAGCCTAGACAGGGTCACTAAGAGGCCTGTGGCTTTAGTGCCCATAGAAGTGGGTGGCACTCTTAGCTGGAGAAGGGTAGTAGTCAGTACAGACCTCCCCCTTGATTGTCTCCTTGGAAATGACTACCCAGAGGTTAGTCAGAGCTCAAGAGAGGAACTGGTCCAGTGCCAGTCCTCTCCCAAGGATTCTGGAAGTCCTGCCTCTGCAGTAAATGCAAGCAGGCCCCAGAAGAAGAAGAAAAGAAAACAGAGTAGGAAGGGTGGACAACCTTTAGCCAAGGTTACAGCAAGCCAAGGAGATTCTGCTCCAGTAGGGGAGAACTCCAAAAATGGCCCTGATAAAGTCCAACCGGACCCACAAGAAGCCCTGGCTAGTCAGGCAACTGTTAAACCTGAGTGGGTGGCTCCTCAGCTAACAGAAGAAAGAGTGGAAGAAGGGTGTTTACTACAAGATGTGGTAACCCCCCACTCCAATACAGCAGACAGGCAACCTGAACCCAAAGAAGCCTGTAACTTAGCCCCTTCCCTTTTAGGTGAAGAGCTAAAGGTGTGGTTCTGGGCACTGACAGCTGTCAGTGGCCTCTGCTGGGTGTTAGCCTTTATGGCTGCACTATCCTTAGCATGGTGGTCTGACCCCATGCCAAATAGCAAGTTAGGCCCCCTGACCCTATTGGTCATGGTGGGGTTACTCCAGCTCTGGGTAACCTCTCTGGGTAAGCTAGGGGTAACCCTGGCCAAGATAAGGTTAGCAGAGGTGGATACCTCTAAGACCAAGATAGAAAGAATGGGTGGAGACATTGAAGAGGCAGACAAGAGGCAATTCAGACTAGGTCCTATCACTGTGGAAGTAGGTCAATTCCCCAAAGGGAATGACCTGAACAGAAGGATGTAAGGCAGAGTAGGCCCTGCAACTAACCAGCCTATTTCTCCTACTCTTCCTCGCCTGACAGACTAGGAAGACTCTCCCAGCTTGGGCTGAGTCTCCTGGCCTGTGGGCTGGGGGGGGCTTGTGTAAAGAAATGGCTCCCTGTTGCAGTTACCCCCCACTTTTTGCCTGATACTGATGCTGACTTGACTGAGAAGAGTGCTGGGACCCTGCTAACCAGGCCCCAGCACCAGTGTTCCTTCACCTAAAATGTACCATTGTATCCACAATTGGCACACCCTGGCATTCAGATAAGTCCCTTGTAACTGGTACTTCTAGTACCAAGGGCCCTGATGCCAAGGAAGGTCTCTAAGGGCTGCAGCATGTCTATGCCACCCTGGAGACCTCTCACTCAGCACAGACACCCTGCTTGCCAGCTTGTGTGTGCTAGTGAGGACAAAAACGAGTAAGTCGACATGGCACTCCCCTCAGGGTGCCATGCCAGCCTCTCACTGCCTATGCAGTATAGGTAAGACACCCCTCTAGCAGGCCTTACAGCCCTAAGGCAGGGTGCACTATACCATAGGTGAGGGTACCAGTGCATGAGCCTGATACCCCTACAGTGTCTAAACAAAACCTTAGACATTGTAAGTGCAGGGTAGCCATAAGAGTATATGGTCTGGGAGTCTGTTTTACACGAACTCCACAGCACCATAATGGCTACACTGAAAACTGGGAAGTTTGGTATCAAACTTCTCAGCACAATAAATGCACACTGATGCCAGTGTACATTTTATTGTCAAATACACCCCAGAGGGCACCTTAGAGGTGCCCCCTGAAACTTAACCGACTATCTGTGTAGGCTGACTAGTTTTAGCAGCCTGCCACAAACCGAGACATGTTGCTGGCCCCATGGGGAGAGTGCCTTTGTCACTCTGAGGCCAGTAACAAAGCCTGCACTGGGTGGAGATGCTAACACCTCCCCCAGGCAGGAATTGTCACACCTGGCGGTGAGCCTCAAAGGCTCACCTCCTTTGTGCCAACCCAGCAGGACACTCCAGCTAGTGGAGTTGCCCGCCCCCTCCGGCCAGGCCCCACTTTTGGCGGCAAGGCCGGAGAAAATAATGAGAAAAACAAGGAGGAGTCACTGGCCAGTCAGGACAGCCCCTAAGGTGTCCTGAGCTGAAGTGACTCTAACTTTTAGAAATCCTCCATCTTGCAGATGGAGGATTCCCCCAATAGGGTTAGGATCGTGACCCCCTCCCCTTGGGAGGAGGCACAAAGAGGGTGTACCCACCCTCAGGGCTAGTAGCCATTGGCTACTAACCCCCCAGACCTAAACATGCCCTTAAATTTAGTATTTAAGGGCTACCCTGAACCCTAGAAAATTAGATTCCTGCAACTACAAGAAGAAGGACTGCCTAGCTGAAAACCCCTGCAGAGGAAGACCAGAAGACGACAACTGCCTTGGCTCCAGAAACTCACCGGCCTGTCTCCTGCCTTCCAAAGATCCTGCTCCAGCGACGCCTTCCAAAGGGACCAGCGACCTCGACATCCTCTGAGGACTGCCCCGGCTTCGAAAAGACAAGAAACTCCCGAGGACAGCGGACCTGCTCCAAGAAAAGCTGCAACTTTGTTTCCAGCAGCTTTAAAGAACCCTGCAAGCTCCCCGCAAGAAGCGTGAGACTTGCAACACTGCACCCGGCGACCCCGACTCGGCTGGTGGCGATCCAACACCTCAGGAGGGACCCCAGGACTACTCTGATACTGTGAGTACCAAAACCTGTCCCCCCTGAGCCCCCACAGCGCCGCCTGCAGAGGGAATCCCGAGGCTTCCCCTGACCGCGACTCTTTGAACCTAAAGTCCCGACGCCTGGGAGAGACCCTGCACCCGCAGCCCCCAGGACCTGAAGGACCGGACTTTCACTGGAGAAGTGACCCCCAGGAGTCCCTCGCCCTTGCCCAAGTGGAGGTTTCCCCGAGGAATCCCCCCCTTGCCTGCCTGCAGCGCTGAAGAGATCCCGAGATCTCTCATAGACTAACATTGCGAACCCGACGCCTGTTCCTACACTGCACCCGGCCGCCCCCGCGCTGCTGAGGGTGAAATTTCTGTGTGGACTTGTGTCCCCCCCGGTGCCCTACAAAACCCCCCTGGTCTGCCCTCCGAAGACGCGGGTACTTACCTGCAAGCAGACCGGAACCGGGGCACCCCCTTCTCTCCATTCTAGCCTATGTGTTTTGGGCACCACTTTGAACTCTGCACCTGACCGGCCCTGAGCTGCTGGTGTGGTGACTTTGGGGTTGCTCTGAACCCCCAACGGTGGGCTACCTTGGACCAAGAACTAAGCCCTGTAAGTGTCTTACTTACCTGGTTAACCTAACAAATACTTACCTCCCCTAGGAACTGTGAAAATTGCACTAAGTGTCCACTTTTAAAACAGCTATTTGTGAATAACTTGAAAAGTATACATGCAATTTTGATGATTTGAAGTTCCTAAAGTACTTACCTGCAATACCTTTCGAATGAGATATTACATGTAGAATTTGAACCTGTGGTTCTTAAAATAAACTAAGAAAAGATATTTTTCTATATAAAGACCTATTGGCTGGATTTGTCTCTGAGTGTGTGTACCTCATTTATTGTCTGTGTGTATGTACAACAAATGCTTAACACTACTCCTTGGATAAGCCTACTGCTCGACCACACTACCACAAAATAGAGCATTAGTATTATCTATTTTTACCACTATTTTACCTCTAAGGGGAACCCTTGGACTCTGTGCATGCTATTCCTTACTTTGAAATAGCACATACAGAGCCAACTTCCTACAGTGCTTATTAATTTTCCCACAGGACCTGCCGCCAAAAGTGGGGCTTTGTCCAGGAGGGTCATCTCCACCAACTGGGGTGCCCTGGAGCAGCAGAACAAAAAGGAAGGAGCATTTGTGGCTCACTGCCAAGTGCTGCTGTTCCTACAGCGGGATGGGGGGTGAAGTGCCTCCACCCACAGCAGGTTTTGTCCCCGACCCCAGAGAGCACAAAGACCCTCACCCCATGGGGTCAGAACCTAGTCTGGTGGTTGAGGGCTGGCACAGACCAATCAGCCACACACTAGAGAAATGGGTGAATATCAGGGGGCATCTCTAAGATGCCCTCTGTGTGCATTTAACAATAAATCCAAAACTGACATCATTGTGGGTTTATTGAGCTGAGATGTTTGACACCAAACGTCCCAGCATTCAGTGAAGCCATCATGGGGCTGTTGAGTTCGTATTGACAAACTCCCTACCAATGTACTCAATATGGCGACTGTAAAGAAATGGCTCCCTGTTGCAGTTACCCCCCACTTTTTGCCTGATACTGATGCTGACTTGACTGAGAAGTGTGCTGGGACCCTGCTAACCAGGCCCCAGCACCAGTGTTCTTTCACCTAAAATGTACCATTGTTTCCACAATTGGCACAACCCTGGCACCTAGGTAAGTCCCTTGTAACTGGTACCTCTGGTACCAAGGGCCCTGATGCCAGGGAAGATCTCTAAGGGCTGCAGCATGTCTTATGCCACCCTAGGGACCCCTCACTCAGCACAGACACACTGCTTGCCAGCTTGTGTGTGCTGATGGGAGAAAATGACTAAGTCGACATGGCACTCCCCTCAGGGTGCCATGCCAACCTCCCACTGCCTGTGGCATAGGTAAGTCACCCCTCTAGTAGGCCTTACAGCCCTAAGGCAGAGTGCACTATACCACAGGTGAGGGCATATGTGCATGAGCACTATGCCCCTACAGTGTCTAAGCAAAACCTTAGACATTGTAAGTGCAGGGTAGCCATAAGAGTATATGGGCTGGGAGTTTGTCAAAAACGAACTCCACAGCTCCATAATGGCTACACTGAATACTGGGAAGTTTAGTATCAAACTTCTCAGAATAATAAACCCACACTGATGCCAGTGTTGGATTTATTAAAAAATGCACACAGAGGGCATCTTAGAGATACCCCCTGTATTTTACCCAATTGTTCAGTGCAGGACTGACTGGTCTGTGCCAGCCTGCTGCTGAGAGACGAGTGTCTGACCTCATGCGGTGAGAGCCTTTGTGCTCTCTGAGGACAGAAACAAAGCCTGCTCTGGGTGGAGGTGCTTCACACCTCCCCCCTGCAGGAACTGTAACACCTAGCAGTGAGCTTCAAAGGCTCAAGCTTCGTGTTACAATGCCCCAGGGCACTCCAGCTAGTGGAGATGCCCGCCCCCCTGGACCCAGCCCCCACTTTTGGCGCCAAGTCCAGGAGAGATAATGAGAAAAACAAGGAGGAGTCACTGGCCAGTCAGGACAGCCCCTAAGGTGTCCTGAGCTGAGGTGACTCTGACTTTTAGAAATCCTCCATCTTGCAGATGGAGGATTCCCCCAATAGGATTAGGGATGTGACCCCCTCCCCTTGGGAGGAGGCACAAAGAGGGTGTACTCACCCTCAGGGCTAGTAGCCATTGGCTACTAACCCCCCAGACCTAAACACGCCCTTAAATTTAGTATTTAAGGGCTCTCCCTGAACCTAGAAACTAGATTCCTGCGACAACAAGAAGAAGGACTGCCTAGCTGAAAACCCCTGCAGAGGAAGACCAGAAGACAACAACTGCCTTGGCTCCAGAAACTCACCGGCCTGTCTCCTGCCTTCCAAAGAACTCTGCTCCAGCGACGCCTTCCAAAGGGACCAGCGACCTCTGACTCCTCTGAGGACTGCCCTGCTTCGACGACGACAAGAAACTCCAGAGGACAGCGGACCTGCTCCAAAAAGACTGCAACTTTATCCAAAGGAGCAGCTTTAAAGAACCCTGCAATCTCCCCGCAAGAAGCGCGAGACTTGCAACACTGCACCCGGCGACCCCGACTCGGCTGGTGGAGAACCAACACCTCAGGGAGGACCCCCGGACTACTCTACGACTGAGTACCAAAACCTGTCCCCCCTGAGCCCCCACAGCGCCGCCTGCAGAGGGAATCCCGAGGCTTCCCCTGACCGCGACTCTCTGAAACCTAAGTCCCGACGCCTGGAAAAGACCCTGCACCCGCAGCCCCCAGGACCTGAAGGACCGGACTTTCACTGCAGAAGTGACCCCCAGGAGTCCCTCTCCCTTGCACAAGTGGAGGTTTCCCCGAGGAAGCCCCCCCTTGCCTGCCTGCAGCGCTGAAGAGATCCCTTGATCTCTCATTGACTTCCATTACGAACCCGACGCTTGTTCTAACACTGCACCCGGCCGCCCCCGCGCCGCTGAGGGAGAAATTTCTGTGTGGGCTTGTGTCCCCCCCCGGTGCCCTACAAAACCCCCCTGGTCTGCCCTCCGAAGACGCGGGTACTTACCTGCTGGCAGACTGGAACCGGGGCACCCCCTTCTCTCCATTGCAGCCTATGCGTTTTGGGCACCACTTTGAACTCTGCACCTGACCGACCCTGAGCTGCTGGTGTGGTAACTTTGGGGTTGCTCTGAACCCCCAACGGTGGGCTACCTTGGACCAAGAACTGAACCCTGTAAGTGTCTTACTTACCTGGTAAAACTAACAAAAACTTACCTCCCCCAGGAACTGTGAAAATTGCACTAAGTGTCCACTTTTGAAATAGCTATTTGTGAATAACTTGAAAAGTATACATGCAATTGAAATGATTCAAAGTTCCTAATGTACTTACCTGCAATACCTTTCAAACAAGATATTACATGTTAACTTTGAACCTGTGGTTCTTAAAATAAACTAAGAAAATATATTTTTCTATACAAAACCTATTGGCTGGATTTGTCTCTGAGTGTGTGTACCTCATTTATTGTCTATGTGTATGTACAACAAATGCTTAACACTACTCCTTGGATAAGCCTACTGCTCGACCACACTACCACAAAATAGAGCATTAGTATTATCTCTTTTTACCACTATTTTACCTCTAAGGGGAACCCTTGGACTCTGTGCATGCTATTCCTTACTTTGAAATAGCACATACAGAGCCAACTTCCTACAGCGACATTGCACTTACAGGGTCTAAGAAAGGACTTAGACACTGTAGGGCCATATTGCGCATGCAGCTATGCCCTCACCTGTGGTGTACTGCACCCTACCTTAGGGCTGTAAGGCCTGCTAGAGGGGTGACTTACCTATGCCACAGGCAGTGGTTTGTGGGCATGGCACCCAGAGAGTGATGCCATGTCGACCAACATTCTCCCCACCAACACACACAATCTGCAATGGCAGTGTGCATGTGTTTGGTGAGGGGTCCCTTAGGGTGGCACAATACATGCTGCAGCCCTTAGAGTTCCTCCCTGGCCACAGGGCCCTTGGTACCACTGGCATCTTTTACAAGGGACTTAGCTGTGTGCCAGAGTAGTGGCAATTGTGGAAACAATGGTACAGTTTAGTGAAAGAACAAGTGCTTGGGTCTGCTTAGCAGGTTCACAGCACACACTCCAGTCAAGTTGGCATTAGATATCAGGCAAAAAGTGTGGGGTAAACATGCCAAAAGGGGCACTTTCCTACAGGTGTGGCTTAGAGTTTTATTGGAAAGGTCTCAAGTATCACAAAACCCTGATCCACTGGAATGGTGCAAAACCCGAACCACTGGAATGCTGCCTCCAAAGAGTGGGTCTATGAAAGGCAGTGACGTTTGAAAACCACGGGGAAGGAGTACTCTCCTTTCTGTACTTACGGGTAAGGTCTTGCTACTGGAGACGTGCGGCGTACATTTGTAACAAATCGATTTGGTCGTATTTCACCCTGAATATTGAAACAAAGTGATCTCTGAAGCCATACTCTGCATACTGTTCTAAATTTAGGCTTTCGATACAGTTTACTGGTATTAGCAAAGAACTGCCCTGATGAAGTCGTCGGCATAACTATAATGCGGCGAAACGTGTTGGCTACATGATCTTTATGGAACTAAGAAGCACTTGACTTATACGATATATCGGTCATATTTTGGATGCCTTAGAATGAAAACTGAAGACAACTAATGAAAAGCTTTAAGGAACATTGGGACTACTGATATATATTACTTTGGAGTACTGATATTGGAGACTGAACCAAATTTGAAAAGGGAAGCTCTGAGGGACAATTGTGTTCAAACTGTATAGGATTCTGCATACACATATATTCTTGCTGTTGTGAATATTGGAAAGTATACCACTGAAAATTCCTCAGGTCTCCCCTCCAACCCACACACACACACCCCGAGAACATGCGAAGAATTGTAACAAATCAGTCTGGGGCCACGAAAATAGTCTGAGCACTTCTAGCCAAGATGATGAAATAACATTGCTAGGCCAGGAACAGTGAGCATCTATTAAAAGGATATTTTTGCTAAGATCATGAACACCTGTGCCAGGTAGTTAAAAGGTACTGACTAGGAATTACAAGCACCAGCAGATCAATAGGTCCAGTCTTGGGAAGCTGGTGCAATAGTTGCTCTTTAGTTTAAGTACCAGACAGAAAAATAAAAAGGAAAACTAGGATATATGCTTGCAATAAAAATATAAAATTAAAATGTATTAACCATAACATAAGCTTCTAATACATTACTGGTGCGTCGCAGAAGGCAGATCTACTTTGCAGCAGGACCAAAAACAGTTTTTGTTTTAATGCAAATCAAAAGAAATGAAAATGTCACTTACCCAGTGTACATCTGTTCGTGGCATCAGTCGCAGTAGATTCGCATGTTCTGCAATAGCTCGCCATCTGGTTTTGGGCCGGAGTGTTACAAGTTGTTTTTCTTCGAAGAAGTCTTTCGAGTCACGGGACCGAGTGACTCCTCCTTTTGTCTCCATTGCGCATGGGCGTCGACTCCATCTTCGATTGTTTTTCCCCGCAGAGGGTGAGGTAGGAGTTGAATTGTAGTAATAGTGCCCATGCAATGGAGTGACTAAGTATGCACCTATTTAAGGTTGAGATGATACATATATAAATAATTGAAGGTAACTTCCAAACTGCTACAGGCTCCCGGGGAGGCGGGTGGGCACATGCGAATCTACTGCGACTGATGCCACGAACAGATGTACACTGGGTAAGTGACATTTTCAGTTCGATGGCATCTGTCGCTGTAGATACGCATGTTCTGCAATAGACTAGTAAGCAGTTATTTCCCCAAAAGCGGTGGATCAGCCTGTAGGAGTGGAAGTAGTCTGAAATAATGTCCTTAATACAGCTTGACCTACTGTGGCTTGTTGTGCGGATAACACGTCTACACAGTAGTGCTTGGTGAATGTGTGAGGCGTAGACCATGTGGCTGCCTTACATATTTCTTGCATTGGGATGTTTCCTAGAAAGGCCATGGTAGCACCTTTCTTTCTGGTTGAGTGTGCCCTTGGTGTAATGGGCAGCTGTCGTTTAGCTTTAAGGTAGCAGATTTGGATGCATTTAACTATCCATCTGGCTATACCTTGTTTTGAAATTGGGTTCCCTGCATGAGGTTTTTGAAATGCAATAAAGAGTTGTTTAGTCTTTCTGATGTTCTTTGTTCTGTCAATGTAATACATTAATGCTCTTTTGACATCTAATGTATGTAGTGCCCTTTCAGCTACGGTATCTGGCTGTGGAAAGAACACTGGAAGTTCCACTGTTTGATTTAGATGGAACGGTGAAATAACCTTTGGCAAAAATTTAGGATTGGTCCTTAGGACGACTTTATTTTTGTGTAGTTGTATAAAAGGTTCCTGTATAGTAAACGCCTGAATCTCGCTTACTCTTCTCAGGGAAGTAATGGCGATGAGAAATGCCACCTTCCAGGTTAGGAACTGTATGTCGCAGGAGTGCATGGGTTCAAAAGGTGGACCCATAAGTCTAGTTAGGACAACATTTAGGTTCCATGAAGGAACAGGTAGTGTTCTTGGTGGTATAATTCTCCTAAGGCCCTCCATGAATGCTTTAATGACTGGTATTTTATATAGGGAAGTTGAATAGGTAGTCTGCAGGTATGCAGATATTGCTGCAAGGTGAATCTTAATGGAAGAGAAAGCTAGGTTAGATTTTTGTAAGTGAAGCAAGTAACCCACTACATGTTCTGGAGTTGTGTGTAATGGTTGTATTTGATTAATATGGCAGTAGCAAACAAACCTCTTCCATTTACTTGCATAGCAGTGCCTGGTGGATGGCCTTCTTGCTTGTTTTATGACTTCCATACATTCTTGGGTAAGTTGTAAGTGTCCGAATTCTAGGATTTCAGGAGCCAGATTGCTAGATTCAGCGATGCTGGATCTGGGTGTCTGATCTTTTGGTTGTGCTGTGTCAACAGATCTGGCCTGTTGGGCAATTTGATGCAGGGTACCACTGATAGGTCTAGCAGCGTTGTGTACCAGGGTTGCCTTGCCCAAGTTGGTGCTATCAATATGAGTTTGAGTTTGCTTTGACTGAGTTTGTTTACCAGGTAAGGAAGGAGAGGGAGAGGAGGAAAAGCGTAAGCAAATATCCCTGACCAGTTCATCCATAGGGCATTGCCTTGGGATTGTTTGTGTGGGTATCTGGATGCGAAGTTTTGGCATTTTGCGTTCTCCCTTGTCGCAAACAAGTCTATCTGAGGTGTTCCCCAGAGTTTGAAATAAGTGTTCAGTATTTGGGGGTGAATTTCCCATTCGTGGACCTGTTGGTGATCTCGAGAGAGATTGTCTGCGAGTTGATTTTGTATCCCTGGTATAAACTGTGCAATTAGGCGAATTTGGTTGTGAATTGCCCAATGCCAAATTTTTTGTGCTAGCAGGCTTAACTGCGTGGAGTGCGTCCCTCCCTGCTTGTTTAGATAATACATTGTTGTCATGTTGTCTGTCTTGACGAGAATGTATTTGTGAACTATTATTGGTTGGAAAGCTTTTAGTGCTTGAAAAACTGCTAGAAGTTCTAGGTGATTGATATGCAGTTTTGTTTGATGTACGTTCCATTGTCCTTGTATGCTGTGTTGATTGAGGTGTGCTCCCCACCCTGACATGGAAGCATCTGTTGTTATTACGTATTGTGGCACTGGGTCTTGGAAAGGCCGCCCCTTGTTTAAATTTATGTTGTTCCACCACAGAAGCGAGAGGTAAGTTTGGCGGTCTATTAACACCAGATCTAGAAGGTGACCCTGTGCTTGAGACCACTGTGATGCTAGGCATTGTTGTAAGGGCCTCATGTGCAGTCTTGCGTTTGGGACAATGGCTATGCATGATGACATCATGCCTAGGAGTTGTAATACCATCTTTGCCTGTATCTTTTGTGTTGGATACATGCGTTGTATGATGGTGTTGAAATTTTGAATTCTTTGTGGACTTGGAGTGGCTACTCCTTTTGATGTGTCTATTATGGCTCCCAGGTATTGTTGTACCTTGCGTGGCAGAATCTTGGATTTTGTGAAATTGACGGTGAACCCTAGTTTGAAGAGGGTTTGTATGATATGATTTGTGTGATTTGAGCACTCTATTAACGAATGGGCCTTGATTAGCCAGTCGTCTAGATATGGGAACACATGTATTTGCTGCCTTCTTATGTGTGCTGCGACCACTGCTAGACATTTGGTAAAGACTCTTGGTGCGGTTGTTAATCCGAAAGGCAGTACCTTGAATTGGTAATGTATTCCTTTGAATACAAACCTTAGGTATTTCCTGTGCGATGGGTGTATTGGTATATGGAAATAAGCATCCTTGAGGTCTAAAGTTGCCATGTAGTCGTGCAGTTTTAGCAATGGCAATACTTCTTGTAGTGTGACCATGTGGAAGTGGTCTGATTTGATGAAAGTGTTCACTACTCTGAGGTCTAGGATTGGTCTCAGCGTTTTGTCCTTCTTTGGTATCAGAAAGTACAGTGAGTAAACTCCTGTGTTTATTTGTGTGTTTGGCACTAATTCGATTGCATTCTTTTGCAATAGTGCCTGCACTTCTACAGGGAGTGCAGAATTATTAGGCAAATGAGTATTTTGACCACATCATCCTCTTTATGCATGTTGTCTTACTCCAAGCTGTATAGGCTCGAAAGCCTACTACCAATTAAGCATATTAGGTGATGTGCATCTCTGTAATGAGAAGGGGTGTGGTCTAATGACATCAACACCCTATATCAGGTGTGCATAATTATTAGGCAACTTCCTTTACTTTGGCAAAATGGGTCAAAAGAAGGACTTGACAGGCTCAGAAAAGTCAAAAATAGTGAGATATCTTGCAGAGGGATGCAACACTCTTAAAATTGCAAAGCTTCTGAAGCGTGATCATCGAACAGTCAAGCGTTTCATTCAAAATAGTCAACAGGGTCGCAAGAAGCGTGTGGAAAAACCAAGGCGCAAAATAACTGCCCATGAACTGAGAAAAGTCAAGCGTGCAGCTGCCACGATGCCACTTGCCACCAGTTTGCCCATATTTCAGAGCTGCAACATCACTGGAGTGCCCAAAAGCACAAGGTGTGCAATATTCAGAGACATGGCCAAGGTAAGAAAGGCTGAAAGACGACCACCACTGAACAAGACACACAAGCTGAAACGTCAAGACTGGGCCAAGAAATATCTCAAGACTGATTTTTCTAAGGTTTTATGGACTGATGAAATGAGTGAGTCTTGATGGGCCAGATGGATGGGCCTGTGGCTGGATTGGTAAAGGGCAGAGAGCTCCAGTCCGACTCAGACGCCAGCAAGGTGGAGGTGGAGTACTGGTTTGGGCTGGTATCATCAAAGATGAGCTTGTGGGGCCTTTTCAGGTTGAGGATGGAGTCAAGCTCAACTCCCAGTCCTACTGCCAGTTCCTGGAAGACACCTTCTTCAAGCAGTGGTACAGGAAGAAGTCTGCATCCTTCAAGAAAAACATGATTTTCATGCAGGACAATGCTCCATCACACGCGTCCAAGTACTCACAGCGTGGCTGGCAAGAAAGGGTATAAAAGAAGGAAATCTAATGACATGGCCTCCTTGTTCACCTGATCTGAACCCCATTGAGAACCTGTGGTCCATCATCAAATGTGAGATTTACAAGGAGGGAAAACAGTACACCTCTCTGAACAGTGTCTGGGAGGCTGTGGTTGCTGCTGCACGCAATGTTGATGGTGAACAGATCAAAACACTGACAGAATCCATGGATGGCAGGCTTTTGAGTGTCCTTGCAAAGAAAGGTGGCTATATTGGTCACTGATTTGTTTTTGTTTTGTTTTTGAATGTCAGAAATGTATATTTGTGAATGTTGAGATGTTATATTGGTTTCACTGGTAATAATAAATAATTGAAATGGGTATATATTTTTTTTTGTTAAGTTGCCTAATAATTATGCACAGTAATAGTCACCTGCACACACAGATATCCCCCTAACATAGCTAAAACTAAAAACAAACTAAAAACTACTTCCAAAAATATTCAGCTTTGATATTAATGAGTTTTTGGGTTCATTGAGAACATGGTTGTTGTTCAATAATAAAATTAATCCTCAAAAATACAACTTGCCTAATAATTCTGCACTCCCTGTATCTCCAGGAGATTGGAATGGTGTGTTGTCAAATTTTGTGCTTTTGGTGGTATGTTTGGAGGGAATTGTAGAAATTCTATGCAATAACCATGTTGGATAATTGCTAGAACCCAAGTGTCTGTAGTGATTTCCTCCCATGCTTTGTAATAATGACCTATTCTTCCCCCCACTGGTGTTGTGTGGAGGGGGTGAGTGACATGTGAGTCATTGTTTAGTAGTAGGGGTTTTGGGGCTTTGAAATCTCCCTCTATTTCTAGGGAATTGCCCTCCTCTATATTGTCCCCGAAAACCTCCTCTATACTGTCCCTGGTAAGTGGACGGTGTTGCTTGTGAGGTGCTGGCTTGTGTGCTTTGACCCCGAAACCCCCCTCGAAAGGGCGTTTTACGGAATGTGCTGTAATTCCCTCTGCTCTGCGGGGAGTAGAGTGCGCCCATGGCTTTGGCAGTGTCTGTATCTTTTTTGAGTTTCTCAATCGCTGTGTCCACTTCTGGACCGAACAGTTCTTTTTCATTAAAAGGCATATTGAGAACTGCTTGTTGAATCTCTGGTTTAAATCCAGACGTTCGGAGCCATGCATGCCTTCTGATAGTTACAGATGTATTAATTGTCCGTGCAGCTGTATCTGCAGCGTCCATGGAGGAACGTATCTGGTTGTTGGAGATGGTCTGTCCCTCCTCAACCAATTGTTTTGCCCTATTTTGGAAGTCTTTGGGCAGATGTTCAATGAGATGTTGCATCTCGTCCCAGTGGGCTCTGTCATAGCGCGCAAGTAGTGCCTGGGAGTTCGCGATGCGCCACTGGTTTGGAGCTTGTGCTGCGACTCTTACCAGCTGCATCGAACTTGCGGCTTTCTTTATCTGGGGGTGGTGCATCTCCAGATGTGTGAGAGTTGGCCCTTTTCCTAGCTGCTCCTACAACAACAGAGTCTGGTGGCAGCTGTGTTGTGATGAAAACCGGGTCCGTAGGAGGCGGCTTATACTTTTTGTCCACCCTTGGTGTGATTGCCCTACTTTTGACCGGGTCCTTAAATATGTCTTTTGCGTGCCGGAGCATACCAGGGAGCATAGGCAGGCTTTGGTAGGAGCTGTGGGTGGAGGAGAGAGTGTTGAACAAGAAATCATCCTCGACCTGTTCTGAGTGGAGGCTTACGTTGTGAAATTGTGCTGCTCTAGCCACCACCTGAGAGTACGCGGTGCTGTCTTCTGGTGGAGATGGTTTTGTAGGGTATGCCTCTGGGCTGTTATCTGACACTGGGGCGTCGTATAGGTCCCATGCGTCCTGATCTTGGTCACCCTGGCTCATGGTGGTGTGAGCTGGGGAGTGTGATGGCGTTTGTGCTGGTGAAACGTTAATCACGGGCGGAGGAGAGGGTGGTGGTGTAACTCTTTTCACCACTTTTGGTTGTGGTGCTTGTTCCGTCTGGAACTCCAACCTTCTCTTTCTCCTAATGGGGGGAAGGGTGCTTATTTTTCCTGTTCCCTGCTGAATGAAGATACGCTTTTGCGTATGGTCCACATCAGTTGCTTGTAGCTCTTCCTCAAACCTATGCTTTTGCATTTGGGAGGTTAGCGAGTGCTCTTCTGTATAAGAGCCTGAAGCTGGGTCGCTTGCAGTTTGTTTCGGCATCGAAACTTTGTCTGCGTGTTTTTTCGGCTCCGAGGTGACTTTTTTCCTTTTCGGGGCCGAAACCTCTCGGCGTCGATCTGTTTCGGTGCCGCTGTCTCGGCGTCGAGACGTGTCCACACCGGCATCTCGGTGTCGAGGCTTGTCTCCAGCACTTTCTCGGTCCCGAGAAGGCTGCGTGCCGGTGTCTCGACCGGAGTCGGACGATCTCGGCACTGTTTGGGCCTTTTTCGGTGCCGACGGTCGGTCACCGAATTTATGGGTCGAGCCATGGCCTGGTGGCAGTGGCGTCCCCTGGGCCTTGTAAATGTTTCTTTGTGTGGTTTTCGACGTCTTACTCACGGTTTGTGTATCGTCGAATCCTTCGGAGTCTGAGTCTTGGATCGAGAAGGTACCTTCCTCTTCTTGTTCCTCGAACTCCCGTTGGGCTGTCGGTGCGGACGCCATTTGAAGTCTTCTGGCTCGACGGTCTCGGAGTGTTTTTCGGGACCGGAACGCACGACAGGCCTCGCAGGTGTCTTCGCTGTGCTCAGGTGACAGGCACAGGTTGCAGACCAAGTGTTGGTCTGTGTAGGGGTATTTATTGTGGCATTTGGGGCAGAAACGGAACGGGGTCCGTTCCATCGGCGTTCTTCAGCACGCGGTCGGGCCGACCCGGCCCCCGACGGAGGATCGAAAAACTACCCCGAAGGGCACCGGAGCTCTTCGATCTTCGATGCGGTGTGGAATCTAAGTACGCCGATCCCGAACGCAACAATACCGACGAAAATCTTCCGAAATTAACTATTTTTTCCGTTCCGAAACTCGGAGCGACAGGAACACGTCCGAACCCGATGGCGGAAAAAAAACAATCGAAGATGGAGTCGACGCCCATGCGCAATGGAGACAAAAGGAGGAGTCACTCGGTCCCGTGACTCGAAAGACTTCTTCGAAGAAAAACAACTTGTAACACTCCGGCCCAACACCAGATGGCGAGCTATTGCAGAACATGCGTATCTACAGCGACAGATGCCATCGAACATATGATTATTATTGGCACAAGAAACAATATAATTGCCACTGAATAACTGTGGCCTCACAACATTTAAACAGACAAGAACTAAATAAAACAAAAAAGGGCATAGAATTGAAGGAAAAATAAAACACTGGCAAAGTTACGTTTTGGCCTAGCAGCTCTGGTGTACACTTCTTTTCAAGTGGATGGGTGCAATGCCATCACTCAGGGTAATTGAGCCAAAGGCTGGAGTGAGCCAATCTACTGCCCCATGCGCTAAGCTGTTGTGGGCAGAAGCAAAATGTGAGCAGGTGAACAGATCAATGGATGAAGGGATTTTAGATTACGAGGCAAAAAAAAAACGGTCTCTAAGCCAGACAAAAAACTAAATGGGTAAGAGATAGACTTGATATGCAAACAATTACACATCAAAGAAAAAGAAAAGCATGATTGACAACACCCGCTTATAAATCTACAAAACCTGCATTAGGAAGGTAAAAAGGATATACTCCTAAAACAGAATCTTCAAGAACAAATGCAGCAATGGGGGACTCATACAATCCCTCTCAGAATTTGTGTCACCACAAACGCTTCATCAAGATTCAAACAACTCCATAGCAGAATACGTTTTGTTCAATGTCTTCGCGCTGAAAACTCAGCTTGCCAACAAGAGATCAAACTCCCAGCTGTCTAAAGACCCAAAAAAAATAAAGATACTAGGTAAACAGCAGACAGCTGATGTTTCCTTCACACAACTCAGCCACTGAATCTGAAGAACATGTCAAAGCGAGTAAAACAGGAGATTCCAATTCAGAGTCCTGCACTCCACAAACCTTTAAGAATACCCTATCTACGACTGTTGCTATATACATGCAATTAAAATAGTATACAGAGGCAATGTTAACTTTATCATTACAATACTAACTGCTTGACTAAGATTCCAGACATAGGGAAATAAAATACAGAAATAAACAAACACTTTGAATCCTGATAAAAGTACTCCGACAAAGGTATGATCACTACAAATGGATATGCTTGCCATGCAGGGAAAGCAATATTCCTCACATATGCGAACCAGAGTCTCAGCCTTTGCAACCATTTATTTACTACACAGTTTCACCCAAACTTATAAGGAAGGCTTCAAGTTTTCCGTTCTTACTGGGGGTTTTTGTGTTTTTTTTTTATTTATTTTTTACAAATAAATACAGACAGAAAACAGTTCAGCTTCTTTTAAATGATTCAGTGCTGTCTCGTGATTTACAGGGTAACAGCCGAGTAGACAGACGGCATAGGGGGTTTAAAAAAAAAAAAAAAAAACAGGACGAAATAAAAGCATGCGTCAACTTTTGTTTGTAGGATAATGCTAATATTTAGCTCTGGATGCACTGTAAAAATGTTATATTTGACTGCTAAATTTGCAAATTCGCCAGGAGTCAAAGTATGAGTATGTTAATCAGTTAAATAAATATGGAAATGTACAACTTAATTTGTTCAAAAAACTAAATAATTTTGGATAACTCCTACAGGGAAAGCATCCTTTTTTACATGGTTAGCCCCCACTTTTTTGCCGTGTTTCTGATGTGGCTTTGACTGTTAGTGCACTGGGTCCCTGATAATCAGGTTCACAGTTCCAAGATCTTTCCTCAAAACTGCAAGTTGCTTTGCACAATTGGCAAACTCTTTAGCTACCTCTGTATGTCCCTAGTAAATGGTGTCCCTGGTACCTAGGGCACAAAATGAAAGTCTCCGAGGGCTACAGCACCAACTGTGCGACCCTCAGGGACCCCTCACCTGACCCACACTGTGCTGCCATTGCATGCTGCGTGTGTTGGTGCAGGCTAAATTGAAAACATGATCTGTCACACACCACCGTGTGACAGGTCCCCTATCACTACATATGCTAGGTGTCAGAACCCCAGGGTGCATCAAGGCACATGAGGGCATATATGCATGAGCGGATATGCCCCTGCTATGTCTGTCGATTCTGAGACATAGTAAGTAAAGCTATTTTAAATGCTGAATGTAAGGAAATGCCTCCTTGGCATGGTTGCCCCCTGACTTTTTGCCTTTGCTGATGCTATGTTTACAATTGAAAGTGTGCTGAGGCCTGCTAACCAGGCCCCAGCACCAGTGTTCTTTCCCTAACCTGTACTTTTGTATCCACAATTGGCAGACCCTGGCATCCAGATAAGTCCCTTGTAACTGGTACTTCTAGTACCAAGGGCCCTGATGCCAAGGAAGGTCTCTAAGGGCTGCAGCATGTCTTATGCCACCCTGGAGACCTCTCACCCAGCACAGACACACTGCTTGCCAGCTTGTGTGTGCTAGTGAGGACAAAACGAGTAAGTCGACATGGCACTCCCCTCAGGGTGCCATGCCAGCCTCTCACTGCCTATGCAGTATAGGTAAGACACCCCTCTAGCAGGCCTTACAGCCCTAAGGCAGGGTGCACTATACCATAGGTGAGGGTACCAGTGCATGAGCATGGTACCCCTACAGTGTCTAAATAAAACCTTAGACATTGTAAGTGCAGGGTAGCCATAAGAGTATATCGTCTGGGAGTCTGTCAAACACGAACTCCACAGCACCATAATGGTTACACTGAAAACTGGGAAGTTTGGTATCAAACTTCTCAGCACAATAAATGCACACTGATGCCAGTGTACATTTTATTGTAAAATACACCACAGAGGGCACCTTAGAGGTGCCCCCTGAAACTTAACCGACTATCTGTGTAGGCTGACTAGTTTTAGCAGCCTGCCACAAACCGAGACATGTTGCTGGCCCCATGGGGAGAGTGCCTTTGTCACTCTAAGGCCAGTAACAAAGCCTGCACTGGGTGGAGATGCTAACACCTCTCCCAGGCAGGAATTGTCACACCTGGCGGTGAGCCTCAAAGGCTCACCTCCTTTGTGCCAACCCAGCAGGACACTCCAGCTAGTGGAGTTGCCCGCCCCCTCCGGCCAGGCCCCACTTTTGGCGGCAAGGCCGGAGAAAATAATGAGAATAACAAGGAGGAGTCACTGGCCAGTCAGGACAGCCCCTAAGGTGTCCTGAGCTGAGGTGACTCTAACTTTTAGAAATCCTCCATCTTGCAGATGGAGGATTCCCCCAATAGGGTTAGGATTGTGACCCCCTCCCCTTGGGAGGAGGCACAAAGAGGGTGTACCCACCCTCAGGGCTAGTAGCCATTGGCTACTAACCCCCCAGACCTAAACACGCCCTTAAATTTAGTATTTAAGGGCTACCCTGAACCCTAGAAAATTAGATTCCTGCAACTACAAGAAGAAGGACTGCCCAGCTGAAAACCCCTGCAGCGGAAGACCAGAAGACGACAACTGCCTTGGCTCCAGAAACTCACCGGCCTGTCTCCTGCCTTCCAAAGATCCTGCTCCAGCGACGCCTTCCAAAGGGACCAGCGACCTCGACATCCTCTGAGGACTGCCCCTGCTTCGAAAAGACAAGAAACTCCCGAGGACAGCGGACCTGCTCCAAGAAAAGCTGCAACTTTGTTTCCAGCAGCTTTAAAGAACCCTGCAAGCTCCCCGCAAGAAGCGTGAGACTTGCCACACTGCACCCAGCGACCCCGACTCGGCTGGTGGCGATCCAACACCTCAGGAGGGACCCCAGGACTACTCTGATACTGTGAGTACCAAAACCTGTCCCCCCTGAGCCCCCACAGCGCCGCCTGCAGAGGGAATCCCGAGGCTTCCCCTGACCGCGACTCTTTGAACCTAAAGTCCCGACGCCTGGGAGAGACCCTGCACCCGCAGCCCCCAGGACCTGAAGGACCGGACTTTCACTGGAGAAGTGACCCCCAGGAGTCCCTCTCCCTTGCCCAAGTGGAGGTTTCCCCGAGGAACCCCCCCCTTGCCTGCCTGCAGCGCTGAAGAGATCCCGAGATCTCTCATAGACTAACATCGCGAACCCGACGCCTGTTTCGACACTGCACCCGGCCGCCCCCGCGCTGCTGAGGGTGAAATTTCTGTGTGGACTTGTGTCCCCCCCGGTGCCCTACAAAACCCCCCTGGTCTGCCCTCCGAAGACGCGGGTACTTACCTGCAAGCAGACCGGAACCGGGGCACCCCCTTCTCTCCATTCTAGCCTATGTGTTTTGGGCACCACTTTGAACTCTGCACCTGACCGGCCCTGAGCTGCTGGTGTGGTGACTTTGGGGTTGCTCTGAACCCCCAACGGTGGGCTACCTTGGACCAAGAACTAAGCCCTGTAAGTGTCTTACTTACCTGGTTAACCTAACAAATACTTACCTCCCCTAGGAACTGTGAAAATTGCACTAAGTGTCTACTTTTAAAACAGCTATTTGTGAATAACTTGAAAAGTATACATGCAATTTTGATGATTTGAAGTTCCTAAAGTACTTACCTGCAATACCTTTCGAATGAGATATTACATGTAGAATTTGAACCTGTGGTTCTTAAAATAAACTAAGAAAAGATATTTTTCTATAACAAAACCTATTGGCTGGATTTGTCTCTGAGTGTGTGTACCTCATTTATTGTCTAGGTGTATGTACAACAAATGCTTAACACTACTCCTTGGATAAGCCTACTGCTCGACCACACTACCACAAAATAGAGCATTAGTATTATCTATTTTTACCACTATTTTACCTCTAAGGGGAACCCTTGGACTCTGTGCATGCTATTCCTTACTTTGAAATAGCACATACAGAGCCAACTTCCTACACTGAACATTGGTCATTGCGAGTTCCCCAGCTACATGACGGCGTCTCTGAAACCGGAGATGATGGGTATCAAACTTCTCAGAATAATAAACTCACTGACCCCAATGATGGATTTATGAATAAATATACACAGAGGGCACTTCGAGGCACCCCCTGAAAACAGACCAGCTACTGAGTGTGCTGACTGATTGGTCCTGACCAGTTTAGCCACCACAGATGTGTTTCTGGCCCCCCAAGGTGAGAGCCAGCACTCTCCAGGGTCTGAGACAAAAGCCTGCTCTGGGAAGATGTGTGATCACCTCTCTCGGGCAGGATGGACATTCCATGGTGGGGAGCTTCAAAGGTCTTGTTGCTTTTGTAATGTGGCCCAGGACTCTCCAGATGGTGGAGATGACCAACCCCCCTACCCTGACCCAATTTTTGGCAGAAGCATTGGCAGGAAAATTTGTTAAATTAGGAGGAGTGCCCACTTCATGCCAGTACAACCCCTAAGGTGGACGAGCTGACTTGGACACTGCTCTTTAAATTCCTCCATCTTATTTGGAAGGAATTAGGCCACTAGGGTTAGGGTTATGCCCAATTACCAGCGAAAGTGGGCATAAGAAGGGTGTAGTCACCCTAAAGATGGTTAACCCATTGACTACGACCTGGCACTCCATTTACCGCCCCAAAACTGAGTATTTAGGCAGCACTCAAACTCAGATTTGACAATCTAAGAAGACCCAGACAGAGAAGAGTTGCATTCGTAGAAGAGGAAAAAAAAAAAAGCAGCAGCTGACCTGGATCCAGCCCCTTCAGACCACCTGCTGACCTCAAAGGATCCTGCACAAGAAGCCAACTCGTCCAGTCTTCAATAAAGACTCAAGTCTCCTGTGGGCACTGGACTTGTCCTGCAACCAAAAACTCCAAAGAAAAGATTCTGCAGTTGCTAGAACCCTGGATACCTACACCAGAGGTGCCCACTGCACCAGACATCTAGGACCCAAGGAGAAGCCAACCAATGGTGCCAATGCAGGTCCCCAGCTGCCCAGAGACCGAGTCCAGTGTGCTCTAACCAAGCTTGGACTATCCCAAGACGCCTGCAGCCTCTTCATGCAGGCCTCCTTTCCCACAGGCTTGTGGAGAGAGAAAACCCAACAGTACAAGCAACCAATGCACCTGTGACCCCTGGCCCCAGCTGAGGTGGGTCACCGATGCCAACGACAACCCCCGGCTCCTAAGAGCTCAAGTCCACCCAGGGTCTACCCCTGCTGCACTCCCTCATGCCTGCACCCTCAAAACATATGACCCCCGTCCACAAGTGTTCCTGGACATGAAACCAGACGCCTAAAGACACCCCTGCATCTGTCGCCCCTACAAAGAGGAGAAGAGGACCAAAGGTGCACCTACATCCCTGAGCACCCCAGGACTACTACCTACCTGCTTCTTGTCCTTGACTGGCTTCGTAGCCAGAGTCTGCAGCCTGTCTTCATGAGGACCAAACTCCCAAAGAAACCATTGGGCACCAGAGGCCTTACTGCACCTCTACACTTGGCAGCCCAGTGCCACCCGGTGTGACCTGTTGGTGTGGTTCTGATCAGTGCCCAGTATTTACCTTAACTCCCTGAGATCGTTGTTAACCCTATGTTTGCTGAACATTGTTTTCCCCCTCAGCATAACACTGAGCGAACTCTGAAAATTGAACTTCCTATTTTTGAAACTGCAAAGTATCTATGCTTAAAAGTCTACTTACCCTTACTTGCTTTTGAATCATATATAAAAAGAATTGTTATTTTTCTAAGTGTCATTTATTGCTTCTGTGTGTACAACAAATGCTTAGTTCTACCTCCTGATAGGCCTAATTGCTCACCCACACTACCACAAAATAGATCATAAGTCCCATCTACTTTTGCCTCTGCAATACCAATTGGGGATCCACTGGACTCGCTGCACAGGATACTTCATTTTAGTGCACTATATAGAGTCAGCTTCCTACAAATACCAAAAAGTATCGCAAAAAATGAGCAAATCGAAACAGATGTGTTAAAAATAAAAAAAAGACCATAAAAACAGGACCTCTAGTAGAACGCATCTTAACGGAGGTGAAGACAGCAGATACTATCCTGCACTTTAAACATAACTCTGTTACTATTTTGGGGCTTTTTGAACTCAAAATGCAACTCGGCTGAACACACCCAAAAGCTTACCATGGGTTGCACTAGCCACCCCTACCTCTTTTCTGATGTCATATGACAAACCTGCCTCTCTTTTTATCCCATAAATGTAAATATAACAGATTGGACCATGGACACAATATGTTCTTAAAACAATATGTCTGCAAACTGGTGGCGAAGGTTTCTTGAAGCATTACTTTAAGATTGTAGGAAAGTACCATCTTTCTTGGCATGTTACCCCCAATTTCTTCCTGTTTGGCAGTGTGCTTTCCCTGTCACTGGGATACTCCTAGCCAGGACCCCAGTGCTATGAGTTTGTGGCCTATATGTGTTGTCAGTATGCTTGACTGTGTCACTGAAGTTCTGCTAACCAGAACTCCAGTGCTTATGCTCTCTCTAATTACCAAATTTGTCACTATAGTTTAGTGACTCAATTTTTCCAATTTTGATTGGCACACTGGAATCCCCCTTATAAGTCCCTAGTATATGGTACCTACGTACCTAAAAATTTGGGGTTCCAGGAGATTCTTGTGGGCTGCAGCATTTCTTTTGACACCCATAATGAGCTCATACAAACCTTTCATCAGGACTGCCACTGCAGACTGAGTGAAATAGTACACACACTATTTCACAGTCATTTTTCACTGCACTAAGTAACTTATATGTCTAACCTTCATTTACTGAAGGCTAGGTGCAAAGTTACTGTGTGTGAAGGCACCAATGCACTAGCAAAGGTGCCCCCACGTCGCCCAGGGCCAATTCCCCGGACTTCGTGAGTGGGGGGATACCATTATAAGCGTGCACAACATGTATGTCAATACATATATGAAGCTTCAAAATGGTAACTCCGAATATGACCATGTGAGGTGTCTAAGATCATGAAATTGACCCCCCCCCCCAATCGAAATTTGGTATGGGGGGGCAATCCCATGCACCCTGGGGTCTCCACCATGGACCCCCAGGACTGCCAAACCAGCTCTCTGAGGTTTCCACTGCAGCCCCAGCTGCTGCCACCTCACAGACCGGTTTCTGCCCTCCTGGGGATTGAGCAGCTCAATCCCAAGAAAGCAGAACAATGCACTTCCTTTGGGAGAGGGGTGTTACACCCTCTCCCATTGGAAATAGGTGTTACAGGCATGGGAGGGGTATCCTCCCAGAGCCTCTGGAAATGCTTTGAAGGGCACAAACTGTGCCCTCCTTGCATAATCCAGTCTACACAAGTTCAGGGACCCCAGTCCCTGCTCTGGTGCAAACCTGGACAAAGGAAAGGGGGAGGGGGGTGACCACTCCTGTGTCCATCACCACCACAGGGGTGGTGCCCAGAGCTCCTCCAGAGTGTCCCTGGCGTTAGCCATCTTGGATTCAAAGGTGTGGGGACCCTCTGGAGACCTCCGAGTGGCCAGGTGACATCAGAGACCACTCCTCCTGGGTAGGTAGCCAATCCCCCTCTCAGGGCTATTTACGGTCTCTCCTCTGAGTGTTGTTCCTCAGATTCGGTTTTCAAAATTTCTCCAGACCTCCTCTGCATCCTCTGCTTAAGCTTCTGACCATTGGATCAACCGCAGACTTCTCCAGAACCGCTGTAACTGCAACAAAGTATCCAGGATGACTCCTGTGACCTGCAACTTCAGCTCCAGCCAGTATTTACAACACTTAACCAAGGTGTGCACACTCTGAAGACTGACTGACTTCAGCCTGCACTAGAAGAATCAAAGGAATCTCCCGTGGAGTGACAAGCACTTCCTTGCTTCAGCAGGCACCCTTCTGCGACGACAACCGGGACTCTGGGACTCCCCTCCCGACGATGAGCGTGCTCCCTGCAACACAGGTGGTGGACCGAAGTGACCCAGACTGTCCAAAGGTCGAGCTGTCCAAATTTGGTGGAGGTAAGAGCTTGCCTCCCAGTCGTCTGCAGCACCTTAGGCTTCTGTGCACTTCTTCCAAGAATCCTTCGAGCACAGCATAGCCCAGGTCCCCAGCACTCCATCCTGTGACGCACAGCTCCCCGAGTTGTTCTCCGGCAGAGTGGGACCCTCCAGTGTAGTGCTGCAATGACTGCACTTTGCATCTTCTTTGTCCCAGTGTTCCAGGACTCCAGTGGGTGCTGCCTGGTCTTCTGAGGGCTCTGAAGTTCTGAGAGCCCCCTCTGTCTCCTCAGTCCAAGTTGAGACTCCCAGATCCCTCCTGGGTCCAGGCAGCTCATCTTTGATGAAAACCACGTAGTTGCTTGAACCAAGGCTTGTTGGCGGAATCCAGCGACACAAACAGCCTGCATCCAGCAACTCGACGTGGGACATCTCTTGCACAAAGCAGGAACCCGCAGGTATCTTCATTGGTGCCTTTCTGTACTTTTCTTCTAACCGGAGAATCCACTTTTGCACCTTCTTCCAGGTTGGCAGGGGCTTATGTTTTTCCTGGACTCTTCTTTGACTTCCTCTCTCCACAGGTCTTCAGGTCCAGGAATCCATTGTTTGTTGCTAGTAGTCTTACTTGGTTCTTGCATAATTCTTTATCACAACTTGTAGTGTGTTCTGAGGAAACTTGCTGTACTTTACTCCTGCTTTCCTGGGCTCTGGGGTGGGGTACTTTACTTACCTTTGGTGTTTTCCTACACTCCCAGTGCCCCTCTACACACTACACTTGCCTAGGGGGGAATTCGACATTCGCATTCCACTATTTTAGTATATGGTTTGTGTTTCCTCTAGGCCCATTGCAATCTATTGTATTTTCTACTGTTTGCACTATTCTATGACTGCTTACGTACCTGATTTTGGTTACTAGTGTATATATTGGGTATAGTATATGTCACTAAAACAAAGTACCTTTATTTTTGCAAACACGGAGTTTTGTCTTTTATTGTGTAACTATAGTGGTATTGTGGGAACTTTGCACGTCTCCTAGTTCAGCCTTGGCTAATCTGCTACAGCTACAAGCTGCTAGAACACTGCCTACATTTCACTTATAAGGGATAACTGGACCTGGTATAAAATGTAAGTACTTTAGGTACCCACTACGAACCAGGCCAGCCTCTTACAAAGATACAAAGGGATTTCGGGAACATTACATTGGCAAACAGAGATAAGACAAGACGGACAGGTTTGTCTCATCACATGAGAAAAAAATTAAACATGGGCAAGGGTAGACTGGAGGACATTCTCAACATAAGTGAGACATCAGTTGTAACCACAGTTCGTCTAGGAAAACCCCAGTAAAACATTTTTTTTTAAGGCGTAGAGCTTGGTTTCCAGGCTCAATCCGATTAGAGTGGTTCAATCGCAGGAGGGGAAGATGCCATTTAACAAGCAGCTGCAAAAATGCTTTGCAGATACCCGCCACTTTATTATTTCACAGGTTTCATGCAAATTATTTATTCATACTCACGTTTCTGGGACAGCAGAGAGGGGATCCGGTGAGGCTGCTGCTGGAAGAGCATCTGTGGCTTAGCTCCCAGAATTCCTTGCTTTGGCCCCAAGGAAGCCATGTGCAAGAGTGATGGCGTAGGGGACTTCAGCAGGGGCTAGAATTGAACAAAAATGAAGTGTTACGCCACCTGACAAGCTCTTTTGGTCTCTTCAGTTATGTGCATTGTTCTGACAAGTGAACATTTATAAATCATGGTTATCCATTTGCAAAGTGCATCAAGTTCAAATAATTAAGCCAGGTAACAAAACTAAGACAGAAAAAATGTCTGGTTCATAGACTACCAACATGTTGGTCGCAATGTAGAGCATTTGATTAAACAGCACATAAGCATGTGGAGTCATGGTTCACAAAGGATTTAAAGAACTAGACAAAGACAATTTTTAAGGTAAGAATCAGCTGCTATGCACAAATTAAAGAGGTATCCCCAAAGGCCCAATGAACTAGTGCAGCGTACAAGGATCCTAAACAAATATGTCAACTCCAGGCGAGAAAGTGAATAAGTGTAGTGCTAAAACAGATAGGTGTGGCAAGAAAGAGACAGATAGGGGCGCCTAAACACAAAAGATAATGAACCAGAATAACGAGCTTGCACACATAAAAAGTGCCATAAAACAGACTGGCTCAAACCCAAACTGGTTCTTTGCAAAAGAAATTAAAACATGTTATGTATCCCAAATGCCACTAGGAGCTGATAAAGAAGAGTTGGGGTTAGTAAATAAGCTTGCACAATGAATTCCTACATTAAGTCTGCTAGAAACGGTAGCACAAAATGTTGACGAGTACACAAACATGTTTTTACAACCTTGTTCAGTGGCCCAAGCTACTCCAATTCACCTATGTTTCAGACTGCTACAGCAAGTCAGAGCACTCAAAGCGTTATATGATGATGAATTCACCAAGACAAACAAAGACCTGCAATACACTACAATTATGAGAGGCTCAAACAAACTGCACATCTGAGCACCCAACCTCAAATAGTCACTGTTCTAAGTAGCAACAAAAAGACTTCAAAAGCAAGGCTCGCACTGACTTAGAAAAATAGCTGGGGCCGCTGCAAAGAGTCTGTGCGCACCATTAACTTCCGGAAAATTGAAGTGAAGAACGCAGTAGTAAAGAAAGTCTGGCACAAGGTAGTTATACTAGAAGACCTATTGAGTTGCTGACCCATGTAAGATGTTGGTGCTCATAGGTAACTCATAATAATAACGCCCAGTCCAGAATTACATGACTAGGCGTAACTGCAGATGTGCGCTGATGTGCTGCATAAAATTTCATCAACCATAATGTTTCAACGTGTGTGCCCTGATTCCAATTTAGTTCCAGGCTGCTCTGGATCTTGTCTGGTTCCCTTTGGCCCTTCACCCGTTTCAAGATCTGTAATACGTCCCTTTGATTTTTCTTGTCCTTTTAGAAGGGGAGCACTGCTTACTAGTATTTTGTGTTTTCCCCCAATCTGAAATGACTTCTAAGCCAAAAAAATTGTGTTTCTGAAGACATCAATAAACACACATTTCCCTTTGGCCTCTCTGGAAGTGCACACTGCTGCCGTTCCCTTTTATATTCCTGTGGACTCAGCTCAATGTATACAGTGCTCCTACATATCCGAGAACATTCAGGTGGTAAGCACTTTTACCCATAGCCCACTTTTATACCCCACGGTCTCTTCTTGCATGCAGTTCTACCTATAGTCCACTTACACTTCCTTGAAGTTACCTGGAGGTGTACAGTAGTGCCATTCATCACTGCTTATTCCACTGGACATCAGCAGGTTCCAAGTGCTGATAAGCATATCAATTTACTTGCCTGGGGATCATGGAAATGCACATTAACGCACTGCACTCTTAGGCCTTTAGGCCTACTTGCAAGTTTGCACTTTTTTTTATTTTTATTTAACGGGAATTCTTAGCAAGCCAGAACAGATGCTAAGCATCCAGATTTGCTCTCATGGTCTCTTATCGGGTATGTGGCCAGGTTTGGGGTTGGTTTTATCGTACAAAGTTGTACTGTTTTTATTCCCCTCGTCTCACTAGTAGGTGTGACCACAGTTTTGGATTGCCTGCTTTGAATAATCCTCTAGGGGATGAAAGATCAGGGATGTATAACATGTTAAAATCTACCAAGCAAGAAAATGTTAGTTGAATGAGGTGTCACCTATAGCTGGGCTTCTTCACCTTTTATGACTTTCCAACCATAAGCAGCCATTGAAAGGGTGTAGGACACTGGGTGTAAGGATAGATGTTCCAGAAAGCTGATTCATTCTCAACACCGTGGTTACCTCCGAGCCAAATCAGAGTGCTAGTGTGTCAGTAAATCTGTGGGATATAAAATCACACTGAACATAATTTGGTCCCAACGCCTGCCCCAATTAAGAATCACTGGGGCAAGCACTTCACGTTTGTGAAATATCTGATAATCAAAAGGTGATGAACTCTCTACAGCTACTCAGGTCTTTATAAGGATAAACGTAAAACCAGCCATTTGGGGGAATTCTAGTCCTAGTATCCCTGCTGTGAACGCTTTTAGCATCAATGCCATTCCCGCAGCACGGGATGGAAACCGGCCATTGCACATGGAGGCACCATTTACGCTGGTGTGAGCAGGAGGAGCAAGATCTTCCCAGCATTTATAACGCCGTCATTCCTGCAGCGTGGGGCGCACCAGGGCCAAAGTGGGCCCATTCACACCCGTCGAAGCGCCCCCTCTTTTGTTTGCCTATCCACTGCTTACCACATCTGCACCAATAAGTGACAGCCTTACTTTTTAAGAATTGTTAATTGATCCCAAAGATTCTTAGTGGCCATCTTTCATTTTTAAGCTACAGGGTTATTTTTATCCCCTCAACTGCTCGGTTGTTGTGGCTGCATTTTAAGCAGGTATGGCAAAAGCCATAGCCGCCAAGCAGATCTCAACTACTTCCCGGGTTGGGAACTCAGTTGATTTTAATGGACTGCATTTCTCAGTTAATAACAACAACAAAACATCTCCCCGCTATGTCCCGAATTTGCAAGCTAAAGACAATACCCTAGACTTGCTGCCCCAAGCCATTCCCTACAGTGATTCTCACTAACATGCGCATTCTAGCTGCGGATTGTAATGCAAGTTGGGAGTAACTCCATAACAAAGTTGCACAGTCTGGGGAAACTATGGGTTGATGTGGGGATGTTTTTCAGTGACATTAAGATGGTTCACAGGGTGTCCGGAGTGTGGAGGAGCCCTAAAACACACAGGATGTTTGTATAGTTCTGAATTTTAGATCCACTTGAACTACCGAATATATTCTTCCTCGACTCAGGGCCCACAATCTTGGTCTATCAGGATCCAGATGGTACCATTAGGTTTCTTTTATAAACCTGGAAATCTGCAGTCTACAGACATGAGTAAAGGTAATCATACTGCCCTTTGGGGATTCGGCCAGTTTAACTGCTCTACCCGCACTAGGTTATTGGTCCTTGCCCAGGGTCTGACTTAGAATAATGGCAGCATGTGTACCTCCAGCTAGGCCCCTTGATTCTAGCCAACTAGTTTGATGGCTTCCTCCACTGTTGTAAGGAAATGCCTCCTTGGCATGGTTGCCCCCTGACTTTTTGCCTTTGCTGATGCTATGTTTACAATTGAAAGTGTGCTGAGGCCTGCTAACCAGGCCCCAGCACCAGTGTTCTTTCCCTAACCTGTACTTTTGTATCCACAATTGGCAGACCCTGGCATCCAGATAAGTCCCTTGTAACTGGTACTTCTAGTACCAAGGGCCCTGATGCCAAGGAAGGTCTCTAAGGGCTGCAGCATGTCTTATGCCACCCTGGAGACCTCTCACTCAGCACAGACACACTGCTTACCAGCTTGTGCGTGCTAGTGAGGACAAAACGAGTAAGTCGACATGGCACTCCCCTCAGGGTGCCATGCCAGCCTCTCACTGCCTATGCAGTATAGGTAAGACACCCCTCTAGCAGGCCTTACAGCCCTAAGGCAGGGTGCACTATACCATAGGTGAGGGTACCAGTGCATGAGCATGGTACCCCTACAGTGTCTAAACAAAACCTTAGACATTGTAAGTGCAGGGTAGCCATAAGAGTATATGGTCTGGGAGTCTGTCAAACACGAACTCCACAGCACCATAATGGCTACACTGAAAACTGGGAAGTTTGGTATCAAACTTCTCAGCACAATAAATGCACACTGATGCCAGTGTACATTTTATTGTAAAATACACCACAGAGGGCACCTTAGAGGTGCCCCCTGAAACTTAACCGACTATCTGTGTAGGCTGACTAGTTTTAGCAGCCTGCCACAAACCGAGACATGTTGCTGGCCCCATGGGGAGAGTGCCTTTGTCACTCGAAGGCCAGTAACAAAGCCTGCACTGGGTGGAGATGCTAACACCTCTCCCAGGCAGGAATTGTCACACCTGGCGGTGAGCCTCAAAGGCTCACCTCCTTTGTGCCAACCCAGCAGGACACTCCAGCTAGTGGAGTTGCCCGCCCCCTCCGGCCAGGCCCCACTTTTGGCGGCAAGGCCGGAGAAAATAATGAGAATAACAAGGAGGAGTCACTGGCCAGTCAGGACAGCCCCTAAGGTGTCCTGAGCTGAGGTGACTCTAACTTTTAGAAATCCTCCATCTTGCAGATGGAGGATTCCCCCAATAGGGTTAGGATTGTGACCCCCTCCCCTTGGGAGGAGGCACAAAGAGGGTGTACCCACCCTCAGGGCTAGTAGCCATTGGCTACTAACCCCCCAGACCTAAACACGCCCTTAAATTTAGTATTTAAGGGCTACCCTGAACCCTAGAAAATTAGATTCCTGCAACAAGAAGAAGGACTGCCCAGCTGAAAACCCCTGCAGCGGAAGACCAGAAGACGACAACTGCCTTGGCTCCAGAAACTCACCGGCCTGTCTCCTGCCTTCCAAAGATCCTGCTCCAGCGACGCCTTCCGAAGGGACCAGCGACCTCGACATCCTCTGAGGACTGCCCCTGCTTCGAAAAGACAAGAAACTCCCGAGGACAGCGGACCTGCTCCAAGAAAAGCTGCAACTTTGTTTCCAGCAGCTTTAAAGAACCCTGCAAGCTCCCCGCAAGAAGCGTGAGACTTGCAACACTGCACCCGGCGACCCCGACGCGGCTGGTGGCGATCCAACACCTCAGGAGGGACCCCAGGACTACTCTGATACTGTGAGTACCAAAACCTGTCCCCCCTGAGCCCCCACAGCGCCACCTGCAGAGGGAATCCCGAGGCTTCCCCTGACCGCGACTCTTTGAACCTAAAGTCCCGACGCCTGGGAGAGACCCTGCACCCGCAGCCCCCAGGACCTGAAGGACCGGACTTTCACTGAAGAAGTGACCCCCAGGAGTCCCTCTCCCTTGCCCAAGTGGAGGTTTCCCCGAGGAATCCCCCCCTTGCCTGCCTGCAGCGCTGAAGAGATCCCGAGATCTCTCATAGACTAACATTGAAAACCCGACGCTTGTTTCTACACTGCACCCGGCCGCCCCCGCGCTGCTGAGGGTGAAATTTCTGTGTGGACTTGTGTCCCCCCCCGGTGCCCTACAAAACCCCCCTGGTCTACCCTCCGAAGACGCGGGTACTTACCTGCAAGCAGACCGGAACCGGGGCACCCCCTTCTCTCCATTCTAGCCTATGTGTTTTGGGCACCACTTTGAACTCTGCACCTGACCGGCCCTGAGCTGCTGGTGTGGTGACTTTGGGGTTGCTCTGAACCCCCAACGGTGGGCTACCTTGGACCAAGAACTAAGCCCTGTAAGTGTCTTACTTACCTGGTTAACCTAACAAATACTTACCTCCCCTAGGAACTGTGAAAATTGCACTAAGTGTCCACTTTTAAAACAGCTATTTGTCAATAACTTGAAAAGTATACATGCAATTTTTATGATTTGAAGTTCCTAAAGTACTTACCTGCAATACCTTTCGAAGGAGCTATTACATGTAGAATTTGAACCTGTGGTTCTTAAAATAAACTAAGAAAAGATATTTTTCTATATAAAAACCTATTGGCTGGATTTGTCTCTGAGTGTGTGTACCTCATTTATTGTCTATGTGTATGTACAACAAATGCTTAACACTACTCCTTGGATAAGCCTACTGCTCGACCACACTACCACAAAATAGAGCATTAGTATTATCTATTTTTACCACTATTTTACCTCTAAGGGGAACCCTTGGACTCTGTGCATGCTATTCCTTACTTTGAAATAGCACATACAGAGCCAACTTCCTACATTGGTGGATCAGCGGTGGGGTACAAGACTTTGCATTTGCTGGACTACTCAGCCAATACCTGATCACACGACAAATTCCAAAATTGTCATTAGAAATTGATTTTTGCAATTTGAAAAGTTTTCTAAATTCTTAAAAGTCCTGCTAGGGCCTTATGTGTTAAGTCCCTGTTTAGCATTTCTTTTAGAGTTTAAAAGTTTGTAAAAGTTTGAATTAGATTCTAGAACCAGTTTTAGTTTCTTAAAAAGTATTCCAACTTTTAGAAGCATAATGTCTAGCACAGATGTGAATGTGGTGGAACTCGACACCACACCTTACCTCCATCTACAGATGAGAGAGCTAAGGTCACTCTGTAAACTAAAGAAAATAGCAATGGGCCCCAAACCTACCAAAGTACAGCTCCAGGAGCTTTTGGCAGAGTTTGAAAAGGCCAACCCCTCTGAGGATGGCAACTCAGAGGATGAAGATAGTGACTTGGAGGGAAATTCCCCCCCTCCAGTCCTACTTAGGGAGAGCAGGGCTTCTCAAGCCCTGACTCCACAAATAATAGTCAGAGATGCTGGTTCCCTCACAGGAGGGACCAACAACTCTGAAATCACTGAGGATAACTCCAGTGAAGAGGACATCCAGTTAGCCAGGATGGCCAAAAGATTGGCTTTGGAAAGACAGATCCTAGCCATAGAGAGGGAAAGACAAGAGATGGGCCTAGGACCCATCAATGGTGGCAGCAACATAAATAGGGTCAGAGATTCTCCTGACATGTTGAAAATCCCTAAAGGGATTGTAACTAAATATGAAGATGGTGATGACATCACCAAATGGTTCACAGCTTTTGAGAGGGCTTGTGTAACCAGAAAAGTGAACAGATCTCACTGGGGTGCTCTCCTTTGGGAAATGTTCACAGGAAAGTGTAGGGATAGACTCCTCACACTCTCTGGACAAGATGCAGAATCTTATGACCTCATGAAGGGTACCCTGATTGAGGGCTTTGGATTCTCCACTGAGGAGTACAGGATTAGGTTCAGGGGGGCTCAAAAATCCTCGAGCCAGACCTGGGTTGACTTTGTTGACTACTCAGTGAAAACACTAGATGGTTGGATTCAAGGCAGTGGTGTAAGTAATTATGATGGGCTGTACAATTTATTTGTGAAAGAACACCTGTTAAGTAATTGTTTCAATGATAAACTGCATCAGCATCTGGTAGACCTAGGACCAATTTCTCCCCAAGAATTGGGAAAGAAGGCGGACCATTGGGTCAAGACAAGGGTGTCCAAGACTTCAACAGGGGGTGACCAAAAGAAAGGGGTCACAAAGACTCCCCAGCAGAAGGGTGATGAGACAACCAAAACTAAAAATAGTAAAGAGTCTTCTACAGGCCCCCAAAAACCTGCACAGGAGGGTGGGCCCAGAGCCTCTTCACAAAACAATGGGTACAAGGGTAAAAACTTTGATCCCAAAAAGGCCTGGTGTCATAGCTGTAAACAGCATGGACACCAAACTGGAGACAAGGCCTGTCCCAAGAAAGGTTCCACTCCAAACTCCCATCCAGGTAACACTGGTATGGCTAGTCTCCAAGTGGGATCAACAGTGTGCCCAGAGCAAATCAGGGTCCACACTGAAGCTACTCTAGTTTCTGAGGGTGGGGTGGATTTAGCCACACTAGCTGTCTGGCCGCCTAACATGCAAAAATACAGACAGCAACTCTTAATTAATGGGACTAGAATAGAGGGCCTGAGGGATACAGGTGCCAGTGTCACCATGGTGACAGAGAAACTGGTTTCCCCTGGCCAATACCTGACTGGAAAAACTTACACAGTCACCAACGCTGACAATCAGAGAAAAGTACATCCCATGGCAATGGTTACTTTAGAATGGGGAGGGGTCAATGGCCTGAAACAGGTGGTGGTCTCCTCAAATATCCCAGTGGACTGTCTGCTTGGAAATGACCTGGAGTCCTCAGCATGGGCTGAGGTAGAGCTAAAAACCCATGCAGCCATGCTGGGTATCCCTGAACTGGTGTGTGTGAAAACGAGAGCACAATGCAAGGCACAGGGTGAAAAAGTAGAGCTGGAGTCTGGAAAAATGGCCCAGCCTACCAAGAGAACAGGAAAGTCAGTTGGGAAACCAACTGCAACACAGCAAAAGAAAGGGAACCTCTCTTCTCAGGAAGAAGTTCTGCCCTCTGAGGGAACTGAGCCTTTGGAACTTGAACCTTATCAGGTTGAGCTCTTAGGCCCAGGGGGACCCTCAAGGGAAGAGCTGTGTAAGGGACAAGAAACCTGTCCCTCTCTTGAAGGCCTTAGGCAGCAAGCTGCTGAAGAGTCCAAAGGCAAGAAAAATGGAACACATAGGGTCTATTGGGAAGATGGGCTCCTGTACACTGAGGCCAGAGACCCCAAACCTGGTGCCACTAGGAGAGTGGTAGTGCCTCAGCTGTTCAGAGAGTTCATCCTAACATTGGCCCATGACATTCCCCTTGCTGGACATTTGGGACAAACCAAGACGTGGGAGAGGTTAGTCAACCACTTCTACTGGCCCAATATGTCCAGCATGGTTAAGGAGTTTTGCCTCTCCTGCCCCACCTGTCAAGCCAGTGGTAAGACAGGTGGGCATCCAAAGGCCCCCCTCATTCCACTTCCAGTGGTGGGGGTGCCCTTTGAAAGAGTGGGTGTGGACATAGTTGGTCCACTGGAACCTCCCACAGCCTCAGGAAATATGTATATCCTGGTAGTAGTGGATCATGCTACCAGGTATCCTGAAGCTATTCCCCTTAGGTCAACTACTGCCCCTGCAGTAGCCAAGGCCCTCATTGGTATCTTTACCAGAGTGGGTTTCCCTAAGGAGGTGGTGTCTGACCGAGGTACCAACTTCATGTCAGCATACCTAAAGCACATGTGGAATGAGTGTGGAGTGACTTATAAATTCACTACACCATACCATCCACAAACTAATGGCTTGGTTGAGAGATTCAACAAGACATTAAAGGGCATGATCATGGGGCTCCCAGAAAAACTCAAAAGGAGATGGGATGTCCTCCTGCCATGTCTGCTTTTCGCTTACAGGGAGGTACCACAGAAGGGAGTAGGGTTCTCACCCTTTGAACTTCTGTTTGGTCATCCTGTAAGGGGACCACTTGCCCTTGTTAAAGAAGGCTGGGAGAGACCTCTCCATGAGCCTAAACAGGACATAGTGGACTATGTACTTGGCCTTCGCTCTAGAATGGCAGAGTACATGGAAAAGGCAACCAAAAACCTTGAGGCCAGCCAACAGCTCCAGAAGTTTTGGTATGACCAAAAGGCTGCACTGGTTGAGTTCCAACCAGGGCAGAAGGTCTGGGTTCTGGAGCCTGTGGCTCCCAGGGCACTCCAGGACAAATGGAGTGGCCCTTACCCAGTACTAGAGAGGAAGAGTCAGGTCACCTACTTGGTGGACCTGGGCACAAGCAGGAGCCCCAAAAGGGTGATCCATGTAAACCGCCTTAAGCTCTTCCACGACAGGGCTGATGTCAATCTGTTGATGGTAACAGATGAGGATCAGGAGGCAGAGAGTGAACCTCTCCCTGATCTTCTGTCATCAGACCCAAAAGATGGTACAGTAGATGGAGTGATCTACTCAGACACCCTCTCTGGCCAACAGCAAGCTGATTGTAGGAGAGTCCTACAACAGTTTCCTGAACTCTTCTCCTTAACCCCTGGTCAGACACACCTGTGTACCCATGATGTGGACACAGGAGACAGCATGCCTGTCAAGAACAAAATCTTTAGACAGTCTGACCATGTTAAGGAAAGCATCAAGGTGGAAGTCCACAAGATGCTGGAATTGGGAGTCATTGAGCGCTCTGACAGCCCCTGGGCTAGCCCAGTGGTCTTAGTCCCCAAACCTCACACCACAGATGGAAAGAAAGAGATGAGGTTTTGTGTGGACTACAGAGGGCTCAATTCTGTCACCAAGACAGATGCTCATCCAATTCCAAGAGCTGATGAGCTCATTGATAAATTAGGTGCTGCCAAATTCCTAAGTACCTTTGACTTGACAGCAGGGTACTGGCAAATAAAAATGGCACCTGGAGCAAAAGAAAAGACAGCATTCTCCACACCTGATGGGCATTATCAGTTTACTGTTATGCCCTTTGGTTTAAAGAATGCCCCTGCCACCTTCCAAAGGTTGGTGAATCAAGTCCTTGCTGGCTTGGAGTCCTTTAGCACAGCTTATCTTGATGATATTGCTGTCTTTAGCTCCACCTGGCAGGATCACCTGGTCCACCTGAGGAAGGTTTTGAAGGCTCTGCAATCTGCAGGCCTCTCTATCAAGGCATCCAAATGCCAGATAGGGCAGGGAACTGTGGTTTACTTGGGACACCTTGTAGGTGGAGGCCAAGTTCAGCCACTCCAACCCAAGATCCAGACTATTCTGGACTGGGTAGCTCCAAAAACCCAGACTCAAGTCAGGGCATTCCTTGGCTTGACTGGGTACTACAGGAGGTTTGTGAAGGGATATGGATCCATTGTGACAGCCCTCACTGAGCTCACCTCCAAGAAAATGCCCAAGAAAGTGAACTGGACTGTGGACTGCCAACAGGCCTTTGACACCCTGAAACAGGCAATGTGCTCAGCACCAGTTCTCAAAGCTCCAGATTATTCTAAGCAGTTCATTGTGCAGACTGATGCCTCTGAACATGGGATAGGGGCAGTTTTGTCCCAAACAAACGATGATGGCCTTGACCAGCCTGTTGCTTTCATTAGCAGGAGGTTACTCCCCAGGGAGCAGCGTTGGAGTGCCATTGAGAGGGAGGCCTTTGCTGTGGTTTGGTCCCTGAAGAAGCTGAGACCATACCTCTTTGGGACTCACTTCCTAGTTCAAACTGACCACAGACCTCTCAAATGGCTGATGCAAATGAAAGGTGAAAATCCTAAACTGTTGAGGTGGTCCATCTCCCTACAGGGAATGGACTTTATAGTGGAACACAGACCTGGGACTGCCCATGCCAATGCAGATGGCCTTTCCAGGTTCTTCCACTTAGAAAATGAAGACTCTCTTGGGAAAGGTTAGTCTCATCCTCTTTCGTTTGGGGGGGGGGTTGTGTAAGGAAATGCCTCCTTGGCATGGTTGCCCCCTGACTTTTTGCCTTTGCTGATGCTATGTTTACAATTGAAAGTGTGCTGAGGCCTGCTAACCAGGCCCCAGCACCAGTGTTCTTTCCCTAACCTGTACTTTTGTATCCACAATTGGCAGACCCTGGCATCCAGATAAGTCCCTTGTAACTGGTACTTCTAGTACCAAGGGCCCTGATGCCAAGGAAGGTCTCTAAGGGCTGCAGCATGTCTTATGCCACCCTGGAGACCTCTCACTCAGCACAGACACACTGCTTACCAGCTTGTGTGTGCTAGTGAGGACAAAACGAGTAAGTCGACATGGCACTCCCCTCAGGGTGCCATGCCAGCCTCTCACTGCCTATGCAGTATAGGTAAGACACCCCTCTAGCAGGCCTTACAGCCCTAAGGCAGGGTGCACTATACCATAGGTGAGGGTACCAGTGCATGAGCATGGTACCCCTACAGTGTCTAAACAAAACCTTAGACATTGTAAGTGCAGGGTAGCCATAAGAGTATATGGTCTGGGAGTCTGTCAAACACGAACTCCACAGCACCATAATGGCTACACTGAAAACTGGGAAGTTTGGTATCAAACTTCTCAGCACAATAAATGCACACTGATGCCAGTGTACATTTTATTGTAAAATACACCACAGAGGGCACCTTAGAGGTGCCCCCTGAAACTTAACCGACTATCTGTGTAGGCTGACTAGTTTTAGCAGCCTGCCACAAACCGAGACATGTTGCTGGCCCCATGGGGAGAGTGCCTTTGTCACTCGAAGGCCAGTAACAAAGCCTGCACTGGGTGGAGATGCTAACACCTCTCCCAGGCAGGAATTGTCACACCTGGCGGTGAGCCTCAAAGGCTCACCTCCTTTGTGCCAACCCAGCAGGACACTCCAGCTAGTGGAGTTGCCCGCCCCCTCCGGCCAGGCCCCACTTTTGGCGGCAAGGCCGGAGAAAATAATGAGAATAACAAGGAGGAGTCACTGGCCAGTCAGGACAGCCCCTAAGGTGTCCTGAGCTGAGGTGACTCTAACTTTTAGAAATCCTCCATCTTGCAGATGGAGGATTCCCCCAATAGGGTTAGGATTGTGACCCCCTCCCCTTGGGAGGAGGCACAAAGAGGGTGTACCCACCCTCAGGGCTAGTAGCCATTGGCTACTAACCCCCCAGACCTAAACACGCCCTTAAATTTAGTATTTAAGGGCTACCCTGAACCCTAGAAAATTAGATTCCTGCAACAAGAAGAAGGACTGCCCAGCTGAAAACCCCTGCAGCGGAAGACGACAACTGCCTTGGCTCCAGAAACTCACCGGCCTGTCTCCTGCCTTCCAAAGATCCTGCTCCAGCGACGCCTTCCGAAGGGACCAGCGACCTCGACATCCTCTGAGGACTGCCCCTGCTTCGAAAAGACAAGAAACTCCCGAGGACAGCGGACCTGCTCCAAGAAAAGCTGCAACTTTGTTTCCAGCAGCTTTAAAGAACCCTGCAAGCTCCCCGCAAGAAGCGTGAGACTTGCAACACTGCACCCGGCGACCCCGACGCGGCTGGTGGCGATCCAACACCTCAGGAGGGACCCCAGGACTACTCTGATACTGTGAGTACCAAAACCTGTCCCCCCTGAGCCCCCACAGCGCCACCTGCAGAGGGAATCCCGAGGCTTCCCCTGACCGCGACTCTTTGAACCTAAAGTCCCGACGCCTGGGAGAGACCCTGCACCCGCAGCCCCCAGGACCTGAAGGACCGGACTTTCACTGAAGAAGTGACCCCCAGGAGTCCCTCTCCCTTGCCCAAGTGGAGGTTTCCCCGAGGAATCCCCCCCTTGCCTGCCTGCAGCGCTGAAGAGATCCCGAGATCTCTCATAGACTAACATTGCAAACCCGACGCTTGTTTCTACACTGCACCCGGCCGCCCCCGCGCTGCTGAGGGTGAAATTTCTGTGTGGGCTTGTGTCCCCCCCGGTGCCCTACAAAACCCCCCTGGTCTGCCCTCTGAAGACGCGGGTACTTACCTGCAAGCAGACCGGAACCGGGGCACCCCCTTCTCTCCATTCTAGCCTATGTGTTTTGGGCACCACTTTGAACTCTGCACCTGACCGGCCCTGAGCTGCTGGTGTGGTGACTTTGGGGTTGCTCTGAACCCCCAACGGTGGGCTACCTTGGACCAAGAACTAAGCCCTGTAAGTGTCTTACTTACCTGGTTAACCTAACAAATACTTACCTCCCCTAGGAACTGTGAAAATTGCACTAAGTGTCCACTTTTAAAACAGCTATTTGTCAATAACTTGAAAAGTATACATGCAATTTTTATGATTTGAAGTTCCTAAAGTACTTACCTGCAATACCTTTCGAAGGAGCTATTACATGTAGAATTTGAACCTGTGGTTCTTAAAATAAACTAAGAAAAGATATTTTTCTATATAAAAACCTATTGGCTGGATTTGTCTCTGAGTGTGTGTACCTCATTTATTGTCTATGTGTATGTACAACAAATGCTTAACACTACTCCTTGGATAAGCCTACTGCTCGACCACACTACCACAAAATAGAGCATTAGTATTATCTATTTTTACCACTATTTTACCTCTAAGGGGAACCCTTGGACTCTGTGCATGCTATTCCTTACTTTGAAATAGCACATACAGAGCCAACTTCCTACAACTGTGATTACTGATAACTGTAGTAACTCCTTGGCTGCGAGTGATCAGGTTTCTGCCAATGAAGTTAACCAGTGCCACAGCCTTACTTTGCAAGCAGCTAGCAGGCCTCGAATAATCTACTTGCCCACTCACTATGGCAAGTCATATTTTATCAGGTCAAACTATTTTTAGGACCTACACGCCCCTTCTGGCTAGCTGAAAGAAAAAAAAAAACAGATTCTGTTCAGTCAGAAAGTGGAGAAGAAAATATGCCTTTAAATCTTGTTATTGTCACATTTGCTCTGTATTCAGAGACAGGGGTCAAAAGTCAGTTTGTCTTACAATTAATTTTCCTTCTCTCTGCAGAGTTCCAGGATGCTGTCAAGTTTTTCCTAACACACAACATTTAAATAGTTAAGTCAACTGTAGACATTTCCAAAATATATTTCACTAGTTGTGAAAGTCCATTGTTTGTACTTGTGTGATGAAAAAAATATTTTAATAGGATAACAACAAATCAGAACACTTTACTTTGTTATGTGCAAAGAATAAATACGTTTTCTGAAATCCGATTTTCACAGATTGTTAATACATTATATAGTTTCATCAGTAAAGCTGCAAGTTATTGGGAAGGTTTTTTGACATTTCTTGGAAATGTTCGGTCTCTAAATGACATGTTTTAGTAATATATTTATTAAAAGTGAGTGTTTAAACAAACTGAGAAACACTCCTGCCCTGATGGCAATGCTATTAGTGAACTAAGCGTCAAGTAATGGATCACGTGTTCCCTAAATGTGGGCTAATTCTTTTTCTACATGGAGCAAATGGTTAGTCTCTTAAACAAAAGATTTTCGTACAGCAGAAATGCTGAGCTCACATATTCAAAGGTACACTAATATGTGACAATGAAGAAAAAGGTGACTATTTGACTACGATCACACAATTTGAGACCCCTTTATGGGTCACGTAAATTGCAGTTATGGTCGAATAGATCATTCAAGTTACCTGACCTGCAGGTCTAATAACATTTTTATGATTTTTCGAGGCCTGGCTAGGATGGTAGTTCAGTCACCCACATAAATGAATGAGCTCACCCTATTCCCCACTGTGGTGAACCAGTCCATTCTAGCCCATAACATTCAATGTAATAGGTTAGTATGGGAAACTTGGAATGTGACTGTGATTAAGGCTATACTTTATAACCCTGACTAGCATTCCTTTATACATGCCAGATTCAACGTCTACAGGAGACCTGGGCTACTGAGCCTTTCATTGTGAATGGGTACCAATCGTATGTACTGCCTGCATCTTCACCACCAGCTGGTAGAGCTAAAGACAGGCTTGCAGTTTTTGAGTCTACTACGATCACAGCAAAAATCTCCTTTATTGAAACCACTGTGACTTTCTATCAAATTCTTCGCCTTGATTTCAGTAATAGTCAGCCATTTAAATTAATTCATTTTTATAATAACTACTTCGGTGAGGGTATTCACTCTATTAGTGGATACTTTTGTCTATAATGCTAATATAGGTTTAATTTGTCGGGTGATTTTAACATGGCTATGTGTCCCTTGTCTGGGAAAGATGTTTGTGGTATGAACGATCTCAGGGGAGAACTATATTCGCACTTTATGTATGAGTATATGGGAATGAGCTGAATAATATGATAATTTTGAATCTAATGTTCATCGTTGAAAAGATGCACTGTGATCATTCTCTTCTCCCTACCTTTACTGATAAGGATTGTTCCTCTACTATTGACCATACTGTAGTGTCAGAGTCCCTTTTATCTCCTAATTTACTGTGCTATAATTCCCTCCTGCCACAGAGATCATAACTTGGTGACTATGAAGGTGCGGATTAAAGGCCAGGTGGTTTTCTCGGGCTCCATTCTTTAAAATATTCAGGCTTCCAGTCAGAAAGGATTGCGCCTAAGATGGTCTGGGACTGATCAAACTAGGTTGCTTCCACCACTGTTTAATTCTAACATGGAGGTTTTTCAAGCTTGTTTAAAGCTGAACACCAGCTACTGTTATTGAGTCATTTGAAACACAATGTGCACAAGTTGACGCCTTATTGGTCAACCCTAGACCCTTGAAAACAAGGCCTCCTAAATAATGGTTTGAAGGAGCCTGTATTAAAGGCCCGCAAGCTTCAAAACAGGCCCTTTATTTGGTTCCAAGGGACCCAATTGTCATCTCCATTTGCGTGACCAACTACAGATTTGTATTCTCCCAATACTTGAGAGAAAAGGCCTGGGAGAATTTGCTGCAAGCCGGTGAGACCAGAAACTCTTGCCTATTTTGGATCCCTATTAATTCACCTTTGTTTAGCCAGGGCAATGTACCACCACTAGTGTCTGAGGAGAGCAGGATTGGGCATTATGGGGAAATATTTGCCTTGCATTTAGTTGTTTATACTTCCTCTAATATTGAGCTAATATGGGCAGGTAATTGTTGTCTAAATTGTTCTGCAGAAGAAACACAACAGGCCATTATTGCCAGCCGATCTGCTCGAACTCCATTGAAACCTGGAGCTCTACCAGATCTGTTTTGTGCTGAGCCATTACTCTGAGGTCCATTACTTGCTAATGTATTTAACTCTGCCTGTGGTGTTCTACCCAGGACTGGGACAATGCTGTCATAGTTCCTATATTTAAGAAAGACAATAAGGTGAGCCCTGCATGCTATCGTCTAATAGCCCTGCTTGATTCTCCTATACAAATCTCAGGCAGGGAGCTTCTGCCAAGACTCAAGGCACGGGGTGTAGGTAATTTAATCTCTTCTGATTTACAATATGGCTTTCACAAGGGTATTGGCTCTCTTAAGCAGAGCCTTAACTTCAAACTGATAATAGGAATCTACACCAGGGCCAACAGGGGGCTCTCTACCTGGGCTTCATAGACCTTAGCAGTGCATTCGACTGTGTCAATTACTGTAAACTCGGGACTAGATTAGCTTCCACTGGAGTTGATCAAGGAATTATACATCTATAGTTCAAAATCTGTTTGAATGCTTCCGCTACAGTCCATTACGGCCCAGGTGATCAATGTACCAATAGCTTTGCAGTCAGGCATGGAGTTAGACAAGGTTGTGTTTTGATTCCTTTTCTCTTATCACTGTAAATAAACAGTCTGGATAAGGCCTTACTTGATATACCTCTGGACATATTTAAGATTGTCAAGAAGCTCATTCCTGTACTGATGTATGTGGATGATGCCATTTTCATGATAAGTCATATGCACTGCAGTCTCTCCTACATACTTTCACTCAATTTATAGGAAACCTAGATCTCATAATAAATATTCAGAAAACTTTTGTTTTAGCTAATGGGGAAAAAACATTCAAAAAAAGCGATTTGTGGTATCAGCAAGGCCCACATTCCAGTTGTCCCTACTTTTGGCTGCCTTGGTGATTTGCTTAATAAGGGAAGCTGGGCTCCACAGGTTAATATCAAATCACAGCACTTGCTTGGTAATTTTGTGGCTCTTGCCCTTTAAATGTGCCAAAGCCGAGTCAGCCGCTATCTATGGGGCAAGCATCAGGGGGGTATTCAAAGATGGAAAAGGTGCAAACTCCAGAGAATGTTTTTTTGAGGAGTATAAATTTGGTCCCTCAATCCACTTCTGCCTTTGAGGATCTCAAAGGCAGAACCCTGCCTGCTGTGGCATGCAATCTGGATGAAGCCTGAAGCAGCACTGAATAGGGATGTTGTATCAGACTGCCTCTCCCTTGAAGAATCATCTGAGATACCCTGAATGAGTTATATCAGGGAGGTGTACTCATCTCTTGTAAGGAAATGCCTTCTTGGCATGGTTACCCCCTGACTTTTTGCCTTTGCTGATGCTAATTTATGATTTGAAAGTGTGCTGGGACCATGCTAACCAGGCCCCAGCACCAGTGTTCTTTCCCTAAACTGTACTTTTGTCTCCACAATTGGCACAACCCTGGTACTCCGGTAAGTCCCTTGTAACTGGTACCCCTGGTACCAAGGGCCCAGATGCCAGGGAAGGTCTCTAAGGGCTGCAGCATGTCTTGTGCCACCTTAGGGACCCCTCACTCAGCACATGCACACTGCCTCTCAGCTTGTGTGTGCTGGTGGGGAGAAAATGACTAAGTCGACATGGCACTCCCCTCAAAGTGCCATGCCAACCTCACACTGCTTGTGGCATAGGTAAGTCACCCCTCTAGCAGGCCTTACAGCCCTAAGGCAGGGTGCACTATACCACAGGTGAGGGCATAGGTGCATGAGCACTATGCCCCTACAGTGTCTAAGCAAAACCTTAGACATTGTAAGTGCAGGGTAGCCATAAGAGTATATGGTCTGGGAGTCTGTCAAACACGAACTCCACAGTACCATAAGGGCTACACTGAAAACTGGGAAGTTTGGTATCAAACTTCTCAGCACAATAAATGCACACTGATGCCACTGTACAATTTATTGTCAAATACACCCAGAGGGCATCTTAGCGATGCCCCCTGAAAACATACTGACTTCCAGTGTAGGCTGACCAGTTCCTGCCACACACCAGACATGTTGCTGGCCACATGGGGAGAGTGCCTTTGTCACTCTGTGGCCAGGAACAAAGCCTGTACTGGGTGGAGATGCTTCTCACCTCCCCCTGCAGGAACTGTAACACCTGGAGGTGAGCCTCAAAGGCTCACCCATTTTATTACAGCGCCCCAGGGCATTCCAGCAAGTGGAGATGCCTGCCCCTCCGGCCACTGCCCCCACTTTTGGAGGCAAGGCTGGAGGAGACAATGAGAAAAACAAGGAGTCGTCACCCACCAGTCAGGACAGCCCCTAATGTGTCCTGAGCTGAGGTGACCCCTGCCTTGAGAAATCCTCCATCTTGAGTTTGGAGGATTCCCCCAATAGGATTAGGGATGTGCCCCCCCCCCCACAGGGAGGAGGCACAAAGAGGGTGTAGCCACCATCAAGGACAGTAGCCATTGGCTACTGCCCTCCCAGACCTAAACACACCCCTAAATTCAGTATTTAGGGGCTCCCCAGAACCTAGGAAACTAGATTCCTGCAACCTTAACAAGAAGGAGGACTGCTGACCTGAAGCCCTGAAGAGAAGACGGAGACGACAACTGCTTTGGCCCCAGCCCTACCGGCCTGTCTCCCAACTTCGATGAAAACTGCAACAGAGACACATCCAACAGGGACCAGCGACCTCTGAAGCCTCAGAGGACTGCCCTGCATCCAAGGACCAAGAAACTCCTGTGAACAGCGGCCCTGTTCAACAATCTGCAACTTTCTTGCAACAAAGAAACAACTTTAAAGACCACACGTTTCCCGCCAGAAGCGTGAGACTTTCCACTCTGCACCCGACGCCTCCGTCTCGACCTGCAGAAAACCAACACCTCAGGGAGGACTCCCAGGCAACTGCGAGCCCGTCAGTAACCAGAGACGACCCGCTGAGCCCTCACAGCGACGCCTGCAAAGGAAATCCAGAGGCCCCCCTGACCGCGACTGCCTGTAACAAGGGACCAGACGCCTGGAACCAACACTGCACCCGCAGCCCCCAGGACCTGAAGGAACCGAACTCCAGTGCAGGAGCGACCCCCAGGTGACCCTCTGCCTAGCCCAGGTGGTGGCTGCCCCAAGAAGCCCCCCGTGTCTGCCTGCATCGTTGAAGAGACCCCCTAGTCCCCCCATTACATCCTATCTAAAACCAGACGCCTGTTTGCACACTGCACCTGGCCGCCCCTGTGCCGCTGGGGGGTGTACTTTCTGCCTTCTTGTGTCCCCCCCGGTGCCCTACAAAAAAAACCCTGGTCTGCCCCCCGAGGACGCGGGTACTTACCTGCTGGCACCCCTGTTCTCCATTGAAGCCTATGGTTGTGGGCACCACTTTGACCTCAGGACCTGACCGGCCCTGAGCTGCTGGTGTGGCAACTTTGGAGTTGCCTTGAACCTCCAACGGTGGGCTACCTTGGCCCCAACTATGAGACTTGTGTTTTACTTACCTGCAAACCTAACCTTTACTTACCTCCCCCAGGAACTGTTGATTTCTGCACTGTGTCCACTTTGAAAATAGCTTATTGCCATTTTTACAAAGACTGTATATGATATTGCTTTTAATCAAAGTTCCTAAAGTAACTAAGTGAAGTACCTTACATTTAAAGTATTACTTGTAAATCTTGAACATGTGGTTCTTAAAATAAACTAAGAAAACATATTTTTCAATATAAAAACCTATTGGCCTGGAGTAAGTCTTTGAGTGTGTGTTCCTCATTTATTGCCTGTGTGTGTACAACAAATGCTTAACACTACCCTCTGATAAGCCTACTGCTCGACCACACTACCAGAAAACAGAGCATTAGAATTATCTATTTTTGCCACTATCTTACCTCTAAGGGGAACCCTTGGACTCTGTGCACACTATTTCTTACTTTGAAATAGTATATACAGAGCCAACTTCTTACATCTCTAAATATTCCTTACACCTCCCAACCACCCCACCCCCCCCCCCCCACTGAGGGGTGTTTCAACTGACTGCTCTAAAGTAGAACTAAAGGCTAGATTACGTGGGGTGGCAAGGGATTGACATGACCTCTTGAAGAGGTTGGTGGCCTCATATTTATCTATTCCCCCAGTGTGTGGCATGCACTAGTAGCGGAGCAATATGTTATCTACCCACCTTGTACAGTTTAACATTGCTCTGTCTCAATTTTGTCCATTTGATGGTGGCTTACCAATCAAGAGACCAACAGAATACAGAAGGAAGGATTCATCCTTGTCACCGATGGTCTGTCCAATGCATGATGCACTTTGTTTTCTTTTGTACTTTTTACCGCTCGGTTAGAGCGAGATTTATAAGAACAGATTTAAATTTTCGGCAGCGTAGGCATTTTGTTGTTTCTTCAATCTGTTCCTAATGAGCTGAAATACTTATCAATTGTAAATTTTGTTTCCACTGCTGTGAGCATCAGGAACCATTTTCCTAATTTTTATGCCATGACTATATCCAGCTGACTGTCTATTGTGTTTTTAATGATATTTACGCTATTTTATGTTTAAGCGTTATGTATTAGTTATGGGCATTTGTCTGTATTACCTTCTGATTTGTATTTCTTTTTTGCTGTATATGTGAGGGTAGCTCCAGGTCATCATAGCCACTAACAGGGTGGACCATTACCTAGGTTCTGGTTTCTAGGTTTAGGCAACCTTTGCTGCTATCCTCAAACTTGTGTTTAGCTGTTGGGTGAGGGTATTGAGGTTTAGAACTCTGTTTTTCATTTTATTGTTAATATATTAACTGTGTGGTTTTTATTGTGCACCTAATGAAAAAATATTAAGTATGCTGTTTTTACAGTGTAATTTTATGGCTTCTCTTGTGCAAAGCAAGTAAAGAATAAACAAAAAAGGTAGCTTGTTAAATTCCGGTATTGATGTAACTTCTGTTAATCCACATCGCAGAATTCACACAGTGCATGGAAAACACTCACCCCCTACAATTTCACCCAGGTAAATTTAAGTAGGTCAAAACTTCTGAAATTTACCAGGGAAAAAGGAACAGTTTTTCTCTCACTTTTTTAGAGCAAAACAGGCAATAATTATTGCATCCTTTAAATTCAGAAAACCTTGGTATCAGAGCTTGTAGAGTGTGACAATCATTGCATTCAACACCAAGCCCTGACGTTGATTATCACTTAACAACATTTTCTATGTGCACACTATTCAAATCAGTCAGCCAACAAAAGGAAGATCTTGGATCCATTAGTTTTCTCCTCATGTTACAAAGAGAACAGCACACAAGAGCTGAAAATTCTTATATGTATTTACTTTCCTCTGGACTATGATCTGGCAATTATGGTGTGAGATCTTGCAAAAGTTGACAATCTGGGGTGGCTGAGGGGTGCAGAAGATATCTAGGATTTGATAAAATATACAGATTCAACTATAAGCCCGTTTGTGTGGTCTACTGGCGGGTTCTGAAGCACTTTTATTTCTTTTGTACCACCAAGACGGAAATTATGGTAGTAGGCTACAATGATTGCACCTTGAAGGCCTCTTATGGACCTTTGGTAAGAATTTATGGTTGGCTGCAAGACTCCTTTGTTCTTTGTAAAGCAGAGAAAGCTCCTTTCACAGTAAAAGTTTGTAACTTCTATAAAAACCTCCTTTCATAAACTGCTAACTCTTATGCGTTGGAAGGCCGGGAGCTGTCTGACACTGCAATGCTCATATGCACTGGAAGGCCCCCAGTTGTCCACGCTTATGGCACTGGAAATCCCTCTGGTGTGGGCACTAGAGAAATGTCCATTCTGCCAAAACCGCCGCAGGAGCTGAGAATACTTTCCCCAGCCCCTGAGGCCATTTTGAGTTTTCAAAGAAATGCTGATCAGTGCGCACGGAGCACCAGGGATTTGAGGTGTTTTTTCTTAGTAAATCTAGGGGAGGGGACTGCCCAGAATGGGCATTGCAATGCCCCCACCCATCCCTCCCCTGAAAAACCAGCACAGTCTTTCTGCCCTTTTGGACCTGCTTTGGTTCCCCCTAAATTTCTACACGTTTAGAACCTTCCATATCGCAGGGATTTGGCCCACCTACACAAGTGAGGTATCATTTATACTGGGAGATTGAGGGGCAAGGTGAGTGGTAGGAAATTTGAGGAAAATATGATGTGTTGGCTAAATTTGATTTGAGGTTTGCAGGGGATTCTGGGTAGGAAAACTTTGGAGGATCCACACTTCACTGGACTCCCCCGGGTGTCTAGTTTTCAGAAATGTCTGGGTTTGGTAGGTTTCCATAGATGGCCGTCGAGCCCGGTATCAAAAACACAGGTGTCCCCCTTGCAAAAACAGGATGTTTTGTGAAAGATAATTTTAATGTATCCACAATACATTTTAGGACCTCCCCCGTCACGGGCACTTGACCCACCCACACAAGTGAAGGAAGTATTTTTATCAGGAGACCCGGGGGAACACTGGGTGGTAGGAAATGTGTAGCTCCCCTCAAATTCCAGCACTTCCTCTTACAGAAATGTTAGGTAAATGTGTTGGTTTTTTTTGTTTGTTTTTTAAGACAAATTAAGGTTTGCATGGGATTCTGGGTGAGAGCCACACACATCACTCCATCCTGGATTTCCCTGGGTGTCTAGTTTTTAAAAAACATTTACAGGTTTTCTAAGTTTCCCTGGTCTCGGCTAAGCTAGGGCCCAAAATCCACAGCTAGGCATGTGGCAAAAAAAGTTCTGTTTTCAGTGGAAAAATGTGATGTGTCCACGCTGCATTTTAGGCCGTTTCCTGTCTCAGGGACTAGGACTACTCACACAAGTGGGTACAGGAGACTTGGAGTAACGCAGAATAGCAGAACAAGTGTTATTACCAATTGTCTTTCTCTGCATTTGTGCCTTCCAAATGTAAGACAGCGTACAAGACAAAAGTCATTTTGAGAAATGCCCTGTAATTCACATGCTAGTATGGGTACACCCAAATTGATAGATGTGCAAATAGCCACTGCTTCTAAACTCTTGTGCCCATTTTGGAAATACACTGGTTTCCTTAATACCTATTTTTTCACACTTTATATCAAAGGCTCCCGGTTTTCCGTTTAAACGGGTTTTTGCATTTAAATACAGACGGAAACATTTTTCCTTTATCTGTATTTATAAACAGAAACAGGAAAATGACAAAACATATGTTCAACTTTGCTGCTGTTTGCAAGGAGAAGACAAGTGCAGGCAGGGAGAGGGCTTATCGGACTTTAGCTGAGCCAATAACAAAGGCCAATGATAAGGGGACATCAGGCCTCCTTTTGTTTAAGTATCCTGGCTGGGAGCTATGCAGGGGGAGACTACATCTAAAAGCAATTAAGGCAAAAAAAATGCACATAGCTTATCACTTCACAGATATTTAAGAGTCCCTGTATCCAAGAGATATGGATGCACTGTAGGAATGTTAGATGGGTTGGTCTGTCCCAGTCTTTACACAAATAGCAATTTAAATACCATTATAGCACTATTCATCCCAATGTAGGCTTTCTGAGTGCTTACATCACACGTTATATTGACAATAAATCATGTGTGTGTAAACCAATGTGTAGGATATGTTACATAAGACAGTGAGGGTTACAAGGTCCTTCACAGCTCACTGTGCTATATATTAGAAGGATTGTAATGTATTAACTGCAAGTAACAAAAGGATGTCTTTGTTAAAAGCAGTAACCTATTTACCAATCTACATAAATCTATCCAAACCTATAACAAAAAAGCACGCATTGCCTGTTTAAAGAAATTTGAAAAAATACTAGCTGCAGCATTTATTTTGTCGTGCGACAAAATAAAATGTGGATAAATACAGATAAAATGACCAAAAAATAAATATGGATAAGTACAGACAGAAATGTTAAAAAAATAAATACCATAAAACCGGAAGCCCTATTTATATTGGACCAAATGAATTACTGTATTCCCGGTACACAGTGAAAAAACATTGCAAGGTGCATCTCAGTTATTGGCTCTGGGTACCTAGGGTTCTTGGTAGACCTGCAATCCCTATGTATGCCTGCAACCAGAAGGGTCCACCAGGCACAACAGTATATTGGTTTCGAAACTCTGACATAGTTAGAAGAAGTTACAGATGAAAAGAGACACAAATGGCTGTTTTTTTTTTTTTTTAAACTCAATTACAATATTTTGTTATTTTAACTGTAGCAGCAAAAGGGTTAATAATCCTTTGCATGAACAGGGTGGACGAGGTGTCTTCTGTTCTCCAAAACCTTAATATTGCCAGCAGAAGGGCTTGTACTGCCAAGTATTTAAGATCACTCTTTTCTAGGTTGATAGGTTACATCAGAGGTGTGGCATTCCTATAGCCTGACGCCCAGGACTTATTGTCTGGGGCCAAGGACTACAAGTTTTCATGTTTATTTTGTCTTTGGGACTTGTAGGCCTAACCCACTACAGCACAAACTCCTTGGCTGCCAGTTTACAGTACCATATTATAAAGTCCAGGGGGAGGGCAGTCCACTGTTTAGCAGAACACGAAAAGAAGAGAAACACCCCTGCCAGTTTACAGTGCCACACTATGGAGCAGGAAAGGGAACTGTCTGCAGTTCTGGTAATATTTGTGTACCTATGTTAATGCTGTTTGAACTTGCATTTATGGTTTATTATTTCAAGGCCTTTATTAGGTAGAGAGTGCTGAATAAATGCTGTAAGCTCAGACTGCACTACTGACAGTGTTTCCAGTAAAACAAAAAAAAATGAATTTTGAACATACGATAAATAAGTTTAACAATGCGAGGCTATGTATAATGCTCCCAGAATGCTTTCTGATTAGATGCAAATATGTACAAAAGCTTGAAAGCAAGAATGATGATTGTTTGCTTTTAAACTATAACGTTCTCAAAAATGCAACTAGGAAAAAAATGTTTTGCTAAATTACTGTGAAATTTTAGGTACCATTTCTTTGAAGCATTTAGTAAAACGTGTTGATGCATGCTCGTATTTCCCAAAAACTATTCATAAGGGGGAAAAAAAAAATCTGTGTGACCCGTTTCAACAAGATTAAAGAAAACATGAAAATAAAGAGGTTTTGGTAAAACCAATAGGTCTAACTGTCGAAGTACTCTTACCATGGGGGTAAGACTGCAGGTTTTCGAGCAGCAGCACCGTCTGTGGGTGACTGAGTCCTTCCATCACTGGTTGGAAACTGTTTGCCTAACCATTTAGTCTACTAAGCAGCACCCCACCAAAACCTAGGAAGTAACTGTGATTTGTGGCAGGCTGTAAAACATGACACACTGAGTGCTAAGAAAGTCGCAGATGGCGGATCCTGCCCTTTTCTCTCGTGTGCACAAGTTGCACACAATAAAAGGCAGAAATAGAGATGCAGGACAGTTTTCAATGCATTTACTGAAAAGACATGAGCTGCAATTATTAGGAGGATAAACCATATCACAGTTTGAATTGTGGCCATTAGTGAGAAACAGACGAACAATCCCAAAATCCTGGAATAAATATGTCTAAGGATTCCTACATATGCCCCTAACATCTATGTGCGAGCATAGCACTGATAACCCTTTCTGGAAGTACTGGCCCATCAAAGAAGTCCCCGCCCCCATAACGGAGAACATGGGTCAGCTGACCGCCTTCTCGGTTGGCTGTAGAGACAAGGCTGGGATCAGCAAAGCCGCAATAGAATGGCACACAGCATAGGATGGCTCCTGTGGCTGGAATTACCCCGCTAACCTTCTTTGGCCTGTGTAATGTTTTTATGACAAAGTGTTGTGTTCTGAGCACAGGCCTGACATGATAATCTAAGAGTCGAAGGTCAGCTCCACACTCTTGTGGTGGCAGTAGTAGATAAACTATCCGGTACAGCCAGGAGCAGAGGGACAGCGTGAAATGTCGTCCAAAGGAACAAACACGTCCGCAGAACAGCAGCTGATTAGAAAAATAAATCATCCCTGCTAAATACAAGTTATTCTAAAGTTAATTAGAAGGAATAAAACATGTGACTAGGTAATAGGGCACAGGCCGCAGGACTAGGCTAAAATGAACCCTGGACATAACACTGACGGTCAGTCTTTTGGTTTTGTCAATGCAAGTCTTGTTTTAACATGGTTTTTTGTAAAAGATTGTTGTGGGAGCTGCTCAGCCCTCACCATTGTAATAAACATTGGCAAAAATATTTTCTGGTCTCAAAAAGCACACATTGCCACAGTAGTTCTTGGCACCAGACAAAACTACTTTGTGTGCGGGTATGCTCCTTGTGAACTTGCTATCACGCATGGTGAAGCCAGTCGGCAAATGGAGATAGATAGATATATATATTTAGAAGAAGAAGAAGGGAAAAAAAAAAAAAAAAGGAGAGAGAGAATTTTAATAAAAACCAAATGTCTTGGCTAACACCAGACCTAATTAGGAGCCTAACACAAAAGGGCACCCACGGTAGATGGCTTTGCATTGCCGCAGATTTACGGATTTCATGAATTCACAAGGATTTACACAAGTAGACCAGGAAATTATACTCCTGGGAGATATTTATGAGCTGTATTTTAGCACAAGCAAATATGCATGTGAAGATTTGCTCATTCAAAAAAATGCTGAGCGTTTACAAGTTCACTTTCCCTTGAACCACATTTTTTCCAATCCTGGGAGATTATTTTACTTCTGCCCTTGTCCGGAGTAAATTTCCAACCTTGCTTAGAGTGGGAAAGGATTAGTGAAGAGCTGAGCACTTTGAAACATGCAGGTTAGCAGATTTGCACTCCAAAGGGTATCCAAAACCTGGAACTATCGCTTACCCCTTGCCCTAATATGTAGAGCTGAGAAAAAGTGGCAAAATAAGGGTAACTGCTGGTATTCAAGCCCTTCTATGGTATTAGATCTGACATAATCAGAGTCGCTATCCTCACAGCTCTTATACAATCTGACTGCTGCCATAATTTGTTGCTGCAATACATGGCAAGAAAAAGGGCCAAGTAGATTTATGAAGCAAGTTGCCACATGAACAAGTGGAATCCTTAGTCTGCACCACATACAGAAATGCATTCCATTTGGGTCTATATGTCGCCATGGCTGTGTGCCTCCAGCCTGGGCTACATACAATGTTTCTGTATTCCACCAGCAGAACCAAATGACCAAACTTTAAGTGGTCCGGTACCGGGCTATCAGGCTCAGGCAACTAAAATCATGATGGATTATCTCTCCGTAGTGTCTGGAGAGGAGCCTGGAATGCTGTACCAGTACTGTTGTGGTGAAATCCGCTTGCCTACCACTGGAATTCCTCGCTGATCTGATCAGGATGAAGCAGATGAAAGTAGAGGGCAGGTCTTCACAACAAGGGACCTGAGCCACTCATGAAGGATGTAAATTCTCTATTTTATATTAGGCCCTTCGGTTACAGCAGCAGCGCACAGGTGCTGTTGGGATCTCATCCAACCTCCAGCACTGGCTATCTCCTAGCTTCCACTCCACACCACCATTCTATGACCTCATTAACTTTCACCATTCCAAATACCAGCTCTGACATGCAGGGAAGGGAGAAGCATAGGAAACTACACATTTCAGTTTCTTACAAACAACAAAAGAAAGAACAACCATTCTCTTGCATGTAAAGTAAAGGGACAGTCATTCACAATACCTCAATCTCCAGCATGGCTAGCTTTCACATTCACACAACAATCTGTTAAGCTCTCCAGTACCCACTCAGACATACAAAGTCAACAAATAGCAGTCAAAGAAATTCTGTGACAGATCCTAACGTGAGACTATCCACACTTAATGTCAAAGAACACAGGAAAAAACTAGGTTGTGATTACCATTGTACACCTGATCAAGTCATGCTGTAGGAATCGGTCTCTCTATATAGTGTACCAAAATAAGATGCACTGTGCAGAGAGTCCAAGGATCACCTCACAGTTACCAGGGCTTGCTTTAACAACCCCAAGATGTTCCATTTGCGGTAGTGTAGTCAAACAGCATTAGGCTTATCAGAGGGGAGCGTTGGGCATTTGTTTCACTCAAAAAGTTAATAAATGAGACACTCAAATAAGGAAAACTGACAACAATTTAGAAAAATCAAACAGATTTTTATGTTATTTTAGACAACAGAATTTACAAGATCAGCTAAGTACTTTGAGTTAGCGATTTTTTAATGTTAATCGATTTCCAGCTGTCAAATCTGAGCCTCAAACGCAGTAATGTTATCCTATGGGGAGACTTGCAAACTACTTACGGGACTGTTCTTCTTGGCTTAAGGAAAGTAGTGGCCAAGGTCCTAGAAAGCACCAACAGTTTGGATATACCTGCCCTGGTGTGTCCAGGTGCAGAGGTTTTTCCAGCGGTGGTAGCCTTGGATGCTGCGCGTGGAAGTTCATGGGGAAAGTACCAGTAGAAAAGAGGCTGCAAATGGGCACTGGGGGACCAGTGAGACAGAACTTAAAGGGAGGCGCGCTAATGGTGGTTTCAGGACCACAAAGACCCCGCTGATTCTTGTAAGCCTGGGCTGGAGTGCTTGGGTGCAGAGGTGTTTTGTCTGGCATGGTTGAAGAGTTAGAGGCTCTTGTGATTCTTTGAGTGCCTGCAGAAGAGGGAAACGAAAAAACAGCAAGACGACTTCCCGCATGGGGCTGCCCTCTCGAAGATCATCGACATGCAGGTAAGTTTGGCGGCAGTGGTGTTCGACTGAACATAAACAAGCCTTGGTGCTTGCAACTAGCGGTGGTACTCTGGGTATTGGTGCAGGGATGCTCTGGACAGGCGCGGGTCAACAGGGCTGCACATGTGGACACTCAGGATCCTTTTCCTGACTAGATGCTCCCTAGGTGGGCAGGGAAGTGGCTCCTCCACTTCAAGACAAATGCTGGCTGGTTGGCAAAGTACTGGCAGGCCTACAAAGCTTTTAGAGGATGAACAACTGCAGGATGAGTTGGGTCTTTGCAACTGTCGAGACAGGAGCAGGCAGACAGGGTTTGGTGCCAAAGTTCACCAACAGTCCACGGTTCTTGCGCTGCTTAGCTCTTCTTTGTCCTCCTTCTTGCAGTCAGACAAATATAAGTTCCTGGTGTCGCGGCCCTCCAAAATACTGAATTTAGGGTGAGTGTAAGGTAGTAGCCAATGGGCTACTTAACCCGGGGGTGACTACACCACCTACATTACCACTTCCTGTGGGGAGGGCATAACCCCATCCCAAAGCTCCTAGTATCACCAAAAACAAGATGGTAGAACCCTTACTGCGTGGAGTACATGAGGCATCCCACATTAGGGGCGAGACTAGCCTGGTAGTGCAACATGCCAACTTGCATAGCTAACTTCCTGCATTTCCAGGGGCCACACGGGCCTAAGGGCAGGTGGTGGCATCTCAGTTTTGGGAGAAGCTGGGGGTCATATAATAAATGCAGCAGGGGCTTAGAAGTCCCTGGCCTTGGTATGCAGAGTCCCTTGCCATCCTGCTGGAGGAGATAATACCTTCCTCCAGAGCAGACATTGTTTCTGGACTCAGAGAGCATGGACTCTCACCTCCAGGGGGTCAGATATTCATCTGTGGTGGCAAGCTGGTCGATTCCAGTCAGCCAGCACACTAGAGACTGGTAGGTTTTCAGGAGGCAGCTCTAACGTGCCCTCTCTGTGCATGTAATAATAAATCCAATACTGACAGCAGTATGGATTTATTAACACGAGGTGTTTGATACCAAACATCCTAGGTTTCAGCGAAGCCATTATGTAGCTGGGTTAGCTCGTAATGGCCAGTGCCCAGTACATACCTTAAGATGGCTTCCCTGTTCACTTGTAATATCTACTAATCGGACTAGACATCACTGGGACATATCCGCTCATGCAGCTATGTCCTCACACAAAGTATGTCATGTTTTTATATATGTTTGCACAATGTCACACATCCTGCAATAGATGTCTGCACTCAAGTTGTAGGGGGTGGGGGATCCCTTATACATGCTTCAGCCCTTAGGGTCCCTCTTTAGTATCCACGTCCTAGTACCAGGTGTACCATTTACTATATTCGCTGGGATGCTAAAGTGTTTTTCAATTACACACTATTAGATTAGTTTACCTTGTTTTAGGGAAAGAGCACTGTCATTGGGGAGCTGGTTAGCAGGAACCCAGTGCACTTTCAGTCGAAACACCTCAGTATTATTGGCAAAAAGTAGGTGACCGTTAGAAATGGGGTCTCTAGTTGGCAGTCGGTTTGCACCCTGTCCAAGTAGGGACCCTCACTCTAGTCAGGATAAGGGAGATACCTGCTCAGATAACCCCTGCTCACCCCCCTTAGTAGCTTGGCACGAGCAGTCGGGCTTATCTCAGAAGCAATGTGTAAAGCATTTGCCCATAACACACAGTAATTAGTGAAAACACTACAAAAGGACACCACACCAGTTTTAGAAAAATAGCTAATATTTATCTACATAAAACAAGACCAAATATGATGAAAATCCAACATACAGTAAAAAGAAATATGAATTCTGCAAGATTTACTCAAAACTACAGTTCCTTGTGATCAACAAAACCAACAGTTCAAGCTGGCCGAGGCGCTGCAGGCCAGCTACGGTGTCGGGAAGACCCGCAAACAGTACCTTGGATTTGCAGGGCGTCGTGATCCTCGCGGTGAGCTCCGGAGAGCGGTGTCAATGACGTTGCGGTGTCGGTGCAGGAGTTGTCGGGCCCTTGAGGTCACACGCGTTGCAGATCGAACTCCAGGCTGATTAAGTCAGGTGCGCTGACGTGGATGGCGTCTGGGCTGCGGTGCAAAGCGGGACAATGCAACGTGCGGTGCCCACAGGTCAGGGTTCAGGCAGCAGCTCGGTGAAGGCGTCCAGCGGCATCGGTGAGACCAGGGCTGCGGTGTGAAGCGGGGCGGTGCGACATGCGGTGTCCACAGGTCACGGTGCAGGCAGCAGAGTCGTCGTTGCTGAAGCGCTGTCGTCGGTAGGCCCAAGCCAGCAGTGCGGGACGGGACAGTGCTTCGTGACCCTCACAAGCAGTGTACACAGGCCACAGTGCAGGCGGGATGCCTGGTGATGACACAGGAGTCGATGGTGCTGGCCTCGGTGGACCACGGCTGCAGTGCAGGATGGGATGGTGCTTCGCGTACCTCACGAGCGGTGTCCACAGGCCACGGTGCAGGCAGCGGCACTGGTGTCAGCAGGAGCGGCGGCGTCTGGGATGGCCAGGCTGCGGTGTGAGCAGGCAATGCCGGAGTGCAGCAGTTTGGTGAATTTGTCTGATGACGGCGTTGGGGAGACCAGGGTCGTGGTGCGAAGTGGGGCAATGCGACTCCATGTGGCGTTGGCAGGTCACGGTTAAGGCCAGCGGCTTCGTTGGCGGCATCACAGTGGTTTCTCCTCTTGAACAGCACAAAACACACAGTTCCAGTGCTGCAGGTCGAGGAAACTGAAGTCTTTGATTTCCCTGAGACTTCCAACAGGAGGCAAGCTCTACTCCAAGCCCTTGGGGAACTTTCTCAAGCAGGACACACAGCAAAGTTCACCCTTTGCACTCTTTTCAGGCAGAAGCATCAACTGCAGGCCAGTCCAGCAAAGCAACACAGCAAAGGGGCAGTTCTCATCCTTCAGCTCTTCTCCTGGGCAGAGGTTCCTCTTGGTTTCAGAAAGATTCTAAAAGTCTGGGGTTTTGGGTCTTCTAATACCCAGTTCTGCCTTTGAAGTTGGCAAACTTCAAAGCAAAGTCAAGGGTTTGCAAGATCCTTCCTTGTCCAGGCCAGGCCCCAGACACTCACCGGGAGGTCAGAGACAGCATTGTGTGAAGGCAGGCACAGTCCTTTCAGGTGTGAGTGACCACTCCTCCCCTCCCCTCCAGCACAGATGGCTAATCAAGATATGCAGGCTACACCCCAGCCTCCTTTGTGTCACTGTCTAGAGGAGAGGTGTGAACAGCCCAACTGTCATACTGACCCAGACGTGGAATCCACAAACGGGCAGTCACAGAATGGATTAAGCAAGAAAATGCCTAATTTCTAAAAGTGGCATTTTCAAACTAACAATCTAAAAACCAACTTCACTAAAAGATGTATTTTTAAAGTTTGAGCTCAAAGACCCTAAACTCCACATTTTTATCCTCTGTCAAAGAGAATCTGCGCTTTAAGGATATTTAAAGGCAGCCCCCATGGTAACCTATGAGAGAGATAGGCCTTGCACAGTGAAAACCGAATTTGGCAGTACTGCACGGTTAGGACATATGAAACACACTAGTATATGTCCTACCTTAAACATACACTGCACCCTACCCATAGGGCTACCTAGGGCCTAACTTAGGGGTGCCTTACATGTAGTAAAAGGGAAGGTTGAGGCCTGGCAAGTGGGTACACTTGCCAAGACGAATTGGCAGTTTAAAACTGCACACACAGACACTGCAATGGCAGGTCTGAGTCATGTTTACAGGGCTACTAATGTGGGTGGCACAACCAGTGCTGCAGGCCCACTAGTAGCATTTGATTTACAGGCCCTGGGCACCTCTAGTGCACTTTACTAGTAAATCAAATAAGCCAATCATGGATAAACCAATCAACAATACAATGTCTATAGGGAGCACTTGCACTTTAGCACCGATTAGCAGTGGTAATGTGCACAGAGACAATAAACCAAGAAAAACAGACCTAAAAAAATAGGAGGAAGAAGGCAAAACGTTTGGGGATAACCCTGCAATAAGGGCCATTTCCAACAGTGACCATGTTGAAAAAGGGTACTTTCCCACACATGCAGGCTGTGCTACCTCCTCGGACATGAGACCCTAACCACCACACGTCTACACACTTACAATGATTTCATACAACATTTATGCACACAGAACACAGTCAAACATTTAGGCATGCAACAGACAGGGATCTGAAACCACAGGCTTCCTTCTGTAATCATCAACAGGACTACAAATTCAAGGCACAAACAAAATAAAAACAAACTTTAACCATACAACATTGTAGGAAAGACCGTGAGTAGCCAGAGTTGCCCCCCCCCGACCCCCCACAGCGATGCCTGCAGAGGGAATCCCGAGGCTCCCCCTGACCGCGACTGCCTGCTTCCCAGATCCCAACACCTGGTAAAGACTCTGCACCTGCAGCCCCCAGGACCTGAAAGATCGGAACTCCAGTGCAGGAGTGACCTCCAGGAGGCCCTCTCCCTTGCCCAGGTGGTGGCTACCCCGAGGAGCCCCCCCCTTGCCTGCATCGTTGAAGAGACCCCTTGGTCTCCCATTGATTTCTATTGGAAACCCGACGCATGTTTGCACACTGCACCCGGCCGCCCCCGTGCTGCTGAGGGTGTACTTTCTGTGCTGACTTGTGTCCCCCCCGGTGCCCTACAAAACCCCCCTGGTCTGCCCTCCGAAGACACAGGTACTTACCTGCTGGCAGACTGGAACCGGGGCACCCCCTTCTCCATTGAAGCCTATGCGTTTTGGGCACCACTTTGACCTCTGCACCTGACCGGCCCTGAGCTGCTGGTGTGGTAACTTTGGGGTTGCTCTGAACCCCCAACGGTGGGCTAACTTGGACCCAAACTTGAACCCCGTAGGTGGTTTACTTACCTGCAAAAACTAACTACCTCTTACTCCCCCGAGGAACTGTTGAAAATTGCACTGTGTCTAGTTTTAAAGTAGCTATATGTGGTTTATTTGAAAACTGTGTATGCTATTTTGATTATTCAAAGTTCCTAAGGTACAGACCTGCAATACCTTTCATTTGAAGTATTACATGTAAAATTTGAACCTGTGGTTCTTAAAATAAACTAAGAAAATATATTTTTCTATACAAAAACCTATTGGCCTGGAATTGTCTTTGAGTGTGTTCTCCTCATTTATTGCCTGTGTGTACAACAAATGCTTAACACTACTCCTTTGATAAGCCTACTGCTCGACCACACTACCACAAAATAGAGCATTAGAATGATCTCTTTTTGCCACTATCTTACCTCTAAGGGGAACCCTTGGACTCTCTGCATTCTATTCCTTACTTTGAAATAGTGCATACAGAGCCAACTTCCTACAGTGAGTCTACCAGATCATTCTGTAATGCAGGTATGCGTTTTACAGTAATGTTGACCTGTGGGAGGGAGCCCATTCCCATGGTAGCTGCACCTTTTACAAACTCTTCCTCCCTGCTTAGGGATGTTAAACATCGATTGTGTGATGACTATCTTCATGAGGACTGCTTGTCCTACTTATCCCAGGCGGAATGTTGTAGGACTAATCTTTTGGCTCGTAGCTCCAGGACGTTGATTTGAAGGATCTCTTCTGCATCTAACCAGAGACGTGTGGTCAACAGTTCATATTATATGTGAGTGCCCCATTTCCCCCTTGGATGCATCAGTTGTTAGCATTACTCTGCATGATGATGGATGGAATTTGGAGGCCTGCATTGAGACTTGGGGGGAACCTCTACAATAGCAGCGCTTGGTTGAGCCATTTTGACAAACGGACTGGGTCACCCCACCAGCTGTCACCTGCATCCATTGACTGAACAATTTTTATTTTATTTTTAAAACAGGTCTCACCTGGAGCCTGCTAAAGGGTCCTAAGCCAATGACATTTGGCCCAGCATTAATTTGTATAGACTGACCACAACAAACTGCTTGGCAGAGAAGGCCCTTGCCATGATGTGAAGCCTCACTGCTCTGTCTCCCTTTCCAGACTGCAGGTCTAGTGTCTTAAAAACTGATCTTGCCCCAAAACCTGATCTCCTCCCAATTCTTGAGACCTAAGAATTGGACATGTGTCTAGTTCCAGAGATGACTTGTCTTATTTCAGTGTCAGTCACAATCTGTAAAACACACTGATGCAAGCATCCATAGAAGCCTTTGCTTCTCGCCTTGACGAGGCACTCATACAAATACAGGTATACTTGATAACCCTCCGTCGTAGCAAGTGGGACTAAGCACTTGGTGGAAATCCAGGGTGCTTATTTGAGACTGAATGGAAGCACCTTCAATTGACAGAAAATACCTCCACTTTTCAGTGGCAGGACAGCACTGAGTTTCATGCATATATAAACTCTGTGGATGCAGAAATCTGCTCCCTGAAAGTCCTGGGAGGTCAGATTATGTTATTGTGTAAAAAGACTGCTTCTTCAGTAACTTGTTCAGTTCCCTGAGGTCTAGAATAGGCTTTCACAATCCAGTTTTCTTTTTTGATCAAAAAGAATGTGAAATAAAAACCCTAGTTTGTCTGGGTTCTCAGGTCAATCTCTATCACTTCCTTGAGGAGGAGGATTTCCTGTTGTAGCTCCTACAAGTGTAGATGATGTTCCTTCTTGGATGTGCAGACAGGTGGGTTTATGAACAAACTCCACAGTGATTTCCAAGCACACAATCCACTGAATCCCCTCATCAGATGTTGTGGACGTCCATGAGATGTAAAAAAGAAAAATGCCCTCCTGACCTGTTTTCTGGTATAAAGTAGTGGCATGAGTTGGGAGTTGCAGGTGTGTGGGGGACAGGACAGGAGTAGATGAGCGTTACAGCTGTGGAGAGTCGAGCTCTATTTTGGTTGTCCTGGGAGCACACGTTATTGGTGGGGGGTTTTCCTCCCTGTCTGGAAGACCTGCAATATCCCCTCCTCTGGTTTCTGTTGGATATAAAACCTTGGTCATATCACAACTGTTCTTGGAGAGGAGGTGTGTAACATGGCTGGCTTTGACCTTCATATTGGTTGAAACCTTCCGTATATGCCTTGGATTTTCTTGAGTCGCGTAAAGTGGCTGACCCAGGACATCATTATTGAAGAGCCCAGAGGGATCTCCCAGCGTCAGTTTACAAGTTTTACATGCACTGTTCAAGTACTAGCCAAACAAGGTGTATCAGTCAAGTGGTGTGTCCTGGATCTTTTCTTTACTTTTGTACAGAAAGCAGTAGATCTCAGCTATCCTCGTCTCCTTAGAACAGCTGCTTCTGCCAGCTCATGAAAGCCCACATTGAAAACACCCATTGCAACAATAATGATGGCTGCAGATGTTTGTACTTTCTCCTTGACTATTGCCCTGGCAAACTTTTCACTGAAAGGGATACAGTGGATCAATTTGGATAAGTCATGGGTTCTCAGCTCTGCATGCGGTCAAGGACATAACAGAATATGTGGCACTGTTCTTCTTCTTATTATTATTATATATAGGTACCACCAATAGAACGGTAGCCAGCTTGTTCATCAAGTTAGGCCTTCTGACCATACAAAAATCAGTATGGGAGCTATCAAAGTATCAAAGCATCTGTGCTACCCATTCTGGTGAGAATTATTACTGGGCAATTAAGGGTAGAGGAAGGCTGACTAGCTTTTATTAACTGCAGGGTGATATATTACAAGAGAAGCATTGGTATTTCAAACGGATGTGATGTATCGTTTAGAACTCTACAGCTCCCCACAACAGGAAAGACTTCAACAATCGCTGCATTTGCAAGGGCAGAGCACATTGGTAGAAGCAGAGGAGGTGAAGTCAAAAGGGTGGAGAGAGTAAACCTCCCTGCATACCAGAGGTTTTCTGAGCAGCCTCCCCTTGTTTAAGAAGGGGAAAGGGTTCCATCCAGTTATCGACAAGAAGGAATTCAATGGCTGGCTAATTATCGCCATTTCAAAATGGAGGGTATACACCTCCTGAGAGACTTCCTCCAAAACAACGGATGGATAGTTAGGCTGGACCTGTAAGACACTTACCCGACTATTCCTGTATTTCAGTAGCAGCAGCACTCAGGTGGAAAAAACAGATATTCAAGTTCACAGTCCTTAGCTTCGGACTTTCCTTGGCGCTTTACCTTAGTGCTCAGAAAGATAGAGCTTCCTAGGACCAGAGGACTCAGGACGATAGTCTATTTAAAAGACATCCAGTTGATGGATCAGCCTTGAAACAAACATCTTCTGCACTTTCAACGAACAGTTCACCTCCTCCAAAGCCTGGGCTTAGTAAGCTACTATGAAATGTCAAACTAGAAGCAAGTTATCACCTTTTTGGCATTTGTGATACCAGTCGTTCCGGCAACTATGCAACACCTAGGAGACAAGACTATCTTCATAAATCGGAAGCAGAGGCGTGTGCTCGTTTCAGACAGGATGTCTCTACACAAACATGTAAGGTATGTGGTGCTCAATTGAGCTTTGTTTCAAGAGATCTTTACAGACCCTGAAATGGCTGAAGGCAGACCCTCTTTAGAAGGGCCTTCAATACTCAGATCCTGTTCCCCACTAAAAATAAGTCAAGGTAGAATTTCAGAGGTGGTTGGACAACATGGAGGCCTGGAAAAGGAGCATCATTTTTGTGAGCACTCCAGATTTTGTGGTAGTCTGCTGCCAGCAGGTCCAGCTATGGTACGTGCTGTGGAGACATACTACAGGCAGAAAATGGTCAGAGGGAGGAATTGAGACTACATATCATTTGCCTCAAGCTCTTGGTAGGATCTTTTAAACTGAAGAGTCTGAAAAAGCTAGCATAACATAGTGCACATTGCTAAGGATGGACAATGTCTTAGTGGTTTGTTGCATCAACCAACTGGGAAACCCAGGTCAAAAATAATGGCTGAACTTGCCAAGATGTTTTAGCACATCTGTGTGGGTATTCTTTATTTTTTATTACCCAAATAGTGCAGGGCCACCTCTCTGGTACATAAAATGTTGTGCTGGGGGTTCCTAGAGGACTCAAATGCCTTCCTCCTATTGATGTCCCTTTGGGGACACTTCCAGTTAGATCTGCTTGCCTGCCATCTTACCCACTAGATGAAAAATCATTTCAGCTGGTGACGTGATCACAGGACTCCTGTGGAGAATGCCTTTCTTTAAGGGTGGATAAGGAGCTGCATTTATACATTCCATCCATTTGCAATGTTCCCTCCATTTGTAATGATAGTGACAACAGCACCTCATATTTGGAGGCAGAAGGAAGTGGTGATGGCGACTCTCCTGTGTAGGGAAGAGGCATGGTTTCCGATACGGACGGCGTTTTCTTCCGATTCTTCTTGCACACAATGACAATATTCCAAAAGTCTACGTTACTTTGTAAACATCGGTTTGTGGCATGTAATGCTAAATATTCACATGCTCTGCATACTCCTGCCATCTAGTGCTGGGTCCGGATGTGAGAGGGCTGTTATTTTTTGTTTTTTTTTCCCCGAACAAAGTCTTTCGAGTCACATGGTAGAGTGACAACTCATCCTCTGGGATACTGAGCATCAACTCCATTGTTATATTGTATTACCACAGGCAGGTGGAGAATGGAGTGCGGAATAAGTGTGAGTAATGAGCTGTACAAGTAAGAAAGAGTAAAAAAGGCTGGAACGGCCAAAGATGTCTGGGAAGGAGAGTAGGCACATGTGAATCTACAGCACTACATGCCACGAACAGATTCTTACAGGGTAACATATTTAGTTTGAGGCATGTGTGCCTGTAGACACACATGCTTTGTATGGACTGTAAAACAGTCCCCCTCAGAAGTGGTGGCTAATCTGTCGGTGTTGCAGTTTGAAAAGGAGCATGTAACTCTGTCTGACCTACATTAGCTTGTTGATGTGTTAAAACATCCACACAATGTCTGGTGAAGGTGTGGTGTGGCCTATGTAGCTGCTTTACATAGGGCAACTATAGGAATGTTTCCTAGAAAAGCCACTAACGCTCCCTTTTTCCTAGCAGAGTGTGCTCGAGGAGGAGTGGGTAAAGTTCTTTTGGCTTTATCATAACAAGTCTGACTGCATTTTACTATCATGCGGCTAGGACTGGTTTAGATATTGGGCTGCCTTTATGTGGGGGAGAATAAGCAACAGAAAGTTTAGTTTTAGTTTAGTTTTCTGAAAGTTTAAGTCCTATCAATATAGAACACAAGGGCTCTTTTACATCTAATGTAAATAGAGCTCTTTCCGCAACAGAATCTGGTTGGGGGGTGGGGGCATTGGTAACTCAACTGACTGGTTGAGGTGACAATGAGAAACCACTTTAGGGCGAATTTAGGGTCGGTGTGGAGAACCACTCTGTCTCTCTGTAATGGAAGAAAGGTTCTACCAAGTTTAAATCCTGGAGCTCACTAACAGGAATAAGTGAAGTGATGGAGACTATAAATGCCACTTTCCAAGAAAGAAATTGAAGGGGGCATGATGAGTGTAGGGGTTCAAATGGAGGGCACTAGTCTTGTGAGGCAGACATAAAGGTTCTATGGAGGTGCGGGTGGAACCCGTGGTGGGATAACTCTTTTGAACACCTCCATGTAGGATTTAATGGCTGGTAACTTCAACAAAGAACGGTGCTGCCCATTTTATAGAAGGCAGCAATGCCAGCCAGATGTAATCTTACAGATGTGAAGCGACTGTCTTGTACAGGAGCTTTGAAAGGTTTGGTGGTGTCTCAGTACAGTAGCAAACAAAAATGTTTCAATTCTGCCACACAGCAAGCTCTAGTGGTAGGTCTACAGGCTTCTTTAAGAATGCCCATACATTCTGGTGGCAAATTATGGTAACCAATCTCTCTGACCTCAGAAGCCAAACTGCTAGATTGAGAGTCCTGGCATCAGGGTGCCCGATTTCTTCATGGTTCTGAGTGAGAAGTTCTGGTCTGTTGGGGAGCATTTCCTGGAGTACTACGGAGAGGCCTATTAGTGTTGTGAACCAGGGTTGACTAACCCAGGTGGGAGGTACCGAGATTATTGTAAGAGACATTTGCCTGACCTTCTGAACCAGAAATGGAAGGAGAGGGAGAGGAGGGAAATCGTAGGCAAATATCCCTGACCAAATCATCCATAAGGCATTGCCATCAGATAGTAGGTGTGGAAACCTGGAGGCGACGCCTTGACATTTTGTGTTTTTTTGCTGTTGCGAAAAGGTCTATTAGAGGGAACCCCAACCTCTGGAAGTAATGGAGAAGGATTTGTAGAGGAAGTACAGGTGGAGTTCCAATTCGTTGACTTGTTGCTGCATCCTGATTAGCAGGTCTGCTAAGTTGTTGTCCTTGTCTGGGAAAAACTCTGCTATCAGGTGTATGTTGTGACGCAAAGCCCATTTCTAAATGGTCTGTGAGCTGTGAAAGTTGCAGAAAGCATTCCCCCCTCCTTTGTTTTTGTAGGTAATACATGGCTGTCACGTTGTCCCTCCGGACTGGAACAACCTTGTGAATGAGGTGAGGAAGGAAAGCTTTCAAGGCAAGGTGAACAACCTGAAGCTCAAGGAAGTTAATGTGGTGACCTGGGTGTTTGGAGTCCCATATACCCTGTATCGTGAGATCTTTCAGATGTGCTTGAACTTGACTCTCTCTGATGACCATGGCCTACGGGCAGTGGTGGTCCGAAGGCCTCTTGATCTGGAGGCGTCTGTTTCAACTCGAGGCTGAGGGGCAGGGGGGTACAGTATTCATGGTGCGTGTCTCCAGAGTGATGTCGGTGACTTCAAACTCTTACTCTGGATAGGATTCTGAACTGGCCTTGACAGAAAATGCCTCCTCCAGCAATCGAAGCCTGTAAATGCAGTTCCTCACCAACGTCTTGATGATCAAAGAGGTGTCTTTAGCAGTCTTCTACTGCATTTCTAGCCGGCATGCTTGATGGTCTCAGAGCATCCTCTTTGAGCAAAAACTGTAACTGCCTTCCCAATATGCTTCCCTGTAGTCAGTCGGTCTGTGGTTATTTTGCGTGACAACGAGAGCAGAAACGGAAGGGAGCCCGTTCCATTACGAGGAGGGTATTGTAAGGAGATGCTGCTGGAGATTAAGTATGGAGGCCCCAAAGGGTGATGCCCTCTGGGGGCCGCAAAGGATTAGCGTCAACTTTATGGCCAGTGTCATCTTGATGCACAGATGGGGGAAATGTGATTGATAACAATACCAACAGTATTAGATTGGGAAATGTAGGAAGTTGGCTCTGTATGTGCTATTTCAAAGTAAGGAATAGCATGCACAGAGTCCAAGGGTTCCCCTTAGAGGTAAGATAGTGGCAAAAAGAGATAATACTAATGCTCTATTTTGTGGTAGTGTGGTCGAAAAGTAGGCTTATCAAAGGAGTAGTGTTAAGCATTTGTTGTACATACACACAGGCAATAAATGAGGAACACACACTCGGAGACAATTCCAAGCTAATAGGTTTTTGTTATGGAAAAATATATTTTCTTAGTTTATTTTAAGAACCACAGGTTCAAATTCTACATGTAATATCTCATTTGAAAGGTATTGCAGGTAAGTACTCTAGGAACTTTGAATAATTACAATAGCATCTATACTTTTTTTTACATAAAACACATTTAGCTGTTTTAAAAGTGGACACAGTGCAATTTTCACAGTTCCTGGGGGAGGTAAAGTAATGTTAGTTTTTGCAGGTAAGTAAACGACCTACGGGGTTCAGATTGGGGTCCAAGGTAGCCCACCGTTGGGGGTTCAGAGCAACCCCAAAGTCACCTCACCAGCAGCTCAGGGCCGGTCAGGTGCAGAGTTCAAAGTGGTGCCCAAAACGCATAGGCTTCAATGGAGAGGAGGGGGTGCCGCGGTTCCGGTCCGCCAGCAGGTAAGTACCTGCGTCTTCGGAGGGCAGACCAGGGGGGTTTTGTAGGGCACCGGGGGGGCACAAGTCCACACAAAAAGTACACCCTCAGCAGCGCGGGGGCGGCCGGGTGCAAACTAGCGTCGGGTTTCCAAGGGGAGTCAATGGGAGACCAAGGGGTCTCTTCAGCGGTGCAGGCAGGCAAGGGGGGGGGGGGCTCATCGGGGTAGCCACCACCTGGGCAAGGGAGAGGGCCTCCTGGGGGTCACTCCTGCACTGGAGTTCTGATCCTTCAGGTGCTGGGGGCTGCGGGTGCAGGGTCTTTTCCAGCCGTCGGGATTTTAGAGTCAGGCAGTCGCGGTCAGGGGGAGCCTCGGGATTCCCTCTGCCGGCGTCGCTGTGGGGGCTCGGGGGGGACAACTTTGGTTACTCACAGTCTTGGAGTCGCCGGAGGGTCCTCCCTGTAGCGTTGTTTCTCCACCAGTCGAGTCGGGGTCGCCGGGTGCAGTGTTGCAAGTCTCACGCTTCTTGCAGGGATTTGCAGGGGTCTTTAAATCTGCTCCTCTGTAACAAAGTTGCAGTCTTTTTGGAACAGGGCCGCTGTCCTCGGGAGTTTCTTGTTCCTCTTGAAGCAGGGCAATCCTCTGAGGATTCAGAAGTCGCTGGTCCTGGGGAAAGCGTCGCTGGAGCAGGTTTCTTTGGAAGGCAGGAGACAGGCCGGTAGGACTGGGGCCAAAGCAGTTGGTGTCTTCTTTTCTTCTTCTGCAGGGGTCTTTCAGCTCAGCAGTCCTCTTCTTCTTGTAGTTGCAGGAATCTAAATTCTTAGGTTCAGGGGAGCCCTTAAATACTAAATTTAAGGGCGTGTTTAGGTCTGGGAGGTTAGTAGCCAATGGCTACTAGCCCTGAGGGTGGGTACACCCTCTTTGTGCCTCCTCCCAAGGGGGTTCTAGGGCACTGCTAGCATTCACGGCTGTCGTACTAGCCAAAGGGTTAAGTAGTCGTCTGACATGGGGAGGACTCAACCTTCATTAAGTCCACCACTCAGCTGGTCAGTCTAGTTTTGTGCAAGTCTTCCCCCCAACCAGAGGTCCTACTCCTCTAGATCCTGGGCAATGTTGCTTCCTCTTGCCTCTTTCACAGTAGCTAGGGACCTTCAATGACCTAGGCTTTTTCACATATCACAGGGTAGAGAGTCGTTAGCAAGGCTGTATGGCTAAGTAAAATCTTATCTGTTGTGCAGTATGTTTACCTTTGAGCAGCAATATTCATTCTAGTTTGGTTAAGCAGGTAGCAAGCCAGAACCAACCACAGTGCCAGCTTTCCTTTACATTTGTAAATCATCCTCCCACCAGACCAGTACATCCCAAGGACTTTGTAATTTTCTTACCTAAATATAAAAGGACTACTGTCAGGCACCATGCTCCAATGGTACTGCAACATTTGTGTAGTGAGTCACACCAATGGTGTAGACCTAAAGTGTTTTACTGGGTGATCAGATAAGAAGTTACTGTGTTTGCTATATAAATTAGGAAGAGTGTTTGTTTACAGTAACCTATATATGAAGTGTAGTGTTTCATGTGTGTGGGCTAGAACGAGTTCCAATCATGTCACTGAAATCTTGGTGCTACCACTAGATCCCACAGGTGTAGCTTTCAGGATCTTCTAGAAAATGTCCAGGACAGAAGGCAATCTTGGATGGGAGGCATAGTCAGGGGTGGAGAACATAGTAATTTTCAAATACTTGCAAAGGATTCTCATTCTTGCTCTTAGTTCCAGAGCATGGTTGTATGTGCAGAAAAGGACCACCCACAAACGTCCGGTTTTCTGTAACCTGGAATTGTCAGAAACATTTTTGTCACAACCAGAAGTCTTTCAAAGGTGGTGTTTGCAGACATTTCTAGAATCAAACCTCTTGGTTCTGAAGGCGCTAAACGTGATCTAATGTGTGCTGCAGTCCCTAAGACTTATACTGAATTTGTTACTTCCAATTTGCTGCACTGAAGCCCTAAAGCAAGCCTCTCTGAAAAAGGAAATCTGTGCAAAGGCAACGTTTGGTTGGGAGTTTCGGAATTGCACACCTTAATCAACAGCACACTATCCTTTATTATTAAACAGTTGAACGTCACCTTTCAGATCAAAAAGCTACTGCTACCTACTTTGAGGTTAGAATCTGCTTGAAGATTTGTTGATTCATTTTTTCTAACCACATCCAAAGATTGGATCCTTAATAGAAGGAATTCAATGTACTCCAAGGATTCTTAACCACACATCAAAAGATAAAAAGTAAGGATTACATAAGTTCCCATTTAAAATTTTACTCAAGCATGTGGTTTCATACAAGTAAGAATTCAGTCATATGGTTCATTGGTTTCAAAATACATCACCATAGTAATTTAGAAGCTAGCACACTTCACACCAGGACTGCTTTTGATTCCATGTCCAAAATGTTTCAGAATTATTTTGATTTTTGTCCTGCACATTTGCAGAATGTACTTTTAAGTGTTTCCACAGTTTTAGCTCAAATTTACGGGTGTGGTCCAAAGAATAATCAAGCACTAGCTCAGTCTTGGAGATAATGCCTCCCATAAGTAACTTAAAGGCCATAAGTTGAGCCCACCTCTGCAAGCAGTACCTAACTATAGTTGGTATCTACTACTGACCATTGAGTAATGAGCAAACATTGCTAAAAGGTGAATTTTCTTCCCTGTTCTGGCCTTTCTTTACAGAAAACTAACCAGAAGCGGGCATAAACAAATCTTTTGTGTGCAAATGCATAACAGTGTGAACTAAACTGTCTCCAGATGGTTCGGTGTATTTACTCTTTTAAAAGTGTGAGTTTTTTCACACACTCAGTCAACGTGCATCATATTGGATCTGGAAGGTACAAGTAAAGTTTAGACTGTACCATTATATAATCAATGGCCTTTGCACCTAGCTTTTAAGGGGGGATACTAATTTTGTGCCGATAGTAAAGAGAGTCCAAGAAAAAATGATGACAGCAGATTCAAACAGGATAGGGTACACACAACAAAAAATATGGGAGAAAAATATCTGGAGTGGAGATGTAGGACCATATGCAAAAACAAGAATGGTTATATGGACTTATGTTTAAAAGGCCCAAGACAATATTATGCTACTTCCACTACCAATCATTTACAAAGTCTAGCTTATGCATTTTCACATTGTACTACCAACCTAAGTACTAATTTTCAACAGGTAAACTAGCAGACAAGATGTAAATGTACAATGCATAACAAAAATTAACTTTCTCTTAAGACTATAGCCCTAATCTGAATTGAAGTATTTTGCGGACGGACCTGGTGATTTGTAGCTCCAAATGACTATTGTTTTGCATATTCAGCTTAGAATAGAGCTTACAGTCTCTGTTGTAGGACTATCCAGACGCCAGAAAAAGGGATGTTGCCATTCGCTGCCTCAGAGGTAAATATTGAGGCACAAGTCTCTTCACATCTTGCTTGATCCATAAGCCACAGATTGCCACATTTCCAGTTTTATGCATAGTGGCTATCCAGTGAATTGAACTCTCTCAGTAAGATAAACGAAGTGTCTGGTGCAGAAGACAAACCACTACAACCTGGCAACAGCTAATACACCAGCTCTAGAGGCCTTATACCCTTTATTGTTCAATAAAGATTAATATTTAGGTAAATTGTATTTGAGTTCCCATACTTAAAAGCTTCATGGAGCTAAGATGACAACATGAGCACCACTAGAGGAACAACAAATAAAACGACTGAAGAAAAAACTACATTTTCAAATAGTTTTCTAAACTTCAGAAGTGAAGATTCCATTTGGAATGCAAGATAGGCGAGTTCCAAATCTTCATAACAGCCTCACAAAGTGCTTTCCCATGTGACCTGGGGGCATTAGAGGTGCTTATTGAGGTGGTCTGATCCAAAACGTCAACTGAGTCACACCTCTCGACATATGCACGAATTAAAAAAACAAAATGTCAGATTTCTGTTATAGTTGACAGCATTACATTACTTGCCACCTTTGTTCCTCTCAGAGAAATTGCTTGTTGCCACCAAGGGTGACGGTAAAGTGGTAAAGAACGTTCTGTAAACAGTACTGACTTCCATTCAGATCTCCCACCCAGAGGATTTGGGTAGCACCACTGATCAGTTCATAGTAGTGAAATGAGACTTTGTGGTCCTATGCCCTCTGCTAACCTGTGCTGGGGCTATTATGCCCTAATGAACAGTGCCTAGTGACTGCTTTAAAACTTGGTAGAATTCTCTGGATCACATCATTTATATCGACTTTGTAGTCTTTGAACACCACCTACCTATTTTTTCATCTGCCTGAAATACTAAGTGAAAGCTGTAGCACTGGTTTATTATTTACACATTTCTGAACATACCTGCCCGTGAATTAGACAGAGAACATAGCAGAATGAGAAGCTGCAGACCAAGTGGGGAAAATGGTCCATTACTGGTAGGGAGAACAAGGTATTCTTCTGGACCAAATGTGGTTTATTTCCAGATAACTAGGAAACATTGTTCATTCCAATTATTATTTTCCCCTAAACTAGCACTTAAAGAATCCTGTGGGGATATTTCTTGAAGAAAATACCGGTCAATGTTTCATGCCAGAGTTGTCACTTGCTGTGCCCCCTACCCTGCTTTGTTTAAGCATGTTTTTGCCCATATTGTGCTATGGCAATTAGTGTTTATTGCCTTTCTCGGTAACCTTTAAACCGGACAAAGAAGAGCAGAGCCTCTATAGTTTATCTGAAGTTCATGGCAGCATACAATGTATTTTTTTTCTAGCTGTCTTAGACTGCCATCTTAAGTTCGGAGTTTAGGAGCAAGTTTTGAAGAAGGGCAATGACTAACCGGTCTGAGGTTACAGTTTATTAGTTTCCTTGTGATATTTTCAGTGCTTTGCCATCTGTTTTTTATACTAATGTAATGTAGTTTCCTGCACCTCTGTTTTTATAAACTAGCTGCAGCTCTGAAGATTGCCTGAAAAGCATATGCTGCTGCTAATTATGTCACTCTGCAGTGTTGCACTTCTCTCGGTTAGCTTCACTGTGTGACTCATGTTATTGGTGGTGCGTTTTCTTTGGGTTTGATTTCCGTTACACTGGTAATGAACTTCATGAAGTTTCTAGATAGGAGCGCCGTATAAATCTGGTGCTAGTCGCTTGCCATATGAAGAACTGCCCTCTTTTCTCTCTCATTATCAGGGTCCAGGTTCAAGCCATCTTTTCAGAAAACAATCACAAAAGGATGCTCTTTAATCCCTTGTAAGATCAATGTTCTTTGTTATAATTCTTGTCAATGTCACAGTGCCAGTGATAGCCCCTCTAAAGCTTTCCAGTTATTCTTAATTAATATTACTCAACAATGTTGCTGAATATAAATTTTTGTTTCTTTCTGCCTTTTGCCCTGCCTGTACATTTTTTTTTTGTTTAAGTTGTGACTGGTAACTTCTCATGACAACAGGGTGTCATACCTTTCCTTACACAAGGATTTGAAGAGTGGGGTGGTGGTTGAAGAAAGACTCAGACTGACGCGAAAGGGCAATTTCGCAAGTCCCTCCTCCCCCAGAGGCCCACTAAGGTACCTGACTGGATAACGCCTGGATCTTCACCGCATTCCATTGGACGGACTGGCTGGGGTTGTACACGGCCTTCACCAGCACCTTCTCACCCACCTTTGGCATGCGGCCTTTCACAACACTAAGAAAAACCAAGAAGGGAGAGTGAGCATCCTAGGACTGGCACCTTTGCAAGGTTAAACAGTCTTATGACTATGCTGCAATGTTGGGCCAGACTATTCACAAATATCTGAAGACTGGGACCATATAAAGATGGAATCATGGAGGATTACAAAGCTTAAGGATGGAGGCTAGGAATGACTCCTCAAGAATCACAAGGAAAGGATGGAACCTTACAGAGCTACTCTGTTCATATGGCTAAATAATGCAGCCACAGACTCATGAAGAGCCCTTAAGGTGACAAATAGGGCTTCAGAAACTATTCTGCTGAACTCTGTTTGTAGGATGGACCTCAGACATACTCACGGAGGTTTATGGTGGGGAAGGACATGACTTTACATGACTCACTGATGGTCAAACAGTAATTTAAAGGAATCCACATTAACCCACTGATGCTCAATGAGTTCAAATGGGTGATGGAAGGGACCTGACTGACTCACAGAGACTGGAAAGGTGATGGATAAGACCTCAAAGTATGACCCATTTGGGTTAATGCAAGTGAAGGAAGGGGCACAGAGGATCACAAAGATGAGGTATGTAGCTTTACCGGTTGATTCAATAAGGTTCATAAAAGAGATGGATTGGACCTTACAGGATGTTTCACTTGCACCTTAGAGGAGCCTGGAAGGCACCACTAGGCATGCAAGATATGAAAATACCCCAATAAATGAGTGATTACTACCTAAACATGCTAGTGACAGGCTAAGAAAACCATACCCCTGAATGGTGCATTCAGAAAAGTGGTCGGGCTGAGCAGCTCCAACTAACTCATCCCCTCTCACAAACTTACTGATTTCTTCTCTACATTATATTCACTCTCATAAGGCAGTCAGAGATTCACCACCATTCACCAACAATTATCCTTTCTCTTATCCTTGAAAAAATATTTCTGCATAAAGGCAAAATGTACCTTGCTCCCTTTCAAATACTGTTTCTCTCTCAATGTATTTCCTTGTCTCGACAGGTCCCCTTGTACACCTGTGACCAAACAGTCAACCTCCAATCTCTAGCACAGGTTTCTTTGCTCCCACGTCCACCCTAACTGGTTCTAGTTTTGACACGGACATTTATTCCCCGATTCTCTTATACCCGCCTCCTCCTCCTAGCTCTCCCTAAATGGTTCACTGTAATAGCAATGCTTTTCACACGTCCTCCTCCACCCAACTACCTACATTCCTTCTCTTCTTTGCCCAGACTCGTTTATAAGCACTCTCAGACAGTGGTTACCTGCTCTTACTTTCCCAGAATGTATCACAGCCTACTCATTAACCTACTCAGGCTGACTGGGAAACAAAACTTTCCCTCAGTGACTGATTTTAATGTGAAGGCAGTGGGAGACTAATGATTATTTTCTTGCTGATCTTTCCTTCCAAATGATCTTCCTTACCTAAGTTGGAAAAAGACCTCTTCATCCACAATTCCAAAGTAATCATGCAGACTTGTGACGATCCCGGTGAAGACTCTTTGCTTCTCTTCCATCTAGTGGAGGAATGAGATATTGGGTGAGGGAGGGCGAGCGGACAGTGCCGTAATTCCAACCTTTTCTGCTTTTTTTTTTATACAGCTGGGTGGCCTATAGTCCATACAGAACATCCCTATGCTTCTAAATTGGTCTAACCACAGAGGAGTGAATCCCAACACCTCTGTTTCGTAAAGTAACCGTTCTATGGACTGAGCAATGTTCTTAACTGCTGATGATTGGGAAAGCCAGAAGGACTTGTTGGTACAGACAAATGCTATATAACCTTGCAGGCGGTTGGATCTGACCTCATTTTAGTGTCACTCCCATCTTGGGCACCTCACTCTCTCCTTCAAGAACAATCGGATTCTCATTATTAACTGAGGAAAGGCTATCAGACTAAAATAAACTGCTTTGCAGTTTCAGAATGAAACAGCATAAGAAACATGGTACTGACCAGTGCAACAAGCTTGTAGCCCTTGAATCATAAACTCGATTGAAAAAAACTATCAACAAAACCTTAGGGAAGCAACAGTCTGACATCCACTAAACCATCTGCAGAAACCCAGCTGACATCTTTCTGTCCTGAAAGATAGTCAGTATCCTTAATGCAATTCATGAACCCTATAGAAAGTGACATCCCGAGCAGCACAAACAGCACCCTCCAAACTTTGAATCACATCCTCATGTCAATCGCATGAACTCTAATGGGTAATGCATATCCTGATCAGCAAAAACAGCACACCCTTTTGTATGCAGTTTCAGTCCTGCAGGGTGTAGCATGAACTTGACACAGCGCCCTACTCGCAAATCTGCAAGACACTCAGCACAATATTCTCTCTAAAGGTTGGGCCAACCCCAGAGGCAACGACAGTACCCACCTGGCACCTTGGTCAGCTTCAAAATTTCACTCCAGAAATCTTTAGGCCTAAGCTATTTTTAGCTCAAATTCAATACACAACTCAAGTGTCCTGGCAACAACGATATTTCATAGAATGAACATACCAGCAAAAAAAAATAACACTGCAAACGCACATAAACCAGAGTTGGACGGTCGCCATCATTTGGCACCGAGGCTAATTTGCACATCTGGCAATTTTCTCCACTGCAATGATAAATACCACACAACTGAGTATTTTACATTTACTGAGTTACTGTCATGTGAGAAATAAAATGTCATAAATAGTACAATGGCATTTTTCATTTCAGAGATGTAGAATACAGAAGGAGCAGATGCTTGTAGAAGCATTCCAATCAGTAAAGTTATTTCAGCTGCTTTTGGTCTGTGCCACCCATGCTCAGAAGGTATGAGCTACAGCTGACTCAGCACTGCTTCTGATGCCTTTTCAAGGGTTGTCCTCCGTGTGCGGTTTTACCACACATGCTTTACTGTCCACTGCACGCATTGGTGCCAATACAGAGATCGCCCTTTCATAGGACAGAAGGCGGAAGAGACCTTGGTCATTCAGGAGGAGCACAGCAAATGCAAATTAAATTAAACCCAATACATGTAAACCTTTGCAAAAGAGCAAAGAAGGCATGCGTATTATGGAATTGTGTATTGTAAGAGAATAACCAATAATTAACAAGCACTGGTGACGAAACATGCCTGGAAGGAGTTGCCAAACCTGTGGTTTTGTTAATGCTTGTTTCGTTACCCTGGCTTTTTATAAACTTTTTTTTTTTGATGGAGTAGCTGCCGAGCCTTCGCCAACATAAGAAAATAAAATTGCCTAAAAGCAAAAATAGGTTTTTTGGTCTTAAAAAAAAAAAAAAAAAAAACACAGCCATAGCAGTTCATGATACTGAAAGGGGTTATTTTGTATTCCAATGTACTCTTTTTGTTAAAGAGTACAACTGCAGTCACTCAGTTATACACAGGACCACCAACCTCAACTTGATTGCAATTCACAGGTCCATTATAATTTTCCATACACGTTGGACATTTCACACCTATTCTCCAAGAGAAACTACATCTGAATCACATATTACATTAAAAACAGCTATTAGTGCTACCTACTGATGAGAACAAAAAGGTCCTCAAGGTTGCCCACCTGTTGTGCAAGGCAACATTAAGTAAATGTACTTTTTCATTTAAAATGAAGTTGATAACTGCTAATAATTGAAACGAAACATACACCGTCTATTCCACCTATGGACTGCAATCTCTTTCTAAAGAAATAAATGCAAGGAAATTAGCTTGAAGGTAAAAAATGCAAGGGAATAGAGTTTACAGGAGGCCCGTACAGCCTAAGAAGGATACAGGGAATTTAAGCAAACATGATGCAAAGGTAGGATCCAGTTGAGCGTCACGAAGAAAGCCTAAATCAAGACAGTAAAGTGTGGGAGCTGGTGATTTCAGGTTCTTAATATATCAGAGGGACAAGAAATCTGCACGACACAGATAGTAACTAATTCCAATTGTGAATACCCATTCACAGATGATCACAGGCGGAGGCAGGGGTGCATGCATGCATATACACAATTTTTTTTTAATCCCACAAGTTAAGTAAAGGTAAGCAACACAGGCACAAGAATGATGCAGCCCTGCTGATGGTGCCCCAGCCACAAATATAAAGGGGCCACAGAGTAAAAACAAAAAAAACCTAATTATATAGGATTGGTTAAAATGTAAAAATCACCAATAAGAGTTACTCTAGCATGCTGTTTTGTTTCATGACGTCTGCTGCATTAGATTGTTAGTTTACTATACCCATGAGGTAGAGAAGGATAAGTTACTTACCTGTAAATCCTAGTTCTCTTCCAGGGGTATCCTCATCAAAGTCATAAACATTGAATATTCCCGCCCTTGTTCGGGGACCCCGGAGCATATATATATATAAAATACATACATATTATCATGTGTAAAACAGCAATGCAGGCTATAATCATAAATAGGCTAAAATGCTTTATTTCTATGCAAGTTTTTTTTTTTTTTTCATATTATAAAATCACAATAGATCATAAATATCTACCTAAGCCCCAAAAACTGGACTTAGGGAAGTAAACAGCAGTAAATAGCAGAGAAAAATAGAAAAAACCACATTGAAAAACAATGAAGCATTCTTAGCCAATAGGCTGCATGCAGGTTAACACAGGAGAACCATAAAAACTTACGCAGATAACAGTGTTTTGTTTTAAGCAGAAACACTTCTAGACATATTTAAATATTCCTAGCTTTATGAAATAATTGTGAAAAATTCTGAAGGGGGGCCTAATGATTTGTATTTTTCAACTGGGGAGGGCGTGGCATTAAAAAGTTAGGTAACCACTGCGTTAATGTATTAAGGAGATTTTCACAGCTACTGGGATCATTCTGAACAAAAGATCATTGTGATAAATTGCCTCCTTCTGAAAATGGAAATCGTCATATTTGGGTAGCGTTCAATGTGAGCCCTCCATCGGAAAAGTGAAAGGACATCATTATGGTCTTGGAGAACAGTACCTTACAGAAAATAACTGTCTGTTGATCGGCAAACATGCTGAAACGTCAGTGTTCCTGCACACTCTACTGCGATGAGAGGCAGTTTTGCTTGCCAGTTTCCTGAATGATGGCTCCAGTAGCTCCTTAACGTTTTTGACCACCAGCTCCCTTGACTTATCAGCTATTGGCTGCGATTCCCCATTATGTTACTTTTTTTGGGTGGGTGTTGGGGGGGGCGGGAGGGGGAAGGTGTAAGCCCGGCTTCAGGAGTACTTCAATTTTTCTCCCTAAAAATAACTGGGAGGAGACTGATTAAGGTATTATTATAATCATAAATGTAATCCTGTCCTATCCACTGCAGAGCCCCGTTCGGTGTCAATGACTGACTCAATTATTGGAGAAGTGAGCTGTTAGTGCATTGCAATGTAGTGGTCTTTAAAGAGGTGTGTCTTTAGAATATGCTGGAAAGCTTGCACACTGACTAGGCTTTTTCAAAATTTGTCAGTATAAAAGTAGCAAATTGTTCAGTTCGGCTTGTCAGAGGAGCCCTTGCTGTGCCTCCCATCAAATGTAGTGACTTAAAGAGAGGAAGTGGAGACAATTGTTGTATGCCTACCACATAACAATAAATTGGTCTAACTAAGCGTATCTGTCCTTTCAGTTGATCTAAATGCTTAAGAGAGGCGGGGTGGTATTTCCATCCACTGAACTGTGTGTTTACTGAAGGCACTTGTTGGAACAAGAACTTAATGGGTTATAATAATGTCTATCTGGAAATTCTGCATGCTTATACTAAAAGAACACATCCTGAGATGTGTTTTGAAATCTATCTGGTACATCTTTGAGATGCCACTTCAATTATTTTTCTCACCACATTACTTAGAATTTTTTTCTTCATATCTGAAATCTGCAAGATTGACTTTTATCTAATTATTTACCTGTAAGCAGTGGTGAATATTTCAAACTCGTTTCATTCTCCATTCAAATATTAGAAAAGCAGGAAGTTTATTTCTTCCACTTGCTACACACATAAACAAAGGTAAATAGATAATAAACTTCTGTTTCTTGAATGTCAAAAAGAGACTAGAGAAGCGTTTGACTTGGCCACAGCACACACACCTCCGGTCGAAGCCCGGAATGAGTAGATTAGGAGAAGAAAGAGGAGGTTGGCATTGGGGGAATATTTCTGCTATTGCTTTGAAATGGTAATAACTTGGACGGACAGAGTAAGCATTACATGCAGGTGTTTTGTAGTCAAATAGTGACTTGCTCATTTTGTAACAGACAGCATTTATCTAGCAAGTACAGCAAGAAACAAATTTGTCACCCTTGCTGTCAACTGTTTGCAACTGGCGTAGTTTTTTTTTGTACTATGTTTTTTAAGAAAGTGAATCTTTAAAACGGTGGAAGCAAAAGTAGCCCTACAACATTTTATCATCAGCAACAGGAATATTTTCTCCCAAAATGAACCTGAGTATTTACTTTTTTGGGTCACTGTACTGATATTGTATTTTTTCTTATCCCACTTTTGCATTATTATTTTGAGGCCACCTCAGATCTGGACAATTAAATCTTTACATAAATGTTCATGAAACAACAAAGGCAGAGACAGCAATGTGCCTCAGGAAGGGCAGGCTCTTTTGAAGGCAGCTCTCTAACGATGACCCTAGGTACATGCGCCGACAAGGCACTCCGTGCAGAAGAGTCTGAGGAAAATTAGCCTATTCTCATTTCAAACAGAATTTTACTGAACTTATGATTAGAGCACCAGCATGGAGTCCGAGACACAACATATGCTCCTTGCTACATTCTGCAACCCCCATCTCCTTGTATTTGTTGCAGGAGCACACAGTAACAAGGCTCTGGGATGTGTTGGACACATTTGAGTGACTGGGATGCACAGGTGTCTCCCCAGGTGCTACCACAAGAAGAGGACAAAAGGTAACCTCAAGAGGTCCAAGCTCAGAGTAGAACAGTTCTGATGATTTTAACAGACATCTTTAAACCTCAATCGTTCTGTAGGCACAGTATGTCCTTCCAACCTGCACTTTCTTTCGGTACATTTCATCAGATGTATGACATCCAAATCACATACCTTCAGACGAATGGAGGTTCATTACTTACAGTTGTGTAGCTCTTCTGAAGTTGATCGATCTCAACCACAAACATATTGTAAAGAAATGGCTCCCTGTTGCAGTTATCCCCCCACTTTTTGCCTGATACTGATGCTGACTTGACTGAGAAGTGTGCTGGGACCCTGCTAACCAGGCCCCAGCACCAGTGTTCCTTCACCTAAAATGTACCAGTGTATCCACAATTGGCACACCCTGGCATTCAGATAAGTCCCTTGTAACTGGTACTTCTAGTACCAAGGGCCCTGATGCCAAGAAAGGTCTCTAAGGGCTGCAGCATGTCTTATGCCACCCTAGAGACCCCTCACTCGGCACAGACACACTGCTTACAAGCCTGTGTGTGCTAGTGAGAACAAAATGAGTAAGTCGACATGGCACTCCCCTCAGGGTGCCATGCCAGCCTCTCACTGCCTATGCAGTATAGGTAAGACACCCCTCTAGCAGGCCTTACAGCCCTAAGGCAGGGTGCACTATACCATAGGTGAGGGTACCAGTGCATGAGCACTGTGCCCCTACAGTGTCTAAACAAAACCTTAGACATTGTAAGTGCAGGGTAGCCATAAGAGTATATGGTCTGGGAGTCTGTTTTACTCGAACTCCACAGCACCATAATGGCTACACTGAAAACTGGGAAGTTTGGTATCAAACTTCTCAGCACAATAAATGCACACTGAAACCAGTGTACATTTTATTGTAAAATACACCACAGAGGGCACCTTAGAGGTGCCCCCTGAAACTTAACCAACTATCTGTGTAGGCTGACTGGTTCCAGCAGCCTGCCACACTAGAGACATGTTGCTGGCCCCATGGGGAGAGTGCCTTTGTCACTCTGAGGCCAGTAACAAAGCCTGCACTGGGTGGAGATGCTAACACCTCCCCCAGGCAGGAGCTGTGACACCTGGCGGTGAGCCTCAAAGGCTCACCCCTTTGTCACAGCCCAGCAGGGCACTCCAGCTTAGTGGAGTTGCCCGCCCCCTCCGGCCACGGCCCCCACTTTTGGCGGCAAGGCTGGAGGGAACAAAGAAAGCAACAAGGAGGAGTCACTGGCCAGTCAGGACAGCCCCTAAGGTGTCCTGAGCTGAAGTGACTCTAACTTTTAGAAATCCTCCATCTTGCAGATGGAGGATTCCCCCAATAGGGTTAGGATTGTGACCCCCTCCCCTTGGGAGGAGGCACAAAGAGGGTGTACCCACCCTCAGGGCTAGTAGCCATTGGCTACTAACCCCCCAGACCTAAACACGCCCTTAAATTTAGTATTTAAGGGCTACCCTGAACCCTAGAAAATTAGATTCCTGCAACAAGAAGAAGGACTGCCCAGCTGAAAACCCCTGCAGCGGAAGACCAGAAGACGACAACTGCCTTGGCTCCAGAAACTCACCGGCCTGTCTCCTGCCTTCCAAAGATCCTGCTCCAGCGACGCCTTCCAGAGGGACCAGCGACCTCGACATCCTCTGAGGACTGCCCCTGCTTCGAAAAGACAAGAAACTCCCGAGGACAGCGGACCTGCTCCAAGAAAAGCTGCAACTTTGTTTCCAGCAGCTTTAAAGAACCCTGCAAGCTCCCCGCAAGAAGCGTGAGACTTGCAACACTGCACCCGGCGACCCCGACTCGGCTGGTGGAGATCCGACGCCTCAGGAGGGACCCCAGGACTACTCTGATACTGTGAGTACCAAAACCTGTCCCCCCTGAGCCCCCACAGCGCCGCCTGCAGAGGGAATCCCGAGGCTTCCCCTGACCGCGACTCTTTGAACCTAAAGTCCCGACGCCTGGGAGAGACCCTGCACCCGCAGCCCCCAGGACCTGAAGGACCGGACTTTCACTGGAGAAGCGACCCCCAGGAGTCCCTCTCCCTCGCCCAAGTGGAGGTTTCCCCGAGGAATCCCCCCCTTGCCTGCCTGCAGCGCTGAAGAGATCCCGAGATCTCTCATAGACTAACATTGCGAACCCGACGCTCGTTTCTACACTGCACCCGGCCGCCCCCGCGCTGCTGAGGGTGAAATTTCTGTGTGGACTTGTGTCCCCCCCGGTGCCCTACAAAACCCCCCTGGTCTGCCCTCCGAAGACGCGGGTACTTACCTGCAAGCAGACCGGAACCGGGGCACCCCCTTCTCTCCATTCTAGCCTATGTGTTTTGGGCACCACTTTGAACTCTGCACCTGACCGGCCCTGAGCTGCTGGTGTGGTGACTTTGGGGTTGCTCTGAACCCCCAACGGTGGGCTACCTTGGACCAAGAACTGAACCCTGTAAGTGTCTTACTTACCTGGTAAAACTAACAAATACTTACCTCCCCTAGGAACTGTGAAAATTGCACTAAGTGTCCACTTTTAAAACAGCTATTTGTGAATAACTTGAAAAGTATACATGCAATTTTTATGATTTGAAGTTCCTAAAGTACTTACCTGCAATACCTTTCGAATAAGATATTACATGTAGAATTTGAACCTGTGGTTCTTAAAATAAACTAAGAAAAGATATTTTTCTATACAAAACCTATTGGCTGGATTTGTCTCTGAGTGTGTGTACCTCATTTATTGTCTATGTGTATGTACAACAAATGCTTAACACTACTCCTTGGATAAGCCTACTGCTCGACCACACTACCACAAAATAGAGCATTAGTATTATCTATTTTTACCACTATTTTACCTCTAAGGGGAACCCTTGGACTCTGTGCATGCTATTCCTTACTTTGAAATAGCACATACAGAGCCAACTTCCTACATTGGTGGATCAGCGGTGGGGTACAAGACTTTGCATTTGCTGGACTACTCAGCCAATACCTGATCACACGACAAATTCCAAAATTGTCATTAGAAATTGATTTTTGCAATTTGAAAAGTTTTCTAAATTCTTAAAAGACCTGCTAGGGCCTTGTGTTAGATCCTGTTTAGCATTTCTTTTAGAGTTTAAAAGTTTTTAAAAGTTTGAATTAGATTCTAGAACCAGTTGTAGATTCTTAAAAAGTATTCCAACTTTTAGAAGCAAAATGTCTAGCACAGATGTGACTGTGGTGGAACTCGACACCACACCTTACCTCCATCTTAAGATGAGGGAGCTAAGGTCACTCTGTAAAATAAAGAAAATAACAATGGGCCCCAAACCTACCAAAATACAGCTCCAGGAGCTTTTGGCAGAGTTTGAAAAGGCCAACCCCTCTGAGGGTGGCAACTCAGAGGAAGAGGATAGTGACTTGGAGGAAAATTCCCCCCTACCAGTCCTATCTAGGGAGAACAGGGTCCCTCAAACCCTGACTCCAAAAATAATAGTCAGAGATGCTGGTTCCCTCACAGGAGAGACCAACACCTCTGAAATCACTGAGGATAACTCCAGTGAAGATGACCCCCTGTTAGCCAGGATGGTCAAAAGATTGGCTTTGGAAAAGCAGCTCCTAGCCATAGAAAGGGAAAGAAAAGAGATGGGCCTAGGTCCCATCGATGGTGGCAGCAACTTAAATAGGGTCAGAGATTCTCCTGACATCCTAAAAATCCCCAAAGGGATTGTAACAAAATATGAAGATGGTGATGACATCACCAAATGGTTCACAGCTTTTGAGAGGGCTTGTGTAACCAGAAAAGTAAACAGATCTCACTGGGGTGCTCTCCTTTGGGAAATGTTCACTGGAAAGTGTAGGGATAGACTCCTCACACTCTCTGGAAAAGATGCAGAATCTTATGACCTCATGAAGGGTACCCTGATTGAGGGCTTTGGATTCTCCACTGAGGAGTATAGAATTAGATTCAGGGGGGCTCAAAAATCCTCGAGCCAGACCTGGGTTGATTTTGTAGACTACTCAGTAAAAACACTAGATGGTTGGTTAACTGGAAATGAAGTGTGTGACTATGTTGGGCTTTATAATTTGTTTATGAAAGAACACATTTTAAGTAACTGCTTCAATGAAAAGTTGCATCAGTATCTGGTAGACCTAGGTCCAATTTCTCCCCAAGAATTGGGAAAGAAGGCAGACCACTGGGTCAAGACTAGGGTAACCAAAACTTCCACTGGGGGTGACCGAAAGAAAGGGGTTACAAAAACTCCCCAGGAGAAAGTGGGTGACACTAGAAACAAAGAAAAAGAGTCCTCTGTAGGCCCCCAAAAACCAGAACAGGTGGGTGGGCCCCAAGACACAACCCAAAACAAAGGTGGGTACCAGGGTAAGAACTGGGATGCCACTAAGGCATGGTGCCACAACTGTAAACAGTCTGGGCACCACACCAAGGACACTTCTTGTCCCAAAAACAAACCCCAGAACAAAATTCCAGGGGTAACCAGTGTAGCCATGGGAGATGACTCCTCAGATGAGGAGGTCTTCATAGCCTTCAACTGGAAACAGGGCCCAACAGGTGAGTTGGAGATTCCAGAGGGAAGTAGACACTTCCACCACCTACTGGTGAATGGAATCCCAACCACTGCCCTGAGAGACACTTGTGCCAGTCACACTATTGTGCATGACAGGCTGGTGCTCTCAAACCAGTACATCCCAGGTGAGACTGCCAGGGTAAGAGTTAGCCTAGACAGGGTCACTAAGAGGCCTGTGGCTTTAGTACCCATAGAAGTGGGTGGCACTCTTAGCTGGAGAAGGGTAGTAGTCAGTACAGACCTCCCCCTTGATTGTCTCCTTGGAAATGACTACCCAGAGGTTAGTCAGAGCCCAAGAGAGGAACTGGTCCAGTGCCAGTCCTCTCCCAAGGATTCTGGAAGTCCTGCCTCTGCAGTAAATGCAAGCAGGCCCCAGAAGAAGAAGAAAAGAAAACAGAGTAGGAAGGGTGGACAACCTTTAGCCAAGGTTACAGCAAGCCAAGGAGATTCTGCTCCAGTAGGGGAGAACTCCAAAAATGGCCCTGATAAAGTCCAACCTGACCCACAAGAAGTCCTGGCTAGTCAGGCAACTGTTAAACCTGAGTGGGTGGCTCCTCAGCTAACAGAAGAAAGAGTGGAAGAAGGGTGTTTACTACAAGATGTGGTAACCCCCCACTCTAATACAGCAGACAGGCAGCCTGAACCCAAAGAGGCCTGTAACTTAGCCCCTTCCCTTTTAGGTGAAGAGCTAAAGGTGTGGTTCTGGGCACTGACAGCTGTCAGTGGCCTCTGCTGGGTGTTAGCCTTTATGGCTGCACTATCCTTGGCATGGTGGTCAGACCCCATGCCAAATAGCAAGTTAGGCCCCCTGACCCTGTTGGTCATGGTGGGGTTACTCCAGCTCTGGGTAACCTCTTTGGGTAAGCTAGGGATGACCCTGGCTAAGATAAGATTAGCAGAGGTGGATACCTCTAAACCCAAAATAAAAAGAATGGGTGGAGACATTGAAGAGGCAGACAAGAGGCAATTCAGACTAGGTCCTATCACTGTGGAAGTGGGTCAGTTCCCCAAAGGGAATGACCTGAACAGAAGGATGTAAGGCAGAGTAGGCCCTGCAACTAACCAGCCTATTTCTCCTACTCTTCCTCGCCTGACAGACTAGGAAGACTCTCCCAGCTTGGGCTGAGTCTCCTGGCCTGTGGGCTGGGGGGGGCTTGTGTAAAGAAATGGCTCCCTGTTGCAGTTATCCCCCCACTTTTTGCCTGATACTGATGCTGACTTGACTGAGAAGTGTGCTGGGACCCTGCTAACCAGGCCCCAGCACCAGTGTTCCTTCACCTAAAATGTACCAGTGTATCCACAATTGGCACACCCTGGCATTCAGATAAGTCCCTTGTAACTGGTACTTCTAGTACCAAGGGCCCTGATGCCAAGAAAGGTCTCTAAGGGCTGCAGCATGTCTTATGCCACCCTAGAGACCCCTCACTCGGCACAGACACACTGCTTACAAGCCTGTGTGTGCTAGTGAGAACAAAATGAGTAAGTCGACATGGCACTCCCCTCAGGGTGCCATGCCAGCCTCTCACTGCCTATGCAGTATAGGTAAGACACCCCTCTAGCAGGCCTTACAGCCCTAAGGCAGGGTGCACTATACCATAGGTGAGGGTACCAGTGCATGAGCACTGTGCCCCTACAGTGTCTAAACAAAACCTTAGACATTGTAAGTGCAGGGTAGCCATAAGAGTATATGGTCTGGGAGTCTGTTTTACTCGAACTCCACAGCACCATAATGGCTACACTGAAAACTGGGAAGTTTGGTATCAAACTTCTCAGCACAATAAATGCACACTGAAACCAGTGTACATTTTATTGTAAAATACACCACAGAGGGCACCTTAGAGGTGCCCCCTGAAACTTAACCAACTATCTGTGTAGGCTGACTGGTTCCAGCAGCCTGCCACACTAGAGACATGTTGCTGGCCCCATGGGGAGAGTGCCTTTGTCACTCTGAGGCCAGTAACAAAGCCTGCACTGGGTGGAGATGCTAACACCTCCCCCAGGCAGGAGCTGTGACACCTGGCGGTGAGCCTCAAAGGCTCACCCCTTTGTCACAGCCCAGCAGGGCACTCCAGCTTAGTGGAGTTGCCCGCCCCCTCCGGCCACGGCCCCCACTTTTGGCGGCAAGGCTGGAGGGAACAAAGAAAGCAACAAGGAGGAGTCACTGGCCAGTCAGGACAGCCCCTAAGGTGTCCTGAGCTGAAGTGACTCTAACTTTTAGAAATCCTCCATCTTGCAGATGGAGGATTCCCCCAATAGGGTTAGGATTGTGACCCCCTCCCCTTGGGAGGAGGCACAAAGAGGGTGTACCCACCCTCAGGGCTAGTAGCCATTGGCTACTAACCCCCCAGACCTAAACACGCCCTTAAATTTAGTATTTAAGGGCTACCCTGAACCCTAGAAAATTAGATTCCTGCAACAAGAAGAAGGACTGCCCAGCTGAAAACCCCTGCAGCGGAAGACCAGAAGACGACAACTGCCTTGGCTCCAGAAACTCACCGGCCTGTCTCCTGCCTTCCAAAGATCCTGCTCCAGCGACGCCTTCCAGAGGGACCAGCGACCTCGACATCCTCTGAGGACTGCCCCTGCTTCGAAAAGACAAGAAACTCCCGAGGACAGCGGACCTGCTCCAAGAAAAGCTGCAACTTTGTTTCCAGCAGCTTTAAAGAACCCTGCAAGCTCCCCGCAAGAAGCGTGAGACTTGCAACACTGCACCCGGCGACCCCGACTCGGCTGGTGGAGATCCGACGCCTCAGGAGGGACCCCAGGACTACTCTGATACTGTGAGTACCAAAACCTGTCCCCCCTGAGCCCCCACAGCGCCGCCTGCAGAGGGAATCCCGAGGCTTCCCCTGACCGCGACTCTTTGAACCTAAAGTCCCGACGCCTGGGAGAGACCCTGCACCCGCAGCCCCCAGGACCTGAAGGACCGGACTTTCACTGGAGAAGCGACCCCCAGGAGTCCCTCTCCCTCGCCCAAGTGGAGGTTTCCCCGAGGAATCCCCCCCTTGCCTGCCTGCAGCGCTGAAGAGATCCCGAGATCTCTCATAGACTAACATTGCGAACCCGACGCTCGTTTCTACACTGCACCCGGCCGCCCCCGCGCTGCTGAGGGTGAAATTTCTGTGTGGACTTGTGTCCCCCCCGGTGCCCTACAAAACCCCCCTGGTCTGCCCTCCGAAGACGCGGGTACTTACCTGCAAGCAGACCGGAACCGGGGCACCCCCTTCTCTCCATTCTAGCCTATGTGTTTTGGGCACCACTTTGAACTCTGCACCTGACCGGCCCTGAGCTGCTGGTGTGGTGACTTTGGGGTTGCTCTGAACCCCCAACGGTGGGCTACCTTGGACCAAGAACTGAACCCTGTAAGTGTCTTACTTACCTGGTAAAACTAACAAATACTTACCTCCCCTAGGAACTGTGAAAATTGCACTAAGTGTCCACTTTTAAAACAGCTATTTGTGAATAACTTGAAAAGTATACATGCAATTTTTATGATTTGAAGTTCCTAAAGTACTTACCTGCAATACCTTTCGAATAAGATATTACATGTAGAATTTGAACCTGTGGTTCTTAAAATAAACTAAGAAAAGATATTTTTCTATACAAAACCTATTGGCTGGATTTGTCTCTGAGTGTGTGTACCTCATTTATTGTCTATGTGTATGTACAACAAATGCTTAACACTACTCCTTGGATAAGCCTACTGCTCGACCACACTACCACAAAATAGAGCATTAGTATTATCTATTTTTACCACTATTTTACCTCTAAGGGGAACCCTTGGACTCTGTGCATGCTATTCCTTACTTTGAAATAGCACATACAGAGCCAACTTCCTACACATATCCTCAGGGAAAACCAGCAACAGTATTTATTGCTATCAGCTTTAGCATGACAGCAGCTGCATTGAAAATGTGACTGAAGGAAAAAATGACCTTCATTCAAAACCTCGTGGAAGCCCTGCTTTAACTCTCAGTTCATCTGCAAATATAATATCCACTGTATCCCACAAGGATCGATCATATCTCCTGAGCAATATGAAGGCACGTGCATTCTTCAACCTGGCAACATGGGCATGCCAACCTTAATTCATATGGTGTTGTACCTCCTACTCTTAGGACACAAAGGTACTGGAAACAGTGGCATAAAATGGTACTTCTGTCTTACTGCTGGGAGGATTAGCGACTCGACTAAGTGTTGGAAATGTAGATGACCATATGTAAGAAGTTGGCTCTGTATGCACTATTTCAAAGTAAGGAATAGTATGCACAGAGTCCAAGGGTTCCGAGTCAGCACAAAAAGTACACCCTCAGCAGCGCGGGGGCGGCCGGGTGCAGTGTGTAAACACGCGTCGGGTTTCCAATAGTTTCCTATGGGAGACCAAGGGGTCTCTTCAGCGATGCAGGCAGGCAAGGGGGGAGCTCCTCGGGGTAGCCACCACCTGGGCAAGGGAGAGGGCCTCCTGGGAGTCACTCCTGAACAGGAGTTCCGTTCCTTTAGGTGCTGGGGGCTGCGGGTGCAGGGTCTTTTCCAGCCGTCGGGAAAGGGAGTTCAGGCAGTCGCGGTCAGGGGGAGCCTCGGGATTCCCTCTGCAGGCGTCGCTGTGGGGGCTCAGGGGGGACAACTTTGGTTACTCACAGTCTTGGAGTCGCCGGAGGGTCCTCCCTGAGGTGTTGGTTCTCCACCAGTCGAGTCGGGGTCGCCGGGTGCAGTGTTGCAAGTCTCACGCTTCTTGCGGGGATTTGCAGGGGTCTTTAAATCTGCTCCTCTGTAACAAAGTTGCAGTTCTTTTGGAGCAGTGCCGCTGTCCTCGGGAGTTTCTGGTCCTTCTTGAAGCAGGGCAGTCCTCAGAGGATTCAGAGGTCGCTGGTCCCTTGGAAAGCGTCGCTGGAGCAGGTTTCTTTGGAAGGCAGGAGACAGGCCGGTAAGTCTGGGGCCAAAGCAGTTGGTGTCTTCTGTTCTTCCTCTGCAGGGGTTTTTCAGCTCAGCAGTCTTCTTCTTCTTGTAGTTTCAGGAATCTATTTTCCTAGGTTCAGGGAAGCCCTTAAATACTAAATTTAAGGGCGTGTTTAGGTCTGGGGGGTTAGTAGCCAATGGCTACTAGCCCTGAGGGTGAGTACACCCTCTTTGTGCCTCCTCCCAAGGGGTTGGGGTCACATCCCTAATCCTATTGGGGGAATCCTCCATCTGCAAGATGGAGGATTTCTAAAAGTTAGAGTCACTTCAGCTCAGGACACCTTAGGGGCTGTCCTGACTGGCCAGTGACGACTCCTTGTTTTTCTCATTATTTTCTCCGGCCTTGCCGGCAAAAGTGGGGGCCGTGGCCGGAGGGGGTGGGCAACTCCACTAGCTGGAGTGTCCTGCGGTGCTGGAACAAAGGGGTGAGCCTTTGAGGCTCACCGCCAGGTGTTACAGCTCCTGCCTGGGGTAGGTGTTAGCATCTCCACTCAGTGCAGGCTTTGTTACTGGCCTCAGAGTGACAAAGGCACTCTCCCCATGGGGCCAGCAACATGTCTCTAGTGTGGCAGGCTGCTGGAACCAGTCAGCCTACACAGATAGTTGGTTCAGGTTTCAGGGGGCACCTCTAAGGTGCCCTCTGGGGTGTATTTCACAATAAAATGTACACTGGCATCAGTGCGCATTTATTGTGCTGAGAAGTTTGATACCAAACTTCCCAGTTTTCAGTGTAGCCGTTATGGTGCTGTGGAGTTCGTGTTTGACAGACTCCCAGACCATATACTATTATGGCTACCCTGCACTTACAATGTCTAAGGTTTGGCTTAGACACTGTAGGGGCACAGTGCTCATGCACTGGTGCCCTCACCTATGGTATAGTGCACCCTGCCTTAGGGCTGTAAGGCCTGCTAGAGGGGTGTCTTACCTATACTGCATAGGCAGTGAGAGGCTGGCATGGCAACCTGAGGGCAGTGCCATGTCGACTTACTCATTTTGTTCTCACTAGCACACACAAGCTGGTAAGCAGTGTGTCTGTGCTGAGTGAGGGGTCTCCAGGGTGGCATAAGACATGCTGCAGCCCTTAGAGACCTTCCCTGGCATCAGGGTCCTTGGTACCAGAGGTACCAGTTACAAGGGACTTACCTGGATGCCAGGGTGTGCCAATTGTGGATACAAAAGGACAGGTTAGGGAAAGAACACTGGTGCTGGGGCCTGGTTAGCAGGCCTCAGCACACTTTCAATTCAAAACATAGCATCAGCAAAGGCAAAAAGTCAGGGGGTAACCATGCCAAGGAGGCATTTCCTTACACAACCCCCCCCAAACGAAAGAGGATGAGACTAACCTTTCCCAAGAGAGTCTTCATTTTCTAAGTGGAAGAACCTGGAAAGGCCATCTGCATTGGCATGGGCAGTCCCAGGTCTGTGTTCCACTATAAAGTCCATTCCCTGTAGGGAGATGGACCACCTCAACAGTTTTGGATTTTCACCTTTCATTTGCATCAGCCATCTGAGAGGCCTGTGGTCGGTTTGAACTACAAAGTGAGTACCAAATCAATCAATCAATCACGATATTTATAAAGCGCGCTATGTACCCGTCAGGGTTTCGAGGCGCTGGGGGGAAGGGGAGGGGGTGGAGGTGAGCTGCAGTTAGCGGTCGAAGAGCCAGGATTTGAGGAGTCTCCTGAAGGTGAGGAGGTCCTGGGTCTGGCGTAGAGATGTGGGGAGAGAGTTCCAGGACTTGGCGGCGAGGAAGGAGAAGGATCTGCCGCCGCAGGTCTTGCGCTGGATTCGGGGGACGACGGCGAGGGCGAGGTTGGCGGATCGAAGTTGACGTGTGGGAGCATAGAAATTGAGTCTTTAGTTGAGGTAGGAGGGTTCGGCGTTGTGAAGTGCCTTGTGAGCGTGGGTGAGGAGTTTAAAGGTGATCCTCTTCTCCACCGGGAGCCAGTGGAGTTCCCTCAGGTGAGGGGAGATGTGACATCGGCGGGGTATGTCGAGGATCAGTCGGGCGGAGGCATTTTGGATACGCTGGAGTCGTTTGATGTCTTTGGTTGGGATGCCTGTGTAGAGTGCGTTGCCGTAGTCAAGTCTGCTGCTGACGAGGGCTTGGGTCACCATCTTTCTGGTCTCTGTTGGAATCCACTTGAAGATTCTGCGGAGCATGCGGAGGGTGTTGAAACAGGAGGAGGAGACGGTGCTGACCTGTTTGGACATGGTGAGTGCAGAGTCCAGGATGAAGCCGAGGTTTCTTGCGTGGCTGGCAGGGGTGGGTGGGGGTCCGAGGTCGGCGGGCCACCATGAGTCGTTCCAGGCCGAAGGAGAGCGCCCGAGGATGAGGATTTCCGTCTTGTCGGAGTTGAGTTTCAGGCGACTGTTGTTCATCCATTCGGCGATGGTTTTTAGTCCTTCGTGGAGGTTTGTTTTGGCGGTGAGTGGGTCTTTGGTCAGGGAGAGGACGAGCTGGGTGTCGTCGGCGTAGGAGATGATGCTGGCGGGCCAGTTTTGCGAGGGGGGCCATGTAGACGTTGAACAAAGTAGGGCTGAGGGAGGATCCTTGGGGGACGCCGCAGATGAGGTTGGTGGCTTTGGAGCGAAAGGGGGAGAGTCGGACTCTCGGAGTTCTGTCGGAGAGAAAGGATGAGATCAAGTGGAGGGCTTTGTCTTGGATGCCGGCTTCCTGGAGGCGGGTCAGTAGGGTGCGGTGGCAGACTGTGTCAAAAGCGGCTGATAGGTCGAGAAGGATGAGGGCCGAGGTTTCGCCGTTGTCCATTTGATGTCTGATGTCATCTGTGGCGGCGAAGAGGTATGGTCTCAGCTTTTTCAGGGACCAAACCACAGCAAAGGCCTCCCTCTCAATGGCACTCCAACGCTGCTCCCTGGGGAGTAACCTCCTGCTAATGAAAGCAACAGGCTGGTCAAGGCCATCATCATTTGTTTGGGACAAAACTGCCCCTATCCCATGTTCAGAGGCATCTGTTTGCACAATTAATTGCTTGGAGTAATCTGGAGCTTTTAGAACTGGTGCTGTGCACATAGCTTGTTTCAGGGTGTCAAAGGCCTGTTGGCACTCTACAGTCCAGTTTACTTTCATGGGCATTTTCTTGGAGGTCAATTCTGTGAGGGCTGTCACAATGGATCAATATCCCTTCACAAACCTCCTATAGTACCCAGTCAAGCCAAGGAATGCCCTGACTTGAGTCTGGGTTTTTGGAGTTACCCAGTCCAGAATAGTCTGGATCTTAGACTGGAGTGGCTGAACTTGGCCTCCACGGACAAGGTGTCCCAAGTAAACCACAGTTCCCTGCCCTATCTGGCATTTGGATGCCTTGATAGAGAGGCCTGCAGATTGCAGAGCCTTCAAAACCTTCTTCAGGTGGACCAGGTGATCCTGCCGGGTGGAGCTGAAGACAGCAATATCATCAAGATAAGCTGCACTAAAGGATTCCAACCCAGCAAGGACTTGATTCACCAACCTTTGGAAGGTGGCAGGGGCATTCTTTAAGCCAAAGGGCATAACAGTAAACTGATAATGCCCATCAGGTGTGGAGAATGCTGTTTTCTCTTTTGCTCCAGGTGCCATTTTGATTTGCCAGTACCCTGCTGTCAAGTCAAAGGTACTTAAGAATTTGGCAGCACCTAATTTGTCAATCAGCTCGTCAGCTCTAGGTATGGGATGGGCATCTGTCTTGGTGACAGAATTGAGACCTCTGTAGTCCACACAAAACCTCATCTCTCTCTTTCCATCTTTGGTGTGAGGTTTGGGGACTAAGACCACTGGGCTAGCCCAGGGGCTGTCAGAGTACTCAATTACTCCCAACTCCAGCATCTTGTGGACTTCCACTTTGATGCTTTCCTTAAATAAGTCAGACTGTCTGAAGATTTTGTTTTTGATAGGCATGCTGTCTCCGTGGTCCACATCATGGGTACACAGGTGTGTCTGACCAGGGGTTAAGGAGAAGAGCTCAGCAAACTGTTGCAGGACCTTCCTACAATCAGATTGCTGTTGGTCAGAGAGGGTGTCTGAATAGATCACTCCATCCAATGAGTCATCTTTAGGGTTTGATGAGAGGAGATCAGGGAGAGGTTCACTCTCAGCTTCCTGGTCCTCATCTGTTACCATCAACAGATTTACATCAGCCCTATCATGGAAGAGTTTTAGGCGGTTTACATGGATCACCCTCTTGGGGCTCCTGCTTGTGCCTAGGTCCACCAGGTAGGTGACCTGACTCTTCTTTTCCAGGATTGGGTAAGGGCCACTCCATCTGTCCTGAAGTGCCCTGGGAGCCACAGGCTCCAAAACCCAAACTTTCTGCCCTGGTTGGAATTCAACCATTGCAGCCTTTTGGTCATACCAAGACTTCTGGAGTTGTTGGCTGGCCTCAAGGTTTTTGCTTGCCTTTTCCATGTACTCTGCCATTCTTGAGCGAAGGCCAAGTACATAGTCCACTATGTCTTGTTTAGGCTCATGAAGAGGTCTCTCCCAGCCTTCTTTAACAAGAGCAAGTGGTCCCCTTACAGGGTGGCCAAACAGAAGTTCAAAGGGTGAGAACCCTACTCCCTTCTGAGGCACCTCTCTGTAAGCGAAAAGCAGACATGGCAAGAGGACATCCCATCTCCTTTTGAGTTTTTCTGGGAGCCCCATGATCATGCCCTTTAATGTCTTGTTGAATCTCTCAACAAGGCCATTAGTTTGTGGATGATATGGTGTAGTGAATTTATAAGTCACTCCACACTCATTCCACATGTGTTTTAGGTATGCTGACATGAAGTTGGTACCTCTGTCAGACCCCACCTCCTTAGGGAAACCCACTCTGGTAAAGATACCAATGAGGGCCTTGGCTACTGCAGGGGCAGTAGTCGACCTAAGGGGAATAGCTTCAGGATACCCAGTAGCATGATCCACTACTACTAGGATGTACATATTTCCTGAGGCTGTGGGAGGTTCTAGTGGACCAACTATGTCCACACCCACTCTTTCAAAGGGGACCCCCACCACTGGAAGTGGAATGAGGGGAGCCTTTGGATGTCCACCTGTCTTACCACTGGCTTGACAGGTGGGACAGGAGAGGCAAAACTCCTTAACCTTCTGGGACATAGGGGGCCAGTAGAAGTGGTTGACTAACCTCTCCCACGTCTTGGTTTGTCCCAAATGCCCAGCAAGGGGAATATCATGGGCTAAGGTCAGAATAAACTCTCTGAAACCCTGAGGCACTACCACTCTCCTAGTGGCACCAGGTTTGGGATCTCTTGCCTCAGTGTACATGAGTCCATCTTCCCAATAGACCCTATGTGTTCCATTTTTCTTGCCTTTGGACTCTTCAGCAGCTTGCTGCCTAAGGCCTTCAAGAGAGGGACAGGTTTCTTGTCCCTTACACAACTCTTCCCTTGAGGGTCCCCCTGGGCCTAAGAGCTCAACCTGATAAGGTTCCAGCTCCATGGGCTCAGTTCCCTCAGAGGGCAGAACTTCTTCCTGAGAAGAGAGGTTCCCTTTTTCTTGCTGTGTTGCAGCTGGTTTCCCAGCTGACTTTCCTTTTCTCTTGGTAGGCTGGGCCTTTCTTCCAGACTCCAGCTCTACTTTTTCACCCTGTGCCTTGCACTGTGCCCTTGTCTTGACACACACCAGTTCAGGGATACCCAGCATGGCTGCATGGGTTTTCAGTTCTACCTCAGCCCATGCTGAGGACTCCAGGTCATTTCCAAGCAAACAGTCTACTGGGATATTTCAGGAGACCACCACCTGTTTCAGGCCATTGACCCCTCCCCACTCTAAAGTTACCATTGCCATGGGATGAACTTTAGTTTGATTGTCAGCATTGGTGACTGGATAGGTTTGTCCAGTCAGGTATTGGCCAGGGGAAACCAGTTTCTCTGTCACCATAGTGACACTGGCACCTGTATCCCTCAGGCCCTCTACACTTGTCCCATTAATTAAGAGCTGCTGCCTGTATTTTTGCATATTAGGGGGCCAGGCAGCCAGTGTGGCTAAATCCACCCCACCCTCAGAGACTAATGTAGCTTCAGTGTGACACCTGATTTGCTCTGGGCACACTGTTGATCCCACTTGGAGACTAGCCATTCCAGTGTTACCTGGAGTGGAGCTTGAAGTGGTATTTTTCTTGGGACAGGCCTTGTCTCCAGTTTGGTGTCCAGACGGACTACAGCTACGACACCAGGCCTTTTTGGGATCAAAGTTTTTACCCTTGTACCCAGAATTGTTTTGTGAAGAGGCTCTGGGCCCACCCTCCTGTGCAGGTTTTTGGGGGCCTGTAGAAGACTCTTTACTATTTTTGTTTTTGGCTATCTCACCACCTTTCCCCTGGGGAGGTTTTGTGACCCCTTTCTTTTGGTCACCCCCTGTGGAAGTTTTGGACACCCTAGTCTTGACCCAATGGTCCGCCTTATTTCCCAATTCTTGGGGAGAAATTGGTCCTAGGTCCATAAGATGCTGATGCAGTTTATCATTGAAACAGTTACTTAACAGGTGTTCTTTCACAAATAAATTGTACAGCCCATCATAATCACTTACACCACTGCCTTGAATCCAACCATCTAGTGTTTTTACTGAGTAGTCTACAAAGTCAACCCAGGTCTGGCTCGAGGATTTTTGAGCCCCCCTGAATCTAATCCTATACTCCTCAGTGGAGAATCCAAAGCCCTCAATCAGGGTTCCCTTCATGAGGTCATAAGATTCTGCATCTTTTCCAGGGAGTGTGAGGAGTCTATCCCTACACTTTCCTGTGAACATTTCCCAAAGGAGGGCACCCCAGTGAGATTTGTTCACTTTTCTGGTTACACAAGCCCTCTCAAAAGCTGTGAACCATTTGGTGATGTCATCACCATCTTCATATTTTGTTACAATCCCTTTAGGGATTTTCAACATGTCAGGAGAATCTCTGACCCTATTTATGTTGCTGCCACCATTGATGGGTCCTAGGCCCATCTCTTGTCTTTCCCTTTCTATGGCTAGGATTTGTCTTTCCAAAGCCAATCTTTTGGTCATCCTGGCTAACTGGATGTCCTCTTCACTGGGGTTATCCTCAGTGATTTCAGAGAGGATTGTCCCTCCTGTGAGGGAACCAGCATCTCTGACTATTATTTTTGGAGTCAGGGCTTGAGAGGCCCTGTTCTCCCTAGATAGGACTGGTGGGGGGGGGGGGGGGGGGGGATCACCCTCCAAGTCACTATCCTCATCCTCTGTGTTGCCATCCTCAGAGGGGTTGGCTCTTTCAAACTCTGCCAACAGCTCCTGGAGCTGTAGTTTGGAAGGTCTGGAGCCCATTGCTATTTTCTTTAGTTTACAGAGTGACCTTAGCTCTCTCATCTGAAGATGGAGGTAAGGTGTGGTGTCGAGTTCCACCACATTCACATCTGTGCTAGACATTATGCTTCTAAAAGTTGGAGTACTTTTTAAGAATCTAAAAACTAGTTCTAGAATCTAATTCAAACTTTTACCAAACTTTTAAACTCTAAAAGAAATGCTAACAGGGACTAACACAAGGCTCTAGCAGGACTTTAAAGAATTTAGAAAAATTTTAAATTGCAAAAATCAATTTCTAATGACAATTTTGGGAATTTGTCGTGTGATCAGGTATTGGCTGAGTAGTCCAGCAAATGCAAAGTCTTGTACCCCACCGCTGATCCACCAATGTAGGAAGTTGGCTCTGTATGCACTATTTCAAAGTAAGGAATAGTATGCACAGAGTCCAAGGGTTCCCCTTAGAGGTAAGATAGTGGCAAAAAGAGATAATACTAATGCTCTATTTTGTGGTAGTGTGGTCGAGCAGTAGGCTTATCAAAGGAGTAGTGTTAAGCATTTGTTGTACATACACACAGGCAATAAATGAGGAACACACACTCAGAGACAAATCCAGCCAATAGGTTTTGTTATAGAAAAATATATTTTCTTAGTTTATTTTAAGAACCACAGGTTCAAATTCTACATGTAATATCTCATTTGAAAGGTATTGCAGGTAAGTACTTTAGGAACTTTGAATAATTACGGTAGCATATATACTTTTTACATAAAACACAAATAGCTGTTTTAAAAGTGGACACAGTGCAATTTTCACAGTTCCTGGGGGAGGTAAAGTATTGTTATTTTCAACAGGTAAGTAAGTCACTTACAGGTTTCAGTTTTTGGTCCAAGGTAGCCCACCGTTGGGGGTTCAGAGCAACCCCAAAGTCACCACACCAGCAGCTCAGGGCCGGTCAGGTGCAGAGGTCAAAGAGGTGCCCAAAACACATAGGCTTCAATGGAGAGAAGGGGGTGCCCCGGTTCCAGTCTGCCAGCAGGTAAGTACCCGCGTCTTCGGAGGGCAGACCAGGGGGGTTTTGTAGGGCACCGGGGGGGGGGGGGGGGGGGGGGACACGAGTCAGCACAAAAAGTACACCCTCGGCAGCGCGGGGGTGGCCGGGTGCAGTGTGTAAACACGCATCGGGTTTCCAATAGTTTCCTATGGGAGACCAAGGGGTCTCTTCAGCGATGCAGGCAGGCAGGGGGGGGGGGGCTCCTCGGGGTAGCCACCACCTGGGCAAGGGAGAGGGCCTCCTGGGGGTCACTCCTGCACAGGAGTTCCGTTCCTTTAGGTGCTGGGGGCTGCGGGTGCAGGGTCTTTTCCAGCCGTCGGGAAAGGGAGTTCAGGCAGTCGCGGTCAGGGGGAGCCTCGGGATTCCCTCTGCAGGCATCGCTGTGGGGGCTCAGGGGGGACAACTTTGGTTACTCACAGTCTTGGAGTCGCCGGAGGGTCCTCCCTGAGGTGTTGGTTCTCCACCAGTCGAGTCGGGGTCGCCGGGTGCAGTGTTGCAAGTCTCACGCTTCTTGCGGGGATTTGTAGGGGTCTTTAAATCTGCTCCTCTGTAACAAAGTTGCAGTTCTTTTGGAGCAGTGCCGCTGTCCTCGGGAGTTTCTTGTCTTTCTTGAAGAAGGGCAGTCCTCAGAGGATTCAGAGGTCGCTGGTCCCTTGGAAAGCGTCGCTGGAGCAGGTTTCTTTAGAAGGCAGGAGACAGGCCGGTAAGTCTGGGGGCAAAGCAGTTGGTGTCTTCTGTTCTTCCTCTGCAGGGGTTTTTCAGCTCAGCAGTCCTCTTCTTCTTGTAGTTTCAGGAATCTATTTTCCTAGGTTCAGGGAAGCCCTTAAATACTAAATTTAAGGGCGTGTTTAGGTCTGGGGGGGTTAGTAGCCAATGGCTACTAGCCCTGAGGGTGAGTACACCCTCTTTGTGCCTCCTCCCAAGGGGAGGGGGTCACATCCCTAATCCTATTGGGGGAATCCTCCATCTGCAAGATGGAGGATTTCTAAAAGTTAGAGTCACTTCAGCTCAGGACACCTTAGGGGCTGTCCTGACTGGCCAGTGACGACTCCTTGTTTTTCTCATTATTTTCTCCGGCCTTGCCGGCAAAAGTGGGGGCCGTGGCCGGAGGGGGCGGGCAACTCCACTAGCTGGAGTGTCCTGCGGTGCTGGAACAAAGGGGTGAGCCTTTGAGGCTCACCGCCAGGTGTTACAGCTCCTGCCTGGGGGAGGTGTTAGCATCTCCACCCAGTGCAGGCTTTGTTACTGGGCCTCAGAGTGACAAAGGCACTCTCCCCATGGGGCCAGCAACATGTCTCTAGTGTGGCAGGCTGCTGGAACCAGTCAGCCTACACAGATAGTTGGTTAAGGTTTCAGGGGGCACCTCTAAGGTGCCCTCTGGGGTGTATTTCACAATAAAATGTACACTGGCATCAGTGTGCATTTATTGTGCTGAGAAGTTTGATACCAAACTTCCCAGTTTTCAGTGTAGCCATTATGGGGCTGTGGAGTTCGTGTTTGACAGACTCCCAGACCATATACTCCTATGGCTACCCTGCACTTACAATGTCTAAGGTTTGGCTTAGACACTGTAGGGGCACAGTGCTCATGCACTGGTGCCCTCACCTATGGTATAGTGCACCCTGCCTTAGGGCTGTAAGGCCTGCTAGAGGGGTGTCTTACCTATACTACATAGGCAGTGAGAGGCTGGCATGGCAACCTGAGGGCAGCGCCATGTCGACTTACTCATTTTGTTCTCACTAGCACACACAAGCTGGTAAGCAGTGTGTCTGTGCTGAGTGAGGGGTCTCCAGGGTGGCATAAGACATGCTGCAGCCCTTAGAGACCTTCCCTGGCATCAGGGCCCTTGGTACCAGAGGTACCAGTTACAAGGGACTTACCTGGATGCCAGGGTGTGCCAATTGTGGATACAAAAGGACAGGTTAGGGAAAGAACACTGGTGCTGGGGCCTGGTTAGCAGGCCTCAGCACACTTTCAATTCAAAACATAGCATCAGCAAAGGCAAAAAGTCAGGGGGTAACCATGCCAAGGAGGCATTTCCTTACACCATATATTCCACTACAACCCACAAGAAGGTGCTTCTATCAGTAAGCAAGTCTCTTTTAGGAGTCAAAATTCTTCTCCGAGTATGGAGTCACTGGAGGACACGCATCTTGATAAAGATCAGCTCCTAAGGGAATGTGGCAGACACACCCCAACTCCACAAGAGCCCTTCTTCCTACAACAGAATGGATATTTCTTAAATTACAAAGGTATGCTGCCCCCGTGCAGGGATCGAATACAGAAAAAAAACTGTAATACGAGTAACAGCTTTTCCTTCCACAAATTGTGAAAATAGCTTGTCTCAAAGATCCTTTTCATGGGAGTCAGAAAAACGAACAGCTCCTAAATGTGAGTGACTTGCACTATAAGTCAGCAGTAATTCTTGTCTAATTTTAGCCCGTTTAATCTGTTATTTTTCTTGCTCAGTTCCCTTGCATTTACATCCAGTTTTCTTAAAATCAAGCAAAGGTCCAATCAATTACAAAGAAATTTAAGGGAAAGCAAAGATAATGGTAGGGTTCAGATAGCGTAAACAATCTCACTGAAGGTTACTGACTAATTTCATATGGAAGTTTTCAAGAATCATCCCCCCTCCTCTACCCCTACCCCCGCAATATACTGTCTCACTGGAGGAATCCAGTATTTCCAACGGATGGTAGTCTTCATCAACCAGGTAAACACAGAAATATATGAAATGTGGTGGAAGTGAAAGTGATATGTCTACTTGTGGCCAAAGTGTCAACCCCACATTTACAGGTGGGTGACAACATTTTTCTTTCAACAATGTAAAAGTCTGTACATGGGACAGCACTCCCCTCTCACCCACTTCAGCATGTTTGCTGGGTACAGCTGAGCAATGAAAGATGCATGCTCAGCACAGCGAGCTTTCAATATAATATCTATCAATAGCACAAGATGTAAAGTAGCACATGAAGACCACAGTGTGTTAAACCCATGACCTACGACATGCAGATACTACCCGAGAATGAATGGTTTGCTAAAGAATTACAGAAAAAAGAAATATTTGATACACGTGTTATGAATGTCAGTACAACCAAGGTGATGTCCTCTGGGTAGTCAGGGTTAAGTGCTTGTGGTTTGTAAATGGCCTTAAACTGGAACATATACAAGAATAAAGATACCTAAATGTATTATTTAACCCTACTGAGGTGGTGGACACAGTTGGATGATGCTGCAGTCGTAAAGACAAGACCCTTCATGAGCCACAACAGATTTCAATCCCCTTTACGGGGCGGATCGGTAGAACCTATGTTGATAGTCTTTAATCATACGAAATTATTGTTTTAATGTGCATGCTGTTTTGAATGCTTTACTGTTTTAACATTATCTGTTTTGTATTGCTGGTATTTACATTGAACGTGTTAATAGTTATGTACATGTTCAAAAGCTACAATTAACTGGACCCATGGTGGCTCGTTTGACCCTTTATTTTTCCAAGGTAACAATTTAAAAAAAGTCGAACAGTAACTTTTTATGGAAATAACATTTCCCTACTGTATAAATGGTCTGACATAAAACAGATTATCTCATTAGTTAACCTCTCCAGATCAGATGATGTTCACCCATGCTAAGTTTTGATAACGGAAACAGGTTTTCTGTTGAAGCGATTTATCGGTTTAAATGTCTAAGATACCTTTATCTGGTGTCTTCTCAACACTCAGTAATTGCTTTGCAGGGTGAACTGTGAAGTCCTTAAATAGGTACATTAATCCATGATTTACTTATCTAGTTTACTGCTGTACCATTTTCATTATCTCGTGGTGCATCAGCAAAACAAACTGAGAAATATTCAGAGAAATAATGGCATCTTAATGATCAGACCAGGATCCCAGCTACAACCAAATTTGATTGCCATTTTCACTGCACCAGTGGCAAGGTCCATAACAAGCACTTGCAGACTGTGAGTGGTCTCAACTTGAGGCGGGTTGCAAAAGTGCATTATTGTGTGGAGAATTCTCTAGTTTTTCTGTTATATGTAAGATCAAATCTAATTGCTACGTTTGAAGCGAATTAGGTTTAGTATTGGGCACTAACATGTTGTAATCAGCTGCACTACTGATTAATGCAATTTATTATTAATATAATTTGTTAGTAGATAAACTAAAGAGTAAGATCACCATCAACCTAATCTTCAGAATGCAGGTGTCTAAATGGGAGGAGGTAAATGTAGAAAATTTCGAGAACCAAGCACCAGTTGGTGAAGTGTGTGAGACAAGGACCCCTGTGGTTGGGAAGGGGAAACTCTTTTGAGAGGATAGATGATCACCATCAACAAGAGAGAACACCAAATTGCAGCATGTCAAAACAAAATAGCACAACCTATTTTCATTACAATACCTGCTCCAGAATGGACAGGTTTTGGGGAAAGGGAATAATCCCTATAACACAGAAACATCAGAATGCTGAGAAAGTCATGGACATTTGGTGCAAAGGGAGCAGGGTCCTGAAATTTTGTAGGGACAGCTACAAGCGAGGATGACTAATAGTGGAGGTGGGAGAAGGGGCAGAATTTGCCACAAATTTCCTCCACCAATAAGAATGAAAGGGGAGAGGGAGTGACAGAAAAAGGAAGGGATGAGGCCTGGGATTATAAAAGATGGTGTTTATCAGTAGAGTTGGAGAATGGCTACATGGCAACAACCTATCTTACCAGAGTCTTTTTTTCAGGAAAATACAAAGGAAGAGGTGGGGAGGAGAATGGCTCGATGACAACATCTTTCCTTACCCTAGATCCTTCTTTCCAGATGAAAGGTGCTCAAGCACATTCAATCACAGGATAAAAGGTAACCACAAGAAGTCCAAGCTCAGAGTGTAAGAGTTATGACATGACTCATAAGCAAGACTACAGTGACGGTATTGACTGTGAAGATTAACAGGGGTGAAAAAGACTCATGATGCGGTGATATGCCATGAAAGGGGTTTAATCTGTGCATAGACCAACCGTTTTGTCATAATACAAAGTCTGTCTCCAGATCTGTAGTTGATCAGTGAACACCAATAATATTAATAAAGGCTGTGTTCTGAAAGGCAGAAGAAACACTCACTGTTTGGTGGCCTATGACACAGATGGTTACAATAGCATTGCTTATTTTATAATATCTTTATTTGCTACAGTTCCTTTCTCTATGACTGGACACATTTTCACATTAAATTAGCAGGAATGTATTGGGTCAGTTTCTTAGGTGACCAGTTATGACAGACGGGATATGATCACATGGATTATTAAAGTTTCGTGGTGCCCTTCTTTGTTTAAAGTAGGATTCCAAACTCTGAATCAAATTCATAGGAGGTTAGAAGAAGTGATCTTTGGATTCTTGATTTATGACTTGCGTGTATGTATTTCTTTAAATAGTGGCACGTTCACCAATTATTTTGATCTTGGAGATTCATGTGAGCTGCCATTTACACTATGAAGGAGCTACACACATTTGGCAAAAGCCTTGCCCCAAAGTCATCGAGGTGCGTTATCACACGCCTTTGCTGGGAATAAAGGTACTTCTGCAACACAAACGAGATAGTGAAGTTGTGATATTCCCTACTTTTTTTTTTTAAGCAAAACACACACTGAAACATCACAGCTGCTTGTTTAAATGGTTTCAGCTAATATATATATATTTAAATCAAAATCAGTAACGTCCTCTGAACCATTTCACTGTGAAAGTTGGCTTCTTTTCCAAGTTTGAGAAAACAAGTCAACTAGATCATCAATTAAACTTGTGAGGAGATATCTGGATTTCCCGATGGTTGGCATTGCCATTGTTGGAATATGCATCATGTTAAGCGCCCACTCATTTAGAAAAATATAGTTCCATTCAATATTTCAGGTTTCACCTGTATTTAAGCACAAGACAGGCGAACACAGTTTCTGTAAACAAATCGGATTCATATGCAGAAGCTGACCTTTCCATGAGCGATTATCCTGGACGGGAGGAAGGTGTTGATGGGTCATGTTGACAACCAGCACATGATTAACATTTTAGTGCAAACACTGGTCTATTTGCAGGAACAGGTAGTGTGAATGTTACTGTTAAGTCTTAGAAACCATAGAAGGCCGGAGATTTGAAAATTCCTTTGTAGTACTTATCTAAGAATGTTATAACAAAGAGTGAGTAAGTGAAATTTGGAGAAATCTGGGTGCTCTATAAATTGGACTTAGCTAATTTTATGAAGCAGCTCCTAACTATTTCCATTAAATCGACATAAACACATGCCTTTTTCTACTGGATGTATCTATAATCTAATTCTGCATGTTTTCCCCCACTACTGTTAATGTGATGAGAGGTATTTGGTTTTATTTAAGCAATAAAGAAAAACATGTTCATTAAACAGACAAAAAGTTACAAATGGCAGTTTTGAAAGTGACCTGGAACACAAACTTTACACTGTACTCTTATGCAGGGGATTAGGTTCCATATCTACTGGTGGGAAGATTGAAATACTAGCACCGCTGTTCAGGCGCTTTTCATTAAGCAACTTCTGTCAGAGCTAGAGTCACAGGACCAACTTAACACAAATTGACAGTGTGATATAATATATACAGACACACACACACACACACACACAAACAACAACAAAAAAAGGCAAAGTGCATTTCAAACTTAAGCAGTCTGCCCTAAGTAAACTAACTTCCACGCCACATCATTGTTTTTCACTAAAAAAGAAAAAGGGGGTTAAAAAACACAAAAGCTCCATGCAGCTAATTCACAGTCGCCTTGTAGAAGCGCCAAAGTGACAACCTTCCCTTTCTTCTGTGATCAGGAAGGAACATACATCCTATCTAACCAGACTCATCAGCCAAACTGCAAAAATGGCTCATTAAGTAGTAACAATGTGGCATACCTGCATGTGCATTGTATTCTGAGACATGTCTTGGCCAATGGACGAATTCATATAGCTTGGTGGAGGCCCCAGTAGGGATGCAGGTTGATTTCCTAAAGAAAAACGAAAGGCACCTTTCAGTGTTAGGGCGAATCCCATATGTACATGCCTATACAAAGCAACTGTGTAGACTATGAAGGGGTTGAAGAGGATGGAATCAGAGAGCACAAGAAAATCCTCTTACCAGTCATCCCACTCTTCCCTTGCGATGCGACAGGCTTAGAGTTCATGGCTGACATTTAGGTCTGAATGACAGTTGCTGTGTGTCCGTTCAACACAATTACCTAGAAATGTTGTCATGGGCCACAGGAGACAGAATTTCCTTAACTGGACCAAGCACCAAAAGAAGAGGAACATAGGTGACAGACTGTGGATGAGTCAACCAATATTGGAAAATGAGATGGCAACTGACTTCAGAGTAGTATCAACCAGTTTAATCAAACTTGATTACAGATTTAGTTCACATTAGTGTGCTGAGACCTGGAAGGCAGGAAGAAACAGCAACACTAAGAATAGCACAGCACGCTTCCTCTGTGCCCACAGCACAAAGGAACTGAGTGAACTGCTTCCTCAGCTTCCAACTTCTAACTTCTGTTGCTTTTTGGACACTGCAGCAGCAAGTCTTAGATCCAAGTCAAGCCTATTGCTTAAACTTGTTTACAAGACATGAAGCCTCTGTGAATGACTAACTAGGTCTTTTGCAATGCGATTGACCCCTTCTAAAAACTAGCACCAGAAAAAAAAAAAAAAAAAAAAAACAGCTGGCCTGAAATAATAAATTCGTAAAACGGCTGAAGGGCAAGGGTGTATAAAAAAAAAAGACGATTAGAATACATTAAGAGCAGAAGTCCGACATTATTTATGCACTAAGAGCACTTTCAACACTGAGATCCCAGGTTTCTGACATATAGGAGAAATTTTAAGCCCTGAAAAACAGACCAATCTCACTTCTCCCAAACAAAGCAGATTGCACTGGGATTAAACAAGTTGAGTCAGTCGCTATTGCTGTGGGTGCCCAGTAAAATAGCTTCCGGACCAACCTAATATTTGTGCATCCCAAAAAAAAAAAAAACAGCACAGGCAGAGGGCTCTTTTTGCAAGAACTGTCAATGTACTCAAAAGCTTGTATACTTAAGGCAGAAGGCCTAGACAGGGATGCTGATGCCACAGATGTAGGGCCCCAATGTCAAAGCGTGCTACATCAACTTTGGCAGTCACTGCATTTATCTTTTAACATTGCAAAAATGTGTTTGCCAGAATAAATAAGTTAACTGCATGAAACAACTGGCACTATATTTTTTTGATCTGGGAACTTCAGATTGGGTCCTTCGGCTACTGATCACCTGGCCAGAGCATCAAAACAGTAACCAACAGCTTTGTTATGATAAACTACAAGGCATCACGGGCTACCTACAACAAAACATTAGGTCTGATGAAGCTTTCATGCTTAGTCCTCTCTCAATTACCCAGAGAAAGACCAATTTTTCTGTGTAGAATCTTAAGATCTCATGGGAATCCACTGCTGTTTAAAATAAAAATGTCAAGTCAAACTAAAATAAACCTGAAACTGTGCACAGTTTGAGCATGGCATCAACAAGCATACAGAAATCTTTTAATGACAACAAATAGTTGACAATAAATGACAAAGTGTTCAAAGAAATGTTAAAACTCTTCACAATTTCCTAAATTCCAAAGCAAGAATGAAAGCAACATTATAAGGTGAACTCCTAAATTGCAAATGAAAGTGGTTAAAATTAAACAGTTTCACTTCCCAGACTTTATTAGCTGCAAGAAAGAAATTAGCAGATGAAAACTAATGGTCACTTGACTGAACAGAATAATTCATATACCAGTAGCTGGTAGTTTGCCTTTTGCCCATCACAGTGAATCCTCTTTCTTTATATTAGTACAGCACCAGATATATCTGAATTGTCTTAATACTGTTTGGCCGGACAGTGATCTAGGACAAGTTAGATAGGCAGTCTCTTTTCCTCAGGGCAGATTCCCAGTTCTGCGGACCTCAAACCTGATGCACCTTGCCGCCAATAAGGTTTAAGTCAAGTCACCCCATCCACAGTGTAAGGAAATGCCTCCTTGGCATGGTTACCCCCTGTAGGAAGTTGGCTCTGTATGTGCTATTTCAAAGTAAGGAATAGCATGCACAGAGTCCAAGGGTTCCCCTTAGAGGTAAAATAGTGGTAAAAATAGATAATACTAATGCTCTATTTTGTGGTAGTGTGGTCGAGCAGTAGGCTTATCCAAGGAGTAGTGTTAAGCATTTGTTGTACATACACATAGACAATAAATGAGGTACACACACTCAGAGACAAATCCAGCCAATAGGTTTTGTATAGAAAAATATCTTTTCTTAGTTTATTTTAAGAACCACAGGTTCAAATTCTACATGTAATATCTTATTCGAAAGGTATTGCAGGTAAGTACTTTAGGAACTTCAAATCATAAAAATTGCATGTATACTTTTCAAGTTATTCACAAATAGCTGTTTTAAAAGTGGACACTTAGTGCAATTTTCACAGTTCCTAGGGGAGGTAAGTATTTGTTAGTTTTACCAGGTAAGTAAGACACTTACAGGGTTCAGTTCTTGGTCCAAGGTAGCCCACCGTTGGGGGTTCAGAGCAACCCCAAAGTCACCACACCAGCAGCTCAGGGCCGGTCAGGTGCAGAGTTCAAAGTGGTGCCCAAAACGCATAGGCTAGAATGGAGAGAAGGGGGTGCCCCGGTTCCGGTCTGCTTGCAGGTAAGTACCCGCGTCTTCGGAGGGCAGACCAGGGGGGTTTTGTAGGGCACCGGGGGGGACACAAGCCCACACAGAAATTTCACCCTCAGCGGCGCGGGGGCGGCCGGGTGCAGTGTAGAAACAAGCGTCGGGTTCGCAATGTTAGTCTATGAGAGATCTCGGGATCTCTTCAGCGCTGCAGGCAGGCAAGGGGGGGATTCCTCGGGGAAACCTCCACTTGGGCAAGGGAGAGGGACTCCTGGGGGTCACTTCTCCAGTGAAAGTCCGGTCCTTCAGGTCCTGGGGGCTGCGGGTGCAGGGTCTCTCCCAGGCGTCGGGACTTGGGATTCCAAGAGTCGCGGTCAGGGGAAGCCTCGGGATTCCCTCTGCAGGCGGCGCTGTGGGGGCTCAGGGGGGACAGGTTTTGGTACTCACAGTATCAGAGTAGTCCTGGGGTCCCTCCTGAGGTGTTGGCTCGCCACCAGCCGAGTCGGGGTCGCCGGGTGCAGGGTTGCAAGTCTCACGCTTCTTGCGGGGAGCTTGCAGGGTTCTTTAAAGCTGCTGGAAACAAAGTTGCAGCTTTTCTTGGAGCAGGTCCGCTGTCCTCGGGAGTTTCTTGTCTTTTCGAAGCAGGGGCAGTCCTCAGAGGATGTCGAGGTCGCTGGTCCCTTCGGAAGGCGTCGCTGGAGCAGGGTCTTTGGAAGGCAGGAGACAGGCCGGTGAGTTTCTGGAGCCAAGGCAGTTGTCGTCTTCTGGTCTTCCGCTGCAGGGGTTTTCAGCTGGGCAGTCCTTCTTCTTGTTGCAGGAATCTAATTTTCTAGGGTTCAGGGTAGCCCTTAAATACTAAATTTAAGGGCGTGTTTAGGTCTGGGGGGTTAGTAGCCAATGGCTACTAGCCCTGAGGGTGGGTACACCCTCTTTGTGCCTCCTCCCAAGGGGAGGGGGTCACAATCCTAACCCTATTGGGGGAATCCTCCATCTGCAAGATGGAGGATTTCTAAAAGTTAGAGTCACTTCAGCTCAGGACACCTTAGGGGCTGTCCTGACTGGCCAGTGACTCCTCCTTGTTGCTTTCTTTGTTCCCTCCAGCCTTGCCGCCAAAAGTGGGGGCCGTGGCCGGAGGGGGCGGGCAACTCCACTAAGCTGGAGTGCCCTGCTGGGCTGTGACAAAGGGGTGAGCCTTTGAGGCTCACCGCCAGGTGTCACAGCTCCTGCCTGGGGGAGGTGTTAGCATCTCCACCCAGTGCAGGCTTTGTTACTGGCCTCAGAGTGACAAAGGCACTCTCCCCATGGGGCCAGCAACATGTCTCTAGTGTGGCAGGCTGCTGGAACCAGTCAGCCTACACAGATAGTTGGTTAAGTTTCAGGGGGCACCTCTAAGGTGCCCTCTGTGGTGTATTTTACAATAAAATGTACACTGGTTTCAGTGTGCATTTATTGTGCTGAGAAGTTTGATACCAAACTTCCCAGTTTTCAGTGTAGCCATTATGGTGCTGTGGAGTTCGAGTAAAACAGACTCCCAGACCATATACTCTTATGGCTACCCTGCACTTACAATGTCTAAGGTTTTGTTTAGACACTGTAGGGGCACAGTGCTCATGCACTGGTACCCTCACCTATGGTATAGTGCACCCTGCCTTAGGGCTGTAAGGCCTGCTAGAGGGGTGTCTTACCTATACTGCATAGGCAGTGAGAGGCTGGCATGGCACCCTGAGGGGAGTGCCATGTCGACTTACTCATTTTGTTCTCACTAGCACACACAGGCTTGTAAGCAGTGTGTCTGTGCCGAGTGAGGGGTCTCTAGGGTGGCATAAGACATGCTGCAGCCCTTAGAGACCTTTCTTGGCATCAGGGCCCTTGGTACTAGAAGTACCAGTTACAAGGGACTTATCTGAATGCCAGGGTGTGCCAATTGTGGATACACTGGTACATTTTAGGTGAAGGAACACTGGTGCTGGGGCCTGGTTAGCAGGGTCCCAGCACACTTCTCAGTCAAGTCAGCATCAGTATCAGGCAAAAAGTGGGGGGATAACTGCAACAGGGAGCCATTTCTTTACACAAGCCCCCCCCAGCCCACAGGCCAGGAGACTCAGCCCAAGCTGGGAGAGTCTTCCTAGTCTGTCAGGCGAGGAAGAGTAGGAGAAATAGGCTGGTTAGTTGCAGGGCCTACTCTGCCTTACATCCTTCTGTTCAGGTCATTCCCTTTGGGGAACTGACCCACTTCCACAGTGATAGGACCTAGTCTGAATTGCCTCTTGTCTGCCTCTTCAATGTCTCCACCCATTCTTTTTATTTTGGGTTTAGAGGTATCCACCTCTGCTAATCTTATCTTAGCCAGGGTCATCCCTAGCTTACCCAAAGAGGTTACCCAGAGCTGGAGTAACCCCACCATGACCAACAGGGTCAGGGGGCCTAACTTGCTATTTGGCATGGGGTCTGACCACCATGCCAAGGATAGTGCAGCCATAAAGGCTAACACCCAGCAGAGGCCACTGACAGCTGTCAGTGCCCAGAACCACACCTTTAGCTCTTCACCTAAAAGGGAAGGGGCTAAGTTACAGGCCTCTTTGGGTTCAGGCTGCCTGTCTGCTGTATTAGAGTGGGGGGTTACCACATCTTGTAGTAAACACCCTTCTTCCACTCTTTCTTCTGTTAGCTGAGGAGCCACCCACTCAGGTTTAACAGTTGCCTGACTAGCCAGGACTTCTTGTGGGTCAGGTTGGACTTTATCAGGGCCATTTTTGGAGTTCTCCCCTACTGGAGCAGAATCTCCTTGGCTTGCTGTAACCTTGGCTAAAGGTTGTCCACCCTTCCTACTCTGTTTTCTTTTCTTCTTCTTCTGGGGCCTGCTTGCATTTACTGCAGAGGCAGGACTTCCAGAATCCTTGGGAGAGGACTGGCACTGGACCAGTTCCTCTCTTGGGCTCTGACTAACCTCTGGGTAGTCATTTCCAAGGAGACAATCAAGGGGGAGGTCTGTACTGACTACTACCCTTCTCCAGCTAAGAGTGCCACCCACTTCTATGGGTACTAAAGCCACAGGCCTCTTAGTGACCCTGTCTAGGCTAACTCTTACCCTGGCAGTCTCACCTGGGATGTACTGGTTTGAGAGCACCAGCCTGTCATGCACAATAGTGTGACTGGCACAAGTGTCTCTCAGGGCAGTGGTTGGGATTCCATTCACCAGTAGGTGGTGGAAGTGTCTACTTCCCTCTGGAATCTCCAACTCACCTGTTGGGCCCTGTTTCCAGTTGAAGGCTATGAAGACCTCCTCATCTGAGGAGTCATCTCCCATGGCTACACTGGTTACCCCTGGAATTTTGTTCTGGGGTTTGTTTTTGGGACAAGAAGTGTCCTTGGTGTGGTGCCCAGACTGTTTACAGTTGTGGCACCATGCCTTAGTGGCATCCCAGTTCTTACCCTGGTACCCACCTTTGTTTTGGGTTGTGTCTTGGGGCCCACCCACCTGTTCTGGTTTTTGGGGGCCTACAGAGGACTCTTTTTCTTTGTTTCTAGTGTCACCCACTTTCTCCTGGGGAGTTTTTGTAACCCCTTTCTTTCGGTCACCCCCAGTGGAAGTTTTGGTTACCCTAGTCTTGACCCAGTGGTCTGCCTTCTTTCCCAATTCTTGGGGAGAAATTGGACCTAGGTCTACCAGATACTGATGCAACTTTTCATTGAAGCAGTTACTTAAAATGTGTTCTTTCATAAACAAATTATAAAGCCCAACATAGTCACACACTTCATTTCCAGTTAACCAACCATCTAGTGTTTTTACTGAGTAGTCTACAAAATCAACCCAGGTCTGGCTCGAGGATTTTTGAGCCCCCCTGAATCTAATTCTATACTCCTCAGTGGAGAATCCAAAGCCCTCAATCAGGGTACCCTTCATGAGGTCATAAGATTCTGCATCTTTTCCAGAGAGTGTGAGGAGTCTATCCCTACACTTTCCAGTGAACATTTCCCAAAGGAGAGCACCCCAGTGAGATCTGTTTACTTTTCTGGTTACACAAGCCCTCTCAAAAGCTGTGAACCATTTGGTGATGTCATCACCATCTTCATATTTTGTTACAATCCCTTTGGGGATTTTTAGGATGTCAGGAGAATCTCTGACCCTATTTAAGTTGCTGCCACCATCGATGGGACCTAGGCCCATCTCTTTTCTTTCCCTTTCTATGGCTAGGAGCTGCTTTTCCAAAGCCAATCTTTTGACCATCCTGGCTAACAGGGGGTCATCTTCACTGGAGTTATCCTCAGTGATTTCAGAGGTGTTGGTCTCTCCTGTGAGGGAACCAGCATCTCTGACTATTATTTTTGGAGTCAGGGTTTGAGGGACCCTGTTCTCCCTAGATAGGACTGGTAGGGGGGAATTTTCCTCCAAGTCACTATCCTCTTCCTCTGAGTTGCCACCCTCAGAGGGGTTGGCCTTTTCAAACTCTGCCAAAAGCTCCTGGAGCTGTATTTTGGTAGGTTTGGGGCCCATTGTTATTTTCTTTATTTTACAGAGTGACCTTAGCTCCCTCATCTTAAGATGGAGGTAAGGTGTGGTGTCGAGTTCCACCACAGTCACATCTGTGCTAGACATTTTGCTTCTAAAAGTTGGAATACTTTTTAAGAATCTACAACTGGTTCTAGAATCTAATTCAAACTTTTAAAAACTTTTAAACTCTAAAAGAAATGCTAAACAGGATCTAACACAAGGCCCTAGCAGGTCTTTTAAGAATTTAGAAAACTTTTCAAATTGCAAAAATCAATTTCTAATGACAATTTTGGAATTTGTCGTGTGATCAGGTATTGGCTGAGTAGTCCAGCAAATGCAAAGTCTTGTACCCCACCGCTGATCCACCAATGTAGGAAGTTGGCTCTGTATGTGCTATTTCAAAGTAAGGAATAGCATGCACAGAGTCCAAGGGTTCCCCTTAGAGGTAAAATAGTGGTAAAAATAGATAATACTAATGCTCTATTTTGTGGTAGTGTGGTCGAGCAGTAGGCTTATCCAAGGAGTAGTGTTAAGCATTTGTTGTACATACACATAGACAATAAATGAGGTACACACACTCAGAGACAAATCCAGCCAATAGGTTTTGTATAGAAAAATATCTTTTCTTAGTTTATTTTAAGAACCACAGGTTCAAATTCTACATGTAATATCTTATTCGAAAGGTATTGCAGGTAAGTACTTTAGGAACTTCAAATCATAAAAATTGCATGTATACTTTTCAAGTTATTCACAAATAGCTGTTTTAAAAGTGGACACTTAGTGCAATTTTCACAGTTCCTAGGGGAGGTAAGTATTTGTTAGTTTTACCAGGTAAGTAAGACACTTACAGGGTTCAGTTCTTGGTCCAAGGTAGCCCACCGTTGGGGGTTCAGAGCAACCCCAAAGTCACCACACCAGCAGCTCAGGGCCGGTCAGGTGCAGAGTTCAAAGTGGTGCCCAAAACGCATAGGCTAGAATGGAGAGAAGGGGGTGCCCCGGTTCCGGTCTGCTTGCAGGTAAGTACCCGCGTCTTCGGAGGGCAGACCAGGGGGGTTTTGTAGGGCACCGGGGGGGACACAAGCCCACACAGAAATTTCACCCTCAGCGGCGCGGGGGCGGCCGGGTGCAGTGTAGAAACAAGCGTCGGGTTCGCAATGTTAGTCTATGAGAGATCTCGGGATCTCTTCAGCGCTGCAGGCAGGCAAGGGGGGGATTCCTCGGGGAAACCTCCACTTGGGCAAGGGAGAGGGACTCCTGGGGGTCACTTCTCCAGTGAAAGTCCGGTCCTTCAGGTCCTGGGGGCTGCGGGTGCAGGGTCTCTCCCAGGCGTCGGGACTTGGGATTCCAAGAGTCGCGGTCAGGGGAAGCCTCGGGATTCCCTCTGCAGGCGGCGCTGTGGGGGCTCAGGGGGGACAGGTTTTGGTACTCACAGTATCAGAGTAGTCCTGGGGTCCCTCCTGAGGTGTTGGCTCGCCACCAGCCGAGTCGGGGTCGCCGGGTGCAGGGTTGCAAGTCTCACGCTTCTTGCGGGGAGCTTGCAGGGTTCTTTAAAGCTGCTGGAAACAAAGTTGCAGCTTTTCTTGGAGCAGGTCCGCTGTCCTCGGGAGTTTCTTGTCTTTTCGAAGCAGGGGCAGTCCTCAGAGGATGTCGAGGTCGCTGGTCCCTTCGGAAGGCGTCGCTGGAGCAGGGTCTTTGGAAGGCAGGAGACAGGCCGGTGAGTTTCTGGAGCCAAGGCAGTTGTCGTCTTCTGGTCTTCCGCTGCAGGGGTTTTCAGCTGGGCAGTCCTTCTTCTTGTTGCAGGAATCTAATTTTCTAGGGTTCAGGGTAGCCCTTAAATACTAAATTTAAGGGCGTGTTTAGGTCTGGGGGGTTAGTAGCCAATGGCTACTAGCCCTGAGGGTGGGTACACCCTCTTTGTGCCTCCTCCCAAGGGGAGGGGGTCACAATCCTAACCCTATTGGGGGAATCCTCCATCTGCAAGATGGAGGATTTCTAAAAGTTAGAGTCACTTCAGCTCAGGACACCTTAGGGGCTGTCCTGACTGGCCAGTGACTCCTCCTTGTTGCTTTCTTTGTTCCCTCCAGCCTTGCCGCCAAAAGTGGGGGCCGTGGCCGGAGGGGGCGGGCAACTCCACTAAGCTGGAGTGCCCTGCTGGGCTGTGACAAAGGGGTGAGCCTTTGAGGCTCACCGCCAGGTGTCACAGCTCCTGCCTGGGGGAGGTGTTAGCATCTCCACCCAGTGCAGGCTTTGTTACTGGCCTCAGAGTGACAAAGGCACTCTCCCCATGGGGCCAGCAACATGTCTCTAGTGTGGCAGGCTGCTGGAACCAGTCAGCCTACACAGATAGTTGGTTAAGTTTCAGGGGGCACCTCTAAGGTGCCCTCTGTGGTGTATTTTACAATAAAATGTACACTGGTTTCAGTGTGCATTTATTGTGCTGAGAAGTTTGATACCAAACTTCCCAGTTTTCAGTGTAGCCATTATGGTGCTGTGGAGTTCGAGTAAAACAGACTCCCAGACCATATACTCTTATGGCTACCCTGCACTTACAATGTCTAAGGTTTTGTTTAGACACTGTAGGGGCACAGTGCTCATGCACTGGTACCCTCACCTATGGTATAGTGCACCCTGCCTTAGGGCTGTAAGGCCTGCTAGAGGGGTGTCTTACCTATACTGCATAGGCAGTGAGAGGCTGGCATGGCACCCTGAGGGGAGTGCCATGTCGACTTACTCATTTTGTTCTCACTAGCACACACAGGCTTGTAAGCAGTGTGTCTGTGCCGAGTGAGGGGTCTCTAGGGTGGCATAAGACATGCTGCAGCCCTTAGAGACCTTTCTTGGCATCAGGGCCCTTGGTACTAGAAGTACCAGTTACAAGGGACTTATCTGAATGCCAGGGTGTGCCAATTGTGGATACACTGGTACATTTTAGGTGAAGGAACACTGGTGCTGGGGCCTGGTTAGCAGGGTCCCAGCACACTTCTCAGTCAAGTCAGCATCAGTATCAGGCAAAAAGTGGGGGGATAACTGCAACAGGGAGCCATTTCTTTACACCCCCTAACATTTTGCCTTTGCTGATGCTAAGTTATGATTTGAAAGTGTGCTGGGACCCTACTAACCAGGCTCCAGCACCAGTTTTCTTTCCCTAAACTGTACCTTTGTCTCCACAATTGGCACAACCCTGGCACTCAGGTAAGTCCCTTGTAACTGGTACCCCTGGCACCAAGGGCCCTGATGCCAGGGAAGGACTCTAAGGGCTGCAGCATGTCTTATGCCACCCTAGGGACCCCTCACTCAGCACACGCAAACCGCTTCACAGCTTGTGTGAGCTGGTGGGGAGAAAATGACTAAGTCGACATGGCACACCCCTCAGAGTGCCATGCCAACCTCACACTGCCTGTGGCATAGGTAAGTCATCCCTCTAGCAGGCCTTACAGTCCCAAGGTAGGGTGTACTATACCACAGGTGAGGGCATATGTGCGTGAGCACTATGCCCCTACAGTGTCTAAGCAAAACCATAGACATTGTAAGTACAGGGTAGCCATAAGAGTATATGGTCTGGGAGTTTGTCAAACACGAACTCCACAGTTCCATAATGGCTACACTGAAAACTGGGAAGTTTGGGCTCTAACGTCTCAGCACAATAAATGCACACTGTAGGAAGTTGGCTCTGTATGTGCTATTTCAAAGTAAGGAATAGCATGCACAGAGTCCAAGGGTTCCCCTTAGAGGTAAAATAGTGGTAAAAATAGATAATACTAATGCTCTATTTTGTGGTAGTGTGGTCGAGCAGTAGGCTTATCCAAGGAGTAGTGTTAAGCATTTGTTGTACATACACAAGACAATAAATGAGGTACACACACTCAGAGACAAATCCAGCCAATATGTTTTTATATAGAAAAATATCTTTTCTTAGTTTATTTTAAGAACCACAGGTTCAAATTCTACATGTAATATCTCATTCGAAAGGTATTGCAGGTAAGTACTTTAGGAACTTCAAATCATCAAAATTGCATGTATACTTTTCAAGTTATTGACAAATAGCTGTTTTAAAAGTGGACACTTAGTGCAATTTTCACAGTTCCTAGGGGAGGTAAGTATTTGTTAGTTTTACCAGGTAAGTAAGACACTTACAGGGTTCAGTTCTTGGTCCAAGGTAGCCCACCGGTGGGGGTTCAGAGCAGCCCCAAAGTCACCACACCAGCAGCTCAGGGCCGGTCAGGTGCAGAGTTCAAAGTGGTGCCCAAAACACATAGGCTAGAATGGAGAGAAGGGGGTGCCCCGGTTCCGGTCTGCTTGCAGGTAAGTACCCGCGTCTTCGGAGGGCAGACCAGGGGGGTTTTGTAGGGCACCGGGGGGGACACGAGTCCACACAGAGATTTCACCCTCAGCAGCGCGGGGGCGGCCGGGTGCAGTGTAGAAACAAGCGTCGGGTTTTCAATGTTAGTCTATGAGAGATCTCGGGATCTCTTCAGCGCTGCAGGCAGGCAAGGGGGGGATTCCTCGGGGAAACCTCCACTTGGGCGAGGGAGAGGGACTCCTGGGGGTCACTCCTCCAGTGAAAGTCCGGTCCTTCAGGTCCTGGGGGCTGCGGGTGCAGGGTCTCTCCCAGGCGTCGGGACTTTAGGTTCAAAGAGTCGCGGTCAGGGGAAGCCTCGGGATTCCCTCTGCAGGCGGCGCTGTGGGGGCTCAGGGGGGACAGGTTTTGGTACTCACAGTATCAGAGTAGTCCTGGGGTCCCTCCTGAGGTGTTGGATCGCCACCAGCCGAGTCGGGGTCGCCGGGTGCAGTGTGGCAAGTCTCACGCTTCTTGCGGGGAGCTTGCAGGGTTCTTTAAAGCTGCTGGAAACAAAGTTGCAGCTTTTCTTGGAGCAGGTCCGCTGTCCTCGGGAGTTTCTTGTCTTTTCGAAGCAGGGGCAGTCCTCAGAGGATGTCGAGGTCGCTGGTCCCTTTGGAAGGCGTCGCTGGAGCAGGATCTTTGGAAGGCAGGAGACAGGCCGGTGAGTTTCTGGAGCCAAGGCAGTTGTCGTCTTCTGGTCTTCCGCTGCAGGGGTTTTCAGCTGGGCAGTCCTTCTTCTTGTAGTTGCAGGAATCTAATTTTCTAGGGTTCAGGGTAGCCCTTAAATACTAAATTTAAGGGTGTGTTTAGGTCTGGGGGGTTAGTAGCCAATGGCTACTAGCCCTGAGGGTGGGTACACCCTCTTTGTGCCTCCTCCCAAGGGGAGGGGGTCACAATCCTAACCCTATTGGGGGAATCCTCCATCTGCAAGATGGAGGATTTCTAAAAGTTAGAGTCACCTCAGCTCAGGACACCTTAGGGGCTGTCCTGACTGGCCAGTGACTCCTCCTTGTTGCTTTCTTTGTTCCCTCCAGCCTTGCCGCCAAAAGTGGGGGCCGTGGCCGGAGGGGGCGGGCAACTCCACTAAGCTGGAGTGCCCTGCTGGGCTGTGACAAAGGGGTGAGCCTTTGAGGCTCACCGCCAGGTGTCACAGTTCCTGCCTGGGGGAGGTGTTAGCATCTCCACCCAGTGCAGGCTTTGTTACTGGCCTCAGAGTGACAAAGGCACTCTCCCCATGGGGCCAGCAACAAGTCTCTGGTGTGGCAGGCTGCTGGAACTAGTCAGCCTACACAGACAGTCGGTTAAGTTTCAGGGGGCACCTCTAAGGTGCCCTCTGGGGTGTATTTTACAATAAAATGTACACTGGCATCAGTGTGCATTTATTGTGCTGAGAAGTTTGATACCAAACTTCCCAGTTTTCAGTGTAGCCATTATGGTGCTGTGGAGTTCGTGTTTGACAGACTCCCAGACCATATACTCTTATGGCTACCCTGCACTTACAATGTCTAAGGTTTTGTTTAGACACTGTAGGGGTACCATGCTCATGCACTGGTACCCTCACCTATGGTATAGTGCACCCTGCCTTAGGGCTGTAAGGCCTGCTAGAGGGGTGTCTTACCTATACTGCATAGGCAGTGAGAGGCTGGCATGGCACCCTGAGGGGAGTGCCATGTCGACTTACTCATTTTGTTCTCACTAGCACACACAGGCTTGTAAGCAGTGGGTCTGTGCTGAGTGAGGGGTCTCTAGGGTGGCATAAGACATGCTGCAGCCCTTAGAGACCTTCCTTGGCATCAGGGCCCTTGGTACTAGAAGTACCAGTTACAAGGGACTTATCTGAATGCCACGGTGTGCCAATTGTGGATACAATGGTACATTTTAGGTGAAGGAACACTGGTGCTGGGGCCTGGTTAGCAGGGTCCCAGCACTCTTCTCAGTCAAGTCAGCATCAGTATCAGGCAAAAAGTGGGGGGTAACTGCAACAGGGAGCCATTTCTTTACACAAGCCCCCCCCAGCCCACAGGCCAGGAGACTCAGCCCAAGCTGGGAGAGTCTTCCTAGTCTGTCAGGCGAGGAAGAGTAGGAGAAATAGGCTGGTTAGTTGCAGGGCCTACTCTGCCTTACATCCTTCTGTTCAGGTCATTCCCTTTGGGGAACTGACCTACTTCCACAGTGATAGGACCTAGTCTGAATTGCCTCTTGTCTGCCTCTTCAATGTCTCCACCCATTCTTTCTATTTTGGTCTTAGAGGTATCCACCTCTGCTAACCTTATCTTGGCCAGGGTTACCCCTAGCTTACCCAGAGAGGTTACCCAGAGCTGGAGTAACCCCACCATGACCAATAGGGTCAGGGGGCCTAACTTGCTATTTGGCATGGGGTCAGACCACCATGCTAAGGATAGTGCAGCCATAAAGGCTAACACCCAGCAGAGGCCACTGACAGTTGTCAGTGCCCAGAACCACACCTTTAGCTCTTCACCTAAAAGGGAAGGGGCTAAGTTACAGGCCTCTTTGGGTTCAGGTTGCCTGTCTGCTGTATTAGAGTGGGGGGTTACCACATCTTGTAGTAAACACCCTTCTTCCACTCTTTCTTCTGTTAGCTGAGGAGCCACCCACTCAGGTTTAACAGTTGCCTGACTAGCCAGGACTTCTTGTGGGTCAGGTTGGACTTTATCAGGGCCATTTTTGGAGTTCTCCCCTACTGGAGCAGAATCTCCTTGGCTTGCTGTAACCTTGGCTAAAGGTTGTCCACCCTTCCTACTCTGTTTTCTTTTCTTCTTCTTCTGGGGCCTGCTTGCATTTACTGCAGAGGCAGGACTTCCAGAATCCTTGGGAGAGGACTGGCACTGGACCAGTTCCTCTCTTGGGCTCTGACTAACCTCTGGGTAGTCATTTCCAAGGAGACAATCAAGGGGGAGGTCTGTACTGACTACTACCCTTCTCCAGCTAAGAGTGCCACCCACTTCTATGGGTACTAAAGCCACAGGCCTCTTAGTGACCCTGTCTAGGCTAACTCTTACCCTGGCAGTCTCACCTGGGATGTACTGGTTTGAGAGCACCAGCCTGTCATGCACAATAGTGTGACTGGCACAAGTGTCTCTCAGGGCAGTGGTTGGGATTCCATTCACCAGTAGGTGGTGGAAGTGTCTACTTCCCTCTGGAATCTCCAACTCACCTGTTGGGCCCTGTTTCCAGTTGACGGCTATGAAGACCTCCTCATCTGAGGAGTCATCTCCCATGGCTACACTGGTTACCCCTGGAATTTTGTTCTGGGGTTTGTTTTTGGGACAAGAAGTGTCCTTGGTGTGGTGCCCAGACTGTTTACAGTTGTGGCACCATGCCTTAGTGGCATCCCAGTTCTTACCCTGGTACCCACCTTTGTTTTGGGTTGTGTCTTGGGGCCCACCCACCTGTTCTGGTTTTTGGGGGCCTACAGAGGACTCTTTTTCTTTGTTTCTAGTGTCACCCACTTTCTCCTGGGGAGTTTTTGTAACCCCTTTCTTTTGGTCACCCCCAGTGGAAGTTTTGGTTACCCTAGTCTTGACCCAGTGGTCTGCCTTCTTTCCCAATTCTTGGGGAGAAATTGGACCTAGGTCTACCAGATACTGATGCAACTTTTCATTGAAGCAGTTACTTAAAATGTGTTCTTTCATAAACAAATTATAAAGCCCAACATAGTCACACACTTCATTTCCAGTTAACCAACCATCTAGTGTTTTTACTGAGTAGTCTACAAAATCAACCCAGGTCTGGCTCGAGGATTTTTGAGCCCCCCTGAATCTAATTCTATACTCCTCAGTGGAGAATCCAAAGCCCTCAATCAGGGTACCCTTCATGAGGTCATAAGATTCTGCATCTTTTCCAGAGAGTGTGAGGAGTCTATCCCTACACTTTCCAGTGAACATTTCCCAAAGGAGAGCACCCCAGTGAGATCTGTTTACTTTTCTGGTTACACAAGCCCTCTCAAAAGCTGTGAACCATTTGGTGATGTCATCACCATCTTCATATTTTGTTACAATCCCTTTGGGGATTTTTAGGATGTCAGGAGAATCTCTGACCCTATTTAAGTTGCTGCCACCATCGATGGGACCTAGGCCCATCTCTTTTCTTTCCCTTTCTATGGCTAGGAGCTGCTTTTCCAAAGCCAATCTTTTGACCATCCTGGCTAACAGGGGGTCATCTTCACTGGAGTTATCCTCAGTGATTTCAGAGGTGTTGGTCTCTCCTGTGAGGGAACCAGCATCTCTGACTATTATTTTTGGAGTCAGGGTTTGAGGGACCCTGTTCTCCCTAGATAGGACTGGTAGGGGGGAATTTTCCTCCAAGTCACTATCCTCTTCCTCTGAGTTGCTACCCTCAGAGGGGTTGGCCTTTTCAAACTCTGCCAAAAGCTCCTGGAGCTGTATTTTGGTAGGTTTGGGGCCCATTGTTATTTTCTTTATTTTACAGAGTGACCTTAGCTCCCTCATCTTAAGATGGAGGTAAGGTGTGGTGTCGAGTTCCACCACAGTCACATCTGTGCTAGACATTTTGCTTCTAAAAGTTGGAATACTTTTTAAGAATCTACAACTGGTTCTAGAATCTAATTCAAACTTTTACAAACTTTTAAACTCTAAAAGAAATGCTAAACAGGGACTTAACACACAAGGCCCTAGCAGGACTTTTAAGAATTTAGAAAAATTTCAAATTGCAAAAATGAATTTCTAATGACAATTTTGGAATTTGTCGTGTGATCAGGTATTGGCTGAGTAGTCCAGCAAATGCAAAGTCTTGTACCCCACCGCTGATCCACCAATGTAGGAAGTTGGCTCTGTATGCACTATTTCAAAGTAAGGAATAGTATGCACAGAGTCCAAGGGTTCCCCTTAGAGGTAAGATAGTGGCAAAAAGAGATAATACTAATGCTCTATTTTGTGGTAGTGTGGTCGAGCAGTAGGCTTATCCAAGGAGTAGTGTTAAGCATTTGTTGTACATACACAAGACAATAAATGAGGTACACACACTCAGAGACAAATCCAGCCAATATGTTTTTATATAGAAAAATATCTTTTCTTAGTTTATTTTAAGAACCACAGGTTCAAATTCTACATGTAATATCTCATTCGAAAGGTATTGCAGGTAAGTACTTTAGGAACTTCAAATCATCAAAATTGCATGTATACTTTTCAAGTTATTGACAAATAGCTGTTTTAAAAGTGGACACTTAGTGCAATTTTCACAGTTCCTAGGGGAGGTAAGTATTTGTTAGTTTTACCAGGTAAGTAAGACACTTACAGGGTTCAGTTCTTGGTCCAAGGTAGCCCACCGGTGGGGGTTCAGAGCAGCCCCAAAGTCACCACACCAGCAGCTCAGGGCCGGTCAGGTGCAGAGTTCAAAGTGGTGCCCAAAACACATAGGCTAGAATGGAGAGAAGGGGGTGCCCCGGTTCCGGTCTGCTTGCAGGTAAGTACCCGCGTCTTCGGAGGGCAGACCAGGGGGGTTTTGTAGGGCACCGGGGGGGACACGAGTCCACACAGAGATTTCACCCTCAGCAGCGCGGGGGCGGCCGGGTGCAGTGTAGAAACAAGCGTCGGGTTTTCAATGTTAGTCTATGAGAGATCTCGGGATCTCTTCAGCGCTGCAGGCAGGCAAGGGGGGGATTCCTCGGGGAAACCTCCACTTGGGCGAGGGAGAGGGACTCCTGGGGGTCACTCCTCCAGTGAAAGTCCGGTCCTTCAGGTCCTGGGGGCTGCGGGTGCAGGGTCTCTCCCAGGCGTCGGGACTTTAGGTTCAAAGAGTCGCGGTCAGGGGAAGCCTCGGGATTCCCTCTGCAGGCGGCGCTGTGGGGGCTCAGGGGAGACAGGTTTTGGTACTCACAGTATCAGAGTAGTCCTGGGGTCCCTCCTGAGGTGTTGGATCGCCACCAGCCGAGTCGGGGTCGCCGGGTGCAGTGTGGCAAGTCTCACGCTTCTTGCGGGGAGCTTGCAGGGTTTTTTAAAGCTGCTGGAAACAAAGTTGCAGCTTTTCTTGGAGCAGGTCCGCTGTCCTCGGGAGTTTCTTGTCTTTTCGAAGCAGGGGCAGTCCTCAGAGGATGTCGAGGTCGCTGGTCCCTTTGGAAGGCGTCGCTGGAGCAGGATCTTTGGAAGGCAGGAGACAGGCCGGTGAGTTTCTGGAGCCAAGGCAGTTGTCGTCTTCTGGTCTTCCGCTGCAGGGGTTTTCAGCTGGGCAGTCCTTCTTCTTGTAGTTGCAGGAATCTAATTTTCTAGGGTTCAGGGTAGCCCTTAAATACTAAATTTAAGGGTGTGTTTAGGTCTGGGGGGTTAGTAGCCAATGGCTACTAGCCCTGAGGGTGGGTACACCCTCTTTGTGCCTCCTCCCAAGGGGAGGGGGTCACAATCCTAACCCTATTGGGGGAATCCTCCATCTGCAAGATGGAGGATTTCTAAAAGTTAGAGTCACCTCAGCTCAGGACACCTTAGGGGCTGTCCTGACTGGCCAGTGACTCCTCCTTGTTGCTTTCTTTGTTCCCTCCAGCCTTGCCGCCAAAAGTGGGGGCCGTGGCCGGAGGGGGCGGGCAACTCCACTAAGCTGGAGTGCCCTGCTGGGCTGTGACAAAGGGGTGAGCCTTTGAGGCTCACCGCCAGGTGTCACAGTTCCTGCCTGGGGGAGGTGTTAGCATCTCCACCCAGTGCAGGCTTTGTTACTGGCCTCAGAGTGACAAAGGCACTCTCCCCATGGGGCCAGCAACATGTCTCTGGTGTGGCAGGCTGCTGGAACTAGTCAGCCTACACAGACAGTCGGTTAAGTTTCAGGGGGCACCTCTAAGGTGCCCTCTGGGGTGTATTTTACAATAAAATGTACACTGGCATCAGTGTGCATTTATTGTGCTGAGAAGTTTGATACCAAACTTCCCAGTTTTCAGTGTAGCCATTATGGTGCTGTGGAGTTCGTGTTTGACAGACTCCCAGACCATATACTCTTATGGCTACCCTGCACTTACAATGTCTAAGGTTTTGTTTAGACACTGTAGGGGTACCATGCTCATGCACTGGTACCCTCACCTATGGTATAGTGCACCCTGCCTTAGGGCTGTAAGGCCTGCTAGAGGGGTGTCTTACCTATACTGCATAGGCAGTGAGAGGCTGGCATGGCACCCTGAGGGGAGTGCCATGTCGACTTACTCATTTTGTTCTCACTAGCACACACAGGCTTGTAAGCAGTGGGTCTGTGCTGAGTGAGGGGTCTCTAGGGTGGCATAAGACATGCTGCAGCCCTTAGAGACCTTCCTTGGCATCAGGGCCCTTGGTACTAGAAGTACCAGTTACAAGGGACTTATCTGAATGCCAGGGTGTGCCAATTGTGGATACAATGGTACATTTTAGGTGAAGGAACACTGGTGCTGGGGCCTGGTTAGCAGGGTCCCAGCACTCTTCTCAGTCAAGTCAGCATCAGTATCAGGCAAAAAGTGGGGGGTAACTGCAACAGGGAGCCATTTCTTTACACACACTGATACCAGTGTGCAATTTATTGTAACATACACCCAGAGGGCATCTTAGAGATGCCCCCTGAATACCTACCCGACTTCTAGTGTAGGCTGACCAGTTTCTGCAAGCCTGCCACACACCAGACATGTTGCTGGCCATATGGGGAGAGTGCCTTTGTCACTCTGTGGCCAGGAACAAAGCCTGTACTGGGTGGAGGTGCTTCTCACCTCCCCCTGCAGGAACTGTAACACCTGGCGGTGAGCCTCAAAGAAACTCCCGATAACAGTGACCCTGTTCAAAACCAGCTACTTCTTTGCAAAAAAGAAGAAACTTCCAAAGACTTCACGTTTCCCGCTGGAAGCGTGAGATTCTACACTCTGCACCCGACACCCCCCAGCTCAACCTGCGGAAAACCAACACCTCAGGGAGGACTCTCCAGCGACTGAGAGCCCGTGAGTATCCAGAGACGACCCCCCTGAGCCCCAACAGCGACGCCTGCAGAGAGAATCCAGAGGCTCCCCTGACCGCGACTGCCTGTAACCAACACTGCACCCGCAGCCCCCAGGACCTGAAGGAACCGAACTTCGATGCAGGAGTGTAGGAAGTTGGCTCTGTATGCACTATTTCAAAGTAAGGAATAGTATACACAGAGTCCAAGGGTTTCCCTTAGAGGTAAGATAGCGCAAAAAGAGATAATACTAATGCTCTATTTTGTGGTAGTGTGGTCGAGCAGTAGGCTTATCAAAGGAGTAGTGTTAAGCATTTGTTGTACACACACAGGCAATAAATGAGGAACACACACTCAAAGACAATTCCAGGCCAATAGGTTTTTGTATAGAAAAATATATTTTCTTAGTTTATTTTAAGAACCACAGGTTCAAATTCTACATGTAATATCTCATTTGAAAGGTATTGCAGGTAAGTACTTTAGGAACTTTGAATAATCACAATAGCATATATACTTTTTACATAAAACACATATAGCTATTTTAAAAGTGGACACAGTGCAATTTTCAACAGTTCCTGGGGGAGGTAAGTTATTGTTAGTTCTTGCAGGTAAGTAAACCACCTACGGGGTTCAAATTGGGGTCCAAGGTAGCCCACCGTTGGGGGTTCAGAGCAACCTCAAAGTTACCACACCAGCAGCTCAGGGCATATCAGGTGCAGAGTTCAAAGTGGTGCCCAAAACACATAGGCTTCAATGGAGAAGGGGGTGCCCCGGTTCCAGTCTGCCAGCAGGTAAGTACCCGCGTCTTCGGAGGGCAGACCAGGGGGGTTTTGTAGGGCACCGGGGGGGACACAAGTCAGCACAGAAAGTACACCCTCAGCAGCACGGGGGCGGCCGGGTGCAGTGTGCAAACACGCGTCGGGTTTTCAACAGGTTTCAATGAGAGACCAAGGGGTCTCTTCAGCGATGCAGGCAGGCAAGGGGGGGCTCTTCGGGGTAGCCACCACCTGGGCAAGGGAGAGGGCCTCCTGGGGGTCACTCCTGCACTGGAGTTCCGATCCTTCAGGTCCTGGGGGCTGCGGGTGCAGGGTCTTTTCCAGGCGTCGGGATTTTGGATTTAGACAGTCGCGGTCAGGGGGAGCCTCGGGATTCCCTCTGCAGGCGTCGCTGTGGGTGCTCAGGGGGGACAACTTTGGTTACTCACAGTCTCGGAGTTGCCGGGGGGTCCTCCCTGTAGCGTTGTTTCTCCACCAGTCGAGTCGGGTCACCGGGTGCAGTGTTGCAAGTCTCACGCTTCTTGCGGGGATTGCAGGGGTCTTTAAATCTGCTCCTCTGGAAACAAAGTTGCAGTCTTTGTTGAACAGGGCCGCTGTTCTCGGGAATTTCTTGGTCTTTTGGAAGCAGGGCAGTCATCTGAGGATTCAGAGGTCGCTGGTCCTGGGGAAAGCGTTGCTGGAGCAGTTTTCTCCTGAAGGAGGGAGACAGGCCGGTAGGGCTGGGGCCAAAGCAGTTGGTGTCTCCGTCTTCTCTGCAGGGGTTTTTCTGCTCAGCAGTCCTCTTCTTCGTAAGTTGCAGGAATCTAAATATTGAGGTTCAGGGAAGCCCTTAAATACTAAATTTAAGGGCGTGTTTAGGTCTGGGGGGTTAGTAGCCAATGGCTACTAGCCCTGAGGGTGGGTAAACCCTCTCTGTGCCTCCTCCCAAGGGGAGGGGGTCACATTCCTATCCCTATTGGGGGAATCCTCCATCTGCAAGATGGAGGATTTCTAAAAGTCAGAGTCACCTCATCTCAGGACACCTTAGGGGCTGTCCTGACTGGCCAGTGACTCCTCCTTGTTATTCTCATTATCTCCCCCGGCCTTGCTGCCAAAAGTGGGGCCGTGGCCGGAGGGGGCGGGCAACTCCACTAGCTGGAGTGCCCTGTAGTGCTGGAACAAAGGGGGTGAGCCTTTGAGGCTCACAGCCAGGTGTTACAGCTCCTGCCTGGGGGAGGTGATAGCATCTCCACCCAGTGCAGGCTTTGTTACTGGCCACAGAGTGACAAAGGCACTCTCCCCATGTGGCCAGCAACATGTCTCGAGTGTGGCAGGCTGCTAAAACCAGTCAGCCTACACAGGTAGTTGGTTAAGGTTTCAGGGGGCACCTCTAAGGTGCCCTCTGGGGTGTATTTTACAATAAAATGTACACTGGCATCAGTGTGCATTTATTGTGCTGAGAAGTTGGATACCAAACTTCCCAGTTTTCAGTGTAGCTATTATGGTGCTGTGGAGTTCGTGTTTGACAGACTCCCAGACCATATACTCTTATGGCTACCCTGCACTTACAATGTCTAAGGTTTGGCTTAGACACTGTAGGGGCACAGTGCTCATGCCCTGGTGCCCTCACCTATGGTATAGTGCACCCTGTCTTAGGGCTGTAAGGCCTGCTAGAGGAGTGACTTATCTATACTGCATAGGCAGTATGCGGCTGGCATTGCACCCTGAGGGGAGTGCCATGTCGACTTACTCGTTTTGTCCTCACCAGCACACACAAGCTGGCAAGCAGTGTGTCTGTGCTGAGTGAGGGGTCCCCAGGGTGGCATAAGATATGCTGCAGCCCTTAGAGACCTTCCCTGGCATCAGGGCCCTCGGTACCAGGGGTACCAGTTACAAGGGACCTACCTGGATGCCAGGGTGTGCCAATTGTGAAAACAAAAGTACAGGTTAGGGAAAGAACACTGGTGCTGGGGCCTGGTTAGGTGGCCTCAGCACACTTTCAATTCAAAACATAGCATCAGCAAAGGCAAAAAGTCAGGGGGTAACCATGCCAAGGAGGCATTTCCTTACAAGGAGTGACCCCCCAGGCGACCCTCTGCCTTGCCCAGCTGGTCGTTGTCCCAAGAAGCCCCCCCTGTGCCTGCCTGCACCGCTAGAGTGACCTCCAGGTCCCTCCATTGAAACCTATACAAAACCCGAAGCCTGCTTTGCACACTGCACCCAGCCACCCCTTTGCCACTGAGGGTGTGTTTTGTGTGCCTGTGTCCCCCACCCCCCCAGTGCTCTACAAAACCCCTCTGGTCTTCCCCCCGAGGACGCAGGTACTTACCTGCTGGCAGACTGGCTCCATAGGCGCCTATGTGTTTTGGGCACCTCTTTGACCTCTGCACCAAACCGGCCCTGAGCTGCTGGTGTGGTAACTTTGGGGTTGCCTTAAACCCCCAACGGTGGGCTGCTTATGCCCCAGGACTGAGAGTGTTTTACTTACCTCCTAATCTAACCTTTACTTACCTCTGGCAGGAACTGTTGATTTTTGCACTGTATCCACTGTGAAAATAGCTTATTGCCATTTTTACAAAGACTGTACATGATATTGTTTCCATTCAAAGTTCCTAAAGTATCTACGTGAAGTACCTTACATTTAAAGTGTTTAATGTAAATCTTGAACCTGTGGTTCTTAGAATAAACTAATAAAATATATTTTTCATTATAAAAATCTATTGGCCTGGTGTAAGTCTTTGAGTGTGTGTTCCTCATTTATTGCCTGTGTGTGTACAACAAATGCTTAACACTACCCTCTGATAAGCCTACTGCTCGACCACACTACCACAAAATAGAGCATTATAATTATCTACTTTTGCCACTATCTTACCTCTAAATGGAACTCTTGGACTCTGTGCACACTATTTCTTACTTTGAAATAGTATATACAGAGCCAACTTCCTACACACAGCATCTGCTTTACTCACTGCTCAGACAAGATTCAGGGATGTGGAATTCCTATCACCCGAGACATCTTGTTTGGGGGTCAAGGGCAACAAGTTTTTATGTTTACTTTGTCCTTGGGACAAGTAGGCCCAACCCTCTGCAGCACAAACCCTTTGGCTGCCTGTTTACAGAGAGTGGAACTCTCTGCAGTTGAGGTAATGTGTTTCCAAAAGATAATGCTGTTCGAACTTGTATTTATGGTTCATTATTTGAAAGCCTTCAGTATTAGGGTGAGTGCTGTAAATAAATGTTTTAAGGTCACACTTCACTACTGACGTTGGTTCCAGTACAAAAAAAAAAAAAAAACGTGTATACACATGTTTGAAAAGTTTAGGCTACGAGGCTAAGTATAATGCTCCCAGAATGCTCTCTGATTAGATGTAAATGAAGTGTCATTTAGTAAAATGTGTTGATGCATGCTAGTATTTCCCAAAAATATTTCTAATGGAAAATCAGTGTAACCATTTTCAACACGAAAATGGGAAGCATGAAAATAAACAAACACTGACAAAGCCAACTGGTCTGACATATTTTTATAAGTCTTTTAGTTTCATCAATGTGTGTCTTGTTTTGGCATGGCTTTTGTAACACTTTATTGTTGTGGGAGCTACCAGGCCCTCAACATTGTAACTAACACTGGAAAAAACCTGCCCTGAGTGAGTCTGGAGAGGGGGCTCCACCATGTTCTTTACAAAGGGGCACCCTCCAGTTTCGTTACGTCACTGATTGCCACTGTAGTTCCTGACTCTGAACAAAACTACTTTGTGTGCCAATATACTCCTTGTGGGAGAGCACAATGCGATCACTCACAGTAAAGCCATCCGAAAGAGAGAGAAATAGAAGTTTAATAAAAACAAAATGTCTTTGTGAACACCAGACCTAATTAGGGACCAAGACCCACATGTAGGTAGCTTTTTTTCGCTGTTTGCGACGTGCAAAGAGCACATTGCGATGCACAAACCCAGTTTTGCGATTCAGTAACCTGGTTACCGAATCGCACAGCTGCGATCGGGGGCCAGGAAACACTTTCAGGAAGGCCTCGTAAGAAAGGGGAGACTCTCCCCTTTCTTACGAGGCCTTCCCGAACGTGGGAAAGGCCGTTTTCCCCATCAAAGCAGGAAGCGGCCGCAAGGCTGCTTCCTGCTTTGATGGGGAAAACACCTTTGAAACGTCGCGCGCTGACTTCACAAAGGGGCGGGTGGGGGGGGAGACACGAAAGCTTCCGTGTCTCCCGGGGGGAGATTAAAAAAATAAATAAATCCTCGGGTGCGACGCACTCGAGGATTTATTAATACCCTTCCTGGTGTCGGCCACTGGTCGTGACCCGCACCAGGGAGGGTGTGTGGGCGTCGGCCAGTGGCCGACGCCCGCACCTAAGAGGTTAAGAAAAAGCAACCACAATAAAAACAACTATATTAAAAGTGTTGAACAATGATTTAAAAAATAGACTACAATCAAGTACAGAGTGATGATGTTTATTAAAGGAAAAAAAAAAAAAACACAACAACTTCAAATGTACTTTCCATTATTGCCCTTTACTGCTGGCTTTGAACCTCTTATCTGCCAGCCTAATATCATGCTTACTAAGGCATATCTTATCCTTGAGAGTTTAAAGTAATTCTGCATATCCCATCATTTATCTAGAGAAAGATTACATGTGTTTTGTCACTGCAGAGGCTTGACAGCATACCTTAAAAAAAAAAAAAAAAAAAAACACATTTGCCTACTTGTGTTACTATTCTCCAGAAGAAGCTAATCCACTCTTCAACATTTTTTTTTTTATCTACTTCTCCGGAGCACAGCATGTTTCTCAGACATACCACTAAGACCTTGCAACATTCAGAAATTTGTAGGTGGTCACAAATATTTAGGGCATGGCCCTTGAGTAATCCCCTAAATCATCTTAGAAGGGTGGCGGGACAAAGCCCTCCTTACTAACCTTTTATCCATTTCTGACAGGGGATAGAAGGCATCCAATTTTAGACTTTCACAGCCATATAACTCCATGGATTGGCCTTTCCAGCAAATGCTCGCATGCGATGGCTAAAGGAGAATCCCAAAAAACATTTAATCAAAGAGGAGCAAGGCAGTGATTGTACCATTTGCCTTTGGCCTCATAAAGAAACACTAGGGTGACCAGATTCTCAAAACGAAAAACCCAGACAAGTCATAGACAGAGAAGTAGGACTACAGTTTGACAGCTGTCAGACATAGAGAAGGGACTACAATCAATGCTTATAAAGCACGGCTACTCACCTGCGAGGGTCTGAAGGCACGGGGGGCCTCAACCGAAAGCCACCAAGGTTCTTGGTGCTGGGTGCGGTCCAGGCATGGATGGGATTGCCTTTGGTGCACCCTCTGCGTGCGACCGCCATTAAGAAGGGAGGGCAGGAAAAGTGCTTTGTGGGAGTAGGGGGGCAGAGGAAGAAGGAAGGAATTAAAAAACACTAGGGAAAAACGAGGGGTGTTAAAGAAAAAGGCAGAAAATGCAAGAGTGAAAGGGCAACAGAAGAAAAGGAAAATACTTACTTGTGATGGCCACTAGACAATCAGGGATGAGGTGCAGGACAAGCCTGCGGGTGGAGGAGGGCCTCGAACTGAGAGTTAGGAGAGACTCAGTTCGTCCCAGGCAAGAGGGAGCGACAGCAGCAGCAGCCGCTAGAGGAGCTGGGGAGGGCAGCAGACACCGACCAGGAGGTCAGTGCAGCCTCCTTCAAGTATCTCTTATTTCACCATGTCAACATTATCCCCTTCTACAGCTTTGATGCTCACTATGTACATAAAACTCACCCGGTTCAGGAAAGGGACTCTGAAGTTCAATGTTACCTCAGAAAGCAGCTCTCTTCTCATTCAGAGGTGCCATCGCAGAGGCAGTGCCAACTATCGGACGTTTGCAATGCAGGGGGGCCAAATTTTCATGTCGCCCATCCAGCAACACACCCCGTGCACATGTGCAGTGACTGCTCAATTACAGTGTTTTCACTGTAGTGCATGCACAAAACTGACCAGGGAAAACGCTGGAAAATTTGCGTTTTCAATGTATTCACAAGAAAACAATGTGATGTTCCTTCACTGTATGTTAAGGCTTAGCTTGCTGTTTCCCTTGGCTGGATGTTCATATGGTTTGTGTACACCTAGAGTGTAGCCTTTCTAGAAACTTGCCGGCCATGGGGATAGACAGTGAGCCAGAGTTCAGTTTATTTGGAACTCAGTCCCAAAGATCTCTTTAGTGCTTCTCACTTCCATACGGCTTCTAACATATTTGACATGGGCGAGCTGACCAGCTGCAATTCCATCCACATAGGGGTCACTCAAACCTCGCCCTCGCACAACTCCTGCCTCTCAGTCACCTCTACAACAGTCATATTTACCTTCTCCCCTAAATCACTAGCAAATCCCACCTCTCTGTGACACCACCTGCTCCTCAGTCACCCGCACCTCCGACTTGTGCCCAAAAAAGTTTTTTTAAATGGCCGATATTTTTTTTTGGGGTGGGACAGAAACAACAAAGACCAAACAAAGAGAACATTTTCCATAGCCATTTAAACAATCACGTTGGGAGTTTTTTTGATAACGTGCAGGCTGGGAGGGCAAGTCTCATGTGACTGCTGAAGGATCCAGGCTTGAACAGTTCTGATGCAGAGGTAGGGTCCCGATATGCTGCTGCTGTTAGGGTTGGGGGAAGGGTCTTGCGAGTTTTTTACCACTCCAAACCCCTTTCGTTTTGGCGCTCTTGGATTCTGCTGCAGCCGGCACGCTCGCTTTAAAAGGGCAGAGCAGTCACACTGGTGGCTGGTTGGATCTTGCTGCAGTCATGCTGGTGGCTCCGACGAGCTGTTGTCCCGATGACTGGCACGGGGACGTTGTTGTGCGTTGTTACAAGATAAGGTAAATCCAGAGAGATGTCTCTCTTTAAAGGAGTTCCCTTCCCACTACAGCGCCCACCTGAGTGACGGCATACCGTAACTTCTCCAGCAGTAAGAAGTGAGCATACGCACATCTACTTTACACCAGTGTCTATGCTCAACCCTGACCAAATTCAAACACTGGGGCATTTCTTTAATTAGAAGAAAAATGTCGGGAAACCAGGTCACTTCTCCAAAAACCGGGACTGTCCAGGGAAATCGGGGATGTCTGGTCACCCTAACAAACACTAATGTCTTACCACATTCAGCTGGACAGGGAACACGAAGGATCACTAAACAATACAACGAACAGGCCACTTAACCACAACCACACAAGACTATGGTGATGTTGATCAGTGAAAAAGCTCAAAACTGTAGGCGATGGGTGCAAAGAACAAGCAGCCAAATAAATGTGCTGCATAAATACTAGTAACATCACAAATGTAAATGAACTGTAAGAAGCCAAAAAAAGGATTGGTACATACAAACTGAAAATGAGAAAGGAGAGTAAAGGGATGAGGAGTAGGACAGAAAAACTCCATTTTGTTGAAACGTAGGTGAAGGGTAGGGTGACACGTTCACAGTTAGAGTCCAGAGAAATATAAGTGGATCCATGACGTTCAGAGCCGAAGGAAAATTAAGCACGGGCAAAGCCAATAGGTTTTGCATTTCCACCAGACTTTTGGCTTTGGCATTTCTTATTTTGTTCTCTCGTGGCTTTTGCAAAACGTTATTGTTGGAGACGTTGTCTTAAAAAAAAAAAAAAAAAAAAAAAAGACAAGGCAATTTTTTGTATCAAGAAAGCAAACAATATAGTAATCAGTGGCATTTATGGGACCTACTTTGTGTGTGGATGTACCCCTTGTGAAAGGGATGCATGCCATAACGCACAGTGAAGTCAGCCAATTGCTGAAGTGCACTGATCGATTCACCATGATACATGCTAGATGAGTGGAAGAAAAAATGAATTACACGTAAACAAACTAATGGGTGAGGTCTGGCTGAAAATCGTCTGTGAGTGAAGACTGCATTGCTGCTTCCAGTCCCATATTAGTTTGCATTGCTGATTCAGCTGTGCTTGTTCTGTGTGACAGCAGGGCAAAGCTTACTATAACTGTTTTGTCCATAAGTGAATCCTGCCCTTCTGTTATCAGTGCTGTTGCCATTTTTTTAATGGTTTGCTGTGCTCATTCAATGTGAACAGAGAAGATGCTTATACTGTGTACGTCTTTTGACTGTACCTGCAGAATGTATGTAGGTGAAGCTTGCACTTAAATTGGCAGTGCACTTAATTCCGTTGCTGTTGTACATGCTGCAGAGATCCTTTAGTACCCTGCACGTCACCGAATAGAATCCACCTTCTGCGTTCCTAAATAAGCACCATTAAATGCTTTAATATTACCAGCTGCCGTTGTGTGGGAGAAGTAAATGGACTAGGAGTAATGAATATGTACACCACGGCTGTAGAGTTTTGTGCATTTTGCGTGCACCACTAATATACAAGGTGCTAACAGAGCGTGTGTAAACTTGAGGGCAAATTGTGTGTCTAACATGTGCATTTATTATGCACGTTACCAAATGCAGAGTTTGTGTGCAGATGCTTTTTGGCTACGTGCAGCGCTTATGTAACAAATGCATAAATGTGTTTCTAGGTGTTTGCACAACGCGAGTACAGCTTGCTTGCAAAGCTTGGGCACAAAATGTACTCCAGATATACGGAGCTTGCAGCAAGAATTTATCACTTGGTTGTTTCCAGAGCCTATTTACAAAAAGGCACATACAAAGTTAGTACGATTGTGTGCAAGTTGATTAAGGGCTGTACATTTTCATCACGGTGAAAAAAAATGCAAGTAGAGGATCAGTATATTTTTGTGCAGGTGTGTAGAGCTTGTGCAAATGCTGTGTGAAAAGATGGTCTTCAGAACAAAGTAAAGCCTATTTACAGGCAGTATGCACTGCACGCTGTGTGCTCAATGTGTGTAGTCTGTGCACATTTTGAGTGCACACATTATAATATGCGGAGTGTAACTTGCTGAATACAGATTTATTGTTCAGAACATGCTATGGTTAGTGTGGGCTGCGTGAAAGACACCTACAATTTGTCCGTATAGCTACATAAATTGTGAACACATGGCGAGGAGAGGTTGTGTTCAAGCAGCTTGAATACCGATTGTGCCTAGTCTACTTCAGGGTGGAGGTGGGTTTTGTGCTATATGTGTACAGAAGGTGTGAGTAGGGAATATTTAATAATTGTATAGAAATTGTACTTACAGTCTGTGAGCAACTTGTTTTCAGAACTTGAGGACAGGCTGTCTATAGAGTTAGTGTGTCTGTAAAGCAGGAAACTGCATAAATGTTGTGTGCAGACCTTGAGTAAGTGTTGTTTGCGGAAACTGTAGATATCTGGTATTTAGAATCTGTGTACAGGCTCGAGTATGTTTTGTGCATGTTGTCAAATCAGGCCGATAACATTTAATATTAAATTTAATGGGTTACGACAATTTCAAATATACTAATTTTAGTGTGTCTACGGCGCATGGAAAGTCTCTTTATGGCAATCTAAGTCTGGGGTGGAGTTATGGGATGTTTCCTAAAATATCTCCTTTCTTCATGCAACATGCACTAATAACTAACTGCACATGTGCATAAAAAAATATGACATTCATTAAAGTATATACCACAAAACACAATTTTCACTTATCTCCCCATACAAGCTACCCGGTTAAACACATTTTGGATATCATCAGATTCAAACCTTGGTCTTTTGCAGTAAAACACAGTGCTGTAACAACTTCACTATATGGACTGCTCTTCATTAAAGGCGGTGAAATCACTAATGAGCATTTATCCCGCTCGGACAAGTTGCCGTGTTAAGTAATGAATCATGTTTTATCAAAACTGCATTCAGCGCACAATCTCTCATACGTAGGCAGCAAGCGCCAGGAAGCACAGACTATAGTAGACAGCCGTGAAAACAAATGTAAAGAGATAATGTAGTAAAATTGTACAGATAGCGGTGCACGGAAGGAGGACATGCCGAAAGTTTGGCGAAAATGTGCTGCATAATGGTTTGCCTAACATCCGTTAGAAACATATAGAGAGAGGCGTTATCAAGCACTAAAATGGCACACGCAAGTGAGAGTGGAAGCCACGGACAAAATTTTCATTTTTATCCTTAAAGTGTACACATACGGAGCAGAACATACAGAGCAGCATTTTTTAAATCTTAGGAATAAATAAAAAAGAGAAAAGGTTTCCTTTTCAGGTTGAGCACGTAAGCGCTTTGACTTGTAGGAAGTAAGTGGGCTTTTAAGCATGCCCATCACTTTCACTTATTTGTGGACTTGCCTTTCAAAAATCCATTATCATCATTGGTAAATGTTCTACGTTTGTCCTTCCTTGGGGCGGTTTTGTTCCCGCCTTGCAGATTGCCCCTGTTACATTGGAAACTGCACGACTGCCGATATGTTTGACTGCAAGCTAACAGCTTTTTCTTTTTGTGCCTCTCCTTAGCGCTCATGCTCATGGCAGCCGTGGCGCTTTGAATCGTGGCACTTATGTCAGTTGCTTTACTTTTCATTTTCATTTTAAGTGGCAAGAAAAGTCCAGTTAGGAATTTACAAAGCTAACAGCTTTAACTCGAGCAAATGCGAGCCCCACTGCATTGCAAATGCTTGTTAAATGTTTACATTGGTCCAGGAAGCGTAAATGTAAGGAGGCGAGCCTGATGGCGACATTGCAGCCAATGCTACAGGCTCAGAATATTTAAAGCTGAGCGAGCATGAGCACACTGTTTTCTACCCGAGTTTCCTTCTGTGTTTAAGTCAGCCCTTGCAGTTCCGTACAAACACGCTTGCCGTCTTAGGGCTTGGCTGCAACGGAAAAGAGGAAGTAGCTTTAATAGAGGCACCCCCTACGTGTGTAGTCAAGGAAAATAATATCGGGTAGGCAAAAGCAGTTTTTGTGGTTTGGCCGTACAGCATAAAGGTAAAAGCGCACATTACCACAGTAGTCACCGGAACTAAACTCAGCCACACTGTGTGCGTATGTGTACTTGTTAAAGGGAGAAACGTGGTAATCCCCAGTGAAGGTAATGGCTGATGTGTACTGCCCCACTGACTCATGCTGTATATTGTAGTGAGTGGCGAAAATGTGGGTAACTCACTAGCAGACCAATGGATGAAGAGATATTGCTGAAACAGAATATAAATAAATGTATTACACATCATTTTAGGAAAATCACAATGTCTTGGCTAACACAAGACCCAACAAGTTGGGACCGGTTAGCTTAAGAAGATCATAAAAGTTCCATAAATGAAAGGAGGCAAGCAGCCTCGACGGACACTAAAGGAAACAAGCGTTGGCAAAGTCAATAAGTCTCGCCTATGTGCGGTCTATTGGCTGTGTCAATGCTTTTAAGATATGTTACACAGCAGTGCGAGCTGCTGTGCAACATGACAAAGTTTACAAAAAAACAAAAACAAAAAAAGCACAATGCTGGCCGCATCAGAGCACACTAAAATTCTCACCTTTAGGGTATAAGGAATACGTAAAAGCCAAATAGCTCAAGATAATCGCTCCAGGTGTGAGCACCTGACCACATCACTATTAATCTACTCCCTAGCAAAGATTGCTGAATCCCACAAACAGCTGTTAACTCAAGTGTTATCACCGCCAAGAAAGGCTTATTGAGGAGAAGCAGAAATGTCATGCATAGAGTAATCTGGGACAACGGACATGAATTTCAGCTGAGAGACCTACATCAATTCAGAGTAATCAGCTCTAAAGCTTCGATGGACTCGCTTTGAATTTTCAGAAGCGTAAGCCTTACCCTTTGAGCATCAATATAGTGAGCTTCCCAAGGGACGGCAAATTAACTACAGATATCACAAAGAACACAAACCGGTGGCAGCCAAGCGTCCTTGGGTTTTCCACTGCAATGGGCCAAGAACAAAACATTGGAGACAGCCCACATGTAAGTGTGTATGATTTTAACACGTCGGACCATTTTGTTTTTTTAGCAAGTTTAAAAACATGCAACTGCCAAGCACAGCAACAAGCCCCTGAACCTAGCATCTGGGTATGCTTCATAAGCGGATGCGAAAAGTAGAGGGTCAATAGCTTAAAAGCCCTTTCTGCCCTCCAGAAAAAAGAGAGGAGCAAAGTATTCTTACCAAAGAGCTGCTCAGCAAAAAAAGGCAAATGGCTACCAAGTCAAAACCCATGAAACAGTGGATGCATCAAAATAAAATCTAATTTGAAAAAAAAATCCCAACTCTTCTTTTGTCAGTGGTGATCTTGTTGGAATTGGGAGTAATTAAGATGTCAACATGTGTAAATATGACAAAGATATTTAGGTAAAAAAACATCCAAGTAACAAACGCTTTGGGGGCCGAAAAGAATGAACAAATGTTTTCTGTAAGAATCATGATTTTCCTGTCCAAATTAGCAGCATTAGCATGTATGCCTGAGAATGTTAACTTGCACAGCAGTACAACATGGCTTAAAGTTGAAAAAACAGAAAAGCACTATCATGCAAGCCAGAGTTGACAGTGTCATAGCATAGCACTTTTTTCTCCAGATGGAATCCCAGGTGGACACGGACCATGTCAGAGCGCGCAAAGAAGCAACTTTAGTCTCTGAGGGCGGGGTGAATATAGCTGCCCTGATGTCTTGCTCAATCACCTGGAGAAGTAGAGACAACAGCCTCATATTAATTTGATCAGAATCGAAGCACTGAGGGATACAGGTTAAAGTGTCACCATGGTGACTGAAACTGGTGAAACTTTCACAGTCATAAATGCTTACAATCAAGCTAAGCAATTTCTGTAGTTTGCCTGCTAGGAAATGATATGGAGTCCTCAGCATACGTTGAGATCAAACGAAAGACTCATGCAGCTATGCTGTGTATACCTGAATGAGTGTGTATGAAACCCAGAGCACAATGCAAAGCCCAAGGTGAAAAAGAGGTGCTGCAGCCCGGAATAATGGCCCAGCCCTCCAAGAGAAGCCAGCTTCTGAGCAGCCCAAAGGAGACGATCTGTCAGCCCTTGAGGAAGCTAAGCCCCAGGAACCTGGGGGTCCCTTTAGGGAAGAGCTGTGCCAGAGACAGAGGACCTGTCTCACTCTTGAAAGCCCGAGAAAGCAAGCTTTTGACCAGGAACAAGGAGATGTCAGTGGCTCCCACAGAACCTATTGGGGGAGGGACTCCTGTATACTGAGGCCAGAGACCCCAAACCTGATGCCACTAGGAGAGTGGTAGTGCCTCAGATGTATAGAGAGTTCCTACTCACTTTGGCTCATGACATCCCGTTAGCTGGGCATCTTAGCCAGACCAAAGTGGGTTAGTACATCTCTTCTATTGGCCAGGTATGTCCCAGAAAGTGAAGGAGTTTTGCAACTCCTATGGCACCTTTCAAGCCAGTGGCAAGACAGCTGGATACCCAATGGCCCCTTAATTTAACTTCCAGTGGTTAGGTTTCCCTTTGAAAGCGTAGAGGTTGACACTGTTGCCCCCCCCTAAGCCCTCATACAGCATCAAGGAAGAGATTCATACTGGTGGTAGTGGATCGTGCCACCAGGTACCCTGAGGTTATACCCCTTAGAACTACCACTGCTCCTTCAGTCGCAAGGGTCCTACTCATTATCTTTACTAGAGTGGGCTTCCCTAAGGAAGTGGTATCAGACAAGAGGTATTAACTTCATGTCTGCATACCGCAAAGCCATGTGAAATGAATGTGGAGTGACTTGTAAGTTCACTACCCCAAATCACCCACAAGGAAATGGTTTAGTTGAAAAGAGTTTTTTTTAAAACAAGATAGGGATGACTGCAGGACTCCAAGAAAAACTCAAAAGGAGATGGGATATCATGTACCATGCTTGCTTTTCGTTTACAGAGAAGTACCACAGAAAGGAGTAGGTTTTTCCCCCCCTTTGAGCTTCTGTTTGGTCATCCTGTAAGGGGACCACTGTGTCAAGTGAGGGAAAATTGGGAGAGACCTCTCAAAGTGCCCAAGCTAGACATCGTGGACTATTTGCTTGGCCTACATTCAAGGATGGCTGAATACATGGAAAAGCATCCAAAACCTTGAGGCCAGCCAAGAGCTCCAGAAGATCTAGTATGACTAAAAGGCTCCGAAGATGAGGAAGTTGACTGCAGTGATCTTTTCAGACACCCTCACTGCCCAGCAGCAAGCAGACTGCAAGCAAGTCCTACAGCAGTATGCTGAGCTTTTTTCCCCTCACCCTGGGCCAGACTAACTGGTGTGTCCACGATGTGGGCACTGGTGACCATGTGCCTGTCAAAAGCAAAGATTACACACAGTCTGACCATGTGAAGGACAGCATCTGAGCTGAGGTTAGCAAGATGCTGTATTTAGGGGTAACAGCACCCTCTGATAGTCCGTTGGCTAGTCCAGTGGTCGTAGTCCTCAGACCTCATTCCAAGGGAGGTAAACCAGAGCGGAGGTTTTGTGTAGAAAATAGAGGTCTTAATGCTGACACAAGCACCAATGCATACCCTATTCCAGGAGCAGATGAACTGATTGATAGGGTAGGGGCAGCTAAGTTTCTCAGCACTTCTGATTTGACATCAGGGTACTGGCAGAGTGGCTGGACCCCTGGTGCCAAAATAAATAAATAAATAAATAGACATTTTCGACCCCCAAATGGACATTACCAGTTCACTGTTATGCCATTTGGTTTAAAGAATGTCCCTGCCACCTTTCAAGCGTTGGTGATCAAAGTCCTTGCTGGGTTGGAAGCCTTATTAGTGCAGCATATCTTGATGATACTGCTGTCTTTAGCTCGACTTGGCAGAATCACCTGATCCACCTTGGCAAGGTTCTTGAAACTCTTCAAACAGCAGGCTCACTGTCAAGGCAACCAAGTGCCAGATAGGGCAGGGTAAGGTTGTATACTTGTGTCACTTGGTAGGTGGAGGCCAAGTTCAACCCCCAGACCCAAGTCAGGGCATTTCTTGGCTTGGCTGGGTATTACAGGATGTTTGTGAAGGGGCATGGTACCATTGTGGCATCCCTCACAGAACTGACCTCCAAGAAAACACCAAAGAAAGTAAACTGGACAGTGAGCTGTCAAAAGGCTTATGTCACTCTGAAAGAAACAATGTGCTCAGCACCCATTCTGAAGGCTCCAGGTTTTTCTAAGCAGTTAATGGTGCAGACAGATGAACATGGGATAGGAGAAGTCCTATCCAAAACCAATGATGATGGCCATGAACAACCTGTTGCTTTCATTAGCAGCATGTTACTCCCCAGCACAGTTGGGGTGTCGTTGAGAGGGAAGCCTTTGCCCAAGCTGTTAAGGTGGTCCACATGCCAATGCAGATGTCCTTTCCGGGTTCTCCCACTTAGAGGTTTTCAAACTTTCTGATGCAAGACCTCCCCGTCAAACGTTTTTTAGGCGTACGGACTCCACCTGACAAAAATGTCTAGAACCTGATACTTTTCATCTTTGCCAACCAAAAAAAAAAAAGAAATTCCCACAGCAAATCATTTTTATGGTGGGGAAATAATATCAAAAAGTGTTTAGCAAACCAAAGGTTACTGGATGACAGTGATACGGTATCAGAGGCTTCCCATTCAGGTTAAAACAAAAAGTCTCCAAAAAGAATTACCTAAAAATACACAATGTTACTTTATTTTTCACAAACAAAACACAATTTGACAAAACGTATTTGGTTGATTCCTGAACTAATGTGATGGGTGTGCCTGTTTTTCGCCAAAAAGAGTCAATATGTGATTGCACCACATTAGAAAACCAGTTTAACACCTAAAAATTACAATAGGAAACAAAGGTGACCAGCCCAACTTTACAAGGGCCCTTCACTGCACAGCAACATGTTTTGCTGCTTTTTAGTAGCTTTTGAACCGTTTGAGCTATATACACAACATCTTTTTAAAATTAAAATCAGCAGATTATGCTGTAGATGATGGATGTGTCAAATCTATAATGATGCAAAACCCGCCATGGCCACACAATCACATAATTCAAGAGGTACGAGCAGAACCATTCTATATTTAATGGGATGCTGACAGCTTGGCTTTTACAGCTGCATGGAGGTTGGTAAACGCCATTCATCATAATTAAAACATATCATTTATAATCATTTATTAAGACCTGTAAGGTCCAAGTATGATGCTTTCTTTAATTCCAGGGGAGGAAGTGGTCCTTTAATCCTCTTTCACACTATTTTTCAATTTTTTTTTTTTTTACATGTTTTACATTATGATAACAGATGTTTCTATTTTGGCAAAAACAGATTCCTGGTTATTAGTTTGGTGGTGCTGTTGATTTCAGTTTCTAGGTCTTTCACTGTCAAGTAGCTACATTTAAAATAACGAGCATCTTAAATGAAAAATATTAAACGTTTTTTACTCAGTGAGAAATGCACAACAGTACATTATGAAACCTATTAGTTAATGCACTGCAGAGGTCTGGGGTAATCAGAAAACCACAAAATTAAATCTTGGTTGGTGCACTGGAGAATAGTGACTTGTGTATTTTAGTGCTACGAGGCCACACACAGTCTGTGACTAAAAGCACTGTGAATATTTAAATCATTATTTTATACTTGCATTACACCCAGTATAAGAGAGACTGCAACAAAATGTGTAAACGTTTTCACTACATAATGGTGCTTCCAAAGTATAGATTTTACTAACACCCAGACTATATTTAACTGTCCCTTCAACACCACCACAGAAGTATAAGCGCTATGTAAATAATTAAAATCATGCACTTCCCAGCTCAGTTGTCAAATCTTTGCACTATCACTCAAAAAGAATATGCTTTGTCGCCACAAAGCTTCCACTGATTCGATCAATTAAAGGCAGTACACGCTGCCAAGCAACCTTTAAATTTGCAGATTAACTCCATAGCGCACATTTGCATTTCTTCCAGGCAAGAATGGGTCTTGGTTGGGCTTCGGTTTCCCAGCACAGGACACTCCCTGAATGACACTCTTGGTGAAGCATTTTAACTATTGGATTTAATCACCCTGGAAGGTTGTCTTTTCCAAAAACGAAAAGACAATGTTTCAGATTTCAGGCAGAAATGAGGCTGGGGGAATGCGCGACCCTTGACTATATATAATGCCCCCACGGTCGCACCGCACAGATTGAGGACCTCAGATTTAGACAATGGAGGAAGGGGCATAACGAGTGCCCCTTTTTGACAAGGTCACCCCCACTTTTTGCCTGGTATTCAATGCAATTTTGCCCGCAAAGTACACTGCGTTCCTGCTAACCAGATCCCCAGTGCCAGATCTTTCCCTAAAACTGTACAATTGTTCCCCAATTGGCAATACATCGGGCCCCCTTAAGTCCCTAGTAAATGGTACACCTGGTACTTAGGGCACAGGCACCTAAGCGGGTCCCCAAGGGCTGCAGCATGGATTGCGCCACCCTCAGGGATCCCTCACCTAGCACATGCAGACTGCCTTTGTAGGCTGGGTGTCTTGGTGCAGTTAAAAGTTAAAATATAACATGCCACACAGCCTGTGTGCCATGTTCCCCAATACTGCGTGCACTATATGTTAGTCAGCCCTACAGTAGACCTTACAGGCCTAAGACAAGAGCAGTTTATCACATATGATGGCATATCTGCAGGTATGAGCCTACTATGTGTCTGTCGATTCTTAGACATAGTGAGTACATACGGAAGCTATTTTAAGTACATGTGCTGGACACCGATCGCTACGAGTTCCCCAGCTACATGATGGATTCACTGAGAATAGGGATGTTTGGTATCAAACATTTCATATTAATAAACCATCACTGATGCCAGTGATAGATTTATTAACACAAGCATCCAGAGGGCACCTTAAGGGTGCCCCCTGAATACCTACCATACCAGTGTGCGGACTGACTAGTTTTAGCCAGCCTGGCATCACTAGACAATTCTGACCCCCAAGGGTGAGAACCTTTGCTATTGAGCAGTCCGAAACAAAGCCTGCTATGGGAGAGGTGCGTGCACATCCCACCCAACACAATCACCTGTGAATCTGAATGTCAAGGCATGGGGCTTGAAAGAAGCCCATCACCCTTGGTATGCAGATCTGTCTTCACTCACAGGAGAGATGCCGACCCGCACCCCCCCCCCCCACCCCTCCGGCCCATTTAGCACCTGGACAGGAAGGAATTTTAGTATTCAGAGAGGTGTGTCCTGCCCTCAGGTCAGTCCCACCCCCTAAGGTGTGCTGCCTGATGTAGACACATTTAGAAATCTGCCATCTTGGTGTTGGCAGATTTAGGAACTCCAGGACAGGAAGTGATCATACAGGGGCAGTGACCCCCTGGGGCAAGTAGCCCATTGGCTACCACCCTACTCTCCCAAAACGCCCCTAAATTAGGTAGTCAGGGGAGCCCCTGACTTACGAAGGACACTGAAGAGCCACAAAAGCAAAGGAAGTGCCACCTGACCTGGAACCAGCCCTGCCAGCCTGTCTGCTGCTCCTAACGAATTGCACCAAAGTCGTCCCGTCCTACAGCTATTGTGCCTGCCTTCCTGCAAAGGCCCAACAAATCCTGTGGAGCAGCGGGGCTGCTCTCCTGCATCTTGCAGGCACCCCAAGACACACTGCGAGGACCGTTGTCCACCAAAAAAAACTGACACCCAAAAGCACCACTGTACCCGTGCCACACAGCCCGAGCTGAAGTGGACCAATGGTGCCAGAGTGGGTCCCCAGCCCTCCAGAGACAAAGCCCACTGTGTAAATGGCCCTTTTTGCAGTGTTATCCCCAAATATTTTGCCACTGGCCTCCTCTTTTTTGACTATGTGCTGCATTTCGTTTTGCGGGCTTTAGGTCTCTGGGCACTTGACCACTGCTGACCAGTGCTAAAATGCAAGTGTTGTCGGGCTAAATAGTATTGGTGATTGGTTTATTCATGATTGGCATATCCGATTTGCTAGTAAGTACCTAGCATAGTGCACCATATGTGCCCGCGGCCTGTAAATCAAATGCTACTAGTGGGTCTGAAGCACTGATTGTGCCACTCACAGGAGTAGCCTTATAAACACGTCTCAGACCTGTCACTGCAGTGTCTGTGTGGGCAATTTCAACTGCCAGTTTGACCTGGCAAGTGTACCCACTTGACAGGCCCAAACCTTCCCTTCTACTACATGTAAGTCACCCCTAAGGCAGGCCCAAGGCAGCCCAATGGGAAGGGTGCAGTGTATTTATGCACTGGTGTGCTTTGCATGTCCTGATAGTGAAATACTGCTACATTTGTTTTTCACTATTGCAAGGCCTATTTCTCTCATAGGTTAACATGAGGATTGCCTTGAAATATCCTGTAAGTGTAATTTCTCTTTGGGAGCAGATAGAGATCCGGAGTTTGGGGTCTTTGAACTCACAATTTAAAAATACATCAGTGGGTGAAGTTGGTTTTTAAATTTTAAGTTTGAAAATGACACTTTTAGAAAGTGGGCATTTTATTGCTTAGCCATTCTGTGCCTCTTGCCTGGCTGTGGAATACACGTCTGGGTCAGGATGACAGCTGGGCTGTTTTCAAATTCACTCTACAGTGTAGAGTGGGTGTACCCCACATATCCTGATGGGTCTTCCCGGGTTAGAGTGGTGGGAGGAGCTCACCGTTGCACCCGAATAGGGCTGTGCCTGACCTTACACAAAGCAGTCTTTAACCCCCTGGAGTGCGTCTGGGGCCAGAGCATTGTGCACTGCAAAGACTTTCCTTTGAAGTTTGCCCTCTTCAAAGGCAGAAAGGAGTAAGTATTGAGCCTATGAGATCACAACTGCAGAACACTGCTGGACTGAGGACATTCTGCCAGGAAGAAGAGCAGGATGCTGCAGGAGGACCTGCCACTCTGGCTGTTGCTTTGTTGTGCTGGCCTGATGCTTCGGTCCTTGGAGTGAAAGGACCGTACTTTGCTTTCTACAGCCTGCTTTCCAAGGTTCTCCAATGGCTTGAACTGAGCTTGCCTCCTGGTAAGAAGTCACAGTGACATCAAAGACTTTTCTGCCAGTGCCAGGACTCTTCTGCTGAGAGGCCTAACTTGGCAAGTAGTGCCAAATCCAGTCCTTGGAAGTGGAAATTGGTGTCCTGAGGAAGAAAAACTGACGCAGTGGATGGCCGTGGCTGAAAATTGCTGCATTGCTGGGCTTGTGGCAGAATAATCGATGCAGCGCCTTGCTTGCGGTGGAAGGATCGACAGCACCTGTAGGACCGTTGAAGCACCTGTGCCACGACGGCTATATCACAGAGTCTGGATTTTCAGACGCATCGTCCCTGGGCGTTGTTTTCACATTCACCCCGCACAGCAGCAAGGAACTGAGGGTGCAGGACCAGAAACCGATGCATCCCCTCTCCTGCGGGGAGAGAACAGATGCATCACCTTCCCTGCCAGCAAGGAACCAACTCATCACTTTGTTTTCCGTCACCTCGCCTCCTGTGCAGCCCACATCATCTTTGTTTTTGGCGCATTCCTAGGTACATTGTGTTAAAGAGATAACCATTGTTTCCTTTGGATTGCAACTCTTTAAAAGTGATATTTTCGCTTGTGCATGTTGGATTTTTGTTATTTTGGTCCTGTTTTATTCAGATAAATATTAGCTGTTTTTGTAAACAGGGCGTGGAAACCGTGTGTGTGTGTGTGTGTGAGAGAGTGAGTGCGACTGTGCGTGTGAGTGTGACTGTGTGTGTGTGTGTGTGTGTGTGTGTGTGTGAGCGAGTGTGTGTGTGTGTACAAATACTTTACAGATTGCGTCTGAGATAAACTTGACTGCTCGTGCCAAGCTACCAAGGGGGAGAGCAAGGGTTATTTTAGCTGTGTGGCTCTCAATATATTTTAGAGAGAATCTCAGCAAATCTCCGCTGTTTATATTTTTACAGCTCCTGACCTGGAAGAAGTTAGCAAAACCCCAGGCGACCACGCATATTTTTCGGTCCCTGCTTATTTGCACAAACGTGGCTGAATTAGTGCAATACCAGCCAGAGACACTTCTTGAATATCAGAAGATAGAAGTACTCTCTGCAGAGCGAAAGGTGAGCCTCTTGCTCACCTGACAATGAGCTCTTACCCTGAAGCCGCCGCCGGTTGACATTATGATTTTGACGTTTGTACTGCGACATCTTTGAAGCTTCAGAGGATCACCAGTACTGAAGAAGATCTAAGGGAGAGAGACTAGTATTAGGAACACCCAATAGCAATAACAAGAGGCAAAACAATCATGTAAGTGCAATTCAGAGGGAGATTTACTGTACAAACCTGAAAGGCAAATGGGGAATAACAACAACTCAATGTCTGGCGGTAGTGAGGTTTTATATAGCCCTGCAATATCTGCCTGGAAATGGGTTTAAAAAAAATAAAAGTTTGCCTATCGCTCCCATCGGCGGGATTCCCTACTATGCTATGTAAGATAAAAGCACGATTTCGAACCTAGTCAAGGTATACTCGGCAGAGGATTTTAGCAAATGGTTGAAAAACTGAACTACCCAAAATGCAACGTGGGTCATTAGAATCTGCCACCTGCAAGCCATTAACAGACTCACATTCGCATGAACAACTTAGGAAAATGAAGCTAAAACAAAAATGTTCCTTGCACACCTAGAAACTGCGGGTATGGAGAGAAGGGGAGGGGGCTCCCAGCCCAAACACACTGTGAAAACAGCGACAACCTAAATATGTCAATAACCTGTCCAAAAGCTTGCTCTCGTAGCAAGTGCACATCTAACACGTTGCCACTTGCTCGTCAACATTAGTTGCTACAATCAGGGCAGCAGGAGAATATTACACAAGCTACCACTGAACAACAAGGCAGCAAGTTATAAGGAAACACCAACCCATGCTCTGGGCTGCCCAAATACCATTCAACCTGGCCTGGTTGCAACACATACTTGTCAGTCCAGCCTCAAAAATGAAAACCACCAATATGCCAAGCACCAACCATGGCAATTTTAAACCACTCCAAAAACATGAGGAAAAATAAACTCTTTGCTCAAAATCACCCCCCTATATGAAACAAAAGGGCTTTAAAGAATACATGTAACACTTGACAAGTTCAATGCTACTATTTTTATATATGGGTTCTATATTGAAAACAAACAGGTACTACCTACCTTTCATGCATACCAGTGGCCCCGCGGTGATTTAAACTTAACAGGTTGGAAACCCCATATTTAGACATATACAATCCCGTAGATGCAATGTATCACCTAACAGGAGTACCTAAAATATCTTACAGCAAGTGTTATTACAATATGATTATACCTTAATCATGACACAAAAAAAAAGTAACAACTTCTTTAAACAAAAATATAAATGCAAATATTAAACGCACATCTAAGACCGTCCGATTACACAAATCGATATATATAAAGGCCTCTTCAGAATTAATCTTCAAAAGAAAACAGTTTAACTGGCTTTCCCGTAAAAAGCCGCTTTTATATGCTCTGCAAGGAAACCAGCAAATCAACTTATATCTACAGCGTTTAAAAGTTGTTTATAATCATCGTTTTGGGATCCAAACTCCAGATGTGAATTCAGCTCAAAATGCTGTGCCATTATAAACCACATCAAAGGCTAGAATACCACCTTCCTAGACATATTTCTCAGTCTGACCACTACACTTAATAAAAGAACAAAGATCTCTGAAATCTAAATAATGCATACCTTGAGAGCTGCTAAAGTAATCAGTCAGCGGCGATAACCCAGGCTTCATACAGAGTCCTTCTCAACTGTATAGGGCACCACACTGATCACTATGCTACCCACAAAAATACTTTCTTCACTCACTGCAGGAACTAGGACATACCAAAAGATCATATTGACCCACTAATACAAATTTGGCAGATACCAAAAAGGGGACCAGCTGGTGCACGACTTCTAATCAACAAGGATAATTCTCTAGGGCAGGGGTCTTCAAACTTGCCCACTCTCCCCCTCCCCACGATTTTTTTCTCCACACTGGGAAAGGGGACATTACAAAGTTTAAATACCACTGCTCTGGGTGAGTTTACTATACAAATGCAACAGCTCACAGTGGGCTGATGAATCCTTAATAACATGAGATTGGCTTTACACATAAATAAGAGACTAAGGGCCTGAAGGGTTTGGCAGTTGAGGTGCACCTTTTTACAGGTGCACTATCTCCTATGGTGCTTGGATCAGAGTATCCCATCTATCTACCAAACTCTAAATCAGGCCCCGATTTATTATTCCCATCTGAGAGATCTCCCTTGTATCCCGGAGGACAAGCAGAAAGACCTAACCCTTCATGACTTTTTAATCCTTAGTGATACAGCAGATCAAGAAATTCTCTGGAAAAAGATGACCTGAATGGCAGGACTGCCTAAAACAGCACGAAGCTGGGTAGGCCCCTTCCAATTAAATGAAAAGTGTAATGCCAAACAGGTGCAGCAAACGTTTTTTTTTTTTTTTTAAAAGGGACATTTTTAAGACCACATTTTGGTGGGAAGCAATACAAATTACAACAAGCTTTTGCAATGCAAAGGGTCTCGTGTTTGCTTGTGTTAGAGCTAATAGCGTTGTAAAATCGTAACTGGACGTTTCTTGCCACATAAATTAAAAATGAAAAGTAAAACAGTTGGCATAAGCAAACTAATTCAAAGCGCCACTGCCGCCATGAGCGTGATGGAGAGACACAAAAGGAAAAGTAAGTTCGCTCACAGCCAAACGTATCGGCAAACATGCAATTATCCATGTAACAAGCTCGATGGTCAAGGCAGTAACAAAACTGCCCCAAGGAGAGACAAGGCATTTACCAATATTAACAAAGAATTTTAGAAAGGCAAGCCCATGAACCAGTGATAGTGATGGGCATGCGGTGGGCATGGTTAAAAGCACACAGATCACAACACGCCAGAGTGCCTGGGTGCTCAACCTAAAAAGGTCAGTTTGCTGCATGAGTGCCACATGATTCACTACATCCTGACAGCACTAATTCGGGCTCAAGTGTGTCTCCATCATCAATGTTGTTTTTATGTAAAACCAAAGGCTAAAATGATAGGCTCTAGTTAAGTGAAAATGTCAGTTGAAAAATATCATTTTTAAATTCACCGAAACACGGAATTTCACACGTTTTAGTTTACTGAGCAAATGACGACTTGTAACCCTGCTGAGCCCTACTTATGACATCACATATTACATCACTCATGACATGTTCAATGCCATCAGTGATAAAATCTCAAATGACATTGATAGCATCACTGATGGCATATTAATAAGTGCAACAGCTTGACATACGCTTCTGGCACTGAAAGATATTTAGTGAGCTATACCTAGAGCAAATATGATATAGCTTTGATATTGCTAATAAGCATAGGCAATATACTTTGCCTCCCAACAGGACTTGTATGATTGAAGTCTGCTATCTGAGGAAAGTTATGCGCAAGGTGCTGCTTTTGCGTAGCAGGGGCTGGGACACCTAATGGGGCATATGTGCCTATATGGTGTAGACTCTCTGTGAAACGCTGGGCTCACTGTGAAAAGTGTGAGTGGCAGGAGCATTGGTACCTACTGGAGCTAGGGTGTCTGAAGAAAGGGGACTCACCATAAAAATGTATGCATATACGGTGGATGTGTATAGTAGGGGTTTGGCCACCCAACGGGGCTAGTGCCTAGAGGGTGTGAGCTGCAGTGTTATTTTATAAAAGTACATAGTAAATCGAACAGATTAGTGGATTGTGTGATCAGTGATGTAATTGAACATGTTACAAGTAATATAATGAGAGGTTATAAGCAGTGCGTGGGCAAACAAGTTATAGTTAGCTCATTAAGATACAATGGGCGCATTTCAGTGTTCCTTTATAGTTAAATCTGTATTTTAATTGGTATTTTCAGCTAACTAGAACGTCACTTTAACCTTTGTTTTTTTCCGAAGAATTTCTACGTTTTTGTTTTATATATAAAGCAAGATTCGATATCACCATACCCCAACAATCACTCCAAACTCTTTGGGAATTTTTTCCATTGGATGTCTATGTTATTTTTAAAGAAAATATGATCTTACCACCATATCCAATTATAATGTCACTGACCTGTGACAGTTAAGCCTTGCATCCAACCACACTGTGGGTGACCAACCTCATTCCTTGCAGTCCAGCCCTTGAAAGCTCATCACAATAAAGGAGTGTCATTTAAAAAACAAATTGCAGGTTTACTAGCTTCATCTAGGAGTCACCACATCAATGTACGAAAGACAAGCCTACTGGCTTTGACAAACTGACCACACCAATATACAAGGCAAGCCTACTGGCTCTGTTAAGGGGTCCTCACATTATTATATGAAGGCATACTCAAGGGGTGACCACATCATTGTATGAAGCTATGCCTTTGTCAAAGGTTGACCACCTCAATATACAAGATAAGCCTATTGGCTTTTCCAAGAGTTCACCACATCACTGTACAAAGACAAGTCTACTGGATTTGTTAAGGAACGACCACACCATTCATAACTATATCACAGCAAGCCTATCAGCTTTGTCAACAATATGATACTGCATTGAAACTCTCATTTACACTCCTCCTGCAACACAGTGCAGTCACAATACCAATCTTGTGGGCAGAATGCTAAGAAACACCATCTACTTTTCTTGAAGTCATACTGTATCCACCCCAGGTAACACAGTGTTACTTTCATTAAAAGATTTAAGAGGGGGTGAGCTGTTCTCCCTGCAGCCCCCACAACAGTTCTGTACCATATTGTGGTGTCCATGCCAAGACTGATGAACCACAAAGCAAGAGAATAATATGCAAGTTAGCGCACCAAGGGTTATAACAGGGTGCTCCTGGCTGGAAGGAGTTATTAAAGGGGGGGAGGGGAGGTAATTTGTGTGTGTGGGTGGGGGGTGTCTCGAGAAACACCCTCCACCACCTCAACGGTTAAAGAGTGTGTAGTGTGAAGCCATCATATGGCTCACCAGACAGGTGTGAAAGTGTACTTGTCCATCAGAGGACGTGCTACCGAGTTCTACATCTGTAAAACAATTCACTCTTCCATTCGGTGCAAAGCTAAAAGTATTGTTATGGCTATGTTTTTATTATATCAAAGCTCTGGTAACACCAGGCTCTGAATATGGCAGGAATCATATTATTGTATTTTTTTGATTGTTCAACAATTGCTATTTGTTTTAGGATTGTAGCATGAGTGAGTTTATGCCACATTTCTCATTACACCTGGCTCTGCAAATGTAAGAGCTCCACTTTTGTCAGTTGTGATAATGGTAGTACTATGACTAGTACACGACTCCCATTATGTCAGAGGAATGAACATCCAAGTATCAGATTAATAGAGAACTCTTTAATTTAGGATTCAGGTGTACATACATGGAGGTTGCAATAGTGGGTACAAACTGTACACTTACTTTTTATCATCTGTCATTCATTTCTGATATGATCTATGTAGTAATAGGCTGGATTGATAAATGTATATTTAAGGGGTTTGGACGTGGAGGACAGGAGGCCATATCTATTAAATATTTATTAGGCAGGTCACTAAACGTGACCCAGGGTTTTTAGCTATGAACACAAGGATTGTAGCCTTCAAGATACAGGAGAAATAGGAAACGTGTATTTTTTTTTTGTTCCACTCACAGGTCATGGTCCTGTTCGACCTAGTCTTAAAACTGAACGACAACAGTTACCTCACACTTACCCAGGTACCAGGATCTACCACTTCATGTAGTTAGGAAGCCTGCACTCTAGGTTCCTACATGTGCACCAAGTAGAGTAAGATAAAAGCATATTTCTTAGGCCTAGCCTTACATCCCAAAAACAAGGGTAAGATGCGACATATGCTAAAGTATAGACGCTGACTTCCAACTATTCGCTCTTCTATCCGCTTGCACAATTTACCTGCAGTTACTCCCTTGACCACGGCCCTATTCTTTATTCAGAATGCCCTGTCTCACCGTGACTCTCCTCTTCTTGAAATGGAGGGATTCGTTCCACAGGCTTATCACCTACTCGTGGAGGAGGGGGTTTATCAACGGATTAGTACATCTGACACACAAAAAAATAGGTAAAACCTTTAAGGGGGGGCGGACTCCTTTGTCAGCAGTGACACACTCGTATCCTCAATCTGAGGAAGAAGTGTTTTTTCGCAGCTCTTCCGCAACCCACCACCCAACACAAAAGCTTTTCAGGGTGAGGGGTATCTTAAAACACAAGCTTCTCCGGGCACCACTTCCGGAATCGGACAATGTATTTTTTGCGACCCCACTTTTCAATTGATGGGGGGTGGGAATCTCCAAGAAACCCGGCCTTCGGTTTGCACGCTAAATCGTAACTTGCATCGTGGCTCGTATGTGCCGTTTTCTTTACTCGAAATGAGAGCGAAACATATTATCGTTGCTCTATCGTTACCCTTCGCCTCGGCTACCCCTCCCGACCCACACTTACCGTCAGCTCGATAGACACAGGCCCGGAAACAGCGCCACAGACCGACCGGAAATGACGGGTCTGCAAATAGAAATATCATAGAGTAAGGGCGCTCCGGCTTTCCAACAGCCGGAAGTACCATTAGCCTTGGAACTGTGGAGGACTCCATTACCATAGAGTATGACGATCTCTAGACCTTTGTGTGTTTACTGTGTGTTTCGTGGTAGAGCGTGCATCTATCACGAACGACCAGGGGTTTTAGCTCCTTCCACCGGTTTTTGTCCGTTTGAGCGAGTGGGAAAGCTGTTTACGTGAACAAGCCTATGTGCATTCACGCCTAACAGCTCATCGAAAAATACTCTGCCCAAGACCAGGTCCAAGAAATAAAAATAACAGTCTGCTTTGTTGGCGCCTTCCTACTAAGATCAATATGAAGTGTTCCCGGTGGACCGAGAACACCGTTCAAAAGTTTTGTTGCTCTTCAACTGGACCTGAGCAACACAATGATAATGCCAATTACAACGTAAATAGTGAAGCACATTAGGTAGGGTGAGGTCTAAAATTATGAAGGTTTATTAAAAGGATTCATAACGTAACAAAAATTAAATGGTTAGGAGACATCCAGTTAACCCCTCCTATGCCGAGCCCTTTTTTTTGTCTATTTGGGGCAGTTCGCGCTTAGGCCCTCATACCTTTTTGTTCACATAAGCTACCCACGCCAAATTTGCGTCCTTTTTTCCCCAACATCCTAGGGATTCTAGAGGTACCCAGACTTTGTGGGTTCCCCAGAAGGAGGCCAAGAAATTATACAAAATACAGTGAACATTTCGTTTTTTTTAAAAAAAGGGGCTGTAGAAGAAGGCTTGTGGTTTTCCCCCTGAAAATGGCATCAACAAAGGGTTTGCGGTGCTAAAATCACCAGCTTTCAGGAACAGGCAGACTTGAATCAGAAAACCCAATTTTTCAACACAATTTTTGCATTTTACTGGGACATACCCAATTTTTACGTTTTTTTGTGCTTTCAGCCTCCTTCAAGCCAGTGACAGAAATGGGCGTGAAACCAATGCTGGATCCCAGAAACCGAAACATTTCGGAAAAGTAGACAAAATTCAGAATTCAGCAAGGGGTAATTTGTGTAGATCCTACAAGGGCTTCCTACAGAAAATAACAACTGGAAAAAAAAATAATGAAATTGAGGTGAAAAAAATGCAAATTTTCTCTACGTTTTGCTCTAACTTTTTCCTGCAATGTCAGATTTTTTAAAGCACTATACCGTTACGTCTGCTGGACTCTTCTGGTTGCGGAGATATATAGGACTTGTAGGTTCATTAAGAACTCTAGGTACCCAGAGCCAATAAATGAGCTGCACCCTGCAGTGGGTTTTCATTCTGTACCGGGTATACAGCAATTCATTTGCTGAAATATAAAGAGTAAAAAATAGCTATCAAGAAAACCTTTGTATTTCCAAAATGGGCACAAGATAAGGTGTTGAGGAGCAGTGGTTATTTGCACATCTCTGAATTCCGGGGTGCCCATACTGGCATGTGAATTACAGGGCATTTCTCAAATAGACGTATTTTTTACACACTCTCTTATATTTGGAAGGAAAAAATGTAGAGAAAGACAAGGGGCAATAACACTTGTTTGGCTATTCTATGTTCCCCCCAAGTCTCCCGATAAAAATGGTACCTCACTGGTGTGGGTAGGTCTAGCGCCCGCGGCAGGAAATGCCTCAAAACACTACGTGGACACATCCCATTTTTTGACTGAAAACAGAGGTGTTTTTTTGCAAAGTGCCTACCTGTAGATTTTGGCCTCTAGCTCAGCCGGCACCTAGGGAAACCTACCAAACCTGTGCATTTGTGAAAACTAGAGACCTAGGGGACTCCAAGATTGGGTGGCTTCTGGGGCTCTGACCAGGTTCTGTTACCCAGAATCCTTTGCAAACCTCAAAATGTAGCTAAAAAAACACATTTTCCTCACATTTCGGTGACAGAAAGTTCTGGAATCTGAGAGGAGCCACAAATTTCCTTCCACCCAGCGTTCCCCCAAGTCTCCCGATAAAAATGATACCTCACTTGTGTGGGTGGGCCAGGTGCCTGCAACAGAATAAGGCCAAAAACTTGTAGAAATAGAGGGGATAGCACAACGAGTTGATAAGGACATATTCTTCTTTTATACATCTTTAGGCTGACTCTGCTTTGGGGACTGTAAAGAAATGGCTCCCTGTTGCAGTTACCCCCCACTTTTTGCCTGATACTGATGCTGACTTGACTGAGAAGTGTGCTGGGACCCTGCTAACCAGGCCCCAGCACCAGTGTTCTTTCACCTCAAATGTACCATTGTCTCCACAATTGGCACAACCCTGGCACCCAGGTAAGCCCCTTGTAACTGGTACCCCTGGTACCAAGGGCCCTGATGCCAGGGAAGGTCTCTAAGAGCTGCAGCATGTCTTATGCCACCCTAGGGACCCCTCACTCAGCACAGACACACTGCTTGCCAGCTTGTGTGTGCTGGTGGGGAGAAAATGACTAAGTCTACATGGCACTCCCCTACAGGGTGCCATGCCAACCTCACACTGCCTATGGCATAGGTAAGACACCCCTCTAACAGGCCTTACAGCCCTAAGGCAGGGTGCACTATACCACAGGTGAGGGCATAGGTGCATGAGCACTATGCCCCTACAGTGTCTAAGCAAAACCTTAGACATTGTAAGTGCAGGGTAGCCATAAGAGAAAATGGTCTGGGAGTCTGTTAAAAACGAACTCCACAGCTCCATAATGGCTACACTGAATACTGGGAAGTTTAGTATCAAACTTCTCAGAATAATAAACCCAAACTGATGCCAGTGTTGGATTTATTAAAAAATGCACACAGAGGGCATCTTAGAGACACCCCCTGTATTTTACCCAATTGTTCAGTGCAGGACTGACTGGTCTGTGCCAGCCTGCTGCTGAGAGACGAGTTTCTGACCCCATGCGGTGAGAGCCTTTGTGCTCTCTGAGGACAGAAACAAAGCCTGCTCTGGGTGGAGGTGCTTCACACCTCCCCCCTGCAGGAACTGTAACACCTAGCAGTGAGCTTCAAAGGCTCAAGCTTCGTGTTACAATGCCCCAGGGCACTCCAGCTAGTGGAGATGCCCGCCCCCTGGACCCAGCCCCCACTTTTGGAGGCAAGTCCAGGAGAGATAATGAGAAAAACAAGGAGGAGTCACTGGCCAGTCAGGACAGCCACTAAGGTGTCCTGAGCTGAGGTGACTCTGACTTTTAGAAATCCTTCATCTTGTAGAAAGAGGATTCCCCCAATAGGAATAGGGATGCGCCCCCCTCCCCTCAGGGAGGAGGCACAAAGAGGGTGTACCCACCCTCAAGGACAGTAGCCATTGGCTACTGCCCTCCCAGACCTAAACACACCCCTAAATTTAGTATTTAAGGGCTTCCCTGAACCTAAGAATTTAGATTCCTGCAACTTACGAAGAAGAGGACTGCTGAGCTGAAAAACCCATGCAGAGAAGACGGAGACACCAACTGCTTTGGCCCCAGCCCTACCGGCCTGTCTCCCTCCTTCAGAAGAAAACTGCTCCAGCGACGCTTTCCCCAGGACCAGCGACCTCTGAATACTCAGAGGACTGCCCTGCTTCCAAAAGACCAAGAAACTCCCGAGAACAGCGTCCCTGTTCAACAAAGACTGCAACTTTGTTTCCAGAGGAGCAGATTTAAAGACCCCTGCAATCCCCGCAAGAGGCGTGAGACTTGCAACACTGCACCCGGCGACCCCGACTCGACTGGTGGAGAAACAACGCTACAGGGAGGACCCCCCGGCGACTCCAAGACTGTGAGTAACCAAAGTTGTCCCCCCTGAGCCCCCACAGCGACGCCTGCAGAGGGAATCCCGAGGCTCCCCCTGACCGCGACTGTCTGATTCCCAGATCCCGACGCCTGGAAAAGACCCTGCACCCGTAGCCCCCAGGACCTGAAGGATCGGAACTCCAGTGCAGGAGTGACCCCCAGGAGGCCCTCTCCCTTGCCCAGGTGGTGGCTGCCCCGAGGAGCCCCCCCCCTTGCCTGCCTGCATCGCTGAAGAGACCCCTTGGTCTCCCATTGATTCCTATTGCAAACCTGACGATTGTTTGCACACTGCACCCGGCCGCCACCGCGCTGCTGAGGGTGTACTTTCTGTGTGGACTTCTGTCCCCCCCGGTGCCCTACAAAACCCCCCTGGTCTGCCCTCAGAAGACACGGGTACTTACCTGCTGGCAGACTGGAACCGGGGCACCCCCTTCTCCATTGAAGCCTATGTGTTTTGGGCACCACTTTGAACTCTGCACCTGACTGGCCCTGAGCTGCTGGTGTGGTAACTTTGGGGTTGCTCTGAACCCCCAACGGTGGGCTACCTTGGACCCCAATTTGAACCCCGTAGGTGGTTTACTTACCTGCAAGAACTAACAATAACTTACCTTCCCAGGAACTGTTGAAAATTGCAGTGTCCACTTTTAAAATAGCTATATGTGTTTTATGTAAAAAGTATATATGCTATTGTGATTATTCAAAGTTCCTAGCATGCTTACCTGCAATACCTTTCAAATGAGATATTACATGTAGAATTTGAACCTGTGGTTCTTAAAATAAACTAAGAAAATATATTTTTCTATACAAAAACCTATTGGCCTGGAATTGTCTCTGAGTGTGTGTTCCTCATTTATTGCCTGTGTGTATGTACAACAAATGCTTAACACTACTCCTTTGATAAGCCTACTGCTCGACCACACTACCACAAAATAGAGCATTAGTATTATCTCTTTTTGCCACTATCTTACCTCTAAGGTGAACCCTTGGACTCTGTGCATACTATTCCTTACTTTGAAATAGTGCATACAAAGCCAACTTCCTACATTGGTGGCAGCGGTGGGATACAAGACTTTGCATTTGCTGGACTACTCAGCCAATACCTGATCACACGACAAGTTCCAAAAATTGTCATTAGAAATTGATTTTTGCAATTTGAACTATTTTTCTAAATTCTTAAAAAGTCCTGCTAGGGCCTTGTGTTAGTCCCTGTTAGCATTTCTTTTAGAGTTTAAAAGTTTTGTGAAAGTTTGAATTCGAACCTAGAACTAGTTTTAGATTCTTAAAAAGTATTCCAACTTTTAGAAACATAATGCCTGGTGCAGATGAGAATGTGGTGGAACTCAACCTCACACCTTACCTCCATCTTAAGATGAGGGAGCTAAGGTCTCTCTGCAAAATAAAGAAAATCCCAATTGGCTTAAGACCCTCCAAACAACAGCTCCAGGAGCTCTTGGCAGAGTTTGAAAACGCCAACCCCTCTGAGGATGACAACCCAGATGATGAGGATAGTGAACTGGAGGAGAATTCCCACCTTCCAGTCCTAACTAAGGAACCCGGGGACCCTCAATCCCTGATTCCAACTGTGTTATTCAGAGATGCTGCTTCCCTCACAGGAGGGGCCAGCACCTCTGAAATCGCTGAGGATAGCCTCAGTGAAGATGACCTCCTGTTAGCCAGGATGGCAAAAAGATTGGCTTTGGAGAGACAGCTCCTAGCCATAGAAAGGGAAAGACAAGAGATGGGCCTAGGTCCCATCAATGGTGGCAGCAACTTAAATATGGTCAGAGATTCTCCTGACATGTTGAAAATCCCTAAAGGGATTGTGACTAAATATGAAGATGGTGATGACCTCACTAAATGGTTCACAGCTTTTGAGAGGGCTTGTGCAACCAGAAAAGTAAACAGATCTCACTGGGGTGCGCTCCTTTGGGAAATGTTCACTGGAAAGTGTAGGGATAGACTCCTCACAATCTCTGGAAAAGATGCAGAATCTTATGACCTCATGAAGGGTACCCTGATTGAGGGCTTTGGATTCTCCACTGAGGAGTATAGAATTAGATTCAGGGGGGCTCAAAAATCCTCGAGCCAGACCTGGGTTGATTTTGTAGACTACTCAGTGAAAACACTGGATGGATGGGTAACTGGAAATGAAGTGCATGACTATGTTGGGCTTTATAATTTGTTTATGAAAGAACACATTTTAAGTAACTGCTTCAATGAAAAGTTGCATCAGTATCTGGTAGACCTAGGTCCAATTTCTCCCCAAGAATTGGGAAAGAAGGCAGACCACTGGGTCAAGACTAGGGTAACCAAACCTTCCACTGGGGGGGACCAAAAGAAAGGGGTTACAAAGCCTCCCCAGGAGAAAGTGGGTGACACTAGAAACAAAGAAAAAGAGTCCTCTGTAGGCCCCCAAAAACCAGAACAGGTGGGTGGGCCCCAAGACACAACCCAAAACAAAGGTGGGTACCAGGGTAAGAACTGGGATGCCACTAAGGCATGGTGCCACAACTGTAGACAGACAGGGCACCACACCAAGGACACTTCTTGTCCCAAAAACAAACCCCCTAGCAAAATCCCAGGGGTAACCAGTGTAGCCATTGGGGATGACTTCTCAGATGAGGAGGTCTTCATAGCCTTCAACTGGAAAAAGGGCCCAACAGGTGAGTTGGAGATTCCAGAGGGAAGTAGACACTTCCACCACCTACAGGTGAATGGAATCCCAGCCACTGCCCTGAGAGATACTTGTGCCAGTCACACTATTGTGCATGACAGGCTGGTGTTCTCAAATCAGTACATCCCAGGTGAGATGGCCAGAGTAAGAGTTAGCCCAGACAGGGTCACTGATAGGCCTGTGGCTTTTGTGCCCATAGAAGTGGGTGGGACTTTTAGTTGGAGAAGGGTGGTAGTCAGTACAGACCTCCCCCTTGATTGTCTCCTTGGAAATGACTACCCAGAGGTTAGTCAGAGCCCAAGAGAGGAACTGGTCCAGTGCCAGTCCTCTCCCAATGATTCTGGAGGTGCTGCCCCTGCAGTAACTGCAAGTAGGCCCCAGAAGAAAAAGAAAAGAAAACAGTGTAAGAAGGGTGGACAACCTGTAGCCAAGGTTCCAGCAAGCCAAGGAGATCTTGCTCCAGTAGGGGAGAACTCACAAAATGGCACTGGTAAAGTCCAACCTGTCCCACAAGAAGTCCTGGCTAGTCAGGCAACTGTTAAGCCTGAGTGGGTGGCTCCCCAGCTAACAGAAGAAAGAGTGGAAGAAGGGTGTTTACTACAAGATGTGGTAACCCCCCACTCTAATACAGCAGACAGGCACCCTGAACCCAAAGAAGCCTGTAACTTACCCCTTTCCCTTGTAGGTGAAGAGCTAAAGGTGTGGTTCTGGGCACTGACAGCTGTCAGTGGCCTCTGCTGGGTGTTAGCCTTTATGGCTGCACTATCCTTGGCATGGTGGTCAGACCCCATGCCAAATAGCAAGTTAGGCCCCCTGACCCTGTTGGTCATGATGGGGTTACTCCAGCTCTGGGTAACCTCTTTGGGTAAGCTAGGGGTGACCCTGGCTAAGATAAGATAAGCAGAGGTGGATACCTCTAACCCCAAAATAGAGAGAATGGGTGGAGACATTAAAAGCAAAGACAAGAGGCAGTTCAGATTAGGTCCTATCACTGTGGAAGTGGGTCAGTTCCACAGAGGGAATGACCTGAACAGGAGGGTGTAAGGCAGAGTAGGCCCTGCAACAAACCAGCATATTTCCTCTACTCTTCCTCGCCTGACAGACTAGGAAGACTCTCCCAGCTTTGGCTGAGTCTCCTGGCCTGTGGGCTGGGGGGGGCTTGTGTAAAGAAATGTCTCCCTGTTGCAGTTACCCCCCACTTTTTGCCTGATACTGATGCTGACTTGACTGAGAAGTGTGCTGGGACCCTGCTAACCAGGCCCCAGCACCAGTGTTCTTTCACCTAAAATGTACCATTGTCTCCACAATTGGCACAACCCTGGCACCCAGGTAAGCCCCTTGTAACTGGTACCCCTGGTACCAAGGGCCCTGATGCCAGGGAAGGTCTCTAAGAGCTGCAGCATGTCTTATGCCACCCTAGGGACCCCTCACTCAGCACAGATACACTGCTTGCCAGCTTGTGTGTGCTGGTGGGGAGAAAATGACTAAGTCGACATGGCACTCCCCTACAGGGTGCCATGCCAACCTCACACTGCCTATGGCATAGGTAAGACACCCCTCTAACAGGCCTTACAGCCCTAAGGCAGGGTGCACTATACCACAGGTGAGGGCATAGGTGCATGAGCACTATGCCCCTACAGTGTCTAAGCAAAACCTTAGACATTGTAAGTGCAGGGTAGCCATAAGAGAAAATGGTCTGGGAGTCTGTTAAAAACGAACTCCACAGCTCCATAATGGCTACACTGAATACTGGGAAGTTTAGTATCAAACTTCTCAGAATAATAAACCCAAACTGATGCCAGTGTTGGATTTATTAAAAAATGCACACAGAGGGCATCTTAGAGACACCCCCTGTATTTTACCCAATTGTTCAGTGCAGGACTGACTGGTCTGTGCCAGCCTGCTGCTGAGAGACGAGTTTCTGACCCCATGCGGTGAGAGCCTTTGTGCTCTCTGAGGACAGAAACAAAGCCTGCTCTGGGTGGAGGTGATTCACACCTCCCCCCTGCAGGAACTGTAACACCTAGCAGTGAGCTTCAAAGGCTCAAGCTTCGTGTTACAATGCCCCAGGGCACTCCAGCTAGTGGAGATGCCCGCCCCCTGGACCCAGCCCCCACTTTTGGCGGCAAGTCCAGGAGAGATAATGAGAAAAACAAGGAGGAGTCACTGGCCAGTCAGGACAGCCCCTAAGGTGTCCTGAGCTGAGGTGACTCTGACTTTTAGAAATCCTCCATCTTGTAGAAAGAGGATTCCCCCAATAGGAATAGGGATGCGCCCCCCTCCCCTCAGGGAGGAGGCACAAAGAGGGTGTACCCACCCTCAAGGACAGTAGCCATTGGCTACTGCCCTCCCAGACCTAAACACACCCCTAAATTTAGTATTTAAGGGCTTCCCTGAACCTAAGAATTTAGATTCCTGCAACTTACGAATAAGAGGACTGCTGAGCTGAAAAACCCCTGCAGAGAAGACGGAGATACCAACTGCTTTGGCCCCAGCCCTACCGGCCTGTCTCCCTCCTTCAGAAGAAAACTGCTCCAGCGACACTTTCCCCAGGACCAGCGACCTCTGAATACTCAGAGGACTGCCCTGCTTCCAAAAGACCAAGAAACTCCCGAGAACAGCGGCCCTGTTCAACAAAGACTGCAACTTTGTTTCCAGAGGAGCAGATTTAAAGACCCCTGCAATCCCCGCAAGAAGCGTGAGACTTGCAACACTGCACCCGGCGACCCCGACTCGACTGGTGGAGAAACAACGCTACAGGGAGGACCCCCCGGCAACTCCAAGACTGTGAGTAACCAAAGTTGTCCCCCCTGAGCCCCCACAGCGACGCCTGCAGAGGGAATCCCGAGGCTCCCCCTGACTGCGACTGTCTGATTCCCAGATCCCGACGCCTGGAAAAGACCCTGCACCCGTAGCCCCCAGGACCTGAAGTATCGGAACTCCAGTGCAGGAGTGACCCCCAGGAGGCCCTCTCCCTTGCCCAGGTGGTGGCTACCCCGAGGAGCCCCCCCCCTTGCCTGCCTGCATCGCTGAAGAGACCCCTTGGTCTCCCATTGATTCCTATTGCAAACCTGACGATTGTTTGCACACTGCACCCCGGCCGCCACCGCGCTGCTGAGGGTGTACTTTCTGTGTGGACTTGTGTCCCCCCCGGTGCCCTACAAAACCCCCCTGGTCTGCCCTCAGAAGACACGGGTACTTACCTGCTGGCAGATTGGAACCGGGGCACCCCCTTCTCCATTGAAGCCTATGTGTTTTGGGCACCACTTTGAACTCTGCACCTGACTGGCCCTGAGCTGCTGGTGTGGTAACTTTGGGGTTGCTCTGAACCCCCAATGGTGGGCTACCTTGGACCCCAATTTGAACCCCGTAGGTGGTTTACTTACCTGCAAGAACTAACAATAACTTACCTTCCCAGGAACTGTTGAAAATTGCAGTGTCCACTTTTAAAATAGCTATATGTGTTTTATGTAAAAAGTATATATGCTATTGTGATTATTCAAAGTTCCTAGCGTGCTTACCTGCAATACCTTTCAAATGAGATATTACATGTAGAATTTGAACCTGTGGTTCTTAAAATAAACTAAGAAAATATATTTTTCTATACAAAAACCTATTGGCCTGGAATTGTCTCTGAGTGTGTGTTCCTCATTTATTGCCTGTGTGTATGTACAACAAATGCTTAACACTACTCCTTTGATAAGCCTACTGCTCGACCACACTACCACAAAATAGAGCATTAGTATTATCTCATTTTGCCACTATCTTACCTCTAAGGGGAACCCTTGGACTCTGTGCATACTATTCCTTACTTTGAAATAGTGCATACAGAGCCAACTTCCTACAGGGACCCACACAATTGAGGTGTCATTTTACTTGGGAGACTGAGGGGAACGCTGGGGAGTAGGAATTTTGTGCTGGAGCGGTGATCGTACAAACGAAAGTCAGAAAATATGCTTTTTTTAAGCAAATTCTGAGGTTTGCAGAGGAGTCTGGGTAAGAAAATGTTGGAGGATCCACGCAAGCCACACCTCCCTGGACTCCTTGGGGTGTCTAGTTTTAAAAAATGTCTGGGTTTGGTAGGTTTCCCTAGATGAAGGCCGCACCCAGGACCAAAAACATAGGTTCCCCCTCCCCCCAAACACATGTAGTTTTGTAATATATCATTTTGATGTGTCCACATACGTCTATGATGTGCCAAACACTAAAATTGTGAAAAAAAACGCACTTAGGTTATGTGAAAAAGACCACTCACCCACCAACCAAGTTGGTGGCATGCTTCATCATCGGGGTCTCACCCAAGGCACCTAGCGTGTCACAGGTGTGCTGCGAAGCTTGATTACAGCGGAGCAGGTTTTGTCATTTTTACCACACATACTGGTTGGATTTGGCACGAGGGTGAGTGATGGTTCAGTGGATCAAATTTTATTAACAAGAGATTTCACAAAAATGAAATGCACTGTTAATAACTGAAAGGCCAAAAAACTGAGCCAAAGATTCACAGCTCGTGAGCTGTAAAGCCACGGCAAGGCACCAACCGCTTTACAGTCCATTCACACACCTTTCATACATGACACGCACAAGACCATTCACGCCGCCAGCCACGGGCCCAGCACATTACAACACTCGCATCGACAGACAGCGCCACTCAAGGGCCCGTCACTCACATACGCCCACATGCCTGATACAACAATCACACCAGCTGATGGAAGTGTGTGGACTGGTGTTTGGCTGGCAGTGTGTTGCAGTAGCCAACAGCAAGTCAATATGTACACCCCCAGCCAAGCCCCACTCCACACACAATGGCATCACTTTTTTTTTTTAAACAAAGAAACCCCTAACTAATTAGAAATAATTACAAAACTACAAACACAAAAGCTCTAACTAAGTACATGACAGAAATGCTAACCATGAAACTGAACACATGAAAATACAAAACAGACATGAGTTTACACTCATGGTTGTTCCCAGTAATTCTGCTGGGTGTGGTAATTCTTAAAACAACCACCCACACACAGCCCAGGCTTTGAAGGACAATCTGGGCAGTACATTTGAGTCTCCCTCCGGATACCTCTTCGAAAACACACTCTACATTTCTTAGCTGGAAAGTCTTTTTTGGGTGTGGGAGGAATGTGCTCAGCAAAGTGGCGATCTTTCATTCTAGCCACATCCTCCACCACTGCTTCTCTAGGAACTCTGGCCTGTTCCACCACAATAAGGCTCCCTATCACTGGCTCCTGAAATTTCACAAATGTCATCTTTGACTCTGGAGACCTATCCTTAAACACAATAAAAGCATTAAAAGTTGCTAAGTGGAAAAGGTGAATTGCTAACTTCTTATACCAAAAGTAAGACTTCCGAATAGCAGTATAAGGTTCCAACCTCTGATCAACTCTATCTACACCTCCCAAGTGCTTATTATAATCTAAAATGCACACAGGTTTGCGCACTTCAGCAACCTGGCCCCAAACAGTCACGGGGGAAGTACTCTCATCATGGATGGTACTTAGCATGTAGACATCCCTCCTGTCTGAAAACTTCGAAGCTAGCACCTCATCATTCCGCAAGGCACTGCACTGTCCCCTCTGAAGTTTTTTAGAGACAAGCTCCATTGGATAGCCTTTCCGGTTACAACGAACTGTGCCACAAGCAACAGTGTCCACTCTAAACAATTCCTTGAACAACTGCACTCCAGTGTAAAAGTTATCTACATACAAATGGTGACCTTTGTTGAACAGTCGTCTACCAAGTTCCCACACTCCAAAAGTGGGAGGACAACCAGGGGGGTCAATACTGGAATCCCTACCAGTGTAGACACGGAAATTATACACATATCCTGTACTTCTTTCAGACAGGCATATACAATTTAATTCCACATCGTGCCCTCTTGCTAGGAATGTATTGCCTAAAAACCAAACGACCCTTGAAGAGGACCAAAGACTCGTCCACAGCTATTTCTTTGCCTGGAACATAGACCTCTAAAAACCGATCTACAAAATGATCAAGGACAGGCCTAATCTTAAAAAGACGGTCAGAATCAGGGTGATCTCGTGGCAAGGCTAATGCATTGTCAATAAAATGCAGCATCCTAAGAAGAAGCAAATACCGATTACGACTCATTGTTGCAGGAAATATAGCTGTTGCCATCAAGGGACTAGTAGACCAATAAGAAACCAGTGACGGCTTCCTTATCAACCCCATCAAAAGAGTCAAACCTAAAAATCTTTTCATCGCCTCCAAATTTGTGGGAATCCACTGGGCAGCTCTAGAGTGCGGCCTAAGTCTAGCAGCGTTGTCCCTCAAATACTGCTCCGCATACAAATTAGTCTGCTCAACAATCTCTTCCAAAAACACATCATCCACAAATAACTCAAAGAAATTGACAGGCAAAAAGTTCTCAGTATTGACTCTACACCCCGGGAGACCAGTAAAGGCTGGCAACTCTGGCTGCTCCATGTTTGGGGCAACCCAGAGTTCAGGTCTTCTAACGGGAAACCTTTCAGCCCCAGGTTGTTGCACTAATGGCACATCAGTGTCCTCCTCTGAAACAGGCCCTTCATCTGCACTGAGTGTGGCTTCCTCATCAGAAGATTCCTCTCCAACAGAAACTTCATTGCCAGAATCCCTCACTTCCTCCTCTGCCTCAGATGCAGAATCCGTCTCATAATCATGATCAGACAATGACTCAAAAAGCATACCAACCACCTGCTGAGCGGTCATCCTGCGGCTAGCCATGATCTTTCCTACGAAAATTAACTGGACATATGCACCACCGACAACCAGCACTGTGTAAGATAAGTAATAAAGTGTAGCTTTATTAGTAAGAGTTATAAACTTAAAAACTATACCTCTCACTTGCCTGAAAAAGCTTGAATCACCAGCACCTACTCTGCACAGACACCACAATCACCAATGATATCCCACTAAAAAGAAAGAAAGAAAAGCAAATTAGAAATAAGACAACACAAATATCATTGTGCACAAATCTAAGGACAATTTCACACAAACCTGCATTTAGTACACCACCTACAAACATGTAATTCATGCATGTCAACAATACTCCTTTGGAGTATTGTATTGTATTGTAATCGTATTTATATAGCGTACATTGTTTTTACTTACCTAAAACATGCAACTATGCAAACCGCAAGTCAACCACCGCCAAAACCGCAAGGAGCCACAGCAAAGAAAGCAAAAGCTTTGAACTAGAACAAAAAGGAGGAAAAAAATTATCACAAATGCAAATACTTCATCAGTTGACAAACATCCCACCATCAAGCATTTAGAAATTGGTGCCTAAGTGGATTCTGCCATAGGGGCAGATGGGCCTATTAAAAAATAGGCCTATCTGACCCAAGGAGGGCAGAAAATACCTTTAGTAGTGTGTCCCCAGGGGGAGCGACCATTGCCCAAGGGCCCACCCCCAAACAAAAAACAAACCACACACACACACACTATCCCTGGTGCCTACGTGCCTTGTGCCCCCCTTGGGGGCAGATGGGCCTAACAAAAATAGGCCCATCTGCCCCCAAGTGGGGCAGAAATGGCCAACAGTTCAATGCCCCCCACATAAATAAACATATTTAAAAAAATCCCTGGTATTCTAGTGGTTTCTGCCCCCCTTGGGGGCAGATGAGCCTAAAAATAATAGGCCAATCTGTCCCCAAGGGGGGCAGAAATGGCCTTGGTACACGTGCCCCCAAAGGGGGACGACCCTTGCCCAAGGGTCCCTGGTGTCTAAGTGGCTTCTGCCCCCCTTGGGCAGAAATGGTCACAATAAACATGCCCCCAAAAGGGAGCGACCCTTGCCCAAGGGGCCGCTCCCCAACGCTAAAAATTTAGAACGTAAAAAAAAAAAAAATAATCCCTGGCGTCCAGTGGCTTCTGCCCCCCTGGGGGCAGATCGGCCTAAAAATATTAGGACGATCATGCCCCCAAATGGGAGCGACCCTTGCCCAAGGGGCCGCTCCCGACACACACATTACTGTTCAGTAAATAAAAAAAAGAAATCCCTGGCGTCTAGTGGTTTCTGCCCCCCTTGGGGGCAGATGAGCCTAAAAATAATAGGCCGATCTGTCCCCAAGGGGGGCAGAAATGTCCTTGGTACACGTGCCTCCAAAGGGGGGCGACCCTTGCCAAAGGGGTTGCCCCCCCCCTCCACTAACACACACACACTATCCCTGGTGTCTAAGTGGCTTCTGCCCACCTTGGGCAGAAAGGGTCACAATAAACATGCCCCCAAAAGGGAGCGACCCTTGCCCAAGGGGCCGCTCCCGACACACACATCACTGTTCAGTAAATAAAAAAAAAAAATCCCTGGCGTCTAGTGGCTTCTGCCCCCCTTGTGGGCAGATCGGCCTAAAAATATTAGGCCGATCTGCCCCAAGGGGGGCAGAAATGGCCATTCAAACATGCCCCCCAAATGGGAGCAATGCTTGCCCAAGGGGCCGCTCCCGACACACAAACAGCACACTAAAACAAAAAAAGGAAAATCCCTGGCGTCTAGTGGGCATTCCTGCTGCCCGATTGCAATGTGATCGGGCAGCTGGAATGCTCAAAGAGACACGGGGGAAAGGAAAAGCCTTTCCTTTCCCCCGGTGCCTCTTTGGCCCAAACCCCCCACCCGCGGGAGGAGAAACTTACCTGTTTCCCTCTTCGCCGCACTGGAAGCAAATGGCTTCCAGTGCGACCGGCAGTGGGTAATGATGTCAGCGCGCGATTGCGCGCTGACGTCATTATGGGGGAGTGGGGGGGTGGTGGAAGGGGAAGGTCTTCCCCTTCCATCCCCGCCTTGGGGGGGTGGGGGGAACCCCACGGAGGGAGCGCTAGTGCCCCCTCCGGGCTCCGTGCCGAGGACGTAATGGTTACGTCCTCAGCACAGGAGCACTGTGCCGCGGGACGTAACCATTACATCCGCGGCACAGAAGGGGTTAATAATCATATAGTAGAATGATGCTCAGAATTAAATGCAGGCAATGGACAAGTAGAACGGATCTAAATAATAGATCAAACTATAAATCGGAGATCAGACCAATGTAGTGTCTCTTTCTAAAGATCAGGAGAGCCAGCCCACACTCTTGTGGAGGGGGCTTCTTTTATAATGTAATATACAATGAAAGCTACACCTCAATACAAAATGAAAGCTATACATGAACATAATCGTGTAAGTGTTCCGATATTTGTACCAATCAGGTTAAAGGGATAATGATACAGTTTCTGAAATCATATTATTCAACACTAACCCACAAATCCACATAATGCAGTTCCCATCTCTGCTGCTTTCCAAACAATGAAACATATTAAAATGTTGCTGCTTGCTATACAAGGACAGGTTCTCAATAGGTTGCCCCAATAGGTGAGGCCTTGAAACAACACTCTCAGTGGAATACTGCGCTGCAGAACTCTAAAGAAAGAAACATCACTCTGTACCAGGGAAAGTGACATCACATTTCAAACGTTTAATATGTAGTTGCCGGTATAAGAATGATCTGTGCAGAGTGAAATAAAAACAAAAACATGACCACATACGAAAAGATGGCTGCAAGCAGCACCAACCGTTTTGAAATTGAGGCGCTCATTAACCAGTATTAAAATAAATGAAATCAGCTTCACATACATGTTTATTGTTGTTTTAATGCTACTATACATAAAAACCTTTCCCAATTTTCCTTTCTGAGGATTTTTTAAGTCATCACAATTTACACTTGACTAATTAAGCCCCTTTACACTATAGTCCTCTGATTACAGCTTCTTGCATCTGGCTTACTCCAACTACTTCACCCCGTAATATACCGTGGATCAGACGTTCTTTATCTCACAAACTTCAAACATCTGTCACTCGTTGCTGACAGCTTCTTCACATACCCTGGATTTGTCTCTCTCCTTGAGGGAAAGCATTCAATACATTTGTTGAAAAGAAAAACACTAATTAAACAAATATTAGTGGAACTTAGTATGATACGAAGGACGCTTACTCATAACTCATCAAACCACACACTCAGCTTTGAAAACATCTTTCCATACACACTCAACACATAGGCGCTAGAAGTATGGGTGCAGGAGTGCTACCGCACCTCCAGAAATAACCATGCTGGTGTTCAGAAGGTGATAGAGAAAGAAAGATGCCTTTAAATTTTGCCTTTATATTACCAGATTTGCTTTGCATTCAAGGACTAAGGTCAAATGCCAGGCTATGTCTACTGCTAAACTGCTGCCTATTCCTTCAAGATAGAAATTGGAGTCTACTTTTAAATCTCTTACTACAAAGTGAGAGGATTTTTTAAACAGAACTCTGTGACAATCTTGCTGGAGAACAGGGAGTGTTAAAAGAAAGGCTGTAGGGTGTTATTTTTTTCTCACAACTAAATTTAAATACCTGCAAATGGGCTGCACAAACATTTCAAAATATATCAACAGATAAGAAAACCCAAATGAAGCACTTTTTTGCAATTCAGAAGTGAAGTGGAAGAAAACATTTTAATAGAATCAAAACAAATCAAGACGCTTACCTAAGTGATGCATATGTGCTAATTAATCACAAAAATCCAATATAAAAACATGTTGTTCTTTTGGCTCTATATAGTTTTATCAGTAAAACTGCACATCTGTGAAATTTAGTGGCAATTCCAATAGAAAATGTGCTATCTGTAAATGACAGTGCACTACCACACCATGCTTTAATAATTCATTTGGGACAGTGTGCTCCAAAATGCACTCTCCTGCTGAATCGACTTAGCTCATTTGCTACACTAGTTTTTTCTGTGATGCTTTGATTTTTCATGATTCCTATGACTTCAGTGATGTAGCACTGATGGCAGCACCCCTCTCTGAAAATTGTTCCAACACCACTGACTTAACTCCGATCTAACTTCCTCATGGTTTTTCAAGAACCTTTACCTCAACCATAATGTACGTGATGTTTGAAAGATAACTGTTAATTTGATCACTATTATCAGTAATATACATGCAGCATTGCTCTAGCATTAAATTGCGACAAACTCCACTCTCCTTTGCTAATAATATATCTAAAGCTAACATATTTTTTATAACCATAGCTCGCATAGCCATTAGCTCTTTGTCAATCATTGTTAAGGCTTCAGCAGTAATAGTGCCCAACCGATCCACTAAAGTATATAGCTTCTAAATCTTCACATCATTCAAAGCTATGCAAACTGAAAGAACCATGGCAACAAATATATCTCCTAACATTTGATCAACGTTACGCTTCTTCCTTTTTGCAATTGTATCATCCCTCTCAGTAAAGTCATCCACATAATCAAAAAGGGGGAAACTAAGCCTGAGTAGCAGCTACCCACCTAATTAGAGTGGAGTTTAAAATAGGCTGTTCTACCACACCTACAATAAATGTCCTTGATAATGGGCTCTCACCCAGTCAGAATCATCTCATTTGCCACATAACTTTCCTCACACTGACTCCATCTCACTGCTTCCGTTGTTTCATTCTGTTTCTTTTCCATACCATACAGATGTGTCCCTTCCTCGCCTGATCAAGACGGAGTCTGGTTTGTACCTTTGCATTACCAACCTTTTCTTTTTCCCTTTCTAAAACAACATCTCTCTCCCTCAACTTTCAACTAAACCTCGTTTGCAATGTATTTAGACATAGTTTCCCTGATTTCTTTTCCGTAATAAGAATACAAATCTCTCACAATAGACACCTTCTCCAAAAGGACATCATAGTTAATATATAATTCAAGAAGATTCTGTTAATACAATAGATTTATGAACACACTGCAGGATAAAGGATATCTAAGGGGGGCGTGATGATAGCTAACCCTCTCAGCAGGAGAGGCAGTAAAATGGTACAGATGTAACAATTATGTACTTTCAACCTAAAATCTATTTTCCCTAAAATTACCTTTGTAATACATCTATGCATCAACTTGTTATCAGTTTTCAGCTTTCATCTATTAAGATCTCATTATTTTTAATTTTAGGTGATGCATGTCCAACATAAGCTCTAAATCCCACTAGTAAGTCAACTATGAATAATATTCACATAACCACCAAAATTAATTGTAATACTTTGCAGCATTTTTTCTTGCTGTTTTCCATGTTTCTTCTATGAAAAAATCTAAAAACAAAAAACAAAAACCCAACAAATGTTACAGTGCAAAATTGTAAACCAGCACAATTTGTTAAGGTGTTCAAGTACGTGTCTTTCAAGAAAGAAAGACTGTATTCCTCAGGTACAAAACAAAAGATACTTTATATTAAGATTTCAGACATCCTAGCTCAATATTTAATCAGGAAAATATTCAGAGATGATTATTTCAACTTTGGTTAGCTGATATCCATGGAGGTTCTTTGAACATTAATTGACAGTGTGACAAATCAATGGTTTCTTCAGCTGACTGTTCAGCCTGCTGGCCATGTACTAGATAAACCATTCAGCAGATGCATACTTTTCATTTGGCACTCCTAATCTCTTTGATCTTTTGACCCTTGGATGTTCAGTATCACTATCTACTTGCTTGGTTTATTCTTCAGATGCTTTCTTTTGTATGTGTTCCTCTTTCCTACACCTCTTGACCACCTTACTTCATGATACACCTTTCCACTTAATGCGCATAAGAGTGTCTCTGATTCACAGTGCTCTCCTTTGCCTCAGATCCGTTTTCAACCAAAGCTGGCAACCTTTCTGCAGCTGTCTCAGGTTGAGGACTGTTTTTGATTTGATCATCTTCACCCCTCAATGTAGACCAAGACTCACCAGACGGTCGGGAGATTCAGAGCTTTTAATCTTGGTCTCCGTTTTTTCCTCTGGATTTGAAACTCATGATCATCCTTGCCTTAATCTTGTCCTTGAAGCTCTAGGGCTTGATCAGATGGGTCTTGCTGGCAGTCATCTTGGAGAGATTCAGCTTCCCTTCATCAAAATCCACACGATGGGCTGGGGTATGACTCGGGGAATCAGTGGCTGCTGTCACCACTTCTTCATCAGCTTGTCTCACCCTCTTTGTGTGCAACGTATGAATCCGCTGTGACAAACTGGCACATTCCACAGCAGTGTTAGTCACAAGGATTACCTGGTGGGGCCCTTTCCAACTAGGCTCCACACATGGCTTGCAGATGTGCTTCTGTCAAGTTTTACCTTTGGCTTACTGCCTAGATCAGATGGGGATGGGGTGTGGCCTTGGTTCTTGCAAGTCCTACTGTGGCCAAGGTAGGGGTGACCCCTTCCGGTAGCCACAGTGCTGCTGACAGTAGTACGCCACCACAGTCCTTGCCCTCCAGAATGGGTCCCAGATTAAAAACCCTGAAGGGAAAAATCCTCTTAGACAGAAAGAAGGACACAAGAGAATCAGAACTTCTATGCCTGGAAAATCACTCGAAAAACTGAGGAAAAACAGGAGTAAAAACTGGACTCCAGAAGAAGACCAGCCGGAGCGTGACCACCACAGGAGAAGTGTAGCAATGCAAAGAGAAGAAAAATCTATGCCCTTATATACCCCTTGACAGGAAGTGACATGCAGGAAGAAGTAGAATTGCCATCTTGGATTGGGAATGGGCCTATAGAAAGGGGAACAGATGCATGCAGGGAAGGTGAAGGAGAATGGTATGCTGGGAAAGAGAAATCATGGCTCCTCCAGGAAGAAAAAGGAAAAAGGCCCTAAAATGGGGCACCAGGTAAGTGAGAGGACCGAGGGGGGGCGCGGCCCCCGCGACAACACCCGCGCCGCGCATTATCTATGGGAGGACTGATGCCCAATCCTGGGCCTCCGGCCCCGCCGCTGTAAAGAAAACAGAGTGCAGCCGAAAAAAAGGGCTGTGGCGGACCCCGCAATCCAAAAAACGGACTGCGGCCTGCGCGGGCGATGCCGCGGGTCTCCGCGGCATAACAACTTCTTCACCAGAACCCATTTTCCACGGCTAAGATTGCACTGCTCCTGCCCTATTGGTGGTGTCTGCAATTTGACCTGACAAGAGAAAGAACGTACATCACACAGTCCTTTGTAATGTTCAATCGCAATGTCATTTATTATGTCCACAAGTGCAGCTGCAGGGGCAGAAGGAATTCTTATGGCTCTCCCCATCAGCACTTCCTGGAGGCAGAGTCATGTTCTTCTCTTTGGTGTACATCAGAGGATCATCAAGACAAGTAGGAGAGCATCAGGCCAACTGAGAGAAGTGGAGGCAAACACCTTTGCAATTCTGGATTTCAACATACCATTAACATGCTCAACAAATCATGGAGCTTTAAGTCTGTAACTACAAGGGGGATTTCTGGTCAATTCTCAGGGCTATGCAGAGTAGTTTCATGATTTTATTTTTGAAGTGTGTCCCATGGTCCAATTCTAAAGTCAACAATATCCTGTTTACATGGTCACTGGCAGTTTCACTTCTCTGTGACAACACAGACAATGTGCACTCATCATTTCATGACACAAGAGGACAAGTATTTCTCATAAGCTGTAATTCCGTGTGCTGGCATGCTATAGAATTTGTCTCTAAGTTGTAGGAAGGTACTCATGCATCTGTAATCCCAGGGTACCAGATCAATCACATCATTGTGAGTAACCCTCTATAGAGGCTTTACCACTAGGGAAATGTTATGAATCCCCTGACAACAGTAGCTAGTGATTCCCAGAAACATTCTCACCTCTCTTTGTGTTGTGTGTGGGTGCATTCACAGTATTGTTGAGATGCCCTCCTTGGACATCTTTTTCACTCCCGTCTCAATGCGGTGCTCCAAGTAGATGACCTCTTTCTTACAATATTGCAGTTTATTTGGAGACACCTTGTGCTCATTCTCTGCTAGATGATTTAACAAGGCAATTGTGTGTAAGCTGCAACTTTCTTTTGTGTTAGATGTCACCAATAGGTTGTCTATGTATTGAACCAACACTTAATTACCGGGTAACTACAAGGGCTGTAGATTCTTTTTCAGAATTTGATTAAAATCAGCTTGCTTTTTGTATATCCCTGAAGACACTACACCACCAGGTGAATTACAGGAACTTCCTCTAAGATGCCCTGATCTATTAAGTGTTTGATCAGAAATGATACTTGTGGCCACTCACTTCACCTTCTACATATGGGTCATTCTAGTTTTCCTCTAGGATTGAACCATCCATGTAGTCTTCTTCCCCGCTCAGGCACCATCATTGTGATTGGCTAGCGGCAAATCCAATGGGACTTTAAGAAATAGCAGGAAACTGGGTAAAACTGTAATTGGTTATTACAGGGCTCAACTGAATTCTAGAATTTGGTTGAAAATTTAGAGCTAGACGTACAAAGCCTTTTCAAAGAATAAAGTTGTTTGCAAATTCAAAAAGGCTTTTTCTAATGTATCAAACCCCACATTACCGAATCTCAGTTTGGGTTTGCGACCAAATAATGATTCAGTACTTGGAAGAGACCTGTTTACTTCATCCCTTCCAAATACCAAATTGTAGTGGTATGCATTAGTGTTTGCTAACTGAAATGCGCTCACAAAACATTCATTCTTTATCATCAACTCAAAGTTGGTGGCAACCCATTCACAATTGGAAAGGGGTCCCCTTGGGATTCCTTCCCCTTTGAAAATGTGTAAAAATATTTTTAAGAGCAGGCAGTGCTCCCACAGACCACTTCCTGCTATTAAAAAAACAAGCATTTGCAATGCAATAGGTCTCGCGTTTGCTCGAGTTAGCTATTAGCGTTGTGAATTTCTAACTGGACTTTTTGTGGCACACAAACTGAAAATAAAAAGTAAAACTTTTGACATAAGCAAGCCAATTCAAAGCACTGCTGTGAGTGCAAAGTAGCGAGACAAAACGAAAAAGAAGTTCACTGGCAGTCAAAGTTATCGGCAAAAGTGCAATTATCCATGTAACAGGGTCGATGGCCAAGGCGGTAACAAAACCGCCCTTATGAGGGACAAACGTAAAGCAGTACCAACTAAAACAAAGCATTTTTGAAAGCCCATGAATGAGTGATAGTGATGGGCGTGATTAAAAGCCCAGATACATACCAACACATCGGAAAAGCAGCACTTGCACACTGCAATGCTCGGCTTAATAAAAATGTAACATTTAATTTTTTAGTTTTAAACTCATCCCATTTTCCTTGAAGGAAAACAGACTGCATAAATAAAATTATTCCATTTTTTAAAAGCAGTCACATACATGTTGGTCTGCTGACCCCAGCAGGCCACCATGCCTATGATGGCAGCAAATCCTAGTGGGTCACAAATAGCGACCCATCTCATTAATATTCATGAGGTAGGTCGAATTGCGGCCCACTACAAATTAGTAATTTCCAGAATGATCTATTAATACATAGGTCACTTCACAAATTACCATAATACTAGTCGCAAATTTCGATTATTATTTGCGACCAGTTGTACATACATCCAGCCATAAATCCCTTATGTTGCATGTTTTGGTGCATCACTGGGGCTTGTTGCATTTTTGCATTATATGGCCTGCGATTATGTATGTTTTGTACAGGGGTTAGTCGAGCTGGGGTCGCCAATTCTGAGATATCACATTTATGTTCTGAAACTGACAATTCACCTAAGCATCATTCAGTACTCTATTAGGTTTCAGTCTGCCCTCTTGTTTCCAGTTGCCAGTGTTAGTAAGATAATGAAACGTTGTGATCTTTGTCGGGGCTCTGATGCTCACATTCATATTAGAGCTGTCAACAAAACCTCTACCTTCTTGGTGAGCAATAATTCTTGATTGTGGACACTGAATAGCATCGTGAAAACAACTCTTTGCACCCCCATATTCATACTTGAAACAGAATCAGACTCCAAATCTGAAACCAAGCCAGCTTTACCCGTGCCACCATGTACTTCTCCTTAATCTTTCTCTGATTAGTGTCAGAGGTGTCTGCAATATTTGGCATATGTCAAGATCTCATTGAGGGATTTTGTCTGCCAACACTTCACATTCTGGTGTATCTGAGAACTAAGTTGCGGACTCAGTCCAAGAATAAATACTGAAACAAATCTGCAAAGGCTTTCATGAACTGGATCTTCAACTCCGGTGTACGATCTATAGATCTGCATTAACCTTTCATAATAGGCATGCACCGACTCTGTTTCGGCCCTTGCATTGCCCTCATAAATTTAGACAATTCACCTCTTTCTGCTGAATATTCAATTTAAAATCGTCAATACATGCTCTCTATTTGTTCATCACTTCTGGGCAACCCTTGCTGGTTTTTCTGTTGGCAAATTTACAACCTATTTACATTCCATCCACAGATCTTTAGGAACCACAGCTTTAAACAACATTTTCAAATTTGCACATAGCACCTTTGAAACAGTTATACGTTTTCTACTTCTCTGTACTACTTATTGGGCTCTTACCTACGTTTTTGGAAATTCTCTGTGAAAGAAATTAGATCAAATCCAAAGCACATTCATGCAGCTCCCTCATGCATGTCTCTCAAAGGGAACCCACCAGTCACTCTAGTATCTGACTCATTCGCTATATAACACATATAACAAGAACCTCCACTGGCTATCAACTATACATTTTCTTAAAACAAATACAATAACAGTACATTAATACTGTGTGTCAATTTTTACTTCATTTACCAATTTGGTGTGTCATTTTTTGAGGTTCTTTACACACTCTTCTTGTTCTGAAACACATGAAAAAAGTGAAAAAGTGTCACCATGTACGTAATTTATCAGTGAAAATGCAAACAATAACATAGGGAATAACATAAACAATAACATATTTTCCATAGTGCTATCAACACAAATGGCACATATTCATTAATTAGAAAACGGAACTTTTCTTTGTCACATATAACATCAAAACCTTTAGGCTGGTGGATAAATCGACTTCTATAAAGAGTCCCATCAATTACTTCAATGGGGTGCTATACATGCACCAGTTTTAGGATTAGCTCCTGTCTCCTCTGCCCATTCGTACAAGAAGAGTGTAGTTCCAAATGTATAACCCCTTCTTTTAAGTTTCTAAATGCTGTCTCTGCAGTCTATTTGAAATATAACTAATGCCAGTCAGGGGAAGCACTCCTCTTGTATACATTGGCAAGCGCGTTTTGACCTCTGCATTGCTGGGCAAAAAACATTCAGCTGAGGTCATCGTCAGGACTTATAAATTAGTCATCCTAATGCAGACTCCCCTAAATGAAAAATAAGACGGGAAGGAGGACAAAAATCAAGAAAAACGTTAAAAAAAATACCAATAGCTACTCTTTAAGTTAAAGCTGTCACTCGTGCTGTGAATAGATTCTGAATTTGCCATGGTGTGTCATATAAAGACCCCATAATTCTGAAAGTGTACCTACTTTCTTAAAATCTTCCAATAGGGTGCTTGAGGAGGGTCCCTTACAGTGCATACTGGTGAGCTGTCGATGCTGTGGCTCGGATTGCTGATCTTGCGTTGCCGGTCTTTGCAAGTGTCCTCTAGATCGCAAAAAGTCAGGTTCACCAGTGCTTCGGTTCGCAGTTAGCGGGGCCAACAAGATCTTGGTGTGAACAGGCCCGTTCGCAGTCACAGAGAGCCCAACATTTCTGAATTTCTCCTTTTCTTCAGGAAGGAGCTCATCTAATGCCACACCAAGGGTCCAAGACCTGCGAGGCATCTTCTGGGGATCAGGAGTAAACTCCAACAGAGGCCAGCAAGGGTCAGCCAGGTCCACTTGCAGCAGGTCAGCTGGACAGCTGCAGAGAAACCTCTGGAGCATGTTGTGTCCCTGTAGCTCAGAACAGAAGGTCAGTCAGTCACACTTGGAGTCACTTCAGCCTGGGATGAAAGGTACAGGTACAGTATTCCTTCTCAGCAAGCAGGGCAGACCTCAAGCACCAGGGCTTTTACACCTTGTGCCAACTTTGAAGTGGGAAAAGCTTCTGGAGTCTTCGCTCTAAAGAGGTGTCTGGAACTTCCTGACTCCCTGTGCTGGTCTGAGTCTGTCTGGAGGCAAACTAGGGTAGTGTGAATTACTTTATGTGTCAGCTGAGCCAGTGCTTTGAAATGTAAGTGTGGTAGCTGACAGATCCACCCCCCCCCATCCTGCCATCACCCAAACCCTCTATTGTGATGCTGTCTGAGAGGGATTCACAAAGGCCAACTACAACATCATATAACCCAGGAACATGCTGCAGGCACTAAATGGATAGGACAAGAAAATGTCAACTTTTTGAAGTGGCATTTTCAGAATTGTGACTTAAAATCTGACTTTACTATTAAAGAGGGGTTTAAATTACAATTCCTCAGACACCAAAAATGACTTTCCTACCGGCTCCCAATCAAACATTATCGTTTACTAAATTTATTAAGGTAACCCAATGTTAACCTATGGGAGATGTAGGCCTTGCAGTAGTGAGAAACAAAGTTAAGAGTTTTTCACCAGGACATGTAAAACTTAAAAGTAAATGTCCAACTTTTTGACAAGGTAAATAAAACTTGTTTTACAATTGGATATTAAGAAAATTAATCAGTCGTGACCAGCACATATTTTCCAGAATCAGTCCTGATAAGAATCTATGGCCAGTATATCCCAAATAGCTTCTGGTGAGTTAGACATAATCAAATTTGCTAGAGGTGAACTTTTCCCAACACATTGACATAGATGACATGACTGCATAATTTTTTCAACAAGTACATACAGTACTCTTTTCACTTTTACCATGCGCATGTTACTTTCATGTGCAGTTTCAACCACTTTTTGGGTAAAGATTTTGGAATTATGGTCCGAGTACCTCTGAGCAATAACCCATTTGCAGAAATTGACAGTTTATTTTGAATAAGTTCAAATGCAAGTATTTCTTTGTGGTCAATATCTCTTGCAGACACATAAGTGTTATTAACATATTTTCACTTGGTTATGTTAATTATACACATTACCTTGTGTAATATTTAGTTTTCAGTGGTTGCTTTAATGAGATCTGGTTCTAGAATTATCTCAGGCATTAACTCTTCAATTATAAAATTGACATATTCTTCTGATATTATTATGGTAACTGGAAGAGGAATATCTAGCTATAAAGTCAGCTGGATTGGGATCCCTACCAGGCTTATGTACAGTTTTGTATTTATAATCCATAAAACCCATCCTTCTATTTTTAGTTGTATATTTGCCTTAGAATTGCCAAATATGGTTAGAAGAGTTTGACGATCTGTCAATATAGTAAATCATTTGCCATAAACAAATAAATAGTAATGTTCATACACACAGACAACAGAAGTACTTTCTCTGGCTGTGAATAGGCTTGTTCAGTTTTGGTTATAGAAGTCTTTCTGAATCTTTTCTTGGTTTGTGTTGCTCTATAATGAACGTAATCCAACTGGCTTGAATCCATAGTTAATTTTGTGCAACAACTAGGATCACAGTAGGCCATGTTTTCTGCTGACGTTACTTTTTCCTTGAGCTCATCAAACACCTGCTCACACAAGTGTTCAAATTAATTGTTGTCCCCTTTTTCTTAGTTTTCTTCAAGGTGCATTAATTGTTGCAATTTGAGGAATGTATGTTGACTAATAACTTGCCATGCATACGAAAGATCTCACTTCCTGTGCATTAGTTGGTGTATGTGTTTTCCATATGGAATCTATTTGTGAAGTGTCATGTTGCATTGCCTGTCCCGAGAACATTGCAAAAGAAGATCAATTACCTTCTGTTAAACTAATGTTTCTCGTTATTCAGTGTTAGACCTGCATCTGTCTGGCAACCTTACACTTCCTTGAGGGCTAAATCATGTTTCATTTGATTTTTCCCAAACACAAGAATATTATCACTGTAATTAAAATAGTTATTTACTGGTTTAATTACTTTTCTCACTATTTCTTGAAAAACGTCTGCAGCTGAAGATATGACAAAAGTTCAATGTTTTATATTGAAATAAGCCAGCATTGTTTGAAAATACAGTGATATAGCAAGATTGTTGGTCTAATTCTAGTTGATGGTAAACTTTACACAGTTTAAATGTAAAAAATATTGTAGATCCATTTAAATAACTAATAATGTCTCCTAAACTTAGATCTGGATGTAGTTCTTAATGAATTGCCAAATTTGGTTGACGCTTAGCTATATAGAATCTTCTTTGTTCATTTTATTGGTACTACCACAATAGGAGAAACTGAAGGAGTTGGACCCACTACTTGTACTATGATATCCTGTTGTATCAATCTTTGAATTTCGTCTACTACTTTGGCTTGCAGATGTATTGAAATTCTCCTATGATTTTGTGCCACTGGACGTATAGCTTTATTTTTGTAGAATGTAATTTCAGTGCCACAGAACTTGCCTTATCCAACAAGCAGTTCTGGGAATTCTTTGAATATTATATGGTCACTTTTGATATTGTACGTCAGGCCACAAGTCCCATCATTTGAGCTGTTACATTGTTCAATAAACATGGTGCAGGGATATCTGTTTTCAGAACAGGTATTTCTTCCATTAATTACATGGTTACATATGTAATGACATTTTTGAGTTTGCCTACGTTTTCTACTTGATCTCTTGCTCCCCAATAAAAATTAATTTACCTTAGAAGGTGTAAGTGCTTGCTTATTCACCACTTCATTATATTCAGACACACATATTATGTTACATGTTGGTCCACTATACAGCACAAATGCAGCATCATGCTGCCCTACCTTTAATTCCATAGACACTGTTTTTTGTATTTGTTTCCGATCCAAGAAATGAACTTCCTCTTGTTCAGAAATGTCCTTGTCTTACATCAAAAACAACCTTTCTTCATTATTTTTTGTAAGGGGTATGTCATTCTCTTCATCTTCATCTCGATTTTTTATTTGTTGTACTTGACTAATTGTTTTTTTTCCATGTCTTACAACATTTTGCATCTTTAAACCTGTATTGTAGGCTTTATATACACTTGCAAAGTGGTTCTTTTTAGCACATTTTTTACATTTTTGTCCCATTGCTGGACACGCTCCCAAATGTGGAAATGTCCAGTAGTAATATGTTTTTTTCAGGCATCACCCGTAAAACACACAAAAACATCATCACAATTCATACACTTAAAGCATCTTGGTCCATAGTTACCTATACAATCAGGAAACCCTAATAAATAGTAATAATAAAAAAAACACATTAAAGGAAGAACAATACAATCATCATCAATGTTATAAAAATAATATGATAAAAATCAGCTAGCAACACAATACTATCTCACTTTTGAGCGTCAGCCCATCCTTTTTCCTGATCAGCCAAACAGCATATAAAAAATGGCTGACCCCCCCAAACAATAGTCTCACCCACGTCTGAATGCAGGATCCTGTAGGCCTCTTGGTATCGTCTCACACCGATGTTTATACATAGGGTTTTAATCCAGGATTGGTGCAGCATTTTGTATTTTGGGCATAAAAGCATAATATGCTTTATGTTCTCGCTGGAATACCCACAGTGATGACACAAAGATGATATTGATGGCATAGTCTTCCATTTACCCACAAATTCATTAACGAAAAGATTCCCCAACCTAAATTTAACAAAGAGCGTATGGGCTACTGGAGGATAAATAGCGGCTAAGTAGGACTCTTTCCCCGGGAGTGGCTTTCAATCTAAGAAATCCTCCACCAAACTCCCTGGCTTAGCCTTGTGATGGCACTAAAAAATGTTCTGCTGCCAGAAGGATATAATATTCCCGCCTCTGTCATCTAAGCCTATCACTTTGGTGCATGTCCAATGCTCCCCTAAGCCCAGGTTAACAAGATGGCACTAAACAAATCTAAACAAAGGAAAGGTATGGGCTTTACTCAAGCTCAACACCTCCACCACAGCCAACCCATAATGGTGGAGTTCTACTGTTGACTATAGCCTAACCCAGTACAAAAGGTGTCTTAGGGCCAACAAATCCCCCACCTGTTTAAGTCCTAAGTCTAACCATAATAGGGTTGCTCTGGGGAGAGAAAAAAGTGACCTTATAAAATGATTTTTTCTAACTGTTAAGGCCTTAACAATTGAATAGCCCCACACTTCTGCCCCATATCGCGCAGCAGCCTGGACCTTTGCCCTGTACATTTCTACAGTGGGTGAAATAGATTTTCGGGGTAGTCCCCGGAGCCTGCTTAATAATGGCTGAAGCAGCATATACCAGCCCCATTCCACTTTTCTCCATATGGGAAGTCCAAGACCTAGATTTATCGATCCTTATCCCTAAAAATCAAACAAATCAACCCACTCCAGCATTTCCCCATTCACACTAAATCTCCCTTTACATGATCTATGTTGATTAATACCCTAATTTTGGTCTTTGTAGGTCACAGGCTTCACAGAAATCAGCCAATTTATTTAAAAGGTTCTGGAAGACAATCGGCATTTGAGAAATCAAAAGAGTATCATCAGCAAATAGCAATGCGGGGATTGAAGTACCTGCCAACTTCAGAGAATCATGGACACACTCATGCAAGAAGTCAACAATATCCTTTATATACAGAGAGAAGAGAGAGGGCACTGGGACACATCCCTTTCGGACCCCTTGATGTACCGGGATGCGTTCTGTAAGATTACCTTTCGTCCCCCATCTCACCTGGGCTGTGGTGTTACCATGAAGTCTTATTAAAATATCCAATAATCTTTTTCAATGGCCATATTGGCCAATGTGGACTACAGAAGCCACCTAGTGACCAAATCAAAGGCTGCCATTAGGTCCACAAATACCAAATATAGGTGATCCCCTGCTTACTTCAAATTGTTTTTGGAAACAATGAGGTCAAACCCAAAAATTTGATCAATAGTGCTCACACTTGATCTAAACCCTGCCGGCAGGGGTGAAAGAAACAAGGCCTCATTAATCCATCTTTTAATCTACACAATACCTGCCAACAAAAGATCTTCTGGAGATGGTCAATTAAGCTAATCGGTCGATAGTTGTTTGGAATATTTCTATCTCCCTTTTTATGAACAGGTATAATTTTTGCATTTGTCCAGGAATCTGGAAGAGCCCTGTCTGCAGCTATATCTTTGTAAGCTGATTAATATAAGGACCCCAGACTAATGGTCTGATCTAAACAAAGTCCCAGGAATTCCCTCCAGTTCAGGTGCGTTAGATGTAGGCATAGCCTTAATAGCTTGAAGTGTTTCCTCCAATGAAAAGTCTAAGGACTCAGGCCCTGCCCCTTACCCATGGAACTCTATAGCTGCTATGCCATCCTCACTTAACTTGATGGGAGGGGGAGCATAGATTTCTGAAAAATGATCAACCCATTGACAGGGTTGCACTACAAATTCCACAGTGCTATTAGATCTTGGGCACCCATGAGCCAATTTATGCCAAAACGTCTTGGAGTTCCTAGAATGGGCAGCCCCTACCAGCTCCATCCAGTTTTCATTAATCCATCTCTGCTTCTGCCTAACGGTTAGCCGTTTATATTCTTTTCCTGGCAGCCCTAACCCTCTGTTGGTCCCCATTCCTTATGGCCCTAATTAGCTCACTCTTAGCTTCTCTGCATCCCTTATTGTACAATTTAGGTGAATGCAATAATGGGGCCTTTCCTGCACAATCCTTTGTGCACAGTTATTTTAGGGCAGAAAATAAAACTACATGCTGATCACTTACAGTTGAGGTTATCATTGGAGCCATCACTAATCGAGCTCAAACACCTAAAAAAGGCATTATAGATACCAATCAAGAACTCCCTATCTCAACACAACTTTGCCCATGTGACTGTTCTCCTGTTGATGCTTAATGATAAAATAACTTCTGAGCTATGCTGTTGCACCACTCAAGAAAAGTCACATCAGTAAAAGTTGCATCCCATTGTGATCGCTATCCAACCATTTTATGATTTTGAAATCCACAGCAAAATGGCAAATGTCCAAATGCAGGAAAATATTATCAATCTTACTTGTTACTAACCTGAGGTTGAAGGTAGGGCAGCACTTCATATCTGAGGGAAATCTTTCATTGCACGCACATATTCCTTGGTTCAGTGTTAAGGACAAGAGCTGAATAGCAACCAGGGGCCAAGACAATAGGGGCTCAGACCCTAAAACAGGGATACCTCTGGCTGCATCCTCAACACCACATATTGATGCTAAGCCTTACACAGATGGCAAACCAACGCAACTAGGGTGGGTGACTCCCTGGTATGCTGTGTAATGTGATTGTAGATATTATTATATATATATATATATATAAAAAAAAAATATATATATATATATATATATATATATATATATATATATATATATGCACCCACAACCACCTTGTCCCCCTTAGAGCTAATCCCACGATGTCTTGACTGTTTACATCCAATCTTTTTATCTCCAGATCCAGAGTGTTCTTGACCCATGTAATCAACCCACCAGACAGGTGCCCCCTTTTGAAGGTATTGCCGCAATACTGTAGTTCAACTAACCCAATCTAGGTACTTTATCCAAGGCCCACTTCTCTTGCATAAAGATGAAATCATATTTATTTATAAACATTCTCCACTCCTGGTCTTCGATTTTATTTTTTAAACCTGCTGTGTTCCATGCCAGTATTGCAGTACACTCCATAGTTGCCAACACTTGAGCATGTTCTTGCAACTCAACCCCTGCTTTAGACCCTAGTTTGGACTTGGTTTGCTGGACATGAATTCTAGAAGGAGAAGCTGCAACAGATGTACTTGGACAAGCAAGGGTCTGTTTGGACCACCCTGCCTTACAGCACATTTAAATTCCTCTAGGCACCCTGTATGCAGCCGCAGTTCCTCCGTAACGGCGGAGGTGCGTCACCCCACTGGCTCAGAGCCATTAGCTGAAAAATTAAATTATATTTTAATATTGTTTTATTTTTCAACTGCTGGATGAGCCAGCGTGTTCAGGGAGGGGCGGGGCTGAGCCACAGGAGGGGGCAGGAGGAGTGGTATGCTGTGTGCACTTGAGCATGCATGTTTGTTTGGCCAACCATCTTAGGCTGGCCAAACAGATATCCACACTTAGGTTTCTCCAAACCCAGCTGTATTTGACAGTTTAATCAGGCCAATGCCTGCCTTGCTTTTATTCTTGGTAATAGCATGATAGCAGCACTGGGATTGCACAGGGAGTCTCTGAAGCTTCTGGGACCAGGAGGAGGAGCACAAGGTGGCCCGCCAGTAGCACCAGGTAAGTTTAAAAAATATATATTATTAACTCCCCCATGCCCTCTGCGCGTGTTCCCCCAGCTCCACTCCACCTGCCCTACTACCTCTAAAATGGGTCAGCCGCCACTGCCCGTGTGTCATGTCAAACTTCTCAGAATAATGCTCCTCCAAATTGCACACAATAGCCAGCACCCGACTGCTACAATGACCCCTATAGCATCAGTCCTGACTCTCATTGTCGGTTAGAATCGGAAATATATGTGCAACAGGAACATTATATCGAGACCTCACCACCTTTGAGCCCACCTCATACCCTCCACTCACTCTCACATGAGGTCGTAGCTCCCTTAAATGGGAATAAAAAAAAAACAATGGTATAACCCTCACACCTCTATCCAACCTATCATGATTAAGCGTATTGCCCCAATAAATCAACCTCTCTGCAAGCTCTGGATACCTGTAGTTAACTACTACAAAATCCCTGTTTTTAGATTTGGCTAGTGGCCCAATCCATTGGACCCTTCTCCCCAACAAAATCTTGCTCATGCAGCCTAAAATCTGTCTGTTGCACTAAACAATGACATACTTTATTCTTCGATTCAAAAGTAGTCTCTTTTTTGTCAGAGCCCACATGGTGGACATTAATCAGTACCGCCACATACGGGCAACATCTGGTGGCAAGTTCAGTCTATCTTTCGAGGGGGCAAGAGTATTGCACTTAGTATGAACACGTACTTCACCATAGCAGGTAGCCTTTTCCCCCATGGGGCTCTGCGGAGGTTCCCCCCTGTAGTTGATCACCAACCCCTTCTCTGGAGGACAATATAGCAATAAGATTGCAGGGGCTTACATTAGAATGATCCTCAGTCCTAAGCTGCATTCCCTTATCACCTCCAACATTATTAGCAAGCACATTTGAGCATACTGGGGCATACGTTACATTAGCCAAATCAGTACCAGGTACTTCCCCCACATTGGGAGCCCTCCTCTCGCCCCCCACCAATTAGAGTTGAAGACTCTGAGTAATTCGTACACAGTGATAATACTTGAGATGCACACCCTTGAGTTTTACCATCCAACATATCATGGGGGCACAGAAGACATACAGCTGGATAGCCTTGATTCAATTACGATCAATCATTCTACAATCGGTTCCAGTGTGCTATTCAGGGCGATTATAAATGTAGCATAAAAAACCATCCAATTATGGTTCCAGTTTATCAGTTTCTCGATGTAGTACATCACATACTGTAGGAGGTGGCACGGTACTCACTTGTGAGCATTTAGGCCTTCCTCCAACTTCCGCCCTCTTCCTTTTTCCTAAGACAGATTCACCCTATTTGTTAGAGATCACCAGGACTTCAGGCTCCAGAGCTAGTACTGATTTATCATGCCCCTGTTGAGTCTGTTTATCCACCACTTGGTTGTAGTTGCTTACAATATTTGCCCCTAGGGACGAGGTCCCTTGACATTGATGCTGTGTCATTTGATGTTGTTACTGACATTTTATGTGATACGTTCACCTTTGCAGTAAATTTGGCTTTCTTTTCTTTGTTTGTGGTCCTGCTTACGACCAGCATTATGCGGGTGGAAATATTAGCCCACCTCTGTATCACAGGCTTGTGCTTATTGGTGTCTTTGCATTTGTGATCTCCTTCGATTTTCCTTTCAACAGTCTGACATGGTCCATTATCTTTCTTTTTCCAACCTCTGTGTTTGTTGCTTGTGCTTCTGCTTTTGCATCAGAACATGAAATCTGCATTATTTTGGGCAAGTCAAAATATTTTTAAAATAATTTTGTTCTTAATGCTACAGAATGGCACCCTCCAATAACATACAGTCGTATAGCTTCTTCATTTTTAAATTTGTGAAAATCACAGAATTACCAATTGTTGTAGTCATCTAAAAATTCATCTATACTTACTTCAGCCTCTTGACACGTTATGCTAAATGTGTACCTTTCAAAAACAATATTTATTTGAGGGTTAAACCATTATTCAAGCATTTTAGTACACTTTCATACGTTTGTATCTGTTCTGCAGGGTATGTGGTTAATAATTCTTCTATTTCATCTCCTACTAACTTAATTAACTGATCTTTTGTTCACTCAGAATAGTTTTTACATGTTGATTTGAGATATTGTTCAGATCTTCTGTTCCACTTTTCCTATCCTGACCCTACGTTTCGTGAGTCAGACATATCAAAAAGTTCTGGCCTTCTAAATATTGCACTTGATCCTGTATTGTCATTTATGATCATGTGACTTGACATTGATGCTGTGTCATTTGATGAAGTTAGTGACATTTAATATAACACATTCACCTTTGCAGTAAACTTTGCTTTCTTTGCTTGTTGACATTTATATTGATAATTAGGTATTTTTTTGTTCAATAACTTTATTGCAAGCACAGACAGTAATTTCAAACCGTGGCCCTCCCTACGACTTTTGAGGTCAGCTGACCGCCATGCCAGCGATGGCAATAGTACCGCCGCCAGGCTGGCGATGAAGACCGCCATATTATGACCATGGCAGTGATCCCTCTCACATACAGCCACTGCACCGCTTGAGCCGCCAATGCGGTCCGGCCACCAACCACAGCGGTTACCATCTGCAGCCTGGCGGAACAGCATTCACCGCCCACCATATTATGACATAGCAGACTGACAAGATTTCCGGGGCAGGACCACCGTCATGAAAAGCCTGACGGAAAAGACCCAGATAAAAGGAGACACCCACCTCCAGGGACACAGAGGAGTCCATGGCCGCCATGAAACCCAAACTCGAAGTCCTGCCGATGCTGTACCACGCAATAGGAGTCCAGGAGCAGCGACATCAACGAAGACGACAACCATGAGTACAGCCGCCTAGCGCATAAGGGATGGAGGAGAGATTGACACACCCACAAGCACAACACACACCATATACACATACCACACACATGGAGAACAATCTGCTGAAAATACAACAATTACATAAGCAAGAAGAAAAGAAAGCCAGGACAAATACCTGTGAGTCAACCACTGTACTCCAGTGGGAATAGTGCCCACAACAAAACAGGAACTATATACAAAGGGCCATTGGCCAGTCCAATTGTTCTTGGGAACCCACAGGGCAACGAAATAGGCCCAACGTGACTCCTGACAGTCAAAGTGACTCCACTGGACAGGGACATCAATGTAGAAGGCAGGCACCTAAGGGGACAGGGAGTGGAGGCGGCGGGGCGGGGTTTCTTCTTGGAAGGGGAGTCTTTGGACTTTGGTTTAGGGGGGTAGGCTCTTGCTCCTCTGTTTAGGGGGCGGGGAGTGGGTCTAGAGCGGGGGTGGGTGTGGCTGCCTTGTGTACTGGAGTTGAAGCCTTCTTAGCGGGGGGAGGGTCATTGAAAACATTAGGGGGGCCATGGGAGGACTGAGAGCTGGAGGGAGTGGGCTGGGGGAGCGGGACCTTATGTTTAGGGACAACACAAGGTGGGTCAGGAGGAGGGAAGAGGTTAAGGCAGGCAAGGAAAAGCTTCTTAGGTACAATGGGGTGGACTGTGGGAGCAGGTTTGGGAATGGAGGTAGAGGGAGTAGTCGTAGGATGTGTAGGTGTGCTGGACTGGGTTGTAGGTGCATGCAAAGTGTGCATGTGTGAGGTGGATGACTGTTGAGCATTTGAGAGGGAGCGTATATGTGTTTTGGGAGGAGGTGGGGAAGAGAAGGAAGGAGAGGTTAAACATGTCATGTTCATGGATGTTGGGGTGGTGTCTGCAAGTGAGGTGGGTGTTCTGCATATGGCTGTGATTGTGGTGGTGGTGACTGTGCATGTGGTGAGTGGAGACTAGTATGCATGTCTGCTGTTGTGGTGATTGTGGGCAAGGCTGAACAGGTGGCAGGATCTAGGAATCAGGATGCAGGGCTTGCAGGTGTGAGTGCTGATGTGATGGTGAAGGGGGAGGCAGTGGCTGTTGTGTGTGCTTCTGTGTGTTGGCTATGTGTACGCTTGTGGTGTGATCTGTGGTAGTTGTGCTTGTCTTTGCGATTCCTGTCTTTTGTCTTGGTTGCATGCTCGTCTGATTGTGTGCTTGGGATGAGTGGGGGGAGAGGGCTCTGGGACTGGGTACAGGTAGTTGGAGGATGGACGGAAGAACTAGGGACACTGGCTGCCATCAAAGAGGAGGCCAAAGCCTGAAATGATCTCTGTAGGCCAGCCAAGCCAATGTGAATGCCCTCCAGGTAGGCATTGCATTGCTACATCTGGGATTCCAGCCCATGGATGGCATTAACTATGGTTGACTGCCCTACAGAGATGGATCTCAGGAGGTCAATAGCCTCCTCAGTGAGGGCAGAAGGACTGACTGGGGAAGGGGCTGAGGTGCCTGCAGCGAAGGAGACGCCCACCCTCGTGGGTGAGTGGGCACAGGCAACTGGGTGGGGGGCTACTGGGAGGGCGGTGCTGGAACAGGGCGTGGCAGAGGATGATGATGCCGGGGTGGTCCCAGAGGAATCCACCACCACCAGGGAGCTCCCATTGGAGGAGGAATCAGAGTCAGTAGTATCAGCTCCTATTTCTCCCGTGGTGCTCCTCTCGCCCTCCAACCTACTAATCCCCTTGGAGTCAGCGGACACTGCCTCCTTGGTCCTGTGGGCTGCAGCTCCCCTATTCGCAAGTGCCCCTGCTTCTTTGCCATACAATGCTAATGCACACAAGGACAGGAGAAGAAAAAGGGGGAGGACGGGGGAGAAAGAAAGGGAGCACAGGGTCAATAACAGCAATAACAGCACATATGGCATACACATCACAATGACTCACTGGTAATGTACACTATGAAGTGACAACCACAATACCACACCATTGCCTGGGAGCAACAGATGAAATGAACCCTGAAGAAACTACCATCTGCACACCTACTGAGACTCACTAATCTGTGTCTGCCTGTTGACAAAGGCACAGCTACACTCGATTACAGTGACTGCAGAACGTGAAATTGCCAGGTCTCACCACCTAGGCAGTGGACATCAGAGCATCACTCCACACTCTGGGTTGGCTGCCGCCAGTATGCGGGCCACAAGGGGGGTCAGGGTCCGACAGGCACCCCCCTTCGTTGGGAGGACATTCCCAGCTGGACCTCTGTGGCCTTCCAGGTCCAGGGTCTCAGCTCCTCCCACCTCTTTCTGCAGTGGGTGCTCCACCAGCAATGGACCCCCAGGGTCCGCATGTCCTTGGCGATGGCATGCCATAGCCCTTTCTTCTGAAGGGAGCTGACCTGCATAGGAAGCACACACAGAAGGGCACCATTAGCTACACACTACAGTCAGTTACAGCAATGGACTACATACTACATAGATCCCACAATCATCATACACATCACTCGTACCTCTGTGTACATACTGCAAGCAGCACATAACACTCCGTAAAGGATGCACTGCATGCACACACATACATCAACATACAGTCATGTCGCATTCCAAAATACTAAAAGGTGCTCACCGGTTAATCTGGAGGCCCATACAACTGTCCATACAAGGGTAGGACTCCATCCACAAGCTTCTCCAGTTCTTTGGATGTGAAGGCTGGGGCCCTATCCCCTGTAGCACAGGCCATTGTGGCTTCCAGACATAGGGGGTCATTACAACATTGGCGGTAGAAGGCGCTTACCGCCGTGCAGAAGACCGCCAACACACCGCCGCAGCCGCGGAATTCCGCCACAGCTATTATGACACACATCTCGGAATCCGCCGAAATTCAGACACCCACACAATACCGCCATACCAAAGGTCAGCGATAAACATGCGGAAACAAATCCTCCACCTCCACGCCAACAGAAACACGCCCATGCCATTACGACCCACGAATCCACGCGGCGGTCTTTCAACCGCGGTATTCCATTGGCGGTACACACCGCCGCGCTCAAAATACACACACTTCTACAAAACACCGCCACATTGGACACTTCCAAATACACACACCTGATACACATACAAACACCACTCCCAGACACCCAACACAATATAAAACACACACCCACATCACACACAAACCCCTACGGCCAGAATTTCTGAGAGAAGGCCAGAGAGAGAGACAGCACAGAATAGAGAACCCCATCACACAGAGGCACACTACACCATCACCCACACAACATCCACGCACAAAACACCACATACCACTTCACTCACCACACTCATCAACACATACACCACCCAACACCTCACACACACCACCCCATGGCACGCCAAAGACACCCCCGCTTCTCCGAGGAGGAGCTCAGGGTCATGGTGGAGGAAATCATCCGGGTAGAGCCACAGCTATTTGGCTCACAGGTACAGCACACATCCATAGCCAGGAAGATGGAGCTATGGCAAAGAATAGTCGACAGGGTCAACGCAGTGGGACAGCACCCAAGAAATAGGGAGGACATCAGGAAGAGGTGGAACGACCTACGGGGGAAGGTGCGTTCCACGGTATCCAGGCACCACATCGCGGTACAGCAGACTCGTGGCGGACCCCCACCTCCTCCCCCACAACTAACAACATGGGAGGAGCAAGTCTTGTCCATCTTGCATCATGAGGGCCTCGCAGGAGTCGTTGGAGGAACGGACACTGGTAAGTCAAATCTTAACTATCATATCCCCCACCCTACCTGCATGCTATCACACACACCCACCCTCACACCCTCCCCTATCACCCCAAATCCTCACTAATCTACCCATGACACCAACCACCCATCCCAACCCCAAGACCTGCATGACATAACTAAGCATGGATACCCATCACTAAAGCATGCCCACTGCACAGACCCATAACACCCCCCAAACATCAGCACACAAGCCCCCACACAGGAATGGCTCCACTGGTGTACACGCACACCCAACCATTGCACACCATGAAACACACACATGCAATAATCATGTACTCATACCCCCGCAGGAACCCGAAGGAACGTCACCACACCAGAGTGTCCAGACAACACCACTCCACCCCCAGAAGAGGCCCACAGTGACGACAGCAGCCCTGCCCTACTGGATCTTGATGACCAGCCCGGACCATCGTGGCCCTCAGGACAGTCGGTTCTCCTTGCCCAGCCACAGCCCAACACCGAACTTCCACCCTCTGGGAACACCAGCACAGCACCCACCCAGCGGACCCAAACCTCCCTACCCAGGACAGGTCAATCAGCGGTGTGTCCACCACTACAGGCACCCAGGCTAACCCAACACCCCAACAACAACAGGGACCTGGGGGCAGTGGTAGTGGGCACACGGTCCAGGGGACGGAGGCACAGGAACACAGGGGAACTGGGAGGGCTACTGTACGACAGGGGGAGGACAGGCCAAGGGAACCTACTCTCCACGAGGCCCTCTCCTCCATCATGGGAGCATACCACCACTCCCAGGAGACGATGGCAACGGTACTGGGCAAGTTGCAGGAGACCCTGCGTCTGCAGGAGGAGCAGTATTTGGGGTTCAGGGAGGAGCTCAGGACCATCGGCTCCGCCCTGGGCACCATTGTAGGGGTGCTGATGGACATTCAAAAGACCTTGAGGGACACCGTGGCACTCCAAGGGGCCTCTGACACTAGCCAGGACGATGAAATGCCCACCACCTCCACCGGCGCTAGTGGACAGGACGCCCCACCACAGGACAAACACACCAGCACCCCACCCCCTGCAGACGGACAACCACCACGAAAGCAGGCCCTGAGATCCAGGAACAGGACAGAGCAAGATGGCAAGACCCCCGCCAGGAAATAAGACCACCCTGATTGTCCCCCCACTGTACCACTTTGTTACCCTGTCCAAATCGGAACTGCCCCAGCTCCACTTCCAATGGCCAGATGTGCAATGTACCTGTGAGACTAATAGACTGGACTCTGCCATGGACGTTCTTCCACCATAACCCATCCCCATTTCACAACCCCCCCTTCATTGATATGCACTTAAATAAACACCCTTGAAATACTAATAAAACTTGAGTCAGTCAATGATTTTGAACTTTGTATTGTCAATTACAGTGTCAAAATGGTTACCCATTGGAAGGCCAACATACCAATGTCACACATCACAAGCCTTTCAAGGGTGCAAGCTGTTGACATGTAGGTTACCACATTAGTGAAACTGAAATGGAAGGGGACAACTCAGTTAACAAATAGTGAGTGAAATGTAGGTACAGGATAGAGGTAGACGTGTGAAAGTTAATATTATGTTAAACATGAAAATGTACTCACCTGTGTCTCACTGAAAATATTGCTGTATGACTGACTCCCTGTTGTCGTTTTCTTTTTCATCAGCTTCATCCTCATCACTGTCCACAGGCTCCACAGGCTCCACCGCTGCTACAACACCGTCATCTGGATCATCCTCCTGCAGAAAAGGCACCTGGCGTCGCAATGCCAAATTATGGAGCATGGAGCAGGCGATGATGATGTCGCACACCTTCTTCGGTGAGTAGAATAGGGATCCACCTGTCATATGGAGGCACCTGAACCTGGCCTTCAGGAGGCCGAAGGTGCGTTCAATCACCCTCCTAGTCCGCCCATGGGCCTCATTGTACTGTTCCTCTGCCCTGGTCCTGGGATTCCTCACTGGGGTCAATAGCCAGGACAGGTTGGGGTAACCAGAGTCCCCCAATAGCCATACACGGTGCCTCTGGAGTTGACCCATCATATCAGGGATGCTGCTATTCGGCAGGATGTAGGCGTCTTGCACTGAGCCAGGGAACATAGCATTTACCTGCGAGATGTACTGGTCTGCCAAACAGACTATCTGGACATTCATAGAATGATAACTCTTCCTGTTCCTGTACACCTGTTCACTCCTGCGGGGGGGACCAGAGCTACATGGGTCCCATGAATGGCACCTATGACGTTGGGGATATGTCCAAGGGCATAGAAGTCACCTTTCACTGTAGGCAAATCCTCCACCTGAGGGAAAATGATGTATCTCCTTACGTGTTTCAGCAGGGCAGACAACACTCTGGACAAGACGTTGGAAAACATAGGCTGGGACATCTCTGATGCCATGGCCACTGTTGTCTGAAAAGAGCCACTTGCAAGGAAATGGAGCACTGACAGCACCTGCACGTCAGGGGGGATTCCAGTAGGATGGCGGATTGGTGACATCAGGTCTGGCTCCAACTGGGTACATAGTTCCTGGATTGTGGCACGGTCGAACCGGTAGGTCACGATCAAATGTCTCTCTTCCATTGTCAACAGGTCCACCAGCGGTCGGTACACCAGCGGATTCTGCCATCTTCCAATATGTCCCAACTGTCGGTGCCTAGGAAGGACAACAGCGAAGAAACTGTCAGCATTCCTCCAGGTATGTACCCACAGTCACACACAAGACTACAACAGAGAATTAACCCATCCGAGAAATGTTTTGAGTGTAGGCCTCGGTATGTGTGACGCAGTAGTAAATGAAGCCATGTGGGCCCCTGAAATGGCGGCTGCCTGACCTCTAAACTGGGACAATGGAATTGTGGGGTAACTGCGCTGGCGTTGGACACCGTCACGGTAGGCGGTCGTAGAGCGCGACGCAATGCTGCATTGGTTAACATTGGACCCTATAGGTCCCAGGAGCCAGTGAACAGGTGCGCTGGCGGTGATGATGCACCCCGCTGCGGACGTCACCGCTGCGGACGTCACCACCATTTTCTATCTGTTGAATCGCTAGATACCTGACCTTCGACAGGAGAGGACCTACACTGCTAGTGTTGCTGTGACCTCGGTCTGGAAGCGACGATGGCTGCTGCGTCTGGGGAAAGGGCCCCTGCCTTCACTGCACAGGAGTTGGAGAAACTTGTGGATGGGGTCCTCCCCCAGTACACGCTACTCTACGGTCCTCCAGGCCAACAGGTTAGTACTGAGGGAGCACGTTGTATGGGCTAGGCCTGGGTGGAGAGGGCTGGGTGGAAGAGGGAAGGGGGCAGAGTACATAGAACAGTTATGCATGGGGATGAATGGGCCACATGGACAGAGTTGGGAGGGGGCCACTCACATTGACTGTGCAGTAGGTAAGGACTGTTCCTCTTTCCTTGTGCATGTCATGTAGGTCAGCGCCCACCAGAAGAGGGACATTTGGCGTGCCATCGCCAAGGAAGTCCGGACCCTGGGGGCCCACCAGAGACGGGGCACCCACTGCCGTAAGAGATGGGAGGACATTCGCCGCTGCAGCAAGAAGACGGCAGAGGCTCAGCTGGGGATGGCCTCCCAATGTGGGAGAGGTGCCCGTCGCACCATGACCCCCCTGATGTTCCGGATCCTGGCGGTGGCCTACCCGGAGCTGGATGGGCGCTTAAGGACATCACAGCAGACACAAGGGGGTGAGTACAACCTCATTCTGTGGACTTTGCATGCAGTGGAGGTGTCTGGGTGGGGGAGGTGGGCTGTGGGTGTCCCTAGGCCAGGGCGAGTTAGGTAGGCAAGACCCCTCCGTAATGTAGACCATGTGGGAATCTACCCCAGCTCAGAACAGAGGCAAGTTGATGTATAGTTGCCCCTTTGCCATCCATGTGCGCAGATTTCTACCATTGCCATGTAGGCCATATCCCAGAAATTGCATGTGCAGAGGGCAGGAGCACGGCGTAATGCATGGGGCTGCTGCGTCCGTCTTGTCCGCCAACGGTAGCGGTATGCCATGCACTAAAACTCTCTTTCTTCTGTCTCCCCCCCTTTTCCTGCTCTCCCTGTCCTTTTGTACATCAGCATCATCAGGCGGAGGTACAGTGGCACCGGAGCACGAGGGAGCTGCATCCCACATGGCCATGGAGGGCCACACCACAGACTCTGAATGCACCAGTGGGACGGAGGGCGAGGGGAGCTTCACGTCGGCCACAGGATCACCAACCAGCGACACGGACTCGTCCGCCGATGTGAGCTCCCCTGTGGTGGCAGCACCATCTGTGCGCCCCACTTCTACAGGTACAGCCGCCACCTCCCCTACCAGCACCGCCCTCCCAGCAGCCCCTCAGCGTGTGTCCCGTGCCCGCTCACCCAGGAGGGTGGGCATCACCTTCGCCCCAGGCACCTCAGGCCTTGCCCCAGTCACCCCTGCTGCCCTCAGTGAGGAGGCCATTGACCTCCTCAGGTCACTCACTGTTGGGCAGTCTACCATTGTGAATGCCATCCAAGGTGTAGAACGAGAGTTGAAACACGGTAATGCATTCCTGGAAGGCATTCATTCTGGTCAGGCTGTCCTTCAGCGAACCCTGCAATCTCTGGCCTCAGCAGTGATGGCAGCCATTGTCCCTGTGTCCAGCCTCCCCCCTCCAACATCCTCCACCCAGACCCAATCCCCTGTACCCCAGCCCATCCCAAGCACACCTACAGACCAGCAGGCACACAAGTCAACACCCAAAAGTAGCTCAAGCAAACATAGGCACCACACACACCACAGGCACTCACACAAGCATCACACCCATACAGACACAGCAACATCCACTGTCTCCACTGTGTCCCCCTCCTCCTCTTCTCCCTCCTCCCTCCCAGTCTCGTCTACACACACACCTGCATGCACCACATCTACAGGCACTAGGACTCGCACCAGGACACCCAGCACCACAAGCCGCTCACGTGCACTCACCACCTCCACTGCCATTTACACGTCCCCTGTGTCCTCTCCCAGTGTGTCTGTGACGCCCCCTCCCAAAGTACCCAAACGCCGGCAATCACTCACCCAACATCCATCCACCTCACGACAGCCTCCAGTACCTGCACCTGCACCCAAAACACCTTAAGTGACACCTCCTACAACCACCTCCTCTACCTCCACTCCCAGACCCCCTCCAGCTACCCATCCCAGTGTCCATCAGAAACTGTCCCGCTGTCAAATTGACCTGTTTGCCCCCACCCCCCCCTCCAGTTCATCAGTCCCATCGTAGCGCCTCAGCCAAAAAGCCTCCAGTACCAGTGGTGCGTGTTCCAGGTTTTTGGAGTGCACCGTTCACCAGGGCAGGCAGTAGGACCCGGAGCCAAGGCACTGACAGCCCACCCCCTGTAAAGGCTCTGAAATTGGAGAGTGGACGACGGGACCGTGTCAAGACTCCTGGTGGGACAACAAGTGAAATGGGATCGAAGGCGATTGGTGAGTCAGCTGTAACTCCAAAGAAGGTGGGGAAGGTCCCGAGGAAGTCTGCCCAGCCTGTTGTGAGTGTCACGGTGGGGAAGTGCGCCATCATTTCCGGCGGTCCAGACACAACCGCCAGCACTGTTGTTACTGGTCAGGAGACCACCGCCAGAGTCAGTGCCCAGGAGGGCCCAAGTATTGTTACTGGTCAGGAGACCACCGCCAGAGTCAGTGCCCAGGAGGGCCCAAGTATCGTCACTGGTCAGGAGACCACCGCCAGAGTCAGTGCCCAGGAGGGCCCAAGTATCGTCACTGGTCAGGAGACCACCGCCAGAGACAGTGCCCAGGAGGGCCCAAGTATCGTCACTGGTCAGGAGACCACCGCCAGAGTCAGTGCCCAGGAGGGCCCAAGTATCGTTACTGGTCAGGAGACCACCGCCGGAGTCAGTGCCCAGGAGGGACCAGGATCCCACAGCCCCGCTGGGCGACGATGGAACGTCAAGCCACACACCAATGTCCAGTGTGGAGTTCGTCATGCCACACACCAATGTCCAGTGTGGAGTTCGTCATGCCACACACCAATGTCAGTATTCGAACCGCCTTGTCAGAGCACCGATGAACAGTCCATAGACCGGCATGTCAAAGCACCGCTGAACAAGGCCAAGACCGCCATGGTGAAGACCGCTGAACAGGGCAAAGAGTGCCATGGCTAAGCACCGCTGAACAGTCCATAGACCGCCATGTCAAAGCACAGCTGAACAAGGCCAAGACCGCCATGGTGAAGACCGCTGAACAGGGCAAAGACTGCCATGGCTAAGCACCGCTGAACAGTCCATAGACCGCCATGTCAAAGCACCGCTGAACAAGGCCAAGACCGCCATGGTGAAGACCGCTGAACAGGGCAAAGACTGCCATGGCTAAGCACGGCTGAACAGTCCATAGAACGCCATGTCAAAGCACCGCTGAACATGGCCAAGACCGCCATGGTGAAGACCGCTGAACAGGGCAAAGACTGCCATGGCTAAGCACCGCTGAACAAGGCCAAGACTGCCATGGCAAAGCACCGCTGAACAGGGCAAAGACTGCCATGGTGAAGCCCGCTGAACAGGGCAAACACCGTGTGGGTATGAATAGGCCGCCACATCCTTATCCCATGTGCAGCTAGGACAGTGACAGGACAGGAACTTTCACGGGGAGACTCATCCAGTCTGGGCACCAGTCCCACCCAGTACCAGTTGAGAACTGCACCTACTTGCGATAATGTGGCTTTGCACTCCCCAGGATGGTACAGTGGGCAAACCACCCACTGTAAAGACTTGAGAGACTGTGGCTTTGCACTCCCCAGGATGGTACAGTGGGCAAACCACCCACTGTAAAGACTTGTGAGACTGTGGATTGCACTCCCCAGGATGGTACAGTGGGCAAACCACCCACTGCAAAGACTTGTGAGACTGTGGCTTTGCACTCCCCAGGATACATCAATGGGCATGGAGCCCCGTCGTGGATCTGGCTTTGCATTCATCCGGCTGAGGTGCCCCCCTTCCCTTCCCCCTGAGGTGCCTGTAGTGTTTCTATCTGATGCCCCGGCAGTGTTCTCTCGGATTTTGGTCAGGTATCTATTGTGGGCCTCGCCCATGCATTTTTGGACTGTTGGTGCACGGACATTGTTGTGTACATATCTGCACTACTTCTTGTATTGTATATATAATTATGACAGATTTCGAGATATAATTCAGTATATTTTTATATGACATGTATATTGGCACATTACAATGTTTGCCCGCAATTCGCTTTGTCTTTGCATTCTTCCGGGGGAATTGTGGGTTGTTCATGTGATATTATTGACTGCATTGGTGTGTATGTTGTGATATGCGAGGGTGGGGGTGGGGGTGTTTAGTGGGTGTCCCCCTAACTTTTGCCTCCCCCCTCCCCGTGTCGTAGATGCAGTACTCACCGGTATGTTCTGCGCCTATGTCGCTGTTGTTCGTAGAGGAGCAGAAAGACAAGGGCAGGTAGGATTTGGAGTTCCGGCTCCATGGAGTTGTCGTTCCTCGTGGAGTGTGTTCAGGTGAGCGTTTTCCCATAGCAAAAGCTGTTTCCGCCGTGTTTTTATCCACGGAGAATCCGCCCCGGAAAAGGTGGCGGATTGGTAGGTTATGATACTGTGGGCGGTTGTCTGTTGGCGGTGACCGCCACGCTGTTTGTCTGTACCGCCGTGGCGGGCGGTGTGTTAAAGTGGTTGTTTTTGTTGGCGGTTACCGCCAGGGTCGTAATTCCCTTTTTTTGTCCGCCGGCCTGTTTGCGGTATTTCCGCAGCTTTAACACCGTCAGCCAGGGTTGTAATGACCACCATAGTACACAGCAGCTCACGCAGTCGAGTTCTTGATAGGGTGAAAGTCAGAAGTCAAGTGGCATAGGCTTCTGAAAATGGCGGTCACGTCCGCACCGGTAATCACCATCACCACCTGCGGTGATCATTATTGACCCCTGTGCTCCATAGACTTCAATGTTAACCAATGAGGAGTTGCACGGCGGTTCAGACCGCCTTTTGCCATGACGTCAAATGCCAGCGGAGTGAGGCCATTCCCACCTGTCCTTTGCATGCAGGACAGGCAGGTGCCATTTTCTGCTGATTGTTAGCATGGTAATCAATTAAATGTGGGTACTTATGGTACACACCAAGGCAATTCCTACATGTCTACATTATACATTTGGTGGAAGAATCTTGCTCTTCAAGAAGAGCTCATACCAGTGCGCTGCTTACAGAATAGTAGTTGACAAAACATGTTAAATGTGATGTACAAATCATGTCTCACAACTTAGTCTACATCTGTGAAGCAGTATGACAATTTAATGAAAATGTATTGTATCAGAAGTCTGTTTGCATTTAGAGTTCACCAGAGCAGATTCCAATCATTGATTGCCTGAAATGTATGAGACAGCTCTATTTACTGTGATTTTGTGTGTTTCTATCCTTCCTGCTCTCATACAGTTGTGATGTTTTGTCCGTTCAGATACCAACCACTGTGGAGGAAGAGGAATGCACCTGTGTACAGACCTCTAATTGACTTTGCTACACTGGAGGAGTGCCCCATAATTCTCACCTATCGTCTATACAGGGCCACAATCACTGAACTGTGTGAACAATTGGAGCCAGATCTCATTCCTGCTCTTCGTAGTCCTACTGCAATACCTCCTACAGTGCAGGTGCTGTCAGTGCTCCACTTCCTGGCTAGTGGATCATTTCAGGTGACAGTGGGCTTGGCTGCAGGTATGTCACAGACAATGTTTTCTAAAGTTCTGAGTAGAGTTTTGACTACCTTGCTAAAACACATGAGCAGATATATCACATTCCCCCAAATTGATGATTTGCCCACTGTTAAGGCTGCTTTCTATACAATGGGACATATTTCACGTGTGCCTGGGGCAATTGATGGGACCCATATTAGTTTGGTCCCGTCCCAGGATGAATGAGCAGGTTTTCGAAATAGGCAGAGTTACCATTCTATAAATGTTCAGATAGTGTGCCTTGCTGATCAGTATATTTCCCATGTTACTGCCAAGTTTCCAGGATCTGTACGTGATGCCTACGTAATGAGGAACAGCAGTGTCCCACAGATGATGCCAAAACTATAGAGAGAGAGAGTCTGGCTCATTGGTGAGCATGATGTTTCTCACAATGTATGTCACAGTATGTTACCTGGAGTTGTTCTCTGTGCTATTGTACACATGTAATGTGAGTATCTCACTAATTCCAGGTGACTCCAGCTACCCAAACCTTTACCTGGCTGTTGACACCAGTGAGGAATCCGAGGACAGAGGCTGAGAATCGATACAATGAGGCACATGGATGGACAAGAAGAGTCATTGAAAGAACATTTAAGATACTGAAAGCCAGGTTCAGGTGCCTACATATTTCTGGTGGATCCCTACCCTACTCCCCTGTAAAGGTCTGCCAGACAGTAGTGGCCTGCTGCATGCTTCACAATTTGGCCCTCAGAAGGCATGTGCCATTCCTGCAGGAGAAGGGGGGGACAACGCACCTGTGGCAGCAGAGGAAACTGAAGACAGTGGTGAAGATGGAGAGGAGGAGAATGTGGACAATAGGACACATCTGATGCACCAGTACTTCCAATGACAGTCAGGTAAGACTGTAGGTCGGTTCATTCCACCAGTTCAATGAAGATCTGTGTGGAAGCAATAATGTACCAAGCTCTAATGGGTGCATGATGAAAGCTGACACTGTTCCATCTGTGTTTAGTGATGGCAGTGGTATGATGATTGGTTAGAAAGCTAATTCTGCCTATGCAATCTATCAGCTGTTTTGCAGTTTCACATACATGTCCACATCCAACTGTGTCCTCAGTCCATACAGTACTTAGCATTTGTTGCTGGAAATGTAGTGTGAGTTTGAATTTGCTTACACAACTTCTCTGTGGTTTCATTGTTCCTGACAGTTTGCCCTGGACTAAGTGTTATAGAGGAGGGATTGGCTTACTGAGAATATGGCATAGCTAAAAAATGTGGTATCTTGTCTAAGGCTCTTACAAAAGTTGTGTATTGCTCACAGGTAGTACTTGGAGTTCATTGCAGTGCAAAATATTAAGTTGATGTGACCAGATGAATGTAGGCTGTCATGTTACAGGCGCTCATGTTGCTTTACTTCCCTTTACTGCTAATTTGAATGTCACTAAAGGTTTCCCTTTATTCAGATGTTGGTGTGGTCACTACTGTGTACTCATGGAATGCCTACAGACTGCTTTCACACAGTTTGGTGGATGGTGACTTGTGACAAGCACTTACACAAGGAATGTGTACCCCAAGCTGTCTGTACATTGGATGGATTCACACTTCACATGATATTTGCACATGGAATAAAGGTCAAGACATTGCATATGCACGCAAGAAATGCACAAATCCTCCTGTTGTGTTTAAGTGTGTTTATTACAATTACAAGAAGAAAGGGATATTGCAATTGAGTGGGGTGATGGTGGACAAAATCTTCAGTGTAGTGGGCAGGGTATTTTGTAGCACAGGTCCAGTATCCATGGGGCCATAGGACAAAGGAACAATGGCAGTCCAAAGTGTACAAGGTGTCTCATTGGCACACAAGGGAGACATGTTGGTGAGGCTCACTTTCTGGCAGTGGTTTTGGTCTTGGCTACTGTAGGAAGTTGGCTCTGTATGTGCTATTTCAAAGTAAGGAGTAGCATGCACAGAGTCCAAGGGTTCCCCTTAGAGGTAAAATAGTGGTAAAAATAGATAATACTAATGCTCTATTTTGTGGTAGTGTGGTCGAGCAATAGGCTTATCCAAGGAGTAGTGTTAAGCATTTGTTGTACATACACATAGACAATAAATGAGGTACACACACTCAGAGACAAATCCAGCCAATAGGTTTTGTTATAGAAAAATATCTTTTCTTAGTTTATTTTAAGAACCACAGGTTCAAATTTAACATGTAATATCTTGTTCGAAAGGTATTGCAGGTAAGTACTTTAGGAACTTCAAATCATAAAAATTGCATGTATACTTTTCAAGTTATTGACAAATAGCTGTTTTAAAAGTGGACACAGTGCAATTTTCACAGTTCCTGGGGGAGGTAAGTTTTTGTTAGTTTTACCAGGTAAGTAGGACACTTACAGGGTTCAGTTCTTGGTCCAAGGTAGCCCACCGTTGGGGGTTCAGAGCAACCCCAAAGTCACCACACCAGCAGCTCAGGGCCGGTCAGGTGCAGAGTTCAAAGTGGTGCCCAAAACACATAGGCTAGAATGGAGAGAAGGGGGTGCCCCGGTTCCGGTCTGCTTGCAGGTAAGTACCCGCATCTTCGGAGGGCAGACCAGGGGGGTTTTGTAGGGCACCGGGGGGGACACAAGTCCACACAGAAATTTCACCCTCAGCAGCGCGGGGGCGGCCGGGTGCAGTGTAGGAACAGGCGTCGGGTTCGCAATGTTAGTCTATGAGAGATCTCGGGATCTCTTCAGCGCTGCAGGCAGGCAAGGGGGGGATTCCTCGGGGAAACCTCCACTTGGGCAAGGGAGAGGGACTCCTGGGGGTCACTTCTCCAGTGAAAGTCCGGACCTTCAGGTCCTGGGGGCTGCGGGTGCAGGGTCTCTCCCAGGCGTCGGGACTTTAGGTTCAAAGAGTCGCGGTCAGGGCAAGCCTCGGGATTCCCTCTGCAGGCGGCGCTGTGGGGGTTCAGGGGGGACAGGTTTTGGTACTCACAGTATCAGAGTAGTCCTGGGGTCCCTCCTGAGGTGTTGGATCGCCACCAGCCGAGTCGGGGTCGCCGGGTGCAGTGTTGCAAGTCTCACGCTTCTTGCGGGGAGCTTGCAGGGTTCTTTAAAGCTGCTGGAAACAAAGTTGCAGCTTTTCTTGGAGCAGGTCCGCTGTCCTCGGGAGTTTCTTGTCTTTTCGAAGCAGGGGCAGTCCTCAGAGGATGTCGAGGTCGCTGGTCCCTTTGGAAGGCGTCGCTGGAGCAGGATCTTTGGAAGGCAGGAGACAGGCCGGTGAGTTTCTGGAGCCAAGGCAGTTGTCGTCTTCTGGTCTTCCTCTGCAGGGGTTTTCAGCTAGGCAGTCCTTCTTCTTGTAGTTGCAGGAATCTGATTTTCTAGGGTTCAGGGTAGCCCTTAAATACTAAATTTAAGGGCGTGTTTAGGTCTGGGGGGTTAGTAGCCAATGGCTACTAGCCCTGAGGGTGGGTACACCCTCTTTGTGCCTCCTCCCAAGGGGAGGGGGTCACAATCCTAACCCTATTGGGGGAATCCTCCATCTGCAAGATGGAGGATTTCTAAAAGTTAGAGTCACTTCAGCTCAGGACACCTTAGGGGCTGTCCTGACTGGCCAGTGACTCCTCCTTGTTGCTTTCTTTGTTCCCTCCAGCCTTGCCGCCAAAAGTGGGGGCCGTGGCCGGAGGGGGCGGGCAACTCCACTAAGCTGGAGTGCCCTGCTGGGCTGTGACAAAGGGGTGAGCCTTTGAGGCTCACCGCCAGGTGTCACAGCTCCTGCCTGGGGGAGGTGTTAGCATCTCCACCCAGTGCAGGCTTTGTTACTGGCCTCAGAGTGACAAAGGCACTCTCCCCATGGGGCCAGCAACATGTCTCTAGTGTGGCAGGCTGCTGGAACCAGTCAGCCTACACAGCTAGTTGGTTAAGTTTCAGGGGGCACCTCTAAGGTGCCCTCTGTGGTGTATTTTACAATAAAGTGTACACTGGCATCAGTGTGCATTTATTGTGCTGAGAAGTTTGATACCAAACTTCCCAGTTTTCAGTGTAGCCATTATGGTGCTGTGGAGTTCGTGTTTGACAGACTCCCAGACCATATACTCTTATGGCTACCCTGCACTTACAATGTCTAAGGTTTTGTTTAGACACTGTAGGGGTACCATGCTCATGCACTGGTACCCTCACCTATGGTATAGTGCACCCTGCCTTAGGGCTGTAAGGCCTGCTAGAGGGGTGTCTTACCTACACTGCATAGGCAGTGAGAGGCTGGCATGGCACCCTGAGGGGAGTGCCATGTCGACTTACTCATTTTGTTCTCACTAGCACACACAGGCTTGTAAGCAGTGTGTCTGTGCTGAGTGAGGGGTCTCTAGGGTGGCATAAGACATGCTGCAGCCCTTAGAGACCTTCCTTGGCATCAGGGCCCTTGGTACTAGAAGTACCAGTTACAAGGGACTTATCTGAATGCCAGGGTGTGCCAATTGTGGATACAATGGTACATTTTAGGTGAAGGAACACTGGGGCTGGGGCCTGGTTAGCAGGGTCCCAGCACACTTCTCAGTCAAGTCAGCATCAGTATCAGGCAAAAAGTGGGGGGTAACTGCAACAGGGAGCCATTTCTTTACACAAGCCCCCCCCAGCCTACAGGCCAGGAGACTCAGCCCAAGCTGGGAGAGTCTTCCTAGTCTGTCAGGCGAGGAAGAGTAGGAGAAATAGGCTGGTTAGTTGCAGGGCCTACTCTGCCTTACATCCTTCTGTTCAGGTCATTCCCTTTGGGGAACTGGCCCACTTCCACAGTGATAGGACCTAGTCTGAATTGCCTCTTGTCTGCCTCTTCAATGTCTCCACCCATTCTTTCTATTTTGGTCTTAGAGGTGTCCACCTCTGCTAACCTTATCTTGGCCAGGGTCACCCCTAGCTTACCCAGAGAGGTTACCCAGAGCTGGAGTAACCCCACCATGACCAATAGGGTCAGGGGGCCTAACTTGCCATTTGGCATGGGGTCAGACCACCATGCTAAGGATAGTGCAGCCATAAAGGCTAACACCCAGCAGAGGCCAATGACAGCTGTCAGTGCCCAGAACCACACCTTTAGCTCTTCACCTAAAAGGGAAGGGGCTAAGTTACAGGCTTCTTTGGGTTCAGGTTGCCTGTCTGCTGTATTGGAGTGGGGGGTTACCACATCTCGTAGTAAACACCCTTCTTCCACTCTTTCTTCTGTTAGCTGAGGAGCCACCCACTCAGGTTTAACAGTTGCCTGACTAGCCAGGACTTCTTGTGGGTCAGGTTGGACTTTATCAGGGCCATTTTTGGAGTTCTCCCCTACTGGAGCAGAATCTCCTTGGCTTGCTGTGACCTTGGCTAAAGGTTGTCCACCCTTCCTACTCTGTTTTCTTTTCTTCTTCTTCTGGGGCCTGCTTGCATTTACTGCAGAGGCAGGACTTCCAGAATCCTTGGGAGAGGACTGGCACTGGACCAGTTTCTCTCTTGGGCTCTGACTAACCTCTGGGTAGTCATTTCCAAGGAGACAATCAAGGGGGAGGTCTGTACTGACTACTACCCTTCTCCAGCTAAGAGTGCCACCCACTTCTATGGGTACTAAAGCCACAGGCCTCTTAGTGACCCTGTCTAGGCTAACTCTTACCCTGGCAGTCTCACCTGGGATGTACTGGTTTGAGAGCACCAGCCTGTCATGCACAATAATGTGACTGGCACAAGTGTCTCTCAGGGCAGTGGTTGGGATTCCATTCACCAGTAGGTGGTGGAAGTGTCTACTTCCCTCCGGAATCTCCAACTCACCTGTTGGGCCCTGTTTCCAGTTGAAGGCTATGAAGACCTCCTCATCTGAGGAGTCATCTCCCATGGCTACACTGGTTACCCCTGGAATTTTGTTCTGGGGTTTGTTTTTGGGACAAGAAGTGTCCTTGGTGTGGTGCCCAGACTGTTTACAGTTGTGGCACCATGCCTTAGTGGCATCCCAGTTCTTACCCTGGTACCCACCTTTGTTTTGGGTTGTGTCTTGGGGCCCACCCACCTGTTCTGGTTTTTGGGGGCCTACAGAGGACTCTTTTTCTTTGTTTCTAGTGTCACCCACTTTCTCCTGGGGAGTTTTTGTAACCCCTTTCTTTTGGTCACCCCCAGTGGAAGTTTTGGTTACCCTAGTCTTGACCCAGTGGTCTGCCTTCTTTCCCAATTCTTGGGGAGAAATTGGACCTAGGTCTACCAGATACTGATGCAACTTTTCATTGAAGCAGTTACTTAAAATGTGTTCTTTCATAAACAAATTATAAAGCCCAACATAGTCACACACTTCATTTCCAGTTAACCAACCATCTAGTGTTTTTACTGAGTAGTCTACAAAATCAACCCAGGTCTGGCTCGAGGATTTTTGAGCCCCCCTGAATCTAATTCTATACTCCTCAGTGGAGAATCCAAAGCCCTCAATCAGGGTACCCTTCATGAGGTCATAAGATTCTGCATCTTTTCCAGAGAGTGTGAGGAGTCTATCCCTACACTTTCCAGTGAACATTTCCCAAAGGAGAGCACCCCAGTGAGATCTGTTTACTTTTCTGGTTACACAAGCCCTCTCAAAAGCTGTGAACCATTTGGTGATGTCATCACCATCTTCATATTTTGTTACAATCCCTTTGGGGATTTTTAGGATATCAGGAGAATCTCTGACCCTATTTAAGTTGCTGCCACCATTGATGGGTCCTAGGCCCATCTCTTGTCTTTCCCTCTCTATGGCTAGGATCTGTCTTTCCAAAGCCAATCTTTTGGCCATCCTGGCTAACTGGATGTCCTCTTCACTGGGGCTATCCTCAGTGATTTCAGAGGTGTTGGTCTCTCCTGTGAGGGAACCAGCATCTCTGACTATTATTTTAGGAGTCAGGGTTTGAGGGACCCTGTTCTCCCTAGATAGGACTGGTAGGGGGGAATTTTCCTCCAAGTCACTATCCTCTTCCTCTGAGTTGCCACCCTCAGAGGGGTTGGCCTTTTCAAACTCTGCCAACAGCTCCTGGAGCTGTATTTTGGTAGGTTTGGGGCCCATTGTTATTTTCTTTATTTTACAGAGTGACCTTAGCTCCCTCATCTTAAGATGGAGGTAAGGTGTGGTGTCGAGTTCCACCACAGTCACATCTGTGCTAGACATTTTGCTTCTAAAAGTTGGAATACTTTTTAAGAATCTACAACTGGTTCTAGAATCTAATTCAAACTTTTACAAACTTTTAAACTCTAAAAGAAATGCTAAACAGGGACTTAACACACAAGGCCCTAGCAGGACTTTTAAGAATTTAGAAAACTTTTCAAATTGCAAAAATCAATTTCTAATGACAATTTTGGAATTTGTCGTGTGATCAGGTATTGGCTGAGTAGTCCAGCAAATGCAAAGTCTTGTACCCCACCGCTGATCCACCAATGTAGGAAGTTGGCTCTGTATGTGCTATTTCAAAGTAAGGAGTAGCATGCACAGAGTCCAAGGGTTCCCCTTAGAGGTAAAATAGTGGTAAAAATAGATAATACTAATGCTCTATTTTGTGGTAGTGTGGTCGAGCAATAGGCTTATCCAAGGAGTAGTGTTAAGCATTTGTTGTACATACACATAGACAATAAATGAGGTACACACACTCAGAGACAAATCCAGCCAATAGGTTTTGTTATAGAAAAATATCTTTTCTTAGTTTATTTTAAGAACCACAGGTTCAAATTTAACATGTAATATCTTGTTCGAAAGGTATTGCAGGTAAGTACTTTAGGAACTTCAAATCATAAAAATTGCATGTATACTTTTCAAGTTATTGACAAATAGCTGTTTTAAAAGTGGACACAGTGCAATTTTCACAGTTCCTGGGGGAGGTAAGTTTTTGTTAGTTTTACCAGGTAAGTAGGACACTTACAGGGTTCAGTTCTTGGTCCAAGGTAGCCCACCGTTGGGGGTTCAGAGCAACCCCAAAGTCACCACACCAGCAGCTCAGGGCCGGTCAGGTGCAGAGTTCAAAGTGGTGCCCAAAACACATAGGCTAGAATGGAGAGAAGGGGGTGCCCCGGTTCCGGTCTGCTTGCAGGTAAGTACCCGCGTCTTCGGAGGGCAGACCAGGGGGGTTTTGTAGGGCACCGGGGGGGACACAAGTCCACACAGAAATTTCACCCTCAGCAGCGCGGGGGCGGCCGGGTGCAGTGTAGGAACAGGCGTCGGGTTCGCAATGTTAGTCTATGAGAGATCTCGGGATCTCTTCAGCGCTGCAGGCAGGCAAGGGGGGGATTCCTCGGGGAAACCTCCACTTGGGCAAGGGAGAGGGACTCCTGGGGGTCACTTCTCCAGTGAAAGTCCGGTCCTTCAGGTCCTGGGGGCTGCGGGTGCAGGGTCTCTCCCAGGCGTCGGGACTTTAGGTTCAAAGAGTCGCGGTCAGGGGAAGCCTCGGGATTCCCTCTGCAGGCGGCGCTGTGGGGGCTCAGGGGGGACAGGTTTTGGTACTCACAGTATCAGAGTAGTCCTGGGGTCCCTCCTGAGGTGTTGGATCGCCACCAGCCGAGTCGGGGTCGCCGGGTGCAGTGTTGCAAGTCTCACGCTTCTTGCGGGGAGCTTGCAGGGTTCTTTAAAGCTGCTGGAAACAAAGTTGCAGCTTTTCTTGGAGCAGGTCCGCTGTCCTCGGGAGTTTCTTGTCTTTTCGAAGCAGGGGCAGTCCTCAGAGGATGTCGAGGTCGCTGGTCCCTTTGGAAGGCGTCGCTGGAGCAGGATCTTTGGAAGGCAGGAGACAGGCCGGTGAGTTTCTGGAGCCAAGGCAGTTGTCGTCTTCTGGTCTTCCTCTGCAGGGGTTTTCAGCTAGGCAGTCCTTCTTCTTGTAGTTGCAGGAATCTGATTTTCTAGGGTTCAGGGTAGCCCTTAAATACTAAATTTAAGGGCGTGTTTAGGTCTGGGGGGTTAGTAGCCAATGGCTACTAGCCCTGAGGGTGGGTACACCCTCTTTGTGCCTCCTCCCAAGGGGAGGGGGTCACAATCCTAACCCTATTGGGGGAATCCTCCATCTGCAAGATGGAGGATTTCTAAAAGTTAGAGTCACTTCAGCTCAGGACACCTTAGGGGCTGTCCTGACTGGCCAGTGACTCCTCCTTGTTGCTTTCTTTGTTCCCTCCAGCCTTGCCGCCAAAAGTGGGGGCCGTGGCCGGAGGGGGCGGGCAACTCCACTAAGCTGGAGTGCCCTGCTGGGCTGTGACAAAGGGGTGAGCCTTTGAGGCTCACCGCCAGGTGTCACAGCTCCTGCCTGGGGGAGGTGTTAGCATCTCCACCCAGTGCAGGCTTTGTTACTGGCCTCAGAGTGACAAAGGCACTCTCCCCATGGGGCCAGCAACATGTCTCTAGTGTGGCAGGCTGCTGGAACCAGTCAGCCTACACAGCTAGTTGGTTAAGTTTCAGGGGGCACCTCTAAGGTGCCCTCTGTGGTGTATTTTACAATAAAGTGTACACTGGCATCAGTGTGCATTTATTGTGCTGAGAAGTTTGATACCAAACTTCCCAGTTTTCAGTGTAGCCATTATGGTGCTGTGGAGTTCGTGTTTGACAGACTCCCAGACCATATACTCTTATGGCTACCCTGCACTTACAATGTCTAAGGTTTTGTTTAGACACTGTAGGGGTACCATGCTCATGCACTGGTACCCTCACCTATGGTATAGTGCACCCTGCCTTAGGGCTGTAAGGCCTGCTAGAGGGGTGTCTTACCTACACTGCATAGGCAGTGAGAGGCTGGCATGGCACCCTGAGGGGAGTGCCATGTCGACTTACTCATTTTGTTCTCACTAGCACACACAGGCTTGTAAGCAGTGTGTCTGTGCTGAGTGAGGGGTCTCTAGGGTGGCATAAGACATGCTGCAGCCCTTAGAGACCTTCCTTGGCATCAGGGCCCTTGGTACTAGAAGTACCAGTTACAAGGGACTTATCTGAATGCCAGGGTGTGCCAATTGTGGATACAATGGTACATTTTAGGTGAAGGAACACTGGGGCTGGGGCCTGGTTAGCAGGGTCCCAGCACACTTCTCAGTCAAGTCAGCATCAGTATCAGGCAAAAAGTGGGGGGTAACTGCAACAGGGAGCCATTTCTTTACAGCTACAGTCTCCGGAGGATGTCTGGCTTGCAGGGAATGCTTGCGGGGTGGTTCTTCTGATACAGAGGGAGGGGAGCTGGTGGTCTGTGAGTCATGTGGCAGGTTCTCCAGTCCACTAACTGCAGCCAATATAGAGAGCTGGTCAGTACTCTGGCTAGTGGAAGGGGCCCACTGGTGTGTTGTGGACTCACGCATGATGGTGGCAATTTCACTGAGCACTCCTGCAATGGAGGCCATGTTGGCCTTGTTGGCCTGCAACTGCTGCAAGACCTCCTGGTGGTGTTCCCTCTGCAGCCTCTGGTTCTCCTGCAAGATAGTAAGTACCTGGCCCAGCCTGTCCTGGGATTTCTGGTATGCTCTGGTCCCTCCTGGGCAGTCGGTTCCCTGGGTTGGACCACCATTTGGTGCACAGATATCATCCCACTGGCCCTGGCCCCCTGTGCCTGTGTCCCCTGAACTATGTGCCCACTCCCACACCCACTCCCACTGACACCAGGACCTTCTTCGTCTTGCCTGAGAGGTGTTGACTCCTGTTCCTGTACAGGTGGGCACACTGTTGATTGACATGTCCTGGGACAGAGGTTTGGGGACGTTGGGTGGCTGCTGTTGTCATGGAGTCCGATGTGGGGTGCTCTGGGGTGGACTGTGTGTTGCTTGTGGTGTCTGACTGACCAGTGGTACCAGATGGGCCATGGAGATCTTCCAGATTCAGACATCCAGAGTAGCTGTCATCACTGGGGCCTTCTTCTGCTGGAGGACTGGGCAGACGTGGCACATGCTGTCGGCTGACATTGGCTGGGGTACTTGTGGACATGTATGAAAGTTGTTAATTTCATCCTCAGGTACATGTTCAGCATTTATGGGTTTCCCTATGGGATGGGTGTTGTTCGTCCACCTTTGGTTTGTGTATGTTGATGCATTGTGGGATTGGTAGCGCTTCATGCTTACCGTGCATTACTTATGTGTGTGAATGCTGACCTTGGAGAGGTGTGATTTAAGTGGGTTGGGCATGCAGGGGAAAATTGATGGGGTGGTTATAAGTTTGGGATGGAGTGGGTTGGACAGAGATAGGGTGATGGGGAGACATGCCATGCAGGTGTACGTCGTGGTAGAGAAGTAATTGTGAATTACCAGTGTCCAGCCTACAGTGATTCCAGTGAGGCCTTCGGGATGCAGGATAGCCAAGACCTTCTCCTCCCATGTTGTCAACTGTGGGGGAGTAGGTGGGGGTCCACCGCCAGTCTCCATGACGGCACTGTGGTGCCTGGATGCCATTGCACGCACCTTCCCCCATAGGTCGTTCCACCTCTTCCTAATGTTGTCCCTTGTGCGTGGATAGGTTCCCAGAGTTCACCTTATCCACGATTCTCCACCATAGCTCCATCTTCCTAGCAATGGATATCTGCTGGACCTGTGCACCAAACAGCTGTGGCTCTCCCCTGGCGATTTCACCTACCATGACCCGCAACTCCTCATAAGTGAAATGGGGGTTCTTTTCTGGGGACATGCTGATTGTGTAGTGAGTGTAGTGTGTGTGTGTTGTGCAGATGGTGGAATGTTTGGTGGGGGTGCAGGTTGTGTGAGTATGTGGGATGCTGTGAAGTAGTGATTGAGTGTAGTGTTATTGTGTGTGTTTGGTGTAGAGGTATGATGTGTGGTGTGATGTGTGAAGAGTGTATAGGTGGCTGTGGTTTGTGTGTGCAGTTCTGAGGATATGTGGGCTGGCCACGTGTAGCAGATTTTTGGATTTTGCTAAGAATTGTGGGTTCTGTGGGGGTGTGTTTTATAGTGCTGTTGGTGGGTGTGTACGGTGCGTGTATGTGTATCTGGTGTGAGTAATTCAGTCTGGCCAATATTGGCTTCTGTTGTTGTGGAGTGGCAAAATCGACTGTGGCTGTACTGCCGTTGAGGGACCACTGTGGTGATTCGTGGGTCATTATTTGGAGGGCAATTTGTTGTTGGCGTGGTGTTGAGGGTGGTGGGACCGACTCTCTCCCACCTTTGTTGGCTCTGGCGGTGTTGAAATTATGGCTGCTTTCTGGCAGTTTTGTTTTTGTGACACATGATACAGTGGGCGGATTGCCACCTCCACGGTGGTCTTTTGCCAGCCATCACCACAGCGGTCTTCGGTATATACCGCTAAAGTCATAATGAGGGCCCATGTGCCTTAATTTGTGATGTTTATTCCACATTAGGTATGCCAGTCACTGTTAACCAGATCACCTGTTGTTGTAATGCATTCTGCCCAATGTGTTATAATAGCCGCCAAACACGCATTAAAAATGTTATTTCTACAGCATATTGGCCACTTTTGTTTTTAGCCACAAGATGGTCACCAAAACTAATGTTGGTGGTTTGATGTAAAGCTGGACAAATTATAACATCCCCCAAACCATCAAATATGGCAATCAACTGCTTTCTGTTATTTTTCAAAGGAAGTGGAGCCTACACACTTGACTCCATCTTCCCTCCAGGAAGTTCCGTAATGGTGCTGCTCCTCTTGGCCAGATCACGCATCAAACAAAGTCCCAATAGAGATCTAATCAGTTATATGGTCCTCTGAGGTGCCAGTACACTTACTCCTGATATCGCCTCCCTACTAGTTCTAATTGCCAGCTGTTGGTCCCGAAATGTACTTCTTAGCACAGCACTGTTTCTTTTCTTCTCCTGTGTGTCACTAATGTTGAAGTAAAGAAATCAGGGGACACCAAGCTGTTGGTGAATCTGTCTATTAGATTCAGCATAGTTCATATTTTCCATCCTGCCTCCTCGTTGTCTGTTTCGTATCTACCCCACTTTCCATTCTAGAACAAATCCTGCTTTGGAAGCATGCTATCTGCATGCAGACAGCACTCCTTACAAACAACATTACACCTTGGAAAATAGGAACATGGCTAGCTGATTGGGACATATGTACTGGGAGCATAAAGTCAGGGAAACAACTTATTTATTTACCACTTACTACGTCTATTGTTTAAGAAGACCAGTTGTGTGTGAGCAATACCACTACTTGGAGTGGACTTTGGATCAACCCATTGCTTATGATTGCTTGGCTTTATTGACAGTCTGATGTACTTGCAATTTATTGCATCTCTTTCCTTGCTTTTGTCTTGTGTTCGACGCACCCCTGAAACATAGCTCCTTTTCCTTCATTTTCATTGGATGAATTATATTATTCAAAATCAGGGAACTACTTTTCTATTTACCCACCGTTTGGTACGTCGCAGAGAGACTGTTTGAGCAAAAAGAGTAGGGTACTTAGAATTCTGTCTCACTTCCTCCTTTGAAGCAGCCATTTGCGAGGACAGTGCTCTAGCGCTCCCTCCCGAGTTAGTATTTGAGGATTATGCCAGTGCGGACGCGCAGGGATGTAAAGGTGCTCCACACGCAGCCCGTATAGTTTTAATTTGATCAAATGAATTGCAGCATTTAGGAATTTCGATTTTGATTACTTAAATTGATGCATTTTGTAATCTTGGACGGAAGAGGCCTTTTCTATACTTTGTGCTGTAAGTAATTACCCACGCTTCAGTCCACCACAGGGAGACTGTTTGAGCAGAAAGGGTAAGGTAATACAAAATTTTCTAGCTTTGCAACAAGAATTTTAGATTCTATTAAGGACACGGAGGAGGATTATGCTTCTCAATCTTTACTACTCTAAAAGAGCAGCCTATTAAAAAACAGTAAACACAGAAAACACACTATAACATGAGGCTTTGAACCACGCCCCTCGTATAACCCCCCAATAATAGTCCAATACAGTCTATAAAATAGAGAGGCACCATCTTACTTCCTCTTTCTTTGCAAAAGTCTAATACCACTCTCAGATGAACAGTTCCATACATGGTCTTCCTGGATAACTTCAATACCAAAATAACTTATCCCCAAGTCTTGCAAACAATGAAACAATGGAAATCCACAAATCTTTACACCTGTTGGAATCAGTTCCTGCAAGAAAAGAAAATATGAGTTCCAATTCCACTCCAATAAACAAAACAAGGGAGGGCAAGTTACATCACAGAATATTGCAACACAAGCAGTAAACATCAAAAATATATATTTGACTCAATGAATGGGATAATCCCCGCCACTGTGTCCTTTACAGAAGCTACAATTCTTGTTGTAAAGCTAGAAAATGTTGTATTCTATGTCAGGACCGGAGGCTCCCATTATTCTGGTTTAAAGCTGATCCACTATTAAAGAAGAAACATGTACAACCAGTTTATAATAAAACATTTTAACATGGAATCACTTGACCAATTGGCGGCTTGAATAATGTCTTCTAATCTAGAACCCCAAAGAAAAGCTTTTGAAGCCATAGCTCCTCTGGTGGAATGAGAACCATTCAAAGATACATTGATGCCTGCTTCTGACATTACCCACCGAACCCAGGGGACCAAAGTGGCGGCTGAGACCGGTTGAAAAGGTTTCTGCATAGATATCAGGACGGGTCAGAGAGGATCCAATCTATAACTAGCTGTGCATTCCTCATATACTTTTAAACACCTAACCACACAATGATTTTTGTTAATTGGAAATGCAGGATAGTCAATGTAGGAGGCGGGCCTGGCTTATAGTGGGTACCTTGTGGTACTTACACCCTGTGCCAGGTCCAGTTATCCCTTATTAGTAGAATAGAGGTGTTTCTAGCAGCTTAGGCTGATAGAAGGTAGCTATGGCAAAGCAGCTTAGGCTGAACTAGGAGACATGCAAAGCTCCTACTATACCACTTATATCATATAGCACAATATCAGAAGAAAACACAATACTCAGAGTTACTAAAAATAAAGGTACTTTATTTTTATGACAATATGCAACAAGTATCTCAGTGAGTACCCTCAGTTAGAAGGTGAGTAATATACACAAGATATATGTACACAAACCCAAAACAGGTAAGTAATAGTAAGAAAAGTAATGCAAACAGTGTAGAATTACAATAGGATGCAATAGGTGAACATAGGTCTAGGGGCAACACAAACTATATACTCCAAAAGTGGAATGCGAATCACGAATGGACCACAGACATATGGGAGCTTGTAGAGGGTCGCTGGGACTGTAGGGAAACAGTCAGGTGTCCAAGATACCCCACCCCAAGACCATGAAAAGTAGGAGTAAAGTACCCCTACTACCCAAATAGGACACAATAGTCGTGATAGGGGGATTCTGCAAGAACCACAAACACCAGCAAAGCACTGAGGATGGATTCCTGGACCTGAGGACCTGCAAGGCAAGGGGACCGAGTCCAAGAGTCGCAATAGTGTCCGGGGGGCAGGAGCCCAGGAAACCCCGGATGAAGGTGAAAGAAGGCTGCCTCTGGGTGGAAGAAGCCAAGGATTCTGCAACAACGAAAAGGGCTAGGAACTTCTACTTTGGATGGAAGATGTTGCACGGCGTGCTGGATGTTGCAGAAGTGTTTCCATGCAGAAATACCAAAAACAAGCCTTACTAGCTGCAAGGGTCGCAGTGGAGGTTTTGGGTGCTGCTGGGGACCAGGAAGGACCAGGATGTCGCCCCTTGGAGGAGGAGACAGAGTGGGTGCCCAGCAACTCAGAGAGCCCCCACAGAAGCAGGCAGCACCCACAGAAGTACCGGAGCAGGCACTTAGAAGATTTGTGAACTGGAGTCCACTCAGAGTCACAAAGGAGGGTCCCACAACATCAGAGTCCAACTCAGAGGGTTGAGCACTGCAGGCAGAGTGCTGGGGACTCAGGCTAGGCTGTGCGCAAAGGAATCCTTGGAGAAGTGCACAGAAGCCGGAGCAGATGCAAATCACGCAGTACACAGGGTTGCAGTCTAGCGTGGGGAGGCAAGGACTTACCTCTACCAAACTTGGACTGAGGGATCACTGGACTGTGGGGGTCACTTGGATATAGCTCCTGTGTTCCAGGGACCACGCTCGTCGAGATGAGAGGGGACCCAGGGGACCAGTGATGCAGAAGTTTGGTGCCTGCGTTAGCAGGGGGAAGACTCCATCAACCCACAGGAGATTTCTTCGTGATTTCCAGTGCAGGGTGAAGGCAGACAGCCCTCAGACCATGCACCTCCAGGAAGCAGTCGAGAAAGCCGGCAGGATTAGACGCTACAATGTTGCTGGTAGTCATCTTGCTACTTTGTTGCGGTTTTGCAGGCGTCCTGGAGCAGTCAGCGGTCGATCCTTGGCAGCAGTCAAAGAGGGAAGTGCAGAGGAACTCTGGTGAGCTCTTGCATTCGTTATCTGAAGAATACCCCAGAGGAGAGACTCTAAATAGCCGGAAAAGGAGGTTTGGCTACCAAGAAAGAAGGATTGGCTACCAAGAGAGGTAAGAGCCTATCAGAGGGAGTCTCTGACGTCACCTGCTGGCACTGGCCACTCAGAACAGTCCAGTATGCCCCCAACACCTCTGAATCCAAGATGGCAGAGGTCTGGGACACACTCCAGGAGCTCTGGGCACCTCCCCTGGGAGGTACTGGTCAGGGGAGTGGTCACTCCCCTTTCCTTTGTCCAGTTTCGCGCCAGAGCAGGGCTGGGGGATCCCTGAACCGGTGTAGACTGGCTTATGCAGAGATGGGCACCATCTGTGCCCATCAAAGCATTTCCAGAGGCTGGGGGAGGCTATTCCTCCTCAGCTCTTCACACCTATTTCCAAAGAGAAAGGGTGTAACACCCTCTCTCAGAGGAAATCCTTTGTTCTGCCTTCCTCGGCCGGGGCTGCCCAGACCCCAGGAGGGCAGAATCTTGTCTGAGGGGTTGGCAGCAGCAGCAGCTGCAGTGGAAACCCCGGAAAGGCAGTTTGGCAGTACCCGGGTTCTGTGCTAGGGACCTGGGGGATCATGGAATTGTCACCCCAATACCAGAATGGTATTGGGGTGACAATTCCATGATCTTAGATATGTTACATGGCCATGTTCGGAGTTACCATTGTAACGCTACACATAGGTAGTGACTTATGCAAAGTGCACGCGTGTAATGGTGTCCCGCTCTCACAAAGTCCGGGGAAATTGCCCTGAACGACGTGGGGGCACCTTGGCTAATGCCAGGGTGCCCACACACTAAGTAACTTGGCACCCAACCTTCACCAAGTGAGGGTTAGACATATAGGTGACTTATAAGTTACTTATGTGCAGTGAAAAATGGCTGTGAAATAACGTGGACGTTATTTCACTCAGGCTGTAGTGGCAGGCCTGTGTAAGAATTGTCTGAGCTCCCTATGGGTGTCAAAAGAAATGCTGCAGCCTATAGGGATCTCCTGGAACCCCAATACCCTGGGTACCTAAGTACCATATACAAGGGGATTATATGGGTGTACCAGTGTGCCAATGAGAATCGGTAAATTTAGTCACTAGCCTGCAGTGACAAATTTAGAAAGCAGAGAGAGCATAAACACTGAGGTTCTGGTTAACAGAGCCTCAGTGATACAGTTAGGCACCACACAGGGAACACATATAGGCCACAAAGTTATGAGCACTGGGGTCCTGGATAGCAGGACCCCAGTGACACATAACAAACACACTAACAACATAGAGTTTTCACTATGAGCACTGGGCCCTGGCTAGCAGGATCCCAGTGAGACAGTGAAAACACCCTGACATATACTCACAAACAGGCCAAAAGTGGGGGTAACATGGCTAGAAAGAGGCTACCTTCCTACAGTCAACAGAAATAGACAAGCATTTAGTGCTTCCAGAAATAAGAAACGAAACTCCAGAAGGAGAAAATAACCTACCTGCTAAATCTAAAGCTTTCACATCAGAAACTCTACGAATGAGACACAACAACGTGATCAATTTCGCAAACAGTTGTTTCATTGTTAACAAAAGATTGTCAGGCCAAGCTTTCAAAAAAGGATAATAAAATATTTACATCCTATAGTTGCGAATAACGTGGTTTGGGCGGATTAGCCACCCTGATGCCTTCAAGCAATTTACATACCAAAGGATGTTGACCCAGTGGTTTATTATTTATCCATTCATGACCTACAGAAGCAGCTGATCTAAAATTATTTACTGACCTGTAACATAAGCTTGTTTCTGCGCATTCTGCCAAAAATGTTATAATGTCCTTGATTTCGGATCCCAAGGGATCCACTTACCCTTGAAGGCACCAAACCACCCACTTTCAACATGCCAAGGAATATCTTTTGCGGGTGGACGGACCCCAAGCTTTTTGCAGCTGAAGGTGAAATGCCTTGCACTTGGGTATGTCTCCAGATACCTTCCAGGCCATAAGGGTTGTCACGTAGGCTCTCATTATTCTAATGAGACTACTGGATTTTGAGCAGCAAGATTGTCCACGGTGTGGGAGACTGAGTCTGACCCACCTGTGGGTGACACCTGTCGCTCCAAATCTGGGTTTTGCCCCGGCTAACTAGAAGTGCCTCGTCTCTCCCGAAGGGTAGAGATGATTGGGCAGCCGAGCGCATGACATATCATACTTCTCAGGGAAGTTGTGGTCACTCAGGTCGCATCTGGTTCTTTCATTCCCAATTCAGTCTCATATATAAATGACAATGGAAGCAGTATAGGTTTTAAAGACTGGTTTAATAAAACAACTGCATTTTAGTTAGCAAAGCGTGAGCTGCAATAACCAGAATGACACAACATGACAATATTAAAATGGTGACGATGAGAGTGAAGAATAAGAATAACACTATCATATTGCCACTAGAATCGATGGACTATTTTCGATCTGAATCATAATTTCAGCACAACATGTTAAGCTCTAATCCTGCCTTTCAGGTTCCCCCGGGAGGACATCGACCCTCATACCTGACCAAAGGCCTGTAGTCTGCATTAGCATCTGCAGTGAAGCATTCAGCAATCAGCATAAAGTTGTGGTTCCCTCGCTGGAATATCCCTCTTGACGTGTAATGGGACTAGAAAGTGTTTTTATAAAAACACAGCTAATGTTCTAAGAAAATGTCCCTACGTAAAGATGTGTATTTTCTGTGAATGTTGGAGACTAAACTTCTGCCACGTTCACCGGCAATGTACCAAACTGTAGCCTTGACTGAAGCACAAAGAGATCAAGAATGTGTTGTTTGAGAACACAGTGCTGGGCTAAGCAAAAAAGTTAGATAGAAGAAATTAAAACAAGACCGTAAAACTAGTTATTGTAAAAATAACAATGCAAAACCAAATAAAATATATCTAGGTCAAAGTGCACAGCGGCCTAGTGTATTAAACTAACGTGCATGGAGCTATAGCAAAAATGGCTACACAACAGGGTCAGATGACTCTCCAGATATCATAAGGGTCAGATGACCTGCTAACAGAACGGGGTGGGGAGATCCCACTGTGTCCAGGAGGAGATGTGGGAAGATCGGGAGCTACAGGGGCAGAGCAATGGACAGCTCCAGAAGAGATGGAAGCCACGGTTGACTCTTCCATACAGGAGTGATGATAATCAAGGATGCCGATTGGAGCCTCGTGAGCGCCGCTACTCTAGGAATCATGGCCAACGGAGGAAAGGCATAATTCATTTGAGTTAACCAATCCTGTAAAAACACATCTGTTGCCAGGGCCAATGGATCCGGTCTCCAACTGTAAAATCTCAGAATCTGAAAATTGAGACGAGATGCAAACCGATCCACCTGACATGGACCCAGCAAATACACAATCTTCTGAAGACAAACAGATTAAGCTTTCAGTTGCTGGAATCCTTCAGGAACCGAGAGTTCTAGTCTGCCACATGGTTGTCCTTCCCTGGAAGGAATTCCGCTATCACTATAATCTTTTGTGATAGTCAAGGATGCCAAAATTATCAGGCAATGTTCACCAAAAGGCGTGACCTTGTTCCTCCCAGGCGGTTGATGTAACGAACCGCGGACACATTGTTCATCCTCAAGAGAATGCAACAATAGCTCTTGAGCGGGAAGAGGGATCTGATGGCGAACTAACCCGCTCCAGAGTTCCAGGCAATTTATGTGGAGACGTAACTCCTTGGATGACCGCCGACCTCCTTTCAAGAACAGTCAGCATCTTGCTCCTCAGCCCCAGCGACTGGGATAAGACTCTATCACAATCTCTTGTGAGGCTCCAAAAATAGCCCTGCCATTCAAGGCTTCCATGTTCGACAGCCACCTTTGGAGTTCCTCTCAGGCTTCGAGAGTTAGCAGAACCAGATGATCGTATGAAAGATCCTGTTGAAGGTAGTGAATCTTCAATCTCTGTAGAGCTCTGTAATGCAAAGGCCCCAGAAAAACAGTTTGAATCAAGGAAGCAAGTAGCCCCACAATCTGAGCTAGGGACCTCCAAGAGACCACCTGATTCCATAACGTCACGTTCAATTCTCTCTTGATTGATTTAATTTTCTGAGAAGGAAGCAGCAATTGAGCTTTGACTGAATCTACCTGAAACCCCAAGAATTACATTTGTTGTGACGGAATCATAGAAGATTTTTTGTGATTGATCACAAACCCCAGATTTTGAAGAAGAGAAACTGCCCATGACAGATGAGTTAACAACAGGCTTCAACAGTTTGGTGAACACCCACGGGGCCGAAACCAGGCCAAATGGGAATGTTAGATATTCATACCAATTGCCCCTCCAACAGAATTGAAGAAACGTTCTGTGGGAAGGGGCAATGGGAACCTTTAAATAGGCATTCTTGAGATCGAGACAGACCATTCAGTCTCTGTCCTGAAGGAGATCCCTCAAAAGATGGATACCTTCATCTTGAAGTGGCGATAGACTAAGATGGGTTGAAACGTCTGAGGTTAAGAACCAACCTCTGACCGCCTCTATTCTTTTGGACTACAAAACATTGCTGCAGAAACCCTTTGGGTGCTGGGAAGTTAGGGTGATAGCTTGCTTTGCCAGCAGTTCTTGAATTTTGCAATCAATAAAGGATTTGTCTAGTTAGGAAAAAAGGATAGGAGGCGGCGAAGGTTGTAGAGGTGTGAACATTTTTTGATGGGATAACCTTGTACCATATTCAGTACCCATACATCTGAGGAAATGGTGGCCCAATTTTGAACATAATGTTTGAGTTTGCTCCCTAAAGGAAGATAAGGAAGAGAAAGGACCTTGCTAATATCCCACACTGGTCAACCGTCCTTGAAAATGACCAGCCCTTCCAAAAAGGGGGTTGAACATGCGTTTGAGGGACGACTGAGACCTATCCAGTGAAGTGAAGGTGTTCAAGAGCTTTGCAATATCCTTTACGAAGCGATCTCTAAATAACTGACCATCACCCAGGGGTCCCGCTTCAGTAGAAGCGAAATCCACAAATTGAGGGTCAATGCGAAGCAAGACGGATTTCCTTCTTTCGGATGCCAAAGCACAGTTTGCATTCCCTAAAAACAAATGGCTCATTGAGTCCATCCAGCCCGAACCTCTGGGTGGATAGCGGCCCCAGCTAGTTCTTGAATCTTAGCTAATGGGCCCAAAATATCTAGGAGCTTGTCCTGGCAAGCCCTCAGTGCTGTATTTATCCCTTTTTAAGGATCCTTATTATATTTCTTAAGGAATGTCACCATAGTAATATCGATTTCTGTGATGACAGCAGTAATATGGGGGAGATCAGGACGTGGACACTCAGATTTCATTCTGGGTCTGACATCTTTTTCAAACCCTTTCCTAATATGCAACTGCATATAATACGCCACTGCAGGGACTGGGGTCCAGTAGGTTGATCTGGGTTGAATCATATCAGAGGGTTTGAAAGAGAAAGGAGAAGGAGCAACAGTTGAGGAGTGTTTGCGTTTCTTATCGCATTTACAAGCTTTACAGGATTCATGAGAAGAAGAAGAGTCAGAATCTGAATCAGAGTGTGGGGAGGATGTTAAAAGAATAGGATTAGGAGGAGTGGACGCAACTGCGTATGCATGCTCAGGAAGAGAGGGAAGGGTAATGTTGCCCATCTTGATGGAGTGGGACCAAGGTTGCTCAGAGGAAGGGATAGAAGGAGAAGAGAGATCTCCAGAAAGAAGGGGGGGAGTTGCAGGTCCTGCTAATTCAACAAGCTGTTTGGACAGAGGTTGCAGGACTGAAGAAATAACCTTACCTAGTGATTCTTTTCACTGAAGGGTCAATGACATGTACAAAGCAGGGTTCAAAGTAGTAATATGCGTCCTCATAAGGGCCAGACATTTCCAGTCCTCGATCATAAGACTCATTATCAAACATGATAATGAATATCATAGCCCATGTCCCAAAGGGAAGCAAGGTACTCCCAAGTAAGACCAATCAATAATCAGAATGCCCAAAAGGACTAAGGGGAGACCCAATCCAATTATTACAACCCCGGCCTTCCTTGGCCAGGGACGTCAGAACAGGAGTGATGCTGAACCAATAGAAAACTGATTCCAAAATGTATCCCTTAAACGGGGATGACCAGATAAAACAGTTGTCAATAGTAGCAATATTATTTAAGATCACTGTCTCTTATCTTTAAGCGTCCAAAAAGCTCTGTTATTGCAGTCTGGGGTTGGCATCAACCAGCTTATGGAGAGGACAGGCGACAAAATGTCACTGCCTCTCCCATAGGCCGCACGTGCGTGTAGCCCAATTGAGCTAAGTCGCACGTCTCAAAGGTGCGCTTCACAAGAGGTAAGCGTACCGGAAGTCAGGCAGCGAGTTGCCTGACTTGTCGGCCGCACCGCCAAACAAGACAGGGAGATAATGCCTCCACAGAGGCTAGAACAGCTCCAAAAGCAGATCTGGGGGATAATGCCTCCACAGAGGATAGAACAGCTCCAAAAGCGAAGCAAAAATGTTATCCACCTGTAACTATGAAAAGCAGTTTACAGAGTGGAAACTTTAGGGCAAACTTCGGAAAAATAACTTCAGACTAGGCGCAACATGCACCCTAAAAACATGAGTTGGAAGGGATGTGCGCAATGGATCAGGTGCATCCCACGGTGGAAACACCGGGTCAGCGCATCTTTGCACATAATAAAACTATTCACATTAAATGTCAAATGGAGAGGCACGTATCTTGACTGACGAGCAGCAAAGAAAGAGGAAGTCAGATGGTGCCTCTCTATTTTATAGACTGTGCTGGGCTATCATTGGGGGGGTTATAAGAGGAGCGTGGTTCAAAGCCTCGTGTAATAGTGTGTTTTCAGTGTTTACTGTTTTTTTTATTGGCTGCTGCTTTGGAGTAGCAAAGATTGAGAAGCATAATCGTAGCCTCTGGTCCTGACATAGAATTACAGTTCTGCCTCACTTCCTGCTTTGAGGCCACCATTTGCAAGGTCAGAGCTCCCTCCGAGTTAGTATTTGAGGAGTGCGGACGCACAGTGGATGCGCCGTTGCTGAGGCAAGGACCAAAACCCAGGGTGGCTTGAACTCAGCAACGACTAAATACTCTAAACTAAAGCTGCTAGAACTTGCCAACGCCATGCCTAGGGCCTGCCATCATGAGTTAGACCTGGCTGCGGATGGGACTAGGTATGAGAACTGTGGGTTCTCACCTCTGGATTCGCAAAAGCTTATCCCAGAAGACAAAGCAAGTCACACCCTTCAGACCTCAACTAAGTTGTACTCTGTGAACTGGAGGTCGTTAGTCCAACACAAATTGAAGGTGTAGGACTTTCTGGAAGAGCATTAACCAGATGCAGTCTTCCCTACTGAGATTCGGTTCACAGAGGATTCCTCTCTAGGCCTACTACAAGCCACTCCAAAAGGTTTTGCTATTAGAAGACTGGATAGACAAGCACTGAGAGTTGGGGGAATTCCAATAATCTTCAAACAAGCATTACAATGCACGTTCTCCGGCGCATCGAGGGATGCGAAGCAGCCATTTTTACTTTGGCTTTGACCAAGAACTGTACGTCTCTGGGACCCTGATTTATTGCCACTTGGGTCCCCCCCATTCCGATCCGAAGCCTCCAAGATCATCTGTGGCGTACCCCAAGGATCGTCCCTCAGCCCAACACTATTCAACGTCTACATGGCCCCGCTCGCCCGCGTCTTCCGGCTGCACGACCTCAACATCATTTCCTACACCGATGACACCCAGCTGATCCTCTCCCTCACCAAGGACCCCCTCACCACCAAAGCCAACCTCCATGAAGGAATGAAGGCCATCGCCGAATGGATGAAGAACAGCAGACTGAAGCTGAACTCGGATAAGACGGAGGTCCTCATCCTCGGCGCCAACCCCTCAGCCTGGGACTATAGTGTAGCCATTTTTAATATAGATTCATGCACATTAGTTTAACATACAAGGCCGCTGTGCACTTTTCCCTAGATACATTTTATTCAGCCTTGCACTGTTATTTTACAATAACCAGTTTTACGGTTTTGTTTTTATTTCCTTCTATCACACTGTTTAGCTTAGTTCAGCACTGTGTTCTCAAATAATGCATTCTTGATCGCCCTGTGCTTCAGTCAAGGCTACAGTCTGATACATTGCCGCTAAATGTAGTAGAAGTTTAGTCTCCAGTAGTCGTAGAAAATACACATACTTACGTAGGGACATTTTCTTAGAACATCTGCGTGTTAGTTATAAAAACACTTCCTAGTCCTAGTACAGGTCAGAGGGAGATTCTGGCCAGGAACCTACAGCTAGATGCTGACTGCCCCGTTGCAGATGCTGATGCAGATTACAGGCCTTTGCTCAGGTATGAGGGTTGATGTCCTCCCGGGGGAACCTGAAAGGCAGGCTTAGAGATTCACATGCTGTGCTCAGAATATAACTTAGAGAGAACATAATCTAGTGGCACTATGATAGCCTTATTCTTGTGCTACACTCTCATCGTTACTATTTTAATCCTACTGTGTTGTGTAGTTCTGGTTATTGCAGCTCACGCTTTGCTGTCTAAAATGCAGTTGTTTTATTAAACCGATCTTTAAAACTTAAACTGCCTTTATCATTTCTATGTGAGACCGCACTGTGTATGAGAGAACCAGTTGTGACCTGAGTGACCACGACTTCCCTGGGAAGTGCTAAGATGTCATGCGCTCGGCTGCCCAGTTGTCTCTTCCCTTTGGCAGAGATGAGGCACTGCTAGTTAGCCGGAGCAAAACCCGGATTTAGAGTGACAAGGGTCCTTTACCGTGGGTCAGACTCAGTTCCACACCCTGTGAACGATCTTTCCGCTCAAAATCCAGTAGTCTCATTAGGATAATGAGAGCCTACGCAACATGGCGCCGCCATCGTTTGGTCAGGCTCTAATTTTCGGGTCCACCGGTATATCTTGGTCTCATATAATACAATGACCCCTCAGTTCCGTATACGGAGATGTCCGTGGTACTGAGGATTTCCACCACCGCCGTATAGGTAACCCTAGTTTACAGCAGATGGTTGTTCAAGCTTGAACCTTAAAAGGAAAAAAGACCCTGTCTTGGTGTGCCTTCTCTGAACCTTTAGTGCTTTATAATGGAAAATCCCCAGGCTGTACAAATAGCTCTTAATATAAGACAACCACTTACGACACATTTATTAGCACATGGACTTACAACACAGTGGTGGACGCTCACCCAGCCTATAGAACAGAACTGTTCTATTGTTGGGTCACATTTCCAGCAGTTGATGGGAACACAAACACATTCCATACATATACAGTTGTGAATTTGCCTGGGCAGTACAGGAGGTATGCATACTTAGAGATACCTCTATCTTATCAAGAACATAATAATGGGCTTGATGGCGCCCTACCCCATACAATATTACCAGTAAGGTTAGGTCCACTAAGTAATGATGGTCCGACCTGGCCTTTATTGGCTGATCCTGCGATTGCGAACATGGCAGTAGCCTAGGTTTAACGCTTATATACTGAATTAACAGCAATATATAGACGTTTAGTACAATTTGTGATGCAGACACTAAATATAAACCCAGCGCGTGCTGCTCCAGCACAACCACATACAGTAACACCAGGTATAAATCCGGTGACTGTACACTCTATTATGGGTAAAGTCCCAGGAAAACAAGAGAAGACTCCATTTTGGCTTGCACAAAAAATTAATATGCTGGAGGCGGTATTTCCCATACGGGACCTCAGGATAAACATAGAATATTAACTATGTGCTTGCCCTTTGGGATGGTTCCTTCAGTTGAACACTGTACCACCTGGGGCACGGTATTTGCCGCGCTCTATACAACGGCACATGGTACACCGACACTAGCCAACCTACCGGAAGTGCTTAAACAAATTCAAGATGAATACGGGGCTGCACCGGCCTTAGATTTAGGAATGCAACTGATGGGCAACTTTGCCACGGTTTCTTCAATTATCCTAAGTAATCTTAAAGGGGAAGCAGCTGCACTTGCAGTGCGCATGCGTCTTTGTGACGTTCCGCAACAAGATCAGGAGCGGGAACTGCCTAAAATAATAACGGAAACATATTCCAGTATCGATCGAGATAGCCTTGGGGCCAGACCACAAAAACCTAAATTTCAGGGTAAAATTAATAAAGACAATACTAAGCAACAACCTGAGGGTAACAAGAAACGCTGGGAGAAAAAACAATAAAACACCTAAAAAAGAAAGGGGAGAATCTCCACGTACGGAGACCCCACAGAATAGGTATAATCTCAGAAATCGCGAGAATATAAAAATGCCTGATAGCTATCAATATACTGATACACGCCAATCTCGTTCCTTTCAGGACTCATCGGAAAAGAGAAATGAGAGAGGTGGGCGATCAGAGCGGAGAACAGAGTACGTGAAACCGAGACAGGAATCACAACGCTCTTTGGAGGTTTCTGTTAAGAAGGAAGAGAAACCAGTTCAACAAAAACAACAATTTAAAAAGTAAAAAGTGGCGGCTGTCTCGGTTAGACATGCCACTTAGGAAGAGGGTTCTCTTGAAGAACAAGAACTGGGATCTAGCACTGCGAGACAGCACGGCAGAGGTCACAATAGTTCGCCGGAATCTTCTAGAGCATCTGGAGGTGAAAGCAACTGATGACTTCATTCAAGTAGAAACAGCAGATATGCGTGTCTCTGAACTCGATCTGGGGTATAGAGTAACTCTACAATTGGAAGGAGACATTGAACGCACCATACACGCAATCTTCTGGGATCGTGTAGCTAAAATATATGGCATTTTGTTGGCTGAACATGATTGGCCGCCTGATTTTGTCCGCACCTGCCCAGCTGGGGAGGAGGTTATTAAACCTTCCTTCTCGCCCCTTGTTCCAGAGGAACTCGCTGAGTCCTATTCTATAGAATGGGCTCTCGCACAAGCACCTGCGTTATATAGAAATCATGTAGGGTGGGACAGGGGTTCTCCATACCAACGTAATTCTCATTAGAGGTGAACCTCAGCCGCAACCACAGTATCCCATAAAACATGAAGCAAGGGCACCAGTGAGAGAAATACTTACGCAATTAGAATACCAGGGGGTGATTGAACCCTGTGTCTCGCCGATGAATAATCCCTTATTCCCTGTAGCTAAACCCGACCATTCATATAGAATAGTCTTAGACTACAGACATTTAAATGGACATACACATACATATGCTATACAAAATTTGCATAGCACTGCACTAATGAGCAACATTGTGCGGAAAAATATAAAACGACTTTGGATATCTCAAATGGATTCTTCTGTCAGAATATAACGCCTGAAAGCAGAGACTTAACAAGCTTTAGCACACTAGGCTCCCAGAAAAATTCTGTTGTTTGCCTCAGGGGTATAAGAACAGCCCAGGACTGTTTGCAGCTTGTATGACTGCTATTTTACACGAGTTGGACCCTGAAGCATTGTCATATGTGGATTATATATATCTCACGGATGATGTGTTACTACAACATTTAAGACAGGTAGCCCGCATTGTTGTGGGGTTTGCCGAAGTTGGCTACAAATTTAACTTCAAAAAATCTAAAATTGCCTTCCTCAGCGTCCTGTTCCTGGCATATGAGCTGTTGAGTGAAGGGAAGAGCCTAGCGCCACAATTTTTAGAAAAATGTGCACAGTTACAACCACCAAATACGATTAAAAAACTACAATCATTGTTGGGCTTTCTAAATTTTGGTAGAACATACATTCCTGATTATGCTACGCGCATAAAACCTTTATATGAATTAATACGTCCTGATTTTTCAAGCAAATTCTGGACAATTGAACATACACATACTCTTCGAGAGTTACCGGCTGATATGCTAGCAGCAAAACATTTACACATGCGGGACAATAAGACACATTTGGTCATCAGGGTGATAGCTGGGGCCATTGGGTTTACTTATGTCACATTTAATGAAGGTGAGACAGTCCCGATTGCATACAAGTCACACTTGTATTCCGCTGCTGAACAACGCATTGCACCCACAGAGAAAATTCTCACTGCTGTACAGATGGCTATTATTAAAGAAAGACCTCTTGCCCAAGGAAAACGCATTATTGTTGTTTCTCCTATTCCGGCCCTGGAGTCTGTTACAAAAGCTGGCGTCCCGAACGCAAAAGCACTTCACCCACGATGGATACAACGGGCTACGTCTTTAACAGCTGTAGACTACATTTTTTACCCAAAGTTACAGACTCAGGAATTTCTACAATATGAAGTTGAATATCCAGTCCCCGCTGACACGTTGCCTATTGATCAATATCAGGTAGTCATATACACCGATGGCTCAGCGCAACCAGCGATTGGAACAAAACATCAATATTCTGCTGCATGTGCGGTTGTGAGCGGCTATATGGAGGGGGAGAAATTCTGTCCCCAACATACCTATACACAGACCTTAGGGGATTGTACAGCACAATTGGCTGAGCTAAAAGCTCTACTAATGGCACAAGAACATACAGATCCGACACAGTTCACACTGATTGTTTGTGATTCTTATTATTGCATCCAGTCATTTAATGAATACCTGCATTATTGTCGCTTTAATGGGTTCAGAGATTCAAAAGGCAACACCATAAAACACAGACTACTGTGGGGGAAGGTAGCAGACCTGAAAGAGATGCTACCCAAAGTCCATGTTGTGCATACACTTGGACACCAGCGTGTTGGAATACACGTTGCTGGAAACACTTTGGCTGATGAAACCGCAAAGTCAGCAGTGGCAGTTGCCACCGTAGCTGCAGTGACTCGTTCGAGTTCCAAACCAGACACAGACATTATGGCTGCCATAAAAGCTAGGGTTGATGGTACGCCTTATCCTAAAGGATTTCCTAATAAATATCAATATCTGATGGGAAGTATGCTGAACTCTGAAGTTAAAATTCCAGGTGTAGGCGAACGCGACATCCCCAATAAAGATGTAAGACCACAATTGATAAAGCAGTGCATGAGGGAGTGGCATCTGCACATGCTGGCGTGGCTGCTACAATTTCACTCTTACAGGCCTGTTATTGGTGGCCTGGTCTCTATAAAGAGACTAAGCAGTATGTCCTTTGTTGTGACATCTGTCAACAAATTAAAGTTTCCACAGCTACGCGCCCGCCGCAGACACCCCTCCTAATATCAAACAGACCATTACAATGTGTGTACCTGGATCATTGCGGTCCATTAACACCGGACAGTGCATACAAATATATACTAGTCACTGTTGATTCTTGCTCCAGATTTGTGTGGGTGTGGCCACAACGCTCGGCTGACGCTCGGACTGTTATTAAAGATTTGCGAGTCTTTGTCTGTACATATGCAGTTGCGGCATTCCATTCGGACCAGGGCCCTGCTTTTGCTCAAGGGCTTTCAGGGACACCATGGCTTCGTTGGGGGGCCAGCTCCAGTACTCGTCTCCATTTCATCCTGAGGGAAATTCTGTTGTGGAGTGATTAAACCACAATTTAAAGCAATCCTTAACAGCCAGAGTCTTAGGTACGGGTCATAGTTGGTTAACCCACCTGGATGGAGTTCAGAGAGCACTATATAACCTGCCTATAAGGTCCCTGGGGGGTCGTACTTCATATGAGTGCCTGTTCGGAACACAAATGTTTGTTCCAGATCTTGATGGTCCTGGTGTGGAGGCGGCGGAAACACCGTTTGACATAAATTATCGTGTCACTGTTTTACAGGAATTACAGCAGTTCCGTGAAGATTACTCATCTAAAAGTGCTCCCTCCACAGGAATTAAGGATGTGCCAGTAACACCTACCGGCTGAATTCCCAGGGTTGGGGATCTTGTGCGTGAAAAGGTCGCAGTGAAAAAATAATTTGGCCCTTCTTATGGTGCACCAGTCCCTGTGTTGGGGATACACGGAACCAGAACTGTTATTCTACCCCCATTGCCAGGTGCCAAAGAAAATCACTTTGTTTCTATTGACAATGTCAAGTTACAACATGTGGCCGATTCCACACAGACGACCAAGAGGAACGTCAAGTAGTTCCTGAATCCCTCTCACTACTGGAGAAGAAGTTCAGTTTAAAGTTATCTATACTAATATTGATGCCTCTCCAAGCTTAGGGAGGGTGGATGATGATGATCTTGCATTGGTTCCACTAACAACGAGCAACTTAGAAACATTTGATCAAGTCACCATGACTACAAACGTGACGGATGGTGCTGTCTACAGTGTACCACCACAGGAAACACCGACTCCTCCAATGACTACAGCAATGCCTTTTGCACGAACTGCCTCTGGTTACTTTGCCGACAACAATGATGGTCTATCGGACTCGTTTGCCTCTTTGACTGCTGACCTGTCGGGTCCACATAAGCTGATACATTGGCTTAAAGATACATATTTTATTTTCCATGGAATTATCTGTGGCTTTTATTGACTGTCCTAGCATTTTTTCTTTGGATTGGGTTTCTCATTACCTTTTTTCTGTTATACATGGTCATTTTCTTCCCGAGAGATCAGCGGTTGAACAGGTGGAGGAGGTATTGTAACCACATTTTTCATCACATAAGGTTTGAAGAGACTTGTCCTTTGTGAACATTTCTGCAGTACCAATTCCAGATGGGATTGTGTGGGATAAAGTAATGTTTGATATATATATGGTCCCACTGAAATAATTCAAATACCGTATGTGCTAAAGTTATCCATGACATACTCATACCAGGCATTGTATCTGATGATTGGGATGTGAAAACAGTTGACTCAATGATGACAGAATTGCATTATTATACTGTCTATGAAAATGAGGAGGTTTACCAGTTTAAAGACAATTATGGTGACATGCTTTGCTATAATTATTATGGGCACCACTTCATACATAAAGGGGGTGATTCTGACGCCGTCCGCCATAGTACCGCCGCCAAATGTCCACACCGCGGTCAAAAGACCGCGGCGGCCATTCAGACATTTCCTCTGGGCCGGCGGGCGCTCTCCAAAAGAGCGCCCGCCGGCCCAGAGGAAATGCCCCTGCAACGAGGACGCCGGCTCAGAATTGAGCCGGCGTAGTTGCAGGGGTGCGACGGGTGCAGTTGCACCCGTCGCGTATTTCAGTGTCTGCAAGGCAGACACTGAAATACTTTGCGGGGCCCTCTTAAGGGGGCCCCTGCCGTGCCCATGCCATTGGCATGGGCACGGCAGGGGCCCCCAGGGGCCCTGCGGCACCCCCTACCGCCATCCTGTTCATGGCGGGTTTCCCGCCATGAACAGGATGGCGGTAGGGGCTGTCAGAATCCTCATGGCGGCGGAGCGCGCTCCGCCGCCATGAAGGATTCCCCCGAGCAGCGGTAAGTCGGCGGGAGCCCGCCGACTTGCCGCTTCTGACCGCGGCTGAACCGCCGCGGTCAGAATGCTCGTGGGAGCACCGCCAGCCTGTTGGCGGTGCTCCCGTGGTCGGTGGCCCTGGCGGCCACCGGCCGCCAGGGTCAGAATGACCCCCAAAGTGAGCAGTCCAAAAACAATATTTGTTATATGGAATGGGAACATTGCCCAACTCCCCCGCAAGGGAGTTAAAAAACTTAAGCCCATATTTATACTTTTTTAGCGCCGCATTTGCGTTGTTTTTTTACGCAAAATCGGCGCAAACATACAAAACTCAATTGTATTTTGTAAGTTTGCGCTGATTTTGCGTCAAAAAACGATGCACATGCGGTGCTAAAAAAGTATAAATATAGGCCTTATTTTGAAAAATATATGTATTTTTCTGGGCATCAACAAAAAAATGCTAAGTCATATTACAACAGACTAGTTGCTTAGTGTAGGAAGTTGGCTCTGTATGTACTATTTCAAAGTAAGAAATAGCATGCACAGAATCCAAGGGTTCCCCTTAGAGGTAAGATAGTGGCAAAAAGAGATAATTCTAATGCTCTATTTTGTGGTAGTGTGGTCGAGCAGTAGGCTTATCAGAGGGTAGTGTTAAGCATTTGTTGTATACACACAGGCAATAAATGAGGAACACACACTCAAAGACAATTCCAGGCCAATAGGTTTTTATATAGAAAAATAACTTTTCTTAGTTTATTTTAAGAACCACAGGTTCAAGATTTAAAATCAATACTTCAAATGAAAGGTACTTCACTCAGGTATCATAGGAACTTTGAATCAGCAAAATAGCATGTACAGTTTTGGCAAGAATGGCAATACGCTATTTTAAAACTACACACAGTGCAAATTTCAACAGTTCTTGGGGGGAGGTAAGTATTGGTTAGTTTTGCAGGTAAGTAAACCACCTACAGGGTTTAAAGTTGGGTCCAAGGTAGCCCACCATTGGGGGTTCAAGGCAACCCCAAAGTTACCACACCAGCAGCTCAGGGCAGGTCAGGTGCAGAGGTCAAAGTGGTGCCCAAAACGCATAGGCTTCAATGGAGAAGGGGGTGTCCCGGTTCCAGTCTGCCAGCAGGTAAGTACCCGCGACTTTGGAGGGCAGACCAGGGGGGTTTTGTAGGGCACCGGGGGGACACAAGTCAACACAAAAAGTACACCCTCAGCGGCACAGGGGCGGCCGGGTGCAGAGTGCAAACAGGTGTCGGGTTTGTAACTGGTTTCAATGGGAGACCCAGGGGTCTCTTCAGTGAAGCAGGCAGGCAAGGGGGGTGGGGGCTCCTCAGGGTAGCCACCACCTGGGCAAGGCAGAGGGCCACCCGGGGGTCGCTCCTGCACTGGAGGTCGGAACCTTCAGGTTCTGGGGGCTGCGGGTGCAGTGTCTTTACCAGGTGTTGGGTTCTTGGAAACAGTCAGTCGCGGTCAGGGGGAGCCTCTGGATTCCCTCTGCAGGCATCACTGGGGAGGCTCAGGGGGGTCAACTCTGGCTACTCACAGGGTCGCAGTCGCCGGGGAGTCCTCCCTATAGTGTTGTTTCTCCGCAGGTCGAGCCGGGTGCGTCGGGTGCAGAGTGGAAAGTCTCACGCTTCCGGCGGGAAACGTGGAGTCCTTTTAAAGTTGTTTCTTTGTTGCAAGTTTTGGTTTCTTTGGAACAGGGCCGCTGTCCTCAGGAGTTCTTGGTCCTTTTAGATGCAGGGTAGTCCTCTGAGGCTTCAGAGGTCGCTGGACCCTGGGGAGCGTGTCGCTGTTGCAGGTTCTCTTGAAGTGGGGAGACAGGGCGGTAGGGCTGGGGCCAAAGCAGTTGGTGTCTCCGTCTTCTCTGCAGGGCTTCAGGTCAGCAGTCCTTCTTCATCTTAGGTTGCAGGAATCTATTTTCCTAGGTTCTGGGAGCCCCTAAATACTCAATTTAGGAGTGTGTTTAGGCCTGGGGGGTTAGTAGCCAATGGCTTCTAGCCCTGAGGGTGGCTACACCCTCTTTGTGCCTCCTCCCTGAGGGGAGGGGGGCACATCCCTAATCCTATTAGGGGAATCCTCCATCTGCAAGATGGAGGATTTCTAAAAGTCAGAGTCACCTCAGCTCAGGGCACCTTAGAGGTTGTCCTGACTGGCCAGTGACTCCTCCTTGTTTTTCTCATTATCTCCTCCGGCCTTGCCGCCAAAAGTGGGGCAGTGGCCGGAGGGGGGCGGGCATCTCCACTAGCTGGAATGCCCTGTGGTGCTGTAACAAAGGGGGTGAGCCTTTGAGGCTCACCACCAGATGTTACAGCTCCTGCAGGGGGAGGTGAGAAGCACCTCCACCCAGTACAGACTTTGTTACTAGCCACAGAGTGACAAAGGCACTCTCCCCATGTGGCCAGTAACATGTCTGGTGTGTGGCAGGCTGGCAAAACTAGTCAGCCCACACTGGAAGTCTGGTATGTTTTCAGGGGGCATCTCTAAGATGCCCTCTAAGGTGTATTTCACAATAAAATATACACTGGCATCAGTGTGCATTTATTGTGCTGAGAAGTTTGATACCAAAATTCCCAGTTTTCAGTGTAGCCATTATGGTGCTGTGGAGTTCGTGTTTGACAGACTCCCAGACCATATACTCTTATGGCTACCCTGCACTTACAATGTCTAAGGTTTTGCTTAGACACTGTAGGGACATAGTGCTCATGCACCTATGCCCTCACCTATGGTATAGTGCACCCTGCCTTAGGGCTGTAAGGCCTGCTAGAGGGGTGACTTATCTATGCCATAGGCTTTGTGAGGTTGGCATGGCGCCCTGAGGGGAGTGCCATGTCGACTTAGTCATTTTCTCCCCACCAGCACACACAAGCTGGCAAGCAGTGTGTCTGTGCTGAGTGAGGGGTCCCCAGGGTGGCATAAGACATGCTGCAGCCCTTAGAGACCTTCCCTGGCATCAGAGCCCTTGGTACCAGGGGTACCAGTTACAAGGGACTTACCTGGATTCCAGGGTGTGCCAATTGTGGAGACAAAGGTACAGTTTTAGTGAAAGAACACTGGTGCTGGGGCCTGGTTAGCAGGCCTCAGCACACTTTCAAATCATAACTTGGCATCAGCAAAGGCAAAAAGTCAGGGGGTAACCATGCCAAGGAGGCATTTCCTTACACTTAGGCTGAGCTACAATCAGAGAATTAAACATGCCCAGCATACCTGCCCCTGCAAAATTTAATAACTGGCAAAAGTACACGAATGCAACCTTTAGTGAGCTTAATGAGTGGTTCCAGAATGGTACATTTAATACTTCACCGTCACGTCCAGGCGGGTGGTTATTGTGGCCAGTAGATACCAACACGTGTCATCAACGTTTTGTCAACTCCTCGGGGGGTTTCCGAACGAGTAGGTCAGACCCTCCCTATATATCACCAGAACATGCTGAAATAATTACAACATACAGTGTAGGAAAATTGTGCCAACAGTGGCTGAAATCATCCTCACTAGATGCGGTTAAGACACATCTCAGTCTCCTGTCTAACAACACTGACTTGCAAGTTTTTTTGTCAGGCCCAAAGATACCACGTAGGAAGCGTTTCTTGTATGAGGTATACAATGAAATATGGAAACTTTCCCAACAAGAGGCTGCAGCCCGGTTAAGGCAGATAGATCAGGAAAATCTGAAAAAAGCATTAGCTATTGTGGATAATGGAATTCACACCTTGTCTGACCGGATATATACAATTAACAACATTGTTTCTTCTGCCATAGACATTATGCGATCTGATATGTCTTCTTTATATCATGGACAGAGTCAGGCCAGGTCCATTATGCAATTGGGTTGGACGCTTCAGACATTGAAGGCGGGTCGCGTTCCGTGGCAGCACATCAGTGCCAGGGAAATATTTGTTTCCTTTAATTTAACGCGACAACTAATGGCTAAGAAGGAGGCAACTTATGTCATGCTCAACATTGAAAGATAGAAAGATTGCCTTTTACCATGGCCATGATTCCCTCAGCAGAGTGGTTGATACACAGGGTCATTAATCTGCCTATTTCTACATTACAATTCACTTCTTGTTTGAAACATGTTCCGGTAGGCAGATATGAAAAGTTGGGAGATAGTTACATCCATGAGGTGTGGGAGCTTCCCTTCTCGTACAAATGCCTCAATGGCATGAAAGAGGTCTTTCTTAGTGGCAGTGAATGTGAGACTTCAGTCAGCCATTCGATGATTTGTAAGCAGCTGTCCTTGCATGGGGTGTGTAATGCCTCGGTTGCAAACTTGGCTTGCTATCTGAAGGGAGTTCCAGTCCCCATGATTAAACGCACGTTCCAGGTGCTTTCAAACGGCAGCTACGTCCTCCTCAATAGTGAAGACTGTTGTGGCATGCGGGCCGGAATAGTTTACGTTGTTTCGGTCACTAAGGCCGTTACATGCTGCGGGAACGTGTTGTTTCCCCCCACTAAATTTAGGGAGGTAGCAGATATTTGGCCTCACATTGCTACTTCCAAGGTGAATTTTGACAAGTCAAGTAGACTAAAGGCTTTATTTTTTCAGAAGCATGTGGCCCTTACATCTGCACGCAAGACCTACGCACTTCAGGTGGCAAGGTCATCGGCGGAAATTCAGTCCCTGTTAAATACAAACTTTCCGAGACACTTTGGTGAACTCGTGGGACGTATATTTAATGCGTCCAGCACGGCTGGCTTAGCACATTTTTTCAAAGCTGTTGGTATTGGTTTTGTTCACACCTTTTCCTCCATATTCGGTTTAATATCTTCGGCTAGTCATTCGATTTTCGGGAGCATTTTTGGGGGATTTCCGATAACTTTGGCTTTATTCGCTGGCATTTTGCTGTTGCTGTTGTGTTTGCACTTTGGAGCAACACTCCTGGAATATTTGGAGTGTGACTGGTCTCTGTCATTCAGACCGGTTTTGGATTATGTGCAGCCCGGGTTTCGGTGCCGTTGGTGCTCTTTTGAACATGCACTGGACGTCTGTTCCTCATAGCAACGCCCCTCAGTGATTGATGCTGATTCGTTGATGTTCTTGTTGAGGGTTCATTACCAGACATGCGCGCTGCGGCTGCATTTGCTCAGAGAAGCTGATTACAAGCTACCCTTCCTGGAGGAAGTTAATGTTAACTCGTTCATAGGCACTGCACGGGATTCTGCCTTGGTTGACACTGAGGCGCTGGAACACACCTGCTCCTTGGAAATTTTGGTCGTGGATTTACCGGTTCTGACATCGGCCGAGGTGGAGAATCTCCTGCTTTCCATGACTACTGCTTGATTTGGAACTATCCTAAATTGACATTTTCCTTTGAATTCGGCATTGGGCCGCATGCTCACTTTAAAATTGCAAAATCTTATGGTTGTGTGTCCTCTTAACTTGTTAAAGTTGAATAGGGTTTTAAATATATTTTAGCTTAGGGCATTTTTAGCTTTGGCTTAAACCACTTTCTACCGACAAGGGGAGGGTGTAGTGTAGCCATTTTTAATATAGCTTCATGGAAGTTAGTTTAACATACTAGGCCGCTGTGCACTTTGCGCTAGATACATTTTATTCAGCCTCGCACTATTTTACAATAACCAGTTTTACAGTGTTGTTTTTATTTCCCTCTATCACACTGTTTAGCTTAGTTCAGCACTGTGTTCTCAAATAATGCATTCTTGATCACCCTGTGCTTCAGTCAAGGCTACAGTCTGGTATATTGCCAGTAAACGTGGTAGAAGTTTAGACTCCAGTATTCGTAGAAAATACACATCCTTACGTAGGGACATTTTCTTAATACATCTGCATGTTAGTTATAAAAACACTTCCTAGTCTTAGTAAAGGTCAGAGGGAGATTCCGGCCAGGAACCTACAACTAGATGCTAACTGCCCCGTTGCAGAAGCTGAGGCAGATTACAGGCCTTTGCTCAGGTATGAGGGTTGATGTCCTTCCGGGGGAACCTGAAAGAAAGGCTTAGAGCTTCACATGCTGTGCTCAGAATATAACTTAGAGAGAACATAATCTAGTGGCACTATGATAGCCTTATTCTTGTGCTTCACTCTCATCATTACTATTTTAATCCTACTGTGTTGTGTAGTTCTGGTTATTGCAGCTCACGCTTTGCTATCTAAAATGCAGTCGTTTTATTAAACCAATCTTTGTCATTTCTATGTGAGACGGCACTGTGTATGAGAGAACCGGTTGTGACCTGAGTGACCACGACTTCCCTGGGAAGTGCTAAGATTTCATGCGCTCGGCTGCCCAATTGTCTCTTCCCTTCAGGAGAGATGAGGCACTGCTAGTTAGCCGGAGCAAAACCCGGATTTAGAGTGACAAGGGTTCTTGTCCATGGGTCAGACTCAGTCCCCCACCCTGTGAACGATCTTGCCGCTCAAAATCCAGTAGTCTCATTAGGATAATGAGAGCCTACGCGACAGGACAACTCCTGGTGGCTGACCGCACTGGGAGCTGCCCCGACACCCACCAACCACGCATGCAACCTGGGCGTCATCCTCGACTCAACACTCTCCATGACCAAGCAAGTCAACGCCATCTCCTCCTCCTGCTTCAACACTCTCCACATGCTCTGGAAGATCTACAGGTGGATCCCCACAGAAAGAAGAACAGTCACCCAGGCCCTCATCAGCAGCAGACTTGACTACGGAAATGCCCTCTATGCAGGAGCCCCGGCCAAACTCCTCAAATGACTGCAACATATACAAAACGCCTCTGCACCCCTGATCCTCGACGTACCCCGCCACAGCCACATCACTCCCCGCCTGAGAGACCTACACTGGCTCCCCGTTAACAAAAGGATAACCTTCAAGCTCTTCACCCACGCACACAAGGCACTTCACAACACCGGTCCAGCCTACCTCAACAGATGACTCACCTTCTACACCCCTAACTGCCAGCTCTGCTCAGCCGACCTCGCCCTTGCCACCGTCCCTCGCATCCGAAAAGCGACCACCGGAGGTAGATCCTTCTCCCACCTCGCCGCCAAGACCTGCGACAGACCAAAGACCTGCTGACATTTAGGAGGCTTCTCAAAACCTGGCTGTTCGAGCAGTAGCAGCACCCCCCTCCTCCCCTCAGCGCCTTGAGACCCTCCAGGTGTGTAACGCGCTCTACAAGTGTACTGATTGATTGTTCTGAGGTTAGAAGACCTCTTGTCCACTCTGGTACTTCTCTAATCCAACTTTATGGTGGTTGTAGATTTGAATCTGCATTTTGACGACAGCACTTGTCTCTCAACTACGACTGTGACCGAAGATCTGTAGGGTTTGCAGCTCTGTCAATATGTAACGTCTCCCACACACAGGTTGGGGCACACTCTGGATCCTATTTTTCCTAATATGGCTGATATAGCTATTAAGCAGCTGATTTCACTTTTATAGTCCGATCACTTTGCAGTTCCTTTTCTAGTTTTCTATGAGAAAGGGCCTAAAAATAACGCATCTGTGTTTGCGGTACGGGCTACATGGGCTCCCTCTGAATGTTGTGGCACACTGGCTACCTACTGCCCTACATTGTATAGTTTTGTTGACATAGCTGATGCACAAGTAGACAAATGGATTAATGGAGGATTAGACCAAATTGCCCCTCTAGAGAATCAGAGCTTTGATAGACAACACCATCGGCTGAATGGCTTAGTGAGGAGTTGCAAGTGTTTAAAAGGAAATGTAAGCGCCTGGAGCGCCTTCGGCACAGAGAGTATGATCCCGCTTGCAAAATGGAGTACAAGGCAGCAATAAAAATCTACCACTGCTGCATAAAAAAATGTTGGTGGGAATACTGTACTAGTAAAATTAGAGCTGCCCAAAATTCTTCTTGTATTCTTAGTGATGAAGTCACTGCCATCCTTATCTTCAGTCTAAGCTTCGGCCACACCAACAGAGGAAGGATGTAATACCTTTGCTCAGTTCTTCCTGGATAAGGTGGCTAATATTTACAACTTCTTTCCTGCGGTAGTGAGAAATGCTCAGTGTATATATAAGTGCCTGGTTCAATTGGTGGGAGGAGAGCTCTAAGTTGTTGACCTTCAGGCCTATTGAGCTGACTGCACTTTACGCTGCAGTAAAGTCAGGATCTCAGTTGGACCCAGCCTCTCAGTCTATTTTGGAACAAGGCTGGGAGATTGTCCACTAAGTAGTGGGTGAGTGGATTAACAGCTTCCTGACCTCTGTCTTGGTACGGGGAGATGGAAGCATGCTGTGGTGATTCCGGTTCTAAAAAAACCTTGCTGGAACCTCCCAAGTCGGAAAATGATTGGCCAGTTTTGCTGCTGCCATTATATTTTAAGATCACGGAGAGGTTTGTGAATAAGCAGCTATCAAGCTTTATAGAGAGTCATGACGTATTACACAGGACACAATTGTGTTTCCCCTCCTCATACAGCACTGAGTCAGCCTTGCTGTAGGTGACGGAGTCAATTCAACAGATCTTGGATGCTGGCGATTCTGCGGCAATGTTGATGTTGGACCTCAGTGCTGTGTTCCACATGATGTCACATAATAAGTTGATAGAAAGATTCTGGAAATGCGGGTGGGACAAAGCGCACTGCAGTAGATCGCCTCTCTTCTGCAAGGTCGCACCTTCCAGGTGTCATAGAAACCCCTGTGTTCTAAGGTTTTCCAACTGAGGCAAAGGGCGACGCAGGGCTCTTCTTTAAGCCCAAACCTGTTTAACATATATGTGCAGCCATTGGCGGATATCATCAAAAGCTATGGGTTCATGATTGTGTCATATGCAGATGACACTCAGCTTATCATTATGCTGTCAAAGAATTCCATCCATGTGGCCTCTTCCTTATGCCTGTGCCTAACAGAGATTGCCAGATGAATGGATCTGAATTGCCTCAAATTCAATGAAGGAAAGACAGAGGTTTTGACCCTGGGTAATCAGTCGAAAATCTGGTCTACTGCATAGTGGCCTTAGGAGCTGAGTCCAGTACCCGATCCTAAACTTAAGATCAAGACTCTCGGCATTTGGGTGAATGAAAAACTGTTGACAGTCATATCACTGCAGTTGCTGGAAAATGCTTTCGGCTTCTCAAAATGCTGAGGAAAATTTGATGTGTTTTAGCAGAGTTGGCTAGAAAGAAAGTAGTGCTGGCCTTTATTGTGTTGAGGCTTGACTTCTGCAATGTTTTATATCATGGAGTTACACAGGGTAGGATAAAGAGACTCCCGAGAGTGCAGAACACTGCGGCCTGACTCTACTGAATTTGTCAAGGTGTGCTTCAATAGGGGCTTCACTTAAGCAGCCTCATTGGCTGGCCATGAAGCAGAGATCCTTATGTAAAGCCTTGTCTTATTGCTACAAAGCTTTGAATAGCAAAGGCCCACAGTACTTAACATCGTTGGTTGGACCGAGGAGAAACTTATGATTGGCAGAAGCAAGATTAGCTAGTTCTTTTCAGAGTTAAAGTGCGCATGGGCTGGAGCTTGTTTTGCTACCTAGGGCTGAAACTGGGGAATCGGCTGCCCCAACAGTTCATCATGCCTTTTCAGGAAAAATCTTAAAACCTGGTTTTTCACTTCGAGGCTCAAGGGGGCTTAAAACTGTAGGGGGGGGGGGTGGATACCTTGCTCTGGGACACCTCATATGAGGTAGATATGCGCTCTAGAAATAACATCATTATTATTATTATGAATTAATATTGTTATTAATATTATTACTATCAACCAGTCTCTGGGTCTGCTATCTCGTTGATATTTAATTTACTCACAGTCAAAACAAAATCTTCATTACAATGCTTTTGTTTACTGTGGTGGGCAGATTGTAAATAATATTTTCTCCAAAGCAAAAATAAAAATCCTTGCTTTGCGTTTTGTATGCATTGAAAGGCAAATTATATGTTCAGAAGTGGTTTGGCCTTTGTAGGAGAAGAAACAAGAAGGCAGTGATCATACATTATTGCCATTTTCCATTTTCCAGTTTGTAGGACGCACTTAATAAACCAATTGCAGATTTACTAGACGTAAGGGGGAAAGCATCTCCTTTTTAAGTTGTTTGTTAAAGTTAAGAATAAGAATATTAATTTGTATAGACCTTAGTTTGGAATGATTTTGGACACCAAATTCAGTGCAAACAACAGAATCTTAACTGCATTTTGCAATCCATGATATTTGCAGCAATGTGGTTACGGTAGCAGTGGATTAAGGTGGCACCCACAAGGATGCAAAGTATGTTTTTTTTTATTAGGAATACGATATCAGGTGTCTAAACATATTATAAAATGCAAAATTGGGTTGTGTACTTAAACTTTGCCAAAATTTGAGTTCCATTTAATTTAATTTTGGCAATACAAATATAGTTGAAATTATTATAATATTGTTTCGAGATCTACATGGAGATATGTTTTTAGCAAAAATACACGTGCCTATGCGTTATCCCAAAATTTTACATAGCAAGACATTTTCAAGAAATTTGATATTTCTGTCACTGTAAATGCATGCCCATAGTAAGTACATTGGAATGGCGCGTGAAATAAGTAGGAGGAACTTTATAGTGCACGCGCCTGTTTCCCAGATTTAGTTGCAGTTAACAATTAGATATTAGATTTGGTGACATAAATTTAATCATACTGAAACATTTGAATGAATATTACAGTCCTTAACACTCCTAGCTTACACTTGGTTTATACATTTAGGTGGTCATTACAACCCTGGCGGACGGTGTTAAAGCGGCGGTAAGACCGCCAACTGGCCGGCGGTAAACATTTTGGAATTACGACCGTGGCGGAAACCGCCAACAAAGACAGCCACTTTAACACTCCGACAGCCACAGCGGTACAAACAAACAGCGCGGCGGTCACCGCCAACAGACAGACGGGAGACAATGTACTGCCCACACTATTATGACAGGCCAATCCGCCACCTTTTCCGGGGCGGATTCAACGCGGATAAAAACACGGCGGAAACAGGCATTTCGAAGGAAAAACGCTCACCTCTACACACTCCATGAGGAAGGAGGACGCCATGGAGCCGGAACTTCATAGTCTCCCTGCACTAGTCTTCCTGCTCCTGTACCAGGAGCACCAACGCCGGCGGCGAAGACCACGGTGAGTAGTGCACCTACGACATAGGGGAGGGGGGAGGGAAAAAACAGGGACACTCACACGCAACACCCCAACCCCCACCCCCACCCTCACCCACTACAACACACACACCAATGCATATCTATACATTACAGTAACAACCCCCAACTCCCCCGGAAGAATGCAAAGACAAAAGGAAATGAGTGTAACTATTGTAATATATCAAAAATCAGTAAGCAAAAACATATATATATATATACACTATTAACAAAATATACACCACGATTAGTAGTCCAGGTATTGCACCATTCATAGTCCGTGGACCACTGGGCCCAAAATGCATGGGCGAGGCCCACACAAGATACCCGAACATGACGGAGAGAACACTGCTGGGGCATCAGATAGAAAAACAACAGGCACCTCAGGGGGAAGGGAAGGGGGGGCACCTCAGCCGGATGAGTGCACGACGCCAGATCCATGAGGGGGCTCCATGCCCATTGATGTATACTGGGGAGTGCAAAGCCACAGTCTCACAATTCTCAACAGTGGGTGGTTTGCCCACTGGACCATCCTGGGAAGTGCAAAGCCACAGTCTGACAAGTCTCAACAGTGGGTGGTTTGCCCACTGTACCATCCTGGGGAGTGCAAAGCCACAGTCTCAAAAGTCTCAACACTGGGTGGTTTGCCCACTGGACCATCCTGGGGAGTGCAAAGCCACAGTCTTTCAAGTCTCTACAGTGGGTAGTTTGCCCACTGGACCATCCTGGGGAGTGCAAAGCCACAGTCTCACAAGTCTCAACAGTGGGTGGTTTGCCCACTGTACCATCCTGGGGAGTGCAAAGCCACAGTCTCACAAGTCTCAACAGTGGGTGGTTTGCCCACTGTACCATTTGCCCACTGGACCATCCTGGGGAGTGCAAAGCCACAGTCTCACAAGTCTCAACAGTGGGTGGTTTGCCCACTGTACCATCCTGAGGAGTGCAAAGCCACAGTCTCACAAGTCTCAGCAGTGGGTGGTTTGCCCACTGGACCATCCTGGGGAGTGGAAAGCCACAGTCTCTCAAGTGGATGCATGTCTCCACTGGTTCTGGCGGGGGCTTGGTGCCCAGAGTGCTTCATCCTGTGCAGGACAGAGGTAGTGGATGCATGTCTCCACTGGTTCTGGAGGGGGACTGGTGTCCAGAGTGCTTCATCCTGTGCAGGACAGAGGTAGTGGATGCTGTTCTCCACTGGTTCTGAAGTGGGACTGGTGCCCAGAGTGCTTCATCCTGTGCAGGAAAGACTGAGTGGATGCATGTCTCCACTGGTTCTGGAGGGGGACTGGTGCCCAGAGTGCTTCATCCTGTGCAGGACAGACGGAGTGGATGCGTGTCTCCACTGGTTCTGGAGGGGGACTGGTGCCCAGAGTGCTTCATCCTGTGCAGGACAGAGGTAGTGGATGCTGTTGTCCACTGGTTCTGGAGTGGGACTGGTGCCCAGAGTGCTTCATCCAGTGCAGGACAGACGGAGTGGATGCATGTCTCCACTGGTTCTGGAGGGGGACTGGTGCCCAGAGTGCTTCATCCTGTGCAGGACAGAGGTAGTGGATGCATGTCTCCACTGGTTCTGGAGGGGGACTGGTGCCCAGAGTGCATCACTCACCCCGTGACAGTCCCAGTTGCGTCATCTGCCCCTGCCGCTCATGGGCTAGTTCAGCGGTGCTTGCCCTGTTCAGCGGTGCTTGCCTTGGCGGTCTCTGCCCTGTTCAGCGATGCTTGCCCTGTTCGGCGGTGCTTGAGTTGGCGGTCTCTGCCCTGTTCAGCGGTGCTTGCCCTGTTCGGCGGTGCTTGAGTTGGCGGTCTCTGCCCTGTTCAGCGGTGCTTGCCCTGTTCGGCGGTGCTTGAGTTGGCGGTCTCTGCCCTGTTCAGCGGTGCTTGCCCTGTTCGGCGGTGCTTGAGTTGGCGGTCTCTGCCCTGTTCAGCGGTGCTTGCCCTGTTCAGCGGTGCTTGAGTTGGCGGTCTCTGCCCTGTTCAGCGGTGCTTGCCCTGTTCAGCGGTGCTTGAGTTGGCGGTCTCTGCCCTGTTCAGCGGTGCTTGCCCTGTTCAGCGGTGCTTGAGTTGGCGGTCTCTGCCCTGTTCAGCGGTGCTTGCCCTGTTCAGCGGTGCTTACCTTGGCGGTCTCTGCCCTGTTCAGCGGTGCTTGCCCTGTTCAGCGGTGCTTGCCTTGGCGGTCTCTGCCCTGTTCAGCGGTGCTTGCCCTGTTCAGCGGTGCTTGCCTTGGCGGTCTTTGCCCTGTTCAGCGGTGCTTGCCCGGTTCAGCGGTGCTTGCCTTGGCGGTCCTTCATTGCCCAGCTGGGCTGTGGCTGGTGTTCCTTCAGTGGTCAGATGGGCTGTGGCTGGCGGGGCCCTCCTGGGCAGCTGGGCTGTGGCTGGCGGGGCCCTCCTGGGCAGCTGGGCTGTGGCTGGCGGGGCCCTCCTGGGCAGCTGGGCTGTGGCTGGTGGGGCCCTCCTGGGCAGCTGGGCTGTGGCTGGCGGGGTCCTCCTGGACAGCGACGATGGGGCTGGTGGTGGCCTCCTGGGCAGCGACGATGGGGCTGGCGGTGGCCTCTTGGCCAGCGGGGATGATGGCGGTCTTCTCCGCCGTGCTGCTCCTCCCAGACTTTGCAGGTTTCTTTTGCCCCTTCCCCACCTTGGGAGGAGTCACAGCTGGTCCACACTCCCCCCGGGACCTATGTGAGTGGCTTGGCTGGCTGGAGTCTTCCCCCTCTCCTGCGGGGCACTGGCCAACTTCTGGTGCTTCACAGGGGGGGGGGGACTGGCTGTGCTGTGGCTCCGTGACACACTGGCTGTCCTGGTGGCCGGTGCACTCTACATACCTGTGACAACAGGCACCACTGGTCCTGGAGATTTTGTGGCAGAGGTGCCAGTACGGGACCTATGAGTTGGACGGGGGGGTTGTGTGAAATAGGTTAAGGGAGGACAGGAAAAGTTGTTTGGAGACACTGGGATGGGTAGCTGGAGGGGGTTTGGGAGTGGAGGAAGAGGTGGTGGTTGTAGGAGGTGTACGTTTTGTGGCTTTGGGTGCAGGTGCATGCGCTGGAGGCTGTTGTGAGGTGGATGTATGTTGGGTGGGTGTGTGCCTGCGTTTGTGTATCTTCGGAGGGGGCATCACAGACACACTGGGAGAGGACACAGGGGATGTGTGAATGGTAGTGGGGGGGTGAGTGCACGTGAGTGGGGTGTGGTGGTGGGTGTGCTGGTGCGGGACGTAGTGGCTGTAGTGGTAGTGCATGCAGGTGTGAGTGTAGACGAGACTGGGAGGGAGGAGGGAGATGAGGAAACAGAAGAAAGACAGGTTGAGTGCATGGCTTACCGCTACCGTACGCGGACAAGACAGACACAGCAGCCCCCTGCACTATGTCGCACTGTTGGGCTCTACAGTGCAATTCCTGGGAAATGGCCTACAAGGCTATGGACGACATCTGCACACATAGATGACACAGGTGCATGAATAGCTGTACTTGCCACTCTACAGAGGTGGGGTGGGGGGCCACAGGGCCATGCCTTATGAAGGGGCCTAGCCTACGGAACTCGCCCTGGCCTAGGGAAACCCACATCCCTCCTCCCCCACCCAGACCCCTCAACTGCGCGCAAAGTCAGCTGAATGAGAGTGTACTCACCCACTTGTGTCTGCTGTGATGCCCTCAAGCGCCCATCCACCTCAGGGTAGGCCACCTCCAGGATCCGGAACATCAGGGGGGTCATGGTTCGACGGGCACCCCTCCCACGTTGGGAGGCCATCCCCAGCTGAGCCTCCGCCGTCTTCTTGCTCCAGCGGCTTATGTCCTCCCATCTCTTCCGGCAGTGGGTGCTCCGTCTGTGGTGGACCCCAGGGTCCGGACGTCCTTGGCGATGGCACGCCAAATATCCTTCTTCTGGTGGGCACTGACCTACATGAAATGTACAGGAGAAGAAGAAAAGTCATTACCAACTGCACCGTCAAAGTGAGTGGCCCCCATCCCTACCCTTGCCATGTGGCACATGCACCCACCGTCTTTCATGCACTCAGAACTCTGCCCCCTTCCTTCTTACAACCAGCCCTCTCCACACAGGCATAGCCTATACAACATGCTCCCTGTGTACTTACCTGTTGGTCTGGAGGACCGTAGAGTAGCGTGTACTGGGGGAGGACCCCATCAATGAGCTTTTCCAACTCCTCCGATGTGAAGGCAGGGGCCCTTTCCCCAGACGCACAAGCCATTGTCTTTTCCAGACCGGGGTCACAGCAGCACTTGCAGGGTAGGTCCTCTCCTGTCGAAGATCAGGTATCAAGTGATTCAACAGCTAGAAAATGGCAGTCACATCCGCGGCGGTCACGTCCACGGCGGTGCGTACCATCACCGCCGGCGTACATCGTCATTGGCTCTTGGGACCCATAGGGTCCAATGTTAACCAATGCAGCATTGCGCCGTGGTCTTCGACTGCCTACCGCGACGGTGTACAAAGCCAGTGCAGTTACCTCACATCCCATTGTCCCGCTTTAGAGGTCAGGCAGCCGCCATTTCAGGGGCCCACATGGCCTAATTACCAACTGCGTCACACATAACTAGGCCTACTCTCAACACACATACAAGCCAGATTTTGTGTATGAATCGTGTTATGTGTATACTGTGGGTACATACCTCTGAGTTGTTTGACTCTGTGCTCGCTGTTGTCCTTCATAGGCACTGTCCGCTGGGACATGTAAGGAGATGGCGGAATCCTCCGGTGTACCGACCGCTGGTGGACCTGTCGACAATGGAGGAAAGAAATTTGATAATCACCTACAGGTTTGACCGTGCCACAATCCAGGAACTGTGTACCCAGTTGGAGCCAGACCTGATGGCAGCAATCCGCCATCCCACAGGAATCCCCCCTCAAGTGCAGGTGCTATCAGTGCTCCATTTCCTTGCAAGTGGGTCTTTTCAAACAACTGTGGCCATGGCATCAGGGATGTCCCAGCCTATGTTTTCCAACGTATTGTCCAGAGTGTTGTCTGCCCTTCTGAAACACCTGCGGAGCTACATCGTTTTCCCTCAGGTGGAGGACTTGCCTACAGTGAAAGGTGACTTCTATGCCCTGGGACATATCCCCAACATCATAGGTGCCATTGATGGGACCCATGTGGCTTTGGTCCCCCCCACAGGAGTGAACAGGTGTACAGGAACCAGAAGAGTTATCATGAATGTACAGATGGTATGTTTGGCCGACCAGTACATCTCCCATGTGAATGCCATGTTCCCTGGCTCAGTGCATGACACCTACATCATGCGGAATAGCAGCATCCCTTATGTAATGGGTCAACTCCAGAGGCACCGTGTGTGGCTATTAGGTGACTGGTTACCCCAACCTATCATGGCTACTGACCCCAGTTAAGAATCCCAGGACCAGGGCAGAGGAACGCTACAATGAGGCCCATGGGCGGACTAGGAGGGTGATCGAATGCACCTTCGGCCTACTGAAGGCCAGGTTTGGGTGCCTCCATATGATAGGTGGATCCCTATTCTACTCACCAAAGAAGGTGTGCCAGATCATCGTGGCCTGCTGTATGCTTCATAACTTGGCTTTGCGACGACAGGTGCCTTTTCTGCAGGAGGATGGTCCAGATGGCGGTGTTGTGGCAGCTGTGGAGCCTGTGGACAGTGATGAGGAGGAAGCAGAGGAAGAAGACATTGACAACAGGGACTCAGTCATCCACCAATATTTCCAGTGAAACACAGTTGAGAATACATTCCTGCCTACTACAAGTACTTTTACACTTCTACCTCTATCCTGTCTGTCGATTTCACCCAGTGTATGGTCACCGAGTTGTCACTTTCCCTTACGGTTTCACAGGTGTGGGTCCCACTGTGTGTCATCTGCTTAGATTCCTCATGGACTAGAGCTGTGTGACATAGGTATGTTGACATTACTATTTCCTGAAAATTGTGTCACTGTAATTGCAAATGCACTATTTCGAAATAACAGACTCACTCCAGATCTTTTGGTGCTTTAGGTGTGTTTATTTACATACAGAGTATTGGAGGGGAAAGTCAAATGGTGAGGGGTGATGGCCGAGGAGTGTCCATGGCAGAGTCCAGTCTATTAGTCTCACAGGTGCATTGCCCATATAGGCATAGGAAGTGGAGCTGGGGCAGTTTCAATATGGACAGGGTGACAAAGTGGGACAGTGGCTTGACAATCAGAGTGGTCTCATTTCTTGGCGGGGTCTTGGCATCGTGCTCTGTCTTGTTCCTGGATCTCAAGGACCGTTTGCGGGGTGGTTCTCCGTCTGCAAGGGGTGGGGTGCTGGTGTGGTGGTCCTGTGGCGGTGCCTCCTGTCCACTAGCGCCGGCGGAGGTGGTGGGCAGTTCATCGTCTATGCTAGTGTCAGGGGCCCCTTGTAGTGCCTCCTGGTGTTGAGTATTTCCTTCAGCACCCCTACGATGGTGTCCAGGGCGGAGCTGATGGTTCTGAGTTCCTCCGTGAACCCCAAATACTGTTCCTCCTGCATGTGCTGGTCTCCTGAAACTTGGCCAGGACCGTTGCCATCGTCTCCTGGGAGTGGTGGTATGCTCCCATGATGGAGGAGAGGGCCTCGTGGAGAGTGGGTTCCCTTGGCCTGTCCGCCCCCTGTCGCACAGCAGCCCTCCCAGTTCCCACATGTTCCTGGGCCTCGGTCCCCTGGACCGTGTGCCCACTACCACTGCCCCCAGGTCCCTGTTGTTGTTGGGGTGGTGGGTTATCCTGGGTTCCCTGTAGTGGTGGACACACAGCTGATTGACATGTCCTGGGGACGGAGGTATGGGCCCGCTGGGTGGGTGCTGTGCTGGTGTTACCAGAGGGGGGAAGGCCTGTGCCTGTGTGAGGGGAACCGACTGTCCCGAGGCCCATGATGGTCCGGGCTGGTCAACGAGATCCAGGTGGACAGAGCTGCTGTCATCACTGTGGGCCTTTTCTGTGGGTGGAGTGGAGATGTCTGGACCCTCCTGTCTGGTGATGTTGGATAGTAGTCCTGCAGGGTGGAAAAGCATGATTATTGCATCTGTGTATGTCATGGTGTGCAATGGGTGGGTGACCGTGTACCCCAGTGCTGGCATTCCTGTGTGGGGGCTTGTGTGATGATGGTTTAGGGGGTTTATGTGTATGTGCAGTGGGCATGCTTTAGTGATTGGTGTTCATGCGTTGTTGCATGCAGGGCTTGGTGTTGGGATGTGTGGTTTGCGATATTGGTACATTTGTGAGCAGTTGGAGTGATAGGGGTGGGGGCGAGGGTGGGGGTATGTGATAGCATGCAGTTAGGGTGGGGGATGTAATAGTTAAGATTTGACTTACCAGAGTCCATTCCTCCACCGACTCCTGAGAGGCCCTCAGGATGCAGAATCGCCAAGACCTGCTCCTCCCATGTTGTTAGTTGTGGGTGAGGAGGTGGGGGTCTGCCGCCAGTCCGCTGAACCGCCTGGTGGTGTCTTGAGACCATGGAATGCACCTTCCCCCGTAGGTCGTTCCACCTCTTCCTGATGTCGTCCCGATTTCTTGGGTGTTGTCCCACTGCGTTGACCCTGTCGACTGTTCTTCGCCATAGCTCCATTTTCCTTGCAATTGAGGTGTGCTGCACCTGGGATCCAAATAGCTGTGGCTGTACCCGCACGATTTCCTCCACCATGACCCTGAGTTCCTCCTCCGAAAACCTGGGGTCTCTTTGCCGTGCCATTATGTGGTGTATGTGATGTGTGGGGTGGTGTGTGTGGTGATAAGTGTGGTGATATGTAGTGGTGTGTGGTGTTTTGTGCGTGGACGTTGTGTGGGTGATGGTGTTGTGTGCCTGTGGCTGCTAGTTTGTGGAGGGTGGTGTCTCTCTCTGGCCTTCGTTCGTGATTTGTGGTCGTAAGGGTTTGTGGGTGATGTGGGTGTGTGTTTTATATTGCAATGGGTGTGTGGGAGTGGTGTGTGTATGTGTATCAGGTGTGTTTATTTCGAATTGTCCAATGTGGCGGTGTTTTGTATGTGTGTGTGTATTTTGAGCGCGGCGGTGTGTACCGCCAATGGAATACCGCGGTTGAAAGACCGCCGCATGGATTCGTGTGTCGTGATAGTGTGGGCGTATTTCTGTTGGCGTGTCGGTTTTGTTTTGGCCAGTTTATCACTGACCTTTGGTGTGGCGGACTTGTGTGGGTGTCTGAATTTTGTCAGATTCCGAGATGTGGGTCATAATAGCTGTGGCGAGATTCCGCGGCCGCGGCGGTGTGTTGGCGGTCTTCTGCACGGCGGTAAGTGGCTTTTACCGCCAATGTTGTAATGACCCCCATAATCCAATGCTTCATCATTTTGTGTGAAAATCTGGGTGTCACCATTGATCACTGGGTGCTTAATTTACTAGAACCTGCACTTTCTTTCTGGGGATACGTGTCCTCCCTGGTTTCAAATTCATTGCCCACCATTTCTTATATCGTTGTGTTAGATTTTATTTATGGTCGTTGAGGTAAAACAAAAATAAAACAAATTAGCTGCTTCCAAATTTTTATCAATGTATTCATATGGTGAAGCATATGAATTTTTTACCACAACAATCATGATAAAATGTAAAAAAGAACGATACAAAAAATGGTGGACACTTAGGCCCTCATTACAAGCCCTCATTACAACCCTGGCGGCCGGTGATAAAGCGGCAGTAATGCCGCCAACAGGCTGGCGGTAATCAAAATGGAATTATGACCACAGCAGAAACCACTCAGACAGACAGCCACTTTAACACACCGACCACCATGGCGGTATGAACAAGCACCACAGCGGTAACCACCAACAGTCAGGCGGAAGAGAATGTACTGCCCACACTATTACGTCAGGCCTATCCGCCACCTTTTCCGGGGCAGTACCAAGCACATCAAAAGCATGGCAGAAAAAGAACACAGAAGTCAAAGGACTCATCTGTGGAGACTCAGGGAACAACCACGACGCCATGGAGCCCGAGATGCACATATTTCCGATGCTCGTCTACCTTTTGCCGCATTATGAACATCAACGCCGGCAAAGACGACCACAGTGAGTACTGCCGCTTAGCACACAAGAGAAGGTGGAGGAAAAAGATAGTGACACGCACACGCAACACGCAACACCCCCACCCCAACACCATACACACAAGCTGATGCACAAACATTACATATTCACCCTGTACCCCTCAGGAATAATTCAAGGACAAAATGATTTGAAGAAAGTGAATGTAATACGATGAAATAACATGAATAAGTGCATCAAAATACAAACGTATATACATATTTGCAAATGTAGGGACACTGCCCAGTCCTCAATGTCCATGGGCCACAGGGCCACAACACATAGGCCAAGGCCCCACCTCACTCCTGCAACAACACAGAGAGAACACTGCAGGGGCATCAGGTCAAAAATTCACAGGCACCTCAGGGGGACGGGGAAGGTGGGGCACCTCAGCTGGAAGATGGTACAACACCATTGGTTCTGGAGGGGGCTACATGCCCTGTGCGCTGTCCTGGGGAGTGCAAAGCCACAGTCTCTCTAGTGGGTGGTTTGCCCACTGCTTGGTACTGGGGAGTGCAAGGCCATAGTCTCTCAAGTGGGTGGTTTGCCCACTGCATGGTCCTGGGGAGTGCAAGGCCACAGTTTCTCTAGTGGGTGGTTTGCCCACTGCTTGGTCCTGGGCAGTGCAAGGCCACAGTCTCTCTAGCGGATAGCTTCTACACTGGTTCTGGAGGGGGCCTAGTGCCCAGTGTGCTTCATCCTGGGAAGGTTGGGGCGAGGGGATGGCTTCTCCACTGGTTCTGGAGGGGGCCTTGTGCCCAGTGTGCTTCATCCTGGGAAGAATGGGGTGAGTGGATGGCTTCTCCACTGGTTCTGGAGGGGGCATTGTGCCCTGTGATGCAGATCTTGGGGAGTGCAAGGTCACAGTCTCACCTGGGTGTCTGACCCACAGGATTTTCAGGGGCCAGGCTGCATAACAGCCCATGGAGGCATGACTACACACTGTCGCTGCCGGTGGTGACGGTTGCTCAGTGGTAGCAGTGGCGGGGCTGGTGTCGGTGCTGGCAGTGGTGGGGGGAGGCTCCAGCCCATCCCCTGCAGCCTTGGACTGCTGCCTACTGGGGCTGCTGCTGCTGGCAGTGGTGCTGGTGGCGGTGCTGGCAGTGATGGGGGAGGCTCCAGCCAATCCCCTGCAGCCCCGGATGGCTTCCCACTGGGGCTGCTGCTGGCAGTGGTGCTGGTGGTCGTGCTGGCGACGTTGCTGGTGGCGGTGCTGGCAGTGGTGGGGGGAGGCTCCAGCCCATCCCCTGCAGACTTGGATGGCTGCCCACTGGTGCTGCTGCTGCTGCTGGCAGTGGTGCTGGTGGCAGTGCTGGCAGTGGTGGGGTGAGGCTCCAGCCCATCCACTGCAGCCTCGGACGGTTGAACTACCACGGTTGGTGGTGGGGGCTTTGAATGAGTCCCAACACCATGCCTCCTGTCCTTCCTGCCTGCTGGTGAAAGCCCTTTGCCCTTCCTGGCAGCAGCCGGGGATTGCCCCTTGCCCTTCCCTCCTGCATCTGGTGGTGCTTCCTTGCCCTTCCTTGATGCACCTGGTGCAGGCACCCTTTCAGTGTTGCTGCCTGGTGCCCGGGATCCTCTCCCACCTGCAGTAACTGTCGACACTACTGTGGCCGTGGACTGGGTGGCTGAGGTGCTCACCTGGGTTCTGACCACCCTTGCCCGACATGAAGGATGGGGAGGAGTGGTAGGGAAGAGGTCAACGGTGGGGAGGAAAATCTTCCTAGGGACATTGGGGCTGAAAGAGGGTGAAGGTTTGGGAGTGGAGGAAGAGGAAGTGGTTGTAAGAGGTGTCTGTCTACTGTGTTTGGGTGCAGGTGCATGGGCTGGATGCTGTTGTGAGCTGGATGGCTGTTGGGTGTTTGAGTGCTTGCGTTTGTGTACTTTGGGAGGAGGGGGCACAGACACAGTGGGAGAGGACAGAGGGGAAGTGTGCATGGATGTGGGGGTGGTGACTGCCAGTGAGGGGTGTGTAGTGATAGGCGTGATGGTGCTAGTGGATGAGGATGTAATGCATGCAGGTGTGAGTGTAGACGCTACTGGGAGGGAGGTGGATGACGAGGAGGAGGGGACACAGTGGATGCAGTGGATGTTGGTATGCATGCATCTGGATGGTGTTTTTGGAGTGCCTGTGGGATGATGTGTGGTGCTTGTGTTTGCCTGAACCACTGTGTGTTTTCCTGGGTGCATGCTGGTCTGCCTGTGTGCTTGGGATAGGTTGGGGTTGAGGGGAATGGAATTGGGTAGAGGAAGTTGGGGGGGAGGCTAGAAACAGGGACAATGGCTGCCATCAGGGAGGAGGCCAGAGCCTGGATTGATCTCTGGTGTGCCGCCATGCCAGAGTGAATGCCCTCCAGGAATGCATTTGTTTGTTGCAAATGGGCTACCAGCCCCTGGATGGCATTCACAATGGTTGACTGCCCAACAGAGATGGATCGCAGGAGGTCAATTGCCTCCTCACTCAGGGCAGCAGGGCTAACTGGGGCAGGGCCTGAGGTGCCTGGGGTGAAGGAGATGCCCACCCTCCTGGGTGAGCGGGCACGGGAAGCACGCTCAGGGGCTGCTTGGAGGCCGGTGCTGGTACGGGGTGGCAGCTGTACCTGTAGTTGGGGTGGGCACAGAGGTGTCCGCCACCACCAGGGAGTTATCACTGTTATAACTGTCCCCTCCAGTCTCCGCTATGGTGCTCCCCTCGCCCTCCCTCCCACTGGTGGCCTCACTGTCGGTGGATTCGGTTTCCTGGGCCCTGTGGGATGCAGCTCTCCCTGTCCCCGATGCCTCTGCTCCTCTGCCAGATGATGCTAATGCACTAAAGGACAGGGTGACAAAACAAAAAGGCGGGGAGAGACAAAGGATACCCTTGGTCAATGGCGGCAACAACACCACCAGTGCCGTACACGACACACACACACAGGGAAGAGCCCTACGCACTAGGCAATACACTAACAGTCACAATGATAGTCACTAGCCCATGGATAGGGATACCTAAGGCCAATTGCAGCATACCTGAGACCCACAGACCCCTGCCCAGTAGTGGATGCGTACTAGCTTCGTTGGAAGAGGTTTACATCAGACCCTGCCCAACATGGGCCCTACCTTGTAATGTCCGGCCTGGCCAGGGGCACACACAGCCCCACATCCCCCACCCGGCTGCCACCCCACCACATGCAGGTAATACATTGGGGCACTGTACTCACCCCCTTATGGCTGCTGTGATGCCCCCAAGTGCCCATCCAGCTCCGGATAAGCCACCACCAGTATGCGGGCCATCAGGGAGGTCAGGGTTCGACAGGCACCCCTTCCTCATTGGGAGGCCATCCCCAGCTGGGCCTCTGCCGTCTTCGGTGCCCTGCGTCTCAGTTCCTCCCACCGTTTGCGACAGTGGGTGCTCCGCCTGCCGTAGACCCCCAGGGTCCGAACGTCCTTGGCGATGGCATGCCATATACCCTTTTTTTGTGATGGGCGCTGACCTGCAGAGAAATACACATAGAAAAAGGTATCAGTCAGACCGTCCTGCCTGTTACACTCACGGCCCACCATAGCCCTCACATCCCCTTACGCGCAGACATTGCCCACCATACATGCATCACGCTGCCCAGAGCCCTTCCACCACCCCCCCCACACAAGGCCCTCACACACAGCACTCCATGCATTCATGCCCCATGCATCGTGCTCACAGTATACTCACCTGTTGGTCTGGAGGCCCATACAGCAATCGGTACTGGGGTAGGACGCCATCCCCCAGTTTCTCCAACTCCGCAGCGGTGAAGGCAGGGGCCCTTTCCCCAGTGACACGAGCCATGGTTGGTTCCAGACACAGGTCACAGCAGCACTTGCAGTGAAGGTCCTCTACTGTTAAAGGTCAGGTAGCAAGTGAGTGAACAGATAGAAAATGGCAGTCACGTCCACGGCGGTGCTTACCATCACTGCCGGTGTACATCACCATTGGCCACTATAACCCATAGGGCCCAATGGTATCCAAAGAGGAGTTGCACGGCGGTTCTCGACCGCCTCCCGCAACGGCGCACAACGTCAGCGGAATTACCTCATTTCTACCTGTCCCTCCATACAGGACAGGCGGACGCCATTTCAGGGGGGGAGGCCATGGCACCTAACTGCGTCACAGTACACATAGGCACCATTTGGGCCTATCCAACAATATTCTGTTACAGTCACAACATGCAATGCAGTGTAGTGTTTGGAAATATGGAATACTGACCAGCTGCTCACTGTTTGCCCCCTAGGTTGCAACCGCTGTGGATGAATAGAAGATGGAGACAGCCCCCATGTACAGGCCACTGGTGGACTTGGCAACAACGGAGGACAGGTACATTATCCTCACCTATAGACTGGACAGGGCCACAATCACAGAGCTATGTACCCAACTGGAACCTGACCTGATATCTGCTATCCGTCAGCCCACCGGGATCCCCCTCTTGTGCAAGTCCTATCTGTGCTCCATTTCCTGGCAACTAGCTCCTTCCAAGTGACAGTGGGCTTGGCAGCAGGAATGTCTCAGCCAATGTTCTCAATAGAGCTGACCAGTGTTGTCTGACCTGATTAAACACATGCACAGCTACACTGTTTTCCCCCAGGTGAAGGATTTGGAAACAGTGAAAGCTGATTTCTATGCAATGGGACATATCCCCAACATTATTGGGGCTACTGATGGTACACAAATTGCATTTGCCCCCGAGAAATAAACAGGTGTTTAGAAATTGATAGAGCTTTCACTCCATGAATGTGCAGATAGTGTGCCTGGCGGACCAGTACATCTCCTGTGTCAATGCAAAGTATCCTGGGTCTGAGCATGATGCCTTTATCCTTAGGAATAGCAGCATCCCATATGTGATGGCTCCACTCCAGAGGCACCGGGTGTGGCTAATAGGTGAGCCCTGGTTCCCACTCAGTAGGTGTTGGTGTATGAGTATGGTGTGGGCCCTAAGGGTTAGTGTGTGTCTAACAGTTGTCCCTCAAATTTTGCAGGTGACTCTGGTTACCCCAACCTCTCATAGCTACTGACCCCTGTGAGGAATCCCAGGACAAGGGCAGAAGAATGTTACAATGAGGCCCATGGGCGAACAAGAAGAATCATAGAAAGGACATTCAGGCTCCTGAAGGCCAGGTTTTGTTGCCTCCATCTAACAGGTGGATCCCTTTACTACTCACCCAAGAAGGTGTGTCAGATCATCGTGGCATGCTGTATGTTGCACAACATTGCCTTACGTCGCCAGGTGCCTTTTCTGCAGGAGGATAAGGTTGGAGATGGGCGTGTGGCAGCACTGGACCCTGTGGACAGTGAAGATGAGGAGGCAGAGGATGAAGATGAGGACAACAGTCGTGCAATAATACGACAATACCTCCAATGCCACACAGTAAGACACTGTAAATTAACTTTACATTGACAGTTTTGTGTTTGACATTGTCACTTGCAGGCTGATTTTCCCACTTCTATGGCCACTTACTGTACCCTTTGGCACCTCTATTTTCAGATATGTGTGCCCAACTATCGCTCCTGGTGTGCAGCCAACTACACACCATTCCTATGTATACATTACTGTACAGTTGTATTGCAGTGTTTAAAGCTTGTTAAACAAATACATAGTTCAATCATTTGACAGACTCCATACTTGTATTTATACAAATGGTGTTTATTTAAGTGCTAATAAGTAGAGGGGTGTGTGCAATGGGCTGGGGTGATGGTGGAGCAATGTCCAGGATAGAGTCCAGTCTATTTGTATCACAGGGGCATTGTCCAAGGGGGCATAGGAAGTGGAGCAGTGGCAGTTCAAGGTGGACACGGTGACAGCGTGGGACACAAGGGTGACAATCAGGAGAGTCTTATTTCCTGGCGGGGTCTTGGCAATAGTCTCTGGCTTCTGCCTGGATTGCAGGGACCGTTAGCGGGGTGGTTCTCCTTCTGCAGCTAGTGGGGTGCTGGTGGTCTGTTGGTCCTGTGGCGGGGCCTCCTGTCCACTAGCGGCAGCGGAGGTGGACGGCTGTTCATTGGTTTGGCTAGTGTCAGGGGCCCGCTGGTGTGCCACTCCCTCATGGTGTTGGCCATGTCTGCCAGCACCCCTGCAATGGTGAGCAGGGTGGTGTTGATGTCCTTCAAGTCCTCCCTGATCCCCAGGTGCTGTCCGCTGGGTCTCCTGCAACTTGTCCAGTATCTGGCACACTGTCTTCTGGGAATGGTGGTATGCTCCCAGGATGTTGGTGAATGCCTCCCAGCTTCCCTGTTGTTCTGTGCCTCTGTTCCCTGAACAGTGTGCCCATTGCCACTGACCCCAGGTCCCTGATCGTCCTGTATTTGTGGTGTGCCCTGGGGTCCCTGTAGTGGTGGAAACACTGCTGAATGATGTGTCCTGGGGACAGAGGTATGGGCCCTCTGGGTGGGTACTGTGCTGGTGTTTACTGAGGGGGGAGGCTCTGTGGTGGTTTGGGACTGTGCCTGGGTAACTGACTGTCCGGAGATCCCTGATGGGCCAGGTTGGTCATCCAGTTCCAGGCGTCCAGAGCTGCTGTCATCACTGTGGGGATGGACTGGATGTTGCTGGCATCCCCTCTCTGGTGACGTTGGGCGGGGGACCTGTGGGGACGTAAATGCAGTGTTATTGTTTCTGTGTGTGACATCTTATGCATGGGTGTGTTGCCCTCTATGGTTGTTATTGCACTTGCAGCTTTGCCTTGTGTGAGTAGTTATTTGGTGGGCTAGGTGATTCTCTCTAATGTGCATGCTTTAGTGATGGGTGTCCATGCAGGCCTGTGATGGGGGTCCGTACATTGGTGTTACATGCAGGGTTTGGTATTGGGAGGGGTGGGTTGTGATGGTGGGGTGTGTGTGAGGTGGTGAAGTGATGGGAGTGAGGGTAAGGGTGGGGGTTTGTGATAGCATGCAGGTATGGGGGGTGGTAGTAATAAAGAATTTACTTACCAGAGTCCAGTCCTCCTCCTGCCAGGCCCTCAGGATGAATGATTGCCAAGACTTGCTCCTCCCTTGTTGTTAGTTGTGGGGGAAGAGGTGGGGGTCCACCGCCAGTCCTCTGTACAGCTTTTTGGTGTCTTGCTATTGTGGAATGCACCTTCCCCGTAGGTCGTTCCACCTCTTCCTGATGTCGTCCCTTGTTCTGGGGTGCTCTCCACAGCGTTGACCCTGTCCACGATTCTCCGCCATAGCTCCATCTTCCTAGCAATGGATGTCTTCTGCACCTGTGATCTGAATAGTTGCGGCTCTACCCGGATGATTTCCTCCACCATGACCCTTAGCTCCCCCTCAGAGAACCTGGGGTGTCGTTGTGGTGCCATGGGTGTAGTGTGAGGGGTGTGGGTGAGGGTGTGTGGGGTGATGTGTTGGGGTGTGTGATGTAAGTTGCGTGGATGGTGTAGGTGGTGTGTGTCTTTGGTCTTGTCTGTGGTCTTGCTATCTCTCTGGTGGCACTTGTTTGTATTGGTAAAGGGTTGTGGGTAATGTGGGTGTGTGTTTTATAGTGGTGTAGGTGTGTGGGTGTGGTGTGTGTATGGGTGTCAGGTGTGTGTTATTCAAATTGTCCAATGTGGTGTTGTTTTGTATGTGTGTGTGTGTATTTTGAGTGTGGCGGTATGTATCGCCAATGGTTTAGCGCCATTGAATGTCCGCCATGGTGATTCGTGGGTCATAATGCTCTGGCCGTTGTTCTATTCACGTAAAGGTGTGGGTTTTGATACAGGCAATTTATCACTGACCTTTGGGCTGGGGGACTCGTGTGTGTGGCTGTATAGTGATGGATTGCTATGTGTGTGTCATAATATGGGTAGCGGTAATCCGCTGCTGTGATGGTATGTTGGTGGCAGTCAGCATGGCATTAAACAGTACTTACCGCCAATGTCATAATGAGGGCCTTAATTTGTTTATGGAAAACAGTACAAAAAAGAATATCTGTGACAAAAATAGAAGCCACTGGACACGGTGCAAACAGGGAGATCTTACATATAGGTGGCCATTATGACTTTGGCAGTCTTCTTTGAAGACCACCAAAGCAACAGGCGCCAGAAGATCGCCTTTGCTGGCTATTCTGCCCACCATGTCACAGGTACAGCTGAATTTCCGGCACACTTTGGGTGGACATCGAGCAGTAGTTGTGGTGGCGGGCGTAGGCGCTGGGGCGGTTCCACCACCGGCTGCGCCCCGCCAGAAGGACACCACCCGGCGTATTATGTGCAATAATATGGCCAGGGGGTGTCCTGCTGGCAGGATGCTGCCGGCGGTAGAAGCACCCGTTCCCTGCCAGGTGAACCCCTCCCCGGACCAGGTAAGTTGATCGTGGGGGAGGGGGTGGGTGGGCGGGGGGTGTTGTGTGTGCCTGTGTGAGTGTGTGTTGTCTGCGTGCGTGCATGAATAAATGTGTGTATGCATGTCTGAATGTAGAAGTGCGTGTGTGTATGCATGTAAGTGTGTATGCGTGTGTGTATGCAAGTATGAGTGTTGTGGTGAAAGCGTGTTTGGATGGATGTGAGTATGTGTGTTGGGATGGGTGTGACTGTGCATGTTTGAATGCGTTTATGAGTGCTGAGGTGAATGCGAGTATGGATGCATGTGAGTGAATGCATGTACGTAAGTGGATGAGTGTATGCGTGGTGCGTGTGGGTGTTTGTGTGTGTGTGCATGAATGCGGTGGGGTGCTGTGTCTAAATTGGGGGGGAGAGGGCAGTGTGTTTGGAGGGGGGATGAAGGGGTTTAGTGCTTGCTTGGGGGGAGTCGTCTACCGGTGACAGGGAAGATATTCCCTGTCACCGGTAGCCTCTCCACCAGGGTTTTCGTGGTGGTGCTACCACCGTGGGAACCCTGGTGGAAAGGTGGCTCCTAATACTGCCGGCTGGTCTTCTGTGGACCGCCGGGTCAGAGATGCACATCTGCGGGCCAGTGGCTTCGACCGCCATAACTGTACAAGTGGAGATGTGGCAGGTTGGTAGAGGCCATCTCGCCACACTCATAATGTGTCTTCACTGCCAGCCTGTTGGCAGTAAAACCGCCACCTTTGCCCTGGTGGTTAGGAGACCGCCAGGGTCATAATCACCCCCAAAGTGTTGACTCAATCATACTGAATCATACATATGCATTTGTACCATGTCTTACTCCCTTATTTAATGTACAGTTTTTATGTGTTTATGCATAGTATTTTATTGTTTCATAGTGCTTTATTCCTATTATGTATTTTAGTCCTGAAGTTATAAAAGTAAGGAAAATATTGTAGTAAAGGGTGTGCTAACAGTAATCCATGAGAGATGCATACATGTGATGTAGAAATTGATGAACACTAGTTATTATGTGCTTTTAAATCCTCATTAGATGCACATGAATGGTCTCTGCATCATGCCACTGCAATTTCGTTTTTAACACAAACATCACAGGTGTTTCCATAAGCTTCTGACTAATATTGTCTTTTTTCTTTTATCACTAGAAATCATAATTAATTTCATGGTGTTGCAGAGGCTGCCCTACTCTAGGGACCTGGATCCAGAAACCTTTCAAAGAGATCTGCTCCGTGCATGCCTGTGACCCGATGGCAAGAGGAAGGCTGCAGTCTGCTAGGTGATTATACAAGGGGGGGTAATCTGTCACATACCAGGAGGAATAGGTCTTCACATTGGGCCGGGGTCAGTACCTACAATATGCTAAGATTGTGCATACAAGGAGGGAGATTTAGAGAGAGTTTCCCAAGAAGCTCCCACAATCACCATATGACAGGCACTCTTGACCAGAGGAGAAAGGGGACATTGCTGCAGCGCTACGGAATCCTAGCCATTACTTAAACCGAATAGTGGATTCTGCGCTAGAGATCAATGGATCGACACGACATAGGAATGAGGGGATGTCATAAAAAATGAATGTAAGCATTAACAATAATCAATATAATCAAAAATCTTGAACCTTAGACAATAACCACACCGATTTATTAAGAAGAATTTTAAATTTTATTTCCCTAAATTAACAATGCTAATGTCACAAAAATAACTCTCAAACACAAATGATAAGCATATACAATTAATAGTGGTTGATTAGAGCATCTTATATATCTAAGTTTAATCAGAACAGTCAAGCAAATAATCTCCAAAATTATTACACTGATTAATAGCTCCAGAATTGGTAACAATTGCAAAGTAGGCATTAGTACAAACATTCAAAAGGTGTCAATATAAATCTTGAGCATTCAAAGTTAATTCCCTCACTAACCACAAATTAGCATCAACATGTTGGGCTTCATGTAAAAGAATTTAGAGAAACAAATTAAGGAAAAAACTCTCTAACTCAGGTTATTATAAAAAACATTATTAGTATGCAGCAATCAAATTATAAGTTGCAGCTGGTACCTGCAAAGCAAAAGAGACACATATAACATTACAATGTCATGCATTACCCTAATCGATAACAACATGCAGAATACTTCAGCAAGGGGGCATCATTAGGTATGTCTTCAGAGAAATCAGGCCTAACAATAGCTAAACCCACACTGGTAATACGACTCAGTGTCAGAGTCACTAGATCCTCGGGGTCTGCACATGTTCCCAACACGTCCACCACTGAACAGCTCCAAGACTCTGATAGATAAATCACAGAGTCTAAGAGAGTTCAAGAGGGGGGAGAGGGGATTAGGAAGGGAACAGCTGGGAAGGAGACCTGTAGTAAGAAAAAGGTTAAAACACACAATATGAAAATTACATCTCATGAAATCAATACTAGACTATGACTCTAAGCCTAGTCATTCTGAAAACATGAACAACCTAAGAATTAGGCTTAAAATGACTAAGTTTCAAGATGGACGGATACCTGTAAGGGAATCAAGATGGATTAAATGAAACTTTCAAATTCAAGTACTTTCCTTTACATGAGAATCAGGAAAACATTCTGAATAAGTTTTAAACCAGTCATATGAATCCTTTTTTGAGAATGTATACTAGGACCATGCAATATTGCATCTAGAAACTCTGCTCTTCTGTGTTCTCTTGAAATGTTTCAACACGAATTGCGCACATTGCAGATTTTCATATATATAGTAAACACCATAAAAGTATTGTGCACCATGAATAACACAATATGAATTCAGGAAACAAATCACACGACTTGTCAACTCGAATATTACCTAATAAATGTCTTAGAATAAATGGCATATAATGAACAACATAAATTAATCTCGAAGAGAGAATCGTGCGTCTTGCCGATTCGAGTGCCACCATGTAAAATGTCAAGGAATGGTAGCACGCAATGAATATCAAGGTTAAATCACCATTAAACAAATCGCGCGCCTTGACGATTCGTAAGCCACGATGTAAATGTCAAAAAAATAACAGCGCACAATGAATAACAAGATTAAAGCACCATGAAACGAATCGCACGTCTTGCCGATTCGCAAGCCACCATACAAATGTCAATAAATGGTAGCGCGCAATGAATAACCAGATCAAATCAGCATGAACCGAATCGCGCGTCTTGCCAATTCGCAAGCCACCATGCAAATGTCAAGAAATGGTAGTGCGCAAAGTAATCATTAAAGAATTAGGCCAAGAATATGAAAGTTCTCGATAACGGCTTCGGGAGGTCAGCCCATCCTCCGTCTTACCGCCCAGAACAAGGATCACCAATGAAGAATGAAGGGCAGAGGCCTGGAAGATCAAATAGGCCACCGGGACAGGAGCTCAGGAAGTAGCTGCTGCTCTGCACTGGGACCTCTGAATAGTGAGTACTTGGAGCTGGGCTGGCTCCCTTTTATAGAGTATTGGCCCAGCCCACAACCACACCCAGGCATGCTGCAGGGAAAGTCTCTGGAAGGCCCTGGAAAGGGACCACACCCTAACACACTCTGAAAGCCTGCAGCAATACATTGCAAATGAACAGTATTTGTAAACACATTAAAAAGAAGTCTTCAGGATTCAACTCTGCAATGCAAAAGGTTAAACAACAACATATCAGCACACTGTATAAATTATGTTGTTTTGAGAGTGCTTGGTTTTTGCATTCTAGTCGCCAATAGAGCGCGCACTGCCCCTGGTGTTGACACTCAGACCATCAGCCGGAACTCTGAAATCTAACGACTTTAATCTAAAGTCTAGCATCATCTTCTTCTAACTAACGAAATTCCTACTCAAGTTGTTACACTAATCTTCAAAAAGCTTATGATTAGTCAGTACATGGGGGGGTTACGATTCAGCTAATAATAATTCCAATTGATAACCTAAAATGCAACAATGTCACATTAACCAGGACATATTCCCAAGAATAACTTTTCCTTTTCCGTCTCGTCTGTAGCTCCATTGTTCCATCTCGTCTAAACTTCTCTTCTCAGGAAAAAACGTTCACACTTGCTACATTCACTTACATCCTCGAGGAAGAAACCACTTATTTGTAACATTCTCAAACAATAGAACATTTAATTTATGCAATGCTCGGTTAAAACATGGCCTTGTAAGACATAATGCAGCAACACACTAGGGGTAGCTGTGTACACATCTATTAAATCATTTAACACACTTTTATGTAAGCATTGAACTATAGAAAATAACCACACATTTAGTTAGACTTTTGCTCAGTTAGGAACAGAAATGAACAATGGCGACCATTTTCAAATGTCACCCATTTTCACATGTTAATTCACTATATAATTAGTATACCAAAATCATAATGAACATGTTAGAAATGTCACACTCTCACAATCCCTCCACTGATGACTATTAATGTCATCACATCAATCCATAATAAATGTATTTATTACCATCAATTCTTCAAAATTTTGTCTCATTTATTTTCACATTATTCTATTTTCCCCATAAAATGTAGTCATTTTTTTATCAAATCTTCTTCGATTCTTTTCCAGCTTTCTCTTTTTCAAACATTTTATCATTTTATATGTTCCCCAGATTCCAATTAGACAGAATACAATAATTGACACACATTTTGGAATTGCCAAAAGAACACCTCTTCCCACATTACTAAACCAATTTCCCACAGCTGCAATTACCTTGCCAGCCTTTTCCCAAACTGTAGTTTCTTTTAGTTCTTTTAAATCTTCTTTGTTAATTGTTAAATTTTTAGTCAATTCTTTAACCTTTCCTGAATTATCAGGAATGTATGAACAACAATGATTCAAACCAAGTAATTTGCAAACTGTGCCCTCCTTTGCTAAAAGAATGTTTAACGCAAGGCAGTTCTGAAGTACCATAGCTCTTTTAGAAGCCAATTCAGTTTCTAGAAGAATGATAGCTCCAGAATAACTTGTCAACATGTTATCCACTATGGTAGACAACTACTGTATCTTGATAGAATTTAGGACCACTCCCACTGAGGGAATTATAGCCCCAAAAATGTCTCCCACAATGCTAGAAATTTATTCTCGCTTGTGTCTCGTTTGAAAATTCATCGTCTCAGGTATTTTACTCAAGTCTTCCAACTGACAGACTTTCGGAAATACTATTCCCAAATAACATGTTCCATACCATTCTCTAGGAAGACGGTAATATGCATTTCTTCCACAAATATAGTAAATACCAGGCACTGGTGGATCCTATCCATTCATCATAAAATCCCACTTACTCCTAAACATAAAAACTTGTCTACCCTCACTCTTTCCCACAAACACTCTATCATTCTTATTCCAAGGTCTATATATACAAAGTCTTCCCACGTGTTCAGCATCCAACGTTAGTTTTCCTTGTTTAGTAATATCAGTATAAGCATAATCAATCCCAGGTCTTCTACTAATTATTCCCTTATTTATCTTTGCCTTTATTTCTCTTCTTCTATCTTCTGTGTTATCTAAAAATTTATTCTCTACAGGTGTTAATAAACATGTTATATTATTCCTGTGCGCAAATGCTGTGCAAAAGTTAAAGTAGGCTCAAAGACATCTCTCATAATAACTATGTTATTATCGTTGGATATTCTATTCAAATAACCTATGACTGGTACAAATGAAAATACCATATTATAATTTCAATAGAAATATTGAATATATTCTTGATTATAAAAGCATGTTAGTAAAAGACTGCAACTTATAGTATAAGTTACAGGCAAGCTATGGTAAGTAGTTCCTTCTTCCACTGAAGTTGGAATCTGTGTACATACATAACAATCTTCCGCATCCATCACTTCAACAAACTCATGCAATAAGCGATAGAAAACACTAGAAGAAAGCTCTTTCTCTTCATGTAAGTATTTAACATCTATTCTAAACTTATCTTTTGTTAGTGATGTATCAGTTGTACCCAAAGAATTATCAATCTTTGCAGTATGGTTGGCTCCATTCGTCTCATAAACAGTCACCCCTACAAACAACAGCAAACACATTAACACACTCTCTACTGCCAATCCAAAACCTACAACTTTACAACTAATTCTACTGTTTTGGTTATGAAAGTTTCTCATGGTATCCATAATCTAAAAAAATAAAAAAACGAACATTTTCCAAAAATTAAGTAGACAAAACACTCAAAAATCCCTCCTAATTTTTTTTTTTTTTCAAAAACTCATTCCCTCAGGACATTCTCTTTGTCAATTTCAATATAGCAGCTTGTCAAAATCTGTGGTCTCTTTGTCAGTTCCAGTTATTAATGTCTCTCTTAAGCACAACTTTCAGATAATTTTCAATTTCTTTTTCCAACTTCTTTCCTCATAATCTTTACGTGCCAGAATAAAAATGTTCAGTATCTCTATCAAAACAATAGCTAAATAAATGTTCTTCCCAATCATTTGAAGGTAAATACGCCCATTCCGGGCCTGGATGGCTTTATTGAAGCGATCTGGAGTACGCAAGCCCTTTGAGCCATCGATGTCGGTGCTTGCTGTTGCAGATGAGAGGATGTTCCGAGATTCGCAGTTGCGGAGTTATCTTTGTGGCTCAGACCTGTCTCTATTAGGGGACTGGTTTCTGGAGGGGCGGATGATCTCTCCGGAGGTGGTGCTTGGCGACCTGACTGATAATGCGTTGCATCGGTTATATGTCTTGCGTGTATGTGCAATGCTTCGTGCGCGCAATTCTGGTCCCCCGGAGACCCTGCTGATATGCCGGGCGCCTGAGGTATTATGGAGTGCACAGTCGTCGAGGAAGTTCATTACCAAGTTGTACGGCTGCTTGCAGGAACAGCGGAGCGAGAGTGCAATGTCTGCAAAGCAAAGTGGGAAGCGGATGTCAGTGAGGCCATCTCTGACGAGGTATGGAAGAAGTGCTGTGCGCATATGAGGGAGCTGTCGCCGAACTATAGGCTGCGACTCATTCATTTCAAATTTTTGCACCGCCTATATCACACCCCTCGAGGTTTATATGCTATGGGGCTGCGTGCGAAAGCTAACTGTGAGCGATGTCATGCCCCGGACGCTGATTTTCTCCATCTGGCGTGGCACTGCGGGGAAGTATGCAACTTTTGGCTTGAGGTAATGCATGTAATTGAGGGGATAACCGGTTTGACGTTGGGCCCCTCTCCGGGGTTGGCATTGCTTAGATGGGTGGATGGAGTGCCGGTAGCTATGCGGAGACTGGTGGGCATGTTGCTGTTGTTGGCCAAGCGTAGAGTTGCGATATGTTGGGGACGGGGCTGACCTACTTGTGCTTCTGAATGGCTGTGCTACGCCACGTTCTGTCAGGAACAACTGACGATTTATTGGGAGCTGATACCCGAGGGCTCTCGGTCTTGAGACATTTGGGCGCCGCTGCGCTCCTTTTTGGAGACCACTTACTAAGAAATGGGTGCTCATTCCGACTGCTCATGCATCTGGGAATTAGCTTTGTGTTGCCGATCCTGTGTTATGTTGCTGATTGTGGTGATAGAGTGCTGTGCTGCCTATGCCCCTGCCTGCTTTCCTCTCTATGTCTCTGCTAATTGCAGATCTGTTTTATCCCTTCGGACATGAGCATTTACTGTTAGCGGTTGGACTTTCGCCCCTACGGCCTAATATTTTGGTACAACGATTGGATTCTGATGTACTTGAACTGAGAGGGGGATACTCCTCCTGTTACCTTTCCTCCTGAGAACTGCTGGAGCAGCCTCGGTTGTTGCACGCTGTGGGGCTATGTATGTGCTAATATTGCTTTGCCCAAAGGGCTTCCTTGTTGTAAGTTAATTTAAAACAGAATAAATAAAAATAAAAAATAAAAAATACGCCCATTCCAGTCCAGCATATTGCTTGCTTGCAACTCTCTTTCTTTTCGGTCTTTTGATGCTTTCACCTTCTTCTCCACTAGTATTTTTTCCTTCATTCAACACTCTTTCCTCCTGAATTGGTGGTACTACGTTAACTTTCCCACTCTTTGAACTTTTCTCTGGCCATTTGTCTCCTTTAAATGTCTTTTTCGTCAACAACTTTCTTAGGATTGAGTCTTCACTTGCCTTTGAACCTTTCTCTTCCTGTTCCCACAACTGGTTCAGGAAGAGTATAATCCAGTTGGGCGGGATTATCCTCAATTCCTTTCCTAATGGGGTCAGTCCTTGGTTCAGTTTGGTATGTCAAACCACCTGCTTCTGAGGACACCCTACTATGAGCAGATCTTCTCTCAGCCGAATGTCCCTGATCACTCTCACCTGAGGACACCCTCCTCTGATCAGAATTTCTCTCAGTCAGAATTTGTCTTTCTTCATGAACTGATTCTTTTTCTTCTTCTTTTGCAGATTGTTCTGCTTCTTCTGCGTTTTGTTCATTTTCGTCTGTTATAGGAGTAGGCACATCTCTCTCATTATGAATGTTTGGCTCTTCACTTTCCTTTTCCTTGCTCCCAATATTGTCAACTGTTTGGTATCTCAACAGTTCTTCTTCTCGTTCTGTTGGGTCATTCACCTTTCTCGTGTGGCTAGTGTGCACCCAGTTCGGCAAACCTGCACACTTCACAGCTGTCGTTGTTGTGAATATATCTGGTAAGGACCCTTCCACCTTGGTTCCAGGCAAGCATTTCTCACATGCTTTCGTATAATCACTCAGTCAACGGCTCTCAAGTTGTGACCTCGACCTTGCGTTTGTTGTACTATTGTTGCTTCCACCTGATGAGAAAAAGACCGATCCACATCAGCTAGGCTTTTGCAATAATCTAGCACCATGTCATCTGTAATATTCACAAGTGCATTTGCAGGTATTGTTGGCAATCTCATTGCTCTCCCCATTAGAATTTCGTGAGGAGACAACCCAGTCTTCTTATCAGGAGTGCTTCTCATTGACATTAGCACCAGTGGTAAAGCATCTGGCCACTTTAAATTTGTTGATGCACATACTTTTGCCAATCATTACTTTAGAGTTCCATTCCTTTGCTCTGAAGCTTCTGGGTGATAACTACAATGTAGTTTCTGCTGAATGTTTAATGCTGAAAAAAGCAATTTTATCATTTCGTTATTAGAGTGGCTTCCCCTAACTGATTCTACAGAGACTGGGAAACCAAAACGTGGAATTAGTTCTCTCAGAAGTAACTTAGCTACTGCATTGGCTATCATTTCTCACTGTAAGATGTGCCTCAATCCAGTGACTAAAAATACACACAATCACCAACACATATTTCAAACCAGCACACGCAGGCATCTCAATAAAATCCATTTGCATTCTGCTGAATGGACCCCCTGCCATGCCTATATGTCCCATGTTGACAACTGTTCCTTTGCCGGCATTCATTTCCTGGCAGTCCACACACCTATGGCAAACCAGTTCAGCAACTTGTCTAAATTTTGGATGATATCAAAATTGTTTAAAGCACCTGATCATTGCGTCTCTCCCTATGTGTGGCTGACCATGATAATATCTGGCCATTTGTGTCAACAGACTGTTTGGCAAAACCACTTTCCCCTCTATTGTTACCCAAATTTCATTTTCTCTTTGAATGCAATGATGTTTTAACCAATCCCTACGCTCTTCTTCTGGAACATTGTTCTGTATGGCTTTTAACTCTTCTAGTGTCTCAACAATTTGCATAGTAAATTTGTATACACTTCATCATTTTCAGACATTAATTCCCAATTCCCTTTGAATGAAATTCCATATAGAGCACACAATTTTGCAACCTGGTCTGCATAAGCATTTCCCAATGTTACATAATCTTGTCCTCTCTGGTGTGCGGTGCATTTAACCACTGCAATTTTCTCAGGTTTCTGTACAGCTTGTAATAATTCATGTATCCTTTCACCATTCCTCACAGGTGAACCTGACAACGTTAGAACCCCTCTCTGTGACCAAATTTGCCCAAAACTGTGTACAATACCAAATCCATACTATCAGTGTAAATCGTTACTTTCATCTGGTCTGATAATAGGCATGCTCTAGTAAGAGCCACCAATTCTGCAACTTGAGCAGAAATTACTCCTTTAAGCCATGAGGCTTCTAGTATGCCAGTAACTGTGCATACTGCATAAGCTGCTCTCAATGTACCTTTGTTGTCTCCTAGACAGGAACCATCAACAAAGAGAATTTGATCATTGTCTTCCAAACAAGTGTCTTTAATGTCATCTCTTGGTTTTGTGCATAATTATGTCACTTCCAAACAATCATGTTTAATATCATCTATTCTGTTTGGATCTTCTCCCTCATTTGGTAATAATGTTGCCGGGTTAAGCACTGTGCACCTTTTGATCGTTACATTTGGTGCTCCAAGAATCACTGTCTCATATCGTGTCAACCTTGCATTTGTCAGGTATTGTGTTTTTGATCTGGTCAATAGAATTTCTATCGAATGAAGTACCATCACTGTCAGAGAATAACCCATCACAATATTTTCACTTTGAGTTATATTCTGCTGCAAATGCTCGCAAGCATCCTGGTAAGGCTGATGCAACATTATAAAAGGAAGCTTAAAAATAGGCTACTGGATGATTGACACCACCATATGTCTGAGTTAAGACAGACAAAGAACATCCATCTCGCTCATGACAAAACAACAAGAAAGGTTTTGTGTAATCAGGCATACCTAAAGCTGGAGCTTGACACAAACTTTCTCTCAGTTCAGTAAATGCTCTCATGCATTCTTCACCCATCATTATGGGATCTGAAAATTCTTATGTGTCAGCCTTTGCAGTGGTTTGGAAATGGCTGAAAAATTTGGAATCCACTGGCGACAATATCCTACCATTTCCAAGAACATTCTAAATTCTTTTTGTGAACTAAGTATTTTTTATTTTCATTATTGCCACTACTCTTTCTCTTGAAATTCTCCTTGATCCTTTTTCAATCAAATGACCCAAATATTTCCCCTCTTACTGACAATACTGCAACTTAGTAGGAGATACCTTATGCCCATTGTCTCCCAATGTAATTGTATCCTCTCTACAACCTTCCTTTGTCTTTGATGCAATCAACAAATCATCAATGTACTGCACCAATGTCGATTGGTAAGGCATTACCAATGACTCCAGGTTATTTTTCAAAATCTGATTGAAAATTGATGATGATTCCGAAAACCCTTGAGGAATTCTACACCAGCAATAGACTCTGGTCAGGAACTTAAATCACAAGAGATATCTACTGTCTTCGTGTAGAGGTACAGAAAAGAAAGCTTGGCACAAATCAATCACTGTGAACCATTCTGCATCACACGGAATCTGAAACATTATCACTGCTGGATTCGACACAACTGGACAACATTTCACTACAATATCATTTATTTTCCTCAAATCCTGGACAAGACAAATGTTTCCATTCGGCTTTTTCAAACCCATTATTGGTGAATTACACGGGCTACTCATCACTTCTTTCAAGACCCCCGTTCTAAAAATGGTTCTATCAAAGGTCTTGTCCCTTCAATCGCCTCATTTGTCATTGGATATTGTGCAGTTTGTGGAAACACTGCATCCTCCCTTATTGTTACTCTGACTCCTTCAACTCCTTTAATCAAACCAATGTCCTTTCCTGATAAGTCCCAAACCTTTGATTTAACTCTTCCTTGTAAATCGATTGGCAGATCTTTTATTTCAAAGACTGGAAAGAAATTAATTAAATCTACCAAATTGTTATCCTCATTTATCAGCTCATTTTCATCTCTCCGGTCATCAAGATCAATCAAAGGAAATTCTCGAGACACCATCCCTTTTTCAACACAACTGATGAATCTTCTCCATCACTGTTTGTCTCAATACCCTTCATTGAACACAAAATTGAACAATTTATTTTGCACAGCAAGTGTCTTCCCAGTAGTGACACTAGACTAGAATCACAAACGTCAAAACTATGAAAGTCTCTAAAATTTCCAACCTTCACAAGAACTGGTTTTGTAAGAGTATTAATCAAATGTTTATTTGCAACTCCTACTATCTGCACTGTCTTCTCTGAAATCGGTGTGTCTTGAACTTCTACAGTTCTCATTGTTGAGCGTGTTGCTGCTGTATCGACCAGAAAATTAACCTCATGACCATGTACTTCACCCTTCACATAAGGACCCCTCTGATCCACCTCTAATGATGTGGCCACAATATACTCTTCCTCATCTGAACTATTCAACGGCCATTCATCTGTTATTTCATTCTCACTGTGTAAAGGAAACTGTTCAGCTGTTTTTACACTTTTGTTCTTTTTCTGATTTGTGACCACTTGTGAAAGCATTACTTGTTGTTAATCCATAGGGCTCTGTATAATTTGAAACTGTCTTGGCATGTGCATTTGCTGTACAGGCACCTCTGCACCTGTTGCTGCATTTGTGGCATTTGTACCTGATGTACCCATTGTTGTGCATTCTGAACCTGTTGTATTGGCTGTAAAGGCTGAAAACCTTGCATATTATTCACATTGTTCTGCAAATTTTGATTTTGGCCCCCCATTCTAGGTCCTCTCATGCTCTGATATGGATATACACCATTTGTCTGAGCACAACTCCACCTTGATTTAACATTGGACACTGTCTCTTCCAATGTCCAATTACTCCGCAATTATGACAAGGTAACACTTTTCACCTTTGCTGCTCATCCTGCATTACCACTGAACTCAAATCCACATTTCTATTGACTACTGGAAGCGTCATTCCACCTCGACTTCTAACTCGACCATGACTCGGAAACAAACAATTTCCCTGTGTCAGCTGCTAAAAATGTCCCTGCAATCCTGTCTGTGCAGCCTTAATCTGCACCACAGTTGCTTTTTCTTTCAACTTTTTCTGCTTCGACTCAGTTTCATCACTACAGTATTTAGCATACTGCACACTTTATCAATCGGTTTAGCTTGCCAGCAAATTAAATGATTCTTAATCATCTGATTTATTTCTGGTTTCAACCCTTCAACAAATCTGAACACCAAATGATTCATGTTCTCTTTCTCAATTGTTTCCACACCACTGAATTGCTTGAACGCTTTCAACAACCTTTCATAATATGCATGAACCCATTCCTTCCCTTCCTGTGATGTTCTATCTATGCGTTGCCAATCAACATTTTTTGGCGAAACTCTTGTTTCTAGAAACTCATTGACCTTATGGTAATATTTCATTACTTCGGGAGATGGTTCACCTGTTTTCAGATCTTTTTGCGCTTCACTCAGTGGCCAATCAACACTCCTTTTGCATTCAATCCACAAATCTGCTGGAACAACAATATCAAAGAGTGTATTCAAATCTTCCCATAGACACTTCGCAAGTTTCACAAACTTATCTGTCTGCTGATACCACTCCATTGGTTTCTCTCTCAACCGCGGGTAATCATTTGTAAAACTAAAAATATTACTCCTATTCCAAGGTACATGTACAAAATTCCCTCCTGGTGTTTCCCTCATTGGTAACATCTTCACCGGATCTCCTGCCTGTGCCACATCATCTTTCTTTGGTCTTTCCCTTTTCTTGACCTATATGCCTTCCCATTTATCTAATGCTCTCCAAACCTGCACTCTCTCAAGTAATTCTCTAAGATGTGCTTTCATCCCTGCAGATCTCATGTGTGTAAAATCTTCTTCCTCCATCTAAAATCTGTAACTTCTTTTCAAACTTTTCATTATTGATAAATCAATATCATAATCATCTGCTATTTCTTGTAATGGCTGGTGGACTTTCTCTGCTCCTCTGATAATTATTTTACACAAATATCTCAATTGAGCTTCATTATAAGACTCAGGTTTGTTCACACCCATGGTCCCTTCCAAGAGTTCATTTCCTTCCATCGTCAATCTCACTCTGTTTATTGTCTTCTTCCTTGTCTTTTCTCTCTTGTGTTTTTGAATTACTTAAATATTCCAACCATTTTGGTATTTCTTGTGCAGACAAGCCTTTCAAAGAAACTCCATTAGACTGCGCACCTAGATCCTGCTCTTGTCCTGAGCTTGCACATTGCTGCGGAATCTAATCTCTGACTCTGACTATTGTAAGATATAGGGCCTGATTCCAACTTTGGAGGAGGTGTTAATCTGTCCCAAAAGTGACGGTAAAGTGACGGATATACCACCAGCCGTATTACGAGTTCCATAGGATATAATGGACTCGTAATACGGCTGGTGGTATATCCGTCACATTACCGTCACTTTTGGGACTGATTTACACCACCTCCAAAGTTGTAATCAGGCCCATAGTCCCAGAATTCTCAACAGGAGACAAATCTATTAAAGAATTAGTCTTGTTCAAGACTTGTCCTTGTCTGGGAATTGATTTTTCCAAAACCCCATTCTGACCTTTAATCAGAGACTTCACTCCACTATTGTTTACTTGTGCAAATAATGGAGTTACCGGATCCATCGTAATAGGTACAGTAATTGCATCCAGCTTAGCTAATGATCCAACCCTCTGCATCTGTCCTGCGCCCATGCTCTGCATTTGTGGAATCTGTATTTGAATAGGCTATCTTATGTTCAATCCTTGATGACCAGGAGACCACACTAAATTATTAGTTGTCCTTATAAACCGAGCCTCTGGCTGTATCTCAGGAATGTTTATTTCTAACTGATGGTCTGTTGTTCAATTAATCATTGAAACTACTCTGCATCTGAACTCTTTACTTGTTCGGGATATCTTTTGATATTTCTGATGTGGATGGTGCAGTAGGAATTGTATTACTAATTTCACTCCCATTTGATCCACTATTGCTCCTCTGGTTCACATTTGGTGGAGGATATGTCTCTAAAATTTCAAAAACTATCTCACCTTCACCCATCTCATCGTCATCATTAAACATGACTCCTTTCAAGTCTTTCAATTTTTGTTCTTTAGTCTCTGTTGAACTCTTTTTCTTTCTATCCTTTGTTTCATTCTCATCCTCCTTTGTTCTTGCAGGAAATAATCTAATTCCCAGTAGTGTTTCTACTCTCCACCATTTCTGCTTTTCATCCCATCTAGCTTCCACTAGCATCTTTTCTACTCGCCTCATTTTCTTTTCAAATTTCAATGCCTGTTGCTGTCTGGCTACCAGCTCCCAAATCGCTAAGGCTACGTATTGTGCTGGCCTCGGTGGAGGTTTTCAACTGTACATCTTCTGTCTTAATTTCTCCAAAATTCTCAAATTAAATGTTCCATTCTCCGGAAAAGCCAAACAAACTTCTTTTCTTGTAATCTTTACCCAATGTTTCAACCAAAGACACGCTCCTGCACCCCTCTCCTTGAACACAATATATGCTGGAGTATTTTCTGGCGGACAAATTTCTCCTTCGAGTGCCGGAATATATTCATCACCTCTCAATGCACTTCTCAAAGCCTTGAAAAACTTCACTTTCAACTGAATTTTATTAAAAGATGATGTCCACAACAAATGTTATTTACAAACTAAGTTACACTAGAAAAAACAAATAATAAATCAAATATAAGGAAAAGAAAACAACCAATCAGGAAAAGTGACTACGATCCCACAATTCTCTTTGACCCTTTCACCTTCCAATCACGTTACTCGATTATCAGACTGATCGACGAATCCGTGTGCAACCCTTCTCGCTAAACAACCAATCTCAGCGCAGCACCACTTGCATCACACTAACACAAACACACCTTCCCAGCGCTATCGTTGAGACCCTGACAAAGTCTATTGTTTCAATTTCTTTCTCAACCCACACATAAAATCAACACAATATTAATTTGCAAGCAAAACTCAAAACCAAAAATCAGAAAACAAATTTGCCCATTTACTACAGGTAGGGTAATACAATAGCTTTGGAACCTTCCAAAGTAACCTTCAGCTTTCGCGAGTAAAAATTTTACCTGCAATTTTCACTTTTCAACTGATCCTTGGACTATCGTCATAGTGCACTTAGTACGCAACAAGTCTCAGTATAGTTTCAATCACACCAATTATCTCATAACCTCGACTTACCAATCACGCCAGATCGGTCTATTAAATGGACAAATGACAACATATACCAAGTGTCTCACTACACTTGTCAATATACTCCGGAGTCCCAGACCTCTCTCCTTAGGTCTGTCATCAACAACTATGTGGATAATTTTTCCTGCATTAAGCACCCTGCTCAAATGAAGAACACTGCTTCCCTGCTTTTATACCTATAGGACTATGCCCACTTCTTCTAAAACTCTACTTGAGTATCTCCACTCCTCTAATCTCGTACACACCTCAATCATCTGCAAATTAGCTCAGGCTGTGCAAGCGTAAATCACCCCACTCAACTTAACCAAACACCGCTAGAAACATACCCTTCAACCTAGAGGGTCTCCAAAAACTGGGGAAAGTCACTTAAGGCAACTAGCAACTCATCTTGACAAATCTGTAAAACATTTCAGAAAAAGAAAACCAACAGATGTTATTCTTCAGTAAAAGGAAAACAATTTTACATTAACCTTATTATGACATCATCAAACAATGACATAACTGTAATCTGCTACCAAAAACAGCTGCAGCGCTACGGAATCCCAGCTATTAATTAAACTGAATAGTGGATTCTGCGCTAGAGGTCAATGGATCGATATGACATAGGAATGAGGGGATGTCATCAAAAAGGAATGTAAGCATTAACAATAATCAATATAATCAAAGATCTTGAACCATAGACAATAAACACACCGATTTATTAAGAAGAATTTTAAAATGTATTTCCCTAAATTAACAATACTAATGTCACGAAACTAACTCTCAAACACAAATGATAAGCATATAAAGTTAATAGTGGTTGATTAGAACATCTTATATATCTAAGTTTAATCAGAACAGTCAAGCAAATAATCTCGAAAATGATTACACTAATTAATAACACCAGAATTGGTAACAATGGCAAAGTATGCATTAGTACAAACATTCAAAAGGTGTCAAAATAAATCTTGAGCATTCAAAGTTAATACCCTCACTAACCACAAATTAGCATCAACATGTTGGGCTTCATGTAAAAACAATTTAGAAACAAAAATTTGGGAAAAAACTATCTAACTCGGGTTATTATAAAAAAAATTATTAGTATACAGCAATCGAATTTTAAGTTGCAACTAGTACCTGCAAAGCAAAAGAGACACATATAACATTACAATGCCATACATTACCCTAATAGATAACAACATGCAGACCACTTCAGCAAGGGGACATCATCAGGTATGTCTTTAGAGAAAGCAGGCCTAACGACAGCTAAACCCACACTGCTAATTCGACTCAAACCATCAGCAGGAACTCTGAAATCTAACGACTTCAATCTAAAGTCTAGCATCATCTTCTTGTAACTACCGAAAATCCTACTCAGGTTGTTATACTAATCTTCAAAAAGCTTATGATTGGTCAGTACATGGGGTGATTACGATTCAGCCAATAATAATTTTAATTGATAACCTAAAATGCAACAACGTCATATTAACCAGGACATATTCTCAACAGTAACTTTTCCTCTTCTGTCTTGTCTGTAGCTCCATTGTTCCATGTCGTCTAAACTTCTCTTCTCAGGAAGAAACTTTCACACTTGCTACATTCACTTCCATCCTCGAGGAATAAACCACTTATTAGTAACATTCTCAAACAATAGAACATTTAACTTATGCAATGCTCAGTTAAAACATGTCCTTGTAAGGCATAATGCAGCAACCCACTAAGGATAGCTGTGTACACATCTATTAAATAATTTAACACACTTTTATATAAGCATTGAACTATGGAAAATAACCACAACATTTAGTTAGAATTTTGATCAGTTAGGAACAGAAATGAACAATGGTGACCATTTTCAAAAGTCAACCGTTTTCACATGTTAATTCACTATATAATTAGTATACCAAAATCATTAATAAACATGTTAGAAAATTCACACTCTCACAACATCTAATCTCATGGCTATATAAAGCCTTGGTGTGTGATGGCCCAGAGTCAGCTTGTTGAGGATGAATGGAAAATGATGTGTTCAATACTCAAGGGCGTCTCCATTAACACTAGATTCAGGTTGATTCCGTTTAATCACGTTCATCGTATATACCTAACACCTATTAAACTAAGCAGAATAGATAGGGCTCGATCCGCTGCATGCCCCTGATGGGCGAGGGAGGGGACAGTGGAGGTTGTTGACAGTAGGAGGGATGTGGTCAAATGTTTTTTCTTTGGGATCAATCGTGCAGCTGAGTGAAAGTCTGCATTCACTGGGGCCAACTTCTGATCCAGAGATGACAAGTGCTTGCTCAGCTTTCTTGAGTAATTCAGGAGGAATTTGATGCTGCATTTTCTCCAACATATGTAGATGAAAATTCAGAGCTATCTTATCGTGTAGGATGAAAGTGAGAGCAGCGTCAATGCTGAATCCCAATGATTTGATTGATGGTCCAGGCAAGGCACCTAAGCTGTCCAGGTTTAGAAGGCTCAGGAGGGATTGATTAAGTTTATTGTCCTTGAGAGAAAAGGGGATTCTATTTTTTTAGATTTGGAAGCAAGTTATGTTTCATGTAAGATTGGAAAAATATTTTTCTTTTTGCCAATGAAGGGCATCAGCAGCAGAAAGCACAGGCAAAAGCCAAATGCTATTGCAAAGCGACATCTATTTACTCTGTTTGTCTACGGTGGAGTGTTTGTTCTAAAGGAGCAATTCTAGTTCCCTTTAGAGGAAAGGTAATGTTGCCACCTAGTGGCTATGTGCTGTGTTGTGATGAAAGTTAGAATGCTAGCATTTAGAAAACCCGTCAGTCCCCTTCAGAGAAAGGGATATCCTAGTTCCATAGCTTGACACATCCTTTTCTGTACTGAGACATATTCTTCAGTGGGCATGGGCTAGTTCTCACCAGAGGAAGTTACCACTTTGTCTTAGCGTTTTGCAGGCACTTTTCTCCACTGCGAAAAATATGCTTCAGTGGGGGCATGCTGATTCACATTAGGTAAAGGGACCTTTTTTTCATTTTTTTATTAGATTTTGTTGATAAATAGTGGGACGACAATGTTTTCAGACAGTTGGTGGTCCGGTACAAAGCTTATTCATGCATCCATTCAACATTGAGGCGCAAGATGGTTGTGGTGGGCTGTGGTCTCGGGTAGCCATAGACTGTGGTGTGAGCTATCGATGAGGCTCTGTGTAGTGTGTGTGCGTCAATGGCCTCTTAGCCGCGCATCGTTACCGCAAGGTGGGGAGTCTAGAGAAAGGGGAACCCTGTCCCCCAGGACTCCGACGATATGTACTGAACGCCCCCTGCCCCGGGACGGAGCTTCTGATTTCCCAACAATCTTGCTTCCCGCATATCTTCTTGTTATCTGACAAGCAGTAAATAAGGGGGTTCGAGGGGCAGTGGAAAGGGGGAGCAGTGTGGATTGATAGTGGTACTTAAAACAAAATATTTTGTAAAACAACCAGCATTTTCTAATAACTTCAGAACAGAGAGGCGAGAGAGGGTGTGTGTTAGTCTGTGTGTGCATGTAAAAATCATAGGTGAAACCCAACAGGCACCTCACCATACCCGAGTGAAAGCACCCGTTTTCAACTATTTAGTACATAACACATTTATCAGAGGGTGTAACACCTCAAACACCTCCCTTAAACTACGCCTCTGCCACCTTTAGTCCTGCTCTTTCTGGGCTTCCTCGATCGGCATATTGGTTCCTGGTTCTGGACATGGGTACCGACCCCACCCTACTCCACTGGGTGGACGCCCATAACTGTCAAGTTTCCCAAGCCCATGCCCAGGCCCCAGTCCAGGTTTTAAAGTTTGAATTCTGGGACCTGTGGTCCTGTTTTTTAATGGAATAAAATAAACTACAATTCCCAGAATTCAAAGAAATACCTGCAATGGAGTAGCACATCACGCATGGACCTGGGAAGCTTGGCAGGGCCGGACGCTCATCCGGGTCCGGCTCTCTTGCTGGCAATAGCATGCCTCGGCCCATGATCTGGTTGGCCCATCCCGCCTGCTATCGAAGTCGCTGCAGTACATAGTCTTCTGCCCTCGCCTAGCAGCCGGCATCGCTTTGCCAGCGGTGGTAGCGAGGCTGCCGGCCAGTGCCTCTCGATGTTGCACGAAGCGCCAAGGCCAGGTCTATAAACCTGTTTCCTGCCGTGGCCGCTTGGTGCGAGGCATCAGGACAAGAAGGCACGTTTGGTAAAAGGTAAAAGTCTGCGTTTTCAGCTTCTCATTGAGGACATTTACGCTGCACCGTGCCAAACCTCAGATGGAAGCGCGTTCTTGGGGTGAGAAATGTAGGTTCAGGACCTTGTTGCAGTTCGTTTTTCCATCGCCTGTATCAATGCCACACATTTATTGGTGATCAGGGCTCCATGCCAATAGCACTTGTAGAACAGGGTCCACCTCTTTTCTCTGGCCTCCCCACATTTCACTCATGGCCCCTCTAGGGGCCAAATGTATCGAGAACCGCCCTCTTGGAGTAGTGTATGTTTCTTGGAGCTCTTTAAATTTCAGAATGCAGCCCTCCCGGAGCAGTGGACCAAGGGCTTCGTCGCCACTGGGACTGGTCCGACCCGGATGAGGACCGGCAGACACCACATGCAGTGGTCTTCAAACGTTTTAATCCCGCGCCCCCGGGGGTGGGAACGGGGGCAATCACAATGTTTAAATAGGCAATCTTTAAATAGATCTAGACTTATTTAAACATTGCAGTTAAGTTGTGTTGCTGTTTTAAAATTCCACTCACATACGATTGCCAAACATACTATTATGGTCCGGCTGGCGGGGGTGGCTCCTCTGCTATGGCGGAAGAACGTCGCCCCCCCCCCCTTGGGTCAGCCAAACACACATGTGCATGAGGCTCCCTGCAACCCGCACTGTGTTGCGGGGTTGGAGAGAGCAGGCAGAGGCTCTCTCTTTGCCTCGTCCAATCCCAACGCTGCAGGGGACGCAGGACAGGCTGGGAGCCTGTGCATGCAAGTACTGGAGTCAGAGAAGCAGAGCAGTGCGGCAAAGAAGGTACGTTTTAAAAAAAATTATTATTATTTTTTTGTTGTCTTTTTCCCCCCCTTTCGCCACACACTGAACTGCCCCTTTTGCCCCCACGAGCCGCAACTGCAGGCAGGCCTTACTAACGTGTAAAAGTATCCACAGTGAGATTATTAGAAGTGGGGATTGTGAGGAATATTTAGAGTTTCTTCCCTTTTGACACATACTCTCAGCTAGGATATGAATGACAAAAGATGTTAGTGATGGCCCATTACAGAGCGGCTTACTGCAGTTTGTTTTGCCCTGTTTAAAAATAAAAAATAAATAAATAAAAGCAATGTTAGCAGTATATTGCTTCTTTTGGTCAGAGTCTGGCACCCCTTGGGATCACTTGAAGCCCCACTAGTGCCCCCCCTCCATCCCCAGTAGGGTGACCACCTGGCTTTGAGGCAACTTATGGACCGGACTGTAAAAATTCAGGACAAAAGGTCAAAATTCAGGACAACAATTCAACAACAAACAGTCAGTTTTACAGACACATCCAAGAGAGGACATACCCCATTATATTATCAATGCAATTATTTGCTCTCTTTTTTTACATAGCACTATTTATTCACCGTTTTGTGATTGTCTCCTCATATTTCACATTCAGGTGTCACGTTACATCTTTGTTCAGTAGTAAATTAATGCCCTTCAGCAGTGTGTCAAGACCATCACCCTTACCCTAATATACCCAATCCTTGGAGGGAAAGCAACATTTTGATTATATTTCCAAACATTTTAGAACCCATGGCAAACAATTTGGGAAACATTAAGGTAAGTAACCTTATGCTAAGTTTAATAAAAACATCTGGCTCGCATCAACCTCCAATGGACTCTCAACCTGAAAAGAATTAGTGAGGCAGAGCAGAGGGTGTGGGTGACAGTCTCACAGCACTAGAGTGTACATCCGGGACTCTAAAAGAGGAGGATGCAATTGAGAACTGATGGGAGATTCACAGCAACTGATTGAAAGGATTGGTGCTAAGAACTGGATTAATAAAGAAGAGAAGAACAAGGTGGGACAATTTCTAAAATCATGCAAGATGGGTCCACCAAGAGTATTGGAAAGTATAGCGTACCCGAGGAGTTATCTCTGCAGATAGGATAGAAACAGAAGTGTCACTGTCACTTAGTTGAACAAGCAGCACCAACCTACCCTGGCAAAGTCTTCTTTTGCAATAGTTCTCTGTTTGTGCTTGTGAAAGGTGAGCAGGGGCCAACCCCCTTGCTAGGTTGTGCAAGGCAATTGCCCATTCTGTCCATGTCGTAAAATGGTTTAGAAATTGAGCAAAAGCCAAACCAGTGATCTGGCTTATCCTTACATGTCAAAGAACACATATAATCTTCAAAATATTTGGGATGTAAATTGTACAAACATAATGTAAGAATATGAGAAAGATTTGTAAATGTAATTAGTGTTTCTTTAACATATGGCACTGTTTTGCCTTTTATATAGACCTCTGATTGAACTGGGAACCTGATGCCTTTTGATATCCAGGGATTAATATCTACCATTTCCCCACTGATTTGCAGGATGGAAATCTCGGCAGAGGGACATGGTCCCTCTGAGCCCAGTTTGCTTTTTGGTCTTCTCTTCTGCTTTCAGTAGTGGGCCATGTAGCACTAGTGAAGATGGTGTGCTACCCCAATGATTGTATTATTTTGAAAACCTTCCCCTCAATCCTTCTTCAGACAGGCCGCATATCAGAATTGACTGCTGGGGTGCCGTCCGGTAGCTATTTCCACTCTAAAGCTACCTATGACTGTGGGTGGATTAGGCCTTCTGGACTTAGAAAGCTATGATTTAGCTGCAGAAGTCCAATGGGCGGCCCACTGGCTGTCTGCCTGCGTTTCTGCATGACATTTTGTTTGGCAAAGTCTTTAAAGAGGGCTTACTGCACTACTCATTGTTTCCTACTGGCCATTCTATTGAACACCATTTGGGGTTATCCTGCATAGCTTTCACTTGTCTTGCTAGAACATGTAAGCTCCTGCACTCATTTTGCTAGGCCTTCCCACTCGCGAAGGACTGCTGCTCTCCGAGCAACTCCGCCAGTGGCATGCTGCAGGAATCTTAAAATTGGGGGATTTGTTTCTGGACGGCAAGCTACTAGATTTCCAAACTGTAGTGGCAGACTACCATCTTCACCCGAGCCAACTCCTTACTTGCAAACACCGTAAAAAACCATTAAATACCCTATTTCATGCCTGCCCCACCTAGCACTATCCGTACATGAGGTGTGCCAGAAGCTCTACACCATATGGACTGGTGGCAAACTGATAAGATGGGTGTGCAGACCTTTCCTGAAACATGGAGACCAGTCCAGGGCTTCTTGTCATACTACCTGGGAGATTGATGTGCCCAATGCTCTGCAAGATATACACTGGCCCAAAATAGGGGACTTTCCCCACAAAGTATCCACAAGTATTCAGTTCATAGAGCTTCCCTGGGAATGCGTTCCGCCCTTTGCTTGTCATTGGCTTTGTAACTCACATTTTATTGCTCTCAATTTGCTATCTTTATTTGTTTTAGGCTATCCAGCTTGAGTTTGTACCTTCCCTTGCCCAAACCTTACTTACAGTATCCTTCTGAGTGCTCCCTTACTGTAAACAGGCCTATAAATCTTGTTTTTATCTCATCACATTTGCTGTGCATTCAAAGAACAAGGGGGGAAATGCCAGGCTCTGTCTTCGGTGTGAGCTTGGTGTTTACATTTCTTTCTCTGACTTCAAAGTGAGATGATTTTTGTGACAATCGTGCTGGATACTGGGGGTAGGAAAGATGGTTTTTTTTTGTTGCGAAATACAACATTTTAAATTAACTGTGCAAGGATTTCAGAATATATCAGAATTAGGAACAAATATGAAGCACATTTTTGTTAATTCCGAACTGTACTGGAAACAAATACCTTAATATGATTAAAAAAAATAATTACACTAGGTGATGCAATTTCCACACACCATCGGTGCAATGTATAGTTTTATTAGAAAAACTGTATGTCTGTCCAAATGTAATGGCAATTTCACTCAAAAACGTGTTGTCTGTAATGGAAGTGTCCTAGCTCACCATGCATACTCCACTCCTCTATGCTCTGCACCACTACACACCCTACTCCACTTTACACCACTCCATGCCACTGCACTCTAGGACACTGCACTCCACTCAGAACCACTGCACTCTATGCCACTTCACGCTATGCCTCTCTATTCTGTACCACTCTACTCTATGCCAATGCACTTTACGCCTCTCTTTACCACTGCGCTCTGTGCTTCTGCATGCTACACCACTCCAGTCTAGGCCACACCGATCTACTCCACACAACTCCATTCTATGCACACTATGCCAAAACACTCTGTGCTAATGCACTTTGCTCTGAAACACTCAACTCTATGCCCCGGCATTCCACACCAGTTCAGTGTATTTCACTCTAATGTACTCTGCACCACTACACATTATTCCATGGCACTCTACCCCACTTTACTCTATGCCATTACACTCTATGCCACTCTACGCAACTGCACTCTACCCTGCACCTCTCCTCTCCACTCTACTGTGAAACACCCTACTTCATGCCATTGCATTCTTCCCTCTGCCTCTCCACTCTATGCCACTGCACTATACTCTGAAACAATGTACTCTACTGCACTCTACAACACTGTGCCCCACTGCACTCTAAACCACTGCACTCTACTTCAATACACTCTAAACTACATTATACACCACTACACTTTACTCTGCACCATCGTACTCTACCCAATGCTCTCTATGCCACTCTACTTTACTATACACCACTATACTCTGACACTCCACAGGGCTCTAAAAAAATGACTCAACCAGTCGCAATGGCGAGTTTTATTTTATGAGGTTAAGCTAATTTTAGATTAAACTGGAGTGGACAAAGAAGAGATGTTCTGTTCAGTCAGAAACTGAATTAGCAATTAAGATGCCTTTAAATCGTATTCTTGTCACATTTGCTCTGTGTTCAGAGACAGAGGTCAAAATTCAGTTTGTTGTCTTGCAATGCAAATACTTTTCCTCGTGACTGCAGAGTTCCAGGAGTTTGTAAGGTGAACTGTCTGACCTATGTGAAATGAAAGGCTTTTGGTATCAGGTTTTTCCTAACACAACATTTATATAACTAAGTAAACTTTACAAACATTTCAAAATATATTTCAGTAGCTGTGAAAGATCATTTTGTTGTATTTCTGTGTGATATAAAAATATTTTGATAGGATGAAAAAAAGTCAGAACCCTTTACTCGGTGATGTGCAAATGATAAATGTTTTCTGAAACCCAATTTACACATATTGTTAATACACTATATAGTTTTATCAGTAAAGCTGCAAGTTAGTGGGAAGGTTTTTGGGCATTTCTCTGAAATTTACAGTCTGTAAATGACCGTGCGCTACCACATCGTGCTTTAGTAATATATATAAACTAAAGTGAGTGTTTAAACATAAACTGAGGAACACTCCTGCCCTGATTGCAAAGCTATTAGTAAACTAAGAGGCAATTCATGCATGGATCATGTGTACCCTATAGGTGGGCTAGATTTATTATACATGGTGCAAACGTTTAGTGTATATAATCAAACAAAAAAGAGGATTTTGTTATAGCAGAAATGCTAAACTCACATATTTGAAGGTGCACTCATATGTGAGAATGAAGAAAAAGGCGACTGTAAAATACAATATTTACCTGAGATCACACAATTTGAGACTCTTTTCCGGGTCAAGTACATCACAGTTAGGTCAAGTAAATTATTAAAGCTACTCAACCTGCAGGTCTAGTAACATTTTTATGATTTGTGAGGCCTGCTGTACATTGCAACACTGCACTCTCTTTCACTGTACTCTACACCACTCTACTCTGTACTACTGCATTCTATACTCTACACCACTGCACTCTATGCCACTCTACTCTGCATACCTCCACTATATGCCACTGCACTCTATGCCCCTCAAGTCTCCTCTGAACTCTACGCCACTGAACTCTACTGCACTCTCTGCCACTCTATGCCAGTCTACTCTGCCCCACGCCACTCTATGCCACTGCCCTCTATATCACTGCACTCTGTGCCAATGCACTCTAAACAGCTGCACTGTATGTCACTGCACTCTACTCTGCACCACTGTACTCTGCCACTGCACTCTATGCCACTCTAAACCACTGCACTGACACTCTACAGTGCACTCTCCACCACTGTACTCTACACCACTCTACTCTGTACTACTGCATTCTTAGCCAATACTCTACACCACTGTATTCTATGCCACCTTACTCTGTACTACTGCATTTAAAGTCCATACACTCTACGCCACTCTACTCTGCATTATTCCACTCTACACAACTGCACTCTACAGCACTATACTCTACTCTGTACTGCACCACTTTACGCTACTCTGCACCACTCTACACCACTGTACTTTATGCCACTCGAGTCTATTCTGCACTCTATGCCACTTCTCTGTATACCACTCTACATTAGTGTACACTCTGCCACTATAGTTCACCACTCTACGCAACTGCACTCTATGCCCCTCCACTATGCACCTCTGCACTCTACTATGTACCACTCTAATCTATGCCTCTGCATTCTGACTCTATGCTGCTCCATTCAACGCCACTTCACTCTACATCACTATATTTTGCAACACACTACGCCAATGCATTTCACATTAGTCAACTCTACTGCATACCACCCTGTTATATGCCACTCTAAGCAACTCCACAGTATGCAACTCCTAATCACAATACTCTGTGCCACTTCACGCTACTCTTCCCCATTCCACTCTGTGACACTCCACACCACTCTCCTCTATGCCACTAACTTTTACCCATGCTGAACAGCAGCCACTATGATGTATAACATGGCTAAAACACATTTGCAAAACCAATAACTCTTGTGCAGACGAGACCTATTGGCTTTGCCAATGTTTGTTAGTACTCTGAGGTGCTGATGTCCCTGAAAGCACTGTCAATGCGTGAGTCCTTATTTTAAACATTCATTACATACAGCATAATATAGGCTGCCACAAAATGCGCAAATACATTTAGGTTAAACTAAACAAAAAAGAGCCTTTCTAAAATACAGATTTCAATAAAATACAGATTATAGCTAGTGAAATTTTTTTTTATAACTGTCCATTAAAACCACACACTGCACTGCTCAGCTTGGAACACCCTTCCAGTATCTCTCTAAAAGAAAATATCTTTGCCATCAGAAAGCCTCAAGTGACTTTTTTGATTTAAAGTCAATACAGGTTTCTAAGCCCCTTTATGTTTCCAGATTACCAGTTGCTAAAATTTCTTTTGGGAAGGAGAAAACCTGGCAAGAAGGCTTGTTTCTCATCTGTCTGCCCCTCCCTCTGGATCCGAGCACAGGAGACTCCCTGCCTTTCAGTCCAGCTGGGGAAACTGAATTGTCCTAATTACATTTGTCCTTTGGCATAAAGGCTAAAATTACGGACAAATGCTGTTAGTTAAGCCTTTCATCACAGACAACAGACGATAAGGCTAAATTACTGGCAGTCCGTGAAAATTACATACGGGTGGTCACTCTAGGGGCAGGTTCCCACACCCAGACAGTGTTTGCAGCAGGACTAGCAGTGTGGGGCCACCCGTATAAAGAGTGTAGTACGCCCTACCAGGAGGTGCCGGGCCCAGCTCATCGCAGAGTGCGCCCTCTCTTGTCCAATGAGGCCAGACGCTGGCTGTCTTAGGGAGGCCTTTTGGTCCCTCTTAGCAGGAGCATTTCTCTGATGGGAAATTGGCAGGAAAAGGCTGTTTCCTATTTGGAAAAGGCAACACTTGGTTCCAAAGGTCCTCTAGTTTTAGTCCCCAAAGGAAATTTATGCCTTTGGGTGAAATAAACAAATAAGTAATGGATAGTATGATTGAAATAATAATCTTAGCTTCTGGTAATTATTCAGGCTGCATCTCAATCCATCATTATTTTGCTGACATTGCCACCTCAGATTTTATCGAGCCTTGCCATATGTAAATTAATCTTGGTTCTTTTCCAGTAGAAAAAGTCCAGCCAAAACTGCAAAGCCAGGTCCTTTCTGAACATGAGCAGACCAGGACTGGTTTGGCATATTTTGGCCTCCTTGGTCGGGTGCAGTTTGTTTCCAGTTGCACTGTGAACATGGGACCCACCTCTGGACCCACCCATCCAACTTAGGGCATTGCACTGAAGTGAACAAAAAGTGATGGTTGGAGTGTGTTTAGTTAATCTTAATCACTGGTAATTACTCAGAGCTGCACCCAAGTTATCATTATTTTTGCCCATCATGCCACCTCGATTAGAATAAGTTAAATGCAAATTAGCCTTTGTCCTGCTCCAAAAGGAGAAGTCCAGCCCGTACTTCCAAGCCAGGTCCTTTCTGAACTAAAACACAAGTAAACTGAGGCTAGTTTTGGCATATTATGTTTTTTAGTCATTAGTAGCTTGGCTGAAGAGGCACAGTGAGCATGGGATCCACCTCTGGGCATACCCAGATAAAAAAACATTGAGTGTGAAGGTTTCAGTTTTGGAAATCAGGTTTTGTAGGCAAATGAACAGTAGGTGGGATGTACAGTGGATGGTGTATATAAATTGGTCCTAGCTAAATTCCAACCAAAAGAGCCTTTTGGGTAGAGTGTGTGAGAAGCCATTTTGTCACGAAAGGCAGAGCAGGCTTTCACTTTTTTGAGAGATCTTTTCAAAGATATTGCATGATTCTCTGTATGGTGAATTTAATAAATCTTCCTAAGAAAAAATATTATTTCCTTGTCTCCTATATACAGGACACAAGCTTTTGTATGGGCATGCTCTCCTTGCTACAAATGTGATTTGTGAGAGAGGGCCCTCAAAGGTGCTCCAAAGTGGTGTGTGGCTGAAGGGCATGTGCAGAGTATTATCCTTAGCAGTTCAAATGACTTAGCAGAAGCACAGTCCAAGTTGGCGAGGCCATTTTTGGACGTAGATAAGTGGTATATGCCAATGTCCCCCTTTATATTTTGGATCATGCTATCCGTTTCAAGCAACATTATCGTTTTCCGTCAGAAGTATCTCCTGTAAGGTCAGATATCTTTGGTTTATGAAATGTAGGATTGCAATTTGTCTTTCTTTAAAAAAATTTTTTTTTTTTTTTTTTTCTTTACTCTTTCCAGATGACTTTATATTTTCTTTCTGCTGTCCCGCCTTTCTGTGTTCAGGGTTGTAGGGTTAGCCTTATCTATTTAAGGAGTGCTATATTGGATTTATTGTGTGTGTTGCAACATCTCATGAAGACTCATATGAGGGGTGACTTGCTCTAAATCATGGATATTTTCTTTGTTTCTTCAATGACCTGTTGTAAGGTACATATATTACAGCCACAGCAGTGTTTCCAAAGGTGGTTCCTTTGATGGAAACTTATTTTTGGCTCTGTTTCTTCTTCTACATCACAATTCTAGTGTTGACAACTTCTAATGATTCACGGTGCATAAAGTAACAGCAGGCCCCAATTTGGCGAAAAAAAACCAGACCGCCAGTTCTCTTAAGACTCACCCTTGTGATTGCACCTATAAATGCAGCACTTAAATAGTTGCTGCTGTTTTGAGTAACTAGGTGCGTTGGTAAGCACATGTGGCAGATTCATATTAGAGGATGCTGTGGCTCTCCCATGCACTGAAAGTTTCTTCCAGTTGGACAGGATTATGGAGTTGTTGATATAACAGTATGGTTTCCTTGCAGGCCATGAACAAGTGTAATGCTATCTGTATTTTGCCCCCAGCTCCATCTTGACCACTGACTCAATTTTGTGCTTAGCTTAGCTTCAAACACCTTCATATTGGTGGTGCAAGTATTTTTCAGCGCACAACTTATGCAACATGTTCCCCCCGCCCTTTCTCACCAAGGCAGGGACATAACATGGAGGAGTGAGGGAGAGATAAGGATGTACCAGACAATGTTTATGGTATGGCAGGGAACAATTCAGTCTTGGGAGTGCACTTTGGGATGTGGCCAATCTCTAAATGTGCTCTTTCAACACTGACTTGGTACAGCCAGCGTTTGAACAACAATTCACTGTATGGGAGGGGGAGTTCCTAGAGTTCTCTTCTCCAGCCTGTTTAAATTATATAGGAAGGAAGCTTGATGACCAGGGTTAGGCAGAACTCATTTCTTGGAGGGGACGCCTTGCTTGGATCCCATTGTGGGTAGTTGTCTTTTTTCGCGGTCGGTTGAGTTCATGACTTGAAGCTGGCAAAGAGATGTCTATGTCAAGCCCCATGGTGATGCATTTTTAATTCTTATTTTTAGCTTTGCGTTGTGCATGAATATATAATCATTATTTATATAGATATATTATCCATAGTTGAAGTAGTGTACTTTCTTTGTTTGTTTCTATGATTATTATTCTACTGCTGTGATTATTTTCAGAAGTGCAACTTGTGTTGCTGCATGTTCACATTATTCTTTCCCTGTACAAACTTTTAGCAGTACCTTAATAAATCTATTACTCAGACTAAGAGTGCTAATTTCTTGGCATTCCTTTCATGTTTGTCATCTCTCAGTCTGAAGCAGGCAAAACAACAAGGCATAATGAGAAAGTTGTTTATTGAATTCAGTTGTCAATTAAAGGGATGGGGTGCAATCTGTAGGAATGCTCATTCTGCCTCGAGACACACACATTCAGGGGCATGCAATGTCTTCAAGCAGTTTTCACTTTTTTAAACCTGTACCTACATTCTTAAAAATAAAATTATAGATCTCTGAACACGAAATGCTCTTGTCTAAGAAACCACGACTGACTGAAGGTATCACATGACATGCAACTACTTGGCTGTTTTCTATGTTCATACACTCTTTCCCTCTTTTGCTTCATAAGTTGAAGATTGTTGGTGTCCACATGGCTATTTTACAAGAGAGGCGAAGAGCTGCTATCCCTACTAACCACAGTCAGCCTCATGACTGGGTGGGCACCTCAAAGTACAGGGAGCAAGGGTCTAAAAAAAGAACAAAATTAAAGTGAGATTAAAAGCAGCAGAATCAAGAGATCCATTTGCTAATGTGCCCTAACTGGCCAACGGTATCCCTTACTGCATGGAGCCGGCTGACAACTGTACATTAAGGCATATCTTTTGTGTCTATATACACAATAGCTTTTGCATTGCCCTCAACCTGCAATTATAGATGCCATTCCAAAGTATTCTGAATCCAGAATTGTGTTTGACTTGTGTGTGGTACAGAAATGGATTAGGTGTAATATATTTCCATTGATTAGAAACTCTCAGGTTTTTTTTCTGAACTGTGCAGTCACAGGAGTGACCAAGCAATATCAAAGTTGGACTTACTGGTGGTGTTCTGTTTTAACTGAGATTCTGGGTACTTGGTTTAAGGTGGAAAATTGGCCTCTTAGCCTTTGTTGACTCTCCCGGGATCTATGAAAGAGCACTCTAGACCTGCCTCAAAAGACGAGGACAGTCTAGGTACAGTACAAAACAGTCATTAAAGTTGCATTAACAATGTAAACGTTCACTCACATTTGTGAGCGTAAAACACTTTCTTAGGGGCATATTTACACGTTTTTGGCACAAGGCAGCACCACAAGCCTTCTTGCTGCGCTGCCCTGTGTCAAAATAAAAGGTCAGGAATGCACTATATCTATAAGATACAGTGTATTCCTGTCCTTTTCCCCTGCGCTGGCTTACAACGGACTGCAATGCGCCAACACAGGCACTCATGGTGTGAGGGTGTCTGCTTTGCAGGGATGATTGTTTTTGTGCAGGAAGGGACAACTACCTGCACATAACAATCATGAGAGGCAGATTGCAGCAAACATAGAAAAGAGAAAAACAATGAGAAATAAAGGTATTTCTCCTTGTTGTGCCTCCCTTACCCCTCCCCTGGAGAAGCGTAGGCTTTTGACACATTCCCAGCTTCACAAAATTTCATAAATCTGGGAATGTGTCAAATGCAATGTGTGTTACATGGGAAAACCCACCATAAAGCCCATGGCACGCCTCCCTGTTGCAAAGTGGGGCAATGCAGTGACTTGCGCTGCATTGCCTCAGTCCATATTTACAACGCCATGAAAAGTCACGCAGGGTGACTTTTTGTGGCCTTGTAAATATGGCCCTGCAGTGTGTGGCACCAGACCATCACTAAAACTGATGTTCTGCGGCACAGTGGGGCTTGTAAATAAGCCTCTTAGTGTCTCAAAATGCAAACTATTTACTGTACGACTTGAAAGAAGATCATAACAAGCATTTACAAATGCAATATATTTGACCTTGTCCAATCCTTTCTCCAAAACCTTGTCATTGGCAAATATATATCTGACCTGGGTTTTGAAAATGGTTGGGCGTGATTTGGAGTAGGAGGTATCAGCAGGAGAAGCTGTGGGGCTACTCTGATTTCCCACCTTGCTACTGTCACTGCTGATGTACTTAACTGCATGTAATAGGTGATACCTAATATTTTCAGAAGAGGGAAACGGAGCAGGGCAGAGGACTTGCACTGTATCGGGTGGACTGCAGGCTGTGCTCTGGTGCACAGAATCCAAGGCAGCTATGGATAGCCGAAAGGGAGTGTGCATAGGGTAAGTGGCAGAGACAGCCATTTACAGTCTGCAGGTGGAACAGTCTGTGCCTCTTGTTTTGTAGTTGCATTTATATTGTGCTTCATACTCACAAGAAGGTGCCGAGATGCTGTCAGTGGACAGGTAGCATGTGGGTTTTCACTGTGGCCTATGTAGGAAGTGTTGTGGTTTTGGGTGTGATGACCAGAGTGATGGTCTTATTGTGTTACCTTAATTATTTTTTAGCATGTAGTCAAGCGAGGATGGGAGATAGAATTAAAGCTGAGGCTCATGTAGCACCTACTTGTGTGGTTGGAAGGGTATGAGTTTCAAATATAACCAACATGGTAAGTGTTTTGACATCATGCATGATGACCAGTGGTTTACTCGTATCAAGTTACTGCAGTCATTTAGCTGCCTTATGTGCGGAGTGGTGACAAGAAGATTGAGATATATATTCAAATATGGTTGTGCCTACCATCCTTGTTGTGCAATGTTGGTATTGCTTCATGAGTGGATACAATTGTCAACCATAAGTTGGGGGAAGAGTCAAGTGGTCTTGGATGGTCCTTATCTTTGCTAGGAGAGCATTACATTGCTTTTTCCTTCTACAGAGAAAGAGGTTCCACCAATGTGTAACTATTTGTATGGTGGAGCAGTCTTCAGGAGTATCAGTCAAGAACAAATGGTTCTGTGAGTATATTAAAGTTCAACTGAATGAAGCATAGTACAGAGTCTTATACGGCCCTGTGGGCAATTCAAATTGCCTCGCGGGAGGTGTCTCTTTCCATGGGTAGACAACAGCTGGAGTGATGTTGTCACTAAAGCATTAGTATGTTAGTTGTATGTCTGTTGCATTTTCTTTGAAATGAGCACAAAGAGAGATTTATTTCAGTAAAGTCCATGTACTTGATCCAGGAAGGTCAGGGCTAGGTCAAGAGTAGTGTGGTATGTTGAAGAGTTTGTGTCAAACTACCTTCTGGGGTCACATATTAGATAGAGGCTATTGGGTCCCAACCATGGTGGTTGAGATCAACCCTCTTCACACTTGATACTCATGTTAGTGAGGGTGAACAGTCACTGGTTTCTCAGCAAGTTAGTGTGAAACAAGAGCTCAGAACCAAACAGCTAACCAACATACGCAATTATGTAATGTCCAGCACAGTGCTTGTATTATGTAAAAAAAAAAAACTTTAATAAAACAGCAGAACTAAATACTACCCAACCCAATGAAAGTGATGTTCAAGGTTGCTTGCAAACTAAGTTGCATTCAATAGAGAGGTACTAGACCTCACTCATCCTGGTATCCTACTGATAAACCTATACCACCACTAACACCTGAAATCCCTTATCTATAGTTCTCAATTCACAATGGACTTAAACAAAATTAAAAGCAGGTGCAGATGGCTCAAGTACACTTCCAGGTCAAATGTGCAACTCAGTTCAATGCCTCTTTGCTCCTTTGGCAAACATTCTTGCCATTTACTCTTATCACTGGTGCAAGTTAAGCCTGACATTTTACCTGTGGTTTATTATAGCAGTTCAGATTGTGTGGCGGATGTGGTCTTGGCTCTTGCTGTCATGACAGCAGCCCCTGTCCTGCATTTGCTGTAGCAACTGCCTCGCTCAGGATATTATTTGTAGGGATGGTCGGTGGGGGACGTCTGTGCAGCAGCACTAATCTTCAGCAGTGCCCTCCAAGCCAGCTGCAGACAGATGTTCTGATGTAACAGTTGTGGCCTCAGGCCGAATTCCTTGCGGTGGTGTCTTTCTGGGAGTTGTAGTTTCTGGACCAGACAGAATCTTTTTTCTTTGACACAGCTTTCAATAACAGTGTGCCAGTGACAACAACATTCTCTTATGACCTGGCAAACTGCTGCATGACATGGGATATTTGTTATTTTACAGTCTTATGAAGATCACAAGGCAACTTCCCGGAGCCAACGAGGAGACTCCTTTGCAACGCAGGTCACTCCTGGCTTTGCTTTCTGGGTGAGTCCTCTTTCTCTGGGTGCTCCTCACAACGGGAACATGCTGGGCTCCTCCGAAACAATCTCTCTTCCAGAAGGGACAGGTACACGTATTCCTTCTCTCAGAAGGCAGGCTTTCAGGCATTTTAGGCTAACCCTCAGGTCTGCTAGGTACAAATACAGCCTTGAGGTCATATTTCCTCACCTGTGGGAGACTTTCTGTCATGCCAACACCAGCTGTGGTTACACAGCAGCTCCATGAGTAGTTTATGTTGCACTCCCTTCCTAGGTCAGGAATACCTTGGCTCTGGAACTAAGTGCCATGGATTGGATCATCATTTTATATACCTTCACCAGAGAGAAGATGTTGATCCACTGTGTAAGGTTTTAGAACCGTTTTGGGTTAGTTCTCTTTCAAATGTCATTCTCAGACTGTTCTGTGACACAAGCTTTGTGCGAAATGATGGCTCTCTTAGAAGGTAGCAACAGGGCTGGCTCCAAGCAGGAGAGGCTGAAATATGGCCAAAATGAAGTGTGAGACCTCTGCAGATGGCTGTCATTGGCCTTTGTGAAGCATACATCAGGGACAGTCAAATGGGCAAATCCTACCAAGAAACCTCCTCACCTTGAAAAACAGAAACTACTGTTCCACTCTTTGCTCCAGCCATTTACCAAATGGATGGTTTCTGGAAGAATTAGTCACCTGTCCCTTTGCTCACAAAGTCCTAATTGAATTTCTAACGGTAGCTTTTTCCACACCATCTCTTCCTTCAGTTTCTGGGCTCCATACTCCAGCTACATGAATGCAGAAATTACCTTCCACTGCCTGGGGAAGTTGTCCTCCTACTCTGATTTGAGCCACAGTAAAACAAGGGTAATTGAAAATGCATCCCATTGAGCCCAGTACTCAGACTTACTGTACTACTACAACATATGTGCTGCTCACTCAGTGCAAATATACACGTTACATGCACAAAGGATGCCAGCACAAGGTTCTGGGTGTCACATAACTATGGAACCTTACTTGTGAGGGGCTGTTTGTCTTTTCTCTCCTTAAGAAAGACAAAAAGGTTAGGTCACACTACATTCAAAGCATATGGAAATCTCCCACCACCACTCTGTGATGGGCCAAGGGCATTGTCAGTTGTTCAATACCACTATGGGTGCACTCTTAGTGAACCACTCCCAAGTAACAGAACAGGCTTCTGGAACTTAAGTTACCACAGACGTGAGATTAGTATGTCACCAGGGCCAAAATAAAAGTCAGGATACCAGTTTCAGACAAAGCTAGGCATTCAGAGTGGAGAAGCATGCCCTTTCACTGTGCAGGTGACATTTCCATCCCAAAGGAGTTTGTGGTGTAAAAGGCACTTGTGATTTCGTTCACTTGAGGGATGAATGATAGACTGATTTTTTTTTTGTAAATGTTCAATATAGTTCTGGTGTTTCATTTTTTTTTTCACTTTCCACAAATTTGTATCTTGGCTTTAGATTAATTGAATTTCAAGTGGTTCCTTAGCATCCTTTAGTCAAGTTCCGGAAGGCAATGGTCTTCATTATTGTAGCAAGATAAGTTGAATGAGTTGATGAACTTTGGTAGTGAACTGAGGCACGCATTGAGGAGTGGAGAGATGATTAATCCTTGAGGAATCCCAGATTTGCTATACAAAGAAGCTTCTATGAAAGAGGGATTAGCAAATGTTTCTTAATCTGTGAGAGATGTAGGAGGATATCTAGTATTTCATGGTATTGTAGCCAACATCCTCCAGCCTCAGTTGCAGAGAGGGGTAGTGGGCTGTGTAAAATGGCAGCAAGCCCATTTTTGTCAGTCTTTGTCGTCAGGTCATCCCAGATGGAAAATGGGACAGATTCAGTACCCCTTCCTCGGTGGAAGTTATTTAGGTTGTGGGAAAGTAGAGTGATTGCTTTCATGAGTGTAGACATCCAAGTGAATGCTGGTCTTCCAATTGGTTTTCCTAAGAACATAACTTTGGGAGGCCACTTGGTAGCTGCATATTTGGCTGGATTGCTGCTGTTCATGAAAATCCTGATGTACAAAGTCAGTGCGTTATGTGCCTGATAATAGGGAATTGTTGGGGAATTCTGTGAGGATCTTATATAGTAACTTTGGATTTTAAAGATTCTAGTGTGACGTGGATATAGTTTTAACATTTCAATCCTTTGGTTTCTTTCATTGGCACTGTAGTACACTAAGCAACATGCAAAAGTGCCATTTGAAATAACTTTGAGCATAGTCTTAGACCATGCATCTGAGTGCTACCAGAATTATAGACTTTTGATTTCCTAATGTGTGTGTGTGTGTGTGTGTGTCGCTCCAAAAAACATAACACTAAGGGTGGTGTGGCTTCATCAAACATAAAGTAGGGTGGCTTCTTAAAATCGTATGATCCTGCCTGGAAATTATAAGCTAGATTCATGCACCCACAGTTTAGAATTTATCCCACAGATTGCTGCCTGCAGAGATGGTTCGAAACAGTCGTTAGCCCGGTGAGTTGGAAATATTGGCACAAACGGCAGGTTTTGATGCGCAGTGCGCAAACTGATCTGACAGTGGGTCAGGTGCCATCTTGTGTCCACTGCCATCCCAACCCAAAACCGTGGACGATTAAACCCTGTTAGTAGTGAGGGCCCTACCAGTAGTTGTATGCAAGCCTTTACCATGCATGCCTTTCAACACGCATCCCTTGACAATGCATGGTAAGTATATTTAGGGTAAGTAAAACCTATCTATCGACACTAAAGCGACTGTCTTCCACGGGCAGTATGCCGTGGTCTGAGCAAGGGTTCGGCAACTTGTATCTAATGAACCACAAAGTCTTTACTTGCAGACACACTCGGACGCCGCTGTAGTTTGGCAAACCTTGTGTTTATTGATGGCTTCTTCCGGCACGTGGCGGCCCAGCCAGGCCTTGGTCATGGGTTACAAAAATTCAGCAGACACTCCCAGTAAACCTCCTAGCAGCAACCCCTCCCCCTTCCAACTGATAAAAATATAATCAATGTAACAAACTCAAAGAGTTACATGTTCTGAATATTGCAAGTAGCTGCTGAGCACCTGCTCCTTCCACCGGTCCACGAAGAGATTCGCTTAACTGGGAGTGAAAAAGGGTTGCTGCTAGGAGGTTTATTGATTGTTTGAATGACAACCTCTTCAACCTGCAGTTTACAGGCCATATAAGTCAACATGAGTGTTGAGTTTCTAGATGTGGAAGTCAGGGTTATTGGCAACAGGCTGGAAACTAAACTTTTCTGCAAACCCATGGCTGGCAATAGTCTCCCCTGTGCCAACAGTGCTCATGTTTTGAATTTCATATATAGCATTCCTAATAGTAATTACTAAGGGCTAAGAGGAATTGTAGTACCCCGGAGGCTTATTTTGATGAGAGAAACAGTATGTTTGAGAGATTCAGGGAGAGGGGTTATCCTGGCAGTGTTATTGAACAAGCGGCTAAGAAGGTGAATGAGGTGACTAGGTACAGTCTTCTGTATAAATGTAATAAACCCCTTAAGGTGGATGAGAAAGGATTAAGATTCAGCACCACTTATTCCAATCAGACAGGCATGGTGAGACTAATTTTGAACAAACACTGGCATGTACTACAAACTGATCAGATTTTGAGTAAGTATACGGGTACTGCTCCCTGGATAACATTTAGGAGGAGGCAGTCCTTGAAGGACAGTTTGAGTAAGAACCACATCACAAACCATGTACCTAACAAACAGATACAAGAGTTTTTTTGCTCCATGAATTGCTGCAGGCTTTACAATAGCGTTAACGTGGAAGAGTTCACAGTTCAAATTCCAACTGGAGCTTTGTGATCCATAAGTTTACCACCTGTAACGCAGAGTTTTGTATCTACTGCCTTGTTTGCACCCTGCAATATAATATGTGTGTGTGAAGTACTATCCACATGGGCAAGAAGAGGGTATTGGGACACTTAAGAGCTATCAGGTACGATGATTTTCAGGACCCTGTAGGGCGAAGTTTTACTGACATGCATTTCATTAATACTGAGCTACGCAAGTTCTTTGTGGTCACCCTTCTATCCAACATGATGGGTGGTGATAGGGAGAGGGCACTACAGAAGTTGGAGTTGAGATATATCCTGGACTTCGACACGCTGGCGTCCCTGGGTTTGAAATGCGGTGAGGAAATGGCAACACATTTACAGTAGGGTGTAAAAGTACCATAGGTCTTCCTGTCTAGCCTTGGGTGTGTTGAGTCATTAATTTTTAGCCATATGTTATATGCAGCATTTTGTTTTGTCTCATAACAGATCTCCATGGGGGGCTCTGGCGATGTGGCACTATTGTAGGCAATGGAGGTCACAAGAATGTTTTTCTGAATGCTTGAGATGCCCACATAGGTGCGACAGACTGAATTCATGACATTTGTGGATGTCCTTTTCTGGGGCAATAAGGTGACTTTTTTCTATTTGCATAATTGTGCATTAATTTTGCCAATCCTGTTTATGTAATCTATGCTGGGAGTGCAGGTCGGATCATGTTGTAGTTTTGCTTTGGTCTGATAATTACTTGCGGATCTCATCAATAGAATGATAAGTTCTTCAGTCCGAAACTGGATAAGGCAAATTGTTGCACTCCCTAAACAGTGCCACAGCAGCTGGTCATTCCATGTTGCTCTACTCTCAACTCTTAATTTAGTCGCCAGCATTCATTATTGTCTTTACCTTTACATTCTGTGCTATGTCTGTTGTTACTGTCCATGTATAGAATTATTGTGATGTCAGTATGATGTATGACCGTTTGGTTACTTTCTCAGGATCCTAACCCCCGAGGACAGAGGGGACCTGTTATGGGCAAGGGATTGCCCCACAATTTTTTTTTAGACTATCCGCGGATCCACCGCGGCGCTCAGCGTGGCCCCTCAGTGTCACTTCTTGATGGATCTGAGCATCTTAGGAACAATGTAAAAAAAACAATACACCCACTCACACACCAAACCCCCACTAAAGGCCATCCACAACACTTGTGTTGGGTGCATGCAGTGGAGCAATCTCCTGCTGCGCACAGCCAAAACCGTGCACAGCAGTGGTTGTATTAATGTACAGTAATTTTATATTACTTTACATTTTTTTAAAACATACAGATTCACTGCAAAACCCAAAGACTTCAAACACGTTAGAGTTAGGTTCACGTTTCATCCACACACAACCATAGGCGTTCAGCAATTATGGTTATACTTCTAGTTACACTTATCTGAAGAAATTAAAACTCATGCCATTAAATAACTTTAGGCCACAAGTTACAGTTCCTTAACATAAGTATAAGTATAACAATGACTGCTGAATTTCTGTGGTTTTGTTGGGTGAAATATGAACCTAACTATAACGTCTCTGTAACCTTTTGTTTTTTTCAGTGAATAAATATAATATTTAACTTTTTGTTGGGGACTCCCATCCCGCCCCCCCTTTCTTTACTTTACTCCTAACCTATCTTTACCACTAGCTACCCCTAAACCCTAAAATTACCCATACCTTCCTTTACCACTACCCATCCCTAGACCCAAAGTTTAACCCCTTTAATGCGGGCGTCGGCCAGTGGCCGATGCCCGCACTACCTCCCTGGTGCGGGTCACGACCAGTGTCCGACACCAGGGAGGATTTTCTTTTTTCTTTTTTCTTTTAAACCCTGGGAGACACGGAAGAGCTTCTGTGTCTCCCCCTGCCCCCCCACCTGCCCCTTTGTGACCTCGTCAGTGTTTTCCCCATCAGAGCAGGAAGCGGCCATAGGGCCGCTTCCTGCTTTGATGGGGAAAACTGCCCCAAACTTCCTTCCCCACATTCCGGAAGGCCTCGTATGGGGGAGACGCTCCCCTTTCATACGAGGCCTTCCTGAACGCGTTTCCTGGCCCTCGATCGCAGCACAGCTGCGATCGAGGGCCAGGAAACACCACTAGACACCAGGGATTTAACTTGGGGAGGTTGGCCCCCCCCCCCCTACCCCGGCCATATTTTGATATTTCAATATTGGGGCCCCCCGGGGGGGGGGGGGCGCGATCTCACATGATCGCGCCACCCACAAGGGCTAATTTGTTTTTTAAATAACAAAATTGACAGGGGGTCGCCCGTAGGCAGGGCGACCCCCCTGTGGGGCCATATTTTTTAATTTTAATATTGGGGTGTGCAATCGCATCACCCCCAGGGGCTAATAAAAAAATAAAAAAATTACGAAATTGACAGGGGGTTGCCCATAGGCAGGGCGACCCCCTGTGGGGGCACATTTTTTTTTTTTTAGTTGTAGGGTTTCCCTACAACTACCCCAAAAAAATACATTATATATATATATATATATATATATATATCTCTATCACTTTTGTCAGTGCATGTGTGGTTTCCCTGGGGGCTGCAATCGGCCCCCAGGAAAACCAGACCCACATATAAAAGAGATCTATATATCTCTCTCTCTCTCTATATATATATTTGCCACCAGTTGTCTTGCAGTTGCAGCTTGCGTCTTCAAAGCAGTACACATACTTCAACTGACGCATTTCAACTGTAGCTTTTAGGCAGCAATAAAGAAGTCAAGTAAGTCTTGTGATTATGTTTCTGCTACAAAAGGATCAGACTTTTGTCTAGTGGCAGTTTTAGTGTTATAAAGAAGCGCAGAAGGTTTATATGACTACTGCAAAGAGCAAATCTGTATTTTATGTAAATAGCTGAGTACATTAGTACAGTCAGCCACTACCTGCGCTGTAATACAAATTAAATGTATGTGCAGGGTGGGGGGTGGCTATGAAGAGCACGTTTGCTGGGTGGTAATGAGGGAATCCGAGGAGGAGGACATGGGAGTGGGAGCACCAATAATGATTGTTGGACTGGGCGCAGGAGGTGCTAAAGACTGTGACGAATGGTATGTGACAAGGTGTTTGAGTGTCTTGAAAGGTGGCCTCTACTATTGCACGTATCTCTCTCTCACACACACACACCAGCAATTTTGTGACTGTCTATGTAGGCTAGTGTTTTAGAGCAACAGTTTAGCCAATAGCAGAGATGGCATCTTGATGGATGACTGCTGCTGACGTCACTCTGGTTATAGAGGAGAGCTCTGACATAGAATCAGAGAATTAGACAGCAGATACTGAGACAGCATCTGAGGGATAGAGCAATGGCACAGACTCTGGGAGTGATTTTAGTTGGAGAAGTCCCATTGGATAAATCCTTCCAGTAAATTGTGAGGGAGGTGATGAGGGCAGTCCTGTTGTCCCTTTGCAAACACAGTCTGTGCAACAGGGCAATAGTGGGTTAGCCCAACCCAGAGAGCAGGTGAATGCGGGGGCAAGCACAGAGAGGGTGCTCTCTTGGGAGCTCCCCAATTTAGTTCCGCCCCGAATTCCACTGCCCAAATTGTATTGTGGAGACATCAAAATGATCTATCACAATACAAACTGGTTTTGTAAGGCAGGCACCTGTGTTTTTGGCCCTGGGTTTGGCGGCTATATAGGGAAACATACTAAACCCAAACATTTCTGTAAACTAGACATCCGGGGGAGTCCACAGAGGTGTGACTTGTGTGGATTCCCCAAAGTTTTCTTACCCAGAATACCCTGCAAAGCTGAAATGTTGAATAAAAACTCTATTTTTCTTGCATTTCTGTCACACAAACTACAGGAATATGCTGCGATCCACAAAATTCCTACCACCCAGTGATTCCTCACCTGTCCTGATAAAAACACTACCCCGCTTGAGTGCCCCGTACCTAGTGCCTGCGTAAGGAATGGATCAGCCCAGGGTCAACAGTTGCCTCATGTAAGTACCAACATTGACCGTTGTGTGATCTATTCCTGTCGCGGGCACTAGGCCTACCCACACAAGTGAGGTATCATTTTTATCGGAAGACTTGGGGGAAATGCTGGGTGGAAGGACATTTGTGGCTCCTCTCAGATCCCAGAACTTTCTATCACCGAAATGTGAGGAAAAAGTTTTTTTTTTTTGTTTTTTTTTTTCCCCCCAAAATATTGAGGTTAGCAAAGGATTCTGGGTACCAGAACCTGATCAGAGCCCCACAAGTCAGCCCATCCTGGATTCCCCTAGGTGTCTAGTTATCAAAAATGTGCAGGTTTGGTAGGTTTCCCTAGGTGCCGGCTGAGCTAGAGGCCAAAATCCACAGCTAGGCACTTTGCAAAAAACAGCTGTTTTCTTTGTGAAAATGTGATGTGTCCATATTGCCTTTCCTGACGCAAGCATTAGGCCTACCCACGCAAGTGAGGTACCATTTTTATCAGGAGACTTGGGGGAACACAGAATAGCACAACAAGTGTTATTGCCCCTAGTCTTTCTCTAAATGTTTTCATTCCAAATGTAAGACAGTGTGTAAAAAAAAAAAAAAACGTCTATTTGAGAAATGGCCTGTAATTCACATGCTAGTATGGGCACCCCGGAATTCAGAGATGGGCAAATAACCACTGCTGCTCAATACCTTATCTTATGCCCATTTTGGAAATACAAAGGTTTTCTTGATACCTATTTTTCACTCTTTATATTTCAGCAAATTAATTGCTGTATACCCGGTATAGAATGAAAACCCATTGCACGGTGCAGCTCATTTATTGGCTCTGGGTACCTAGGGATCTTGATGAACCTACAAGCCCTATATATCTCTGCAACCATAAGAGTCCAGCACGTGTAACGGTATATTACTTTTAAAAATCTGGTATTGCAGGAAAAAGTGACAGAGTAAAACGCTGAGAAAAATGGCTGGTTTTTTTCAGCTCAATTTCAATAAATGTTTTTCAGCTGTTATTTTCTGTAGGAAAACCTTGTAGGATCTACACAAATGACCCCTTCCTGAAGTCAGAATATTGTCTACTTTTCAGAAACACTTCGCTTTCCTGGATCCAGTGTTGGTTTCACACCCATTCCTGTCACTAACTGGTAGGAGGATGAAAGCACCAAAAAATAGTAAAAATGAAGTATGTCCCAGTAAAAGGCCAAAAATGTGGTGTTCTGATTCAACTCTGCCTGATCCTGAAAGCTGGGAAGATGGTGATTTTAGCACCGCAAACCCTTTGTTGATGCCATTTTCAGGGTAAAAACCACAAGCCGCCTTCGGCTGCCCTTTTTTCCCATTGTTTTTGAAAAAAACTAAATTTTAGGTGTATTTTGGCTAATTTCTTGGTCTCCTCCAGGGGAACCTAGAAACTCTGGTTACCTTTAGAATCCCTAGGATGTTGGAAAAAAAGGATGCAAATTTGGCGTGGATAGCTTATGTGGACAAAAAGTTATGAAGGCCTAAGCGCAAACTACCCCAAATAGCCAAAAAAAGGGCTCAGCACTGGTTTGGGGGAACCTTCTAAACCTTCCCACTTTTCAATTTACTGTTAACCGTCCTTTACCACTACCTCAACCCTAAAATTATCTACACCTCCCCTTACCAGTAGTTAACCCTAAACGCCAAAATTACCCATACCCCCCTTTACTTCTAACCACGCCTAAACCCAAAATCTAATATTTAATTTATTTATTTTCTTTTTTGGGGGGACACCACGAAACCTCACCTTTTTTAAAATTTACTGTTATTCATCCTTTACCACTACACCAACCCTAAAATTACACATACTTTCCATACCACCACCAACCTCTAAACCCTAAAATTAACTTTGCCTCCCTTTACCACTAGCCACTCATAAACACTAAAAATAACCATACGTCCCTTTCCTATGTCCCAGCCCTTAACACTAAAATTAACCTTATCTCCTTTACCTCTACCCAACCCTAAATATACCCTTACCTTCCTTTAACCACTGCCAACCCCAAACCCTAAATTTACCCTTACCTCTCTTTACCACTACCCTCTCCTAAACCCTAAAAATGACCTTACTTCTCTTTACTACTTCAAGTTTTATTTTATGTATGTTTCAGAACTCAGAAGAGATCCACATAAAAGAAATTCAAACAAATAAATACAACAGATACTATTTCTGTAAAACTTTAAAAATCATCAAATTCATTAAGGGATACTCCAATTCAAATCACTAGCCCAACGTTTGTAACAAAATCAGTATAAGTTTAAAGAGCATTTTAAAAAGTTAAAAATTCGATAAGAGAACAATTCATAAGGGGGAATCAATGAATAACTGCAGAGCTTCTGATGGAATCGTACGGACAGTTTCAGAAAATAGGCCACAATCATTTACGGTAATAAAATAAGAGTAGGGCAGACAAATAACAAACTATTCCCCACTTGATTCCCATTCTGGGATCCTGAATGTCTGACCCCACACACAGGCATGTTTCATTTTACATAAGGTTGTACTCTATTCTTAAAGATGGTATAATTTTGTATCCCCTTTTTTAGTGCAAGCCTCACTGTCCAAGTAAAAGCTTAAGGTCTGCAAGGCATGTTTTAAACTAGCCTTTAATTGGGACACAGGGAGTGAAAGTACCAAGCCTGGCTCCAGCCCCAGTTGGGCTGTAGCAAACATGAAATTCCTGTAGATGAGTCTTATCCTTCTTATTTATCAGGATTTCCTTTCTTCTGTAGTGCCGTAGTGTGTCCCCTTAACGTCGCTCAAGACAGGCCGTCCATCGAACAACCCCTGCCAGGCCTTGGACAAAAGCAATTTTAATTCCCATTTCGAGTCTTAATGCTACCACGGATAGTGAGGTGTTACAGGAGGTATGTCTTCTCAGTACCTGCCCTTCAGTTGTATTCAAAACTCTCCATTTGACAATATCTGTGAGCTCTAATGCATAAAGTAGGGTAGCGGGATTTTAGCCCGATAAACCGCTAAGAGGTAGGAGAGATATCTTTTACCCGTTGCCCCATAAAATGTACTCAAACCCTTAGCCTGAGACTGGGCTTTGCACATGTTATTTAAAATGTGATCACTGCCATACAAGTTACTGCAGATTATTTTTCCTAGGAAGGTATAGGTCTTCACCCCTTCCAATTTTTGGGGCACCCAAGTGTCAAGGAAAGTTGGCATATTTCGTTTTTTCCTTACCATGGAAGCAGAGTATTTTACTCTTGGAAATTTTAATCCTTAAATAGTGTACATCAGCAAATTGTTGCAATGACTCTAGCTGATTACTGAGACCCTTACAGGTATGATACAGGAGACAGACTGGCCGTCCCGCAATAATCAGTGATACCCCTGTACTTTGATATAGAGAAGCGGGTAGATCCAAGATATATAAAGAAAATAGCAGCTGGGCTAGGAGGCACTCTTGCTTTAGGTCATTCTTCGTAGAGATTTCCCATGAAAGGCCAAGGTCCCCGCCTAATAATACCTTGCATCAAGTGGAATAGTGAAGGGCAATAATTAGATGCAAAAAAGTACGTGGCATATCCAGATTCGATCGCTTTTTCCACAGCACTCATCAATCTACTTTATCAAAAGCCATGAAGAAATCTATAAATGTGGCATATATCACACCGCCTCTAATGGGCACATACTTCTCATTAATTAGTTGTGGAACATCTTTACTACTACCTACCCTTGAACCCTAAAATTACTTTCCTTTATGAACTGTTCTATATATAGCCGCTTTTTCGTCATCCTGCCTTTATACACTCCGTCTTCTTTGAAAGTTCTTCAAGTGGATCCCCACTGAATCCAGAAAAACGGTCCTCCATGTGCTTGTCAGCCACAGACTCAACTACGGCAACACACTCTACGCCGGCATCACCTAGAAACTACAAAACATCCAGAACACCTGCGTCAGGCTCATCCTAAACATCCCACGCCATAGCCACATCACCGGACACCTGAAAAACCTGCAGTAGCTACCCATCAACAAAAGAATTACCTTCAAGCTCCTGACACATGCCTACAAAGCCCTCCACAACACCTGACCTGCACAACTTAACCACCGCCTCTCTGTGTACACTCCTACCAGACATCTCCGCTCTGCCGAACTAACCCTGGCCACCATACCATGGAGCTATAAGACCACACCACAGCTGGAGGAAGATCCTTCTACCTCTCTGTGAGGACCTGGAACTCCCTGCACCCCAGGCAACCACTATTGCTCCTGCAATTCAGGAAGGACCGCAAGACCTGGCTCTTCAACTAAATCACAGACACACGCCCCAGCACCTTGAGACCCTCACGGGTGAGTAGTTGCACTATATAAGAACTCTGATTGATTGATATATAGTTTGACAAAGGAAACATGTCCGGCACTCCTCCCAAAACACTGGCAGCCTTCTAGAGTATTGTTTTTTACTAGTACATAATTCAAAGTTCTCCAGGAGAAAATATATCAAAGAAGTCCATCAACCTTGATGCTTCAGATTACAATTCTTTTATTAAATTGTCCAATTTTCGAGACAACTTCATTTTCTGGTATTATTCTTACAATTGTTTCCACAAATATCGCATGTCTCAAACAAGTATACATCCAGCCAACTTGTTCAAAAAACAAAGTTGAAACGGTCCATTTCTCCCTTTCTCAAACATGCCCAGTTCTCAGCCAATAGGTGGGTTGTCAATAAGGGTATGGACCCGTTTGCCCCAGACCAGAAATAGTACTCCAAAAATGTAGATAACCCACTTATATAAAATGATACTTTATATAAAGTATCAATGTTGTAGTAGTCATGTGTTTCGTCCCCTGTGGTAGATTCACCTGAAAAGGTTTTCATTCCATATGGCGCCCGATTAGGACACCGTACAAGTGTTAACAGGATTAATCCAGAGACATTGTTTTCCTACGATAACAATCAATCACAATAATTAAAAAATTGACTTTTTATTATGAACAGTACTAGCCTTGAAAAAGCCCCAGATGAATCTACCACAAGGGGGCAAAACACGTGTTGGCTGTTTTCCTTCACATCTTTAAGATCTCTACATTGAACATGACTTTTACAGATATTTCTGATCTTTAAGTCCAACTGTCATCAATAAATGCATTTAAATTGAACATGCGGATTTGATGCATCATCATTGACTATAAACTAAGGCACTACTACAACATTGATACTTTATATAAGTGGGTTATCTACATTTTTGGAGCACTATACAGCCAACTTGTGCTTTGTTATGTAACCACTTCTTCAGTGCTGTCAAAAAGATAGATACATTTAAAGCCTAATTAGTTGTAAAGAATCACAATAAATTGTTTACATACCTTTCTTTCCCAACATCTTAATCATAATTCATCTCTGTTACACATTGTTACACATCCTATTGAATTCTCATACCTGCAAGAGAAAAAACATATATTTAACAATAAAAATAATTCTGATATTTTACATTTTCACATATTCATTCTATCTTGATTTAGCACACATTGTGCCTAAAATCCTGTAAACAAATTACTGACAACAATATATTATTTTGTGAATTTTCTGACATTTTTCAAAACCTCATAATAATGTTGAATCCCATTGTGTTACAAATTAGAAAAACTCAATGATGACATTTCAAATTGCATTTACAATTATATTTATTATAGGTGAGGATCATAAATAGTCCATATCTGATATACAAACTGTTTATACCTCATAATTCTATTTCTAGTTTAAACTCACTATCTATAACTCAAACTAATCCTGAATCATATAAATTAACAAATCCGTTGAATATGCTGATTAGATATCAATATGATCTGATAATTTGTTCTCTATATAAGAAAGTATTTGTTATGAGTAAGTTAAAATAATTAATTTGTCTATAAGCATCTTATAAAGTGTTATTCAGTTGGCGCTATGCTTAACCTTAAATAACTACATTGCTTCCAATCTGTATCTTAATAGATTTCATATATATCACAATTACTTTGCACCCATCATTGATATATACATCTCAAAAATAGTTTCTCATACATTGTTCACATAAAACAATTATTTGCTAGTATGTACGCATCACTGCACCAATGAGGCTTATCATCTTCTTCTGAAAGTCCAAACCCATCCTAAAAGCAAAAGAATTCTCATATGTGAGTTATATTTCAAATGTACTTTAATGTTTCAGAAATTATGCATCCAAAGTCAACATCCTCATCAGGGTCTCAAACCCTTGGTCAGGGGGCTTCCAAAGTCCCACTCCTCTCCTGTGTGCCACCTTATAATTGCAGTATCATAGCTAAGTGGAAGACAATAGTCATCCCACTCGAAATGGAATAAAAGTGGTATGTTTTATGAGTTTGTTTGTAAATTGACCATATGCCAATGCATTTAGGATAACATGACTAGCATTGCCCCCAATTAATTGTAACTGCCTAAAAACGCATACCTGATTTCACATATTGTTTGTATGTATCCAGTCTCTCAAATCTTCAAAATTCAACTTGAAAACGGTAGACCGGACTCTCAATGTTATGTCTGAAATGTTTATAAATCAAACTCAGAACAAAACAAGCACACTAACTAAAGCAGAGGGTTACTTTTTGAAAAACCATACCTAATTGACCCTAATGAAATACATGATTTAAAATCCAAATTTTCCTAAATAGGCATGATAAGGGTATCTAAACTCGAACGTAATGGTGTAAAAGGTAACCCTATAAACTATATCCAAAAACGTTCTTGTTTCACTCGGGAACATACCTCCTCTTGACTGCAACACTACAGAAAGGATCCAATCCAATTGTGATAGCAGTGGTCCACTCTCACTTCCTTCCCTTTAAATACCTGAAATTCAAATTCAGTTCGTTCCCACTTCCACTGTCCAATTAGCATCTTTAACCATTCCTCACTGAATCTATATACACTGAGCCAATTCTAAAATTACTTGCTTGAAAACCAGTGGTCCATGACTAACAGTCCTTTAATGAGTAATTTAACAAAATAGTTAAAAAGTATATCATAATCTTCATTATTTTAACATTTAAGTAAAAATATAAGACAAGACAACTGTCCGAAATTGGCTTTGAACTTTAGTTAGCACAATGCTAACTGTTTCAATAACATTTTGTGCCACAGCTTATACCCTGAAGTTACTAGTAAATAATTTGCCTTAGAAAAAAAATAAAGTACAATACAATCATTATTGTAGGAAAGTGTCTCTTTTTGACATGGTCACCCTCCACTTTTTGCCTGCTGTCTGATGTGATTTCAGCTGAGAGTGCACTGAGTTCCTGCTAACCAGGTACCCAGTGACAGCTCTCATCCCCTAAACTGTACAATTGTTTCCCCAATTGGCAAATCCTTTAGCACTCTCTGTAAGTCCCTGGTAAATGTTACCCCTGGTCATAGGACCTGAGGTGCAGAAGGACGAACTGTACCACCTTAAGGGACCCCTCACCAAGCACATGAAAGTCTGCCTTTGCAGGCTGCGTGTCTTGGTGCAGACCAAAATGAAAACATGAAATGTCACACATTCCTGTGTGCCATGCCCCCTAACACTGTATGCAGTATATGTAAGTCACACCTACAGCAGGCCTGATAGCCTTAAGGCATGGTGCATTATATTACACAAGTGAGATCATATCTACAAGAGAAGATATACACCTGCTATGTCTTTGTCAATTCTCAGACATGGTAAGTGGCCAGGAACGCCATTTTAAATGCATGTGGTGGACAATGGTCAATACAAGCTTCCCAGCTACACAATGGCTTCACTGTAGATAGGGATGGTTGATACAAAACATCTCCTTGATAAGCCCGCACTGATTCCAGGGATGGATTTATCATTACATGCTCCCAGAGGGCACTTTAGAGGGGCCTGCTCAAAATCTATCAGCCTCTGGTGTGCTTGCTGACTGTTTCTGCCCACCTAGCGTGAGAGCCTTCTGCTCTTAGGAGGCCCAGAACAAAAGCCTGACCGGGAAGAGGGTGTAACACCCCCTTCCACATGATCACCTGCTGATTAGCCTTCCTAAAGTGGCAAGCCTAAAAAGGCTGCCACCTTTAAAATGCAAATCGGGCTCCCCTCATGGGAGAGGTAGCCACCTCCCTGTCCAGAGCACACATGACACCTGGAAAATTGGGACAATTAGCTAGTCGGGTAGGCGTGCCACCTCCAGGCTAATAATACCCCTAAGGTGGGCTAAGCAGAGGTGAGCACATGTTTTCAAAGCTAGCTATCTTTGCGATGACATACCTAGGAATTCTGCGACAGGGTTATGCCCACTTCCCACAGGAAGTGATCATATAGAGGAATAGTGACCCCAAGGGTCAGTAACCCATTGGCTACTACTCTACACCCCCCCTAAATTTAGTATTTAGGGGAGCCCGTGGCACCAGAGAAACTGACCTTCATGATCTAAGAACACCAAGGACCCTAAAGAGCTGTGAAATCAGAAAAGAAGCAGCTGATCTGGTACCAGACCTGTCTGCATCCCTCGTCAAAAAACTACACCAAAGTTGACTTGAGGTGCAGCTGTGACTCCCGAAACCTGGGAGGACTGCCTGCCTTTGATAAAGACTCAAGCCCTCCTGTGAACAGCGGACCTGTTCTCCAGCAAACTCCAAAAGAAGGGACTCTAAAGCCCCTGGAACTGCCAAAACCTGACAACTGAAGTCACCAAAGCATCCGTCATCTCCGACTTGAGTTGAAGTAGAACACCGGTGCCAACAAGGTTCCCTAGCCTCCAGAGTCTGAGTCCACTGTGGTTTCACCCTTCCTGGACTCCCCTAGGACGCCTGCAGCCTCTGCACGCAGCCCCCTCTCTACTGCGACTGCTCCGGTAAGGAAAATTCAACACCTGAAGACATCTCCTCGGCACCTGTCGCCCCTTAGCCGTGGAAAAGATGACCAAAGGTGCCTACCTTTGCCCAAACATTGTGAGGCCTGAGCCCCACTGTTTGTTCAGACCGACTAGCCTCCTGGCCAAAACCTGCACCCCCTTTTTGCAGTGACTAATCTCCATTGAAACGCATCGGGCACCCAATGCTATTTTGCACCCTGCACCCAGTCACCCCTGTGCCGCTGGTGGTGAACTTCGGGTGCTGCCTTGAACCCTGCCTACTATTCACCTTAACTCCTGGAGATTGTTCTCGTAAGTCGCTGTACTCTACCTGTTTGCAGAACTTGTTTTTTCTCCCATAGGATAACATTGCAGAACTCAGAAATTGCACTGTGTCCACTTTTTAAAGTGAAAAGAATTCCTATTTAAAAACATACTTACCTGAATTATTTTTCTCTGATGCCTAAACATATATAAAGATACTTGCTATTTTTATAAAATGGCGTGGATCTCCTTTTTGAGTCTTGTGTCTTATTTATTGACTATTGTGTATATTTGTAGATGTCTTGCACTCCTCTTTGTTAGGCCTAAGGCTGCTCGACCACACTACCTCCAAATAGAGCACTTTGGGAATTGCATTCCCAGCACTGTGCACTCATTTGGGAACCCCCTGGACCATTTACACAGTATTGACATACCACGTAAAGGGCCTTCTTCCTACAGTTATAATTAAAGTATACATGATATTCCTTAATTTCTTGAATCTTACTTTTCTAGCTCACCAAACTATCATCTATATACTTTAGCCAATAAACTAATTTTTCAGGATTATATATTAGACCTGCCCAGACACACTCCCTCTCAAACAGACCGATAAACAGGTTTACATAAGAAGGTGCAAACCTGGAGCCCATTGCAGTTTCCTTTTCTGCTGATACATCACATTTTGGTATAAGAAAAAAAATTGTTAGTCTACACAAATTCAGTCAAATCTATTACCATTTTGTAGTGCTGCAAAAACTGATTTGCTGCTCTGATTTCCTCCTCTGAGTTCTGGTTGTGCCTGCTGACTCTGGATTTCCCTCCCTCTAGTTCTTGAGCCTTTGAAACATTTTGTTTTCAAATTCTCGTATTGTAACTCATTTGTAACATCTTCATGTATTTCAGTTCATCTAAAAAAAAAAAAAGGCAATCTTGTGTATGAGTCCTGTTGGGAAGTACTTGGATTCTCTAAGTCAGATTCACTGCTCTTGAGAAACCAACTAGAAATTTTGCTCAAGCTGATTTTATCTAACTCCACTAGCTGAATCACTAGTTAAAACCCTACTTAATCTATAGTCTCTTTAATTTTGCAAGAAGTGTGTTTTCTTTCTATTTTGTATTTCCGCTTGACACTTGTCCATATTATACAAAATAACAAAATTCTTCTGAGTGTTTTGAGATCAATCTTTTTCTTAATCCCCTCGATTTGTTTTTCTAATACCAATTTTTTTGATTCTGCAAAGTCTACTAACGTTTCCATAAGTTTCCTGGATGTCTGATTTAATTTCGCTTTTCACCTCTCGGCCTTTTCATTATTTAAATATTCTACATGCTATTCCGCCGTTTAGCAGATTCTTTTTCTGAAGATTTTGGAGCTTAATAAATAATTCTTTTAATATTTTAGTCTGGTTGATATTCTTCTTATTAGGAGTACTTCGTGCCCTGCCTGGAAAAAAATGCTATTGGCAGGAGCCTCTCGTTTTGTCATTTTCTATCCACTTAAATTACAGACCTTTAACTCAATAAATAATCAACAATTGGATCAGAAATGATGAAGCATAGCAAAATGAGCAGCTGGGTTCATATTAGTCTGAAATGCTCCTTTGAGAACACTGGTTACCTTTCAGTGTGCATTTGTGCTAGTATATAATTCAAAGTTCTCTGAGAGAAAATATATCAAAGAAGTCCAACAATCTTGCTGCTTCAAATAATTGTTTAGTTCAGTTGCCCAATTTTGGACACAGCTCCACTTTCTGGTAGTATTTTTTAAAACATTTTCACAAGTATTACATGACAAAAAGAAGACATCTAGCCAATTCATATTTTGCAATATAATTGCTGATGAGAACATTCATATGGAAAGACAAACAGGCAGGCGTTCCAAAGCATTATTTTATTTCTTTAGTCAAAGAAAACAACTCAACACGTTTAATCAGCTGACAGGCCTTGATCATGGGTGAAAAAACAGAGAAAATGCACCACATAAGAGTACATTAAACATAAGACGGTTAAATTGTATCAACACTGTGAAACGTGAGGTAAAAAGTGGCACCATTTTGAAACAATATTGTGGCATTAATTGTAATGCAAGTGCCATTTTTCATAGTATAATTACACATTTTGATAGTTTTTGCTTTCATTGTAAAATAACTAATAATCAAAATCTGATTGAGACTCACCACAAAAAAACACAAAAGTGCAGTTAAGTGTATTTAAATAGCACCTACACCATTACAAAGGAAAGACAATAAGAAATAACCATCTTAAAATTCCATAATCTGTTACTCTACAACTTTCAAAAAATGATCTTGCCCAAGTGAGCATCCTCATTAATCAGAAGAAAAGAAATACAATCTTCCAACTCTATTCTAAGCAACATTAGGGAACGTATTTGACTTCTGAGAGGTTAGATGTACAATTCCCTCTTCAAACTAAGCAACAGTAGGAAACGTGCTGGACATTGGAGGGGTTAGATTTACTATTCCCACTCTAGACAGTGTGGAAGGTGGGGACCTTTCCCTTGAGGAAGAAGGATGAAACCCCGGTGCAGCTGAGTAAGAGCAGCATAACTGATGAATGAGTGTCCTTGGAAGCACAGCCCTTACAGCATTGTGAGAAGAAGCTGAGACCCATTGCGAAGAGTAGTGGTGCCCAGTTTCTCTCTAGTAAGGTGCAGAGTCCCAGCACGGTTACAGGAAAGGCCATGCCCAAACCAAGATGTACTGCAGAAATTTCAGGAAGAGAAGACAGGGAAATCAGAGTTATACCTGTAGAAGGAAGTAAAAAGACATTTGAAACTGGAACCCTGGCATTTCTTTTGACCCTGGCATCACAATCATTTAGCGTATGTGCAGATGCCTATGCCTCTACAGGATAATGCAAGATTCGGAACCTGTCCTGTCAACCGGAGAGGAGGACTACTCTCCCTGTTCAGGATGAATCAGGCAAGGCAGTATTGGCAGCATACCACATTTAGTGATTTATAGTTTGACTAGGCCTTTTCTCTGTGTCAGTGAGAGCGTGGTCTATTATCCTATCTCGTGCACAGTTCAGCTGTTACATTTAAGCCAGTACCATGCATTGGCATCCCATCTACATGTCAGATTTGTGTGTTTGAGTTTGTGAGCACACCTGTGCATGTACATTGCGTGTGACAAGCTTGGGAGGACTTAGCCTTACATCCTTCTGAAGTGGATCTTCACATCCTTAAAGAGCTAGGGGTAGCAATGCTAAGAGGACTTGTTGCTCTAAGTTCTGATTGTTCAGAACCCTACTGTATACCTATTGGTTATGCTTCATTGTGACTTAACAAGTAGTTGTTTTCACTGAATCATGGGATTTGTAATTTGTTATATCTTGCTGCAAAGTTTACAAAGCAAGAATAGAGAACAGTATTTGTTCTTGTAATAAAATGAGTGCACTAATTTCATTTAAAGTACTTTATACATTAATATCTGCAGTAATGTATAATATAAAGCATTAATACCATGTTAAATAAAACACATTTAACCGTTGTCTAATAAATCAAATAAAAATAAGCTTTATATGAAAGAACCCATAAAAGCATACAGATACAAAATAGTTCAAACAATCACAGTCCTGAGCAATTGAGCTTTAAAAATTGTCAGTTAAAAAATATCATGATAAACATATAAACATCATATTTACAGACAGAAATTAGCCAGAATACTGCAAAAATGTTGTTTATTGCAGAAAAATGGGAAAAAAGGGTTGCAGAAGAAAGCACGTGTTTTTTCCCCCCTGAAAATGGCATCAACAAAGGGTTTGTAGTGCTAAAATCACCATCTTCTCAGCGTTCAGGAACAGGCAGACTCGAATCAGAAAACCACATTTTTGGCATTTTACTGGGACATACCCCATTGTTACTATTGTTTTGTGCTTTCAGCCTCTTTCCAGTTAGTCACAGAAATGGGCGTAAAACCAATGCTGGATCCCGGACAGCTAAACATTTCTAAAAGTAGACAACATTCTGAATTCAGCAAGGGGTCATTTGTTGTAATGATGTGTGTTTTGACCACTGATTCCATGTTGCACATTAGTGACCACTAGCTTCATTTTGGCTATTTACTTTATTTTAGCATTGCCACGTTAAAAGTTGCATGTAGTTTTCCACACTGTACAATGTGCACATGTTTTCATTTTTTGTGTTCTTTCCCACCAAGGGCTTAGGCTGAGAAGAATGTACTAAGATGGCGGAGAACGGTCTTGTTTTGAAGGGGCACCTTGGGATTGTGGCCCTGCCCGATGTGTTCTTTTCAAAGCTGGCCTAAAGTAATCAGCATTTTTTGAATAATAAACTTCTGCATTGAGAGGGAGGGTCTAGAATTTTTCTCTCTTGTTTGTTCAAAGTATAAGAGGCCGAGACCAGATGGACCGGGGGCTGAGAGTGATTCAGATCTCAGACATGCCCAGAATGCTGGGGTGTGTCATCCTTCCTGTGAGGATAATTGATCGATCTCTCTCCTTGATCAATTCTGGGATCTGGCGATCTGATGCTAATAGGAGGGAGATGATGCAGATGTGCCCATGCCTCATGGTGATGCATACTTTTAAATTCTTATTATCTGCTTTGCATTGTGATATAGATACATATATTTGCTGTGTATATTGCAGTGGAGAATCATTTGTTCATGTTTTCATTTAATTGCTAATACCCTTTTTAAATGTGTGCTTTCTGCATGCTGACCTTCTTTAACGAATCTTGCAAAGTGAATTAATAAATGTCTTCTTTAGACTAAAACGCATTCCAGAGATTTTTGTCAGTGCATGAGTGTTTCAGCTCAGTCATTAGTGAAGCAAAACATTTTGGTGTAGTCGGACGGTCTAAAGGGAGGTTGGAAGTTGAAAGTATACGTTTTAAAAGTGATAATATGTTTTTATTCAGAGAGTTAAAGGAGGCACCACAAATGTTTCTGAAAATGCATGTGAAATTAAAATGCCTTATGATGTCTTGGCAAATGTGTTTTCTTGTTTATCAGGACTTTCTAAATTTAGGGATGGGTGCTTGGATAAAACAGAATTAATAACTGTACTTATGTTTAAAGAAGGTGCTCTTTAAACAGAATGATGTCCCTTTTGTTCTTGACAGGAGGGTTCGGATTCTTTTGTCTGCTTACAGAAAAATGCATGAGAGATGTAAGCAGTTAGAATATGAAGAAAATGAATTACGGGAATAGTTTATTGGCACAATAAATACTTTAACTATGCTGTCATAATAAGTTATTACAAGAAAAGGCTGATATCTACCAAGCCGTCACAGGGAAAGCTGATTTTTCACATTCCACTAATGAGGAGGTTAAAAAGGTGGGGGTCAGTGTGAGCTACATGAGCAGAACGTAGTTTGTGCTCAGCCAGTATTTAGACAAAAAATACAGAGTAGTCCACAGATTTTGGCAGGAGTTTAAATGCATTTTTTAAAAGATTATGCCCAGCAAGAAGTTAAGGAGGTTAACAATATATTCACAGAGCTTTTGCAGAGTAAAATGTGGACATAGAGAGATGTTGCTACAGGTAAAACAAAAGATTTTGGAGTTTGCTACTCCTCGCACTAAGCAAGAGACACAGCGATTCATGGGCTTTTTAGATTATTTTTAGAAACAGCATGACCCTCATCTGAATAAAATCTTAACTCTTTGGTACAAAGTGAAAAGAAAAAAACATGAGTTTGAAGGGGGTGAAGAGCAGCAGTGTGCTTTTGATTTGGCAAAATAAATAATTCAGCAGGCTTTAGACTTGTGGACAGTGCAGGAAGGAGACATTGTTTTGCATGTAACTATCCAGGGACAATATGTAGATTGGAGCAGGAGGCAAAAGCAGAGAAGAACAGGAGTGTCCCTGGGGTTCTGGACTAAACAAATATTTGATGCTACTCTGAAAACTGGAGAGCGCATTTAAATGAAGCCCCCCAGATTCTGAATAACAGACCATTACAAAATGCTGGAACTCTCCTGATACCACATGTGGCCACCAACACCATTGTGTACTGGGAAATAAAACCTAGAGCTTCAGCTCCTTACATAGCCACACCAGAATCTGCAGGTCCTGACCTACATGCTTACAAAATTGCCCAACTTGTCATAAGTCCAGTGTTTGGAGGATTGGTGAGGAAGGGGACTGCTCCAGCCCTTCTGACAGTACAAGGAAAAGGACGTTTTGGTTCAACTGACAAAAACCCTGGTGCAAAGGTGTGGGTGAATCCCCACATGGCTCTCCAGAACCTGCAGAAATTATAGCAAAGGGCCCTAATAATATTCTGCTGATCATAAAACTAGGAAAGGAAAATTGGACCATATTTCAGCTGACAAATATTATTTGCAAGAAAGATCATACTTGTTTCTTTTACAGATCATACTACGACTTGCCTCTGACCATGAGTGTGCTGTGTGGTCTCCCTTCGGGTGTGTGTGGTCGGGAGGGACAGCACCCCCAACCTGAACCTGACTGATCAATCACATTGCGCGACACCCCTGCTGCTTTTGAATGGCAATACTTATGGATCCATTTGGCACTAATTGTGCTTCACAAATCAAAGTTCTGCATGGGAATAATGCATAGTACCATGGATGTCCTATTAATCTGTTTGATTGCAATTCTAATGGAACAAACAACATGGTTTGTTATCACTCGATGACTGCTGCCAGTCTCATTAAGCATGTTTAAGTTGCCAGTTGACTGACTATCCTTCTATGGGAACCTCACTTTTACCTACATTCTAGCAAACATTACAGGTGGACTGTGTACTTTTATCCTAGAGACATTATTCAATTGAGTGAAGACTGTGATTCAATTATTATCCCAATCAGAATATATAAGCTTAAGTCTTTCTGTTGTAGGTGTGCCTGGTTTAGATGTTTATAATATCTGAATGTGCTCTTGTCATTCCATTATGTTGTTGTGTACAATGCATACCCAATTTGCTTGTAATGATTTTTTTTTAAAAAGTTGATTTTAGGACTATTGGATATATGAGTCATTGGTCAAAAGGGACCAGTGTAATGATATTTACATTTTGACCATTGACTCCACATTGCACTTAGTCTAGCAGCGCACCGTCACATTAGCGATCACCAGATTTGTTATGCCTATTGACTTTATTTTAGCATTGGCCACTGCCACGTTAAAAGCTGCAAGTAGTTTTCCACGTTATCATGTTTTTATTCTACTTGTTTTCATGTTCTTTTCCCACCAAGGGATTAGACTGATAAGAATGTACTAAGACGGCAGGAAACGGTCTTGTTTTGTAAGGGCACCTTGGGATTGTGGCCAAGTCCTGATATGTTCTTTTCAAAGCTGGCCTAAAGTAATCAGCCTTTTTTTAATAATAAACGTCTGCAGTGAGAGGGAGGTTCTAGAATTTTCCTCTCTTGTTTGTTCAAAGTATAAGAAGCCGAGACCAGATGGACCAGGGACCGAGAGTGATTCAGATCTCAGATATGCCGAGGACGCTGGGGTGTGTCATCCTTCCTGTGATTATATTTGAGCTCTCTCTCCTCTATTGATTCTGGGATCTGGTGATCTGATGCTGATAGGATATAGATGATGCAGATGTGCCCGTGCCTCATGGTGATGCACACTTTTTAATTCTTGTTATCTGAATTGCATTGTGATATATACATATATTTGCTGTGTATATTGCAGTAGAGAATCATTTGTACATGTTTTCATTTTGATTGCTGTGACCATTTTTAAATGTGTGCCTTCAGCATGCTGACCTTTGTTTACAAACCTTGTAAAGTGAATTAATAAATGTCTTCTTTAGACTAAGAAGCTCATTTACAGAGATTTTTGTCAGTGCATGAGTGTTTCAGCTCGATCATTAGTGAAGCAAAACACCCTGCAAGGACAATCTCCTCTCTGCTGCTCGAGCGACGTGGGACTCCTCTTCACGTGAGCTGACTCTGCCTCACTACGACTTACTGTGCCTGCTGCCAGTGCGTTGCTTGTGGGGGCTCTGACTGCTTCTTCTTGCTCCCCTGCATCCTGAGGGTCAGCCTGAACTCCCCTCCAAGGCTCAAGTCCCCAGGACTATGCTGTTCCTCCACGGCTCTGTAAAACCTCAAACAGCTTCTTTTGCATTTAACTGTGCTTGTTGGTAGTCCTCCTGACCACGGACCCATCTGCAATCTGGCGACTGTCAAGGGACAGCTCGTAGGTGACTTCTGGGACTCCTCTGCAGCTCTTGGACTCCACCAATCACAGTCGATCCGGATCTTCAGCTACAGAAGGGTGGGCATTGGCTCCTGCCCCACCTGGACATTCCTGCATGGACTAGACTCTGTCCCCTTCATTTGCATGTCCTCCTCACCTGGAATCCACCCTTGGGTTGGACTGGTCTGGTTCTGCTTCTGCCTTCTCCAACCGTGACGTCCCCATGTTATCCTATGGAAGAACCGGGTAACTTAACGGCTCTGCACTCAGCCACTGGGGATCTTCTCTGTACTTTTGGGGTTCCACTCACCCCTAGCCCTTGTCTAACTGCTCCATATGCTCTGGTGGGGGACACCCGTTCACATTCCATTTTTGTTTGTACATGGTTTGCCGCCCCAACACCCCCCCTCTCCCCATATAGGGCCCTAAATGTATGCTTTTCCTGAGTACTTGCCTGTGTACACTTTGTGTGTTCACACCTCTATAAGGAGGTATACCAAAAGTTGTCTAGTTTGGTGTGCCTTTAATAAAGTAACTTTATTTTTGCAACAATGAATGGTTCCTTTTGTGTGTGATAAGTTACTGTGTGACTATAGTGGTATTGCAAGTGCTTCACATGCCTTCCAGATAAGCCTTGGCTTCTCACCACAGCTACCCTAGAGAGCCCTAGCTATCTAGACACTGTAACTCTAACTGGAGTTTGCCTGGACCTAATATAAAGTGCAGTTAGAAAGTAGGCATTTTCTTGCTTAAACTATTCTGTGACTTTGCCTGTTTGTTTATTCCTTGTTTCGGTCAGTTTTGCACCGCTTTCTAGACAGTGACACAAAGGGAGCTGGGGTGAAGTCTCCATATCCTGATGAGCCGCCTGTGCTGGGGGGGCGGAGGGGGGAGTGGTCACTCACACCTGAAAGGGCTGTGCCTGCCCTCAAACAATGCAGTCTCCAACCCCCTGGTGTGTGTCTGGGGCCGGGCCTTTGGCAAGGCAGGATCTCCCAAACAAGAGAGACTTTCCTTTGAAGCAGGCCTACTTCAAAGGCCAAAATGGGTATAAGAAGAGCACCCAAACCCCTGAAAATTAGATCACTTCTGGGAATCGGGAGGAACCTCTGCCTGGAGAAGAGCTGAGGAGAAGTGCTGCCCTGCCGGTGACTTTGTGCTTTGAAGAGCTATCCTGCATTTGCTGCTTCTGCCTGTACAAGGGGACAAAGACTGGACTTTGTTGTGCATTCGTGCTTGTGAAGAAATTTCCATGGGCTTGTCCAGAGCTTTCCTCCTGTTGTTAAAGTCTCAGGGCCATCAAAGACTTCACCTGCCAGCACCTGGACTCTCTGCTGAGACTCCTGCCCTGCCAAGTGGTGCACTATTCAGTTCCTGGGGCCTTGAAAGGTGAAGCTGGCAGACCAAGCCTGAAAATCCATGCAGACAGCCGTGAGGGGAATTTTCGACGCACCTTCCAAGACGCGGCTCAGAAACGACGTTCTGCCGGCTTCGCAGCTGAAATCTACGCTCCACCTGCATCGCGGCTGGAAGATTGACGCACGCGGCTGGAAGATTGACGCACGCGGCTGGAAGATTGACGCACGCGGCTGGAGAAACGACATGCAACACCTGCTGACGTAGGCTGATAAAATCGCAACCCACATAGTGCGGTTATCTGATACAGTGTGGCAGGATTTTCGATGCAACCCTCGCTGGGCGTGGAAAAACAACACAAAGCCTGCCCGGACCCGAGATGCCTGTCCGGATCGATGAATCGCTCTCCTGCGGAGAGGAAAAACAACGCATGCTGACCGGAGGAGGAATGACGCACGGTCTTGCTTGCGAGTGAGAAATCGACGCATGGCTGGCCTTTTCCGACACATACTCGCCCGTGCAGTGTTATTTTGACGCAACCCAGGCACTTTTTCACGCTAACATCATTAGCACGGTTTGCTAAGGATTTATGACTCTTTTTGCTTTTTAATTCATAACTTGACTTGTGTATGGTGGATTTTTGTCATTTTGGTCTTGTTTTGTTTGGATACATATTTCCTGTTTTTCTAAACTTGAGCTGTCATTTTGTGTGTTGGTACAAATACTTTACACCTATGCTCTGAAGTTAAGCCTGCCTGCTTATGCCACGCTTCCAAGAGGGTGAGCGGGGGTTAACTGAAGGTGATTCTCCTTTACCCTGACTAGAGTAAGGGTCCTTGCTTGGACGGGGGTAACCGACTGCCAACCAAAGACCCCATTTCTAACAAGAAATAAAGAAGATGATCCATAAATACTTAAGTAGCAGTTTACAAGTTAATGTATTTGGTACAGGAAATTATCTGCAAACTGCATTTTATACATTGCAGAGCCAGTGAAGTAGCCCAGTAAGTGATAAACTTGCAACAGAGTACTATGTAAAACCTACCTGTCATAGGTTTTAGTCTTATTAGGTCCTTTTTATTCTTCATAGGCTATAAAATGAAAACTAATGTTGATGTAAGTAAATAAAAACAAACTGTTTCATTTTGTGCGCCTTAACAAATTAACAGTTTGTCTCATGTTAATGGTTGTCATAGTGATTGTCATGACCTTCATTAAGCTGTTAGGTTTCTAGCATGGAGCAAACTAGGATGAAGAAATAAGGTTCTACTTTGAACCCAGTTGGAGAAACCCAAATGAAGGTGCTGTTCTTTACCTGACAACAGAGGTCAATTAGACTTGGTAATGCACTTTTTGGACTTTTGTTTGCTTTGGAAATATGTTTAGAAGCTTGAGAAATACACAGATAAGGCAGTACCTAGGTAGTCATGGGAGGAGCATTTTCAGACACATATAGGCCCTCCTTATGAGTCTGGCAGTCCATGGACCGCCAAACTCATGGTGGCGGGCGGACCGCTGCGGTAGTGGTCGCCGCCTGCCATATTATGATGTGGCAGAGCCGCCACGGTCGAAACGCTGCCATCAGGCAGCCTGGGGGTCTCGGTGTTTCAAATCCACCAGGACAGTGCTGCAAGCAGCGCCGCCCTGGGGATTATGAGTCCCATTCCTCCAGCCTTTCCATGGCGGTTAACACTGCCATGGAAAGGCTGGCGGAATGGGGGACTCGTGGGGGCAGGGGGATATGGGAGGCCCCCATGCACAGCCCCGTTGTGCATTTCACTGCCTGAATTATGGGCAGTGAAATGTGTGACGGGTGCGTCTGCATCTGCTGCACCACCACATTGGCGCTGTCTCCATTAGGAGGTGGCATCAATGTAAAGGCCCTGTTTCCCCCATGGGCTGGCAGGCGGAAACACTGTTTGAACTGCTGCCTTAAAGTTGTATCTGGCTCATGCATATGTATGTGTTTGAGTTTGTGCATATGGGTACCTTGTGTGTGACAAGTTGAAATCCAGCTAGGGAAGACTTAGACCTTAATTGTTTTGAAGTGGGTCTTCAAATCCTCAAAGGCCTAGAGGTAGCAATGATAAGAGGACTTGTTACTCTCAGTCAAGATTGTTCAGGACCTTACTGTATGCCTATTGGTTATGCTTAATTATGACTTAACTTGCAGTGGTGGCCGGTTACCATCATCAGTGGCGGGTCGTTGAGCCGAGTGCCAGTCCAGTGGCAGGCACTGTATTAAATCACAATGCCTTCAGACTCGCATCCCAAAACTCTTAATCCTGGCATGTTATTATAACAAACCGTGACTGAGAGCTCTGGAATTAAGGCTGAAGGCAGTGTGAATTTCTCACAGTACCTGTCAGTGGGTCAACAGATGTAAAGAAAAAAGTATTTATCCATGCTTCTCGTCTTCGTGCAGTCAGCACAAAGGCACCTCATGGAGCCTCAGGCAGCTTCTCTCTCCAAATCCCGACACTGCTTTCATGCTGCAATTGAGCAGCATGAGAGCATCGCCAGGAGTGGCAGGAGTGGGCTGCCTCAACGCTCCAGCAGGCACTTGAGGGCCTGTGACTACTCACCACCAAGCTGTTTAAGACAGCTAGGTGGAGCGGTTTACACTGTTCATGTGAGGCTGGCCAGCTCAAGAAAGCTGAACAAACTGACATGCGCAGTGTAAACTTGTGGAGTGAGCACCACTCCCCTGCGGCCAGTCAGCAGCAATGTCCCACCCCCAAACACTGCTTGGGCTGGGAGCAGTGAAAAATAAAGTGGTAATTTTATTACCATTTTATTTTTCATGTTTGCTGCTCTGGCAGAAGAGGGGCAACGCTCCTCTGCCCTATTGTGGTGGGAGGGAACGGGCGGCATCGCTATAACTTGTAGTTCTTTACATTGAATCATGGGGTTTGTAGTTTGCTATATATTGCTACTATCTTATAAAGCAATAACAGACGGCATTATAGGAACCTTTGGTTTTGTAATAAAATTACTACACTTCACCCAACATCTCTCAATTAAAATACTTTCTGTATTCATATCTGCAATAATGTACAATAAAATAAAGCATTTATACCATATTAGGTAAAACACATTTCACAATTCCTTAATACGTTGCTGTAAAAAAAATCTCTAGTGCACTTTGGGACTTTCTACAAAGTAGTGTGATACTGTTGCTTAAATATTTACTTATATTTTTAACTCTTCACATTACTTTTTCCCCTCCTCCCCCAAGCGTCTGATCATTAGCAAAGACGGACAAGTTGGGGTAAGCAAGGAAGGTGATCCATAAATATTAATGTAGCTGTTTGCAGATGACTGCATGTGCTACAGGAATTTATCTGCAAACTTGATTTTATACATTCCAGAGCCAGTGAAGTAGTCCAGTAGGTGATAAGCTTGCTATGTAAAACCTGCCTGTCATAGATGTTAGTCTTATTAGGTCCTTGTATTCTTCCTAGGCAATGAAGTCTAATGGTGATGGAAGAAGACACAACAAAATGTATGTTTTATATCATAGGCTATAGCAAATGGTCTGTTTGTCTAACAGTGTGGGTCATGGTTGTGGACTTTTCTTTGACACGCTGAAATCCATCTAGGAAGGACCTAGCAGTTTATCCTTGTAAAGTGGGTGTTCACATCCTCAAAGGGCTAGGGGTAGCAATGGTATGAGGACTCCTTGCGCTCAGTCAAGATTGTTCTGGACCTTACTGTATGCCTATTGGTTATGCTTTATTGTAACTTAACCTGTAGTTCTTTCCATAGAATCATCCGATTTGTAGTTTTTTAATATCTTGCTGCTATATTTATAAAGCAAGAATAGAGCGCATTATATGAGCCTAAAGCCTTGTGATCAAATTAGTGCATTCAACCTAACAATGCCTCTCATTTAGAGCACTTTGTCTGTTCATATCTGCAGCAATGTATAATAGTCAATCAATCTTTATTTTGGCTACATTGACTAAAAAGAACATGTTAAAATTGCAATGCGACAATATAAAACAATAAGTAAGCAATAAAACAGTTCACATTTTAAAAGCTCAGCAATTAAGACACAAATAGCAGCAAGGTACATGGTAAAACCATATGGATGATAAGATCAAACGAGTGAGGGAGGGGGTGGCTGTATAAAAACCTATACCTCATCTGGACAGCACTTTCTACCCATGCCATCACATATGCGACAGGAATCGAGAGACAGCAAACACCATAGACTGCCTAGTGTCAATCTGTAGTACTCTAAAGGCTGTCCTAAAATTCCAGAATGGCAGACCAGCAGAATTCATTTTCTTCCAACCCCATGATAGGCAGGGCGAAACACCAAAGCATGTTTAGTTGATTCTATCACAAGTGGGCAGAATGGACAAAAATTGCCCCATTTGCTAGAATGGGTTTTCCACTTGGCGGAGAAAGAACCAAGGGGCAGAGTCCCCAAGTGAAATTTAAGATATGAACTCTTTGCAGAGGGAGTTTCATTCTCATCTAAGAACTCCTCAAACTGACACACCACTTTAAGCTCCAAGAAAGATGCCACAAGGGACTTAACCCTAGACTTCTGCAGATATGAGTTGTCAACATAGCTCCAATAAGCACCTTTCAGGTTAGTCTTTGACACTGAGCTAATGGCTGCAGGACGGAACCATAAAGGCTCAAACCCAATCTGGCCCAAACACGCTTTCAGAGATCTCAACCAGGGAATTTTAGCAGCGCTATACTGCCCAACGCATCTCGGAGGGCCTCACAGAAGGGCGTGAGCTCGGGAACGAACCAAAGTCTCCACCAATATAAGAGGAGTCTTAACCCAAACAAGGTCACTAATCCACCTCAGGCCACAATCCAACCACAGGGAAACAAGTGCCGTGGTAGCAGGAAGATTGACTAGACTTCTCAGGAAGCGATTTTCAGATATTTCTAGGGCTCATATATCATGGAATCCCCAAAGCTCCCCAGCTATAAAGTGGCCTCCAGAGTCTGGCATTTGTAGATCTCAAGGGCCGGTGACACTGGTCAGAAAGAGGAGGAGCAATGAGCCTTCAAATACCTCACAGTATTGCTCTAGCTTAAGTCTATGCAACTCTACATGAGGAGACCAATTTAAAGCTTTCAGTGAGCGTAACCGCTAGGTAGTCGAAGACAGAAACCCTCTCCAGTGACACCCCATGAAGGGTCAGGTTAGAGCAAGAGGTCGGACAGGGGTTAAAAACCATACATTTTGTCTTGATGGGGTTAATCTCCAGCCCCCTCTGTCTGCAGAACAACCTGAAGCAATCCAAAAGCTTCTGAATCCTCATCAGGGACTTGGATAGCAAAAGAGTGCCACCCGCACTAGGGAGGGGGCAAGAGTTTTAACCCCAGGAAGAGTGGGGGGCATCTCCCTCGCATAGCTGTAAAACCATATCATTAATATATAGAAGAAAAAGTGTTGGGCCATCACCCATCCCTGTCACACACTCTTGTTTACTAGGATGGATTCAGGCAGCTCGCCGTTTGGCCACCATCTAACTTGAGCATAATTATTAGAATGTAATCTAATGATGGAGCTCAAAAGATAGCCAGGAACTCCCAGCTCTTCAAGGCCTAACTACCGAGTATCATGAGGATAAGATCAAAGATGGACATAAGGTTCACAAAGATAACCTAAATTCTGCCACCCCCAGTGTTGCATATTTCCAATAAAGCAGTTGCAAATGGAAAACCTGGTCAATTATCCTGACACGATCTCTGAACCCAGCCTGAAACGGAGTTAAAATATTTGAGTCTGAAATCCAATCGGTCAGCCTATTCACAACGATCCCACCAAGTAGCTTTTTGCAAGCTGTCAATAAGACTAATTGTTCTATAGTCAGATGGTAAGAATCTAGAGCCCTTTTTATGTATTGGGACATTTTCGTCCCCTGTCTAAGTAGAAGGAATAGGCACGCCATTCATAATGGCCCTAAAAACAAGGCTAGGTAAGGGTACATCTTTATATGACCCAAATTGGTCACCAGGCACCTGGTCCAATCCAGGAGCTTTATTAGGTGTAATCCAGTATAATGCATTAGAAATCTCAGAACTGGAGATCTGGTGGGTCCAGGATAACGCTGCTGGGGCAGGGTGTCCAGCCCAGGGGAAGGCAGATAACTGATTACATAATACCTCTCAGGCCTCAGTAGAGTTGCTTGCTAGCACTAAGCCCTGGTCCTCAAATCCCCGAGTATAACTTGGAGAAATGCTCCACTCAGTATGAAGGACACATGATAGATGGAATGCAGAACAATGCAAACATTCACCACCAGTCACAAAGATCTGGGTTTAATTCATTGTTTTTCTGCTCATCACGCCTCCCCAGTTTGGACCAAGCCATATGCTAATAAGTCTTGACCCTATTCCCCATGGTAACAGTCCAGCCCGAACTGCCAAGCCAGGTCCTCCCTGGACCGAAAACAAGCATCCTAGGACCGGTTTCAGGGTATTACCCTTCATCAGCTAGTCTAGCTTGAATCCAGTGGCGCAGTGAGCACGGGACCCACGTCTGGGCATAACCTTCCCACTTGAGGTGACAAATGCAAAAAGAACAGAAGATGGACAATATGCTGAACAATGCAAACATTCACCCACCCCAGTCACAAAGATCTGGGTTTAATCCATCGTTTTTTTTTTTTTTTTGCTCACCACGCCACCCCAGTTTGGACCCAGCCAAATGCCAAACAGTCTTTACCCTGTTCCCCAAGGGAACAGTTTAGCCCGAACTGCCATCAACTGTTGTTTCTACTCAGTATGAGGCACCATCAGCAGCAATCCGCCAAAAGGAGCGGGAATCCTTATCTTGTATGGCACCCAACACTGTACTCCGCTTGGTACACTCCCAGGTTCTCTTAGCGCTAGTAATAGTAGCTCTATAATGTAGTCTAGCCCCCCCCCCACCCCGAATTGCTTCTCTAAAACCATATTTAATAGATTGAGAGAGAGAGAGCTTAGCAACTTGAAAACCAAGAGGCCTCTTTGTATTGTGAATATCGGTCAGTCTCACCACAGCATCTGGAGCACCAAGGGGCATAACTTTGTCCACCACTGCGGAGAGGCTATTAGAAAAACAACTTCAAAAACTTTCCCCAGGGTTTGTTCTGAACTTATCATGGTGCTTCATTTTAACCTACGCCTGTTGTTAGATGGAATCAACCTTTGATAAAGTGGTTCATCTTTGCCCAGCAAAGTACCACCCCACCCAAGACTGTCAATGTGAGGTTCAGAACATTATGATCACTATTCTGTCTGGGGGTTACAGTATTTAGCCAATATGTGCCAGAGCTGAATGTCAAGAAGGATATAATCAGATAGGCTAGTACAGTACGGTTAATTGTAAATGTGGAATCTCGCCCGGTTGGACTTGGATCTCCTTTTGCATGCCCAAAGACCATGACCAAGTGTCAATGCATTTAGTTGGAAAATAACAGAAGAGGGCAGGGACACCCCAAATCTGATCCTCTTCACCAACAGGGAAATCCTGTCCAACAGCCATTGGCTCAAATCTACAGTTAAAATCTACACAATATTAAACGAGCATGGTGAAAGATCAGCCATATGCCTACTAAATAAATTAATGCCATTCAGCTCAGCACCCCTGTCTGGAGGTCTGAAATACACATTGTAAATGTAAAGTACTCTGCCAAAGGGAAGGGATAGACACTCACATAGAACATCATGGCAACTCACATCCATCACTTTGGGGTTGCAGCATAAAATGGTCTTAACCCGAATTGTCAACCCCTACCAGAAGTTGTAGTGAAAAAAGAAAAGCTGGCAAACCCCGCATAGAGTTGCCCAGCTACAGACCATGTCTCTTGAAATAAACATATATGTCAAATCAATAAGCATGTCCCAGCTTGGGCAATCAAGTTTAGAGACAAGGCCTGCAACATTCATTGATGCAAATTTGATATGATAGGGTGGAAGTGTAGTAACATCATCCCATGCCACAAGCTTCACCATTGGGATAGAATCGATCGCAGGGGGCACTGGCCTTACAGTCATGGCACTACTATGACTGGTGTGGGGACCCTGCTGTCAGTCTAACTCATCCAAATCCACAAGAGGAAGATATCTATTCAAAACCGGGATCGCCAACCACCCAAGGGGGATAGACCTTGGGGCCACCCTACCCCTTGGAGCCAGTTGTCTATTAAAAAAGCCAAGGGGAACTAAGTTGATTCCATCACCCAGCTGTTAAGCCCGAACCCGTGCCTCATCCGCAAGGCCAGTTTGGTGCTCCTACAGTTGATAACTATGCAGTTGCCTGTGTGATGATTAGCTGAAGTTCCGACCCTCTCCACTCTCCTGACGAACAAAATATAATTATAGTCATTAGTTCTAAACTCTGCATGACGCCCCAGGCAGTGGCACACCTTGTTTTTAACGGTCACAAATGTTTCTTCTTGTGTGCCCTGAAGTGGAGGAAAGCCAGTTCAGACTGCCACATAAGGACAGAAAATTGGCAGGGGGGAGTGGTGGCTTGGGGTGGTCGGGGGGGAAGAGATTCACCCTGGGCTGGGTTCCAGGGCCAGCTTTAGGGCGGTGCGAGTGGTGCAGGAGTACCGGGTGCTGGCCCCGATTGGGTGGGGCGCTGACCTCTGGGGGTAGTTGTGTTGAGCAATAACTTAGAAACTTGCAATTTAAAAGCACTTTCTGAAAAGTTCCTTGCACGCCCAGCATTCAGGAAGCAGTTAAAAAGTCAAGATAAGTCTTGTGATTAATGTTCCTGCTAGGGAGAGAAAGATGGGAGCTTTTTCTACGGCAGCTTTGACTTGCTGTAAAGTAGCATAGAGGGTTAATATGCCTACTGCAAAGAACAGAACTATATTTGATGTGGATAGCTGAGTGAATTAGTAAAGCCAGCCTTTACAAGCGTTTTTAAAAGAGATGCATGTATGTGAAAGGGAAACTATGGAGAGATGAAGGGCACATTTGACAGGTGGTAGTGAGGAAATCCGAGGCGGTGGTCATGGAGTGGGGGGACGCCAAAAAATACTGTCGCACAGGGCGCCACCAGTGCATAAAGCCAGCCCTGCTGGGTACTAATGCTAGAAACCTGAGGCTGCAGGCTAGGTCCATCGCACAACACTTTGTTCATATTCCTGCTGCCTTGAATCTGTCTCCTGGGAGCACCCATTCCTTCTAGTATAGGCTACGGGGAATGCGTAGTCCCTGAATTTTGAAGAGCAGAGCTGGGGCGAGCCACAATAGTCTGCTTAGACGGTAGTGACATAGTTACAATTGCTAGCAGAGCTGGTCGGCTGTGAGACCACATTTGATTGTCCTCCAGAAAATGTGGTAGACAAATGTCTAATAGTGGATTCTAGAGATCAAATTTTATCCATTGAGGGGGTATTTATTTAAGGAAGACCTGCTCCGAGATGCTGTCCCTGTTTGGGGTCATAGAGGTTTCATCACCTACAGTGGGCCTGGCCAAGTCCACACCAGATGATGAGGAAAGTTCAACATGCTCCTGTTAGCCCAAACTTTGCCTTGCTCTTCTTTGCCGTTTGCCACAATCCCCCTTTTTGTGCCTTCGCTTCCTTTTAGGACACAGTTCCCCATCACTGGTGTGCATAGGTGCAGGAGTACTGGGAAATGCAGTAAAACCTAGAGTAGGGCTCTGATCGATAACTGTCAGAAGCAGTAACAAAATGAGGTGCAGCAGTTAGTCCTACCTGTCTGACACCGGCACGAGACCCCAACTCTGGTGCTAGATCTCTAGGTGCTGTGCCAAAATCCCAGGAGAGCCTCCTTTCAGCCCGTTCAATCTCCTTAGACACAATACTGACAGCACAAACCAAGAAGGAATCCAAGGTAGAAAGGCCAGATGGATTAATTAAAGTATTGGCTTTATACGTTGGTGCTTTCCTCTTACCCATTTTGGCTCCCAGAAACCAGCAACCGCAAGGTAATAAAAGATAGTCCCAAACCAATGGGTAACATTACCAACAACAGGACATCTCAGAGATCCTCAAGGAGGGGGGGGGAGACCATTTCCACACACAAAGAAAAACTCTGGGAATAATTAACCAACCGTGGTTGGCGCAAGAGAAAGCTTGTGCCAAAGACCTCCCGTAACTGGCCTGTGGATATCCCCTAGAAAGGAAGCGAATCACTTGCCGTTTGGAGCACATTTGCCGTGTTGGTCAAAAACTGGCAATGTCAGAGGGTGGCTATCCAGTAATGGCGGACGCAGAGAAGGTAAGTAAGAGGTTTATTGCACCACTCCAAAGAAGCGTCCAACTCCTGGATCAGCGGAGAACAAACTGCCGAACCGGGAGTGGAACACTGCGAGAATCCACATCATAACAATGCACGTGTTGCCACAAACACAAAGCGGCAAGCACATGCGTATGACAGATTGTTTGGTTCTAACGATACCTCCATGACCCTCATGGCATTGTAAAGTAATAGAGCTATTCCAACGACTACCCTTAGGAAATCTATCACCCCTCCATAGTATGTCTTTGAAATAGGACAATTCGTTCCTAACTTCCCAAAAGTTCCTCAAATTAGGCTCCAGATCTTTCTTCCCTGGCCATCCTACAACAATGTACCTCAAAACTTCCTGAACTATAATATCTTTGGAATACTCTTCAATCCACGACTGTTTGTCAATAAAAGGAATATCCTCATCGTGTAACCAGGCCATATGATAGTTATCCCACTCAGATTCAGTTTCCTGTTTACCACATAATTGGATCCTGGAAAGAAAATCGGCAGACACATTATCTTTACCAGGAACATAAGTTACATTGAAAAGAAAATCTTGGAGTCTCATGGATAACCTGGCAATGTGTGGAGAAGCTTCAGTCATCCCTTTAGTGGTGAGTAATTTAACCAAGGGTTTGTGATCACTACGAATTTCACAAGGCTTGCCCCAGAGAAATGCTCTAAAATACTCCAAAGCCCAGACGCATGCTAAAGTTTCTCTTTCTATCACAGAATATTTCACTTCTGCATCAAAGAACTAGAGGCATAGGCAATTAAACTTTCACTGTCATCACTCTTCCTCTGAGACAACATTACACCTAACCCTTTCGAGCTGGCATCCGTGGTAACAATGCTGGGCAAATTGGGATCAAAACCTGACAGAGGAACAGCATTAGCAATAGCAGACTTAATATTTCTGAATTCACAATCACACTCCTCACACCAATTAAATTTGTCACTGTTCTTGAGTAATTGTCTTATGTGGAATGTTTTGCAAGAAAAATTCATTATATATTTGGAGTAAAACTCTGTGAGACCAAGAAAAGATCTTACATTGTCTTAACAACTGGGTTCCAGGGCTAAATGTATTGCATCAAGGTTTGGGCTTAATCCCCTCCTCGCTCAACACATGACCTAAATACGTAACACTCTTGACAGCAAATTTGCACTTAGAAAACTTGACAGTTAGACCTCTTTCATTTAGGATACTTAACACACAATCCAACAGATGATCATGTTCAATTTTGTCTCTGCCATGGATCAAAATGTCATCTTGAAAGCAATGTATGCTGGGCATGTTACCAAATATAGAGTGCATAAGTCTCAGAAAAACATCGGCGGCTGAAGTCAGACCAAAAGGCATTCTCTTGTATTGGTAACAACCAAAAGTAGTAATGAATGCTGTATCGTTTTTGGAATCTTGATGTAACACAATCTGATGGTAAGCGGCTGAAAGGTCTATGGTGGAAAACAGTTTTGCACCTTCAATAGTAGAAAGCATTTCTGAAATGCACGGTAAAGGAAACTGGTCAACAAGGATGTGTCATTAAGATCATGCAAATCCATGCATAGTCTAATTTTGCCATCCGAACGTCTAGCTACCACTATGGGAGTAACCCACTCAGAAGATTCAATTTTTTCTATTATGTCTGCACTCACTATAGCATTTAATTCCTTCTCAACTTCACACCTAACAGTTAAGGGTATGTTCCATACTTTGAAAATCTTGGGAGTGGCATTATCTTTAAGTACAACTTTGTGTACGAAATCAGTTAACTTGGCAAGGCTATCATTAAAAACTTTCTGGAATTTTCTTCGAATTGAAGTAAATCTAGATTCGCACACATCAACTACCATCACTGGTTCAGGACTATTGGGGTTTAAAATTATATCTAAACTACCTTGATCTTGCCAACCTAAAATTGTTGGACCTCTCTTCGCACCATACAATTTGCACAAGCTAGATCTTTGAATTCAAACAAACAAGTGATAAATCCTACTAAATCAATTTTCTCTCCCCCAAAAATCCTTCAGGAGCAATATCAGAAGGAACTAAAATATTCCCAAATTTCTTTTTAAATTTATCAAACCACAACTGTTCATCAATAATAGTATAAGGTGAACCTGAATCTACATACATTTGGACTTCAACACCACCAATAGTCATCATACAAATAGGTTTCTTCCTGACCCTCACAGTGTCAACATTTAAGACTAAGTTGTCATAACTTCTGATGTTTAGAATAAACCTATTATCGTCATTTTTGTCCCATGGAGAAGTATCATCTCTTCTTCTACAAATTTGACCTCATTGAGGAGTTTCTTCCTACACATCTTAGAAAAGTGTCCAACCACCCCGCATGAAGAACATTTCTATTTTAATGCAGGGCATGATTTATTATTTGCCAAATGTGAACTGCTGCCACAACGAAAACGTTTAAGGTGTTCATTAGGAGTTCCTTTATCTACTTCTGGTTTCTTTCTTGTATTCTGCCCTCGAATTTTAGGATGAACTTTATTTACACTCTCCTCTAGTTTAGATTCCTTAAGTATGACCTTAGCACTCCTGGAAGACACTTCAGCTTTCCTGACAAAATCAAGAATTTGTTGTAGGCTAGATTCCCCATTAACCCACAACCTTTCTTGAACAGAAGAATCATTAACGTGCATAACAATTTGATCCCTGATCAATTCTTCTTGTAACTGTCCAAAATTGCAATCTAACGATAATGTCCTAAGGGCAGCAAGATAATCATCAATATTCTCCTCAGTTTCTTGTTTCCTGTGGAAATATTTGTATCTTAAAATACCAATACATGCTTTAGGGGAAAAATAATGGTCAAAAACACTAATAGCACTATCGAAAGCATTTTGATCCCCATCTCCACCCCCAGTTTTTGTCATTTGGTTGTATGCCTTTAAACCTTCCGGGCCAACACAATGCAAGAAAATTATTTTCTTTTGTTGGGGGAGGCGTATCACCTTGGGTATCAATGTAATTGAGAAAGAATGCATTCCACTCTGGCCACTTCATACAAGGAGCACCACCTGCAGGCCAGAACGATTGTGGAGGAGGAAGAGAAAAACTCCGGGCACACACAGTGATAAATAGTTCTTGGGACATAGAGTCCTCAGTTGTAACAGAGAGTAAGTATCAGGTAGGTAGAGGAAGTAGCAACGGCTTCAGTTGCACAGCCCGTGCACTCAGTAGTAGCAAAATGAAGGTATAATCTAGTAGCAAAGGGCGTCCTCCGTTGTTATGTGTCTAGCTGCCATAGGTGAACTGCATCAGGGTGCATGCGGACAATCACTGCAGTAAAAATGGTGTCTCCTGTTGCTAGGCAATGGTGGTGTTAGAAGATTAAGTATGCCGGCACATGGAAGACGCAGGTTACAGTGGTAACGGAAGAAACGTCTTCAGCTGTAAGGCGTCCACTGTTGCTAAGTGAGGAGCAGAAAGGATACGCGTCACTGAGTGTCTTAGCGATGTGGAAAACGCAATGGAGAACGCAAAACGTCCGACGGTGGCATGCTCGTGCTGTGTATCTTAGCAACATGAAAGACGCACAGAAGTCCAACAGTTGAACGCTTGGTATCCTAGCAATGTGGAAGACGCACAATAAATCCAATGTTGGCACGCTCACGCTGGAAAGTGCGAGCCGGAAGTCTCCCCTAAAAAAAAAAATGTGTAAGGGGAAAAACGCCACGGCCAAAGACTGTGCAGGGGAGCTCGAACAAACTTCGAGTGAATAGGCAGTCAGCAGGAACAACGATGGAAATGTCCAGGAGAGGAGGAAAAAAAACAAAAAAAATAGGGAAAAAAAATGCCGGAGTAGCAGAGATAATCCTGGAAAGCGGGTTCGAGGAGTGGTGTGGCTCATCGCCACTTATCAAGTAATGGACGCAGAGAAGGTAAGTAAGAGGTTTATTGCACCACTCCAAAGAAGCGCCCAACTCCTGGATCAGCGGAGAACAAACTGCCAAACCGGGAGTGGAACACTACGAGAATACCCATCTTAACAATGCACGTGTTGCCACAAACACAAAGCGGCATGCACGTGCGTATGACATAACAGTGGCCCAGCGTCAGCCAGCTGTGGACGGGCGTAGACGGGACCGTTCTTGGCCTGGTAGCTGGAGTGAAATCGCACTTTGAGCGCATCAGACACCCCCTCTTCACCCCCTCCCGTGGGTGTCACAGGCATGGAAGCTAGGGCAGCTGGTGCAGTAACAGCATTCTCCACTGTGGTAGTGAAATTACACTTTGAGTGTGTCAGGCGACACCCTGCAGGCGTCCCAGGTATGGTGGAAGCGGGGGGTGAAGTCCCATCCAGCTGCTGCAGCAGTTGCGTCCTGCACAGTGGGAGTGAAGCCCCACTTTGAATGTGGCTGGCGAAACCCCAGCCTCCCCACCCCCAGCGGGTGTCACAAGCAAGGTTGAAGCTAGGGTATGAAGTCCCAACCCAACCGGTGCAGCAACTGCGTCCCACGCAACGGAAGTGAAATTGCACATTGAGCAAGTCAGGTGCCCTCTCCCGTGGGCATCACAGGCAAGGTGGAGGCTGGGGGATGAAGTCCCACCACAACCCGTGCAGCAACAGCATCCCATGCAGCTGGAGTGAAATCAAGCTTTGAGCGCATCAGACGGCCCCTTCGGATATCACAGGCTGGGTCAAGGGCAAGGTGGAGCCTGGGGGATGAAGTCTCACCCCAGCTGATGCAGCAACAGCGTCCCCGCAATAATACCATGTTAGATAAACCACATTTACCAATCTCCAAATAAGTTGCTGCAAAAAAACATCACTGGTGCATTATTCGACTTTCAACTGTCATACTTTTGCTTCAGAACCCAATTATATTTTTAATGCTAAATACCATGTTGTTTTACTCTTTTGAATGAGTAAAACCCTTTTAAAAGCAAGTGTGTATTTATTGCTTTTCTTTCAAGCCTCTGATCTTTAGCAAAGACCGACAAGTTAGGGTAAGCAAAGAAGGTGCTCCATAAATATTACAGTAAAAATCTGCGCGTCATAGGTTTCAGTCTTACTACGTCCTTTAATTCTTCTTAGGCAATAAAATGAAAACGAATTTTGATGGCAGTAAATACAACAAAACATTTGTTTTATGTTGTGTGCTATAACAAATAGCCATTTTGTCTCGTGTTTCTCGATGTCATGATGGTGGTTGTTGAAAATGGTCCTTTCTGCAGGCTTATCCCCATACGTTTTGCCTTTCTCCTCCTATTTTTCTGACCCTATTTTTGTTGGGTTTAGGAGTCTAGGCACTTTATCACTGCTAATCAGTGCTAAAGTGCATTTGCTCTCTCGCCTAAAATTTGGTATAACTGGCTTACACCTGTTTGGCTTATTTAATTTACATGTGAGTTCCTTGTAAAGTGGTATACATATACAGAGGGCCTGTAAATTAGATGCTCCTAGTGGGCCTGCAGCGCTAATTGTGCCATCCACAGAAGTAGCCTTTGAAACTTGTCCCAGGCCTGCCACTGCAGCCCTTGTGTGCACACTTTACTGCCCCATTGACTTGGCAAGTCAAACTACTTGCCAAGGCCTAAACTCCCATTTTTACTACACCTAAGTCACCCCTAAGGTAGACCCTAGAAAGCCCAATGGGTAGGATGCAGTGTATGTTAAAGGTAGGACATATATTTTTACGTGTTGCATGTCCTAGTTGTGACAAACAACCTATTTTGTTTTTCACTACTCTGAGTGTTGCTCCTCTCATAGGTTTCCATTGGGAATTCTATGATATATGTTGAAGCGGTAATTTCTAATCTGTAAGGAGTAGCATGGGCGTGTTTGGAATGGTAGTGAGAAATCCTGTTTACTGATGTAGGTGGATTTTACATTACTAGTTTAGAAATGCCACTTTTAGAAAGTGGGCATTTCTCTGTGCTTTAACTCTGTGCTTTGCAGCATGACTCCAATCCATGTCTGGGGCAGAATGACAGCTCCACTTTGTGCATACTCTCCAGACAGCCATGAATCATGGAGGGTTAGGTGTGACAGGGTTACATCTTCATTTATCTAGATACTGATGGTCTTCCTGGGCTGGGAGAGGCAGAGGGCGTTCACACTTTCCACTTGTATGGGTTGTGTCCTGACTTCACACAAAGGGCTCTTTTACCCCCTTAATGATGTTTTGATCCAGAGTAGGGGAGGTGGGAAACTCCTGGAATGTTCAGACCTTTCAGGAAACGCCTCCCACCTTCCAGAAGCAGGGGACAAGGGTATAAGTATAGGGGCTCTGACCCCATGATTTTTAGAGCACTTTTGGAACTGGGACTGAACCTCTGCCAGAAGAACTGCTGAGCTGCAAAGGGACTCACTGGACTGCTCTTCTGTTGTTGCACTGCTACCCACAGCTGCAGTGTGGCATAAAGGACTCACTAGATTACTTTTCTGCTTTTTGCCCTGTTACCAGTTGCTCCCTGAGAATGGAGTACCTAGGTTCTGTTGGGCTACCAGGGGGAACTGTCATTTTGGAGAACTTGCCCCAATGTGCTGGCCTACCTGCTTTGCCCCCAATTGTAAGTGTTCTCCAGGGGTGGCTGACCCCTGCTCCCTCCGATCCCCTGCACCAGCCGGACTGGCATTGGGCTGAGGCTGACACATCCTCCAAAAGAAGACTAGTTCATTGGGGAGCACTTTGTTTGCCTGCATTTCTGTAGTATATCTATTGTGAATAGTTAGTCCTGGATTTGCTTGCATTTTCTGGGTATACTGGTAGCACATGAAGAGCGCTTTCCATTTTGGGGTCTTAGGGTGTGAAAGGTGCTGAGGCTTCCTCCAGGGTAGCAAGAGGAATTTCCCCTTGTTGTTGCAGTCCATGTTGGGTGCTGCCCCTAGTCCTGAAATGTTGGGGAGGCTGCTCTTTGCTCAAGTCTGCTCACGGCACCCCCCTTGTCTAAAGCACCCACATCTCTGGAACTTGCACTCAGGATCGGAGCACACGCCTCCCCCTCCCTACGTGTGCCTCACCAGTCTGACAGGGAAAGGCAGCTGCTAGAATAACTCCTGGGCTCTCCCCGCTGTAGAGCCTATGATAATCTCCCTGAGGAGACAGCACTCACAGTTCTTCCTGCCGGACGCTGCACTGAACCCACTGTGGAGCTCCTCATATGCCCCCGCTGAATACAACGGTTGAGTGGGGCCGGGGGAAGACTGTAAATCTGTCCGTGTTGGCCTTCTGCTGTGGGGTAGACCTCTGTGGAGGACAGCAGAAAACCTACTGAAAAGACCATATTACTTATAGTAGGCGTGCAGGTGCTCCTGCGGCCTAAGTTTCATGTTTACCTATAATTAAAAATGTTGGCGCTAACCCTGAACAGTACATTAATAGTGTTACAAATACTCAGGCTAATGCCCTACCTGTGTCGTGGTGCGGCGTATTTTAAATACGGCGCACACATGGTGGCGGTAAGTGGTGCAAGAAAAGTGGTGCTGCACTGGGAGAAGCACCACTTTTCTTAAATCTGCCCCTATAATGTTAACAACACTCAATTCTTTAGAAATTTGATAAAAAGTTCCTAGAACACCATGTAAGGATTTGAGTGTGAGCCATCCTTCATTGACATATTTCTTTATCAATTTAAGATCTGTATCCTTCTCCTCTTCAGAGACCACACATTTTCCTTCATCGCACCAGATAGGTTACACACATTATCAATGCTTGTCACTATAATTAACTCATCTTTAATGCAGTTATTAGTTTCTTCACTCTTACAAGATATATTAGAAAGACACTCCGCAGTACAATTTATTTTTCCAAGTACATAGATAATTTCAAAGCAGCACTCTTGCATTTTGAAACAGTCAATGTGAGCTGTAGCTGTGAAACCTCCTCCAGGGGATAGTGTCTGAACTAAGGGCTTGTGGTCAGTTTGTAGGAAAAAACTTGTTTCTCAAAATAAAATGCCTGAAGTGAATAATTGCCTACACAAAGCTAAACGTTTCCTCTCAATCACAGCATAGTCTTCTGTCTCATTTAGAGTCCTCAAAGGTTTCCTACAAACCACTGAGACGTATCTTCTGACTTTAGTGACAATACTGTTCCAAGTCCATACAAGCTAGCATCACCAGTGATTATACATGTTTTATATATTGCAAACAGTCTCAAGGTAGGTGCACTCTAAATTTGTTCTTTGACAGCTTCAAAGGCAGTTTATTGTTATTTACCCCAAATAAAACTCTCCTTCTTCTGCAATAATCTCCACACAGATTGCATGAGTGTAGCAAACCTTTTTACACTCTTAAAGTAGTACTTGCATAATCCAAGAAAGGATAACAATTTTTATTTTTTACTCAGCATAGGAGCATTTTAAATAAATTGTACAAGAGATTTTTGGCACTACTCCCTTTGCCGAAATAGTGTGCCCCAATTAATCAACTTCCTTTTTGTATAGATTGCATTTTCCTGGAGACAGCACCAATCCATTGGCTTCTAATGCAGTGCGCTCTTCCAAAGAATCCTTTCATGTTCTTCCTAATCCTTAGTGCAAACTAGAATACCTTCCTGGAAGCATTACCCAAATCCTTCAATAATTGGAATGCTGCACGTTGATAGACAGATGCTGAGACAAGCCCAAAATGTATTCTTTTACATCTATTCAATGCAAATGGAGTGCTGAAGGTAGTAATATATCTAGATTATTCAATCAATTCTATTTGGTAGTACGCCTGATGATCAAGAGTGGAAAAGACAGTAGCACCATCTAACTACACACTAATTTCATTGATCTTAGGTAAAGGATGTACCTCTAATATAATACTGCCATGTAATGCTGTCAAGTCAACACATAAGCATACATTTCCATCTCTTTTTGCTTAGCAAGGACATTTGAAGAAATCCACAAAGCGGATTCTGATTGTTCAAATATTTCAAGTTGTTGTAACTGTTCCAATAGCTTTTGTAACTCTTTTCGAATACAAATGGGAATTTTTCTTAGCTTTTGCCTGAGGAAGCAGTACCTTCTTTCTTTATGATTTTGTGACCTTAATTTTTCAACTTTCCCACTTCCTCATTGAAAACTTTGGGAAATTAAACAAATGTGTTTCTCACTTTTGATCACATAGTCCACAAGAACAGGATCAAGTAAGGTAGGATTCAAGGTGATCTGCAATAACATTTGATCTTTCAAACCTAACATGCAGACTTCCTTGTTTGTTATGTTCATCTTGAGAAGGACTGATCTTCCTTTGAAAGTGACAGTAGTACTGAAAAATCCAACAAAATCAATGAGCCTTCCATCAAAAGACACTGCTTTGATGTCTGGTTAAGTCAATTTGTTGACTTTATAGGTGAGCACCCTGTCAAATCCATCCTTTGTATTAATGGTTTATGGTGAATCAGAGTCCACCAATACATTCAGTGTCCTATCCAAATAAGCCAATAAACATGTAAGAGGTTTATCCAAATTTACACTTTTTGTATCTGTAATTTTGTTGATGACAAGGGCCATATTGCTAGTGCTTGATTCTATTTCATAGTCTTGTGACCCACTGGTGTTGCCTCCTTCTGACACTTGTGTTAAACCGGAGTTCACATTGTGCTTACTTCCTCTACAGACCTTTGTGAAGTGTCCAGGTTTACCGTAAGTATTATAATACTTTTTTAATGCAGGACATCCCTTGGATGATGCTAGGTGAAAATTGTCACCAGAACTATAGCAATTCATTTTGGTTGCAAGCTTCCTATTTTTACACTTTCATTCTTATTGTGTCTACTTATCCTACGAACTTCACTAGTCTTTTTGTCACTTCTGTCCCATTCACTTTCTTTACCAAGGAGACTGACTGCTTTATGGCTTTGTCTGATATAATGCCTTCTTGCAAATTTGGGTTTTCTATAACTTGTATCTTCTTGCTTGACTCTGTGCTGATCTCTCAGCATTTCATTAGTAGCGGAAAGTTGGAGAGACTTCAAGGTGCCGTCAAATACTTGTCAAAAGATTTGCCTTCTTTTTGTCTACGGGTGTAAAAATGATACCTTTCAACGGAATGCTAATTGTAGGTTTAAAACATCCTTCAAAATGCATTCATGCTTCAACATATTAATCATAGTCATTCTATTCTTCAGCTATTTAGACTTTAGGAAGAGTCCTGAAAATCTCTTGCCTTCTGACCCTAACCAGTGTAGAAAAGTTCCCTTGTGGTGCTCCACAGACATTCTAATAACATTAATCGCTACAGTATAGTTAAAAAACAATTCCTTCCCTTTCTTCCAAAGAATTGAAGATTCACCTTTACTCTGCAAAATGTTTTGAGGCGGTTCAAATTGCATTATGCTTAATAGGAGAGATTGTTAACATACACCCTTGTAAGGAAACAAGAAAGTAAGTAATGACCAAGTGGTGGCTAATAGTACACAAAAGTAAATTCTATTTTCCCAAATCCACATCCAGTATAGTGATCATTTATATTATTGTTAAAAATATATATCCTGGAATGTGGTGGATAAATAGTGTCCGTGAGGGGATCACTATCCATTGCTCTTTAACAGCAGTGGAACGCACTACTGCTTTAAGTGAATGGGGGAACAGAATGGTGCACAGCTCAAAATGAGGTTTGGAACACAGTAGTCTCTTGTGGAGAATCCAGTTAGAAGAGAAAGATAGGTTCACACTACTGAGCCTCTGTCCCACTGAATCACTCACATGGCAGGAGAGCAAGGCAACAGACCCTACCACAATTACATGACAGTGTGGTGGACTGCACGAGATATGCCAGTTCCACAGTAGCAGCTCACTGGAAGAGTGTGTCGCCTCAGCACAATTAACAAAGGAAACTTTTTCCCGAAAGCGAAAGGACTTCTCCTGTGCACAACAGGCACTCGAGGGACGATACACAGGAGAAACACATTATTATAGGGAGTAGAGCTTTCAAAACCACATCTCCACTATCCGCATCAGAACAGGATCCCATCCATTGTAGCCATAATACAACATTGAAGAAATGAGGTACACTAAATTCTTGTACAATGTTTTATTCACCAACATATGTTTCTATACTCATGAAGAGTCTTTATTTTAAGCAGAATGCTGCTGTTAACCTATTCCTCTTACCCAGTCCCTCCATAACATTCTGTCAACTGTTCCATCTTTAACATTCCATGGGGGACATAAATGGACAACCCTAATTAACTAGGGTGGGAAAACGGGGAAATACAAAATATAAGAATCCAAACAACTGCACCAGAAATATTCTAACACACAACCATCTAAGTCGTTTGAAAGGAAACAAGATTTCCAGTGATAGCATGGCCATATTTGACAGGTTAAGCAGAGGACCTCAAGACGTGGCCGAACTGCTGTGATCTCACTTTGCATTTTCATTACAATAGTATTTGTATTTAGAATCTCATGCCATTATCATTCTGTTGTCATGGTGCTTCCCTGAGAACCCATCAGGAACAGCAGTTGCCGTAGGCTGGTGAAAGGGGCACCACGGATTGAAGAGCGGTACTTAAATAAAATCAATTACATGACTGAAAGACTGAAGGATCCTTAAATTGAACCATAATTTGGCAATGAGCAGCAAGCCAAGCAGAAACAAGCCTCTTCATGCATGGATGAGAACCAACAGGTTGAAGGAACTTGGGTAAGTGGTGAAACACACAGCGCAGTATTTGCCTTGTAATTAATGGAAAAGAGTCTGTCAGGTACTCTACTTAATAGTCATAGGCATTTTTGACTGTCACTATATAAAATCTGAAGATGCTTGTATCGCGTTTCATCTACAGCGGAGCTTTGCCGTTCAGGCTCTGAAGCATTTGAATATGTCTCGAGAATGGGAGGAGTGACCTGCGCGGCTACTGATGTTTTCCCAGCTGAGGTGAAGTGGGGAGCTCATCGCGCTGACTACGCTCGACAGGTGGCAGTTGCTGTTAACTAGTAACAGTGAAGGGCGGCTCTTTAATTGCAGCGCTCAACATCATTGTGTGGTGATCTGCTGTGCTAAACTGGCAACCAACCTGCCAGCTGTTGGGAAAGAAAGATCGGCCCATGCAGTGTATGGCGGTTAACAGTAGATGAATAGATGCACAGCTGCAGTGCATGAGAAAATGTTTTAAAACTCACCTATAAAGCTCAGGAGTGGAAAGCGCAGAGTTGTAATCTGTCGCAGGTGTGTATTTTGTGCTCATCGTAGGACAGCAAATTAGCACAAACAGTTCTAAAGGAAGCCGCCACCTGCAAAGCTTATTAAAGGAGAAGTGGTGAAATTAAAGAAGTGTCAAAAGAAGCCACGCCTTGCAATGCTTATTGCTGGAATACTGAAATTGAAGGAGAAGTGTCATAATTAAAGGGATGGTGCTTATCTTTGTACCGCAACACTAAAAACTGACTGTTGAGGTACACAGTATCTGAATTACTGTGTATATGTGCATGGTAAAAGGTACACATATACAATACATGTAAAAAATATATATATTATCACCCTGGGAGTATTATTGTGTGCATTGGTTTTCAAGAATGAAACATGAAGAATGTCTGTCACTGAAATTTCACCGCCACCATGTTTTTTTGTCTCAACCGGGAGTCCCACCACTGGCTTGGGATGCATGGGTGGATGTATTCCACAAATATTTGGAGGCAGTAGATGGACAAGAATTTAGTTCTAACAAGAAGCAAGAGCTATTTCTTAGTAGCCTAGAAAAGGGAGGGGCAACATATATTCAAGGACCTTTATGTTGCAGTGGACAATGAAGGTCAGCCTATTGAGAATGTGTATATGGAAGCCTGGAAAAGACTAGAGACAAGGTTTGCTAAAGAGACCAATGTGGTAATGAGAAGGTATAAGCTTTATACTCAACCTCAGAGAGTTGGTGAATCTATTTATGACTTCATTTCTAGACTACAAAAACTATCAGTTAAGTGTAGATTTGGAGCAATGGCTAGGGAAATAATCAGAAATCAGCTTTTTGTTCAATGTAGAAATAGGAAAACACAGGCGCATTTATGGGCTGCCAAAGATCCATCTATGAAGGGTGCACTAGAGATTGAGAAAATAGTAGAGAAATTGGAGCACTATATGAAGGAGATGGATCATAGAGACAGTAAGACACATCAAGGGAGAGAATGAAACATCAGCTGTAGATAAAATGGATGGAGAAGTAGCAGTGACATCCAAATGGAATTCAAAAGTAGGATAAAGAAATCAGGAAATAAAAATGTTGGCAATACATCTTTTAACAGGATGTATTGCGAGTGTGGGAGTAATTATCAAACCTCTGACTCAAAGAATTGTTTTGCTATTGGGAAGGAGTGAGGCCGCAGGGGGCATTTTGCCCGGATGTGTAGGGAGGTTGGTAAAAGTAAAATAGCAGTGTTGACAGAGGAAATATCTAGCGCAGACATTAACTCAAGGTCAGATTGAGTGTTATATGTAGGTACATTAGACAAGGAATACAAATGCACAAGTGGTGTTTTCTATGCCAGTGAGTCACAGTGAGGACAGGAACAGGAATAGGCCCAAGGCAGAATTTACCATTGGGGACAGAAAGCGAAATTGATGGTAGATTCAAGGTCATTATATACTATCATAGCTAAAATGTTGTTTCAGAAAGAGTGGCCCAATGTAAGATTGTTACCAAAGGATATCAATCCTGGAGGATATCAAGGTGAACGGATAAACATTTTAGGCTCCATGTATATGGGCAGTAAGTATAAAACCAGGGATGTGAAAGGCAAAGTCTATGTGGCTAAGTCAGGATCACCAATAATAGGTTGGTTCCACTAGTATGACCTCCACATAAAAACTGATCCCCATGCAGCAGTGCAGGAAATGTTAGTGGATGTGTTAACAGTGGAAGATGCACTGGAAGGTGCTAAAGACATTTTCAGAGAAGTGCTAGGACATTTTAAAGGATATGTGCATAAAATGAAGCTTAGGCAAGGAGCCATACCAGTCCAGCATAGGGTTAGGAGGGTCCAATCATGGTAAGGGGTGAGGTAAAAATAGTGTTGGATGAGATGTTGTACAATGTAATAATTGAGCCTGTTCAGACATCTGCCTGGATCTCCCCAGTGGTCATCACTGAGAAAGCAGATGGCAATTTGCACTTTTGTGTAGATTTAAGGAGCTTAAAACTGAATATTGTCTCAGATACTTTCCTACTACCAAATATCAACAACCTAATCTTACTGTTACAAGGGAAAAAGCACCTTTCTAAATTGGACCTGCAGCATGCAGATTGTTCAACATAATACATGAAGGTCATCTTTGCCAGACAGTAACTAGGAAAAGGTTAAGACCTGAACTTTGTTGGCCAGTTCTGAAAGTAATGTGGTGATGTGGATTGAAAGATGCGTGGAATACAAAGAATGTGAGAAAAGACTGGGAGTTGGTACCCAGTCAGTTTTAAGAAGCACTCACGATCATGGTCAGTTATGGCATACTGTGTTTTGATTTCATTGGTCTTATTACAGGAATTGATCACAACAGAAGGTTTGGCATTGTGTTAATGGATGTTCATTCCAGGTGGCTGATAGTGCAGTTACTCCCCAAGATTACCACAACGATCACTATTTGTGTTTTGCATGAAATTTTCAGAGAGGAAAGTTTCCCTGCGATACTTATAACCGACAATGGAACTTAATTGAGTTTTTGAGTTTCTGTGGTATTATACACTCACGCACTGCACTTTACAATCCCCAAGCCAATGGAATTGTGGAGAGAGCCAACTGTTTGGTTAAGGGTACATTAGAATTGGCCTAAGTCAATAACGTGGACTTAGAGTATGTTAGTTCTGATTTGCCATGAGCATATATCACTACGAAGAATGGTACCACAAAAGCGGTGTCCTTTTGTGCCAGAGAGGGAGAAAACCCACAACTAAACTAATTCCATCATGGATAGGAGAACTGGTTGATTAAAAAAGTGAGACAGAGTGGGGTTGATATTCCTAGTAAGTCTGGTGTGGTTAAGGGCAAGCTAAAAACAACCCAGGTGAGGTCAGGGCGCATCAGTGGTGGACTGAGCAAGTTCTCTGGGCCATTTCAAGTCAAGGAAGTACATAAATGGCATGTTTTGATTAATAGACAAAGGTGGAATCTTTGCAGGGTGGCAAAATATTGTCCTTATGACAAAGAATAAAGGAGAAGAGATGATATAAATAGTTGTAGCAGATATATGTTAGTGCATGATCATTAGTTATTGGTAATCCAAACGTGAATGATGGAATGAGAGCTGTAGGGCCAGGAAGAGACAATTTAGGAAGTAACTGAGTTTTCATTGAAAATGCAATGGAAACAGCATGTCCTAAAAGACCCCTAACTAACAGGAGGCAGAATTTTGTGTTTTTAAATAATTTTATTTACATGACTTGCTTGTTCTTTACAGATGTTGGAGAGTTAGAGCCTTTTATTTATCAGGATCAAAAGGGCGCAGTTGCAATTTTTATATTTTTTTACTGTACATTCTTCGTAGTCCCTCGAGCCCTCCAAAGGGTGCATGTCACTTTGGCCAGCTGCTTTACATCGGCCAAAGTGACATGCGCACTTTGACGTTCTCCACTCAACTGTCTAAGTCAGCTGGGTGGAGACCAGACACAGGCCTTCACAGCCTGAAGGAGTGCCTAGCCAGGACGTTCCATTCAATCCAGAAGCTTCTTTCATGCTGGTTAACAGCGTGAGAGCAGTGCCTGGATTGGTTAGGGGAGCTCTTCCGGCATCAGAAAGCAGAAGCACACGGTGGAGGACATGCAGCCCATGGTTAAGTGCCTTTAAAAAAAAAAAAAAGTGTAATGTTTGTGTAATGCATGTGTGCAATGTTATGTACCTGTGTAGTGCATGTAAGTGTAGTGTTTGTGTTCTAGTTAGTGTTATTGGGGCTTTAGGATGGAGGGGTGGTTTACATTGGGGTTTTGGGAGTTTTTGTTATTTTTATTTTTTGTGAAGTGATGGGGCACTTCACTCGCCCCATCACTTTAAAAAGGTACAAGCCGCTGCTGGTGTTTACAGCACGAGGCTTCAGGACTCAGCAACTGAATGGGTGCAGAGTACAGCACTTCGAGAGTGTAAGATTCAGAAGAGGGTGAGACCGACATAATCCCATGGTTTTAAGTGGAATGAAAAAACTGAGGAGGTCTTTCAAAGGGGAGTGGTTGATGTAATTAAGGGTGTGGCTTAATAAAACACGTAAGCTAAAAATCTATGCTTGACTGGTAATTTGCTGCTTCTTTCTGTTGTTGTATCCAGATATTTAAAACAAAAAGTAACATTACACTTAAAACATGCTAGGACTATAAGCCTTGTTATTGACTGTTAGATGCATAAGATAAATAAGCAAAGACTTGTATAAAATACTTAAAATGCTTCCGTTTTGAAATGAGACTAGGAAAGAACTGTAACGAGTATCTTTAGAGTAACATCAAAGGCAGTGAAGGGTGGTATGGCTGCTGAGTTAAGATTTCTGTTCACCCCCGAGGGTGGGGGCAAAAATGAACAGCCCGGTAGGGACCTGTCTCAGCACCTGCTTTTTAGAACTACTGGTCCTCAGCATCAGCAGGACCTGGCCCACTTAAAGCCATGTGTAAGCCTATGACAGCACAAGAGAAGAGGGCCTCCGATAGCTTTACCTGTCAAAGACAGCACAGAAAAGGTGCAACCATGAGAATTTACTTGATAGGTATATGTCTATGATGCAATAAGTGCTGCCGGCATCCAATGGCACAAGAAGCGGTCCAGGCCTTACGTAGCACAGGAAATAAAGCAAGTTTCATATAGCACAGTGGGGGTGCCAAGCTTAGACTGTGCAGAGTAGAACAACTTTAATACTTGGATAGTGGGTTCTGGGAGATCCCTGAGACAGGGTCTGATTGGCAAAGTGTAGGGTGACCAGACATCCTGGATTTCCCCATACAGACCCTGATTTCAGAGGACTTTTGTGGTGTCCTAACATTTTCATAATTTTACCTACATGTCTCAGTTTTTTTTTTAACAAAGGTCAGGTTACTCTGCAAGGTAGATTTGGAAGGTTTACACTTCTTTCACAGGCGCCTCTTAAGACTGAAATGTTTTAAGTAACTTATCTGTTTCTGTCAGGCAGCACAGGAGGAGGTTTGCTGACGGCTCCCAGAGGCACAGTGTGGAGGAGGGAAGGGGAAGCTCAAGGTGAAGGGCTCCTGCCATAGATAATGCTATGTGAATGTAGCCTTGTAAGTGTGTGTGTGTGTGTGTGTATATATATATATATATATATATATGTGTGTGTATATATATATATATATATATATATATATATATATATATATATATTTTTTTTTTATTTACATGGCTGCGCAAAAAAGTGGGACAGGCAGACATGGAAGTAAAACTAAAAGCTTTAGTCCTACTTTTGTGTCTGGTCTATTCCAATTTGTGCTTCTCAAAATGTGTTCATCCTAGCAAAGTAGGCAGTCAGCCACCAGCTAAAGAACTGGTGCCTGAGTGCCAGCTGTGGGGCAGTTTTTGTGGCTGTAGTTATACCATCTTTAATTTGGGCCTCGTGGGCACTGTTCAAAATCTAGAAGTAGTCTCCTTCCACAATAGGTCACCACACTAAGGCCAATATAGACAGGGTGGGAGGTAAGTGCAGCAGATTTACTTAGGGGGAAGAGGGTCAGTAGTTGCTCTGGCCTTGGGCCATTCTCACCTCAACCCCTCTGAGGCAGGAGGCTGGTGTGGCCCAGCACAGAAGCACTGTCTTTGCTGTACCCCTCCTCTACCAGGCCGTCACACTGAGGCCATGGTGGGTGGGGTAGTGGAGAGTGTGAAAAGATGAGAGGCCTCACTGAGAGACAAAGTCAGGTGGTGTTCACCTTAGAGTCCCCCCTCCCCCCCCTAATCTCCCAACCCCTGCGGGCTAGCCACAAAGCTATATCCTTTCCATGACCACTTCCTGGTGAGGCTTTAAATTCAACCTATGGTGGGTGGCAGTGGGGAAAGTAGTATGCAGAGGCCTGGCTGAGACGTCAGGAGATGCTCTTGTCATTGGGCCATTCTCACTTAAGCCACCACGGTGCCAGCCCAAAAGCAAAATGTTTCAGCAGACGTCTCCTCAGACAGTCACATTCAGGTCTTGCTGTGAGAACAGGTCACATATTGTGGCCACTGAGCCTTTTTCACTACAGCCTGGCCTACTAAAATTCCATTCATTAACTTACCAGCACATGTCCCATTTTTCAGAGGGTGACAAACCTATTTGCTGTAAAGATCTATGGTTTGTGTTGCCACAATTAGCACAGAGGGTTAATGCACCTATTACAAAGCTCAACATATAGCATGCAGATCACAGATTTGTATTTTAAGTCGGTACACCAGTGAATTTCTGCTTTTGTCACAGAGGCCCTTTTGTTACTTTCAGTCATTAAGTTACAATCCTTCCACTGGAAATATTTAAAAGTAATGCAGTTATTGGGGTGTTCTATACTAATGTTTCTCCAAATCAAGCACTCAACAAAATACCAACCAGTATGGAAGATGCCACTCCGACACCCGAAAACCCTCATTGTCTTATGTAACATTTCCTATCCATTGATTTACACACTTAAGGATATTGATTTAGATCTTGGTGGTCTTACTGCCAAGCTGTGTCGGCAGTGGGCCTGAAAAAAAAGTCACGTCTGTGGTCTCCCGTCCGTCATATTTAGATGCATTGCGGCTAAGCCAAAGACCGCCACGATGTAGTGTACTCTGTGGCTCTAGCTAATGGGTACTTAGACACCTTTTGTCAGGGGCAACAAGGTATGGTCTGCAATGTGACCAAGGGCCGCATTGATGCCTGCAGGTTGGAGGGGATTATTGATAAATTGGGAAGCGAAGCATATACATCTATTGTCTGAATTACACAATGTGTAAGCAAAAACTTGGGATTAATCCCTGCTTCTACATTTAACTAATTTGTGTGATTCCAGGCAATTGCTTTATTTCACTTTTCCTTCTTTTTCTTCATTATGACAAATGAGGATCTCAAAATACATCACTTCAGTATAAAACCTTCTACTGTGTTTGATTTAGTAAACTATAATGTTGTTCATGTATAATAGGAACCCAAGCCACCCAAAGAGTACACATAACAACTGACTTGCATCTTGGTCCACTGTTGGCTTAGTTGCCAGGGTGGGGGAGAAGAATTAGTTTCTAATTTCATGTTTGAAAACCATCATTAAAACAAAAACAAAAAAAACTTCTCAATGTACTGATATAATCTGATGTGCTAAATTGAAACGGTTCTTTATGTTAATAAAATGCACTTTTTGAATTTTGAACAGGCTTTATCATGTTACTAAACTTTTTCTGCAAGATGTCTTTAAAAACGAAGGGTTTTCCTACATTTAAGTGTTGCAGGACTCCCTAGTTGCTTCCTTCATTTTAGCTTAATAAATGCTTGCCTGTTTACTTAGCATCTTTTAAATGTTCAGTGCCGAGTCAATAAAGAACAGCTCGGTGCTGCTGTTGACTACGGGAGGCCACATGTGGCCCCCTGGCTGTACTTTGAGTATCACTGCTCTAGTTGCATCCCACAACGGGCTCCAATATCGACGATTAGCATGCCATTGCCGTCCTGATGGCGGCATCCCACCAAGCCTATTTAGATCACACAGTTGTGCTGGCAGTGTCAGCAGCAGGACCATGATAGCGGGAGTCCATTGCAGGACCTGTTCAGTATAGTACCATGGTTTTGGCCATTGGCTGGGTGCTAGCAGCCCACACTTGTTGCAAATTGGACACTTGTGAACACCTGTAAAACACACTCCATTTAAGACCATGATCCTTTGCCATTCCACTGCAGAAGACCGGACAGCCAGCCATATCCACAACATTGGAGGCAGGTTTTTTTATTCTGTTTACCGCTCCTTGTGTCTTTTTTGTCAAATCTAATTTTCTTACAGTACCCTTCATTTTTTTTAGCACTAGTTGTTTAGATATATTTCACAAGGCAGGGAGAAGAAATCCCCATTTCACAGAGGGAGAATTGTCTGTCATGGTGGATTAAATTATTAGATTAGAGCCACAATTGTTAGGAGCACAAGTCCAAGATACCACCATTTCCCAGAAAAGGTAAATGTGGACCAGAATAGTTGACAGAGTGAATGCAGTAGCTAACAACCTGTACACACAGGAGGAGATTAGGAAGAGGTGGAACGATCTGCAGGGGAAGGTTCATTCACAGGCCTCTAAGACGAGCCTGGAGACCCAGAGTACTGGTGGTGGTCCTCCTCTCCTCATTACAGCTCTTTCACTGGAAGGAGACGGCCTTGCAAATCCTCCAACCTGAAGGCTTGACTGGAATCCCTGGTAGAGGATTTGCACACAGATATTGCTATTTTTGACTAAACAAACTCTGTTGTGGCATACAGTTTACCAGCAGCATGGGTGTAACTCTCCTAACATGATGCAATATGGTTAATCAGATTGTGTGTAGTTCCCCATGGATCATCCCTTGCATGGCCTCTGCCTATTGCTGTCTATTAATGTATGTGATTGTGCTTACATAAACAGGTCCAAATCTACATCGATTTTCACAGGAGAGTATAGTGATGGTAAGTTGTATTTTCTCCTAGTCACATAATATCCATATGTGTGTACCAGTTGCAAACGTGTTTTCATTCTCTAAGATAGTCTTTGAAAGTGATATGTGTAACTTATTTTTCAAACAAGTATTGTCCATGTGGTAACAGATGACTACAACTACCAGGATGCTCTGTTATTGGATCTGAAAAACAATATGTAATGCTGTTACACTGTTCTTTACTTCCATATGAGCATACATTTCAAATGCTAGCTCATTTGTCAGTCACCATGTCATATTAGTGTTTAAATTATCACTTCTTGTGTATCTCAACCATGTTGACACCTGCTCACAGCTACATTGAATTGATGTAAATGCTTACATTATTCATTGTCTGTTGAATCCACGATATCTAAATGTGTTGTTGCATGCTGAACAGAATTAGTACCCACACACAAGTGAATTTTCAGTGTCCATATGATGTCCAACTACAGAATCATGTGCATTATGAACCACTTTGAATCCAATGTTTTGCAGCCTGCTAGGCCTTGGAGTGGTCCAGTGCTCCAATCTACTCACCACTGTGTTGGGTTCAATGTCTGTCTCGTGTAACCTACAAATCAGAAATATTTCAGGACATCTCTACAAGGTCAGCACTAGAGTTGTCATCTGTGTAAATCAGGCTGCATGGGTAAAACAATGAAAATAGCACAAAGACCCAATCAGTCAATCTCACTCTTTCTAGGTTGTAGGTTGGCCCTTTTGTAGACAAAGACACATAAAATGCACAAACTATATTTTAATCACATATCCTCTGTTCCCTTCACAGATCCAACCAATTGGCCAAGTGCACCATCCTCTGCCAGGCAGGACACCTATACTCCATTCCAGGAACAAGCCTTCAGTGAGGACACCAAATGCTACAAGTCCGAATGATGAGGAGCAAGCTGGTCTGTCTGGCAACACAGCTCCAGTGAGTCAAACCCAGTCCACAGCTACACCTCCCACCACAGCTGCAACAAGACCTCAGCATAAGGACCCCTCCACTTCCTGTGCACCAATATCCAGCACACCAGTCATGTGCCCCTCAGTCCTGGCTACTTTTGAGCCAACAAAAACTCAGCCTCCAATTATGCCAGAGCGCAGTGGTTTGGGGCACACTTCAAGGGCACAGGCTTATGGGGGTAGGGGTCATGGGAGGGAATCTGTGGGCCAGCAAAAGAAGGACCCTGTGGTTTTAGTTAGCCAGATCACTCTTGACCAAGTCTTAGGATCAGTCCAAAAAGTCCCAAGATGTGATGGGCCAGGTTCTAAACGAGCTTCAAGAAATTAAGCAGGTGCAGATGAAGAACAATATGGAGATGCACAACATCAGTTCCAATTTGTGCTCCTTGACTGTAGTAGTGCACCCTTTTCCCAGTCCATCTGCTCCTGTCTGTGGTCCCTCAAATGCTGGCCAAAGTACAACACTTCCTGCAACAGATAGGGAGGCCCTTCCACAGGATGAGCCTTCCTCTACCACTGCAGTCCCTACATCTGTTCTCTCTCCCCCCCCCCCCCTCCTCCCCTGAGGGGATGGTCATCTGGACCAACTGCAGAGGATGGCAAGACCATCACCACTGCCTCCAAGAGACTTTGACCTATTTTCTCTTTGGGTGCCTACTATCCACTCTGTGGACTGTTTCATTGACAGGTAGTTGGTTGCATAGTTTTGGCCTGATTAGGTAACATGAGAAGCTAGCAAGTATTGATGGTGCACATGAGATCACTGCAAATCAGTATTTATACTCTACCTATGACAGTTTAATGGAACAAAAATAGTAACTGTTTTATAAATATACATGTGCATTTATAAAAAGTAATGTCACAGTAGTACTGCCCAACAGTGACAATGAATTGTCTTTTCCTGTTCCTTTGTCATCTATACAGTACATGTCAATTCTTCCTCACAAGGCAATTACAGTTGTGGGCAGACACATGGATGTATGCAAACAAAGGGATTGCCAGAATTTTCACAAAGACACGAGTGACAGTTTCACCAAACATACCCCATGTCATGATTGGGTTAGATGTGATGGTATGTAAACGTGTGTAGTGAAAAAAGGCTTTATTACTGGTGACTGTGGCAAACTGCACAATTATGAAGCAGCTGATACATCCGACTTGACATTGCTAAGTTGGTGCTATGACAATGTGAGAATGTGCATCTGCACCAAAAGGTTTGCTGTTCTTTGTACAGTGGCATCATTCCTTATCTGATACATGTTTGAAAGCAGTTTCTCCAGTAACCTTATGACAGTAGCTGGTGGACCTGAGTCCTTAACAAATGTCAATGTAAGCCAGTCTCTGATTGCCAACATGAATTTATATGACAAACTGTATTGTAGGCAACAGATAGGACCCCCTGACCTGCCTGAAGGCCAGGAGTACACTCGACACGGCAGACAGCTCCACCATCCTGCCCCCATGACCCAAACCCCTCCCTTGTTGTACTATTGTGCTTTTTCTGTGCCTGCTCCACTTTTCTGCCTGTTTTTTGCCTGGTTTGCGCTTTCCGGCTCTTGCCGGTTTCCCTCGTCCCTGCAGCTTCGTCCCCACCCCGCACCCCAATTCGCCACTCCCTCCCAGCTGCTCCTCCCTCCCATGTCCCCCTTCTTAAAGGCACCCGCTGTGCGGTGCCGAGTGTGACCCCCTGACCTGCCTTAAGGCCAGGAGTACACTCAACATAGCAGACAGCTCCAGCATCCTGCCTCTGTGACCCAGGCCCTGTCCTTGCTGTTGTGGAGAGTTCGAGGCCCTCCACCAACCGCAGGCACCCGCCCGCGCCTCATCCCTGGTGCCTAGTGGTAGGCGTATCTTGCACTTACTGTACTTTGTATTCTGTTTTTGCACTCTGTTTTTCCCCATACTATTGTGCTTTTTCTGTGCCTGCTCCATTTTTCTGCCTGTTTTTGCCTGGTTTGTGCTTTCCTGCTCTTGCCGGTTTCCCTCGTCCCTGCTGCTGCATCCCCTGCGGCTCTGCACCCCTTGCACCCCCATTCACCACTCCCTCCCGCCTCCCTGCTTCTCCTCCCTCCCACCTCCCCTTCTTAATGGCAGCCGCGCCGCTGGAGGCACGCCAGAGGCAAGCCCGTCTGCGCCCGTCCGTGCCTGGACCGTGCCCATCACCTGTCCTCCTGGTCCACGCACCTCCTGCATCCCCAAGCGCCTCTACTCCTCCACAGAGCTCCTTGCTCTCAACTCCGGCTGGCACACTGCCTGTGCCCAGGCCGACCCCAGACACACCCACGGACCTTTCACGTCACTCATGCCACTTCTCCTGCACTCACATCAACAAGCACCACAACAAAATCAAACACCCCAATCACCTCAGCTGCATCCTCCTCAACACCGCTCCGTCCACAAGCACGCCATCGAGCTTTGGGACCTACTCACGACAACCTCTCCCGACATCGCCTTCCTCACTGAAACATGGATGAACCCCTCATCGGAACCCGGCATCGCCATAGCCATCCCGGAAGGATACAAAATCACCCGAAGAGACCGTATCAACAAACCAGGAGGAGGAATTGCCATAATACACAGAAATTCCATCAGGATTTCCACCAACACCAATGACACCCTGGACACCGCAGAGCACCTACACTTTCAGATACACATCAACGCCAACACCACCTTGAGAGGAACCCTCGTCTACAGACCACCAGTACCCCGTCCCTATTCTGTGACACCATCACCGACGCTATCAGCTCCGACACCCTCGTCTCCACGGACTACCTACTCCTTGGTGACCTAAACTTCCACCTGGAGAGCACTAACGATTGCAACTCCACTGTCCTGCTGGACAACCTTGCAAACCTCGGCCTCAAGCAACTGGTCACCTCACCCACCCACTCAGCCGGTCACACACACGACGCCATTTTCTCCTCCAGCAGCCACATCACCTTCACTCACACTACGAACTCCATTGGACTGACCACCACTGCATCCACTTCTCTTTCCTAAAGCCCACCACCAACATCCTATCACTTACCGCAAGTGGAACAAGATCTCCAAGGAACAACTGATCTCCAACCTCGCCCAAGCTCCACCACCCGTTACCGATGACCCCAACGCCGCCGCCCTCAACCTCACACAATGGCTTGACGTATGCGCTAACTCCCTCGTCCCACTAAAAAAACCACCAATACCTGCACCAACAAGACAGCTCCCTGGTTCACCGCAGAACTTCAGACTTCCAAACGAGAATGCTGGAAAATTGAGAGAGCCTGGCGCCAAGAACCATCAGTGAGCAACTTCTCCGCCCTCAAATCAGCCATGCGCAAAGACCACCAGCTCATCCAGACCACCAAACGTTCCTTCTACAAAGAACGCATAGACAGCAACGCACAAAACAGCAAGGAACGTTTTACCATCATTAAAGAACTCACCAAACCCAAATCCTGCACCATCGACCCTCGGCACTCTCGAGACCTCTGCAACTCCCTATCCAGCTACTTCCACCGCAAGATCGCAGACATACATGAAAGCTTCATATTGTCGCCACCCACCATCACCACCACAGACGCAGCCAACCCCACAACACTCTGCTGCACCAAGGTGCTGAACACCTGGACCCCACCAATGATGAAGAAGCCAGCAAAACCATGAGCTCCATCCACTCAGGCTCCCGAACAGACCCCTGCCCCCACCACGTCTTCAACAAGGCTAGCCAAATCATCGCTCCCCAGCTCCGGGCCGTCATCAACAGTTCCTTCGAGATCGCAACCTTCCCAGATATTTGGAAACACGCTGAAGTCAACGCCCTGCTCAAAAAACCCAAAGCAGACCCCGAAGACCTCACAAACTACCGACCTATCTCTCTACTCCCCTTGCCCGCAAAGGTCATAGAGAAGCTAGTAAACAAACAACTGTTGTGCTTCCTGGAGGACAACAACATACTCAACGTCTCCCAGTCTGGATTTCGCAAAAACCACAGCACCGAGACCACCCTCATCACCTGCACAGACGACATCAGGACCAGACTGGACAAGGGTGAAACCATCGCCCTCATCCTTCTAGACCTCTCTGCAGCATTCAACACCGTATGCCACCAAACACTTTGCACATGCCTCTTCGATGCCGGAATTGGCCACAAAGCCCTGGACTGGCTCACCTCCTTCCTCTCTAAAAGAACTCAAAGAGTTTGCCTCCCTCATTCCGGTCTAAAGCCACAAAGACCATTTGTGGGGTTCCCCCAAGGTTCCTCACTCAGCCCCACCCTCTTCAATATCTACATGGCTCCGCTCGCCAGCATCGTCCGCTCCCACGGCCTCAACGTCATTTCATACGCTGACGAAACCCAGCTCATCCTCTCCCTCACGAGGAACCCATCTACCGCCAAGAACAACCTATACGCCGGACTCCTCCCCATCGCTAGCTGGATGACAGCAAGCCTCCTCAAATTGAACTCAGGAAAAACTGAGATCATCATCTTCGGACCCAAACAAGACAGCATGGAACGATTCTTGGTGGCCTGCCACCCTAGGACCACACTCAACACCCACGCACGCACGCAATCTCGGCATCACACTTGACTCGTCTCTCTCCCTGACTCAGCAAATTAATGCCATATCATCCTCCTGCTTCAACACCCTCCGCATGCTACGTAAGACCTTAAGTGGATTCCAATAGAAATCAGAGGAACGGTCACCCACGCCCTTATCAGCAGCAGACTGGACTACGGCAACGCCCTCTACGCAGGGACCACAGCCAAGCTTCAGAGAAAACTCCAGCACATCCAGAACGCTGCCACACGTCTCATCCTCAACCTCGCTCGCCACAAGCACATCTCCGCCCACCTCAGATCCCTACAGTGGCTGCCCATCAACAAAAGGATCATCTTCAAAATCCTAAACCACGCCCACAAGGCCCTCCACGACACCGGACCGGCCTACCTCAACAAACGAATCAACTTCCACATCCCGACCCGCCAGCTCCACTCCGCCGACCTCGCCCTCGCAACAGTCCCCTGCATCCAACACACCACCTCCGGTGGCAGATCCTTCTCCCACCTCGCCGCCAAAACCTAGAACTCCCTCCCCATCAACCTACGCAAGACCCAGGACCTCCTAACTTTCAGAAAGCACCTCAAAACATGGCTCTTTGAGCAGTAACACCCTCCCCCCAGCGCCTTGAGACCCTACTGGGTGAGTAGCACGCTTAAGAAATTTGATTGATTGATTGAATGTGTCCACATTGGTGAGAGAGTTGTGCGTTCCACAGGCAACATTTTGGTGTCCTTCGTCCCGCCCAGAGGAGAAAATAATGATGGACAGCAATGTGATGCTGAAAGGGCATTTGCATTGTTTCATTTTAGACAGACATTTTGCATTGAAAAATCTTAAACTTTGGGAGGAGGGAACCAATTTTAGCTCTGTACTGCAGTGGTTCAGAGATGCATCCAGACCTATGTGTTTACTCATTCTATTGGAACCCTTTGTTATGGAGGGAACTACAAGTGTATAAGTGACAAAGGCATACATGATAAAGAAGCTGAGATGGGAGATACCTGAACTTGCTGCAAATGTTGTGTGAGGCACGTTGATGTCCAATTGGATTCTCACGCATACCCTACAACTGTATTTTTTTTTCAGCATCAACTGGGCAAGGCGAAGGTGACAGCGACCATATCGGTGGGTAAGAAGCTGGCAACTGGGGATCATGTGTGGACACCACAGACACTGAGGAACCCAGTGGCATGGAGGGGGAGGGGATAGGCCAAGAGGCCATGAGTGATTTGACATCTTCCTCAGTGATCTCCAATGAAGATCAGTGCCTAGTTGGGATGGACCCCAGAGAGACTGTGACATCTGCATCTTCGTCTGCCCCCCACCATTCCAATCTCCACCCACCCTCTTACCCCCCACACACTTGGCCATAGCCACCCCCCCTAACAGGCGTCCCCTTTGCTGCAGACACCTCTGCCCTGGTGTCCCTGGCTGCGCTCAGTGAGGAGGGCTGTTGATCTTTTAACAACGATCGCTGTAGGCCAGACTGCACTATTGAATGTCATCCAGGGTCTGGCGAGAACACCCACATGCTGGCTTACCTGGATGGCATTCACGGTGCCCAGACTGGCCTACAGTAGTCATTTCACGGTCTGGCCTCCTCATTCACTGCAACCTCCCACCTCAACCTCATGCCCAGACTTTCACCGCTTCCCAAACCCAAATCCCTCAACCCACCCCTGCCCAAAGCACATGGAAACATACCCACAGACAGCACATCCCAACACAAACACATCAACAACATAAGCACAGACACACACATGCAGACACCACACACACACCACCGCAGTCACACCTGCAGTCAGTACACCCACCACTGCATAAGCACACACTCCCACCACCATACTCACAGACACAACACTCACCACTACAACACCGAGACACCCCACAAGCACACCTAGTCAAACCCACCACCACACATACATGCACCAGCACACTCAGACACAAAAACCACCACTACTACAGCAACACACACCACAAGCACCCTCCCAGTCATCACACCCACCAAACACATGCATGCACAGCACACCCACAGACACCACAGCAACAAACACCACAACCACAACAGACACATCTACACACACACATACTCGACACAAACACCCATACTCACCCAACCAACAATCAATAAAAAAGACAGGACTAAAGATACAGCACATACATCAAACCCTCAAGCATCGACACCTTCAACAGACACATGCACAACAGACACAGCCACTCCCTCTACCTCCCAGCCCAAAACCCCCTCTCAACCACTCTACTAATTTTCCCAAAGAAGACCTTCTTTTTTGCCCTGGCCCTGACCCCTTCCAAATCTCAGGCCACCCCTACCAAACCCACTGACCCCAAAACCACACCTCCCAAAGACCGCCCCCCCCCCCTCCAGTAACATCACTGAGGTGCTTGCTCTCTGCCCCGTAGATGCCCCTTCCAGAGGAGGTTTATTCTGGCAGTGAATTTAGGAGGGAATGATGGTCCTTAAGGCCATTGTGGCCCACATGGGCTGGAACATTAATTTTCCAACTATGATGGACTTATGACATATCATTTAGTGACTAAACACATCATTATATAAAGCCTTTTTTTTTAGAATACCTTTGTCCTGGCCTTATTACTCAATTGTTTGTTGATGATGTGATTCCTGTGTATGTGTAAGCCATGAACTTACTCTCATTTGTGACAATGACAAACACAGGTTGTTTGTTTTAGTAGTTTTTTATGCATACATTAGTGTTGTACATTAGTGATGGACATAATCATTTTGGTGCAAGCATTCATGTTGCTACCAGACACTTACACCAAAATGATATGCTTTTCTGTTTTTGTTAGTGGAGAATGCATGTGTGTTTATTTTGGCATGATCTGTCAATAATAGGCACATATGCATTACACAGATGACCTGTACCTTTACAGTTGAATGTGATCTTATGTTTGTGATATATTGCACACATCAAGGGGACATGAGACCTTTATACATCTCTGACATGTTTGCAAGTCACCAGTGGATAGTATGGTACATTCTGTATACACCCACCTGTAGCATGTTGTAGTGTAATTGCTACATTATCATGGGATTGGTTGGCTCAAATTGGGGATACTGTTACAGTTCATACTTAAGATCTTTTTGGTACATTCTTGTGCACACCTTTATGGACACATTTCTCTTTGTGATTGTTGAGACTTTTTGTGTAGGTGTCTATTGCCATGTAGGCAGTGCATACAAAATTGGTGGGTGGTACTTATATCTCAAGGTCTGTTCTAATACATTTTCAGGCTTCAACATTACACACTTCAGCACTGCGCATCAGTATAGTGGTGTTTATACAAATTCTTGACCGAGTCACATGTCCAGTGTTACTATGCAGCTAGAACTCCAAGGATAACAGGAATGCCCGTCATGTACCTTCTGTTTCAGCAACCACGGGGTTGATTTCAATCTTGGACCTGGCCCAGGAGCAACAGGAGAACTGGTTAACAGCAGGTTCATGGCAACAAGATACATGGAAAGCATTCAAAAGGTGAGTTTTTTGTTTATGTAGCTGACAATACGCCAATTCAGGTGTGGCTGCCACAGTTGTATCAGCGGGACTGCACATAGTGAATGGCTTGGTGGTAAAAGGAGATGGAGCCCCGCCACCAGTTGCTTTTGTCTATGGTGCTGCTGACGGGGGAGAAGATTCTTGGCGGTGATGGCGGACCATTTGTGGTCTTTCGCCTATGCGCCCGCTAACATCAAAATACAGCGGGTGGACTGTCATGGCGGCAGGACCATTAACACCAACATCTAAATCAGGCCCTTAGTTATGGTTCATTGTCTCTGTGATCCATCTGGATCCTCACTCACTTCATGTACTGTACCCAGCTCAATGATACTCATTGTATTGACCTCTGTACCATGAAAGGCTGAGAGTATATGTCTGGAATTGAATTTGTGACCATGAGGTCAAACACAGACCTTTGGAGTATATGTATTACCCCGCTGTTCCAACAGACCCGGCTTCTTATCACAAGACTCTGCCCGGGCTGTGTTAATGATGTCATTAATGCAGAATCTTCTCTGCACTATCAAGTGCAGAAGGCAGTTGAAGCTGGTCAAACCACAAGAGAACAGCAGTCTGCTTGCAGCCTGCTGTCTGTCACCTGGAGGAGGACTTGCCTGTCCCACCCATTGCCTCAATGACTTGCTGGACTCTGGAGCACTTAGCAACCTACTTACTACCCAGTGCTGTGACTTTTTGTTTTTAAAACCATCTTTATTAAAGTTTTATATTCATTCTGACAGTGCAAGCACTACCACACAGACAATCGAAGATACCTGCAGGATATTTCAGTGAAATAGGGCCGCGTACATTGTCAGAGTGTCTGGCCTTATTTGGTTTCTTATCTGTAATTTATAAGGGGATGCATTAGAGGTTCGATGGACCTTTTGACTGTGCTTAGAGTAAATCCCACCATAGGACTACATTTCAAAACCAAACAATAACAATATCAATCAATAGTATAAATAATCATTGGAGTCAGTAATTCCACACACCATGACCCCTTTGGCCATGATTAACCACAACTTTATGTAAAAGTTAGAATATTTATTTCCCTATATAAACAATGCTAATATCACGTAACTTATTCTCAAAATCAAATGGTACACATACAGAAACAACATTGGTTGAACGAACCTTCTAAAGAATCTCAATTTAACCAAGGCATGTATTGTTACGCACTTTAGAATTACAGTACAAATCAATGGCAAGAACAACTGTGCAATAGAAATAGCACACATTTAGATTCAGCAAAGAAACAACATCAACTTTTGTTAATAATGAGCAAACATTTTATGTGGGTCTCCTAGCTAACCTTCTGATTATAATAGCATGTTTGGGCTTCAGCCAAAACAGTTTAGTCAACACAAATTTGGAAAAACATCTAGCTATGGCTCTATCAAAATTAGTGGTTGGTACCTAGAAACAAAAGACAAATTACATCAAACAATAATATTTGATTAATACATCTACTCATTATGGATCAGCAAACTGTGACTGTCTTTGTCAATTGGACATCTGTTCAGCTAGCATCAGTATCGGACCATGAACAGGAAATGGTTCAGAATCTGGGGACACTAATTATCTGAACCATTTGCAAAGCCTAGTCTAAGGATCAGCATTCAGCATCAAAAGTCTAAGCAATAAAGTTAAATATAGAATTCTCTAAGTAAAGGAAATCAAGGCGAATACACCTCATCAGTGGAGAAGGAAAACTGGAATAAGCCTCTCTTCCCTTGGTGCGGTCAGGTCAGTTAAAATCATCTAAAACTCTTCCCATGTTGCCATTGGTCAAAGATGTGTATGTTTACATTTAGCCCACTGAAAGTAGAACTTCAAATCTACGATATAACTAAACTGTCTTTCACATGTCATTGATTGGCTCCACTTCTCCTGTTTTCATCATCAGACTCGTCAGGTAACAATTTTGTATCTCTCTGGCCTTCAGTCAGTGCATTCATTGCTAGCTCCTGGGAACATCACTATCACACCCACTAAACTTTACATTGTAACAATAGCTAATACAGCATATTTGAGAAAGCAGTTCTCATGGGAAAAGAAACTATCTACTAGCATTTGGTCAACGCAGTGAAACAATGCAAGTATTCATTTCTCTAAACGGCCATTTTATGCGAATTATTTAAAGAGTACAACTTAACATGAGGCTGTGCAACTAGGCCCAAGACCTCACTAACTTAAGGCCTATAATTAATAAAGCAAATTACATAATAAGTAGTCATTAATATAAAATACTACTACATTAATCTAAACATGAGCACATCATTTCATTTAATAAGCAATTAATAAGGATGCTTCGTGATTTTTAGCGGACACTCAAGTAGGCACATTTTCCAAGTTGTTCATTATTTTCTATATTAATTCATTTTCTATGTAGATTTAATATTAGAATGCATGAATATTTATTAGTAAAAATTCAGCTTTCACAATCCCTCCTCTGATGACTAAATATTTCATCACACTTACATTTTCCCACATATATTTGTGCTCTGCTAAAATTTCTTCCCAACGTCTTCTTTCTCTTTTTGAATTTTCCCTATATAATTTATCCATTTTCATTTCTTCCTTCCTCTTTCCTTTTCTTTAGCTTTATCGCAGATACAATTTACATATTCCCCATGCTCCAATTGTGCAAATCACAATAATCGATACCCTTTGTATTATTTTCAATATTATCCCTTTTCCTAGATTGCCAAGCCAATTTCCCACAGAAGCAAATCCTTTGCCAACTTTTTCCCAAACTCCTGGTTCTTTCAGCTCTGTCAGATCAGCACTATCATTAGTCAGATTGCTAATCAAGCTTCTAATGTCTTTATTATTATCAGGAATATATGAGCAACAATGCTTCAAGTTCAACATTTTGCAAACTCTGCCATCCTTTGCTAAAAGTATGTCTTAACGCAAGGAAGCTCTGAAGTGTCCTAGATCTTACCGCAACCATTTCTGTATCCATTAGGACCAGGGCTATTGAAAAACATGTCAGCATGTTATCCACAATAGTAGACAACTTTTGAATTTTCAATTAATTCAGAGCAACTCCTACTGAAGGAATGATTGCTCCAAATATGTATCCAACTATGCCAGAATATGATTCTCGCTTTTGTCTAACATGATGTAATTCAGTCATTTTAGGTCATTTACTCAAGTTCTTTATCAGAAATATCTTGGGAAAGCTATCCCCAAGTAACGTGCCATACCATCCTCTTGAAGACTGTAATAAGCATTTGGTCCACACATGTAATAAACTCCTGGAATTGCTGGATTCTGTCCATTCAACATGAACGTCCATTTACTCTGAAACAAAAACACATGTCTGCATTCACATGTTCCCACAAACAACTATCAGTTCTAGATTTTGGTCTATATACACACAACTTTCCTACGTGTTGCGCATCGAAAGCTAACCTTCCTTGTGTCTTTATCTCACTAAATACATAATCATTTCTAAAGGTCCTTTTCTCTAAGCCCTTTTCTAATTTCTCCTTTAACCCCTTTGCTGCAAGGCCTTTTCCCCCTCAGGTGCAGGCCTTTTTTTGGTTATTTGAAGCAGTTCGCGCTTAGGGCCTCATAACTTTTTGTCCACATAAGGTACCCACGCCACATTTGCGTCCTTTTTGTCCAACATCGTGGGGATTGTAGAGGTACCCAGAGTTTGTGGGTCCCTCTGAAGGAGACCAAGAAATTAGCCAAAATACAGCAAAAAAAATTTTTTAAATGGGAAATAAGGTCTGCAGAAGAAGGCTTGTGTTTTTTTTTTTTCTCCTGAAAATGGCATCAACAAAGGGTTTGTGGTGCTACAATTACCAGCTTTCAGGAACAGGCAGACTTGCATCAGAAAACCACATTTTTCAACACAATTTTGGCATTTTACTGGGACATACCCCATTTTTACTATTTTTGTGCTTTCAAGGTCCTTCCAGTTAGTGACAGAAATGGGTATGAAACTAATGCTGGATCCCAGAAAGCTAACCATTTCTTAAAAGTATACAAGATTCTAAATCCAGAAAGTGGTAATTTGTGTAGACCCTACAAGGTTTTCCTACAGAAATTAACAGCTGAAATAAAAGAAATATTGAAATTGAGGAGAAAAAAACAGTCATTCTCCTCAATGTTTTACTCTATAACTTTTTCCTGCTATGTCCGATGTCTTTTTTTTGTTTTTTAAAGCAATATACTGTTACGTCTGCTGGACTCTTCTGGTTGCAGGGATATATATGGCTTGTAGGTTCACCAAGAACCCTAGGTACCCAGAGCCAATAAATGAGCTGCACCTTGCAATGGGTTTTCATTCCATACCAGGTATACAGCAATTAATTTGATGAAATATAAAGACTGAAAAATAGGTATCAAGGAAGCCTTTGTATTTCCACAATGGGCACAAGATAAGGTGTTGAAAAGCAGTGGTTATTTGCACATCTCTGAATTCCGGGGTACCCATACTAGCAAGGGAATTACAGGGCATTTCTCAAATAGACATCTTTTTTACACACTGTCTTAGATTTGGAAGGAAAAAATGCAGAGAAAGACAATGGGCAATAACACTTGTTCTGCTATTCTGTGTTTCCCCCAAGTCTCATGATAAAAATGGTACCTCACTTGCGTGGGTAGGCCTAATGCCTGCAACAGGAAACGCAACATGGACATATCACATTTTTACATTGAAATATGACCTGTTTTTTGCAAAGTGCCTAGCTGTGGATTTTGGCCTGTAGCTCAGCCGGCACCTAGGGAAACCTACCAAACCTGAGCATTTTATAAACTAGACACCTAGGGGAATCCAAGGTGGGGTGAATTGTGGGGCTCTTACCAGGTTCTGTTACCCAGAATCTTTTGCAAACCTCAAAATTTTGCTTAAAAAAAACACCCTTTCCTCATATTTTGGTGACCGAACGTTCTGAAATCTGAGAGGAGCCACAAATTTCTTTTCATCCAGCATTCCCCTAAGTCTCCCAATAAAAATGGTACCATAGTTGTGTGGGTAGGCCTAGTGCCCGCGACAGGAAAGGCCCCAAAAGACAATGTGGACACATCTCATTTTCCCAAAGAAAACTGATCTGTTTTTTTGCAAAGTGCCTAGCTGTGGATTTTGGCGTCTAGCTCAGCCGGCACCTAAGGTAACCTATCAAACCTGTGCATTTTTTAAAACTAGACACCTACGGGAATCCAAGATGGGGTGACTTGTGGGGCTCTCACCAGGTTCGGTTACCCAGAATCCTTTGCAAACCTCAAAATTTGGCCAATAAAACACTTTTTCCTAACATATTGGTGACAGAAAATTCTGGAATCTGAGAGGAGCCACAAATTTCCTTCAACCCAGCGTTCTCTCAAGTCTCCCGATAAAAATTATACTTCACTTGTGTCGGTGGCCCAGGTGCCTGCAACAGAAAAAGGCCAAAAACCTGTAGAGATTGAGGGGATAGCACAGCGAGTTGATAAGCACATATTTTTCTTTTATACATCTTTAGGATGACTCTGCTTTTGGGGACCCACACAAGTGAGGTATCATTTTACTTGGGAGACTGAGGGGAACGCTGGGGGGGTAGGAAATATGTGCCGGAGCAGAGATCCTACGAAGGAAAGTGAGGAAAATATGCTTTTTTAAGCAAATTTGGAGGTTTGCAGAGGAGTCTGGGTAAGAAAATGTTGGGGGATCCACGCAAGCTACACCTCCCTGGACTCCTTGGGGTGTCTTGTTTGGAAAAATGTCTGGGTTTTGGAAGTTTCCATAGATGAAGGCTGCATCCGGGACCAAAAACATAGCTGCCCCCTCCCCCCAAACACAGGTAGTTTTGTAATAGATCATTTTGATGTGTCCACGTACTTCTGTGATGTTCCAAACATTAAAATTGTGAAAAGAAACACACTTAGGTTATGTTAAAAAGACCCCTCACCCACCAACCAAGTTGGTGGCAGGCTTCATCATCGGGGTCCCACCTGAGACACCTAGCATGTCAAGGGTGTTCTGCAACACCTCTTTACAGCGGAGCAGGTTTTGTCATTTTTACCACACATACTGGTTGGATTTGGCACAAGGGTGAGTGATGGTTCAGTAGATGAATTTTTTTTAACAAGAGATTTCACAAAAATGAAATGCACTGTTAATAACTGAAAGGCCAAAAAACGGAACCAATAACTCACAACTCGTGAGCTGTAAAGCCACGACAAGGCACCAACCGCTTTACAGTCTATTCACACACCTTTCATACATGACATGCACAAGACCATTCACGCCGCCAGCCACGGGCCCAGCACATTACAACACTTGCATCAACAGACCGCGCCATTCAAGGGCCCATCACTTTCATACGCCTGATACAGCAATCACACCAGCTGATGGGAGTGTGTGGACTGACATTTGGCTGGCACCACCAGCCAAGCGCCACCCCACGCACACCACCAGCCTAGCACCACCCCATGCACACCTTCAGCCAAACGCCACTCCACACACACACACACACACACTGCCAGACAAGCATCATGCCACGCACACCACCAGCCAAGCGTCACTCCATACACACACTGCCGGCCAAGCGCCACTCCACGCATACCTCCAGCCAAGCGCCAGTCCACTCACACCGCTATTGTCCAGACGGGACAATCACCTGAAAAGCAGGATGTCTGCAAGGGTGATGGTATGCCCATGACCTCCTGGAACACCTCTCGGCACTTCCTGGTGGACCCAGAAACCCCGGCAGGTGTCCCAAAAGGAAAGGGGGAGTGGAAGAGAAAGAGACAAAACACTGCCACGTCTTGCCGGTCCAGCCAGGCACCCTGTATCTTCGGGGGGCAGGTCGTTGTTGACAGAGTGGTAGTAGAGTTAATGGACTCAACTTCCTTGAAAGTGAATCTCTCTTTCTGATATGGGCACGGGAGCGGTAGAAGAACACTGAGATGCTCCAGCACTTTTCTTGGATAATAATAACTGTTGGCACTATTACTAACACTGAATTACCAAAAACCCAAACTGAGTACCAAAAACACAAACTGAGTACCATAACAATAAGTACTGCAACAATAGGACTGGCTTCACAGAGATTCAAGTTGCACACTACAGTTACAACTGTGGTTGCACTTATCATGCACAAGAAAGACAAACAAGGGCATTCATTATATCACATATAACTTTCCTGCATGCATTGGGTTAAACTAAAAGGAACAAAAACAATCCAAGAAATACAAATGTCCACTCTGGGTTTAAACAGTTAGGCCCGTATTTATACTTTTTTTAGCGCCGCATTTGCGCAGCTTTTTGACGCAAAACGGCGCAAACCTACAAAATACAATGGCATTTTGCAAGTTTGCGCAGTTTTAGCGTCAAAAAACGACGCCAATGCGGCGCAAAAAAAGTATAAATACGGGCCTTAGTGTGGCACCGTTTGGTTTCACTGTGTGTGTGAAAAACCCTTCAAAAACAAATTCCTGAAACACAGGCATGAATGACACAATTTAAATCCAAGACTTATGCTATTAGAGAAAGAAAAGTCACATAAATGCTCTTTTAAAATTGCACTGTCTCTTTTTGTAGTACTTAAGCTCAAGCAGATTTCCTGAAGCACATTTAGGCAAGTAACTTCAATAATAATGTAGAATGTTCAGAAATGCATTTGTCTCTTCAAGATAAGCATTCTGCCAAAATACGAGGTCTGAAATACACCAGCTGTTGTAGGAAAGCGCATCGCTCAAAGAACAAACTCCCTGGAGAATACTAGCCACTTAGCTGTTGTCTTTGCCGGAGTGCTGCAGGAATGCCTGGTGTCAGCTGGTACAGGAATGAAGAAAAGAATTGCCTCCAAAGTCCTGATTACGAGGATGACAGCAGGTGCTGGACTGCCAAATTCAATGCTGAGATCAGGAAGCAAAACAAAGCCAAGCAAGGAGGCATGCTTCACTCTGCTATTAATAGCCAATCAGGAAAGCAGTTGAGTTTCCACATTTGGATGAGTCACCACACCCAATTAGAAGCACGTCTACGCCTGCTCACATTAGCAAACGAGCATTGATAAAACAAATTGTGTAACACAGCACATTATGTTTGCTTAGAAACATGAGGGTTTAATCAAGAACAGATATATGATTTAACCCTAATCCCTGGGGATGCGCACAGATAACGCAGGAGGCACCTTGGGGATTCCTGACAGCTATCACTTTTTTGTTTTTAAACAGCAAAGAAACCACTAACTAATTATAAATAAGTACAAACCTACAAACACAAATACCCTAACTGAAAACATGACAGAAATGTGAAACTGAACATATTAAAATATAAAACAGGCAGTTTACGGTCACAGTATTTCCCAGGAATTTTGTTTAGTGTGGTAACTCCTGAAACAGCCAGCTACACACAGCCCAGGCTTTGAAGGGAAATCTGGGCAGTACATCCAGCTCTCCTTCCGGATACCTCTTCGGGCACAGACTCTACATTTCTTAGTGGGCAAGCCTTTTTTGGGAGTGGGAGGAATGTGATCTGGAAAGTGGCGATCTTTCAATCTAGCCACATCCTCCACCACTGCTACTCTAGGAACTGCTGCCTGTTCCACCACAATAAGGCTATTGCTGACTCCTGAAATTTAACAAATGTCATCCTTGACTCAGGTGAACAATCATTGAACACAATAAAATCATTAAAAGTTGCCAAATGAAATAAATGTTTGGCCAACTTTTTATACCTCACATAAGACTTACGAAGAGCAGTGTAAGGTTCAAACCTCTGATCTACTCTATCAACACCATCCATGTGCCTATTGTAATCCAAAACGCACGCAGGTTTGCGCACTTTGGCAACCTAACCCCAAACAGTCACAGGGGAAGTACTCTCATCATGGATGGTAGTTAGCATGTACACATCCCTCCTGTCTGAAAATGTCAGAGCTAGCGGCTCATCATTCGGCAAGGCACTGCACTCGCTCAAGTTTTGTTTTTACAGACAAGCTCCCTTGGATAGCCTTTAAGGTAAGAACGGATTGTGTCACAAGCAACAGTGTCCACTCTGAACAACTCCTTAAACAACTGCACTCCAGTGTAGAAATTATCAACGTACAAATGGTGACCTTTGTTACACAGTCGTTTACTAAGTTCCCACACAATTTTCTCACTAACTCCAAAAGTGGGCGGACAACCAGGGTGATCAATACTGGAATCCCTACCATTGTAGACCCGGAAATTATACACTTATCCTATACTATTTTCTGACAACATATACAATTTAATTCCATACCGTGCCCTCTTCCTAGGAATGTACTGCTTAAAAACCAAACGCCCCTTGAACAAGACCAAAGACTCATCCACACTTATTTCTTTGCCTGGAACATACACTTCTGAAAAACGATCTACACAATTATCAAGGACAGGCCTAACCTTAAAAAGACGGTCACAATCAGGGTGATCTTGTGGCTAGGCTAAAGCAATGTCAACAAAATGCAGTATCTGAAGAAGAAGCAAATAGCGATTACGAGTCATGGTTGCAGGAAATATAGCTGTTGCCTTCAAGGGACTAGTAGACCAATAAGAAGCCAGTGATGGCTTCCTTATCAACCCCACCAAAAAAGTTAAACCTAAGAACTTTTTCATCTCTTTTAGATTTGTGGGAACCCACTGGGTAGCTCTAGACTGAGGCCTAAGTCTGGCAGTGTTGTCCCTCTAATACTGCTCCGCATACAAATTAGTCTGCTCAACAATCTCTTCCAAAAATACATTGTCCATAAACAACTCAAAGAAATTGACAGGCAAAACGTTTTCCGTAATTACTCTACACCCTGGGAGACCAGTAAAGGCTGGCAACTGGGGCTGCTCCATGTTTGGGGCAACCCAGGTGTGAGGTCTTCCAAACTGAAACCTTTCAGCCCCGGCCTGCTGCACTATTGGCACATCAGTGTCCTTTTCTAAAACTGGCCCTTCGTCTGCACTCAGAGTGGCCTCCTCATCAGAAGATTCCTCTCCGTCAGAAAACTCACTGCAATAATCTCTCACTTCCTCCTCTGTCGCAGATGCAGAGTCATTCTCATAATTATGGTCAGAAGACAACTCAAAAAGCATGCCAACAACCTGCTGAGCGGTCACTCTGCAGCTAGCCATGATACTTTCTTACAACAAATGGATTGACAACAACAATCAGCACTTTCTAAAACAAATAATAAACAAAGTGTGGCTTTATCACAAAGAGTTATGTACTAAAAAACTATACCAGTCACTTGCCTGAAAAAGCTAGACTCACCAGCAACTACACTGCACAGACCTCAGCAATCACCAATGATATCCCACTAAAAAGAAAAAAAGAAAAGCAAATTAGACATAAGACAACACAAATATCATTGTGCACAAATCTCAGGAAAATTCCACACACAATCCTGCATTTAGTATACCACCTACAAACATGTCATTCATGCATGTCAACAATACTCTTTGGAGTAAATTGATTTTACTTACCTAAAACATGCAACTACGTAAACCGCAGGTCAACTACTGCCAAAACCGCAAGGATCTACAGCAAAGGAAGCAAAAGCTTTGAACTAGAACAAAAAGAAGAAACAAACGGTTATAATCACAAATACAAATACTTTGCCAGTTGATAAACACCCCGCCACCAAGAATCTACACATTTTCTTTGGTGCCTAAGTGGCTTATTGGGCCTACAAAAAATAGGCTGATCTGCCCCAAGGGGGCAGAAATGGCTAACAGTAATGTGCCCCCTTTGGGGGGCGACCCTTGCCAAAGGGGCCACCCCCTCACACACAAAACACACACAAGATCTCTGGTGCCTAAGTGGATTCTGCCTCCCCCTTGGGGGCAGATAGGCCTAAACAAATAGGCCGATCTGCGCCCCAGGGGCAGAAATGGCCAACAGTTCTGTGCCCCCTTTGGAGGGGGTGACCGTTGCCAAAGGGCGCGCCGCCAGCACAAAAAAACCAAAGGGGACAAATAAAAAATCCCTGGCTTCTTGGTGGCTCCTGCCCTCCTTGGGGGGAGATGGGCCTAAAAAAAACAATAGGCCAATTGGCCACCAAGGGGGCAGAAATGGCCAACACCCCCTTGGGTGCAGATGGGCAAATATTGCCCCCAGGGTAGCGACCCTTGCCTAAGGGGTCGCTGCCCAAATACATTGTTGAAATCTGAATCCCTGGTGTTTGTGGGTTTCGACCCCGCAACCCTAGGAGCAGATCAGCCCAAAAAAATGGCTGATCTGCCCTCGGGCAGGGGGGGGGACCCTTGCCCAAGGGGTGGCCCCCAAAGTACATCCTTGGTGCCTAGTGGTGGATTCTTGCTCCATGATCGCTGGCCTCGCCCGCAATCATGGAGCAGGAATTCATTGAAAGCAGGCACAGCGGGCAAGGAAAAACTCTTTCCTTTCCCCCTGTGTCTGTTTTCCATCCCCCGGGAGAAGGACTCACCTGTAAAGGGTCCTCTCTCCTAACGTGCTGGAAGCAAATGGCTTCCAGCACGTCCTCAGCAGCATTTGATGACGTCGGCGCGCTGTGAGCGCACTGACGTCATCAGATTGCCGAGGGGGGGGAGGTCGGAGGTGGAAGGGGAAGCGATTCCCCTTCAATCCCCAACTGTGGGGGTTGGAAGGAGGCCCAAGGGGGGAGCGCTAGCACTCCCCCCGTAGGCCGGGTGCAGGACGAGCTGGTCTCGTTTCTGGCACACAAGAACCGTGTGCGAGGACGAGACCAGCTTGTACCGGGCACCTGAGGGGTTATTGCTTTTCTCTTGTCAAATGTCTGATCTAAGAAGCTCTTTTCTATGGGTGTAAGCAAGCATGTCAGGTTATTTCTATGTGCGTAAGCTATGCCAAACGTCAACGTAGGCTCAAAGAATCCTCTCACCAATTCTATAGTGTCCCCCCTTAGCTACTCTACTCAGGTACTTAATTATGGGAACAAATGACAATACGTCATAATTGAAATAGAAATACTGAATGTACTCCTGGTTACAGAATCTTGTTAGTAACAGACTACAACTTATTCCGTAAGTAAGGGGCAAACTATGATAAGTAACTCTCCTCAACTGCTGAAGTAATCTGCGTGCAAACATAACAATCTCTTGCATCCATCGTCTGAACACACTCACCCAATACGCGATAGAAAACGTTCGAAGAAAGTTCTCTTTGTGTGCCATCTATATGCAGATATTTCTTATATAACCTAAACTTCTATATTTATACGAGTGTAATAGTTGTCTCTAAAGCTAAGCGATGGTTAGCTTTACTCTTGTCAAGGTGTAGTCATACCCACAATCAATAACAGATCAATATCATGCATACAATCGCCAAACCGATACTCATGTATTTACAGCACCTATTCTTCCTACCCTGCTGGCTAAAGTTACTCATGATCTGTAAAGAATCAGAAAATAGAAGAGAAAAATTATAACTATGCAACAAAAAACAAAAACAAATCTTCAATCTTTGTTAGCAATTATTTACAGCTTTCAGTCTTTCTTCCAGGACCCTTTTTGTCAAAAAATCAGTAGTTTGTCAAAACCGGTTTAGCAGCTTGTCAAATCAGGGTATCAAAAAGTATTTTCCAACTGCTTTCAGTAGTCTCTTTTCTTTTCTCAGTTTTATAGTTTTCAACAGTTCAGTTCATTTGATCTCCTCACATGCCAAAATATTGACCTGGAATGTCTCGATCAAAACAAAAAGACAAAAAATCACTCTGCCATTCACTTGTTGTTGCATATGCTCATTCAGGACCAGTGTTCCTTCAACTTGAAGTTCTCTTTCTTTTCAATCTTGGATCTCCATTTAATTCACCATCACTCAAGTCTTATCTCTTTGTTGTGTCTGCGTCCTCCTTAATTGTTGTCACCGTAATTGCTTCTTTTCTCTTTGCTTGTGACTTCGGCCTCTTATCTTCTTTCAGTAGACCTTTTAATAATGCTCTTTTTAGTGTCAGACTTGTAATTTCTCTTTGTTCTGCAGGATTGTCTCTTGACGTACCTGCAACTGGTTCAGGAGGAGTCACACCACATTGGCTTTGATCTGCCTCAACTCCTTCCCCCCTCGGGGTCTGTCGATTGCCCTGTTTGTCTCTCAAGACTGTCTGCTTCAGGGAGAGCCCTTCTCTGACTACTCTGACTAAACTTTCCTGCTGCCTCAGTTGAGGTTGGTTCACTTTTACTTTCCTGTGGGTCTTTTCCTTCGTCTCTCACAGGAGTGGCTGAATCGCTTTCAGTTTGCTAAGATTCAGTCTCAGCTTCTCCTTCTCCCCTCTCCAATTCTGGAGTTGGTCTGGACGTTGTTGGTACTCTCAACAACTCCTCTTCATTGTTCAACCGACATGCCACTTTCCTCGTATTGGTTGTGTGGATCCAGTTCGAAACTCCAGAGCACTTCACAGCTGTAGTAGTGATCAGCACTACCTGGTAAGGATCCTTCCACTGAGGCTCCAAACACGTCTTCCTCATGTGCTTTCTGATCACAACCCAGTCACCCACTCTCAGGTTGTGTCCTTGATCTTGAGATGGTTGCAGTGTGGTAGCTTCCACCTGATGAGAGAAAAAGGGAACCACATCAACCAGACCTTTGCAGTAGTCCAACACCATATCATCTGTCATGTTCACAAGAGCATTTGCAGGAACCGCTGGCACCACATTGGTCTGCCCATGAGGATCTCATTCAGTGACAGTCCTGTCTTCCTGTCGGGTGTGTTCCTCATTGTTATCAGAACTAACGGTAGTTCGTCGGGCCATTTCAGATTAGTGGACGCAAACATTTTCACCATTCATCTGTTTCACAAGGCCTGATGCTTCAGGGCGGCAGCTACAATGCAACTTCAGCACAATGTTTAAATCTGAACATGGTAACATAGTAATTTAATTACTTCATTGTTGGAAGTGAATTCCTCTATCTGATTCTAAACAGACTGGAAACCCAAACCCTGGTATCAATTCCCTAAGCAGTAACTTTGCTACCGTAAGGCTGTAATTTCTTTGTGTAGGGTAAGCTTCAATCCAATGGCTAAAGATGCAGACAATCGCCAACACATATCTCAGTCCTCCGCATACAGGCATCTTAATGAAATCCATCTGCATTCTGCTGAATGGACAGCCTGCTCTTCTCATGTGGCTTAAATTGATCACTGTCCCTTCCCCACGTTCATTTGGTGACAAATGACGCAACAATGGCAAACTGCTTCGGCAGCCTGCCTAAACGTTTGGATTGGACCAATTTGTTTGAACACTCGAATCATAGCATCCCTCCCAGCATGTGCTTGACCACAGTAATTTCCCGTCATTTGTCCGTATACTATAGATGGTAACTTTAAGCTGTGCAGAAACATGGCATGCTCTAGTAGGGGCTACCAGTTCTGCCCTGTGTGCTGAATATTCTCCTCAAAGCCAAGACACTTCAAGTATACCAGAAATTGTGCATACGGCATATCCTGCTCTCAGTGTTCCTGTGTTATTTCTTAAACAGGAACCATCGACAAAAATAATTTGGTCATTTTCCTCCAATCAGGTATCTCTAATATCAGGTCTCGGATTTGTGCATAAATCAGTTACTTCAAGACAATCATGTTCAACTTCTTCCAGTTTGTCAATTTCAACATTCTCTTTTGGGAGTAAGGCTGCTGGGTTAAGCACTGTACACCTTTTCAATGACACATTTGGGGACCCCAGGATGCTTGTGTCATAACGAGTCAGCCTGGCACTTGTAAGGTACTATGGCCCATATTTAGACTTTTCGACGCAAAACTGCGCCGGCGCAGTTTTGCGTAAAAAAATTAACGCCGGCTAATGCCATTTTGTTGCGCCGTGCGGGCGTCATATTTATACTTTGACGCACGGCGGCGCAATCAACAGGTGGGAGTCATTATTTTTGACGCACACCGCGGCGTCAAGTCATAAAGGAAAACGATGTTAACGTGGCGGAAATGACTGTGGGTCGATTTACGACACCGCAACCCGGATATGCGCCGTTTTTTGACGCAATAGCGTAAAAAAAAAAAAGCGAACACTGCCAGTTCACCAGAGGAGAGCCAAAATGGATCCCAGATGCAACTACAGACCACAGGAAGATGACAGCAGACCAGGAACCAGCCAGGGCGATCCATACAAGAACCAGGACACTTACAGAAAGAAAAGAAAGTGTCGCTTCAGTTCAGAGGAGCAGGAAATCCTGGTTAAAGAGGTGACAGAACACCAGCACCAACTGTTTATCACCTCAAAGTTGCCAATCAGTAGGAGAGAGGCTATATGGCAACAAATTGTTGACAAGATTAACAGTGTGGCTGAAGTATGCAGAACAGTCACCGAGTGCAAGAAACGCTGGCATGACTGCAAACGCAGGACCAAGGAAAAGATGGCCAGGAACAGGAAGGCAGCACTGCAGACTGGAGGGGGGGTCCAGCACACCAGGAGGCCCTGGACCACATAGAGGAGATGGTCGCAGCCATCATCCCTGAGGAGATCGTCACAGGGATTCAAGGACAGGACAGCGCAGACTACCACGAGACAACGCACATGCAGGGTAAGTCGCATGGGGAATTGAAATGCACTAATGTTAACTGTAAGCAGGGGGGAATACCTACTACACATTGCATGTGAGTCATCATATACATGGAGTGGCATGGGTAAAGGGGCACGGCAGGGGGGCATGGCCTGCACAAACATAAGCTGGGGCACACCATTACACTACACCAACAACAGTCCCATGGGGGCATGCTGTCATGCCAACGATGGAGCAAAGGGAAAGCCTCGACAGGAGGGAAGGCCACTACGTCAAACTTACATCCTGGCACTCGTCAGCCAACATATCTCCTACATTAACTAGGGCCCTATTAGCAATCCTCTAGCCAAACCGACAGCTGCAATGTAACTGCAACAACAGTTGCCACTACCACCTCTGATCTGTGTGAAGCTCAAGTATCCAATGGCAGTAACCTCCCCATGGAACATACATACCTAAATTAGGGGGTGAGGATGACATTTGCAACAATCTTCTGAAACAAGACAAAGGCCCCAGTACACTCAAATGTCAATGCCCATAGGTGTCACAAACATCAGCCAATATAAACAACAATAGGAGTGACACAGCACTAAGGACACACCCATGCTGCATATGTCAGGGTCCATCCTGTGCCTGGCTAACAAGGCAACATCACAAATCTCATACTGCTCAGACAACAGCATTGAGGAGGGGACACATGTAACTGGTCACTGAAATACACCTGCACAGTCAGAGGACGAAATAAGACACTGATACGACTATCAGGGCAATCCAATGTAACACACATTACCCAACATCAGCAGGACACATCAACAATGTCTACATCCATATTACATCATAACATTGACATGCATAGGATATGCTACATGTCAAGTACAATTAAGTCGATGTGAAAGATCAGGGATTGGGGCAGGTCCTGATAGTTAAGTGTGCTGCCAGGGCCATCAGAACACCCACAGCCAGTGAAAGGTCTCACCATGAGAATGGATATACACGGAGGGTCGAGTAGGACAAAAAGGTGGCTATTCTCCATTTGGCATAAACCAACACCTAGAGGCAATGAGGCTGACAAGTCTGATAACTCAATAACATACATGTGACACACAGGTGGGCCATAGGCCTGAAACAATGCCAATCTGAAGGACTGCAGATATTAATACAAAACAAGATCACAAAGTGAATTCATCAAAAGGCAGGCACGTCACGTCAAAATTGTCATAACACAGACACTAATTGTACCCTGTTTCATTGCAGAGGAAGATGGATCTCCTGCCGATATGCCTGTCCCAGATTTCCCTGATGACATGGATGACAAGCCCATAAACATTCCCCAGGAGACCATCCAAAAGGTCCTTGAAACCCTCCAGACCCCACCTTCAGTCACAAGGAGGAGCACAGAACAAGCAGCCATCGCAGAGGATCCACCCACCACCCCAATTGTAAGACCTGCCAGCTCCAATACAGCTGAGGACTCAGACGACACTGGAACCAGCTTTGAGAGAACTGTAGTTGTAGTACAGCGGGAGCTGGCCAAGGAGGTGCGGGTGGGGATGCAAAATATGGCAGCCAGCCTTGAGGGGGTGCGCTCGTGCATGATGTCATCTGCAGATCAGGCAGCAGCTATGGAAGCCCTAACATCCATACTGCAAGGACTACAAGAAACTGTCAAGGAATTCACCACTGCAGTAAGGGAGTTGCCACAACACCTCGCACCCCAAACCTTCCACTGCATGCACGAATGCAATCATGACTCCCTCAGGGCCGACCTGGCTGCCTACCATCGTGATGTGACTGCTATTCTCAGGAACCAGCAGATCCTCCTTGCTGCAGTACTGCCATTAAGACCTTCACAGGGAGCAGTGACCGGGATGTCTGACTCCACGTCTTCTAACACTGAGGTGTGTGTTGCCCCTTCACAACCAACAACAACAAGGACGAAGCAGGCAACACACACATCAGAAGAAGAAGACATGGAACAGATCACATTCACTCGGAAGAGTACCCAGAAGCACTAGTTCCAGCACCATGGCCTACTTTGACCAAGGTCCAACGTTTTGTCAAATGCCAGTCTTACAACAACTATACTCAATGACTGTTCTGCTAACAACTGTATATCTTGTCAGCATGCCCAGTTATTGTCTCTCTCCTACTAATCGGCAAATCCTGTCCCTCTGCACTGTCTGTAACATCACCCCAGCATGTCAGTAGCATTACCTACACCCCTTCTGTAGGATCACAATGTAAGATTTCACTAGAACGGACTCAGCAAACATGGACAATGTACATATTGCACTGCACTTTTCAAAAATTAGCACTTGCACAACAAATATGTCTCTGTGTAATTTGACACATCAACTGTGCAGTAGATAACACAAATGTGCCTGTGTTCCAATCATGTAGCTTGTCAATACAACTGTCCTGACATCATGTAGTCAGATCCATCTGCACAGTGGCCAGGATTGCATCATAGCCTGCCCATCCTGAGGATAATAACTGATGAAGTGAGAAACCACACACCATCATGCTGTGTTGGACAGAATAATGCTTCCGCAAGGGATATCAAAGTCAACTAATAGTGGCTGATAAATGTTGTCACCATGCAATACTAACATAGAACTGTGCAGTCTAATCTAAGCAAACACTACAAAACACAGCATGAATCAATCTTTCTGAGTTAACATCCAAATAGGTAATCATGCTGAATATTGACTCAAATGATCTATGTCAGTTATGAAGACAAGAAGACAAGAGTGTTAACAAGAACTCATCTTAGAAGGTGTCCCTGAACATCACACTGCAGTCAGACCTAAAACTGTCCCCACAATACCAAGTCTGGAAGCACACTTTGTGACGTAGAAAACATACTCATCGACAAAAATCCTTTGTGATCCATGTCAACTCCGATTGGTGGTTCAAACAAATGGTGGATTCTTACCAAGGTAGCACTGGGGTAGCTGCCATTTTACACCTCAGTTTGTATTTGTTTGTAGCATAGGACACAAATGTCATAGAACAACAATCATCTACACTGATGCCAAGGACATGATCAAGTAGCAGTTAACACATAATGTGAAGGGTTATTGTAGGAAGTTGGCTCTGTATGTGCTATTTCAAAGTAAGGAATAGCATGCACAGAGTCCAAGGGTTCCCCTTAGAGGTAAAATAGTGGTAAAAATAGATAATACTAATGCTCTATTTTTGTGGTAGTGTGGTCGAGCAGTAGGCTTATCCAAGGAGTAGTGTTAAGCATTTGTTGTACATACACAAGGCAATAAATGAGGTACACACACTCAGAGACAAATCCAGCCAATAGGTTTTTATATAGAAAAATATCTTTTCTTAGTTTATTTTAAGAACCACAGGTTCAAATTCTACATGTAATATCTCATTCGAAAGGTATTGCAGGTAAGTACTTTAGGAACTTCAAATCATCAAAATTGCATGTATACTTTTCAAGTTATTGACAAATAGCTGTTTTAAAAGTGGACACTTAGTGCAATTTTCACAGTTCCTGGGGGAGGTAAGTTTTTGTTAGTTTTACCAGGTAAGTAGGACACTTACAGGGTTCAGTTCTTGGTCCAAGGTAGCCCACCGTTGGGGGTTCAGAGCAACCCCAAAGTCACCACACCAGCAGCTCAGGGCCGGTCAGGTGCAGAGTTCAAAGTGGTGCCCAAAACACATAGGCTAGAATGGAGAGAAGGGGGTGCCCCGGTTCCGGTCTGCTTGCAGGTAAGTACCCGCGTCTTCGGAGGGCAGACCAGGGGGGTTTTGTAGGGCACCGGGGGGGGCACAAGTCCACACAGAAATTTCACCCTCAGCGGCGCGGGGGCGGCCGGGTGCAGTGTAGAAACAAGTGTCGGGTTCGCAATGTTAGTCTATGAGAGATCTCGGGATCTCTTCAGCGCTGCAGGCAGGCAAGGGGGGGGTTCCTCGGGGAAACCTCCACTTGGGCAAGGGAGAGGGACTCCTGGGGGTCACTTCTCCAGTGAAAGTCCGGTCCTTCAGGTCCTGGGGGCTGCGGGTGCAGGGTCTCTCCCAGGCGTCGGGACGTTAGGTTCAAAGAGTCGCGGTCAGGGGAAGCCTCGGGATTCCCTCTGCAGGCGGCGCTGTGGGGGCTCAGGGGGGACAGGTTTTGGTACTCACAGTATCAGAGTAGTCCTGGGGTCCCTCCTGAGGTGTCGGATCTCCACCAGCCGAGTCGGGGTCGCCGGGTGCAGTGTTGCAAGTCTCACGCTTCTTGCGGGGAGCTTGCAGGGTTCTTTAAAGCTGCTGGAAACAAAGTTGCAGCTTTTCTTGGAGCAGGTCCGCTGTCCTCGGGAGTTTCTTGTCTTTTCGAAGCAGGGGCAGTCCTCAGAGGGTGTCGAGGTCGCTGGTCCCTTCGGAAGGCGTCGCTGGAGCAGGATCTTTGGAAGGCAGGAGACAGGCCGGTGAGTTTCTGGAGCCAAGGCAGTTGTCGTCCTCTGGTCTTCCGCTGCAGGGGTTTTCAGCTGGGCAGTCCTTCTTCTTGTTGCAGGAATCTAATTTTCTAGGGTTCAGGGTAGCCCTTAAATACTAAATTTAAGGGCGTGTTTAGGTCTGGGGGGTTAGTAGCCAATGGCTACTAGCCCTGAGGGTGGGTACACCCTCTTTGTGCCTCCTCCCAAGGGGAGGGGGTCACAATCCTAACCCTATTGGGGGAATCCTCCATCTGCAAGATGGAGGATTTCTAAAAGTTAGAGTCACTTCAGCTCAGGACACCTTAGGGGCTGTCCTGACTGGTCAGTGACTCCTCCTTGTTTTTCTCATTATTTTCTCCGGCCTTGCCGCCAAAAGTGGGGCCTGGCCGGAGGGGGCGGGCAACTCCACTAGCTGGAGTGTCCTGCTGGGTTGGCACAAAGGAGGTGAGCCTTTGAGGCTCACCGCCAGGTGTGACAATTCCTGCCTGGGGGAGGTGTTAGCATCTCCACCCAGTGCAGGCTTTGTTACTGGCCTCAGAGTGACAAAGGCACTCTCCCCATGGGGCCAGCAACATGTCTCGGTTTGTGGCAGGCTGCTAGAACTAGTCAGCCTACACAGACAGTCGGTTAAGTTTCAGGGGGCACCTCTAAGGTGCCCTCTGTGGTGTATTTTACAATAAAATGTACACTGGCATCAGTGTGCATTTATTGTGCTGAGAAGTTTGATACCAAACTTCCCAGTTTTCAGTGTAGCCATTATGGTGCTGTGGAGTTCGTGTAAAACAGACTCCCAGACCATATACTCTTATGGCTACCCTGCACTTACAATGTCTAAGGTTTTGCTTAGACACTGTAGGGGCACAGTGCTCATGCACTGGTACCCTCACCTATGGTATAGTGCACCCTGCCTTAGGGCTGTAAGGCCTGCTAGAGGGGTGTCTTACCTATACTGCATAGGCAGTGAGAGGCTGGCATGGCACCCTGAGGGGAGTGCCATGTCGACTTACTCATTTTGTTCTCACCAGCACACACAGTCTTGTAAGCAGTGTGTCTGTGCTGAGTGAGGGGTCTCTAGGGTGGCATAATACATGTTACAGCCCTTAGAGACCTTCCCTGGCATCAGGGCCCTTGGTACCAGAGGTACCAGTTACAAGGGACTTATCTGGATGCCAGGGTGTGCCAATTGTGGAAACAATGGTACATTTTAGGTGAAAGAACACTGGTGCTGGGGCCTGGTTAGCAGGGTCCCAGCACACTTCTCAGTCAAGTCAGCATCAGTATCAGGCAAAAAGTGGGGGGTAACTGCAACAGGGAGCCATTTCTTTACACAAGCCCCCCCCAGCCCACAGGCCAGGAGACTCAGCCAACGCTGGAAGAGTCTTCCTAGTCTGTCAGGCGAGGAAGAGTAGAGGAAATGGCTGGTTTGTTGCAGGGCCTACTCTGCCTTACATCCTCCTGTTCAGGTCATTCCCTCTGGGGAACTGACCCACTTCCACAGTGATAGGACCTAGTCTGAACTGCCTCTTGTCTGTGCTTTTTATGTCTTCACCCATTCTCTCTATTTTGAGGTCAGAGGTATCCACCTCTGCTAATCTTATCTTAGCCAGGGTCACCCCTAGCTTACCCAAAGAGGTTACCCAGAGCTGGAGTAACCCCACCATGACCAACAGGGTCAGGGGGCCTAACTTGTTATTTGGCATGGGGTCAGACCACCAGGCCAAGGATAGTGCAGCCATAAAGGCTAACACCCAGCAGAGGCCACTGACAGCTGTCAGTGCCCAGAACCACACCTTTAGCTCTTCACCTACAAGGGAAGGGGCTAAGTTACAGGCTTCTTTGGGTTCAGGTTGCCTGTCTGCTGTATTAGAGTGGGGGGTTACCACATCTTGTAGTAAACACCCTTCTTCCACTCTTTCTTCTGTTAGCTGAGGAGCCACCCACTCAGGTTTAACAGTTGCCTGACTAGCCAGGACTTCTTGTGGGTCAGGTTGGACTTTATCAGGGCCATTTTTGGAGTTCTCCCCTACTGGAGCAGAATCTCCTTGGCTTGCTGTAACCTTGGCTAAAGGTTGTCCACCCTTCCTACTCTGTTTTCTTTTCTTCTTCTTCTGGGGCCTGCTTGCATTTACTGCAGAGGCAGGACTTCCAGAATCCTTGGGAGAGGACTGGCACTGGACTAGTTCCTCTCTTGAGCTCTGACTAATCTCTGGGTAGTCATTTCCAAGGAGACAATCAAGGGGGAGGTCTGCACTGACTACTACCCTTCTCCAGCTAAGAGTGCCACCCACTTCTATGGGCACTAAAGCCACAGGCCTCTTAGTGACCCTGTCTAGGCTAACTCTTACCCTGGCAGTCTCACCTGGGATGTACTGGTTTGAGAGCACCAGCCTGTCATGCACAATAGTGTGACTGGCACAAGTGTCTCTCAGGGCAGTGGTTGGGATTCCATTCACCAGTAGGTGGTGGAAGTGTCTACTTCCCTCTGGAATCTCCAACTCACCTGTTGGGCCCTGTTTCCAGTTGAAGGCTATGAAGACCTCCTCATCTGAGGAGTCATCTCCCATGGCTACACTGGTTACCCCTGGAATCTTGTTCTGGGGTTTGTTTTTGGGACAAGAAGTGTCCTTGGTGTGGTGCCCAGACTGTTTACAGTTGTGGCACCATGCCTTAGTGGCATCCCAGTTCTTACCCTGGTACCCACCTTTGTTTTGGGTTGTGTCTTGGGGCCCACCCACCTGTTCTGGTTTTTGGGGGCCTACAGAGGACTCTTTTTCTTTGTTTCTAGTGTCACCCACTTTCTCCTGGGGAGTTTTTGTAACCCCTTTCTTTTGGTCACCCCCAGTGGAAGTTTTGGTTACCCTAGTCTTGACCCAGTGGTCTGCCTTCTTTCCCAATTCTTGGGGAGAAATTGGACCTAGGTCTACCAGATACTGATGCAACTTTTCATTGAAGCAGTTACTTAAAATGTGTTCTTTCATAAACAAATTATAAAGCCCAACATAGTTACACACTTCATTTCCAGTTAACCAACCATCCAGTGTTTTGACTGAGTAGTCTACAAAATCAACCCAGGTCTGGCTCGAGGATTTTTGAGCCCCCCTGAATCTAATTCTATACTCCTCAGTGGAGAATCCAAAGCCCTCAATCAGGGTACCCTTCATGAGGTCATAAGATTCTGCATCTTTTCCAGAGAGTGTGAGGAGTCTATCCCTACACTTTCCAGTGAACATTTCCCAAAGGAGAGCACCCCAGTGAGATCTGTTTACTTTTCTGGTTACACAAGCCCTCTCAAAAGCTGTGAACCATTTGGTGATGTCATCACCATCTTCATATTTTGTTACAATCCCTTTGGGGATTTTTAGGATGTCAGGAGAATCTCTGACCCTATTTAAGTTGCTGCCACCATTGATGGGACCTAGGCCCATCTCTTTTCTTTCCCTTTCTATGGCTAGGAGCTGCTTTTCCAAAGCCAATCTTTTGGCCATCCTGGCTAACTGGATGTCCTCTTCACTGGGGTTATCCTCAGTGATTCCAGAGGTGTTGGTCTCTCCTGTGAGGGAACCAGCATCTCTGACTATTATTTGTGGAGTCAGGGCTTGAGAAGCCCTGCTCTCCCTAAGTAGGACTGGAGGGGGGGAATTTCCCTCCAAGTCACTATCTTCATCCTCTGAGTTGCCATCCTCAGAGGGGTTGGCCTTTTCAAACTCCGCCAAAAGCTCCTGGAGCTGTACTTTGGTAGGTTTGGGGCCCATTGCTATTTTCTTTAGTTTACAGAGTGACCTTAGCTCTCTCATCTGTAGATGGAGGTAAGGTGTGGTGTCGAGTTCCACCACATTCACATCTGTGCTAGACATTATGCTTCTAAAAGTTGGAATACTTTTTAAGAAACTAAAACTGGTTCTAGAATCTAATTCAAACTTTTACAAACTTTTAAACTCTAAAAGAAATGCTAAACAGGATCTAACACAAGGCCCTAGCAGGTCTTTTAAGAATTTAGAAAACTTTTCAAATTGCAAAAATCAATTTCTAATGACAATTTTGGAATTTGTCGTGTGATCAGGTATTGGCTGAGTAGTCCAGCAAATGCAAAGTCTTGTACCCCACCGCTGATCCACCAATGTAGGAAGTTGGCTCTGTATGTGCTATTTCAAAGTAAGGAATAGCATGCACAGAGTCCAAGGGTTCCCCTTAGAGGTAAAATAGTGGTAAAAATAGATAATACTAATGCTCTATTTTTGTGGTAGTGTGGTCGAGCAGTAGGCTTATCCAAGGAGTAGTGTTAAGCATTTGTTGTACATACACAAGGCAATAAATGAGGTACACACACTCAGAGACAAATCCAGCCAATAGGTTTTTATATAGAAAAATATCTTTTCTTAGTTTATTTTAAGAACCACAGGTTCAAATTCTACATGTAATATCTCATTCGAAAGGTATTGCAGGTAAGTACTTTAGGAACTTCAAATCATCAAAATTGCATGTATACTTTTCAAGTTATTGACAAATAGCTGTTTTAAAAGTGGACACTTAGTGCAATTTTCACAGTTCCTGGGGGAGGTAAGTTTTTGTTAGTTTTACCAGGTAAGTAGGACACTTACAGGGTTCAGTTCTTGGTCCAAGGTAGCCCACCGTTGGGGGTTCAGAGCAACCCCAAAGTCACCACACCAGCAGCTCAGGGCCGGTCAGGTGCAGAGTTCAAAGTGGTGCCCAAAACACATAGGCTAGAATGGAGAGAAGGGGGTGCCCCGGTTCCGGTCTGCTTGCAGGTAAGTACCCGCGTCTTCGGAGGGCAGACCAGGGGGGTTTTGTAGGGCACCGGGGGGGGCACAAGTCCACACAGAAATTTCACCCTCAGCGGCGTGGGGGCGGCCGGGTGCAGTGTAGAAACAAGTGTCGGGTTCGCAATGTTAGTCTATGAGAGATCTCGGGATCTCTTCAGCGCTGCAGGCAGGCAAGGGGGGGGTTCCTCGGGGAAACCTCCACTTGGGCAAGGGAGAGGGACTCCTGGGGGTCACTTCTCCAGTGAAAGTCCGGTCCTTCAGGTCCTGGGGGCTGCGGGTGCAGGGTCTCTCCCAGGCGTCGGGACGTTAGGTTCAAAGAGTCGCGGTCAGGGGAAGCCTCGGGATTCCCTCTGCAGGCGGCGCTGTGGGGGCTCAGGGGGGACAGGTTTTGGTACTCACAGTATCAGAGTAGTCCTGGGGTCCCTCCTGAGGTGTCGGATCTCCACCAGCCGAGTCGGGGTCGCCGGGTGCAGTGTTGCAAGTCTCACGCTTCTTGCGGGGAGCTTGCAGGGTTCTTTAAAGCTGCTGGAAACAAAGTTGCAGCTTTTCTTGGAGCAGGTCCGCTGTCCTCGGGAGTTTCTTGTCTTTTCGAAGCAGGGGCAGTCCTCAGAGGGTGTCGAGGTCGCTGGTCCCTTCGGAAGGCGTCGCTGGAGCAGGATCTTTGGAAGGCAGGAGACAGGCCGGTGAGTTTCTGGAGCCAAGGCAGTTGTCGTCCTCTGGTCTTCCGCTGCAGGGGTTTTCAGCTGGGCAGTCCTTCTTCTTGTTGCAGGAATCTAATTTTCTAGGGTTCAGGGTAGCCCTTAAATACTAAATTTAAGGGCGTGTTTAGGTCTGGGGGGTTAGTAGCCAATGGCTACTAGCCCTGAGGGTGGGTACACCCTCTTTGTGCCTCCTCCCAAGGGGAGGGGGTCACAATCCTAACCCTATTGGGGGAATCCTCCATCTGCAAGATGGAGGATTTCTAAAAGTTAGAGTCACTTCAGCTCAGGACACCTTAGGGGCTGTCCTGACTGGTCAGTGACTCCTCCTTGTTTTTCTCATTATTTTCTCCGGCCTTGCCGCCAAAAGTGGGGCCTGGCCGGAGGGGGCGGGCAACTCCACTAGCTGGAGTGTCCTGCTGGGTTGGCACAAAGGAGGTGAGCCTTTGAGGCTCACCGCCAGGTGTGACAATTCCTGCCTGGGGGAGGTGTTAGCATCTCCACCCAGTGCAGGCTTTGTTACTGGCCTCAGAGTGACAAAGGCACTCTCCCCATGGGGCCAGCAACATGTCTCGGTTTGTGGCAGGCTGCTAGAACTAGTCAGCCTACACAGACAGTCGGTTAAGTTTCAGGGGGCACCTCTAAGGTGCCCTCTGTGGTGTATTTTACAATAAAATGTACACTGGCATCAGTGTGCATTTATTGTGCTGAGAAGTTTGATACCAAACTTCCCAGTTTTCAGTGTAGCCATTATGGTGCTGTGGAGTTCGTGTAAAACAGACTCCCAGACCATATACTCTTATGGCTACCCTGCACTTACAATGTCTAAGGTTTTGCTTAGACACTGTAGGGGCACAGTGCTCATGCACTGGTACCCTCACCTATGGTATAGTGCACCCTGCCTTAGGGCTGTAAGGCCTGCTAGAGGGGTGTCTTACCTATACTGCATAGGCAGTGAGAGGCTGGCATGGCACCCTGAGGGGAGTGCCATGTCGACTTACTCATTTTGTTCTCACCAGCACACACAGTCTTGTAAGCAGTGTGTCTGTGCTGAGTGAGGGGTCTCTAGGGTGGCATAATACATGTTACAGCCCTTAGAGACCTTCCCTGGCATCAGGGCCCTTGGTACCAGAGGTACCAGTTACAAGGGACTTATCTGGATGCCAGGGTGTGCCAATTGTGGAAACAATGGTACATTTTAGGTGAAAGAACACTGGTGCTGGGGCCTGGTTAGCAGGGTCCCAGCACACTTCTCAGTCAAGTCAGCATCAGTATCAGGCAAAAAGTGGGGGGTAACTGCAACAGGGAGCCATTTCTTTACAGTTATCTATATATTTATTCAAAACTAATCACACAAGAGGAAACGAAGGGAAAAGTCATACCTACCATAATCTAACCCGACTACTCATTACCCACAACTGTCCCTAACTAACCTAAGCTAAACTTACTCATCACATATAACGAATCGTTCTAAACATCAACCCCCCACCCACCATTATGAGACAGGACACATGGAGGACAACACATACTAACCTACACACATACTATACTATCCTAAACAATCATATATTTTTTGTTATTTTTTTTCTTCATATTTAAAAAAATATATATATATATATTTATTTTTTGGAAACACACAGGAACCCCAACATTGCCCCCCACCCACCCACCCACACACTTAATAAGGAAAAGTAGAAAGAATCAGGACCCCTCACCCCCCTCCCTAACACTAACTAAACTAACAACCTATACTAACCTAACACTAATCCCCCAAGCTCACTAATCATGAGAACAAGGAAAGAGGAGGGAGGGGAGGGAATCATGTCCATAGCAAAAATTATATTCCTAAAGGTTGGCCCTCCAGAGGGTCCGCTTGATTGATTTGACCCGCTTCTTTATGTAGCTGACATCCTGGCTAAGATTGTTCACCTTCTTTAGAACTCGGTCCATCTTATGTTCCAAAGCCAGGAATGCCGCAGGGTCGATTGTTGGTGCTGGTGCCGTTTCTGTCCTGGCCGAGGTGCTCTGTGGCCGTGTGGAGCCTAGCCCACTGGACTGTCCTGCAGCTGTCACACTGCTGGGGCCTGGTTGTGCTGCAGATGTAGGGACAACTGTCCCCGCTGTGGGTGGGGCCACCTGGGGAGAACCGGTGGTTGTGGTGGTGGTGGCTGTAGTGGGCAACGTTGGGCCACCCTGTGGTGAAGCCCACCATGCTCCGGAGGCCCGATCGTACTGGTATGTACGTGCCATCCTTCAGAACCCCGACTGCACCTGCAGGATGTGTCTGTATCTCATGGCCCGCCTCTCAAATTCATGCTTCTGGGCGGGTGTCATGTTTGCAGCTGTGAAGACAAAGGACAACTATTTACCATAGGAACTGCATTGTGTGAAATAGCACAAGTGATCAATCTGACAATACATCTACTGTACTTGTAACAGCTCATATCACCATACAGATCATTGAAAGTCTCAGAGGTAGTATGTGGAAAGCCTGCCTACAAAGGTCATCTCACACATAGCACATCCAAAACCTACATGATGGGTAACAACTGGCAATAACTTGTCATCAAAGTACTGACAGTTGTCATCTAACAATCATGCTGCACATCCTCCGCCTATTGCCTGGACTACATATGTCAGTGTATGTGATGATAATCACAAACCTCAAGGTCTGCAATTTGTAATAGGATTTGCTAGTACAGTACTCATGTGCCATACCTGAGTGTGTACACTAGGTTCAAAACAAACTTTCAAATAGTCACAAGTATGTGTAACATACTGGTTGCTTCAGTCCTAGGTACCCTATTCACAAACCCATGCCTGTGTTTGAGGGGGGGGGGGGGAAGAACAACAAACAATTCCAAACTACATGCACACCCAGGAGTGTATAGAAAGCTCAACGTGTTTGGCTCAACACACACACCAGCAGTAAGGGCTATCAACAAATTGGAGTCAGCTAAACCTTGTCCTATCCAAGGCCCACACATGTCAGAATGTGCTAACCTAGGTCAACATCACATACTTCCAGTGAGGCATAATTTTGAACAGACACAGAGTAGCAAGAACACCCATGATCATGAATAGCATGCACACCTAGGCCTTTGCACTCTAGTTCCACACACTTGTAGTACAACTTGTGGAAGTACATGCTCCCAGAGGGTTCAACCTACAGTGTACTCAGTACATCGGTTAATAGGGAAGCAGCAGTCTTCAGAAAAGCCATTTGCAGAAGCTATCTGGGAGAATGTGAGTCTGACATGCAGACTCAGTCAGAGACGAGTCCCAGTGCAACTCTTATTGTAACTGGTGTATTCCACATGACTCACCCCAGTTCTCATAGCGGGCCCTACAGGAATGGCCTACAAACCCTAGATCAGACAAATGGATAAGCATTGGTCAACTCAAAATTTTCTAAGAACTGAAATCCCACTAATGGAACAAGACTAATGATTGGGCAGCGCATCACACCTTGCAATGTGTTCAACACACAGGAGTCTATCACACATCACCAGCAAACACAAAACCTAACACACATGTCAACACTCACTGTAGGTGTCGGGGTCCTCAAAACGAGCCACCTCTCCCACTGTGTACGGTGCAGTCCACCTGTAAAGCATGGAAGGAAGAATATGCTCAGAACAGTGCACTGACAAACAATTTCAATTACAAAAACAATGTGTAAGCTGACATGAGTAATGAAACACTTTCAGACATGCTCATACTGCATGGAATATTTCACGGGCAACATTTACATAGGATGGGTCTCCTGCTACAGTTACACACACTTCTACACACATGCAGTGGCCCTGACTGTCAAGTGGTGGCAAACATGCACCTCCATTAGTGAGCAGCAACAATATTGGTGTGTATTCGTCTCATCATGTGCATCCAAGAGAGACATCCAAAGGCTGGTTACTTGAGGACTGCATGGCCTGTCAAACAGCCTATGTGGTCATGACACATTTGTGACAGATAGGTACATTGTACAGTGGGGCAGGGACTTTGGCAATACCTCATGTTGTTAAAGTTTCATAAATTGATGTGTCCCAACAATGGCGATTGGCACCAAACATAGATGTTTGTACCCTAGTCCATACCTTTGGACTGCCATCCCTAATCGGATTTTGGCACAAGAAACAAAAAAAACCTGTCTAAGATGTTAGCTGAGGGCACCTGACTCCTTTCCAAATATGGTTCATGTTCAGATCTGGCATGTATCAATAAAATATGAAGGAGCACAGTAATCCCTAACAGGCATAGCACTTCCGTGAACACTTTCCTTACACACTCACCAGACACACATGAGACATATGTCTGGGCCACATTGCTATCATCAATTGACGTGAAGGCAGCACTCATTTTCTGCATCATTTAGGGTTTCCAATGTCAGTCTAGCTATAGCGTCAATATATGTAGGTGTGATGTTAGTACATCCATACTTCACTGGCATTTGTGACCTGTAGAGTCATGATTGCCTCATTAATGTTTCGCTTGCCTGACACAAAGGCGGCACTAAATTACATTCAGCAACAAGCAACCTGTAAGTTTGCAAAACATGAGCTGCCTGACTGCTAGCATTTGTCATCCTTCACATAGTGCAGCAATTACCCTGTATGTTTCCTCAGCATTACACACAGTCAGCAAATTATCTGGCAGATTGTGTACCAATCATCTCATGTCACTACACAGCTTTTAATTGTGCACATTTACATGATCTGTACTCACCAACATGGCCACCAATCATGATTCCCAGGTGGTCCAGCAGATCTTGCTCCCTGGAGATCAGGTCAGCCCAGCGGTGCTTCAGCTGGTGGTCATTGAGTTGGCTCCCATACAGACGCACCAAGTAATGGCGCACCTTCCCCCACCGGACTTTTCGGGCCTCAGTGTGATACCCCTGTATCACCCTACCCCCAACTTCGAGCATCAGTGGGAGGAAATGGCACACCAGCCATATGAACCCCCCCAATTCCTCCTCACCCATCCTGGAAAGACGTGGCCTACCCGACATTTATGCACAGAAAAGGGGAAAATGTAGTGGGAAAAAAAGAAGAAAGGGGAAAATGGGGGAAGTAGGAGTAAGAAAATACAAAGTAAACTTAACAAATAGAAGAGCCCAACTATCCCCTGAATAACAGTACCCACAACAGACTCCCACAGACAATAAATACAACACTGGACTGGACAAATGTAAACAACACACACTCAGACAGTATTCTACAACAATATTTAAATGACAAAACAACAAGTAAGATGGCACTCTAGACACAAAAGCACAAAATCACAGGACAACACTCTGCACACAGCCACACAGTCTAGAATAATCACAGACTGCAAAGTGAAAGTACACCAACTGTACAGAATCTGTAAACAGGATATCCTATTACATCACATCCTACATAACATGGCCGCCGGTTTTTTCCATTATGCGTCATATTTTCACGCATACATCTTGTGCGTCATATTTGTTGACGCACAGGAGTGCAAATAATGCTGCATCCAAATATTTTTAATAATTGGTAAATAATATTTGGATGCAGCATAATTTTCACTTCCAGAGGTGAAAATTATGCTGCATCCAAATAATGGCACCTGCACCTGTCCTGAAAAGCCCCTGTTACTCCAAAAAATTCATTGTCCAAACCGATGCATCTGAATTAGGGGTAGGGGCAGTCTTATCACAACTTAATTCTGAGGGCCAGGATCAACCTGTTGCTTTTATCAGCAGAAGGTTGACCCCTAGAGAAAAGCGTTGGTCTGCCATAGAGAGGGAGGCCTTTGCTGTGGTCTGGGCACTGAAGATGTTGAGGCCATACCTGTTTGGCACTCACTTCATTGTTCAGACAGACCACAAACCTCTACTTTGGCTAAAACAAATGAAAGGTGAAAACCCTAAATTGTTGAGGTGGTCCATATCCCTACAGGGAATGGACTATACAGTGGAACATAGACCTGGGAGTACCCACTCCAATGCAGATGGACTCTCCAGATATTTCCACTTAGACAATGAAGACTCATCAGGTCATGGCTAGTCTTATTGTCCTTCGTTTGGGGGGGGGGGGGTTGTGTAGGAAAGTACCATCTTGCCTGGCATGTTACCCCCATATTTCACTGTATATATGTTGTTTTAGTTGTATGTGTCACTGGGACCCTGCCAGCCAGGGCCCCAGTGCTCATAAGTGTGCCCTGTATGTGTTACCTGTGTTATGACTAACTGTCTCACTGAGGCTCTGCTAACCAGAACCTCAGTGGTTATGCTCTCTCATTTCTTTCCAAATTGCCACTAACAGGCTAGTGACCAATTTCACCAATTTACATTGGCATACTGGAACACCCTTATAATTCCCTAGTATATGGTACTGAGGTACACAGGGTATTGGGGTTCCAGGAGATCCCTATGGGCTGCAGCATTTCTTTTGCCACCCATAGGGAGCTCTGACAATTCTTACACAGGCCTGCCACTGCAGCCTGAGTGAAATAACGTCCACGTTATTTCACAGCCATTTACCACTGCACTTAAGTAACTTATAAGTCACCTATATGTCTAACCTTTACCTGGTAAAGGTTGGGTGCTAAGTTACTTAGTGTGTGAGCACCCTGGCACTAGCCAAGGTGCCCCCACATGGTTCAGGGTGAATTCCCCGGACTTTGTGAGTGCGGGGACACCATTACACGCGTGCACTATACATATGTCTCAACATATGTATAGCGTCACAATGGTAACTCCGAACATGGCCATGTAACATGTCTAAGATCATGGAATTGTCACCCCAATGCCATTCTGGCATTGGGGAGACAATTCCATGATCCCCCGAGTCTCTAGCACAGACCCGGGTACTGCCAAACTACCTTTCCCGGGGTTTCACTGCAGCTGCTGCTGCTGCCAACCCCTCAGACAGGTTTCTGCCCTCCTGGGGTCCAGCCAGGCTTGGCCCAGGAAGGCAGAACAAAGGACTTCCTCAGAGAGAGGGTGTTACACCCTCTCCCTCTGGAAAAAGGTGTCAGGGCTGGGGAGGAGTAGCCTCCCCCAGCCTCTGGAAATGCTTTGATGGGCACAGATGGTGCCCATCTCTGCATAAGCCAGTCTACACCGGTTCAGGGATCCCCAGCCCTGCTCTGGCGTGAAACTGGACAAAGGAAAGGGGAGTGACGACTCCCCTGACCTGCACCTCCCCTGGGAGGTGCCCAGAGCTCCTCCAGTGTGCTCCAGACCTCTGCCATCTTGGAAACAGAGGTGCTGCTGGCACACTGGACTGCTCTGAGTGGCCAGTGCCAGCAGGTGACGTCAGAGACTCCTTCTGATAGGCTCCTTCAGGTGTTGCTAGCCTATCCTCTCTCCTAGGTAGCCAAACCTCCTTTTCTGGCTATTTGGGGTCTCTGCTTTGGGGAATTCTTTGGATAACGAATGCAAGAGCTCATCAGAGTTCCTCTGCATCTCTTTCTTCACCTTCTGCCAAGGAATCGACCGTTGACTGCTCTGGAAGCCTGCAAAACTGCAACAAAGTAGCAAAGACGACTACTGCGACCTTGTAACGCTGATCCGGTCGCCTTATCGACTGTTTTCCTGGTGGTGCATGCTGTGGGGGTAGTCTGCCTCCTCTCTGCAGTAGAAGCTCAGAAGAAATCTCCCGTGGGTCGACGGAATCTTCCCCCTGCAACCGCAGGCACCAAAAGACTGCATCACAGGTCCTCTGGGTCTCCTCTCAGCACGACGAGCGAGGTCCCTGGAACTCATCAACTCTGTCCAAGTGACTCCCACAGTCCAGTGACTCTTCAGTCCAAGTTTGGTGGAGGTAAGTCCTTGCCTCCCCACGCTAGACTGCATTGCTGGGTACCGCGTGATTTGCACCTGCTCCGGCTCCTGTGCACTCTTCCAGGATTTCCTTTGTGCACAGCCAAGCCCGGGTCCCGACACTCTAAGCTGCAGTGCACGACTTCCTGAGTTGTCCTCCGGCATCGTGGGACCTTCCTTTGTGACTTCAGGTGAGCTCAGGTTCACTCCACTTCGTAGTGCCTGTTCTGGCACTTTTGCGGGTGCTGCTTGCTTCTGAGTGGGCTCTTTGTCTTGCTGGACGCCCCCCTCTGTCTCCTCACGCAATTGGCGACATCCTGGTCCCTCCTGGGACACAGCAGCATCCAAAAACCCTAACCGCGACCCTTGCAGCTAGCAAGGCTTGTTTGCAATCTTTCTTCACGGAAACACCTCAGCAAGCTTCTTCACGACGTGGGACATCCATCCTCCAAAGGGGAAGTTTCTAGCCCTTGTCGTTCTTGCAGAATCCACAGCTTCTACCATCCAGTGGCAGCTTCTTTGCACCCACAGCTGGCATTTCCTGGGCATCTGCCCACTCCCGACTTGATCGTGACTCTTGGACTTGGTCCCCTTGTTCCACAGGTACTCTCGTCAGGAAATCCATCGTTGTTGCATTGCTGGTGTTGGTCTTCCTTGCAGAATTCCCCTATCACGACTTCTGTGCTCTCTGGGGAACTTAGGTGCACTTTGCACCCACTTTTCAGGGTCTTGGGGTGGGCTATTTTTCTAACCCTCACTGTTTTCTTACAGTCCCAGCGGCCGTCTACAAGGTCACATAGGTTTGGGGTCCATTCGTGGTTCGCATTCCACTTCTAGAGTATTTGGTTTGTGTTGCCCCTATCCCTATGTGCCCTCATTGCAATCTATTGTGACTGTACATTGCTTGCATTGCTTTCTATTGCTATTACTGCATATTTTTGGTATTGTGTACATATATCTTGTGTATATTTGCTATCCTCATACTGAGGGTACTCACTGAGATACTTTTGGCATATTGTCATGAAAATAAAGTACCTTTATTTTTAGTATATCTGTGTATTGTGTTTTCTTATGATATTGTGCATATGACACCAGTGGTATAGTAGGAGCTTTACACGTCTCCTAGTTCAGCCTAAGCTGCTCTGCTAAGCTACCCTTTTCTATCAGCCTAAGCTGCTAGACACCTCTTCTACACTAATAAGGGATAACTGGACCTGGTGCAGAGTGTAAGTACCCCTTGGTACCACTACAAACCAGGCCAGCCTCCTACATTGGTTGTGCAGCGGTGGGATAAGTACTTGCAACTACTTACCACTTTGTCATTTTGTACTTTTCATAAGAGAAAAATATACAAAACAAGTTCAGTGTATGTACACCTAACCAAAAAGTTTCGCTTTTCTTCTCTTACTCCTTTGCTAAGTGCTGAAAAGTACCTCTAAAACTTTCAAAAAGTTCTTAAAAAGTTTAACAAGTTTTTTTTCTGTTCCTTAAAAAGTTCTGAAAACTTTTTCTTTCTTTTTCTGTCCCTTAAACCTTTTCTATCATGTCTGGTACAGGTCAAACTGTGGATCTGACCAGGGTTGCATATGATCACCTTAGCTGGAAAGGAGCAAGGAGTCTCTGCATTGAAAGAGGTTTAGGGGCGGGGAAGAATCCCTCAAGAGAATTGTTAGTCAATATGCTCATTGAACAGGATAAGACCTTAGGTGGCACCTCTGGTGAGAAATTAGCTGATGGTTCACACTCTGACTCTGGAGCACCCCCAGTAAGAGGGTTAGAAGGGAACCTTCCCAACCTGCCCCCTAGCATGGCTGGTACTAATGTGAGTTCTGATCACAGTAGGTGTGTTACTTCTGTAAGCCAGGTTGTTAGAGTGCCATCTGTTAGGGACAGGTCTCCCTCTGTTCATTCACACCATTCTTCTGTGTCAAGGCATGCCCAACCCACCCTCCCTGAAGACAGAATGTTAGAAAGGGAACTCAATAGATTGAGAGTGGAAGAGTCCAGGCTGAAGCTTAAAAAGCAACAGCTGGATCTAGACAGGGAAGCATTTGACTTAGAAAAATAAAGACAGAGGTTGGGGTTTGGACCCCATGGTGGCAGCAGCAGTATTCCAAATAGTCATCCTGCAAAAGAGCATGATTCTAGGAATCTGCACAAGATAGTTCCCCCTTACAAGGAGGGGGATGACATTAACAAGTGGTTTGCTGCACTTGAAAGGGCCAGTGTTGTACAGGAGGTCCCTCAAAGGCAGTGGGCTGCTATCCTATGGCTATCTTTCAGTGGAAAGGGTAGGGATAGGCTCCTTACTGTTAAGGAAAGTGATGCCAATAATTTTACAGTTCTTAAGAATGCACTCCTAGATGGTTATGGCTTAACCACTGAACAGTACAGGATGAAATTCAGAGAAACCAAAAAGAAGTCTTCACAAGACTGGGTAGACTTTGTTGACCATTCAGTGAAGGCCTTGGAGGGGTGGTTACATGGCAGTAAAGTTTCTGACTATGAAAGCCTGTATAACTTAATCCTGAGAGAGCATATTCTTAATAATTGTGTGTCTGATTTGTTGCACTAGTACCTAGTGGACTCTGATCTGACGTCTCCCCAAGAATTGGGAAAAAAGGCAGATATATGGGTCAGAACAAGGGTGAACAGAAAAGTTCATACAGGGTGTGACAAGGATGGCAAGAAGAAGGATGGTAAGTCTTCTGACAAGGGTGGGGACAAATCTAAAAATGAGTCTTCATCAGGCCCACAAAAAAGCTCTGGTGGGGTTGGTGGGCCCAAATCCTCTTCAAATCAAAATAAAGAAAATAAACCATTGTGATATTTATGTAAAATAAAAGGCCATTGGACAACTGATCCCAGTTGCCCAAAGAAAAGCACCAAGCCTCCTACCACTACAACCCCTGCTGCTACACCTAGTGCCCCTAGTACTAGCAGTGGTGGTGGGAGCAAACCTACTAATAGCCAATCCAAGGGAGTAGCTGGGCTCACTTTTGGTAACTTAGTTGGGGTTGGTCTTGTTAGGGAGACCACAGAGGCTGTGTTAGTCTCTGAGAGGGCCATTGATTTGGCCACCTTGGTTGCTTGTCCCCTTAATATGGATAAGTACAAGCAACTTCCCCTAATAAATGGTGTTGAGGTTCAGGCCTACAGGGACACAGGTGCCAGTGTTGCAATGGTAATAGAGAAACTGGTCCACCCTGATAAACGAACACCTACTTGGTCACCAGTACCAAGTGACTGATGCTCATAACAACACTTTTAGCCATCCCATGGCTGTTGTGAATCTCATCTGGGGGGGGGGGGGGTTACTGGTCCAAAGAAAGTTGTGGTTGCCTCAGATTTACCTGTAGACTGTCTACTAGGGAACGATTTAGAGACATCAGCTTGGGCAGAAGTGGAGTTGGAGGCTCATGCAGCAATGCTGGGCATTCCTGGGCATATTTTTGCTTTGACAAGGGCTCAGGCCAAAAAGCAAAAAGGACAGGGTGACTTGGACCCTGGAAGAATGGACCAAGTGCTCCCTAAAGCTAGGGTTAGTAAAGGTAAAACACTACCTACTATCCCTCCCTCTACAGTGGATTCAACTTCTGAGGAAGAAGAATTTCCACCCTGTGCAGAACCTTCACCAGAGGAGCTGGAAGCAGACACTGCTGAGCTTTTGGGTGGAGTGGGGCCTACCAGGAAGGAGCTGAGTGTGGCACAGCATACCTGTCCCACACTAGAGGGTCTAAGACAGCAAGCTGTCAAACAAGCAAATGGGGATGTCAGTGACTCTCACAGAGTTTACTGGGAGGACAACCTCTTGTATACTGAAGCAAGGGATCCAAAACCTGGAGCTGCCAGGAGATTGGTGATTCCTCAGCAATACAGAGAGTTCCTCCTAACTCTAGCCCACGACATTCCCTTAGCTGGACATTTGGGGCAAATGAAAACTTGGGACAGGCTTGTCCCCTTGTTTCATTGGCCTAGAATGTCAGAGGACACAGAGGAATTTTGTAAGTCCTGTGAAACCTGTCAAGCCAGTGGCAAAACAGGTGGCACTCCAAAGGCACCCCTTATTCCACTGCCTGTGGTTGGGGTTCCCTTTGAAAGGGTAGGGGTTGACATAGTTGGCCCCCTTGACCCTCCTACTGCTTCAGGCAATAGGTTTATCTTGGTGGTAGTGGACCATGCCACCAGATATCCTGAAGCAATTCCTCTAAGGACCACTACAGCTCCTGCAGTGGTAAAGGCCCTCCTGGGAATCTTTTCCAGGGTGGGCTTCCCAAAAGAGGTGGTTTAATAAAACTCTCAAAGGAATGATAATGGGACTCCCTGAAAAACTCCAGAGGAGATGGGATGTCCTGTTACCTTGCCTCTTTTTTGCTTACAGGGAGGAACCCCAAAAAGGAGTGGGCTTCAGCCCCTTTGAACTCCTATTTGGACACCCTGTAAGAGGTCCTCTAACACTTGTGAAGGAGGGTTGGGAACAACCTTTAAAAGCTCCTAAGCAAGACATAGTGGACTATGTACTTGGCCTAAGATCTAGGATGGCTGAGTACATGAAAAAGGCCAGTAAAAACCTTCAGGCCAGCCAAGAGCTCCAAAAGCAATGGCATGACCAGAAGGCTGTTCTGATTCAGTACCAACCAGGGCAGAAAGTGTGGGTCTTAGAGCCTGTGGCCCCAAGAGCACTCCAAGACAAATGGAGTGGACCCCACATTATTGTTGAGAAAAAGGGTGAAGTCACCTACTTAGTTGACTTAGGCACTGCCAGGAGTCCCCTTAGGGTGCTCCATGTCAATCGCCTGAAACCCTACTATGACAGGGCTGATCTCACCCTGCTCATGGCAACAGATGAAGGACAGGAAGAAGAGAGTGACCCTCTTCCTGATCTCTTCTCTTCCACAGAACAAGATGCTCTAGTGGAAGGTGTAGTTTTGGCAGATTGTCTTACTGCTGAGCAGAAAGACCACTGCATAAATCTCCTGGGTCAGTTTTCTGAACTCTTTTCTACTGTGCCAGGCACCACTTCTTGGTGTGAGCACACTATAGATACTGGAGACAGCTTGCCTGTCAAACGTAAGATTTATAGGCAGCCTGACCATGTCAGGGACTGCATAAAACAAGAGGTTCAGAAAATGCTTGAACTGGGAGTGGTTGAGCACTCTGAAAGTCCATGGGCCTCTCCTGTGGTACTTGTACCAAAACCTCATTCCAAAGATGGAAAGAAGGAAATGAGATTGTGTGTAGATTACAGAGGTCTCAACCAGGTAACTAAAACAGATGCTCACCCTATACCCAGGGCAGATGTGCTAATAGATACACTGGCATCTGCCAAGTATCTAAGCACCTTTGATTTGACTGCAGGGTATTGGCAGATCAAGTTATCAGAGGATGCTAAGGCAAAAACTGCATTTTCAACTCTTGGAGGGCACTACCAATTCACAGTAATGCCTTTTGGGTTGAAAAATGCACCTGCCACTTTTCAGAGGTTGGTAAATACAGTCCTGCAAGGGTTGGAGGCTTTTAGTGCAGCATATCTAGATGATATAGCTGTCTTTAGCTCCACCTGGGATGATCACCTGGTCCACCTATGGAAAGTTTTTGAGGCCCTGCAAAAGGCAGGCCTCACTATCAAGGCTTCAAAGTGTCAGATAGGACAGGGGAAAGTGGTTTATGTGGGACACCTGGTAGGTGGAGAACAGATTGCACCACTTCAGGGGAAAATCCAAACTATCATAGATTGGGTTCCCCCTACAACTCAGACTCTGGTGAGAGCCTTCTTAGGCCTCACTGGGTACTACAGGAGGTTCATAAAGAACTATGGCTCCATTGCAGCCCCTCTTAATGGCCTCACATCTAAGAAAATGCCTAAAAAGGTATTATGGACAGCAAACTGCCAGAAAGCTTTTGAAGAGCTGAAGCAGGCCATGTGCTCTGCACCTGTCCTGAAAAGCCCCTGTTACTCAAAAAAATTCATTGTCCAAATCGATGCATCTGAATTAGGGGTAGGGGCAGTCTGATCACAACTTAATTCTGAGGGCCAGGATCAACCTGTTGCTTTTATCAGCAGGAGGTTGACCCCTAGAGAAAAGCGTTGGTCTGCCATAGAGAGGGAGGCCTTTGCTGTGGTCTGGGCACTGAAGATGTTGAGGCCATACCTGTTTGGCACTCACTTCATTGTTCAGACAGACCACAAACCTCTACTTTGGCTAAAACAAATGAAAGGTGAAAACCCTAAATTGTTGAGGTGGTCCATATCCCTACAGGGAATGGACTATACAGTGGAACATAGACCTGGGAGTACCCACTCCAATGCAGATGGACTCTCCAGATATTTCCACTTAGACAATGAAGACTCATCAGGTCATGGCTAGTCTTATTGTCCTTCGTTTGGGGGGGGGGGGTTGTGTAGGAAAGTACCATCTTGCCTGGCATGTTACCCCCATATTTCACTGTATATATGTTGTTTTAGTTGTATGTGTCACTGGGACCCTGCCAGCCAGGGCCCCAGTGCTCATAAGTGTGCCCTGTATGTGTTACCTGTGTTATGACTAACTGTCTCACTGAGGCTCTGCTAACCAGAACCTCAGTGGTTATGCTCTCTCATTTCTTTCCAAATTGCCACTAACAGGCTAGTGACCAATTTCACCAATTTACATTGGCATACTGGAATACCCTTATAATTCCCTAGTATATGGTACTGAGGTACCCAGGGTATTGGGGTTCCAGGAGATCCCTATGGGCTGCAGCATTTCTTTTGCCACCCATAGGGAGCTCTGACAATTCTTACACAGGCCTGCCACTGCAGCCTGAGTGAAATAACGTCCACGTTATTTCACAGCCATTTACCACTGCACTTAAGTAACTTATAAGTCACCTATATGTCTAACCTTTACCTGGTAAAGGTTGGGTGCTAAGTTACTTAGTGTGTGAGCACCCTGGCACTAGCCAAGGTGCCCCCACATGGTTCAGGGTGAATTCCCCGGACTTTGTGAGTGCGGGGACACCATTACACGCGTGCACTATACATATGTCTCAACATATGTATAGCGTCACAATGGTAACTCCGAACATGGCCATGTAACATGTCTAAGATCATGGAATTGTCACCCCAATGCCATTCTGGCATTGGGGAGACAATTCCATGATCCCCCGAGTCTCTAGCACAGACCCGGGTACTGCCAAACTACCTTTCCCGGGGTTTCACTGCAGCTGCTGCTGCTGCCAACCCCTCAGACAGGTTTCTGCCCTCCTGGGGTCCAGCCAGGCTTGGCCCAGGAAGGCAGAACAAAGGACTTCCTCAGAGAGAGGGTGTTACACCCTCTCCCTCTGGAAAAAGGTGTCAGGGCTGGGGAGGAGTAGCCTCCCCCAGCCTCTGGAAATGCTTTGATGGGCACAGATGGTGCCCATCTCTGCATAAGCCAGTCTACACCGGTTCAGGGATCCCCCAGCCCTGCTCTGGCGTGAAACTGGACAAAGGAAAGGGGAGTGACGACTCCCCTGACCTGCACCTCCCCTGGGAGGTGCCCAGAGCTCCTCCAGTGTGCTCCAGACCTCTGCCATCTTGGAAACAGAGGTGCTGCTGGCACACTGGACTGCTCTGAGTGGCCAGTGCCAGCAGGTGACGTCAGAGACTCCTTCTGATAGGCTCCTTCAGGTGTTGCTAGCCTATCCTCTCTCCTAGGTAGCCAAACCTCCTTTTCTGGCTATTTGGGGTCTCTGCTTTTGGGAATTCTTTGGATAACGAATGCAAGAGCTCATCAGAGTTCCTCTGCATCTCTTTCTTCACCTTCTGCCAAGGAATCGACCGTTGACTGCTCTGGAAGCCTGCAAAACTGCAACAAAGTAGCAAAGACGACTACTGCGACCTTGTAACGCTGATCCGGTCGCCTTATCGACTGTTTTCCTGGTGGTGCATGCTGTGGGGGTAGTCTGCCTCCTCTCTGCAGTAGAAGCTCAGAAGAAATCTCCCGTGGGTCGACGGAATCTTCCCCCCGCAACCGCAGGCACCAAAAGACTGCATCACAGGTCCTCTGGGTCTCCTCTCAGCACGACGAGCGAGGTCCCTGGAACTCATCAACTCTGTCCAAGTGACTCCCACAGTCCAGTGACTCTTCAGTCCAAGTTTGGTGGAGGTAAGTCCTTGCCTCCCCACGCTAGACTGCATTGCTGGGTACCGCGTGATTTGCACCTGCTCCGGCTCCTGTGCACTCTTCCAGGATTTCCTTTGTGCACAGCCAAGCCCGGGTCCCGACACTCTAAGCTGCAGTGCACGACCTCCTGAGTTGTCCTCCGGCATCGTGGGACCTTCCTTTGTGACTTCAGGTGAGCTCAGGTTCACTCCACTTCGTAGTGCCTGTTCTGGCACTTTTGCGGGTGCTGCTTGCTTCTGAGTGGGCTCTTTGTCTTGCTGGACGCCCCCCTCTGTCTCCTCACGCAATTGGCGACATCCTGGTCCCTCCTGGGACACAGCAGCATCCAAAAACCCTAACCGCGACCCTTGCAGCTAGCAAGGTGTAGGAGGCTGGACTGGCTTGTAGTGAGTACCAAGGTGTACTTGCACCTTGCACCAGGCCCAGTTATCCCTTATTAGTGTATAGGGTGTCTAGCAGCTTAGGCTGATAGATAATGGTAGCTTAGCAGAGCAGCTTAGGCTGAACTAGGAGACGTGTGAAGCTACTACAGTACCACTTAGTGTCATATGCACAATATCACAAGAAAACACAATACACAGTTATACTAAAAATAAAGGTACTTTATTTTTATGACAATATGCCAAAGTATCTTAGAGTGTACCCTCAGTGAGAGGATAGGAAATATACACAAGATATATATACACAATAGCAAAAATATGCAGTATAGTCTTAGAAAACAGTGCAAACAATGTATAGTTACAATAGGATGCAATGGGGAAACATAGGGATAGGGGCAACACAAACCATATACTCCAGAAGTGGAATGCGAACCACGAATGGACCCCAAACCTATGTGACCTTGTAGAGGGTCGCTGGGACTATTAGAAAATAGTGAGAGTTAGAAAAATAACCCTCCCCAAGACCCTGAAAAGTGAGTGCAAAGTGCACTAAAGTTCCCCTAAGGACAAAATAGTCGTGTTAGAGGGAGAATGCAAGGAAAACACAAATCAGCAATGCAACAACGATGGATTCCTGTCTGAGGGTACCTGTGGAACAAGGGGACCAAGTCCAAAAGTCACAAGCAGCTCGGAGATAGGCAGATGCCCAAGAAATGCCAGCGGTTGGTGCAAAGAAGCTCTTACTAGGCTGAAGAACTGTGAATACTGCAGGAACGACAAGGGCTAGAGACTTCCCCTTTGGAGGATGGATCCCCCACGCCTTGGAGAGTCGTGCAGAAGTGTTTTCCCGCCGGATGGACGCCAACAAGCCTTGCTACACGCAAATCGTGCGTTTGGCGTTTTTGGACGCTGCTGGGGCCCAGGAGGGACCAGGAGGTCGCAAATTGGACCTGCAGAGAGAGGGGACGTCGAGCAAGACAAAGAGCCCTCACTGAAGCAGGTAGCACCCGGAGAAGTGCCAGAAACAGGCACTACGAGGATGCGTGAAACGGTGCTCGCCGAAGTTGCACAAAGGAGTCTCACGTCGCCGGAGACCAACTTAGAAAGTCGTGCAATGCAGGTTAGAGTGCCGTGGACCCAGGCTTGGCTGTGCACGAAGGATTTCCGCCGGAAGTGCACAGGGGCCGGAGTAGCTTGCAAAGTCGCGGTTCCCAGCAATGCAGCCCAGCGAGGTGAGGCAAGGACTTACCTCCACCAAACTTGGGCTGAAGAGTCACTGGACTGTGGGGGTCACTTGGACGGTGTCGCTGGATTCGAGGGACCTCGCTCGTCGTGCTGAGAGGAGACCCAAGGGACCGGTAATGCAGCTTTTTGGTGCCTGCGGTTGCAGGGGGAAGATTCCGTCGACCCACGGGAGATTTCTTCGGAGCTTCTGGTGCAGAGAGGAGGCAGACTACCCCCACAGCATGCACAAGCAGGAAAACAGTCGAGAAGGCGGCAGGATCAGCGTTACAGAGTTGCAGTAGTCGTCTTTGCTACTATATTGCAGGTTTGCAGGCTTCCAGCGCGGTCAGCGGTCGATTCCTTATCAGAAGGTGAAGAGGGAGATGCAGAGGAACTCGGCTGAGCTCATGCATTCGTTATCTAAAGTTTCCCCAGAGACAGAGACCCTAAATAGCCAGAAAAGAGGGTTTGGCTACCTAGGAGAGAGGAAAGGCTACTAACACCTGAAGGAGCCTATCAGCAGGAGTCTCTGACGTCACCTGGTGGCACTGGCCACTCAGAGCAGTCCAGTGTGCCAGCAGCACCTCTGTTTCCAAGATGGCAGAGGTCTGGAGCACACTGGAGGAGCTCTGGACACCTCCCAGGGGAGGTGCAGGTCAGGGGAGTGGTCACTCCCCTTTCCTTTGTCCAGTTTCGCGCCAGAGCAGGGGCTAAGGGGTCCCTGAACCGGTGTAGACTGGCTTATGCAGAATTGGGCACATCTGTGCCCAACAAAGCATTTCCAGAGGCTGGGGGAGGCTACTCCTCCCCTGCCTTCACACCATTTTCCAAAGGGAGAGGGTGTCACACCCTCTCTCAGAGGAAGTTCTTTGTTCTGCCATCCTGGGCCAGGCCTGGCTGGACCCCAGGAGAGCAGATGCCTGTCTGAGGGGTTGGCAGCAGCAGCAGCTGCAGTGAAACCCCAGGAAGGGCAGTTTGGCAGTACCAGGGTCTGTGCTACAGACCACTGGGATCATGGGATTGTGCCAACTATGCTAGGATGGCATAGAGGGGGCAATTCCATGATCATAGACATGTTACATGGCCATATTCGGAGTTACCAAGGTGAAGCTACATATAGGTAGTGACCTATATGTAGTGCACGCGTGTAATGGTGTCCCCGCACTCACAAAGTTCAGTGAATTGGCTCTGAACAATGTGGGGGCACCTTGGCTAGTGCCAGGGTGCCCTCACACTAAGTAACTTTGCACCTAACCTTTACCAGGTAAAGGTTAGACATATAGGTGACTTATAAGTTACTTAAGTGCAGTGTAAAATGGCTGTGAAATAACGTGGACGTTATTTCACTCAGGCTGCAGTGGCAGGCCTGTGTAAGAATTGTCAGAGCTCCCTATGGGTGGCAAAAGAAATGCTGCAGCCCATAGGGATCTCCTGGAACCCCAATACCCTGGGTACCTCCGTACCATATACTAGGGAATTATAAGGGTGTTCCAGTAAGCCAATGTAAATTGGTAAAATTGGTCACTAGCCTGTTAGTGACAATTTGAAAGTAATGAGAGAGCATAACCACTGAGGTTCTGGTTAGCAGAGCCTCAGTGAGACAGTTAGGCACCACACAGGGAACATGTACATGCACACCTATGAGCACTGGGGCCCTGTGTGACAGGGTCCCAGTGACACATACATATAGGCCACAAACCTATGAGCACTGGGGTCCTGACCAGCAGGATCCCAGTGACACATAACAACCATACTGAAAACATAGTGTTTTCACTATGAGCACTGGGGCCTGGCTATCAGGATCCCAGTGAGACAGTGAAAACAGTGACAAACACCCTGACATACACTCACAAACAGGCCAAAAGTGGGGGTAACAAGGCTAGAAAGAGGCTACCTTCTCACACAAGGCTTGTTTGCAATCTTTCTTCACGGAAACACCTCAGCAAGCTTCTTCACGACGTGGGACATCCATCCTCCAAAGGGGAAGTTTCTAGCCCTTGTCGTTCTTGCAGAATCCACAGCTTCTACCATCCAGTGGCAGCTTCTTTGCACCCACAGCTGGCATTTCCTGGGCATCTGCCCACTCCCGACTTGATCGTGACTCTTGGACTTGGTCCCCTTGTTCCACAGTTACTCTCGTCAGGAAATCCATTGTTGTTGCATTGCTGGTGTTGGTCTTCCTTGCAGAATTCCCCTATCACGACTTCTGTGCTCTCTGGGGAACTTAGGTGCACTTTGCACCCACTTTTCAGGGTCTTGGGGTGGGCTATTTTTCTAACCCTCACTGTTTTCTTACAGTCCCAGCGACCCTCTACAAGGTCACATAGGTTTGGGGTCCATTCGTGGTTCGCATTCCACTTCTAGAGTATATGGTTTGTGTTGCCCCTATCCCTATGTGCCCTCATTGCAATCTATTGTGACTGTACATTGCTTGCATTGCTTTCTATTGCTATTACTGCATATTTTTGGTATTGTGTACATATATCTTGTGTATATTTGCTATCCTCATACTGAGGGTACTCACTGAGATACTTTTGGCATATTGTCATGAAAATAAAGTACCTTTATTTTTAGTATATCTGTGTATTGTGTTTTCTTATGATATTGTGCATATGACACCAGTGGTATAGTAGGAGCTTTACACGTCTCCTAGTTCAGCCTAAGCTGCTCTGCTAAGCTACCCTTTTCTATCAGCCTAAGCTGCTAGACACCTCTTCTACACTAATAAGGGATAACTGGACCTGGTGCAGAGTGTAAGTACCCCTTGGTACCCCTACAAACCAGGCCAGCCTCCTACATTGGTTGTGCAGCGGTGGGATAAGTACTTGCAACTACTTACCACTTTGTCATTTTGTACTTTTCATAAGAGAAAAATATACAAAACAAGTTCAGTGTATGTACACCTAACCAAAAAGTTTCGCTTTTCTTCTCTTACTCCTTTGCTAAGTGCTGAAAAGTACCTCTAAAACTTTCAAAAAGTTCTTAAAAAGTTTAACAAGTTTTTTTTCTGTTCCTTAAAAAGTTCTGAAAATGTTTCTTTCTTTTTCTGTCCCTTAAACCTTTTCTATCATGTCTGGTACAGGTCAAACTGTGGATCTGACCAGGGTTGCATATGATCACCTTAGCTGGAAAGGAGCAAGGAGTCTCTGCATTGAAAGAGGTTTAGGGGCGGGGAAGAATCCCTCAAGAGAATTGTTAATCAATATGCTCATTGAACAGGATAAGACCTTAGTTGGCACCTCTGGTGAGAAATTAGCTGATGGTTCACACTCTGACTCTGGAGCACCCCCAGTAAGAGGGTTAGAAGGGAACCTTCCCAACCTGCCCCCTAGCAGGCCACCTAGCATGGCTGGTACTAATGTGAGTTCTGATCACAGTAGGTGTGTTACTTCTGTAAGCCAGGTTGTTAGAGTGCCATCTGTTAGGGACAGGTCTCCCTCTGTTCATTCACACCATTCTTCTGTGTCAAGGCATGCCCAACCCACCCTCCCTGAAGACAGAATTTTAGAAAGGGAACTCAATAGATTGAGAGTGGAAGAGTCCAGGCTGAAGCTTAAAAAGCAACAGCTGGATCTAGACAGGGAAGCATTTGACTTAGAAAAAGAAAGACAGAGGTTGGGGTTTGGACCCCATGGTGGTAGCAGCAGTATTCCAAATAGTCATCCTGCAAAAGAGCATGATTCTAGGAATCTGCACAAGATAGTTCCCCCTTACAAGGAGGGGGATGACATTAACAAGTGGTTTGCTGCACTTGAAAGGGCCTGTGTTGTACAGGAGGTCCCTCAAAGGCAGTGGGCTGCTATCCTATGGCTATCTTTCAGTGGAAAGGGTAGGGATAGGCTCCTTACTGTTAAGGAAAGTGATGCCAATAATTTTACAGTTCTTACGAATGCACTCCTAGATGGTTATGGCTTAACCACTGAACAGTACAGGATGAAGTTCAGAGAAACCAAAAAGAAGTCTTCACAAGACTGGGTAGACTTTGTTGACCATTCAGTGAAGGCCTTGGAGGGGTGGTTACATGGCAGTAAAGTTTCTGACTATGAAAGCCTGTATAACTTAATCCTGAGAGAGCATATTCTTAATAATTGTGTGTCTGATTTGTTGCACTAGTACCTAGTGGACTCTGATCTGACGTCTCCCCAAGAATTGGGAAAAAAGGCAGATATATGGGTCAGAACAAGGGTGAACAGAAAAGTTCATACAGGGTGTGACAAGGATGGCAAGAAGAAGGATGGTAAGTCTTCTGACAAGGGTGGGGACAAATCTAAAAATGAGTCTTCATCAGGCCCACAAAAACACTCTGGTGGGGGTGGTGGGCCCAAATCCTCTTCAAATCAAAATAAAGAAAATAAACCATGGTGCTATTTATGTAAAATAAAAGGCCATTGGACAACTGATCCCAGTTGCCCAAAGAAAAGCACCAAGCCTCCTACCACTACAACCCCTGCTGCTACACCTAGTGCCCCTAGTACTAGCAGTGGTGGTGGGAGCAAACCTACTAATAGCCAATCCAAGGGAGTAGCTGGGCTCACTTTTAGTAACTTAGTTGGGGTTGGTCTTGTTAGGGAGACCACAGAGGCTGTGTTAGTCTCTGAGGGGGGCATTGATTTGGCCACCTTGGTTGCTTGTCCCCTTAATATGGATAATTACAAGCAACTTCCCCTAATAAATGGTGTTGAGGTTCAGGCCTAAAGGGACACAGGTGCCAGTGTTACAATGGTAATAAAGAAACTGGTCCACCCTGATAAACAATACCTACTTGGTCACCAGTACCAAGTGACTGATGCTCATAACAACACTCTTAGCCATCCCATGGCTGTTGTGAATCTCAACTGGGGGGGGGTTTACTGGTCCAAAGAAAGTTGTGGTTGCCTCAGATTTACCTCTAGACTGTCTACTAGGGAACGATTTAGAGACATCAGCTTGGGCAGAAGTGGAGTTGGAGGCTCATGCAGCAATGCTGGGCATTCCTGGGCATATTTTTGCTTTGACAAGGGCTCAGGCCAAAAAGCAAAAAGGACAGGGTGACTTGGATCCTGGAAGAATGGACCAAGTGCTCCCTAAAGCTAGGGTTAGTAAAGGTAAAACACTACCTACTATCCCTCCCTCTACAGTGGATTCAACTTCTGAGGAAGAAGAATTTCCACCCTGTGCAGAACCTTCACCAGAGGAGCTGGAAGCAGACACTGCTGAGCTTTTGGGTGGAGGGGGCCTACCAGGTAGGAGCTGAGTGTGGCACAGCATACCTGTCCCACACTAGAGGGTCTAAGACAGCAAGCTGTCAAACAAGCAAATGGGGATGTCAGTGACTCTCACAGAGTTTACTGGGAGGACAACCTCTTGTATTCTGAAGCAAGGGATCCAAAACCTGGAGCTGCCAGGAGATTGGTTATTCCTCAGCAATACAGAGAGTTCCTCCTAACTCTAGCCCACGACATTCCCTTAGCTGGACATTTGGGGCAAATGAAAACTTGGGACAGGCTTGTCCCCTTGTTTTAATGGCCTAGAATGTCAGAGGACACAAAGGAATTTTGTAAGTCCTGTGAAACCTGTCAAGCCAGTGGCAAAACAGGTGGCACTCCAAAGGCACCCCATATTCCACTGCCTGTGGTTGGGGTTCCCTTTGAAAGGGTAGGGGTTGACATAGTTGGCCCCCTTGACCCTCCTACTGCTTCAGGCAATAGGTTTATCTTGGTGGTAGTGGACCATGCCACCAGATATCCTGAAGTAATTCCTCTAAGGACCACTACAGCTCCTGCAGTGGCAAAGGCCCTCCTTGGAATCTTTTCTAGGGTGGGCTTCCCAAAAGAGGTGGTTTAATAAAACTCTCAAAGGAATGATAATGGGACTCCCTGAAAAACTCCGGAGGAGATGGGATGTCCTGTTACCTTGCCTCCTTTTTGCTTACAGGGAGGTACCCCAAAAAGGAGTGGGCTTCAGCCCCTTTGAACTCCTATTTGGACACCCTGTAAGAGGTCCTCTAACACTTGTGAAGGAGGGTTGGGAACAACCTTTAAAAGCTCCTAAGCAAGACATAGTGGACTATGTACTTGGCCTAAGATCTAGGATGGCTGAGTACATGAAAAAGGCCAGTAAAAACCTTCAGGCCAGCCAAGAGCTCCAAAAGCAATGGCATGACCAGAAGGCTGTTCTGATTCAGTACCAACCAGGGCAGAAAGTGTGGGTCTTGGTGCCTGTAGCCCCAAGAGCACTCCAAGACAAATGGAGTGGACCCCACAATATTGTTGAGAAAAAGGGTGAAGTCACCTACTTAGTTGACTTAGGCACTGCCAGGAGTCCCCTTAGGGTGCTCCATGTCAATCGCCTGAAACCCTACTATGACAGGGCTGATCTCACCCTGCTCATGGCAACAGATGAAGGACAGGAAGAAGAGAGTGACCCTCTTCCTGATCTCTTCTCTTCCACAGAACAAGCTGCTGTAGTGGAAGGTGTAGTTTTGGCAGATTGTCTTACTGCTGAGCAGAAAGACCACTGCATAAATCTCCTGGGTCAGTTTTCTGAACTCTTTTCTACTGTGCCAGGCACCACTTCTTGGTGTGAGCACACTATAGATACTGGAGACAGCTTGCCTGTCAAACGTAAGATTTATAGGCAGCCTGACCATGTCAGGGACTGCATAAAACAAGAGGTTCAGAAAATGCTTGAACTGGGAGTGGTTGAGCACTCTGAAAGTCCATGGGCCTCTCCTGTGGTACTTGTACCAAAACCTCATTCCGAAGATGGAAAGAAGGAAATGAGATTTTGTGTAGATTACAGAGGTCTCAACCAGGTAACTAAAACAGATGCTCACCCTATACCCAGGGCAGATGAGCTAATAGATACACTGGCATCTGCCAAGTATCTAAGCACCTTTGATTTGACTGCAGGGTATTGGCAGATCAAGTTATCAGAGGATGCTAAGGCAAAAACTGCATTTTCAACCATTGGAGGGCACTACCAATTCACAGTAATGCCTTTTGGGTTGAAAAATGCACCTGCCACTTTTCAGAGGTTGGTGAATACAGTCCTGCAAGGGTTGGAGGCTTTTAGTGCAGCATATCTAGATGATATAGCTGTCTTTAGCTCCACCTGGGATGATCACCTGGTCTACCTATGGAAAGTTTTTGAGGCCCTGCAAAAGGCAGGCCTCACTATCAAGGCTTCAAAGTGCCAGATAGGGCAGGGGAAAGTGGTTTATCTGGGACACCTGGTAGGTGGAGAACAGATTGCACCACTTCAGGGGAAAATCCAAACTATCATAGATTGGGTCCCCCCTACAACTCAGGCTCTGGTGAGAGCCTTCTTAGGCCTCACTGGGTACTACAGGAGGTTCATAAAGAACTATGGCTCCATTGCAGCCCCTCTTAATGGCCTCACATCTAAGAAAATGCCTAAAAAGGTATTATGGACAGCAAACTGTCAGAAAGCTTTTGAAGAGCTGAAGCAGGCCATGTGCTGTGCACCTGTCCTGAAAAGCCCCTGTTACTCCAAAAAATTCACTGTCCAAACCGATGCATCTGAATTAGGGGTAAGGGCAGTCTTATCACAACTTAATTCTGAGGGCCAGGATCAACCTGTTGCTTTTATCAGCAGGAGGTTGACCCCTAGAGAAAAGCGTTGGTCTGCCATAGAGAGGGAGGCCTTTGCTGTGGTCTGGGCACTGAAGAAGTTGAGGTCATACCTGTTTGGCACTCACTTCATTGTTCAGACAGACCACAAACCTCTACTTTGGCTAAAACAAATGAAAGGTGAAAACCCTAAATTGTTGAGGTGGTCCATATCCCTACAGGGAATGGACTATACAGTGGAACATAGACCTGCGAGTACCCACTCCAATGCAGATGGACTCTCCAGATATTTCCACTTAGACAATGAAGACTCATCAGGTCATGGCTAGTCTTATTGTCCTTCGTTTGGGGGGGGGGGGGGGGGTTGTGTAGGAAAGTACCATCTTGCCTGGCATGTTACCCCCATATTTCACTGTATATATGTTGTTTTACTTGTATGTGTCACTGGGACCCTGCCAGCCAGGGCCCCAGTGCTCATAAGTGTGCCCTGTATGTGTTACCTGTGTTATGACTAACTGTCTCACTGAGGCTCTGCTAACCAGAACCTCAGTGGTTATGCTCTCTCATTTCTTTCCAAATTGTCACTAACAGGCTAGTGACCAATTTCACCAATTTACATTGGCATACTGGAACACCCTTATAATTCCCTAGTATATGGTACTGAGGTACCCAGGGTATTGGGGTTCCAGGAGATCCCTATGGGCTGCAGCATTTCTTTTGCCACCCATAGGGAGCTCTGACAATTCTTACACAGGCCTGCCACTGCAGCCTGAGTGAAATAACGTCCACGTTATTTCACAGCCATTTACCACTGCACTTAAGTAACTTATAAGTCACCTATATGTCTAACCTTTACCTGGTAAAGGTTGGGTGCTAAGTTACTTAGTGTGTGGGCACCCTGGCACTAGCCAAGGTGCCCCCACATGGTTCAGGGCAAATTCCCCGGACTTTGTGAGTGCGGGGACACCATTACACGCGTGCACTATACATATGTCACGACATATGTATAGCGTCACAATGGTAACTCCGAACATGGCCATGTAACATGTCTAAGATCATGGAATTGTCACCCCAATGCCATTCTGGCATTGGGGAGACAATTCCATGATCCCCCGAGTCTCTAGCACAGACTCGGGTACTGCCAAACTACCTTTCCCGGGGTTTCACTGCAGCTGCTGCTGCTGCCAACCCCTCAGACAGGTTTCTGCCCTCCTGGGGTCCAGCCAGGCTTGGCCCAGGAAGGCAGAACAAAGGACTTCCTCAGAGAGAGGGTGTTACACCCTCTCCCTTTGGAAAAAAATGTCAGGGCTGGGGAGGAGTAGCCTCCCCCAGCCTCTGGAAATGCTTTGATGGGCACAGATGATGTCCATCTCTGCATAAGCCAGTCTACACCAGTTCAGGGATCCCCCAGCCCTGCTCTGGCGCGAAACTGGACAAAGGAAAGGGGAGTGACCACTCCCCTGACCTGCACCTCCCCTGGGAGGTGCCCAGAGCTCCTCCAGTGTGCTCCAGACCTCTGCCATCTTGGAAACAGGGGTGCTGCTGGCACACTGGACTGCTCTGAGTGGCCAGTGCCAGCAGGTGACGTCAGAGACTCCTTCTGATAGACTCCTTCAGGTGTTGCTAGCCTATCCTCTCTCCTAGGTAGCCAAACCTCCTTTTCTGGCTATTTGGGGTCTCTGCTTTGGGGAATTCTTTGGATAACGAATGCAAGAGCTCATCAGAGTTCCTCTGCATCTCTTTCTTCACCTTCTGCCAAGGAATCGACCGCTGACTGCTCTGGAAGCCTGCAAAACTGCAACAAAGTAGCAAAGACGACTACTGCGACCTTGTAACGCTGATCCGGCCGCCTTATCAATTGTTTTCCTGGTGGTGCATGCTGTGGGGGTAGTCTGCCTCCTCTCTGCACTAGAAGCTCAGAAGAAATCTCCTGTGGGTCGACGGAATCTTCCCCCTGCAACCGCAGGCACCAAAAGACTGCATCACAGGTCCTCTGGGTCTCCTCTCAGCACGACGAGCGAGGTCCCTGGAACTCAGCAACTCTGTCCAAGTGACTCCCACAGTCCAGTGACTCTTCAGTCCAAGTTTGGTGGAGGTAAGTCCTTGCCTCCCCACGCTAGACTGCATTGCTGGGTACCGCGTGATTTGCAGCTGCTCCGGTTCCTGTGCACTCTTCCAGGATTTCCTTTGTGCAACCTTCCAGGATTTCCCTTGTGCACAGCCAAGCCTGGGTCTCCGACACTCTAAGCTGCAGTTCACGACCTCCTGAGTTGTCCTCCGGCGTCATGGGACCTTCCTTTGTGACTTCGGGCGAGCTCCGGTTCACTCCACTTCGTAATGCCTGTTCTGGCACTTTTGCGGGTGCTGCTTGCTTCTGAGTGGGCTCTTTGTCTTGCTGGGCGCCCCCCTCTGTCTCCTCATGCAATTGGCAACATCCTGGTCCCTCCTGGGACACAGCAGCATCCAAAAACCCTAACCGCGACCCTTGCAGCTAGCTAGGCTTGTTTGCGGTCTTTCTGCACGGAAACACCTCTGCAAGCTTCTTCACGACGTGGGACATCCATCCTCCAAAGGGGAAGTTTCTAGCCCTTGTCGTTCTTGCAGAATCCACAGCTTCTACCATCCAGTGGCAGCTTCTTTGCACCCATAGCTGGCATTTCCTGGGCATCTGCCCACTCCCGACTTGATCGTGACTCTTGGCCTTGGTCCCCTTGTTTCACAGGTACTCTCGTCAGGAAATCCATCGTTGTTGCATTGCTGGTGTTGGTCTTCCTTGCAGAATTCCCCTATCACGACTTCTGTGCTCTCTGGGGAACTTAGGTGCACTTTGCACCCACTTTTCAGGGTCTTGGGCTGGGCTATTTTTCTAACCCTCACTGTTTTCTTACAGTCCCAGCGACCCTCTACAAGGTCACATAGGTTTGGGGTCTATTCGTGGTTCGCATTCCACTTCTAGAGTATATGGTTTGTGTTGCCCCATCCCTATGTGCCCTCATTGCAATCTATTGTGACTGTACATTGCTTGCATTGCTTTCTATTGCTATTACTGCATATTTTTGGTATTGTGTACATATATCTTGTGTATATTTGCTATCCTCATACTGAGGGTACTCACTGAGATACTTTTGGCATATTGTCATGAAAATAAAGTACCTTTATTTTTAGTATATCTGTGTATTGTGTTTTCTTATGATATTGTGCATATGACACCAGTGGTATAGTAGGAGCTTTACACGTCTCCTAGTTCAGCCTAAACTGCTCTGCTAAGCTACCCTTTTCTATCAGCCTAAGCTGCTAGACACCTCTTCTACACTAATAAGGGATAACTGGACCTGGTGCAGAGTGTAGGTACCCCTTGGTACCACTACAAACCAGGCCAGCCTTCTACACCCACGGACAGGTGTCAGTCAGGCTGACAGGATGCAGGGTCAATCAGGATCCAGCTCTTTCACAATTGACATAATCAGTGGTCTGACTAAGACTGGTCAGAGGGAGCAGTAGACAGTTGACATGTCAAACTGTGTATGTCCTGTGTTGTTTTGAAGGTGACACATGAACCCAGATACAGTGTTACACTGCAACATTAGTAGCAATGCTTTACGGTGTAATTGCCAAAATGACTACATATATGCTGTAGGAGGCATCAGCAGGGACAGTGCATGTAAATTTGGGTGGTGTGCATGGAGGTGATCACTGATGTGGCCTCCATCAGTGTCTCACAAGTCCTGTCGGATGAGATTTGCTTTCAAATGGCCTACTGTACCTTTCACACGGGAAGCAATCGACAGGTGATACCAGGCCTTATAAACTCCAAACCAGTGTATTCTTTGAGCTGACTTCCATGCAGTCAGATAGTACTATGACAATGGTATACTATAGGAAAGGGTGTGGCACACTGGGTGACTCTTGTTAGTGTGTGTGTGTAGATGAGGGAATATCAGGGTACACATATTTGTATTCCAGGGACCTCTTCAGACAGGTGGGGTGTGACCAGGCACATGGGTGTGTCAGCTTCTTAGAAAAGGGCTGACATGTAGATGGGATGTGATGTGCTGGATGCTTGTCATATGTGTGGCACTTGTGCTGTGTATGTTCTGCTTATGTGTAACTCTAGTGACAGATAGTCTTTGCAAAGATTGTATGTAGTTGGAATTACTGCTGTCAAGTCTGGTCATACATTCCTGTTCCTGATGCAAAAGCATGTCAATTGCCTGATGTATGAGGCCTGTTTTCCCCTAGTTGAGTGATGGTGTTTTAGTTGTGTGCCATATGCTGCGATGAACCATGTTTCCAACATGTATGTGTGTAATAGGTGTGGTCCTCAGCTATTGCCCTTCAAAGGTGAACTGTACAGGATGTCAGTCATTTACATTGTGTTTGTATGTGACCGTTGTATGATAGGCATCACATTTGTGGTGAGATTTTCTGTGTCCTGATTGTTATATCATCAATGCTCCATGAGGCAACACTCTTCTTCTGATATTTAGAGCTAAAGGTGTGCAGAAATGATTAGCCAGACCATGATGTGGTGTTTCTTATCAGTGTTTATTTACAATAGTTCATTAAGTGGTGATGGTGATAATATTTAAAAGAAATTGTTCACAATGTGTTGGCGCCTACGAACTCCAGCAGCCGTGTTTGGTTGTTCCCCCTCATGTTGCAGGGCAGCATCCTCCTCTTCCTCGTCTTCAGGCATGTATGGGTCTGGTTCCAGGAGGGGAATGTTCCTTCTTATGCAAATGTTGTGCAGGATGGAACATGTTAGTATGATCTTACAGACCATCTCGGGGGAATATAGGAGGCTACCTCCAGTGATGTCGAGGCAGCAGAATCTTGACTTGAGGATGGCGAAGCTCCGCTCGACAATGCTGCATGTCCTCCTATGGGCCTCGTTGTAGGCACGCTCTGCAGCTGTACTCGGATTGCCAAATGGTGTCATTATCCATGGCTGGATGCCATACCCCTGATCAGCTGCAAGAGAAAAATAATGTGATCATGTTGATGTAGCTGGCACTATTGAAAAGACCTTTAATGGCAGTAGTTGTCTTGTGTTGTCTGTGACTCTTTTGTGTACTAATGTGACATCCTATACTTGTAGGCTATACCATCTGCATTGTGTTGCTTCCTTGGCTAAGCAAGTGTTTGTCTGCTAACCGTTTGTCAGCAGTATGTTTTGGGATTTTCAGTACAGTGTGCCCTCCCTAGCATTGTAACTTGTGATACAGGTGTCCGTGTGTCTTCACTTGGGGTGAGATGATAGTTCCATGCAGAGTTAAAATTGAAAGTGTTGTTAACACGTTCATATCAAAGTACCCTGGGCATCCCATACCTTTAGACTTATGCAATGTATTAATGTAAAGGTCATTGGGACACTTACAATTTGCAAGGTGACATTTCGGCAACCACACTCATTAATGTCTTGACATTAGGCTGTACAGTAAATTCCGATGTGTGACAGGTTCAATGGTGAGTTAAAAAACATGGCTAGTATTGTCAGGACCTCAGTGTGTTCCTGTTGACATGTTGCTGTTGTGGTGTATGTGTTGTGTGTCCTAGAGGGTTGCTGTGCAGTGTATATATAAGTAGGTTTTTGTACTTACCAACAAGTAGTCCATTGCCATGCCGTCCATCCTGGAAGTGTTGATTGATGGTGCAGTGACGGAAGATGAATGAGCCATGTACACTCCTAGGATATTTAGCCACGATGTTGGTGAACATTCCTTGATGATCGACAATGGCCTGCACGTTGATTGAATGTGTGTGCTTCCTGTTGCGGTAGAGGTGTTCAGTTGCAGCAGGTGGCACAAGGCGTACATGTGCGCAGTCGATTGCACCAAGGACGTGTGGGAAGCCACTGATTGCGTAGAACCCCTGTTTAGTTTCCTGCTGCTTCTGCAGTGTGTTAGGGAAGCAGATGTGGCGGGGTGTCAGTCGAATGATGGCATCCAGTACTTTGGGCCGAAATGCGGAGATTGATGGTTGTGATATTCCGCCTACCAGGGCACCAGTTGTTTGAAAAGAGCCACTTGCCAGCATGTGAAGTACGGCAAGCAGCTTTGTTTCTGTTGGGATGGTGTGGGGTGTCACCAAAGTGGGGGCCAACTGCTGTTCAATATTTCGCAGCAGCTGCTGAATGGCCTGCCAGTTCAACCGGTACCTCTGTATGATGTCGTGTTCCCTGAGGCCCTGAAGGGTTGTTCTTGGGCGGAATATCCTCTCCTGCCTTCTGCGCTGCCTTTGGGGTCCCTGCTGGTGTTGTTGTAGCTGGTGTTGTTGCTGCTGGGCTCTGCGTCTGCGTGCACGCTGGATTAGAATCACCTCCATGGCTCCCTGTTGCTGCTCTGCTGTTTGTTCTGTGTGTTCTGATTAAATACAGGTGTGTTTGCCCCATTTTAACGCCTGCCCTGACCCAGGCGTTAATTTTTGACGCAAATCGGGCTGTGCGTCATTTTCTGGCTCCGCCTCCCGGCCGTGCATCATTTTTGCCCGAAAGCATAAATATGACGCACGGCCATTTAAGCCATTTTTTGGACGGGAACGCCTACCTTGCATATCATTAATGCAAGGCGGGTTGCTGCATCCAAAAAATGACGCACACGGCGGAATTTTGCCATTCGCGGGCTCGGGCGTCAAAGTTTAAATACGGGGCAACGTTTGCGCTGATTGTGCGTCAAAAATTTTGACGCACAATCGGTGCAAATGGAGTATAAATATGCCCCTATGTTTTGGTTTGTGTAAGTAAAACTTCAGTGGAGTGAGGGACCATAACAGTCCGAGGGTGTCCCATCACAATGCTCTCACTCTGAGTGAGGGTTAGTCCAACCGCTGCAACTGAACACAGACAGCCTAGTACAGCTGCTGCAACTGGGTACTAAGTAGCTGAAAAATATGCTGCCGGGTGGTTTTCACCACAATGGACTTGAGTCAAGACAGACAATGAACATGCATCACACTCATGACAAAACAACATGAAGGGTTTTGTGTAGTCAGGCATTCCCAAAGCCGGGGCTTTGCACAGACTTTCTCTCAACTCCGAAAATGTTTTCATACAGGCTTGATCTAACAATAAGGGATCAGTAACTTCTCTGTGAGTCAGCTTCTGCAATGGCTTTGAAATGATTGAAAAGTTGAGAATCCACTAGTGACAATACCGTACTATTCCCAAAAACATCCCGACATCTCTCTGTGTGGCTGGGGGATTCATCTGCAATATGGCTGTGACCCTTTCTCTGCATAGTTTCCCAATTCCTTTCTCAATTAGGTGACCCAAATATTTCACTTCTTTCTGACAGAACTGTAATTTTGTTGGGGACACTTTATGACCATTCTTCCCTAAATGATTCAGTAGGGCAACTGTATCATACTTGCATGCTTCTCTCGTCTTTGATGCGACTAACAAATCCTCAATGTACTGCACCAATGTCGATTGAAAAGGCATTTCCAATGACTCCAGGTTCTTTTTCAAAACTGTTTGAAAATGGAAGGTGACTCTGAAAACGCTTGAGGAATTCTACACCAACAGTAGACTTGATCAAAAAATTTGAAACAGAAATGAAATTGACTATCCTCATGAAGAGGTACAGAAACAAATGCTTGTGACAGGTCCATTACAGTGAACCCTTCAGCATTGCATAGGATCTGAAACAGAATTACTGCTGGATTTGGCACTACAGGGCAGCATTTAATCACATTGTCATTCGAAATTTCCCACAGAGCTTTCGCAATCCCATTATCGGTGAGTTACATGGACTGCTCAACTTCTTTTAGACCACCTTGGTTCCCAAATTCTGCAATTATAGGGGCAATCCCTTCAGTTGTATCCTGTGTGATATGATACTGAGGAACCTGGGGCAAAATCGCGTTTGGCTTGACAGGGACCTTAACTTGCTCAACTCCTTTTATCAGACCAATGTATTTTCCTGTAAAATCCCACACTTTCATCTTCACTGTTCCCTGTAAGTCAGAAGGAAGATCTCTCACTGTGAAAACCAGAAAGAAGCTAATCAAAGGGTACTCCTCATTCACTATGTCACAATCTTTCTTTTGGGGCTGGGTCATCTTCGTCATCAATGTTTGTCTGAATTTCAATTCCATCATTTGAGCAAGTAATTGAGCATCTTGTTTTAAACAACAAGTCCCTTCCTAGTACAGATACTGGACTCGAGTCAACTACGAACTTGTGTAATCCTTTAAAGTTGCCGATTTTAACCTGAACTGGTTCTGTGTTTGGGTTGGTCAAATACTGATTCGCGACTCCTACAATCTGGGCTGTTTTCCCTGAAAGGGGCAAGCTTGGAACATTGCAGTTCTTACTGTAGATCGTGTAGCCCCTGTGTCAACCAAGAATGAAACTTTGTGACCCACTACCTTTCCCTTTACATATGGACCTTTCTGATCTACTTCTAGAGAAGCTGCAAGCACACATTCTTCTTTATCTGAACTCTCATTCACCCAGTCATTGTGTATTCCATTCTCACTGTGTATCGGAAATTGGTGCACTGTGTTATTACTTTGATTAAACCTTTGGCCTGTGACCTGCTGAGGAAGCATCACATGCTGCTGCTCCATTGGGACTTGAGGTATTTGAATTTGCTGTCTATGTACCATTTTAACTTTTGATTACATTGGCTGTGACTGGGGCAAACATGGCATTTGCATCTGTTGCAGGGGCTGAAAACCTTGCATCTGATTCACATTGTTTTGAAAATTTGGATTATGACCTCTCATTGTCGGTCCTCTCAAGTTTTGAAAAGAATTGATGTCACTCGTTTGCTGAACAACACCTTCCTGCACTAACATCGGACACTCCCACTTTCAACGTCTGAGCTCTCTGCAAGCGTGACATGGCAGCAATCTCTTCATTCCCTGCACATCACTCTGAACCGCAACAGTATTCAAATCAGGACTACGATTCACATTTCCAATTCCTACTTGGCCTCTACCTCTTGCCTGATTCTGAAACATCACTTTTCCCTGCTGCTGTTGTTGTGGAAAGTTTCCCTGCATTCCTGTTTGTGCTGCTTTAATCTGCATCACCATTGCCTTTTCTTTCAACTTTCTCTGCTTCAACTCAATCTCATCACTACTGTACTTTGCATACTGCAATACCTCATCAATCGACTTTGCTTGCCAGAAATCAAATGACTCTTAATCATCTGACTAATTTCAGGTCTCAATCCTTCAACAAATCTGAACACAAAATGAATCATGTCTTTCGGCTTAATCGTTTCTGTACCACTGTAATGTCTGAACGCCTACAACAATCTCGCGTAATATGATCCTCCTCTTCACCCATCTGCCTTCCCATTTGTCTAATGCCCCCCATGTTTGAATGCTCTGTATCAATTCCCTAAATTGAATTTTCATTGCAGGAGAAATTTCAGGTTCTCAAAATCTTCTTAATGAAAATCTAATCTGAAACTCCTCTTCAAATGCTTCATTTTCTCAACCTGTATGTCATATTTCTCTGCTAGGTCTGCTAATTTCTGATGCACCATTCCTGCCTTGTTAGTAATCAGCTTGCATAGGTAACGCAACTTGTCTTCCTTGAATGTATCAATCTTGTCTAACCCCATTGTTCCCTCAATAAGGTCTTCTGCCTCTAGTCTAAGTCTGGTCAAATTCAGGGAACTTCTTCCGTTGGGATCTCCTTGAGTGCTACTCAACCTCTCTAACCATCCAGTTTACTGCTGAGCAGTCAAACCTTGTAACGTAACATTGTTGTGACTCACATCTGGTGCTTGCTGTATTGTCAGATTCGGGGTTTCTGGTGTCACCATGCTTGGACTTAGACCTATGTATGATCTCACCTCATTGTTTGGAGGAGTCCTTAAAGGACTTAAATCAATTAACGGACCTGTTCCATCAAATATTGGTCTCATGGGAGTTGTCATTCTTGCATTTTGGTTGTATCTCCCTCTTTCTACACTCAGGTTCAGAGACCTCTGCTCACTGTTCTTGTTATTTCCCTGGGTGAACAATGGTATGACTGGACCTATGGTAACTGGGACTGACACTGCATCTGGGCTTGGCCTGATATTTGGGTCTCATGTGTGCACTATTCCTGTATTCTGATTTGTCAAAATGAACAATTCTGTCTGTGATCCTGTTATAAGGGTGTATCGTGGAACTGTCTGTGACTGTATCGGGGACAACAAATTTGGGGTGGACTCTATCTGGACCAATGTTGGCTTCTGGTAAACTTGTCCTATTGGCACTATCAATTTTGTTGCAGTATCTACAATGGGTTCATCAGGGTAAATTCTTAGAATATCCATTTGCGGCACAGGCCTCCTAACTGCCAAAGTAACTGGATAACTATGGCTAACCTTTATCTGGCTCTGAGTTGATTAAACTGATATTGGAGCTGTAGGATCTACAGTGGTGTTTGAGTTTCTCTTATGTGCTGCATATGGCAGGGGACAAATTCTCAATAACTGTAAAATTAATTCATCATCATCTGACGCTTCATTGTGTGACAAAAACTTCCTAGATCCTGTGGATTTTTGCTCTGCATCATTAGAAGGATATAAATCCCTCTTTCCGGTGCTCTTTCTAGCTTCATTCTCATTCTCCTGTGTAATTGCAAGAAACAATTTAATTCCCTGTAAAGTCTTGGTTCTCCAAAAATTCTGATCACTATCCCATCTAGCCTCTAGTCTTATCAGCTTTTCTCATTCTTCTCTCAAATTTTAGTAGCTGTCTAGCCACTAGTTCCCAAATTGCTAAAGCCTCGAACTGTGCTGGTCGTGGAGGAGGTTTCAAATCATGTAGTACCCTCCTCAAATTCTCTAGGCTCCTCAAATTAAATGTTCCATGGTCAGGAAATGCTAAGCTCCCATCTTTCTCTGTCACTTTGCACCATTGTTTCAGCCAAAGACATGGCGCAGTACCCTGCTCTTCGAATACAATATAGGCTGGTGTACTTTCTGGCGGTGCAATTTCTCCTATATACGTATCTCCCCTTAGGGCACTCTTCAAAGCTTTGAAAAATTTAATCTTCAGTTATTTTACGCTACTTTCAATCAAATCAGGAAGTGACTTTCAATCCCAAAATCCTTTTCGCTGACCTTCCTAACCAATGATGCTTCACGGTTGTCTGCCAATCCGTGTGCGACCTTTCTCACTAACCGGCCTATCCCAGCATGGCTCTAATGACATCACATTCACACGTACAGCGCCTGACAACGTTTTTCGGCTTGTCCTTCTAAACCAAGTCTCATGCAAACAAATGCAAAATTATTGTGAGCACTAAACAAAATCGAAACCTAATTTGTCCATTTACTACAGGTAGGGTAACACAATCGCTTCACAAACATTACGGATTTTTCACTGACGGCCTTTCGCTCTAGCAGCTACTCTTTCTTTCTCAGTTTCCCTGATTCGCAAGCAAAATTTGACCCGCAAATTTTACTCTCAACTGATCAGTGGGTCTGTCCTGGTGCACATAGAACTTGCCAGATCTCAGTCAAAAAATCTTTCACTCTCTTTAAAACGCACTCTCGAGTTTGTCAACCACGCCCGATTGACCTATTAAACCAGACAAATTACAACAAAAACCTAGTGACTCATACACTTTCCAATATACCCCGGAGTCTTAGACCTCGCAGGGCCCGTATACCAACAACCACGTGGACAATTTCTGAGCACAAAGCACCACACACATGGGAACTTCGACTTACCTACTCTCACACTTCAGAGTACGCAAACTCCTTTAACAACTTCATTTGGAGTACGCAGACTCCCTAAACCCTCACAAACGTTACAATTCACCTGCGATTTGCATAGGATGTGCAAGCGCAAAACCTGTTCCATTCACACTGTCACTAGAACACCGAGAATATCTTCAAACAATCATTGGCAAGCTCCAAGGTTTTTGGAAAGTCATTCTCAGTTCTTAGGGACACATTTTCTCTCCACTTTGTATCATCGAATCTGCAAATCTGAACTTTCACCAATTTCTCTTACCCAATCTGCAAATGATTTTCTCCCTTTAGGGGACTAACCATCACCCCACTACAATCTCTGGGTATTAGATATTTCTCAAAGGGGAAACTTTCATGGTGGCCTCTTAAAGAGACGTAAGCATCCTACTCTCTTACCTTCTCTAGAGGGCAAAATGCAAGTGACCGACCTTATAATGATGGGCTCTCAAGGAGACAAACCATGTAACAGGCCAACTATCCATGTACCGGGCCTTTATGATGGGCTCCTAAAGAGACAAACCATCATACTCTGCTACCATCTGTTAGCGCGTCTGACCTTATTTGGGTTCCTATCTTTAATTTATAAGGGGACGCGTTAGAGGTTCGTTGGACCTTTTGACAGCGCTTAGAGTAAATCCCACCATTGGACTCAATTTCAATACCAATCAATAACAATATCAATAAATAGTATCAATAATCATTGGAGTCAGTAATTCCACACACCATGACCCTTTTCGCCATGAATAACCATAACTTTATGTAAAAGATAGAATGTTTATTTCCTAATATTAACAATGCTAATATCACGAAACTTAGTCTCAAAATCAAATGGTACAAACATAGACCCAACACTGGTTGAACGAATCTTCGAAAGAATCTCAATTTAACCAAGGGATGTATTTTTTATAGAATTACAGTACAAATCAATAGCAAGAACAACTGTGCAATAGAAATAGCATACATTTAGATTCAGCAAAGAAATGTCATCAACTTTTGTTAATAATTAGCAAACCTTTTCTGTCGGTCTCCTAGCTAACCATCTGATTAGACTAGCATGTTTGGGCTTCATGCAAAACAGTTTAGTCAACACAAGTTTGGAAAAACATCCAGCTATGGCTCTATCAAAATTGGCGGTTGGTACCTAGAAACAAAAGACAAATTACATCAAACAAACACATTTGATAAATACCTCTCCTCAGTATGGATCAGCAAACTGCAACTGCCTTCGTCAATTGGACATCTGTTCGGTCAGCATCACTGAGGGGGAACTTTTTCAAATCTAGGGACTCTAACTATCCGAACCATTTGCAAAGCCTGTTATAAGGATCAGCATTCAGCCTCAAAAGTCTAGGCAATAAAGTTAAAGATAGAATTGTCTAGGTAAAGGAAATCAAGGCGAGTACACCTCATCGGTGAAGTAGGAAAACAGGAATAAGCCTCTCTTCCCTCGGTCCGCTCAAGCTAAGTTAAAATCATGTAAAATTCTTGCCACGTTGCCATTGGTCAAAGAATCGTACGTTTACATTTAGTCCAATGAAAGTAGAACTTCAAATCAAAGGTATAACTAAACTGTCTTTCACATTTTGATGATTGGCTCCTCTTCTCCTGTTCCCATCGTCGGACTCGCCAGGTAACAATTTTGTATCTCTCTGTCCTTCAGTCAGTGCATCCATTGTTAGCTCCTGGGACCATCGCTTTCACACACACTGAACTTTACATTGTAACCTTAGCTAATACAGCCTATTCTAGCAAGCAGTTCTCTTGAGAAAAGAAACCATCTACTAGCATTTGGTCAACGCAGTGAAATAATGAAAATATTCCTCTAAACAGCCATTTTATGTGAAATATTTAAACAGTGCAACTTAACATGAGGCTGTGCAACTAGGTCCGGGACCTTGCTAACTTAAGACCTACAATTAATAAAGCAAATTACATAATAAGTAATCATTAATATAACATATTACTACATTAATCTAAACTTGAACACATCATTTCATTTAATAAGCAATTAATAAGGACACTTCGTGATTACTAGCGGCCACTCAAGTAGGCACATTTTCATAGCCATGCATTATTGTCTATATTAATTCATTTTCTATGCAGATTTAACATTCAAAATACATGAATATTTATTAGTAAAAAATTCAGCGTTCACACATTACATTATGAAGGATTACGGTGGTGTGATAATTCTAAAGTCAACAGAACTGGAACCCTGTGCCCAAAATCCTATCCCCATAAAGTTGGACCTAAGTGGGGAATAGTAAAATTCACAGTACATCCATGACCAGGGGAGGAGGGAGAATGAGTGCCCACAGTCCCTGGGAAAAAAAAGGTGGGTCGGGTAACCCCCAGGGCGCTGCTGGTTCGAAGGGCCCATGGCGAGGGACGCAAGTGAGGGGAACGGATAAGGCATGCCCAGAAGAACTACTGCACTAGCAATGAATGATGTGGCATATTAAGTGCAGCTATCAACACTGTGAGGGGGTCCGCTGAAAAGTGAAGGGGTCATCCCATGCAGACGCAATGAGTCTCCTCCTTAATCTACACACCTCTCATCGCAGCAATGTAGCCCCATCATCTCCCCATTTAATGACAGCAGCCTGCCAGTGCACCAAGCTCTGAATTATTGAGGCCTTCCCGTGCACTGCTATCAGACCGGGGACCGGCAGTAGTGCCAGATCAATGAATTGATTAGCGGCACCACCCGATTTTCGGAACCTGTAAAGGCCCGGCAAACTAGTCACCTCATCTAGAACCAAACAGCCAGTAATACAAGTCAGGACAGTGCAAACTTCTGCTCATAGTGCAAGAGCGTTCGGACATGCCCAGAACATTTGAGCATGTCCGCCATGGGGGTGCAGCAGCAAGAGCAATCGGGATATACACCAATGTCTACTTTATGTAATTTGGCTGGGGTGAGATCAGCTCTATGCAAAATGTTGTATTATATGAGTTGGAAGCGGGCGTTGCAGGAAACCTTGCAGTGGTATGCCAATACTCTCCCATTCCTTCCAGGTCAGTCCACATCCTATATAATGCTCTCAAATGTGCCTGAGGGGCCAATGTGTCTGAGTTGTGTGTAAAAGTGCTTTTGAAAGCCAAGAAACCAAACGCTGTCCCCAACCGATTATGGGAAGTGTCTACATCAAGGGATGTGGAACAGGCTCAGTATTGGTAGTGCCACACGTGCTTGAGTGTAGCCAAGCTACCTATGCATCAGAAACTGGCCTGCAGGCAATCCTGTCTGCTCTGCCAGTAAATCAAGCAGGAGGAGCGTTGCCTCCTGAAATAAATCTCTTAGAGTGACTACACCAGCAGAGTCCCACAGTGTCCCCACCAACCAGTCGCATCTCGAAAAGCCCGGATGGAGCATAAGGGAATCTTAGGAGCATACAAATAAACATTCATACGCCACTCATAGGAAGCTATTAGGGGACACCAGCGCCTCTGAGCTGGGAAGAAATAATTCCCCTATTAAACTAAGCACTTCAGGCCAAGAGTCCGAGCCTACTTCCTCCAGGTTCTGCCCAACCCATCAAAAGGACGGCCAGGCAATAGTGCTCAAAGACAGGGGGACCGAGTCCCCCACTCTCGGCTGGAAGCTACAGTTTGGGCAGAGCCCTCCTATGCCTCCCTTTATTCCATACGAGGCCTCCAAACATCGCATTCAACATTCGAAACATACTGCCGTGGATGCGGACTGGTACATTTATGAAGAAGTATAGGAGTAACATCAGCATCACCATTTTATCAAGGGTCACCAGCCCCTGCACCGTGAGTGAGAGAGATCACCAAAAAGCAATCTGAGGCCGCGAGGAAGATATTGCTCTTGTAAGATTGTCTTCAATTAAATCTCAAGGCATGTGATGAATATATACCTAAGTAGCGAAATGTTCTTGACTACCATTTGACCACAAGTGTACTGACCGCAATGCCACATGGAGAGCACTCCATATGAATCAGGAACAGGCACGATTTCGCCCAACAGACTCCCAAGACCAAAGCAAATCTAACATTTTCCAGGATGCATACAATCTCAGCTATACCATCCTGAACATCCTTTATGTGCACAAGAACGTCCTCCCCGTATAGGGAGATGATGTGGACTTTGCCACCCAGAGGAATACCCCAGACGGCTCCAGATTGCCAGAGACGCTGTGCCAGGAGCTCCATCACCAGGGCACAAAGCAAAGAGGAGAGAAGGCAACCCTGCTGCGTGCCGCTACCAAGGGGGAACGGGCTAGAGATCTTGCGGCTCAGCCTCGCCCTTACAGACAGCTTAGTGTAGATAAGTTTGATCAACCCTAGAAGCCTATCCCCAATGGCCATTTTTTGTAGGACCTCGAACAGGTAGCCCCAGTCCATGGAGTTAAAAGCTTTCCTGAGGTCTAGCACCAAGCAAGCGGAGTATGGCCGGCGTGACTGAGCTCCCTGTATTGTTCCATGCAATAGGAAGATATTGAGATTCGTGGATCTGCCCGGGGTGGATTTGTTCTGATTAGAGTGGACCAGTGTCAGCATATGTTCCAAAAGACATGCCGCCAGGACCTTGCTAAGAAGCTTGTAATCAGTACCCATCATCAACAGCACCCTATAGGAGGAGACTTCTAAAGGATCCTGCCCTGGCTTGGGGAGGGACACCATGAGGGCCTCCCTCATGGATGGGTGTTACTGCCCTGCGGCAAGGGCAGTAGAGTACAATTCCACCAACGTAGGGGCCAATTAGGCCGTGGGCTGGTCATACTTTGTTACTGAGCTGGTGCCTGACAACGTTTTTTGTCCTTGGAGCCATTACCTAGCACAATCTGCCTTGCAAAGCCCCTGGCGTTGCAATCTTCACCAGCCAGCCAGGGCTAGAGCCATGAAAGATAACTGGGTATCACCCTTTTTTCAAGATTGGATAGTGCTCAGCTGCAGAAAGTCCCCTTTTTGCTGACTGTATTCAAACGACCAAAGATCCTGACAGGCGTGAAGCAGACATCCACTGCTCTTTCTTCACAAGGACTTCCCCTGCCTGTCGTGCCATAACTTTCCCCCAGTTTATTCTGTTCCTTGGAGGGTGACATGAACATTTGCACCAGAATGCCACCACTTCCTGCTCCAGAGGACTTGAGAAAAGTTCAAACTGTTTCAAAGTCTGGGCTTATCGAAGTAAAGCAATTACTTTACCTTAGGAAGGCCTGATAGGCATAACTATTTTAGTATAAACAGTCAACAATATTTGTATATGTGGAGTAATTATGCTTTTTTGCATGTCTGTGCTGATAACTTAGCTGTAAAGTGAAACACTGTCCCTTTTAACTTGAAACATGTTTTCTTTACAATCAACATGCTCAATTTCTGGAGACAAATGCTAAATGGCATATTTAAAAATGCATGTGCCGTAACCAGGGGTTTAGAAATTACAAACTTTAAAGGCGGATTTTTAAACTCTTGCTTACACACATTGAGCAGGTAGTATGCATAGAACTCTAAACAACAATAACCTCTCCTACTCCCAATTTAAACTCAACTTTTGGTAATGTAGGGTGTGTAAAATATCCAGCAGAGGCCAGTCATTTTTAGGTTTTGCCTGTGCTTGCAAAATCTCTTGTAAATAAAAAAATAAAAAATCTTAAAAGGGGATAAAAGCCTGCCTATTACTCACATTTATTTACCATTAGTTGGTTCCCACATCATTCTCATTTTGTTGCTTCCTATTCTAGCCTCCGACTTCCTCCTGGGCTTCGGAGTCTTTGTCAGTGCCAGGGAGCATGACCAACTATCGTTCCCTTTGCCCAGTGTCCTTACACTGTCCAGCAGGCTCATGCAGGTATGCTGTTTTTTACTTACCAGCGTTCACTCTGAGAGAGTGCATCCGTCTGCAGTCCCTCGCTTTCACACTCCCTGTTACCTCCTGCTGGTCGTTGTTTGAAGCACCCCCTCTGCCCGCTCTTCACAGTGTCACCGTCCCCTAAATAAATGCCTATATGAGAAAAAAGTAAATCGCCTCAATGTATATGTCTTGTCATTTCACATGCAAGAAAGGGTTTCTGGAAACAGGAGGCAATGATTTGGTTTCTTCAACCCTGCAAACACAAAATGAGAATTCACGCTCCCTACAGAGATGGGCCACTAAGGGGAGCTACACATCCAGCAGAAAACCATGACTCGTCTTATTTTCAACATTTGGCATACACTACAATCACATGATTTGTGTTTCTCGTACAGCCCTCCCAGATAATAAATAACTTCAATGAGAACAAGCATTGGCAAAGCCAATACGTCTTGCCTATGCACGTCCTATAGGTGTTGCCAATGTGTTTTAGCCATGTTGTACACCAGTGTGGCTGCTGTCCAGCATGGCTAAAAGTTAGTGGCTTAGAGAAAAGTGGCACTGAGTGCGAATTGAGGGCGAAGAATGAAGAAGAGTGTCAGGGAGTGGAGTGGCATAGAGTGTTGTGTACTGGAGTTGCATAGAGTACTCATTTAGCATACAGTAGAGTGGACTGGTGTAGAGTGCACTAGCATAGAGCGTTCCACAGTAAAATGGCGTAGAGTGCAGCGGGATAGAATTTAGCAGCATACAATGCAGCATCATAGAATGCAGTGGCATAGTTTAAAGTATTGCACAGTAGAGCGCAGTTACTTAGAGTGCAGTGGTGCAGAGTGAAGCAGTGCAGAGTACACTATAGTGGTGAATAGTACAGTGGCACAGAGTGCAGTGATGCAGAGCAGTGTGAAGTGGCCTAGAGTGGTGCAGAGTAGAGTGGCGTAGAGTATTGAAGAGTAGAGTATAGTGACAGAGTTCAGTAAAATAGAGGGCAATGGCGTAGAGACGAGTGATGCAGAGTAGAGTGGCATGCAGTGTAGTGGCATATAGTGCATTGGCATAGTATGCACTAGTGCAGAATAAAGTGATATTAAGTTCAGTGGCATAGAGTGCGGCGTTGCAAAATAGAAGCTCAGAGTGCAGTGGTGTAGGGTGGCATAGAATGCAATTGCATTGAGTGCAGTGGTGTTGAATAGAGTAGACTGGTGTAGAATACACTGCCGTAGAGTGTTGCAGAGTACAGTGGTGTGGAGTGCAGCAGCATAGAATCCAGCGGGATACAATGCAAAGTCGTGCAAATGCAATGGCGTAGACTAGAGTGGTGCATAGTAGAGTGCGGACCTGTGGAGTGCTGCAGAGTAGAGTGGCATAGAGTACCGTGGGGCAGAATATAGTGGTGTAGAGTGCAGTGGTGTAGAGAAGACTGGCATACAGTGGCACAGAGTGCAACCCACCGACTGAGGATAAACAGCCGCTTTGATCCTCCTCTACAACCTTTGACACTGTATCCCACCACATGCTGATCGAAAGACTCCATCACATCGACATCCAAGGGGACGCGCTCAGATGGATCACCTTCTTCCTCACCAGAAGATCTACCGCCCAACTTTCATCTCCGAACCCAAGGAGATCACCGGCGGTGTCCCTCAGGGCTTATCCTTCATGCTCTTCAACACATATATGACCCTGCTGGCCAACACAGTCAGATCCCACGGTCTCAACATAATTTCCTATGCAGACTAAACCCAACTCATCCTCTCACTCACCGACCACTCCTCAACCACAAGAAACAGCTTCGATAGATGTATGACAAGCAAGGTTGATTGGATGAAGAACAAGTGCCTGCAGCTGAACACAGACATGATGGAAGTACTGATCTTCAGCAACAACAGCAAAACATGGAACGACTCCTGGTGGCCATCCGACCTAGGACCCACACCTACGCCCTCCGACCACGCCAGAAACCTTGGAACCATCATTGACAACAAGCTCACCATTAAATTACAGATCAACGCTGTCACATCCGCCTGCTTCCTCACTTTGCACATGCTACGTAAGATCTTCAAATGGCTACCTATACAAGAGACGCATCGTGCCACAAGCCCTCATCACCAGTTGACTGGACTACTGCAACGCCCTCTACGTAAGAATAACTGCGCACCTCCTACAGAGACTTCAGCTTATACAGAACGCCGCAGCCAGACTCATCCTTGACCTTCCCCGATAAACCCACATCATACACCACCTCAGGCAACTCTACTGGCTCCCCGTACAGAAGAGATGCCAATTCAAGCTGCTGACCCGTGCTTCAAGACTACACAACCAAGGACCCGCGTACATTAACCACCGCCTGAACTTCCACCAATCGTCGAGAAGACTACGCTCTGCCTCCCTTTCACTTGCCCATACTCCCCGCATCTACTGAAGTAGAAGTGGAGGATGCTCCTTCTCTTACATTGCACCAAAAACCTGGAACAGCCTCCCAACACACCTCCGGACTATCACCTCACGTCGGGAATTCCGAATGGCCCTCAAGACCCGGCTGTTCGAATAAGCCTCTGGAACCTGCAAGCACCTGGATACCCAATCAGGTGATTAGCTCTGCTTTATAAATCCTGATTGATTTACTGAATGGTGTAGAGTGGTGCAGCATAGAGTCTAGTGGTGTGAAGTGCTTCAGATTGGAGTGGCGTAGCATGCAGTAATGCAGAGTAGTGTAGAGTTCAGTGGCAGACAGTGGTGTTGCAGAGTAGAATGTCATACAGTTCATTGGGGTAGAGTGCACTGAAGTAGAGTGCAGTGGTGTAGAGTATAGTGGCACAGAGAGCTGTGACATAGGCTACAGTGGTGAAGAGTAGAGTACAGTGGTGCAGAATGCAGTGACATAGACCACAGCTCTGTAGAGGGCAGTGGTTTAGAGTAGAGTGGCATAGAGTGGAGTTGCGTAGAGTAGAGTGCAGTGGTGTAGAGTGGATTGTTTCAGAGTAGAGTGAAGTGGCATGGAGTGGTGCAGGAAACAGTGAAGTAGAGTAAAGTGAAGTGGTGCAGGGTAGAGTGCAGTGGTATAGAGTAATGCTGTAAAGTGGTGCAGAGTGTAGTGGCATAGAGTGGTGTAGAGTAATGCTGTAAACTGGTGTAGAGTGGCATAGAGTGCAGTGGCATAGAGTGTAGTTGTGTAGAGTGGATTGTTTCAGAGTAGAGTGAAGTGGCATGGAGTGGCGTAGGGGACAGTGAAGTAGAGTAAAGTGAAGTGGTGCAGGGTAGAGTGCAGTGGTGTAGAGTAATGTTGTAAAGTGGTGTAGAGTGCAGTGGCATAGAGTGGTGTAGAGTAATACTGTGAACTGGTGTAGAGTGTAGTGGCATAGAGTACAGTGTAGATTAGAGTGGCATACAGTAGATTAACATAGAGTGCAGGGGCACATAATGGAGATGTTCAGAGTAGAGTGAACTGGCATAGAGTGTATTGCCATGGGGTGCAGTGGTATAGAGTGCAGTGTTTCAGAGTGGTGTAGAGTTGTGCAGAGTAGTGTAGAGTGGCCTAGACTGGAGTGGTGTAGAGTAGAGTGGTCTAGAGTGCACTGGCACAGAGAGAGTGGTGCAGAGTAGAGAGGTGTAGAGTGCTGTGGAGTACAGTAGACTAGTGCAGGCGGGAGTAGAGTGCAGTGGCACTGAATGCAGAGATGTGGTATAAAGTTGAGTCGGGCAGAGTAGACTAGAGTGGCATAGAGTGGAGTATGCATGGTGTGGTAGCAAACTGCCATTACAGACAACATATTTTCAATTGAAATGATCACTACATTTGCACAGACATACAGTTTTACTAATAAAACTATACAGCGCATAAACAATAATGTGTGGGAATGGCATCACCCAATGTATTGATTTATGTTATCATTTTAAAGTATTTGTTTCCAACACACTTCAGAATTAACATGCTTAATTTGTGCTTTGCTAATCCTGACATATTCTGAAATACTTGCACAGTTCATTTAAATTGTGTTGGGTGGTAGAAAAACCCTTTCCTCTACCCCAAGTATCCAGCAAGATTGTCACATAAATCCCCTCACGTTGAAGTCAGAGAAAGAAAAGTGAACACCAAGCTCCCTCAGAGGACACAGTCTGACATTTGAACTCGGTCCTTGAATGCCCAGCAAATGTGACAAGAAGAGAACAGATTTACAGGCCTGTTTACATAAAGGAGCACTTGTGGAAGAAAGGAGAGGTAGTGTGAAAAGGCTTTGCTCCTTGGGAGGGACAAACTGAACCTGGGCAGCCTAAAACAAAGAAAGTCAGCAAATAGATAGCCAGACAATGTGAGTTACAAACCAGAAAGCCAATGGTAAGCAAAGGGAGGAATGCTTTACCAGGGGAGCTTTATATATGACCGCAAGATGTCTTTACCAGGTAGGCTTCAACGTGAAAAGCTTTTTTGTGATGTCTCAATTGTGAAGCAACGTGTTTAGCTTAAATAAAAAGAACTTTTTTTGAAACTGTTTACTAATATATCACGTTGTGCAGGAAGACAGACCAAGAAACCCATCAACACGAGCTTCTTTTTTCTTTTTCAGCATTTATATAGTGGGAACTTGACATTTATATAGCAGCAACTCAACACATAATTTTTTTATTTTCAAGCACAGGGAAATCAAGTGATTTGCCTAGAAGCATGGGATGTTGAGCTGACGCCGAGACCGAACCTTGTTCACCAGTAAGCAGCTCTAGCCATAACACCACATCCGCTCCCCAGAACACAGGGTTGCTTGTCACCTCCAGCACCCATGCTATTTTAATGCATATAGCACAGCAGCACAGGCTGCTATGCATCATGTCTTAAACTAAATAAAAACAAAGCACTAAGATACAGTCAACCCTGGCGCGCCATAGTGCTTTGTTTTTGTTTACTTTGAGCCATGTTGCACAGCAGTCCGCGCTGTTGTGCAACATCTTTAAAAAAACATTGACAACTCCAATAGGTCTTGCATATGCGAATCCTATTGACTTTGCCAATGCTTGTTGAAAATGGTGAGGCAAACAAAGTGACTGCTACCAGCTTCTGAGAAGTTTCAATGAAACAATCCTCCACCCTAAAGAAATTGTTTAAAAAAAAAAAAGTTCATCTAGTATTTTTCAAAGCACAATTTTCACATAAATTTCTCAAAAATCATAGGCTTTGAAAGACCACTGATTAAATATTTAAGTACTTCAATGGTGTTCCAAGTCAAATAAGATAAACATTCCACAGGTGCTGTCCCCGTTTATTTCAAAAAGTGCAGTGGATGCCCTCGTATGTCAAAAATTCCCTACATTGCACCAGGGTCTAAAGTCTGGTATGGATGCTTCACACATGCCACGAGTATGTTTATGCCAAGCAAGTTCATACATGTGCCAGTACTTTACCCCTAATACTAACCAGGCAATGTTTGTGAAACGTCGTGCTCCTCGAATGTGGGCCATGATCTTTGGGTAGCCCGGGCCTATTTGTGATCCCAATCGACCCTGCCCTAAAATAATGTGGCTCATGGTGCAGGATGACAGCTGTAAATTTGTGCAGCCCCCAATGTGAGAGCGCTAGCCCTGAAGGGGGTGGGAATAAATCACACCTGTGCTATTCGGTGACCCACAGCTGCTAATTAAATCCATTTACATTTCCTTTGAAGAAGACTAATCACCCCCCCAGACCCTGAGCTTTCTCTATAGACTCAGGAGGCACCTGGGAGCAGTGAACGGTTTCTGGGGAAACTCCCAGCGGCTTCCTGTAGCTCTGCCAATTGAAACTGGGACGACAAATCAATAAATACAAGGGGATGACACGGAAAACCAGCCACGCCTGTTATTCTCCCCATTCGCCTACCGGCTACGAAATTCTTGAGTCGGATTGGTAACTCCCATGCATATGCACGATTTTTTTTTTTTAAATGTTCATTTGCCGAATTTTTCACCTCGCCCCCTCCTGCTGGGGAGCAGACCCGCCCACGTTCCAAACAATGTCCCTAGGGAGGTTCACCGTTAGCCCACAGAGCCTCGCTTCCGGCGACTTTTTGTTTGCTTTCTATTTCGTGGACTAATAATAGCATTGTAGTGACAGCTCAGCGAGTTGAGGGATCGCCGGAACATTGCCATATTGATAATCTTTTGAGGGGAATCGGCAACCAGGGTCTGTATAAGACTCTTTCCGAGCTCTCAAGTGTATGAGTGCTTCGGCCAGTACATGGCTTCTCGTTACATTCTGGGATATCCAGGACTACAAATCCCAGAATGCAAAGTACAAAACCTGGAATGCACAAGCCAAGGATTTTTAAAACGTGAACGGTCTGCGGTCTCCTGCCCTATGTCTGAATGTGGCAAGGTACAAGGTGAGTGAGTGTATGCAGAATGTGAAGCTGATCACACATGGGTGTGACAAAGATACTGACTCGTGAAAATTAAACAGGGGGCGGTGGCGCCAATACACACTTGTGCAAGGGGTACACATACCCAATATTTAAATCGGCTTGCTCACTAAAGATTGTTAGGTTTAAAGCAAATAAATACAGTAAATGTAGTTTATTTTGCTTTGTATTCAAACCGAGAGAGAGATATTTTCACTGCAGTTTCCACAAAACGTTTAGTTTTTTCTGAATACTTTTGTTTTTTCCTCGCAGACATTATGAATTCATCTTCTCAGATTACTGTATATTTTTTCGAGATTTTTTTTTACCTCTAACTATATTCTCCTTTTCCGCGCTGGGTACTGCGCCCAGAATTACACATCTGACACTAAAACCTGGACACAACATCTCAAATGTTGTGTGTTGAAATGTATACAGCAATCTGGGCTGGGCTTGCTCAATACTGAAATCCTATGAGATTGTTCAAGATAATCCACACGGAATGGTTGTGAGGCAAATTTACATACAATTAGTTTCAGTTCAGATTTTTTTTTGTACATTTCAACCGGCTGATTGAACTGGTCTGATGACATCTGCCGAGCAGGCTGGGAGGAACTACTTGTTGTACAGAAGAGGGTAGAGGTGAGGAGTCCAGTGAGAACGAATCCCTCACTAATCTCCTGAAGGACCCTGTAGCTACAATGCTGGCATTTCTAGATTTTTTTTTGATTCTTGATCGGCGTCTTCAAGATTCGATCCATGCACAGTTACCGATTTTTAACCCTTTACCAAAAAAAAATAATCAATTTTTAGCTTTGTCCAAATATTCTAGGACTCGATATAGAACCACTCTCAACCACACGTAGAAACTACGAAGGCCTGTCGCATAACTTTAGCCTCTTTCCTTGATTGTCAAAAAACTAAATAGAAGGAGGTGAAATATATTACAGCAATATAGTATATTTATATGTACTGAGGCACATTAGCATACAGTGAGTTTCAGTGGAGATCAGGCAAAAACGGCACACAAAGCACAACACTAAAACATAATTTAAAGGGGTAAAAGGCTGCTTTAATAGAACAGGTCTGGCAAAAACATAACCTTGGGGGTAAAGCCTTACAAAACTAAAACAGATCTCACTAATACAATGTCACTTCCTAAGCCCCCACCCTCTAATAACCATTCCCCCCGGCAAAGTCCCTTCCCATCCCCACCTTGAACCCCAAAATACATTACTCATCTGCCCTGGTGTCCACCTTATGCATTTCCACTTGCCCTTTCCTCACTTTGGTTGTTCTAAAAAAAATCCCTGACGTCTCCTAATTATGCATCTGTAACCCCCAATAAAAGTCAATAAAATCCGCCTAATGCCACACTCTCCTACTAGCGGCAACCTTGACATCACTATTGCAAATTACCTGCCCTATTAAAACCAAGCAATTAATTCAATATAAAATAAAATCTACCCGGATACATAAGAAACAACAAGCAAACCAAAGGGGTACCAAAAAACAACAATGAAAAAAACATACCCAAAGGGGTAGGGCAGGTGGGCTCACAAACACTAACCACACCCTTACCCTTGGGTGTGACAGCGGTCAAAGAGGCCGCCCACACCCAGCCCACTACTGATAATCCAGCCTCTAAACCCTCACTCTAAGTACCTACCAACCTACAGATTATCCCTGCATTGTGGGTTGTACCACCAATGCCCGATCAGCCCGGGGGGAGATCAAACAAGCCCTTAACCCCTCCCCCAAGTCCACATCAGGCAAAAACGGTGCACAAAGCACGCTAAAACACAATTTAAAGAGGTAAAAGGCCATATTAATAGAACAGGTCTGGCAAAAACAACCTTGGCATAAAGCCTTATAAAACTAAAACAGACCTCACTAATATAATGTCCCTTCCTATCCCCCCACCCACTAATAAACCTTAACCCCCAGCAATGTCTCTTCCCATCCCCACCTTAAACCCATTACCCATCTGCCTTTGTGTCCACCTTATCGATTTCCCCTTGCCCTTCCCCCCCTCTGGTCCTCCAAAAAAAATCCCTGACAAAAATCCTCCACACAGGAAAACCAGCAGGTGTTTTCCTGCCTCAACAACAAGTGTCCTGGTGAAAAATGATTAACCATTCAATTGTCCCAAAGTCTCTCACCCAACAGATCTGCTATTTTCAGCCTGAGTTCCACCAAATAATGTTCATTACCCATACAGGATAAATGAACTCCATCCTGACGAAACAATGACCCATCCTCATATACTAACTCCATGTGTCTTAAAACTGAAATCTCATTTGCTGCACAGAAACACCTCATCTCCCTGTTTAACTTTCCTGCGCTGCTTTTCAGTTCCAAAGAAATTCCGTGCACTCGCCAAAATCGCCTCGGCACCAGCTCAGTCCATAAAATGAGTCCCTGGACATCTCTTTGATTCTAAGCAAATCCAGCTTCATTGCCTTCAAGAAACCTATACTCAATAATGAGACTAAATAATTTTCTCCAAGATGCAAAACCAACAAGTCCATGCAAAAACCACTGGCAAGTCTCTTCGAAAGCATACTTATCTCCTCCCCTCCATCTCATCCCCATCTTCCCTCCCCACCATAGCTTGACCCGAGCCCCATACAACCCCAATTGGTGACCAAAATGTTGAGACTCTGCATGTTACGCCACCCAACGAATGAAGGAATGCCCCACTATCCACACGAAGAGGACGTGCAGTCTGGGCGTGCCACACAACCTGAAAAGTAAAAACAATTTTAACCCTAGAAAACAACGAGTGGCAACAGAATAACAACTAACAAAATTTAGGAGGACTCGGCCTACTGTAACACCTAAAACAATGTGATCTCCATCTACCCAAGTTCATTATAACTTTATCTGATTTCCCTAACCTTTTGGCTTCTGTAGCGGCCCCAATTTGAAATGAATGGGACCCATACTTCCAAACTGCAATGCCCTGCCTCCCAAGGGCCTTCCTTAGAACTGAGTTTAAGTGAAATAAATTCAGTGGTGAACCATCTTGGTACATGAGCACATAATTAGCGTCAGTATGTAAAAAGCGGGCAATGAAGCTCAACAATGTATTGGACAAACTGGGGGAACAGACTCTTACAAAATCACTTCCTGTCCCCTACAAATTGAACGTTCTTTTAAGTGGCCAACCATAACTTAATAATTCTGTTTCCTGAAATTACATCAGAAAGTAAAAAAAAAACACAGCCTTACCTTTTGATCCCAACAATTCCAAAGCCTTGAAAGCCCCATGATAAAGCAAAGACATGCATAATGACATCAAAGCAACCTCCCAAGGAAAAAAACAAACTTATTTTAAAACAAGTATGATGTCAAGTAAACAATGAGGAGAAATGGGGCGTCTCCTATCTATCCTTGCCGCACCCTCCCTAGAGCAAACTGCAACAATTCTTCCATTGGATCATATCCCCCAAAATACTTACCATAAAATGAGATGCCTGCCATCTTACCAGATATAGTTACCGCAGAAAGTTCTGCATCAATCTGCTTCATAATGAAGCAAACTGCATCTTCTCACCTGTCCGATAAAACCAATGGACCATCCACCCAATTAATTGCACCTGACTGCAAAAATTCTGACCATGCTTGATCATAACTCCAATGGGTAGACAGAGCTATGGACTGCTGAATCAACTTCACAATCCTCAGGCTGCCGGATCCCAGAGTGCCTGAGGGATAGCCATCTTCTGCATATCTGCTCCAGGTGCAAGCCAATGAAATCTCTGCCACTGTGAACGAAATAGCATATCATCAATATCATTATTCACACCTGGGACGGGCCTGGCTTTAAACAAAATGTTATATTTCAAGCAATTCACCAAAAAGACACTCAACAACTTCAAAACTTTCTCATCCTTTGCTTTCTGGGAATTCACTAGGTTAACCACAGTTTGGTTATCAACATTGAAAACAACCTGCTTATTGGCCAATGTACTGCCCCATATTGACAATGCAACAACCAATGGAAAAAATTCGAAGAATGCAATACTGTGATGTGCTGCTGTTCAAGACTGGCCAGTCTTCCGCTGCTCAATGTCCGTCCCAAAAAAGGCCCAATCGTTGTGCACCTGAAGCATCTGAAAAATCGGGAACCTGCCAAGACCGTTCCTCATCATCTGAAAACAGTCACACAAATGAAATCCAGTAAAAAAAGAAATCCAAATCCTCAGGTCAACTCTCACACAAGCACAAAGATGTATGTATCCAATGATGTGACAGCACTGCTCTCTTAACTGCAAAACCCAATCTGCTGCAAAATGCCTGACATACTCTCACCACTCGACATGCAAAATTCAAATGACCAAGTAGTGATTGAACTTGTCTCAATTTCAATTTGGGCTTGCACACTGCTTCTTCCAATAAAGTAATCAACATCTGCACCTTTTCAGGTGGTAAACGCACTTCTGTCTTCGAAGAATCCAACTCAATGCCCAGAAAACGAATACAAGTGGTAGTTTTCTCTGGCGCCAAAGGAACCCCCAAGTGTCCATGGCTAACTGAAAGCTCTCTCAAAGCTCTCAAATATTCACCTGTAACTGCATGACCCACCAAAAAATAATCCAAATAATGAGTCACATGTTGAAAGCCACTCTGGCATTGATAGAACCGTTGTAAAAAGGAACATGGGCGGTCATTACAACATTGGCGGTAAAAGCCGCTTACCGCCGCGCAGAAGACCGCCAACACACCGCCGCAGCTGCACAAATCCGCCACAGCTATTATGACCCACATCTCGGAATCTGCCAAAAGTCAGACACCCACACAAGTCCGCCACACCAAAGGTCAGTGATAAACTGGCGAAAACATAACCTCCACCATCACGCCAACAGAAATACGCCCACACTATCACGACACACGAATCCACGCAGCGGGCTTTCATCCGCGGTATTCCATTGGCGGTACACACCGCCGTGCTCAAAATACACACACTCTTACAAAACACAGCCACATTGGACAATTCAAAATACACGCACCTGATACACATACACACACCACTCCCACACACCCATTACAATATAAAACACACACCCACATCACCCACAAACCCCCACGACAAAAAATTCTGATAGAATGCCAGAGAGAGACACCACCAGCAAGAACAACCGCATCCACAGGCACACAACACCATCACCCACAGAACTTCCACGCACCTCACACAACACACCACTACATATCACCACACTTAACACCACACACTCCACCCCACACATCACCTACACCATCCCATGGCACGGCAAAGACGCCCCAGGTTCTCGGAGGAGGAGCAGAGGGTCATGGTAGAGGAAATTGTCCGGCTAGAGCCACAGCTATTCGGAGCATAGGTGCAGCACACCTCCATAGCTAGGAAGATGGAGCTATGGCGAAGAATAGTGGACAGGGTCAACACAGTGGGACAGCATCCAAGAAATCGGGAGGACATCAGGAAGAGGTGGAATGACCTACGGGGGAAGGTGCATTCCGTGGTCTCAAGACACCACCTGGCGGTTCATCGGACTGGCGGCGGACCCCCACCTCCTCCCCCACAACTAACAACATGGGAGGAGCAGGTCCTGGCGATTCTGCATCCTGAGGGCCTCGCAGGAGTAGGTGGAGGAATGGACTCTGGTAAGTCAAAGCTTTACTATTACATCCCCCACCCTACCTGCATGCTATCACAAACCCCCACCCTCACCCTCACCCCCAGCACCCCAACTCCTCACATATGTCCCAACATCACAAACCACACATCCCAACACCAAGCCCTGCATGCAACAACAAAGCAGAGACACGCATGCCCACTGCACATACCCATACACCCCCCCTAAACCATCATCACCCAAGCTCCCACACAGGAATGCTAGCACTGGGGTACATGGTCACCCACCCATTGCACACCATTACACACACAGATTTAATAAACATCCTTTTATACCCTTGCAGGACCCCTACCCAAAGTCACCGGACAGGAGGGTCCACACATGTCCACACCACCAAGAGAAGAGGCCCACAGTGATGACAGCACCTCTGTCCAACAGGATCTAGATGACCAGCCCGGACCATCGGGGACCTGTGGACAGTCGGTTCCCCTCACACAGGCACAGGCCACCACATACCTTCCCCCCCTCTGGAAACACCAGCACAGCACCCACCCAGCGGGCCCATACCTCCGTCCCCAGGACACGTCAATCAGCAGTGTGTCCACCACTACAGGGAACCCAGGATAACCCACCACCCCAACAACAACAGGGACCTGGGGGCAGTGGTAGTGGGCACACGGTCCAGGGGACGGAGGCCCAGGAACACAGGGGAACTGGGAGGGCTGCTGTGCGACAGGGGGCGGACAGGCCAAGGGAACCCACTCTCCACGAGGCCCTCTCCTCCATCATGGGAGCCTACCACCACTCCAGGAGACGATGGCAACGGTACTGGCCAAGTTTCAGGAGACCCAGCGCATGCAGGAGGAACAGTATATGGGCTTCAGGGAGGAACTCAGAACCATCAGCTCCACCGTGGGCACCATCGTAGGGGTGCTGAAGGAAGTACTCCACACCAGGAGGGACACTGTGGCACTACAAGGGGCCCCTGACACTAGCATGGACGATGAAGTGCCCACCACCTCCACCGGTGCTAGTGGACCGGACGCCCCGCCACAGGACCAGCACCCCACCCCCTGCAGATGGAGAACCACCCCGCAAACGGTCCCTGAGATCCAGGACAAAGACAGAGCACGATGCCAAGACCCCCGCCAAGAAATGAGACCACCCTGATTGTCATCCTACTGTCCCACTTTGTCACCCTGTCCATAATTAAACTGCCCCAGCTCCACTTCCTATGCCCATATGGGCAATGCACCTGTGAGACTAATAGACTGGACTCTGCCATGGACACTCCTCCACCATCACCCCTCACCATTTCACTACCCCCTCCAATATTGAGCATTTTAATAAACACACCTAAAGCACAAAACGATCTGGAGTCTGTCTGTGATTTCGAAATAATGTATTAGCAATTACAGTGCTAAAATGTTTTTTAAATAGTAATGTCAACATACCTATGTCACACAGCTCTAGTCCATGAGGAATCTAAGCAGATGTCACACAGTGGGACCCACGTCTGTGAAATCGTAAGGGAAAGTGACAACTCAGTGACCATACACTGGGTGAAAACGACATACAGGAGAGAGGTAGTAGTGTCAAAGTACATGTAGTAGGCAGGTTTGGATTCCTACCTGTGTCTCACTGGAAATATTGCAGGATCACTGAGTCCCTGTTGTGCATGTCTTCTTCCTCTGCTTCCTCCTCATCACTGTCCACAGGCTCCGCAGCTGCCACAACACCGCCATCTGGACCATCCTCCTGCAGAAAAGGCACCTGGCGTCGCAAAGCGAAGTTGTGAAGCATACAGCAGGCCACAATGATCTGGCACACCTTCTTTGGTGAGTAGAATAGGGATCCACCTGTCATATGGAGGCACCTGAACCTGGCCTTCAGGAGGCCGAAGGTCCGCTCGATCACCCTCCTAGTTCGCCCATGGGCCTCATTGTAGCGTTCCTCTGCCCTGGACCTGGGATTCCTCACTGGGGTCAGTAGCCATGACAGGTTGGGGTAACCAGTCACCTGCAAATGGCGAGGGACAACTGTTAGACACACACTAACCTGTAGGGATAACCCCAGACCCAGACAACCATTCCCAATGACTTGCTTCCAGGTGCTCACCTAATAGCCACACACAGTGCCTCTGGAGTTGACCCATCACATAAGGGATGCTGCTATTCCGCAGGATGTAGGCGTCATGCACTGAGACAGGGAACATGGCATTCACATGGGAGATGTACTGGTCTGCCAAACAAACCATCTGTACATTCGTAGAATGATAACTCTTCCGGTTTCTGTACACCTGTTCACTCTTGTGGGGGGGGACCAAGGCCACGGCACCTGTGATGTTGGGGATATGTCCCTGGGCATAGAAATCACCTTTCACTTTAGGCAAATCCTCCACCTGAGGGAAAACGATGTAGCTCCGCATGTGTTTCAGAAGGGCAGACAACACTCTGGACTATACGTTGGAAAACATAGGCTGGGACATCCCTGATGCCAAGGCCACAGTTGTTTGAAAAGAGCCACTTGCAAGGAAATGGAGCACTGACAGCACCTGCACTTGAGGGGGGATTCCTGTGGGATGGTGGATTGCTGACATCAGGTCTGGCTCCAACTGGATACACAGTTCCTGGATTGTGGCACGGTCAAGCCTGTAGGTGATTATCAAATGTCGCTTCTCCATTGTCGACAGGTCCACCAACGGTCGGTACACCGGAGGATGCTGCCATCTCCTCACATGTCCCAGCGGACGGTGCCTATGAAGGACAACAGCGAGCACAGAGTCAAACAACTCAGAGCTACGTACCCACCGTTTACACAGAACACCATCCATACACAAAAGGTGGCCTGTATGTGTGTTGAGTCTAGGCCTAGGTATGTGTGATGCAGTTGAAAATGAAGCCATGTGGGCCCCTGAAAAGGCGGCTGCCTGACCTCTAAAGTGGGACAATGGGATGTGAGGTAACTGCGCTGGCGTTGTACACCGTCGCGGTAGGCGGTCGAAGACTGCGGCGCAATGCTGCATTGGTTAACATTGGACCCTATGGGTCCCAGGAGCCAATGACGATGTACGCCGGCGGTGACGGTACACACTGCCGCGGATGTGACCGCCATTTTCTATCTGTTCAATCACTCGATACCTGATCTTGGACAGGAAAGGACCTACACTGCAAGTGCTGCTGTGACCTCGGTCTGGAAGAGACAATGGCTCGTGCGTCTGGGGAAAGGGCCCCTGCCTTCACATCGGAGGAGTTGGAGAAACTCGTGGACGGGGTCCTCCCCCAGTACAACCTACTCTACGGTCCTCCAGACAAACAGGTAAGTACACAGGGAGCATGTTGTATGGGCTATGCCTGTGTGGAGGGGGCTGGCTGTAAGAAGGAAGGGGCAGAGTGCTGCGTACATGAAAGATGGTGAATGCATGTGCCACATGGCAAGGGTAGGGATGGGGGCCAATCACTTTGACGGTGCAGTTGGTAATGACTTCTCTTCTTCCCCTGTACATTTCATGTAGGTCAGCGCCCACCAGAAGAAAGATATTTGGCGTGCCATCGCCAAGGACGTTCGGACCCTGAGGGTCTACCACAGACTGAGCACCCACTGCCGGAAAAGATGGGAGGACATTCGCCACTGGAGCAAGAAGACAGCAGAGGCTCTGCTGGGGATGGCCTCTCAACGTGGGAGGGGTGCCCGTCGCACCATGACCCCCCTGATGTTCAGGATCCTGGCGGTGGCCTACCCGGAGTTGGATGGGCGCTTGAGGGCATCACAGCAGACACAAGGGGGTGAGTACACTCGCATTCTGCTGACTTTGCGCGCAGTGGAGTTGTCTGGGTGGGGGAGGAGGGCTGTGGGTTTCCCTAGGCTAGGGCGAGTTCCGTAGGCAAGGCCCCTCCGTAAGGCAGGCCATGTGGCACCCCAGCCCACCTCTGTAGAGTGCCAAGTACAGCTATTCATGCCCCTGTGTCATCTATGTGTGCAGATGTCGTCCATAGCCTTGTAGGCCATTTCCCAGGAATTGAACAGTGGAGCCCAAGAGCGCGGCGTGATGCAGGGGGCTTCTGTGTCTGTCGTGTCCACCAACGGTAGCGGTAATCCATGCACTCAACATGTCTTTCTTCTGTCGTCCCCCTCCTTTTTGTGGTCTCCCTGTTCTTGTGTGCATTAGCATCATCAGACGGAGGAGCAGTGGCACCGGAGCACGAGGGAGCTGCATCCCACATGGCCCTGGAGGGCGAGACTACGGACTCAGAATTCACCAGTGTGACGGAGGGCGAGGGGAGCTCCACGGCGGGGACAGGAGCTGACACCAGCGACACGGACTCGTCCTCTGATGTGAGCTCCCTTGTGGTGGCGGCAACATCTGTGCCCCCCACTTCTACAGGTACAGCAGCCACCTCCCCTACCAGCACTGCCCTCCCAGCAGCCCCTCAGCATTCGCCCCGTGCCCGCTCACCCAGGAGGGTGGCCATCACCTTCGCCCCAGGCACCTCAGGCCCTGCCCCTGTCACCCCTGCTGCCCTCAGTGAGGAGGCCATTGACCTCCTCAGGTCACTCACTGTTGGGCAGTTTACCATTGTGAATGCCATCCAGGGTATAGAAAGGGAGTTGCAACACGGTAATGCATTTCTGGAGGGCATTCATTCCGGTCAGGCTGCCCTTCATCGAACCCTGCAATCTCTGGCCTCAGCACTGATTGCAGCCATTGTCCCTGTGTCTAGCCTGCCCCCTCCAACTTCCTCCACCCAGACTCAATCCCCTGTACCCCAGCCTATCCCAAGCACACCATCAGACCAGCCTGCACACACCTCAACACACAAGGGAAGCTCAGGCAAACATAAGCACCACACATCCCACAGGCACTCACGCAAGCAACACACACATGCAGACACACCAACATCCACTGCCTCCACTGTGTCCCCCTCCTCGTCGTCTCCCTCCTCCCTCCCAGTCTCGTCTACACTCACACCTGCATGCACTACCTCTACAGCCACTACGTCCCTCACCAGCACATCCGGCTCACGTGCAGTCACCACCCCCACTACCATTCACACGTCCCCTGTGTCCTCTCCCAGTGTGTCTGTGACGCCCCCTCCCAAGATACACAAACGCAGGCACACACCCACCCAACAGCCATCCACCTCACGACAGCCTCCAGCGCATGCACCTTCACTCAGTCACCAAACGTACACCTCCTACTACCACCACCTCTTCCTCCACTCCCAAACCCCCTCCAGCTACCCGTCCCACTGTGTCCCAAAAACCTTTCCTGTCCACCCTTGACCTTTTTCCCACACCTCCCCCACCCCGTCCATTTCATAGGTCCCGAAGTTGCACCTCAGCCACAACATCTCCGGGACCAGTGGTGCCTGTAGTCACCGGTATGTGGAGTGCACCGGCCACCAGGACAGCCAGTGTGGCACGGAGCCACAGCACAGACAGTCCCCCACCTGTGAAGCATCAGAAGTTGGCCAGTGCCCGGCGGGAGAGGGGGAAGACTCCAGCCACCAAAGCCGCTCCCAGGGGTCTCGTTGGGAGTGTGGAGTCAGCTGTGACACCTTCCAAGGTGGGGATGGGCCACAAGAAACCCAGCAAGTCTGGGAAGAGCAGCACGGCGGAGAAGACCTCCATCATCCCCGCTGCCAAGGAGGCCACCACCAGCCCCAGCCCATCTGCCCAGGAGGCCACCGCGAGCCCCAGTCCATCTGCCCAGGAGGCCACCGCGAGCCCCAGTCCATCTGCCCAGGAGGCCACCGCGAGCCCCAGTCCATCTGCCCAGGAGGCCACCGCGAGCCCCAGCCCAGCTGCCCAGGAGGCCACCGCGAGCCCCAGCCCAGCTGCCCAGGAGGCCACCGCGAGCCCCAGCCCAGCCCAGCTGCCCAGGAGGCCACCGCCAGCAGCAGCCCCGCTGGGCCATGAAGGACCGCCAGCAGCAGCCCCGCTGGGCCATGAAGGACCGCCAGCACAAGCCCCGCTGAACAGGGCACCGCCATCTCAAGCCCCGCTAGCCCATGAGCGGCAGGGGCACTGACGCAGCTGCCCAGGAGGTTACCGCCAGCACCAGCCCCAGCCCCTCTGGGCCATGAAGGACCGCCAGCAGCAGCCCCGCTGGGCCATGAAGGACCGCCAGCAGCAGCCCCGCTGGGCCATGAAGGACCGCCAGCAGCAGCCCCGCTGGGCCATGAAGGACTGCCAGCAGCAGCCCCGCTGGGCCATGAAGGACCGCCAGCACCAGCCCCGCTGGGCCATGAAGGACCGCCAGCACCAGCCCCGCTGGGCCATGAAGGACCGCCAGCGCCAGCCCCGCTGGGCCATGAAGGACCGCCAGCGCCAGCCCCGCTGGGCCATGAAGGACCGCCAGCGCCAGCCCCGCTGGGCCATGAAGGACCGCCAGCGCCAGCCCCGCTGGGCCATGAAGGACCGCCAGCCCCAGCCCCGCTGGGCCATGAAGGACCACCAGCACAAGCCCCGCTGAACAGGGCACCGCCATCTCAAGCCCCGCTGAACAGGGCACCGCCATCTCAAGCCCCGCTGAACAGGGCACCGCCATTTCAAGCACCGCTAGCCCATGAGCGGCAGGGGCACTGACGCAACTGGGTCCGTCACGGGGTGAGTGATGCACTCTGGGCACCAGTCCCCCTCCAGAACCAGTGGAGACTGTCATCCACTACCTCTGTCCTTCACAGGATGAAGCACTCTGGACACCAGTCCCCCTCCAGAACCAGTGGAGACTGTCATCCACTTGAGAGACTGTGGCTTTGCACTCCCCAGGATTGAACAGTGGGCATGTGGCCCCCTCGTGGATTTGGTGTCGTGCACTCAAGCGGCTGAGGTGCCCCCACTTTCCCTCCCCCTGAGGTGCCTGTTTTCTTGGTATCTGATGCCCCTGCAGTGTTCTCTCCGTCATGGTCGGGGATCTTGTGTGGGCCTCGCCCATACTGTGTGGTCCCAGTGTTTCACGAACTTTCTTTGTGCAGTACCTGGACTACTATGCCTGGTATTTCTTTTGTACATGGTGTGTGTGTGTATATATATGTATATATGTATATGTATATATGTATATGTATGTATATGTATATATATATATATATATATATATTTTTCTGCCTACTTGTTTCTAATATATTCCGATAGTTACACTAATTTTCTTTGGTCTTTGCATTCTTCCGGGGGTGTTTGGGGGGTGTAACTGTGATGTATTGATATGCATTAGTGTGTGTGTTGTGGTGGGTGAGGGTGGGGGTGTTGCGTGTGTGTCCCTGTTTTTTGCCTTCCCCCTCCCCTGTGTCGTAGGTGCAGTACTCACCGTGGTCTTCGCCGCCGGCGTACGTGCTCCTGGTAGAGGAGCAGGAAGACTATCGCAGGGAGAATTTGGAGTTCCGGTTCCATGGTGTCCTCGTTCCTCGTGGAGTGTGTAGAGGTGAGCGTTTTCCCTTCGAAATTCCTGTTTCCGCTGTGTTTTTATCCGCGGTGAATCCGCCCCGGAAAAGGTGGCGGATTGGCCTGTCATAATAGTGTGGGCGGTACATTGTCTCCCGCCTGTCTGTTGCCGGTGACCGCCACGCTGTTTGTTTGTACCGCCGTGGAGGTCTGAGTGTTAAAGTGGCTGTCTTTGTTGGCGGTTTCCGCCACAGTCGTAATTGCAATTTGTTTACTGCCGGCCTGTTGGCGGTCTTACCGCCGCTTTAACACCGTCTGCCAGGGTTGTAATGACCACCTAAATGTTTTGAAAAAGAACAAGAAACAGAGCAGACCATAGGTAACATCCTATCTACATTGATTGCATCATCAAACTATAAACTTAACAATGAAAAATCCTCTGGAAGAACAGGGAGCAAATGAAAAGCAGACTGAATGTTGGATTTCACCATCTCCGCACCTGCACCACAAGCAATGGGTTCATCCACCGACACATAATGCACCATGGACTCTTCCTGGGCAATAAAATCATTGATAAATGAAACCAAAGGCCAAGAAAAATGACGGATAAGCCGAAATTCCCCTTCCTGCTTCTTTGGCACCACACTCAAAGGGGAAATTGTCAGATTAGGCAACAACCAATAATCAAAAGGTCCCACAATTCTACCCCATTCCAATTCTTTTTTTCAGCTTAGCCCGCACCACATGAGGTTGTTCCATTGCTGATCTCAAATTCCTTGCCCACCTCCTCACCCTGGGACCTTGGTAGCACAAAGAAAAACCTTCAGCGAAACCTTCTGCAACAAAGTGTTAGCATCTTCCTCTCTAGGATAAAACCTCAACCAATAATTCAGAATATCCAATTTAATAGGCATAGGTCCCTTCATCCAGCAATGGTTGTGCATGACCCCTACCTCTGTTGTTACCGCTACCTGGATTACCTTGCCATCCCCACTGCATACCCCAAAGCACTGAAAAACTGTGTGTCTACCACCACAGCTGGAGCAACAGTGTCAGAATTTACCTGGCGGTCTTGTGCATTATCTGCTGTTAAAGGACCAGCATGCTCCATTTTGTGGCAGTTGTCCTTTTGGAAAGCTACCCACCCCGGCTTGGGTGGGTTGCCCCTGAATGGGCCTATATTATAATGGCAAACCAATAGCCATGTGCACCACCAGAGCATTCTTTCCTGTCCGTAGCCAGTGCATCCACAACGCGTTATCAATTTCACCCCACTCCTTGTCTGGGCAAATAGCCATCCTAGCCTTAAACTCTTCATCGTATCCAAACCAGCCAAAACCCCCATAATCCATCTGAGCTCTGTAGACAACATCCATATATTTAAAAAGAGTCACTAACCATTCAGGGTGCCTTTCACAATAAACCCCAACATAAATTAGAAATGCTGAGGTCCAGTTTTCAATAGTAGTTGGCACCTTCGGCCTGCAAGCCAATTCCCATTCTCCTTCCTTGAACCTTCCTTTGCCTGAACCTCCCTATGAAGCAACTTGAAAACATCTACAAACTCACCTTTACAAAATATTTATTTCATATTTTGAGTAAGATGTGCCCCAAAAGGCATTGACATTCCCATGTATGGCAACTTTTTGTTCTTAATACTACCCCCTGAAACCATGATCTCTCCCTTGCCTGTCTTTTCTGGCATCGAGCCCCCAGTCTCCTCAGAAACCATCTTACCCACTTGCTTATCCGAAGACGCCTCATCTGGTTTATTAACTGTTTCCAAAGCATGTTTATCAGCTAAAATGTCAGCCTGAATACACCTGTTCTTACCTACTCAGAATGTGTTCTCTAATGATGACTTATTAATTGGACTATTGCCAACAGCTACAGAAACGCTTCAAATAGCATACCCATCACCCAAAATGCCCTTCTTCTCACCTCAAGGAACTTGTATGCCTTCCTGTTTCTTCTCCTCTCTTCCTCCCCTATGATCGGCTGGACCGTTTTCACAGGCTCTTTCTGTAAAACACCAAAACTCTGTCTCCGGTTAATCATGGACCCACTCCTAACCTTGCAATCTTGAGTATCCACATGCTCTATAATTTCCCCTTCCTTCTCAACTCCCCCTTCATCATAATCAAAATACTCCTCCTCCAACCAAGGAAATAGCAGAAAACTGCCAGCGTTCCGGCTGGTCGATGGCTCATCAAAACAATTCCTCAGTTGTGAATCTTCTTCTGATGGGTCGACCTGCTCTCTCTAAGTGAAGCAAGCCGCTTTGGATCTCACCATCACTTTGTGACAATGCATTGAGGGTGCTTCGACCCTCACCGGTAACATCACATTTTCTGCTGCATGTGCAAACTTTGATTCAAAAGCCAAATCCTCCACCCTGCTTAGAGCAGAAGAGCTGTCACACCCAACCTGAATACTATCCGCCTTGGGCTGCAATAAAACAGCATTGTCTTGAACAAAACCTACTGACCTACTCTCCTCCAAATCACTACAAAACCTACTTCTTAAAACAAAACCATCATCAACCCCATCAGTTACTGGCTGACCTGACTGAAGCAACACCTGATTTGACATTTACCACATCTGCACTTTATGCAACGTGGGACTAACAATCCGAGGCACCAACTGCTAAAATTTATCATCCTGTATCAAAACAGGCATATTCAATATAGCCCTAGTGTCCCTCTAATAATGCCCACTGCCTGTCCAATTGCTTCAATTCTTTTCTCTGGGGAGTTGGGCTTGTATAGCGTTCCCCAAAGCAATTCCCACAATGTCATGCGCATGAGCTCGCTTCTCCTCAGCCCCCAAGCGGTGTTCCTGGGTCACCACAATTATGCCTCGTACACCTCTCCCCCGACAGCCAACACGATCCTGGATCTAAGCGCCTGAACAGCATGCTAATTTCAGACCATCTCTGGTCGCCTGTGCGCTCAGCTCAGGTAAGACTGCAGTCACCCCACAAACCGCTTCCGGACATAAATCAGTCCCCGGTGAAGCACCGGCTTTTTTCCCTCCAACACTTTTTTGTTTAAATTCCTTATACTTGGCCTCAAAGATGCGCAAGCAATTACCGCTACTGCTCCCCCCCCCCCCCCCCCCCCCAGCAGCTGTCTTTTTTTTTTGGCCTTTTTATGCCCACCCATGCCTGCTCCAAAACCCCCTTCATACAGCAAGACCTTCCGCCCTTCATCGTGTAATATTTTAAAAGTTTGCACCACTCGATTTGCTTTTTCCATCTTAACGAAACTACACCTCAAATCGAAACTGAAACTACAAACATTATCGCTTGGCCTACCACACTATAAATCTCACAAACCACACCCTTAGCCTTGGATGTGACAGCGGCCAAAGAGGCCGCCCACACCCAGCCTACAATTTATAATCCAGCCTCTAAATCTTCTCCCAAAGTACCTACCCACCAATAGAATATCCCGTGTCGTGTGTTGTACCACTGACGCCCGATCAGCCCAGGGGGAGATAGGGCAAGCCCTTACTCCCCCCTCCCCCCAAGCCCGCATTTGTATGTTTGACTCTACAGACTGTACTTTGTCTGGAAACAGCTGCCAGCCACACTGAGATTGACTATTACTAGGGCTTTCTTTTTTTTAACAGAAGAGGGAGTACATTTAGGAAGGGGTTTCTATAGGTACAAACCCATATCTGCATCTCAATCACTCTAGTGAAGAGTGATGTAAACCTACACAGGGAACAGTCTTTATTTTTTTTATAAAGACATTTTTATTGTTTGAAGGAAATAAAACGTTATATCATGTACAACCAAGCAACATACAATACTGTACAATATAATACTATGGGGAAAGGTAGGCTAAAATAAAATAGGATAGAGTCAACTAAAATAAAGTAAAATAAATGTTCCTTATCGATGAGTGAGTGGCTTGTGTTATAGGTGCTTGGGTTATTCTGGTGTTGATCGACTAGGCCATTTAGAAGGCCTGGCTCCTGGTGTCTATATCTCTCAGTAACAGGGATGCGGTTGCCTCGGGATCCCAGGCAAGTGTAAAGATGAGGATAAGAAGTTGGTTTGGGCATAGGCCCATCTGTGGGGTGAGTGTTTCCAATGCGTGTTAAGCTCTACTTTGCTCTAGTCGCCCGCCAAGGCCTCCCATCCTCCCCAAATTTTATTGTATTTGCCCGGGCTACCTCTGGCCTCATATACCAACCTCTCCTGTTGTGCGCACCAGTCCATTCCCTGTCTCCACTTGTTTAAGGATGGCACCCCTTCTGTCATCCATTTAGTCATTATGTCTCTTTTAGCTACCAGGCATGCTATTCCCAAAAAGGTTTGTTCAGCTCTTCTAAGGTCTGTGTCCCCCATTACCCCCAATAGGAACGGAAGTGGGTTCAGTGTTAAGTCAGTCTGCAGGGCTCTGGAGATCTGTAATGTAATTGCTCTCCAGTATGCCTCTATGGCTGGGCAGGACCATGTCATGTGGTAGAAGTGTGCCTCCGGTTGGGAACACCTCGGGCAGGCAGCAGTGGAGCGGAGGCCCGCCCGTGCAGTCTCTTAGGTGTCATGTATGCAGTGTGTAGAAAGAAAGACTGCACAAGACGGAGTTTGGTGGATATAGTCAGGGCTCCTGGTGCCATTAGGGCCTCTTCCCATTCTCCATCTTTGATTTTTTTCCCTCCCATCCGTCCCACCTGCAGCGAAGCTTATCTAGAGGACTGGATGTGTTAGCTATCAACGAGCGGTATATCTGCAAGACTCCTCCTTTGCTGAGGCTACCCATTAGTACTTTCGCCTCCATTGGGGAGTGTTCTGGGACGTGCTCGTCAGTTCATATGTGTGCCACCAAGGCATGGCGGATCTGGAGGTACTTATAAAATTGCACTTTACTCAGCGAAGAGTCTTGGGAGATCTTCAAAGGACCTCATGTGGGATCCCTCCCAGACATCCCCCAGCGTAGGGATCCCAATGTCGTCCCATTTCTTGAACCCCTGTAATCCCACGACTTCGGCGAGAATGTCACCATGCCACAGTGGAGTTTGTTGGGTAATTCGCTTCCACCATCCTGTGATTCTCTGGGCATCTCTCCATCCCAGCAGTGTCACCCTAGTTACCTCTGGAGTGGAACAGGGGATTGGGCATCCGTAGAGGGCATCGAATACTCCTGAGTAATTCAGTGTGTGGAGTTCAAGTCGGTATGCAGGATCTGACCAACCGCCTCCGACCCAGTGATTGACAACAATCAGTTGCGTTGCGAGGTGGTAGTAGTATAGGTTTGATATCGCTAGCCCTCCATCATGGGCGCTTTGCTGGCACGTGGTGAGTGCCAGTTGGGGACGGGTGCCTCTCCATAGGAATTGGCAGATCGTTGAGTCAAGGTTTTTAAACCATCTCTTGGGAATTGGGTTGGGGAAATTCTGTAGCAGGTAGAGGAGTCTAGGGAGGACCATCATTTTGAGGAAATTGAGAGGCAAGGTGTAAGGAAATGCCTCCTTGGCATGGTTGCCCCCTGACTTTTTGCCTTTGCTGATGCTATGTTTACAATTGAAAGTGTGCTGAGGCCTGCTAACCAGGCCCCAGCACCAGTGTTCTTTCCCTAACCTGTACTTTTGTATCCACAATTGGCAGACCCTGGCATCCAGATAAGTCCCTTGTAACTGGTACTTCTAGTACCAAGGGCCCTGATGCCAAGGAAGGTCTCTAAGGGCTGCAGCATGTCTTATGCCACCCTGGAGACCTCTCACTCAGCACAGACACACTGCTTGCCAGCTTGTGTGTGCTAGTGAGGACAAAACGAGTAAGTCGACATGGCACTCCCCTCAGGGTGCCATGCCAGCCTCTCACTGCCTATGCAGTATAGGTAAGACACCCCTCTAGCAGGCCTTACAGCCCTAAGGCAGGGTGCACTATACCATAGGTGAGGGTACCAGTGCATGAGCATGGTACCCCTACAGTGTCTAAACAAAACCTTAGACATTGTAAGTGCAGGGTAGCCATAAGAGTATATGGTCTGGGAGTCTGTCAAACACGAACTCCACAGCACCATAATGGCTACACTGAAAACTGGGAAGTTTGGTATCAAACTTCTCAGCACAATAAATGCACACTGATGCCAGTGTACATTTTATTGCAAAATACACCCCAGAGGGCACCTTAGAGGTGCCCCCTGAAACTTAACCGACTGTCTGTGTAGGCTGACTAGCTCCAGCAGCCTGCCACACCAGAGACATGTTGCTGGCCCCATGGGGAGAGTGCCTTTGTCACTCTGAGGCCAGTAACAAAGCCTGCACTGGGTGGAGATGCTAACACCTCCCCCAGGCAGGAGCTGTGACACCTGGCGGTGAGCCTCAAAGGCTCACCCCTTTGTCACAGCCCAGCAGGGCACTCCAGCTTAGTGGAGTTGCCCGCCCCCTCCGGCCACGGCCCCCACTTTTGGCGGCAAGGCTGGAGGGAACAAAGAAAGCAACAAGGAGGAGTCACTGGCCAGTCAGGACAGCCCCTAAGGTGTCCTGAGCTGAAGTGACTCTAACTTTTAGAAATCCTCCATCTTGCAGATGGAGGATTCCCCCAATAGGGTTAGGATTGTGACCCCTCCCCTTGGGAGGAGGCACAAAGAGGGTGTACCCACCCTCAGGGCTAGTAGCCATTGGCTACTAACCCCCCAGACCTAAACACGCCCTTAAATTTAGTATTTAAGGGCTACCCTGAACCCTAGAAAATCAGATTCCTGCAACTACAAGAAGAAGGACTGCCTAGCTGAAAACCCCTGCAGAGGAAGACCAGAAGACGACAACTGCCTTGGCTCCAGAAACTCACCGGCCTGTCTCCTGCCTTCCAAAGATCCTGCTCCAGCGACGCCTTCCAAAGGGACCAGCGACCTCGACATCCTCTGAGGACTGCCCCTGCTTAGAAAAGACAAGAAACTCCCGAGGACAGCGGACCTGCTCCAAGAAAGGCTGCAACTTTGTTTCCAGCAGCCTTGAAAGAACCCTGCAAGCTCCCCGCAAGAAGCGTGAGACTTGCAACACTGCACCCGGCGACCCCGACTCGGCTGGTGGAGACCCAACACCTCAGGAGGGACCCCCGGACTACTCTGATACTTTGAGTACCAAAACCTGTCCCCCCTGAGCCCCCACAGCGCCGCCTGCAGAGGGAATCCCGAGGCTTCCCCTGACCGCGACTCTTTGAATCCAAAGTCCCGACGCCTGGGAGAGACCCTGCACCCGCAGCCCCCAGGACCTGAAGGACCGGACTTTCACTGGAGGAGTGACCCCCAGGAGTCCCTCTCCCTTGCCCAAGTGGAGGTTTCCCCGAGGAATCCCCCCCTTGCCTGCCTGCAGCGCTGAAGAGATCCCGAGATCTCCCATAGACTAACACTACAAACCCGACGCTTGTTCTAACACTGCACCCGGCTGCCCCCGCGCCGCTGAGGGTGAAATTCCTGTGTGGGCTTGTGTCCCCCCCGGTGCCCTACAAAACCCCCCTGGTCTGCCCTCCGAAGACGCGGGTACTTACCTGCTGGCAGACTGGAACCGGGGCACCCCCTTCTCCATTGAAGCCTATGTGTTTTGGGCACCACTTTGAACTCTGCACCTGACCGGCCCTGAGCTGCTGGTGTGGTAACTTTGGGGTTGCTCTGAACCCCCAACGGTGGGCTACTTTGGACCAAGAACTAAGCCCTGTAAGTGTCCTACTTACCTGGTTAACCTAACAAATACTTACCTCCCCTAGGAACTGTGAAAATTGCACTGTGTCCACTTTTAAAACAGCTATTTGTCAATAACTTGAAAAGTATACATGCAATTTTTATGATTTAAAGTTCCTAAAGTACTTACCTGCAATACCTTTCGAATGAGATATTACATGTAGAATTTGAACCTGTGGTTCCTAAAATAAACTAAGAAAAGATATTTTTCTATACAAAAACCTATTGGCTGGATTTGTCTCTGAGTGTGTGTACCTCATTTATTGTCTATGTGTATGTACAACAAGTGCTTAACACTACTCCTTGGATAAGCCTACTGCTCGACCACACTACCACAAAATAGAGCATTAGTATTATCTATTTTTACCACTATTTTACCTCTAAGGGGAACCCTTGGACTCTGTGCATGCTATTCCTTACTTTGAAATAGCACATACAGAGCCAACTTCCTACATTGGTGGATCAGCGGTGGGGTACAAGACTTTGCATTTGCTGGACTACTCAGCCAATACCTGATCACACGACAAATTCCAAAATTGTCATTAGAAATTGATTTTTGCAATTTGAAAAGTTTTCTAAATTCTTAAAAGACCTGCTAGGGCCTTGTGTTAGATCCTGTTTAGCATTTCTTTTAGAGTTTAAAAGTTTGTAAAAGTTTGAATTAGATTCTAGAACCAGTTGTAGATTCTTAAAAAGTATTCCAACTTTTAGAAGCAAAATGTCTAGCACAGATGTGACTGTGGTGGAACTCGACACCACACCTTACCTCCATCTTAAGATGAGGGAGCTAAGGTCACTCTGTAAAATAAAGAAAATAACAATGGGCCCCAAACCTACCAAAATACAGCTCCAGGAGCTTTTGGCAGAGTTTGAAAAGGCCAACCCCTCTGAGGGTGGCAACTCAGAGGAAGAGGATAGTGACTTGGAGGAAAATTCCCCCCTACCAATCCTATCTAGGGAGAACAGGGTCCCTCAAACCCTGACTCCAAAAATAATAGTCAGAGATGCTGGTTCCCTCACAGGAGAGACCAACACCTCTGAAATCACTGAGGATAGCCCCAGTGAAGAGGACATCCAGTTAGCCAGGATGGCCAAAAGATTGGCTTTGGAAAGACAGATCCTAGCCATAGAGAGGGAAAGACAAGAGATGGGCCTAGGACCCATCAATGGTGGCAGCAACATAAATAGGGTCAGAGATTCTCCTGACATGTTGAAAATCCCTAAAGGGATTGTAACTAAATATGAAGATGGTGATGACATCACCAAATGGTTCACAGCTTTTGAGAGGGCTTGTGTAACCAGAAAAGTGAACAGATCTCACTGGGGTGCTCTCCTTTGGGAAATGTTCACAGGTAAGTGTAGGGATAGACTCCTCACACTCTCTGGACAAGATGCAGAATCTTATGACCTCATGAAGGGTACCCTGATTGAGGGCTTTGGATTCTCCACTGAGGAGTATAGGATTAGATTCAGGGGGGCTCAAAAATCCTCGAGCCAGACCTGGGTTGACTTTGTAGACTACTCAGTGAAAACACTAGATGGTTGGATTCAAGGCAGTGGTGTAAGTAATTATGATGGGCTGTACAATTTATTTGTGAAAGAACACCTGTTAAGTAATTGTTTCAATGATAAACTGCATCAGCATCTGGTAGACCTAGGACCAATTTCTCCCCAAGAATTGGGAAAGAAGGCGGACCATTGGGTCAAGACAAGGGTGTCCAAGACTTCAACAGGGGGTGACCAAAAGAAAGGGGTCACAAAGACTCCCCAGGGGAAGGGTGATGAGACAACCAAAACTAAAAATAGTAAAGAGTCTTCTACAGGCCCCCAAAAACCTGCACAGGAGGGTGGGCCCAGAGCCTCTTCACAAAACAATGGGTACAAGGGTAAAAACTTTGATCCCAAAAAGGCCTGGTGTCATAGCTGTAAACAGCATGGACACCAAACTGGAGACAAGGCCTGTCCCAAGAAAGGTTCCACTCCAAACTCCCATCCAGGTAACACTGGTATGGCTAGTCTCCAAGTGGGATCAACAGTGTGCCCAGAGCAAATCAGGGTCCACACTGAAGCTACTCTAGTTTCTGAGGGTGGGGTGGATTTAGCCACACTAGCTGTCTGGCCGCCTAACATGCAAAAATACAGACAGCAACTCTTAATTAATGGGACTAGAATAGAGGGCCTGAGGGATACAGGTGCCAGTGTCACCATGGTGACAGAGAAACTGGTTTCCCCTGGCCAATACCTGACTGGAAAAACTTACACAGTCACCAACGCTGACAATCAGAGAAAAGTACATCCCATGGCAATGGTTACTTTAGAATGGGGAGGGGTCAATGGCCTGAAACAGGTGGGGGTCTCCTCAAATATCCCAGTGGACTGTCTGCTTGGAAATGACCTGGAGTCCTCAGCATGGGCTGAGGTAGAACTCAAAACCCATGCAGCAATGCTGGGTATCCCTGAACTGGTGTGTGTGAAAACAAGAGCACAGTGCAAGGCACAGGGTGAACAAGTAGAGCTGGAGTCTGGAAGAATGGCCCAGCCTACCAAGAGGAAAGGAAAGTCAGTTGGGAAACCAACTGCAACACAGCAAAAGAAAGGGAACCTCTCTTCTCAGGAAGAAGTTCTGCCCTCTGAGGGAACTGAGCCTTTGGAGCTTGAACCTTATCAGGTTGAGCTCTTAGGCCCAGGGGGACCCTCAAGGGAGGAGCTGTGTAAGGGACAAGAAACCTGTCCCTCTCTTGAAGGCCTTAGGCAGCAAGCTGCTGAAGAGTCCAAGGGCAAGAAAAATGGAACACATAGGGTCTATTGGGAAGATGGACTCCTGTACACTGAGGCCAGAGACCCCAAACCTGGTGCCACTAGGAGAGTGGTAGTGCCTCAGCTGTTCAGAGAGTTCATCCTAACATTGGCCCATGACATTCCCCTTGCTGGACATTTGGGACAAACCAAGACGTGGGAGAGGCTAGTCAACCACTTCTACTGGCCCAATATGTCCAACATGGTTAAGGAGTTTTGCCTCTCCTGCCCCACCTGTCAAGCCAGTGGTAAGACAGGTGGGCATCCAAAGGCCCCCCTCATTCCACTTCCAGTGGTGGGGGTTCCCTTTGAAAGAGTGGGTGTGGACATAGTTGGTCCACTGGAACCTCCCACAGCCTCAGGAAATATGTATATCCTGGTAGTAGTGGATCATGCTACCAGGTATCCTGAAGCTATTCCCCTTAGGTCGACTACTGCCCCTGCAGTAGCCAAGGCCCTCATTGGTATCTTTACCAGAGTGGGTTTCCCTAAGGAGGTGGTGTCTGACAGAGGTACCAACTTCATGTCAGCATACCTAAAACACATGTGGAATGAGTGTGGAGTGACTTATAAATTCACTACACCTTACCATCCACAAACTAATGGCTTGGTTGAGAGATTCAACAAGACATTAAAAGGCATGATCATGGGGCTCCCAGAAAAACTCAAAAGGAGATGGGATGTCCTCTTGCCATGTCTGCTTTTCGCTTACAGAGAGGTGCCACAGAAGGGAGTAGGATTCTCACCCTTTGAACTTCTGTTTGGCCACCCTGTAAGGGGACCACTTGCTCTTGTTAAAGAAGGCTGGGAGAGACCTCTCCATGAGCCTAAACAAGACATAGTGGACTATGTACTTGGCCTTCGCTCTAGAATGGCAGAGTACATGGAAAAGGCAACCAAAAACCTTGAGGCCAGCCAACAGCTCCAGAAGTTTTGGTATGACCAAAAGGCTGCACTGGTTGAGTTCCAACCAGGGCAGAAAGTCTGGGTTCTGGAGCCTGTGGCTCCCAGGGCACTCCAGGACAAATGGAGTGGCCCTTACCCAGTGCTAGAAAGGAAGAGTCAGGTCACCTACCTGGTGGACCTGGGCACAAGCAGGAGCCCCAAGAGGGTGATCCATGTGAACCGCCTTAAGCTCTTCCATGACAGGGCTGATGTGAATCTGTTGATGGTAACAGATGAGGATCAGGAGGCAGAGAGTGAACCTCTCCCTGATATTCTGTCATCAGACCCAAAAGATGGCACAGTAGATGGAGTGATCTACTCAGACACCCTCTCTGGCCAACAACAAGCTGATTGTAGGAGAGTCCTACAACAGTTTCCTGAACTCTTCTCCTTAACCCCTGGTCAGACACACCTGTGTACCCATGATGTGGACACAGGAGACAGCATGCCTGTCAAAAACAAAATCTTTAGACAGTCTGACCATGTTAAGGAAAGCATCAAGGTGGAAGTCCACAAGATGCTGGAATTGGGAGTAATTGAGCGCTCTGACAGCCCCTGGGCTAGCCCAGTGGTCTTAGTCCCCAAACCTCACACCAAAGATGGAAAGAAAGAGATGAGGTTTTGTGTGGACTACAGAGGGCTCAATTCTGTCACCAAGACAGATGCTCATCCAATTCCTAGAGCTGATGAGCTCATAGATAAATTAGGTGCTGCCAAATTCTTAAGTACCTTTGACTTGACAGCAGGGTACTGGCAAATAAAAATGGCACCTGGAGCAAAAGAGAAAACAGCATTCTCCACACCTGATGGGCATTATCAGTTTACTGTTATGCCCTTTGGTTTAAAGAATGCCCCTGCCACCTTCCAAAGGTTGGTGAATCAAGTCCTTGCTGGCTTGGAGTCTTTTAGCACAGCTTATCTTGATGATATTGCTGTCTTTAGCTCCACCTGGCAGGATCACCTGGTCCACCTGAAGAAGGTTTTGAAGGCTCTGCAATCTGCAGGCCTCTCTATCAAGGCATCCAAATGCCAGATAGGGCAGGGAACTGTGGTTTACTTGGGCCACCTTGTAGGTGGAGGCCAAGTTCAGCCACTCCAACCCAAGATCCAGACTATTCTGGACTGGGTAGCTCCAAAAACCCAGACTCAAGTCAGGGCATTCCTTGGCTTGACTGGGTATTACAGGAGGTTTGTGAAGGGATATGGATCCATTGTGACAGCCCTCACTGAACTCACCTCCAAGAAAATGCCCAAGAAAGTGAACTGGACTGTGGAATGCCAACAGGCCTTTGACACCCTGAAACAAGCAATGTGCTCAGCACCAGTTCTAAAAGCTCCAGATTATTCTAAGCAGTTCATTGTGCAGACTGATGCCTCTGAACATGGGATAGGGGCAGTTTTGTCCCAAACAAATGATGATGGCCTTGACCAGCCTGTTGCTTTCATTAGCAGGAGGTTACTCCCCAGGGAGCAGCGTTGGAGTGCCATTGAGAGGGAGGCCTTTGCTGTGGTTTGGTCCCTGAAGAAGCTGAGACCATACCTCTTTGGGACTCACTTCCTAGTTCAAACTGACCACAGACCTCTCAAATGGCTGATGCAAATGAAAGGTGAAAATCCTAAACTGTTGAGGTGGTCCATCTCCCTACAGGGAATGGACTTTATAGTGGAACACAGACCTGGGACTGCCCATGCCAATGCAGATGGCCTTTCCAGGTTCTTCCACTTAGAAAATGAAGACTCTCTTGGGAAAGGTTAGTCTCATCCTCTTTCGTTTGGGGGGGGGTTGTGTAAGGAAATGCCTCCTTGGCATGGTTGCCCCCTGACTTTTTGCCTTTGCTGATGCTATGTTTACAATTGAAAGTGTGCTGAGGCCTGCTAACCAGGCCCCAGCACCAGTGTTCTTTCCCTAACCTGTACTTTTGTATCCACAATTGGCAGACCCTGGCATCCAGATAAGTCCCTTGTAACTGGTACTTCTAGTACCAAGGGCCCTGATGCCAAGGAAGGTCTCTAAGGGCTGCAGCATGTCTTATGCCACCCTGGAGACCTCTCACTCAGCACAGACACACTGCTTGCCAGCTTGTGTGTGCTAGTGAGGACAAAACGAGTAAGTCGACATGGCACTCCCCTCAGGGTGCCATGCCAGCCTCTCACTGCCTATGCAGTATAGGTAAGACACCCCTCTAGCAGGCCTTACAGCCCTAAGGCAGGGTGCACTATACCATAGGTGAGGGTACCAGTGCATGAGCATGGTACCCCTACAGTGTCTAAACAAAACCTTAGACATTGTAAGTGCAGGGTAGCCATAAGAGTATATGGTCTGGGAGTCTGTCAAACACGAACTCCACAGCACCATAATGGCTACACTGAAAACTGGGAAGTTTGGTATCAAACTTCTCAGCACAATAAATGCACACTGATGCCAGTGTACATTTTATTGCAAAATACACCCCAGAGGGCACCTTAGAGGTGCCCCCTGAAACTTAACCGACTGTCTGTGTAGGCTGACTAGCTCCAGCAGCCTGCCACACCAGAGACATGTTGCTGGCCCCATGGGGAGAGTGCCTTTGTCACTCTGAGGCCAGTAACAAAGCCTGCACTGGGTGGAGATGCTAACACCTCCCCCAGGCAGGAGCTGTGACACCTGGCGGTGAGCCTCAAAGGCTCACCCCTTTGTCACAGCCCAGCAGGGCACTCCAGCTTAGTGGAGTTGCCCGCCCCCTCCGGCCACGGCCCCCACTTTTGGCGGCAAGGCTGGAGGGAACAAAGAAAGCAACAAGGAGGAGTCACTGGCCAGTCAGGACAGCCCCTAAGGTGTCCTGAGCTGAAGTGACTCTAACTTTTAGAAATCCTCCATCTTGCAGATGGAGGATTCCCCCAATAGGGTTAGGATTGTGACCCCTCCCCTTGGGAGGAGGCACAAAGAGGGTGTACCCACCCTCAGGGCTAGTAGCCATTGGCTACTAACCCCCCAGACCTAAACACGCCCTTAAATTTAGTATTTAAGGGCTACCCTGAACCCTAGAAAATCAGATTCCTGCAACTACAAGAAGAAGGACTGCCTAGCTGAAAACCCCTGCAGAGGAAGACCAGAAGACGGCAACTGCCTTGGCTCCAGAAACTCACCGGCCTGTCTCCTGCCTTCCAAAGATCCTGCTCCAGCGACGCCTTCCAAAGGGACCAGCGACCTCGACATCCTCTGAGGACTGCCCCTGCTTCGAAAAGACAAGAAACTCCCGAGGACAGCGGACCTGCTCCAAGAAAGGCTGCAACTTTGTTTCCAGCAGCCTTGAAAGAACCCTGCAAGCTCCCGGCAAGAAGCGTGAGACTTGCAACACTGCACCCGGCGACCCCGACTCGGCTGGTGGAGACCCAACACCTCAGGAGGGACCCCCGGACTACTCTGATACTGTGAGTACCAAAACCTGTCCCCCCTGAGCCCCCACAGCGCCGCCTGCAGAGGGAATCCCGAGGCTTCCCCTGACCGCGACTCTTTGAATCCAAAGTCCCGACGCCTGGGAGAGACCCTGCACCCGCAGCCCCCAGGACCTGAAGGACCGGACTTTCACTGGAGGAGTGACCCCCAGGAGTCCCTCTCCCTTGCCCAAGTGGAGGTTTCCCCGAGGAATCCCCCCCTTGCCTGCCTGCAGCGCTGAAGAGATCCCGAGATCTCCCATAGACTAACACTACAAACCCGACGCTTGTTCTAACACTGCACCCGGCTGCCCCCGCGCCGCTGAGGGTGAAATTCCTGTGTGGGCTTGTGTCCCCCCCCGGTGCCCTACAAAACCCCCCTGGTCTGCCCTCCGAAGACGCGGGTACTTACCTGCTGGCAGACTGGAACCGGGGCACCCCCTTCTCCATTGAAGCCTATGTGTTTTGGGCACCACTTTGAACTCTGCACCTGACCGGCCCTGAGCTGCTGGTGTGGTAACTTTGGGGTTGCTCTGAACCCCCAACGGTGGGCTACTTTGGACCAAGAACTAAGCCCTGTAAGTGTCCTTCTTACCTGGTTAACCTAACAAATACTTACCTCCCCCAGGAACTGTGAAAATTGCACGAAGTGTCCACTTTTAAAACAGCTATTTGTCAATAACTTGAAAAGTATACATGCAATTTTTATGATTTAAAGTTCCTAAAGTACTTACCTGCAATACCTTTCGAATGAGATATTACATGTAGAATTTGGACCTGTGGTTCTTAAAATAAACTAAGAAAAGATATTTTTCTATACAAAAACCTATTGGCTGGATTTGTCTCTGAGTGTGTGTATCTCATTTATTGTCTATGTGTATGTACAACAAGTGCTTAACACTACTCCTTGGATAAGCCTACTGCTCGACCACACTACCACAAAATAGAGCATTAGTATTATCTATTTTTACCACTATTTTACCTCTAAGGGGAACCCTTGGACTCTGTGCATGCTATTCCTTACTTTGAAATAGCACATACAGAGCCAACTTCCTACACAAGGTTTGCCAACGTTGGAGGTTGGCTTTGGCTATGAGTGGCATGACATTAAGTTCCCATGCCAGCTCCAGTATGAGGGCGATGGAAACTCCCAGGTACTTAAAACTGTTTCGACGGATAGGGATGGTCTGCTGCCAGTCAACACAGTCTCTTGCGGGGTGTAGCGGGATCAGTAGAGATTTGCAGTGGTTTAATGTGAGGCCAGAGGCCTCTGAGAATAGGTCCATGATCTGCAGAATACGCGGGCCGCTTGCCGCCGGGTTAGCAATATATAAGAGAACGTCGTCGGCATATAGCGCCATGCGGTCTTCTGAGCCAGAGGGCCAGGACCATCCTTCGATCAGAGGGGCTTCTCTGAGCAGTTTTGCTATTGGTTCTATTACAAGCGCAAAGAGGAGTGGGGATAGAGAGCAACCCTGGCGCGTGCCGTGTCGAATGGGTCTGACACCACTCTGTTTACCTGCACTCTGGCCGTTGGCTGGGAGTATAGAAGTCCCACTAACCTTCGAAATCTGGGACCTATTCCGTTGCTCTGTAGGACCTGGTGTAGATATGACCAGTCCACAGTGTTGAATGCCTTTTCAAAGACAAGGAGGAGTAGTGCCTTGGGTGAGTCAGTTAGGGCGCCACGGTGTGCCAGGGCCAAGTGCAGGCGTCTAACGCAGTGCCTGGTGCTCCGGGGGGGGCACAAAGCCACATTGGTTGGGGTGAATTAGTGATGGGAGGGTAGGTTTTAGTCTGGTTGCCAGGATTGAGGAGAGTATTTTAACTTTGATGTTCAAAAGGGAAATGGGTCGGTATTCTGTGCAATTTCGTGATGGAGGCTGGGTTTTAGGAATCACCACAATTGTGGCTTGATCAATGCCTGGGGGGAAGCGTCCAGTACTCTCGGCTTCCTCATACATGTTGAGGAGGTGTTGCCCTATTATATCGCTACATCCTTTGTATAGCTCCGTTGGAAAGCCGTCCGGGCCAGGGGTCTTGCCCGGGGCCATTGTGGCTATTGCAGCTGTTACCTCTCCTAGGGTTAACGGTTCATCGAGGATGTCTCTCATTGTGGGAGATACTCTGGGGAGAGTGATTTCGCCAAGGAGGGGAGAATCTCTCTCCACCTGAGACCGAGGGCGTTCTTTGTACAGGCGCGCATAGTAAGTCGCGAAGCTTCGCGATTTCTTTAGGGGTTCTAGCGAGGGCTCTGGACTCGTCTGAGATTTCAGATATGATTCAGTTGGCCATTGGCCACGTAGCCAGCCAGTGCAAGAGTTTCCCATTTTTATCTCCCCATCCGTATACCCGAGCGGTAGATGCCATCCACATATGCTTGGCGGATTCTAGGGTGAGGGTTTTGATCTCGCGCACTTTCAGGAGCTGACGCAGGTCTTAGGTCGAGGGGGAGGCAGGGTGTCGGCGTTCTAGGAGCATTGCTTGTGATTCTAGTTCAGCTATTTGCGAGATGCGGGCGCGTTCTCGCACTCGGATGAGATGCTTGGCGTGACCTCTAACTGTCACCTTACATGCAGCCCAGATCGTGCCCGGTGACTGCACTGATCCCAGATTTTCTTCAAAGTATTGTGTAAATCGGTCTCTCACTGCTTCTCTTTATCCCTCGTCCTGCAAGTACCAGGCTTTTAGTCTCCAAGTTGGTCTACTAGTTGGGTCGGTTCCGCCCAGGCGTATCTGCACAGGCGCATGGTCTGAAACCCTGTGGGGAAAGATCTCGACTTCAGTGATGCTAGTTATGTCCAGTGCTGGAGCAAATATGAGATCAATCCTAGCGTGTGTGTGTAAACTATCTGTTTCTAGGGTGCCAGGTCCTCCATACTTCGCACAGGGCGAGGCGATCGGCCCAGTCCCTAATGACCGTACTATTGCCTGATATGTCTAACTCGGGGTCTAGTACTGCATTCAAATCGCCTACCATCAATGTGATGCCTTGGGGGAGATCAGCTATGGTTCGCCCAAGAGAGGTCAGTAAGGCCTGTTGGGGGGGGGGCGTATATGCTCACAAGGTTAAGGGGTCGCCCGTGCAGTAGCCCAGATACCACCATAAATCTGCCTTGTGGGTCAGCGTGTGTGGCCGTAATTGTCATGGGTAGTGAGCAGTGAAGTAAAATAGCTACTCCTCTGGAGAAGCCCGAGTGGTAGACTCTCTCGTAGCCTCCCCATGCTAGCATGTGGCACCTAGTCCCAAGGAGATGCGTCTCCTGCAACAGGACTGCAGAGGGTGCGTATCTGCGCAAGGTGGTAAATATTGCTGATCTTTTAATTTTGTCCAGGAGGCCATTCACGTTCCAGGATAGAATTTTAATCAGTGGGAGCAGCGCAAGGGAATAGTGATCATGTGCAGGAGCCAGGCCTCGCTCCGAATGTGCCTAGTTAAGCGCCTCAAGGCATGCAGCAAAAAGGAAGAAAAACCATTGTGGCAAAGGAAACCTATGTGGACATTAACTTGTAACTGAAGTGTGAACGTAGTACCCCCCAAGCCCCCCCACCCCATACTTCCACCCAAGAAGCATCTGTCGCCCTAGTGCCCATTTTAACCAATTTAACTAATAAATAAATAAAGCTGGCTTTGGAGTGGAGTGATGGACCCCTCCTGATGAATGGATCTTCTGCAATATATGTTTGGAAAGTTAACTGTAGTATACCTAGTAAATATTGGGACCTTGTCTCTCAACAAGTGTTCAGTTCGCACTCACCATGTCAAGTTCGGGCCCAGGCCACCAGAGATTCTGCATTTTGAGGCAGATCGGATGGCTCTTGTCAGCCCAGTGTCAGGGACTGGCTCAGTCTGTCCTCTTTAGCTCCCTGCGCTGGATCACCATCACCTGGAGCGGCTCCCGGTGCCCCCCTGAGCCGGTCCCTGGTTCGGCTCCATGGCCCAGCCCGTCTTCGGCTCCCTCCGGGGGAGGGAACGGTCCTATGCCGACATGTCCGCCGGTTCTCTGGGTCCCCTGTGGGGCCTCAGGGCCTCCTCAGTCAGCCAGGTCCATGTCTCCTCCGGGGTATCGAAGAAGTATGTCTTTCCAGCCATGATGACCTTTAGGCGCACAGGGAACAGTAGCATGTAGGAGAGCTGCATGGCCCTAAGCTTCTGTTTGACTCGCTCGTAAGACCGATGTCTGGTCTGCACCTCTCGGGTATGGTCAGGGATCACCAGGATTTTGTGATTGTCCCAGCGGAGGTCAGCCGTGCTTCTGGCCTCACTAAGGACTCTGTCTCGATACTTGAAGTTGATAAAGCGAGGGATCATCGGTCTTCTCAGGCCCCCGGGGGGAGGTCAGGGGGCCAGCGCTCTGTGCGCTCATTCGATCGAGAACCAAGGCGACAAAGTCTGGTCGGGCATCCAGGACTTAATCGAGTCCCCAAGGAATTCAGACTCTCTGTTCTCTTCCACTCCCTCCGGGAGGCCCACAAAGCGCAGATTATTTCGCCTGGAGCAATTTTCGGCGTCTTCAGCCCGTCGGAGGAGCTCGCCAGTTCGGGTTTGCAACTAGGCCACTTTAATTTTAAGTTCAGCAAGGTCGTCCTCTGTTTGTGAGACTCGGGTTTCAACCTCCGTTATGCGGCCCACTCCGTTTCTGAGGTCTTGTCTAATGAGGCCCATGTCCACACGCACCTATTTTGGATTCCACTGCCAGCTGCGAGGATTGGATAGCCAGGAGAATTGCGTTTACTCCGTCTGGAGCGGAGGCTTCTGGCGGCGCGGTGGCATTCCCGTGGGAAGTCGCAGGGATGGTGTATTGCTCAATTTTCTGTTGTGAGGCATGGGGTTGCTTGGCTGCTCTATCTTTTCCCATTGTGCTTCTGGACCTCCTGGCACACCTCTGCTCCCTCGGATCTTGAGGGCATCATCCTCTGACACGCTGGGGTTCTGATGTCGCGTCGCCCCGTGGTGGAGGACCAAGGAAAGGGGGCAGACTTTCGTCTCAGTCTGGTATTCCCGGTCTAGACACTCTGTACTCCGGTGCGCCGTTGGCGAGCGTGGCCCCGCGGGTCCCCACAGTAGGGTCAGCGGCAGCCGCCGCTCCAATTCCTGGGAGACTGTCTGATGGTTGGGTTTAACGCCCTTCGGTGCCGGGGCTCTTTTAAGGCTCCCGTGGGAAGAATGTAGCAGGGCTTCCCTGGTCCTTCCGTCGAAGTCACGGCCACCGCGCAGCGACCCTCTCAGACTCGTCCCTCCATGGGGCAGGAAATCACAATAGTGGGCGTATAGGTGCCTCTTCTGGCGGCTCACTGGGTCAGGATTGGCGTCCCGGTCCCAGACGTCTCCTTCCCTGGCCCTGTTTCAATGTCACTAGGGGCCGGCCCACTCACCACACAAGCTCGGCCTCCCAATCTGAGGCTTTTTTATGAGGATCCACTGCCCCGACTGTCTCAGATGTCTTGCGGGGTCTTGTTTGTCAGCCCCGCTCGTCGCGGACCTCAAGCTCAGGCCCCGGGGTCGGGGAACCACAGGATCAGCCCCCCTCCGGTCGCCGCTCCCGCCGTCGCTGGCAGTCTGGCGCAGGGCATGTTGTTTCAGGGGCCTTCAGGCCCGGCCGCGGGGTCCCTTTCAACCCAGGTCCCGGCTCTTCTTCGGCCTCCCGGTCGCGCACCGGTCCAAGTCAGCAGTGGGGGAGCGGGTCCAGGCGCAGGGCTCACCCCCTAGGCCCCATGGCTCACAACGCTCCGACTCAGGGCCTCCCGGGCCCAACTCCGAACAGGGCGCGACCTGTCAGGGCCATCCGGAGCGGTCCCCTCACGTCTCCGGCTTCACCGGGACGAGGTCACTCCCCTGCGGCAGGCACTCGCTGTCGCTCTGCGCCCAGACCGCTCACCCCAGCTTCATCTGGGGAGCGGGCTCTCGCATCCCCATCGCTCTTCCTTCCTAGAGTTTTGTTGGATCGCTCGCTGGTCAGTCTCGCCTCTTCGCAGGGCCGCGCCGAGGAGCGCAGACCCCACCCGTCTCGCGGCCCCGGCCTCAGACAGCCTCCGGGCCGATTCCAGAGTCAGATTTTCTCTGGCCCTTCGGCTCCAGGGTCAGCAGGTCTCCCTGGGGTTGTTGTATCCGCGTCTCCAAGTACGGTACGGTTTGGCTTTCTAGGCGGATGACTGAGGGGTCCAGAGCACTCTCCGAGTGCGACCGCCATCTTGACGCCCGTAGCCACGCTCCCTAAAAAGAGGGAACAGCCTTTAAATATATTTATATGTGTGTGTATATTACCTAGTGGCAGTCACAACTAGGTAGTTATAGTTAGGACCATGTTTCTAAAGAAAAAGCATTATAGGGCTTGCCTATATCTTTGGCACAGTTTGACGAATCTTCACAAACTTTCCCCCAAAAAGTGCCCCAGTGATTCTTGTTGCACGCAGAAAGATTTGGGTGCGAGCCATCAAGCGGACGCCAAGAAAAAGGGGTGGGGGGATGGTCAAAAAAGTAGCATTTCTGATGTTAATTTCCATAGGACCTTTGAACCCTACCACAGCCCTAACCACTGGACGTAATTACACCAAATTTGGCAGAATGCTAGCTTTCGGTATACAGATTGTGCTTGTGTTTATTTAGTGTAAATCCGTTCAGTAGCTTTTGAGAAATTTAAGGAAATCCAAATTTGTATATCTCTGGCCGCGGCGACTCTGTGAATAATAACAAGCTCGTGCAGGGAAATGCAGAGCTCTGATTGGCTGACAACACGTCAACCAGGAAGTGATGGCAGCCATCTTCGTAAAAATAAAAATTTAAAGCGTGGTCTCCTCTGTGGTTTTTTTTTTTTTCGTTTTTTTTTTTAAAGCCCCGGGTAGGCCAGGTGCCGGGGGGCATTGCAAATATAAGGAGTGGGGCACATGGGGTCCGCCTCCAAGGCATATATTTACTCTTCTCTAGGTGTGCCTGTGGTCGTTTTCCATTAATTTTTTTTTAAACTTCAAAAGTTTAAGGTTCATGCTCACTCTTTTTAATTGACAAATACATTTTTCTTTTCAGTTTGTCCAGAAATATCTTATTCTAAGTATTTAATCCAACAAAGCCTAAAAAACTCTCTATCTCTCTCCCTCTCTTTCTCTCTCAATCTTTCACCCACTCACAGATCTACTCAGACCCTTGTGCACCCACTCACAGCAGCATTCAGACCCTCACGGACCCACACAGACCCACTGAAACTCTCATGCACCCCCTCACAGACACTGACTCACCGAATCACAGACCCACTAAGACACTGACGCGCCCCCTCGCTCACCCAGGCACACACACTCACACCCTGATACAACCCGTCACACCTTTTCTCACACCCAGAGAGACAGGCCGCTGCCTACTCCTGTTGCACACAGCCAAACGCCGTGCGCAGCTTGGGGTTAGGTGGTTAGGGGGGTTGGCTGCAGACCAGGCCCCACTGCGCACAGCCAAAGCCTGTCCAGAGCGTAGGGTTGGGTTGTTAGAGGTTGGATGTAGGGCCTGGCTGCAGGCCACACCCTCTGGCCAAATGTGGTGGTTGGATTAATGTATCGTAATGAGAAAGGAAATTCACTGAACAAACAAAGGTTACAGGGACGTTATAGTTAGGAAATAGAATGCAGCCGCGAGTTATAGCTACCTTAGGGTGCAAGTTCTATGATTTTGTACGAGTACGTTCAGAACCTAACTATAATGTCCCTGTAACCTTTGTTTGTTTTTTTTTTCAGTGAATTTCTATGTTTTTTTTTTAACGTAAGTAATTTTTTATTACTATAAGTTATTCCAACTATCCATGTACACTGCCAAAGGCCTTGCACGGTGGGTGTTGGTCGCAGGGCCTGCACCCAAGCCCTTATAACCACCCAACCCCACACTGCGCATGGCCAAAGGCCATGAGCAGCAGGGGTTGGTTACAGGGCATGTCTCTGTCAGGGGATCTGTGAGTGGGTGTGTAATTGTCTGAGTGGGTCTGAAAGTGGGTGTGTGAGTCTGAGTGGATGCATGAGTGTCTGAGTGGGTGTGTGAGTGGGCGCATGAGTCTCTGGGTCCATGTATGAGTGAATGAATTAGTGTATGAATAAGTCTGTGAATGGTTGGTTTAAAAAAAAAAAAAATTCACCATGTGCGATATTCGCAAGTTATTCTTGAAACATTCATGAATGATTCTCAAATATCACGCATGGTGAAAAAAAAAAAAAAATCTTAAACCCATAATTTGACTTTCAAACACCCCTATATCACGCTCCTGGGGTCAGGGTACCTCCACCCTGACCCATTATGCTACTTTTCATTTTACTTTTCAGCCCCAGGGACCTTGTCCCTGGACATTAAAATGGCAAGCCACAACTTTCTGCTCAGGTTGTGGCCAGACAATTACAACACTTCTATTTGTGAATTATTCATGAATCCTTAGTGCCTCTAGATATCTATATTTCTTTTTCTTTTACTATCCCAAAAACTACTTAACGGATTTACACCAAACTAGAAAAAGGCTTCTTTCTGGACGAAAAGCTACCTTTCGGCCAAATTTGGTATAATTCCGTTCAGCAGCATTCCCTAGGAATTAACCTGGGAAACACAACTTCTTTGACTACCCCTATTTCTCGGCCCCTGCTTGACAGATCACGCCAAAACTTCCCCTGCATAACAAGATTCTCGTCCGCCAGTAGGATGTATGTATATGTGTGTATATGTATGTGTGTGTGTATATATATGTGTATATATATATTTTTTTTAAATATATCCATCTATATGTTTATATTATGTTTAGGTTTTAGGGTGGGTATGGGTTTTTTGGTTGGTAAGTGATTTTTTAGGGTTTAAGGGGGGGCATATGTTTCTGGATGGTAGGGGAATTTTTAGGGTTTAGGGGAGGTATAGGTTTTTGGGTTGTAAGCAGATAGTTAGGGTTTAGGGTGGGTATAGTTTTTTCGGTGGTATGGGGATATTTAGGGTTTAGGGTGGGTATAGGTTTTTGGGTGGTATGGGGATATTTGAGGGTTAGGTTTGGGTATAGGTTTTTGGGTGGTAAGGGGATATTTAGGCTGGGTATAAGTTTTTGTGTGATAAGGGAACATTTAGGATGGCTATGGGTTTTTGGGTGGTAAGGGAATTTTAGGGTTTGGGCGGTATGGGTTTTTGGGTGGTAAAGGAATTTTTTGTGTATTGGATGGGTATGTTTTTTGGGTAATAAGGGAAATTTTGGTTTTAGGGTGGGTAGACATTTTTGGGTGGTAAGGGGATTTTTAGGGTTTAGACTGGGTATAGGTTTTTGGGTGATACAGGGATTTTTAGGTTTTAGGGTGGTTATGGGTTTTTGGGTGGTAAGGGAATTTTTAGGGTTTAGGGTGGGTATAGGTTTTTGGGTGGTAAGGGGATATTTAGGCTGGGTATAGGTTTTTGGGTGATAAGGGAACTTTTAGGATTTAGGATGGCTATGGGTTTTTGGGTGGTAAGGGAAATTTTAGGGTTTGGGCGGTATGGGTTTTTGGGTGGTAAAGGAATTTTTAGGGTATTGGATGGGTATGTTTTGGGTAATAAGGGAAATTTTGGTTTTAGGGTGGGTATGGGTTTTTGGGTGGTAAAGGAATTTTTAGGGTATTGGATGGGTATGTTTTGGGTAATAAGGGAAATTTTGGTTTTAGGGTGGGTATGGGTTTTTGGGTGGTAAAGGATTTTCTAGGGTTTAGGGTGGGTAGACATTTTAGGGTGGTAAGGGGATTTTTAGGGGTTAGACTGGGTATAGGTTTTTGGGTGATACGGGGATTTTTAGGTTTTAGGGTGGTTATGGGTTTTTGGGTGGTAAGGGAATTTATAGGGTTTAGGGGGGGTATAGGTTTTTTGACAGTAAAGACATTTTGAGGTTTTTGGATGGGTATAGGTTTGTTGGTGGTAAGGGAATTTTTAGGGTTTGGGGTTGGTATGGGTTTTTGGGTGATAAGGAGGAGTTTAGGGTGGTCATGGGTGTTTGTGGGTGGTAAGAACTTTGGAGTGAGAGGTTTTTTTTTTTAGGGTTAAGGGGTTATAAGCTAAAATGTGTGTGTGTGTGTATATATATATATATATATATATTTCTATAAATAGGAATTTAAATTGTTGATATATGGTTTATACTTGTTAACTACATTTCGTGCTAAAGGCTTTCGTACTAAAGGCATTTTCATTGTAAAAAGTATTTGTTGTAAAACCCTTTAGTTGGAAATGCATTTTCATTACAACGCTTGTGTTCTAAATCCACTTGTGCTAATGGCTTTCAGTATTCCGTCACACATCCACCCTACACTGTGCCACTTTGTCATCCCTACCTGGCACCCAAGGCAGCTGCCACTTAACTTTAGCCCTTGCCTTGAGTGGCATTTAGTCACAGCTCTACCACTGAGATGTAGTCTGCCCTGAACCCTTATAGTTTCTTTAACCATGGACCATAACTGGGTATGTTGCACAGATTATCCCAGTAGATGTCAGACTGCCCCTGGCACTGGGAAAGGGAATTACAGCTTCAAAATCATTACAGGCAAGCCATTTATGCTTCCACCTGTCCAGGTCTGGTCAAAACATAGAAGTTAAAAGTGATTTGTTGTGGTGAAAGGAAATACTTGCCCCATAAAGACACATGGAATTCCACTGTGAGGAAACATTTGAACATTGTTCCAGTCTGGTTTGAACTAAAGCTAGGAACCTACAAGGCTGTGGTGTCTCTGCTAGTCTGTTAAAATGCTTCCACTGAAAATGATAAGTGTCCAAGTTGCTCGATTAAATCACTTGTTGGTCACAATGCCCTAGATGAACAAACAGTGAACAAAGGGAGTTTTTTTTTTGTCTTGATACGGACCTGGTAAAATTCCAGAATCCATTAAGACATGTTAACTGTGCACAGTGTAGGTTTGTGTCTCTGAGGGTTGGGCGCAGGGGCTGGCCTTCAAGCTACTCTCACCGGGCCCGGCCAATGGCAGAGTATTGGATGAGGTCATTGATAATGTAATTTAACACGTCATGAGTAATGTCATGTGTGGGATCATAAGCAGCGCATGACATTGGTACGAGTCTGGCTAGTTTACCTAACCATAACTGGTGAATTTCAGTGGTTTTTGTAGTGTCTTAGGACTCTAAGCATTAGGACCCCATGGCCCCAGGCGGACTCAAGGAAGGGATTACAGTCATTCTGGGAGGTGTTAAGTTGTGGCCATTAACAGTTATGGGATAATGATAAGTCAGTTGAATGTTTACCCTGAGGGATAAAGACATTGACTACAAGCTTTGTTTGTCATGTTCATACGCTTTCTCGAGGGCTGGAGGCGACAGCTGGCAATGAGGATCGGATACGTGCCCCAAAGAAGCAAGGCTGCTCTCCCTGAGAGTGTGGAAGAAGATAGCAAACGGCTTGTGCATGCCACATGTGCCAGGCCGTTACAAAGAAGCCTGCAGTTGGTGTGTGTGAAGTGCAAGCTCCACCCCAGCCCGTACGAGGCCTTGTGGAAAAGTCGAAGGCCTAACAGAGAAGTGGCGTTGGAAAAGCCCACCAAGACTTGCTGGGCAGGCAGAGAGAACAAGGCGTTGCGCCACAGCACTGAGTTATCCTTCATATCAAGAGAACGCTAAAAGCAGTGCAACCAGCTACAACATAAGACAGCAACAACTAGAGGTAAAGCTGGAAGGCAGTGATGACCAGGTACAATGTCAAAAGCAATGACAGATATGATGCACGAAGGCAGCGGCAACCAGGTATGAGTAGTGAACTTTACTCAACAGCTGTACAACCTCAAAATCGGATGAGGTGACTTGAGAGTAAACATGGGTTGTTGGTCGCTGTAGAAACCACTGAAGCGACCTTCGGAACAGTAAATTTTTTCAGTTCGCTGCAACAGGAACATGGAGCATTGAGAGGTTTGATGACTTCATAGATGCACAGGAGGAAGTAAATAATGAGAAAATCATTAAATACTTCAAAATGTTGCTGGTGATGGAGTAAAAGAAGTGATAAAGAAAATCTCACAAATTGGGAAAATGTCGTACTGCCAGATAAGCATCATTAGGAGCCACGGTCAATCCAATGCTGAACGTCAACTACAAAAAGGTACATTTTTAATCAAGCAAGACAAAGTTGGTGAGACAATGGATGAGTTTTTTTAAAGACTTATGCGCCTCAGAAGCACTGAGGGTTGCTTGTTGGACTTGTTCAGAAGACGCATGTTGCGAGAGACACTAAGTCTAGAAAAGGTACTAATGGCAGCCAGAACTTATTTTGCACGGCTCTAATGTGTTCCAAAATGCGGGCAGTACAATTTGTCCTTTGAAAAAACACATTTTGGAACACATTAGAGCCGTGCAAAATAAGGATACAACCTATGCTATTGCAAAACACCTTATGACTCATGATGTAGCTAAATGGACAGACATGAGATTTTTTGGTATTGCGAGTGTAGAAAGCAATGAAAGGGGAGGAGACAGAGAGTTACAACTGAGACGTTTGGAGTCACGGTTCATAATACAGCTCAAAACCAAAAGCCCGAGGGGTCTGAATGGGGATGAAGAATTGCATTATCATCTGTAGGTTGAGGATATATAACGCTCTTGCTAACAGTTATTAGATAAGATTACCTGTGGATGTGTTGATAGAGGACATTTATAGATAAATATCAAGGAGAAAATGAGGTAAATTTAGGATGTATATGAGAAAGTATGAAAACAATAATAGATAAGTGCACCAATCTATTATCAGGTACATATAGCAACCACAGAGGTAATTGTATTAAGCAAGGTTAATAGTACCAACAAAATAGAAATGGACATAATGATTGTTGTGAATAGTGATATTCTTTGCACATATTCATTTAGACAATTTGTGTAACGTAGGGTACGTTCTGTGGTGGTGGGGAGCTTGGTTTTTAATGCACAACATTTAATTTATTTTTAATAGACTACATGTCCCACAATGCACCAATAGGGGTCATAGGAGAGACACTATAAATAGGGGACATGGAGATAGGACTAAGTTACTGTGATCAAGACCAGTAGGTCGAAACGCGTCAGTGGTGAAGGATGGTGATTCAATCCTGACTACAATAAAAATAAATAATTTCCTCCTGCAGTGCGGTGGTGAAGTTGCTTGCAACTGTTTGTTTTTGGATATATATATATATATATATATATATATATATATGTGTGTGTGTGTGTGTCTATGCTTAACATGTTCTTAGGTCATTGCATAACTCCTAGATACGTTGTTATATTACTTATGAATTCCTGCTCTCATTGTATATCACACTTTGTCTACCCATCACCATATATCATGTCTCTATCAATCTATACTCCATTCCCACTCTGACTCATCCCAAATCCATTCTACTACTTTCAGTTCCTAAATAACCCTGCCTAAGCTTTTCCCTCCTCTTCCTTCCACATCTAACTCACCCAAAACCTCACTTTACTACCATGATCTTCCAAACAACCCTACTAAATTATCCCTCATTTATCTTGCCCTTCTACTATGATTTCCCTAACCCTTTCCACAGACTCTTCCCTCCTCCACCCCCCCCTTTTACTCATCCCAAGCCTAAATCCTATTACCATAAACTACCAATTAACACTTCTGGATTCTTCCCTCCGCCACACCTCCATTACTCCAGTCAATCCAACTAACAAACTCACATATCCGTGGCCCAAATTAACTCTTAATAATACTAAAACTGTACTCATATTTCCCTATACTAATCCACCATTAATTCCTTTTGGGTTCCGGAGTAGCGTGCTACTCGCCAAAAAGTGCTTTGATGCCTCGTTAGGGGTAGTACGCGCTATATAATTACTATTACAATACAATACAATTAAATGCTGAAAAATTTGAATTTCACAAAACTAAACTCAAGTTCATTGGGCATGTATTTTCTAATAGGGGAATTACTTCAGGTCCTGATAAAGCGCAGATCCTGATAAAGTGCAAAAACTATCAGCTAACAGTGCCCCACAAGATGTCACTATTGTATGATCCTTTTTGGGCACGGCCAGCTACTGTTCATGGTAAATTTGTGACTTTGCTACAGTGAGTGCCCCGTTGTGAGATCTGACAAAGAGAAATGTCCTGTTTAGATGGTCCTCTTAATGTGACCACAGTTTCAAAAACATAAAGCACTTTATCTAAAATGTGACTGAAGTGGCTTACTTTGATTCCATACTGCAAACTGAGATCACTGTTGATGGGAGCCCGGTGGGATTGTGAGCAATCCTTGCTCAGCATAATGGACACCCAAATGCTTCAAGTGTTTCTGTATGGAAAGCATTTTACGAACGTTGCAGACCACCAGGCGCTGCTCACTATCTTCAGAAATCAAAAGCCAAGATGTCCCCTCACATTGAGAGGTGGGGGTTGTGTTTACAAGAGTACGATTATATAGATGTCCACAAGCCAGGCACAGATCAATGTTGAAGAATGTTGAGGAATATGTCAACTTCATTGTAAAGTCGAGCACACCAATGGCTCTTTCCATCAAAGAGATTCCTGCTGCTACGACTGCAGATAAGGACATGATTGCCCTCAAAATAATAATTTCAGCACAATCATGGAGACGCAGTGTTCGACCTCCAAGTGAGGATGTTGAATTTCAAAACCATTGAAATGTCCAAGATGAACTGTCTGTCACTAAAGAAGGCATTGTGCTATGAGGAGCCTGGATTGTCATACCTGCGATTCTGAGACAACAAATCATTGAACTCGCTCAAGAAGGGCATTGTGGCTTTGTAGCCACCAAAAGAGCCTTGAGGGTTCATGGCCCTGATTTAAGAAAAGTTGGGCTGCACCCAGTGAGGTGCCAATTTTCTTGCATCCCTTAGTGCTCCCCTAATGCAACCATGTGTGCACCGTATTTATTATACGGCACACCATGGAGGTAGTTAGGGGAACTAGCGTCAACATTTTTGGAGTTTTGCAGGATTAGCATAAAAAAATGTTGACGCTAATTCTGCAAAGCCCATTGAGGCCCACTGTAAACAACGGTGTGCCTCCTTTTAACGCCTGCTCTGAGCAGAAGTTAAAAGTGCCAGAAAAATGACGCAAGGAAATCTCTTTGATTTCTTTGTGTCGTTTTTTCAGCCCCATCTGATGGGGGAACGCCCCCTTTTCATACATTATGCCTGGTACAGGCATAATGTAGAGCAAAGGATTACAAAGTAGAGCAATGCATGCATTGCGCCACTTTGTAAATTTGGAGCGGTAATTTTTGTTCCTCTTTAGGCCACAATAGCGTAAAAAAAAAAAACGCTAATGAGGCGCTAAGGGCTCTTAAATCTGCCCCCAAGTGTGGTTCCATTGCTTGGATGAGAAAGTTGAGAGGAAATTAAAGGAATATAATTTATGCAATTGCGAGTCTCCCAAGGTGATCCAATATCCATATCTGATCTTCCTGTGCATGCGTAGGAAAGAGTGGTTATAGACTTCTTTGGGCCCCTGGCAACCAGATGCTGTCTTTTATAGTATTCAATGATGAGCATTCCCGTTTCCCTCTGGTAGAAGACATGTCATCAACAACTCACAACAGTCATTGAGTGACTGGACGACCTATTTCCAGTGTGGGGGATACAGGGCACTCAAGTGTTACAATGGTCTGCGATTCAACAGCAAACAGTGTAAGGCGTTTCTGACTAAACTCCTTGTCATGCATCACAAAGGTATGCCCTTGTGGCCTCAGGCTAACTGTGTACTGGAATGATTTGTGGGGACCCTGAAATGAGGGACTCAACATGCATTGATTGAGGGAATTGAGCTAGTTAGGCACTGTGCCAAGCCCTCCGTGCCTATCCGTCACCCCCTCACTCTACTACTGGTGAGAGTCCTGCCACCCTGATGTTACAGAGAGAGAGAGACACACAAGAATCAAATTACCGCAGTGGACCCCTAAAAAAAAAAAAAAAAACCCCGAATGATGACATGGTTTGTGCTACTGACACTGCTTGGAAAAGTCGAATGAAGTTGGAGTCTGTCCGAAGCCCAGCTGTCAGTGCTGCTGCATCGCTCTTGTCTTCTCCTTGCTTTTTTTTCCCCTTGTTTTTTTAGTGCCTTCTCTTTGCTTTCCCCGTTTTTTTGTGTGCCTTCTCTTTGCTTTTCTCTCTTTTTCAATGCTTTCTTGTTGCTTTTCCACCAGTTTTTAGTGTGCCTTTTCCTTGCCCCCCCACTGTTTTTTTTTTCAAACCTCCTTGCTTTTCCCCTTGCTTCCCGTTATTTCCTGCCTCCCGCCTAGTCCCACCAAACCACCTCCTAATTACCCCTCCTTCCTAGGACCTACTTAATAGAGGCCGCAGCACAACCCCATTGAGCAGGTCCCAGGCCCAGCTATACTCAAGCTGTATCGCTCTTTCTCCTAAATTTTTCATGGCTTGGAGACTGACGGGTGATGTGCCACACTTTATAAATCCTTGATTGAAGACATATGCTGATCAACGTAGTCGAACTCCGGCGATCGTGTTCAACGAGGGCGACAGGGTTCTCGTCGAGAAGAAATGGAAACAAAAGACAGATCCACTTTAAAAGTTGTGAAACGCAAGGGACACATGATAATGACGTAGAATCCTAGCAAAACCATCACAAGGAACTCATCGTATTTCAAACATCTGTCCAGCCGATCATCGGTCCCTGGAGGTCCAGATGAGGCTGTTCCACTTGAAAATCCTGATCAGACAGCAAATCCTGTACCCTCAGGATCCACTCTGGCTACAGTTCAATTACCTCAGATCACACAAAGTAGCCAGAATGTGTGATCACCTAGACGACTGATAGAAGAGATGTAATACTGCTATTTGTCCATGTCTTTTTCTTTAACAAGAGGGAGATGCAGGGGCAGATTTGCCATCCTTCCCGGCAACGCAGCAGCCAAAAGAATCTGTGCTGAGTTGCACGAGAAGGAGGCGCAAGAGTGCCCATATCTGCAGAGATATGGCTTTCTCCCCCCCCCCCTTTCCCTAGCACTGATTTCCGCTACTGTGCGCCACGCACACACCTTTGCGCCTTAGTGCAAGGGTGTGTGCTAGGGGCTGGCATAGGTTTTGTACTTGAAGGGTCCCCTTCCAGTACAAAATACTAGGCCTAGACAACTTCTAAAACGTTTCCTGCTATGTATGTGTGCTGCACAGTGCAAAGTAGGAAAAGAAAGGAGAAATGACAACATTTCTCTTTTTAACTCCTGGTTTTAAAATTTGTGATGCAAAACCCTGTCTCACATTTTTGGTAGATGGGGTTTTCTGTCAAAAAGGGTGGGTAGTTGCATGGGAATGCCCATGTAATGTCCCCTTTATGCAAAGGAGCATCTCATGCTACTTTGCGTTATTTTTTTGTCATTTTCCAGTGCAAAACATGCTTTGCACTGGAAAGTAAGTAGAAAAAAATATTTTGTATTGGTTCGTTTCACTTTCATGACTCAAACCCAGCACAAAATGTTGTTAGATCTGCCCTGTATTGTCTTAGAACTGTGGGCAGTAGGACCCCACAGCCCAGGGTGGACTCAATGAAGGGATTACACAATCATTCTGGGAGGTGCTAAGGTGTGGTCATTAATGGTTATTGGATAATGAGAAGTCAGTTGAATGTTGTGCGCCGAGGATTAAAGACACTGACTACAAGTTCTGTTTGTGGCTTGTTCATGTGCATGCGTCCAGGCTAGGGAGGACACATCAGTTTTAAGGTTTTGTTTTGTAACGAAACCTACACTGAAGCTGTGTTTTTTTTTTCCATAACAATAATCCCTTGGTATGAAACCTCCATGACTCCTAAAAGTACAGTGGACCCTTTATGTGCAGCACAAGATCTCATTAAGAAACGGCAGTAGCTTGCACAATAATTAGATAAGCAGCCATCATTGCTAGGGTAATGCTCATCCTTTATCGACTGCGGACCTGCTCCTACCCGACTCCTGGCAAAAAGAGTCCCTTGATAGAGTGCACCCTGATCACGCTGTCACAAATTGTTGTAAAGTCCGTTATTTACATCAACACATCTAAACTTGGTACATACTGGCAAATTATACCCAGGTAACATGACATTTAACTTGTAGGGTTACGGCTGGTGGTTAGAGTTAGGGTTAGCATTAAATAGCTGAAGGTTTAAAGCCACTGACGATGCAATGGTAAAATACATTTAAAGGGTTTCGTAACAAGATGAAGTGACATTAGAAAGGTTCTCGTTGCAGATAGTGTGTTATGTTCTCTGAAAGGAATGCAGACAACAGGAGTCATCAGTGAATCTCTCATGTACCTCGGCTAGGCCGGTCCTGTCAACCAGACCCATCAGAGATTATATCCAAAATAACTAAGCAAGATGTAACGCCCTGTATAGAACCATGTGCTTAAAAGTTACTACTGTGGGGTAGATTTGTGGCATTAATCCTGCAAAATGGTAGACTGGCCCCAAAGCTATAATGTTATAAGATCCATTAGGACACTGGCATTCCTCAACTAGACGGGAGTATGGTCTCCCTCAATCAAATGGAACACAGGCTGTGACTGATCTTGCACCCTTGATATAAACCAAAGGGAATTTGCCCACAATTCAGCCCTTACTTTGAAAGTAGTGAATTTACCACTGGTTTGTAATGTGGGCCTATGGTGGCTAATAGACAGGATATCCAGATTCTAGAGTGTCCACGCTTATCCATGGGTGTGCATTTTAGAACACTAAAAATCCCCTACTATCCGGTCTTGTGCTGCAAATGTACCGACCTGAGCTGGGTCTGCAACGTGTACCCATGTTAGGGCTTTAATAAATGGCATTTAAAGGGGAGCCTCCGCAGCAGTTTGGTTCCCTTGAATGTGACACCTCTCTGAAGTAGCCAAGCATGACAACATGAACCTCATATTGCAAAAATGCACAACATTGTGATCTCGGACAGTGCTGAATAACTCCAGTGCTGATGCAGTCCTAGATACCCTCAGCATACAGCTATGTTAAGGCTCCATTTTGAATCACTCAGAATGCAGAACTGCACGCAAGAACACCAGCCTGCCACACTGGATTTCCTTTCCGGCTCCCCCTCATAAGGATTTCCTTACCCTCATCTTTGTTCAGGTCCCATAGAGTGTACCACAGTTGTCTCCCAGGGAAATCGTTCCAAGTGTAATTCCACATTTTTTCTGGGCAGTCCTTCGGTTTGTCCTTTTCTCCTCTGGGGTCTGTCATCACCCGTCTATGAGGGTGCCAATCCTTCTCCAAACCCATGAGGGCATGCATTTGCTAGTCTTGTTACCTCTCAGTCTCGGAAACCGCCAGGCCAAAACCTTTTCACTAGCAGGCCTGTGGACAGACAGTGCCGGACATCCGTCTCCCTTAGGTGTCCTCTTGAACCTCTCGACATTGAGTTCCAGTGCAGTCAAGTTTGAGTCATTTCTGGATTCCAAAATTGCTTTTTCACTGATCAGGCCCAAGCAAGGGGGCGCAGTTTTGATCTCTCATTCACTGCCTTGCCGGTCCCTTTGTCATCAAATTATGCAAATGTTCTCTCCCTCAGTTCTTCAACTCATCATCTGATGATCGAGTCCTTAGTTTGCCTTTAAAAGCACCACACCAAATCAAGTTATCCAAATTTCCTGTTGGACTCACCCCGCCTGGAGGATGTATAGAACTAGTTTAGGAATAATTTAGGGAACTGAGGCACAAAATAAGGACACTTGAAATGAATCAACTTGTTGTCCCTGCTCTGAAAGTAGCACGTTGGAGCAGAAGAATTGGCGAGCTGTTGGGCTGACTTGAAAGTAGTGACCTGCACTTATGTGGGGCCGCCAATATACTCCTGTTCCATGAGCTGAGATGGGAAACCATCTGATCCCCCCAAGCAATCAAGGAGAACAAAGGAGCTACAAACGGACCAGTCGGGCTCTGGTACAGCGGGCACACCCACGGGCTATACCACTACAGCGGGCACACCGGTATGAGAGTTAATTCTACAACAGTATCTTCTCTGCGCTAAAGTGAAAGAAACATTTTTATGCAGCTGTGGCAGGGCTTTTGGGTCACAATGGGATTACAAGTGGCAATGATTATGTAACTATTGCTTAGCAAAAATAGGTCACTGTAGGACTGTGAAAAACCTGTATATAAGGAAACAAACATCCCTTTTGCTATGGTTCCCCCTTTTTTTCCTGGTATGTTGACAAGGAGAGTTCACCAACTGGTTTCTCATTGCACGTGTTTCCCTTAAAACAAGGAGTGAGATTAAAACTCTCAAGGAGTGCTTGTGATAGATAGCATGTAAAAGCACTCTGCTGTAGACAGCTGGGGAGAGGATGATGGTTCTCCCCTTTGCAACAATTAGACTAGAGATGGATGTGCTTGACAGGTAGATGTGATGGCAAAGAACTGTGTAGGGGTGCTGGGCCTACCTTCAGCAAATCTTCAAAGGACCCATCAAACTGGATGGCAAGATGTGCAGAATCATGATTATGGTATGGATTTGAAGGCATCTGGATCAGAAGAGGTCAGGCAGCCACTTTGGGGGCAAATCATTTTCGGGGGGGCGGGGGGGGGGGGGGGAGAATCCCATTTTACAATTTAAGACTTGTAACAGATTGAAAGAGTCAAACTGACCACTCACTTTGCAGTGAGTGAGCTGTAATTGAGTGACCCGTCATAAACTGGGCCTTGTCCGGGGTGGAGACTGGCCGCAGGAGAATTCCCCTACACTATATTCGATGGGGTCCTAGGTTGAAGCTAGAGAGGACACCAGTAGCTTCATATTCATCTTTGTGGACTGTCAGCCTGCCCAGTAACAACTTGGCACCGATTCCAGTGAGTTCCGAGCAATTGGAGTTTCATGTGACTGGTCACCACTGTCCTGTAGTCAAGACATGTTTGAATCTCAAAAGAGAAAACACAATTGAAGTTTGAACTCCTTGGGGGTGGAGCCTTTTAGACCTATGTGATGCAGAAGAACCACAGTGGGAAAGGCCTTCAGTTGCCATGCCGAGGCCTGTGCGTATTTAAAAGAGGTTCAGTGTGCGCTGACCTCTTGGTAGCATGAAGGAACACAGAAGATGCACCAGAAAATACCCTTCTTTTGAATCAAGACGGATTAGTTGTAACTGTTGGTACACTGGCCTTTGTGCAAACGCTTTGTTGGAAGTAAGTGACATAGCCAACTTCCACTCACTGTGAGCTGGTACCTGGAAGGAGAGCTCTCCACAGGAAGACGAGGACGCTGGTATCGGCCCCATATTGTGAACGTGTGCCTGGGAAGATGGTGGGCACCCTCTACTGGCTATGGTAGACTCAGGAACTGGGAGAGACCTCGCATGCTGTAGAGACGCACTTGAGCCACTCTCAAAGGAACAGTGATCTGGGCCCGCATGCAGAAGGGACAGATCCAGCTCTTCTGTCCTTTTGAAGGAAGCTGGAGCGGGCGGTCCTGCTGAGCTCTGGATTGGGAAGAAGTCTCTGCTGGCTGCCTCTTTTCTCCGACTGTTCATGCAGAAGTGTAAAAAATTCTTAGTGGAACTTATACTTTGAAACTTTATATTATTTGCAGTGGCTGATACAATTTGACATCCTGGTCTTTTTATTTTTAATAAAATTGGTTTGTGAGCTCTACTGACTAATTTCATGTTCAGACTATTTGCATACCCAAAATGCCATGCATGGAGAGGGCTACAGTCCTTTGCCACGTCTCGGAGTATAAGCGGTGATCTCAGATAAGCGGTGGCGAAGCACAGTAGTGATTCTCTGCTCCAATGGGGTTGCTGTAGTGGAAACTATATGAATACAAAGATTGGGGAGTATGTCGTGTAGATGTGGAGTTACATTAGTATTCTGGTTAGATTTAGTATAGAAGGCAGGGAGCAGGTACAATTTTGGAATAAGTGCATCTCAAAAAATCCACTCAGTCATGAAGTCGTGTGACCCGACTTCTTGTATGCTTGGAATGCTTCTCCACCCCACCAAGTCAACATACCACCCCCTTCTCTTATTCTTCTTTGGAATGCTCCTCCCTGGGAGTGCTGAAAGCCCTTTGTCTGCAATTCTGTGGCCACTGACCAGAAACAAGTCCTCCACACAAGCGCTGGCCTGCACGCCCACTGCTCGGAGGAATAAAGGGCGTTGTGTCCCCCGGAGCTTGGCCCGAGCCACGGCAGGGACCCTCTGCTCTGTCGCGGGTACAGTGAAGGGTCCCGCAGTGCAGCATGGGGGACAGACTACTAACCCGACAGTAGTTAGCTCGTTTTCTGCAAATGCTAGACATTACCCACTCACTGGCATATTTAAATAAACAAGGAACAGAATACATCACCCCAATCACAGGTCATATAGAATATTTATCAACGGTATAATATATTTTAACAAAAGTATAATTTACAAACAGTTATTTCACATATAATCTGGAGGTAAGAGGTGCTTCTGTCTGAAAATGAAACTTAATTTCACAGTACACCACTCTGTGAGAGCGAGAAAGTTTGGACGGCTAGTGCGTTTTCAAAAAAGTTCTTAAGTGTTCAGTTCCGGTTTGGCTGAAGCATCTGGGCATTTAGCACCCCAATCATACAAGGCAGGGTCACCTTGCATGGACAGCCTCAGAGGCTGGGGCGCTAACACATCCGGCTCTAGAAGAATGGCTGTGGCACAGTCAGAATTAATCCACGCTGCCTTGGCTTGTACAAGTCAGTCATCGTGCCCACCCAGACAAAGCCTCAACTCGTCCTTCCTTACGCTCCCCCACCTCCTCCAGGTGAGGAGGGTGCTCCCCTCGAACATTTGACGCACTTCTGAACTTCACGCTAGACGTGCGCCATCCTTGGGCATTTGATTCTGGCGGCTCTCCCTTGGGAGTGGCGCTTAAGTGTCAGGGGGACCCCTCCTGTGGGCCAGGCACAGCCAAGTGCCACACAGATCGCAGCCGGCTCGACACATCTGTCCTCATAGGCGGGAAGCAGAAACACTGCCTCACAGGTCAGTTCCATCTTTGCTCTAGTCGGGGGGATCCTGTTACTGCACAGGGGGGCTGTGTTTCTTCTGCTTTTTCACGACGATGTTGGGCAGGAAGGCTTTCCGAGGTGCGGGACGGGGGTTCTCCAGCCCTGTGTTCCCTCTGCTGAAAGGACATAAAAAGTCAAACTTAAACACAGCTCCGTTTAGTGACCCCTATGAGGCCCAAAAGGTTAAGTACATTCACCAGAGACGCAGTTAAAGATCTAACTTTCAAAGTTACCTGAACTCTGACCTCCTGCCACCGAGGCAGGTTTTATTTACAGAAGGTGTAGCGCACTTTACCTTAGAGGAAACCCCCTTGGATGGCTGCGGCCAATGTTCTTGCACTAACAATTCGGGCTTCCATCGCCCCCCTTGTCACACCCCCTCCCCGTGCTTCTTGTATCTGCTTACACCTACTGGAAGAAGCTGGGGGCGCTATACACCCTCCGGGTCCCTGCCCCTGGCCTGACGCCCATTCTTACATACCTCGCCTGCGCATGTCTGTAGAAAGAGGCTTTTCTCAGCGTGTTTGGAGGGTCCACCGCCTTCCTGGCTATCTTGGAAATCAGCTCCTTTACCCGCTCCCACTGCGAGGGCTCACTCTGTAGAGAGAAAGAGAAAAAAAAAAAAAACAATCAGAAAATTAGATCAAAAACTATTTGGTTTGAGGATTGTGAAGTCCTGCTGGCTCCAGTTTGCCCTCCAGAATGAAACTGCTATTTGCGTTTTGAAGACGTTTAAAAAGTGATTCCGGCTCTGTACACCAGTGTCTCCAACTGCCTGATCACTCACTTGCTTCAGGCCTTTCAAAGGAAGACCCATATTTATACCTTTTTGGCGCCGCGTTTGCGCCCCTTTTTTGACGCAAAAACGGCGCAAACTTGCAAAATACAATTGTATTTTGCAAGTTTGCACCGCTTTTGCGTCACAAATGACGCAAATGCGGCGCTAAAAAAGTATAAATATGGGCCTAAATTCCTCCACCGCTCAGGTAGTTCGATATATTCCACACCCTGCCTGCTGTGTTACTCCCGACCCTCACCCACTCATCAAACCTCTTCTGCCACAGCCTGCATAGACTTCACCTATGCGTCTCTCATTAATGACCTCCCCAGCAGCATGCAACACTCCACATGAGACTGCCTGAGCCAGGCATGAGACACGTGACTCGATGGAGTGCAAGGGTAGCTGTGTTCTAACCGGACTCCAAGAAGCGGGATTACTGCCAAGCATCATGCTCCAGAACCGGACAACAGTCCAGAAAAGAACTCTAGAACAGTTAAATCACTTAAATAAGGTCTCTAGAAATAAAAACCTAACAAAAGGCTTGCAGGACTAGACGGTCCTAAACATGGAGTCTCTAATGACGATCACTGTATTGCAGATGAGACTTCCGTGGCATTCAGTGGCTGTGGATCAGGCGCTGCCATTGTCCCTTCACAATGAGCCATCTGCGTGCTCCTAGCGCAGCTCACCTTCTGCCTCAGGTATGGTACATTTGAAGGGATCCATCCATCAGGTGTGTCCTTCAGGTCAGGGGTGCTCACGAAGGGTGCGGAGATGGTTGCTGGAGGCCGCGCTAGAGTACCTGAAAGAGAATATAATACGCATAGTAGTACCTAGTTTGACATTCCCAGAGTTTTACTTCCTTTACCTAGTGCCCTGAACGTACCTGCTCTTAGGCAATGTAGCTCCACAACCCGGCCAAATCACTTAATTCCGCCCATTCACGTGCAATCGACCCCCCTGTGACCTAACTCACTCATTATGGCTGGCTTATGCTCCCTTGGTGCACTCCGTCCCGCCATGTAACCTTAACAGCATATGTACTGCATATTTCTATTCCACCGTTTGTATGATTTTGTAGCTCTTCGTGCCCTTCTCCGGATGGTTCCAGGAATTCTCACTGGCTACAGTTTTGTCAATTCTAGGACTAGCACCTTCCAAGAGATTTCAGATGACATTTTGAGTGACTACTCTGACAGATGCCATTGATCTGCACAAGATAAAAAGCAAACTATTTATGGCACTCGTGGAAACACGAAGCCAAACCTTTCCCAAATGGTTGGGATGTTGAACAGATGTGGAATGGGGGGGGGGCGGGGGGTTGGGCAGTGAATCTGGCATCTACCAGTCACTCAATCATTGGATTGGAGTACCCTGCTGCCAGACATAATGTATCAGAGTCCCACCCTCCTAATACTGGAAGACCGCTGTGCCACCCTTCTCCTGGTAGCCCCCTGTTTACCTTGTATTGGAGCGAAGTCCCACAAGTTGCCCACGTCGGAGGTTGACATTGACCTCTCTCTGAAGGACACTCTTGGTCCACCTGTGGCGGCATCAGTCTGATGGGTTAGGTGCAGGTCTGGTTGAGAGGCTCCAAGAGGGGGCACTGCCCCACATATCTCCTGCAGGAGGAAGAAGAATAAGGCTATTGGTGAGTCTAAGACACCTCTGGAGGTGGGTTATAGGGGTGGCTAAAAGTTCACTTTAAGCGAATGTGTTGCCATTAAGGAGCCCTGGCACCAGTGCCCGGCTAGTGTGGATGCCCAATAGGGTGACAGAAAATGGTATACGGTTAGAATGAAATTAAAAACAAAATACCACAGCACCATTACAAAGAAAACCTTAAGCACATATTTTCAACAGGGGAGTTTGTGGGGGAAACTAGGTGCAGAGTAAAATGTGCAGTTGGGGTTTGGGGGGTGAAACTGAGGGAGTCTGATTGGAAAAAAATTAAAGAGATGAAATACAAATAATACATTGCGAGATTCGCTTCTTGGCGACGGGCTTGTCGCGCAGGGAAAGGTTTCAAAATATGTAAGAGTCGCTTGAAGCTACAGGGGCAGGTGTTCTAGGCCCTTAGACAGGTCAGCGTTTCATGGGGCGCCTACAGTGCAATGAGGCTCGCTTCTGGGGGAAAGAAATGGGGTAAGAGTAGACTGTGGGAAACGTCCCTACTCTTTCGTTAGGGGATGGTCACTAAGGGCGATGGACGGTCCCTCACCTGCTCACTGGCTGTGCCTCGGAGTCGGGCCTGGATCGCCCGCTTCTGCCGCCGAAGGCTCCTGTTGTTCCGCTGCAGCTCGGCCATCTTCTCCAGGACCTGGCACACGTGCTCCAGGTAACGCAGACCTTGCCCAGGCAGCACCAAGGGGTCATCCTTCTCCATCTATGGGATTAAGAAGTTTATGAGAAAGGTGTGGTCCCTACGTGTGTAGCAGTGTACAGATCAGGAGGGTTTCACACTGTCTTCCTTTGCCCCGCCATCTTCTTAAATCCACCAGACATGTAAACTGCCCCTCCACCACCTCCACATGTAACCCTGACATAGGTTACTCCCTGCCATACCACCTGCACTCACGCTGCCCAACCCTATATCCTCCTTACCCTGTGCCCACTCACCTCTACCAATTAACTTAAACTGGAATTGCCGCAGGACAAGTGCACACTGTCAGAAACCACTATAAATCAAGCCGCTAGCAACTAAACCACCCACCAGCCAAGAAGACTGGCACCCAGTGCAGAGGGAGATCAGCCACATAAACCTGGTGTGCTTTAGACTCATGAATAGTTAATTCCTTAAAGGCTCGGGCCTCATCGCCATACCATGATTGTTATAAGCACAAGATTAGTAAACAGAAAAGGGAAATACCACACTGGGAAACTACCAACATGATGTTACTCAATGTCTGTAAATACGGTTTTATCATTTATGTTGAAATAGGTATTAGGATTAGTTAAATTGGTTATTTATAAATTATGATGTAGAATGGTATGTTCCTGTCTACCTTAGAATGTTGGCATTGGGCTGGCTGGGAGTTTGCCATGGAATGTTGGGGCTGTTAGGGCATTGTTCTGTGAGGGGTCTTGAAATAAACTGGTCATCCAACTTGCTCTGTGTGGCTTCCACAGATTCATTTATAACAATGATCATACCCAGACATCCAATACTGTCACTCATACACGGTGGTGACTAATGCAGACCACACTAGCAGGTTTGTGCTCTCCCTGCCCACACTCCGACTGTCTCTCCTTCGCACACCCGCAGGACCCCCAGTGGATGGAAGCCCGATTGCTGTATCCAGAGCGCGAGGTGAAGAGGAAAAAACGTTAATAATCACCAAACACTTCCAGCATCACTACTTCCCCAAGGAGTAGAGTGTGACCCACCCACAAAACGCTTCAGCACATCAACGTAGCCGGAAAGCACGACACAAATGATACTACAATACAATGTGGCCAGTGCACCACCGCTGCTTGGACACCTGGACCACCGCCCCCTGCCGCCTGCACCCACATGCTCTCTCATTTAAAAGTCCGAACCCTGCCTTCGCTACTCTGTACCCCGTCCCGTGCACTCAGAGGGGAGACCGGGGTCATGGCGGGGGGGGGGGGGGGGGGGGGGGGGGGGTGAGCACAGCCTCACTCACTCCATTTAACTGGCTTCCAGCATTGGCAAGGCCTCGGCCCACCATGCTGCGAGTGAGGAACCTGCGGGCTCCGAACGACTGAGCTCCTCTGCAGCCCCAGGAGAGCGCAGAGGTCAAGGGTGACAACCCCCCCGCTACCGCGGAAAAAAACTTCCGCTCTTCTAAATGAGACCGCTGGATCAACCCGAGGGTTGAATCGCCGAGATAGATCGAGGGCGCCCAGGCTGTGTGAGGTCCTGAACCAGAACCCTAGGGCAGACCTGAACCAAAGGCGCTTCAGGAAATTCCTGAGAACTGATCTCTTCAACCCAGAGTTTATTAGAATCATACACAGATCAGGGCTTACAAATTAATATTGAACTACATTAATTCCTCTGCACTGGGGTTTCACACACGCTTTGTCTACGTGCAGAGCCCTGAAGTGACTCAACGACAGAGCCACTTTAATTATGCGGCAGGAGTGGGCCAATTTATCCGGCAAGGTTGAGTAAATTATGCGACAAGAAAATGCAAATTATGTGGCATAATGTACCACATGTTGTAGTAGTATTACTTATTTTGTCACTTTAAACTGGTAACACTGTCTGGGTATTGGTTGCGCTACATTGGTACCATTTTAATACCCAAGTATAGCAATAAGCAACAAAACGTTGACAAGTCTAGCTTTGTAAAGGGCGTTTCTCTGCACGTCAGCACGTCACTGCATTTTTATTAACTTTTGAGCTGGAAACGGTTTTTTTTGTTTAAAATCTGCAGATTATGCGGCAGGTGATGGATTACGTGGCAAATGCGAAAATCGTCACAGTCGCACAATCGTACAATTCTAGTCGCCCTGCTCAAAGGCAGCAAGAAGTGCTCTTTCACGCAGCCAAATAATCAGAAATGCATCCCAGCCTTGGTAACTGCACCCCTGCAACCCACCACACAACCACTCACCACATGTACTCCACATCCCGACAGCTGCACTGTCATTGACAGAACCCAGGCCACAAGCACCCTCCGTTTCACTGACCAGACACCATAAACACTAGCCGGGGCCACTATCAACATCCGGGTGTCAAAAACAAAGACAGCCATGCCCATGTTCGGATGGACTTTGCACAGGACCCCCTTCAAAACCCACACCGCATGGCATCAAAGCCATGATGTTCGGCTTCCCTAAAGTCCCGAGCTTCTCTCGGGTCGTTTTCCACCTTTAGTGCCGATTTTGAATAGCCGCAATGTTACATGACACCGCCCTACAAATCACCGTAGTCCTCTAAAATGGGGGCTAAGAATGGGACCGAAGGAACACGAGAGAACACTGGTTGTGGTGGACCATCGAGTGGTCGATACTAGACCATAAACACCACGACCAGACTAGGTATTCGGGGTCTATGGAAAATGGATGTAACTTGTGGTCTTAGCAAACTAAGTGTGTGGCCTCTGTTCGGTAGGGCCAGTGGACACCAAACCTGAGCTTCGCATAGGTGTGGTCTGTGGAATGGAAAACTCCCAGGTAGGGTAGTTGCCTGTCCTAAGAGGGTTCGCCCCCCCCCCTGCATACATTATGCCAGGTGCAGGCATAATGTGGTGCAAGGGGTTACAAAGAGGCGCAATGTATGCACTGCACCACTTTGTGAATATGATGCTAATGTGGCAATACAATAGCAAAGGGGCACTTAACTCTGCCCCTAAATGTGTACTCTTGTCCGGTGCCCCTGAACATTAGGGGTGACCACTGGACTGGGGGGGCGGGGGGCTGGGCGCTGGCCACTAGGTGTTTGTTCTCCTACCAACAGTCAACCAATAACCAGACATGGTCACAAAGGAGTTGTGCAGCGGGTTCGAAATTCTCCCCTTCCAGTTCTACCCATCTCCCTGGCCCATCCCCGAGAAGCTGGAGGATTTCCAGGTATGAGGTGAGAGGGCACATACCATGCCAGGAATAGCGAGCGAGGCAGTGAGTCACTGCATTCCATGGCTGGTCATCACCTGCAGGAATGTGGCGACAGCCAGCATTACACCTGCATCAGTACTCTAGCTCCGTGAGCCCCATCAGCCCCTGCGAGGTTGAGAGCAGCGCTTATTCTGCGCTAGTGTGAGCTTCTTCCAGCAGAAAGCGCAGCCCAGGTGTCTCACCCATGCCTCCGATGTAAGCTTGATTCCTGCAGTTCCCTCTTTGTGAGCTTCCTCCAAAAATACCAGCACTTCCAGTTTTTAACCACCTGCCCCCTTTGTTCAGACTTCCTCCCGGCAGTATCAGCAGTGTGAGCTTCCTCCAGATCTGCCCCCTCAGTATTAGCTTCATCTAAAACTCACTCAGTTTCCCTGAAGCTAAACCGTTTGGTTAAAGATGTGACTGATGCCAGCAGGGTAGTGGGCATGAAAGGGGAAAGGGCAGGAGGGGGATTCCGTAAGGTGGGTGTCGGGGAAGCAAGGTATATACAAGTAGTGACTGAACTGCACAAAAAGAAACCCTGGGACTAATCCCGGCTTCCCCACTCTGTTTTATTGCACGTTCTCACCTTTTCTTCACTGTCACATGTAAAAAGGACCCTGTAAGGCAGGACTTAAAGGTGTGTGCTGTAAAAGTAAACAATAAAAACACCATCCTGTGTTTGATTTAATAAACTATAATGTTTTTCATGTACAATAGAAACTCGGGCACATAACTGATTGTTACTTTGTTCACTATTGGCCTTGTTGTCTGTTGGGGGGGGGGGCATTTGGGGTGGTATGAAGGTTCCAAGAATTATGTTTGGAAACTATCCCTTAAAAAAAATACTTCTCAATGTAGTGATATAATCTGGTGTACTAAGGTCAATAGATTCTACATGTAAATGAATTCTATTTCTTGGATTTTTAAGAGACTATCATACTTTTACCTTTTTGTTGCAAGAGGCTTTTAAAAACGAAGGTGTTTCTAAAGTAAACGGGTGAAGCACACCCCAGTTACTTCCTTTATTTAACTTTAATTAACCTTTAAGTCAAAGCGTTGCCTGTTTATTCAACATCTTTTCAATGTGAGTGTTGAGTGGAGTGAACAGCCGGTGCTGCTGTTGACCAGGGTCGGCATGTAGAGGTCAGGAGGGCTGCGAGGGGCCCCGGGATGTTTTCTCATTATCCCTGCTCTAAACTGTACCCCATGTGTAAACTTTATCCCTCAAGGCGCGAGGTTCAGCTAGAAGTCCCCCTGTGCTAGCTTCTTCTAACCAGTGCTTGGTGCAAACTTCCTTCCTGCGGTATCCACAGTATGCGCTTCCTCCAGGTCTGCTTAGCGCTATCTTCTTGTAACCTGTCCCCTTGATGGGATCTTCCTCCCAGCAGTCTCATAAGTGTAAACTTCCTGCAGAAGTCCCCTCCGTGCTAGCTTCTTCTAACCTGTGCCCTTGATACACACTGCCTGCCTGCAGTATCGAGTGAGAGCTTCCTCCCGGTCTGCTTGGAGCTAGCTTATTCTAAAGTGGCCCCTTGATGCGATCTTCCTCCTACCAATATCAACTAGTTTCCTCCAGAAGTCCCACTCAGAGCTAACTTTATTTTTTATTTGTGCCCTTGATGCCAACTTCCTTCCTGCGGTGCCCTCCGCGTGAGCTTCTCCCAGCAGCGCCCTCTGCATGGCCAGTGTGGTTTACCCCCAGTATCCCCCTGTGTGAGCTTCCAACAGCATTAGATTTGCCGGGTGGAGCCATAATGGCAGCACGGACTATTTTCAGTTCTAGGTTTTCAGTTAACCACTCAGGGAATTCTTGGAGCTGTAAATGTTATCCCCCTCAATGGAACCAACTGGCCTATAGCATCTGTTAAATTTGTAGAAAGCAACATCCAGTACCTGGAACAATATATCTTGCTGAAAGAGCGCTCTCTAGCAACCCTAGACTGCACACAATGCGGTTCCTAAAGCAGTGCCCGCGCCCCGTGAGCTTGCAGCTCCATGCAGCACTTGAAAGGCCCCAAAACCCCTCTGGTACCAAGCAGTACCCACCTCCATCTCCTGCTGGCAGTCTTCCTCCAGATTCTGCAGCTGAGGCTGAGCCAGCTTCACCCGCCGGCGCCCCGGTGCCCTACGGGGCTCTTGGCAGTGCCTCCAGTTTTCTTCCAGCGTATCCATGCTGGCACCCATGTCCTGAAGCGCACCTGCCTGGAAGGAGCCCATGCCCAGCGAGGGCAGGCTTCCGCCGCTGTGCCGCCTGACCAGAGCCGCAGATGCCATGCGGCACACAGGGCGCCCTGCGGAGGTCCGAGCCTTCTTTGATCGCTGCATGGCCTGCTCCAGTTTGGTGTTTACCTTCTGCGGGACCACGTCACGCCAGTCCTCCTCTTTCCCACTCTGTGCATCCACCCTGGTCTCAGCTACGTCCTTCCCCGGGCTTGGCCAGTTCAATTTCTGTGGCAACTCAGGTCCGTCCAGCAAGAAACTCTGGTCTGACTCTGACGGTGTTGAAGGGGAGGCCTCCCCGCTGCCCATCTCCACTCCAGAATCTTCCGACTCTGACTTGACCAGTCGATGGCCCTTGGCATAGAAGTCAAAAGCCTGAAAAAAGCCATCAGCTCCCAGTTGTTGTCCAATAGACTCCCCCAGGGACTCCTCCTCAGGTTCCCACACGTCCAGGTCACCATCCATCCTGGACGCGGAGGCAGCCATCACCCGCTCTTCGTTATCAGCAAGTCGACGGTAGGTGCTAGTCGAGGTCAGCACCAGGCAGCCATCGGACGAACAACTCCCTGTTCCACCTGTTGGTGAAGAAAGAAGGAAAAAACAAGGCGGGTGCCTGGTGAGAAAGAAGTAGTAACAAATTAAGGGTGCAGATTGGTGGTCAGACGGTGTTTAAAACACCGAGGCCGGCTGCTATGCTCTGCCTGCTGGAAGCGGGCCTCTGACAGGTAGCTGTGACCTGCCCTGCTTCTATTAGGTATGTCCGACTCCGCCCCCTCCTAAGCAGGTCAGAGTCAGATTACTGTGTTAAGAAATAAGGGGCGTTGTCACGTACCTGTTGTGCAAGCTTCACAACCACCTAGCCCGAGCAAATGCAACTACTCCTTCGTGGACCGGGATTGGTCTCATTCTCTAGCCCTGCACTGATTCTCACAAGGAGTTTGCTCCCCTGTGCCCTGGATACTGCCATGCCTTTACTGTAAGGCAAAGTCACCACACGACAATGTAATCGCGGGCATCGTGTTCCAGTCCTTGACTTCCATTTTAGAAATTGTTTTTTTCAGGCCTTTCAATACAAGTGATTGAGTCGAAATCCTACAACTCCCAGAATGCATTTGGTTGCCATAGGGAATGCTAGGTCCAGATAACAGTGCCCATGGTTACAGAGTCATCTGTAACATCACTCTAACGCGGCTTCTTTAAAAAAAAAAAAAAACACAGCAATTCACTTGGCGCTGCTTAAGGGACGCCGGCTGTATCCGCCTACGGCGTGTAAACGCATCCTGCAGAGCCCGAAGCCCTAAGACCGTAAGTACCGGATGGGGCGGTCAACCGCGGCGCCCACGCACACGTGAAAAGCCGGTCGAAGGACCTGCCTGCCCAGCAATATCCCTCATGCCCGGATACCATCTGCAAACGCCCCTCCCCCGCAAAAAAAAAAAAAAGGTTTGGAAAAGCGGCTCACACCTCAGTGCAGAAATAATAAATACAGGTCCGAGGCGGCAGGATCCCAGAGCCACGTGACGCAGGCCACGTGTGACCCCTTCCGCCAGACCGGACTGTTCTGCCCTGCAGCGCCCTGCATTCTAATACCTGGTAAATGGGAACATGTGCATTTTTACCCACTTTCAATGGCACCAGTCTGATGTGAGTAGAGTGCCTCAATCGCTCCACGTCAGGAGGAGGGGGCAACAAGTCTCAAACCCCGAGTTGGTTTAGGAACTCGGTGCATCCTAAAAGTTGTATTCATTTTTGATTGAAATAGTTTGGTATTTTACAGTCAGAGATCTGCACAGACAAAGCCACGCACTTGAAACAATGTCGCCCTAGAGCTGTCGCGTGACTCCCAATGCATTGACGCCTTAACCCAACCCCCACTTTTTTTTTTTTGTTGCCAAGAACATGGTGAGTTCTAGGGCTTGTGATGCGAACCATCAGTAGCTCCTGGCCTTTACATACAGTTTTTTAAAAAGTTGCATCCTGGGACTAAATTTCCCTTTTAACCGTGAAATTATCTGCTTAAAGATACCAGTGCAGGCAATTAAACCATTAATATAAAAAATAATGATAAAAAGGGTGGAAATAAAGTGTGCCATGGGCTGGAGACAATCGGCAGTTATGTAAATTCAATGAGGGTCATACATAAATCCCGTACCCCGAGTCTGGGAGAGGCACCTTCAAATACAACTGCAGCCAGTCCGGAGAAGTCTGATTTAACTTGGGCATTTCATGGCGTAGGCTAGTTTTACTGTGTTATTAGAGTCATTTGCTGTAATGAGCTTAGTTTCATGGTTATGTGGTGTAACTACACTCATTTGAGTAATAGTGCGTGTGATTGCACCTGTTTCGGGAAATACCTCTATAGCACCCACCCGTTTCAGCAAGGCGCGGTTAAATTACAGCAATCTCAGTGCCATATGGGGGGGGGGGCAACTGCATTACCTTCAGGGAGCCTGTGAATGACCACTGGTTTAACATTTTGCAGAAGGGTTTATTTTAAAGAGCATGTGTACTTTGTATCAATTAAAGGTAAAGTTATGCAGGACGGGGATACGACAAATTGTCTTTATTAAATCCACTGTAAGATTATTTTTATCTAGAATATTTGTCTCATAATACTGAGATCTGCCCATAATTATTTTGTGGCCAGTAGGGGCGTGGGGTGTTGCCCCCTGTATAATTCCACACAAAATCAAAAGATTAATGTACGCGTACATTTCAATGTGAAAAAATAGACTTTTATAATAGAAGTATTAACTGAAAATAACAAGCTACACAATAGACAGCCTATCATTTTTGTACAAACATACAGTTCAGAACGGGTCTGTTTTTTCCGTCTGCATTCCTGCGTGTAATCCAAATTACGGAAACTGAACGACTTAAATGTAAGGCAATTCAGGGGTGAGGAGACAAGCGGAACAGCCGGTAGTCCGTCACGCCAGGTTTGGCGCCCACTAACAGCACCACGACGACGCCACTAATATGCTAATACACAAGTCATTCCCGAGGGCTTGGGCGAGAGACGCTACCTGCCCCCTCCGGGGAAGGTGCACATCGGCTCCTCTGCGGACAATGCGGCATGGGTCAGGGAGTACTCTACAGACCATTCACTGCTCTGCAGAAAACCTGCGGGTTTAATGCACCACACAAGTGTTAATTGCCACCGACCCCCAACCCACGCCCCCCCCACCACCAACCCCTCATTGTGCACCAGACATCAGCGCTTAACCCTCACTCCTACAGACGCTGGGCCCCACCCACGCCACAGAACCCCCTTATCCTGCAGCTATTTACTGCACACAACCTGTCGGGGACACCTATCAATAGTGCAGCAGGTCTAGTGGCGCCACGAGGCCCTCTGCACCCAAATTATGCATGTTTACTACAGAAACTCCGAGATAGAGAGTCGTCCTGACCAGGCTGGCTTATAGGGCAGCGAGGTAGTGCCCGATGGGTTACCTGACAGGTGAACGTGAGGGTCCATTTTTTGCCCGGTTTGGGTCTGGTTTTCACTGATAATTGCGCGCAGCAAGCTCCTATAGTGCCTTGCAAAAAAAAACAAAAAACACACCTTATACAGCTTTTCTTTACAAGTTCAAAACTGCTACTATCTGCAAACAAGGGCGGTATTTTATGCATTTGATTCACTAACGAGGCTACTTTTATTTCGGCGCACGGGCCTATCTTCTGCCCTAGACCGGCCCTGCTCGTCACTCCACGCCCACACCGTCCCGGGACCCCGAGGCCTGCCCCCTACAAATAACACTAAATCAGACGAACAAGGCTCGCCCCTCCAGCCCGCTCCTCGAGGAGGGCGGATGCAGCAGGTATTCCCGGAATCTGCGCGTTAATGTCCAGAGCCAGCTGAGAGCCTGGCATCCGGGCCCGGCCACATTCCACAGTTGGGCAAGTGAAACAAATGCAAACAACGAAACCAGGGTCGTTTCCTGCAAGGGAAATCACAGTAGGCAATGGAACCAGGGCAATGGCTACAAGGGAAACCAGTGCGGACAAAGAAATTGCCCACACCACATTTGCAAGCTATGAAACCGGGGTCATCGCTGCAAGTGGAAATTCTTGCAGGTAATGCAATTAGTGTAAGGGAAACCATAATTATTAATGTAAGGGCAACAAACCAGTGAGGGTAAAAGTGCCAGATAAACAAGTGAGGGCGACAAGCCAATGCAGGCAATTAAACCCACACCCCTCCAATGCAAGGGAAATCTGAGCAAGGGTTGAACTAATACAAGGCAAGCCAGCGTAAGCAATAGAGCCCGGGTCATTAACGTAAGGGCAGCAAACAAATGCATCCACTAAAGCCACACTCGCCCCTGGAAGGGAAAGGAGTGCAGGCCATGAACCCAGGTGTGGTGTCATTACTCCTGGGGCAACACATCGGTGCACGCATTGATGTCAGTGGCATCACGGGAAGGCAAAACCAGTGCAAACAATGACACCAGGTCAGTCAATTCAAGGGAATTAAACGAGGACCATTTGTACAAAGAAAAAGTAAATGTTTGCAATAAAACCGGGGTCATCACTGCAGAGAAACCATATGCAGGCGGTAAATCTAGCGCCATCTCTACAAGTGAAGCCGTGGCGCTGTAGAAACATGAACACAGGGTGATCACTGAAAGGCAACCCAGTGCCAGGCTGGCGGTAAACTCTCCGTAGCCCCTGCAGGAAATAGCAATTCTCCAGTTACACAGATTTGTACTAGACAGAGGTGAAGCGATTGATAGTGCAGCAGGTACAGTGGCACTGGAGCCCATAGCACCCCTGATATAACACTTTTATTACCAACAAACCAAAGAACGTGGAGACCCTTTCCTTGCATGAATTAGGGCAAACGACAATATTGTTACAGCATTACTGCAAGCACAGGTAGAGTTGTTGCACATGCTGACGCCATTGTACGTTCTACCAAGGGGGGGGGGGGGGGGAATACTAACTTCTACTTCTTAGGGGGAGTCTCGCTCTCGTGCCCCTCCATCTCGAGGGGGGCTTTCTTACCATCATGCATTTCAGAGCGCCTGCGGTGCAGGTCAGTAGTAGCAGGGAGGGCCCAGGGGTAAATTTAGATACCAGGTAGGCGCCTCGACTGTTAAATTACAAGTCTTTAATGGCACCCGGCAGCGTGTCAGTAGCAAAGCACCCCCCCCCCCCCCCCCACCAATAAAAAAAAAAAAACAGTCGTCTCCCTTGCCGCAGGCAGTGCCCCCACCGGTTATACACTGAATTCTGGGGAGGCCAGAGTTACCATACAGCCTGGGTGGGGTTGTGGAGCCACAGAGGGCCAAGCATCAAAGAGTGTCAAGGAGTGTGGAAACCACTGGGGTGTCGAAGCAGGGGACATTGTGGCCCAGCGGCGGAGTGACCAGAACCTTTGGAGTCACAGGTGGGCCCCACCCCGGGCGGCGGAGGGGCCGAGAGCAAAGAGAACGGAGGTACTAGTCAGGTTCATGGTGGAGGGGGGTGAAGGGAGGCGCCCCCGTTAGTATTCTCAGTCACTCGTGAAATGAAGCAGACCTCTAGAGAAGCGGAGCAGTGAAACGCCCCCCAGGAAGGGTAAGTTGTGGTTAAGGTGGATTTCAGAAGCGCAGAGTGGACTGGGGAGGTAGCGTCCACCGGCCATTCCTGGTCGGTCTGAAGTAAATGTTTTCCACAGTACTGCTACTGGGACACAACACGGCTGTGCCCCGCCCCTCCAATGAGAATAGGCTCCCCCTTCCTTTATCCAGACCCAGCACTGACAGCTGCACACTGCGCCCCACTCGTGCCCCCCTCCCCTAGACTGGACACGGTACTCCAGGCGAGGTATTCAACGTGGACAATAACCATATAGCTCACGAGTGCCTTGAAGCTGGGAGTCTCCTGCCTTTTGTGTAATAAGAGGCACTTGCATTCAACAAAAAGCATCCCGAGCTGCTATTCTTAGAATTATGATGGCGACCACGAAAGACAATGTTACCTGAGTGGCCTTATATTAAATATTACCAGTAGTAAGTACTACATTCACCAGGAACGGATGCCAGCAGTAATTTTAAAATTAATCAGGATTTATAAAGCGCGCAGATTACCCGTGAGGGTCTCAAAGCACTGAAGTTGCTAGCTGCACCACTTTCAGAAAAGTCTTTCTCAAAGTGGTAGTCTCTGCAGCAGCCCCTAACACGAGGTAATATTAATACTAAGTCTCCCCAACATAGCATGATGTATCGCTCAAATAGCAACCTAAATATATTTTGGAAATTCAACGGTTTTTCTTCAAACATCAGCTAATGAGTTCTGAAAATATACACACACACCTGTCTCAAATATATATTCTTCAATGTTAGATACTAATCCAGCTAAGCAAAAGCTTCTAATTCCGTATGCTGGGCGGCACGCGGGGAAGGGGGGAACAACAGCTCGATGTAGATCTACTAGTCGCTCACGAGCTACTAGTTGGAGAAGCCCGCTGTAAGTCTTTCAGAACAGCCGTGACCCCGGGCACAGCCTGTCCATTTGGGGAGTAAGGAAGGTGGGAGGGGGTTAGACATACCTTTGATCCACAGTTTCTGAAGGTTGAACTTCCTCTGCTTCTTCATCATCTTCACGACTCAATATCTGGGGGGGAACCAGACTCCGCACACAGGTGTGCGGCTGGCTGCCAGAGGCCAATCTGACCGCAGTGGCCCCCGATGGGTGGGCAGCGAGCAGTGAGGCAAGCTAAGAGTGGCTTGGGCGGATGTGACGCTGGATGAGATCCTCTAGCTTGGGAAGCAGCACGGCCTGGAGTTCCGGGTCTGCAGTAGTCTCTATAAGGAGGGGTGGCGGGGCTACTGTGGGGGTCCTAGTGAGGAAGGCAGCGGACCCCTGCCTCGGTGGGATCGGGGGTCGGTGGGGCCTGTTGGGTAGCCGGGTTCTGGGCTCTGAGCTCGTGGGCGCTCCGGACAATCCTCTCTGGAAGTCCGAGAAAGTCTTCAACGCCGGCCGCATGCAGCAGCTGGGTTTAAGTATTGGGCGGGTCCCAAGTGGTCCATCAGCCGGGGGCGGGGGTGTGGACGTGTGAGGAGGGCAGCAAAGCAGCTCCGCCGCAATCTGATAATGGGCCTTCAGGGCGGGAGCGCCCCCCTGAGTGCGGCATTGTCGCGAGGCCTGGGTCCTCCCACCGCCCTCCGCCTCTTCCTCCAGGGCAGGGCTTCTGAGACTGAGAATTAGCCTGGGAAGGGGGTGAGGGGTCCCTCTGCAAGCCCACGTGCTCAAGTATGAGAATAATGACGAGCAAAGGAGGTCTGTCCATGAGCAAAGAAAAAGTTAAATAACTGAAGATTCTATTCACGGACAGGCCTGCCGCTTGACTCTACCCCAGTCCGACAAGCACCGACCTAGCCTGATGTGGCTTACCTTTTCCCTGGTTCTGCCCTAGAAGCAGCCTTCCTAACAAATCATTATCTTAAAATGCGCTATCCCATCCCCACCATCGCAAGAATAAAGAATTCCGGTAAATTCATTGCCTACAATAAACATTTCATTTACACCAGCCATTCTTGCGCCGGAAGGCGATGCAGGCATAAGTAAACTGACTCGAGCAGAAAATCTTGAAAATAAAAAGTATCCTTCTCACAAAAGGTGGTATTAACGAGTTGGGCCCTAGAACTAGCTCGTTGACGATTCATCTCAGCCAAGAAAGCACTTCTGTCCCAGAAACAGCCTCTAGAACATCTCGTCTCATGCATGCACTTAACTGAATAATGCACTGCACATTTGTATAGTGGACACTGTAAATTAAAGGTGTCTTGACATAAACAGAGTTAATATCGAATCAATGTAACTCGCATGTTGATTAAGGCCAACTCTCCATCCTCGAAGTCAAACACTACATGGACAAATTTCGAAAACATTATGTTTGCCATGCAAATACAAATAATTTCTACTATATGGCGGTAATAGCTCCAAGTTATTTAATGGATCAATCATTACAAAATGAAAGGCCAAGTCAGCCCTGCCAGGAGACAGCCCGGTGATCTAGAGAATATGTTCAGTAACACACATGCATCGTATTTTTTACTCCTGGCTTGGACGTTACCTACGCCTCCCCAAAGCAGGTGCAGTAATTAATTGTCCTTTTAGTGGGATTAAAGTCGGACGTTTAAAGACCGATTTCTTCAACAGGTGGAGTAATCTGTTAAACGGGTTAGTGAGATCGGGATTTGTGGCCTCCTGGTTACCCAGACTTCTCAGCAACACGTTTAAACCCACACAATTATTTAAACCACTGGCTGGGACAGCATCCACTCTACTGCTTGCTACACATAGAAGGATGCAGCACGGACGTTATCCTAGTGAACTAACGGTAATGCAATTCGTGACCTCCATGGTACATACAGATGGTTGCAACACGTGCTTTACCACACTGAGCCATTTTACGTGGTTGAGCATGTACATTACATTCTACTCCGTATCCCTCCCGCCGCCGCATATGCCAAACGAGCTACGTGTGCTACTCAGGGTATGCACGTGCGGCGCACCCCATGGTGGATGTGCCGGTCTGAGGGTGCACAGCCCCCAGGGGGGCTGCTGGAGCATTGAGCTCGCCTCTAATCCCTCAACTCTCTCTGCGGGGGTCAGCTAATTGCCTGAAAGGAGCGTTTCCGGTTCCAGGAGATTTATCAGCATCTGAAGTGCAAGGGAGGGCAGCTGTGGGTTGCATAAGGTCAGTCCCGGCACAGGAGCACCCCAGGGTGGGGGCAGGGTGCTGCAGGTGCAGAGTAGAGACGCAGTCACCGCAACACAGAAGGGACTTAAGGGCTCAGTATAGATACAGCAGATGGCCTGCATCACGTGTTGGAACGTTGAGGGCATAGTGACCTCCGACCTACAGCAGGTATCTCACTGACTTTAGACACTGTGTGCACGTGCCCTCTTTAAAAGGCAATTCCTTTTGCGATTATATGACTGATATATAATATCAATATAGCTGTATGGAGCTCTTCCTCGACGATTGTAAAACTGATAAACAGTCTTTGAAGTCGTGATCACGCAGTTAATTTTATGTTTCCTTTTGGACCTGAGGCGCACCCATACCTTTGGTCGGATTTCTTGCACACATATGTGGCTGTAAGCCTTCTGTTGCCCTTTAACGTATGTCACATGCTCATATTTGTTTGGATCCCTTGATATTCACTGTAAATGTGTTTTTTCTTTGACAATTAATAAGATATTTGGAACAAAAAAAGGTAATTGAGGTAGTTGGCAGGGGAACTGGTTGAAACGTGTCTGTGTGACAACCCTCTTATAAATGTATAAGATCACCTCTCTGGCCCAAGGGTATGCCTGTCAAAATTTCTACTCGTGCTTTTTCCACATCACTCCCGCTCCCCTCATAAAGTTGACTCCTGGGGAAAAAAACAGAAGTACAGAAAATTAATTACTCCATAACTCAGTAAATTAATATAGCCCTATGATAACTCAGTAAGTTAATTTATAGCCCTATTATTTACAGCGCTTAGAACAGACATAAGTAAGCACTGTATAAAAAAAAATATATATATAAAAATCGAAACACCCAAAAGACGCAGAAGGGCCAGAAAAAAAGACAAGCTGGGCGCGCAAATGAAAAAAAGACAAGCTGGGCGCGCAAATCACCCGCCTAAGAACTAAGGTACAGAGTGCAGTGAAGGCTAAACACTTCCAAGAGAGTCGCTTTCCGATAACACACATTAGCCAATCGAATAAAAAAAGTGCGCAACAAACATTACACAGACAACTACAGGTAAGATTTAGAAAAGTTCACCGCCAACCGACTGGCGATTGAAAGGGGATCGTACTGATTGATCCTGAAATCATGGCAAGACCAGATCTCTCAAACTGCTAACAGGGCCTCTTGGAAATAGAGACCGGCTTCCTGTCACAGTTTCGACGAAAAGCAAACTTTGTACTATAAGAAATGTACCAGCAAGACTAGTAGCTGACGGAAGTTTACACAAATTCTGCATCTGTCGAGAGGAAAATCCAAGGCACATCTGCCAAGTGGGTTCCTGTCATTCGTGAAGCACAATTCAAGCCAGTCCTGGACTTTTAGCCAAGAGCAATTTGCATTCTGGAACTTGTAGTTTCGCTTTTAACATTGTACGTACGGACCCACAAATCCCAGCGTGTAAAATGTTGGTGGATTAATAAGTGAGCATGCATGATATGGGACCACATTGCATTCAACATTTTCCCATTTACAAATCGTTGTCATGTGAAGATTTAGTTCAAATGATTCAATTAAGGGAAACCATCTACAACTCTTACAAGTTCCAGGATAAAACACAGGACTTGACCATGGGTTCCATGATAACCTGGTAAGTGCATACGGAACAGCCCTGGCAAGTTTCTGAGGTCCATGTGTGACTAGCTGCTCAGCACTAGGCTTTTTCTGGGACTTGTAGCATTTTCATCCCATTATGAAACCAAGACTACAAATCCTAGAATGCAAGGGAAAAATCCTGTACTAGAGCTGCTAGCCACGCATAGACCTGGGAAACCTGGTTGACATTTACCATAGAACTCGGAGACCACCAGCAGGCCCTCACCCCAACACCGGCCATACTAAGACCGACAAATTTATTTTGTTGGAAGAAGTTTTATTTAACTTTTACTTGTTAATTCCATAACACACGTTTAGCCATAAATCACTTCAAGAAACTTCAAAACATATTTACAATAACATAACTGTATTCGTACATTTCAATCTGTAACCATAAACCATTGTGACAGGATCCCTTCCTGTTCTGAACCTCCCTTGGACCACACAGGTGAACTGTACCTCACCTGTATCCATAGGGGGACGGCTCCCCTGACTTCACCATTCCTTGCCCACACGCTCAGGGTTCCGCCCCCTCTCCAACCACCAATCTGCCAAGGGTTGTAACGGGGTGGCCAGGAGCAGGAGCCCCGTGGCCACACCAGCGATCTGGGCTCCCTACCCCCTAATCTGGTGTGTACATACGCAGGTTGGTCCAGGACTTCAGGATCCTATCTCTGGTGATATCCCGGGGCCTCAGTCTTGGGGACCCCTCTGTTGCTTCAGGTTACTTTAGTACTTCTTCTCCCGCCACAAGGGCGACCAGGGCCCCAAAGGTTCTTCGCCCTCCCCACCCTCAAACAAACTGGGAGAGAAGAACCACATATCAGACATAAATTGGTCTGTACCTGCACCTGACAAGTGCACCATATCCCTGTCGAACATATCAGGGCCCTTCAAAAGTTTATGTGGAATGTTCCATAATCATCCGGGACCCGGGCATAGCTTGGCCATCTCTGCGTTGAGCCTCCCAACTGACACGTTGATTGTCCTTGATTTAATGCCTGGGCCCCATTTGCGGCAAGGCACCATATGGGACCAGGCGATGGGCGCATTCGTGAATTGTTTAGACAACTTGGTGATTTCCAAAAAGATTGTTTCCCTGAGTGCCTTCCGGCCCATGCGCACCAAGTCATTGCCTCCAAGGTGAATATAAATGAGATCCGGGAACTGAAGCCCCTTGTATCTTCTAGCCAATGCAACGAGTTGTTGAAGCTGTGTGATTCCCATTCCGCCAACCCCACACCATCAAAAGGCCACGTCTTGGCTTGCTGCAGGGTTAGGCTTACGGAACTGATGCAACCTGTAGGCCGCCCGCCGAACAAACTAATGTCCTAAGACCCAAACCACATGTGGCGGTGTAGGAGGCTGGACTGGCTTGTAGTGAGTACCAAGGGGTACTTGCACCTTGCACCAGGCCCAGTTATCCCTTATTAGTGTATAGGGTGTCTAGCAGCTTAGGCTGATAGATAATGGTAGCTTAGCAGAGCAGCTTAGGCTGAACTAGGAGACGTGTGAAGCTACTACAGTACCACTTAGTGTCATATGCACAATATCATAAGAAAACACAATACACAGTTATACTAAAAATAAAGGTACTTTATTTTTATGACAATATGCCAAAGTATCTTAGAGTGTACCCTCAGTGAGAGGATAGGAAATATACACAAGATATATATACACAATAGCAAAAATATGCAGTATAGTCTTAGAAAACAGTGCAAACAATGTATAGTTACAATAGGATGCAATGGGGAAACATAGGGATAGGGGCAACACAAACCATATACTCCAAAAGTGGAATGCGAACCACGAATGGACCCCAAACCTATGTGACCTTGTAGAGGGTCGCTGGGACTATTAGAAAATAGTGAGAGTTAGAAAAATAACCCTCCCCAAGACCCTGAAAAGTGAGTGCAAAGTGCACTAAAGTTCCCCTAAGGACAAAGAAGTCGTGTTAGAGGAATAATGCAGGAAAGACACAAACCAACAATGCAACAACGCTGGATTTCCAATCTGGGGTACCTGTGGAACAAGGGGACCAAGTCCAAAAGTCACAAGCAAGTCGGAGATGGGCAGATGCCCAGGAAATGCCAGCTGCGGGTGCAAAGAAGCTTCTACTGGACAGAAGAAGCTGCGGTTTCTGCAGGAACGCAAAGGGCTAGAGACTTCCCCTTTGGAGGACGGATCCCTCTAGCCTTGTAGAGTCGTGCAGAAGTGTTTTCCCGCCGAAAGAACGCCAACAAGCCTTGCTAGCTGCAAATCGTGCAGTTAGCATTTTTGGATGCTGCTGTGGCCCAGGAGGGACCAGGAGGTCGCAAATTGGACCAGGAGGTAGAGGGGACGTCGAGCAAGACAAGGAGCCCTCTTAGCAGCAGGTAGCACCCGGACAAGTGCCAGAAACAGGCACTACGAGGATGCGTGAAACGGTGCTCACCCGAAGTTACACAAAGGAGTCCCACGTCACCGGAGACCAACTTAGAAAGTCGTGCAATGCAGGTTAGAGTGCCGTGGACCCAGGCTTGGCTGTGCACAAAGGATTTCCGCCGGAAGTGCACAGGGGCCGGAGTAGCTGCAAAAGTCGCGGTTCCCAGCAATGCAGTCTAGCGAGGTGAGGCAAGGACTTACCTCCACCAAACTTCGACTGAAGAGTCACTGGACTGTGGGAGTCACTTGGACAGAGTTGCTGGATTCGAGGGACCTCGCTCGTCATGCTTAGAGGAGACCCAAGGGACCGGTAATGCAGCTTTTTGGTGCCTGCGGTTGCAGGGGGAAGATTCCGTCGACCCACAGGAGATTTCTTCGGAGCTTCTAATGCAGAGAGGAGGCAGACTACCCCCACAGCATGCACCACCAGGAAAACAGTCGAGAAGGTGGCAGGATCAGCGTTACAGAGTTGCAGTAGTCGTCTTTGCTACTATGTTGCAGGTTTGCAGGCTTCCAGTGCGGTCAGCAGTCGATTCCTTGGCAGAAGGTGAAGAGAGAGATGCAGAGGAACTCGGATGAGCTCTTGCATTCGTTATCTAAAGTTTCCCCAGAGACAGAGACCCTAAATAGCCAGAAAAGAGGGTTTGGCTACCTAGGAGAGAGGATAGGCTACTAACACCTGAAGGAGCCTATCAGAAGGAGTCTCTGACGTCACCTGGTGGCACTGGCCACTCAGAGCAGTCCAGTGTGCCAGCAGCACCTCTGTTTCCAAGATGGCAGAGGTTTGGAGCACACTGGAGGAGCTCTGGACACCTCCCAGGGGAGGTGCAGGTCAGGGGAGTGGTCACTCCCCTTTCCTTTGTCCAGTTTCGCGCCAGAGCAGGGCTAAGGGGTCCCCTGAACCGGTGTAGACTGGCTTATGCAGAATTGGGCACATCTGTGCCCAAGAAAGCATTTCCAGAGGCTGGGGGAGGCTACTCCTCCCCTGCCTTCACCCCATTTTCCAAAGGGAGAGGGTGTCACACCCTCTCTCAGAGGAAGTTCTTTGTTCTGCCATCCTGGGCCAGGCCTGGCTGGACCCCAGGAGGGCAGATGCCTGTCTGAGGGGTTGGCAGCAGCAGCAGCTGCAGTGAAACCCCAGGAAGGGCAGTTTGGCAGTACCAGGGTCTGTGCTACAGACTACAGGGATCATGGAATTGTGCCAACAATGCCAGGATGGCATAGAGGGGGCAATTCCATGATCTTAGACATGTTACATGGCCATATTCGGAGTTACCATTGTGAAGCTACATATAGGTAGTGACCTATATGTAGTGCACGCGTGTAATGGTGTCCCCGCACTCACAAAGTCAGGGAAATTGGCCCTGAACAATGTGGGGGCACCTTGGCTAGTGCCAGGGTGCCCTCACACTAAGTAACTTTGCACCTAACCTTTACCAGGTAAAGGTTAGACATATAGGTGACTTATAAGTTACTTAAGTGCAGTGTAAAATGGCTGTGAAATAACGTGGACGTTATTTCACTCAGGCTGCAGTGGCAGGCCTGTGTAAGAATTGTCAGAGCTCCCTATGGGTGGCAAAAGAAATGCTGCAGCCCATAGGGATCTCCTGGAACCCCAATACCCTGGGTACCTCAGTACCATATACTAGGGAATTATAAGGGTGTTCCAGTAAGCCAATGTAAATTGGTAAAATTGGTCACTAGCCTGTTAGTGACAATTTGAAAGAAATGAGAGAGCATAACCACTGAGGTTCTGGTTAGCAGAGCCTCAGTGAGACAGTTAGGCATCACACAGGGAACACATACCTTTAGGTCACAAACTTATGAGCACTGGGGTCCTGACTAGCAGGGTTCCAGTGACACATAACAAACATACTGAAAACATAGGGTTTTCACTATGAGCACTGGGCCCTGACAAACAGGATACCAGTGAGACAGTGAAAACACCCTGACATACACTCACAAACAGGCCCAAAGTGGGGGTAACAAGGCTAGAAAGAGGCTACTTTCTCACACAACCCCCCCCCCCAAACGAAGGACAATAAGGCTAACCTTGGCCAGTTGAGACTTTATTGTCTAAGTGGTGATAAGTAGAGAGTAGCTCTGCAATAGACTGGTTACTCCCTTTATCATCCACTATATGGTTACTTCCCTGTGGGGATGTAAACCACCCTGTTTGAAGTTTTTTAGCTAAGCAACTATGTGAAGATGTATTTTCAGAGTTTCTATCAGTAAGTTTTAGTTTAGAGCAGTGGGAATTGTCCACTGAACCTATTTGTAGTGATGGAAATGCCAGACAGGGATGCTGTCTCAGAAAATCCATAGCTGGGCAAAAACTTTGTCCATATGGCTGGAAGAGAGAACAGGGATGCTGTTTCTCTTGAGTTGGAGCAGGGCAGGGATGCTGTCCTATGAGCTCCACACTAGGGCAGGGATGCTGTCCTAAGTGTTGTGAGGCAGTGCAGGGTTTCTGCACTAAAGTTTCTCTGGGAGGGTTGGAGGGATGCTCCATGTTAACTAAAATGGTGCTCTTTTTCTCACCAATGTTAGTTATCCCACAGAGAGGTACTTCTACCTCAGGGAGTACAGTTTTGCCAACTGATGATTCCCTTGGAACAGGTGCCACCCCAGGAGAGGTTTCTCCCACCACAGGAATGGTATCCTGAATGGTAGGGTGGTTAGGGGATACTGTGATACCCTTTTTACCTGTTGATGGAGAGGGATCCTGAGTTTTCAGGCCTTCTCTCCTTTGCTTTTTCATTTCAGTAGAAATGAGAGGGAACAATTCCTCAGGGATGCCCAGCATGGCTGCATGGGCATAAAACTCTACATCAGCCCAACCTGAGGCCTCTAGGTCATTACCTAAGAGACAGTCTACAGGTAAGCTAGGTGATACCACCACCTGCTTAGGGCCAGTAACTCCACCCCAACTAAACTGAATTATAGCTAAGGGAAGAAACTTAGTGGAGTTATGGACATCAATAATCGTATACTGTTGTCCAATGATGTGTTGATCAGGGTGCACTAGGTTTTCAGTCACCAAAGTGATACTGGCACCTGTGTCCCTGTAGGCCAAGGCCTCAACACCATTTATTGAAACTGTCTGCCTGTACTTATCCATTGTAAGGGGACAAGCAGCCAGTGTGGCAAGGCCAATGCCACTAGGTGTGACAGAAACTGTCTTGGGACTGACTACCCCAGTTTCTATGATGGACCCATAAGTGAACCCAACTACACCCTTTGCTTGACTGTTGCCAGCAGTCCCACCACTAGTACCACTACTGGTAGGGGCACTAGAGCTTGATGTATTAGTGGTGGTAGGCTCAGGGGGTTTACCTGGATAGGACTTATCCCCTGGCCTATGGCCTCTATTTTTACACACAAAGCACCAAGGCTTTTTAAATTGTGTAGGCTGAGAAGAAGAGGAATAATTTGTTTTATCCCCACCCCCTGAAGAGTGTTTAAGATTTGAAGTGGGATCTTTGGTTTTATCCTTATCCCCATGCTTATCTTGAGACTTTTCACCATCTTTCTTCTTAGTGTTCTCTTTGTCACCCCCTGTATGAACTTTTCTGTTCACCCTTGTTCTGACCCATTTGTCTGCCTTCTTTCCCAATTCTTGGGGAGAGGTCAGATCAGAGTCCACCAAGTACTGGTGCAACAAATCAGACACACAATTATTAAGAATATGCTCTCTCAGGATCAAGTTATACAGGCTGTCATAATGAGTAACTTTACTGCCATGTAACCACCCCTCCAAGGCCTTCACTGAATGGTCAATGAAATCAACCCAGTCTTGTGAAGACTCCTTTTTGGTCTCTCTGAACTTTATCCTGTATTGTTCAGTGGTTAAGCCATAACCATCCAGGAGTGCATTCTTAAGAACTGTAAAATTATTAGCTTCATTTTCTTTCACAGTAAGGAGCCTATCCCTACCTTTTCCACTAAATGATAGCCATAGGATAGCAGCCCACTGCCTTTGAGGGACATCCTGTACAACACAGGCCCTCTCAAGTGCAGCAAACCACTTGTTAATGTCACCCCCCTCTTTATAAGGGGGAACTATCTTGTGCAGATTCCTGGAATCATGCTCTTTCGCAGGATGACTATGGGGAATACTGCTGCTGCCACCATGGGTTTCTAAACCCAGTTTCTGTCACTCCTTCTCTACTTCTAAGGTCTGTCTATCCAAATCCAGCTGTTGCTTCTTGAGCTTCAGTCTGGTTTGTTCCACTCTCAATCTATTGAGCTCCCTTTCTAACAATCTGTCATCAGGGTGGGTGGGAGGGACATGCCTTGAAACAGAAGTATGGTGAGAATGGACAGAAGGAGACCTGTCCCTTACAGAGGGCACCCTAACAGCTTGGCTAACAGAAACATCAGTACCACTGTGGTGTGAATAAATGCTTTTGCTATGATGTGAGACAACACTATTTGTATGGTGTGGCTCTCCATCATTACCAACTATGCTAGACTGTCTAGTAATGGGCAGGCTAGGAAGTTTCTTTCCTGAATCTTTTCCTGGGGGAGTCCCTGGATCAGATTGGGAACCATTAGCTACTTTTTCAACAGATGGGGCACTTCTTGCCTTATCTTGTTCTCTAAGCATGTTAAGTAACAATTCCAAGGAAGGATTCTTCCCTACACTCAAACCTCTCTATGCAGAGGCTCCTTGCTCCTTTCCAGCTAAGGTGATCATATGCAAGTTTGGACAGATCAACATTTTGGCCTGTGCCAGACATTTTTAGAGAGAGTTAAAGTGATAGAAAAAGAGAAAAAAGTTTGTCAGAGCTTTTAGAAAGACAGAGAAAAAAACTTTAAAAACTTTTTAGAACTTTTTAGAAAGTTAGAAGTACTTTTCAGCACTTAGAAAAGAGTGAAAAGAGGAAATGCAAAACTTTTTGGCTATGTGTATATACACTGAACTTGTATTGTATATTTTTCTCTTATGAAAAGTACAATGACAAGAGTGGTAAGTAGTCTCAAAGCACTTATCCCACCACTGCACAACCAATGTAGTAGGCTGGACTGGCTTGTAGTGAGTACCAAGGGGTACTTGCACCTTGCACCAGGCCCAGTTATCCCTTATTAGTGTATAGGGTGTCTAGCAGCTTAGGCTGATAGATAATGGTAGCTTAGCAGAGCAGCTTAGGCTGAACTAGGAGACGTGTGAAGCTACTACAGTACCACTTAGTGTCATATGCACAATATCATAAGAAAACACAATACACAGTTATACTAAAAATAAAGGTACTTTATTTTTATGACAATATGCCAAAGTATCTTAGAGTGTACCCTCAGTGAGAGGATAGGAAATATACACAAGATATATATACACAATAGCAAAAATATGCAGTATAGTCTTAGAAAACGGTGCAAACAATGTATAGTTACAATAGGATGCAATGGGGAACATAGGGATAGGGGCAACACAAACCATATACTCCAAAAGTGGAATGCGAACCACAAATGGACCCCAAACCTATGTGACCTTATAGAGGGTCGCTGGGACTATTAGAAAATAGTGAGAGTTAGAAAAATAACCCTCCCCAAGACCCTGAAAAGTGAGTGCAAAGTGCACTAAAGTTCCCCTAAGGACAAAGAAGTCGTGTTAGAGGAATAATGCAGGAAAGACACAAACCAACAATGCAACAACGCTGGATTTCCAATCTGGGGTACCTGTGGAACAAGGGGACCAAATCCAAAAGTCACAAGCAAGTCGGAGATGGGCAGATGCCCAGGAAATGCCAGCTGCGGGTGCAAAGAAGCTTCTACTTGACAGAAGAAGCTGCGGTTTCTGCAGGAACGCAAAGGGCTAGAGACTTCCCCTTTGGAGGACGGATCCCTCTCGCCTTGTAGAGTCGAGCAGAAGTGTTTTTCCGCCAAAAGAACGCCAACAAGCCTTGCTAGCTGCAAATCGTGCGGTTAGCGTTTTTGGATGCTGCTGTGGCCCAGGAGGGAACAGGAGGTCTCAAAGTGGACCAGGTGGTAGAGGGGACGTCGAGCAAGACAAGGAGCCCTCTTAGCAGCAGGTAGCACCCAGAGAAGTGCCAGAAACAGGCACTACGAGGATGCGTGAAACGGTGCTCACCCGAAGTTACACAAAGGAGTCCCACGTCGCCGGAGACCAACTTAGAAAGTTGTGCAATGCAGGTTAGAGTGTCGTGGACCCAGGCTTGGCTGTGCACAAAGGATTTCCGCCGAAAGTGCACAGGGGCCGGAGTAGCTGCAAAAGTCGCGGTTCCCAGCAATGCAGTCTAGCGATGTGAGGCAAGGACTTACCTCCACCAAACTTCGACTGAAGAGTCACTGGACTGTGGGAGTCACTTGGACAGAGTTGCTGGATTCGAGGGACCTCGCTCGTCGTGCTGAGAGGAGACCCAAGGGACCGGTAATGCAGCTTTTTGGTGCCTGCGGTTGCAGGGGGAAGATTCCGTCGACCCACGGGAGATTTCTTCGGAGCTTCTAGTGCAGAGAGGAGGCAGACTACCCCCACAGCATGCACCACCAGGAAAACAGTCGAGAAGGCGGCAGGATCAGCGTTACAGAGTTGCAGTAGTCGTCTTTGCTACTATGTTGCAGGTTTGCAGGCTTCCAGCGCGGTCAGCAGTCGATTCCTTGGCAGAAGGTGAAGAGAGAGATGCAGAGGAACTCGGATGAGCTCTTGCATTCGTTATCTAAAGTTTCCCCAGAGACAGAGACCCTAAATAGCCAGAAAAGAGGGTTTGGCTACCTAGGAGAGAGGATAGGCTACTAACACCTGAAGGAGCCTATCAGAAGGAGTCTCTGACGTCACCTGGTGGCACTGGCCACTCAGAGCAGTCCAGTGTGCCAGCAGCACCTCTGTTTCCAAGATGGCAGAGGTTTGGAGCACACTGGAGGAGCTCTGGACACCTCCCAGGGGAGGTGCAGGTCAGGGGAGTGGTCACTCCCCTTTCCTTTGTCCAGTTTCGCGCCAGAGCAGGGCTAAGGGGTCCCCTGAACCGGTGTAGGCTGGCTTATGCAGAATTGGGCACATCTGTGCCCAAGAAAGCATTTCCAGAGGCTGGGGGAGGCTACTCCTCCCCTGCCTTCACACCATTTTCCAAAGGGAGAGGGTGTCACACCCTCTCTCAGAGGAAGTTCTTTGTTCTGCCATCCTGGGCCAGGCCTGGCTGGACCCCAGGAGGGCAGATGCCTGTCTGAGGGGTTGGCAGCAGCAGCAGCTGCAGTGAAACCCCAGGAAGGGCAGTTTGGCAGTACCAGGGTCTGTGCTACAGACTACTGGGATCATGGAATTGTGCCAACAATGCCAGGATGGCATAGAGGGGAAAATTCCATGATCTTAGACATGTTACATGGCCATATTCGGAGTTACCATTGTGAAGCTACATATAGGTAGTGACCTATATGTAGTGCACGCGTGTAATGGTGTCCCCGCACTCACAAAGTCAGGGAAATTGGCCCTGAACAATGTGGGGGCACCTTGGCTAGTGACAGGGTGCCCTCACTCTAAGTAACTTTGCACCTAACCTTTACCAGGTAAAGGTTAGACATATAGGTGACTTATAAGTTACTTAAGTGCAGTGTAAAATGGCTGTGAAATAACGTGGACGTTATTTCACTCAGGTTGCAGTGGCAGGCCTGTGTAAGAATTGTCAGAGCTCCCTATGGGTGGCAAAAGAAATGCTGCAGCCCATAGGGATCTCCTGGAACCCCAATACCCTGGGTACCTCAGTACCATATACTAGGGAATTATAAGGGTGTTCCAGTAAGCCAATGTAAATTGGTAAAATTGGTCACTAGCCTGTTAGTGACAATTTGAAAGAAATGAGAGAGCATAACCACTGAGGTTCTGGTTAGCAGAGCCTCAGTGAGACAGTTAGGCATCACACAGGGAACACATACCTTTAGGTCACAAACTTATGAGCACTGGGGTCCTGACTAGCAGGGTCCCAGTGACACATAACAAACATACTGAAAACATAGGGTTTTCACTATGAGCACTGGGCCCTGACAAACAGGATACCAGTGAGACAGTGAAAACACCCTGACATACACTCACAAACAGGCCCAAAGTGGGGGTAACAAGGCTAGAAAGAGGCTACTTTCTCACAGGCGGCATCAAAATGTTATGAAAGAAAATTGAGTGGGAAATCTACACTTAAATTGCGGATGTAGCAAAGGAGCACTGATCATACCAATTCAGGTCTAATGTAACGCTTATAACAATTAGATGACCATCTCCCAATGGATTTCACATCCGCTACTGACAACCCAGCGCCAGCCTCTAACGTAGCAGCACCAATCCTGAATGAATGGGGCGAATATCCCGCCGGGTCAACCCCTGCTGCCCTCAGTGTAACTTTTAATACCTCAGAGAATTGGTAGCGCGATAGGCATTCCCTATTCGCATGTAGAAAAAGAGCGGGAGACCCTGTGAACGGGGGGACGACAAGTACATTTTTAAGTGACCCACTGGGCATAAAGGAGACCTGTGAGCCGCACTGAGTCTAACCCGTGCCCCCTACTGAGCTGATCCGTTTTGGACTTACGCAGCTGTATTGTTACAAACTCTGGACCGAGTTGCACATCAGCCCGCTGGAGTCCGCCTAAGTGGTCGCTGTGAGAAAGTAGCCTCTTTCTAGCCTTGTTACCCCCACTTTTGGCCTGTTTGTGAATGTATGTCAGGGTGTTTTCACTGTCTCACTGGGATCCTGCTAGCCAGGGCCCAGTGCTCATAGTGAAAACCCTATGTTTCCAGTATGTTTGTTATGTGTCACTGGGACCCTGCTAGTCAGGACCCCAGTGCTCATAAGTTTGTGGCCTATATGTATGTGTTCCCTGTGTGGTGCCTAACTGTCTCACTGAGGCTCTGCTAACCAGAACCTCAGTGGTTATGCTCTCTCTGTACAAATTGTCACTAACAGGCTAGTGACCAATTTTAGCAATTTACATTGGCTTACTGGAACACCCTTATAATTCCCTAGTATATGGTACTGAGGTACCCAGGGTATTGGGGTTCCAGGAGATCCCTATGGGCTGCAGCATTTCTTTTGCCACCCATAGGGAGCTCTGACAATTCTTACACAGGCCTGCCACTGCAGCCTGAGTGAAATAATGTCCACGTTATTTCACAGCCATTTTACACTGCACTTAAGTAACTTATAAGTCACCTATATGTCTAACCTTTACCTGGTAAAGGTTGGGTGCTAAGTTACTTAGTGTGTGGGCACCCTGGCACTAGCCAAGGTGCCCCCACATTGTTCAGGGCCAATTCCCCGGACTTTGTGAGTGCGGGGACACCATTACACGCGTGCTTCACAATGGTAACTCCGAATATGGCCATGTAACATGTCTATGATCATGGAATTGCCCCCTCTATGCCATCCTGGCATAGTTGGCACAATCCCATGATCCCAGTGGTCTGTAGCACAGACCCTGGTACTGCCAAACTGCCTTTCCTGGGGTTTCACTGCAGCTGCTGCTGCTGCCAACCCCTCAGACAGGCTTCTGCCCTCCTGGGGTCCAGCCAGGCCTGGCCCAGGATGGCAGAACAAAGGACTTCCTCTGAGAGAGGGTGTTACACCCTCTCCCTTTGGAAAATGGTGTGAAGGCAGGGGAGGAGTAGCCTCCCCCAGCCTCTGGAAATGCTTTCATGGGCACTTTTGGTGCCCATTTCTGCATAAGCCAGTCTACACCGGTTCAGGGACCCCTTAGCCCTGCTCTGGCGCGAAACTGGACAAAGGAAAGGGGAGTGACCACTCCCCTGACCTGCACCTCCCCTGGGAGGTGTCCAGAGCTCCCCCAGTGTGCTCCAGACCTCTGCCATCTTGGAAACAGAGGTGCTGCTGGCACACTGGACTGCTCTGAGTGGCCAGTGCCACCAGGTGACGTCAGAGACTCCTTCTGATAGGCTCCTTCAGGTGTTGCTAGCCTATCCTCTCTCCTAGGTAGCCAAACCCTCTTTTCTGGCTATTTAGGGTCTCTGTCTCTGGGGAAACTTTAGATAACGAATGCAAGAGCTCATCCGAGTTCCTCTGCATCTCTCTCTTCACCTTCTGCCAAGGAATCGACTGCTGACCGCGCTGTAAGCCTGCAAAACTGCAACATAGTAGCAAAGACGACTACTGCAACTCTGTATCGCTGATCCTGCCGCCTTCTCGACTGTTTTCCTGGTGGTGCATGCTGTGGGGGTAGTCTGCCTCCTCTCTGCACTAGAAGCTCCGAAGAAATCTCCCGTGGGTCGACGGAATCTTCCCCCTGCAACCGCAGGCACCAAAAAGCTGCATTACCGGTCCCTTGGGTCTCCTCTCAGCACGACGAGGGAGGTCCCTCGAATCCAGCACCTCTGTCCAAGTGACCCCCACAGTCCAGTGACTCTTCAGTCCAAGTTTGGTGGAGGTAAGTCCTTGCCTCACCTCGCTAGACGGCATTGCTGGGAACCGCGACTTTTGCAGCTACTCCGGCCCCTGTGCACTTCCGGCAGAAATCCTTTGTGCACAGCCAAGCCTGGGTCCACGGCACTCTAACCTGCATTGCACGACTTTCTAAGTTGGTCTCCGGCGACGTGGGACCCCTTTGTGTAACTTCGGGTGAGCACCGTTTCATGCATCCTCGTAGTGCCTGTTTCTGGCACTTCTGTGGGTGCTACCTGCTGCTAAGAGGGCTCCTTGTCTTGCTTGACGTCCCCTCTACCTCCTGGTCCAATTTGCGACCTCCTGGTCCCTCCTGGGCCACAGCAGCATCCAAAAATGCTAACCGCACAATTTGCAGCTAGCAAGGCTTGTTGGCGTTCTTTCGGCGGGAAAACACTTCTGCACGACTCTCCACGGCGAGCGGGATCCGTCCTCCAAAGGGGAAGTCTCTAGCCCTTTTCGTTCCTGCAGAAACCTCGGCTTCTTCTGTCCAGTAGAAGCTTCTTTGCACCCACAGCTGGCATTTCCTGGGCATCTGCCCATCTCCGACTTGCTTGTGACTTTTGGACTTGGTCCCCTTGTTCCACAGGTACCCAAGATTGGAAATCCATCGTTGTTGCATTGTTGGTTTGTGTCTTTCCTGCATTATTCCTCTAACACGACTTCTTTGTCCTTAGGGGAACTTTAGTGCACTTTGCACTCACTTTTCAGGGTCTTGGGGAGGGTTATTTTTCTAACTCTCACTATTTTCTTATAGTCCCAGCGACCCTCTACAAGGTCACATAGGTTTGGGGTCCATTCGTGGTTTGCATTCCACTTTTGGAGTATATGGTTTGTGTTGCCCCTATCCCTATGTGTCCCCATTGCATCCTATTGTAACTATACATTGTTTGCACTGTTTTCTAAGACTATACTGCATATTTTTGCTATTGTGTATATATATCTTGTGTATATTTCCTATCCTCTCACTGAGTGTACACTCTAAGATACTTTGGCATATTGTCATAAAAATAAAGTACCTTTATTTTTAGTATGACTGTGTATTGTGTTTTCTTATGATATTGTGCATATGACACTAAGTGGTACTGTAGTAGCCTCACACGTCTCCTAGTTCAGCCTAAGCTGCTCTGCTAAGCTACCATTATCTATCAGCCTAAGCTGCTAGACACCCTATACACTAATAAGGGATAACTGGGCCTGGTGCAAGGTGCAAGTACCCCTTGGTACTCACTACAAGCCAGTCCAGCCTCCTACAGTCGCCCCTGGAAGCGCCTATTAATTCACTAATGTGAAATGTGCCATAAAAAGCCACAGAGAAAGCTGCTGCGAATAACGCCGTCTCAAAAGGCGAGGAAGCCACCTGGGGGATTCTGTCCAATAGCTTCTCCAGTAAGGATGCCGTTATGGGACGCCTAGTGTAAAGAAATGGCTCCCTGTTGCAGTTACCCCCCACTTTTTGCCTGATACTGATGCTGACTTGACTGAGAAGTGTGCTGGGACCCTGCTAACCAGGCCCCAGCACCAGTGTTCTTTCACCTAAAATGTACCATTGTTTCCACAATTGGCACACCCTGGCATCCAGATAAGCCCCTTGTAACTGGTACCTCTGGTACCAAGGGCCCTGATGCCAGGGAATGTCTCTAAGGGCTGCAGCATGTATTATGCCACCCTAGAGACCCCTCACTCAGCACAGACCCACTGCTTACCAGCTTGTGTGTGCTAGTGAGAACAAAATGAGTAAGTCGACATGGCACTCCCCTCAGGGTGCCATGCCAGCCTCTCACTGCCTATGCAGTATAGGTAAGACACCCCTCTAGCAGGCCTTACAGCCCTAAGGCAGGGTGCACTATACCATAGGTGAGGGTACCAGTGCATGAGCACTGTGCCCCTACAGTGTCTAAGCAAAACCTTAGACATTGTAAGTGCAGGGTAGCCATAAGAGTATATGGTCTGGGAGTCTGTTTTACACGAACTCCACAGCACCATAATGGCTACACTGAAAACTGGGAAGTTTGGTATCAAACTTCTCAGCACAATAAATGCACACTGATGCCAGTGTACATTCTATTGTAAAATACACCACAGAGGGCACCTTAGAGGTGCCCCCTGAAACTTAACCAACTATCTGTGTAGGCTGACTGGTTCCAGCAGCCTGCCACACTAGAGACATGTTGCTGGCCCCATGGGGAGAGTGCCTTTGTCACTCTGAGGCCAGTAACAAAGCCTGCACTGGGTGGAGATGCTAACACCTCCCCCAGGCAGGAGCTGTAACACCTGGCGGTGAGCCTCAAAGGCTCACCCCTTTGTCACAGCCCAGCAGGGCACTCCAGCTTAGTGGAGTTGCCCGCCCCCTCCGGCCACGGCCCCCACTTTTGGCGGCAAGGCTGGAGGGAACAAAGAAAGCAACAAGGAGGAGTCACTGGCCAGTCAGGACAGCCCCTAAGGTGTCCTGAGCTGAGGTGACTCTAACTTTTAGAAATCCTCCATCTTGCAGATGGAGGATTCCCCCAATAGGGTTAGGATGGTGTCCCCCTCCCCTTGGGAGGAGGCACAAAGAGGGTGTACCCACCCTCAGGGCTAGTAGCCATTGGCTACTAACCCCCCAGACCTAAACACGCCCTTAAATTTAGTATTTAAGGGCTACCCTGAACCCTAGAAAATTAGATTCCTGCAACAACAAGAAGAAGGACTGCCTAGCTGAAAACCCCTGCAGAGGAAGACCAGAAGACAACAACTGCCTTGGCTCCAGAAACTCACCGGCCTGTCTCCTGCCTTCCAAAGAACTCTGCTCCAGCGACGCCTTCCAAAGGGACCAGCGACCTCTGAATCCTCTGAGGACTGCCCTGCTTCGACGACGACAAGAAACTCCCGAGGACAGCGGACCTGCTCCAAAAAGACTGCAACTTTGTTTCAAGAAGCAGCTTTAAAGAACCCTGCAACTCCCCGCAAGAAGCGTGAGACTTGCAACACTGCACCCGGCGACCCCGACTCGGCTGGTGGAGAACCAACACCTCAGGGAGGACCCCCGGACTACTCTACGACTGTGAGTACCAAAACCTGTCCCCCCTGAGCCCCCACAGCGCCGCCTGCAGAGGGAATCCCGAGGCTTCCCCTGACCGCGACTCTCTGAAACCTAAGTCCCGACGCCTGGAAAAGACCCTGCACCCGCAGCCCCCAGGACCTGAAGGACCGGACTTTCACTGCAGAAGTGACCCCCAGGAGTCCCTCTCCCTTGCCCAAGTGGAGGTTTCCCCGAGGAAGCCCCCCCTTGCCTGCCTGCAGCGCTGAAGAGATCCCTTGATCTCTCATTGACTTCCATTGCGAACCCGACGCTTGTTCTAACACTGCACCCGGCCGCCCCCGCGCCGCTGAGGGTGAAATTTCTGTGTGGGCTTGTGTCCCCCCCGGTGCCCTACAAAACCCCCCTGGTCTGCCCTCCGAAGACGCGGGTACTTACCTGCAAGCAGACCGGAACCGGGGCACCCCCTTCTCTCCATTGAAGCCTATGCGTTTTGGGCACCACTTTGAACTCTGCACCTGACCGGCCCTGAGCTGCTGGTGTGGTAACTTTGGGGTTGCTCTGAACCCCCAACGGTGGGCTACCTTGGACCAAGAACTGAACGCTGTAAGTGTCTTACTTACCTGGTAAAACTAACAAAAACTTACCTCCCCCAGGAACTGTGAAAATTGCACTGTGTCCACTTTTAAAATAGCTATTTGTGAATAACTTGAAAAGTATACATGCAATTGAAATGATTCAAAGTTCCTAATGTACTTACCTGCAATACCTTTCAAACAAGATATTACATGTTAAATTTGAACCTGTGGTTCTTAAAATAAACTAAGAAAATATATTTTTCTATACAAAACCTATTGGCTGGATTTGTCTCCGAGTGTGTGTACCTCATTTATTGTCTATGTGTATGTACAACAAATGCTTAACACTACTCCTTGGATAAGCCTACTGCTCGACCACACTACCACAAAATAGAGCATTAGTATTATCTATTTTTACCACTATTTTACCTCTAAGGGGAACCCTTGGACTCTGTGCATGCTATTCCTTACTTTGAAATAGCACATACAGAGCCAACTTCCTACATTGGTGGATCAGCGGTGGGGTACAAGACTTTGCATTTGCTGGACTACTCAGCCAATACCTGATCACACGACAAATTCCAAAATTGTCATTAGAAATTGATTTTTGCAATTTGAAAAAGTTTTCTAAATTCTTTAAAGTCCTGCTAGGGCCTTGTGTTAGTCCCTGTTAGCATTTCTTTTAGAGTTTAAAAGTTTGGTAAAAGTTTGAATTAGATTCTAGAACCAGTTTTAGATTCTTAAAAAGTATTCCAACTTTTAGAAGCAAAATGTCTAGCACAGATGTGACTGTGGTGGAACTCGACACCACACCTTACCTCCATCTTAAGATGAGGGAGCTAAGGTCACTCTGTAAAATAAAGAAAATAACAATGGGCCCCAGACCTTCCAAACTACAGCTCCAGGAGCTGTTGGCAGAGTTTGCAAAGGCCAACCCCTCTGAGGATGGCAACACAGAGGATGAAGATAGTGACTTGGAGGAAAATTCCCCCCTACCAGTCCTATTTAGGGAGAACAGGGTCTCTCAAACCCTGACTCCAAAAATAGTAGTCAGAAATGCTGGCTCCCTCACAGGAAGGTCCAGCCTCTCTGAAATCACTGAAGGTAACTCCAGTGAAGAGGACATCCAGTTAGCCAGGATGGCCAAAAGATTGGCTTTGGAAAAACAGATCCTAGCCATAGAAAGGGATAGACAAGAGATGGGCCTAGGACCCATCAATGGTGGCAGCAACATAAATAGGGTCAGAGATTCTCCTGACATGTTGAAAATCCCCAAAGGGATTGTAACAAAATATGAAGATGATGATGACATCACCAAATGGTTCACAGCTTTTGAGAGGGCTTGTGTAACCAGAAAAGTGAACAAATCTCACTGGGGTGCTCTCCTTTGGGAAATGTTCACAGGAAAGTGTAGGGATAGACTCCTCACACTCTCTGGAAAAGATGCAGAATCTTATGACCTCATGAAGGGTACCCTGATTGAGGGCTTTGGATTCTCCACTGAGGAGTATAGAATTAGATTCAGGGGGGCTCAAAAATCCTCGAGCCAGACCTGGGTTGATTATGTTGACTACTCAGTGAAAACACTGGATGGTTGGGTAACTGGAAATGAAGTGTATGACTATGTTGGGCTTTATAATTTGTTTTTGAAAGAACACATTTTAAGTAACTGCTTCAATGAAAAGTTGCATCAGTATCTGGTAGACCTAGGTCCAATTTCTCCCCAAGAATTGGGAAAGAAGGCAGACCACTGGGTCAAGACTAGGGTAACCAAAACTTCCACTGGGGGTGACCAAAAGAAAGGGGTTACAAAGCCTCCCCAGGAGAAAGTGGGTGACACTAGAAACAAAGAAAAAGAGTCCCCTGTAGGCCCCCAAAAACCAGACCAGGTGGGTGGGCCCAGAGACACAACCCAAAACAAAGGTGGGTACCAGGGTAAGAGATGGGATGCCACTAAGGCATGGTGCCATAACTGTAAACAGACAGGGCACCACACCAAGGACACTTCTTGTCCCAAAACCAAACCCCCTAGCAAAATCCCAGGGGTGACCAGTGTAGCCATTGGGGATGACTCCTCAGATGAGGAGGTCTTCATAGCCTTCAACTGGAAAAAGGGCCCAACAGGTGAGTTGGAGATTCCAGAGGGAAGTAGACACTTCCACCACCTACAGGTGAATGGAATCCCAGCCACTGCCCTGAGAGACACTTGTGCCAGTCACACTATTGTGCATGACAGGCTGGTGTTCTCAAACCAGTACATCCCAGGTGAGATGGCCAGAGTAAGAGTTAGCCCAGACAGGGTCACTAATAGGCCTGTGGCTTTTGTGCCCATAGAAGTGGGTGGAACTTTTAGCTGGAGAAGGGTGGTAGTCAGTACAGACCTCCCCCTTGATTGTCTCCTTGGAAATGACTACCCAGAGGTTAGTCAGAGCCTAAGAGAAGAACTGGTCCAGGGCCAGTCCTCTCCCAAGGATTCTGGAGTGCCTGCCTCTGCAGTAAATGCAAGTAGGCCCCAGAAGAAAAAGAAAAGGAAACAGAGTAGGAAAGGTGGACAACCTTTAGCCAAGGTTCCAGCAAGCCAAGGAGATTCTGCTCCAGTAGGGGAGAACTCCAAAAATGGCTCTGATAAAGTCCAACCTGACCCACAAGAAGTCCTGGCTAGTCAGGCAACTGTTAAGCCTGAGTGGGTGGCTCCTCAGCTAACAGAAGAAAGAGTGGAAGAAATGTGTTTACTACAAGATGTGGTAACCCCCCACTCTAATACAGTAGACAGGCACCCTGAACCCAAAGAAGCCTGTAACGTAGCCCCTTCCCTTGTAGGTGAAGAGCTAAAGGTGTGGTTCTGGGCACTGACAGCTGTCAGTGGCCTCTGCTGGGTGTTAGCCTTTATGGCTGCACTATCCTTGGCATGGTGGTCTGACCCCATGCCAAATAACAAGTTAGGCCCCCTGACCCTGTTGGTCATGGTGGGGTTACTCCAGCTCTGGGTAACCTCTTTGGGTAAGCTAGGGGTGACCCTGGCTAAGATAAGATTAGCAGAGGTGGATACCTCTAACCTCAAAATAGAGAGAATGGGTAAAGACATAAAAAGCACAGACAAGAGGCAGTTCAGACTAGGTCCTATCACTGTGGAAGTGGGTCAGTTCCCCAGAGGGAATGACCTGAACAGGAGGATGTAAGGCAGAGTAGGCCCTGCAACAAACCAGCCTATTTCCTCTACTCTTCCTCGCCTGACAGACTAGGAAGACTCTTCCAGCTTTGGCTGAGTCTCCTGGCCTGTGGGCTGGCGGGGGCTTGTGTAAAGAAATGGCTCCCTGTTGCAGTTACCCCCCACTTTTTGCCTGATACTGATGCTGACTTGACTGAGAAGTGTGCTGGGACCCTGCTAACCAGGCCCCAGCACCAGTGTTCTTTCACCTAAAATGTACCATTGTTTCCACAATTGGCACACCCTGGCATCCAGATAAGCCCCTTGTAACTGGTACCTCTGGTACCAAGGGCCCTGATGCCAGGGAAGGTCTCTAAGGGCTGCAGCATGTATTATGCCACCCTAGAGACCCCTCACTCAGCACAGACCCACTGCTTACCAGCTTGTGTGTGCTAGTGAGAACAAAATGAGTAAGTCGACATGGCACTCCCCTCAGGGTGCCATGCCAGCCTCTCACTGCCTATGCAGTATAGGTAAGACACCCCTCTAGCAGGCCTTACAGCCCTAAGGCAGGGTGCACTATACCATAGGTGAGGGTACCAGTGCATGAGCACTGTGCCCCTACAGTGTCTAAGCAAAACTTTAGACATTGTAAGTGCAGGGTAGCCATAAGAGTATATGGTCTGGGAGTCTGTTTTACACAAACTCCACAGCACCATAATGGCTACACTGAAAACTGGGAAGTTTGGTATCAAACTTCTCAGCACAATAAATGCACACTGATGCCAGTGTATATTCTATTGTAAAATACACCACAGAGGGCACCTTAGAGGTGCCCCCTGAAACTTAACCAACTATCTGTGTAGGCTGACTGGTTCCAGCAGCCTGCCACACTAGAGACATGTTGCTGGCCCCATGGGGAGAGTGCCTTTGTCACTCTGAGGCCAGTAACAAAGCCTGCACTGGGTGGAGATGCTAACACCTCCCCCAGGCAGGAGCTGTAACACCTGGCGGTGAGCCTCAAAGGCTCACCCCTTTGTCACAGCCCAGCAGGGCACTCCAGCTTAGTGGAGTTGCCCGCCCCTCCGGCCACGGCCCCCACTTTTGGCGGCAAGGCTGGAGGGAACAAAGAAAGCAACAAGGAGGAGTCACTGGCCAGCCAGGACAGCCCCTAAGGTGTCCTGAGCTGAGGTGACTCTAACTTTTAGAAATCCTCCATCTTGCAGATGGAGGATTCCCCCAATAGGGTTAGGATGGTGTCCCCCTCCCCTTGGGAGGAGGCACAAAGAGGGTGTACCCACCCTCAGGGCTAGTAGCCATTGGCTACTAACCCCCCAGACCTAAACACGCCCTTAAATTTAGTATTTAAGGGCTACCCTGAACCCTAGAAAATTAGATTCCTGCAACAACAACAAGAACTGCCTAGCTGAAAACCCCTGCAGAGGAAGACCAGAAGACAACAACTGCCTTGGCTCCAGAAACTCACCGGCCTGTCTCCTGCCTTCCAAAGAACTCTGCTCCAGCGACGCCTTCCAAAGGGACCAGCGACCTCTGAATCCTCTGAGGACTGCCCTGCTTCGACGACGACAAGAAACTCCCGAGGACAGCGGACCTGCTCCAAAAAGACTGCAACTTTGTTTCAAGAAGCAGCTTTAAAGAACCCTGCAACTCCCCGCAAGAAGCGTGAGACTTGCAACACTGCACCCGGCGACCCCGACTCGGCTGGTGGAGAACCAACACCTCAGGGAGGACCCCCAGACTACTCTACGACTGTGAGTACCAAAACCTGTCCCCCCTGAGCCCCCACAGCGCCGCCTGCAGAGGGAATCCCGAGGCTTCCCCTGACCGCGACTCTCTGAAACCTAAGTCCCGACGCCTGGAAAAGACCCTGCACCCGCAGCCCCCAGGACCTGAAGGACCGGACTTTCACTGCAGAAGTGACCCCCAGGAGTCCCTCTCCCTTGCCCAAGTGGAGGTTTCCCCGAGGAAGCCCCCCCTTGCCTGCCTGCAGCGCTGAAGAGATCCCTTGATCTCTCATTGACTTCCATTGCGAACCCGACGCTTGTTCTAACACTGCACCCGGCCGCCCCCGCGCCGCTGAGGGTGAAATTTCTGTGTGGGTTTGTGTCCCCCCCGGTGCCCTACAAAACCCCCCTGGTCTGCCCTCCGAAGACGCGGGTACTTACCTGCAAGCAGACCGGAACCGGGGCACCCCCTTCTCTCCATTGAAGCCTATGCGTTTTGGGCACCACTTTGAACTCTGCACCTGACCGGCCCTGAGCTGCTGGTGTGGTAACTTTGGGGTTGCTCTGAACCCCCAACGGTGGGCTACCTTGGACCAAAAACTGAACGCTGTAAGTGTCTTACTTACCTGGTAAAACTAACAAAAACTTACCTCCCCCAGGAACTGTGAAAATTGCACTGTGTCCACTTTTAAAATAGCTATTTGTGAATAACTTGAAAAGTATACATGCAATTGAAATGATTCAAAGTTCCTAATGTACTTACCTGCAATACCTTTCAAACAAGATATTACATGTTAAATTTGAACCTGTGGTTCTTAAAATAAACTAAGAAAAGATATTTTTCTATACAAAACCTATTGGCTGGATTTGTCTCCGAGTGTGTGTACCTCATTTATTGTCTATGTGTATGTACAACAAATGCTTAACACTACTCCTTGGATAAGCCTACTGCTCGACCACACTACCACAAAATAGAGCATTAGTATTATCTATTTTTACCACTATTTTACCTCTAAGGGGAACCCTTGGACTCTGTGCATGCTATTCCTTACTTTGAAATAGCACATACAGAGCCAACTTCCTACACCTAGGGACTGACTTAGGACCTTCTACTCTAGCCCACCCAGCCACCGCCCGCTAAATAACAAAGGTGTTTAACTGGGACTCTTGATTCCGGAGTCTTGCAAAAAAATGAAGGGCGGCCAGGTAAGCTTTAGCGCAGGAAACTGGTCTACCCCTGTCTCTCAAATACTGTAAAAATGTACAGATAGCCTCTGCAGAAAACCAGTCTGAGATATGCTGAGACTTTAAGTAGTGTCTGTATTGAAAACCCCTCTCGTACGCCCCCTTCGTACGGGTGGCTAGAGATGTTGCTACTAGAGCTGGGAGGGTGGGACACCAATCTTTCACAGAGATGCTGGGAACTCCGTCATCTTCTCCGCCGCCTGGGGGTGGAACCTCAGAAAATCCTGCATTAATGAGCGAGATAGAGCGTCAGCAGCATTGTTATGAACCCCCGGCACATGCTTCGCACGAAAGGTAATATTTAGCTTCAAACAAGACAGCACCAAGTGTTTAAGGAGGCGGAGTACCATTTTACATGTAGCCTTTTGTCTATTGATCGCCTCATCCACAGCCATGTTGTGAGACCAGAAGACCACTGATCTGTCCTTGAATTTTTGGTCCCAAATGGTGAGGGTGACGATAATGGGGAACAGCTTTAGGAAAGCTATATTCTTAGTTACTCCTTTGCTGACCCAATATAATGGCCAGTCAGCTCTGCACCAGGAAGGGCCCAGGATGGCGCCAAAGCCTACGCTGCCTGCTGCATCCGTGAATAGTCCCAGAGTGGGGCTAGGAACTGGAGGGAGAGGCCAAATTACTGCCCCGTTAAGTCCCGTAAAAATACAGCCCATACTCTTAAGTCATCCCTCACTTCCAGTGACAGTCTAGTGTGATGGTGTTTCTCGGTCAAACCAGCTATAGACTTAGCAATGGAACTGGAGAAGGGGCAAGCCATGGGAATAATCCTCAGAGCGAAATTCAGCTGTCCCACCAGGACCTGTAACTGGTGCAAGGTAACTTTTCTCTGTGACAACAAAACTCTAATGGATTCTTTAAATACCTGTAACTTGTCTGCAGGTAGGCGACACTCCCCAGTCACCGAATCAATCGCAATCCATAGGAAGGTAATGCAAGTAGAAGGGCCTTCTGTTTTGTCCGGGGCCAGAGGGACCCCAAACTCCCTGAACATAGCAGTCAAGGCCTGAAGGGCCCACAAGCACCTCGCCGACCGCAGGGGGCCCAGTACCAAAAAATCATCCAAGTAATGTATCACATCTTTGTGACTGGTATGTCTGGTAAAGATCCACTGCAGTGCGGTGCTGAACTGTTCAAAATAACTGCAAGACACACTACAACCCATGGGCATGCATTTAACGTAGAAGTAATCCCCTTTAAATTGGAATCCTAGTAAGTGGTAGTCATCAGGGTGGACTGGGAGAAGCCTGAAAGTCGATTCAATGTCTGTTTTTGCTAGCAAAGGACCGTGCCCTAAAGCCCTCAACTTCGCCAGGGCTTGGTCAACAGTCGCATAGCGGACTGAGCAGAGTTGAGGGTCGATAGCCTCATTCACAGACGAACCCCGAGGAGCAGGCAGATTATGAATTACCCTGAACTGGCCTGGCATCTTTTTGGGAACTACCCCCAAGGGGGAACAAACAAAATCTGAAGTTGGGGGGGGGGAAGGAAAAGGGCCTGCTAACCTACCCAGAGCCCGCTCCTTGCCAATCTTTTTTGCCACCACTCCTGGGTTCCTTAAAGCAGACACAAGGTTCTTGCAATGTTCTAAAGGGGGGACACTGGCGGCAGGTATCCTAAAGCCCTGAAAGAAGCCCTTAACTAGTAATTCAGCAGACTCTTTAACTGGGTAATCCTGCAGCCATGGGAATAATGCATCAATTTTTATGGGTGAAGGCAAAATTAATTTAATTACCGGGCTTACTCCCATCCTTGACTTTTTCCCTGGATTTCTTAAGGCATTAAACTCAGGGTGGGAGGGATGTCTGCAAAGGGAGCAGGTGTGCCTGAATTTTCACGACCCGGGGGGGGGGCGCGAGCATATTTTTCTATTAAACACCCAACATGACCCTTTCTTATCGCTTCCATATTGTGAACGAAAGGGCTGCTTCCCAGGTAATTTGTTATTCACACACTCCAACCAAACGTTCACTTCAGTCTGATCCCAACCAATTGTTGGGTCCCCCACCTTTGCCCACCTGAAATCCCTGTCATACTCCAACCAGGAGTTCCCTCCATACATGTGGTGTGCTCTTAATATTTTATTTGCAAAACAAATCATAGAAATACCCAACTCCGGCTTCTTTTCAAGTATGACAGACATAAAGACATTGAAACCAAACAACCAATTAGTAATACTTTCTTCCACCTTGGGTTTCTTGTCACTAGATGACGATGCCTTCATCTCCTTATCTTTGGTTTCCACTTACCTTCTTTTTGTCCTGATCAGAGTAAAAATGTCCACAAATTCCCCCTTCCAAATTTTTTCTTTAACCTCTGCACCAACATGACCAGCGAGCTTACCTGGTCTTGACAATAGTGTGTCTAGCCCCACCCCTTCCGCTGATGTACTACTACCTTTAGAAGAGTCCGTGCTCATTACAGCCACCTTACTCTTTTCCAAGGGAATAGCAGAAGGCAGAGTACCCGGTGCCGGCATGACACCCGGGACCCCAGCTGCCGCTTGTAATGGGGGAACACTACGCGCCACTGCCAACGCCTCCACGTGGCGTTTAAGCTCCGACACTGAGTTTTGCAGAGAATCATTCGTGGCCCAAGGAGTTATAGAAGGGGGGGGAGTTATAGAAGGGGGGAGTTGTTGAGGTATTAATGTTAGCTAATAACTGAGACACCACCAGCAAGGCTTGGATGGTCAGGTCCTGCGTGGTTACCTGCGGGGTAGGGCAGGCCTGTGTTTGCACAACTGGGGTAGGTGTTGCTGGCACTGCAGCCTGGGCCTGGGGTGATGTTTGGATTACTGGCCCCGCAGAAGGCACCGCTAAAGTTGCCAATGACTTTTGGATTTCTGCTAACATAGCTGCCACCCCTAGGACAGGAGCAGGAACAGTATTCTCCCCACTTGAGGGAGGCTCAGAAGTAGCGCTCATGGATGTTAATAAAGTGACCGGGGTAGGGTGTTGCTCGGGGGTGTAATAGCTGCAGAGGGAGACAATGGTTGCTGTGCGCCTGCAACCTGCCTTTTATTTCTCCGCTTCACAGAGGGAAACGTTGTTTGGGGGCTACATTTGACCGCTGCGGGCGGCTAGTTCCTGCAACATTATCCTCAATCTCAGATGTTGCGTCGCGGCTGTCTGAATCCCCATTGCCAGCTTTAGAAGCTGAGACCATTCAGGGTCCCTCCCCTTCCTCTTACCGGTTCTTACGCGGATGAATGCCATGATTCAATGATACTTGACCAACCTGCTTTAAAAAAAAAAAAACGCAACTGTAAAAGGGGCTTTGTGACCACTATGACAGACTTAATTAAACACTAACCCTACCAAGCTATTAACAGTGCAGCTGCAGGGAGCCCAAGGCACACTGTAACAGTCTTAAATGGGCATTAACATCAAATTGGCATTAACTTTGCAATTTTTAAAGGCCCATGGGGCATTGTACCAGCTTTAAACAATTATTTTCAGCAATATGTTACCTGAAAAACCCAGGAACCACTGCATGCCGTTAAAACAGTAAGTACAACAACATGCTAACACATGTAACACACTGTAAACCTCTTAACTGTAATAGCCATTCATTAACATGCCAATCATTTTGTCTGTACCACGCGGCGAATCTTACTTCTGCGCGCTGCCAGTGCTAGTGTGCTTTTAATATTTGAAAGAAGGTGTGGTGCTTGGTCTTGAGTGCAATGCGCTGTTTAACAAAAACAATTAGGACCGTAGCATTATTGGTAGGGGGGGCGAAATTGTAGCTAGGAAGCCCCTTAACCCTGTTACAATTAATCGCCTCTCAGATAAAAGGGGCGCTGGCCTCGTGAAACAATCCAAAAGGCACCTTTAATATTTTAAAATTAATCACGTCTCAGATAAAAGGGGCGCTGGCCCCGTGAAACAATCCAAAAAGCAACTTAAATATTTTAAAATGAATCGTGTCTCAGATAAGAGGGGCGCTGGCCCTGTGGAACAATCCTTTCCCTACCTAAAACAGGCCATCTAAGCGTGCTCACTACTGCCTGCCTGAACCCGCCGCCTGGGCGGGCCGCAAAAACCTGAATATCCCAGGGAAGTCCTACTCCGAATGGGCGCTCAGCCACCAACGCTCTCGACGTTCTGCCGGGGCGCCACCGACTTTCTCCCTTTCCTGCTGCTACGCTGCCTGCTTCGTCCGAAGGAGCAAGATCAATTCCAGGCTGGAGACAGACGTTCTCCACGCTCCGCTGGGGCGCCGTCCTGCGTTGATGGAGCAAGATCCAAAAGGCCAGAGACAGGCCTCTTTACTCCGACAATGCTGCTCCAACGATGAGCCGTCCGGTCGCCCTCTGCCGTGCCACAACAAGGCCGAGCCTTTCTGGGGGGGGGCGCTTATGTAGCCCCCCACTGGCGCGCGGCCATTGAGACCGGATCGGCGACCGAAGCCGCAACGTTCTCTCCACAAGTTACTTCCGCCCCCACACCTGGCGAGGTGTGAGGGCGGAAGTACCTGGCCAGCCCGACGCACAACTAGTGCGGAGGGCACGGCCCACGGCGGCCCCGACCTCTAAGGGCCGCACTCCCTTCCCCCCCCCCCCCCCCAATGGGCGCTTTTCCATAGGTACCACTTGTGTCACCACTTGGCACTGAATATTCCTTATGTGCTTTATGCAGTTATCGTGGATCAGAGAAGTTTTGGTAACACACACAATCCACAAATGATATCAATAAATCATTATCGTGTACTGTTCAGTTTTTGGTTATTGGCCAGAGGAATCGCATTATTTTGGAACATGTTTGCTAGAGACCATGTCTCCCTTGCCACCCTCATCCCTCATCTGGTTAGAGTCACCAGCAACAGCAGAAATTTTTGTTTGTGTGTGTGTGTCTACACATTTTTGCTCATCTCTCCAGTCTCTCCCTCTTTTGCTCATCTCTCTAGTCTCTATCAACTTCTCTTTTTCTCTTCTATACCCAGACTCTCTTCTCTTTCTGTTTTCTCTCTCATATCTATCACACTGCCTCCCTCTTTCTCCCCTCTCATTAACTCTCTCCCCTCTTTCTCTCCATCTCTCTGACTCTTCTAGAATGTAGATTTTCCTAGTAATTTATGACGGAAAGTCTTAATTTTATTAAAGACACGGAGGCGAATATTATGCGTTCTTTTCTTACTTTAATATCAATAGCAGCAGTCAAGAAACTACAACTCCCAAAAGGATTAGATGTAGACTAACCAATGGGAGTAAAACAGAAAGTAGTAGTGAACCAATCAGAACAGGACATGAACCATAGAGAGTACCCTTGACTGCAAGCAGCCCTCTTTTCTTGAACGAGACAGTCAAACGGAATTATAAAACAATGGATAGGTAAGTCCAACAATTGCGAAAGACAAAGAAATGGCACACAATTCTTGCACGACTGCGAAAAACCGAGATGACGATGGAGAAGGAAGGTGCTCCGAAGCGGGGTGTGGAGATGCTTCCAGAGGATTCTTCATGAGGAAGGAACTGATTGAGCCAACGGCGTTATCCGGAAGCTGGAGGCAGTGCTGGAGTCGCTGGGAGGATAAGAGAAAGTACATATTAATAAAAGTACTGAGGTGGGATAATATTCGCCTCCGTGTCTTTAATAAAATTAAGACTTTCCGTCATAAATTACTAGGAAAATCTACATTTTATGACAAGACCGGAGGCTCTATTATGCGCGTTCAAAGCTTGTCAATAACTATAGAAGAAGCCGTTCTAACAGGTTTGCAATAAAATGTTTTAAACACATTATCATTTGACCAATCTGCCGACCTGAGAATGTCCTCTAAACTGGATCCAAGGGCGAAAGCCTTAGATGCCATGGCCCCCCTGGAAGAATGTGCCCCAAAGACAGAAGTATCAATTCCTGCTAAGGACATAACCCATTTGATCCAGCGGGCTAAAGATGCAGAAGTGACAGGCTTGTGGGGTTTGCGGAAGGAGATCAACAATTGAGTGGAAGAGGACGTTCTCAGGTTAACAGTTCTTCTTTCGTATTCTTTTAAACAAAGGCCCACACAGAGTTTTGGTCTGTCAGGAAAGAAAGGGTAAAAAACAGAATGTAAATTAGTTTTGGTGCGTTTGGAAATGTGGAATAAAACACCTGAAGGTAAGAACTGGCGTGCCGAAACATCTAAGGACTTAACGTCTGAAGTCCTTTTGATAGAAATTAAACATAGCAACATAGTGAGCTTAGCGGAAATCATTTTGAGGGAAAGGGAAGAATTATCTGGCCAGGAAAGAAAAAGATTCAGTACCAGAGAAACATCCCAGATGTGAGAATATTTAGCGGCAGGAGGCCTAGAGAGCTTGACGCCTTTCAGGGGACGGCAAATCAAAGGATGGGATCCAATAGGATTGCCGTCGATATGTGAGTGATTCAGGGATATAGCAGATCTGTAAAGATTTATTGTGCGGTATGACTTGCCCCAGCCCGCCTGAGCGGCTAGAAAATTAATAATCAAATTTAGATCTGCTGAAAAGGGATTGGAACATTTTCCCAGACACCAGCTTGACCAAAGAGCCCATGCTGATTTGTAGGCCCGTCTTGTACCGGGTGCCCAAGCGTTGTTAATGAGCTCTGAAGCTTCTGACGAAATAGCCCAGGGCTGTTGGGAAGACCGGAAATGAGCCAAGCTGAAAGGGTTAATGATTGGTCGAGAATCAGATTGTGGGGCTGACCCAGAGGATCCAGGAGGAGAGATGGAAAGGACGGGAGTAAGATAGGGAAATCCACTGCTAGTTCGAGAAGGGGTGGAAACCAAACCTGGGATTGCCAGAAGGGAGTCAAAAGGACCAGAGACGCCTTCTGACGTCTGACTTGGTTTAGGACCCTGTTGATTAGAATAAAGGGAGGGAAGGCGTAATTGAGAGAGCTGGACCAGTCTTGTAGGAAAGCGTCAGGAGCTAGAGCTAACGGATCCGGCCGCCAGCTGAAGAAATTGGGAAGCTGGGTGTTGAGCCGGGACGCAAAAAGGTCTATTTGGAACGGACCCCACTTCCGTTCTATCTGGCAAAAAACTGACTGGTGCAATTTCCAATCGCTGGAGTCGAAGAGATGGCGTGAATACCAGTCTGCATTGGAATTCAGAGACCCCGGAAGATACTCGGCTATGAGGGAGAAGTTGTGGGATAGACAAAAATCCCAGAGACTCTTGGCCAGCAGGGCCAGAGGTCTGGATCTGGTGCCTCCCAAGTGGTTGATGTAACGTACCGCTGAAATATTGTCCATGCGAAGCAGAATGGAGCATCTTGCTCTGTTTTTTGTGAAGCTTCTGATTGCAAAGGAGCCTGCAAGAAGCTCTAAACAATTTATGTACAATCTGGACTCCTCTGTGGACCATGAACCGCCAGTCGATATCGAACCACAACGGGCGCCCCAACCTGTGAGACTTGCATCTGATTCTAATACAAGATCGGGCACAGAGGGGAAGATGGATCTGCCGTTCCAGGCCTCTAAATGGGATATCCACCACTGGATTTCCATTATGGATTCCTGGTCCAAGGAGACGAGATCGGAAAAAGCTAAGCCGCGACGCAGATGAAGGATTTTTAGACGCTGAAGGGCACGGTAGTGAAGAGGCCCTGGGAAGATGGCCTGGATTGACGATGATAGTAGGCCGACCACCCTTGCGAGTGTTCTGAGAGATATAACGCCCTTTTGAAGAGTAAGGGTAAGTTCTTTTTTGATTGCGGAAACCTTGGAAGGAGGGAGAAATAAAGCGGCCGAGACGGAGTCTATTTGGAAGCCTAGAAATTCTACCTGTTGGGAAGGGAGAAGAACAGACTTCTCGAGATTTATCAGGAACCCGAGATCTGTGAGGAGCGAGGCTGTTATTTGAAGATGCGTCAGTAAAGAGGTTTTGTTCTGATGCATGATCAGAATGTCGTCGAGATAGATTATTAGCCTGATGCCCAAGGATCGAAGGTAGGAGACGACTGGTTTCAAAAGTTTTGTGAAGCACCAGGGTGCTGAGGATAGGCCGAAAGGAAGGGAGGAAAAATGATAAGTTTTTGAATCCCAAAGAAATTGTAAAAACTTTCTGTGCGATGGATGAATAGGAATGGTCAGGTATGCGTCCTGTAAGTCCAGTCTGACTAGCCAATCGAATTGGAGTAAAATATCCCTGAGATGGATAATGGTTTCCATCTTGAAATGGCGATAGACGACAAATTGGTTGAAAGATTTGAGATTGATTACCGGTCTCAGCTTTTTGTTTTTCTTGTGGACGAGAAAGATAGAGCTTATGAAACCGGAAGGGTCTGGAGAGCAAAGATGGATGGCATTCTTTTTTAACAGAGATTGAACCTCTAAGGAAATTAGAGAGGACATTTCGAGAGAAAAACTTGGAAGAGTAGGAAGACAGTATTGGAGGGGAGCGGCAATAAGTTCGATACGATAACCCTGAACAGTGGAGAGAACCCAAGGATCTGTTGAGATTGACTTCCATTTTTGAAGGAAGAAACGAAGGCGACCTCCCACGGGAGGGCCAGAAGGTTGGCTTACCTTGATTATTTGGCGTTCTGGAGAAACGCTGGCCACGGTTGCGGAAACCCCTTGCTCTTTGTGGGTAGAAGTGGGGTTTGAATTCCTGGGAATAGGCATTGAAGGAGTTGGAATAACCTCTTGAGCCTTGGTTTCTGTATGTGCGGCCGGTAAAGCGGCTCCTACCTCTACCGGCCCTGGAAAAAACACGTTGGTTGAATACTTTTTTCAAGTTCAGGTGTGCCTTATCTAAAGAGGAAAAGGTTAAGACGAATCGACTAACATCCTTGATGAAATTATCGCCAAAAAGCTTGCCGTCGGCCTGGATGCCGGGGTCCCGAGTGGCCAAATTAGCCAGTTTAGGGTCCATTCTAAGTAGGAGGCCCTTGCGTCTTTCATGGATAATGGCCGAATTTGCGTTGCCCAATAGGCAAAAGGATCTCTGGGTCCAAAGGGAAAGATCCAGGGGATCAATAGGTGATTCATCCAATCTGGCTGATTCAGCTATATCAAAAATTCTAGCCAGGGGACCCACCACGTCCAGAAGTTTGTCCTGGCACGTGGTCCAGGCTTTGTCAACCCCTTTACGGGGATCCTTACCAAATTTAGTAAAGAAAGTGATGAGAGAGTCATCAATTGTAGGAGTAACTGTAATATTGGATTCCAACGACGGCCTGGGGCATTCAGACTTCAATTTGGCTCTCGTCTGCTTATCTAGAGGAAGCCGAAGACGGGAAGCAATATAATCACCTACGTGCTCCAGAGGAAGCCACTCTGTGGAGTTAGGGTGATGGATTAAAGATGGGTCGAACATTGGAACCCCTTCAGCGTCAACCACAGTGGTAGAGGGTCCGCCTGACGCCACTTTGCAACGTTTAGGCGAAGAAGGGGAAAAAATATTGTCAGGGTTGTCAGATTGTGATAAATCATCCAAGTCCTCCTCATCTGTGTCCAATATTTTCGAAAGTACAATCTTTTTTGGCGCATCTAAATGTTTTAATTTAGATTTGCATTTTGACTGGGATGTCGTATTCTTGTTGCAATTCCCCTCCTTAGAAGGAGGCCTGGGAGGAACTAAGTCCTCGGTCTGGCGTGAGGCAAGCTCACCTTCTGTCTGTGCGCCTTGATGTGTTTTAGAGGAAAATAACTTCAGTTTTCTGCCTTCCCCCGCAGAATGGGCCATAGACTTGGACACCATGGACATAACTGAATTTTCAATATTTTTTGACATCTTGTCCATTGATGCTTTCATAGCATTTTTCACTGAGGACTGGATAAATTTATTTAAGTCTTGACGAAAAACAACATCCTCCTCCTCAGAGGCGGATCCTGAGGGAGAACTTCCCATATCCATAATGATAAATATGTAAAGGAAACGAAAGTCAGTAATTTACTCACTAAAACTAAGCAAAAACCACTGTGGAATATGAAGGGTTAAATTGGAGCAAAACGCTCCCAAACTGGTGGTCGAGGCTCCTCCCCGAGGCGGGGTTCGAGTTTCCTGAAAGCCGATAGAGGCGAAGGTGGAGTCCACCACACGCGCTGTCTTCCGTGTACACGGAAGGCTAAGGGCTGTAAAACGAAGAAGGGAGCCGTCCGCGAGGACCGGTAAGCGTTCTGCCACCGGCGCGTAATGGAAGCTGTAAGACGAAGAAGGGAGCCGTCCGCAAGGACCGGTAAGCGTTCTGCCACCGGCGCGCAACGGAAACAGCGCGCGCTGTCAGGCGGGAGGACGGAGTGCGAAACAGAACGCTCGGAGGAGCGTGAGGGCATAAAGACGTTTACCAGCGAAGAGGGGCGGGGGGGGCCCGAAATATTACAACCGCGGAGCGGCGACAGTCAAAAGCATTAGAACATTAAAATAACACTGAAAACCAGTTAACATAGCAAAACATAGTAATTAACATGAAGAAAAACAGTAAATACGAAGCCAGGCAAAGAAGAGTACTTATCTTGACTGCGAGCAGCAAGAAAAGAGGGCTGCTTGCAGTCAAGGGTACTCTCTATGGTTCATGTCCTGTTCTGATTGGTTCACTACTACTTTCTGTTTTACTCCCATTGGTTAGTCTACATCTAATCCTTTTGGGAGTTGTAGTTTCTTGACTGCTGCTATTGATATTAAAGTAAGAAAAGAACGCATAATAGAGCCTCCGGTCTTGTCATAAAATGTACATGAACGTGATGTTATGTCAGATGCATGCCACCAGAGCAGATTTCAACACAGATTTATTTTTCTAGTTCATGCAACTCTCCACCTTGCCAAGTGCTCTTTGTTTCCAACAGAGGGCGTTTACTTAACATACCAGAGCACTGTGGTAGGACGCGGTAGTCATGGTCCAGTTCAATTGGACCCAATTGCCTAAAAACAACGATTTGTAAAAAGGGAGCCAGGCTCGAACATTGTGCCCAGGGGTCATAAAGTCATCTGATAACCTAACTAAAAGGTAAAGCAATCATTTCATTAGATAAACCACAGCCTCGTGTTTCATCTTGCATATGTGGTGTTCAGCAGTTTAGTAAGAATGCCACGTTTAACCCTTTTCTATCTTTTAGTTTAAAACTTACAGGATGTTCTGTTCAGAATCTTAACCTGCATGGTAAAAGCTGCATTACCGAAGTTTAAATAAAGTATTTCATAGTTGCTTCTCTTCCTTGAGGCGCAAAAATACTTCATGTTAAAATCACGGTGGACAATTCCAGCAAAACTTAGCTCTTAACCTTGTGTTTGCCGTTCAGTGGGTGCACTTTAACCTATTCAGAAAAAGTGTTTTTTTATAAAACATTTGATTGAGCATATCACTCCCTACTAGTCGATTCGAAGACGTGGACAATAGATGCTTTAAGCTTGAGTAGTGCACCTGAATGACAATTATAGGTGTAAAAAATTATCGTGAATTAGTCCCAGCGCTGTCCACCGCAGTTGGTCCAGGAAACTACCATATGTGATTAATCATGTTATATATTTTTATAAAGTGTGTTTTTAGTATTGCTGTGGCCTGGTAGCGCCTTGTGGTGGTGATTTCCGACAGATTCAGTTTTGGCAGAGCCTGTCTCCTTTTTCCAAAGATCACAACCCCTGACCCCTGTCCTTGTATTCCATTATGTCTAAGTCACCCTGGGTCCATGCTAGCCCATGCCTTTGTGCCCCAGTCCAAATGTTATCACGTCTCTTCTTTAGTTGGGTTGGGTCTGGTGGCTTAGTTGACTAATGCATCCACAGTAGGGGCCTGTGTTCGACCTCCTGGTCAGAGGTTCAAATCCTGGTGGGTCCACTCCACCTTTCATCCTTCTGAGGCTGATAAAAAAATGAGTACCATTGAGTTTGGTAACAATAAATATCTGTTATTCAGTGCCAAGATATCCTTCTGGGTGAACATGTGGTTTACAAATAAACATATGATGTTGGTGGCAGTTCTGGTGCCCAAGCTTGTGTGGTGTACATGCTGTTACTGGTATAGTTGCTGAAGTGGAGGAGGTTACTGGTGTAAATGTTGGCATGTGTTGTTGTGGCTGTATTTGTTATTGTTGGTATCATTGTTTGTTCCGGTACAGGTGCTGGTGTGGTTGGTGTTGGTGCTGATAGTTGTTCTGGGTATAGGTCCTGGTGCGCATAGGGTGTTGTTACTGGTGTGGGTAATGGTGCAAGTGCTGGTATGGATGTAATTATTGGTGCGAGCACTTGTATAGACTATTGTGGGTGCAGCTGATGGAGTGGATGTGATGTTTGAGTGGTTGCTAGTGTGGGTGTAGTTCCTGAAGCTGGTGCTCATGTGGATGATGAAGCGTGTGATGGTTTGTAGAAGTAATCCAGTAGGATGGGCAAAATATGAGACCTACTTTTTAGGTCTGGTGTTTGCTGTGATCTTTTGATGTTACTAAAAATATATGTATATTATATATACTTATAGGGGCTTTCTTCCAGCCCTCTTCATCCTTTGGTCTGTTATTGTGTCAGTCACACTTTTCTCTCATCCACTACAGCACTGGGCAAGGAACAACCCACTTCAGCTATTAGGTTGCTTCATGGTGAGTGACAGCATTCTTCTCTTTCACCTGGAGCACGCCCCCAAACAGAAAGAAGTTCCTTTCAGTGCCAGGAACTACTTTGGAAATGTATGCTTTTTAAGACCAAAGTATATTAGTTTTAGTCAATGTTTATTTTTTTTAGATTGAAAAGAGCCCCACACCTTCCCCGGCAATGAAGTTTTACAAAAACCATGACAACACAAAACAAGCACTGACAGAGGTAACAGATAGAAAATGTCAGACCTAATGGCTTTGCCATTATTTGTTGATTATTGTTAGCAGCCAGCTTAAATAGCCGTGACGAATAAGGGCAACATTTATGAACTGTACCTAAAAAGCAGCAAAAACCAAAAAAGAAGTGTTTTATTTACTTTAGAAAAATTATGGAATTTTAGAGATACACCACCATTATTAAAATAACGCATATTGTAGGTAGCCAGCTTTTGAGGCAACTCTTGGTCTCTTCTTCAGGCATACCTCTTAAATCATGAACATTCATATGTGGGATGGATTTTTCCATCAAACCATTGCCTAAACTCTACCAGGCGATTGGGTTGGTTTGAACTCTTTGATGGCAGGGTGCAAAGGGGAAGATGCTTAGTGGAACGGGCATTTAACCAATGCAGCAGGTATTTTGGTGCAGGCTGGTCAAAACAAAAAGAAAAGTAGCCAAAGTGGTCTCTTTAAAACACAACATACAACTGTGAGTAGAAGTTGAGAATATTCAGGAAATGATTAAACTTGTTTTGATATAAATGGAGTTGGAATTCCCTTTCTCTAAATTAACACAAGGAAAATTACTCCAGTGCTTAATCAAGACGGCAGGCCAGGGGTATCTAGAAATTTAAAGTATGAATACGTGGCTACTGTTTGACATTGCCTAGGTAATTATGGATATTAAAAGGTCTGGTGCTAACCCTGGGTGTACTCCTGAAACACCGGTTACTCAACTGGTGCATAATTTCATGAAACAACATACATATGCTGTTGGGTAATTCTGTACTTTCAAAGGTATCTATGATGCAATAAAAGAAGCATCTGTCGTGTTCGGGAAGAATTTATTTTTGACTTTTTAGATTTACTTCCCCATTTATGCATTAATTATATATTATTGATTTCAACGCTTTATGCTTTCCATGTTGTTTCATGAAATTGGCATCATCATTCTTCAACAAATTGGCCACAGTAATACTCATGTAAGGGTTGGCCCCCAGGGGGCGCTATATAAACTTAAAGTAAATTCAGAGGCCCACATAGCTGCGAATGGCGTCTTGTCAAATATGAGGCCTTCGTTCAGCCAAGGTCTTTTAGCCAGCAGTTTATGAAATTTTTAGCCCATATTTACAATGTTAAAAATATATTCCAGAACATCCAGAATACAACGGTTTGCTAGCTAAACAATATAGGGCTTATTGGGTTGTCCAGAATGCTCATTGTAAGGAAATGCCTCCTTGGCATGGTTATCCCCTAACTTTTTGCCTTTGCTGATGCTATGTTTTGATTTGAAAGTGTGCTGAGGCCTGCTAACCAGGCCCCAGCACCAGTGTTCTTTCCGTAACCTGTACTTTTGTTTTCACAATTGGCACACCCTGGCATCCAGGTAAGTCCCTTGTAACTGGTACCCCTGGTACCAAGGGCCCTGATGCCAGGGAAGGTCTCTAAGGGCTGCAGCATATCTTATGCCACCCTGGGGACCCCTCACTCAGCACAGACACACTGCTTGCCAGCTTGTGTGTGCTGGTGAGGACAAAACGAGTAAGTCGACATGGCACTCCCCTCAGGGTGCCATGCCAAACTCACACTGCCTATGCAGTATAGATAAGTCACCTCTCTAGTAGGCCTTACAGCCCTAAGGCAGGGTGCACTATACCATAGGTGAGGGCACCAGTGCATGAGCACTGTGCCCCTACAGTGTCTAAGCCAAACCTTAGACATTGTAAGTGCAGGGTAGCCATAAGAGTATATGGTCTGGGAGTCTGTCAAACACGAACTCCACAGCACCATAATGGCTACACTGAAAACTGGGAAGTTTACATTTTATATGTACATTTTATTGTAACATACACCCCAGAGGGCACCTTAGGGGTGCCCCCTGAAACCTTAACCAACTACTCTGTGGCTAGTAACAAAGCCTGCACTGGGTGGAGATGCTTATGACCTCCCCCTTGCAGGAGCTGTAACACCTGGCGGTGAGCCTCAAAGGCTCACCCCCTTTGTTACAGCACCACAGGGCATTCCAGCTAGTGGAGTTGCCCGCCCCCTCCGGCCACGGCCCCACTTTTGGCGGCAAGGCCGGAGGAGATAATGAGAAAAACAAGGAGGAGTCACTGGCCAGTCAGGACAGCCCCTAAGGCAACCTGAGCTGAAGTGACTCTGACTTTTAGGAATCCTCCATCTTGCAGATGGAGAATCCCCCCAATAGGGATAGGAATGTGACCCCCTCCCCTTGGGAGGAGGCACAAAGAGGGTGTAGCCACCCTCAGGGCTAGTAGCCATTGGCTACTGCCCTCCCTGACCTAAACACACCCCTAAATTCTGTATTTAGGGGCTCCCCTGAACCTAGGAACTCAGATTCCTGCAACCTAAGAAGAAGAGGACTGCTGAGCTGAAAAACCCTGCAGAGAAGACGGAGACACCAACTGCTTTGGCCCCAGCTCTACCGGCCTGTCTCCCCACTTCGAAAAGACACTGCTCCAGCAACGTTTTCCCCAGGACCAGCGACCTCTGAATCCTCAGAGGACTGCCCTGCTCTAGAAGGACCAAGAAACTCCCGAGAACAGCGGCCCTGTTCACCCAAGACTGCAACTTTGTTTCCAAAGGAGCAACTTTAAAACGACTGCGTTTCCCGCCAGAAGCGTGAGACTTGCCACTCTGCACCCGACGCCCCCGGCTCGACTTGTGGAGAAACAACACTTCAGGGAGGACTCCCCGGCGACTCCGAGACTGTGAGTAACCAAAGTTGTCCCCCCTGAACCCCCACAGCGACGCCTGCAGAGGGAATCCCGAGGCTCCCCCTGACCGTGACTGCCTGACTCTCAGATCCCGACGCCTGGAAAAGACCCTGCACCCGCAGCCCCCAGGACCTGAAGGACCGGAACTCCAGTGCAGGAGTGACACCCAGGAGGCCCTCTCCCTTGCCCAGGTGGTGGCTACCCCGAGGAGCACCCCCCTTGCCTGCCTGCATCGCTGAAGAGACCCCTTGGTCTCCCATTGATTCCAATTGAAAACCCGACGTGTGTTTGCACACTGCACCCAGCCGCCCCGTGCTGCTGAGGGTGTTCTTTCTGTGCTAACTTGTATCCCCCCCGGTGCCCTACAAAACCCCCCTGGTCTGCCCTCCGAAGACGCGGGTACTTACCTGCTGGCAGACTGGAACCGGGGCACCCCTTCTCCATTGAAGCCTATGCGTTTTGGGCACCACTTTGAACTCTGCACCTGACCGGCCCTGAGCTGCTGGTGTGGTAACTTTGGGGTTGCTCTGAACCCCCCACGATGGGCTACCTTGGACCCAAACTTGAACCCCGGAGGTGGTTTACTTACCTGCAAGAACTAACAATTACTTACCTCCCCTAGGAACTGTGAAAATTGCACTGTCTAGTTTTAAAATAGCTACATGTGTTTTATTTGAAAAGTATATATGCTATTGTGATTATTCAAAGTTCCTAAAGTACTTACCTGCAATACCTTTCATTTGAGATATTACATGTAAAATTTGAACCTGTGGTTCTTGAAATAAACTAAGAAAAGATATTTTTCTATACAAAAACCTATTGGCCTGGAATTGTCTCTGAGTGTGTGTTCCTCATTTATTGCCTGTGTGTATGTACAACAAATGCTTAACACTACTCCTTTGATAAGCCTACTGCTCGACCACACTACCACAAAATAGAGCATTAGTATTATCTCTTTTTTCCACTATCTTACCTCTAAGGGGAACCCTTGGACTCTGTGCTTACTATTCCTTACTTTGAAATAGTGCATACAGAGCCAACTTCCTACACTCATGTTTCCTAAAAGGCAATGAAAAACCTGGACTGGATGACCCACTCACACATGGACCTTGGAATCTTCAGAGCTCACACAGTGGCACACATGGAATAGAACGACTTGCCAACTATGTAACTGCAAGCTCTTCGGACACATATGGGACTGTTATCGTTCTGAAATGGCTTTGATTCCACAATTTCAGGGTAAACAAATTTTCAAAAGCACCTCATAGACATGAAAGTAAGACTACAATTCGGCAGCGACCTTTGTTGTATAACAGGGTCAAATTAATACCACTAACGATACAAAAGAGACTACAATGAGACACTGAGGTCCAAAGATTTCCTTCATTTTGTTTCAGTCTCACTGAGAATTTGAAATCCAATTAAATACACAAAGTGTCAAATGAATCATACTAATGAGTATTAATAACTAATCCTACACACTCATAGCAGAGAGACTTGTGTTTCTCTTGGATTCTGTCCAGGACAAGCTCATCCGATAAATCCCGCTACAACAATGATATGCTACTAAAAATAACTGAATAATTATTACCAGTAAAACTACAACAATCATGTTCAGTGGGAAGACTACTAAGTGTGTGTGCTATTTTAATAAGGTGGAACTGGAGGAAATGAGCAACTCCAAGTACTTGGGTTTGATTTTAATGTTTCACCATAAATGGTCAACTCACTTAGAGACACAAAGGGCTTTATTATTAAATGAAAATGTAATGCCAGTGAACCAGCCACTGCAGAATTGCCTGCGGCTTCCATTATGCTATCTGGGCAAGGTTGCCAGATGACCCCAAGACACCAAGGACTCAGTGTCCACAGTCGGGGTCTGTACTTTCACAAACTATTGTAATCTAGTATATTAATCCAACTGGCGATTAACAGAAAGCAGGAAGACTACAACTCCCAGACTGCGCTGAGTTATTAAATGAAACGGCAAGGTGGATGTCCTTGGGGACAGTGAGTTATCTGATTAGCTTCACTATGGTTTGGGCAGTGTGGTCCAATGATAGCACACGTGGCTTTCCTATGGGCTGAGTCCACGTGGGTGTCTCTTCGTCTCAGATTAGCGTCTCACTCTCCATGTCAGTGTGCTTGTCTCAGTTTTTTCTTGTCTCACTGTTTTCGTCTCATTTTGTCTCCGTTCATGTCAGCGTTTCCTTGTCACAGTGCTCAAATTGTCTCCTGTAACACATTAATGTCTGCTTGTCTCAGCATCAGTGTCTCTCTGCCCATGTCAGTGGCTCCTTGTTTCAGTGTGTCTCAACTGACCAATTTAGTGTATTTTTGCCTCACTGTCTCCTTGCGTCAACGACTTCTTGTCTCATTCTTCTTGTATCATTGCGTCTCCCTGTTTATCTTACTTTCTCCTTGCTTCATTGTCTTCCTATATCAATGTCTCATTTTGCCTCCTTGTCTCAGTCCCTCCTTGTCTCACTTATTGTGTCTCCTTGTCTCACTCTTATTTCATGATGCATCCTTGTCTCCCTCTTCTTATGCCATTGTGTCTCCCAGTAGGTCTGACCATGTCAGTGATTTCTTGTATCAGTGCAGGACCAGACTGGACACCAAAATCAATCCCAGAAAAAAACGATCAATCCACCTTCACAGTGCAGGAGGCTGGGACTAAAATAGGGTAAAGGAACTTTCTTGTTTGGGTCATGGTAGCCCATCCTGCTCTAAAAGAAGCTGCCACAAGCATGCATGCCATCAAGGGGTGCCGCAGTGGCAGCATGGCCAGTCCTATCCTGTACAGTGTCAGTACAGGTGTATCCCTGTTCATGGGATCTCATTGGCAATAGACATTTGGCAAGAAATTAAGGAAATAAAGACAAGTGCTGACACAGTGTGGCGGTTTAGGAAAGTCAATCCTATATACATGTTACCTTATATTAAAAGAAAAAATAGATATTCAACAAAAAGGTTAAAGTGATGTTATCATTAGGTAAAAATGTGAGTTACAACATAACATTTTAAATTGGAGAAAAAAAACTAAAATTCACCAGCTATAGTTAACTGAAATAACTATGACTTGTCCCCTGAAGTAACTATAACTTGTACCTTTCCCATGGACAATGTTGTCATAAATGATGTCATTTCAAATCTCATCATTGATTTTATGAATGCTGTCACTGAGCATATCATGAGTGATGTAATATATGAGGGTATAAGCAGTGCATAAAGAAGGCGTGAGTTATAGTTACTGCATGGGGCAAATTTATAATTACTTCACTTAAATATAACTGGTGAATTTCAGTGGATGTTTTAGTTTCAAATGTTATGTTGTAACTGACATTTTCACCTAACTGTAATCTCACTTTAACCTTTGTTTTTTCTCAGTTAATTTGTATTTAAAAATATATATAATTTAATATTTTATTACCATACCTTACTATAGCAACCCTTCTCCGTGCAGGGCTTTTGGCCATGCAGTGTGGGACCGGGAACAGGAACTTGCCTGCAGTCAGGCCCATCACCCAAGCCTTTGTGGGTGGACAACCTTTTAGCAGGCATGGCCTCTGGTCGTGCACAGCATGGGGTTGGATGCTGGACATGCCCTGTAGCCAGGCCCTGTGCCCCGCACCCCATGGGCAGCCATCAGCTGTACATGGCGTAAGGTCACCTCTTATTCAGTAATGCCCCCACTGCAGGTGAACTCCAGGGAGCGTGATGACCTCTCCCCAGGTAACTTCATTAATTGTGGTTACCTCTGGCCCAGTGGAGGGTGTTCAATTTTATCAAGCTTTCCAGAGGGAGAAAAAGAGCCCTTAGAAATGTGTCAATCCCACATTCATAGTACAATATGGGTTAAATTTGCAAAGTCTTTGCACCAGTGCAAGCTGGCTTAAAGTCTTGATAAACTATTTACTATCCAAAGCAAATATTGTTTTGCCCTGCAAATTACCCCTAAAGTAAAGCCAAGAAGCACCATATGCTGTTACACTACTTTGCGTCAAGGGGGCATCCAATGCGTGGTACATGAGCCTTCCAATGCAACTACGCATTGTTTTTCACATAAAGCCCTATCGGCTACAAAAAAGGTAGGGCATTGCGCCAGAAATATACGCCTCTTTGATGCAAGTGTAACGTTTAAGAAAAGTGTTATTTTCTCAAAACTTGTCTACCTTGCATGTGTGCTGTAATGCACAGTACACATACAAAGTTACAAAAGCTTCAAACGAAGTCCAGCATAGTATTTTATACTGGAAGGATGATGCACTTCCGGTACAAAACCTCTTCTAGACATCTCACACTGCATATACCCCTGCACAGTGGTGCAAGGGTGTGTGGTACAAGGCACCCTGAAGTGTGCAAGCAGTGAACAAGGAACCACATTTTAGTAGATATTAGGAGATATGGGGCTGTTCTGCTCTCTGTTACCCCCTCCTTGTTGCTCTTGTCTAGATTCATTACTTAGCTGAGGTCTGGTGCTTCAACTAAGTAAAGAATCTAATGGAGAGATGGACTCGGGGTAACGCAATGACTGGTAAGTAATTGAAGCATTGCATGCAGTGCAGCACAGCAACCAAATTACGTGAGGTCTTTGTAAAATGTGCCCCTCCGTGTCCCGGGGGCCACACTGCGGAGGGAGGAGATAAAGAATGACAGATTAGGACAGTGCTGAGTTTAGCAAAAGGCGTAATAAGCAGTGTGAGGCTGGGAACTGCTTAATTAAATACATGCCTTCAAGAAGGTACCCGGTGAAGGCAAATTCCAAAAGAAGAAAAACGTGTTTCCGTCATTACCCAGCACCTTCTAATGTCTGAGAATATTGGGTTCTTCCGGTGTGCTTAATGAGGCCTGCAGCGCGAGGCGAACAGGCAGGTAAGGCCAGCTCTGTGGTGAGCGATGACGAATTAAGTGAACTGAGAGGTTCGGCCACTTTACAGGTGCGAGATGAGGTGTGGGGATGTGATGAGCGCGAGTTGTGATGTGAATGAGCTGTGAGGAGAGTCGGACATCAGGGGCCGCTGAGCGTGAATTGGGTGGGGTGTGAGGCGTGTTGTGAATTGCGTTTCCAGTCTACTTGCGAACATTTGTAGTGGCGTTTGACGATGCTTTGGTAGAGAACGAGGCACTGATCCACGAGAAGTGTGATGTTATAACAACTAGTAAATTTGTGTCCCTTAACTCAAAGGCTCGTTTTACATCGTAAGGCCGCATATAGATAAATGCATGCCCCGGGTTATTGGGTGAAGCGGTGGGCATGTTGGAAAGCAGAAAGGGTTGCTCGGCCCTAATTCGAGCAAAGATGACAACCGTGGCCTGGGCTGTAATGCTAGCAAGGAGAATGCACCAGATACCGCTATATGGTAGTTCGAGACAGCCGTGATTGACGTAGTGCCCCTCGTAGTTCTGGTGCGGCAGCACCTGCTGCACAAGTTAAGGCCATTCCCCTACTGCGACACTGGTAGGAAGATTGCTCGAGTTCAAAGAGAAGGGTTCATTGGTGTGGGAAACCCCCATTCAGTGCCTGACTGGCCACTCTGACATGTCCCTAGTGGGGTGCGGTTTTAGGGGGCTGCTTTCAGAGCACAGGTGGGGGACCGCAGCGAGACCAGTTATATCCCAACCAGACATACAATTATTCACAATTCATATGGCAATTTATACAAGAAGAATCCAAGGCAAGCCGATTTTCTTGCGTTTTAGAGAATATAACATTCTCCGGCCGTATTTATTACAAATCACAAACACAACAAATGTTTTGTTTTTCCATATAAATACGACAATAAGTAAAAGTACTGCATAGTGGCCACATGGCCATATCTAATACATAAATTCTCCTAACAAATAGTCCATAAATAATACATGAATACATTAATTTACATCAAATTAAGGAGTCATGCTTGACCACCCTCAGGCTCCTTGTGGTGTTGACTGATTCAATTGACTTGGACCCAGGGCAAGACCCTGCCCGTCTCTCCATAAGTTGTCTTCTACAAGGCAAAGTCACTTGCCCCCTCAAGACAGAGGGAGCTTGGGCCAGCATAACAGCTGTACCCCCAAACAACCATACCAGAGCTACCCAATACAGGGATTCCCCCTGGCACCCATTGGGAGGTGGGCCTTGGCCAACTGGGGCCATGTACTGGTCCCTATACCAGCCCACCATCCCCCGTATCCCCAGGGCCGTGTGATGGAGTACCCCGGCTGGCTATGGACAATCGCGGTAGCAGGCGTCCCCAGCCTTCCAGTAGTGACCGTAGTACCCCTGCCCCGGATTGAGCAAAAATGCTTAAACAATCCAATTCTATCCCGAATTCGCCTACACATCTTCTTGATGCCAATGTTGTCTACCAGTCTTTTTGTGGCCAAACATGACTCCTCCTCTGCCAAACAATGATTGAACATTCCCCCAAACGACTAAGCACAGGGATGGGAGGGTGGGGAAAAAAGAGGAGCACTCCGTTGTTAGAAAACAAAAACAGGTTGGCGGCGGCAGCGATCGTCAGGGGGTGGGGGCCCAGGCACCGATGTGTAGCCTGGCGACCTTGGACTGGTATTTAACATACCCTGCCCCCTGAGGATTGCCCAGGCGACCCCTCCACCGATGTGAGCAACCAATGGTTGCTCACCGAGGGGGATAGGAAAAATACAAAAGTGGCCACTGTTGGCCCCTGCCTCTGACCGGTCCGATCCGGCCCACACCTGTCTTCGGGGCCTGTGACCTGGCGGCTTGGCCCCGTGTCCAGGAAAGGCTGCCATCACTTTCAAAGACAACCTGCGTGGCCCCTTTAAAGTCGTGCCATTTTCCTCGACTTCCTGACCAACCCTGGCCCCTTCAGCCTTCACGTTTTTGTTCCATCTACTTTCAGGCCCGAGACTTGGCTCCATAAAAGCAGCCGAATGAGCCAAAGGCGACACGGAAGGAGAAGGGCAAAGCATATTTGTCCTTTGAGGAAATATGCAAGGCACAACAAATGCACAAGGACAACGTGGGCTCCTAAAATACAAATGTCACGAATAACAATTTAAGGAGAAATGTCCACAACCCGTAGGTGATCCTTATGAGTTTATTCGTAGAGCACAACCTGGCGTGGGTCTACTCCAAGGTCCCAGAGTCAGCTGGCATTCTTGGAATATTCCACGCCTTACCATCTAGAACTCCCAAGTTTACATCATAACACATCCTCCCCTGTTCACTATCAATAAAACTCTTACAAAATACACAACTTAAAAAAAAATAGCACAAACTCAAATACAATACAATAAACTGTATATATATATATATATATATATATATATATATATATATATATATATATATATGCAAAAAAGAAGAATAGAGAACTCTGGGTTGTTCCCAAGTTTAGGTGGAGAGCAGCTCTAGTAAGGAGCACCCTGCAACACCAGCGACACTCTAGATTTGCTCACCTCAAATGTCTGTTTATCTAGCAAAGTTTTTAAGCATTGGATCAGCACAGTGCTATCCTCGCCGAGCTAGATAGTGACAAAGTCTTTTGCCATTTGTATAGCAAAGTCTTTAAATTGGCTTTTTGTCATTTTACAGCTCAGCAAGGTTGACACTGTGTCAAACCTATGCTTAAAGACTGCTCTCTATTCTTCTTTTTTTGCATAATTTATGCGTCACTCTAACCCTGAAAGGGATTTGTTTTGATATATATTTATATATACACTTTTTTTTTACTTAGCATCTACATTGAACCTAGATTGTACTCTCCTTACTGTCTCACATAATCTTTCAAATAAAATGGAGCCTTACAAATTATTTTTCCCAGTGACAAACTCATTCCCACACTCACCAGCATTGTATAAAGCACCAGCCTTATTGCTTTTATCCACTTCTTCTTTCACGAACATCCATCCCAAACAGCCTTCACCTTCGTTCCTCACACAATTTCCTTTTCTTTGATACAATGCCACATTTCTCAAATTCCACCTCTGGAAGAGCGCCCCCCCAACATGGGGGGAGCGCGACCCCTCAGGGGTCGGGGACGCCGGGGCCTAACCCTCGCACCAGTTGTGCGCAGGCTGGCCGAGGCCTCCGCTCTCACGCCTCACGAGACGTGGGAGCGGAAATTCCTCTTTGGAGGAACGTTGGGGCGACGTGCAGGCCGAACCGGTCTGGCCCGCCGCAAGCCAGTGGGGGGCTTAAAAGCACCCCCACTGAAGGCTCGGCCTTCTTCTTGTTGGCGCGGCGGCCCGGACGTTCGGGCATCATCTTCTTGGGAGCAGATTTCGTGAGTGGCAGGTCGCGGGCCCAATTTGAGGACGTTTGGGCACTTCTTGGAGCGAGCCGATTCCTTCGAGCGTGCTGATCACTTCGCAGCAGAAAAGGCGGCAGGTCGCGGGCCCAATTTACAGACGTTCGGGCATCATCGTGGGTGTTCACCAGGTGCGCAGAGAGACCGGTTTTGAGGGAAGTGCAAGAAGGAGCAGGCGGCAGATACCGGGGCCCATTTTGCGGGAAAAAGAGGTGAGTGAGCGCACGGTGACGGGGCTCCGTGTTTAGGAGTGGTGTTGGCTGTGCGCGCGCTCACCTGTTAAGGGTTTCCCCCTAGAAACTGGCAGTATAGCAAAAGCAGGAATTCCCGTTCGGGGGTGCCGAAAAAACGCGATTTGCAGCGCGTAAAACGAGTGTGGGGTGTTTGAGCCCCAGTGGTGCAGCTTATTAGGCGTGAGTGAATATCTTTTGGGTAGCATTGCAATTTACCTACGGAGCAGCGCGTTCGTGTTGATCCCTTTACACTAATTTATTATTAGTTATATATGCTGTGCAAATTGAATGTTATTTAACATCAAAGCCTTCGCCATTGGGTTTGGAAAGTGTATGCAGCACGTTTGTTCATATTGCTGGTGTTGATTAACACAATTTATTTTCAGGTTTTACAGGATGGTTAATATTTACTAACCTGAATAACTTGCAATTTAACTTGGGGATTGTTTTAAAAAAGATTTCACTTGCAGGGTATCTGTCTTTTGGTAGGTGTACTGCAGCTGCTGCATCCTTGTTCACTGGGTTTCTCATCTTACTGTTAGATTATGGCATCCACTAGGGTGAGGTTGGGGAAAAGGAAGGGAACTGACCCTGACTTGGCCCAGCTTTTAAAATTAGTTTTGGCAAAATTGGGTGACGGTGACTCAGATGGGGGGGACGTCCCTTCAGAGGGTGATGATGGCGGGGAGGGGCCTTCTCGCCCCCGTAGTGCACATGTGGCCCCGCGCGCAGCTTTCCCTCCAGTCAAACGTAGGAGTAAAAAGCAGCTCACAGCGGCCCAACAAGCAAGTGCAACACAGGCACCCCCCCCCCCCTCCACCTCCTACAGTGGATCCAGTCCCCCTGGGAGCCCCCATATCTACATCAGTCACAGGAGTTAATCCAGTGCCTCAACCAATCGAGGTGATAGAGGTTCCGGGCCCGGCATTAGGGGTGGATTCCATGCTGGCCGACATACGGCGATCTTTAGCAGTATTAGCAGCCCCAACTACGGGGTTGCCCGTCCACGCATCCTACAGTACCCAGGGGGTGACACCAGTGGGGGGAACAGCGTCAGAGATGGGGCGGAGTGAGCAAAACCCCCCAGGAGTGTCTCAAGACGCAACAACCCAGGCCCTATTGGAAGTATCTCAGATGTTGACTAAGCTGAGTGCGCCTCCCGCCCCTCCACCCCCCCCCACAACTCCATGGGCTAGCGATTCATTTCAGAGCTCAGTGCAAGATCTGAAGCGCCAGGTTGAAGCTTTGGCGACGGCGCGTGTTGTTCCTTCTTTGCAGGTGTCGTCAGCCAGTCCCTGTGTCAGCCTGGCATCGGGCTCGCTCACGCAGACTCCGCAGGTGGAAAAAGAGCATGGTAAGAGCAGCGAACAAGGCGTTAGTGCCACAAAACCACTTGCTTCTGCTGAAGTGTCAGGGGTGGACACTCTGCTGTCCAGGCCAGGGAAGTTAGCTGCGCACGTGGCTCCAGAGATAAAAGAGAAAATATGGAAAGGGGAATTTGTTGATATTTTTAGCCTGGTTAGGGCTAAGAGAAGGGAAGTAGAAACAAAAGAAAAGGATACAAAATCCTCGGCATTTGGCGAGAAAAAACAGAAGATTGAGGAGAACATTACAAATTGGTTGTTCGGTTACAATGTGTTTATGACAGTTATGCTTGAGAAAAAGCCAGAAATTGGGATCGCTATGATATTTTATGCGAACAAAATATTAAAGGCTCACCATGCGTATGGAGGGAACGCTTGGCTAGAATATGACAGGGACTTCAGGTGGGCAAAGGTGGAGGACCCAGCGATAGGGTGGGACCAGACAGAAGTGAACGTTTGGTTAGAGTGCGTTAATAACAAGTTACCCACCAAGCAGCCCTTTCGAGCACAGTACGCAAATGACAAAAAAGGATCATGTTGGACGTTCAACAGAAAGATATGTTCACGCCCCGCCGGGACGTGCGAGTTCAGGCACTCCTGTTCATTTTGTGGGCATCCGTCCCACCCCGAGTTTAAATGCCTTAAGAGATCAAGGGATAAAATTAAAGTGGGGAATAAGCTCAATGTATAATTCATCCTTGCCCTCGCCCATTGACCTAGAAGCACTTATCCCCTGGTTGAAGACTTACCCAGCTAAAGCTTCTGCTAGACTATTGATCGAAGGTTTCTCCCAGGGCTTTAGAATGCCAGCCTCCAGGGTCCCCCCCCTAAAACACTGCAGGAATCTGCTGTCTGCTGTAAGGAACCCTGAAGTGGTCGGGAGGAAAATTGCTAAAGAACGCACATTAGGCAGATTGGCTGGTCCTTTCCAGTCCCCCCGCTAGTGACTTTGTCTGTTCCCCCTTAGGGGTAGTACCCAAGAAAGACCCTGGTCAGTTCAGGTTGATTCATAACCTGTCAGCCCCTAGGGGGGCTTCAGTAAATGACGCTATTGACCCGGTCCTCTGCTCAGTTCGCTATTCTACTGTTGATCAGGCGCTGGAGAAGCTGAGGGTTCTGGGGCGCGGTTCACTGCTAGCAAAAACAGATATTGAGGCAGCCTTCCGGCTCTTGCCAGTCCACCCTGAAGATTACCATCTCCTGGGATTTCAGTTTAATGGGGGCTATTTTTATGACAAGTGTATGCCCATGGGGTGTAGTGTGTCCTGCAGTTATTTTGAGCAGTTCAGTTCAGCCTTACAATGGATATTCACCAGGCGTACCAATCATGATAACGTGATCCATTACCTGGATGATTTTCTAGTCCTAGGTCCCCCTAGGTCTAAAAAATGCCTTTGGGCCTTACAGTCACTAACTACCATGTTCAAGGAATTTGGGGTCCCAATTGCGCAGGAAAAAACTGAGGGCCCCTCCACTTGCATCACTTTTCTGGGCATCGAAATTGACTCGGAGGCGGGTGAGTGCCGCCTTCCTTTAGATAAGCTCCAGGCGTTTAAAGGGTCCATCCGTACCGTCCTGTCCCATACTAAAGTCACACTTCACCAACTGCAGGTCCTGGTAGGACAATTGAACTTCGCCCTGAGAATCATCCCCATGGCCCGCCCCTTTTCCAGATCCATAGCTAGGTCCATGGCTGGATTAACAGAGAAGCACCACCACACCAGACTGTCAGCTGAAGTGAAGGAGGATCTTAGAGTATGGGATGCTTTCCTGCAGGACTTCAATGGGGCCGTAATTTGGCCTCACCAGACAGTAGATAGCCCCGCCTTCGGTCTATTCACAGACGCTGCAGGCAGCGTGGGGTTCAGGGCTATCCTGGGGTCCGCCTGGTGCAGGGCAGATTGGCCAAGTGATTGGGTTAGCCTAGGACTCACCAAAAATATTGCATTCTTGGAATTATTTCCCATCATCGTCGCTGTATCAGTTTGGGGCGACATATTAAGAGACAAATCTGTAGTATTCTGGTCAGACAACATGGCTGTCGTAGTGAGTATTAATACACAGAAAGCTAGTTGCAGATGGGTACTGAGATTGCTGAAACATTTGGTGCTGCGGTGTTTGAAGCTCAACGTCACATTCCGAGCAAAGCATGTTCCAGGGGTGAATAACAATTCAGCTGATGCCTTGTCTCGATCATTAATGCAGGATTTTCAGAGGTTCCACCCACAGGCGGCGATGAGGATGACGGAGTTCCCAACATCACTGTGGAGGATTGGTGTCCCGCATTAAATGCCTTACTAGTGTCATCATTGGCAAAACGCACTAGGGGGGCATATGAAAGGGCTTTCTTGCTTTATAGACGGTTATTGACATCGGTGAACATTCCAGATTGGTTTTCATCAGAAGCAATCTGTGCCTTTTTGCAGCATTTAAAGACCCAGGGTAAACCAGTATCTTGCGCGAAAGCCAACTTGTCAGCCATATGCTTTTTTGCCAAAATAAGAGGGCAAGATTCTAGGCTCTATGCCTTTGTTATTAAGCAGGCGCTAGTGGGGTGGTCTAGAGCAGACGGTCACAGAACAGACGCCAGGCGACCCATAACCCCGCAATTATTGGAAAAATTGGTGAGCTCAGTCACCCTAGTTACTTTCTCACAGTTTGAGGCTAACTTATTCACGGTGGCATTCACTGTGGCTTTTTACGGGGCCTTTCGCATAGGGGAATTGATAGGTGCCTCCACGAATGACCACGCAGGGGGCCTTCAGTTGCGCGATGTAACAGTCGATAGTAACTCTACCACTATACATCTGCGTAAATCAAAAACTGATCAGTTAGGTAAAGGAGCGAGGATTGTACTACGGGCAGCGCATGGGTCAACAATCTGACCTGTAGCCAATATAGCTGCTTACTTGAAGGTACGCCCCATTGAGAACTCCACTGCCCTATTCATACATGCTAATGGGGCCTGCTTGTCACGTTACCAATTTGCGGAGGTGTTAAAGATTACACTACTGACAGCAGGCGTAGAGCCGGGAGGGTACTCCCCCCATTCATTCAGGATTGGCGCGGCCACCTTGGCAGCGGGGGCTGGCATGGCCATCTCAGAGGTGAAAGCCATTGGAAGATGGTCTTCCAGTTGCTATAAACGTTACGTTAGGCCAGAATTGGTATAAGAAGTGATTATTTGTCATGTCTGCGCAGTTATTCCTTTTTCTCACGCAATTTTCCTTTATTTCAGTAGATGGCTCCTCGTGTTGTATGGGTATTGGGGCATTCATTCGTTCGTCGGGCGGCATACCGGTTGCAGCAGCTCCGTAAACCGAATCCGGCGGCAAGCTTAGATGTGGCTTTCAGGTGGTGCGGGGTTGGCGGCTCAGGAATTAGACAGCTGCAACAGTTGGTGGACCTGGCTCGTGGATGTGCAGGGCTCCATTCCCCGGACCTCATCATCATTCACCTCGGGGGCAACGATCTGGTGCGCTTAGGTCGAAAGGCACTCAGGGAGGCCATATTTCTGGAAATTATGCAGCTTGCTAAACAATTCCCACACGCATCCATTGCTTGGTCCCACATGGTGCCACGGAAAAAATGGGGTCCAGGAATTAAGCCAAGGACAATCAATGTGTCCGTTAGGAGACTCAATACAGAGATGTCGAAACTCTGCCTTGGTCCAGGCCGTTTGTGGAACATTCCTCATAGACAGTTAAAAGGACCGGAAATGTTTCACAGGGACCTGGTTCATTTGTCTGACCTTGGTACTGACCAATTCATAGCCGATATGTGGTTCTTTGCTAGGTGCCTCTTCTCTGGTGGGGAGGGCGAAGGACCTTTGGGGCCCTGGTCGCCCTCGTTGCGGAAGAAGAGAGACTAAAGTAACCTGAAGCAACAGAGGGGACCCCAAGGGTGGGGCCCCGGTATAACAACAGAGATAGGATCCTGAAGTCCTGGGCTCAACCTGCGGATAGACACACCAGATTGGGGGTAGGGAGCCCAGATTACTGGGGTGATTACGGGGCTCATGCCCTGGGCCGCCCCGGTACACCCCTTGGCTGATTGGTGTTTGGAGAGGGGGCGGAACCCTGAGCATGGGGGCAAGGAACAGAGGAAGCAGGGGTACCGCCCCCCCTAGGGATACAGGTGACGACCAGTCCCTGTGTGGTCCAAAGGAGGTTCAGGACAGGAAGGGATCCTGTCAAAAATTGTATGGTTACAAAAATGTAAAATATATATGTATCTGTGTAGATTTAGGATGTGCAGTGTAAACGATTAATAGAGTAATTTGCATAAGATGTTTTGCATGATTTTAAAGTTGATAAATTATATTTTGATCTTAAACAAAAGTATTTAAATAAATACTTCTTCCAACTAATTAATTGTCTTGTCGGTGGTGTATGACCTGTGTTGGGGAAAGGGCCTGCTGGCGCCTTCCGAGTCCTATCACCATTATCCAAAATCACAAAGAATGTACCTATTCGCTGAACCCAGAAAGGCCCTCTGAACTTGGAGAGTCCTCTCTGAACTCTGCCTGACTTCACTTTGACCCAATCACCTTATTCTATTCTATGCTTGACTTCAACTTCATGCTCCTTAAAAGATTATGTATTGGTGTGACCTCCATTACCACCCTACATCCCTTCTTTTAGCCATGCTGGAACCAGTCTTGTACCTGGCAACCGCCTGCATGATATACAAAAGGTATTTTTTGCGCAACACTATGAGGTGTGGTGCGATACGCCCATACCATATCAGAGACCATTTCCCAGACATTGCAATGATTAGCAAGTGCCAATTGAATAGTACCTTCAGCCAGCCTATTGGCTCTCTCAGCCATGCTATTCCCCGAGGATTATATAACGAGGTGCAAGGGTGTCTAACACCCCATCCCTTTAAAAACTTCACCATTTCGTGCAAAGTTAATTGTGTGCCATTGTCAGTGGTAAGTACTACAGGAACACCTTCTTCTTTTTAAAATCTTCTCCAAAATTTAAATTGTGGTTCTGGTTGTAATATCTTTTATGAATTCCACAATCAACCACTTGGAATGCACATCTATAATAACCACTTCACATTTCATGTTACCAGGCAACTCTACCAAAGGCCCAACAAAATCCAAGCAGACCGTGTGCCAGGGTTTACCAGGATGTTCCAAATGACCTTCCACACTCTTACCAACTAGTAACCTGTTTTCACTCTCTTTACACATTTTGCACCTTTCCACCCATTCCTTAATTTAATTATCCATTCCAGGCCACCAAAATTCTTCTCTTACTCTCTTAATGGTTAAGCCTTGCCCTAGATGATGCCCTTCATGCGCTAACTGAAATATCTGGAACCTCAACCTCACAGGTGGCAAACGCCACATTTCTCTCATCCTTACCATGAAACTGAGAAAATACCACCCCAAAGCAGAATCACTAGCATCCACCGTGAGTACAGATTTTAAATCCTTGTTGAAGACCGATTAAAATTCCAGATCACATATCTCTCTCTTTATGTTCTCAAAACAATACTTTTGCTCTTTACCCCAGAAAAATCTACTCCCTTTGCGTAACACTTTTTTCAAATCTTCCGTCTTCTCCGCCAATTTCTCAACTAACTTAGCATAATACTCTCCCAGAATTATCGTAATTGATCCCTATCCCCTGGGACAGGTGCTCCACTTATGGCATCTAACAATGAATGTTTAGGTCTCATCACCCCCTTTGAAATGGTGTACCCCAAATATTCAATTTGTTCTGTTAGGAATACACATTTCTCTTGATTTAGAGTCAACCCAAACTCCTCCAATTTCCTCAACACCATTCCTAGAACAGCATTGTGTTCCTCCCTTGTTTTCCCCATGACCACTGTATCATCCTGAAAATAGATTACATCATTTATTCCCGCAAGGATTTTCGTCATCACTCGTTAAAGGACACTAGCTGCCGACGCTAACCCAAAAGGCATGCATGTAAACTGAAACATCCCCACTGATGTTATACAGGCTGTGAGTGGTTTAGAGTCATCGTGCAGTCTAATCTGGTGATAGGCACGCCTTAAATCAAGTTTTGAAAAGTACCTCCTATCCTTCACTAATGTCAATAAATCGTTGATTTTTGGAAGGGGAAACATGTCAATTACAATGCTCTCATTTAGGGACCGCAAGTCCACACAGAACCCTTAACGGCCATCAGATTTCTGGGTGATAACCACTGGAGAAATCCACTGTGATGCTTCCACTGGCTCAATAACTCCGTCTTCCAACATATCCTTCAACAGTTCTTTCAAACCATCCCTTACTGACAATGGTACTCTCCTCAGTTCATGCTGTACAGGGATTGCATCCTCTCTCACCTTGATATTGTGAATATAACCATTGAAACATCCTAGTTTTTCTTTGCACCATTTAACACATCCTCCAAGGAATCTTGTTTCAGAGCCATGGGACTCAATACTATATTTAAACCAAATTGATGCATCCACCCCAAAATTGGGGGGACCCTCTGCTGACACATACACCTTGCCCTTAGTAATCCCTCGACCCATACTGTATGTCTCCCTTCATGTATCCCAAAATGTCAATCGATTCACCTTGATAACCTCCCGTATTTATATCTTTTGGCCCAAGTTTCAAATTCTCCCAATGCGCTTTAACAAGGTATTCTGGAATTATGGTATACAAGGATCCAGAATCAACCATAAGTTCTACATTTTCACCACACACTTCAAAAGTAGCAGTAGGCCTAGACATCATTCCTTTGTTATTTTCACTTCTGACAACAATATTCACACTTCCAACATTCCCTAATTTGGGAAGGCTATTTACCACAAGTACTCTATCTGCGCATATGTTCTCAACTATATCTTTAATTACCCCCACTCTAAAATTCAAATTCTTATTTGCTTTACTATTTTCTCTGCACATCCTTGCATAGTGGCCCTTACGCCCACATTTCTGCAAATGTTATTGCTCGCAAAACATTTTTTTGAATCAGAATCATGATACATACTGCCACAGCGAGCAAAACCTCCTTTGTTTTTGGACACTGGTAGCATAAGTTCAATTTTTTCCTTCCTCCTAACCACGCTGACCTCTTCTTCGCAACTACTCCGGGCATCTACATTAACAAAAGATACATCGCTCATTTCGTCTCTCTTGTTCAATTCTTTCATATAATGTTGAGATTCTTCAATCACTTTAGCCATTTCAGTGGCCTCCTTGATTGTAGGATCCTTCGCCGCCCACAGTCTCTCTTGTATTTTCTTCTCTTTACATTGAACAATCAACTGATCGCAAACTAATTCTTCAGTCATTGTCCCAAAACTAAACTTAATTGATAGTTCCCTCAATCTTGCAACAAACTTGTTGATAGATTCATGTGCAGCTTGAGGTTGAGAATATGATTTATATCTGATCTGGCCATCATCAAGTTGACTTCTTTCGCAAATCTGTTCTCTAACCTCTTAATTGCTTCCTTATACAGATCATCCCTGGGTTGACCATTCGGACTCAAAGCCACAGGTAAGTACTTGAAAACTCTTTGTCCTTCACTCCCCAGTGCACTTAATAAAAGTGTTTTTTTTCGTAGCTGGGGAAAAATTCTGACCATCAAGGACAATGATATAATTCTCCAACATTTCCACCCAATCCTCCCAACAAATGTCAGGTTGACCTGCCTGTGACAAAAGATATGGTGGTGTTATAATGCTGGTCTGCAAGGCCATAATAAGGATACCACTCAATAAATGAACAAAAGAAAGTATTCTCATAAAGGTTTCAATGCTTTGTGCAAAGACTTTTAAGAATAACTCCTCAAAATGTGCTACAAAATGGAAAAACTGCCAATATAGACTAGCACGCGACTTGAAATACATGTTTTGCGAGTCACCGCAGGTCAAAATATAAGATGCTCCGATTGAACAAATGACTTCCTGGATCGGTTTTGGTTGGCGCTCTAGTCTTTCTTCCTGTTCCTGCTTTGACCTTCCTGTTAGTGCGCGTAAGGCAACTCATATGCGCAAGAGTCCACCGGTAAACAGTGCGGGGACCAGCACGTGAAAAACCACGCATGAGGGAGATCACATGTGCCAGATTTAACCGGTGACCAGCAAGTGGAGGGGGGTTTTGAACCAGCATGCGCGAACACGTCTACTCAGTGCCCCGCCAGGCTCCAAAGTACGAGGTAATGCACTCCGCTTGCTTCTGATGAGAATAATTAGTATAGTTACACGGCTGGGAGAGGAAACTGTACGTACCTCGAGCCCAATGCCAGAATGTCAACATCAAGCACCAGGTTGTGTACTTGAACGTCATGATACTGCAGTCTCTTATATAGCTGTAAAAAGAAAGTTCACCTGCTCATCGCCAAAATGTTAAGGAGGAATGTCCACGATCCATAGGTTATCCTTCTGAGTTTATTTGTAGAACACAACCTGGCGTCGGTCTACTCCAAGGTCCCAGAGTCAACTGGCATGCTTGGAATATTCCGCGCCTTACAATCTAGAAATCCCAAGTTTACATCATAACAGAAGACTGCTCGAGTTCAAAGAGAAGGGTTCCTTGGTGTGGGATACCCCCTTTCAGCGCCTGACTGGCCACTCTGACATGTTCCTAGTGGGGTGCGGTTTTAGGGGGCTGCTTTCAGAGCAGGAAAGGCTGCCATCACTTTCAAAGACAGCCTGCTTGGCCCCTTTAAAGTCGCGCCATTTTCCTAGACTTCCTGATCAACCCTGGCCCCTTCAGCCTTCACGTTTCTGTTCCATCCACGTTGAGGCCCGAGACTTGGCTCCATAAAAGCAGCTGAGTGAGCCAAAGACGACACGGAAGGAGAAAGGAGAAAGGTGAAGCATATTTGTCCTTAGAGAAAATATGCAAGGCACAACAAACACACAAGGACAATGAGGGCTCCTAAAATACAACAGTCGTGAATAACAATTCACCAACCTGCTGTGTGAAGTGTACGTGACAAACCTCACCTGTTGACTCTCGGTGATTGGTGACCGTCTGAAGGGTTATTCAGAGGGCCTCAGGAGGATTCGCAAAACCGCCGCAGGCATGTTGTCTAAGGCCCACTGGAGGCCCTGTGGCCCATGCTACATCAGAATAGCATGCAACCAATCAATAAGTCATATATTTTGTAAGTGCTTAATATCAGGGAGGGCAACTACATGCTGTATAAACCTGAAGAAGGGTCGCGAGCAGAAGGTACTTGAAAGTACAGATCCGGAATCCTAATAAAAGAAGGTTCTAGGCGTCTTCTTCAAAGGCATCGATTCTAGTACATTCTAAAAGTAACTGGTAGGGAATCCCATTTGGAGAAGGCAGGGAATTCCATTTGGAGAAGGCACTCTTGCAAAAGCTAAAGGCGTCCCTGGCAGGAGGTTGTGTCAAAGATTTTCAAACGGACCAGAAGCACTGAGCTGGGCTTATCTAAAACAGGAGAGAGAGAAGGAGATTCGGAGTCTGGTGCCCCCCCAAAAGCAGAGAGTTTGAAAAACCTTCAAAGGCTGTGCTGTGATCTAGATGAGACCTAAGTGGGGACTTGCAGTAAAGCTTCGGCTTACACACCAGTAGAGGATTGGGGGGGGGGCCTAGAGTCAGGCAAGAGTCTACACCATGCGAAGAGAGCCAGAGAGAGACCCATGGAAAGCCTGCAGCTTACACCCATGAGAACTAGACAGAGACCCAGGGGCAGACTAGAGCCTAAACCATAGGATGAGAACCAGAGGAAGTCCCAATGGCGGACTGCCGTCTACAGCACACAAGGAGTAGTAGACACGTGAGGGCAGACTGCAGCCTACGCTAATGAGGAGAACTACACAGAGGCCAAGGCAGACTGGAGCCTGCACCATAGGAGGAGAACTAGAGGAAGACCCAACGGCAGACACCCATCTAGAGATAGAGAGATATAAAGGTAGATTAGAGGCTACACGTCAGGGGGAGAGAGAGAAAGACACAATGATGGACTAGGGTATACACCATGGGACAAGATCGACTGAGGAGGCTCCAGGACAGACTAGAGGCTAAAGTTGAGAAGGGAAGATAAAGATGGACCCAGGAGCTGCCTCAAATCTATATCTCATTTGGAGAGCTAAGATGGGACTCAGTTCCTGGCTCTTATCTGTACCTCAAGAGGAGAGCTAGAGATGTACCATGATGCATGTTCTATTCCAAGCCACAGTAGGACAGCTAGAGAGGGACATAGTGCCCGCTTTTGATTTATCTTGATCTGTACCTCTGGAACAGAGCTAGAGAGGAACCTTGGGTGAGACTCCATCCTGTACAGCAGAAAGAGAGCTAGAGATTATCTTAAGGTAGACTGTGGCTTGTACCTCAAGAGCTGCAACCAGAGGGCCCTTCACATGCTACGATATCAGGGTCAGTAACTTTAAATGTGATCAAAAATCTTTAAAATAATGTCATACAAATTGCTGCTTCAAAATAAAATAAATATGACATTTCTCACTGGGTGTGACAGAGCCAGGTGAAACTAGGATCCATGTGGTGCACAGACTGCTGACGTCGGCAATCCCAGCAACGAACAGAAGGGCAGGGTAATACCTGAAATGTAAATTACACCTTCTTGTCAACTTGCATGCTTTATAAGGAGATAGTTTCTCTTCCTGGCACTGATGCCGCTTCACTTCCTTAATTGCATTAATTATTCCAGGAAGGTCACATACAGTAACAAAAGTGTGCAACCTAATTGGTCATAGTCCAGGATTTAAAAATAGACTCCAATGTCATACTCCTTATTTTGACATGTGCTGTCACCAGAGGCTCCTCGATGATGCAATGCCAGCTTTTCCTAAAGGAAATGTCTAGCATCTATTTTGTAGGGATCATATGTGAAAGTGCAAAACACAGTGGTTTCAAGTCGTAATAGAAAGATGGGCTATTGTGATCACATAAGCAATACTCCAAGGAGTTGTACTGCTCAAATCGTTAATAGTGTAAAAAGCTATAGTTTTCAAATATGTAGTTGTGCAAGGCCTCCATTGCTCACATCCGTAACAATTCAGGTGTGGGAGCTCTCAGAACTGTAGAAATATGCAGAGGTTTGGCGATTATATCTGTAATAATGTGAAAAGCTGTAGTGATCATGCCTAAATAATGCAACAGGAAGCATTGAGTAGATTTGTAAAGCTGTTTGGGGGTGCCTTTATGATATAATAGTGTGTACCTTGTGGCTATAGGGATCACATCTGTAATGTGCGAAATCAAGTCAACAGATCTGCTTTTGTGTGAGGGGATGAAGGAAACAGATCTTTAATAGTGCAAGTTGCTTCAATGACCAGGTCTGAAATAATGTGAGAGGTTGTAAAGACCAGATCTGTATTGGTGCGGCTGGTTGTTGCAAACGGACATAATTGAGTGAGGGCAGTGGTCGTCCGATTTATAAAAAAATATGAAAGGCTGCAGTAATCAGATGTTTAATTGTTTTAAGGGCCTCTTGTGAACAGATGGCTGTTAGTTCAAGGTGCTGTAGTAAACAGATCTGTAATAATGCAAAGGCCTGCAGTGAAAAGAAGTATAGTATATAGATGTGCTTCTGAAGTCCTATTTGTAATATGAGAGGATGTAGTGATCAAGCTGGAAATAATGGCATATGCTTAGTGATCACATCTATATTAGTGTGAGGAATTGTAGCCATCAGACTTGTAATAGCCAAAGGAGCTATTGTCATCAGGGTTATGTTACCGCTAGAGTCCATAATTGTTATATCTGTAATAGTGCATGTGACAATATGGATCACTTCTATGGCAGCTTAAGATGTGTTGGTGGCCGTATGTTTAATATTGAAACGTAATGAAAACATAAAATATGTAATAGTGCGTTGTTGTTAGTAGTTATAAGATCTGTAATACCACGGGGGCCGTAGTGTTCACATTTCTAACAGTGCAAGCTTCTGTAATGCGAAGATATGTAAAACATGAGGGGCTTTAGTAATGAAATCTGTATTAATGTGAAGGTCTGTAGCAATGATAAGATCTGTATTGGCGTAAAGGGCTGGAGAGACTAGACATGCAGCCCTACCAGGGGCTGCAGCAGTCTTGTCTTATAACTGAAAGGAAGGGCTATATTGGCGTTGCTGCCAGAGCTAGCCACTTTGGAACTGGGAAACCGGGTTCCAGTCCCAGCCTAATATCCTGTGATTCTGTTCAAATCACTTGGGGCCTCATTTACAACAAACTGGTGCATCGATCTGCGTCAGTTTGCTTGTGCCGTTCTGCAACCCCTTAACGACACCATGGTAGCACTGTATTTTCAATACAGCGCATGGTGGCCGTTAGCACAGCTGTGACAGAATTTCTGATGCAGTTGTGGCGCTTTGCTAGACTAGCATCAAATTTTGATGCTAGTCCAGGAAAGCTTGAGAAGGCCCATTAAAAACAGCCTAGCGTCACTTTAACACCTGCCCCGGGTAGGCGTTAAATAATGATGCTAGAATGACGGAGTGAAATCTTGTAGATTTCATTGCACCACTCCTGCGGACCTTTCTGCCAGGAATGCCTCCCTGCATACGTTATGCCTGGCGCAGGTATAATGTGGCCCAAGGGTTTAGAAATTGGTGCAATGGTACCACTGCGCCAGTTTGTAAATAGGGCGCAGGGTGGGGGACTGTTCTGTGCTGCCATAGTGTATAAAAAATGACACTACGGCGGCGCAAGGGGCTTATAAACGACCCCTTAATATCCTCGTTCCTCGCAAAATGAATTTGACTTTGTTTAACCTAACTGGAGCACTTGTAAAGCGCTCCGATGTCCTTAGTTGTGTTCGCGCTATATAAAACTGTGGAAAAATAAAATACACTGAAAGCGATTGAGGACATCTGCACCCAGGTGAGCAAGAGGATTCTAGGACACGAGTGTGCGAGGGAACAAAAGGCTTCTCATTCTGTAGTAAACACTTCTAGGAAACCGTGCGCTTTTGTGGAGCCCTAACTGGCTCTCTGCAGTTTCCTGCTTAGCTGCGCTGCCTGGATACGTCCGGCCTGACCTTACGCTGTGCTGCCTGGATACGTCCGGCCTGACCTTACGCTGTGCCACGTTACGAGACAGGGTGTACAGGTATTTCTACGTTTTCTTCGTTTGTCTAGTTAGTTTCTCTGGGCTAGGAATGTTGGTATTTCTGCAATAATCGCCTCTCTACTTCTTCTCATTCCATTGATGTCACGTCCGCATTGACGTAATGCTTATGTGGTGTCACACACAGATTTCAAGGTACAACACTGGGATTTGAGGAGGGGGCGGTCTGGGAGGTCTGACTTTAAAAATATACATTTTTGTCATAAAATGTTATTGTCTTCCAACAGAACATATTCTATACAAGTATTCATTTGGTTGGAGCTGGCCTTTACTCATATAGCACCCTGGATGAAACTAAATTGCATGTAAAACGAGCATTTGTAAAGCCAATAGGTCTCGCCTGTGCAAGCGCTATTGGCTTTAGCAATGTGCTTTTGTCATCAGTGTGGCTGCTGTTCAGCATGGTTAAAAGTTAGTGGTGTGGAGTATTGTAGAGTGGAGTAGGTGGAGTAGAGTGTTGTGGAGTTGAGAGTAGAGTTTAATGGTTCAGTAGCAGAGTGTGTCGAGGAGTGGTGTGGGGAGGGATAGGGTGAAGTGGATTGGAGTGGATTGAGTCAGTGGGATGGAGTAGAGTGGGGTGGATTGGACTGGACTAGAGTGTGGTGGATTGGAGTGGGTGGATTGAAATATGGTGAGGTGGATTGGAGTGGGGGGATTAGACTGGATTGGGGTGGGTGTATTGGACTGAAGTGATAGGACCAGTGTATGGTAGATGGGACTGCAGTGGATGGAGTGGGGTGGATTTGAGTGTGGTGGTGTGTATGGATTGGAGTGGGGTGGGTTGGATTTGGGTATAGTGGGTGGGTTAGAGTACAGTGGAGTGGGTGGATTGGAGTGGGGTTGACTGGATTAGGGCGGGGTGGAATGGGGTGGATTGGATTGCAGTGGGGTGGGTTGGATTGGGGTGGAGTGGAGTGGAGTGGAGTGGAGTGCTCTGAGGTGGGGTGGATTGGAGTGGGGTGGATTGACCTGAGGCGGGTGTATTGGAGTGGGGTGAATTGGACTGGACTGGAGTGGGGTGGATTGGACTTGAGTGGACTGGATTGGGATGGCATTGAATCGGGTGGGGTGGATTGGGGTGGATTAGATTGCGATTGGGTGGATTGGATTGGAGTGGGGCAGTTTGGACTGGGATGGATTAGATTAGAGTGGGCAGTAGCATAATAATAGCCTCCATAGAGCCTGCAGTGCGGGGGGGGCTCCAGGGGGGCCCCTCCGGCACTGTGCACGAGCAGCAGGTGCCTGGCCTGAGAGCTCTTGACTGGGTCTATGTATTTTGCAGAGGGGCTCTCAAGGTTTGTTACGCCACTGCGAGTGGGGTGGATTAGTTTGGTGTGGAGTCCTGTTGATTGGATTGCTGTGGGGTGGATGACTAAGGTGGTGTTGGTTATATTGGTTTGAAGTGGTGTAGATGAAGGTGAAATTGATTTGACTGGGGGGGATTAAAGTAAATTGGATTGAAGTGGGATGGACTGGAGTACCTGGGTAGATCGGGTTAGACTGGATTGAGGTGGGTTGGATTGGTGTTGGGTAGGTGGTATTGGAATGTGGTGTATTGGAGTAGGATGGGTTGGACTGGAGTGGGTTGGATTGTGGTGGATTTGAGTGGGGTAGATTGGAGTTCGGTAGATTGGGTTGGACTGGCTTGGGGTGGATTGGATTGGTCTGGCATGGGGTGGATTGTTGTGGGTTTTTGTGGATTGGAGTGGGGTGGACTGGCATGAAGTAGGTTGAATTGGGATGGAGTGGGGTGGATTGGATTGGGGTGAGGTGGACTGGATCGGAGTGGAGCGGTCTGGGGCGGGTGGACTGGTGTGGGGCAGATTGTTTTGGATTGGTGTGGGGCAGATTGTTTTTATTGGAGAGAGGCAGAGTGGATGAGATTGACGTGGGGCAGTTTATTTTGCATTAGAGTGGGCATACTGTTTTGGATTGAAGCGGGAAAGATTGTTTTGGATTGGGGTATGGGAGATTATTTTGGATTGGAGTGGGGCAGATTTGAACGGGGCAGATTGTTCTGCATTGAGTGGAACAGATTGTTTTGGATTGGAGCGTGGCAGATAGATTTGGATGGAGCGTGGCAGATAGATTTGGATGGAGCGTGGCAGATAGTTTTGGATGGAGCGTGGCAGATAGTTTTGGATGGAGCAGGACAGATTATTTTGGATTGGAGTGGGACAGATTGTTTTGGATTTTGGATTGGAGTGGGACGGATTGTTTTGGATTGGAGTGGGACAGATTGGATTGGAGTGGGACAGACTGTTTTGGTTAGCAGTGGGGCAGATCGTTTTGGAATGGAGTGGGGCAGATTGGTTTGGAGCATATTGTTTTGGATTGGAGCGGGGCAGACTGGAGTGGGGTTGATTTTCATGATTTGGAGTGGTGCAGATTGTTTGGGATTAGAATGGGGCAGATTATGCAGACATGAGCTGGCTCTCAGGGGTCCCCTGAAAGGCAGGTTCCCTGGGCCAGAGCCCACAGGGTACCTGGCCCTGGGCGAAGGCCCAGCTGGCACATACTAAAGACTGGCCATGCATTTGGTTAAAACAGTACCATGTAAACTGGAACCGATGTAATTTTCGGACACTACGCATTGATTTCTTCTCAAGATCTTTAAGATATAGAGAGTAACTGCAGGCTCAGTATATGCATCCTGAGGCAAAATATGCCATATATTTAATGCCTGTGTCATGAGCAGGACGATTTCAGTCTCTGTCACCTCAGCTGCCACTTCTCACACAAATGAGCCAGTGCTGAATTAATTTAGTGTCCTGTTTTAGCTAAACATTTGCTATCTCAAATAAGTACCTAGGTAATATAACGTGTATTATTTCCAGTTTTAGCTTTGTTCCCACAGAACATATTGGCCAATATACAACATTCACCCACCACAGCACAGATATGACATGTAAATGCTATCACCGTCTCAACAACAGTATTCGCTGCCAGGACACATCTCACATGAACCCTGAACAGAACACATTAGTCAAAACCCTGCCCAAATACCCCATTAATTGCCTATTACGCTATTTAGCAGCAAAGACTAAAATATAATTGTCTTATCGACCTACCATCTGCCTGGCAACAGGCACGTTTCTAGATCTAGACAATAAATACCTTATTTGACCTGGCCTCTCCAGTCTGTCCCGCCCATGAAATAACAAGAACTTAAACGTACAGCTCGATGAACATGATACAATCACCGGAAAAAGAATTGACCAACATACCTTACTGATAGCAGATCATCAATGGAACATCATCACTAGCGGACTCAGGCTCTAGTGGAATACTCAATGCCATTGGCCTGCGTTAGAGTTTGGCAGACTTGGTACTTGGCCACAAACATGGTAAAGTACACAGTCTGACAAACTATTGGTCTGCCTGCTCTTCCTTGTATCGGGCAGACCATCATTGTTCACTTCAGAGTACCCCTGCTAACTTATTGGAAACCCTACCCTGAAGGCCAGATGGAGATGCGGCCCTTGGTGTAGGTGTATCGGACTGTCCTCCCATTTACTGCAGATGGTCTGATGTATTTGCCCTCCAAGAAAGCTGGACTCTCTTGCTAAGGAGTGCAGTCTTCTGCCAGAGGAGTTGAGCCCAGAGCCTCTGCTGACCTGGCGAGCTGGGGGATGCCCACCATGGTCTAAATGGCCCCTTCTTTTTTGGTACTGAAGAACAAATGACATGTCAGCCTCTTTTCCAGAAATGGAAACCCAATCACAGTAAGGCGCAGTAGCATTGAAAACATAATGGTGTGCTTGACAGTCACAGTCGGTTTGGCTATACGACCACACCATATGTGTATGGGTGCCTAACAAAGAGCACCTTCATCCTTTAGCAGGTCCATTGGCTTAAGCTGTACTACGCAACAAATTCATGCTAATCTGATACTTTGCTGTGTCTGTGATGATAGGGGTGACGACAGGGGTTACTGTGAAACTGCCCGCAGGTGGCAGTATTCTGATCTAGTGGATTCCTGTTGAAATTGGATGTTACATTTATAAGTGCGATCTGCCATTTGCAATTTGTCTATATTTACTCTTAATGTGATAACAGCTGCTGTATGCTTATAATGTAATTGTCCTTGACTCTCCACACATCTATTTTAACTATATCCTACCTCAATCTTATGCTCTGTCTCCTACTATAAATTCAGAAGCACCCTGCTACTTACTGTTCCTCAGTTCTACTTACACCCCCTAACTGCAACATCTGTTATAAAAGATGTCAACCTGGAATTCCAACTGAATCATTCAAATATTTTTTGGGGGACCCCACCTCTCCAAACACACACCTTCTATTTTTATTTTGGGGGGGTTGCCATCCCCAAACCATCTTTTTATAGTACTTTAAATGTGGGCTGGAGTGTAACTCCCCCAAAACACCTTCTTTTTTCAAATCACTCTGTAAGGAAATGCCTCCTTGGCATGGTTGCCCCCTGACTTTTTGCCTTTGCTGATGCTATGTTTACAATTGAAAGTGTGCTGAGGCCTGCTAACCCGGCCCCAGCACCAGTGTTCTTTCCCTAACCTGTACTTTTGTATCCACAATTGGCAGACCCTGGCATCCAGATAAGTCCCTTGTAACTGGTACTTCTAGTACCAAGGGCCCTGATGCCAAGGAAGGCCTCTAAGGGCTGCAGCATGTCTTATGCCACCCTGGAGACCTCTCACTCAGCACAGACACACTGCTTGCCAGCTTGTGTGTGCTAGCGAGAACAAAACGAGTAAGTCGACATGGCACTCCCCTCAGGGTGCCATGCCAGCCTCTCACTGCCTATGCAAGTATAGGTCAGTCACCCCTCTAGCAGGCCTTACAGCCCTAAGGCAGGGTGCACTATACCATAGGTGAGGGTACCAGTGCATGAGCATGGTACCCCTACAGTGTCTAAACAAAACCTTAGACATTGTAAGTGCAGGGTAGCCATAAGAGTATATGGTCTGGGAGTTTGTCAAACACGAACTCCACAGCACCATAATGGCTACACTGAAAACTGGGAAGTTTGGTATCAAACTTCTCAGCACAATAAATGCACACTGATGCCAGTGTACATTTTATTGCAAAATACACCCCAGAGGGCACCTTAGAGGTGCCCCCTGAAACTTAACCGACTGTCTGTGTAGGTTGACTAGTTCCAGCAGCCTGCCACACTAGAGACATGTTGCTGGCCCCATGGGGAGAGTGCCTTTGTCACTCTGAGGCCAGTAACAAAGCCTGCACTGGGTGGAGATGCTAACACCTCCCCCAGGCAGGAGCTGTAACACCTGGCGGTGAGCCTCAAAGGCTCACCCCTTTGTCACAGCCCAGCAGGGCACTCCAGCTTAGTGGAGTTGCCCGCCCCCTCCGGCCACGGCCCCCACTTTTGGCGGCAAGGCTGGAGGGAACAAAGAAAGCAACTAGGAGGAGTCACTGACCAGTCAGGACAGCCCCTAAGGTGTCCTGAGCTGAGGTGACTCTAACTTTTAGAAATCCTCCATCTTGCAGATGGAGGATTCCCCCAATAGGGTTAGGATTGTGACCCCCTCCCCTTGGGAGGAGGCACAAAGAGGGTGTACCCACCCTCAGGGCTAGTAGCCATTGGCTACTAACCCCCCAGACCTAAACACGCCCTTAAATTTAGTATTTAAGGGCTACCCTGAACCCTAGAAAATTAGATTCCTGCAACTACAAGAAGAAGGACTGCCTAGCTGAAAACCCCTGCAGAGGAGGACCAGAAGACAACAACTGCCTTGGCTCCAGAAACTCACCGGCCTGTCTCCTGCCTTCCAAAGAACTCTGCTCCAGCGACGCCTTCCAAAGGGACCAGCGACCTCTGAATCCTCTGAGGACTGCCCTGCTTCGACGACGACAAGAAACTCCCGAGGACAGTGGACCTGCTCCAAAAAGACTGCAACTTTATCCAAAGGAGCAGCTTTAAAGAACCCTGCAATCTCCCCGCAAGAAGCGTGAGACTTGCAACACTGCACCCGGCGACCCCGACTCGGCTGGTGGAGAACCAACACCTCAGGGAGGACCCCCGGACTACTCTACGACTGTGAGTACCAAAACCTGTCCCCCCTGAGCCCCCACAGCGCCGCCTGCAGAGGGAATCCCGAGGCTTCCCCTGACTGCGACTCTCTGAAACCTAAGTCCCGACGCCTGGAAAAGACCCTGCACCCGCAGCCCCCAGGACCTGAAGGACCGGACTTTCACTGCAGAAGTGACCCCCAGGAGTCCCTCTCCCTTGCCCAAGGGAAGGTTTCCCCGAGGAAGCCCCCCCTTGCCTGCCTGCAGCGCTGAAGAGATCCCTTGATCTCTCATTGACTTCCATTGCGAACCCGACGCTTGTTCTAACACTGCACCCGGCCGCCCCGCGCCGCTGAGGGTGAAATTTCTGTGTGGGCTTTTGTCCCCCCCGGTGCCCTACAAAACCCCCCTGGTCTGCCCCCCGAAGACGCGGGTACTTACCTGCAAGCAGACCGGAACCGGGGCACCCCCTTCTCTCCATTGAAGTCTATGCGTTTTGGGCACCACTTTGAACTCTGCACCTGACCGGCCCTGAGCTGCTGGTGTGGTAACTTTGGGGTTGCTCTGAACCCCCAACAGTGGGCTACCTTGGACCAAGAACTGAACCCTGTAAGTGTCGTACTTACCTGGTAAAACTAACAAAAACTTACCTCCCCCAGGAACTGTGAAAATTGCAGTGTCCACTTTTGAAATAGCTATTTGTGAATAACTTGAAAAGTATACATGCAATTGAAATGATTCAAAGTCCCTAATGTACTTACCTGCAATACCTTTCAAACAAGATATTACATGTTAAATTTGAACCTGTGGTTCTTAAAATAAACTAAGAAAATATATTTTTCTATACAAAACCTATTGGCTGGATTTGTCTCTGAGTGTGTGTACCTCATTTATTGTCTATGTGTATGTACAACAAATGCTTAACACTACTCCTTGGATAAGCCTACTGCTCGACCACACTACCACAAAATAGAGCATTAGTATTATCTCTTTTTACCACTATTTTACCTCTAAGGGGAACCCTTGGACTCTGTGCATGCTATTCCTTACTTTGAAATAGCACATACAGAGCCAACTTCCTACACACTCTTTCTCACTTTACCTCTAACCACCCCTTAATGCTAAAATCCCACTTATCCCCTTTATCTCTACCCGCACCTAAAATACCCCTTATCACCTTTTACCTCCACCAACTCCTTCACCCTAAAATAACTCTTACCCCCTTTCCCTAAAATCACTCTTATCTCCCTTTACCTCTACCCACTCTAAACATTAAATCAACCCTTATCCCCTTTACCTCTACAAACCTATTAACCCTAAAAAACACAAACAAAGTAAAGGCATGCGGGGTAAAGGTTATGCGGACAAAAATCTGCAGAGTAAAGGTTACATACTGAATTATCCATATGCCCACCTTCAACCGCCCCAAGAACTTGTACTCTGTTATTAATTTCACTCTTTCTTTTTATCAGCCGGCCCATCATAGCCTTTCAAAATCTTCCTAACTAACTTAAATCTGTGCTCTTAATCACCCAGTTCCCATTCCCCTGAACGTCTCCCAGTCCCCCTGCCGGGTCAACCGAGTGAACCCATAAAGGGATCCTGCTCACCACCTCCACTCAAAGCACAGAAAAACAAAACTTTCCCCCATCACCTCGTAACTATGCACCCTTTCCCAGTCTAGGCCTGCATAAAAATCATTTTGATGAATCCATATAAGATATATTTACAAACTGCTTGTACTTTCTACCCTACAAAATGACAATGATGAGGATCCAATAGTTCCACCCCTTCTTCTAGGTGTAAAATGCAAATTGTTACTGGAGCGTATCTGTAACCCCTGCCGCCATGTTTTATCTCTCATGCTATCAATGCCTAAAGAAAATGCTTAGCTCTGACGTGACATTTCAAGTCTCTGTTTCACAGCTTGGTCCCAAGACAAGGAAGTGTTGATTACCTTGCTCAGCCTAAAAAAGTTTACATTCTTCTTACAAATGAAGTTTGTCTTCTTTTCTCATGATCTTAGTCCTAGGCACCTGTGTACTCCCTTTGTTTTATGGAGTCACGTGATTCTCATTATAAACCTATGTATAGAATACAACAAATCTATATTTAGCCTTTACTTACTGAGTTCATTCCAATATTGTTTGTAAGGAGGGCCCCTGGTCGACCGAATCTGTAATTGATAGATAATTCATTTTTCTTCTGCTTGTTAAAAAACCCTTTTAGATTCCACTTTGTTTGTGCACGGATTTTCTGACACCGCTCAACTGAAAGATCTAGCAGATAGTTTAACAGTAATCAGGAACATGTATAAAGACAAGTCTTTGCACGACCCACCCAACTACATATCTCAGCCTTTTCCAAACATCAGTCTGGTGTCACATATACTAATCAATACATTTCCCGGAACAGAAACCTAAATCACCCTTCTTTTACATTACTGAAACCTGGCTTACTGAAGGTGCAACTCCTATACTGCAATAAGCAATAGCCTACTGATGCCCAAGACTCTTCAGAAAAGACTCTCATGTGTAGAAAGGCGAAGTCTACACTGGTTGACAAAAATATTATACCTACATTAAGGACTTCTCAGTTTCTATGTGTGACTATTTACTTGCCTGCAATGTGCTCAGCCTCCTTTACACTCACATATCGCTCTCTCTCAAAATATTGCCCTTGCGGGGGCCACACTGGACTTATTATCGACATTTCAGTAGATCATGATATTCTTTGTGTGCTAGGGATCTCAGTATCTACTTTGATAAACCAGCACTATGCCAGATCTCTTGCCTACTGACTAGCTTTGAAACATTTGACTACCACCAACTGGTCACTGGACCTACCAACATGGAAGTTGATGCAATATTTGCTTCAAATACTAAAACCTCAATCAAATGAAACGGCCCGATAAATGTACCGACCATCTAATTTTTCGCTCAACCTATTCGTGTCAACCCAAACATTAAAAAAACCATAGTCATTGTATCATGGCAGAAATTCGACCTAAACTTATTGCAAAAATATATCTCCACACCTACCTCCTCTCAGGCATTAAAATGCTTGTAAAACAATTCTACCAGTGGTTAGCAAAGCTTTTGCCACAGTGGTCTCTACGTAGTACAAATACAACATAATAGAAGGAAGGGACAATGGTGCAACTTTGGCGTAATGCTTTAGAAAAGTAGAAAGCAGATCTCTTGAAAGTGTTTGATGGAAAACATACAACCTCAGTGATTAAAAGTGACTTCAAGAGTAGTGCAGGATGTACTGACCCTTCATCAGAAATGTCAAGATACCCTATTACACTTTGCACATCTCTGAAACTATATACTCAACCAAAGAGCTCTTCCAAATTTCCAGTGAGTTCTGCAACCCCACCGGCACTTCAATAAATGTAAAATAAACCTAGGCACTCTCTAGTGCCTTAATAGAGCACTTGATCGAAAAAGCTAGTCATACTTAATCTTACATTCAATTTAAGGCAATACAGGCAGGCAACTATGCCCTCCTAGTGGTGCCTTTCTCAGCCAAGCGAAACATCTCAAGCACGCAACCCAGGCTGTGCTGTTTGAACCTTCTAAATGGAAATCAAGCAGATGATCTAATCAAATGCATGAACATGTCTGGTTCTCTAGTGAAAGTGCCTGTCTAATATTCAAAATAATTATTCTACCATCTGCTGCATATTGGGGAGAGAGATCATCAGCACCTTCCTATTAACCTGTGAATTCATAAGTTACCTGAAAACATCTTACATTAAACCAATACTAAAGAAACTGGGCCTTTACTAGAGTGACAGAGCTACTAATGGACCAATAGCAATTGCACCTTTCTCAAATAAGATCAACCAAAAGTCAGCGTTCTTACATATCTCAAGTTTCAGCCAAGAAAATTGAATTCTGGTATATAGAATAGATTCAGACCTGGAAGAAGCACTGATTCAGTGCTAATCTCCATATGGAACGGCCTGAAAAAAACTTGCCACCAATGGTGTTGCTGCTGTAGTGCCACTCAACCTGCCGCAGCATTTAACCTAGTTGACCATCAACATCTAGTTGAAATGCTACATGACACTATGATACAGGGTAAAGCCCTCAAATGAATACAATGTTCCTTAATGATAGACCTCAAATTGTCCTACTACTTCAATTCAATTCTTTACAACAGTCTTGGCCGCAGAGTGCACATAGGGCTGAACAATCACCCAGTACTATAAAACATCTTCCTAGTTTCTCTTCCCAATCTTGTGAATTAATTCTCTTTACCTGATACACCGATGCTGTGGATTCTTAGGGCCAGATGTATGAAAAAGTTTTGCACTCGCAAACGGTGCGAATCGGTAAATTCAGCCGTTTGCGAGTGCAAAACAGTGGTCTGCAATGCATGAAAGGCATTCGCAGACCACAAATAAGAAATCGCTAAAATTGCAATATCTTGCATTGCGACCTGGAAATTGCGAGTCGCAATTTGCGATTCGCAAATTCCAGGTCGCAAGGCAATGCTGCAAAAAATCATAAATTGCGATTTTTCGCAGAATGGCATTTTGCACATGCAAAATACCATGGACTGCAACCAGGTGGTAACCTGGTGCAAAATTTAAAAATGCATTTTTAAATTGAACATGTAAAGCACACATGCCCTTATGGCATGTGTGTACTTTACATGTCCCCCAAAACATTTTTGGGGTGCAGCAGAGGCCCCCAGCACCCTGGGGATTTGCATTTCCAAAATTGTGATTTCTGGTTCAGAAATCGCAATTTTGGAAATGCAAAACATTTGCAGCTATGGGCCAACAGGCCATAGCTGCGAATGGGGCCGGTATCGCAATTTGCGATTCGGTACTAGCATTTGCGATTTTTAAGAAATCGCTATTACCGAATCGCAAATGTGATGCATGGCACTTTGCGAGTCGGTAATAGCGATTTCTTAAAAATCGCTATTACCGAATCGCAAAGGGCCGTGATGATACATCTGGCCCTTAGATCGTTTTGAAACTGAAACAACATTTAAAAGTTAAAGCCTTTAAACCCGCTGAATGCTATTGTCTGTAGAACAATGGATGCCATAGATTCATCTCATACTTAATGCCACAAAAAATGAATTACAAATGTGGAACCTGAAAAAAATTAACTGTAAATCTCTTGTCCATTTGAAATGGGACAGTCTCCAAATACACCTCCTGAAGTGAAATCCCTGATGTGATCATAGACTCCAATCTTTACCATCAACCCAATGTCAACAAAGTGACATGGGATTTATCCTACACTATGAGGATTCTATGAAGCATTTTCCCAATCTAAGCCTCTCACATAGTATGCAGGCAACCCTGGCCTTTTGAGGGACAGGCCATGGCTAGATTATGCAAATGGCTTCTACATTTGGCTTACTAAAAGATTATTCACACAGCTTCATATAATCCGGAAAGAAACTCCAAAGAAAGTCCTAAGCAGCCAGGACCACATTACCCTGTTGTCAAAGCACTGCACTGGTTACCAGTGGCAGATAGAAATCTTTCAAAGCCTTCTCCATTACCGACATGGCAGTTCATGGCTGGGATCAACATTCATACAATCCAAACTGAGGTTATGTAGCCAATTAAGAAACGTATAATCAAGGATGGCGCAACTCTTGTAACTCTTCATTTTTTAATAAACCTGTCTTGAAGGTAGTGGTAGCTCAGTATACAGGTCACCTATAAAAAGAAGGATCATACCACTGAGAATTCAGAAGATCTTTAATATCTGGAATTTTTCTAAATCTACGTAACCCTAAGAACACAACCTGGAACAGTTTGTACATGCAGTTTATATACCTAGCCTCACACTCCTTGGATTTCCAACACATGCATAAGATATGCTCTCGTGTCACTGCTGCAAGTCTGGAGCACACACATATGACACCAGTACTCAACACTAATAAATAACACTTTAACCTATACCCATTTCTCACCCACTTCAGAAGTTGGAACAGTGGTGACCTGGAATACTGGAACCAGATGTACCAGAAAGTGCTTTGGGATCTTGACAAGAGGTAGGAAAACGCTATAGAAATGCTGCAAAATAAGACAGTACAATATAATACGATACCATTGATTTTGCACACCATTTTCCACCTTATCTCCCTTACGCCACAGGCAATCGGCTCCTGTTCAGCTGGGTCTTTCTCCAGCCCTGTTGCCACTTCCCTACTCTAGGGACTACTGAGTCCCACCCCATTTGTAGTTTCAGTTCCCTTCTCCAACTGCCCTCCACCTCGTCACAAAACCCAACTCCACCTCCGCTTCCTTACTGGATCGATTTTTCTCGGCACTCCATCTGCCTCATTAACTTCTTCACCCAAAGGCATAGTCCCGACATCCATATTGATGGTGGTGAGGTTAAGGGCTGTGTCGACCATATATCTTCACGTTTCTCCACTTCTCCCAACTGTCACTTTGGTAATCTCTTATTCCTCTACGTTGGTCATTTCAGGAAACTGTATCTTTCCTAACGAGCACGTCCGTTGCACTTGGTTACACCTGATAGATTCGATAACCACTGGTGTTTTTTTGGATCTCAGTGTTCAAGGGTGGCAACCTCCAGTGGTCTCTGCTGCAGGAGTAGCTGTGGAGCATTTGTAAGTTAGGACACTTGGGGACTGATTTAGATATTGACAGACGGGTTACTGTGTCACAATGGTGCCGGATATCTTGTCCACCGAAATCTAAATTCCATAGGAATTAATGGGATTTAGATTTCGGTGGACAGGATATCCATCACTGTTGTGACAAAGTAACCCGTCTGCCAGTATCAAAATCGGGGCCTTGGACTTTGTGATTGAGGTAAAAGAAAGGGTGACAAAATACACATCCACAGCTCGTTTCTGGCTCAAGGGTCAAAGAGGACCTCGAGTTGGGCCAGAGCTAGGCATCTGGCTCAAGGATTGCTCAAGCCTTTAGGGGCTTACCCACCTCTAATATGGTCTGCACACTTCAACACACCCATCAGTACTGAGATGCTGGCAGCAGTTAAAAAGAAGCCCCAGTTGCAGCCTAACACAATCTGTTAGCTCTCAAGGAAGTAATGAAAGACGTTAAGTGCCGTTAACCTTTATGGATATTACCTGGGGGTATGCTAGGGACGATGTTTCGTGCTACATATGTTGGCACTTTTATGTTGAAGCTAGTTCTTCCACTGTATTCTGCAATAAGTCTCTATGGAACTAAAAGTTTTTTGTTCAAGTCTGTAAAATCAACCCCCAACCAGATCCCATTACCCTCTGCTTTAGATGTCAAAATTATTGCACTTGACCATGCTGAAGGTTTGATTTCCTCTGTTACGGCAGCAACTTCTCGACTTCAGCCTTCCACGGCATTCGCTTTATGTTCGTAACCTGACTTTGTGGACCAATGGCACTGTACCTTTTGTCACTGAAAAAGATCTTCAAAGCCTTGTAATAATAATCATTGTCTATTTTAGCACTGCTTTCACCTCACCCAGAGATCTAGACACTAGCATAGTCTGCTCTTCCACACTAGGATGTAACTTTAATTCCAGATCGTTTTATGCTTCCATCCCAATAAATCATTATTGTCTATAGATAGATAGGGCCAGATGTATCAAAGGTTTTTACCCATTCTATGTCTATGGGAAAATGTGTTCATTCAAATGGCCCATTAGCTTTTCCATCAGTATTCCTGTCCTTGAACTCGTCACGTGACATACCAGTGTTACATTTTTCTGTTTTTATAGCCACCTGATTAATGTTACGTTTTTCTTACAAATCTCCAAAATATTTTTTTCTAATGTATGGTATAATTTCTTAACAACGTATCTTCCGAACCTGAATCCCCGAAGATCTTGACACATGCGCCATTCACATCACATTCACACCTAATCACCACTTCATCGCCGTCACTACTTGACAATTGTGAAATCACGTTCACGTGCTCCCTGCACAGCGAGCTGCTCTTTGTTAGCCCTGCACAGTGCACATGCGTGCATAATGCACTTTCCTACCACAATCATGACTAGTTGCATTCCTTTCACAGCAGTCGAGACTATTTGCCCCGTGACCAACTGCCCCACACTTGGGTGACAGTGTCCATTGTTTTTTCTCCTCTTCGGCAGGGCTCATCCAGTTCAAAGCTGTCACTTCCTCGTTTTCACCTCCTTAGTCACGCATACCACTGCCTCCTGCCAGCTCTTGTTCACGCAGCACAGTATGTTCAGTCCCTTCTGCAATGGGCGCACTTTCCTTTAAGTCTGGGTTTCTCGCTGATCATTTCTCCTGTACTTTATGATTACTCGTATATTTTACAATCTGACCAGGGTCCAGTGGATTATATAATCCTCCAGTTTTTCATGCTTTTACCATATTCCTCAAGGCTACAACAACGTTTTCTTTAAATGCTTGTGAAAAGCATTTATTTCCCCAACACCACTTTTTTTTATATTTTGGGGGCAATATGAGACTCTAACATTTTTGACGTCAAGTCATAAATGCCCCTCCCCCCCCCTTCTCTACGATTGATTCTGCTATACTCTCATTAAGACACCAGGCCTCAATCCCTCCATTACGCAACAAAACGTTTTGTTCTATGCAGCCGAGAAAATGTTTTCACCCACAATAGCTAATAAGTAGCTAATAAGTTTCTTCTATTGTTTCGAGGGCGGAATCAAAGCTTCAGCTTCTGAGGTGGTACTGATATGTTGGCGGTCACCATTCTCAGTGTAACAATCACAGTTGAAAATAAATACACCAAAATAAAAAATAACTCTTTTAACTAGCTTAAAAGAATGTAATAAAACGGACCCACAACCTACTCAATAAGTTTTCATGAAAATACACAATAAGTGCTGCTGAGTGAAAAGTGTGTATGTGAAGTAAAATCATTTTAGTTTATTCCAGCAATGCACTCCAACCCTCGAGCACTACTCTGGTTACTTACTGGTAATCTTCATTACTCCGAGTAGTAGCTGTACTCATCACACGCCTTACTTAGTGAGTCATGGAGACAATGTTTACTCTCCATAAAGAAACTGCTAGCGTTCTTCTAGAGAGAGGCAAGCTGGGGATAAGTAGGAGTCTTCTCACCTTAAACTTGGAAGCGGGCCTTTATGTGATTCAGAAGATAAACTACCAATGAAGAGTGTGGAGTTGGGTAAAGGAAGAAGTTCGCAATGGAAACAGAAGAAAGGCTCTGGGTTTTGCTACGTGAGTCCTCTTGCAGTTCCATTTCCTCTCCTGAGGATTTTAGTTGTCAGCAGTCAAAGGTCATTCTGGTCACCATTTTGAGTGGACATAAACAACAAGCACTGGAAAAGCCAGGAGGTCTGGCCTATGCAGGATCTACAGGCGTTGTCAATGGGTTTAGCCATGTTGCCCATAAGCACGGCCGCACTGCAACGTGGTTGACAATAAAGTTCTGGCTACATCAAAGCGCTTTTATTTTCTTTACTTTTGGTCATGTTGCACAGCAGCTGCGCTCTGGATAATAAGGCTATAAACATTGACAAAGCCAATAGGGCTTGTATCGGCGACACTTGTTAACGGTCCTGCCAATGCTTGTTTGAAGGTATGGATTGCTGCATAAGGAAAGCGCTTAGCTTACATCAGCGGTTCCCAACCTGTGGTTCTGGGTCCCCTGGGGGTCTGCAAAGCCTCCTCAATAGGGGTCTGCAGCTGCTTGGAAAATTAAATAGTATTAACAGATTAGGTCGACAGCTTTTAGTAATGACTCGATTGGGAGGGGGGGCGGATTCCAATAATGATTCAGTGGCTGTCCCCAGGTTCCAGTAATGATAAAGTGGGGGTCCACAGAAGTCAAAAGGTTGGGAACCACTAGCCTACATTGTTGCACCGCCTCAGATACACTGGTCTCTGCCACTGAAAGGATAGACATCCTGTAATCTGCATACGAGTACTGGGGTAAGGGAAGCTGCAAAGTGGTATTACATGTGATTTAAAAATCAGAGAAAGTACAAAGGGTGGCGATCGACATGCAACATGACATTCGACAGTCAGCAAGAAATACACATTTTATTAATACTGCACATAATGCAACTCAGGCAGGAAACCCTGCAGTCTTAATACATGATTTTGCTGAATGGCAGAGGTTTGTCTGTACAATCTAGCCAGCGGCATAGCTGTGTCACTTAAACACTCACCGCGGACATCATCCACAGACTGCATCTCATTAGCTCGCATCATGGTAAGGCCTTTAAATCTTGTTCTTATCTCATCAAATTTGCTGTGCATTCAAAGCCTGAGGTCCTATGTGAGGTGCTGTCTTCCAAGGGCGCTTGTTTACTTTTCTTTCTATGACTTCAAAGTCCGAGTATTTATGTGACAAGACAATCTTCCTGGATACTGGGGGTAGTAAAGAGTTTTTTTCTAGCTCTCAACAACATTTAAATGAACTGTGTAACTATTTCAGAATATATACGAATTATGAACTCACAAATGAAGCACTTTTTTTGTTATTTCTAAAGAGTGTTGGAAACATATACTTTAATATGATTAAAACAAATCATTAAACTAGGTGATGCAATTTCCACACATTTTCGTCTGTGCACTGCATGGTATTATTAGTAAAACTGTATGTCTGTTAAATGTAATGGTCTTTCCAATTGAAAGTGTGTTGTCTGTAACGGCAGTGTGCTACCACACCATGAATAGTCTAGTCTGCGCCACTCCACTGTACTCTGCACCACTCCACATCACATCACTGCACTCTGTACTACACCATTTTACAACACTGCACTCTGCACCTCTCTGCTCTAAGCCACTGCGCTCTACACCCCTTCATGCTATGCCTCTTTACCCAACCCTGTACCACTGTACTCTATAGAATGCACTCTTTGCCACTCTATTCCACACCACTGCACTCTTTGCCTCTGCACACCACACCAGTCTATGCCAGACCAATCTACTCTGCACAACTCCACTCTGTGCCACTGTACCCTACAGCACTCTGCAACACTGCACTCTACGCCACTACACTCTGCCAGTACACTCTATGCTAATAGACTTTACTCTGTAACGCTCAACTCTGTGCCCCTGTACTCTACACCAATCCACTGTACGCCAGTCTAATCTACTCTGCACCACTGCACTCTGTGCCACTGCACTCTATACCACTTTATTATATGCCATTACATTCTATGCCACTCAACAGAGCTGCATTCTAGCCTGCACCACTCCCCTCTATCCCACTTCACTCTACTCTGAAACAATCAACTCTATGCCACTGCACTCCAAGCCATTCTACTCCACTCTGTTCCACTCCACTCTATGCCACTGCACTCTATGCCACTCTACTTTTAACCACTGCCGTCTGTGCCAATGCACTCTATGCCACTGCACTCTACTTTGCCTCACTGTATTCTGGCCAATGCTCCCTACACCACTGTACTCCACTCTACATCACTGCACTCTGACACTCTACTTTGCAACACTGCACTCTCCGCCACTGAACTCTCCACTACTCCACTCTACACCACTGCAATCTATGCCACTGCACTCTATGGCACTTTACTGTACTCTGCACCACTCTATGCTACTCTCCTCTGCACCACTCTACGGCACTGCACTCTGTCACTCAACTCTACTCTGTACTCTAAGCCACTGCACTCTGCATCACTCAACTCTACGCCACTGCACACCACTCTATGCCATTCTACTTTATGCCACTCCACTCTGCACCCCTCTATTCTGCACTACTCTACTCTGCGCCACTCTGCTCTACACCAGTGCACTCTATGCAAGTGCACTCTGTGCCACTCTACACCACTTTACTATGCACCACGCCACTGCATTCTGTGACGCTGCATTGTACGCTTGTGAATTAAATGCCACTGAACTCTAAGCCACTGTTCTCTGCAACACTCTACGCCAATGCACTCTACACCAGTCCACTCTACTCTGTGCTATTCCATTGTATGGTATTCTACACAACTCCACACTATGCCACTCCTATAAACAATACTCTCTGCCACTCCACTCTACAACACACTACTCTACTCTTCACCACTCCACTCAACAACACTCCATGCCACACTCCTCTATGCCACTAACGTTTAGCCATGCTGAACAGCAATCACGCTGGTAAACAACATGGCTAAAACACATTGGCAAAGTCAATAGCCCTTACATAGGCGACACCTATTGGCTTTGCCAATGCTTATTATAGTACGTAATTGTGCCCACCTAAAACGCAATGATTGCATTTACTTGACAAGGATGAACGGCTATGTGGACCCTGCCCTGGTGTGGTCTAGTGACCTGCAGTTTAGCACTATATCTCTGCAGGAAGAGCTTTTTTGACCTCGGCTATCTTACCATAGGACTTCTAACAGAAAGAAAGCTAGGACAAATTAAATGTCTGACCTGAGGGATTTTTGCAAATCTGCAAATGCAGTAGCAAGAAACTTCTGTAGAGTACAAGCCCAACAGACCTCAAACTTTTGGTGTTTTTATTAAAGCAGCAGCAATAGTTGTGGATTTAGCTTTTCCTTGTTTTAGTGTGCCTGATTATTTGAACAAAAAAGTTTTTTCAACCTTCTTGAACATAGATTGAAAGCTTTGTGGTGTGCAAAATGTTCACTTTGGGACATTCATGTAAAAAAAGCGTTCCTCCTGCTACAAATTTATGTCACATGCATCTGGGGGCAGGGAGAGTGAGAGGGGAGAAGAAGAAATAGTACCTCAATCAAGCACGGGCAGGGTACGGGCACTATTTAAGTTGAGTCAATCTGTGCTTGGTCCATGCTCCGCATAAAGGAACGAAAGTGAACTTTGGCCTGCACTGGCCTATTAGGAGGCTGCAAAGAAGAGTGACACTGAAGCCAACAAATGGTAAGCAACAAGAGGGCTCCAAGCCCTTCCCTGTAAACAGTAGTATCTCTCAAACAAGAGCGCTGTTGCTCATGTACCATCGGAGGCTCGATCTAAAAAGCTATGCAAGCGCAAGAGTGTGCCTGTCACCAAACCAGAGGATCTGAGGCCGGTGGTTCAGAATCCAATGACACAACGGCCCAGATCCCTGGGGGCCCCACTAAATCCTGATTATTGCATTATTTTGCAATTCAACCAGCGGCCAGGGGGGCATTTCCTTCCTTGCACCACGGCCCATTACACAGTGGCTACTTCACTGCTCTTCCCTCAGAATCAATAGGATTGTGAGTAACTGGTGATACTCTGTGTTGCCAGTTAGAGAATAAAGATCCGAACGGGGAGCAATCCCTAATTATACAAAATAGGAAAATAATTTTGTGATTGCGCCTTACAATTATTTTTTATCTTTCAGTCCAATTAACTTTACTGAATTAACTCGGAACATACAAAGTTAAGTAACTAATACACATTTGCTGACAAGCCACAAAGACGTGGTTATTTTGAGTGGGTTCTTGGTTAACTATTTTTCAACTCTTTTTTGGCACAATTAATGATTATATTTAAGTAGGGTGTTCTAGCCGTGGAGTTGCATTATTGTAAGGCTGAAGATATAGTATATTACACACTAATTCTTTTTTTAATCTTTATAGTTATTCAAAATCAACAATAGGGATTAGTTAGATTTATTAAGCAGGGAGATTTCAAAGAAATCAATGGTGATTAACTGTTAATGGTATATTATATAATTTCTGTTGTTTTCCTTTTTGACTTAGGTAGCAGTGGATCTTTGTTGAGTTGACTCAGCCTCACAATGATCAACTGGGCCGAAGTTGCAGAGACACTGTTTTCACTCTCACCCAAATTCCCCTTTCTCTCGCAGAATTAGTAGTTCCTCCTAGTCATATTAATATGGATTTTGTGGGCCATACAAATTCATTGAGGGTCGTGAGAGAGTAATTATTCTGGCTAACTGGGCTTGAAGCAGGATGAAAAAGTGAAGGTGATCTCTGAAAGTGGCGTTACCTATGTAATGAAGGGCGTGACTTACACATGAACTCAATTTCTGTTATTTACATAATGTGCCGCCAGACCGGTATCCAGATTTATAACACAGCAATTGATACACACCTAAACCAGCAGGTCTATTTTCTTTGTCAGTGATCATCGGGCGTTTATGATAACTGGGTAAGAACAATGATTTTGTTGTAAATAATATTGAAAATGTTTCAGTTCTGGAATTGTGGGACTGTACATTAAACATTACAGACGCTTGTGGAAGGGGTAGTGGGCTTCAGAGTGTCTCAATTGCCCCTGTTATGTTCACTCTGTTAGACAAGTATGCCATTTTTCTCTTCAAATCCCCTCCAGCAGCATATTTTACACCATATCTCTTTCCTCTTCAGCACCCTTTTTTCTCAGTCTCGTGAATGCACTTCATAACATCTCCTTTACTTCACCAATTCATAACACACCCAGTCACCTGTAAGCACTGCATTTTCTGTTACTTTGGTCCTGTCACTATTTTGGCAACCTAAACTTCCTTCACAAACATTTGCACAGAACCACAATTGCAACTGAATTACATGACCATCGCTCTGTGCACTCTATAGAGAAGGCAAGGATTGAATGACCACATATTCTGAACACATTTTTGACCCATTGACAGGCACTATGAGAAACTCGCACTGCCTTCACCCTCAATTTGAGAACTCTCAAACGTGACCCATTATAAACACTTGGTCAACTCAGTTTGAAGTATGTACTAAAAAGAGTGATATGCTACACAGAATATAAAGTTTAAAAAAATCTGGAAATAGCGAACACTCTTAGGGAATGCAAGATAAGGTAAAACATGTGAAATATAAACATGAATGAAGTCACTGACATTTGCCTTAACATGTTTTACGTTCATTGTTTAGAAATCGATCAGTATTTTACCAATAAAGTTAAGGACAATGATAATAGGGCCCGATAGCGACCCATTTCAATGTCTGTTACTAATTACTACTTGGTGTAAGACCCAGAGCCCTGCCCACTTAATGTCCTGCAGACTCCTGACTTTCCGGCAACAGTGAAATCTTATAGGTATTGAGAAAATACAACACTCTATAATAATCCCTGAAGGGGAAATTCCTCCCTCATTACTAGGAAACAGAGAACAGCCTAAAGGATCTAGAATTTATGTTACCCTAAAACATACAAAATAAATAAAGAAACCTATAGTGGTACATCCTGACTCCAATAGGTGGTCTGGTGGGAACATAGCACTGTGACGTGGAAGACTATGACTTGGAGTAATGAAGATCACCAGTAAGTAATCCAAGCAGTACCTACTCTTGAGTTTTGCTCAGTCCAGTCCTTAATTAGTAAGGATTCACACAAGCCACTACGTATGTATGATTACATGATTTCCTCTCTTATTCCTTCTTTATAAAGAGAAACATGGGAATATATAATGCAGCACCCAGTGTCTTTATTATATATCAATTGCCAAGAACTTATTGAACTAAAAAAAAAAATACATGTTTGAATTGCTAACAAACACTTGTACCATAAGAAGAATAACCCCCCAAATACAACCTGTAATGAGAGATATACATGTGAGAGGAAGACCAAGTGACCGCATTACATATATTCCTTAGCGGACACCCTTATACTTCTCACAGGAAGCAGCCATTCCCTCTCGATCTATCCTGAATAGGATTAGCAAAGTGAGTACCTGTCAATGCATAAGTTAAAGCAACAGCTTGTCTTAGCCATCTGCTTGAAGTAGATATAGTTATATTCATCCCCTTCCCAGAAACTCCAAAAGACACAAAGAAACCCACACTTTCCTAAAAGAAGATGTCCTAGTTACATAAGCAGAAATGGCTCTTTGGATACCTAGTAATTGTAGTTTTTAAGCAGGAAGGACTATAACCTGTTCCAAACTAAAAGGAGAAGCATTTTTTGACAAAGAAGCTGGATTGCTGTATAAAACCTCCATATCTGGATAAAAGTGAAGATATGGATCCTGAGATAACAAATCACCAATTTCACCTAGACTGCAAACAGAAGTTATGGCTACTTGGAAGAAAACTTTGAAAGTCACATGCTTAAGACTATCTGAATATAAATGTTCAAAATGTCGTCCCTGCAATGCTTTCAAACCAAAGGTAAATCCCATGAGGGAACGGAGGAGTGTATCACTCGACAATGGTTAAAGAAACTCTTCAGGATTCTAGAGGCTAGAAGATCTACAGCCTACACATCTGGAGCTATAAAAAGCCTCAATGGTCACCCACTGGCTGTACAAAGTTGACACAGCCCTTCCAAGCAACACTACATCCCTAAGGAAATCTGAAGACATTACAGGAGGATAGGAACAAGGCTTAACCAACTTTGAGGAGCACCAATTTCCAAAACTCTTTCAGTATCTGAAATATACTATAAAGGTATAGGTGGGAAAAGCCAACAAATTAAAAGGGAGAGCTGAGCCAGAGCCATCCAAGGGTTAGATCTGTGCACAAACTAATCCTTGAAAATATTTAGCATGTCAACCATGGAATACCCAACCCTTGTCAGGGTGAATCCTCAAAGTCACTAAATTAATCTGAGTTCAACCCCCTGGTAACTTGTGCACAGTGTAGACAGGCTTAACTTAGGGCAATGTGTAAAGTATTTATGCAGTAGCAGAGCAGTAATGAAGTGAATCTGCAAATCAATACAAATACCAAACCAAATTAGGAAAATAGAGTAATATTTAATAAACAAAATGGCAAAAGTCCAATAATGGAGCTATGAATTTTAAAAGTTTAAAGTAGAAATAGCACAAAAACCAAACAACGCACCAATGATAGTCAATGAGCACAGTACAACGAGACTAAGGCACAGTCTGAGGTTGACTGCAATGAAATGTGGGTCGGTGTTAGACCTGGCATCCTTAGGATGGTCTTACCCCAGACATTTTTCCTTTTACCTCCTGTTTTGCTGCTGTATCTTTTTGTTGGCCTTAGGACTCTGAGCTCTTTACCACTGCTAATCAGTGTTCAAGTGCATAAGCTTCTCCCCTTAACAATGTAACATTGGTATTTCCATCGTTGGCATATTTAATTTACATTAAAGTCCTTACAAAGTGGTATATCATATACACAGGGACTGTAATTTAAATGCTACTAGTGGGCCTACAGCACTGATTGTGCCACCCACTCAAGCTCTGTAAACATGTCTCACTTGGCATTTAAAACCTCTTGCCAAGGCCTAAACTCCCCTTTTCATACACATAAGTCACTCCTAAAGTGGGCCCTAGGTAGCCCATAGGGCAGGGTGCCATGTGAGTAAAAGGCAGGACATGTACTTCTTAAGTTTTTCATATCCTGGTAATGAAACACTCCCAAGGTCGTTTTTCATTACTGTGAGTCCTGCCCCTCTCATAGACCAGAATTGGAAATTCCTTAAAACATGTTTAAGCTGTAATTTCTGATTTGAGAGAAGTAGCTGCATCATTTTTAGTATCATTTGAATGGTAATAGTAAATCCTCTTTACTGGTAAAGTCGGATTTATTATTACTATTTTTAAAATACCACTTTTAGAAAGTAGGTATTTGTCTACTTTCACTGCCCTGTGTGCCTACAGCCTATCTCCAATCCACATCTGACCTGAGCTGTGTGACAGCTACACTTGTACATTCCCTCCAGACACACAACACAATATACTCCACTGCATCTTCATTCATCTGCAATACTGATGGGTCTTCCTGTCGAGGAGGTTGTGAAGGGTCCACACACTTCAAAGGGTAGTAACCAGAGCCCACACAAAGGGGCTGGTTACCTCCATCTGATAGTCTGAAACCGGGCTGAGCAGAAAGGGAGACCTGTGCACTTCACAGAAACCTTTTGAAGTTATCCCCCACATCAAAGGTACTTTCTATCATAAGTACTCAGTCTCTGACTATAGGAATCTGGCTCTGTATTTACTATATCAAAATGAGATATAGTGTGCACAGAGTCCAGGGGTTCCCCAAGAGGCTTGGCAGAGTCAATAATAGATAATACTAATGCTCTATTTGTGGCAGTGTGGTTGAGCAGTTAGGCTTATCAGAGGGTAGTGTTAAGCATTTCTTAACATACACAAGCAATAGAAGAAACACACACTCAATGACTTAACTCCAGACCAATAGGATTTTAAGTAGAGAAATATATTTTTGTTATTTATTACTATAACCACAAGACTCAGTTCAGAAGTAAATACTGATGCAGGTAAGTACTTAGCTTAGACATCAATGTAACTTTGTTTAACTTTAGTCAAGTAAGCAGTTTCTAAGAAAACAGAGAATATCTATTTTGAAAGTGAACACTGCATTTTCAGAACAGTTCCTGGGGTAAGAATATAAAGTACAGTTTTAGAAGTAATTACGTGACTCACAGTTCCAGTCTCCGGGTTATAGGTAGTCCACCGCTGGGGGTTCAAGTCAACCCCAAACACCCACCACCAGCAACACAGGGCCGGCCTGGTGCAGAGGTCAAAGTTGAGCAATTTTAATGTGGGCTGCTATAGAGACAGGAGGTACTTGGAATTCGGTCTGCCAACAGTTAAGTACCCGTGGATCGGAGGGCAGACCAGGGGGGATTAGAGGAGCACTGGAGGGGCCCCAAGTAGGAACTAATCCCACACCCTCAGCGGCACTGGGGCGGCCGGGTGTAGTGTGCAAACAGGGCGTCGGGTTTCCAATGAAGCTTTATGAGGGGACCCCTAGGGGTCACTCGGGGGCTGCAGGCGAGGTCTGGGGGGGTGTCTTGGGCACACCACTGGTCGAACAGGGAAGAGGGCTGCCTGTTGATCGTTGCTGCACTGGATGTCGATTTCTCCAAGGCATGGGGGCCGCAGGTGCAGTGGGTCCTTTGGCATCGGGTATCTTTGTCCAGAGAAGTTGAGTTGTGGTCGGGGGTCCTCTGGATTCCCTCTGCAGGTGTCATCGTGGAGGGGTGGAGAGGTCAACCCAGGGGGGGCACTTGGTCGCCATCGCCTGAGTGTCCTCTCTGGTCAGTTGGGCCACCTGGACTCAGGCCGTGGGCGTCAGGTGCAGAGTGGTTAGGCCTCACGCTTCTGGAGTGAGGTGGGAGTCCTTTAGAAGAGGTTTCTTCTGTTCTTCTTTGGACAGGGCCGCTGTCCTCTGTGATGCAGGCAGTCCTCTGGAGGTTTTTCACAGGTCGCTGGACCTGCAAGACGCGTTGCCTTTCTGCAGGTTCTTTGAAGCCGGAGACAGGCCAGTAGGGCTGGGGCCTAGTCAGTTGTTGTCTCCTTTCCTTCTCTGCTGGGGTTTCAGCTAAGCAGTCCTTCTTTTCTTGAGGTCAACAGGAATCTGACTAGCTTGGTTCAAGGAGCCCTTAAATACAAGATTTAGGGGCGTTTTTAGGGGTTAGAGGGCAGTAGCCAGTGGCTACTGTACCTGAGGGTGCCTACACCCTCCTTGTGCTCACTCCCTATGGGGAGGGAAGCACATTCCTATCCCTATTGGTCCCTGTCCTCCAAACCAAGATGGAGGATTCTGCAAGGAGGTGGTCACTTCAGGTCTGGACACCTTTGGGGTGGTCCAGGCTGAGGTGGTGACTCCTCCTTGTTTTTCCTAATTATCCCTCTGGACTTGCCACCAAAGGTGGGGCTTTGTCCGGAGGCTGGGCATCTCCACTAGCTGGAGTGCCCTGGGGCATTGTAACACGAAGCCTGAGCCTTTGAGGCTCACTAGTAAGTGTTACAGTACCTGCAGGGGGGAGGTGTGAAGCACCTCCACCCAGTGTATGCTTTGTTTCTGGCCTCATAGAGCACAAAGGCTCTCACCCCAGGGGGTCAGAAACTCATCTGGTAGTGGCAGGCTGGCACAGACCAGTCAGTCCTACACTAGAGGATTGGGTAAAATACAGGGGGCATCTCTAAGATGTCCTCTGGGCATTTTTTAATAAATCCAACACTGGCATCAGTGTGGGTTTATTATTCTGAGAAGTTTGATACCAAACTTACCAGTATTCAGTGCAGCCATTATGGAACTGTGGAGTTCGTTTTGACAAACTCCCAGACCAAATACTTAATATGGCAACACTATACTTACAATGTCTGAGAATGGACTTGGACACTGTAGGGGCATATTGCTCATGCAGCTATGCCCTCATCTGTGGTATAGTGCACCCTGCCTTAGGGCTTTAAGGCCTGCTAGAGGGGTGACTTGCCTATGCCACAGGCAGTGTTTTGTGTGCATGGCACCCTGAGGGGGATGCCATGTTGACTTTGCCTTTTTCTCCCAACCATCACACACAATCTGCAATGGCAGGGGCATGTTCAGGTGAGGGGTCCCTTAGGGTGGCACAACACATGCTGCAGCCCTTAGGGACCTTCCCTGGTCACAGGGCCCTTGGTACCACTGGTACCTTTTACAAGGGACTTATCTGTGTGCCAGGAGTGTGCCAATTGTGGAAACAATAGTGCATTTTTAGTGAAAAGAACACTGGTGCTGGGGCCTAGTTAGCAGGGTCCCAGCACACACTCAGTCAAGTCAGCATCAATATTAGGCAAAAAGTGGTGGGGGGGGGAGTAACTGCAACAAGGGCCATTTTCCTACACTGACCCACTAAAATCAGTACACTTGTGGACTCAAAGAAACTCTGCTGGAGTAAAAACTGCTGGGCTGGAGAATCACCACTATGCTGTGCCTGACAGTTTCAAGAAACTGCTGAACTGCTGCCCTTCTTTGCTGAGCTGCCCTGCTGCCTGCTGATCTCTGCCCTGCAACCTGAGAATAAACAATCACCCCGACAGTGATTCCTAGGGCTTTCCAACTTACCCCTGGTTCTACTTAAGGTCTCCAGGACATCAAAGACCTCAACAGCAGCTTAATTTTGGCTGCTGCTTTGTCAAGACTTCAGAGTTGCTTTGCAGCCTGCTCCCCGTTTCATCAAGATTTTGGAGCAACTTTGTTGCAGCCTGCTGCCCGTTTCATCAAGATTTCAGAGCAACTTTGTTGCAGCCTGCCACTCGTTTCATAAAGACTTCAGAACGGCTTTGTTGCGGCTCGCCACCCGTCTCATCAAGACTTTCGGAGCAGCTTTGTTGCAGCCTGCCACCCATGTTGCCAAGTGATGGAGATGTGCTACACGTGCTTGCATGTCCCCAGCAGATGACCCGCTATTGGGTGCCACCCTGCTTCCTGACACCCCGCTGGCCTGCCTTGAGATCACCTCGCCCATAACCTGCGGCTGTGGCGGTGTATTCCCGGACAAAGGAAGCCCAAGCGGCCTTAGAACTTCTGCTACGCTCTGTGCATTAGAGGGCAAAACACCTTGTATTCCATACCTGGGCTGGCCCCTGAATGGCTTCACTGCGCTTATCGCAGAAGGACACCTGTACTCTTTCAAAATACCGTAAAGGCTCTAAAACGAGCCCCATACAAAGTGCGCTTATTCTTGACACCTTTTTAAAAGTGAATGTTCATTGGATTTTTGTTGTTTTGGTCTTGATCTATTCAGATAAATAATCTCTATTTTTAATACACCTGTGTGGAGTCCTTTTGTGGTGTTTCATTGTGATTGCTGTATGTGTGTGGCACAAATACTTTACACATTGCCTTGTAAGTTAAGCCTGCCTGCTCTGTGCCAGGTTACCAGAGGGAGAACACAGGTTAATTTAGGTTGTGTATTTGACTTACCCTGACTAGGACTGTGGTCCCTACTTGGACAGAACGCATACCGCTGCCAACTAGAGACCCAATTTCTAACAGTCAGGTACACCAGCCAGGTTAATTTCGTCCTAGTCAAAGATTTCACCTTCTGACTTGGTCCGTTAAGCCCCAATCCACCACAGGAGTGCACTTCCAAAGCCCCCAGCACATCGACTCACAGCTGTCAGGGGTACAAGAGGAGCAAGACCAGTCCTTCGGGGTTCCTCTTAGGTCACAGAGAGCAGATCCAGTCTTTTTCTGATCTTCCCCAGCTCCAGGAAATGTTCTGATATGGGTGCCTGTAGGTGTCATAGTTGTGCCAGGCACTAGCTAGTGGGTGGAAATGCTGCCCAGGCATATCCTAGCCAATGGGGTAAAAGTTCCTCAGGCAAACCCTACACACTTTGGGCATTTTTAATATGATGAAAGTCTTTGGCCACGCTAAACTTGGGCTCTGTGGGTGTGGGGGGGTCTGTACAATGAGAACCCTAGTGTCCCACCGGCACACCTAACACTAAAATCCAGCTTGAGGCAGTCACTGTACAACCAAAAATTAACCCAGAAACTGAAGTTTGTTATGACAAAAGCAGATTCCTTCTGCAACCAGACTGTGGATCCACAACAATTGGCTTGACATCATGTTCTCTCTTTCCTTCCAAGTGTACTCCAGGGGCTTTATGTAAACCGAGAGATAGAAGTCTGGTAGGACAAAAGCAGAGTCCTTCAATAACCAGACAGTGGAACCACAACAATTGTCTTGGAATCCTGCTCTTGCCCCTTATAAGTGTGTCCCATGGGTTAAATGTAAACCTAGCAGACCTGTCAAGGATATTTTGACTGTCATGCAGGATGTGACACTGTAGTGTCAAAAAGGATGCCCACAGCGCAACCATGCATATTCAGAGGAGTCATCTATGCCCATTCAGGTCAGTCTGTTGTTTGCTCCTGGAAGTCATTTATTACATATCCACACATATTGAAGACTATTTACTGGCTGGGAGCTGACAGACACTCATATTAAATAGCCTTCTCATAGTTCTGGCAGGTAAAGGGTATATTTTTAATATCCCCTTAATATGTATTGAAATACCGGCTTCAGAACTGAATTGATTCTTTAATAACAAATAAAAATAGTTGTTTATTTTTTTTCCCACCTGGTCCCATTCCTGTGATACACTATTAGTATTTTTGTCTGCACTCTGGATTTCTACACAGGACAGCTACACCTGCCACAGTCAAAATGGTTTTAAAGTGCTAGTCACTATAAGGACATGTTAATATTACATTTCTACATGACTTACTTTTAAATATCAGCATCCTGCCATGTGGGCTACAAGGCCTCCATAAGGGTGAATTATTTATTTAAAAAAAATAGGTTTTCAACACGTCTAAAGGGTTTATTTTCACAGGGCAAATAGTTTTTTCTTTCACTTCTACAGTCAGGCTACAGTGGTCGGTGTGAAGGCATGGTTGCACTGCCAGTTTAGTGCATGGCACAAACGATGCTGCAGTCTAATGGGGACATTAACTTCTAGGCCCTGGGTACACTTTGTACCATATATCTGGGTCTTATAAGTAAGGAAAATATACCAATTAGGAATATGCCAATTCAGCCATGTTAAAATGGGGAGCACAGGCACTTTACTACTGAATAGCAGTGTTAAAGTACACAGAGTTCTAAAATCAACAAAATACTGAGGGCCTCATTTACAAGGCCCTAGCGGCACACTGCACCACCAGAGTGTCATTTTTTTACGCGCTGGTGGCGCAGTGTGCTGGCCCCTATTTACAAGGCCATCCAAAGCCACCTTTCGTGGCTTTCTATGGCCTTGTAAATATGGCCTCCTATCACGCATTACTCTGTGAAAAGGTACGTTCCATGGGTGTGCTGTGGGTTTTCCCATGCAACACCTATGGAACCTGAAGGAATCTGATGCAGTCCCAGATTTACACATCTGGGAATGTGTCAGATTCCTACACCACCTTGGGGGTGACGTTAAAGTGGTGCAACATGGAGAAATAACATTATTTCTCCATGTTTTTTCCTCTTCTTCCAAATGCAGCACAGATAGAAAGAGGAAAACGCCATTAAAGATTATTTATGTGCAGGAAGCTGTCCCTTCCAGCACATACAGTCATCGCTGCAATGCAGGCATCCTTGCACTATGGCACAAGGGTGCCTGCATTGGCGCTAGGCAGCAGTTTGTGTGCCAGTGCAGAGGAAAGTGCAGGGAGGCATCATATTTCTGTAAATATGACGCATCCCTGCACTCTCAAAATGACACAGCGTGGCAGAGCAAGCTGGCTTGCAGCACCATGCTGCATCACTTTATTGTAAATGAGGCCCAGAGTCCAGCAAAAGATGAAAAATGTTGGTTGACTTTCTGCAGTAATCAAAGAGAAGAACTGCGGAAGCAGAACTTTGCCCTCCATCACGAAGGTTTAACCAAAGAGAACCAACTCTCTGGTCTATCCTCTGTAAAATGACTGAGTGGAGCAGAGATATGATGAATGGGTGGGGGGTAGATCCTGCTCAGACAGTCCTCCCCTGTCTACCCTGAAAGATGAATAGATTGGACTCCTGCAAGACCCATTTTACTGAGCCAATATTGCTAGACTTGGAACCGAGGAACCTCCCTGTTGATTAATGTATGCCAGCGCTTCGTGATAGTCCATATCCTTACAGCCTCACCCTGGATGAAAAGGGCAAAAGACTGGAAGGCTTGGAAAATGCCAGCAAATTCTGCCAGTTTTGAGAAATCATAGATGATGTATATATAGTTCCTTGCCCTGGAACGTCTCACTACCGCCGGCTGATGGAATCCATTGTGACTACTAATAGAGATGGAGGAGCCATTGAAACTTCCTTGTTCAGATTGGTAAATCTGATGTGTGACAGCAATAGATTGTTAATAACCTTCTGACCAGGAATTCAAGTGGGACAGAAAATCATGACTCTGGGGCTGTAAATGAAGGTGAGGCCAATGGACAATAGCGAGACATGATTCCATTTTTATTCCCTTTGGATGTAGCAAAATCACTTTGTGACTGTCTATAGAACTATATTGCAGTGTCTGAGATGGTTCCAGCTGAGAATTCTTGAGATTTAAAAGAAAATATGCCTTTGCAGAAGACTGCACACCCACTTGGCATATATTTCAGGCTCTTAGAAAAAGCAGAGGAACTGAATAATAAATCACCACAATATAGGAAGTCTTTTTATTCCCTGATCGTGCAAAATACTCATTATCTGTGCTAGTAATTTGGTGCATACCCTTGGTGCTAGGGCCAGGTAAATGGTAATACTCAGAATTGGTAATGATGGTCACCAAATACAAAATCGGAGATATTTGTGAAAGTCCTGATGGGTAGGAACAAGAAGATATGCATCCAAAAGATCAAGAGGTGCCCAGAGAAATTAAGAGCAGAATGGACGGTAAAGTAACTATATTGGAAAGTGTGTGGGGAAGGAACCGATTCAATCCCTTGATATTTAAAAAAGGACAGATGTCTATAAGTTTCTTGACCTCAAACATGAGGGAATAACATTCCCTCCCGTTCTCTTCCTCGGGTACTGGAATTATAGGGGGTTTAAATATCAGTTGTTGCATCCCCTGCAGAATCACTAGCTTTCATGCAAAGTTGAACAAAAAAAGGTGTCTAATACGGACTCAAACTACGTTTTATCCTTTATGATATGATGCTGAGGTCGTATGCAGCTGATATTGACTGCTTCCAGAAAGCGTAAAACAAAAAACAATGACCCCTCTACAAGTTCTGTAAATCATGCTTTGAGCAGGGTGAGGTTAGTTTGAGACTGACTGAGATCCAGCTTTGTTGGATTAAGGGGCTGCCCGGTTATACCCTCTTCCTTGAAAAAAATGGTTAGACCCCCTTAGAAGTGAATGAACAGTACCAAAACTTAACTTAGTACCAAACCTAAGACCTATTTATTTTCCATATCATGAAGGATTTATTAGCATTCTGTCCTCTGCCAACGTTTTAACAGTGTTTTCTAACTGGTCCACAAATAGCTTAGCTCGAGTGAATTGCAAATTACTTGGCATGGTTTTTTTGGACAGTATGAGCCCTCAATTAATGCATGTATATGTGACCTCTTGCGCAAAAAGCCAAAGTTGATGCTGAAACACAGAAGCAATCAAAAGAGACAGAAATCTGACTACTAATGTTCCATTACCACCAACTTAGAAGTATGGTCAACTCCTTAAATCCTCCTTTGCCAAGATCTGGAAATGAAACAGTAATGCTTGAACTGTATTAATTGCATGCAAAAGGCTCATGGTACGAATTTTGATGTTGGCTCGTGCATATTCTGTACAGATTAAATCATCCAGTGCAAGCTCGATGAGCACTGGTACATCTGATTGTTTCTACTCACTCTGACCATGGAAAAGGCATCCAGAAGTGTGACATTTGTCAGCCCATTAAAAAATGGCCAACACACTATTCTATAGGTTGTGTTGCAAAGAACTACGTCTGCGTCCCTATGCTCTAGCAGACAAATTCTTCTGGATCATGACTCGTAGAACTTGTTGTCTGAAACACGCTCCCTCTCCAGCACCACATTCTACAGGATTGTAACTCGTAGAATACCCTAACAGTCGCCACAGGCTCTTTGTTGACACTCTTAATACCTGAAACGTGGAAGCACAAACTTCCAGTAGTAATAGATGTATCACAACTGACGCAAAGATTAAGAGGTGTTCCATAAATGTTTAGAGCAGTTTCGATATGTACGTACACCGGCTTCTAATCTTAACTTGACCAGAGCCAGTCTGCCCTCCACATGTCATTGGCAGGATTATCCTCTGGGGTTGAGGCTGTATCACTGTCTTCTCCATAGCCTTATGACATGGGCACAGTTGTTGTCAATGTTCTAAATTAGTGCAACGCCAGGTAAGAGTATATGTTTCATTGTCAAAAACAACAGAGTGCACCACTAAAAATTCTGACCACTTAGTCTGTCAGTGCACTCACAGGATTCTAAACTGAATGCAAAGATGACATGGTGATGGCCTACACATGAAGATACTACAATAAAGAGAGGAAACATAGAAGAATACAAACATTATATATACCAACCTAAAATTATATCTGTGTCCATTTGACTTCTGCCGCAACACAGACCACTAGTGCCCTTTGTCCTGGGTTGAGCCCCACATCAACCTCCAAGAATGGAAAACTCCAAAAATACAGCTCCAAGAAAATCGGATGACTATCACGGATCATCCTGAGAATAACTGAGCCTGACATTTCCCTGCACCCAGACAGGCATCCTTACTGCATGATGGTGAAGTGGCTGCTTATGAGGATGTGTTGTTTATGTGCGGGTGGTGGTACTTCCGGCACATGTCTGAAGGATGTTAGCTAAAGTGCCATTTTAATGAGTGCTGTAAGATGCAGCACACGTGTGTTTCGGCAATGGGACAAGACAGTTGCGAAGTGTTTCTGCAAGAGACACCACCGTGACGTAACCCCAGGAATGGTATTGACTGACTTCCTAGTCTCTGATGTCTTAGTTGTGTTGGTAGAGTTTGTTTAACTATATGCAATAGATGTTGAGATGATACAACCACAGTAATTAGACATGCCTTCCATCCTATGCCCTGTACATCTACATGTCGGTATGTAACCCTGGTGATTAGCATATGTCCAGGTTGTGTATGTGTTGTGGTGCATAGCACAACCAAGGCATGTGTACATGTGTTGCTTATGTTTGAATGGTGTGACTTGATTCATGGGCACTTTGTCCCTGTGCATTCCTTTCACATGCATTGAGTGAGTCTTATGTGCCTCCCCCTTCTGGCATTTGCTAATTTTGCATTTATGTAGCCCTTGCAACTTACCCTGCATTTGTGGTGGATCTTAGTAGTCTGTGCTGTCCCATCCTGGGATTCCAGTGACCAGTTCCTCCGGGATGACCATTGCAACCATCTCCTCCATCTCATCCAGGTCCTCCTGTGGTGCTGGACTTCCGCCTCCAGTTTGCAGTGCTGCCTTTCTGTTCCTTGCCATTTTCTCCTTGGATCTTCACTTACAATGATGCCAGCGTTTCTTGCACTTGGTTACAGTTCTCCTCACCTCTGCCACACTGTTAATGTTGTCTACTGTTTGCTGCCATATTGCCTCTCTCTTGCAAATTGGCAATTTGGAGGTGACGAATAGCTGATGTTGGTGCTCCAACACCTCTCTCACAAGAATGTCATGCTCCTCCATACTAAACCAACACTTTCTGTTTTTCTTGTCCTTCCTCTGGGACTTCTATGTGTCCTCCTGGCTAGCTCATGGGTATATGGGGTCACCCTGAGGTCTCTCCTGGCCTGCTGCTTCCATTTGACCTCTGCTTTCCAAACTTTCTTATATTTGTGCCTAACTTGACACAAATGCTGGGTCAAAATTGGGCATATCTGTTTGCGACATGTTTAGCTGCCGTAAAACAGGTTAGAGTCAATTTGGAAGTATTAAAGTCAGTCGCCTTAGTACAGCGCGCAAGAGTTAACGTCAAAGTTTTTGACTCTAACCATTTTTTTGCGCCATCCTCCATCATAGTATAAATGTGACACCCGGGTGGCGCTGAAAAATGGCACAAGCCAGTGCTAAACTTTTTGAACCAAAACTGCGTTTACGCAGTTTTGCGTCAAAAAGTATAAATATGCAACTTTATTTGTGCATATCCGGCCTTTGAGACATTCTGGTGTAAAGTTATTCAAATAACATACAGTGTTGGGGAAACCCACTGATTTTTCACCTAAATTGACATGGGATTACAAAAGAAATTGGTGGCATTATGGGGGCATATCCTTGTGTGCCTATGAACACTGTTGACTAAAAGAGACATAGCGCAGCACTGGTGATCCTAGACTGCACCCACATTAGAAGGCTTTGAGGCATGGACTAATGCACAAAAATCGAAGAGCCCAAACACCATTACTGCTGAAATTGCCCAGCAAAAATGAAGAATGATCTCATGGGTGATAGCTCTTGCGTCTCCAACATCAGAGTCGGAGACCAAGCAATGCTCCACAGACGCCTGTATGGTGAACTGAGCACCCTTATCTAAATGACATACAGCATCAGCTTACTTTGTGCTTCCCCCAGTGACATAGGGCACCTCTCGTTTATGGAGGTTGTAGTCCATAAGCAGATTCCTCTTGCTAGCAACCTGCCTATTTCAGAATACAGCCTCCAAAGGGCATCCCAGTGTTGCATTTTTGTGTTTAATGTCCCACCAGTGCACCTGCAACAGGTGCTAATCTGCACTTGTCAGGTCGTAGGACCCAGAGACTCAGCCGAAACAATGATAAGTCATAAAATTGTGTCATGACCAATGGTTCGTGTTTATTGTACAGCAAATCATAAACACAAGAATTTTAAATTACCCAAAAGTGTAAATAATCACAGAAGAAAACAAAGGTTCACACATTATAATGTTTTAACTTGTAGCACATCTCTAATAAATTGACTGTCAGAAAGAGATGATTTATACATGCATTTATTTACAATTAGCCACTCTGAAAATGTCATTAAAGACTGGATTCCTTTCACCCTACTGGAACCACACCGGTGAAACCACCCATGTCATTAAGGGGCCATCCCAATTCTCTGCACCACCAGCCATGGTCCCACCCTTCCAACACCATGCTGCCACGGGGGCCACAGGATGTGAGATGAGAGGCTACAGCCCGTACCCTTACGCTGGTAAACTGTGAGCCTATGTGTAGGAGGCTGGACTGGCTTATAGTGAGTACCTAGGGGTACTTACACCTTGCACCAGGCCCAGTTATCCCTTATTAGTGTATAGGGTGTCTAGCAGCTTAGGCTGATAGATAATGGTAGCTTAGCAGAGCAGCTTAGGCTGAACTAGGAGACGAGTGAAGCTCCTACAGTACCACTAGTGTCACTTGAACAATATCATAAGAAAACACAATACACAGATATACTAAAAATAAAGGTACTTTATTTTTATGACAATATGCCAAAGTATCTCAGAGTGTACCCTCAGTATGAGGATAGCAAATATACACAAGATATATGTACACAATACCAAAAATATGCAGTATAGTCTTAGAAAACAGTGCAAACAATGTATAGTTACAATAGGATGCAATGGGGACACATAGGGATAGGGGCAACACAAACCATATACTCCAAAAGTGGAATGCGAACCACGAATGGACCCCAAACCTATGTGACCTTGTAGAGGGTCGCTGGGACTATTAGAAAATAGTAAGGGTTAGAAAAATAGCCCACCCCAAGACCCTGAAAAGTGAGTGCAAAATGCACTAAAGTTCCCCAAAGGACATAGAAGTAGTGATAGGGGAATTCTGCAGGAAAGACACAAACCAGCAATGCAACAATAATGGATTTCCATTCAAGGGTACCTGTGGAACAAGGGGACCAAGTCCAAAAGTCACAAGCAAGTCGGAGATGGGCAGATGCCCAGGAAATGCCAGCTGTGGGTGAAAGAAGCTGCTACTGGACAGTAGAAGCTGAGGATTCTGCAGGAACGACAAGGGCTAGGAACTTCCCCTTCAGAGGACGGATCCCTCACGCCGTGGAGAGTCGTGCAGAAGTGTTTTCCTGAAGAAAGACCACAAACAAGCCTTGTTAGCTGCAAGTCGTGCGGTTAGCGTTTTTGGATGCTGCTGTGGCCCAGGAGGGACCAGGATGTCGCCAATTGTGTCTGGGGACAGAGGGGGCATCGAGCAAGACAAGGAGCCCTCTCAGAAGCAGGCAGCACCCGCAGAAGTGCCGGAACAGGCACTACGAAGATGCGTGAAACGGTGCTCACCCGAAGTCGCACAAAGGAGTCCCACGTCGCCGGAGGACAACTTAGAAAGTCGTGCAATGCAGGTTAGAGTGCCGTGGACCCAGGCTTGGCTGTGCACAAAGGATTTCCGCCGGAAGTGCACAGAGGCCGGAGTAGCTGCAAAAGTCGCGGTTCCCAGCAATGCAGTCTGGCGTGGGGAGGCAAGGACTTACCTCCACCAAACTTGGACTGAAGAGTCACTGGACTGTGGGAGTCACTTGGACAGAGTTGCTGGATTCAAGGGACCTCGCTCGTCGTGCTGAGAGGAGACCCAGGGTACTGGTGATGCAGTTCTTTGGTGCCTGCGGTTGCAGGGGGACGATTCCGTCGACCCACGGGAGATTTCTTTGGAGCTTCTAGTGCAGAGAGGAGGCAGACTACCCCCACAGCATGCACCACCAGGAAAACAGTCGAGAAGGCGGCAGGATCAGCGTTACAGAGTTGCAGTAGTCGTCTTCGCTACTTTGTTGCAGTTTTGCAGGCTTCCAGCGCGGTCAGCAGTCGATTCCTTGGCAGAAGGTGAAGAGAGAGATGCAGAGGAACTCGGATGAGCTCTTGCATTCGTTATCTAAGGAAATCCCCAAAGCAGAGACCCTAAATAGCCAGAAAAGAGGGTTTGGCTACTTAGGAGAGAAGATAGGCTAGCAACACCTGAAGGAGCCTATCAGAAGGAGTCTCTGACGTCACCTGCTGGCCCTGGCCACTCAGAGCAGTCCAGTGTGCCAGCAGCACCTCTGTTTCCAAGATGGCAGAGGTCTGGAGCATACTGGAGGAGCTCTGGGCACCTCCCAGGGGAGGTGCAGGTCAGGGGAGTGGTCACTCCCCTTCCCTTTGTCCAGTTTCGCGCCAGAGCAGGGCTGAGGGGTCCCTGAACCGGTGTAGACTGGCTTATGCATAAATGGGCACCATGTGTGCCCATGAAAGCATTTCCAGAGGCTGGGGGAGGCTACTCCTCCCCTGCCTTCACACCATTTTCCAAAGGGAGAGGATGTAACACCCTCTCTCAGAGGAAGTCCTTTGTTCTGCCATCCTGGGCCAGGCCTGGCTGGACCCCAGGAGGGCAGAAACCTGTCTGAGGGGTTGGCAGCAGCAGCAGCTGCAGTGTAACCCCGGGAAAGGCAGTTTGGCAGTGCCAGGGTCTGTGCTAGAGACCCGTGGGATCATGGGATTGCACCAACAATGCCAGGATGGCATAGAGGGGGCAATTCTATGATCTTAGACATGTTACATGGCCATATTTGGAGTTACCATTGTGAAGCTACACATAGGTAGTGACCTATATGTAGTGCACGCGTGTAATGGTGTCCCCGCACTCACAAAGTCTGGGGAATTTGCCCTGAACAATGTGGGGGCACCTTGGCTAGTGCCAGGGTGCCCACACACTAAGTAACTTTGCACCTAACCTTTACCAGGTAAAGGTTAGACATATAGGTGACTTATAAGTTACTTAAGTGCAGTGGTAAATGGCTGTGAAATAACGTGGACGTTATTTCACTCAGGCTGCAGTGGCAGGCCTGTGTAAGAATTGTCAGAGCTCCCTATGGGTGGCAAAAGAAATGCTGCAGCCCATAGGGATCTCCTGGAACCCCAATACCCTGGGTACCTCAGTACCATATACTAGGGAATTATAAGGTTGTTCCAGTATGCCAATGTGAATTGGTGAAATTGGTCACTAGCCTGTTAGTGACAATTTGGAAAGAAATGAGAGAGCATAACCACTGAGGTTCTGGATAGCAGAGCCTCAGTGAGACAGTTAGGCACCACACAGGGAACACATACATATAGGCCACAAACTTATGAGCACTGGGGTCCTGACTAGCAGGGTCCCAGTGACACATAACAAACATACTGAAAACATAGGGTTTTCACTATGAGCACTGAGCCCTGGCTAGCAGGATCCCAGTGAGACAGTGAAAACACCCTGACATACACTCACAAACAGGCTAAAAGTGGGGGTAACAAGGCTAGAAAGAGGCTACTTTCTCACACAACCCCCCCCCAAACGAAGGACAATAAGGCTAACCTTGGCCAGTTGAGACTTTATTGTCTAAGTGGTGATAAGTAGAGAGTAGCTCTGCAATAGACTGGTTACTCCCATTATCATCCACTATATGGTTACTTCCCTGTGGGGATGTAAACCACCCTGTTTGAAGTTTTTTAGCTAAGCAACAATGTGAAGATGTATTTTCAGAGTTTCTATCAGTAAGTTTTAGTTTAGAGCAGTGGGAATTGTCCACTGAACCTATTTGTAGTGATGGAAATGCCAGACAGGGATGCTGTCTCAATAAAGCCATAGCTGGGCAAAAACTTTGTCCATATGGCTGGAAGAGAGAACAGGGATGCTGTTTCTCTTGAGTTGGAGCAGGGCAGGGATGCTGTCCTATGAGCTCCACACTAGGGCAGGGATGCTGTCCTAAGTGTTGTGAGGTAGTGCAGGGTTTATGCACTAAAGTTTCTCTGGGAGGGTTGGAGGGATGCTCCATGTTAACTAAAATGGTGCTCTTTTTCTCACCAATGTTAGTTATCCCACAGAGAGGTACTTCCACCTCAGGGAGTACAGTTTTGCCAACTGATGATTCCCTTGGAACAGGTGCCACCCCAGGAGAGGTTTCTCCCGCCACAGGAATGGTATCCTGAATGGTACGGTGGTTAGGGGATACTGCGATACCCTTTTTACATGTTGATGGAGAGGGATCCTGAGTTTTCAGGCCTTCTCTCCTTTGCTTTTTCATTTCAGTAGAAATGAGAGGGAACAATTCCTCTGGGATGCCCAGCATGGCTGCATGGGCATAAAACTCTACATCAGCCCAACCTGAGGCCTCTAGGTCATTACCTAAGAGACAGTCTACAGGTAAGCTAGGTGATACCACCACCTGCTTAGGGCCAGTAACTCCACCCCAACTAAACTGAATTATAGCTAAGGGAAGAAACTTAGTGGAGTTATGGACATCAATAATCTTATACTGTTGTCCAATGATGTGTTGTTCAGGATGCACCAGGTTTTCAGTCACCAAAGTGATACTGGCACCTGTGTCCCTGTAGGCCAAGGCCTCAACACCGTTTATTGAATCTGTCTGCCTGTACTTATCCATTGTAAGGGGACAAGCAGCCAGTGTGGCAAGGCCAATGCCACTAGATGTGACAGAAACTGTCTTGGGACTGACTACCCCAGTTTCTACTATGGACCCATAAGTGAACCCAACTACACCCTTAACTTGACTGTTGCCAGCAGTCCCACCACTAGTACCACTACTGCTAGGGGCACTAGAGCTTGATGTATTTGTGGTGGTAGGCTCAGGGGGTTTACCTGGACAGGACTTATCCCCTGGCCTATGGCCTCTGTTTTTAAACACAAAGCACCAAGGCTTTTTAAATTGTGTAGGTTGAGAAGAAGAGGAAGAATTTGTTTTATCCCCACCCCCTGAAGAGTGTTTAAGATTTGAAGTGGGATCTTTGGTTTTACCCTTAACCCCATGCTTATCTTGAGATTTTTCACCATCTTTCTTCTTATTGTTCTCTTTGTCACCCCCTGTATGAACTTTTCTGCTCACCCTTTTTCTGACCCATTTGTCTGCCTTCTTTCCCAATTCTTGGGGAGAGGTCAGATCAGAGTCCACCAAGTACTGGTGCAACAAATCAGACACACAATTATTAAGAATATGCTCTCTCAGGATCAAGTTATACAGGCTTTCATAATCAGTAACTTTACTGCCATGTAACCACCCCTCCAAGGCCTTCACTGAATGGTCAACAAAATCAACCCAGTCTTGTGAAGACTCCTTTTTGGTCTCTCTGAACTTCATCCTGTACTGTTCAGTGGTTAAGCCATAACCACCCAGGAGTGCATTCTTAAGAACTGTAAAATTATTGGCATCACTTTCTTTCACAGTAAGGAGTCTATCCCTACCTTTTCCACTAAATGATAGCCATAGGATAGCAGCCCACTGCCTTTGAGGTACATCCTGTACAACACAGGCCCTCTCAAGTGCAGCAAACCACTTGTTAATGTCATCCCCCTCCTTATAAGGGGGAACTATCTTGTGCAGATTCCTGGAATCATGCTCTTTTGCAGGATGATTATGGGGAATACTACTGCTGCCACCATGGGTTTCTAAACCCAACTTCTGTCTTTCTTTCTCTAGTTCTAAGGACTGTCTATCCAAATCCAGCTGTTGCTTCTTAAGCTTCAGTCTGGTTTGTTCCACTCTCAATTTATTGAGCTCCCTTTCTAACAATCTGTCATCAGGGTGGGTGGGAGGGACATGTCTAGAAACAGAAGTATGATGAGAAAGGACAGAAGGAGACCTGTCCCTAACAGATGGCACCCTAACAGCTTGGCTCACAGAAACAGCACTTCTACTATGATGTGAAGGAATACTCTTACTGTGATGTGAGACCACACTATCTGTATGATGTGACTCAACATCAGTTCCAACTATGCTAGCTTGTCTACTAGGGGGCAGGCTTGGAAGTTTCCCTCCCACTTCTTTAGCTAGGGGTGCCCCAGAGTAAGAGTGGGAACCATCAGCTAACTTTTCAACAGGAGTGCCAGCTGTGGCCTTATCCTGTTTGTAGGAAGTTGGCTCTGTATGCACTATTTCAAAGTAAGGAATAGTATGCACAGAGTCCAAGGGTTCCCCTTAGAGATAAGATAGTGGCAAAAAGAGATAATACTAATGCTCTATTTTGTGGTAGTGTGGTCGAGCAGTAGGCTTATCAAAGGAGTAGTGGTAAGCATTTGTTGTACATACACACAGGCAATAAATGAGGAACACACACTCAGAGACAAATCCAGGCCAATAGGTTTTGTTATAGAAAAATATATTTTCTTAGTTTATTTTAAGAACCACAGGTTCAAATTCTACATGTAATATCTCATTTGAAAGGTATTGCAGGTAAGTACTTTAGGAACTTTAAATCATTACATTAGCATGTATACTTTTTACATAAAACACAATCAGCTGTTTTAAAAGTGGACATAGTGCAATTTTCACAGTTCCTGGGGGAGGTAAGTTTTGTCAGGCAAGTAAATCACTTACAAGTCTCAGGTTTGGGTCCAAGGTAGCCCACCGTTGGGGGTTCAGAGCAACCCCAAAGTTACCACACCAGCAGCTCAGGGCCGGTCAGGTGCAGAGGTCAAAGAGGTGCCCAAAACACATAGGCTTCAATCGAGAGAAGGGGGTGCCCCGGTTCCAGTCTGCCAGCAGGTAAGTACCCGCGTCTTCGGAGGGCAGACCAGGGGGGTTTTGTAGGGCACCGGGGGGGACACAAGTCAGCACAAAAAGTACACCCTCAGCAGCGCAGGGGCGGCCGGGTGCAGTGTGCAAACACGCGTCGGGTTTACAATGGTTTTCAATGAGAGATCAAGGGATCTCTTCAGCGTTGCAGGCAGGCAAGGGGGGGGGCTCCTCGGGGAAGCCACCACCTGGGCAAGGGAGAGGGCCTCCTGGGGGTCACTCCTGCACAGGAGTTCCGTTCCTTTAGGTGCTGGGGACTGCGGGTGCAGGGTCTTTTCCAGCCGTCGGGAAATGGAGTTCAGGCAGTCGCGGTCAGGGGGAGCCTCGGGATTCCCTCTGCAGGCGTCGCTGTGGGGGCTCAGGGGGGACAACTTTGGTTACTCACGGTCTCGGAGTCGCCGGAGGGTCCTCCCTGAGGTGTTGGTTCTCCACCAGTCGAGTCGGGGTCGCCGGGTGCAGTGTTGCAAGTCTCACGCTTCTTGCGGGGAGTTGCAGGGGTCTTTAAGTCTGCTCCTTGAAACAAAGTTGCAGTTCTTTTGGAGCAGTGCCGCTGTCCTCGGGAGTTCCTTGTTTTGCTTGAAGCAGGGCAGTCCTCTGAGGATTCAGAGGTCGCTGGTCCTTTGGAAAGCGTCGCTGGAGCAGGGTTCTTTGGAAGGCAGGAGACAGGCCGGTAGGACTGGGGCCAAAGCAGTTGGTGTCTTCTGTTCTTCCTCTGCAGGGGTTTTTCAGCTCAGCAGTCTTTTTCTTCTTGTAGTTTCAGGAATCTAAATTCTTAGGTTCAGGGGAGCCCTTAAATACTAAATTTAAGGGCGTGTTTAGGTCTGGGGGGTTAGTAGCCAATGGCTACTAGCCCTGAGGGTGGGTACACCCTCTTTGTGCCTCCTCCCAAGGGGAGGGGGTCACATCCCTAATCCTATTGGGGAATCCTCCATCTGCAAGATGGAGGATTTCTAAAAGTTAGAGTCACTTCAGCTCAGGACACCTTAGGGGCTGTCCTGACTGGCCAGTGACTCCTCCTTGTTATTCTCATTATCTCCTCCGGCCTTGCCGCCAAAAGTGGGGCCGTGGCCGGAGGGGGCGGGCAACTCCACTAGCTGGAGTGCCCTGCGGTGCTGGAACAAAGGGGGTAAGCCTTTGAGGCTCACCGCCAGGTGTGACAGCTCCTGCCTGGGGGAGGTGTTAGCATCTCCACCCAGTGCAGGCTTTGTTACTGGCCTCAGAGTGACAAAGGCACTCTCCCCATGGGGCCAGCAACATGTCTCGGTTGTGGCAGGCTGCTGGAACCAGTCAGCCTACACAGATAGTCGGTTAAGGTTTCAGGGGGCACCTCTAAGGTGCCCTCTGGGGTGTATTTCACAATAAAATGTACACTGGCATCAGTGTGCATTTATTGTGCTGAGAAGTTTGATACCAAACTTCCCAGTTTTCAGTGTAGCCATTATGGTGCTGTGGAGTCCGTGTTTGACAGACTCCCAGACCATATACTCTTATGGCTACCCTGCACTTACAGTGTCTAAGGTTTGGCTTAGACACTGTAGGGGCACAGTACTCATGCACTGGTTCCCTCGCCTATGGTATAGTGCACCCTGCCTTAGGGCTGTAAGGCCTACTAGAGGGGTGACTTATCTATACTGCATAGGCAGTGTGAGGTTGGCATGGCACCCTGAGGGGAGTGCCATGTCGACTTACTCGTTTTGTTCTCACCAGCACACACAAGCTGGTAAGCAGTGTGTCTGTGCTGAGTGAGGGGTCCCCAGGGTGGCATAAGATCTGCTGCAGCCCTTAGAGACCTTCCCTGGTATCAGGGCCCTTGGTACCAGGGGTACCAGTTACAAGGGACTTACCTGGATGCCAGGGTGTGCCAATTGTGGAATCAAAAGTACAGGTTAGGGAAAGAACACTGGTGCTGGGGCCTGGTTAGCAGGCCTCAGCACACTTTCAATTCAAAACATAGCATCAGCAAAGGCAAAAGGTCAGGGGGTAACCATGCCAAGGAGGCATTTCCTTACACAACCCCCCCCCAAACGAAAGAGGATGAGGCTAACCTTTCCCAAGAGAGTCTTCATTTTCTAAGTGGAAGAACCTGGAAAGGCCATCTGCATTGGCATGGGCAGTCCCAGGTCTGTGTTCCACTATAAAGTCCATTCCCTGTAGGGAGATGGACCACCTCAACAGTTTTGGATTTTCACCTTTCATTTGCATCATCCATCTGAGAGGTCTGTGGTCAGTCTGAACTAGGAAGTGAGTACCAAAGAGGTATGGTCTCAGCTTCTTCAGGGACCAAACCACAGCAAAGGCCTCCCTCTCAATGGCACTCCAACGCTGCTCCCTGGGGAGTAACCTCCTGCTAATGAAAGCAACAGGCTGGTCAAGGCCATCATCAATTGTTTGGGACAAAACTGCCCCTATCCCATGTTCAGAGGCATTTGTCTGCACAATGAACTGCTTGGAGTAATCTGGAGCTTTTAGAACTGGTGCTGTGCACATTGCTTGTTTCAGGGTGTCAAAGGCCTGTTGGCATTCTACAGTCCAGTTTACTTTCTTGGGCATTTTCTTGGAGGTGAGTTCTGTGAGGGCTGTCACAATGGATCCACATCCCTTCACAAACCTCCTATAGTACCCAGTCAAGCCAAGGAATGCCCTGACTTGAGTCTGGGTTTTTGGAGCTGCCCAGTCCAGAATAGTCTGGATCTTAGGCTGGAGTGGCTGAACTTGGCCTCCACCTACAAGGTGTCCCAAGTAAACCACAGTTCCCTGCCCTATCTGGCATTTGGATGCCTTGATAGAGAGGCCTGCAGATTGCAGAGCCTTCAAAACCTTCTTCAGGTGGACCAGGTGATCCTGCCAGTTGGAGCTAAAGACAGCAATATCGTCAAGATAAGCTGCACTGAAGGACTCCAAGCCAGCAAGGACTTGATTCACCAACCTTTGGAAGGTGGCAGGGGCATTCTTTAAACCAAAGGGCATAACAGTGAACTGATAATGCCCATCAGGTGTGGAGAATGCTGTCTTTTCTTTTGCTCCAGGTGCCATTTTGATTTGCCAGTACCCTGCTGTTAAGTCAAAGGTACTTAAGAATTTGGCAGCACCTAATTTATCATTCAGCTCATCAGCTCTAGGAATGGGATGGGCATCTGTCTTGGTGACAGAGTTAAGTCCTCTGTAGTCCACACAAAACCTCATCTCTCTCTTTCCTTCTTTGGTGTGAGGTTTGGGGACTAAGACCACTGGGCTAGCCCAGGGGCTGTCAGAGTACTCAATTACTCCCAATTCCAGCATCTTGTGGACTTCCACCTTGATGCTTTCCTTAACTTGATCAGACTGTCTGAAGATTTTGTTTTTGACAGGCATGCTGTCTCCTGTGTCCACATCATGGGTACACAGGTGTGTCTGACCAGGGGTTAGGGAAAATAGCTAGGCAAACTGTTGTAGGACCTTCCTACAGTCAGCTTGCTGTTGGCCAGAGAGGGTGTCTGAATAGATCACTCCATCCACTGAGCCATCTTTAGGGTCTGATGAGAGGAGATCAGGGAGGGGCTCACTCTCAGCTTCCTGATCCTCATCTGTTACCATTAACAGATTTACATCAGCCCTGTCATGGAAGAGCTTAAGGCGGTTCACATGGATCACCCTCTTGGGGCTCCTGCTTGTGCCCAGGTCTACCAGGTAGGTGACCTGACTCTTCCTCTCTAGCACTGGGTAAGGGCCACTCCATTTGTCCTGAAGTGCCCTGGGAGCCACAGGCTCCAAAACCCAGACTTTCTGCCCTGGTTGAAATTCAACCAGTGCAGCCTTTTGGTCATACCAACACTTCTGGAGCTGTTGGCTGGCCTCAAGGTTTTTGCTTGCCTTTTCCATGTACTCTGCCATCCTTGAGCGAAGGCCAAGTACATAGTCCACTATGTCTTGTTTAGGCTCATGAAGAGGTCTCTCCCAGCCTTCTTTAACAAGAGCAAGTGGTCCCCTTACAGGGTGGCCAAACAGAAGTTCAAAGGGTGAGAACCCTACTCCCTTCTGAGGCACCTCTCTGTAAGCGAAAAGCAGACATGGCATGAGGACATCCCATCTCCTTTTGAGTTTTTCTGGGAGCCCCATGATCATGCCCTTTAATGTCTTGTTGAATCTCTCAACAAGGCCATTAGTTTGTGGATGATAGGGTGTAGTGAATTTATAAGTCACTCCACACTCATTCCACATGTGTTTCAGGTATGCTGACATGAAGTTGGTACCTCTGTCAGACACCACCTCCTTAGGGAAGCCCACTCTGGTAAAGATACCAATGAGGGCCTTGGCTACTGCAGGGGCAGTAGTCGACCTAAGGGGAATAGCTTCAGGATACCTAGTAGCATGATCCACTACTACTAGGATGTACATATTTCCTGAGGCTGTGGGAGGTTCCAGTGGACCAACTATGTCCACACCCACTCTTTCAAAGGGGACCCCCACCACTGGAAGTGGAATGAGGGGGGCCTTTGGGTGCCCACCTGTCTTACCACTGGATTGACAGGTGGGGCAGGAGAGGCAAAACTCCTTAACCTTCTGGGACATATTGGGCCAGTAGAAGTGGTTGACTAACCTCTCCCACGTCTTGGTTTGTCCCAAATGCCCAGCAAGGGGAATATCATGGGCTAAGGTCAGAATAAACTCTCTGAACCCCTGAGGCACTACCACTCTCCTAGTGGCACCAGGTTTGGGATCTCTTGCCTCAGTGTACAGGAGTCCATCTTCCCAATAGACCCTATGTGTTCCATTTTTCTTGCCTTTGGACTCTTCAGCAGCTTGCTGCCTAAGGCCTTCAAGAGAGGGACAGGTTTCATGTCCCTTACACAACTCTTCCCTTGAGGGTCCCCCTGGGCCCAAGAGCTCAACCTGATAAGGTTCCAGCTCCATAGGCTCAGTTCCCTCAGAGGGCAGAACTTCTTCCTGAGAAGAGAGGCTCTCTTTTTCTTGTTGTGTTGCAGCTGGTTTCCCAGCTGACTTTCCTTTTCTCTTGGTAGGCTGGGCCTTTCTTCCAGACTCCAGCTCTACTTTTTCACCCTGTGCCTTGCACTGTGCCCTTGTCTTGACACACACCAGTTCAGGGATACCCAGCATGGCTGCATGGGTTTTCAGTTCTACCTCAGCCCATGCTGAGGACTCCAGGTCATTTCCAAGCAAACAGTCTACTGGGATATTTGAGGAGACCACCACCTGTTTCAGGCCATTGACCCCTCCCCACTCTAAAGTTACCATTGCCATGGGATGTACTTTAGTTTGATTGTCAGCATTGGTGACTGGATAAGTTTGTCCAGTCAGGTATTGGCCAGGGGAAACCAGTTTCTCTGTCACCATAGTGACACTGGCACCTGTATCCCTCAGGCCCTCTACACTTGTCCCATTAATTAAGAGCTGCTGCCTGTATTTTTGCATGTTAGGGGGCCAGGCAGCCAGTGTGGCTAAATCCACCCCACCCTCAGAGACTAATGTAGCTTCAGTGTGACACTTGATTTGCTCTGGGCACACTGTTGATCCCACTTGGAGACTGGCCATTCCAGTTTTAGCTGGAGTGTAGTTAGAAGTGGTATCTTTCTTGGGACAGGCCTTGTCTCCAGTTTGGTGTCCAGACTGACTACAGCTACAACACCAGGCCTTTTTGGGATCAAAGTTTTTACCCTTGTACCCAGGATTGTTTTGTGAAGAGGCTCTGGGCCCACCCTCCTGTGCAGGTTTTTGGGGGCCTGTAGAAGACTCTTTACTATTTTTTTGTTTTTGGCTGTCTCACCACCCTTCCCCTGGGGAGGTTTTGTGACCCCTTTCTTTTGGTCACCCCCTGTGGAAGTTTTGGACACACTAGTCTTGACCCAATGGTCCGCCTTCTTTCCCAATTCTTGGGGAGAAATTGGTCCTAGGTCTACCAGATGCTGATGCAGTTTATCATTGAAACAATTACTTAATAGGTGTTCTTTCACAAATAAATTGTACAGCCCATCATAATTACTTACACCACTGCCTTGAATCCAACCATCTAGTGTTTTTACTGAGTAGTCTACAAAGTCAACCCGGGTCTGGCTCGAGGATTTTTGAGCCCCCCTGAATCTAATCCTATACTCCTCAGTGGAGAATCCAAAGCCCTCAATCAGGGTACCCTTCATGAGGTCATAAGATTCTGCATCTTTTCCAGAGAGTGTGAGGAGTCTATCCCTACACTTTCCTGTGAACATTTCCCAAAGGAGAGCACCCCAGTGAGATTTGTTCACTTTTCTGGTTACACAAGCCCTCTCAAAAGCTGTGAACCATTTGGTGATGTCATCACTATCTTCATATTTAGTTACAATCCCTTTAGGGATTTTCAACATGTCAGGAGAATCTCTGACCCTATTTATGTTGCTGCCACCATTGATGGGTCCTAGCCCCATCTCTTATCTTTCCCTTTCTATGGCTAGGATCTGTCTTTCCAAAGCCAATCTTTTGCCCATCCTGGCTAACTGGATGTCCTCTTCACTGGAGTTATCCTCAGTGATTTCAGAGAAGTTGGTCCCTCCTGTGAGGGAGCCAGCATCTCTGACTATTATGCTTGGAGTCAGGGCTTGAGAGGCCCTGTCTTCCCTAGATAGGACTGGTAGGGGGGAATCACCCTCCAAGTCACTATCATCATCCTCTGTGTTGCCATCCTCAGAGGGGTTAGCTCTTTCAAACTCTGCCAAAAGCTCCTGGAGCTGTAGTTTGGAAGGTCTGGGGCCCATTACTATTTTCTTTAGTTTACAGAGTGAACTTAGCTCCCTCATCTTAAGATGGAGGTAAGGTGTGGTGTCGAGTTCCACCACATTCATCTCTGCACTGGACATTATGCTTCTAAAAGTTGGAATACTTTTTAAGAATCTAAAACTAGTTCTAGAATCTAATTCAAACTTTTACCAAACTTTTAAACTCTAAAAGAAATGCTAAACAGGATCTAACACAAGGCCCTAGCAGGTCTTTTAAGAATTTAGAAAAATTTCAAATTGCAAAAACAATTTCTAATGACAATTTTTTGAATTTGTTGTGTGATCAGGTATTGGCTGAGTAGTCCAGCAAATGCAAAGTCTTGTACCCCACCGCTGATCCACCAATGTAGGAAGTTGGCTCTGTATGCACTATTTCAAAGTAAGGAATAGTATGCACAGAATCCAAGGGTTCCCCTTAGAGGTAAGATAGTGGCAAAAAGAGATAATACTAATGCTCTATTTTGTGGTAGTGTGGTCGAGCAGTAGGCTTATCAAAGGAGTAGTGTTAAGCATTTGTTGTACATACACACAGGCAATAAATGAGGAACACACACTCAGAGACAAATCCAGGCCAATAGGTTTTGTTATAGAAAAATATATTTTCTTAGTTTATTTTAAGAACCACAGGTTCAAATTCTACATGTAATATCTCATTTGAAAGGTATTGCAGGTAAGTACTTTAGGAACTTTAAATCATTACATTAGCATGTATACTTTTTACATAAAACACAATCAGCTGTTTTAAAAGTGGACACAGTGCAATTTTCACAGTTCCTGGGGGAGGTAAGTTTTTGTTAGTTTTGTCAGGTAAGTAAATCACTTACAAGTCTCAGGTTTGGGTCCAAGGTAGCCCACCGTTGGGGGTTCAGAGCAACCCCAAAGTTACCACACCAGCAGCTCAGGGCCGGTCAGGTGCAGAGGTCAAAGAGGTGCCCAAAACACATAGGCTTCAATGGAGAGAAGGGGGTGCCCCGGTTCCAGTCTGCCAGCAGGTAAGTACCCGCGTCTTCGGAGGGCAGACCAGGGGGGTTTTGTAGGGCACCGGGGGGGACACAAGTCAGCACAAAAAGTACACCCTCAGCAGCGCGGGGGCGGCCGGGTGCAGTGTGCAAACACGCGTCGGGTTTACAATGGTTTTCAATGAGAGATCAAGGGATCTCTTCAGCGTTGCAGGCAGGCAAGGGGGGGGCTCCTCGGGGTAGCCACCACCTGGGCAAGGGAGAGGGCCTCCTGGGGGTCACTCCTGCACAGGAGTTCCGTTCCTTTAGGTGCTGGGGACTGCGGGTGCAGGGTCTTTTCCAGCCGTCGGGAAATGGAGTTCAGGCAGTCGCAGTCAGGGGGAGCCTCGGGATTCCCTCTGCAGGCGTCGCTGTGGGGGCTCAGGGGGGACAACTTTGGTTACTCACGGTCTCGGAGTCGCCGGAGGGTCCTCCCTGAGGTGTTGGTTCTCCACCAGTCGAGTCGGGGTCGCCGGGTGCAGTGTTGCAAGTCTCACGCTTCTTGCGAGGAGTTGCAGGGGTCTTTAAGTCTGCTCCTTGAAACAAAGTTGCAGTTCTTTTGGAGCAGTGCCGCTGTCCTCGGGAGTTCCTTGTTTTGCTTGAAGCAGGGCAGTCCTCTGAGGATTCAGAAGTCGCTGGTCCTTTGGAAAGCGTCGCTGGAGCAGGGTTCTTTGGAAGGCAGGAGACAGGCCGGTAGGACTGGGGCCAAAGCAGTTGGTGTCTTCTGTTCTTCCTCTGCAGGGGTTTTTCAGCTCAGCAGTCTTTTTCTTCTTGTAGTTTCAGGAATCTATATCTTAGGTTCAGGGGAGCCCTTAAATACTAAATTTAAGGGCGTGTTTAGGTCTGGGGGTTAGTAGCCAATGGCTACTAGCCCTGAGGGTGGGTACACCCTCTTTGTGCCTCCTCCCAAGGGGAGGGGGTCACATCCCTAATCCTATTGGGGAATCCTCCATCTGCAAGATGGAGGATTTCTAAAAGTTAGAGTCACTTCAGCTCGGGACACCTTAGGGGCTGTCCTGACTGGCCAGTGACTCCTCCTTGTTATTCTCATTATCTCCTCCGGCCTTGCCGCCAAAAGTGGGGCCGTGGCCGGAGGGGGCGGGCAACTCCACTAGCTGGAGTGCCCTGCGGTGCTGGAACAAAGGGGGTAAGCCTTTGAGGCTCACCGCCAGGTGTGACAGCTCCTGCCTGGGAGAGGTGTTAGCATCTCCACCCAGTGCAGGCTTTGTTACTGGCCTCAGAGTGACAAAGGCACTCTCCCCATGGGGCCAGCAACATGTCTCGGTTGTGGCAGGCTACTGGAACCAGTCAGCCTACACAGATAGTCGGTTAAGGTTTCAGGGGGCACCTCTAAGGTGCCCTCTGGGGTGTATTTCACAATAAAATGTACACTGGCATCAGTGTGCATTTATTGTGCTGAGAAGTTTGATACCAAACTTCCCAGTTTTCAGTGTAGCCATTATGGTGCTGTGGAGTCTGTGTTTGACAGACTCCCAGACCATATACTCTTATGGCTACCCTGCACTTACAATGTCTAAGGTTTGGCTTAGACACTGTAGGGGCACAGTACTCATGCACTGGTGCCCTCGCCTATGGTATAGTGCACCCTGCCTTAGGGCTGTAAGACCTACTAGAGGGGTGACTTATCTATACTGCATAGGCAGTGTGAGGTTGGCATGGCACCCTGAGGGGAGTGCCATGTCGACTTACTCGTTTTGTTCTCACCAGCACACACAAGCTGGTAAGCAGTGTGTCTGTGCTGAGTGAGGGGTCCACAGGGTGGCATAAGATATGCTGCAGCCCTTAGAGACCTTCCCTGGCATCAGGGCCCTTGGTACCAGGGGTACCAGTTACAAGGGACTTACCTGGATGCCAGGGTGTGCCAATTGTGGAATCGAAAGTACAGGTTAGGGAAAGAACACTGGTGCTGGGGCCTGGTTAGCAGGCCTCAGCACACTTTCAATTCAAAACATAGCATCAGCAAAGGCAAAAAGTCAGGGGATAACCATGCCAAGGAGGCATTTCCTTACACTGTTCAACAAGCATATTCACTAACAGTTCTCTAGAAGGATTCTTCCTTACACTTAAACCTCTATCTATGCAGAGACTCCTTGCTTCTTTCCAGCTAAGTTTATCATAAGCAAGTTTGGACAGATTAACAGTTTTGCCTGTGCCAGACATTTTAGACAGTGTTTAAGTGACAGAAAAATTGAGAATTTATTTTTTCAGAACTTTTGAAAAGACAGAAAAAAAACTTTTTCAACTTTTTAAGAACTTTTAGAAAGTTTAGAGGTACTTTTCAGCACTTAGAAAAGAGTGAAAAGAGGAAATGCAAAACTTTTTGGTTAGGTGTACATACACTGAACTTGTTTTGTATTTTTTTCTCTTATGAAAAGTACAATGACAAGAGTGGTAAGTAGTCTCAAAGCACTTATCTCACCGCTGCACAACCAATGTAGGAGGCTGGACTGGCTTGTAGTGAGTACCTAGGGGTACTTGCACCTTGCACCAGGCCCAGTTATCCCTTATTAGTGTATAGGGTGTCTAGCAGCTTAGGCTGATAGATAATGGTAGCTTAGCAGAGCAGCTTAGGCTAAACTAGGAGACGAGTGAAGCTCCTACAGTACCACTAGTGTCACTTGCACAATATCATAAGAAAACACAATACACAGATATACTAAAAATAAAGGTACTTTATTTTTATGACAATATGCCAAAGTATCTCAGAGTGTACCCTCAGTATGAGGATAGCAAATATACACAAGATATATGTACACAATACCAAAAATATGCAGTATAGTCTTAGAAAACAGTGAAAAACAATGTATAGTTACAATAGGATGCAATGGGGACACATAGGGATAGGGGCAACACAAACCATATACTCCAAAAGTGGAATGCGAACCACAAATGGACCCCAAACCTATGTGACCTTGTAGAGGGTCGCTGGAACTATTAGAAAATAGTAAGGGTTAGAAAAATAGCCCACCCCAAGACCCTGAAAAGTGAGTGCAAAGTGCACTAAAGTTCCCCAAAGGACATAGAAGTCGTGATAGGGGAATTCTGCAGGAAAGACACGAACCAGCAATGCAACAACGATGGATTTCCAGTCGAGGGTACCTGTGGAACAAGGGGACGAAGTCCAAAAGTCACAAGCAAGTCGGAGATGGGCAGATGCCCAGGAAATGCCAGCTGTGGGTGCAAAGAAGCTGCTACTGGACAGTAGAAGCTGAGGATTCTGCAGGAACGACAACGGCTAGGAACTTCCCCTTTGGAGGACGGATCCCTCTCGCCGTGGAGAGTCGTGCAGAAGTGTTTTCCTGAAGAAAGACCGCAAACAAGCCTTGCTAGCTGCAAGTCGTGCGGTTAGCGTTTTTGGATGCTGCTGTGGCCCAGGAGGGACCAGGATGTCGCCAATTGCGTCTAGGGACAGAGGGTGCGTCGAGCAAGACAAGGAGCCCTCTCAGAAGCAGGCATCACCCGCAGAAGTGCCAGAACAGGCACTACGAAGATGCATGAAACGGTGCTCACCCGAAGTCGCACAAAGGAGTCCCACGTCGCCGGAGGACAACTTAGAAAGTCGTGCAATGCAGGTTAGAGTGCCGTGGACCCAGGCTTGGCTGTGCACAAAGGATTTCCGCCGGAAGTGCACAGAGGCCGGAGTAGCTGCAAAAGTCGCGGTTCCCAGCAATGCAGTCTGGCGTGGGGAGGCAAGGACTTACCTCCACCAAACTTGGACTGAAGAGTCACTGGACTGTGGGAGTCACTTGGACAGAGTTGCTGGATTCAAGGGACCTCGCTCATCGTGCTGAGAGGAGACCCAGGGTACCAGTGATGCAGTTCTTTGGTGCCTGCGGTTGCAGGGGGACGATTCCGTCGACCCACTGGAGATTTCTTCGGAGCTTCTGGTGCAGAGAGGAGGCAGACTACCCCCACAGCATGCACCACCAGGAAAACAGTCGAGAAGGCGGCAGGATCAGCGTTACAGAGTTGCAGTAGTCGTCTTCGCTACTTTGTTGCAGTTTTGCAGGCTTCCAGCGCGGTCAGCAGTCGATTCCTTGGCAGAAGGTGAAGAGAGAGATGCAGAGGAACTCGGATGAGCTCTTGCATTCGTTATCTAAGGAAATTCCCAAAGCAGAGACCCTAAATAGCCAGAAAAGAGGGTTTGGCTACTTAGGAGAGAAGATAGGCTAGCAACACCTGAAGGAGCCTATCAGAAGGAGTCTCTGACGTCACCTGCTGGCCCTGGCCACTCAGAGCAGTCCAGTGTGCCAGCAGCACCTCTGTTTCCAAGATGGCAGAGGTCTGGAGCACACTGGAGGAGCTCTGGGCACCTCCCAGGGGAGGTGCAGGTCAGGGGAGTGGTCACTCTCCTTCCCATTTGTCCAGTTTCGCGCCAGAGCAGGGCTGAGGGGTCCCTGAACCGGTGTAGACTGGCTTATGCAGAAATGGGCACCATGTGTGCCCATGAAAGCATTTCCAGAGGCTGGGGGAGGCTACTCCTCCCCTACCTTCACACCATTTTCCAAAGGGAGAGGGTGTAACACCCTCTCTCAGAGGAAGTCCTTTGTTCTGCCATCCTGGGCCAGGCCTGGCTGGACCCCAGGAGGGCAGAAACCTGTCTGAGGGGTTGGCAGCAGCAGCAGCTGCAGTGAAACCCCGGGAAAGGCAGTTTGGCAGTGCCAGGGTCTGTGCTAGAGACCCGTGGGATCATGGGATTGCACCAACAATGCCAGGATGGCATAGAGGGGTCAATTCTATGATCTTAGACATGTTACATGGCCATATTCGGAGTTACCATTGTGAAGCTACACAAAGGTAGTGACCTATATGTAGTGCACGCGTGTAATGGTGTCCGCGCACTCACAAAGTCCGGGGAATTTGCCCTGAACAATGTGGGGGCACCTTGGCTAGTGCCAGGGTGCCCACACACTAAGTAACTTTGCACCTAACCTTTACCAGGTAAAGGTTAGACATATAGGTGACTTATAAGTTACTTAAGTGCAGTGGTAAATGGCTGTGAAATAACGTGGACGTTATTTCACTCAGGCTGCAGTGGCAGGCCTGTGTAAGAATTGTCAGAGCTCCCTATGGGTGGCAAAAGAAATGCTGCAGCCCATAGGGATCTCCTGGAACCCCAATACCCTGGGTACCTCAGTACCATATACTAGGGAATTATAAGGGTGTTCCAGTATGCCAATGTGAATTGGTGAAATTGGTCACTAGCCTGTTAGTGACAATTTGGAAAGAAATGAGAGAGCATAACCACTGAGGTTCTGGATAGCAGAGCCTCAGTGAGACAGTTAGGCACCACACAGGGAACACATACATATAGGCCACAAACTTATGAGCCCTGGGGTCCTGACTAGCAGGGTCCCAGTGACACATAACAAACATACTGAAAACATAGGGTTTTCACTATGAGCACTGGGCCCTGGCTAGCAGGATACCAGTGAGACAGTGAAAACACCCTGACAAACACTCACAAACAGGCTAAAAGTGGTGGTAACAAGGCTAGAAAGAGGCTACTTTCTCACACTATGTCCCCAAGTCTGTGAGAATGCCCTTTGCAGATAAAGGATTGCTGCCCAGACATTCAGTGATGTCTTAAGAAACATTAGATGGGGCGTCCCTCTATCCTTGAGATCATTTAGTGTTGCATGCCGCTGTTCCACTCACAGCTTCTTAGATTCACTATCCACAACTACCTCAAGATTAAGGGGTAGGTGGGACACTGTGTGTTCACTTGGAAGGTGGCTGTGCCCAGCTTGCCATTCTGGTCCTGCCATTGTAGTAGCTTCTAGAAAAGAGGGAGGCCAGGTTATGCCTGACCTAAATAATCCCCTTGTCATCGCAACATCTGAGTCGGAAGTGACTAATCACGTCCTCGACTTCTTACTTCCTGTCCCCCGTCCTGTGACCTGCGAGGCAGGGGACAGGAAGCCTTACCCACGATGCTCCATAGTCTCCCCTACCACAGGCCAAAAGGTCCTGAGAGCATGGGAAAGGTGCGGATTCGTGGTGGGTTCCTGACCCTAGCGCTGCACACATCTATCTATATGGTGCGCTCTGCCCAGAAATGGAGAACCCTCTTTCAAAGAGCAGATGCAACGCCACGTGGAGCAGACATAGCTTGTTCTCACTGCCACCCTATATGCCACCTGACACTGAAGCTGAGCACAGGGGTGAAGATATTAATAGTGCAGCAGGCACTGTTGCACCTTGGCAGAGGGGCCTGAGGGGCTGTCTTTGCTCCATTGTGACTGCATGTCATAATTAAACAAGAGGTAGGGACCATATTCCTAAATTCCATTAGGGTCCCTGGAGCTCTTGACACCAACTGACTGAGCCTTACTTACAAATTGGATATGATCCATCCCTTCACAGGTTAACTTGCATTACAGCGAAATGTTTGTTTTCTTCTTCATCCCTTTTGGATGCTGAAATTAAATTTGAAGAAAAAAATGAAAACGTGCCAAGCAGACTGCAGGCAGTTGAACGTGGTCCTGCCAACCCGAGTGAGCTCTAAGCCGCACTCCCCAGCCTGGTCATGTCTTGTTCATCTTTTTTTATCGTCTCTGTTCGGCTGTGGTTTTTCGAAAATAGTTTTGTGTATTGAGATTTACTTTTAACCGCTTGCTGCCTTGAAAGGTGAACAACTGAGTGTTCCTGTATTGGGATCACCCTGGCTTGTTTAGTTATAGACATGTAAAAAAGTAATTGACCTGCCATGTAATATTCGATGGATTATACAGATTAGTGAATTAGATTGATACTCATTGTGCTCTGGGCAATTTGGCTATATGCAGCATGGCATGTGTATGATGTCATGAAGCTATATTTGTATTTCATAACCTATAAAATGTTTAAAAAAGAGTTTTGTGAGGCAAGCCAGGAAGGCCTGTGGTGTGAACTTCTAAATGGAGTGGTCTGCTTTCATCGCATCTAAGTTTGTTTTGTGCAGAACAGCACAGATGCGATTTTTAAAATGATTAGTCTACTGCGGTACTTTGTACTAACTTTTCAGTTAATCGTCAGGAGTTTGTGCTGGACATATCTGCAGGAAATCCTGCTTACCTGTGCCCCTCAGAGATAAATTCAGCAAAGCAAGGAGAGGATTAGGAACAGTAAACAGCAACTGAGTTTTTTTTTTACTAAAACAATGGAAAAGAACAACAAGCCCACGGCAGTCGACAGGCAAGCTACGCCCTTTCTAAAAAAAGAAATAACTCGATTTTCGCAGAAAAACTATAATGACCACGTTTAACACCACATCCTAATTTGGAGTGACAGAGACTCAACCAGTGTGACAGATTTGCATGTATAGCTGTACCCCCCGAATATTGTATCAAGATTATCAATGGAGCAGAAAATCGAGGACAGAATATCGAAAACAAAATATTGACAGTCTAGATTTAAATGCTGCACTCTGCATATATGTACCTATGCAGTATATATCTTTAAGGTACGTAGAAGTCGAATTAGGACTAGGAAATCTGTACTTTCCTATATGCACTTACCTTAAAATATTTTCTCCTCAATATTCTGTCCTCGATACTCGTATGCCACAACATTGTTGGAGTCGATATTCAGCAGTACATTCACATGTATAGAGTGATATTGCAACTCTGGGGGCAAGAATACTCACCAGTGTGTGACACAGCATCCTCACTGTGTTAGTTTGCATCCCCAGTCTGTGAATTTGCTCTTACAGTATGAGCTAATACACTGCATCCTCACTCTGCAAGATTTTACCCAGTAGGTAAAAGTGTGCTAGGCTTCACCCCAGCAAGTGAAATTGCAGCCACAGTAGGTGAGAATGCACCCTAGTGTGTGCATGTTCACATCCAGTGCGGAACTGTAACGAAGTGTGTTGTTTTACCCCGCCATATGATACTGCAACCTTGGTGTTTCAAAATGCACTGTCAGTGAGCAAAACTATAACCGACTGTGAGACTGCACCTCGGTGTGTGAAGCAGAACACTCAGTCAGTGAGAGTGTATTCCAATGTTGCAGACTTATACTTTGAGTGAGATTGTACCCTGGGAAGTCAGTTGGAATCCCATGGCCTGAGACTGAGCCTAATTTGAGATTACAATACCCTTAATGAGTGAGACTGCACATTTAGGGCCAGAATCACAAACAGCACTTTCGAGTAAGTTTACACTTTTGAGTATATTTACTAGATTTGCTATTTATAAACTGCACTCTAGTAGTAATTTATGCTTTCGTAGATGGCCAACTACTGGTACTGCAACCTCCATTATTTCATATGGGAATGTGTTACAGAACAAGTGGTTGGCTATGTGTAGTGCTTGACCTACTACTGCTTTTAGCAGTAATTTACACTCAGAGTTTGTAAATACTGAAAGGTAGTAAACTTACTCAAAAGTGTAAACTTACTCAGAACTGTAAATTGTGAATCAGGCCCCTAATGTTGACTGTACACAAGGATGTGGGACTGCACCCCAGAGAATCAATCTCTATCCCACTGTGACAGAGTTACAATCATTTTGTGAGACTGCATCCCAGATTGTGAGTTAGCCAGCGCCCAGTATAATGCTCACACCCTGAGTAAGGCTACATTGTGTAAGGGTTTGCCCTAATGTGTTAGACTACACCTCGGTGTGGAAGACAGACACCACACTTCAGACTACATGCTTACTGAGTAAGACTGCACTTCCTATTTAGGACAAGGGGCATCATGAACTATCCTCTTTAGCAGCTTGAGCGGGGTGGAGTCTGGCAATTCTGTTTAATATAAGACATTTATATGTTTGTTTTTATCACTTTTGACTTTGATTGGAGACTGATGATCTCCAATCAGACATGCACTAACACCAGTGCAAGATGATAGAATGATAGTGCTGTGGGGTGAGGGAACAAATGGGACATGAGAACATACATACATCGATTGATGGATGGATGGGTAAAAAGGCAGAAGGAAGGATGGATGAAAAGGAAAAGGGAGGAAAGAAAGATGGTAAAAAGACAAATAATTATATAGAAAATTAAGTCATAAAAAAAGGAAAAAGATTGAAGGATGGAGAAACTGAAGAAAATGTCAACATGTCTTCGGGACAGCAATCCCCTCAATGACTGCTGAACCAATTGAAGCTCATTGCTATTTGGGTTTGGTATATTGTAATTGTAATTGTAATCGTATTTATATAGCGCTTACTACCCCTGACAAGGCGTCGAAGCGCTTTTCTGGTTCAAAGTGGGTGGTATTTTAATTTTCTAGTATACTGGTGTTTGAGGCGATACCCCAGTGAGTGTACCCCACAACTTGTGAGGCAGACTACATCTCAGTTACCGACAGAGAGGTTTTAAAGCATTGGCAAATTGAGCTCTGGCCAAGGGCCCCCAGCCTTTCAGGGGGACCCCTACTAGAGCCAGCTCTGTTCTGCAGAGAGTCTTGCCATGACGAACCTGACTAATTCTTAAACAGCTCTGCTAAAAATACAGTTTTCCTTGAATTTATTTTTAATGTGTGTGATGTGTGAGTTTATTAAAGACATTTTGCAGAAAAAATAAAGTTGTGTTTATGTATCATACAACATCCATAAAACGTGTTTCTTAATTCAGAACAAGGGACCTCACATATGAAAAACTGGAGGGTGTCAGAGAGATTATTTGCAGTAATATTAGTGAGCTGCTTCAGTGTTACAATATTAAAAGAACATGTCACTATCCCTGAATATTAGATTTAAACACTTTTAGAAAGAATTTGGACAAGTGTACCTATGCACTGTCAGTGACCTGGCCAAGGAGGGCATGAAAGTGCTGATATTGAATCATAAAGTCAAAGCTGTTCTGCAGGAGCCCCCAAATCCTTAAAATGTTCCTGTTTACCGCCACTGCACGATGAGACTGAAGCCCACTACGTGACGTTTATACCGAGTCACTGACACTGCATTCACACACTGTGCCAGACTACACCACAGTAACTGCGATGGGATTGCGCCCAGTATCAAAACATGACCAGCGCTCCTGTGCGTGACGCTTGAAACTGCTTCTCACGAAGCCCTCACTCTCACGGCCTCCCTTCTGGGAGCTGCTGGTGACGACGTGCCTCCACGCCAGAGCCTCTCCCTGAAGAATTCGAGATATGCCAGGCCCTGACTCCAGCCTGCCTTGGCGCCCGAGTCAACCCAGGCCCGGGAGGGTGAGGAATGAAGACTTTCCACTTTGAAAGCCTTGGGGGTTCACCAAGAGGCGACAGCAACTGACAGCTTCCTTACCAGCAGTCTCGAGGCTGGCGACAGTCTCGGATTTCCTTCATGCTAATCAACAAAAAGCAAGTGGCCTTTCAGTTGGGGAGTAGCGCTCGAAAGGGCTATGATGTTTGCAGTGGTCCATCGATGCCATTTTTTTTTTAGCTAAAAGTAGAGTTCGAACCGGAGCGGTGACGCATGGCCCCTCAGCTGGAGACAGAGGTCCAGCGGGAAGGGACGGAGGGCCTCGAAGATACAAGTAGAGTTGGCAGTGGAGTGAGGCAAGGCCTCACACGTTGAAGCGGAGTTTGAACGAGTGAGGGGAGGGATGCAGGGTCTCTTAGCTAGATGGAGAGCTCGAACTGGTGGTTACACACATGGTTCCCTAGCGGAGAGTGGTAGCTGGCCTCTTAGCCGGACCTAGAGAAATGATCTCTTTGCTAAAAGTACATTTTATTTGATTTTTTTCGCGGTTTTATATAGCCCATGGGCATTAGAGCGTTGTACATAAACGCCGGATTACGCATATATTAGGCACGCTCGAACACAAGTGGGCGCATGGATTTCAGCGCCTCGTCAGGGGTAGTAAGCACTATATAAAAGCAATGACGATACTCGAAGCTAGAAGTAAAATGGCTCCTCAGCTGGGAATACATGGCACTGTCTTGCACCCAGTTTTTGTTCACTGCTTGAGAATCTATCCTTCTTGGCTCAGTGTCAGCTTGGAAGGAAGGTTAAGGGGCGGGGAGGTGTCTGCAATGGCTACCTGCCCCCCTCTGGGTCCTGTAAAGAGATCAAGGTCTCACCTCACCCTGTGGGGTCTATAAACAATAACATTACAGAGGATAAGTTAGAGGAAAAAGAAACAATTAGGGACATCAGTACTCCGCCCCTCCGTGCCCCTAACCCGTAGAACAAAGCCAGGACCCGGCGTACAAACAGCTCAGGGTAAACCTTTTATATTCCACATCAGCACCTTCTGTGCAGAGGAGCCTTTGATCTGCCCCGCCGATGGTGCTTGTTTTCCTAAAAGCAGCTCACGACAATCGCCTATCTGAACCCCTGAGAGCCACCGGCAAGTGGAAGCCTGTAAGCAAATTAGATGACAATGAACTGAAGAAAGCGGGTTATTTTGGTAATGGCCTCCTCTGAGCACCCGGTGTCTCCCAGGAGTGTGGCATTCTGCCCTTGCACCCGCCAGCCCCGAAGAAAAGTCCCCGTTCTCAAGAACAAGGGGCCGGTGGGGAGGGGTCTTACCAACGTTATCCTGATTCAAAGACTCCAAGTGAGGACTGGGTTTAGACTTTCACCTGACAAAACTCAAGATATTTCCTTAGCTGATTTTGCCCAACTGTGGCCATACCTGCTGTTATGTTACCCATCCTTTGCCTAGCGTTCTTTTAGTATGAATGTAGCGCGCTTTGCTTGTCCAATGGGTTCTAGGCCTCAGCATGCATGTTCTGTCCAATCAAATGCATGACAGAGCGTGCATGTTTTGTTCCTTCAGTTGCATTCCACTGCTTTATGCTTTGTCTGATAAAATGCATACCAGACTGTGCAGGCCTTGTCTGTTCACTTGCAGACCAGTGAGTGCATGTCTTGTCTGATCAACTGCATGCTGGAGTATGCATGCTTTGTCCGATCTTTTGCTGGCCTGAGTGTGCATGCCTTGTTCAGTCTGTTGCCTTGTCCGATCAGCTGCATGCATGGCTTGTCCGATCACTCCCAGGCCAGAGCATGCATACTTTATCAGATTCATTGCATGTCAGAGTATCATGCTGTATTCAATAAGTTGCATGCTAGCTTGTGCATGAGTTGTTGGCAGGCCAGAGAGTGCATGCTGAGTGTGCATTTCTTGTTTGCTCCGTTGCTGGCCTGGGTCTACATACCCTATTGGAATTGTTGAAACCGTCCCCAACATGCCTTGTCCAATCACCAGCAGGCCAGAGCAGCATACTTTGTCTGATTTGATGCATACCAGTGTGACATGCTTTGATAAGTTGCATGCCAGCGCATGCATGCCTTGTCTGTTCAGTTGCAGGCCAGAGAGTGCATGCCTTGTCTGATAAGCTGCACATGCATGCATTGTGTGATCTGTTGCTGGCCTGTATGTGTATGCCTTGTTTTGTCTTTTGTCCTGTGTGATCAGCTGCATGCCAGACCATGCATGGCTTGTCCCATCACCCTCAGGCCAGAGAGTACATACTTTATCAGATTTGGTGCATGCCAAAGTGTCATGCTGTATCCAATAAGTTGCATGCTCGTTTGTGCATTGTTCGATCAGTTGCTGTCCTGAGTGCACACGCCATGTCTGAATAGTTGCAGGCCAGCTCCTGCATTCCTTTTCCAGTCAGCTGCATGCCAAAGCATGTATGCCTTTTCTCATCAGTTGCTGGCCTGACTGTATAGACCTTGTCTGAATAGTTGCAGATCATCCCCTGCATGCCTTGTCTGATCACCTGCATGTTGGGGCAGGCATGCTTTGTCCAGTCTGTTGCTGTAAAGTGTGTGTATGCCTTGTTCAATCAGTTGTCGGCCTGAGAATATATGCATTGATTGAATAGTTTCAGGCCAGCTTCTGCATTCCTTTTCCAGTCAGCTGCATGCCAAAGCATGCATGCTTTGTCTGATCAGCCGCAGGCCATAGCATGCACACTTTGTCTGATTAGTTGCATGATGGAGCGTGATTGCCTTTTCTTATCAGTTGCAGGCCAATTCCTGCATGCCTTGGGATCATTTTCATGCTGAAGCCTGCATGAGGAGTTGGAAGAGGGTGTGGTATGTATGTATGTATGTATGTAAAAATACCTGACAAGTGCTGACCTAGCTGCGAAGTAGTGGAAGGGTAGGCATGATAAAAGGAGTATCATCCATTTGGTAATGCTCGAAGGTATGCTCAAGGAAGTATTGTAATTAATTGTATGTATTATATTACTTACACCTGACAAAGCTCCCAAGGGATTTTGCTAAAGGGTAATATGATACTCCATGGAATGCAATGGGTGGAAGGCCATGTTTGTTGTATGGTCTATATGAGTATGGTTAGTCGCAGCTGGTGTCGTGGCAAAGTGTGGGGGCACAAAACAAAAACACAACCAAAAAAAAAAAAAAAAAACTTACCGCTGCATCGCCGTTCTTCAGGCTCTGCTGCAGGCACAGGCTCCCAGACTGCCCTGCGGCCAATCCTAACGCTGCTGTCATGCTACTGTCCGCATCAGAGCAGCTTCAGGATTGGCCTGAGTGCCCTCGGTTTGCGCTCCCAGATAGGCTGAGAGCCTGTGCCTGCTGTGTTCAACCCGGTAACGCAGTTCGGGTTGGAGACAGCTCAATGCGGGTGTCGGTTTGGACATCCAGAGATGGCCGGCCAAACCCACATGCGCACCGACAGTGCACAACACTCCTTCCCCTCATGCCTGTCATCCCCCATGGCCCTGTCCCCTAAAAAAATAAGATGGTAATACACATGGTTTATTATCCTTGTATTTTTCACGTTTTGCAGCTGCTACTGCTGAGGGTGGGGGGGGGCGCTCCTCCTCCACAGTGGAGGTACTGCAGCTGGGTGGAGTGTCCCTGAAACGAGTGCCAACCAGAGCTGTGCTCTGATCTTTGTTTTGCACTACACCTCTGTATGTGCTTGAAGCAGAAAGGAGTGAGGGATAAAACACTGTAGCAAAGCAGCACTTCAATGTCCTTGTGTTTAGGAGAGCGAAGAGGCTACAACAAACTCAAACATGCCTTTCCTAGAGACCATTCCGTTGTGTCTTACGTTGAATACTCACAGCTTTTGTGTTTCATGGCGCCTGCTAGTGTAGGCTTGATAGGGCTGGGGTATGCCAACAGCATCTACTTCAGAACTCCTCTCAGCACCTTTTATAATGTAGAGACTTACGAACAAAGAAAGCACATCTGATTCATAGAAAGCCCATCCAACACTGAGAGCCTCTCTTTAAATGCAGAGATGCAGTATACAGCTCCCGTCCTACTGCAGAGACAATACCACCTTTCTGTCACCGAACTGTGAGGAAAACTTGTTTTTTTAGCCACTTTTTGAGGTTTGCAAAGGATTCTAGGTAACAGAACCTGGTCAGAGCCCCACGAGTCACCCCATCTTGGATTCCCCTAGGTCTCTAGTTTAAAAAATGCACAGGTTTGGTAGGTTTCCTTATGTGCCGGCTGAGCTAGAGGCCAAAATCTACAGGTAGGCACTTTGCAAAAAACAGCTCTGTATTTTGTCAAAAAATGGGATGTGTCCACGTTGTGTTTTGGGGCATTTCCTGTCGCGGGCGCTAGGCCTACCCACACAAGTGAGGTATCATTTTTATCGGGAGACTTGGGGGAACGCTGGGTGGAAGGAAATTAGTGGCTCCTCTCAGATTCCAGAACTTTCTGTCACCGAAATGTGAGGAAAACTTGTTTTTTTAGCCACTTTTTGAGGTTTGCAAAGGATTCTGGGTAACAGAACCTGGGCAGAGCCCCACGAGTCACCCCATCTTGGATTCCCCTAGGTCTCTAGATTTCAAAAATGCACAGGTTTGGTAGGTTTCCCTATGTGCCGGCTGAGCTAGAGGCCAAAATCTACAGGTAGGCACTTTGCAAAAAACAGCTCTGTATTTTGTCAAAAAATGGGATGTGTCCACGTTGTGTTTTGGGGCATTTCCTGTCGCGGGCACTAGGCCTACCCACACAAGTGAGGTATCATTTTTATCGGGAGACTTGGAGGAACATAGAATAGCAAAACAAGTGTTATTGCCCCTTATCTTTCTCTACATCTTTTCCTTCCAAATATAAGAGAGTGTGTAAACAAGACATCTATTTGAGAAATGCCCTGCAATTCACATGCTAGTATGGGCACCTCGGAATTCAGAGATGTGCAAATAACCACTGCTCCTCAAAACCTTATCTTGATCCTATTTTGGAAATGCAAAGGTTTTCTTGATACCTCTTTTTCACTCTTCATATTTCAGCAAATGAATTGCTGTATACCCAGTATAGAATGAAAACCAACTGCAGGGTGCAGTTCATTTAATGGCTCTGGGTACCTAGGGTTCTTGATGAACCTACAAGCCCTTTATATCCCTGCAACCAGAAGAGTCCAGCAGACAAAACGGTATATTGCTTTCAGAAATCTGACATCGCAGGAAAAAGTTACAGAGTAAACCATAAAGAAAAATGGCTGTTGTTTTCAGCTCAATTTAAATATTTTTTTATTTCAGCTGTTATTTTCTGTAGGAAAACCTTGTAGGATCTACACAAATGACCCCTTGCTGAATTCAGAATTTTGTCTAGTTTTCAGAAATGTCTAGCTTTCCGGGATCCAGCATTGGTTTCACACCCATTCCTGTCACTAACTGGAAGGAGGTTGAAAGCACCAAAAATAGTAAAAAATGGGGTATGTCCCAGTAAAATGCCAAATTTGTGTTGGAAAATGTGGTTTTCTGATTCAAGTCTGCCCATTTCTGAAAGGTGGGAAGATAGTGATTTCAGCACCAGAAACCCTTTGTTGATGGCTTTTTCAGGGAAAAAACCACAAGCCTTCTTCGGCAGCCCTTTTTTCCCATTTTTTTGAAAAAAAAAATTTTTTCACTGTATTTTGGCTATTTTCTTGGTCTCCTCCAGGAGAAACCACAAACTCTGGGTACCATTAGAATCCCTAGGATGTTGGAAAAAAAGGACGCAAATTTGGCGTGGATAGCTTATGTGGACAAAAAGTTATGAAGGCCTAAGCGCAAACTACCCCAAATAGCCAAAAAAAGGGCTCAGCACTGGGGGGGAAACGGCCCAGCAGCTAAGGGGTTAAGCACAGGGAAAAACAGACACAATTCCCTCAGTAACAACAAGTGAAGAGAAAAACAAAACGCACCTTGTTTAATAAATAAAGCCTCTTTCTTAGAGACTGCATGTCATTTTAATTTTAATATTAAGACCTCTGTAATTTCTAACACAGACAACACCACTTATTGCAGAGAGCCTCTCTCATTGATACACACTGTCTTGTAATGCAAAGCGCTGATATTAAGAAGAATAACCTTCTTGACTACAAAGCACAGGGATACAAGGTGCATTTCTGTGGACTGGCCTTTGAAGCTGGCCATTGGTGATGTCTCACCACAAACCCTGACATAAATAACTGTAACAGGGATGTACATGATGTCTCCCTCACTATACACTTGTGATCCTCAATTAACAATGCTAGCTTCTCATATCCCACATTGATATTTGCACACCATCACAACAAAATACTTCATTGGAGGGAAACCCTCAGGGTAAATCCAGCGTAATTTCCGTATTCTACCTTAAATGGCCCTTGAAAACTAGCAAAATGAGACTGATCCCTAACTCTTTTGTAAACAAACACCCTAGTCATATCCTGATGCTAAGTACACCATAGATGTGGCAGCTATTGGGAATATTTCTGTCAATAAGGTATTTGAACTCAGACCTAGGTCTTTCATGTCAATCAGTAATTTATACCTCCAACAAAGACTCCCCTCCCTCCCCCCCGGAAATGACATTTAACAAAGTCAGATCTACTCGGGAGATCAATCTTCTCACAGAAAACACATGTCAAACACCAACTCAGATACATGGTAAAACGGTCATCATGGGAAGACCAGTTTGGTCAAGGACAGAACTAAAACAAGCCCCCCTACTGCTCCAAAGGAACCAAACTTCTGATTCTCTCTTGACTGGACAAACAATGCAAGCCAGTTAACTCAGTCACAGATAATGTTGAACATCTTTGTAAAATAAAGAAGGTGGACTTCAAATCTGGGTATTCTGAATTTGAGTACAAAGCCAGCATACAGCTGCAAACTCAGATCTCCTTGCCACCTTTCTTTCTGCCTGACAATCAAAAGGTTGATACTACCTATCTAATTCCCTTTTTAAAAATCCTGATGAAGCCACTATAACACTTCTCAAAAGGTTCTTGCTCCTTGAAACTCCTGCTCAACGTTAACAATAACATAAAGAATCTTCTTTCTGCTAGCATTAATATGGTCACATATCTACCCAAATACTCACCGATCTCCACCAGGCAGATCCCCACCAGGTCAAATTCCTGTACCACTACACACACCTGCATGTTACCAAATAACGCTTGAGGGTCTGTTACCACAATTTGCACAAATAGACCCAATGTCAGACATAAATATATAGTAACAGAAACGTCAACTATGAACAACCTCATCCAAAATAAAGCAAACCCTTCAGGGACTGTAGTCTCCACCATGCTACAGCCAAGCCCAAAGTTTAACAAAGATTCAGTGCAGAATCAGACACACCCTATCCTATACAAATCATTACAGCCTACATAGACCACAAGCTATGGCACCCTGAATTGTACATTCCACAATGGCACATAAGCTGCAGCATATACAATTGAAATCAGTGACATGGTGATTCTGAGTGACCTGGACTTACTAATGCCCATGGATTTCTGGTTTAACAGCCCTCTCTACCTCTGATTGGTGTATTGTTACCACCAGCCAGGGTACTCCATCCTTCAAATGGATAGAGAAAATAGAACAGAGGGGAATGCTAACTCACAGAGACTCTCTTGAATGTAAGATCATTCAGGAACTCACATTTCAACACATTCAATGCCTTGTAACTTAAATCAGTTCTAAGAACAGCATCAATGATGATGTGTAAGTGTGAAGCAATATTCAGCTACTTCAATAACTCAACATCCATTGAGTAACAACTCCAGTACAACGTCAAAATATCTGGCAGCCTTTGTGCAGGACAGCAATCTGCTTCAATATTCTTCAATATTCTTTCTCTCCGACCTATAACAGAGGTACTATCTTAGTCCTCATTAAAGTCTATGGGTCAACTCATTTGTAAATAATCAGAATTGTGCATTGGTCTGACCATCAACACATTCATTTTGAGATTCCAGTAATTGAAACAGTACTAAGAGGTCAACCCAATTGAATGCAGAAATACGAACGCTAATGATGAGACAGCCCTAGGTGAAAGTATTGCAAACTACGAACTAATTATAACATTGCAGCACAAATGCATGAGATGAAGTGGGTCCTTTTGTAAGGAAAAGTGGGAAAACAATTCTACAACTCGGTTCTCCGAAGACACGAGGAAGACATGAGGTGAGAGCACTTGAAAATTGCATAAAATCAATCCAGCTCAAAATAGACAGGAAACTTTACAAAAAGAACGTTCCTAACGCCAAAGTCTCATTCTTTCACAATGAGCTCAGGGAAACAAAAAAACAGGCAATTGAAACTGCTTCTCATGAACAACAAAATAGCCATCACTCCACAGCTGAAGTGGGTGCGGTGGAATTAAGGTCGGAGTCGAGGTAAGTGAAATCTTCTTTTATTAAATTGCCAGTACGATAAAAAGGGAACAGGTCTGCTTCCTCGACGCGTCCAGGCTCAACTGACACCAGAAGGATTCCAGCATCGAAGACACTAGAATCCCTATGTGTCACCGGCCTCCACATTCTATAAGGAATATGAATTAGCAAGCACACAACACATCCCCTTCCGTAAATGTAAAATAAATAACTAAGAACAACAGATTAAAATAGCAACAAACAAAAAAAAACAAAATATAGTGATAAAACATAAGAAGAGAAAATTCCCATCAAGAGCATCCGGACCATCAAGAGTATCCGGAGTCCGTGTAGGAGGCAGCAATATGCCCTAACACACAATCCTTCAACCAACTTGGATGGGTTACTTTCCTCTTCTCCTTAGGTCTTACATCTTCCCCATCAAAATCATCATCACTACCATCACACACTACATCACTTCCGCTTCCATTATCATTGGAATGATGATGGGTCGCAAGAAAAGAGCAACCACTTTCCGCAATTTCGGAGGGTGAGGAGGTGTCTATTAACTCATCTTCTAACCAATCAGACCTTCCTCCCTCATTCCTAAGACCCATACCATCTTGCATAATACATTGCTTATTATTGAATAAAGCAACACGTTTAAGATTCCAGACCCGACCATCATTCAATTTAACAGCATTATGCAACACCTCCCTCACTTGTTCAGGTTCAAAATATTGGCTCTTATTCTTTCTTACTTTAAAAGGCTTCTTAACACGTACCCAATCACCCACAGCAATTTTGACAGGTTTCACATGATGAGAATGGTCATAGTACACCTTATTTTTTTCTTGCGATTTGTCCAAATTATTCCTCACAAATTCCAGTGACCAATTCTCCACACCAGCACCAAACAACCACTCAGGATTATGCTTCCCCCTGGGTTTTCTACCTCTCATAATGACGAAGGGACTCAAACCTGTTGTTGGATTCTCAGTAATCCTGTAAGCCCACACCGCTTTGAACACAGCTGTGTGCCAATCATAATTACTCATAGAGCTTTGAATAACACTCTTAATGACCCTATTGAATATCTCAACAGTACCATTTCCACTGGGGTTGTACAAAGACGTAGTTTTGTGTTTGATGCCCAACTTTTCAAAATACATCTTAGCTGTACTAGAAACAAATTGCACACTATTATCGCTCAACAACTTCGTAGGAATTCCCTCCAACAGAAACACTTTGTCCATAAATTCCAACACAGAAACTGCGTCTGCCCTCTCTACTATACCAATTTCTGGCCACTTAGAAATTAGGTCAATAGGGACAACCACATACTCTTGCTCATCCCCAACAGGACCAAACAAATCAACAGCAACACACTCCCATGGTTGCTTTGGTAATAAATTTTGATCCATAGGTAGTTTTAAAGTACACAAAGTTTTGTCTGCTGAAAAACACACTTCACAGGACCTTACAAACCTTTCAACAGCTTTATCCACTCCAGGTCACCAAAACAAATCTCTAACTACAGATTTAGTGCGAACAAGACCAAAATGACCTTCATGGCACAGATCCAAAACAATATTTCTCATATCACGTGGTGGAATTACTTTACCCAATAAGTTATTATATATGACCTGTGTGACTCATATTTGCACTCATGCATCCATTCATCAATCCAGTGACTCATTCTTGCATCCACCCTCTGCCACAAGGACAGTAAAACACAATATATGCAAGATAAATTAAAAGAATACAAGTAGAAACAAGAAAATATGCTGTTATGTGAGCATAGTAGGTATATGCCGGCAATAACGAAACTAAACATTGCAGTGGGTGACTGTCTTGCAGTGGTATTGCACATAGTTTATCATGGTTATAAAGTTCCAGCATGACCTCCAAATTTATAATAAGTGTGTTGGCCATCTTATAATGGTAACATAATGGTACACAACAGACAACATCATTACATAACGGTCGCCTGTTTAGAGGAAATAGCCACGTAAGATGCAACGTACTGTAGATGAAATGAGCAGCAAGCAAGCTGGCGATTAGCACTGCTTGGGTAGCTGTAATATTCTCTTAAGAACACTTAAATAAAAAGAGGAGAAGCAAAGAAATGAAAGGGGAATTACAAAATAGGATACTGAAAATGAAAGGACTAGCTAACCAGCAATGATACTGAAGCACACTCAGTTTCATATGGATGGCAAGAGAGCCAATGACTGATGTGAACTCACCCGTTATCCCAAGCAGTATTCTGTTATGGATGAAAGACACTCAGACAGGCCAGTGGCAGAAGAAGGCTGACCTAAAGGCCCTTTATGTTTCTGTATGGATATTGTTTATATTTATGGATGCATGTATTATTTCATTTACTATTACAAAGTCTTGGCAGACCGCTAAGCCTGTCAGGTTTTCTGAAATAATTCTAGCAAGAAATATTTCAGTGAAGATTTTGTACCTGTAGTGTTTGCCATAGAGGGTGGCCAACGCCAAAATCCTTTCCTACAAAGGTAATCAGTGAGATCTGATGTAAGAAAATACCTGACTTCAGGCTTTAATATGGTGCAAAAACAATTCACCCCTGAATGCCTATTAGCTTTGGGATATTTGTTACACACTAAATAAATCAGGCTGCTGCCTTTCTCGTAACTTTAATATCAGACCAATAACATCTCAAATACCTTTTCCTCATGGGCTAATCAGACGTGTACATATATGTATAGTTATCACTGCATTGTCACAATAACCAATTCAGGTCTGCTGTATTGAGTCTAAGCTTTACACAAGGCAACCATCAGACATAAAGTCATAAAATAAAAACATACACAAAATTACAGTTGACAAAGTAAGATACAATTTCTCCTAAGAGGTTTTAACAATGATTCGCACAGGGCAAATCATCTGTACCCAACGGCAAAACTCTTGACCACTACAGTAATTGTGAGATTCTATGTAAAAAAAAAAACTACCTGTAAGCTTTAATATTGAGTAATAATAACCCACACTTAAATGTCTATTGTCTTTGACATATAGGCTTTTAAAATCAATATGTCAAGCCTATTGTCTTCATCATACATTTTGATAATAGGCAATCAGTCCTATAATTTTCAGCATTGGTTTGTCCCCACAACCAAGTCAACCCTACTGTGACAACTATCAGGTAGGTATACCATAATAAAATTACAAATATGAAGAACATTACAGTTGTCGAAACAATATAAAATCCCTCCTAAAATGGCTAGTAAGAATTAGCATAGGACAAATCATCTATCTCAATTGTCTATTAGGGTGGATCACCAGCATCAAAACTGTTGCCTACTCTGGCATGTAACAACATACCTGTCAATACCCTGTAACACAATGTGATAACAAAGCTTGTTGGCTTTAACAAATGCTTTTCATAATAACTAAGCTAGGCCTTCTGCCTTGGTCTTAACTTTGCATAATAACTTTGCACCCATCAAGCCTCTAGCTTGTTATCATAACTAACTCAGGCCTACTGTTTTCAGTGTAAGCTTTTCCAAATGGCAACCATCGGGTACACAGTCATAAAATTACAAAGGTATACAAAATTATAGTTTGAAAAACAAAGTACCATCTCTCCAAAGAGGGCTGGGCAAGGATTCCCACAGAGCAAAATGGATAGCCACTGTTTTTCACTCCTTTGGTGCAGGCTTTTATACAGAGTAATAGCAATCCACCCTCCAATTGATTGGTGTTACCATATGCTTTTCACAATAAATATGTTAAGGCATACCTCTTTTATTGTAAAACTTGATAATAAACAGATTAGCCTTTAGCCACAATTGTTTGCTTGCCACCTTATTCAACTAAGCCCTGCTGTACTGAGTGTAAGCTTTGCCACAAACCAAAAAGTGCAATAGAAGCACGCTTTTCAGTTGAAGCCCAGAACTTCAGCTCTATCAAATGCTGTACTCTGGGAAAGGCACATGTGGGTAGAGCATACGCCCTTCTTTCAGTATAACTAGGAGAGCTTTGTTTCTGTTGCTCACATAAGGCCATAAGGTCTGACAACTGTGCTGATAAGCCAAACCTAAAATGAATGTTGCCTGGGTATTCCGTACTGCTCTCAAACACACAACTGCACATTCCTCGTGACTGCCATCCCCTCATCAGTGCTGCTGCAAGACAAAACCACATACCATTGATTACGTATCTAAGACACTTTAAACACATTACAGTACCATCGGTGTGCCTCCTAATGGAGGCCAAACATCATCCTATTTAAGTCACATCCATTACAGCATGTTACCTTATGCATGTTAGAAACTCTTCTGCAGGCAGCCATAATGCTGCTGACTAAGAAAGCTGGATAAACAATCACATCTGCTGGGAGGAGTAGCACTTTTTCTTTGGAAGTCCATAACGTCTGCCCAAATGAAACATGTGCTCCTGTCCACCAACATTTGGGTGGATTCAAAGCCTCTCTCCATAGTATCCTGAAAGCTCTCTTACATTTGATCGCATAAGGCATGACAACATCTGCACTGCCAAGCCTGACTTAAAAGAGGTGTGGGACAACATGTAGACAGTATAGGCCATCTCTCCTGACAACAAATTAAAAGGATAGTTCTTTAATAAATGGTAAACCCTTGGGCCCATATTTGAGGACTCCAGAACAAAACACTGAGAAACCTACACCTGTAGGTGAAGACTCCATCCCTTCCTCTTTAACTAAATCTACAGTGACTCACATATGACTAGATTAGTAATTGTTCCCGTGAGAAGGGATCATGCATGGGATGTCTGAAAAAGGGTATGGCCAAACCCTTGCTAAAGAAACCCTCTGCTTTGCTTAACCCCTTCGCTGACAGGCCTTTTCACCCTCAGGTGGCAAGCCTTTTTTTTGGCTATTTGGTGCAGTTCACGCTTAGGCCCTCATAACATTTTGTCCACATAAGGTACCCATGGGAAATTTGCGTCCTTTTTTTCCAACATCCCAGGGCTTCTAGAGGTACCCAGAGTTTGTGGGTTCCCCTGGAGGAGACTAAAAAATTAGACAAAATACAGCCAAAAACTTGTTTTGAAAAAAAAATGGGAAAAAAGGGCTGCAGAAGAAAGCTTGTTTTTTTCCCATGAAAATGGCATCAACAAAGGGTTTGCGGTGCTAAAATCGCCATCTTCTCAGCTTTCAGGAACAGGCAGACTTGAATGAGAAAAACAACATTTTCAACACAATTTTGGCATTTTACTGGGACATACCCCATTTTTACTATTTTTTGTGCTTCTAGCCTCCTTCCAGTTAGTGACAGAAATAGGTGGGAAACCAATGCTGGATCCCAGGCAGCTAAACATGTTTGAAAAGTAGACAAAAATCTGAATTCAGCAAGGGGTCATTTGTGTAGATCCTTCAAGGTTTTCCTACAGAAAGTAACAGCTAAAATAAACAAAATATTGATATTGAGGTAAAAAAAGAGCCATTTCTGTCCACATTTTCTTCTATAACTTTTCCTTACCATGGCAGATTTTTAAAAGCAATATATCATTGCGTCTGCTGGACTCTTCTGGTTGGGGGGATATATATAGAGCTTGGAGGTTCATCAAGCGCCCTAGGTACCCAAAGCCAATAAAGGAGATGCACCTTGCAATGGGTTTTCATTGTATACCGGGTATACGGTAATTCATTTGGTGAAATTTAAAGAGTGAAAAATAGGTATCAAGGAAACTTTCGTATTTCCAAAATGGGCACAAGATAAGGTGTTGAGAAGCAGTGGTTATCTGCACATCTCTGAATTCCAGGGTCCCCATACTAGCATGTGAATTACAGGGCATTTCTCAAATAGGTGTCTTTTTTACACACTGTCTTACATTTGGAAGGAATAAATGTAGAGAAAGACAGGGGCAATAACACTTGTTCTGCTATTCTGTGTTCCCCTATGTTTCCTGATAAAAATGGAACCTCACTTGTGTGGGTAGGCTTATTGCCCGCGACAGGAAATGCAACATGGACACATTACATTTTTACATTGAAATCTGACGTGTTTTTTGGAAAGTGCATAGCTGTGGAATTTGGCCTCTAGTTCAGCCGGCACCTAGGGAAACCTACCAAACCTGTGCATTTTTTAAAACTAGACTCCTGGGGCAAACCAGGATGCAGTGACTTGTGGGGCTCTCACCAGGTTCTGTTACCCAGAATTCTTTGCACACCTCAAAAATGTGCAAAAAAACACTTTTTCCTCACATTTTGGTGCTGCAAAGTTCTGGAATTGGATGGGAGCCACAAACGTCCTCCTACCCAGCATTTCCCCACATCTCCCGATAAAAATGGTACCTCACTTGTGTTGGAAGGCCTAGTGCCCGCAACATGAAATGCCCCAAAATGCAACATGGACACATCAAATTTTTATACTGAAAACTGACGTGTTTTTGGAAAGTGCCTAACTGTGGATTTTGGTCTTTAGCTCAGAAAACCTACCAAACTTGTGCATTTTTTTTAAAACTAGACACCTAGGGGAACCCAGGATGGGATATCTTGTGGCCCTCTCACCAGGTTCTGTTACCCAGAATCCTTTGCAAATCTCAAAATGTGGCAAAAAACACTTTTTCCTCACATTTTGGTGATAGAAAGTTCTGGAACCTGAGAGGAGCCACAAATTTCCTTCTACCCAGCATTTCCCCAAGTCTCCCGATAAAAATGGGACCTCACATGTGTGGGTAGGCCTAGTGCCCGCGACAGGAAATGTCCCAAAACACAACATGGACACATCCCATTTTCACAAAGAAAACTGACCGTTTTTTTGCAAAGTGCATAGGTGTGGATTTTGGCCTCTAGTTCATTCTGCACCTTGGAATACCTAGCAAACCTGGACATTTCTGAAGACTAGACACCTAGGGGATCCTGGAATGGGGTAACTTGTGGTGCTCTCACCAGGTTCTGTTACCCAGAGTCCTTAGCAAACTTCAAAATTAGGCCAAAACCCCCCATTTGTTTCTCCTATTTCAGTGTTGCAAAGTGCTGGAATCTGAGGGGAGCCACAAACACCTTCTACCCAGCATTCCCCCACATCTCCCGATAAAAATGGTACCTCACTTGTGTGGGTAGGCTAGATGCCCATGACAGGAAATGCACCAAAACACTACATGGACACATCAAAATTATCAAATACAAAACTACCTGTTTATGTGGGGGGTGGGGGGCAACTGCGTTTTTGGTCCTGGGCTCAGCAGCCATCTAAGGAAACCTACCAAACACAGACATTTCTGAACACTAGACACCCGAGGGAGTCCAGGGAGGTGTGACTTGTGTGGATCCCCCAGTGTTTTCTTTCCCAGAATCCTCAGCAAACCTCAAATTTAGCTAAAAAAACATATTTTCCCCACATTTCTGTGTGGGATCACCGCACTGGCACAAATTTCCTACCACCCAATGGTCCCCTCAGTCTCCCAATAAAAATGATACCTCACTTGTGTAGGTTGGCCAAGTGCCTGTGACAGGGAAGAGCCAAAAACATGTTGAAATTGAGGGGGAACCAAAACGGGTCCAAAAGGGCAGTTTGGAAAAAACGTTTTTAGGCTGACAAATGGGGCAGAATTTTTATCTGTATATATGCGACAATGCTGGGCGGTAGGAATTTTGTGGATTCCTGCAGATTCCGGAAGGTTCCATCACAAAAATGTGGGAAAAATGTGTGATTTCAAGCAAAGTTGGAGATTTGCAGGGCATTGTGGGTAACATAATGGTGCTGGGTGCAAATGAAGCACACCACACTGGACTCAGATAAATGTCTAGTTTTCAGATGCGTCTAGGTCTTATAGATTTTTCTACATGGCAGTGTCCCAAAGTCCAAAAAGTGCAGCCCTCACCATTCCAAGTGGGTTGATTTTGAGAGTTAGACAAGCTCTCATGGCCCAAATGTAAAAACAAAACCCAAAATAATCAAATGTCCTTTGCTTGCTGTTGCGATAAGATGTTTTAGCATGCGGGGGGAGAACTGAAAGACTGTTACCCCGTTCAGTTGGGGTGGGGGCATAACCATGCCCATACTGGTTAGTAGCCACGACCCCACTATTTAAAAAAAAAGAATTCCGTGGCATCTAGTAGGGTTTCTGCTGTCCCGGGGAGTGGATCGGTGGTAATTGCCCCATCTATCCACCAGTGGGCAGAACAACTTTGTCCCCATTTATTTGGGGTGGGGGTATGGCCATACCCCCACCCTCATTTTTTGAAAAAAAAAATCTTCCCTGGTAACTGCTGGACATTCTGCCCAAGGGGGGCAGATGGGCCATACAAAAAGGGACAGATCTGCCCCCAAGGGGGGCAGAAATGGCCAACAGTAATTTGCCCACATGGAGAGCGACTCGTGCCGAAGGGGCTGCCCCCCCAAACAAAACACACACTCACCGATCCCTGGTGCCTAAGTGGTGTATGCCCCCACTGGGGGCAGATCGGCCTAATAGAAATTGGCTGATCTGCCCCCAAGGGGGACATAAATGGCCTAAAATAAATTTGCCCCCCAGGGGAGCAACCCTTGCCTAAGGGGTCGCTCCCCATCTGTAAAAAAAAAAAAAAAACTCGTGCCTGGTGGTTCCTGCCCCCCCTTTGGGGCAGACTGGCCTGGTTAAAATGAGCCGATCTGCCCCCAAGGATGGCAGAAATGGCCTAAAATAAATTTGCCCCAGGAGAGCGACCCTTTCCTAAGGGGTCGCTCCCCTTGTGTGAAACTTACATTTTAAAAAAATCCCTGGTGTCTAGTGGTTTCTGCCCCCCTTGGGGGCATATTGGCCTAAGAAAAATAGGCCGATCAGCCCCCAAGGGGGGCAGAAATGGCCTAAAACAATTTGCCACCCCCAGGGGAGCAACCCTTGCCTAAGGGGTCTCTCTCCACATCTAAAATATAGAAAAAAATGATCCCTGGTGTCTAGTGGCATCTGCCTCCCCCGGGGGCAAATCAGCATAATTAAAATATGCCCCCCCAGGGGACCGACCCTTGCTCAAGGGGTCCCTCCCCTTTATAGTTTACTTTCTGTAAACAAACATCCCTGGTGTCTAGTTGGCTTCATGATCGGGCTACAGAAATGCTCAGAAAGACATCAAAGGAAAGGAAAGGCCTTTCCTTTACTTTGATGCCCCACTGCCTGCCCCCACCCCCGGTTGGAAGAGAAATGCAAGCATTTCTCTTCCGATTGCGCTGAAAGCTCAGGGTGGCCTCTGATGAGGTCAGCACGCGATCACGCACTGACGTAATCAGATGTCACTGGGGGGGGGGAGTGGAGGGGGGAAAGTGTGGAAGGGGAATCAATTCCCCTTCCATCCCTGCCCAGGGGAGGGGGGTGGGAGGCCCCGCCCCCGTGTTCCAGGTGCAGGATGTAATGGTTACGTCCTCGGCACCTGAGCGGTGCTACAGAGGACGTAACCGTTACGTCCATGGCACCCAAGGGGTTAAAGGCATCCAATTATTAAGCATTTCACATCTGGAAGTTCTCATAAAAGCAGCTGTTATATTATTGCCTAACAAGGAAAAGAGAGATCACATCTCTTTTGTTCTAAAATCTATTAAGTGTCTCCAGGTGGACAGATTATGCATTCCTACAGCTGCATGCATACATGTAAGGCCTTTCGTCACCATATCTCGTCATAATATCTCACACAGAAATGCAAAGTTCTAGGAAGTCAGTGAGTCGAAGACACAGAAAGCTTACAAAAAGCTTCACATTTTTTAACCAAAAAACCCTCAAGCAATCCTTTTCAGGACTGCACAAATAATCCACACCACCACCTAGTACTCTAATCAACATCCTCTTACAGTGCCTTCAAGAAAGCAATGAATGAGATATTACTAAATAGTGGGCACAATGATAAAATGTGTATACTCTTGATTTGAGTGCACAGTTACCTAACCATGAGGTTGGAGTTATTCTTGTTGTTTATTAAGACTATGAAAAGCCTGATATGCCAATCTCCTATGTATTAAGTGTTGCTGTTATGCTGTTACCTTCATAACAGGGTGATAAGATGTCATTCTATTCATGTTTATTTGCTATGCGTTGACATCTACACTACTTATTGTTTTATCTGTTGACCTGCACAAGTGGATTTAAAACAATTTCTTATTTATGTGCTTTTTTGGTTTAAAGCGCTGTGACAGAAAGAATGACTTGGTGCATGCAATATAAAAAGGCAGCTATAAATATTAAAAAATACAAAATTAACCAGCAACTCTCTATAGTTATATCACTAAGTTGGTCTGCTTTTATAGCCTGTGGGCTCATGGATCAGGACACACTCCACTACTATGCAGGTCTAGGACTGCAGTATGCTAAGCAGTTACTGATATACAATGTGGAGTGTGACCCTGTCCCGTGTGAGCGTATGCCAGTGTCAAAGAGAAGGTTATAACCATGTAATTGGGTGTATGTATTGCTTTGGGGCTGAAGGTACGTAGGAAGCAAGGGTGTGCTATGCATGGATTACATTTATTTGTTCAAGCCAGTCTCTCCCACTGTGAAACGAGGCTAAGGTCCTTGCTGCTGCCCTACAATTCATAGAGAGAACAAGCCATACACTGTCCCTACATTTCAAATGTGAGCCCAAGTGCTAGCAAGGCCAGGGTCAATGGATCTTTTAGCTGTATTGTACTAAATCTGCCTTTTCTGCATGGTCAGACGGATTTTTGCTTTTTGTTGGACTCTATATTTTCCCTGGCTTTATAACCCTGTTCACTTTACCCCTGCTAACCAGTGGTAAAGTGTCTATGTAGGCATACTCTTAGCTGCCCTATTTAGCTTACCTACAAGCCCCTACTATTAGGTGCAAAGTGTACCCAGGGCCTGTAATTAAATGTCACTGGTGGACTGTAGCAACCATTGTGCCATTCACTACAGTGACAGTGTAAAATATGGCTTCAGGCATACCAGTGTAGTCTACTACAAAGTGTAAAAACTGAAAATCGACCTGTCAATATAAGCCTGTTTGCTGGGTAAATACCTTCCTTTTACATTTCAATAAATAGTCCACAAGGCAGGGTGGGTGGTATGTAGAAGTAAGTCAAATGAAAATTTAAAGTTAACATGTTCTTACAGTGACTAACATGCAGAAGTTATTATCAATGTAGAAATACTGGCTGACAGAGAAAACCAGAATACAGAATAACATGCTAATATAGTATCTATGGAATTGAACTAGCTAGAAAAGTAATTAAACAAGTATTTTAATAGTCATTAAAAGTCCAATTCAATGGCAAAGTGTAGGAGGCTGGCCGGGTGTGTGGTGGACACCTATGGTGTTACACCTTATACTGGGTCCAGGCAACCCTTATTAGATAGTGTTATAGTGTCTAGGTAGCCAGGGCTCGCTAGTGGTAGCTTTGGGGAGCAGCCAAGATTTATCTAGGAGTGTGAAGCACTTGCAATACCATAGTTGTCACACAGTAACTTATCACACATAAAAAGGGACCACACACGTGTTACAAAAATAAAGGTACATTATTACAGGAACACCAAACTAGATTATTATAGGTGACCCCCCTTCTGGAGGTAAGTACACACAAAAAATACACAGGTAAGTATTAGGAACTAGCATAAAATAGCAAGGGCCCTATTGGGGGGGGGGGGCAAACCTTATACTAAAAGGGTGAAATGCGAGAATGGGTTCCTCATCTGAGGATATGGAGTAGTGAGCCAAGGGCAGGGAGAGAGTGGAACCCCAAGCGGTAAGTATCTAGAAGACCTCCAGTGAGCAGGAGAGGAGAGGTAAGTTACCTGGGCATCCCATAGGCTAAAATTGGGACTCGTAAATGGAATATTGTATTGTAATATTGTAATAGTATTTATATAGCGCTTACTACCCCTGATGAGGCTTCGAAGTGCTTTTTGGCGAGTAGAACGCTACTCCGGAACCCAAGAGGAATTAGTAGTGGATTAGTATAGGGAAATATGAGTATAGTTTTAGTATTATTATGAGTTAATTTGAGCCGTGGATATGTGAGTGTTAGTTGGATTGACTGGGGTAATGGAGGGGTGGAGGAGGGAAGAATCCAGAAGTGTTAATTGGGAGTTTATGGTAATAGGATTTAGGCTTGAGATGAATAAAGGGGGGATGGAGGAGGTAAGAGTCTGTGGAAAGAGTTAGGGAGATCATAGTAGCAGGAGGGGTTTTGGATGAGTTAAATGTGAGATAAATGAGGGAGAATTTAGTAGGGTTGTTTGGGAGATCATGGTAATAAAGTGAGGTTTGGGTGAGTTAAATTTGGAAGAGGAGGGAAGAGCTTAGGCAGGGTTATTTAGGAGATGAAAGTAGTAGAATGGATTTGGGATGAGTCAGAGTGGGAATGGAGGATAGATTGGTAGAGACATTACATATGGTGATGGGTAGACAAAGTGTGATATAAAATGAGAGCAGGGATTCATAAGTATCTAATATAACAACTTATCTAGGAGCTATGCAATGACCTATGAACATGTTAAGCTTAGAATAACATATATATATATATATATACACACACACACACACACACATACATACATACACACATGAATTCATACACATATGCACACATATATGTACATACATATACATATTTAAACCATGAGTAAATATACATTAGTTAAACAGGTTTAAAGAGTATGTGTGCAGTTTATTGTTATGACATAGTAGCGATACATATTTTCTAAGGAACTATATATAACTAGAATATACACATAATCAGATAAAAATATGTATCAACATAGGCATATGCAGTCCATATCTGTTTGAATATGGTGGTTATGAAGGAAAGAGCCAACTCTTGAGTATTTTTCTGAAGACAAGATAGTTATCTGTGGCTCTTATAGTTGGGGGTAATGAATTCCATAGTTTGGCTGCTTGAACGGAGAAGGATGTACCACCTATAGTCTTTTTCTTGTATGGTGGTGTTCTAAGGCGGGATACCAATCTTGAGCTGAGGTTTCTTTTTCTTTGTTGAATGTATTTGGTTATTTTGTGTCTGAAAAAAAGCGGTCCTGTTCCATGTATAGCTTTGTTGCAAAAGCAGGACCAGGCCAGTGGAACTCAACGGTGGATTCTGGATGAATAGGATCTACAAAAGAGGAGGACAGAGTCCATTCTAGGCAGGAACGTCCAGGTGGGGCAGGAGGCAATGACCACCCTTCTGTGGGTGAAGATCCGGATCAACAGTGATGGAGGAAGCCTAGCTGCGGAGTCCAGGTGCTGCAGAAGCATCCCCGAAGTCACCTAGGAGCTGTCCCCCCGTTGGTCGCCGGACTGCAGACAGGTAAGTGGTCAGGAGGACCCAGTACTTAGGCCCATATTTATAATTTTTTTGCGCCACATTTGCATCCTTTTATTACGCAAAAGCGGCGCAAACTTGCAAAATACAATTGTGTTTTGTAAGTTTGCGCTATTTTTGCGTCAAAAAGCGGCGCAAATGTGGCACTAAAAAAGTATAAATATGGGCCTTAATTTGTAAATAAAAATGTGCTGTTGTCTTAAACACCTGGGTGCCTCAATTAAAGTGCAAACTCGGAATACTGAGGCAGCGTAATTCTTAAGTCGTCTCGGGCCTCTTCAATCCATTTAAAGCTATTCCCTGCCCCTTCAGCTCACTCTTGCAGATTTCTGTTTTCTCCCATTGTGGCGCTTTTTCGTTTTTCTCTTCCTCCGTCTTTCCGATATGTGCCTTTTGCTCACAGTAAATGCTTGAGGCAAAAAAATAAGAGCCGGCCCTCAAAAATAAGTGGCGGTGCTCCGCACCGGAAACAACAAGCAAATATTAAGCACTGGGAGGACCACCAAAAAGCAAATGCAACTGAAGCTGTTGGAGATTTGCAGAGCTGAAGAGGACCAGCAAGGTCCTGGGGACTCGACCCTTGGAGGGGAGTCCGGGCTGATCCTGAGAAGACAGGAGAGCCAGTAGAAGCAGTCGAGCCCCCACGAGCAACCCACTGGCAGAAGGCACAGTAAGTCCCAGTGAGGCCCAGTCAGCACACCTGAAGAGGAGTCCCACATCGCTGGAGCAGCAGAGAGGAGACTGTCCTTGTAGAAGTGGAGTGCTGGGGCCGGGGCTACTTGGCGCCTGAAGATCCCTCAGAGCAGGAGTCAACAAGCCTTGATTGCTGCAACAGTCGCGATGTGCAGGGGAACTGTCTTGGAGGAAGAGTCAAGGACTCACAGTTTCCGAAGTTGGACAGAAGGCAGAGAGGACCCAGAGGACCCCTCAGAACCACCACCTGTGTTGGAGAATCTTCGCAAGTCCAGAGGACAGCAGATCCCAGCAGACCAATGTTGTTGCCTTAGGTGTCTGCGAATGCAGGGCAGTGACTCCTTCACTCTAAGGGAGATTCCTTCTTGCTTCTTTGGTGCAGCTGAAGTCTTGCCGGCCCCAGAGGATGCACAGCCATGGAAATGTTGCAAGTTGCTGACAGGAGCCACAGAAACAATGTTGCAAGGTGAGGTTGTCTCAGTGCTGCAGTCTTGTTCGGTTCCTGTGAAGTCCAACAGTGGTTCCAGTGGCCAGGAGCAGTAGAAGTCTTTGGGGAGAAGTCCTGGTGGAATCTTGGATGATGAATCTAGGAACCCACCCTCAAGGGAGTCCATAAATAGCCCAAAAAGGGGCTTGGTCACCTTATGAGGTGACCACCTATCAGAGGGGGTCACTGATGTCACCTACCTACCCTGACCAGTCAAATGCTCCCAGGGGCCTCTGCAGATCTTGTTTCCAAGATGACAGTACCAGGTGGCCACCTTGAGGAGCTCTGGGCACCACACCTGGCATGGTGATGGACAGGGGAGTTGTCACTCCCCTTTCCTTTATGCAGTTTTGCACCAGAGTAGAGACCGGAGGTCCCCGGACTGGTGCAAACCAGATTATGCAAGGAGGGCACGAAATGTGCCTTTCAAAGCAAATCAGTGGCGTGGGGAAGCTACCCCTCCCCAGCCCTGTAACACCTATTTCTAGAGGGGAGGAGGTTGCACTCCTCTCCTACAGGAAATCCTTTCTTTTGCCTTCCTCTGCTTCAGCTGGTCAAGCTACAGGCAGGCAGAATCCTGTCTGAGGGGCTGCACCAGCGTGGGCTGCTCACTGATCCTAAAAGACTGATAGGAGCAGTACTGGGAGGGTGGGGGCTCTAAGGAGCCCTCAGAGTGCATGGAATCATACCACTAATATTGGCATCACTATTGGGATATGATTCCTACATGTGTGATACCAAACATGCCTAGGTTTGGAGTTACCATTATGCAGCGGGACCACAGGTAGACCTATGGCCAATGTATAGCTAAAATGGCTTCCCTGCACTTACGAAGTCCAGGGGATTGTAACTGGAGTTCGCAAGGGCACCTCTGCTCATGCAGGGGTGCCCACACACACAGGGACCAGCACCCCCCCAAATCAAATGTTGCCAAAGTTTTAAGCAACCAAAAATAGTTTCTCCTATGGAAGCTAGGTCCTAATTATAACTACCTACTGGGGTGGGGGGAAGGGTGTGTGTGTGTGTGTGTGTATACACTTCTTCCATTGGATTGCCTCTGTTTGTCCACAGTCTTTGTTGCAATACAGTCAGCAAATATTTATAAATAATTACTCCTGAAAACTAATTAATATAAAATCTAAACATCACTTACCTTGCCCCACCAAGCAGGTCATGCTCCTTGGTCAATCCGAGAAAAATTCTACCAAATCTGGATGCATATGCTTCCACTTTACTTCCTGGTGATGCTGTATCAGTGTGGTCCTTTGGCATGAAGATGGCTGAGTCTTACTAAGACATTGTATAATTTCTTAGATAATGTATACAATCTCTTCAGGACGTAATTGTAATTGTATTTATATAGCGGTTGCTACCCCTTACAAGGTGCTAAAGTGCTTTTCGGCGAGTACTACGATACTCCAGAACCCAAAGGATTAGTGGTGGATTAGTATAGGGAAATATAAATTATTTTGAGAGATGAACATGTGAGTCTCTTAGTCTGATTGAACAGGATAAAGTAAGGATAGAGTAGGGAAAATTCTAGCTAGTGTTATTTGGGAGTTCGTATTAGTTAGATGAGGTTTGGGATGAGTCAAAAGAGGGATAGGGGAAGAAAGGTTCTAGAAAGGGTTATTAAGGAGTGCATTGTAGTACAATGAGGTTTGGAGTTAGTCAAGGTAGGGTAGAGAAGGGAAGCTCTAGAAAGGTTTATTGAGATCATAGTAGTACAGTGAGGATTGGGTGTGAGTCAAGGAGGGGTAGAGGAGGGAAGAGTCAAGAAAGGATCTTAGGGAGATCATAGTAATAGAATGAGGTTTGGGATGACTCAGAGAGTGGAGGTAAAGAATATAGGGGCATATTTATACTCTGTTTGCGCTGAATGTGCGTCAAAAATGTCGAAGCACATTCGGCGCAAACTGTGCACCATATTTAAACTTTGACGCCCGAGCCCGCGGACGTCAAAATTCCTCCATGTGCGTCATTTTTTGGATGTGGGAAACTGCCTTGCGTTAATGACATGCAAGGTAGGCGTTCCCGCCCAAAAAATGACAGGCCTGTGCGCCTTATTTATACTCCTGCATCATTTTGATGCACAGGAGGGGGCGGGCCTTAAAAAACGGCGCACAGCCTGGGTGAGGGCAGGCGTTAAGGGACCTGTGGGCTCACTTCCATGGGCTCTGACCATGGAAGGAGTCCAGAGGTGCCCTTCCCTGCCCCCAGGGACACCCTCTGCCACCCTCTCCCACCCCTGGAGGACACCCATGGATGGGGGGACCCATCCCAGGTAAGTACAGGTAAGTTGAGTTAAGTATTATTTTAATTTTTTTTAAAGTGGCATAGGGGGGGCCTAATTTGGGCCCCCCTACATGCCACTGTGCCCAATGACTATGCCCAGGGGACAGAAGTCCCCTGGGCATGGCCATTGGGCAAGGGGGCATGACTCCTGTCTTTGCTAAGATAGGAGTCATTTCAATGGGGGTTGTGTGTCAAAAAATGGCGCAAGTCAGGTTTGAGGCATGATTTTTACCTCAAACCTGACTTGCACCATTTTTTGACGCACAACCCCCCTTTTCCCCTACGCCGGCCCTGCCTGGTTTGAGTAATTTTTTTTTACTCTGACCAGTCCGCAGCACCGGCTAACGTCATTCCTTAAATAAGGCGCCTGCATGGTGCGTAGGAATGGCGTTAGCTGGCGGTAACATTTTTTACGCAAACCAGCGCCGGTGCTGGTTTGCGTCAAAAAGTATAAATATGGGCCAAATTAAGAGAGCTATAGGATGGGATCTAGAGTAGTGCATTGGAGGGAGTTGAGTGGTTGTTTTTCTACAGCAGGAGTAGAGTAATACATATAAAGATACAACTACTTAGAAAGGGTATACATTCATAAGGAAAATTATAAAGACTTATAAAGTTCCATATGTTCAAGTATTGATAGATAGTTAGGAATTCAGACTTTAGGTGTTGCTGTACGTAAAAGCTAATTTATTTGTGTGTTTTTATATTTTTTTATATATTTATTTTATTTTTGTTTTCCTTGTGGCAGCCCGGGAACCTTGGTGATCCCCGCGGCCGAGAATTGGTGTGCTTGTTGGTGTTCCCGACTGGCGGCTGATCTGTAGAACATTGCTGTAGCCCAGCAGACACAGAGGCCGGACTGGTTTAGAGGCCTGGATCGGGGAGCTACAGCTGGTGCGGCAGACCGCCAAATCAGGGTTGGATGTTTCCAGGATCATCTGGACCTTTGGGAGGTGGCGGCCTTTGCCCCCAGTGGGAGCTTCACTGCCTTGGGCTACCACAGCAGACATCTTTCTCCTCCTGGGGTGTCCCGAACACTCTGGAGAGCGGTGTGGCCTGATTCAGCTCCCTGGTGCACATGGGAGCCACCAGCTATTGGTGGTGCTGCACGGCCTGTATAAGTGAAATGTTTGGGGGCAAGTGCTTGCTCTCCCTCCCTCAGCGTTGAATGTGGTGCCATCGGGGACATGGGCACCTGACGGCCCTTTGAGCAGCTGACCTATATGCAAGGTACGGTGCTTGGCAGCATGGTTTTTTAGGGTGGCACCTACCCTCTGCTGGACATGGCGGTCATTGTACTGTGGCCCTGAGCATATAAAGTAGAGACCCTGCTTGGCCTGGGACTCTATAGTTAAGCTGAGCTCGCCTTCCAAATGGGGCGGTGGAGCTGGAGTGGGGCACTCGCTGCAAAGACCAGCTGGACTGCACCCTAGATTGGCCCAGTGGACACTTGGACTGTAAAGTGCTCTGGGTGTTCCCACCGGATGCTCATTGATGTGGGAGAGTCTGCCCTTGGCCACCTAAATTTATCTAAGCCACAGGATGCAGCTCCTGCCCTCACGTCTGACCCTGTGGTGTGGTCCTGTGCCACTGTGAACCCTAGACACGGTGTGCGATATGAAACCTGCGCCTATGGTATGGTATGTATTCTTCTACAATGGGCTGGGCACGCCTCCATCTGGTGTGGCTGCTGTTCCAGCCTCTCTGGGGGACACTGCCAGCATTTGTGGATCCTATGCCGGTGATTCCGCTCCAGATCGACTGCGTGTGTCGCCCCATCAGATTCCATGGGGGTCTGGCGGGTCGTTTGTGCCCTGGTGAAGCCTGTGGGATAGGTGATCTACTCAGAGACATCTACCATCATGACAAGGCACCTGCTGTTGCCAAGCAGAGCACTCTAGACAATTTTGCCCAGCAGGGCGGCTCTGCAACGGTGCCCGTGGAAAGTGGCCCAATGGGGGAGGTGCCGGACAATGCTGTTCTCCTAGCAGCTGTAATCCAGTCCCATGATATGCTCAATGCCAAGCTCAAAGCCGTGGGCTGGGATGCCATCTTACTCCGCCAAGACCTCCGGCATGCAGAGGACAGGATAACAGAGACTGAAACTAGGGTCTCTGGGTTGAAGAATCAGTCATAGCCCTACAGCAGAAGGTGACTATGCCCCCCTCCTCCCTCTTATGGCGGCCGCTGCGCGACCGTGGTAGCGACCCTTGACCCAAGGGTAGGTCGCTCCCCCTGCCGCTGCAGCTCCTCCAGCTCCTCCAGGTTCCTGAGACCCACCTCGCGGTAAGTACCCCCCACCTCCCAGCCCCTCGCCCTGCCCTGCGCTACTCACACTCTCTCCTGCTTCTTTTCCTCCTCTCTGTCTCTTCCTCCTCGCTCCTCTTCGGTAATCTTATTCTGTACTCTTCTTTTCCCCATCTTCTCTCTTCTTCTGTGTGCTTCTCAGCCTCTCCTGTCGCCTCACTTCTTCCTCATCTTGTTCTGTGGTCTTCTGCCTTCTGCTCTTCGTCTTCTGTATCTTCTTCTGTGATCTTCTGTCTTCTGCTTCTTCGTCTTCTGTATCTTCTTCTGTGATCTTCTGTTCTTCTGTTCTTCTGCTTTCTCCATCTTCTGTCTCTTCCCGCCCCTGCCCTCCTGCTCCTGCCTCACCCCCCTCCCTCACTCGCCTCCCCTTCTCTGTCACCCCTATCTACCCCATTCGCTACCTGCCTCCCTCACTCCTCCTATCTACCAATCTACCTATCTCTCTATCTAACTCCCTCACTCACCCCCTCCTCCTATCTACCTATTTTTCTATCTCTCCACCTATTTCTCCATCTATCTATTTCTCTATCTCTCCCCCCCGTCCCGACACCCCCTCTGTTACCTATCTTCCTATCCTCTCACTCTACCTCTCACCCTTACCCACCTCTACAACCCCCCCCTCCCCTATCTTCTCAACCCTACTCCTATCTCTCTCCCTAATCTCCTAAAACTCCTAACACTCACCCCCCTCCACCCTTAAACCCCCCTCCTCCAGCTCTTCTCACTCTACCTGTCCCCCCCTCCCTCACGCTTTCCCGCCGCGACCTCCTGCATGCCCTGCCCCCCAGCTCCCATTCGCCCCCAGCTGACCCCTCCCTCCCCTCTTCCCTCTTATGGCGGCCGCTGCGCGAGAGTGGTAGCGACCCTTGACCCAAGGGTAGGTCGCTCCCCCTGCCGCTGCAGCTCCTCCAGGTTCCTGAGACCCACCTAGCAGTAAGTATCCCCCACCTCCCAGCCCCTCGCCCTGCCCCGCGCTACTCACTCTCTCTCCTGCTCCTGCTTCTTTTCCTCCTCTCTGTCTCTTCCTCCTCGCTCCTCTTCGGTAATCTTCTTCTGTACTCTTCTTTTCCCCGTCTTCTCTCTTCTTCTGTGTGCTTCTCAGCCTCTCCTGTCGCCTCGCTTCTTCCTCATCTTGTTCTGTGGTCTTCTGCCTTCTGCTCTTTGTCTTCTTTATCTTCTTCTGTGATCTTCTGTCTTCTGCTTCTTCGTCTTCTGTATCTTCTTCTGTGATCTTCTGTTCTTCTGTTCTTCTGCTTTCTCCGTCTTCTGTCTCTTCCCGCCCCTGCCCTCCTACTCCTGCCTCACCCCCCTCCCTCACTCGACTCCCCCTCTCTATCACCCCTATCTACCCCATTCGCTACCTGCCTCCCTCACTCCTCCTATCTACCAATCTACCTATCTCTCTATCTAACTCCCTCACTCACCCCCTCCTCCTATCTACCTATTTTTCTATCTCTCCACCTATTTCTCCATCTATCTATTTCTCTATCTCTCCCCCTGTCCCGACACCCCCTCTGTTACCTATCTTCCTATCCTCTCACTCTACCTCTCACCCTCACCCACCTCTACAACCCCCCTCCCCTATCTTCTCAACCCTACTCCTATCTCTCTCCCTAATCTCCTAAAACTCCTAACACTCACCCCCCTCCACCCTTAAACCCCCCTCCCCCAGCTCTTCTCACTCTACCTGTCCCCCCCTCCCTCGCGCTTTCCTGCCGCGACCTCCTGCACGCCCCCGCCCCCCAGCTCCCATTCGCCCCCAGCTGATCCCTCCTCCTCCCTTTTATGGCGGCCGCTGCGCGACTGCGCAGCGGGCGCGCCGCTGGCGCGCCCGAGGCGCGCCAGAGGCAAGCCTGTCTGCACCCGTCCGCGCCCAGCGCCACGACCCCTGGTCCCCAGCTCTCCCAAACCCCGCTGACCCGCTACGACCCCACCACCCTCCACGCCCTCAACCCAGGGCGCTCCAACACCTGCTTCCAAGCTCACCCCAAACGCACCCATGGACCCTTCGCCTGTAACTCCTGCAAACGCATCTTCCACCACGCAACTACCACGACCACCAGCCCACGCGCTATCAACCACCTCAAGTGCATCCTGGTCAACGCTCGCTCTGTCCACAAGCACGCCGTTGAACTCTGGGACCTCCTGGACTCCACAGCTCCGGACGTCGCCTTCATCACGGAGACCTGGATGAACGCCTCGTCGGCCCCAGACATCGCCACTGCCATCCCCGAAGGCTACAAGATTTCCAGAAAAGACCGCACCAACCAAGTAGGAGGAGGTATCGCCATCGTCTTCAAAGACTCCATCAGCGTCACCACCTCCACCGAAGAAACCCCTCTCACCGCTGAACATCTGCATTTTCAGATTCGCACCGACCCCAGGACCACCCTCAGAGGATCCCTCGTCTACCGTCCCCTCGGACCGCGCGCCCCTTTCAGCGACGCCATCGCCGACTTCATCTCCCCGCACGCCCTCGCCGGACTACACTCTCCTAGGCGACCTCAACTTCCATCTGGAACAAAACAACGACCCTAACACCACCGCCCTGCTCGACAACCTCGCCAACCTCGGCCTCAAGCAACTGGTGAACACCGCCACCCACATCGCCGGACACACGCTTGACCCTAACTTCTCCGCCAGCAAACACATCTTCTTCAGCCACACCTCCGCTCTACACTGGACCGACCACAGCTGTGTCCACTTCACATTCCGACGCGAGACCCGCCACCTCCGCACTCAACCCATCCCTCGTCGACAGTGGAACAAAATCCCCGAAGAGCAACTCTTCTCCGCACTCGCCGCCAACCAACCCACCCTCACCACCGACCCCAACGACGCAGCCCTCAGCCTCACGAACTGGATCTCCAACTGCGCAGACAACCTTGCTCCCCTCAAACGCACGCATCAACAGGCCAACACCAAAAAACCTCTCTGGTTCTCTGACACCCTCAAAGAATCGAAGAAAACTTGTCGCACCCTCGTGAAGGCCTGGCGCAAGGACCACACCGCTGACAACATGACCGCCCTCAAGAACGGTACCCGCGAACACCACCACCTGATCCGCGCTGCCAAAAGGAACTTTTTCACCGACAGACTGGACAAAAACAGCCACAACAGCAGAGAACTTTTTAGCATTGTCAAGGAGTTCTCCAACCCCAACGCCGTCACGCCCTCACAAGATTTGTGCAACTCCGTCGCCACATTCTTCCATCGCAAGATCAGCGACCTCCACAACAGCTCCGGACACCAGACCCAACCAAGCATCACCGAACCCGCACCCCCGCCCATCACCCTCAACGACTGGACCCACATCAACACTGAAGAAACCAAAACCATCATGAACTCTATCCACTCTGGCACCCCATCGGACCCCTGCCCTCACTTCATCTTCAATAAAGCCGACGACATCATCGCCCCGCACCTCCAGGCCGTCATCAACTCTTCATTTTCTTCTGCTACCTTCCCCGAATGCTGGAAACACGCCGAAGTCAACGCCCTACTAAAGAAACCTACGGCTGACCCTAGCGACCTGAAAAACTTCCGCCCCATCTCACTCCTGCCCTTCCCCGCCAAGGTAATAGAGAAGACCATCAACAAACAGCTGACCACCTTCCTGGAAAACAACAACCTGCTCGACCCTTCACAAACCGGATTCCGAACCAACCACAGCACTGAAACCGCACTCATCTCAGTCACAGATGACATCAGAACCCTGATGTACAACGGTGAAACAGTCGCCCTCATCCTCCTCGACCTCTCGGCTGCCTTCGACACCGTCTGTCACCGCACCCTAATCACCCGCCTCTGCTCCACCGGGATCCAAGGCCAGGCCCTAGACTGGATCGCCTCCTTCCTCTCAAACCGTTCCCAAAGAGTTTACCTCCCACCGTTTCGCTCAGACCCCAACGAGATCATCTGCGGCGTACCTCAAGGCTCATCGCTCAGCCCGCACTCTTCAATGTCTACATGAGCCCCCTCGCCGACATCGTACGCAAGCACGACATCATCATCACCTCCTACGCCGACGACACCCAACTTATACTCTCCCTCACCAAGGACCCCGCCAGCGCCAAGACCAACCTACAAGAGGGCATGAAGGACGTCGCAGATTGGATGAGGCTCAGCCGCCTAAAGCTGAACTCTGACAAAACGGAAGTCCTCATCCTCGGCAACACCCCATCCGCTTGGGACGACTCCTGGTGGCCCACGGCCCTCTGCACCGCACCGACCCCCGCAGACCAGGCCCGCAACCTCGGCTTCATCTTGGACCCTCTTCTCACCATGACCAAGCAAGTCAACGCCGTGTCCTCCGCCTGCTTCCTCACCCTCCGCATGCTCTGCAAGATCTTCCGCTGGATCCCCGCCGACACTAGAAAAACCGTGACCCACGCCCTCGTCACGAGCCGCCTGGACTACGGCAACACCCTCTACGCTGGGACCACCGCCAAACTCCAAAAACGCCTGCAACGTATTCAAACGCCTCGGCCCGCCTCATCCTCGACGTACCCCGCAACAGCCACATCTCCGCACACCTGAGACACCTGCATTGGCTCCCAGTCAGCAAAAGGATCACCTTCCGACTTCTCACCCACGCACACAAAGCCCTCCACAACAAGGGACCGGAATACATCAACCGTCGCCTCAGCTTCTACGCCCCCACCCGTCTCCTCCGTTCCTCTGGCCTCGCGCTCGCTGCCGTCCCTCGCATCCGCCGCTCCACGGCGGGTGGGAGGTCCTTCTTCTTCCTGGCAGCCAAGACCTGGAACTCCCTCCCCACCAGCCTCAGGACCACCCAGGACCACTCCGCATTCCGGAGACTCCTAAAAACCTGGCTTTTCGAGCAGCAGTAACCCCCCCCCCTTTCCCCTAGTGCCTTGAGACCCGCACGGGTGAGTAGCGCGCTTTATAAATGTTAATGATTTGATTTGATGGTGGTATCAAAAGCACTAGCGGCGTGGGTGGAAGATGGAGAGGGTTTCGCAAACTGCAATAACTTAAGATCATAGGATTCCTGGAGCGATGCAAGGGCACTTCCATGGATGCATTCCTCTTTCAATTACTCCGATCGCTGTTGTCTGTGGAACATCTCTCAAACTGCATTGTGGTCGAGCATGCCCGGGGTGCGACCTAAGCCAGTGATCGCCAAAATACTGAATTATATGGACAGGGATGCTATCCTCAAATTTGTCAGATCTCAAGACAAACTCATGTTCCGGTCACAACAAAAAAATAATCTTCTGTGATTACACAAGTTTGGTGCAGCAACAACGCCAATCCTTTGTAGCCATCAAACAATGTCTATGAGAGCTTAAACTCCAATATATGCTCCTTTATCCTGCAAACCTTATACTAAAAGGGTGAAATGCGAGAATGGGTTCCTCATCTGAGGATATGGAGTAGTGAGCCAAGGGCAGGGAGAGAGTGGAACCCCAAGCGGTAAGTATCTAGAAGACCTCCAGTGAGCAGGAGAGGAGAGGTAAGTTACCTGGGCATCCCATAGGCTAAAATTGGGACTCGTAAATGGAATATTGTATTGTAATATTGTAATAGTATTTATATAGCGCTTACTACCCCTGATGAGGCTTCGAAGTGCTTTTTGGCGAGTAGAACGCTACTCCGGAACCCAAGAGGAATTAGTAGTGGATTAGTATAGGGAAATATGAGTATAGTTTTAGTATTATTATGAGTTAATTTGAGCCGTGGATATGTGAGTGTTAGTTGGATTGACTGGGGTAATGGAGGGGTGGAGGAGGGAAGAATCCAGAAGTGTTAATTGGGAGTTTATGGTAATAGGATTTAGGCTTGAGATGAGTAAAGGGGGGATGGAGGAGGTAAGAGTCTGTGGAAAGAGTTAGGGAGATCATAGTAGCAGGAGGGGTTTTGGATGAGTTAAATGTGAGATAAATGAGGGAGAATTTAGTAGGGTTGTTTGGGAGATCATGGTAATAAAGTGAGGTTTGGGTGAGTTAAATTTGGAAGAGGAGGGAAGAGCTTAGGCAGGGTTATTTAGGAGATGAAAGTAGTAGAATGGATTTGGGATGAGTCAGAGTGGGAATGGAGGATAGATTGGTAGAGACATTACATATGGTGATGGGTAGACAAAGTGTGATATAAAATGAGAGCAGGGATTCATAAGTATCTAATATAACAACTTATCTAGGAGCTATGCAATGACCTATGAACATGTTAAGCTTAGAATAACATATATATATATATATACACACACACACACACACACACATACATACACACATGAATTCATACACATATGCACACATATATGTACATACATATACATATTTAAGCCATGAGTAAATATACATTAGTTAAACAGGTTTAAAGAGTATGTGTGCAGTTTATTGTTATGACATAGTAGCGATACATATTTTCTAAGGAACTATATATAACTAGAATATACACATAATCAGATAAAAATATGTATCAACATAGGCATATGCAGTCCATATCTGTTTGAATATGGTGGTTATGAAGGAAAGAGCCAACTCTTGAGTAGTTTTCTGAAGACAAGATAGTTATCTGTGGCTCTTATAGTTGGGGGTAATGAATTCCATAGTTTGGCTGCTTGAACGGAGAAGGATGTACCACCTATAGTCTTTTTCTTGTATGGTGGTGTTCTAAGGCGGGATACCAATCTTGAGCTGAGGTTTCTTTTTCTTTGTTGAATGTATTTGGTTATTTTGTGTCTGAAAAAAAGCGGTCCTGTTCCATGTATAGCTTTGTTGCAAAAGCAGGACCAGGCCAGTGGAACTCAACGGTGGATTCTGGATGAATAGGATCTACAAAAGAGGAGGACAGAGTCCATTCTAGGCAGGAGCGTCCAGGTGGGGCAGGAGGCAATGACCACCCTTCTGTGGGTGAAGATCCGGATCAACAGTGATGGAGGAAGCCTAGCTGCGGAGTCCAGGTGCTGCAGAAGCATCCCCGAAGTCACCTAGGAGCTGTCCCCCCGTTGGTCGCCGGACTGCAGACAGGTAAGTGGTCAGGAGGACCCAGTACTTAGGCCCATATTTATAATTTTTTTGCGCCACATTTGCATGCTTTTTTTACGCAAAAGCGGCGCAAACTTGCAAAATACAATTGTGTTTTGTAAGTTTGCGCTATTTTTGCGTCAAAAAGCGGCGCAAATGTGGCACTAAAAAAGTATAAATATGGGCCTTAATTTGTAAATAAAAATGTGCTGTTGTCTTAAACACCTGGGTGCCTCAATTAAAGTGCAAACTCAGAATACTGAGGCAGCGTAATTCTTAAGTCGTCTCGGGCCTCTTCAATCCATTTAAAGCTATTCCCTGCCCCTTCAGCTCACTCTTGCAGATTTCTGTTTTCTCCCATTGTGGCGCTTTTTCGTTTTTCTCTTCCTCCGTCTTTCTGATATGTGCCTTTTGCTCACAGTAAATGCTTGAGGCAAAAAAATAAGAGCCGGCCCTCAAAAATAAGTGGCGGTGCTCCGCACCGGAAACAACAAGCAAATATTAAGCACTGGGAGGACCACCAAAAAGCAAATGCAACTGAAGCTGTTGGAGATTTGCAGAGCTGAAGAGGACCAGCAAGGTCCTGGGGACTCGACCCTTGGAGGGGAGTCCGGGCTGATCCTGAGAAGACAGGAGAGCCAGTAGAAGCAGCCGAGCCCCCACGAGCAACCCACTGGCAGAAGGCACAGTAAGTCCCAGTGAGGCCCAGTCAGCACACCTGAAGAGGAGTCCCACATCGCTGGAGCAGCAGAGAGGAGACTGTCCTTGTAGAAGTGGAGTGCTGGGGCCGGGGCTACTTGGCGCCTGAAGATCCCTCAGAGCAGGAGTCAACAAGCCTTGATTGCTGCAACAGTCGCGATGTGCAGGGGAACTGTCTTGGAGGAAGAGTCAAGGACTCACAGTTTCCGAAGTTGGACAGAAGGCAGAGAGGACCCAGAGGACCCCTCAGAACCACCACCTATGTTGGAGAATCTTCGCAAGTCCAGAGGACAGCAGATCCCAGCAGACCAATGTTGTTGCCTTAGGTGTCTGCGAATGCAGGGCAGTGACTCCTTCACTCTAAGGGAGATTCCTTCTTGCTTCTTTGGTGCAGCTGAAGTCTTGCCGGCCCCAGAGGATGCACAGCCATGGAAATGTTGCAAGTTGCTGACAGGAGCCACAGAAACAATGTTGCAAGGTGAGGTTGTCTCAGTGCTGCAGTCTTGTTCGGTTCCTGTGAAGTCCAACAGTGGTTCCAGTGGCCAGGAGCAGTAGAAGTCTTTGGGGAGAAGTCCTGGTGGAATCTTGGATGATGAATCTAGGAACCCACCCTCAAGGGAGTCCATAAATAGCCCAAAAAGGGGCTTGGTCACCTTATGAGGTGACCACCTATCAGAGGGGGTCACTGATGTCACCTACCTACCCTGACCAGTCAAATGCTCCCAGGGGCCTCTGCAGATCTTGTTTCCAAGATGACAGAACCAGGTGGCCACCTTGAGGAGCTCTGGGCACCACACCTGGCATGGTGATGGACAGGGGAGTTGTCACTCCCCTTTCCTTTATGCAGTTTTGCACCAGAGTAGAGACCGGAGGTCCCCGGACTGGTGCAAACCAGATTATGCAAGGAGGGCACGAAATGTGCCTTTCAAAGCAAATCAGTGGCGTGGGGAAGCTACCCCTTCCCAGCCCTGTAACACCTATTTCTAGAGGGGAGGAGGTTGCACTCCTCTCCTACAGGAAATCCTTTCTTTTGCCTTCCTCTGCTTCAGCTGGTCAAGCTACAGGCAGGCAGAATCCTGTCTGAGGGGCTGCACCAGCGTGGGCTGCTCACTGATCCTAAAAGACTGATAGGAGCAGTACTGGGAGGGTGGGGGCTCTAAGGAGCCCTCAGAGTGCATGGAATCATACCACTAATATTGGCATCACTATTGGGATATGATTCCTACATGTGTGATACCAAACATGCCTAGGTTTGGAGTTACCATTATGCAGCGGGACCACAGGTAGACCTATGGCCAATGTATAGCTAAAATGGCTTCCCTGCACTTACGAAGTCCAGGGGATTGTAACTGGAGTTCGCAAGGGCACCTCTGCTCATGCAGGGGTGCCCACACACACAGGGACCAGCACCCCCCCAAATCAAATGTTGCCAAAGTTTTAAGCAACCAAAAATAGTTTCTCCTATGGAAGCTAGGTCCTAATTATAACTACCTACTGGGGTGGGGGGAAGGGTGTGTGTGTGTGTGTGTATACACTTCTTCCATTGGATTGCCTCTGTTTGTCCACAGTCTTTGTTGCAATACAGTCAGCAAATATTTATAAATAATTACTCCTGAAAACTAATTAATATAAAATCTAAACATCACTTACCTTGCCCCACCAAGCAGGTCATGCTCCTTGGTCAATCCGAGAAAAATTCAACCAAATCTGGATGCATATGCTTCCACTTTACTTCCTGGTGATGCTGTATCAGTGTGGTCCTTTGGCATGAAGATGGCTGAGTCTTACTAAGACATTGTATAATTTCTTAGATAATGTATACAATCTCTTCAGGACGTAATTGTAATTGTATTTATATAGCGGTTGCTACCCCTTACAAGGTGCTAAAGTGCTTTTCGGCGAGTACTACGATACTCCAGAACCCAAAGGATTAGTGGTGGATTAGTATAGGGAAATATAAATTATTTTGAGAGATGAACATGTGAGTCTCTTAGTCTGATTGAACAGGATAAAGTAAGGATAGAGTAGGGAAAATTCTAGCTAGTGTTATTTGGGAGTTCGTATTAGTTAGATGAGGTTTGGGATGAGTCAAAAGAGGGATAGGGGAAGAAAGGTTCTAGAAAGGGTTATTAAGGAGTGCATTGTAGTACAATGAGGTTTGGAGTTAGTCAAGGTAGGGTAGAGAAGGGAAGCTCTAGAAAGGTTTATTGAGATCATAGTAGTACACTGAGGATTGGGTGTGAGTCAAGGAGGGGTAGAGGAGGGAAGAGTCAAGAAAGGATCTTAGGGAGATCATAGTAATAGAATGAGGTTTGGGATGACTCAGAGAGTGGAGGTAAAGAATATAGGGGCATATTTATACTCTGTTTGCGCTGAATGTGCGTCAAAAATGTCGAAGCACATTCGGCGCAAACTGTGCACCATATTGAAACTTTGACACCCGAGCCCGCGGACGTCAAAATTCCTCCATGTGCGTCATTTTTTGGATGTGGGAAACTGCCTTGCGTTAATGACATGCAAGGTAGGCGTTCCCGCCCAAAAAATGACAGGCCTGTGCGCCTTATTTATACTCCTGCATCATTTTGATGCACAGGAGGGGGCGGGCCTTAAAAAACGGTGCACAGCCTGGGTGAGGGCAGGCGTTAAGGGACCTGTGGGCTCACTTCCATGGGCTCTGACCATGGAAGGAGTCCAGAGGTGCCCTTCCCTGCCCCCAGGGACACCCTCGCCCACCCCTGGAGGACACCCATGGATGGGGGGACCCATCCCAGGTAAGTACAGGTAAGTTGAGTTAAGTATTATTTTAATTTTTTTTAAAGTGGCATAGGGGGGGCCTATTTTGGGCCCCCCTACATGCCACTGTGCCCAATGACCCCTCCCCCTCCCTTTTATGGCGGCCGCTGCGCGACTGCGCAGCGGGTGCGCCAGAGGCAAGCCTGTCTGCACCCGTCCGCGCCTGGCCCGCGCCCAGAGCCACGACCCCTGGTCCCCAGCTCTCCCGAACCCCGCTGACCCGCTACGACCCCACCACCCTCCACGCCCTCAACCCAGGGCGCTCCAACACCTGCTTCCAAGCTCACCCCAAACGCACCCATGGACCCTTCGCCTGTAACTCCTGCAAATGCATCTTCCACCACGCAACTACCACGACCACCAGCCCACGCGCTATCAACCACCTCAAGTGCATCCTGGTCAACGCTCGCTCTGTCCACAAGCACGCCGTTGAACTCTGGGACCTCCTGGACTCCACAGCTCCGGACGTCGCCTTCATCACGGAGACCTGGATGAACGCCTCGTCGGCCCCAGACATCGCCACTGCCATCCCCGAAGGCTACAAGATTTCCAGAAAAGACCGCACCAACCAAGTAGGAGGAGGTATCGCCATCGTCTTCAAAGACTCCATCAGCGTCACCACCTCCACCGAAGAAACCCCTCTCGCCGCTGAACATCTGCATTTTCAGATTCGCACCGACCCCAGGACCACCCTCAGAGGATCCCTCGTCTACCGTCCCTTCGGACCGCGCGCCCCTTTCAGCGACACCATCGCCGACTTCATCTCCCCGCACGCCCTCGCCGGACTACACTCTCCTAGGCGACCTCAACTTCCATCTGGAACAAAACAACGACCCTAACACCACCGCCCTGCTCGACAACCTCGCCAACCTCGTCCTCAAGCAACTGGTGAACACCGCCACCCACATCGCCGGACACACGCTTGACCCTATCTTCTCCGCCAGCAAACACATCTTCTTCAGCCACACCTCCGCTCTACACTGGACCGACCACAGCTGTGTCCACTTCACATTCCGACGCGAGACCCGCCACCTCCGCACTCAACCCATCCCTCGTCGACAGTGGAACAAAATCCCCGAAGAGCAACTCTTCTCCGCACTCGCCGCCAACCAACCCACCCTCACCACCGACCCCAACGACGCAGCCCTCAGCCTCACGAACTGGATCTCCAACTGCGCAGACAACCTTGCTCCCCTCAAACGCACGCATCAACAGGCCAACACCAAAAAACCTCTCTGGTTCTCTGACACCCTCAAAGAATCGAAGAAAACTTGTCGCACCCTCGAGAAGGCCTGGCGCAAGGACCACACCGCTGACAACATGACCGCCCTCAAGAACGCTACCCGCGAACACCACCACCTGATCCGCGCTGCCAAAAGGAACTTTTTCACCGACAGACTGGACAAAAACAGCCACAACAGCAGAGAACTTTTTAGCATTGTCAAGGAGTTCTCCAACCCCAACGCCGTCACGCCCTCACAAGATTTGTGCAACTCCGTCGCCACCTTCTTCCATCGCAAGATCAGCGACCTCCACAACAGCTTCGGACACCAGACCCAACCAAGCATCACCGAACCCGAACCCCCGCCCATCACCCTCAACGACTGGACCCACATCAACACTGAAGAAACCAAAACCATCATCAACTCTATCCACTCTGGCGCCCCATCGGACCCCTGCCCTCACTTCATCTTCAATAAAGCCGACGACATCATCGCCCCGCACCTCCAGGCCGTCATCAACTCTTCATTTTCTTCTGCTACCTTCCCCGAATGCTGGAAACACGCCGAAGTCAACGCCCTACTAAAGAAACCTACGGCTGACCCTAGCGACCTGAAAAACTTCCGCCCCATCTCACTCCTGCCCTTCCCCGCCAAGGTAATAGAGAAGACCGTCAACAAACAGCTGACCACCTTCCTGGAAAACAACAACCTGCTCGACCCTTCACAAACCGGATTCCGAACCAACCACAGCACTGAAACCGCACTCATCTCAGTCACAGATGACATCAGAACCCTGATGTACAACGGTGAAACAGTCGCCCTCATCCTCCTCGACCTCTCGGCTGCCTTCGACACCGTCTGTCACCGCACCCTAATCACCCGCCTCTGCTCCACCGGGATCCAAGGCCAGGCCCTAGACTGGATCGCATTCTTCCTCTCAAACCGTTCCCAAAGAGTTTACCTCCCACCGTTTCACTCAGACCCCAACGAGATCATCTGCGGCGTACCTCAAGGCTCATCGCTCAGCCCGCACTCTTCAATGTCTACATGAGCCCCCTCGCCGACATCGTACGCAAGCACGACATCATCATCACCTCCTACGCGGACGACACCCAACTTATACTCTCCCTCACCAAGGACCCCGCCAGCGCCAAGACCAACCTACAAGAGGGCATGAAGGACGTCGCAGATTGGATGAGGCTCAGCCGCCTAAAGCTGAACTCTGACAAAACGGAAGTCCTCATCCTCGGCAACACCCCATCCGCTTGGGACGACTCCTGGTGGCCCTCGGCACCGCACCGACCCCCGCAGACCACGCCCGCAACCTCGGCTTCATCTTGGACCCTCTTCTCACCATGACCAAGCAAGTCAACGCCGTGTCCTCCGCCTGCTTCCTCACCCTCCGCATGCTCTGCAAGATCTTCCGCTGGATCCCCGCCGACACTAGAAAAACCGTGACCCACGCCCTCGTCACGAGCCGCCTGGACTACGGCAACACCCTCTACGCTGGGACCACCGCCAAACTCCAAAAACGCCTGCAACGTATTCAAACGCCTCGGCCTGCCTCATCCTCGACGTACCCCGCAACAGCCACATCTCCGCACACCTGAGACACCTGCATTGGCTCCCAGTCAGCAAAATGATCACCTTCCGACTTCTCACCCACGCACACAAAGCCCTCCACAACAAGGGACCGGAATACATCAACCGTCGCCTCAGCTTCTACGCCCCCACCCGTCTCCTCCGTTCCTCTGGCCTCGCGCTCGCTGCCGTCCCTCGCATCCGCCGCTCCACGGCGGGTGGGAGGTCCTTCTCCTTCCTGGCAGCCAAGACCTGGAACTCCCTCCCCACCAGCCTCAGGACCACCCAGGACCACTCCGCATTCCGGAGACTCCTAAAAACCTGTCTTTTCGAGCAGCAGTAACCCCCCCCCTTTCCCCTAGCGCCTTGAGACCCGCACGGGTGAGTAGCGCGCTTTATAAATGTTAATGATTTGATTTGATTTGATGGTGGTATCAAAAGCACTAGCGGCGTGGGTGGAAGATGGAGAGGGTTTCGCAAACTGCAATGACTTAAGATCATAGGATTCCTGGAGCGATGCAAGGGCACATCCATGGATGCATTCCTCTTTCAATTACTCCGATCGCTGTTGTCTGTGGAACATCTCTCAAACTGCATTGTGGTCGAGCATGCCCGGGGTGCGACCTAAGCCAGTGATCGCCAAAATACTGAATTATATGGACAGGGATGCTATCCTCAAATTTGTCAGATCTCAAGACAAACTCATGTTCCGGTCACAACAAAAAAATAATCTTCTGTGATTACACAAGTTTGGTGCAGCAACAACGCCAATCCTTTGTAGCCATCAAACAATGTCTATGAGAGCTTAAACTCCAATATATGCTCCTTTATCCTGCAAAGCTGCAGGTGATGTTTAAGTCACAAACATACTTTTTTGACGACCCAGATGAAGTGTTCTGCTGGACCGACAGAAAGGTGCCACTGAAATCTCACGCCCTGCCTCTCATGGACTCAGACTCACCCTGAGAGAAGGGGGTGATTGCCCTAGTAAGACTCTGTCGAAGCGATGCCACAAATCCTGGTCCTCTTGGAGGAGCTTTCAGAAAGATGGGGAATCTTACACTTACCCGGCAATTGTCATAGGAGGGCAACACCCTCATATCTTACTGTTCTGAACCAAATGTGGTTGCCAGTTGATTGTTTTGTTCTTATATATACGCTGAAGTGTGGACACGTAGCATGCTAACCGCCAGACGCAGAGACAGCTGGTTTACATACTCTAGTATCTGTTATCAGTTGGGAAAGGGATCCAATGGAAGTGGTCACCAGGGGCCTCAAGTTAGGGTTCCGGGTTGCCGCATACCACAATAGATACTTCATGTTCCTTGAAGCATGGGGGGGGTTGTTTTTTTATTTGCCTTGGGATGTTACCTGTTTTATTCCATTGTTGTGCAGAGACCTACCTCATGCCCCAACTAGTGCCTCAACACAACATGTTTGCCTTACTCTATCTGGCCTTATACGCACAACACAAGAACTGAGGTCCCCCTCGGCCTTCTCCGAGTGATATCTTGCAACGTGCAAGGGTTACTGTAAAAATATATTGAGGGGCTGTCCTAAAACATACTAAAAAGATGGGAGCAGACATACTGCTGCTGGAGACACACCTTCTGGGCGCTAAGGTCCCCTGTCTTGCGTACGGATATAAATAGAACTATCACTTAGGATTTATTAGAGGCTTCAGGGGCACTTGCATCTTAATACAGTGGGGAATTCCCTTCCGGCTCACTAGGACTTGGGCAGATCATCAGTAGAGGTATATAGTAGTCACTGGCTCCATTTATGGGGAATCCCTCACCATAGGATGCTTCTATGCCCCTCCACCACTGGGTGAAACATTTGTAGAACAGGTTGTACGTTTATGGGTAGACCTTCCTGGGGGCCTGACTATCCTTGGGGTGACTGAAATGCAGTCATGAATTCTCATATATATAGATGGTGAAGCCAGGAGGGTCATGGAGACAGGTGGATCTAGACTCAAATCCCTAACAGTAGCCATAGGCCTAACAGATATATGGAGGGCTCACCATGCCATAGACACGTCATACACATACTTTACATCCGCTCATAACTCGTTTTCTTACCTTGATTATATTTTTGCCCCCAGCATATACACACATAGGGTGACAAAGGAGGATATCCTTGTTTGGGGTTTATCTGACCACAGAGAGGGCGCCTTTCACCGTGGCATTTATAGAACCCATCATATAGGCTACACATCTCACGGTCTGTTGTGTAGCCATTTTAGTTATACAGGGAGTGCAGAATTATTAGGCAAATTAGTATTTTGACCACATCATCCTCTTTATTCATGTTGTCTTACTCCAAGCTGTATAGGCTCGAAAGCCTACTACCAATTAAGCATATTAGGTGATGTGCATCTCTGTAATGAGAAGGGGTGTGGTCTAATGACATCAACACCCTATATCAGGTGTGCATAATTATTAGGCAACTTCCTTTCCTTTGGCAAAATGGGTCAAAAGAAGGACTTGACAGGCTCAGAAAAGTCAAAAATAGTGAGATATCTTGCAGAGGGATGCAGCACTCTTAAAATTGCAAAGCTTCTGAAGCGTGATCATCGAACAATCAAGCGTTTCATTCAAAATAGTCAACAGGGTCGCAAGAAGCGTGTGGAAAAACCAAGGCGCAAAATAACTGCCCATGAACTGAGAAAAGTCAAGCGCGCAGCTGCCACGATGCCACTTGCCACCAGTTTGGCCATATTTCAGAGCTGCAACATCACTGGAGTGCCCAAAAGCACAAGGTGTACAATACTCAGAGACATGGCCAAGGTAAGAAAGGCTGAAAGACGACCACCACTGAACAAGACACACAAGCTGAAACGTCAAGACTGGGCCAATAAATATCCCAAGACTGATTTTTCTAAGGTTTTATGGACTGATGAAATGAGAGTGAGTCTTGATGGGCCAGATGGATGGGCCCGTGGCTGGATTGGTAAAGGGCAGAGAGCTCCAGTCCGACTCAGACGCCAGCAAGGTGGAGGTGGAGTACTGGTTTGGGCTGGTATCATCAAAGATGAGCTTGTGGGGCCTTTTCGGGTTGAGGATGGAGTCAAGCTCAACTCCCAGTCCTACTGCCAGTTCCTGGAAGACACCTTCTTCAAGCAGTGGTACAGGAAGAAGTCTGCATCCTTCAAGAAAAACATGATTTTCATGCAGGACAATGCTCCATCACACGCGTCCAAGTACTCCACAGCGTGGCTGGCAAGAAAGGGTATAAAAGAAGGAAATCTAATGACATGGCCTCCTTGTTCACCTGATCTGAACCCCATTGAGAACCTGTGGTCCATCATCAAATGTGAGATTTACAAGGAGGGAAAACAGTACACCTCTCTGAACAGTGTCTGGGAGGCTGTGGTTGCTGCTGCACGCAATGTTGATGGTGAACAGATCAAAACACTGACAGAATCCATGGATGGCAGGCTTTTGAGTGTCCTTGCAAAGAAAGGTGGCTATATTGGTCACTGATTTGTTTTTGTTTTGTTTTTGAATGTCAGAAATGTATATTTGTGAATGTTGAGATGTTATATTGGTTTCACTGGTAATAATAAATAATTGAAATGGGTATATATTTTTTTTTTGTTAAGTTGCCTAATAATTATGCACAGTAATAGTCACCTGAACACACAGATATCCCCCTAACATAGCTAAAACTAAAAACAAACTAAAAACTACTTCCAAAAATATTCAGCTTTGATATTAATGAGTTTTTTGGGTTCATTGAGAACATGGTTGTTGTTCAATAATAACATTAATCCTCAAAAATACAACTTGCCTAATAATTCTGCACTCCGTGTAGATCCATGCACGTTATTTTAACACACTAGGCCGCTGTGCACTTTAACCTAGATATATTTTATTCAGCCTCACTTTATTATTATTACAATAACCATTTTAAGGTCTTGTTTTATTTTCATCTATCTAACTGTTTTTGCCTAAGCCAGCACGCTGTTCTCAAACAAGACATTCTTGATCACTCTGTGCTTCATTCAAGGCTGCAGCTCGGTACATTGCCGGTGAACGTGGTAGAAGTTTAGTCTCCAACATTCGTAGAAAATACACTTCTTTACATAGGGACATTTTCTCCGAATATCAGCTGTGTTATTATATAAACACTTCCTTGTCCCTTACACGTTAGCGGGAGATTCCAGCTAGGGAACCACGACTGTATGCTGATTGCTGAATGCTTCGCTACAGATGCTAACGTAGACCACAGGCCTTTGCTCAGGTATGGGGGTTAATGTCTTCCCAGGGGAACCTGACAGGCAGAATTAGAGCTTAACATGCTGTACTCAACTGCCACCTAGATAGTCCATTGATCATAGTGACAATATGATAGCGTTGTTTTTATGCTTCACTCTTCTCGTCACAATTTTAATTCTGTCATGTTGTGTCGTCCTGGTTATTGCAGCTCACGCTTTGCTATCTAAGATGCAGTTGTTTTATTAAACTAATTACTGAAACATATACTGCCTGTTTGTCATTTATGTATGAGACTGAATTGTAAATGAGAAAACCGGGTGCGACCTGAGTGAACACGACTTCCATGAGAAGCCTAGTATGTCATGCGCTCAGCTGCCCAGTCATCCCTATCCTTTGGTAGAGATAAGGCACTGCTAGTCAGCCGAAGCAAAACCCGGATTATGGCGACAGGTATCACCCGCAGTGGGTTGGACTCAGTCTCCCACACCGCAGGCGATTCTGCCGCTCAAAATCCAGTAGTCTCATTAGAACAATGAGAACCTACGCGACAGGTCCATTTAAGAATATTTCATCCTCAATACTGACACAGCACCATCAGCAACCATACTATGGGAAGCCTTTAAGGCTACCCTAAATGGCATAGATATTAGTTTCTGTGCCGGAGAAAGCTGCATAAGAAAACAGGCCATTGCTACCCTTGAGCAACAGAGAGGGTCCCTAGAAGCGATGAGTCTAACAGCTGATGGACACATGCTGCAATGACAACTGGGGTGGGCACAACAACAATACCAGCATCTACTCCAAGACAAAGCTAAACTGGCATGGTGAGTGGCACAAAGTCTCCTATCAAAATGGGGGATAAATCTAGCAAGATGCTCCATAGACTATGTTAAACAGCCCATAGACAGTCTGGCGGTCATTACAACATTGGCGGTAAAAGCCGCTTACCGCCGTGCAGAAGACCGCCAACACACCGCCGCGGAAATACGCCACAGCTATTATGACCCACAACACGGAATCCGCCAATATTCAGACACCCACCCAAGTCTGCCACACCAAAGGTCAGTGATAAACTGGCGAAAACAAAACCTCCACTGTCACGCCAACAGAAATACGCCCACACCATCACGACACACGAATCCACGCGGCGGTCTTTCAACCATTTACATGTGTAGGCAAATGCTGTATATGTGTGTTTGATTGTGGTGGTCATTTGGGTCGGGTAGTCAAGTTAGTCCTTTTGATATTTTCAGTTTTTCCTTTTGATAAGGTCTTCCTCAAATTAATCAATTACTTTAAGTATTTCGTAATTCTTGGTGAGGCCTCATTATAAGAAAACAAAGCCCAGGAACTCACAGATCATCTAGTAGCTTGAGGGTATCATTGATTCCTCCTATAAGAAAAATCTACTGAAGTGAGCATCATTTATCAATCCGACTTGTTAAGGGAAACTAGAAAACAGAAACAACACCTTAACAAATATCTGATCCATTTCATGAGCCATTTTCCTAACAGACATCATCATGTTAGACAAATACTAATAAAATACTGGCATGCATAAGTGACTTAATCCTTGCTGTACATCAGAGTGTTTGCTGACATGCACCAAACCTCATACAAATACTCTGCCATTCAGAATTTGTGGATAAAAAAAGGAAACAGTCAATATTCCACAACAAACCTAGAGGATTCTAGATTTGCTATGATTGCTGCATCTGCAATTTAGGAAAACATAACCACAAAATTCAGATTCAGCAATGGCTTCAACACGGCTATTAAATAATGGATCAACTGTAATACCATAAATGTGGTATCCATCATGGTCAGAACTCCTTTCAGGGCCACAGGACAAGTGGGAGTTACTGTGCTCAACAAGGTGGGTTGATGCCTTTTACTTCTGATGCCCAGGGGCCTGACCTACTATGGATCCTGAGCAACTGGGCCAAGTAGCCTTGCAGCACTTGACTTTCAGGAATAGCTTGGTCTGAGCAGTCCAAGGCTCCTTGGGGGAGGTGGATACAGGGGAGGGAACACCAGCTCACTACTCAAAATGGCCACAGCAGCAGCAGTACATCATTGTCCAGCCAAATATTCACTTTTATGAAAAAAGTGAAGTATTTTCTATCTACTGCTATACAACACAAAGGAAAAATGTGACATTCACAAAGAACTACACAGTCCCCCTGAGGTCAGGGCTCTTGTGTTTCTTTAGGTGGCCTCCAAGGTCCCACTCCCTCCTAGTGATAGTAGTTATTCCCCATTCACAATAGGCAACATCCAGGGCAAGTTTCAAGAGTCCACTCTGACTCTGTTTTAAAGTTGAGTGTTCAGTGCAGTAGCACTAACTAGCAACCAAGTTTCCCCAGGGCAGACTGCCCAGAAACCAGTCTTACCTGCACCTGCAGGCTTGAAGCGTTCGAGTTCCTGAGCGTACTCTATCTGCAGGCATTTGGAGCAGCAGCAGCTGAATTAGGTGAGATTTGTGTCACGCGGCCTGGCAAGTTACATTCAGTTAGTGCAGAGTTCCTCACACATGGTCACACCACCAAAGCTGCTGGAGATTCTTTGTGACTCTTCCTTGCAGAGTAACTGTCTGATCCCTCCTGGCAATCGGGGTCGCGACTCACCATGGCTCAAGTGCTTCGGCCTTCCCAGCTCAGCAATATTCTCGCTTTGGCCAGTACTGGCACACAGTGTCATGGCTCACCGCAGCTCAAGGGATGCGGCCTGAACAGCATGGCAATCTTCGTGCAGTGGCACAGTCTGTCGTACGGTGCTGTGGCTCCTCACTACATAGACTTCGGCTCGATTGGTGCAGTGATGCACACGGCTTAGTTCACAGTGGCTCTCCACTGGCATACGAGGGTCGCTGACTTTTTCCTGCACAGGGCAACGGCCAGATCAGTGCAGCAACCATTTCCTCACACCTCTCAAAGGGAGTCCACTCGACAGGGCCCCCTACTGAACCTTGCTCCCTCCAATGCTCTTCTCTTGCTCATAGGGCTTACGTGTCTTGGCAAGCAGGCAGGCGCTGGTACTCAAAGCTTCAGGTCAAGTGGTCTTCCCTGGGTGATGTCCCCTCATCCGGCAGGGAGACTAGCAGGCCTTGGCCCCCAGTCCTGGTCACAGGCAGAAGTCTTGCTGAGCTTTCCCTCCTCACACATCCTGTCTGGCTGCTTTGCAAATTACAATTTTTGAGGCACTAAACTCTCCTTATTATAATCCATTTCCAGACGCCTAATGTGATTTAGAGTCTGAGTCTTTGAAGTTTGTGTTGGGGTCTGCTTCTTTTGAAGTGCCCACCCCTCTGTCCTCTAGTTCTCTTGAAATCAGTCTGTCACAGCAGGAGTGACTCCAACGCTGGTATTCCCCACAACACAGCCCGTGGGAGTGACTAAGGTTCACACCTGGATGTCAGCCACAGTGACATGTGCATCAAATAGTTGGCCGAGGGCCCCAGCCCTACTCTTTATGATTCTCATGTCAGCAACATCTCCACCCTGAGATGCTCCAAGGGCCCTTATTGCAACCTCTTACTGAATCAAAGAGCACCATTTGAAATGTGCTGGTGGAGCCTGGCTCTCCCTTTCTCCCGTGTGTCCCACCCAACTTAATGGAATGTAGCAATACACAGATCTGTCTGGGGGGTCTTCCTCTACCTCTTCATGTTTCACCAATCAACTCTGGGTCTCCCAAAATTGAACCCGAAGCCAGACATTTATAGTACCATTCACAGGTACACATACACCCACCACATATATATACAGCACACAGGCACTGCACTACATCCTTCATGTATTGTACCACTCATAGGCACACATACCTACAGCAACTGCATATTACAAACATGCACTGCGTAGTACTGCATTAGCCCAGTATTGTAATATTCACAGACACATATACACACAGCACATGCACTGCGCAGCACTACACCAGACACCAAACTGATGTAGAGCAAGGGTGAGTTAAGCACCCAGCAGTGGAACTTTAAATGAGGGAGTCTGTCGGCCTCACTCCAGTGACACAGGTAAAAAGGATCTGTTCACTCCCACTGATCACTACACAGTATGCTGCCACCACTGCACGTGTGCTGCTTAACTCCTGGTAAAGGCAGTAGCCTTTTACCACTATGAGTATATCGCTTTGGGTGCCCCTACCAATCTAACAAGACCTCAGTCCATTTGAAAGACTTATATCATGGCCCACATGCATGATCTGTTTACCTATGACAACAACAATGAGCACTGGGGATCCAGACATCAGTAGAGTTGGGGCACTGAGGGCTGGGGTGACGGTCCATTACCATGTGGAGGACTTTTCCATTCCAGCATATACATACTGTCTTTTTGTTTGACTCATACATAACTAGGTAAATGAATCAAAAGCTATATGGGAAATAACCCAACAAGACTAAAAGCCTAATTTCGAGTTGACCGGTCCCAACGCGGGACCGCCAAATTCGCAGGAAGGACGCCACCGCCATGGTGGTGGCATCCCCCCATCCTATTACAATGTTTCTGCCGGTCTGACCGGTGGAAACATTGTTACAGAGCATTCCTGCCTGTCTACAAGATAGCACTCGGCTCCCTTGAAATTATCTCGTAGCACAGGGGGCCTGACCAGCACCCTTGGAATGCGCACTGTCTGCAAAGCAGACAGTGAGCATACCGAGGGTGGCGGGAAATGGGGTTAGGTAGTGGGGGAGCCCCCATGTGGTCCCCAGCACACCCTCACTGCCAGCCTTTCCATGTCAGTGAAACTGCCATGGAAAAGCTGGTGGTGAGGGGAGTTGTAATCAGCCCTGCTCTGGCTGAGTGCAAATCAGACCGCCTTCACCACGTCAGGAACCATGTGCCTGGCGGGGATGCGGTCACCTGGCGGGTCCGCTCATCAGGATTGTAAATGGGCAGTCGGACCGCCTGGAGTGCGGCAGTCCGACCATCAACGCAAGTGTGGCAGTCCTCGGACTGCCACACTCGTAATGAGGTCCTAAATCAAATACAACTAACTGCAGCCTAAGTTCCCACCTCTCATTCCCAAGAACAACAGGTGGTTTGCCGAACTGATTTGGACTAAAATTAGAAATATCAGATTACACTTTGTAATAAAAACAAAAAACACAATCTGTGTTTAATGCATTGGTTCACAAAAAAGTCACTGTAGTACACTTGATTACAGTTCTGCATGATTTGTGTTATTGATACATTATTTACTGACAATAAATCTTTGGAAATAAAGGAAAAATAAAGTATAAACAAATACATGTGTTCAACTGCACTGAAATTGTGTGCATCATTAAAAACAGAACAAAGAATATGAAAAATGACCAGAAACCTAAGTAACCAAGTACCACCTTGGCAAGATTATTACATGTATTCCTCTCAGGCAAGGCCACTGGAATCGTGCGTCAGGAGAGGACCAAATTATGCAGCAGGGTTTACTAAATATTGGTGCAAGACAAGGCACATATTGTGGCACAATATGTCATATTTTGGGATATTTTTACCTCATTATGTTGTAATTTTTACACATATTAACATTATCTGGACAAACGTTTCATCTCATTAGTACCAGCCTGACACCCAAATGCAGAAATAAGTATAAAAAAGATGACCAGTCAACCTTAGTGAGGGGACTTCCACTGTGCAGCAACACGTGTTGCAGTGTTTGAGTAACTTGATTTGTTTGAGCTAGAAATATTTTTGTTAAAACCTGCAGACAGTGCAGCAGATGATGCTTTATATGGCAGATAAAATACATTCATAATAATGCAGAAAACACTGTGGTCACAAAATCCCATAAATCTAATAGCCCTGTTCTTGGGGAATCATATTAACTACATTATGTATTTCACTTTTGGCTAGTAGTCATTTATTCACTTTTGGTTCAAATGTTTTACTTTTAAGCAATAATTTATTTAGTGGTCTAGCATTGAGTACATTTCATTCTGGGTCACTTTGGTTCTCTGTCTTGGCCAGCTCAACAGTAGGTAAAATATTCACTGACCCTCCACTCGATTAGCACGCCATTCTATATTCCCCTTGCTCCTCCGTGTTGACAGCTCCATGCCCCAGGGTGCTAAACTATATTATTGTTGTTGTTGCTGCTCCTTAGTGCTTTAGGATCACCTTGCAACTCTGCTGCCAAACAAGGTTTCGATTACTGTGAAGCGGATTGAAAAGAGGCCACACAAATGTCATACCTGAAAACAAAGGGACATAGTGGTTTGCTCCACTGTGTCAGGGATAAGAGGATAGAAATGGGAGGAGATACTTTCTAGTAACTAGTGCTTGGGAACATTGGCAAGCAGGTTTGATTCCCAGCCTCTGTCCAACATCATGGGATTCTGGGCAAATCACTTAAACTCCCTGGGGCCTAGTCACAAACTGCATTGTGTAGTATGATTATTAGCACTACCATAGTCCCACTAAAAGTACTACAAAATGCTGTTTACAAACCCATGAGTTTAAATCTCCACAGCCACCTCTTCTATCTTTTCTATGGGGAGATCCTCACACATATAAGTTTAGTTCTTAGTCGTAAATGTGGGCAAGACTGGGGAGTGGCTGGAAAAAGGGGCATACTTACTCATAAGTGGGCCGAGATTAAGGGGGGGTTTAGGGAGGATTAGTGAGGGGTTTGGGAAGGGACATGCACCCACCTGTGAAAGAGTAACCCCATTGCTATTTACAAACTGCACTTCTAAAGTAACTACAACCAAAAAGGGACACAAAACAGTAGTAAATTACTCTAGTTCACACCTGGAATAAGTCCATCACCACTAATGGCCAACCTCTGGTACTGCAACACCCTCCAATAGAATATAATGGTGGTAGGGACTTAAAATCAAATCCCACAGGAAATAATATTAACTAAAATTAAATTATTTAAAATAGCTAAAAATATGAATAATTATAATTGAATGTTTCAAAATATATAAAAAGTTAAATGTGTTATTCAATTATAAAATAATTAAGAACAATTTCTAAATGTATAAATCAATGTAATTAATGTAAAAATATTTGTATTTAGATATAATTAAATTACTTGTAAATGATCCTGTACGTCACTTTTAGTAATCATTAATAAATAATTAAATGTAATTTATTTTACTTTAAGTGGGAATTTATTTTTTTAATTTTAACTTCAGAAACATATTTTGTAATATATATATATATTTTTTTTTTTGGTCCCAAAAGGTCCAATTCAGGCGCGCTTTCTTAATGTCGGTGCCTGCGCCAGGGAAGGACCTATCCCTTAATTTATTTTCACACCAACTTGACACTTCTGTCAACGACGCAGCACTCACAGGATTTTCATAAAATCTTCATTTAATAAGTGAAATAATACCAGACAAACAGACACCAACGCATTTCGACCTTCGCGGTCTTGATCACGGTAATTGACCAATCCATTAAGTGATCTATTTATACTTTCCATCTTATTCATGCCTTTATGTGGCATTCTGGGATATGTAGTTGTTAAAAATATCTATACAACATTTAAATGTAATAAATCAAAATATTCTCTCACCAAATAACCCCATTAATTTCAAACCCACTAAGACACCCAACCAACAAAAAAACATATATATTACACAAATTAAGAACAAAGATCATTCTACATAATTCTCAAATTATACACACTTGCCAATTTTATACATCAATTTTCCAAATACCGCAAGTATCTATGTGTGTTATTCCTATATCATTCTCAATTTACTCATCCACATATAAAATGATGACTTATATATTCTTTTATGATTCCTAGTAGTATCATACCCTACTTTTTTCTTTTTTGGTCATTTTTCAATTCTCTACAACCTCCTTATTTCTTTATTCACTAATTTTAGATCTTAGTTCATTTTATATTTCCAAATGTCAATTTCTCGAATTATACACTCTTACCAATTTTACTCAACTCTTTTCAAATACCACAAATATCTATATATGTTGTTATTATGTCTTTCTCACTCTATCAATCCACAAAAGTAATAATGATTTAAATATTCTTTTATGCTACCTACTAGGGCTCATATCCCAATTTTTATTCTTTTTCCAATTCTCAATTCACTACATATTGTACTTGCAATTTCCTTATTTCTTCATTGGCTAATTTTTGATCTTGATACATTTTATGTTTACAAGTGGCAGTATAATTCCTCATCACAGTTGATCCCAAATGGGATCTTCGTTTTTAATCTGATGATATATCTAGACTCTAAGCGCCTCAGCTTTTGGACTCTATCACCTCCTCGTTCATGTTTCGCTATTGTCGCAATCCCATAATATTTCATATGTAGCCAATTTAATTCAGAGTGGGTCTTTAAGTGTTTGGTCATGGCATAGGTACAGTCGCCATTTTGTACCGCTCTAATGCGTTCAAGAATACGCTTTTTTAGAGGACATATGGTACTCCCAACATACCTATGACCACATCTACACTCTATAACACAAACCACAAAGGTTGTCTCACATGTGATTCTATCTCTGATTACAATTTATTTGCCCTGAAAGTCTGTTATCGCTTTTTTGTTGCAGCCAATTTTGCACGCTTTGCACTTTCTGCAACAAAAAAAGCCCTTGTTTGCATCCACTAACCAATTTGCCATATTTAATTATAAGATAAGCCGGTGGGAACAAGAAAAGACAGTTATAGGCAAAAATAGTATGCAATGTGAACAATTGAATGTGTAGAGACAAAAATCTTTTTTAATAGTAGTTGTGAGTCGGGAAACCATACATACGAGAGGTGCACTATGAGTCACAGCTATATTTGAACTGCAGTATTGAAGGAACAGTGAGAGCCGTGTTCCTATAGAAGTTATATCATGTTGGAAGAACAACAAGAATGTTAAACACTGCAAATCGACCACTGGGGTAAAACTGCAATAAACTAATAGGCAATAACAACGAATAGTTCATGCATTATATAGGTTGGAAAATAACTGAATAAACAAACATTCGTAGAAACGCCTAGCCACGTTGTAATATCTGGAATCTGGACACAGCATCTGCAAAGTGTTTGAAAGTAGGACTGCGAAATTGGCCCAAAATGAAAATATTGAAAAAATAAGCAAATTTCTGTAGGAGAAAATCAGAAATAGAGGGAGTTGATTATTCTAACTGCACAAAGCACATGAGGAACACACAAAAAATTGGTATCAGGGTGTTAAATATGCTGTAAATATAGATACCACTTTCCAGTAGTAGATACAAGGCATTTGGAATATAATAGCCTTGGTAACTACACAGGATCGGTCATTGTAGAAATAAGGAAGTATTGAAATTTGGGATACCAAGACAAACAAACTCAGTTGGGATTATTCTGCATAAGAAATAAGTTAATACTGATCCAGTCACAGTTTAATGAGAATATGGAAGAAAGACTAGCCAAACGCATACAGAGAGCTGAATCAGCCTATGGCCCAATAAGTGGTACACAAACCTGAGATAAATCACCAAGAAGTGCAGAAATTATTCAGAAGGAAGATGTTAAACATCTATACTTATAACTTGAACGTCTCATGAAAAAAGAAATATCAAAAAGTTGGGAAATAATGACATTACAAAAATATATACAAGTGGGTAGGATCCCAAGGGGATTGAGGATCTTTACCCTACCAAATCATTCGGACACGAGCCCTTAAATGTTGGAGGAGTGGGGTATGAATACTATGGAATGCTCCAAACACATGATGGAGATTATAATCAAATATGCAAAGAAAGATATTGAAAAATTAAGGCAGAGCATTAGGGAGCTGGAGGAGATGATTCGGGCATCGGATCAGGAAGAAGAGAAAGAGAAGTGCAAAAAGACAATGAATATGTACTTGGATAAATATGAAAATCAAATAGAGGAACGTAAAAGAAGCATGTTCCTAAGGGATGCACAGGACTATGAGACAGGACGCATCCTAACTTTTGCGAAAAGATTTGATATATTAAAACAACAGCTCCACTCAGGAAACACGGATTTGGAACAGACGAAGAACAAAGAAATGAGTGAATCAGATCTTAGTGAAGGAGAAGGAACTAGCAAAAATATGAGAAAAACGACTTTTTTAGACAAAATGAAACTGGTTTATCTGGATAAAACAACACCCATAAACAGAGGAAGAGGTGGAAGAGGTCGTGGTTGGCGAGATTTCAAAGGAAGAGCAAGACGCGAAGAGGAAAAAGGAAAAGATTATATGCTACGCATTCGGAAGGAACAATAGATTTGAAAAGACAATTTGAACAATCAGAAAATTTGATCGTGAACTTATCAAACTATGAAATAAATAATGTGGAAAAGACTGTCTTACAAAAAGGTCTAAGCTTCTGTCCTGAGAAACATCACGACTATGTGCAAACAAGAATTGATCTATATAAATTTGTAAGAAAATTTAAATTGACCAAACATTTTTCCAAATTGCAACCTGCTACTACATCTGCAGGAGCCTCTAGTATGTGTGATATAAGTTTGACCATAGAACAGAGTAGTGACTTGAAAACAATATATGACTTGACTCATGATTTGAGAGATGAAGACATGACTGAGACACAAATACTAACAGCGTTGGAGATTGATACTGGATTCAAAGAAATGACAAAATTTAAACCCAGATCTAAATTTTGCCCAGTTCTGTCTCCGAGTAATAAAATTGACATATACCATGATCTTTTCATCAATGACTTAGAAATATTGAAACCTGTAGGTATACAGCAGAAGGAAAATCTAACTAAAGATCAACGGGAAGCGTTGAAAGGCTTGATGGAAAATCAGTCAATAGTAATTAAACCCGTGGACAAAGGAGGAAACATTGTGATCTGGAATAAGAATGACTATATAGAAGAGGCATATAGTCAGTTGAATATGGTTGCAAACTATTGTAAATTGTCTAGGAATCCTATTAATGAACTAGTACTGGATCTGAATGAAAGATTAGAGAAGTGGTACTCAGAAGGATTAATTAGTTTTGATGAGAAATCATTTATGATCAATGAAACTCTGATTATGCCAACCATATATTTCCTTCCTGAGATCCACAAAACCTTAGAGAAACCATCGGGAAGACCGATAATTTCAAGTTGTGGATCATTATATCAGGGTGTGTCGAATTATGTTGATCACTACCTGGCTCCTATAGTGAAAGACCTGAGCTCATATATACAGGACTCGGTGATTTCTTAAGAATATTGGATGGAATAGTATGGCAATATGACTACTTGTTAGTGTCCATAGATGTGGTGTCATTATACAGTTCAATTTCACATGAATTGGGCATAAATGCAGTAAGATTCTTTTTGAAACAGAAGAGCATTCATTTTCTGAGACACTCAGATGTTAGTGGAAATGATAGATCTATGCCTCAAAAATAACATATTTATGTTTAATCATCAAATATACAAACAAATCTGTGGGACAGCCATGGAAGTGTCCTTTTCTCCAAGCTATGCAAATCTCATGATGGGGTGGTGGGAGAAATGCATAGCTTGGGATTTGGAGAATGAATACTATATGGACAAGGTGGTGATTTGGCTACGTTACATAGGTGATTTATTCTTGATTTGGCATGGAACTGAGGAAACATTTCGTGAATTTTTCACCCGGTTGAACAGTAATGAGGTTGGATTGCAATTCACATATAAGACAAGTAAGACCTCTATTGAGTTCTTAGATGTATTAGTATACATTGAAGCAGATAAATTGCAAACTACGTTACATAGAAAACCTACTGCAACCAACAGTATATTACATGGTACTAGCTTTCATCCGAGACCACTAATTAAAAGTATTCCATATGGTGAATTTATTCGTATCAAAAGGAATTGTTCTATGGAACAAGATATGGATAAAAAATTTGCAGAAACAAGACAAAGATTTATGAATAGAGGTTATAAACTGAAGGCAATAGAACAAGGTGAAACAAAAGTAAGAGCAATGACACGAGCACAGGTACTGGTGAAGAATCAGAAAATGTCAGAACAACGTTCTAACGTACTCGTGTGCTATGGTGCAGCGCTTTAATGCCCCTTGGGGAGGCTTGGTTCTTAAAATACTGCAAAGAAAACACTAGCTATTTTCCAAGTTAAGTTCTTTTTCACTCCAGTGCTCTTGTCTCACACTTCTGCAGGCTTCTGGCGACCCTGCATACACCAGCCTCTCATCTCACCCTTTCTTTGAAAGGGAAATTAAACATTACCTCCATGTTTCCTGATCCAGTCCTCACATTTGAGATTCCATCTCCTTCTGGCAGACCCTATTCCCTAGCCAACTCAAAATACTTTCCCCAACATGGCCGCCATTACCCAGGTGCCACTACAAAGGGGAAGTGGTCAATCCACAGATCCTGTTATTTTTTCTGCAGACAGATTCCCTGGTTGACTCAGGTTAGTTGGGTTGTATAGTCTTATGTCTTGTCATTTTTGGGAGTAAAGGTACTGCCTTTGAGTTCTTCTTTTTTCTTTGTACATATCCCAGGGCTTGGCTACAGCAGTCAAGGATTACTGCGTTTGTGTTTCCCACTACTCGCTTTAGCAGTAGGGGAGGGATGCAAGGTTTTCGTTCAATGTGGTGGGTTTCAGCGTGCTCCCGGACATGCTCTGGCAGGCAAGAGGTGCTGTGTGGGTTTCCCGCCCTTGTTTTTGATTATTTCAGTGCTGAGCGTCCAGTTTTGCTACGGTTTTGGCCCACATGACGAGGCGCAGAGCGTTTCTGGTTCATTATCAGGGGCAGGCCCACAGAAATTGCAGGTTTTTTTGTGAACTGGGTTGCGTGAAACCCGCCAACAAGCAAGAAGTCGGTTGGTTTCATTTTGGAATTGGTGGAGTCAGTGGTGTTGTCTTGTTCGGCATTATGGATTCTTACCATGGGGATGCCCCTGGCCCATCTGGAGACGCCCCCTCTCAGCCCTCCTTGCAGGAAATTATTACTATGGTGGTGGAGGCTGTTTTTTAAGCTTGGGAAGGCCCTCCTGCCCCTAAAGTCCCTCTTATGCAGGATTCAGACGAGGCTATGGGGGATGTCAGTAATTTGGAGGAGGACAACAGAAAGGGCCGTTTTATTCAGGGAGCTGAGCTTTCTGAGGTTCTGCAGCATTTGTGCACTAATTTGGATTTTCCAGGGGTGGATGTGGCTCCTGCAGATAATGACTTTTTGGCACAGTATTTGCAGCCAGAACCTGACTCTGTACCTTTGCATGTTGCGATTAAGAAGGTGTTGCAATATGAATGGAAGGACATTGATATGTAAAGGACGTTGGTAAGTCCTGTTTTCCTCAATTTTTGGCCATACGCTATCCCATTGCCAACTTTTCAGAGGAATTTCCTGCCTCAGTTAAAGTGGATAACCTTGTGGTGGATTTATTCATCTGTTGAAGCGCCCTCAGGTGTCAGCTTGCCTGTGGTTGTAAAGTCACGGGGAAATAGCTTTAACCTTGGACCTTGTTCCTTGGAGATAGTTGCATCTGTATCCCTTAGTTCACCATATGTTGTGCCTTTGGAATCCCCTCTCCAAGGGCTTTGAGGTTCCTGTTTCTCCTCAGATCAGAGCAGAGTTGCACTCGTGGTTGGCTCTGGGGAACTTCCAGAAGGGGTTCTAGATGGTACAGTCCATTCCCCTGGTTATTACTACAGATGCCAGCAAAAAGGGCTGCGGTGTAGTTTTTGGGGACCTCAAAGCTCAGGGCCGGTGATCCAGACTGGAGGCCCTCAATTCCTCCAATTGGAGGGAGTTGGCAGATGTGCGGGCAGCCCTACTGTAGGTCCATCCTCTGATACAAGGGCATCATGTTTGTGTTCAGACAGACAACCAGATTGTCTGGGCATATATCAACATGGAGGGGGATGGTTTTCTCCCTTTACAGGTTGGCCAGGGAGATTTGTGCTTGAGCAGTCTATCTTCCGGGGAAGAATGGGCTTGCTGATCATTTGAGAAGGTCCATCCCATCTTCAATCTCTCTGTGTCTCTCTCCCCTGATCTTTCAGGACATTACTCGCCAGATCGGCCTCCCATTGTTGGACCTTTTTGCATTGAAAGAGAACTCGCTCCTCCCTCAGTTTTTCTCTCTGATTACAGCCAGGGGGATGTAGGAAACAGATGCCTTCTCAGTCCAGTGGCCTCCCGGTCTCTTGAATTGTTTCCCTCCTTTCCCATTGATCCCGAGGGTCCTTCTGAAGATGAGGGAAGATCATGCCTGGGTCCTCCTATTGGTCCCCAGTTGGACGAGGAGGACTTGATTTCCCCTGTTGAGAGAGATGGCTGTGGCTCCTCTTTGGACCTTGCCCTTTCAACCTCCTGCATTGCTCCCCTCAACTCTTTCTCAACGGTCTTGCCGTCAGTTAAATCTGGGGGTTTGGCTTCTGAACGGTTGAGGTTATTGGCTCTGGGTTGTTCATCAGCTAGGGTGGACTCCATTCAAAGGCCCTGGCATCCTTCCACTAGGAAGTCATACAATAGGCATTGGGGGAACTTCAAGAGATGGTGTGTCTCGAAACAGTTGTTGCCCCTTAGTTGTGACCCTACCAGGATTTGGGTTTTTTTGAGGGATGGCTTTGTCCTGGGTTTGGCTGTCTCCTCCATTCTGGCTCAGTGGGCAGGCTATTAAGGCTGTTCGTGTGGAGGAGATGTTAACTCTTGCTCCTTTGGTTTCCCAGATGTTACAGAGTTTTTTCTGCAGCGACCAGTTATCTGGTCCCCGATTCCTCCTTGGGATTTACCTTTAGTCCTTAATGGATTAGTGAAGGAACCCTTTGAACCTCTGGATTTTGTGGATCTTAAGTTTCTTACGCAAAATCAGGGGTGTAATAAAGGCCCCCGTGGAGTGGAGAGCCCCAAGCTCCAGAGGACCCCCTCAGCACAGCACCTGGCCTGAGTGAGTGCGGAGGGGGACCCCTTCCATGTTCTGTGCAGGGGCCTCATCCAGTTTTGTTACACCACTGTGCAGAAGGTTGTGCTTTTAGGGGCTATTTGTTCTGGGCACAGGATTTGTGAAATTGGTGCTTTGCTTTCTGTCTCCCCTTCTATTCATTTGTTTCCTGATAAGGTGGTGTTACACCTCAGTCCAGCTTTTTTGCCTAAGGTTCCTTCTTCTTTTCACTCCTCTCAGGATATTGTTCTTCCTGTGTTTTGCCCTGATCCGTCCTCCTCGGAGGAGGTTTGTTTGCACATGCTAGATATTCACAGGGCATTGTCAATTTATTTGGATCGGACCTTCTCTTTTCGGAAATCTGACTCCCTGTTTATTACCTTTGGGGTGCATGATAGAGGTTCTCGCTCGCCTAATTCTACCCTCCCCCGTTGGATTAAATCTGCTATTTTGTGTGCCTATGATATGTCTGCTGTGGTGTCCCTTCTGAAGGCTCTACCAGGAGAGTGGCTGCTTCTTGGGCTTCCTATAAAGGTGCTTCCTGAAAGACATTTGCTGTGCTGCCACATGGTCCTTTCCTCATACTTTTCTGTCCCATTACTGGGTTCAATTGGGGAGGGGTTTTCTTCTTCTTTTGCAGATCATGTGTTGTCTGAGGTAGTATCATAATTGTGTTTGTTTTCTCTTATTAATCTCTTTCTGCATTTGTACTTCACAATCTGCTGTGTTTTTGTGCGTATAATCAATCTGTGTGGTTTGTGTATTTCTCACTTGTGAGGAATGGGTCTGAGAAGATGGACATGGAGGTAATGCTCGGGTTACTTACCGGTAATCTTCATTACTCTAGGTCCAAGTCTTCCCCGATACAGTCCTGGGATTCCCTCCTCCCGTCCCTTTGGGGGGGGATTGATTGTATGTTGTTCTTTTTTCTGTGGTTTGCTTGATACTACAGGATGTGTGGATTGACTACCTTCCCCTTTGTAGTGGCGCTTGGGTAACGTGGCCAAGTTGAAGAAGTATTTAAGTCGGCTAGGGAATAGGGTCTGCCAGAAGGAGCTGGAATCTCGCTAGTGAGGACTGTATTGGGGAAGGCTTGGACCTGGAGTAATGAAGATTACAGGTAAGTAAGCAGGGCATTACTTCCTATCTGCTTCTCATACAAGGACCACAAATGCTCCAACATCTTTTTTTCAGAAAGGAGACACAACTATGGAAAACAGTCCTCGGAGGCCAAAATCTAGTAATTGTTTCAATTCAAAGTATTTTATTGAAAGTTTGGAATAATACCATGATGCAATACCTTGGAGAAATATCATAAATCGTAGATTGGCGGTGTATTGCATTCTGTGGTAAATGTTATTTTCCAGGCCTCGCTAACTCTCAGCACCTGATCGAATACGTGTTAATGCGGGTACCTGTCAGATTGAATGCAGCCGAAAGCGCGTGTAGTGCATAAGGTACAGAAGAAACCACCACACTACCACCTGAATTAGGGCATCACAGTAAAATCGAACATTGGCAAAGCCAATCGTTTTAGCTTTTCGCGTTATCCGAGGAATGTCGTCGCTTGAGGGTAACAAGACATTACACAATGTCACATTCATGCCTTTTACGCACAGAGTAATTAAGTAATTCAACCGTGACGGCTGGGTGGTGAGCCATCCCTAGCCTCGAACCTGGTTCTCTCATTAAGCGTCTGAAGCTTTGTCAGTAACTCCACATCCTCTCGCTTCCCACTGGCTGTGTTCAGCAGCACTTCCAATCATACCAAGCAATTGTCAGCCTGCCGAGCAGTCCTTGTGCTACTGTGGCAGGAAACTTAGCTCTCGTTCTGCGCACAGTTGATCTATCGACACCCTCGGCACAGCCTTATCATGTAGGGCTGTCTTTCCATTCAAAACGTTGCTGCCATTTTGATGTGCAGTTGCTGCGTCTCAGACCGCTCAATACTATCACGAGGCTGCCTCCATGAGGCCGTCCTCGGTACTACAACCAAGCAATAAACTTTTTTTCTCCGTGAAACCGGTGCATTAGACGTTGTCATTTACTTAATGCAGTTTCATATAGGGCCAATATTATTGCTCGCTGGCCTGTTGTGTACTAACGTGAATGGCGTTTTGATGTCCCTTTCAGTACAAATATCAGGTAAATCACCTAAAGCTGGTAATTTTCTCTTTATCTCTACATACTTTAAACAATAATTGTAAGAAGAAATCAATCAATCATAGTATTTATAAAGCGCGCTATGTACCCGTCAGGGTTTCGAGGCGCTGAGGGGGGGGGGGGGGAGCGCTGCTGGTTTAGCGGTCGAAGAGCCAGGTCTTGAGGAGCCTTCTGAATGCGAGGAGGTCCTGGGTCTGGCGAAGAGATGTGGGGAGAGAGTTCCAGGTCTTGGCGGCGAGGAAGGAGAAGGATCTGCTGCCGGATGTCTTGCGCTGGATTCGGGGTACGATGGCGAGGGCGAGGTTGGCGGATCGGAGTTGACGTGTTGGAGTGTAGAAGTTGAGTCTGGTGTTGAGGTAGGAGGGTCCGGTGTTGTGAAGTGCCTTGTGAGCGTGGGTCAGGAGTTTGAAGGTGATCCTCTTGTCTACCGGGAGCCAGTGGAGTTCCTTTAGGTGAGGGGAGATGTGACTTCGGCGGGGTATGTTGAGGATCAGTCGGGCGGAGGCATTTTGGATACGTTGGAGGCGTTTGATGTCTTTGGTTGGGATGCCTGTGTAGAGTGCGTTGCCGTAGTCAAGTCTGCTGCTGACGAGGGCCTGGGTCACCGTCTTTCTGGTTTCTGTTGGAATCCACTTGAAGATTCTGCGGAGCATTCGAAGGGTGTTGAAACAGGAGGAGGAGACGGCGCTGACCTGTTTGGACATGGTGAGGGCGGAATCCAGGATGAAGCCGAGGTTTCTTGCGTGGCTGGCAGGGGTGGGTGGGGGTCCGAGGACGGAGGGTCACCATGAGTCGTTCCAGGCTGAGGGAGTGCGTCCGAGGATGAGAACTTCCGTCTTGTCGGAGTTGAGTTTCAGGCGACTGTTGTTCATCCAATCGGCGATGGATTTTAGTCCCTCGTGAAGGTTTGTTTTGGCGGTGAGCGGGTCTTTGGTCAGGGAGAGGACGAGCTGGGTATCGTCGGCGTAGGAGATGATGCTGAGATGATGTTGGCGGGCCAGTTGAGCGAGGGGGGCCATGTAGACGTTGAACAACGTGGGGCTGAGGGAGGATCCTTGGGGGACGCCGCAGATGAGGTTGGTGGCTTTGGAGCGGAAAGGGGAGAGACGGACTCTCTGCGTTCTGTCGGAGAGGAAGGATGAGATCCAGTGGAGGGCTTTATCTTGGATGCCGGCTTCCTGGAGGCGGGTCAGTAGGGTGCGGTGGCAGACGGTGTCAAAAGCGGCTGATAGGTCGAGGAGGATGAGGGCTGAGGTTTCGCCGTTGTCCATTTGATGTCTGATGTCATCTGTGGCGGCGAGGAGGGTGGTCTCAGTGCTGTGGTTTCGTCTGAATCCGGATTGTGAGGGGTCCAGGATGGAATTGTCTTCGAGGAAGTGGGTGAGCTGAGTGTTGACGATCTTCTCGATGACTTTCGCTGGAAAAGGGAGGAGAGAGATCGGACGGAAGTTTTTGAGGTCGTTGGGGTCAGCCTTGGGTTTTTTGAGGAGGGGTTGGATTTCTGCGTGTTTCCAGCTGTCCGGGAAGGTGGCAGAAGTGAAGGAGAGGTTGATGATCTTGCGGAGTTCGGGGGCGATGGTGGCGTTGGCTGAGTTGAAAACATGATGGGGGCAGGAGTCCGTGGGGGAGCCTGAGTGGATGGTGTTCATGGTTTCTATGGTTTCTGCCTCGTCCACGTGGGTCCAGGCGGTGAGGCGGCAGTCGCGGGAGGAGACGTCGGGGGTGGGGTCTGGCGGTGGACCGGTGATGAAGCTGTCGTGGATGGTGGTGATTTTCTGGTGGAAGAAGGTGGAGAGGTCGTCGCAGAGTTTCTGGGAGGGCGGGATGTCGTTGGAGTTGGCTTTCGGATTGGAGAGTTCCTTCACGATGCCGAAGAGTTCTTTGCAGTCGTGGGCGTTGTTGTTGATGCGTTCGGTGAAGTGGGCGCGCTTGGCGGTGCGGATCCGTTGGTGGTGTTCGCGGTTGGCGTTTTTGAGGGCGGCGAGGTTGTCGGGTGTGCGTTCTTGGATCCATTTCTTTTTGAGTTTCTGGCAGTTGCTTTTGGAGGTGGTGAGATCGTCTGTGAACCAGGCTGGTTTTTTCTTTCCTTGGATGGTGGTGGGTTTCTTGAGAGGGGCAAGGGTGTTGGCGCAGTCGAGGATCCATTGATGGAGGTTGATGGCGGCTGTGCTCGGGTCGATTGCGTCGGGTGGAAGGTTGTTGATGAGGGTGCTGGTCAGTTGTTCTTGGGTGACTTTGCCCCAGCGGCGGTGGGGAGGTAGCTGGATGCGGTGTTGCTCTGTGGTTTTCTTATAGGTGAAATGGACACAGTGATGGCCAGTCCAGTGGAGTTCGGAGGTGTGGCTGAAGGAAATGTGGTTGCTAGAGGTGAAGAGGGGGTCAAGGGTGTGACCGGCGATGTGGGTAGGTGTGTTGACTAGCTGGCGGAGACCGAGGTTGAGGAGGTTGGAGGTCAGTGACGCGGTGTTGACGTCGTTGGCATTTTCCAGATGGTAGTTCAGATCTCCCAGGAGGATGTAATCCGGGGAAGCGAGGGCGTGGGTGCTTGCAAGGTCAGCGATGGTGTCGTTGAAGGGGGCTCTTGGTCCTGGAGGGCGGTAAATGAGGGTTCCTCTGAGGGTCGTGTTGGGGTCCGTGTGGATCTGGAAGTGGAGGTGTTCGGCTGTCCTGAGGGTGTCGTCCGAGTGGGTGTGGATTTTGAGGGTAGCTTTGTGAGCGATGGCTATTCCGCCGCCGATTCCGTTGGTTCGATCTCTTCTGGTGATTTTGTAGCCGTCCGGTATGGCGATGGCGATGTCCGGAGACGAGGAGTCGTTCCACCAGGTTTCGGTCAGGAAAGCCACGTCAGGAGCAGTGGTGTCGAGCAAATCCCGGAGCTCGATGGCGTGTTTTCGTGTGGAGCGGGTGTTGATGAGGATGCAGTTCAGGTGGTTGGGGTTGGATGTTTTCGTAGTTGGATTGGTCGTTCTGATGCAGGAGAAGTTGCAGGTACGGCAGGAAAAAGGTCCTTTAGTGTGCTTCGGGGATGCCCGGTAGCATTCAGTGGAGGGGCTGGGGTTGAAGGCGCGGAGTTCGTTGATCGAGTAGCGGATGCGGGGGGCGCGAGGTCCAGGGGGTGTGGCGCTGGGCGCGGTCCGGGCGCGGACGGGCGCAGACGGGCTTGCCTCTGGCGCGCCTCCGGCGCGCCAGCGGCGTGTCCGCTGCGCGCAGACACGCAGCGCCAGCCATTAAGAAGGGAGGGGGGAGCAGCTGGGAGGCGGGAGGCGGGAGGGAGCGGCAAATGGGGGCGTGAGGGGGGCGGGGCCGCAGGGTGGCAGCGGCAGGGAACGGGGAGCGCACAAGGGGCAAAACACTGAAAACAAGCAAAATACAAGCAGTTACAATAAGAAAAGCACACAATCAGAAAAACAAAATGGCACAATATACGATCGGGGAGACAGCAATCAGGGGGGCACAAAGGGGGCAGAAGCGCCGGCGGCGAGGCGCTGAAAAAAGCGAAAAAAACGAAAAACACTTACGGGACGGCGGAAAGCGGCACACGGGTCAAGTGAAGCTAGTCAGAGCCCACTAGACCCCAGGGATGAGGCGCAGGAGGATGCCTGCGGGTGGAGGAGGGCCTCGAACACGCAAACAGCAGCGTGGTCAGGGGACAGAGGCAGGAGGCAGCAGGTTGGTGCTGCGGTCGTGGGGGGCGAGCTCAGGACCTGAAACAGTTTAAAATGTGTTCCACAACTTCATTCATGACCCCTGATTGATAACTGAAGTTAACCAAGACAGAAAACTAACGTTAAGCATGAATATATAAAAAATCTAAATAAGAAACATATGCCTGACTTTGTGGACAGGTGGTCTGTATTTTTCTCTGGTAAATGTGGCAACCCTATTCCAGGTTTGGACTGTTGACCAAGAGCAACCCTGACAAATTTTGTCAGACAAGCACCCACACCACACGTAGCAAACGAGCCTGACCACTGCAAGGGAGGGTTTAGAGGGGTTCTCCCCCCAAAGATATTTTTGAAAAAAATTGCAAAGATGGTGGATTTCTAGAACACATTTTAATTATAGAACCTTGTCCAACCATTGAATGGATGGATGGTGATTAGAGATAGGGCGGCATGGCCCAATGAATGAATAGTTGGATTGTAAGGAGTGTGTGAAAGAAATAACTCAAGAATGGGTGAGAATGAATAAAGACTTTTAGCTATGTGGAGTAAATAGTCTTAATGCTCTGACTAAGGGTGGGTGTTCTGGTTTTTATTTTAGCTTCTTCATTTAAACATCACCCTTCCCAAACACTACCACCACCAATCCTTGTGAAAGATGCACAGCCTGGATATATTTAAAACAGTGCAGTGGTTTAGCGCCTTAAATAATTAAATACAAAGCATTATGGTTTGATCTAAAGTTGGAGAAAGAGATAACCATGTAGTGGCTGAATTACACAATGTGAAACCCGAAAACCTTGCATCAATCCTGGCATCCACTTGACAACATTCTGTGATTCTCAATAACTACTATTTTCACAGTGCTTCCTTTTCCTTTATCAAATGAGAGTCCTTTGAAGTATATCAGTTTGGGGTGTGCACTGCACAAAAGCATAAGACTATGGGCCTCATTACGAGTTTGGCAGTCTGACTGACAGACCGCCATAGCGGCAGCTGCCAAAAGACCACCATGTTGGTGGTCTCACAGACCACCCTGTTACAAGTTTAACAGCCCGGACTGCCAAAACACAGCCAAAAAAATGACACCGCCAGGACTCTGGAGGACGGGAAATAGGCAGTCCAATTACCATCAACGCCAGCCCGTCAACCAACCACTGACCATATTACGACAAAAAAGTCACAATGGCAGCTCTTTCACGACAGTCTTCTAATGGCGGTGCCAACCTGTTGCGGGTGGCGGTTCCCACAGTGATACACAGCACCACATTGGATGGATTTAAAATCCACATAGCTGACACACATTCACACACCCAACACCCAAACTGCACTACAAAACACACCCCTTCACACACCACAATCCTTTGCATCTACAACGTCACACATAAAAGCCTGAGCCCAAAATCAGATACACAGTACCATAGACTAGGCACCCCTCCAACTTTCATATAGCACTTATCCCACACCCGCACAACACACCCACCACACATAATAACACCTCTACACATAATTTACTGTCACCCCCTCACCACTCTGCACGTACACCCCAACATCCTTTTTTGTGATGTTTACCACCATGTTACCACAAAAACAGCTGCGTTTCACAGATGATGAGTTAAGAGTCATGGTGGATGAAATTATCAGAGCAGAGCCACACTTATTTGGAACCCAAGTCCAGTAGACTACAATTGCGAGAAAAATGGAAATGTGGCAAAGAATAGTCAACAGGGTGAATTCTGTAGGCAGCTATCCGCACACAAGGGAGGATATCAGGAAGAGGTGGAACAATCTCAGGGGGAGGTGCGTTCCATATGTGGCAGGCACCAATTGGCGATCCTCAAGACTGGCTGTGGTCCCCGGCCTCCTCCTCACCCAGTTCACATCATGGGAGGAGACGTTCTTGGCCATTGCATCCTGAGGGCTTGACAGAAATACCTGAGGGAGTGGAGTGGGGTAAGTCACAACACCGATAATGTCATCAAATTGTATTGGTGTATTGTCCTGCATGCTCACTTCACCTTTTGCCACCTTCACTGTCACACCACTCACCACCCCTGTGTCTAAATGTCCGAATACCCCTGTCTGGCATATCACATGTAAATTTAACTCACCTGGGGGCACAGTATCTGTGTATGGTGTGGGCAGTAGAGGGATTGACAGCACTACAACTCCCAGCATGCACTGTTCTACCATTTCTAAAACCAGAAAGGTTACTATATTGAAAATAACCTTGCCTGTATACCAAACAATGGAGTATACCCACCTGAATGGTTCACAATTGTATGATTTGGTAATGACAGCAATGCTATTAACAACTGCTAGTACAATACCACTAACACACAGATACAACTGTGTCCTTTGCTAATCTGTCCCTTCTACCGCCCATCACCTAGAGATATGTACTCACTCGGGGGCAGTAGCAGGGGGATAAAAAAAACGGAAAAAAAAACCCACTTACCTCTTTGCTACGGAAATGGGTTTGTCTCCTCCGTCCTCTTCACAGAAGCACACAGGCTTCCAGACTCCCCTCCACTCACGACGCTGCTGTCACCAGCATGATAGTAGTGCTGTGATCGGTGTGAGCACCTGGTTCGGCGCTCACAGAGGGAGTGGCACACTGTGCACTTTCTCCACCCGGCTGTTCAATACAGCTGGGTGGGGAAACGCAAAGTGCGCATGTCAGTTTGCACTTATGGTACACCAACCACTTCTCCCTCCAGCCCCGCCCACACTAACCTAGCTCACCAAAAAAAATAATAATAATATGCTTTGTTATTATCATTTTATTTTTCCTTCCCCTTCTGCTGAAAGCAGGGGGTGACGCTTCTCCGCCTTAGCGGAGAAGCCGGCCCTGCCTGGGGAGACAACAATTGTATAGCCTGCTGGCATAGGACAGCTATTGAAAGGAATGCTAAGGACAACTGCCACTGGTGTACTCCTTACACATACACCTCCAACTGTGTCCTCTGCTACTCTATCCCTTCTACCTCCCATCATCTAGAGAACTGTACTCACCTGGGGCGATCTCACATAAATGTAATGTGCTGTACTTGGTGTAACCTGCCACATATAGTCAGGTAGAAGTGTAACTCCAAATCTGATGGCCAGGTCAGTGTCCACATGATGTTGTGCAGCTGTCTGTTAACTCAACAATTACGTTTTGCTAACTGTAGGAAAGTAGCCGCTTTGTAGCTTGGTTTTCCCCACTTTTTGTCAGAGTGTTTGACTGTGTTCACAGGGATCCTGCTAACCAGGACCCCAGTGCTTATGCTCTCTCCTTGTAAACTGGGTTGCTGGAACCATTTTCACCCCACATTTGGCATACTGGTGCCCACATGTAAGTCCCTAGTATATGGTACTGCGGTACCCTGAGCATTGGGGTACCAGGGGATCCCTATGGGCTGCAGCATGTATTATGCCACCCATAGGGGGCCTATCCAAACTTTTCAGCAGGCTTGCCATTGCAGCCTCTGTGAAAGGGTTCATGCATCCTTTCACTTACAGATCACTGCACCAGGTCACCGTAAGTCACCCCTATAGCAGGCCCAGAGGGCAGGGTGCAAGAACCTGTGTGTGAGGACACCCGGGCACTACCAGAGGGGCCCTCATGAACTCCAGCTCCATTTTCCTGGACTTTGAGAGTGCGGGGACGCCATTTTATGTGTGCACTGTACATAGGTCACCTATGTCCAGCTACATAATGGTAGCTCTGAACCTAGGCATATTTGGTATCAAACATGTTTGAATCATACCCCAATACTGTTGCAAGTATTGGAAGTATGATTCCGTGCACTCTGGGAGCTCCTTAGAGGACCCCCAGGATTGCTACCACCAGTCTTACAGGGTTTTCTGGGCAGTCCAAGCTGTGGCCGCTCCTCAGACAGGTGTATGCCCTCCTGCTGCTTGATTCGATCAAGCCCAGGAAGGCATAACAAAGGATTTCCTTTGGGAGAGGGAAGTAATACCCTCTCCCTTTGGAAATAGCTGTGACTGGCTTGGGAGGGGTAGCCTCTCCAAGCCACTGGTTTTGCTTTGAAGGACACTCATGGTGCCCACCAGGTATAAACCAGTCCACGTCGGTTCAGGGATGCCCAGTCCCTGCTCTGGCGCAAAACTGGAAAATGGAAAGTTGAGTGACCACTCCCCTGTCCATCACCACCCCAGGGTTGGTGCCCAGAGCTCCTCCAGAGGGTCCTTGGGTTCTGTTATCTTGATCCCAAGGTTGGCGGGGAGCTCTGGGAGCATCTGAGTGGCCAGGCCAGGCAGGTGACATCAGAACCCCCTCCTGATAGGTGCTTACCTGGTTAGGTGACCAGTCCCCCTTTCAGGGCTATTTAGGGTCTTCCTCTGGGGTGGGGCCTCAGATTCAGCTTGGAAAATTCCAGCAGGACTCCTCTGCAACCTCCACTTCGACATCTGGCCACTGGTACTGCGACTGGACTCCCCCAGGAACCGACAAAGCTGCAGATCCACGAGGAAGACTCTTCTGCAACATTGTTTACAAGACTCCTGCCAGCTCTGCAACATTTCCCCAGCTGTACATGCTCAGAAGACAGCAACTCTTCAGCCTGCACAGGAAGGAAGAAGGAAGAAGGAATCTCCCTTGGAGTGAAGGAGTCACTCCCCTGCATCCACAGGCAGCTACAGCAGTGACGACCGGCTGCATGGATCTCCTCTCCTGCTGGCTGAGCTGCATGGATCCTGCATCACTGGTGGAGGTCTGGAGTGGTTACCTTGGTCCTCTCTACCAGCTGTTCAACGTGGGTGGAGGTAAGCCTTTTCCTTCCTATGCAGAACAGTACCCTTGTGCACTGCGTCTCTTGCAGCTGCCAAGGCTTGTTTGCATCTCCTCTAAAGGATCTTCAGGTGACAGACAGCTCCAGCCACCGGCACTCCTTCCTGTGAAGCACAGCCCTCTGTATGGTTCTCCTGTGGTGTGGGATCTCCTTTTGAAGTGCTGTGTGGGCTCCTTCCTGCACCTTCTGTGTCCTCATCCTGTGGGACTAGAGTGGGTGCTGCCTGGGCTTATCACTGAGGGGCCCCTGTGACCTTCTTTGTTGAGTCCTCCTGCATCTTGCTGGTCTCCGGCAGCTCCACTTTCCTCCAACCGTGAAGCTTGTCTTTGTCAAGGCTTGTTGGAGGAATCTGGCACGCAACCCAGTCTGCAATCTTTTACCTGGCGTGGGACATCACCTGCATCCTCCAAGAATTTGACTCTGTCCTCTGGGATGCAATGCTGACCATTCTACATCCACTGCTGACCAGCTCCTACATTTTCAGTGTGGTGGGTAGGGGCTCCTGCCCCCACTGGACTCTGTTGTGCCTTCTGTACTTGGGCCCCTCTCTCCACAGGACTTCCTTCACAGAAAACCACTGCTCGGGGCTTGCAGTCTGTTCTGGGTCTTGCATTTCTTCTCTTTTCTCCTTTGTGGGTAGTTTGGGGAAAATCCACTGGTTTACTCCTTCCTTCCTGGTCGCTGGGGGGTGTTGTGGTACTTACCTCTGCTGTTCCCTGGTACCCACAGCTCCTCTCTACACATTCTACTTACCTGGGTGGGAGTCCCATATTCGCATTTCATTTTTTTAGTATATGGTTTGGGCTCCCCCTAGGGTCACTATTCACTATTGTGTTTTACACTGTTTTCTAACTGTTTTCTATGCCTATCTCTAATTGCTAGTGTGTATATATATATATATATGTGTGTGTGTATATATATATATATATATATTGTTTATTTACCTTCTAAGGTAGTACTGCCTCTACAGTATTTTTTATATTGTGTTTACCATAATAAAGTACCTTTATGTTTGTAGCACTGTGTGGTTTCTTTCATGTGTGTAAGTGATGTGTGACTACAGTGGTATTGCATGAGCTTTGCCTGTCTGCTAGATAAGCCTTGGCTGTTCATCCACAGCTACCTCTAGAGAGCCTGGCTTCTAGACACTGCCCACACTACACTAATAGGGGTTATCTGGACCTGGTATCAGGTGTAAGTTCTTTAGGTACCTACCACACACCAGGCCAGCTTCCTACACTAACTGGGAGGTACCATGAAACATATTATGCTCCACTGCTACCAAGATATGAGACTATGAACAGACATTCAAGTGCCAAGATACTCACACATCCTGTAGCAAGGTGACTTAAAAAGGAAATGTCTGTACCAGAAATGTCAGGTTTCTATTATTGAAAGCAAATGTCCCTGTCACATAAGGGGATCAAGCAAAGCCAATTTGTATATGGCCCAAAACATATCTACCTGTAAACATATGTGCTACATGTCACAATGCAACCTATAACTGTCTGTTTCTCATCTCCAACAGGTCTACCTGCCACTGGGACCATGGAAAGCACTCCTGAGACTGCCACTTCCCCCCTGGATGAAGCACTCAGTGAGGAGATCATTCCTGGATATGTGGACGTTGAGGACGGCTCTGGCCCATCTGCGGAACCTGGTCAGACGACAACTGTCAGCCTCACCCTGCCCACATCGACTCCTCCCAGCCCGGTTACATCTACATCCCAGGCAACCCGTCACCCCCAAACTTGTGTCCTGAGGACAGTAACAACCATCATGTGCCCCCATTCCAGGTACTGGAGTCACAAGTGGAAAACCCTGACAATGATGGACCTGGCACCAGTGGCAGGGTGCAAACTGCACCAAGGGCGCAGACACATGGGGGTAGCGTTCATGGGAGGGATGGTGTGGGCCAGCAGCATGAGGCTGCTGGGGATAGTTCTGGCCAGGACATCATCTCCCAAGTCTTAGAAGCCTAGCAACAATCCCAAGGCGTGATGGGACAGGTACTTGCCATGCTGGGGGAGATCAAGCAGCTGCAGAGGAACAATCACCAGGAAGTCATGCAACAGTGGGAGGACCACAATGCCCATGTGATCTCCCTAACAGGGGTGCTGACAGACATCAACACCACCCTAAGCAGGGAACGTCCAGAACACCAGACCCCTTCCACTAGCCAAGTTACACAAGCTCGTTCAACATCTGTGGCTGCCAGTGGAATTGAGGCCCTGCCAGGGGAAGGACATGCCTCAGACACCCCTGCAGTTGAAGAACCCCCGCAAGCATGGACGTTCACCCAAACAACCAGGAGGTGCAGATGGCAAGACAACAACCACTTCCAGGAAGTAACCTCTCACTGATAAATTCCCTTTGTGTGCCTTAGATGTACCCTGTTGACATTTCTACCACCCCTTTCCAATTTTACAGGATCGTAGGACACTGGACTTTGGACTTGAAATGTTGTGGCAGCTATTCTCATGATAACATCCACCATGACTGATCCCTTCACTTTTCGAACATCATTTTTGTCATCACATTCATCCTAATCTCCTGTGCACAATAAAATAAGCACAACTAATACACTATCTATGTATTATAGTCACTTTATCATTAATGTGAGTTGTTGAATGTAAAATGTATTTCATGCTCATGATTAACTCATAAGAAGGTAATCTGAGGAGGGACATGTCACAGGTAGTCTCATGCTGAGGATCACTACCAACATAATGATACAAGTGGACAGTCACCAAACACTTCTTTATCACACTGTGCAGCACATAGGCTGCCCAAATCTTTGGACTGTCATAGTCAAGTATGTCTAAACATGTTTTGCTTCTGCCTAGGTGTCAGTAAGTAGCATCTCACTGATCCATGAAGTAAGGGACATGTCAGACTGTGTCTCTCAGAATAGCCCAAAAGATTGGTGGGAATTGTCATCAACTTGACCCTTATCACATACCAAAACCATGCCTACCAAATCAGCATGCCCCATAATACAGACAGAGTACAATACAACACTCCCTAGTCAGAGAACCTTCCACTTACAATGGTCAGGCATCTGTAGGCATGTTACTCCCCCATGTCAGTGTTGACATGCGTGCACTGTGACCTGCAATGAGGGAACACAATGACAGCTACATACAAGTCAAACAGGATCACTGTCAACACAATGTGAAGGTTGAATGAATGGAGTGCACAGTATGACATGTCAAAGACATGATCTCACATATGACAGCATTGGACCCACAAACCATGGCAAACAGGTCCATTTGGTTGCACAGATCTCTGCAATCTCACTGTCCTGGCAGCATGGGTATGGGACTCATACACCCGAAAAAATGTAACAATGTACCTGTATCAATCCATGTCTACTTCACATGTCAGACCAGCTAAATCCACCTGCCATTGACACAACTCAGAAATGGCCACATGAGGATGGCAAAGTGAAGAGACCTGTAAGGAAAAAGTGATAAACAATGAGTTTAGGCAGGTAAAGGCTAACATGAGATAGAAAATTGTGTTCTAAATATTGTTGTTTCTTTGATTGTGCATTTTGACTGCCCCAAACGAAGGAGGGCCTCATGAGAGTCACAGTCCCAAGTCTAAACATGCCAGAAAACCTGAGCTGTATACTGTATAGCATTAAATGTCCTGTCTGATGGTCACACAGAGAGCCTTCTCAATCAATCCTGACCCCTACAGTACCCCAAATAGTCAGTGAAATCACAGAACCTCACATACTTACACTGATTGATTAGATCTGCCCGCATGTCTCCACCTTCAGCCTCATCATTGTCACCCTCACCTAGCATTTCTGCATTCTCAGCCAGAGGAACTGCTAGCTCCCCCTCATCTGGGATGTATGGGATCTGTCGCCTCAGGGCAAGGTTGTAGAACATGCAGCAGGCCACAATGATCTGACACACTTTAGCGGGTGAGTAGAGGGCTCCACCAGACTTTTCGATGCTGTGGAATCTTGCCTTCAGAAGCCCAAAAGCCCACTCCATGTCACGCCATGTCCTTCCATGGGCCTTGTTGAAGCGAACTTCCCCTGGGGTGGTTGGGTTCCTCACTGGTGTCAACAACCAGGGATGGTTTGGGTAGGCCAAGTTCCCTGTAAGGAACTGTGACGTGTGCTAATATGAGTCAGGTCATCATCACATTTGGCAGCAGATATACCATACAAATACACATGACATATGTAATATACAAGCCAGCCAGGCCTTCTCTGGGTACTGTCCTGTCATCAGCTGTGGGATATCTCTGTTCCACATGATGAAGGCATCATGGACTGAACATGGGTACCGTGCACATACTTGGGAAATGTAGAGGCCCGCCATACAAACTACTTGGACATTTATGGAGTGAAAGTTCTTCCTGTTCCGATAGACCTGTTCATGGGGGGAACCAAGGCTACATGTGTACCATTAATGGCTCCAACTACATGTGGGATGTGTGCCAAACGATAAAACTCTGCCTTCACATGGGTATAAACCTCACATTGTGGAGATTGGATGTGGCTGTCTAGGTGTTTCAACATTGCAGAGAGTACATCCTTTAAGACCAGACTGAACGTAGGCTGAGACATCCTTGCAGTTAGGGCCAAGGTATTTTGTAAGGAGCCTGTGGCCAGGAAGTGCAGCACTGACATGACTTGAACGATGGGTAGTATGCTATAAGGATGACTGATGGCAGGCATCAGATCTGGCTCCAACTGAAGACAGAGATCCTTGATTGTCTGCCTATCCAGGTGGTAAATTTGTATGTCATGTCTATTCTCCAGGGTCTGCAAGTCTGCTAGTGTATGGTACACATGAGTTTGTCTAACCCTTCTCACTCAAGGATAACTATGTGGGAGAAAATAAGAAGGTATGTCAATCACTCACTATGTCCCTTGTAAGTGGCACTACATATGTACCATAAGAACTGTGACATGCCATTTGATACAGTGAAAATATGATACAAATCTCATACCAAATTACATGTCATCTCCTTGCCTAAAATAAGATATGTACACATAAACTAATACGTCAGTGAGACTATGTGATAGTACCATCAGACAATGCCTGTGATTAAATGCCCAAAAACACAAGATTGCCCACGGCTGAGAGGGTGGTGACTGTACCACAAATGATTTGTTGAAATTGTCAGAATAACATGACAATATGATCCTTCAAGCAGGACAATTATACATCTTCAGACAAAGCCAGCACTATTGATTGTTTTGTAGAAATGTTTTCCACATTGTGATGCATCAGAAATGACCTTTTTTGACCATCAAAAGGCTTTAAAATGGAGCCTGCCTGTTGGACATTGCCATTGGATAACATTGCTGCATGTGGCGGTCTTTGGCCAATGGCAGTGTCCGCCGGCGGTGACAGTCGTGTACTTGGTGGACATGGCCACCATCTCCTGCTTCATCTCTCACTTGACTCCTGACACTGCTGCCAGCAAGACCTCCACGACCTGAGCTGCTGTGTACTGCCTCTGAGAGCAATCATGCCAATACTACAGCTGAAAGGGCCCCTGCCTTCTCACCAGAAGAGCTGGAGAAGCTTGTGGAGGAGGTCCTACCCCTGTATGGACAGCTCTATGGCGTACCAGAGGAGCGGGTAAGAGAACCATGTGCACATATGTTTCTGTAGCTCTACTAATCTTTTCCTTAGTTAGTCTAGGCTTATGGGCAAAATTTCAGATTGTGTCCTTAAAGCCCTGTAAGTGCTATCAATGTGCTTAAGTGGTTGAGTTCCTGGGCATGTACCTAGGTGAAGTGACAGATGTAGAGTCCTGAGACATTGTGGAGACTGTGCAATGAGTGTTCCCTGAGCCACCGTGTGATTGATGCACATGGTTAGCTGACAGCTATCAACAGGTAAATCCAATCATTAGATGCGCATGATGTGCTGTCATATGTGGGAACATCACAGCAGGAGGTGTTGATGCATGCTGTTTGCCGGTTTATCCCCATACTTGTGCCCTTTCTTTATCTGCACACACATCTGTGGCCACATCTGGGCTTGTTGTAGTATTGTACTGAAGACAGCTAATGACACTCTATGGCCCTAAACTCTGCACAATGACAGCCATTGGCAATTGGCTGTGGGATACATGAAGTATTGTGATGTATCTCACCTTTTGGGACATGGTATCACATGTTGATTTGTGTGGTCTGCCTGCAGAGAAAGTGGCATTTTTAATAGCCACTTTCTGTAATTATTGCCATCTGGGCTTTTATTGAATAGCTGCAACTGTGAGCCTGATGCCACACCCTGTAACCAGAAAAGGCATGTGAAGGTTGAAAATTATGCATCACTACTAAGGTTAATAAAACAATTTCTAGCTGTCGCGTCAAGAATTTTCAATTCTATTAAGGACACGGAGGCGAGGATTATGCTTTCTCTTTCTTTACTGACTTAAACAGCAGCCAATCAAATACAAGTAAAAGAAAAACTACACATCCCAAGATGCCATAACATCCTATCACATGGTCCAATCACTAGCCATGTCCTCTGTCATAAGTCCTTTGACCCTTGATGTCACTTCCTCTTTCTTTGGTCAGAACAGATAAGATCAACTTGAAAACGAAACTTCATACGCCATCCCGAATTCTGGAGATATGAACATCTTCTCTTCCTGGATCTCCTTCTCCTGGATAGCTCAACATCGGAACCTCAACCGAGGCAAAACGTTACAATCAAACTTTTCCATGACAATAAGAATTTCAGGAATTCTTCTGATCAGAACCTGTAACAACAAACACGCAGGTAATATCCCAACGAAATTGAGAATGTCTCAAATAAACTGATGTTTCTATAATTGACAATAAAATGGGAGGGATAATAACAATAATCATAAATATTCACAATAATTGATATTCAATATTCATTGTGGTTTTTAAACAAAGGGTGGGATAATCCTCACCTCCGTGTCCTTAATAGAATTGAAAATTCTTGACGTGACAGCTAGAATTTTTTTTATTCTATGTCAGGACCGGAGGCTCCGATTATGCTAGTTTAAAGCTGTTCTATTACCAAAGTAGCTACATCTAATACAGGTTTGTGATAAAACTTACGAAAAGTATTTTCTGAAGACCAATCTGCTGCCTTCATAATGTCTTCCAACCGGGAACCCAAGGCAAAAGATTTAGAAGCCATCGCCCCTCTAGCAGAATGAGCCCCAAATATAGAGGTATCAATACCTGCTTCACTCATCAACCATCTCATCCATCTGGCCAATGTGGCTGAGGTAACTGGTTTAAAAGGTTTTTGCAAATAAATTAATAATTGACCTTTAGCATCTTGCCTAAGTTCTTCTGTGACCGCCTCATAATCCTTTAAACATTGAAATACACATAACTTTGAATTTTCAGTGTATATTGGATAGGATACTGACCTGTAATTTGTTTTAGTCCTTCTTGTCACAGAAAAAGTGACACCATCTGGAGAAAAAGTTCTACCAGCCAAATCCAGAGCTCTGACGTCTGAAACCCTTTTGCAAGAGATAAGACATAAGAGTGTGGTCAGCTTAGCCGAAATCTTCTTACGAGACAAATACCTGTTGGTAGGCCAAGAATCTAAGAATTTTAGAATAATGCTAACATCCCATAATACAGAATATTTAGGTTGAGGAGGTTTAGCAAGACATATACCTCTCAAAAGCTTGCAAATTAACGGATGTTCTCCAATGGGTTTACCTTCTAGAAGAGAATGTCCTGCTGAAATAGCTGATCTAAAGTTATTAATCGTCCGGTAAGCCAGACCAGAACTAGCTAGCTCTGCTAAAAAGTTAACAATCAGACCAAGATGCGCCTCCAATGGATTATCGCCCCTTCCATCACACCAACTAGACCATCTGCGCCAGGCTGAGTCATATCTTTTATGGGTGCTACCGGCCCAGGCCTGCTTAATGTACTCCGCCAGCTTGCTTTGAAACGTCTGGGGTACTCCATCTAGACCTGAAATTAACCAGGCTAGTAGACTCGATTTCCCTGACAAGACCAGTGGATGTTGAAGGCCCTCCGGACTCAATAGAAGATTCTGACGAGGCGGAATTAGAGGAGAGTCACAAGCTAAAAGAAGAGCTATGGGGAACCAAGGCTGTGCTCTCCAAAAGGGGTCACCAGAATAATCTCGGTCTTCTGTCTCCGCACCTGAGACAAAACCCTGGCAATCATCAGAAATGGAGGAAAAGCTTAACCTCGAAATTGGGACCAATCCTGAAGAAAGGCATCTGTCTTTATCACACAAGGGTCTGGACGGCAACTGTAAAATTTTGGAATTTGACAATTGAGGCATGAGGCAAACAGATCCATTTCACAACTGCCCCATTCCCTGGCTATCTGAGAAAATATCAGAGGGTTCAATTTCCAGTCGCTGGAATCCGACAGGTATCTGGAGTTCCAGTCCGCTATGATGTTCTGGTCCCCAGGAAGGTATTCTGCTATGACTACTAGACGTTGAGTTAGGCAAAAATGCCAGAAATCCTTGGCAATCTCTGGCAGAATCTGGGACTTCATGCCCCCTAATTTGTTGACATATCTCACTGCTGACACATTGTCCATCCGCAGGAGTATGCAACAATCTGTTTTCTGCGGGGAGAGACTCTTTATGGCAAAAGATCCCGCCAGAAGTTCCAGGCAATTGATATGAAGGGATTGTTCCCATTCCGACCATCTGCCCCCGTCACTAGGGAGTTGCAACGTGCCTCAATCCCCATCTGCTGGCATCGGATTCTATTACCACTTCTGGGTGAGAGCCAAAAATCGCTCTGCCATTCCAAGCTTCCATATGATGGAGCCACCATTGAATCTCCGATCTCACTTCGGCAGTCAATGGGATCTGTTCCGAATAACTCAGACCTTGTTGTAGATGTCTGATCTTGAGCCTCTGTAGTGCTTGATAATGTAGGGGTGCAGGGAAGATCGCCTGAATAGACTAAGCTAACAAGCCCACTATTCTGGCTATCTTCCTCAAAGAGACGGTGCGACTGGACAGTGTCGATCTCAATTCCCTCTTGATGTTGCGAATCTTTTGAGAGGGAAGAAGAAGTTGACATAGAATAGAATTTATCTGGAACCCCAGGAACTCTATCACCTGAGAGGGTTTCAACAGTGACTTCTGCACATTGATAAGGAAACCTAAATCTTGCAGAAGACTGATGGTCCAATGCAAGTGATCTAGAAGGACTTGAGGGGATTGGGCCATCAGTAGAATGTCGTCCAGATATATAATTAATCTGACTCCCCTGGCTCAGAGCCATTCCATCACCGGCCTCAGGAGTTTCGTGAAGCACCAAGGGGCTGACGACAGACCGAATGGAAGGGCACGAAACTCTAAACACTGTCCTTTCCATTGGAATTGTAGGAATCTCCTGTGAGGAGGAAAAATTGGAATCGACAGATAGGCATCTTTTAGGTCCAGCCGTACCATCCAATCTCCTTCCAGGAGGATATCTCTTAGCATGTGGATGCCCTCTATCTTGAAATATCTGTAGAGGATCCACTGATTGAATTCTTTGAGGTTCAAGACTAACCAGTGACCTCCTCCTTTCTTGTCTACAACGAAAATAGGACTGAGGAAACCGTAAGGATGAGGGGAAGTAAACTGGACTGCTCCCTTGTCTATAAGAGCCTGCACTTCTTTGTCTATAAACTTTTGATTTGTTAGGGAAAAACACATCTGTGTCGGAGGGGAGAGTTGCGAGGGGGTACTGATAAACTCTAGTCGAAACCCTTTGACCGTTTGAAGAACCCATGGATCTCCGGAGATCCGTTTCCAATGATCCAAGCATAATGCTACTCTGCCCCCAAGCTTTACCTGAGAGTAATGGATAATGCTCACCTGTGAAGCTTGAGTCCTGTAGGGCTCCTTGCTGCCCTCTGCGATGGCTCCTGCGGAAACAAGGACGTCCTCCTCTGGGGCGGGTGGGATAGAAGGTGGAGTCTTGTTCCCCGTACCAACCACCTCTGCCTCTCGGATAATAGTTTTGGGGACTAGTGTAGGATCCGCGGCTGGGCATACGTCCCCCATAACGACCGGCCCTGACAAAAAGGCCTCGTTTAAAAACCTTCTTGAGGGACATTTGGGCTTGGTCAAGGGAAGAAAAGGTAGAGCAGAACTTGGCCAAGTCTTTAATAAAGGATGATCCGAAGAGTAGTCCTTCCGCCGAAGGGCCCGCTTCCGAGGATGCAAGATCTGACAATTTTGGATCAATGCGCATTAGTACTGACTTTCTGCGTTCCGCAGAAATAGCGCAATTGGAATTACCTAAAAGACAGATGGATCTTTGTGCCCAACCGATAAGGACATCCGTGTCCACAGGGGAGCCTGATTCTTTGGCCACATAGGCCATCTCCAGGATCTTGGTCAGCGGACCAGACAGATCCAACAATTTGTCTTGGCAACTACGCCAGGATCGATCCAGGCCTTTTTTGGGATCTTTCGCAAATTTTTTCATAAAAGTGACCATGGTAGGGTCTCTGGTGTGTCAGATACCTTGCCTTCTAGGTCTGGTCTGGGGCATTCAACTTTTAATCGAGATCTGACTTCTTTATCAAAGCTCTTTCTTAAATTAGCTTGGACATATTGAGCCACTTCGGGTGGTGGAACCCAATTGGAAGCTCTGGGGTGTATTATTTCTGTGGGGTCGAAGTCTAAGACCTGGCAAGGAGGGGACGCTTTTTTAACCTTTTTACTAGGAATCGGGGGATCCGAGTCATCGGAGTCATCAGAAGAGGAATCCTTATCCGAGGAGGAGGGAGAGAAGGTGGCATCCTACTTGGAGCTATAATTATGCTCCCCACTACGTTTCTTGCGTAGTTTATCAAATGCGTCCACATGAACAGCACTAACCCCGGCTCCGGATTCTAAATTTTTTGATTTGTCCTTAACCTTCTTTGGTTCAGTTAGTGGTTGTTGTTGCCCTTGCATCCAGCCCTGCGAACGGGCTTAGTCGAAAAGGGACCCAATGCTCTGACCAGGGCATCATTTACCGATTGTTGGACCCTGGTGTCAAGGGCTTCCACTAGATCTACCTCTAGTTGAGTGCCCAACTCCTCCGTATAATATTCTGTTTCCTGGTCATCCCACTGAGCCATGATCGGAGTCTTAAGGTAAAGTACCTTTAAGAAGTTAATATAAAACGTGTAGACCAAGAGTTATAAATGGGGGAGTTTAAAAACCCCAAATTTCAGGCTAGAAATGAAATGCCCTTAGTTAGAATGTGGAGGGAGCTGCCTGAAGGCACTCTCGGCCGCAGCCTAGTTTAATTTTTACAACCCAGTCAGTTTAGAAGCTGCTGGGGTTCAGGGAGCAAGTTGGGGAGGTTTGGGGGCCCCTGTACACACGCGCTGCAAATCCACAAGCCGATCGAAATTCAAAAGTGAAAGTGAATCGGCTCGTGGAGACGTACGCGCGCGCTCGAGGAAAATAGAAAGGAGACTACAAAAGCAGCTCCGCTCCCGCTCCACTCAAAAAACGGGCTTCCAAAAAACTGGCAAAACGCCAGAAATCAAAAGCGCACGAGCACTTAAATACACCTAAAACATAAGCGCGCAGAATCGCGACGCATAGAAAACCAAATAAACACTTTAAATAGTCTATAGATAACAAGAAATATCGGAGAGAAATAAATTGTGTACTTATCTGCTGCGAAGCAGTAAAGAAAGAGGAAGTGACATCAAGGGTCAAAGGACTTATGACAGAGGACATGGCTAGTGATTGGACAATGTGATAGGATGTTATGGCATCTTGGGATGTGTAGTTTTTCTTTTACTTGTATTTGATTGGCTGCTGTTTAAGTCAGTAAAGAAAGAGAAAGCATAATCGGAGCCTCCTGTCCTGACATAGAATTGACTAGAGCCTATGCCTAGTGATTACTATTGTCATAGCATTGGGGGCATGGTGGAGAACTGTGACCGATGTGCTCAGATCAAGTCTGACAATTTGCGTTACATATCCTTGAGAGATCCCATGATCACACTGCCCTGTTAACTCCCTAATCCAGCTCTGATGCGCACTGTGCATGCTCCTAATTATTTGGGCATTGAACATCTGCAAACAGTGTGCTGTGCACTGATGTTCCCTGTTATATAAACCTGTGTTTTGGACATTATGTAGGACACGTCCAATGCGAGGCCACTTGTATCTTACTTTGACATGTTTTTTGTGTGCGCACATGTTTTGGAAGTATGTTTAATTTTTTGGGACTGCCACAAAGACCCCTACTCCCTGAAGTAGTATGTGGGTGCATGTGTATGTGCATAGGTGCCCACATGTAAGGGCTTGTATCTTTGTGTGCATAACATGTGACTCCCTTGTATGTTGTCCTAGCAATATGGGCCTGTCTGTAGCTTGGCTGTGACCTTAGGAGACCATATGAAGCTTGTGATCATCAGGGTTTGTGGATGTTTGTGTGCAATGTTTACTATTTGGTGTGCCTGTCACTTGCCATTTGGTGTGATATGCTGTATTGTGTTCCTGGTCAATGTCATTGCTCATGTCAGACTGCTTTACTAACTGGTCAGTACAGGGGCTGAGCTGGTGGTTGTGATGGGTACCTTTATGGGGAGAGTTTGCAGTAATGTCCCCTTATCTAATGACTACTGTGTGTCATAGGTGGACTGGATGTTCAAGACAGTTTGTTATTGTCCAGTTGGACTGACTTGTAGTTAACTCTGCCTGTTCTTGTGTGGGACTTGAAGACATGATTTTCAGTCTTGTCTTTTGCATCCATACAGGTCATCACCTATCAGAAGAAGGGGATTTGGCGAGCCGTCGCCAAGAAGGTGCAGACCGTGGTGGTCCACAGCCGGCAGAGCTCCCACTGTCGGAAGAGGTGGGAGGACCTGAGATGCTGTGCCCGGAAGATTGCAGAGGCCCAGCTGGGGCTGTCTGCCTAACGTGGACAAGGTACCCTTCGGACCATGACCCCCTTAATGGCCCACATCTTGGCGGTGGCCTACCCTGAGTTGGATGAGCGTTTGAGAGCAGCACAGCAGCCACAAGGTGTAAGTATGGACCTGACTCATGTTTGGCCCTTTACCGGGTAATTGAGTGAGGGACAGAATGCTAGCTCGACAATGTGGGAAGTGTGATGTGTCACAGATCTTCTGTGCTCACATTCATGTGCACGGGTCATGTATTGCCAACAGGTGTACACAATCATTTGAGTTTGGGACCTGGTACTCAACTATGAAGACACCTCAGTCCTATTGCACAGAATGGAGCACATTTGACTATGTTTGGTGTTCCTGTAATCAGCTTTTACTACCCTGGTGGGTGTTAGTTCCCACCAACATATCACTCCTCCCTAATGTCACAGTAGAAAGGTGGGTATGTTGTTGTTTTCTATCCTCTGCTATTTACCAGGGACATGTCTATGTGTGATTTCCCTCCCCAGCAGCCTCAGGACCACCCAGGACCACTCCGCTTTCCGGAGACTCCTAAAGACCTGGCTGTTCGAGCAGCGATAACCCCCCCTTTTCCCCTAGCGCCTTGAGACCCGCACGGGTGAGTAGCACGCTTTATAAATGTTAATGATTTGATTTGATTTGATTTCAATTCAGGCAGGGGCAAGTCATCTCCACTGTATGTTGGGTTCTGATGTGGCACAGCATTATGTGAAGCATGGTTCATCACACATCTGACATGACTTACATAGCTAATATAGTGACACCTGTTGCAAGGTAATTCCCCTTGGTAAGTGAGGAATGTACATTGCCATGGTTGATGTCTCATCGGAGCTGACAAAAAATGCATGTTGGATACCTGTGTGCATGTGCTACATTTCCACTGGGACATATATGTATGTATCAGATGTAAGCCTGTGATAGCCATGCTGATGTCTTGATAGCAGAGAGTTGTCACAATTTTGTCTATGAGATACTTTTGTAGGTATGATACATAGGCATCGTTGTCCCCTCGCGGCTATGGCCCAGATAGTACAGTGTCAACATCATGTGTATTCTGACATCAATATCCATGCACCACTGTGTGTATTTTGTCATGTTTACATGCTTTGGCCATGAAGGGCTTGACACATGAGGCAAGAGTGTTTGGCAACTTCATGTTTGAAGATAAAATTATTTGGCGCTGTTGTAATAGATCCTATACACCTGTGTGTAGGTTGGGAAGTGTGACCTGAATGTTGGGTTGCATCATGGATAGTGTACCAGTGATGTTAGCATTACTTATGCTTTGCCTCTGGTTGTCCACCACAGATAGATGCCATACTTGACACGTCTTATATATGGGTTGTGATGTTGCTTCTCATTCTGCAACTAATTGGTTTACTCATGTTAGCGATTACAAGGTCTGTCTACCGCCTTCCTGCACAGTAGTCTATTTGATACATACACAAATAATTTTCATTTAATTGAGTGTGGAACATTGGTGTGAGCTTATATGGCCCTTACATGACTATTATTTTTGCATTATGGAGACATTTATCCTAGAAATTTTGGACCAGAGTCCATTGTTACTCCTTGCTACATCACAATTGGGGCATGTGGGTGTAAAATGTGTACTACCTCATTGACCAACATTTGGCAGGTGTTACATGTGAAATGTCATATGATTCTATGTGTTCAAAGTGATATGGCTGAATCAATGTCACTTGATTAAGGTATGGCTTGTTTGTACCAGGGTTGCCTGCCTTTATTTGGCAACATTTGTTATTGCCTGATACATGTCATCAGGGTAAGGGATTTGTGAGGTAAGGATTGGGTCTGTTTATTTGCTAAGGTACCTTACAATGGCGATCCATTGCTTGTCTACTGCTTGACTATGTTGTGCAGAACATGGCACCTGTTTTGGGTGGAATAGTCACCTTGTCATGGTATGGTTAGTGTGGTTGCTCAACGTCATTCCTGCTATTGTAGTTTTCAGATAGCTTGCTTTGCTGATGTGTTACATGTGTTACTTTGGGAAACATGCATTGTATTGTGTTGTTACATGATGTTGGCACTTTACTGGCACTTCCTGCGGGGGTCAGTTGACATGATGGTATATAATTTCTTTCTGATTTGTGATGGAATTGTTTTCCTGTGTATGTTATGACCCAACTTCACTATCTATTTTTAACATCAGCACCGGCAGGCGAAGGAGACGGGGCACAGCCGAGTGGGGAAGCTTCTGGCCACGGGACCTCCGGTCACGAGACACAGACTCTGAGGGACAAGTGGCCCGCAGGGCAAGGGGAGTGCCACGGGGGTGACCGGATCTGCAACATCATTTTCAGAGTCTTCTTCCAATGGCCACTCCTTAGTGGTGGGGGATCCATCGGGGACCCCTCCAGTACTATCTCTGTCCACCACCCCGTTCTATCACCGCCCTCTCTGTAGCTCCCCATTGAGTTGGCTGCGCCCGCTCAGACAAGAGGGTGGGTGTCTTCTTTGCCGCAGGCACCTCTGCCCCAGCCCCAGCCCCAGCCACTGCTCCTGTCAGCCCTGCTGCCCTCAGTGAGGAGGCTATTGACCTCCCGAGAATCATCTCTGTGGGTCAGTCCACCATTGCGAATGTCATTCAGGGACTGGCAACGCAGGTCCAACAAAGCAATGCATTCCTGAAGGGCATTCACTGTGCAATGGCTGCCCTACAGGGATCTTTTCAGGCTCTGGCCCTTGTCTACCGTTCCCCCCTCCACCTTCCTCTTCCCAGTCCAAATCCCCCCTTCCCAATCCAGCCAAAGCACTCAAACAGATTGGCATGCATCCACCTCAAGAGACAAGGGAAGTGCACACAAACATAAGCACCACAAGACACACCACCGGCAGGCACACAATGAACATCTACCTGCAGACACAGCAACAGTCCTGACTTGCCCTGACACTCCTACCACCACCATCATCACAGACACTACACCTGGCACAATTACAGACACCATACAAACATACACTGATCCAGCCACCACACCTATCCTACCCGCAGACACCACCCCAGCAAACTTTCAGACATCCACCCCAGTCACTGCAGTCCGCAGACACCACAACCACTGACACCCCTAGATGCAGCACATCATCCATACCTGCAGCCGTACCCCAACAGACAGCCACCCACCCACCATGGCCTCCCCCAGCAACTCCACCCCCCCAGCCCCAGACATAAGGGCCCTCACTCATCTACCTAACAGGCACCCACCACACACAAGCACACCTCCCACAAGCACGCACCCTCTGATGACCGTCTCTGTGTGTCAAAAAAAGTATTCCTTTGCAACTTTGACCTTTTCCCTACTCGGCCCCATGTGACACCCCCAAAACATCTGTTCCCCTCACAAAGGCCATCCATTCCACCTCCAAGACCTCACCTACCCCCGCCAGAAACCATGCCCCTCCCACTGCCAAGAAGAAGTCCACCCCTCCCAAGAAGGTTGCGCCCTCCCAAACCAAAATTCACCCTCCCAAGCCCAAGCCCAAGCCCAACCCCCCTCTTCCCCGCCACTCCCCAATAATCCGTGAGGCGCCTGCCTGCCCCCTTGATGCCCCTATCTGTGGAGGTTACATGGCAGTCAGGAGTCAAGTTAGGCACCATTTTGTGCCTTTAGCACAAAGGAAAACCTTTAGACTGGCCTATGGCCTTGGACATTCATATTTATTGCATTTTTTACTCATTAAAGCCAACCAGTTGTTGTTTTTTTTGGTTACATCTTTGTCCTGCATTTCCTAGGTTTCTGTTGTTCCTGTTTGACATTGGTTGTGTGCCAGTATTTGTGTGTGTGTGCTGCTTGCTGCTTCATGTTTTGTCTTAGCAGTATGTGTTTTCGTGTGCAGTGCTGTTGCCCACCCGGGTAGGTTGTGTGTTGTATGATAGATATGTGTATGTAGCTGGAATGTTGGTGTCATGGTATTGTGTTGTGTTTGTAGTCATATGTGTTTGTTGTATTTATGTGCGATTTGGTCCTGTATGGTGTATGCCGTGTCCCCTGATGTGGCTATTGTGTATACGTAGTGTGTGTTCTGGAGTTTTGTCAATGCAGACATGGAGTGTGTTGAGGTCTGAAAGTTTGCATTGCTTTTGTGTGCATGTGAATATTTAGTTGTGTGTTTCTCAGAGCTGGCTGTTGTCTTGTATGGTGTCTGGAGTAGTGTATGCTTTGTTGCCTTGCCCTTCACCCATATGTGTGACTGTGCATTACATTTGTTATTGGTATTGCTTGTCCATGAGATCTAAATGGGGCCTGTTTAAGTGGGCATGTTTTTGTGGGCCTTGTTCAACAAGAGATGTTTCCCAGTATGCCCTCTTTCCATGCATGGTTTTGCTGCTCTCATCGCTGCTGTGCTGGTGTTGTTGTGATGTGTCGCCTTGTGTGTTTTGACTGTTTTTGCCTGTGTGTATTGTGCAAGGCATAATAGGTCCAATGTGCTGTGTGATGGGTGTGTTGATTGCTGGGTTGTTTGATGGTGGTGTTGTGTGTGTTCCATTACTTATGGATGTACATGTGTGTTGTATGTGTGTCCAGTCCCTGGCCAGTATTGGGTGTGAGTGTGTGAAATGTATTTGTATTTGTGCAGTAGTTGTGTTGTTGTTACGAGTGTGTATGTTGTGTGGAGTTCTGTGACACTGGGCCTGTGCTGTGTTGCCGTGCTTATATGTGTGGTATTGACGTGTGGTGTGTGTGTGCTGGCTGAAGTGTGTGTGATGTGTATGTGTGAATTTCCTTTATGCAGTATGTGAATGGTGTAAGTGCAGCTCTTTGCACCCCCTTCCTATTTTGTAACAGTACAAATAACTACATTTTAGCATGAAAACAGGTGAGTGTGTGTACTTACAGTTGTTATCCTCGTCAGCGAGGATTCCGTTGTATTTCAGAAAGCAGGAGCAGCGGGATAACATCTAGTTGTGGTTCCATGACAGCTCTGGGCGTGTATGAGTTCCTGGAGGTGACTGTCTCCCTTTGTTGTGTCCGTTTCTGCCTGTTGGTGGTTGGACCGCGGCAATCACATTGGCAGTGTGCAACCTCCTAATAAGTCCGGTGGAAACATGGTCTCCGCCAAACTGTTTGTGCCTCCAGATGACCGCTGAGGTCCATCCTGGCTGGGGGTGCCGGACGACCACTGGCAGTCTTCTATGTGCACCACCGCCAAACTCATAATTTGGCGGTCCACTCCGCCAGACTGTGGCTAAACCTGCTGGTCAGCGGACCGTCAAACTCGTAATGGGGCCCTGTATGTTACAACATCTATAGTAACACCATAAGCAACGTGTATATGGGGCAAAAGAGAGGTGACTTTTCTTTTGGTTTACTAATAGCATTGTCATCGAGCATGGGCAGTGAGGGCATCAATGACTGGAATCTGTCACTTCTAACAGTTGCAACCCAATAATTGTATAATTTAATATACTAACCTAAAATGTGCTGCACAGAATACATTATAAAGAAATGCACTGTTTTGAATTTTTAAGATTCTTTATCATACATGTAGTGGACTCTCTGATACAAGCAATCGCAGACATCTCAACCAAAGCGCTGCTGACTGTGGCAACCTTGCAGGAAACAGGAACCACTGAAATGCAAAAACAAATGGTTTTGAAGTGAGCATGGTCTGATTGGGTATACTGTAAAACAATTTGTTTTGAATAGTATATTTTTAAAGCACCAAAGTGCTGTATGCAAGCAACACAGCCATCCAAGTATACAGCAACAAAACCGGCCCCCAGCAATAGTTAAACTGGCCCAACCCTGCCAGACCTGCGGGAAAACTCCTGGTGCAAGGTAATGCCAGTCCAGGCACGACATTACCCACAGATGTAAGAGAACTTTACAACAGAACTAGAACATTACAAACACATTGAAGGTTACACCACTAAATATACAGTACAGAATATGAAGAGGCACAAGGCTGGGAGAATATCCTACACTACTGAGGTGGAAGAGTGATCCACTGGGCAGGTCTGGATGGGAGATTCAGTTACAGGGGTGTTGTGAGGAGGAATAAATTCAAATGTCTCTAAAAAGTAGGGTTCTCATTTCAGATGTAAAAATTGACATTGAGGAAGTGGTGCATAAGCCTGAACGTAATGATTTTCAGACTCTAGTGGCCTTTACTGAAAAGGTTTGTGCCATAAATCGATCCTATTTTAAGATAGAGAGTCGTAGAAGCAGTGCTTTCGCATTCTGAGAAGGTCTACTCCCACCAGACGTTTTAAGCTTTGCTTCCAGGTATCAGACAATGGAGGTTTAAAGAGCCTTTTGTATGATGCATACTGCTTTGTACACAGCGCACAGTTCAATGGGGTCCAGCAAAGTCGCCCATAGCAGATCTACTTAAAAGTGTGCATTTTTGGTAATGCTGCTGACTTGTGACTAGATTTTGGGCCTGATTTAGATATTGGTGGACAGGTTATTCCGTCACAATAGTGACAGATATCCCATCAGTTGAAATCTAAACCTCATAGGACCCATCTGCAAATATCTAAATCGGGCTCTTTGTCTTTTGGCCTGGATGACACCTAGGAATTCAGAATTGTCAATGATGGTAGGTTTACAGTTGAGGATACTGATTGAATCCATCCAGGACTGAACTTGTAGGTAAGACTGGGAGGACAAAAGGAGGAGAAATTCTATTTTTGGCTTAAGTTTTAAATGGTGGGCAGTCTTCCAGTCTTAAGCAGCATTTAGAGTAATGGCAATATAGTAATGTTTTTGAGAAGCAAGAAACAGGAGGTTGGACAGTGAACAAATGTTGTTCAGATCACTCAGGTCTGTAGAGGGTTTTTTTAGAAGTGTGGTGACATGGGCACTCTTGAGGCAGTCAGTAATCATTCTCTGGCTGAAGGAGATGAACACATTTTGTTCAGTAGGGAAGCATATGTAGAGCAAGATCTTTGGAATTTTTGCCCAGAATCAGATCTCTAAAATGATTGAATTGTTTTGTCTTTGGATGACTTTCAATATTCCATCCTCTCTTATTTTGTCAAAGTGTAGCAGCATATTCCTAGATTTGGGTTTACCAGCAGTTGTTCAATAGTTCAATGCATCTACCTAACACCCGTGGGCCCCAGTGCCAGTGCATCTGCTGCAGCTCTGATAGGTACATTCCTGTTCAATGCATCTACCTAACACCCGTGGGCCCCAGTGCCAGTGCATCTGCTGCAGCTCTGATAGGTACATTCCTGTTCAATGCATCTACCTAACACCCGTGGGCCCCAGTGCCAGTGCATCTGCTGCAGCACTGATAGGTACATTCCTGTTCAATGCATCTACCTAACACCCGTGGGCCCCAGTGCCAGTGCATCTGCTGCAGCTCTGATAGGTACATTCCTGTTCAGTGCATCTACCTAACACCCGTGGGCCCCAGTGCCAGTGCATCTGCTGCAGCTCTGATAGGTACATTCCTGTTCAATGCATCTACCTAACACCCGTGGGCCCCAGTGCCAGTGCATCTGCTGCAGCTCTGATAGGTACATTCCTGTTCAATGCATCTACCTAACACCCGTGGGCCCCAGTGCCAGTGCATCTGCTGCAGCTCTGATAGGTGCATTCCTGACTGCATTTCAACTGTGAAGGCTCTGAGTTCCAGAACAGCTGAATCTGTTGATGGAGCACTTGGAGGTTTTTGGTAAGAGGCCCTGATAGACAAATCTTTCAGCGCACCACCGTGACAGAAGAAATGGAGTAGAATTATTTGGAATGAGACCTTCCCTAGGAGGTAAGGTAAACAAAAATTATTTTAAATATATGTTGTGTGTGTAGTTTGGGCTGAATTTATGTTTATGTGAGTCTGTGTGTATCTGTGTGTATATGTTAGCATGTGTGTGTGTAAGTAAGCGTGAGTGAGAGTCTGTGACAGGTATTGAGTGATAACATGTGAGACTGAATGTCTGCGAGTAAGAATGAGTCAGAGAGAGTGAGACTGAGTGAGACTAAGAGTGTCTGCAAGTGAGTGAGTGAGAATGAATGAGTTTTAAAAATCAAAAGTGACCCATTTTCGGAGGGGTTAGATTTGCTATTCACATTTTGGTCTAGGCAACAGTATGGATGGTGTTGGAGTTCAGAGAGGGTTACATTTACTAATCCCACTTCAATCTAAGCAACAGTAGGGAAAGTGCTGGACTTCGGAGTGGTTAGATTTACTATTCCCTCTCTAGTCTATGCAATAGTAGGGAAAGTGTTGGACTTCGGAGGGGTTAGATTCACAACTCCCATCTAAGCAACAGTAGGGAAAGTGTTGGACTTCGGAGGGGTTAGATTTACTATTCGTACTCCAATCCAAGCAAAAGTAGGAAAGTGTTGAAATTCAGAGAGGTTACATATACCATTCCAACTCATAACTATTTTGGTAAAACATTTTAACACCCAACATAAAATAATTTAAACAAATGCATACCACATAAAATAAAAAAGTAAATTTTAATTAAAAATGCATTATCAAGGAAATTAAATATTTTAATAAACTAAAAAAATAACTACCCTACTACTCAAAAAACAAAAACAGCAAAAAAATAATTTAATAATCAGTGAAACAACAATACAATTTAAATAGTAGTTAAACTAATAAAATTTATAACAATAATAGATAAAAAATGCATTATACAATATTGTTGAGCACAAGTAATAAAAATGACCTCATCTTATGAATAATAATTGTTCATAATAAATAACTGGAACATATACGTAATTGATTATTAATTACATATTTGAAAAATATAAGAAATTCTAAAAACAATATTTAAATTTAAATACCTTCCCTTGATAACTGTCTACAAACCTGCCAACCTGCTACTAGAATATAAAGTACTAACTAAACTATGAAAAGTGAAACACACATTAAGGTTAATGAAATAAACTTAAATACATTACATACCAATTAAAGAATTTACATAATTCATGTCCACATAACTATTCTAATTACATTTCAAAATGAATCAACAATAAAAATCAATACATTATGGCCCATATTTATACTTTTTTAGCGCTGCATTTGCGTCATTGTTTGACTCAAAATCCGCACAAACTTACAAAATACTATTGTATTTTGTATGTTTGCGCCGATTTTGCATCAAAAATGGCGCAAATGCGGCGCTAAAAAAGTATAAATATGGGCCTATATGTTTTAAAAAAAACTTTGGTGGTCATTACAACCCTGGCGGATGGTGTTAAAGCGGCAGTACAGACAGCCGCCAACAAAGACAGCCACTTTAACACTCCGTCCACCACGGCGGTACAGACAAACAGCGCGGCGGTCACCGCCAACAGACAGGCGGAAGACAATGTACCGCCCATACTATTATGACAGGCCAATCCGCCACCTTTTCCGGGGCGGATTCACCACGGATAAAAACACGGCGGAAACAGGCATTTCGAAGGGAAAACGCTCACCTCTACACACTCCACGAGGAAGGAGGGCACCATGGAGCCGGAACTTCATATTCTCCCAGCGCTAGTCTTCCTGCTCTTCTACGAGGAGCACCAACACTGGCGGCGAAGACCACGGTGAGTTCTGCACCTACGATATAGGGGAGGGGGTAGGGAAAAAACAAGGACACACACACTCAACACCCCAACCCCCACCCTCACCCACTACAACACACACACCAATGCTTATCTATACATTACAGTAACACCCCCAATCCCCCCGGAAGAATGCAAAGACAGAAGGAAATTAGTGTAACTATTGTAATAAATCAAAATTCAATAAGCAAAAATATACATATATATATACACACTATAAACAAAATATACACCACGATTAGTAATGCAGGTTTTGCACCATTCATAGTCCGTGGACCACTGGGCCCAAAATGCATGGGTGAGGCCCACACAAGATACCCGAACATGACGGAGAGAACACTGCAGGGACATCAGATAGAAATACAACAGGCACCTCAGGGGGAAGGGAAGGCGGGGCACCTCAGCCGGATGAGTGCACGACGCCAGATCCACGAGGGGCCTCCATGCCCATTGATGTATCCTGGGGAGTGCAAAGCCACAGTCTCTCAAGTCTCTACAGTGGGTGGGTTGCCCAATGTACCATCCTGGGGAGTGCAAAGCCACAGTCTCTCAAGTCTCTACAGTGGGTGGGCTGCCCACTGTACCATCCTGGGGAGTGCAAAGCCACAGTCTCTCAAGTCTCTACAGTGGTTGGTTTGCCCACTGTACCATCCTGGGGAGTGCAAAGCCACAGTCTCTCAAGTCTCTACAGTGGTTGGTTTGCCCACTGTACCATCCTGGTGAGTGCAAAGCCACAGTCTCTCAAGTCTCTACAGTTGTTGGTTTGCCCACTGTACCATCCTGGGGAGTGCAAAGCCACAGTCTCTCAAGTGGATGCATGTCTTCACTGGTTCTGGAGGGGGACTGGTGCCCAGAGTGCTTCATCCTGGCAAGAAGAGACAGAGTGGATGCATGTCTCCACTGGTTCTGGAGGGGGACTGGTGCCCAGAGTGCTTCATCCTGGCAAGGACAGACGGAGTGGAAGCATGTCTCCACTGGTTCTGGAGGGGGACAGGTGCCCAGAGTGCAGCACTCACCCCGTGACGGTCCCAGTTGCGTCACTGCCTCTGCCGCTAACGGGCTAGCGGTGCTTGACATGGCGGTCTTTGCCCTGTTCAGCGGTGCTTGAGTTGCCAGTTTCTGACCTGTTCAGCGGTGCTTGCCCTGTTCAGCGGTGCTTGAGATGCCAGTTTCTGACCTGTTCAGCGGTGCTTGCCATGGCAGTCTTTGCCCTGTTCAGCGGTCCTTGCCCTGTTCAGCGGTGCTTGCCATGGCGGTCTTTGCCCTGTTCAGAGGTCCTTGCCCTGTTCAGCGGTGCTTGAGTTGCCCGTTTCTGACCTGTTCAGCGGTGCTTGCCATGGCGGTCTTTGCCCTGTTCAGCGATCCTTGCCCTGATCAGCGGTGCTTGCCATGGCGGTCTTTGCCCTGTTCAGCGGTCCTTGCCCTGTTCAGCGGTGCTTGAGTTGCCAGTTTCTGACCTGTTCAGCGGTGCTTGAGTTGCCACTTTCTGACCTGTTCAGCGGTGCTTGCCCTGTTCAGCGGTCTTTGCCCTGTTCAGCGGTCCTTGCCATGGCGGTCTTTGCCCTGTTCAGCGGTCCTTGCCCTGTTCAGCGGTGCTTGAGTCTCCAGTTTCTGACCTGTTCAGCGGTGCTTGCCCTGTTCAGCGGTCTTTGCCCTGTTCAACGGTGCTTGCCATGGCGGTCTTTGCCCTGTTCAGCGGTCCTTGCCCTGGCGGTCCGTCATTGCCCAGCTGGGCTGTGGCTGGCGGTCCTTCATGGGTCAGCTGGGCTGTGGCTTGCGGGGCCCTCCTGGGCAGCTGGGCTGTGGCTTGCGGGGCCCTCCTGGGCAGCTGGGCTGTGGCTTGCGTGCCCTCCTGGGCAGCGACGATGGGGCTGGCGGTGGCCTCCTGGGCAGCGACGATGGGGCTGTCAGTGGCCTCCTGGGCAGTGACTATGGGGCTGGCGGTGGCCTCCTGGGCAGTGACGATGGGGCTGGCGGTGGCCTCCTGGGCAGCGGGGATGATGGCGGTCTTCTCCGCCGTGCTGCTCCTCCCAGACTTTGGAGGTTTCTTCTGCCCCTTCCCCACCTTGGGAGGAGTCACAGCTGAATCCACACTCCCCCCGGACCCCTGTGAGCGGCTTGGCTGGCTGGAGTCTTCCCCCCTCTCCCACCGGGCACTGTCCAACTTCTGGTGCTTCACAGGGGGGGACTGGCTGTGCTGTTGCTCTGTGCCACACTGGCTGACCTGGTGGCCGGTGCACTCCACATACCTGTAACAACAGGCACCACTGGTCCCGGAGATTTTTTGGCTGAGTTGCTAGTACGGGACCTATGAGTTGGACGGGGGGGGTGGTGGGAAATAGGTTAAGGGGGACAGGAAAAGTTGTTTGGACACACTGGGACGGGTAGCTGGAGGGGGTTTGGGAGTGGAGGAAGAGGTGGTGGTTGTAGGAGGTGTAACTTTTGTGGATTTGGGTGCAGGTGCATGGCTGTTTGGTGGGTGTGTGCCTGCGTTTGTGTATCTTCGGAGGGGGGGTCACAGACACACTGGGAGAGGACACAGGGGACGTGTAAATGGTAGTGGGGGTGGTGAGTGCACGTGAGCGGGTGTGGTGGTGGGTGTGCTGGTGCGGGACGTAGTGGCTGTAGTGGTAGTGCATGCAGGTGTGAGTGTAGACGAGACTGGGAGGGAGGAGGGAGACGAGGAGGAGGGGGACACAGTGGAGGCAGTGGATGTTGGTGTGTCTGTATGTGTGTGATGCTTGCGTGAGTGCCTGTGGGATGTGTGGTGCTTATGTTTGCCTGAGCTTCCCTTGTGTGGTGAGGTGTGTGCAGGCTGGTCTGATGGTGGGCTTGGGATAGGCAGAGGTACAGGGGATTGGGTCTGGGTGGAGGAAGTTGGAGGGGGGAGGCTAGACACAGGGACAATGGCTGCCATCAGTGCTGAGGCCAGAGACTGAACGGTTCGATGAAGGGCAGCCTGACCAGAATGAATGCCCTCCAGGAATGCATTTGTGTGTTGCAACTCCCTTTCTACACCCTGGATGGCATTCAAAATGGTAAACTGCCCAACAGTGAGGGACCTGAGGAGGTCAATGGCCTCCTCACTGAGGGCAGCAGAAGTGACAGGGGCAGGGGCTGAGGTGCCTGGGGCTGTACCTGTTGAAGTGGGGGGCACAGATGTTGCCACCATCACAAGGGAGCTCCCATCGGAGGACGAGTCCGTGTCGCTGGTTGCAGATCCTGTGACTGCCGTGGTGCTCCCCTCGCCCTCCGTCCCACTGGTGTATTCAGAGTACGTAGTGTGGGCCTCCATGCCCATGTGGGATGCAGCTCCCTCGTGCTCCGGTGCCACTGTACCTCCGCCTGATGATGCTAATGCACACAAGAACAGGGAGACCACAAAAAGGGGGGGACGACAGAAGAAAGACAGGTTGAGTGCATGGCTTACCGCTACCGTTGGCGGACAATACACACACAGCAGCCCCCTGCACTACGTCGCGCAGTTGGGCTCTACAGTGCAATTCCTGGGAAATGGCCTACAAGGCTATGGATGACATCTGCACACATAGATGACACAGGTGCATGAATAGCTGTACTTGGCACTCTACAGAGGTGGGGTGGGGGGCCACAGGGCCATGCCTTACGAATGGGCTTAGCCTATGGAACTCGCCCTGGCCTAGGGGAACCCACAGCTCTCCTCCCCCACCCAGACACCTTCACTGCACGCAAAGTCAGCTGAATGATAGTGTACTCACCCTCTTGTGTCTGCTGTGATGCCCTCAAGCGCCCATCTAACTGCGGGTAGGCCACCGCCAGGATCCGGAACATCAGGGGGGTCATGGTTTGACGGGCACCCCTCCCATGTTGGGAGGCCATCCTCAGGTGAGCCTCCGCCGTCTTCTTGCTCCAGCGGCGAATGTCCTCCCATCTTTTGCGGCAGTGGGTGCTCCGTCTGTGGTGGACCCCCAGGGTCCGGACGTCCTTGGCGATGGCACGCCAAATATCCTTCTTCTGGTGGGCGCTGACCTACATGAAATGTACAGGGGAAGAAGAGAAGTCATTACCAACTGCACCGTCTAAGTGAGTGGCCCACATCCCTACCCTTGCCATGTGGCACATGCATTCACAGTCTTTCATGCATGCAGAACTCTGCCCCCTTCCTTCTTACAACCAGCCCTCTCCACACAGGCATAGCCCATACAACATGCTCCCTGTGTACTTACCTGTTGGTCTGGAGGACCGTAGAGTAGCGTGTACTGGGGAGGACCTCGTTGACGAGCTTCTCCAACTCCTCTGCAGTGAAGGCAGGGGCCCTTTCACCAGACGCACGAGCCATTGTCTCTTCCAGACCGAGGTCACAGCAGCACTTGCAGTGTAGGTCCTCTCCTGTTGAAGATCAGGTATCGAGTGATTAAACAGTTAGAAAATGTCAGTCACGTCCGCGGCGGTCAAGTCTGCGGTGGTGCGTACCATCACCGCCGGCGTACATCGTCATTGGCTCCTGGGACCCATAGGGTCCAATGTTAATCAATGCAGCATTGCGCCGCGGTCTTCGACCGCCTACCGCGACGGTGTACGCCAGCGCAGTTACCTCACATCCCATTGTCCCGCTTTAGAGGTCAGGCAGCCGCCATTTCAGGGGCCCACATGCCCTAATTACCAACTGCGTCACACATACCTAGGCCTACTCTCTACACACATACAGTCCAGATTTTGTGTATGACTGGTGTTCTGTGTAGACTGTGGGTACATACCTCTGAGTTGTTTGACTCTGTGCTCGCTGTTGTCCTTCATAGGCACCGTCCGCTGGGACATGTGAGGAGATGGCGGAATCCTCCGGTGTACCGACCGCTGGTGGACCTGTCGACAATGGAGGAAAGAAATTTGAGCATCACCTACAGGTTTGACCGTGCCACAATCCAGGAACTGTGTACACAGTTGGAGCCTGACCTGATGTCAGCAATCCGCCATCCCACTGGAATCTCCCCTCAAGTGCAGGTGCTATCAGTGCTCCATTTCCTTGCAAGTGGGTCTTTTCAAAGAACTGTGGCCATGGCATCAGGGATGTCCCAGCCTATGTTTTCCAACCTGTTGTCCAGAGTGTTGTCTGCCCTGCTGAAACACATGCGGAGGTACATCGTTTTCCCTCCGGTGGAGGACTTGCCTACAGTGAAAGGTGACTTCTATGCCATGGGACATATCCCCAACATCATAGGTGCCATTGAAGGGACCCATGTAGCTTTGTTCCCCCCCCATAGGAGCGAACAGGTGTACAGGAACCGGAAGAGTTATCATTCGATGAATGTACAGATGGTATGTTTGGCAGACCAGTACATCTCCCATGTGAATACCATGTTCCCTGGCTCAGTGCATGACGCCTACATCCTGCGGAATAGCAGCATCCCTTATGAGATGGGTCAACTCCAGAGGCACCGGGTGTGGCTATTAGGGGACTCTGGTTACCCCAACCTGTCATGGCTACTGACCCCAGTGAGGAATCCCAGGACCAGGGCAGAGGAACGCTACAATGAGGCCCATGGGCGGACTAGGAGGGTGATCTAACGCACCTTCAGCCTCCTGAAGGCCAGGTTTAGGTGCCTCCATATGACAGGTGGATCCCTATTCTACTCACCAAAGAAGGTGTGTCAGATCATCGTGGCCTGCTGTATGCTTCACAACTTGGCTTTGTGACGACAGGTGCCTTTTCTGCAGGAGGATGGTCCAGATGGCGGTGTTGTGGCAGCTGTGGAGCCTGTGGACAGTGATGAGGAGGAAGCAGAGGAAGAAGACATTGACAACAGGGACTCAGTCGTCCAGCAATATTTCCAGTGACACACAGGTGAGAATGCATTCCTGCCTACTACAAGTACTTTTACACTTCTACCTCTATCCTGTCTGTCGATTTCACCCAGTGTATGGTCACTGAGTTGTCACTTTCCCTTACGCTTTCACAGGTGCGGTTTCCAACGTGTGTCATCTGCTTAGATTCCTCATGGACTAGAGCTGTGTGACATTGGTATGTTGATATTACTATTTCCTGGAAATTTTGTCACTGTAATTGCACATACACTATTTCTAAATCACAGACAGACTCCAGATCTTTTGGTGCTTTAGGTGTGTTTATTTACATACAAAATATTGGTGGGGGAAGTTAAATAGTGAGGGTTGATGGCGGAGGAGTGTCCATGGCAGAGCTCAGTCTATTTGTCTCATAGGTGCATTGCCCATATGGGCATAGGAAGTGGAGCTGGGGCAGTTCCAATATGGACAGGGTGACAAAGTGGGACAGTGGGTTGACAATCAGGGTGGTCTCATTTCTTGGCGGGGGGTCTTGGCATCGTGCTCTGTCTTGTTCCTGAATCTCAGGGACCACTTGCGGGGTGGTTCTCCATCTGCAGGGGGGGAGTGCTGGTGTGGTGGTCTTGTGGCGGTGCCTCCTGTCCACTAGCGCCGGCGGTAGTGGTGGGCAGTTCATCGTCCATGCTAGTGTCAGGGGCCCCTTGTAGTGCCACAGTGTCCCTCCTGGTGTTGAGTATTTCCTTCAGCACCCCTACGATTGTGCCCAGGGCGGAGCTGATGGTTCTGAGTTCCTCCCTGAACCCCAAATACTGTTCCTCCTGCATGCCCTGGGTCTCCTGAAACTTGGCCAGTACCGTTGCCATCGTCTCCTGGGAGTGGTGGTATGCTCCCATGATGGAGGAGAGGGCCTCGTGGAGAGTGGGTTCCCTTGGCCTGTCCGCCCCCCGTCGCACAGCAGCCCTCCCAGTTCCCCTGTGTTCCTGGGCCTCCGTCCCCTGGACCGTGTGCCCACTGCCCCCAGGTCCCTGTTGTTGTTGGGGTGGTGGGTTATCCTGGGTTCCCTGTAGTGGTGGACACACTGCTGATTGACGTGTCCTGGGGACGGAGGTATGGGCCCGCTGGGTGGGTGCTGTGCTGGTGTTACCAGAGGGTGGAAGGTCTGTGGTGGCCTGTGCCTGTGTGAGGGGAACCGACTGTCCCGAGGCCCACGATGGTCCGGGCTGGTCATCTGGATCCAGTTGGACAGAGCTGCTGTCATCACTGTGGGCCTCTTCTGTGGGTGGGGTGGAGATGTCTGGACCCTCCTGTCTGGTGACGTTGGGTAGTGGTCCTGCAGGGGTGGAAAAGCATGATTATTGCATCTGTGTGTGTCATGGTGTGCAATGGGTGGGTGACCGTGTACCCCAGTGGTGGCATTCCTTTGTGGGGGCTTGTGTGGAGGGTGTATGGGTATGTGCAGTGGGCATGCTTTTGTGATGGGTGTCCATGCGTTGGTGTTGCATGCAGGGCTTGGTGTTGGGATGTGTGGTTTGTGATATTAGTACATTTGTGAGGAGTTGGAGTGATAGGGGAGGGGGCGAGGGTGGGGGTATGTGATAGCATGCAGGTAGGGTGGGGGATATGGTAGTTAAAGGTTTGACTTACCAGAGTCCATTCCTCCACCGACTCCTGCGAGTCCCTCAGGATGCAGAATCGCCAAGACCTGCTCCTTCCATGTTGTTAGTTGTGGGTGAGGAGGTGGGGGTCCGCCGCCAGTCCGCTGTACCGCCAGGTGGTGTCTGGAGACCACGGAACGCATCTTCCCCCGTAGGTTGTTCCACATCTTCCTGATGTCGTCCTGATTTCTTGGGTGTTGTCCCACTGCGTTGACCCTGTCGACTATTCTTCGCCATATCTCCATCTTCCTTGCAATTGAGGTGTGCTGCACCTGTGCTCCAAATAGCTGTGGCTCTACCTGGACGATTTCCTCCACCATGACCCTGAGCTCCTCCTCCGAGAACCTGGGGTGTCTTTGCCGTGCCATGGGGTGGTGTAGGTGATGTGTGGGGTGGTGTGTGTGGTGATAAGTGTGGTGATATGTAGTGGTGTGTTGTTTTTTGTGCGTGGAAGTTGTGTGGGTGATGGTGTTGAGTGTCTGTGGATGGTAGTTTGTGGATGCTGGTGTCTCTCTCTGGCTTTCTCTCTGTAATTTTGGTTGTAGGGGTTTGTGGGTGATGTGGGTGTGTGTTTTATATTGTAATGGGTGTGTGGGAGTGGTGTGTGTATGTGTATAATTTCGAATTGTCCAATGTGGCGGTGTTTTGTATGTGTGTGTATTTTGAGCGCGGCGGTGTGTACCGCCAATGGAATACCGCGGTTGAAAGACCGCCGCGTGGATTCGTGGGTCATGATAGCGTGGGCGTATTTCTGTTGCCGTGACGGTGGAGGTTTTGTTTTCGCCAGTTTATCACTGACCTTTGGTGTGGCGGACTTGTGTGGGTGTCTGAATTTTGTCGGATTTCGAGATGTGGGTCATAATAGCTGTGGCGGAATTCCGCAACCGCAGCGGTATGTTGGCGGTCTTCTGCACGGCGGTAAGCAGCTTTTACCGCCAATGTTGTAATGAGGGCCAAAATCTTTTTGGGAATACATTATCATTTAATTAAGTTCCCATCCTATTCCTCTACAAACTCAACAAGAACTACTAAAATGTAAATTACAAATTAAATATAAAAAATAAAACATACATTAAAACAAAGACATTAAACTTAAATAAAACACAAATTGAGCTATTAAGCAATTCGCCTAAATAATAACCAATTAAATATTTAATTTACAACTAAATATGAATATTAAAAAAATATAAATTATCATTTGAATAACTACTGACCCTATTCTTCTACCAACCCAGGAACCAGCTCTGTTATAAATTACTCATTAAATTAAACCAAATTAAATAACACATTTAAACACAAAACATTTTAACAAATAACAATTATAGTAATAAAACTGTTACCTACAATTAATTAACGAACAAATACGTATTGAATTAAAAAACATCTTTATTACAACTAAGATATATTATATGCAAAACTCCCCCATATTCTTACCTTCTTTATTCTATTTTGTAGAGACAATACATTGATTTCTATTTTATGTAATGGCCCTCATTCTGTAAAGCGACTGATGTTGCTAAGCTTGATTTAAACCTGAAATTCATTCAACAAAAAATATAGATTTTGCTCTGTAATGGACTCCAGCTCAAACGGCCTGGCTGGGATTGACCAGAGATGAGAATTGTTGGCATGTAATACTTCACAAAGAAGATTGGGACATATGATTCGGAAATGAAGAAAATATAAAAAATGGGGGGCGGTATTAGGATAGATGTGATCTCCAAGTGTACTTTAAACAGATCTCCGAGTGCTGCTCTATTTCATAGCTTGCCACTTTTCTGGACTTCGACTTTGATACTCAATGCTGGATTATTTGTGGAATTATGGTTGTGAAGACAAATCCCTGATAGCAGAGCAGATTTGAAGCCCTCCCTCTTTCAGAGAGTGAGAGATCATGTATATAAATCCCCTAAATGCACCAACAGAGTAGCCACACCCAGACATTCTCTTGGTCCTTTGAGGAAGTCATTAATTCTTTCATTCATAGGAGTAATGACAATACACATCTGCCAATGAAGAGAGACCCTGTTTAGAGCATATGTGGACAAAGATTAAATTATAGTAAAAGTGGTAATAACACAGACTGTTCTAACATACAGCAAGGACCTGTGAATGCTCTGCGTTAATAGTTCAGTGTGGAACAGCAAGGCAGGCAGGAAACCGAACTTATAATGGCAAAATCAAACATTGAAAACTTTGGCCCTCATTACAATTTACTGCCGAAGCTGCTGGCGCCGAAATACCACCAGTGCTGGCGGTTTTAAGACTGCCTTAATATGACTCATCTCTGAATTCCGCCCAAAATCGGGTGAACTTCCGAGACCAGTCGTGCTGTCGGTCGGCGGCGCAGAGGCGGTACCGCCACACCAAAAAGAGACCACACACTGTATTACAACCCGTAATACGGTGTGGCAGGTTCCAGATGGCGAGGCACTGCCGGTGGTGAAAGTGCAAGGACACGTCCCCTCCTGGACGACCTCCTTGACAGACGAGGTAAGTGATCGTCCGACAGGGGATATGGTGTGTGTGTGTGTGTGTGTGTGTGTGTGTGTGTGTGCATGTGTGAATCTCATGAATTAAGGGGGGTGTTTGTGTCTGCGTGTGTGAGTGCCTGAGTGAATGTTGTGAATGCGTGGGGAGGGGGGTGTTTGTGGGTGTGAGTCTGCATGTGTGAGTGATTGTAGATGAGATGGGGATGAGTGATTGTGGATGGGGTAGGAGGGTGAGTGCGTGTGCGGGTGTGAGCAATTGAGTGTGTGAGTGCCATTCAGCGAATGGAAGGGGTGAGTATGTGCATGTGTATGTGAGTGGAAAGGGAGGGGGTGAGTGTGTGAGTGGACGGGGCGGGTGGTGTGTGTTTGTGCGAACGAACAGGGAGAGTGCGTGAGTGCATGTATGCGGTGCAGGGGAAGGGGGTGAGAATGTATGTATGTGCGTGGGGAAGTGAATGTATGTATGCGCATGGGGAGAGGAGGAGTGAATGTATGTATGCGCATGGGGGAGTGAATGTATGTATGCACATAGGGGAGTGAAAGTATGTATGCGTGTGGGGGAGGGAAGTGAATTTGTACGTGAGTTTAGTGTTTTTGTATGTAAGTAGGAATGTGGGTGTATGATGCGAGTGGGTGGGTGAGTGGGGGTTTGTTTGTGTGTGGTACTATGTGAGTGCATATGTATCCTGGTGACAGGAATGCTTATTACTGTCACCAGGGTGCAACACCTCCAGCTTTTGGGATTTGGTCCTGAGAGAGGAGGAGCAATAGCTGGAAATGAAGACATACAGAAATAGTCTGGGGCCACTGACACTCAAACCCACCAGCAAGTAGTGTCAGCATGGATGCTGGGCAGGTGGAGCCACGTGAGGAGAGTAGGCAAGGATCATGAGAAGAGGACAAGAAGCCAGCTGAGTGGAGTTGAAACTGTGGTGATGATTCTCATTGAAGAGCCCAAAGCTCTGAAATATGAAACAGTAAGAAGAAGCAGCAAGTGTGTGACAAAGTGAGGAATGTTCAGAACTGAACACTAGGGATACAGCAGTGGTGGAGGAAGCTTAGATGGACAAAGGACAGGAGTAAATGGGGGGCTTGTACCACCTAATTCATCTTTTGGTATGGGCTGCCTGTTGTAGTGATGGTTACTTTGTTTAAGTATCAGCTTCGCATGATCAGGGGCTTTAGCACTGCCCTGTGGTGTGAGGTGAAAGTCCTCCCTATATCACCATTTTTATGGGGGCGGAGGTCCCCACATTTCAATATACTGTCCTTAGAATGACGAGGTAAGGTGTTCAGTGAGTCGTGTGAGCTGTCAGTGCCCAATTTCTGAGCATATTCATCCAGTGGCCCTCTGTGCGACTAATCTCCTGGGCCAGCATGCATGTGCTGAGTGGCCAAATTCATTGCTGCCCAGTACCAGGGAAAGTAAAGGGATGAAAAGGCATCACATGCCTACAACAGCCACTTGTCAAGGGCACAGAGTGTGGTCTTACCTGAAGAGTCGGCTTGTCTCCTATTAGCGCTGCTGTGGAAGCGCTTGACCCAGCAGCCTGCACTGGCATGATAAAACCTTTGGACTCTGAAGTAAGGGATTTGGAGTTCCAGTAGGTGGCCTTGGTAGTAGCCATGAAAAGTGAAGTGGAATCCCTTTTCCAGCAGTTATTTTTCCCTAGTGACATGAAGGAAGCCTAGAGAGGACCTTAAAAATAGAGACCTTGAACAGTATCTTGTACAGCGATGATTGACTACTAGCAAAGATCAAAGGGGTACTGTGGATAGAGTATTCTATAATTTCATGGTGATAATATTAAGTTGTGGCACATTTTTTAAGCCTTGTGAAGGGAATTCAAATGAAGGATTGGTATTTACACTTATTGGATATATTAAGACCCTGATTTATAATACTTACACGCAGCAAGCCACCTTTCAACGCTGCTCTGAGTTAAAGGGAAAGGGCTGGTATGCACTGTATTTTCCATTATAAGGCACAATCCTGTCCTTTCCTTGCTCTGGTGCACTTTTGGCTGCCTACTGCCGATGCAGTCCCCCTTGCAACAGGGTGCAAGAGTGACTGCATTGCCGGTAGGATTGTTTCTTGCGCAAGAAGGAACTCCTTCGTGCACAAAAACAATCCTCAAAGGCATTTTCCTCTTTCTATGTGTGTGGAGAAGGCAGCACACGAAGAAAGAGGAAAAAGGAGGAAAAAACAAGGAGAAATAAAGATATTTTTCTTCACTATGACTCCCTTGGGGAAGCGCAGAATTTTAAAGCATTCCCAGGTCTATCACTAATGGTCAATCAGGGAATGCACCAAAATCCATGGGTCGATGCGTGGGAACACTCATGTTTCAGCCCTGGAACACCTCCATGGGGCAGAAAAACACAAGGCAGCGATTTGTGTTGCCTTGCGTTACTCCAGATTTCTCAAGCCATGCAGGGCCATGCAAGGTGGCTTTAGTGTTGCGTCGCCCCAGCACCCCCTTGAGTAAGGGCAAAGCATCACTATGATAAATCTGGCCCTTAATATGTGGGGAAATGTTATTCTGATGTATCCAAGGTTAATTGTATAGTTCAGCTAACCAGAAGTAATTTCTGCATCAGAAATTTGCATCAGAAATGACAGGGGAAAGGTTAAAAAATGTTTACCAAGCTAACATGTGAAAACTCTGATATTTATGCTACAGGAGGCAATGATTTTTAATGTCATATTTTTGGTAGATGCTCTTGTTTACCTTTGCGGTTTTACATATTCAAAGTATTTGGAGTGTTGGGTGTCTGTGATGTGAAGTTGACCATCATGGACTACAAGTAGAGTTTGGGTGACAGAGTGGAGAAATGGTAGTTTGTTCCAAATTGTGGGGTGTGGATTTATGTACGGATTGTGTGGCTTTCTCTGTGGAAAGGATGGGAATGGGAGTGCCTTGTCTCAAGCTGTGTGTTATGGTACTACCAGCAGGTTCTTATGGGGCACATGATGTTTGGCGTGAAAGTAGGGAAACGGAAACACTGCAGTTGCCAGTGTTGTGAAATTAGGGAAGAGACCTGTCACGTGGGAGTGCTCATGGAGGGTATTCCATGGTGTGTGACATACTGGAAGAGTAGTACCCTGCCCCACGATGTGTGAAAGTGGCAGTGCTTAATTTGTAAATAAAAATGTGCCAGTGCTCAAAGCCCTCCTCTGAAACTTGCGTCTGCTGCATTTAACGTGCAAGCCCGCAATACTGAGGCAGCGTAATCCCGAAGCTATCTCGGGACTCTTCAATCCATTTACAGCCACTCCCTGCACCTTCAGCTCACTCTTGCAGCTTTCTGCTTTCTAACTTTGTGACGCGTTTTCGTTTTTCTCTTCCTCCGTCCTTCCCATATGTGTCTTTTCCTCTTAGCAAATGCTTGAGGCAGAAGAATAAGCGCCTGGGCTCAAAAATAAGTGCCAGTGCTCTGCACCGGAAACAAAAAGCACAAATTAAGCACTGGAAAGTGGGGGAGAGTAGTACCCTGTCATGTGACTTTGCATGGGAGAGCACCCCTCGTGTGCAAAAGTGTGTTATGACCTGACCTCATAAGTTCCATCTGAGTGTGTTTTTGGACCAGTCGGTACTGTGTAAGGATGGGTTTTTTCGACAGGTGTATGGCACTGGAGGCAGAGTACATCAGCGTGAAGTGTCGTCTGTCTTCTTGTGTTGTTTCAGTTCACCTATATGTGCTCTGGGACCAGCCGTCATTTTGTGCAAATGTGAGGGTTTGACAGGTGCTTGGTAATGGAAGCAGAGTGCATTGGTGGTTTTGTTTGTGCATGTGACACCATGTAACCCTCTTTGTGTTTCCAGAAGTTTCAGTCTGTGCTTGCCGAAGGCTGTCATTATTATTACATATGGGAAACATTCTGTCTGATGTTTGTGCAGCTTCCGTAAGGCGTGGTGCTGGATGTAGAGTTAGGTGATTTCTCCAGCCTGGCATTTGGTCATGTTGATTTGAATATCTAGGGCCATATTTATACTTTTTGACGCAAAACTGCGCTAACGCAGTTTAGCGCCAAAAAAATTAGCGCTGGCTAACGCCATTCTGAAGCACCATGTGGGCGCCGTATTTATTGAATGGCGTTAGCCGGCGTTAGGCGCTGCCTGGTGTGCGTGAAAAAAAACCACGTACACCAGGCAGCGCCGGCGTAGGGAAAAATGGCGTTTGGGCGTCCTAAAATGGGGCAAGTCAGGCAGAGGCAAAAAAAACGTCTTAACCCGATTTGCGCCATTTTTTTGGGGCGCCCAACCCCCATTAACATGACTCCTGTCTTAGCAAAGACAGGAGTCATGCCCCCTTGCCCAATGGCCATGCCCAGGGGACTTCTGTCCCCTGGGCATGGTCATTGGGCATAGTGGCATGTAGGGGGGCACAAATCAGGCCCCCCTATGCCACAATTTTTTTTAAAAAAAAATACTTACCACAACTTACCTTTTCTTCCCTGGGGTGGGTCCCTCCATCCTTGGGTGTCCTTCTGGGGTGGGCAAGGGTGGCAGGGGGTGTCCCTGGGGGCAGGGGAGGGCACCTCTGGGCTCATTCTGAGCCCACAGGTCCCTTAACGCCTGCCCTGACCCAGGCGCTAAAATCCGGCGCAAATGCAGGTTTTTTAGTCCCGCCCACTCCCGGGCGTCATTTTTGCCCGGGAGTATAAATCCGACGCAATAGCATCGGAGTCATTTTTTAAGACGGGAACGCCTACCTTGCATATCATTAACGCAAGGAAGGTGTTCACGCAAAAAAATGACGCTAACTCCATGAACTTTGGCGCTAGACGCGTCTAACGCCAAAGTATAAATATGGAGTTAGTTTTGCGTCGAATTTGCGTCGAAAAAAACGACGCAAATTTGGCGCAAACGGAGTATAAATATGCCCCCTAGTGTGACTGTGCGTTCGGCTTCCTGGAGAGCAGGGAGCACTTTTCTGCGTATGTAAGAGTGTGTGATGGAATGCATTGTCCCTGTTGGAATGTGTGTGTTGCTTACGGGAGATGAGTGTGTGTCTTGGTATCTGTGGGTCACTATGGCATTGACTTGACGTTTGTGCTGTAGGAAAAGAGGGCGATGTAGTGACATGGCAGGCCTGGTTTGTCCTGTGCGTAAGGAAAGGTGATGGCGTAGTGACGTGATGTGCCCGTGTATGCATGGGCTAAGTGAACGTGCTGTGGAATTTTGGGTATGGATGCTTTGAGAATGTGATGATACATGGGATATTGGTGTCTGTGCCCTGGAGTCTGGGAATCCTGTGAGGGGAATTACAGCTGGAGGGAGTACGGAGGCCTAACAGAATCTTCCTGGTGTGTCTGTAACCTAGGAGCATACCATGGAATGAAGAATGTATCTTACACTTGAATGACTCCTTTAGGAAGGTCCTACCCTCCAACTACAAAAGTAATCAACTTTGTCAGAGTTTCTGGGATGAATATTGAAAACATATTCATTTGATGATCGTCGTTGCAGTATTGGTTTGCTTAGACTCTACAAAATATTGGGATAGCAGCAAGCACTGCTTTAGGTAGGGTGAAAAAGGAAGGGGGCCTTTTGTAGGGCACATGCCTTGAACTGCCTGAAACAATGAGGTATATAAGAGGCATGACATGCGTGAATAAAAGTATTGCCCCATACAATAGACTACAATCCATTATTTATAAATTCCTAAAGGAAATATTCCTTTATAGATGTGGCTGACATGATGTGAATCCAGACGACTAAGGGAATCGGGATACATCATAGGGTCAATGAGAGCACATTTATTGGCCAAAGCATATTTCAGAGGACATTGAACACTTCAGAGGGTCAGGTTAGGTGCGAAATGGCTTCAGCACATTTCGGGGTTTAATGTGTCAACCTCGGGTCTAATGTTCTGCCAGTGGTTGCATGCTATGGGCACCAGTAATCACTTTTTAGGTTCAGACCATATATAGAGAGAGAAGGAAGGAGTAAGAGAAAGATAGGAAAACAGTAAAAAAGGAGAAAAGAGGATTAAAAAAAACTTGCTAAAGTGACATAAAGAGAAAGGTTGTGTAAGATGGCGGAAGAAAGAGGTAGAGTCAAGATTAGGCAGCCTTGGCAGAAGGCTCCTAAAAATACTTTAGGTCGTGAACTAAAGACTCCTTTACAAGGTAATGACGCAGTGTGGTGCTTCAAGCCAGCTTGCTGCGCACGCTGCGTCATTTTGAAAGTGCAGGGATGTGTTGTTGTTTACAGAAATACAACACATCCCTGTACTTTCCTCTGCACTGGCACACAAACTGCTGCCTAGCGCCAACGCAGGCACCCTTGTGCCATGGTGCTAAGTTTCAGGGATGATTGTTTATGTGCAGGAAGGGACATCTTCCTGCAGATAAACAATCCTTATTACCATTTTCCTCTTTCTATGTGTGCTGCAGAATGCAACACACATAGAAAGAGGAAAAATGGGGAGAAATAATGTTATTTCTCCCCGTTGCGCCACTTTAATGCGATCCCTGAGGTGGCATAGGAATTTGACGCATTCCCAGCCTTATACACCTTGTGTCAGATTCCGTCAGGTTCCACAGGTGTTGCATGGGAACACCTCCAGCAATACCAATGGAACACCCCTTTCACGCAGAGTTATGCGTGAAAGGGTGCCATATTTTGAAGGTCATGAAAAGCCACGCAAGGTGGCTTTGTGTGGCCTTGTAAATATGAGCCAGCACACTGCGCCACCGGAGCATCAAAAAAAATTAGGCCTTTATTACAACATTGGCGGTAAATGCCACCTACCGCTGTGCTAATGGCCGCTAACATACCGTGACCGCGGCGGGTATTATGACCCACACAGAGAAATACGCCACTATACAGACATCCACCCAAGTCCGCCAGACCAAAGGTCAGTGATAAACTGACGGTACCAAAAGCCACACCGTTACGCCAACCGAAATATGCCCACAGTACCAGGACCCACGAATCACTGCGGCAGTCTTTCAACCGCGGTAAACCATTGGCGGTACACACTGCTGCGCTCAAAATACACACACACATACAAAACTACACCACATTGGACAATTCAAACTACACACACCTGACACACATACACACACCACACCCACACACCCACAACACTATAAAACACACACCCACATTCCCCACAACCCTTTCAATGAAAAAAAGATTGCTAACAGAGAGAGAGAGACAAGCCAGGAGCACCCACTCAATCTGAGCCACAGAACACCATCACCCATACACCATCCACGCACTTCACAGCACAAACCACAACACATCACCTCACACATCCTCACACATACCATTCACACCACATCCATGGCACCCCAAAGACACCCAAGGTTTTCAGAGGAGGAGCTAAGGGTCATGGTGGAGGAAATCATCCGGGTAGAGCCACAGCTATTCGGATCACAGGTGCAGCAGATGTCCATTGCTAGGAAGATGGAGCTATGGTGGAGAGTCATGGACACGGTCAACGCCATGGGACAGCACCCCAGAACAAGGGATGACATCAGGAAGAGGTAGAATGACCTACGGGGAAAGGAGCATTCTGTGGTTGCAAGACACTAGGTAGCCGTACAGAGGTCTGGCGGTGGACTCCCACCTCCTCACCCACAACTAACAACATGGAAGGAGCAAGTCTTGGCGATCATGCATCCTGAGGGCCTGGCAGGAGTAGCAGGAGGACTGGACTCTAGTAAATCAAATCTTTACTATTATATCCCCCACCCTACCTGCATGCCATCACAAACTCCTACTCCTACCCTCACCCCCATCACTCCACCACCTCACATATACCCCACTATCACAACCCACTCATCCCAATACCAAGCCCTGCATGCAACACCAATGCATGGACACCCATCACAGACCTGCATGGACACCCATCACTAAAGCATGCCCATTAGAGAGAATCACCTAGCCCACAAAATCACCACACACACAAGGCAAAGCTGACAGGGCTATCACAACCATACAGGGAAACACACCTATGCACAAGATGGCACATGCAGATACAATAACACTGCATTTACATCCCCACAGGACCCCCACTCAACGTCACCGGAGAGGAGGTGCCACCAACATCCAGTCCCCCCACAGAAGAGGCCCACAGTGATGACAGCAGCTCTGCATGCCTGGATCACGATGACCAACCTGGCCCATCAGGGACCTCTAGACAGTCGGTTACCCTACCACAGTCCCATACCACCACAGACCCTCCCCACTCAGGAAACACCAGCACAGCACCCACCCAGCGGGCCCATACCACTGTCCCCAGGACACGTCAATCAGCAGTGTGTCCACCACTACAGGGACCCCAGGCAACCCCACAAACCCAAGACAATCAGGGACCTGGTGTCAGTGGCAGTGAGCACACGGTTCAGGAGACAGAGGGACAGGACAACAGGGAAGCTTGGAGGACTTCTGTGTGACAGGGGGAGGACAGGCCCAGGGAACCCACTCTCCACAAGGCACTTGCAGGGATCCTGGGAGCTTACCACCATTCCTAGGAGACCTTGGGCCAGATACTGGCCAAGTTGCAGGAGACCCAGCGGCTGCAGGAGGGACAGTACCTGGGGATCAGGGAGGACCTGAAACACATCCACACCATCCTGGTCACCATTGCAGGGGTGCTGGCTGACATGGTCAACATGGTCAACACCATGAGGGAGGCAGTGGCACACCAACGGACCCCTGACACTAGCCACACCGAAGAACAGCCCTCCACCTCCGCCGGCGCTAGTGGACAGGAGGCCCTGCCACTGGAACAACAGGCCACCAGCACCCCACCCCCTGCAGAAGGAGAACTACCCCACAAACGGTCCTTGCCATCCAGGCAGAAGCCAGAGAACATTGTCAAGACCACCGCCACGAAATAGGACTCTCCTGAATGTCACCCTTCTGTCCTACTATGTTACCCTGTCCACCTTGAACTGCCATTACTCCCCTTCCTATGCCCCCTTGGACAATGCACCTGTGATACAAAGAGACTGGACTCTAACTGGACATTCCTCCACCATCACCCCAGCCCATTGCACATCCCCCTCCACCTCTTAGCACTTAAATAAACACCCTTGGAACAAATACAAGTCTGGAGTCTGTCAATTGATTGAAATATGTATTAGTTCAACAATCTGTAAACATTGCAATTCATATGTACAGTTATATATACATTGGTATGACCTTTAGTGGGCAGCAGTAAACACACCAGCAGCCAGAGTGGGACACAGAGATCTGAAAATAGAGATGCCAAAGGGTTCAGTAAGTGGCCATAGACATAGTGAAATCATGATGCCATGTCCAATGTCCAACACAAAACTGCAATGTAAAGTGAAGTTACAGTGTCTTACCTGTGTGTCACTGGAAGTACTGCTGAATGAGAGAACTTCTGTTGCCCACATCTTCATCCTCTGCCTCCTCTTCCTCACTGTTCACAGGCTCCACCGCTGCCACAAGACCATCTCCAGGCTCATCCTCCTGCAGAAAAGGCACCTGACGTCTCAAGGCCAGGTTGTGCAACATGCAACAGGCAACGATGATCTGGCACACCTTCTTGGGTGAGTAGTACAGGGATCCACCAGTCAGATGGAGGCACTTGAACCTGGCCTTCAGGAGGCCGAAGGTTCTCTCAATTATCCTCCTTGTTCGCTCATGTGCCTCATTGTAACGTTCCTCTGCCCTTGTCCTGGCATTCCTCACTGGGGTCAGTAGCCATGAGAGGTTGGGGTAACCAGAGTCAAATATCGAGGGATACCTGTCAGCCACACATTCACCCCTAGGGACAACCCCATACCCATACACCAACATATACTGGGTGGGGACCTTGGGCTCATCTATTAGCCACACCCGATGCCTCTGGAGTTGAGCCATCACATATGGGATGCTGCTATTCCTCAAGATAAAAGCATCATGCACACAGCCAGGATACTTGGCATTCACATGGAAGATGCACTGGTCCGCCAAACACACCATCTGCACATTCAGAGAGTGATAGCTTTTTCTAATCCTGAACACTTGTTAATTTCTCCGGGGGTGGACAAATGCCACATGGGTACCATCAATGGCACCAATGATGTTGGGGATATGTCTCAGGGCATAAAAGTCAGCCTTCACTGTGGCCAAATCCTCCACCTGGGAGAATACGATGTAGCTGCACATGTGTTTCAGCAGGGCAGACAAGACTCTGTCAACACGTTGGAGAACACTGGCTGAGACACCCTTGATGCCATGGCCATTGTTGTTTGGAAGGAACCACTTGCCAGGAAATGGAGTACTGACAGGACCTGCACTAGAGGGGGGGATACCTGTCGGGTGGCAGATAGCTGAAATCAGGTCTGGCTCCAATTGGGCACACAGTTCTTGGATTGTGGCCCGATCAAGTCTGTAGGTAAGGATTATGTGCCTGTCCTCCATAGTCGCCAGGTCCACAAGGGGTCTGTACATGGGGGGATGTCTCCATCTCCTATTCACCCTCAGCGGTTGAACTCTAGGGTGGAAAACGGTGATCAGAGGGTCATATTCACACACATGTTGCAATAAAACTGCATTTCTTCCTTTATAGAAACAGTATGTGAATTCGAAAGTCAGTTGATGTGCCAATATCTGCTGTGACGCAGTTAGGTGCCATAGCCTGTGCCCCCCTGAAATGGTGGCTCCCTGACCTCTGAGAAGAGACAAGTGGAAATGAGGTAATTCCGCTGGCATTGTGAGCCATTGCAGTCGACGGTCGATGACCGCCGCGCAACTTTGCATTGGTTATCATTGAGCCCGATGGGTTCCAGGAGCCAATGGAGATGTAGGCCGGCCGTGACGGTACGCACCGCCGCTGACGTGACCGCCATTTTCTATCTGTTCAATTACTTGCTACCTGACCTTCAACAGGAGAGGACCTATACTGCAAGTGCTGCTGTGACCTGTGTCCGGAAGCGACAATGGCTCAAGTGTCTGGGGAAGGGGCCCGCCTTCACTTTGGAGGAGTTGGAGAGACTGGTGGATGGGGTCCTACCTCAGTATACTTCACTCTATAGTCCTCCAGACAAACAGGTGAATACGCTGTGAGCATGATGCGTGGACCATGAATGTATGGAGTGCTGTGTGTGTAAGCCTCCTGTAGGGGGGGGGCTGAGGGGTCCTGGGTAGAGTGCTGTATGTCTGGTGGTCAATGTCTGTGCGTAAGGGGATGGGAGGGATATTGTGGGACTTGAGTGTAACAGTCCGGACGGTATTACTAATCTCTTTTTTCTATGCATATTTCCCTGCAGGTCAGTGCCCATCAGAAAAAGGGTATTTGGCGTGCCATCGCCAAGGATGTGCAGACCCTGGGGTCTTTGACAGGCGGAGCACCCACTGCTGCAAACGGGGGGAGGACCTGCGCCGCTGGGCAAGGAAGACGGCGGAGGCCCAGCTAGGGCTGGCCTCCCAACGAGGAAGCGGTGCCCGTCGTGCCCTGACCTCCCTCATGTTCCGCATCCTGGCGGTGGCATATCCGGAGTTGGATGGGCGCTTGAAGGCATCACAACAGCCACAAGGGGGTGAGTATAGATTCAGTATCATGACTTTGTGCGCTTTAAGGTTGTACCTGGATGGGGGATGTGAGCTGTGGGTGCCCCTGGACCAGGGCAAACTGGCAGGGTAGGTCCCTTTTTGGGCAGGCTCTGAAGCACTCCAACCCCAATAGCGTTAGTAGCCATCTACTACTGGGCAGGGTCCTGTTGGTTTCAGGTGTGCAGCTGATGGCGTTAGGCAATGTACCCCATGGGCTGGTGACTAGCTTTGTAACTGGTAGTGCATGGCCTAGTGCATAGGGCTGATCCCTGTGTGTTGTGTATGCCAACAGTAGTTTTGTTGCTGGTACTGACCAAGTGTATCCTCTGTCTCTCCCCCACTTTTTTGTTTTGTCACCCTGTTCTTGTGTGCATTAGCATCATCTGGCGGAGGAACAGAGGCACCAGCGACGGAGGGAGCTGCATCCCACATGGGCCTGGAGGCCGAATCCACCGACGGTGAGGGCACCAGTGGGACGGACGGCGAGGGGAGCACCACGACAGAGACAGGAGGGGACACTACAGACAGCGACTCCTCCTTTGATGGAAGCTCCCTGGCGGTGGTTGACACCTCTGTGCCCACCCCAACAACAGGTACAGCTACCCCCCCTGCACCAGCACCGACCTCCCAGCAGCCCCTCAGCATGTTTCCCGTGCCCACTCACCCAGGAGGGTGGGCATCTCCTTCGCCCCAGGCACCTCAGGCCCTGCCCCAATCAGCCCTGCTTCCCTCAGTGAGGAGGCTATTGACCTCCTGAGATCCCTCACTGTTGGGCAGTCAACCATTCTGAATGCCACCCAGGGTGTCGAGAGGCATTTGCAACAAACAAATGCATACCTGGAGGGCATTCACTCTGGCGTGGCAGCCCAACAGAAAGCATTTCAGGCTCTGGCCTCAGCACTGATGGCAGCTGTTGTCCCTGTCTCCAGTCTCCCCTTCCAACTTCCTTTACCCAGTCCCAATCCCCTCAACCCCAACCTATCCCAAGCACACCTTCAGACCAGCATTCACCCAAATCAACATACAGAAGTGGCTCAGGCAAACACAAGCACCACACATCATCCCACAGGCACTCACACAAGCACCTTCCAGAAGCAGACACTCCATCATCTACTGCCTCCACTGTGTCCCCCTCCTCCTCGTTGTCCACCTCCCTCCCAGTAGCGTCTCCACTCACACCTGCATGCACTACATCCTCATCCACTACCTCCATCACCAGCACACCTATCACTACACGCCCCTCACTGGCAGTCACCACCCCCACATCCATGCACACGTCCCCTGTGTCCTCTCCCGCTGTGTCTGTGACCCCTCCTCCTAAAGTACCCAAATGCAAGCACAAACCCACCCAACAGTCATCCACCTCACAACAACATCCAGCTCATGCACCTGCACCCAAACACAGCAGACTGACACCTCCTACAACCACTCCCTCTTCCTCCACTCCCAAACCTTCAACCTCTTCCCGCCCCAGTGTCCCTAAGAAGCTTTTCCTCACCACCCTTGACCTATTCCCTACCCCTTACCCCATCCTTCACCTCTGGCTAGGGTGGCCAGAACCCAGCCCAGCACCTCAGCCACCGTCCACATCTGCTGTGGTTTCTGCAGCTCTGAGAGGCTCTAAGGAGGCACCCATCAGCCCAGCCAGTGTGCCACCAACACCTGCCAAGGACAAGAAGGTTCCGCCACCAGGAAAGGGCAAAAAGGAGCGAGCATACAGCAAGGAGAAGGAGGCACAACCAGCCAGCAAGACCAAGGTAAAGACTCCAGCTGGCAGAAGCAAGGAGGCACCACCATCTGCCAAGGGCAGGAAGGGGCACAGAACACCAGCCAGGGCACTTCAGCTGTCCGAGGCTGCAGGGGAAGGGCTGGAGCCTCCCCCCTCTACTGCCAGGACCACCACCTGCACTGCGGCCAGCACCGCCCCACTGGCAGCACCGCCACCTGCACTGCGGCCAGCACCGCCACCTGCACCGCGGCCACCACCACCAGCTGCCCTGCGGACAGCACCGCCACATGCACCGCGGACAGCAGCACCAGCAGCAGCAGGCTCAGTGGGCAGCTGTCGGAGGTTGCAGGGGAAGGGCTGGAGCCTCCAATGGCAGCACCGCCACCTGCACCCCGGCCACCACCGCCAGCTGCACCGTGGGCAGCACTGCCACCTGCACCGTCGCAAGCACCGCCGCAAGTAGCACCGCCACCAGCAGCAGCCCCAGTGGGCAGCCGTCCGAGGCTGCAGTAGAAGGGCTGCAGCCTCCCCCCACCACTGGCAGCACCGCCACCTGCACCGGTACTGCAACCACTGTACAGCCGTCCCCGTCGGCGGATGGAATATAGCCATGCATCCATGGTGTGTCATGCATCCTGCTCACAGAAAATCGTGTGGATCTGACACCCAGGTGAGTGACTGTGACCTTGCACACCCCATGTGCTGCATCTGTGGGCACCAAGCCCCCCCTCCCCCAGAACCAGTGGAAGAAGGCATCCACTCACCCTATCCTTAGCAGGATGAAGCACACTGGACACAAATCCCCCTCCAGAACCAGTGGAAGAAGGCATCCACTCACCCCATCCTTGGCAGGATGAAGCACACTGGGCACAAAGCCCCCTCCAGAACCATTGGAAGAAGGCATCCACTAGAGCGACTGTGGCTTTGCACTCCCCAGGAGCAAGCAGTGGGCAAACCACCCACTAGAGAGACTGTGGCTTTGCACTCCCCAGGACCAAGCAGTGAGCAAACCACCCACTTGAGAGACTGTGGCCTTGCACTCTCTGGGACCAAGCAGTGGGCAAACCACCCACTTGAGAGACTCTGGCTTTGCACTCCCCAGGACCAAGCAGTGGACAAACCACCCACTTGAGAGACTGTTGCTTTGCACTCCCCAGGACCAAGCAGAGGGCACCCCACCCACTTGAGTGTCTTGAGAGACTGTGGCTATGCACTACCCCAGAACATCACAGTGGGCATGGTGCCCCCTCCAGGAGCAGTGGCGTTGCACCATCTTCCGGCTGAGGTGCTCCCCCCTTCCCGTCCTCCTGAGGTGCCTGTGTGTTTGCGACCTGATGCCCCTGCAGTGTTCTCTCTGTATTGAGGGAGGAGTCAAGTGTGGGCTTGGCCTATGTGTTTTGGCCCAGTGGGCCACGGACATTTTGAGTGGACATTGTCCCGCCTTTTGTAAATATTGTATATTTTGTAAATACTGTTTTTGAATTATTAACGTATTTCTAATATAACACTCATTTGACTCAATTACTTTTGTCCTTGCGTTATTCCTGAGGGTTACGGGGTGTATATGTAATGTTGTTGCATGTGTTTGTGTGTATGGTGTTGGGGGTGAGGGTGTTGATGTGTGTGTCACTCTCTTTCCCCCCCCCCCCCCTATGTGCTAGGTGCAGTACTCACCGTGGTCATTGTTGCCGCCGTTGGTACTCCTGGTATATGAGCAGATACACCAGCATGGGGAAGAAATGCAGCTCAGGCTCCATGGCGTCCTGGTTCTTCCTTGAGTGTCAAGAGGCGAGTGGTTTCCCTTCAAGGTACTGTTTCCGCCGTGCTTTTGATGGCGTTGGTACCGCCCCAGAAAAGCTGGCGGATGGGCAGGTTGTAATGGGGTGGGCGGTACATTGTCTTCTGCCTGGCCGTTGGCGGTTCCCGCTGCGGTGTTTGTTGCTACCACCGTGGCGGTCAGAGTGTTAAAGTGGCGGAATCTGTTGGCGGTTTCTGCCGTGGTCATGATTCCATTTTGTTACCGCCGGCCTGTTGGCGGTTTTACCACCGCTTTAACACCGACTGCCAGGGTTGTAATGAGGTCCTTAGTGCTTTAGTGCCGAGGTCTGCTGCTAGGGCCTTATAAATGAGGCACTAAGTGTTTTTTTTTTTTTAATTAAGCACTAGTCATCCCAAAGGGAAAAGGATTTGGCAGGGAGCCAGAGCTACATTTAGGAGTCAAGTTACAACCTCTACAGAAAAAGCTCTTTTCCCTAAATAGCCTTGACCCAGTGCCATCAAACACCCCAATAAATGCTGTTTCCAAGATGGGCTTGAAAGAACCTTCAGGGAACTGTGTAGAAAGGAGTGTGAGCAGTGTCAGATCTACAGCTCTGCTACTGAGGATCTCAGTCTCTTTTACTGGGCCACCAGAAGGTCTCTTAGTGATGGAGTCGAAAGGGTAGGAGTACATAGTGATTAATAGGAATAAAGTGGACTGGGTATGATGAAAGAAATCATACAGAAATTCTTTGAAAGAATATGTGTTCAAATGATAGGTTAAAAGTTATGAGAAGGATATAGAGGGTACCCATTGTACCCTTTAAAGGTTGTATAAAAGGATATCTTAAGCAGTCGGGCTGCTGCAAGGAAGGGTTGGGGGCAGCGCATGGAGCAGGGGTCGCGGGGGCAGGTAAAAAAATGTATAAATAGACTTACCTGCTCCCCTGCGATCCGCCACTCCCTCCTCGTCTCATGTGCTTCCCCCCCAACCAATCACGATGCTTCTCTCATGCTGTTACGCAGCATGAAAGAAGAGCCATGATTGACCTGAGCGGGCAGAAATGCCGCTCAGGGAGGGACTGGGTCACTGCACTTGGTGTCCACCTGGCTGTAAAATACAACTGTGTGGAGAGTTTCAAAGTGTGCATGTCAGTTTGGCTGGCCTCGGATGGACGGACAAACTGACATGCGCACTTAGAAGCGCACATACCACTCCTCCTCCACTTGATGTGGAGGAGGCTGGCCCTGACCTTCAAAGGAAGAAAAATAAAGGGCTAATAAAATACTTTTATTATTCCTTTATTTTTCTGTTTTTCGTCAGTGGGGCGACGCTCCTCTGCCATAGCGGAGCCGCCCCTGATCTTAAGTGGTCAATACCTATGAAAAAAGATTGTTCCTTGGGACACACTATTGGAGTTAGGTGGGGTACTCTTTTTATTATTTTGCACATGCACTGAGAGTGCATGTGTCTGCAGTCCCTCGTAAAGCTGTCGCTTAAGTAATATGACAAAGGGGACTGGCTAGTTCCTTACTTCCCTGGTGCATCACTGTGGTCAGTAATAGTGAACAGGCCCCATACAGGTGTACTTAAAATCCTCGATGCATAGCATGAGAAACTTGCAGTGAATCAGAAACTGTTTTTTGTCCTGTTTACGAGTTCAAAACATATTTAATTAAAAGAAAACTGTACTACCATTTTAAAGTAGTCGATATGGTGTATCATCAGGAAACAATAGTTAACTTGTTAAACTTTTGCTCAAATGTAGATCAATTGCTTCTCCTGCTGTAAAGAAGACATCACTTCTCTGCAAGAAACAATGGAGGGAATAGACAATAGACAACAAGCATTGGCAAAGCCAATAGTTTTCGCCTATGCAAAATCTATAGGCTCTGTTGGTTTTTTTTACATGTTGCACAGCAGCTGAGCTTCTGTGCAACATGGCTTTAAGTAAAAAAGCTCTAAGACGATGCCAGCATTGACTTAGCACTTTTATTTACTTTAAGCCATGTTGCTCAGAAGCTCAACTGCTGTGCAACGCTTAAAAAAATTGACAAAGCCTATAGATTTTGCACAGACAAAACCTATTAGCTTTGCCAATGCTTGTCTAGCCTAGTGACAGAGAGGCAGTAATAAAGAATACTTTTGCTGACCACTACATAATTCTAGTCTCACGAGATCCCCTTTAAGTTACAAGTTGACCTATAGGAATAGGATATTTATCCTTTACTGGCTCTCGGTACACACAGGAAGTACTCAGAGCGCGTGGAGAGCCGACCTTGCAACGGTAGTTGCTGGTGAGCAGCGAACCACTGAGCTGCACCATTCTACTTACTGTGGGTGAGGGGACCCTGTCCTGTTTTTCACAGCAACCCTTATGTACAGGAAACAATTGCTAAATAAGTGAATCAAGTCCCTTCCGTTCAATTCAGTTTAGGGTAGGTCTACAGTACTGTTTAGTTTTTTATGTCAAAGGAGAGAGGGGTACTGCAATTCCTATCCCACCCGTCGCTGCCCCTCGTGCAATGTATTTAAGGGGAGGACAATATCTGCATTTAAAAAGGCTTCATTGGTAGCTCTCTGGTGTGTAGATGTGACATGGCCAATTATTTTTTTTCCACTAAAAGCGAGTTACATTTACAAAACTTGAAGATGTCCTGAATTTTTCAGTTTGTAAGGCGCACCTAATCCGTTCTATCCAAACATACGCAGCAGCCCCACATGGAGGGCGCCAGTCCCTTGTTTAAAGCCTTGGAGTATTCTAAATGTTCACAAACTTTGAATAATGCTCAAAGCTAGATATACCAAGGCGGTCTGTTACACAAACAATGCACGTTATACCGCGAACCAATAAACAATCTCCATGAATATAGGGTTATAGGATCATGACTTTAAGGAGGGGCTGCAAGGTGTGTGGCCCAAGCTTGGACATAAGACCACCAGTTTTTAGGGTTAAGGCGGGCGCACGGTCTGTAGCATGCAACATTCCTATCTGCCGTCTGCTCTCTGAAATACCTCTCTAAGCCCCTAAATCACCCCTCTGAAGCTCACCCACTTTCCCGCCGTCACTCCCTTGAGTGATCCCGTCCCTGTGTGATCGGACTCTGCGTGCTCTTGTCTGGTCTGTTTGATACAAAGTACCTGTCCCGGCCGGTGCCTCTATATGGGACTTTGGCCCGGATTTATACTTTTTTATGCAAAACTGCGGTTGAGCAGTTTTGCGTCAAAAAGTAAAGCGCCAGCTTGCGCCATTCCAGGATGCCAGCTGGCGCCATATTCATGGAATGGCGCAATCAGGCATATAGGGTGGGCTAGCGTAAAAAAAGAATTACGTTAGCCGTGTGGGGGTGGCAGTATGGGAGAATGGCGTTTTGCACCAAAAAATGACATTAGGCTGGTCAGAGTGAAAAAAGATGACTCTAACCAGGCTAGCGTCATATCTTGACACAAAGCCATCCATAACACATGAATTCTGTCTTATAAAAGACAGGACTCATGCCCACCACCCCAATGGCCAGCACAGGGGACAAGGGTCCCCTGGGCATGGCCATTGCACCCAGTGCCATGTAGGGGGGCCCATTTCAGGACCCCCAATGGCACTTCAAAAATGTTCTAAAATACTTACCTCTACTTACCTGGGATGGGGTCCCCCATCCTGTGATGTCTCTCTGGTGTGGGTGGGGGTGGTCCTAGGGCTTGGGGAGGGCACCTATGGGCTCTTTCCATGGTGTTCGACCATGGAAATGGGTCTACAGGTCCCCTAATGCCTGCCCAGGCGTTAAATAATGGCGCAAAGCAGGCTTAGCATCCTTATTTAGGCCCGCCTTCCTCCGGTGAACCATTTTTGCACAGGAGGATAAAAAAGGCGCCAGGGCCTTAGATAGGGTGACCAGACGCCCCGGATTTCCCTGGGCAGTCCCGTTTTTTAAAGGCCGGTACCGGTGCTTCTCTTAATTTTAAATAAATGTCGCGGTTTTTGGGACAAAGGTCAGATCATTAAATAAATGTCCTGTTTTTCGGGACAAAGGTCAGATCATCTGGGGAAGCATAAGTTAAAGGTATGCTGTCCTTTAACAGATGCCTACAAAGTATGAAATAATTAAAGTAATTTATCTGTTACTGTCAGGCAACACAGTCCCCTGTCTGCTCCCAGCAGAGAGACAGAGTGGGAAGCAGAGAGAGGTGGGTGGGGGCGGGAGTGCAGGGTGGGAGGTCATGCCATAGCTAATTTTATACATGTAGTCTTGTAAATGTTTGTGTGGGTATATGTGTGTGTGTGTATTTATATATAAAACACACATAAGTATAGACACACATTCACAAAGCTATGCAAACAAAACGGGACAGGCCAGATATAAACGTGAGAGTAAAGTATTTAGTCCTTCTTTTATGCTTGAACTGTCCTGGTTTTTGCTTCTCAAAATCCGGTCACCTTAGCCTTAGAGTCATTTTTTGGATGGGAATGCCCACCTTGCATCTCATTGACGCAAGGTGGTTTCACGCATCCAATAAATGAATAACTCCAATATTCTGGTGCTAGACTAGTCTAGCGTCAACATATAAATATGGAGTTAAATTTGCTCTGAATTAGCATAAAAAAAAAAAAGCTCATTCAGCGCAAACAGAGTATAAATCTGGGCCTTTATACTTACTTTGTTGGTCTGCTTGTAGCCAGTGCTTAGTATGAGCCGGTGGTTTCTATTGCGGGACACCAGCACTTATTTTTGAGGGCCGGTACTTATTTTTATGCATCAAGCATTTACTGTGAGCAACAGACGTATATGGGGAAGACAGAGCAAAGAAAGACGGAAACGCGTCACAAAGGGAGAAAGCTGCAAGAGTGAGCTGAATGAGCAGGGAGTGGCCGTAAGTGGATTGAAGAGGTCCGAGATGCCTTTAGGATTAAGCTGCCTCAGTATTCCGTGCTTGCTCATTTAAATGCAGCCGCCGTGTGTTTTCAGATGAGAGCTTTTGGCTCTGGCACATTTTTATTTACAAATTAACAGCCACCGTGTGTTTTCAGATGAGACCTTTTGGCTCTGGCACATTTTTATTTACAAATTAACCACAGCGTCTACCTCTCTATCTGTCTTCAAGCTCTGCGACTGTCAGTGCCTAACCCCTTCCTTTCTTCTGGGTCTGTGGCCCGCTCTCACTATCTGGGCCTAGCTACTTACCATACATGGTAATATGCAGGAATTACTCGGGCCATAAAGACTGTCGTGATTGTGTCACCCAAATGATGTTGAATCTGGTATTTTGATTTTTACTGGCTCAGTCCACACTCTAATCTAGTGTGTGCGCTGAGGTGTAGGCCTGTCCATGCTTATGCCAAGGTCCAAATATGAACCTGTGACTTGGAGAGGTGCACCATACATGCCCTCCTTTTAATGACATGGTATAACATTCCATGTACTGAGTTGTTGACATGAAGCAACATTGGCAGCACACTGATGTTTGTGAATTAATAGTTCCGACCAAACCATTTTCCTGTGTCATATAGGAATTTAATCTAGTTCCACCTCAGTGTCAAACACAGATCCTTGCACTAATTTGCTGTGTGTGTGTGGCACATACATGGCAGTGAGACTGAGTACAATGTGGATATATTTGCTAGGACGATTGGTATACAATTTGAGCATAGCACGAGATGGAGGATGGATACATTTTCTTTCAAATGTGCATTGCTTACATTTCTGAAGCCAGAGGAAGAAGACTCAGGCACTGATGGAAGATGGAGACAGGGCTACCCCTGAAATTATATGCAGTAGCACTACTATTTGTTAAATGGTGGGGAGAAGGTAGGAGTCTGAAGATCATGTTGTTAAAGGTGGGGACATTTCCAGACAGAGCTTGCTCTTTTGTCTGTCCCTGTTTGGGAATTGCACTTCATTGTGCCCATGTTTTGGATACTCCTGCTCGGAGCCAGGATCATCACCACCTGCTGTGAGGTCCATCACCTTGCATATAGGCTGCGTCTTCACTGCAGACAGAAAATAACATTTGAAAAGGAATCACCGCAAACTGGTTCCTGCAACTTAGTCAATGGATCAACTTCCCTTGTCTGGAAAGTGAAACCCAAACTACCCAACTTTGTTCCAGTTTCAAGTTCTTCATGACCATGGAAGAGTGTGTTCCACAGAGTACTCAAAGAGCTGCGGTGAGGCCAAGGCTGCTTTCTGCATGACTGTATGCAGTGCAACCACAAAAGACCAGATGCCACCAGAATGAAAAGTCTGTCCTAGAAGACCAGAGGCACATCTGAAAGAGGAGCCCAGCCCGTAAGCCACACTCGCAAAAGACGTCCTCCTGGAGACAGCATCTCTTGAAGGCCAATCCTGACTAGTCCCACCTGCCAAGCCACTGTATGAAGACCTCTACTAGAGAGAAAAGCAGGAATGTTGCTGTGTATGAAGAGACATCAACGAAGGCCACTGTATGCATCACCCACACCTGCCAGCACCCACCAGGCTGAGTCTTTCCCCCAGCTGGTAACAACAGGGCACACTCATTAGAGAATGATAGACCATAAACACAAGCAAAGGCAATTTGCAATAAGGATTTGTCAAATCAGTGTCAATCTTTAGGGCTAACGTTTTACATAAACTGATCCACCAGTTGCCCATGTGCAACCACTTGGTAAATATTACATGTGTGCCTCATATTGGCTTTACTCAACTTACACAAAGGAACCACCGTAGACATGGGGAGGCACTGTAGAGAGAGGAGTGGGGCTCAGGTGGGTGCAGCTTTTCGGTAAAAAAACCAGAGGAGAGACTATATAAGCGTTTATGTGATACCTATCCAAAATGTGGTATTTTGTACTGCAGTTATATTTAAATTACTTTATTTTCTAAAAAGAGGAGCACTGGCCTGGACAATGATTTAGTGGGTTGTTGGGTGATTTTTGAGCTCTGAGTTTTTGCCCCCCCACAGTACCCTCTTGAGAAGCTTGTGACTGCTCGCCCTCGTTAATCTGAGAGTGAAGTGAGGAAGGATGTACTTGGCCCAGTTTGCAGAGCTATAGTAGGACAAATCCCAGAATACCATTGGCAAATGACCTTCTGGATGAGGCCCGAATTTCCTGTCTACCATGGTGCACCCCCAAACTGCGTTGGACACCTTGTCATCTCTATATAAGCCTACCATTTCCCATTTTCCTTTAATCACCGATCCTTCACTTTGTGTCCCCCTAGTTTGTACATTAACCTCTCTGGATCCCTCCTTCCTCTTCCTCTTTGACAAGCAGATACCTATACTAAGGTCGCAGACCACTTCGGCTCTGCTTCGGGTATTCACAAGGCTCCTTCCTAATTTCCTTCTTGTTTCCTCCTTTCCACTCTCCTGTCACATCTAGCACTTTCAGATGATTTTAGTTCAGCATGAAGTGCATACAACCAACATAATATAATCTACGTTTCTCGGTCTGTGTCAGATGGTCTGTTTTTGGTGCTGTGTATGTGTGTGAGTGCGTGTGTGTGTATTTTCTCCTGAGGCTGCTCATGCTGTACCTGTTCTCTATGTTGCAGTTTGCAGAATCTTTATCAGTCTATAGATGACGTGACAATTAGCTTTGCCATTGCGTGTTCAAGCTAACTCTCCCCCCGCCAGCAATGCTCCGTTTATCTCGACCATATCCCTTCACAAAAAGTGTATCCACAGTTTCACACACAAAGTAGTTCCATTGACTAGCATTTTTTTGCTTTTAACCGGTGTTTTTCTAATGGCTTGGGCTCGGCAGCTTCCACAACAATAACGTTTTGCTTAAAAAACAAAAAACAAAACAAGCATTGACAAATCTCAAAGCTGGCAGTCCATGCCAGACCTATCAACCTTGCCACAGCTTGTTTGTATTGCGATGGCACTACTACAGCACAATGTGTATTTCTAAAGCGTGCACCCCCTTGGGGCATCTTGGCGCAGAATAAGAGATGTTTATTATTACACAGACTGCACGTCGCTGCATACAACAATGTTATTATTAGCTTACTCGCTGGTAAGAGTTTTATCAATCTCGGCAGGATGAAAGGCAGTGTAGGCCCCTTTGGAAAGCGCGCACTTGACCGACAGGTTATCGCATGTTTTCTGCAGAAGGTTCATTGAAACAGTGAGTTATGTGGCCACTGTGCCATGGAGGGTGCACTTCTCCAGTCAGTCAGCTGTCCTATGGAGACAGAACACTGCTTAACAGTCAGCTGAATTTGGGACGAATCGAAAATGGCTGAAAGGAAGAAGGAATTTATTCAGCTGCTAACCCGGCTTGAAGAAACATCTCAAATACAGATCGTCACATTCAAAACTAATCACTTAAACCATTTGCTGTTTACTGGTACATCGCAGGCCGGATTTTCTCAAGTGAACTGGACACGAGAAGAGGATAGGAAAGAACAAACCACGGATTCAAAGACCGCACGAGGAGAAGCAGCGGGGGCAGACATGGTGACCAACTCGAGTGTTATGTACGTAATTCACGAACAACTAAACACGGACCACCCAGAAGAGAAGCGCTGTTCTTCGAGGAATGCCACGTGCAAGCCCACACTTCCACACCGTGCACGTTTGGTAAAAGGCTGAGCTGAGCTACTCACGCCCAAAAATGGCTTCTTTGGCCATGCTAACCGGGTTTGTACTATCTGGTGACAGCAGTGGGTCAGATAAATACTATCTGGCCTTTGAAGGTGCTCGCAACTTTATAGATGTTATCTGTTAGTTGCTTCTTTAAGCACAGCTATTTGAAATTTGAGTGTTATTAGGGATGGTTGACTACCTACTTCAAGGAACAATCACAACCCTTGTCGGGGTGGACCCTCGAAGTCACTACATTGTCCTGAGCTCAACCCCCTGCTAGATACTGCACAGAGCAGACAGGCTTAACTTAGAGCAATGTGTAAGGCATTTATGCAGTCCCAAACTGGTAATTAAGTCGAAATGCCAAATAATAAAAATCCTAAAACCAACTTAGAAAAATGAAGCAAAATTTAATAAACAAAATGACACCATGATGACAAAAATCTGAAGGGCTCTCAGAGCAAATATTTGTCGACAGCTGCTAGTGGCTAGTGAATTGAGTTAGAGACTGACTAATAACCCTTCATATGTGAGGAAATGTGGACAGTGAGGAGTCAATCCCCAATGCACTTTCTATATGGAGGGAAACTACCAGACCACGTACACCCCCTACCCACATTGTTGTGCATTGTTTGCGAAAGGCCCTTAAAATAATGGGTTGGGACGAAAAGGTTATTTATAAGATCCTCTGTGGTACAGCAACTACTTACCCCAGGTTAACAATCTACAAGGGTTTGAGGAGAGGGACACACTAGGTATATCACATCCAGGACACTTAGCGCCACGCTGTACCATGAAATACTTTGATAAAATGAGGGAAGAAATCGGGCTAGACGAACCCCAATTTTTATAGTTATTTACAATTGAGACGTGCTCTTCAAACACATATAGCACACTGTAGGAATGTCCTGAATTACCAAACTAACAATAGGAGGGATGCCCCTAAAACACTAGAAATATATATTTATACTTTATTAGTCAATCATAATCAGCACTTCTGACATGCTTCACATACTTAAAACACAATGAAAAGTAGATACAGGTGATCTTGATGAAGAAGAATGGAGATTTGCACTTATGGCCCCTAAAGAGGCAGCTTTCTCCCCAAGCTATCCTGTAACCAACTATCTCCATTGTATTTATTACACACCCCAGAAATTATGGTGAATAGGGAGATGCCCGAATCTGAACTGTGTTAGGTGTCAGGATGAAATGGGAGCTTTTCTGTACACTTTTTGGTCATGTGGACATATTAAGCCTTTTTCTAATGCAGTTTGACAGGATACGCAAAATGTCCTACAATTGCCACTTCGGTCTTACCCCCAAAATGGTAATACTAAATATTGTGGCCGATGAAGGTTTCTGTCAGAGGCAAAAGATACCTCTTCATATTGGTCTAACCATTTCTAAAAGGAAAATAACGCAACACTGGAGAGCGCCAGAGCCCCCAGTGATCCATGGTTGGAGAGATAGCATGGATAAATGCTGCATGGCCCTAAGACCTATATACGAAGCCAGAGGCTGTCCACAGAAACATGGGAAAATATGGGGGAATTGATCTAATTTGGAGGGATATCAATAATATGAACTGTTGAAAATGCCTGCGGACACTACCATGATAGCCAGGGTGAGCAGGAAGACAACTGATTTCTGGGCCATCATGGTCACAATTCTTTGCAGTCAAGTACTTGAACATGGTCCTTATACGAGAATAATCACGGATAGCTGACACTGTGACCTTCTGTTCTTTAATAATATTAAAGATATGTTTTAGTTACTTGTATGTTACATAAAATGCTAATAAAAACTATTTGAGAGGAAGCATTACAAAAATCTGATAAGGGGAACTAGGGATATGAATTTTTAAAGTTTTAAGTAGAAATAGCGGCAGGAAGCACAAAGCGCAAATGAAAGTCATTAGTCACAGTAGATTTGGTCCCAGTCGCAGTTTGAGGTTGGCCACAGTGGAACTCAGGTGGGCTACACAAACCAGGTTTGTCCTGGTCAAAGATTTTACATTCTTACTCCTTTAAGTCCTAGACAACCACAGGAATTCACATCGAAATTGCCCAAGATTACAGAGGAGGCACTTAGAGACTTAGGGTGCCAGGCTGGGGGGCCAACAAAAGAGTCCAGTCCAGTTCAGTTGTCACAGGTCAGCTAGATGCAGGAAAGGCCTCTTGTAGGTTGTTGTATCCACTGTAGCTTGAACAGGAAGTTAGCCTTATGACCCTTGGAATACACCTTTTTGTCCTGGTTCCAGGAGGGAGCAGGGTCCATCCCTCAAGACTCCTCACAAGACACAGACAGCAGGCCCAGCCTTCTTCTGTTCTTCCTCAGGTCCAGGAGTGTTCTGAAGTGGATGCCTCGAGGTTCCACATTTATGCCTGGAACCAGCTAATGAGTGGGAATAACCTCTGGCCATGCACTAACCAAACAAGATAAAAGTTCCCAGGGTCAGCCCTTCCCACTTTCGGCATTTCCAAGATGGCAAAAGACATGAGCCACAATCAACTGGAATCTGAGGGCTGGGAGTGGGTGTGGGAAGTGTACTATGGTAAACCTACTGTACCCCCACACCTGACATTAGTTAAGTTTCAGGCAGCCACTACACCCACAACAAACCTAGAAACTGGTAGGACAAATCGAGGAATCCTCAGCAACCAGACAGTGGATACAGAAGACTTCTCTTGGCATCCTCTTCTCTTTTTTTTCCATGTTTCCCCCTGATTTGTATGTGTGAGCCCAGCTGACCTCTCAAACATGATTTGAAACTCAAGCACACTTTTTCACTGTAATGTCAAAAAGGATGCTCAGAGCTCCCACTCTTCTGCTGTGCTCAGAGGAGTCATTCCTTCCCATATAGGTCACCTTGTCAATCACAGTGACCTAATCCATAGTTCCTGGGAGAAATTCCACATCTTTTGTACACCTATTCAAAGCAAATGGAAATTAGACTCCAGGAACTTCAGACAAGGAAAAGGTATTTTTCTAAAAGTCAGTTTTGCGTAGTATTTATTACAAATACAACTTCACCAATGAATTAGATTTTCCTAACTATTAAAAATAGCTGTTTATTTTTCTAGCTATTCCCATTCCTGAAATAAGTATTAGAATTTTAATATGTACTCTGGTTTTCTACAGAGGATAGCTAGGCCTGCCACGGTGCAAAATAGCTTTTGGGTACCAGTCACTGTAAGGGCACATTACAGTTACATTTCTACACATCTTACTTTTAAATACCATGCACCCTGCCTTGTAAGCTACAAGGCCTACATATGGATGACTTATTAATATCTATGAGAGGTATTTGACCTGTCAAAAGGGTCTATGCTGATAGGCTGAATTGCAGGATTTACACTGTTACAGCGAGGCTTTACTGGTTTGTCTGAAGCCATGTTTTCACTGGCACTGTAGCAGATGGCTCAATAGATGCAGCAGTCTACTAGTGGCATTTAACTTCCATACCTTGAGTACATCTTGAACGATATACTGGGGACATATGGGTAAGTTAAATATACCAATTAGAAATATGCCCATTCGACCATGTTTAAGGCATCTTACTACTGATTAGCATAGGTAAGATGCACAGAGTTCTAAAGTCAGCAAAAATATAGGGTCCAACAAGAAGTAAAAAAAAAAGCGTGGGTGACATGCAGAAAAAACAGATTTCCTACAGCACCCTTTGTCAACTCGCCACCAATCCTGGTTCCAGAATTCCAGATCTGGGAGGATTGTGAAAATTCCTGGGCGGATCAAGTAGATGCATGGCGTAAGCATCAAAAACCAACAAAAGTGTTTTTGGGAGATCTGCAGCTTAGGTACATAGTTAGGAATACTTTTGGGTGGAGTTTGGAACAAGAATGACAAACAGAATTTGATCAAACCAAAATGTTTTATAGTTATGGGGGAGATGGGTACCCCCATGGAATTTTGGAGAAACTGGTGAATTGTGCATTTTACTGCTTAGTGGGCCTGCAGCACTGCTGAAAGTAGAATATTATTGAGACCTAATTTTAAGTGGTACTTGTAGTTTCTCTCCCAGGATTACTTACAAAAGAAATGTAAAGCTCTCAGGCAGTAGAAGTGACTACAGCAGATAATTATGAAGAAAAAAATTACAAAAGAGATTGACTTTAAAACCGCGCATGGAAATCAAGAGACATGGTAACAGTTTGGTGTTGGGGGAAATGCCAGGATGAATTTAGCTAGATGATAGGCCACAAAATTATCTGGATATTCCATGGCATGATTGACTCCGCCCCAGCCGTACCAGCTTTTCTGAGACACTACCTTTAAAGAAACCTTAGCATTAATTATCAATCAGTAGTCAACAGAGTAAACTCAGTACAAAGAAGACTCTAACCACCGTTGCCACCCAGAGTGCTCAATACTCATTAGCAACTGAAGAAAGTCTGGGATAAGTTGCATTCCAGCACAACAATGTGTTTCCACCTCAGAGTTGTGAGGTGTCCACCCCATGGCACAAGTCTAACTGAAGCCTTCAAGCATCCCAGCATCTGCTGTTCACTGTCCACGGGGTAATCAGAGAAGGTTTGGTTTACCTTATAATGGAACACCCTGCTTGCAAGGCCCCTTAAAGCGTGGGGCAAGCAGATGGCAGAAGCAGCTGCATCCCCACTATCACTGCCCTGCAAGTAGCCCAAGTCCTTGCTGAATATCATGTAAGAGAGCCAATTAAGTAGAAAGTACAGGCTACAGGGGCATGTGAGACATTCAATAACAAAACATACATTGGTGCTCTTTCACTTGTGGATGGGCCTCGGAAAGGCACAGGGTCTCTTTTGGAGAGGAGCACGCTCTCCTTATAACCTCCCCTCCGAACCAGACTTAATCACCACAGGGTGAGTTGTGGTCAGTGAATCCTGCACTTTGACAAGTTGGGCATGGGTAGGTCGTCTTCCCTGATAGATATGCATGTTCAAGCACTTCAGGAATGAAACCTAATGTAACCTGGGTGAGATTACCAACAATATCACCTGCAGGAGAGGGGGACACACACCAAAAAAGGCCAAGGCTTTGAGATCTACAAGCCAGCAATGTTGACTCCTCTGGCTGACAGAAGTGCATCAGCACACAAAATATGCCTCATGAGTGATGTCTAAATGTGTGACAGGCACTCAGCCAGGGCAGGCAGACTATCTGCATCTGTTTTACTAGTGGTACTACTACTGGAACTGGAACTGGAAAAAATACTTTGAGATCCCACTAACAGGGTTTCAAGGATGGCAACTTAAATGCAGATGGAGTAATAAGGGGCTGATTCATCATAAGCGAAGCTTGAACATGTATTTCTGTTTTTTTAAAACATTGCCCAAAAGAGACTACAAGCAAGGACAAATGTGATGGTAAATCTGTTGTGGCTTACTTAATTTTTCAGAAACAGGCCACAAACAGACTGCAACTTACAGTACCAGAGGGTGTACCCAGTAAGTCTCGGGATATAACAGAGGTAATACAAAACTATGATGGTGAATACATTTGCTTTAGAGATGTGTGTGAGGTTGTATCATATGCTCAACTCAATGTGCCTGCTGCAAAGTAGTGCATAAAATGCGGGTCACAGTTTTGCATTATATGTAGATAGGTTTATTGGTTACTGTTCTGCTTGCAAAGACCCTTGTGTTACCTACAGGTCACATGCTACAATCCTTGTAGTAAAGTTTAGAGAGTTCTGACCTGACAAAAGAGAGTTGCAAACAAATTGCAAGGCTTCCAAATTGCCAGGTTCAGAGCCTTTATGGTTTTCTTAATCTATTCCTAGGTGCCTGCAAGGTTTGTCTGAGTAATTACTAAGAGCTGTATAAATGACTGTTAGTGTAATTGCTTAAGTAGGAAGATACATCTGACAACCTAAAATGTGCATGCATCTCTTCCATCTAGAAGTTGGAAAAGTAACAAAAAATACTGCCTCCAAATCAAAGCTAATGAAGTGAGAAAAAGCAGAGTGCCTTTGCTTCTTTGATGACACTGGCATCAAAAGGTTGGGCTCCAGCAAGTTTCCAGTCTGGATGAGGCTCGAACAAAGGGAGCCTTGATGGCAATTTAAGTGAGACATTTGTGGTGAGACCAGCTGGAAATGTAAATCAGGTTGCTGCTCTGCATGCAAAGCACACAATGGGGCTTATTTACAAAAAATGATGGAATGCTGGTGTAGCACAGCGTTGCGTCTACATTTTTAACGCCGTGTAATGAGAGATCCTAACGCCATGCTTGCGCCGTATTTACCAAATGGAGCTACATGGTGTTAGGATCGAGGCGCTGTATGCTGTGTCATAAACCAAAATGATGCTAGTGCTGCAAAAGTGACGCTAGCCTGATTTGAGGCATGTAAACTGAAGCTAGCCAGCCTAGTGTCACTTTTGCACCTAAAAGCATCAGAAACACACCTGCAAAACACAGCTTCATACAGAAATACAAACAGGAGGCACTGCAGACACAGAAAAGGAGACCACTGGAGATCAGAGATCCCAGGACAGCTCCAACAACCCCAGTGCCAGCCAGGATGTCCAGGCAGACTCCCAGGAGAAGGGGAAGACAAAGAGGAAGTGAAGGTTCAATGAGGAGAACAACACCTTGATCAATGAGGTGACGCAGCTTCAACAACAGCTATTTGTCACCTCATAATTGCCGTTAGGGACGAAAGAGGCCATATAGCAGGCCATAGTGGCAAAGTCAACAGGGTGGCAGAAGTGAAGAGGACAGTCATCCACTGTAAGAAGCGTTGGCATGACTGCAATGCGCAGAACAAAGGAGAAACTGGCTAGCAACCACAAGGCAGCTTTGGAGATCAGAGGTGGAAATCCAGCACCCCCATGAGCACCTGGATGAGTTAGAGGAGATGGTGGCAGCTGTCATCCCTGAGGAGCTGGAGACGGGAGTTTCAGGACAGAACAGTGCAGCATATGACGAACTACAACAACCATAGGGTAAGCTGCAGTGGGGGCAATGTGGTCATTATGCACTATCCAAAGGGGGTGGCAACCATGTCCCAGTGCCAGAAAGCACTGTCTGCAAGCTATGGGGTAGTATGCTGGGACGCTTATGGTTAAAGAGCAAACAGATGTAATGTGCACTGACCTCACACAATTAGCACATCCTAGTCCTAGAGCCATCACCTCACTTTTGTGATTGTGAGAAGTGCAGCATCATTCCACGTTTACCTCACTTTGTGCCTCATTACGATGCACTAGCAGCACACTGCCCCAACAGAGTGTCAATTTTTATTGAGGCTCCAGTGGTGCAGTGTGCCAGCCAGTATTTACAAGGCCACACAAAGCTACCTTGCATTGCTTTTCATGGCCTTGTAAATATGGATACCTTTAATGCATAACACTGCGTGGAATGGCGATTCCATGGGTAGTGCTTGGGGTATTCTAATGCAACACCCATGGAACCCGAAGGAATCTGTTGCATTCCCAGATTTACAGGTCTGGGAATTCTTCACATTCCTATGCCATCTGCAGTGTGGTGTAAGAATGTCGCAGTGGGGAGAAATATGTTTATTTCTTCCCCTTTTATGTGTGCTGCAGAATGCAGCCCACATAGAAAGAGGAAAACACCTCTTGTGATTTATTTTGTGCAGGAAGGTATCCCGGTACAGGGACAAGGTGGTTACATCTGTGGCGCCTGAGCGCTACAGCTGCGGACGAGACCATCTCGTCCTGGGCACCCGAGGGGTTAAATAGTTTGAAGACCACTGCTCTAGGCCTTTATATTTTTGGAATGGAGTTAAATTTTGGTGTCTGGAGTCACGTGGGAGGTGGGTGGAAGGAGGGAGAGTTGAACCTATTAACTGTTGTTGTTTCTATTGCAGAGATTGACGGGCATGGCAGGCACCATAACCCTCCAATATTATTCCCTTGCACAGACATGGCTAATGACTCCTATTGTGGTGTAGCCCTCACTAAATCCATAAAAATGTTTAGTGGAATGTGCAGGGTTAAAGAACCCCAAAAAGTTGGGACACGTCTTAGCATATCTAGACCATCGTAACATTGACATCGCCATATTACAAGAGACCTATCTGAGCTAAACTACACAGAAATACTTTTGCCACAAAATGGGGAGCTCAGAGGTATTATTCCTTCTGCACATTCAGTTTAAGAGGGGTGGCAGCCTTAATCAGAAAGAACCTTAATTTTCAGACACTGTCGAACACATCCAACCAACATGGGAGATATGTAAAAACAGTTGGGCAAATTAAGTTGACATAATTGACAAAAGTTAATTTATATGACCCCAATATTAATTCACCCAACTTCTTTGATAACATACACCATATGTGCAATCCTATACATACCAATAATATTATATGGGCATGAGATTTTAACCAAAATCTAAACTTGGAACTAGATTATGCAAACATCCAAGCCTCACACAAACGTCTCCTTTACCTTCTCGTATATACTACAGCATTATAACCCGCTGCTGAGGGCCATACTGGTTGTTAAAGGCCCTGAAGCAGAGTTATAGCCTATAACAAGGGAGAGGGCCTTGAAAACCGGCATAGCCCGAGGCAGAAGGGCTATAAGGCTATTAGAACATTCCACTAACTGAAGGTGCAATGTTCTAAATTAGAATGGGAGGAAAAGGAAGACAAACATTGGAATTTTGGAGCAGAAGGCTTATACCAGCCATTTTAAGCAAGCCCAGAGCTATTCCATTGTATTCTGTGTAGCTCTCAACATTCCAATGTTCTAATACAAGCTGAACAATACATAGATGTCTGGTACGCATAAAACCCAATGAACAAACAAGTCACATACTACTCAACAGTACGATTCTAATTTTAATATCACCTACTAGTTAATATCACCTCACATAGCAACATAGGTTGAAAATACTGATTTTCTCTGGCAAATCCCCTCTGACCACGCTCCAAAAAATATTGCAATTAAAGCACCCAACCCCTACTGTGCACACCAAAGCATGGAGATTTCATGTGTAATCTCTTTTAGACATATCTGAAAAAAATAAAACTTGTAGAGCTATTGTAAAAATGTTTCAAGTGAATATAGCGTAAGTTCCCAAGGTCCATACAGTTTGGGAAACATTTAGGGGCATATTTATATTTGTTTTGCACTGAATTTGCCTCATTTTTTTAATGCAAATTCGGTGCAAAACTAACTCTATATTTATTCTTTGTCGCTAGACCAGTCTAGCGCCAAATTTATGCAGTTAAAGTCATTTTTTGGACGTGGAAACCTACCTTGCGTTAATAAGATACAAGGTAGGCGTTCTCATGCAAAAAATGACTGTGGCCTTAGCACCATATTTACCCTCCTGTGCTAAAATCACGCACGGGGAGGAGGGGTCAGATATTGGTGTAAAGCTTGCTTTGCACCATTATCTAACGCCTGGGTCAAGGCAGGCGGTAGGGGACCTGTGGGTCCATTTCCTTGGTGGAACACCAGGGAATAAGCTCACAGGTGCCTTCCCCAGGCTCCAGGGACAACCCCACCCACACCAGAGGGGCAGTGGAGGATGGGAGACCCCATCCCAGGAAAGTATAGGTAAGTACAGGTAAATATTTTATTTTATTTTTTAAAGTGCCATTGGGGGCCCTGAAATGGGCCCCCCTACATGGCACTGGGTGCAATGGACATGCCCAGGGGGCACTGGTCCCCCTGCTGGCCACTGGGGTGGTGGGCAAGAATCTTGCCTTTTCTAAGACAGGAGTCATGTGGTATGGATGTTTTTGCGTCAGAAAATGATGGCAGGCTGGTTAGAGTAATTTATTTTTTTACTCTAACCTGCCTAACGTCATTTTTTGGTGAAAAACCCCCTTCTCCCATACTGCCACCCCCACCCGGCTAACGTCATTTGTTTTTTACGCTAGCCTACCCTTTGCACCGGCTTGCACCATTCCATAAATATGGTGCCTGGCTCGTGCTCAGGAATGGTGCAAGCCGGTGCAAAACTTTTTGATGCAAAACTGCATTAGTGCAGTTTTGCACCAAAAAGTATAAATATGCCCCTTAGATTGTACAGAAAGGATTTTGTCTAGACAAAAAAAGTGGGCATCCTGACAGTGCCTAGAGACCGGTTGACTCACCTGAAAACATCCCTTACACAGCTCAAAACTGAATACACGCAACCACACAATGAGTGGGAACTTGCTGGAATGGGACACATGCTGAGAGAATTTGAGAGACAGCTGAGCAAGACTTACGCTACCCAGGGACAGCCCCTCCGGTACGGCAGAGGAGCGTCAGCCTGCTGTTGAAAGCAGAAAAATAAAGTGATAATAAAACTATTTCTATTTTTTGGGGGAGGCTTGAGGGCAGGGTCAGCCTCCCCCAGGTCACCAGGGACGAGGAGTGGTATGTACACTTCTGAGTGGGCATGTCAGTTTGGCCAGCTGTCTGAGGCCAGCCAAACGCAGTTGGAACTCTCCACCTGGCTGTATTGCACAGCCAGGTGGAGACCAAGCGCAGATTCCCACTCCCTCCCCGAGCGGCATTTCTGCCTGCTCAGGCCAATCCTGGCACTTTTCTCATGCTGGTAACGGCATGTGAGAAGCGTCGGGATTGGGTGGGAAGGGGAGGAAGTAGACAAGAAGAATCGAGGGGGCGGGAACGGCGGAACACTGAGGTGGCAGTAAAGCAGTGATAGAGCTCAAAACACAAATTTGGAAATTGATAGCCTTACCAATTTCAATGATTGGGCATATCACAATAATTAAAATGATAATACTCCACCCCGTGACTGCTAAATACATTTGTAAAGTTTTCTCATCCAACTCTCAATTAGGTTTTTTGGTAATCTTAAGATTGCACTACTCAGGCTAGTGTGGTAAGGGAAACAGGAGAGTGAGTGAGCTGGTGCACTTTAAATAGACAGTTGGAAGAGGTAGGACTGGTGGTTCTAGATCGCCATCTTTATTATTTACTAACACAAGCACACTACGCTCCTTATACACATGAGGAAGGTGATAGGGTGATACTTAGTCAACTAGCCTTAAATAAATTTGGTGATTTGTTCTTCAAAGGGGATTTGTCTCCATACAAAAATTCAAAGAGAAAGGAGGGACTGCCATGGTAAACATACGGACCCACCACAAGCAGCTGGTTGAACGATATTGACCTGTCCTTGAAATTTGGAAATATTGTAGCAGAGGTCAAACATATGCCGTGTAACAATTGTCACAAAACTGATGCACTTTAAGTTCCCACATAGGGTATTGGTCATCCCATTAGCAATAGCCAACCTTAATATCCAATGTCTGTTATAGATGTAATGGACTTGCAGCTGGGTTTATTGTTTCCATATGGTATGAATACAGTGGCGGCCGGTAGCTTTAGGAGGGAGGGGGGCGTCGGGAAGCACACACACACACACACACACTCATTCTTTCACACACAGACACGCACTCACGCACATCCATTAACAACACTCATACCATTCAAACATGCCGCACACACCAAACATTCATTTTAAAACATCACACTCACTTATTCTTTCACACACGCACGAACATCCATTAACACTCATAACATTCAAACATGCACGCTTGCCCCAAACATTCATTTTAAAAGATCACACACACATTCTTTCACACACACACGCACGCATGCACGCACACACATCCATTAACAGCACTCAAACATGCACACGCGCGCGCACCAAACATTCAATTTAACACATCACACCTAGACACAGACACAGACAGACACACACACACACACACACACACACACTTACCTTCAGCCTCCAGGTCCCAGGAGGGTTGGGACTGCTGCCTTCCCTCATTGGCTGACCTTAGGTCAGCCAATGAGGGAAGGCAGCAGTCCCAGCCTCGTCACAGAGTGGGATGGGGTCAGTGAGACTACTGACCCCACCCCACTCTGTGACGAAGTGTCATTGATTGACACTCGCCCTGGGCGCTTCAGGGCTTAAACCTGAAGTGCCCAGGGCGAGTGTCAATGGGTGACGCTTTCCTCGTCACCCAGGGGAGGGCCTCGAGGCACCATTTCTGAGCCGAGGAGGTCACGCCCATAGGAGCTGTGACCTCCTCAGCCCAGCAAAGTTCAGCTTAGGCAGCCAGTGTCTGCGCAAATCGCACATGGCTCACTCCTGGCTGTCTGAGCTTAAAATGAAGAGTGTCTGTCAGGCTGGCCTTTGTTCAGCCTGACAGACACTCTTCATGAGGGTTAAAAGGTGGGGGGGCGTGGCCCCTCAGCCCTAAAGGACGGGCCGCCACTGTATGGATATGTCCAGAGATATTCAACGGGATGAAATGATCCGGTTCATTTACAGAGATTCCCCACTGCTGGCACTGTTGTGGTACATAGAAGATTTTCCTAAGTTTTGCTGTTGATTTGTAGCTTTGTGGCTATTGTTGGCTAGACGTAGAGTAGAAATGCGATGGTTAAATGACCATCGGCTACACTGAGGGACTGGAAACTGCAACAAAATGGTGGTCTCCTTATCCACCAACCAAGGCATGTGACTTGTCTTCTCTGCTAAGATCTTATTGGCTTTCAGCTAATTATGATAGTGGGAATACCATGAATGAGGGAGTAGATTGATATATCAGAGAAGAGTGACGCACATACACTTTGGGTGTGCATTATTAGTATAACATGCTGGAAAAATCAGATGCTTTACTGACATTATCATGCCAAGAATATACTCTATTTCAAACTCTGTGTCGTCGCTGACGTAAGTTTTTAGGTGTGCACAAATTGGGCCCCACATAGAATTACTGTGTCCAACTACAAAGGGTAATCGTAAAGAGAATGTGCGTGCATACTGGCGGTCACCAGTAGGTAGTCATAGTTAGGACCTAGTTTCCATAGACAAAGCATTTGTAGTTTTCAATATAAGTTGGGATCATTTGATGAAGGGGGAGGCATAGCAATAGTACAGAGAGATTAACTAATGGTTAACTGCAATCCTGTTTCCTCACAGCACTGTGAAGCTGTTTCCTTCATTATAGAAGTATTGAATATTCAATCCTTCAAAGGCATGGTAATTTACCACTCATCCGGCCCGAGACAAGACTTCACGCAGATCATCAGATGCCTCCTTGAGGGACACATTCTGTGCATTGACTTCATGGTTTTAGGTGACTTCAACTTTCACTTAGAGGTTCACCAATACACTGATACCTTAGCCCTTCAGACCCTTGACTGGCTTAGTCTCTCCCAAATTGTAGTGAGCCTCACCCACCAGGCTGGTCACACTCTTGATGGGATTTTTACAAACAACAACTCATTAGGCAATATTAATACCCAACCTTTAACCCCTTAGCTGCTGGGCATTCCCCAATCCCCCCCGCCATGCTGATCCCTTTTTTGGCTATATGGGGTAGTTCATGCTTAGGCCTTCATAACTTTTTGTCCACATGTGCTATCCATGTCAAATTTGCGTCCTTTTTTTCCAACATCCTAGGGATTCTAAAGGTACCCAGAGTTTGTGGGGTCCCTTGGAGGAGACCAAGGAATTAGCCAAAATACAGCAAAAATTTCGTTTTTTTCAGACAAATGGGAAAAAAGGGCTGCCTGCAGAAGAAAGCATGTGTTTTTTCCCCTGAAAATCGTATCAAAAAAGGCTTTGCGGGGCTACCATCACCAACTTCCCATCTTTCAGAAACAGCCAGATTTGAATCAGAAAACCACATTATTCAACACAATTTTGGCATGTACTGGGACATACCCCATATTTACTATTTTTGTGCTTTTAGCCTCCTTCCAGTTAGTGACAGAAATGGGTGTGAAATAACTGCTGGAGCCTGGACAGCTAAACATTTCTGAAAAGTAGACAACATACTGAATTCAGCAAGGGGTCATTTGTGTAGATCCTACAAGGTTTTCCTACAGAAAATACCAGCTGAAATAAAAAAATGATGAAATTGAGGTGAAAAAAACAACCATTTCTCTCCACGTTTTGTTCTATAACTTTTTCCAGCTATGGCAGATTTTTGAAAGCAATATATTATTACGTCTGCTGGACTCTTCTGGTTACGGGGATATATACGGCTTGTAGGTTCATCAAAAACCCTAGGTACCCAGAGCCAATACATTAGCTGCACCTTGCAATGGGTTTTCATTGTATACCTAGTATACAGCAATTAATTTGGTGAAATATAAAGAGTCACAAATACGTTTCAGATAAGGTGTTGAGGAGCAGTGGTTATTTGCACATTTGAATTCCGGGGTCCCCATACTAGCATATGAATTACAGGGCATTTCTCAAATAGACTTCTTTTTTACACACTGTCTTACATTTGGAAGGAAAAAATGTAGAGTAAGACAAGGGGCAATGACACTTGTTCTTTTATTCTGTGTTCCCCCACGTCTCCCGATAAAAATGGTACCTCACTTGTGTGGGTAGGCTTAGTGTCTGCAACAGGAAATGCAACGTGGACACATCACATTTTTACATTGAAATCTAACGTTTTTTGGAAAGTGCCTAGCTATGGATTTTGGCCTCTAGCTCAGCAGGCGCCTAGGGACACCTACCAAACATGTGCATTTTTGAAAACTAGACACCTAGGGAACCCAGGATGGGGTAACTTGTGGCACTCTCATCAGGTTCTGTTACTCCACGTGCACCTGCTCTCTGGGTTGGGCTAACCCGCTAGTGTCCCGCTGCACAGACTTTGCTTGCGAAGGGACAGCAGAACTGTCCTCATCACCTCCCTCAGAGTCACTGGAAGAGGAGTTGTCAGAAAAATCACTCCTAGAGTCTGTGCCATTGTCCTGTCCCTCAGATGCTGTCTCAGTATCTGCTGTCTCAGTCTCTGATCCTACGTCAGTGCTGTCATCTATAACACGAGTTAGGGCTTGAGCAGCAGTCATCCAACGAGACGCCATCTCTGCTACCAGCTAAACTGTCGCTCTAAAACACTAGCCTACATAGACAGTCACAAAATTGCTGGTGGGTGTATGTGAGATGCGTGCAACAATAAAGGTCAGTTACCTTACCTTTGCTTCTTCCCTCAATAGATGCGAGCAACCGTAAATCAATCAGCACGTTCTCTCAAGACACTAAAAAAGACACACTATTACTTCACCTTGTCACATACCAATCATCACAGTTTTTAGCGCCTCTGGTGCCCAGTCCAATAATCATTGTTGGTGCTCCCACTCCCAAGACCTCCTCCTCTGATTCCCTCTCTACCACCCAGAAAAAGTGCCCTTCATCTCTCCATAGCCCCTCTGCACATACATTTCATTTGTATTATAGTGCAGGTAATGTCTGGTTTTACTAATCCACTCAGCTATTCACATAAAGTACAGATTTGATCTTTGCAGTAGGCATATAAAGTTTCTGCGCTACTTAATGGCATCAAAACTGCCAGTAGACAAAAGTCAGATCCTTTTCTAGCAGAAACATAATCACGAGTTACTTGACTTTTTTATTGCCGCCTGAAAGCTACAGTTCAAACGCATCAGTTGAAGACGCAAGCTGTAACTGCAAGAGAACTGGTGGCGAATATATATATATATGTAATGAGATCACTTTTATATGTGGGTGTGGTTTTCCTGGGGTCGATCGCAGCCCCCAGGGAAACCCCACACACACATTGACAAAAGTGATCTCTCTCTCTCTCTCGATATATATATATATATATATATATATATATATATACACATAGATATATAGCTATACATAGATCTATATATATCTATATATACATAGATATATATAGATCTGTATATAGATAAGTATAGACCTATAAATAGATACATAGATCTATATATAGTTATATATAGAGACCTATATATATAGATCTATATATTTTTTGAATAGTTGTATGGTTTCCCTGGGGGCCATAGTGGCCCCCAGGGAAACCATACAATGATTACAAAAAAATTGGCGACCCCCTGTCAATTTTATATTTGTAAACAAAAAAAAGATTTTATTTTTTATTTTTTAACCCCGGGGTGGGGGGGGGGGGGTCATTTGCATGCAAAAAATGGAGATAGTATTTAATAAATTTACCTCTTCTACCTCCCCTACTTGCAGCGATAGGCTTTCCTCACTCCCTGCTGAACTGAAAAGCTTTAACAATTTCACCTTACCCTCCTTAGAGGTGGTCACCAATTTACTGATATGTACATCATCCAGCTCCCTTCTTGACCCTTCCCCCCCAAAAGGTGGCCAAGCTAACGGCAGAGAACAATGTCCCTCAGCTCACAGCCATTTTCTGTCAAATGTTCCAGTCTGACCTTTTCCTAGCTGCGCAGAAGAAAGCCTCTATGCTTCCCTTGTTAAAAAAAAAAGGCTTCCTTGGATTCCAAGGATCAAAATAACTACTGCCCTATTTCTTGTCCACATTTACCGCAAAAATTGCAGAGCACAACATGAATATCCAACTTACTGAGCACATCCAATCAAACAACCTCTTGGATGTCACTCAGTTTGGCTTCCGTAGCCACCATAGCACGGAGACTGCCCTGATCAAGGCTGCAGAGGAGATCAGGCAGGCACTCATCATGGAGGGAGAGCTGCCCTCATCTTGCTTGCTCTATCTGCAGTCAGTCACTGGCTGCTGCTGGATCAATTAGCTAAAATCTGAATTTGTGGTTCAGCCTGGGAGCTGCTAAAATCTTTCCTTTCTGGTTGTGATCAGTCAGTGTGGATTGGCAAGTTTGTCAAACAGGTCCCGCTGTGAGGAAGCAGAGTTTTCATTTCTGTTTCCTGCATGCAGATATACGTGCAGGGAACACAGATAAAAATACACTCCAGCAAGCAGGGAGCTGCTATTGAAAGCAGCTCCCAGCTTGCTGAAGCAATTGGACCGCAAGGTCTTGAGGCTATACCCATGGTCCCAGATAGCCCGTAAAGGGCATATAATGAAATCAATGAACAAAAATTGTCAGGGACCGTGGGGGAGGCCTTGAGGCTCCCCCCACATTCTCATATAGCCCATAAAGGGCTACAAAATATATTTTTAAATGAATAGCTCAAGTGTGAAGGTCACAGACCTTCACACTGAGCATTGAGGGTTTGAGTCCAGGTGTATCCCTGGTCATTTCTCTTCTTTATTTTTTGCAAATGTTTAAGGCTTATATTCAAAAGTGATCTTACTCTTTTTAAATGACAAATACATTTTTATTTTCTAATTGTACAGAAATATTTCATTCTAAGTATCTCATTCACAGACCCACTCAGTCCCTCGTGCACCCACTCACAACCCCAGTCAGACCCTCATGCACCCACCCACTCAGACAATTATGCATCCACTCACAGACCCACTCAGACTCTCACAACCACTCAGACCCACTGACACCCTTATGCACCCTCTCCCAGACCTGCGTACACACTGATGCACCCACTAAAACACTGATGTATGCACTCTCACAGACACTTTCGCAGCCACTCTCCCCTACAGATACACTCTCTCGCACCTAGTCTCACACCCAAAGAGGCCAAGGCCAATTCCCGCCGTGCAAGGCCAAATGGCCAGGCACACCGTGGGGTTGGGATTTTAGGGGGATTGGCTGCAGGGTCTGGCAGCACGTCAGGTCTTGCAAGCAACCTCCGCTGCACACGGGCGAAGGCCATGCGCAGTGCAAGGTTGGGTGCTTATAGGGGGTTGGCCTCAGTACATATATATATGTACACACACACACACATATGCTTAAAATGCTTTAAAGCTTACATTGAATGTGTGCGTATACATAGACATAGACATATATATATATACATTATGTACTGGCGCTGGCCAGTAGGTAGTTATAGCCATGTTTTCATATAAAAAGCATTTTTTGGATGTGCCTATGTCTTTGGCAAGTGTGTTTCTCATGTTAATTTTCAGGAGTTTTGAACAGAACTACAGCCCGAACCGCTGAACGGAATTACACCAAATTTGGTAGAAAGGTAGCTTTTAGCCCGTAGATTACGCTTTTCGTTATTTGGTGTAAATCCGTTCAGTAGTTTAAGAGCAATTTAAAGCAAAGCCAAATTTGTATATTTAGGGCCACGGTTCCTCCTAGAGGTCTTCACGAATAATAAGATCTTGTGCAGAGATCTGCAGAGCTTTGATTGGCTGCCACCACTTCAACCAGGAAGTGTTGGTAGCCATCTTGGGACTCAGCTTCAGCCGAGTCCCAGAAAAAAAGGAAAGTGTGCCAGGGCAGGATACCCTGACCCCTTTGCTCTGGCGCTGGGGCCCAAAGGGACCCTGCCAAGGCAAAAAAGCACTTATTAAAAAAAAAATTGCTGCAAATTTGTGATGATGTTGCAAATTTGCGGCAAAAAAAGAAAACACGTGCAAGCTTCCGCTGTTGTTTTAATAAAGCCCCCGGGTGGGCCAGGTCCCAGGGGTAATTAAAAAAAAATTAAAGAAGGGGCGCACAGCCTTGCAGCCCAGGGGACCGCCACCTCCCCGGGGCTGAATTGAAATAATGAAGGGGGTCTGTCGCAGACCCCCAGAGACCACCACCTCCCCAGGGCAAATTCAAATGGTGGAGGCCGCCATGCAGCCCCCTTGAGGAGACAATATTAGCTCTAGGGCCGGTTCCTGCTATGTCCCAGGATGCCCATAAAATTGTAGTGGGCACTGGGGGATAGTCTTTGGGGCCAAAATCAGACAGGTAGGGGGGTTGTGTGGCCTCCTCCCTACACTGGCCATCCACCCAACAAGGTAGCACTTACTAAGTCACCAGTAGAAAGTGCTCCAGTTGGATAGACATTTTGTGCAAAACTGTGTACTCTTGTTAGATAAACGAGCAGGTAAGCTTCAGTTCTGGCCGCGGGTTCTCAATTCACAGAAATTAAACCTCAACAGGAGGCGCTTACAAATATAAACATAGCAGGTGCCCAAGGTGAAGCTCCACTTCTGGAAAAGACAAATGATCCTAACTCCTGGGCCTGGCAAAGGCAAAGCAAGTGTATTTACTTCGCGATTCCATATTAAAAAACGATCTGAAACCTTTCTTGGAGGTGAATGCATCTTTCATCTATTGGAGCGCAATCAGGCACGCTCACATCCACTCTCATACCCACATAGGCCGTCTCACACCTAATCTCACACCCAGACAGACACTCTTACAGTCACTCTCACATCTAGAGACTCTCTCTCATACCTATTCTCACACCCAGAGAGACAGGCCCTGCGGCCAACTCCCGGCCAGTGTCTGGCTGCAGGCTAGGTCTTGCAGGTAACCTCCGCTGCGCACAGGTGAAGGTCGTGCATGGTGCAAGGTTGGGTGGTCATAGGTTCAGCCGGACCCTGTGGCCATCCCCACACTGAACAGCCAAAGGCCATGGATTAACGAATAGTAATGAAAGTTACTTTACATTTAAAAAAAATCAAAGAAATTCACTGAAAACCCAAAGGTTACAGGGACGTTATACCTAGGTTCTGAATTTACTCAGACAAAACCATATAAATTCATCAGTTATAGTTAGTTATTTCAAGTCATAACTTGTGGCCTAAGGTAACTATAACTCTTGAGTTATAGTTACTTGCAATAATTCTAAATATAACTGCTGAATTTTTCTGGTTTTGTGTGTGAGTAAATTCAGAACGTGAATATATGTCTATATATATATATATATATATATATTTACACACATATATATATATATATATATATATATATATATATATATATATACACACACACACATACATTCAAACTTAAATGTAAAAATTTTTAGAAAATGTTGGCTCGCGTATTGCTTCAAACAATCGCTGCTTTGCAGTGAAAGGTAGAGGGCAACTGCATGTGAGAAGGCACAGTATCAGTTGCTTTTTTTATGTGGGCTTCCAGCAAATTCAACAACTGTGGTGGTGTTGGTACCCAAGACAATGAAAATAGAGTGTGACCAATCTGGTCCTCCCGCCTGAATCATTAAGATCAAAGCGCTCAAATAGTAATAGTTTAAAACTAAACTTTATTAAAGAAATGTTTTCGTATAGGAGGTTGGAGGCATCGCTGCCGAAGAATCAGACACTTGCTACAACATACCCGCCACTGAAAATACCGGAGGTTGGTGAGACAAATCAGCCCTCCCACTGACAGCAAATTCTTGTCTGAAATAGTAAGGTTGGCAGTTACAGCCCCAAGGTCCCAACGAATCGTACCCCTTAATGCCCCCCAACACTAGCAAAGGTCTGCTTTCGATTTAGCTCTCTTTAATGCTCTGCAGTACTGAAGCAGCCAGCATTTTAACAACCGCTTCTTTTGCTCTCTGGAAAGTTGTTTTTGAAATGGCCTTGCACCCCATTATCACTTTCGGGGTGGGGGGGGCTGCGTCATTTTACGTTACGCCTCTGGCGGTAGAGTTGCCTAAAAAACAGTAACCTAAAGACTAAAACGTAGGTTTGCCAAGAACTCCTCTTTATTTTAGGGCAAAGCATGTTTTTTAAAGGAAACAGAGTTGAAGGAGAACCACCACGAGGTGGCACAACAACTTGACAATACCCGTAGAGGTGGAGCACAGTCTTCTCTTTGAACAACCAACTGCTTGACATTTTATATTCAAATACTGTAGTAAAACAAGCATTTGCGATGCAACGGGTCTCGCATTTCTTTGAGTTAGAGCTATTAGCGGTTGTAAACTCCCAACCGGACTTTTCTTGCCACATTAAATGGAAAAAAAGAGCGCGAACGCGCTGCTACAGTTCACTCGTAGTGAAACCTATTGGCAAAAGTACAATTATCTACGTAACCGGCAAAAGTGCAATTAACTATGTAACAGGGTCGATGTTATGGAAAGCGCTCGACTTCTGCCAAGCGAGATCGTGCTGTGAAAAAAGATAAAAAGTAGTCCACAAACCAGATGGAAGACAGCGAGCTTTGCATGTTTTCAGTACTTGGTCGCTGCGCTCGAGGAGGGCTAACCACCGGAAAAGGCATGACATATGCATGCCTTCCACTAATGAAAGCAAGCAGATTTTAACAGGCAAGCCCACGAACCAATGAGAGACACTGATGTAATATGGACGGGGCTTCGAGCCCTTTTCTAACTACTAAAGCGTCTCGCAAGCGAAACGCATGTGCAAGCAACGCAGGCACGACCCTAAAAAGGTGATGGATTAAATACTTGACTTATTCTCAGCCACTTCTTATTACTCTGGCCGCATCCCAGTGCATTGTTATTTTGCACACTTCTGAACATCATGTAACCTCAGTTTGGAACCTGCCATCTACAAATCAGTCTTGAATGTGCTTCAGTGTTCCTCTTCTGGGAAGAACTGGCCTGGCAGCTCGGGCTGGTCTGTTCCTATTGGAACAGGGTCAAGACTGATTTGCATATAGATGTGTCCAAATTGAGGTGGCATTATTTTAGTATAATCAGTGTTGTAACAGTGATTGCACCAGACACGGTTACTAGCAGTGATCACCTCAGTGTGTTAGGGAGGGCTACCAGTTGTAATATCAAAAAGGCTGTGTCATTTTGGAATGCCTCTACATGAGTTAGGCATAGCCACAGCTGCAATGTCCCTGACACCAAGGTAATAATAAATAAGCATCCCCAGTGCCACAACATTTAGAACTCAAATATCAGAATAAAATTACTTTGTAAACACAACAATTTTTGCCCAAACATCAGCACAGGAGCTCTGAAATACACACATTTTTGTCTCATATGCACACTCTTCAACTGTGGTAAACATAAGTAGTTCATTTGAGAAGGGTGGCCAGACGGATATCAGAACTATACAATTGTGCCTCACCACACCAAGTCATTTGCTTCCAATACAGACCCTTTGAACTGAAAGAGAAAGGTGTTTATGTTTGTTGCATATGGAGACTGAGAAAAAGCAAGAATGTGTCTGTGAAGCATGCACTGATGCTGCCCTTAGAGTTCTTGTAGGCTGTGTGGATGAGTGAATGTGAATGTCATGCTGCCTTTGCTTTACACTTTGTGTGTGAGTGAAGCTTGCCCAGAGACTCTATTGCTGAACTTGCTGTAGCTTCTGGTGAGAATCTTTACTGGTCCTCACTGGTAGAAATGAGAATGAGACAGGCTCGTGGGGCTGGTGACAGAGCAGCTGGGAGCCTCACTTTCTGAACAGAGAAAAATTAGGGCAGAACAGATCTAGAATTCCCAGCATTTTCTTAAAGAATAGGTAACATTGTGTAATAAGCCTCAAAAGAAAGAAAGAAGGGACTCTGGTCAACACATGGCTTAAGAGAGAAACATGCAGGAGCATATACAGTGCGAGATAAATACAGGCCTAAACCAGGGTACCATGTTAAAATGGAATACAGGGGCAGAAAGGAAAACATAGGAACCGGCCAGGTGCAGGGCAAAGCAGTTGCAGCCGGTCCTCGCATACCACAGATAGTTTAGAAGGCCGCACACACGAGAGCCTGAGCCACTTCCGGATATGAGTGTTATGAGGAAGGGTACATCATGGCCGACCTGAAAGGAATGCATGGGATTCTTGTGAGTGTCAAGGCTGGTAGAGGGAGGAGGATAGGCCGTAAAACTGCAGAGTATGGGAGGAGTGTAGGGAGGACACACAGACAGAATTCCAAGGGTGAGATCGAAAGAAACTGTGCTCGTTAGAAGATGCATATGTATATTATATACGCTACAGCTGTATTTTTAGTGACAAGTAGTCAGATGCGTTTTATGAGAATTATTACTTGTGCCAAGAATGAAGGTAGATAACATTATATTGAGCTACTGTGTTAACTGGAAAAATGATAAGAAAGCATACACAAATTAAGCCTATAAAAGACGCTGTTAGTAAAACCTGAGTTTAGTGTGGTTTCAGTTACAGAACTGAGCTGTGCTCCCGGCCGTATTATTTTTTCATAAATACTATATTGCTACCACAGTTGTGTCACTTCTTTATTCCTGAAAACTCTACTACGTTTTGGTGAGCAGTAGCCAGGAGCCCTCCGTCTCCTCAAATCCCTGGACTGTGGCTGAAGGAAACACCGCCTGCGTTGCTTGAATAGAACATTGCGCGCGAATCAGGTGACCATGCACCTGCCTATTCAAGCGGGTGGTCGGGGTTCCAGAGGTTGCTGTTCTAAAGGATGAGGAGAGGTTGGGCTATGAACTTTATTATTTAAAGTGCATAATTCTGTGGCAACTGCAGTACAGGGGAATAAGTGCATGCAGGATTTGTGTGGGTTTTTGAAATACAATGGTGTTGCAGAAATGAAATATGATTTGCCGGCCAGGCCAGAAGACTAGCTAGTAGGGATTCACTTTTTGTGAAAGAAAGGGAGTGCAACAAGTAATTGTGCATTACCCAGGGGACAGCTCCTGGAAGAAATATATTGTACTTGTGTATTACCCAGGAGAAAGCTCCGGGAAGAAATAGTTAGGTACTAGTGCAGTCTCCAGGAGGCAGTTCCTGGAAGGGACAGTTCATGTCCACTAGATAGCCCGGTTAGACCTGGAGCATTAGAATAGAGACAGTGAAGTGAATGGGTAATGCGCACAAAGTCTGATGCTGCAGGAGATGGTTATTTTACCAGCACCGGCAGGCCTCACTCTAAAAAGGTCAGACGCCCGATTCACAAATCCTCCATTTAAGACATCGGGAAGGCGCTTTGGAGGGAGAACAATTGAGACCGAAGCATCAGGAAAGAGTCTGACGTTTTAGTAAAAAAGACGACCGAATGGTCGGTGCCGATTGACCTTACCCTGAGCAAAGTCAGACCCTTGGTTGCGAACCTGAAAAAGCGCAAGAGCAATGAATAAAAATTATGAGTAATAGGGAGGATAAAAAGAATATGATAGTCCACAGCCACGGCGGTCAAATTATAGAAAAAAGGCAAGGGTTCTCACCAGCAGCTGTACAATCTGAAATAAGTGAGGAAGAGAGGGTGCAAGATCTCTGCCATATTTTTGATATCCCAATAGAAAAACTCAAAGCGGCGGGAAGTGGGGAAACATTAGTGTAGATAAAACACACAAATTAAAAGTAGAAAATATCAAAACAAGTCGAAATAAATAGAAAGATCTTAAGAGTGAAGTTAACGATTCGCTGTGGTGGGAAACAGACACCCTCAATCTAGTTTTAACATTTAAATGGGCTCACGACCAACCACCATGCCCGTGTAGCACCCCTCGGTTTACCATTACAACGCAAGACCCTCTCATATTAGAAATACTTCTTGATGTGTTTTTTACAGACTCGTGTGATTCTGGGGTTTTAAATGATGAAAGGGACGCCTCATCCCCAGACACCACTACTGATAATTTTCATTCATGATAACATTATAACACGTATTGCGTCAGGCACCAATCCACTTTGCCCCCCCCCATAAATGCACCCGACATTAGTATAGAACAAGTGCTGCACAGATTAGCGATCAGTATCGCTGATGTTTACCAGCACGGTCTTACGACAATGTATGTCAAGTCAGGCAACACTCCATAAGAACACTTCTCCACCAAGCACACTGCTATAGGTTAGCGACATTGATAAGGATATATACATAGCAGCAAGGGAGATGAAGGGCGGAGAAAGGACACAAAGAGGGAGTAATAATAATAAGGAAAATACAAGAAGCCTATGTCCTGGGGAAAGCCATGGATGCCCCCCTGGAACATATGATAAAAACTTTGTCAGAAAAAAGCAAAATACAAAAATATTGTAAGCAATGGCATAGAGATACTAAGGCCTATGCCCAGCCATGGCTAAAGGAAGGGACATTTGACGAAGACATAGTTGAACACGCACTGGCTTATATTAGGTCTAAGTATCAGCAGAAGAGAAAGAAGAGGGAAGCTATTCTGCCATTATGGCGGGTTTTCTGTGATACGAAGACAAAGGTAAAAGTGACAGAGCCTAAAGAGGCAGCAACGCAGGAGCAAGAGAAACCCCCAGAGCAGGCTCCAGAGGAGCCTTCACAATATGGTATCTATCCTACTCTGCTGGCTGTGGGGTATCGGGATCCAGAAGGGGTTGAACCCAAGGGAGATGGGACAGATGTGAAAGGGGCGGGAGAGCGCCCAGTCCCGCACCAGCAATTCATTGGGTGGATCATGAGCAGAAAAGAAGAAACAGGGCAACACTTAAGTCGCGGCACACTAGAGAACAGGTAGGAAGATCCAGGAGCTTTGACCCTCTTCGAGGGAAATGGGCGACTGGGCAGATTGTTCTAAAATTGGGAAACACGTTGGCAGAAACACTGAGAGAGGCAGCTAGGGAGTGGATACAGGAAGAAAGAGCGTGAGATAAAGAGATGGAGAGATCACAGTATGATGAATGTCGAGAGGAGATGGAAGGGGGAGCGGGGGCAGAAGAGGAAGATCAGGAATGGGACGAAGGGTTTGAAGTAAAAGAAATGACCTTCAGAAGGGACAGAGGCCTGTATAATTTCCGACCACGGCCCATACGAAGACTATAATTGATAGTAAGGGACCCAGTAGAGACAGAGAGATGGTCAATTTTAAAAATATCCAGAGGGGGGCCGACACCTATAGAGACAATAGAACAGAAGGAGGGTAAGTATTATTGTCAGCCCTTTTCAGACGAACTTGCAACATGGACTGAAAGAAACGAGAGGACACTGTGGCCCAGACAGGGGTCTTTTCAAACCTATGACTTAGCCATGGCAGAAGACTGTATACAACAGGGACGGGTGCTCCAGAATGGAACTATCCATCCATGCAGGATGGGAGATGTATGCTGAAGACAAACCAACTGAAGTGACACGTAGTAACAGGCCAGATCCAAGGTTGAGCCGCAGGCTGCCAGGTCTCCCGCCCATCACGCAGCTGACCCTCATTTTTAAGGGAGGTAAAGTACCAACATACGTGCCCTGGCCACAGATGGACAAAGAGAATTTAGGGCCACATGTACAAAAATCAGGTTTTGCGACTCGCAAATTGCGAGTCAGAGCGACTCAAAATTTGCGAGTTGCAAAACCTGATGTACAACAGTGTCAATGACACTGTTTGTGATTCCCAATGGGTTAGCAAATGACCAAACTCATGAATATTCATGGGGTAGGTCGCAATTTGCGATCCCGTTGGGAATGGCCGCCCTCACAGGGATGGTGGCCTGCTGGAGACAGCAGGCCACCATATCTGTGACTGCTTTGAAATAAAGCAGTTTTTTTTCCTTAAAGGAAAACGAGATGCATTTTAAAATCAAAAATGAAAAGTTTTCTTTTCATTTTTTCAGAGCAGACAGTGGTCCGTGGGACCACTGCCTGCTCTGAAAATATATTTTCGCTACCATTCACAAAGGGGAAGGGGTCCCATGGAGACCTCTTCCCCTTTGCGTATGGGTTAGCACCAGTTTCGAACTGGTGCTAATTGCGATTGTTTTGCGACCGCATTCACGGTCACAAAACAATCATACATACCATCTGGATTCGGTATTAGGAAGGGACGCCCTTGTCACGCCCCTTCCTAATACAGAATCCCAAAACCCAAACTGTGATTCGGTAACAAGTTACCGAATCGCAGTTTGGGCTTTATACATCCCAGATAGCATTTTTCAAGTCGCAAACGGATGGATTCGCCATTTGTGACTTGAAAGCTGCTTCGTACATCTGGCCCTTAAAGAGAGCACTGCCCCCGCTGTCTGAAGGTGCAGGAAAATGGATAGGATGTTTTGAAAAACACACGGCTGGAGTCAACCTCGCCTTGGGCGACGTTAAAAGTTTGCTAAGTTCTCTAGTGGGAGATGAAGTAACCACCATATCAAGTTACATTGATATACACACAGTTTGACGGGTCCTCTTTCAACAATGTCTGCCAACACGTTTGGAATGCGATTCAGCAGACATACCCAGACAGACCAGATATCGGAGCACTTATTTCAGAAAGTATTAAGCAGACTGCACAGTTCAGCACGAGAATGAAAGAACAATGGGTACAGGTGGTCGGGTGTAATTGGGAAAATACAGGAGGAAATGCACTTTTATTTTACAACGTACTGAAGAAAGGTCTTCCTACTGAAATATAGACAAATTTGCATGAGGTAGAGGGAATTGAAGCTAAACCGTGGACAGAAATACAGGCCCACATAATACATTATTTTACACGTAAACAAGAAAATGATAAAGAAAGAACAGAACAGGCAGAGAGGGCTACCGCTAAGTTAGTGCAACAGAAACTCAAGAAACCGAGCACAGAAGGGGCACTGGTGACAGCACCACCAGCAACCATTGCAACACCAGTGCAAAGGCAGGCATCAGGAGGGCAAGTAGCAAGTAGCAAGTGATATGGGGAGGAGACAAGGAGGTCTGCCAGGAGAGGCAGGAATAATGTAGGGGAGAAGGCAAGGAGGATACCAAGTGGGACAGCAGTGTTATTATTGCGTCAAGGTGGGTCAAGCAAATGTAGGGCTAAGAGTTCAGATGAATGCATGCAAGGGTGGCCACTTCGCAAAGACAGGCGACTAGACCGCCGTGGATACATTGGGGACCACAACAATATGGGAGACAGGAGTACCCCCAGACTCCTCAAGATCAGTGGGTGGCACCACAGGGGCCACTGCCACAAAATAGGCCCCAGGGGGGCAGCAACACCATGGGAGGGCAAGCACAGGTTCAGGTAGGGGGTGTGATGGTGCAAGGAGGTAACCCCTTTCACGCATCACCCCAAGCGTTCGGTGGGACACTGACACCCAACTATGTCCAATGACAAACCCCACTTGTAACAACTATGTGTCCAATACTATTGGTAACCAACAGGTCAGAAGAGGAACCCACTGTGACGGTAGCCATAGAAGGGCACCCCATCAGTTTTTAATTGACACTGTGGCCACCAAGTCTTGCAAAAGGAAGGAACATTACCACTTTTGTGCAACTCAATGGACACACAAGAGTTTTCTGGGGCTGTCAGACGGGTTTCTTTTATGAGATCAGTAAACATGACTGTGAGTGACGCACAAACTGACGGACCATTGTTGTATTCCCCTGAGTCACCACTCAACCTTCTTGGAAGAGATCTAATGAGCAAGTTGAATATGACCACTTTGTTCCTGGAAGAAGGATCGATGGTATGTTCTATATCCGTTTTCACGACAGACAGAATACTGTCCCTCATAGCTCATGAGGAATCAGGGCAGCAGGTTAGAGCAGTACCAGTTGATACAGAGACTTTCTTACATGGCATATATGCTTTGATAGCGATAAACCAGCACTGCAAGAGAAGACGGTGCAGCTACCAAAAGAACTGGTGTTCAGACCTTGCCAACCCATAGACCCCATAACAGAACGAGAGAGGATACTGGACATATCAGTTCTCAAAATAAGACCAACATATGCGGTGCTCATCGACTGGAGGCAAGAAATGTGGGCATCAATAGTGCTTATAGATCCCGGGGTGAAATTAAGGGATGTCTCAGATAAGGAACTGTTCAGTGAACACCCTCTGATCTGAACTATTGTGTTCAAAATGGACATCTCCATTAGAATGCAGTTGCAGTACAGGACAGTTTCAAAACACGCACAAGACACTATAATGAGAGAAAGAGATTTGGCAAAGATACCGGAAGTATTATGGACAAAGGGGCCACATGACGTGGGACTAATTAAAGGAGCTGAGCCTATGAAGATTACATTGAAACCTGGAGCCATTTTGCCCAGGATACGTCAGTACCCTCTGTCCAAAGAAGAAGAGCAATTCAGGCGTTACTTGAGCAAGGAGTATGTAATGCTGATTTTTCCGATAAAAAAGGCCAAGGGAGGAACTTGGAGAATGATTCAAGATTTGCGCTCTCTGAACGACAGTCATTCCAGAATTCCCAGTGGTGCCTGATCGACCTGTTACACTAACAAATATCCCCAAAGATGCCACTTTCTTCTCTGTAATTGATTTGAAAAATTTGTTTTTTAGCATTCAATTACATCTGGACAGCCAATATTTGACCGGGTTCACATTTAAAAATACACAATTCTGCCACACATGGCTCCCTCAAGGGTTTCGCGAGTCCCCGAGCATTTTTAATGGGAGCTTGAAAAAAGACTTGGCGAACATACACTGCAAGAGTACGCTTTTACAATATGTGGATGACATCCTGATTTATAGCACCACTGAAGACATATGTAGAGACGATACCATTGGCCTCCTCTCTACACTTGCAGACAAAGGGTACAAAGACAACAAAAATAAGTTACAATATGTGCAGACAGAGGTCCACTATTTGGGACAACTAATATCTAAAGACAGGAGAAAAGTGACACCTGACAGAGTAGAGAGCATAAGAAACATGCCCAAGCACAACACTACCAAACAAATGCAGCAATTTTTAGGACTCTGCAATTATATGAGGCAGTGGGTGTTTGGTTATGTCACGCAGACAGCACAACTCCTCACGCGACGGCAAATAAAATAAACTGGACAGATGAGGGGGAGACAGCGTTCCTGGAGCTAAAGAAAGCAATCACGAATGCTCCAGCGTTAGGTACACCCGGCTACAAAAAACAATTCTACCTTTTATCATTGTAACAGAATGATAATGACTGTAGTAATGCCTCAAAATACATCTATGGGACATAAGCCAACTACCTACTATAGTTGGCTGCTAGATCCTGTCATGAAAGGTCATTATCCATGTGAGGACGCCCTGGCTACAGCAGCATTTGCAGTCCAGAAGAGCACCACTATTGTGATGAGATCACCTTTAACACTGTATGTAGAGCATACAGTATTTGCTACCTTGCAAAGAAGCAAGAGCACTCACAACTCAGAAAGTATCTGGGTATGAAGTAATACTTTGATTACCATCCTTGCAAGTGATCTAATGTCACACAGTCAATCTAGGGACATTCTTCGCACACCCAGTTAATGACGACGAGCAAGTACATGACTGCGCCAATTATGTGCCAGAAGAAGAGAGCAAGGTGGGAGAGGGCCCGATCCCTCGGAGCATGCTGCTCTTTGTGGATGGATCCTCTTTCATAGATCAAGAAACAGGGATTAGACATTCAGGAGCAGCAGAACAGCAGGGATCATCTGATACCTTACAAATAGTGAGTCATATATCGCTACCCTCTCATTTTCAGCACAAGCTGCAGAGCTAGTAGCCATTATTGAAGGGTTGCAGCATGCTGAGGGGTTAGAAGTCACCATCTATTCAGATTCAGTATGTCACCACCACTGTACATTCTAGCATTCACAAGTGGGAAAGGAGTTTTTTTTTTTTTTTATCTGATGGGTCTCCCGTGACGCACAAAGATTTACTGGCACAATTGGTACAGGCTTTAGCTCTACCATCCAAGGTAGAAGTGATAAAATGTGCGGAGCACACCAACAAGCAAGATCTTGCCTCCAGGGGTAATGTTTTGTCAGACTGGGCAGCCAAAGAGGCAGCAAAAACATCTCCCTATTATAAGGAATCAGAAGAGTACACATTAGAAATGATGATGATAAGGCAACAAAAATGATACTGAATTACCACCCCGTACACAAAAATGGCACAATTACAACTACATGAGTTGCAAGAGCAGGCACAACCACATGAAAGGGAATTATGGGAACACAGCGGGTGCATACAATCACCAGCAGATTTGATTTATCGGAAAGAAAGTACTGGGAAACCTGTAATGCCACAAAACCTGTTGTATACCACACTAGAGCAACTACATCTCCCCGCACACATGGCCAAAGAATATCTTCTTGCCACATTACAGGCAGATTGGTTTATCCCATGACTATCTGAAATGATTACTATGTATAATGCTGAATGTGCAGTATGTCAACAATACAGCCCAAGACCCACACTAAAAGTTATTACATCAACATTTCACCCCCCCCCAAACAAGTCCATTTAAACATCTACATTTAGATTTTGTTGCTAGATACAACAACTACAGGAATCTAATTGTAGTTGTCTGTCCTTTCTCAAGGTGGATTGAGGCAGGATCCTGAGTACATAATGATGCCAAAGCAGCAGATAACTTCTTGATATGAGAAGTACTACCTAGGTGGGGAATCGCAGAAGGTGTTCAGACAATGGAACCCACTTTGTCAACATCCTTTTTCATCACATCTGCACCTCCCTGGGCATAACACATAAATTGTCATCTGTCTATCACCGCCAAAGTAATGTTATAGAGGAGCGCCTTAGTGGCCTGTTGAAAACCAGAATAAGCAAACTGTGTGCTACATTGCATAAGAACTGGCTCCACTGCCTCCCGTTAGCCTTGTATGCCCCCGAAATCAACCAGGAAGTGATCATCACCTGACCCCGCACCAGATAATGACAGGGCGCCCTATGCCGACTCCTTTAACAGTAGCAAGACAAAAAACAGATGCTCATAAAACAGCTGAGGTTTTGGGGAATTAAATGAGCTGTTATTTGTCTCAGTTGCTGAAGTCTGCTAAGTTCTTTTCTAAAGAGGTGGCACAACAGCCGAAGTGCACCAATGCAGCCCAACAGACCAGTCTAATTCCTGTGGTCAACAAGTGTACATTCACAATTTTATAAGGCAATGGAAAAGACAACAAGTTCGAGGGGCCTTATCGAGTCACCCAGAGCTCCCCCACCGCAGTGAAAGTGGAGGGCAGGTAACAGTGGATCCACCTATCAGACATTCGACTGGCCCCTGCTCTGTGTCAAACACCGCCATCATTACAGGAACATTTAGAGGAGAGCAGAGAGAATGAGGAGTAACACTGTTTTCTTTTAAAGAGCGAGCGGAGTAATTTATTGGTTCTGCCAACAGACATTTATGGATTACTGTTTTGTTTTCTTGCATGTGTTTTATCATGTTTACAGCTATATTACAATGGTATCTTAATTCATATATAGTATCATGTCCAAATATTGTGCGCTTGCTAAGAGAAGCATATGAGTATAAGAATGTATCCATCAATATTCATGCTAGCTGTGAGAAAGTAGCCTCTTTCTAGCCTTGTTACCCCCACTTTAGGCCTGTTTGTGAGTGTATGTCAGGGTGTTTTCGCTGTCTCACTGGGATCCTGCCAGCCAGGGCCCAGTGCTCATAGTGAAAACCCTATGTTTTCAGTATGTTTGTTATGTGTCACTGGGACCCTGCTAGCCAGGACCCCAGTGCTCATAAGTTTGTGGCCTATAGGTATGTGTTCCCTGTGTGATGCCTAACTGTCTCACTGAGGCTCTGCTAACCAGAACCACAGTGGTTATGCTCTCTCTTTACAAATTGTCACTAACAGGCTAGTGACCAATTTGACCAATTTACATTGGCTTACTGGAACACCCTTATAATTCCCTAGTATATGGTACTGAGGTACCCAGGGTATTGGGGTTCCAGGAGATCCCTATGGGCTGCACCATTTCTTTTGCCACCCATAGGGAGCTCTGACAATTCTTACACAGGCCTGCCACTGCAGCCTGAGTGAAATAACGTCCACGTTATTTCACAGCCATTTTACACTGCACTTAAGTAACTTATAAGTCACCTATATGTCTAACCTTTACCTGGTAAAGGTTAGGTGCAAAGTTACTTAGTGTGAGGGCACCCTGGCACTAGCCAAGGTGCCCCCACATTGTTCAGGGCCAATTCCCCGGACTTTGTGAGTGTGGGGACACCATTAGACGCGTGCACTACATATAGGTCACTACCTATATGTAGCTTCACAATGGTAACTCCGAATATGGCCATGTAACATGTCTATGATCATGGAATTGCCCCCTCTATGCCATCCTGGCATAGTTGGCACAATCCCATGATCCCAGTGGTCTGTAGCACAGACCCTGGTGCTGCCAAACTGCCTTTCCCGGGGTTTCACTGCAGCTGCTGCCAACCCCTCAGACAGGCTTCTGCCCTCCTGGGGTCCAGCCAGGCCTGGCCCAGGATGGCAGAACAAAGGACTTCCTCTGAGAGAGGGTGTTACACCCTCTCCCTTTGGAAAATGGTGTGAAGGCAGGGGAGGAGTAGCCTCCCCCAGCCTCTGGAAATGCTTTCATGGGCACATTTGGTGCCCATTTCTGCATAAGCCAGTCTACACCGGTTCAGGGACCCCTTAGCCCTGCTCTGGCGCGCAACTGGACAAAGGAAAGGGGAGTGACCACTCCCCTGACCTGTACCTCCCCTGGGAGGTGCCCAGAGCTCCTCCAGTGTGCTCCAGACCTCTGCCATCTTGGAAACAGAGGTGCTGCTGGCACACTGGACTGCTCTGAGTGGCCAGTGCCATCAGGTGACGTCAGAGACTCCTTCTGATAGGCTCCTTCAGGTGTTGCTAGCCTATCCTCTCTCCTAGGTGGCCAAACCCTCTTTTCTGGCTATTTAGGGTCTCTGTCTCTTGGGATTCCTTAGATAACGAATGCAAGAGCTCATACGAGTTCCTCTGCATCTCTCTCTTCACCTTCTGCCAAGGAATCGACTGCTGACCGCGCTGGAAGCCTGCAAAACTGCAACATAGTAGCAAAGACGACTACTGCAACTCTGTAACGCCGATCCAGCCGCCTTCTCGACTGCTTTCCTGGTGGTGCATGCTGTGGAGGTAGTCTGCCTCCTATCTGCACTAGAAGCTCCGAAGAAATCTCCAGTGGGTCGACGGAATCGTCCCCCTGCAACTGCAGGCACCAAAGAACTGCATCACCGGTACCTTGGGTCTCCTCTCAGCACGACGAGCGAGGTCCCTTGAATCCAGCAACTCTGTCCAAGTGACTCCCACAGTCCAGTGACTCTTCAGTCCAAGTTTGGTGGAGGTAAGTCCTTGCCTCCCCACGCCAGACTGCATTGCTGGGAACCGCGACTTTTGCAGCTACTCCGGCCTCCGTGCACTTCCGGCGGAAATCCTTTGTGCACAGTCCAGCCTGGGTCCACGGCACTCTAACCTGCATTGCATGACCTCCTAAGTTGTTCTCCGGATACGTGGGACTCCTTTGTGCGACTTCGGGTGAGCACCGTTTCACGCATCCTCGTAGTGCCTATTTCTGGCACTTCTCCAGGTGCTACCTGCTGCTGAGAGGGCTCCTTGTCTTGCTCCATGTCCCCTCTGTCTCCTGACGCAATTTACGACATCCTGGTCCCTCCTGGGCCACAGCAGCGTCCAAAAACCCTTACCGCACGATTTGCAGCTAGCAAGGCTTGTTGGTGGTCTTTCGGCAGGAAAACACTTCTGCACGACTCTCCACGGCGTGAGGGATCCGTCCTCCAAAGGGGAAGTCTCTAGCCCTTGTCGTTCCTGCAGAAACCTAAGCTTCTACTGTCCAGTAGCAGCTTCTTTGCACCCACAGCTGGCATTTCCTGGGCATCTGCCCATCTCCGACTTGCTTGTGACTTTTGGACTTGGTCCCCTTATTCCACAGGTACCCTCAACTGGAAATCCATCGTTGTTGCATTGCTGGTTTGTGTCTTTCCTGCAGAATTCCCCTATCACGACTTCTATGTCCTTTGGGGAACTTTAGTGCACTTTGCACTCACTTTTCAGGGTCTTGGGGTGGGCTATTTTTCTAACCCTTACTATTTTCTAATAGTCCCAGCGACCCTCTACAAGGTCACATAGGTTTGGGGTCCATTCGTGGTTCGCATTCCACTTTTGGAGTATATGGTTTGTGTTGCCCCTATCCCTATGTGTCCCCATTGCATCCTATTGTAACTATACATTGTTTGCACTGTTTTCTAATACTATTACTGCATATTTTGGTATTGTGTACATATATCTTGTGTATATTTGCTATCCTCATACTGAGGGTACTCACTGAGATACTTTTGGCATATTGTCATAAAAATAAAGTACCTTTATTTTTAGTATATCTGTGTATTGTGTTTTCTTATGATATTGTGCATATGACACTAGTGGTACTGTAGGTGCTTCACTCGTCTCCTAGTTCAGCCTAAGCTGCTCTGCTAAGCTACCCTTATCTATCAGCCTATGCTGCTAGACACCCTATACACTAATAAGGGATAACTGGGCCTGGTGCAAGGTGTAAGTACCCCTTGGTACTCACTACAAGCCAGTCCAGCCTCCTACACTAGCTTGTTAGATAATATGTGGTATCGGCATGTGACAGAAGTAGGCATGCAAAATACTAACGACTCTTGCCTGGTATGCTCCTTAATTCCGCATGCCAGTGATTCAGATAGATTGCATTCATCTAAAGAAGTACTTCCTAACGTTACAGTGTCTTTTGCATCTTTTCCTGTGCAGAATGAGAGCAAGGATGCAACCCTCACAGGTACAAAAGGGAACATTTTTAGTCAACATCATACACTATGAAGAGGAGTTAGCTGACATAACAGATATCTTGACCGATCGCAAAGAAATAGAAGTGAAGCTAGAGACAATGGCTGAGATAGGGGTTCTAAGGTACAAGGGGGATAGGTGGAAGGCTAGAATATTAGATCAGGGATTCCTAGGGGTATCACAACCTACTCTTTAGTGTAAGGATTATTCTGACACACCTAGGCCCTATGATTGTCAGGAAAGACCATATCTCAAGGTAAATGGTTCAGTATATGTCCATGGTCAATGGCACCACGGCGCAACCTTTGCATGCAGAGCTCTCTCCTTATGGAGAGGGAATAAAAACAATACTTATCCACAACAGAACTGTCAGGCTATATGGGATGAGAATATACAGAGTTTAACCTGGGTAGAAGCACCTACAATTCTTCGAGTGGGCCGAACACCCATTATTTTTTTCCTTATGTTTCAGGGGTAACGGAACAGTCTCAGTAGGAAAGAACGTCAATTCCATGATCACAAGGTACAACGCTGACATGCAATGGGGCACCTCCAGTCTGATGAGCTATTATAGGCAGTGTGGAGAAAGGCTATATACACGACTTCCTGCAGGATGGAGTGGTCTCTGATTTTTAGTCACTCTGCACACCCCCTCCTTGGTGATTCTAGGAGTGGACATTTCGAAGCTACATGACCACCCCATCAGCCGTTCAACGACCTTGTTACATCATCATCAGAGGAGAAGAGCCCCCGAGTATTTCAGCACTGCAACTTGGGCAGAAGTACCAACTGTTCAACAATGCCCAGTTGTTTTTTAGAAGCATCCTCCCATTCATTCAAGCGAAAGCCACAGCTCATTGGTTGAAAATAACACAATGGGAACTGATGAAAGTAATCAATGCTACGGAAGATGGTTTCAATCAGTGAAAGAAGAGTTGCTGGCAATGTGAGTAATGCTTATGCAACATAGGTATATGTTAGACTTGATAACGGCTATGGAAGGAGGGATTTGTGCCAAGATCGGTACGTGCCAGCTATGGATGCGGACAATATATCAATAACAGAGGCCATACATACTTTGCATAATCTGCAGAACAGAATGGTGGAAGAAGGAGGTGCCCCAGACGAGTGGTTTCCAGGGTTGTTTTCGTGGATGCCGTCATGGTTACCAGAATTGCTTAAAGGACTTCTTCCAATCCTTGTGGTGATCCTTTTGATGTGTTGTCTGGTCCAGATTATTGTAGGGTATTTTAAGTCCAGCGGTCAGAAGTTAGGAGGGATGCTTATTAGTAGAGAAGTTAGTAAAGTGTGGAAGGAAAAGCAGAATGCATACACAGAGATAGGTACACTGGATAGGAAAGGTAAGTTAGTAGTTGAAAATTCAATTAGAGGGGGGAATGTAATAGGCCTCGAAAGAAAGAAGGCCCACTCTGGTCAACACATGGCTTAAGCGGGAAACATGCAGGAGCATATACAGTGAGAGATAAATACAGGCCTAAACCAGTGTACCACGTTAAAATGGAATACAGGGGCAGAAAGGAAAATGAAGGAACAGGCCAGGTGCAGGGCAAAGCAGTTGCAGACGGTCCTCGCATACCACAGATAGTTTAGAAGGCCGGGCACACCAGAGCCTGCGCCACTTCCTGATACAAGTGTTAAGAAGAGGGGTACATCATAGCAGACCTGAAAGGAAGGCATGGGATTCTTGTGAGTGTTAAGGCTGGCAGAGGGAGGAGGATAGGCCGTAAAACTTCAGAGTATGGGAGCAGTGTAAGGAGTAAACACAGAGAATTTCAAGGGTGAGATCAAAAGAAATTATGCTCGTTAGAGGATGCATACATATATTATATACGTTACAGCTGCATTTTTAGTGACAAGTGGTCAGATGCATTTTATGAGAAATATTGCTTGTACCAAGAATGAAGGTAGATAACATTATATAGTGCTACTGGGTTCATTGGAAAAATGATAAGAACGCATATACGAACTAAGCCATAAAAGACGTAGTTTGTAAAAGCTGAATTGAGTGTGGTTTCAGTTACAGAACTGAGCTGTGATCCCGGCCGTATTATTTTTTAATAAATACTATATTGCTACCAGAGTTGTGTCACTTCTTTATTCCTGAAAACTCTACTACAATTGGGAAGGAAACAAGATGAAAAAGGATAAACTGTACGGTGAGGAGCAGGCCCAGCGTAAGGGTACAAAGACTTGAAGCCTAATCAGAAGAGTGAAGTCCCCGTTTCAAGGTGAAGCAATGCCCTTGGACAGCCTAGTCATCTCTACCCACCACATTTAGGGGGTCATTATAACATTGGCGGTAAAAGCCGCTTACTGCCGTGCAGAAGACCGCCAACACACCGCTGCGGCAGTGGAATTCCGCCACGGTCATTATGAACCACTGCTCGGAATCCGCCAAAATTCAGACACCCACACAAGTCCGCCACACAAAAGGTCAGTGATAAACTGGTGAAAACAAAACCTCCACCGTCACACCAACAGAAATACACCCACACTATCATGACCCAGGAATCCACGCGGCGGTCTTTCAAACGCGGTATTCCATTGGCGGTACACACCGTCACGCTTAAAATACACACACATATACAAAACACAGCCACATTGGACAATTTGAAATACACACACCTGATACACATACCCACATCACCCACAAACCCCTACGACCACAGTTGCCGAGAGAAGGCCAGAGAGAGACACTACAAACAACTACCAAGCATCCACAGGCACATAATACCATCACCCACATAACTTCCACGCACCTCACACAACACACCACTAAATATCACCCCACTTATCACTACACACACCACCCCACACATCACCCACACCACCCCATGGCACGGCAAAGACACCCCAGGTTCTCTGAGGAGGAGCTCAGGGTCATGGTGGAGGAAATCGTCCAGGTAGAGCCACAGCTATTCGGATCACAGGTGCAGCACACCTCCATTGCTAGGAAGATGGAGCTATGGCGAAGAATAGTGGACATGGTCAACGCAGTGGGACAGCACCCAAGAAATAGGGATGACATCAGGAGGAGGTGGAATGACCTACAGGAGAAGGTGCGTTCCGTGGTCTCAAGACACCACCTTGCGGTTCAGCGGACTGGCGGCAGACCCCCACCTCCTCCCCCACAACTAACAACATGGGAGGAGCAGGTCTTGCCGATTCTGCATCCTGAGGGCCTCGCAGGAGTAGATGGAGGAATGGACTCTGGTAAATCAAATCTCAACTATTACATCCCCCACCCTACTTGCATGCTATCACATACCCCCACCCTCACCCTCACGCCCATCATTCCAACTCCTCACAAATGTCCCAACATCTCAAACCACACATCCCAAGCCCTGCATGCAACAACAAACATGGACACCCATCACCAATGCATGGCCACTGCACATACCCATACACCCCCCTAAACCACCATCACACAACGACCCACACAGGAATGCAAGCACTGGGGTACACGGTCACCCACCCATTGCACACCATGCCACACACAGATGTAATAAACATCCTTTTATACCCCTGCAGGACCCCTACCCAACGTCACTGGACAGGAGGGTCCACACATGTCCACACCACCAACAGAAGAGGCCCACAGTGATGACAGCAGCCCTGTCTAACTGGATCTAGATGACCAGCCCGGCCCATCGGGGACCCCCGGGACAGTCGGTTCCTCTGACAGTCACAGGCCACCACAGAGCTTCCCCCCTCTGGAAACACCAGCACAGCACCCACCCAGCGGGCCCATACCTCTGTCCCCAGGACACGTCAATCAGCAGTGTGTCCACCACTACAGGGAACCCAGGCTAACCCACCACCCCAACAACAGGGACCTGGGGGCAGTGGCAGTGGGAACACGGTCCAGGGGACGGAGGCCCAGGAACATAGGGGAACTGGGAGGGCTGCTGTGCGACAGGGGGAGGACAGGCCCAGGGAACCCACTCTCCACGAGGCCCTCTCCAACATCATGGGAGCCTACCACCATTCCTGGGAGACGATGGCAACGGTACTGGCCAAGTTTCAGGAGACCCAGCACCTGCAGGAGGAACAGTATTTGGGCTTCAGGGAGGAACTCAGATCCATCAATTCCACCCTGGGCACCATCGTAGGGGTGCTGAAGGAAGTCCTCAACACCAGGAGGGACACTGTGGCACTACAAGGGGCCCCTGACACTAGCCTGGACGATGAACTGCCCACCACTTCTGCCGGCGCTAGTGGACAGGAGGCACCGCCACAGACCACCACACCAGCACCCCATCCCCTGCAGAGGGTGAACCACCCTGCAAACGGTCCCTGAGATCCAGGACAAAGACAGAGAACGATGCCAAGACCCCCGCCAAGAAATGAGACCACCCTGAATGTCATCCTTCTGTCCCACTTTGTCACCCTGTCCATCCTCAAACTGCTCCAGCTCCACTTCCTATGCCCATTTGGGCAATGCACCTCTGAGACTAATAGACTGGACTCTGCCATGGACATTCCTCCACCATCACCCCTCACCATTTTATAACCCCCTCCAATATTGAGCACTTAAATAAACACCCTTGAAGCACAAAACAATCTGGAGTCAGTCTGCGATTTCGAAATAGTATATTAGCAATTACAGTGTCAAAATGCTCTTTCAACATACCTATGTCACACAGCTCTAGTCCATGAGGAAACAAAGCAGATGTCACACAGTGGGACCCACATCTGTGAAATCGTAAGGGAAAGTGACAACTCAGTGACCATACACTGGGTGAAAATGACAGACATTTGAGAGCTAGTAGTGTTAAAGTACATGTGGTAAGCAGGTTTGTATTCTTACCTGTGTCTCACTGGAAATATTGCAGGATCACCGAGTACCTGTTGTCGATGTCCTCTTCTTCTGATTCCTCGTCTTCACTGTCCACAGGCTCCACAGCTGCAACAACACCGCTATCTGGACCATCCTCCTGCAGAAAAGGCACCTGTCGTCGGAAAGATAAGTTGTGAAGCATACAGCAGGCCACGATGATCTGGCACACCTTCTTTGGTGAGTGGAATAGGGATCCACCTGTCATATGGAGGCACCGGAACCTAGCCTTCAGGAGGCCGAAGGTCCGCTCTATAATCTGCCGAGTTCGCCCATGGGCCTCATTGTAGCGTTCCTCTGCCCTTGTCCTGGGATTCCTCACTGGGGTCAGTAGCCATGACAGGTTGGGGTAACCAGAGTCACTTGCAAATGGCGAGGGACAACTGTTAGACAGACACTAACCTGTAGGGATATCCCCAGACCCAGACAACCATTCCCACTGACTTGCTTCCAGGTGCTCACCTAATAGCCACACACGGTGCCTCTGGAGTTGACCCATGACATAAGGGATGCTGCTATTCCGCAGGGTGTAAGCGTCATGCACTGAGCCAGGGAATTTGGTATTAACATGGGAGATGTACTGGTCTGCCAAACACACCATCTGCACATTCATGGAATGATAACTCTTCCGGTTTCTGTACACCTGTTCACTCCTGCGGGGGGTACCAAAGCCACATGTGTCCCATCAGTGGCACCTATGATGTTGGGGATATGTCCCAGGGCATTGAAGTCACCTTTCACTGTAGGCAAATCCTCCACCTGAGGGAAAACGATGTAGCTCCGCATGTGTTTCAGCAGGGCAGACAACACTCTGGACAACACGTTGGAAAACATAGGCTGGGACATCCCTGATGCTATGGCCACTGTTGTTTGAAATGACCCACTTGCAAGGAAATGGATTACTGACAGCACCTGCACTTGAGGGGGGATTCCTGTGGGATGGCGGATAGCTGACATCAGGTCTGGCTCCAGCTGGGCACACAGTTCCAGGATTGTAGCACGATCAAGCCTGTAGGTGATGATCACATGTCTTTCCTCCATTGTCGACAGGTCCACCAGTGGTCTGTACACCGGAGGATGCCGCCATCGCCTCACATGTCCCAGCGGACGGTGCCTATAAAGGACAACAGCGAGCACAGAGTCAACCAACTCAGAGGTATGTACCCACAGCTTACACAGAACATGAATCATAATCAGAAATTTGGCCTATATGAGTGTTGAGGCAAGGACTAGGTATGTGTGACGCAGTTAAAAATTAAGCCATGTGGGCCCCTGAAATGGCGGCTGCCTGACCTGTAAAGTGGGACAATGGGATGTGAGGTAACTGCGCTGGCGTGGTACCCCTCGCGGTAGGCGGTCGAAGACCGCAGTGCAATTCTGCATTGGTTAACATTGGACCCTATGGGTCCCAGGAGCCAATGACGATGTACGCCGGCGGTGATGGTACGCACTGCCACGGACGTGACCGCCATTTTCTATCTGTTCAATCACTCGGTAGCTGATCTTCGACAGGAGAGGACCTACACTGCAAGTGCTGCTGTGACCTCGGTCTGGAAGAGACAATGGCTCGTGCGTCTGGGGAAAGGGCCCCTGCCTTCACATCAGATGAGTTGGAGAAACTTGTGGATGGGGTTCTCCCCCAGTACACGCTACTCTACAGTCCTCCAGACAAACAGGTAAGTTCACCGTTACCATGCTGTATGGGCAATGCCTGTGTGGAGTGGGGTGGATAAAAGATGGTGGGGGGGAGGGAGATTGAGGCATGCATAAAACGACGGTGAGTGCATGTGCCACATGGCAAGGGTAGGGATGGGGGCCAATGACTGTGACGGTGCAGTTGGTAATAACATTTCTTTCCCCCGTGTACAATTCATGTAGGTCAGCGCCCACCAGAAAAAGGATATTTGGCGTGCCATCGCCAAGGACGTCCGGACCCTGGGGGTCTACCACAGACGGAGCACCCACTGCCGTAAGAGATGGGAGGACATTCGCCGCTGGAGCAAGAAGACGGCGGAGGCCCAGCTGGGGATGGCCTCCCAATGTGGGAGGGGTTCCCGTCGCAACATGACCCCCCTGATGTTCAGGATCCTGGCGGTGGCATACCCGGAGTTGGATGGGTGCTTGATGGCATCAAAGCAGCCACAAGGGGGTGAGTACACTCATTCTGCGGATTTTGCGTGCAGTGGAGGTGTCTGGGTGGGGAGGTGGGCTGTGGGTTTCCGTAGGCCAGGGCGAGTGTGCTAGTTAGGTCCCCTTCTTCTGACAGACCCTTGTGGCACCCCACCCCACCTGTGTACAGTGCCAAGTAGACCTAGTCAAGCTCCTGTGTCATCCATGTGTGCAGATGTCGGCCATAGCCTTGTAGGCCATGTCCCAGGGATTGAACAGTGGAGCCCAAGTGCGCGGCGTAGTGACCGGGGCTTCTGTGTCTGTCGTGTCCGCCAACTGTAGCGGTAATGCATGCACTCAACATGTCTTTCTTCTGTCGTCCCCCTCCTTTTTTGTAGTCTCCCTGTTCTTGTGTGCCTTGGCATCATCAGACGGAAGAGCAGTGGCACCGGAGCAGGGGGGAGCTGCATCCCACATGGCCCTGGAGGGCGACACTACGGACTCTGAGTTCACCAGTGGGACGGAGGGCAAGGGGAGCTCCACGGTGTGGACAGGAGCTGAGACCAGTGATACGGACTCATCCTCTGATGGGAGCTCCCTTGTGGTGGCGGCAACATCTGTGCCCCCCGCATCTACAGGTACAGCCGCCACCCCCCCTACCAGCACCGCCCTTCCAGCAGCCCCTCAGCCTTTGCCCCGTGCCCGCTCACCCAGTAGGGTGGGCATCACCTTCGCCCCAGGCACCTCAGCCCCTGCCCCAGTCACCCCTGCCACCCTCAGTGAGGAGGCCATTGACCTCCTCAGGTCCCTCCCTGTTGGGCAGTCTACCATTTTGAATCATCCAGGGTGTAGAAAGGCAGTTGCAACAAACAAATGCATTCCTGGAGGGCATTCATTCTGGTCAGGCAGCCCTACAGGAAGCTTTTCAGACTCTGGCCTCAGCACTGATGGCAGCCATTGTCCCGGTCTTTAGCCTCCCCCCTCCAACTTCCTCCACCCAGACCCAATCCCCTCTACCTCAGCCTATCCCAAGCACACCTTCAGACCAGCATGCACACACGTCAACACACAAGGAAAGCTCTGGCAAACATAAACACCACACATCCCACAGGCACTCACGCAATCATCACACACATGAAGACACACCAACATCCACTGCCTCCACTGTGTCCCCTCCTCCTCATCTCCCTCCTCCCTCCCAGTCTAGTCTACACTCACAGCAGCATGCACTACATCTACAGCCACTACTTCCATCACCAGCACACACACCACCACACCCCACTCACGTGCAGTCACCACCCCACTGCCATTTCACACGTCCGCTGTGTCCTCTCCCAGTGTGTCTGTGACGCCACCTCCAAAGATACACAAACGCAGGCACACACCCACCCAACAGCCATCCACCTCTCGACAGCCTACAGCGCATGCACCTTCACCCAAAGTCACCAAGCGAACACCTCCTACAACCACAACCTCTTCCTCCACTCCCAAATCCCCTCCAGCTACCCGTCCCAGTGTTCCCAAGAAACTTTTCCTGTCCAACCTTGACCTCTTTCCCTCACCTCCCCCACCCCATCAGTCTCCTAGGGCCCGACTCTCCAGGTCCCAACCTAGCACCTCAGCCACAACATCTCCGGGACCAGTGGTCCCTGTAGTCACCGGAATCTGGAGTGCACCGGCCACCAGGGCAGCCAGTGTGGCACGGAGCCACAGCACGGACAGTCCCCCACCTGTCAAGCATCAAACGTTGGCCAGTGCCCGGCAGGAGAGGGGGATGACTCCAGCCACCAAAGCCGCTCCCAGTGGTACAGATGGGAGTGTGGAGTCAGCTGCAACACTTTCCAAGGTGGGGAAGGGCCACAAGAAAGTCAGCAAGTCTGGGAAGATCAGCACGGCGGAGAAGACCGCCATCATCCCCGCTGCCCAGGAGGCCACAGCCATCATCCCTGCTGCCCAGGAGCCCACCGCCATCCTCCCAGCTGCCCAGGAGGCCACTGCCATCATCCCCGCTGCCCAGGAGGCCACCGCCATCATCCCCGCTGCCTAGGAGGCCACCACCAGCACCAGCCCTCCTGCCCAGTAGGCCACTGCCAGCACCAGCCCAGCTGCCCAGGACAGGACCACCAGCACCAGCCTAGCTGCCCAGGACAGGACCGCCAGCACCAGCTCAGCTGCCCAGAAGGCCACCGCCAGCACCAGCCCAGCCCAGCTGCTCAGGAGGCCACCGCCAGCACAAGCCCAGCTGCCCAGGACAGGACTGCCAACACCAGCCCCACTGGGCCAGACAGGACCGCCAGCACCAGTCCCGCTCGGCCAGACAGGACCGCCAGCACCAGCCCCGCTGGGCCACACAGGACCGCCGGCAGCTGAGTCACTGCCAAGGACCCCGCCGTAACAAGCACCGCTGAACAGGGCACCGCCGCCACAAGCACCGCTGAACAGGACACCGCCACAACAAGCACCACTGAACAGGGCACCGCCACCACAAGCACCGCTGCCAAGGACACCGCCGCAACAGGCACCGCTGAACAGGACACCACCGCCACAAGCACCGCTGGCCCATGAGCACCAAGGGCACTGACGCTACTGAGTCCGTCAGAAGCAGGATGATGCACTCTGGGCACAAGGCCCCTTCCAGAACCAGTGGAGAGATACATCCACTACCTCAGTGCTTGGCAGGATGAAGCACTCTGGGCACAAGGCCCCCTCCAGAACCAGTGGAGAGATACATCCACTACCTCTGTCCTTGGCAGGATGAAGCACTCTGGGCACAAGGCCCCCTCCAGAACCAGTGGAGAGATACATCCACTACCTCAGTCCTTGGCAGGATGAAGCACTCTGGGCACAAGGCCCCCTCCAGAACCAGTGGAGAAAGGCATCCACCTGAGAGACTGTGGCTTTGCACTCCCCAGGATAAAGCAGTGGGCAACCCACCCACTGTAGAGACTTGAGAGACTGTGGCTTTGCACTCCCCAGGATGCAGCAGTGGGCAACCCACCCACTGTAGAGACTTGAGAGACTGTGGCTTTGCACTCCCCAGGATGGAACAGTGGGCAACCCACCCACTGTAGAGACTTGAGAGACAGTGGGTTTGCACTCCCCAGGATTGAACAGTGGGCATGTGGCCCCCTCGAGGATTTGGCGTCGTGCACTCAACCGGCTGAGGTGCCCCCCTTTTCCCTTCCCCCTGAGGTGCCTGTTTTATTGCTATCTGATGCCCCTGCAGTGTTCCCTCCGTCATGTTTGGGGATTGAGTGTGGGCCTCACCCATGCCGTGTGGGCCCAGTGTTCCACAGACTTCAATGGTATATATTTGTTTATAGTGTATATATATTTTTGAGTCCTGGATTTTAATATATTACAATGATTACACTCATTTGCTTTTGTCTTTGCATTATTCCGGGGGTTTGGGGATGTAACTGTGCTGTATTAGTGTGTGTGTGTTGTAGTGGGTGGGGGTGTTGCGTATTGCATGTGTGTGTCCCAGTATTCACCGTTGTCTTCGCCACTGGCGTTCGTGCTCTTGGTAGAGGAGCAAGAAGATGAGGGCTGGAAGGATCTGGAGCTCGGGTTCCATGGCATCCGGATTCCTCGTGGGGTGTGCAGAGGTGAGTGTTTTCCCTTCGAAGTCCTGTTTCCGCAGTGTTTTTGTCTGCGGGGAATCCGCCCCAGAAAAGGTGGCAGATCGGTAGGTTGTGATACTGTGGGTGGTACATTGTCCTCCACCTGTCTGTTGGCAGTGACCGCCAAGCTGTTTGTTTGTACCGCCGTGGCAGTCGGAGTGTTAAAGTGTCTGTCTTTGTTGGCGGTTTCCGCCACGGTCGTAATTGCAAATGTTTTACCGCCGGCCTGTTGGCGGTCTTACCGCCGCTTTGACACCAACCGCCAGGTTTGTAATGACCACCATAGTCCTGTAGGATGGGGTCTGGGTGTGGTGAATCATGCGGATTCTACCCTATGTCATGCATTTTAGTTGCTCGCTCATGCACCTGTCATCCGGCCCTCTGTACACCAGCTCTTGGCTAAGAGAGAGATCTGAGGCTTGCAGGGTCCTTTCCGTGATCCAGGCCTCTTTTTCTGGTCACAGAGAGGCAAAGCGGATACACAGAGACTCTTCCATGCTACAGCCATGAGACCATTTTACTTGCTATATGTATATATATTGGGCAGATGGACGGCAGAAATGACTCCATACTAGAACCAGGTCATTGATTTTCAACAAGAGCGATAAAGAGACCACGCAGGAGTTGGTCGGTAGCACCCTTACCAGTAATGCTTCAGTCCCCATCAAAAATCATAACAGAGTGAGCACTAATACTTAGAGACCCCTTCAATGCTGACTAGTGCAAGGTTTCTTGGCCATGCAGAGGGTGATTGCACCAACCTCACACAGTGCACTCTGAGCTTGCTTTGCTTTTGCATGTGCTGTACATTATCTCTGTGTGATGAAGCCTTGTAGTGCACTGCAGTCCATACTTAGCATGTATGTTATGGTCTTGTATAAAGCGCATGGCTACCCAGAGGCCTCCCAGCGCTGATAGCAGACCTCTAAGTAATAGTCTAGCGGTTATACTCTGAATAGCCAGGTTTTAAGTAGTCGACGAGATGAAAGTTCATGGCTAGTAAGGCGAAGGGGAAGAGGGAGTGGATTTCATAACTGGGTTCCAAGGTAGGCCATAGAACTTCTGCCCCCATCTGGATTTTCTTTGCTCTGGGAACTGAAGCCTAAGCTGCTGATGAGGACCTAAGCTGTCTGACAGGCCTATAGAAGGGCACCAATGCCCTTAACAGAGGGGGCCCTTTATTATGTAAGGCCCTATGGACACAACACAAGGTTTGAAACTTTATATGTTGTTCCACAAGTAGCCAATGGAGGGAAGAGATAGCTGCTTTGGCTGAGACATGTCTCGGTATGTTTAAAAGAAGATGGGCAGAGGCATTCTGCATCACCTGCAGCTTTCTAGTCACATATTTCGGGGAGCTAAACTATAATGCATTACCATAATCTAATCTGGAAATAAGGGCCTGAACAATGAATCTTTTCACAACAAGTGGAAGAATTTTAAAAACCATCCTTTAGAGCCTGAGTAAGCCAAAACAAGTGGAGATCTTATTAACATGATGCTCCATGGTAAGACATGGGTCGAGCCAGATTCATAGGCTCTTAACATTATCCTTAGGGGGCAGATTGTCCAAGGATTCCAAAATAGAAGGATTGAACCCCAATCGAGGGCTGTATCCTAATATCATTATTTCGGTCTTGTCTCCATTAAGCTTAAGCTTACATTCTGACATCCCGACACCGCCTGCAGACATAGGGTGAGTGACGAATACTTGGGGCTGGAGTTGGTGGACAATGATACTACCAGCTGAGTGTCATCTGCATAAGACACCAACGAGAGACCAAAAGGCTTCACTATCTCTGCAAGAGGGGACATATAAATATTGAATAGTGTTGGACCAAGCGATGAACCCTGCGGCACTCCACAACTCGTCTTAACACAGCTGGAGAGAAAAGACTAGTCAAGTACCTGAAACGATCTACCCTCCAAAAAAGAGGAGATCCATCCCAAGGCACTACCCCAAGATTCTGACCTCCCTCATTCTCAAAAGTAATAGATTATGATCGACAGTGTTGAAGGCAGCACTAAGGTCAAGAAGAATAGCAGCCGTCGCAACCCCATGATCGAGCCGCCTTCTGGCCTCTTCCGTGACTGCAATCAGGGCCAATTCTGTGACGTGAAAGGGTCTAAAGCCCATCTGAGTGGGATGAAGGACATTATAATCTTCAAGAAAACTTCAAAGTTGGGCGTTAACATGCTTTTCGATTATTTTAGATAAGGCAGGTAGCAGAGAAAATATGACTGTAGTTATTCAACTGAGCTGCATCCAAGTTAGGCTTTTTATGCAGGGGTTTGACTAATCTGTGGAAGGAAAGGAAAACTTCTGCTGTCTCACTGATTATTGTTGGATACTGTACTACTCTTTTTTATGATGTAGCTGTTCTAATGGTCTTGACTTGTTCCAAACCCATAATTAGATCCTACTAATATACAACAAAAACTATTTAGAGTGTCAAATTTGGAAAAAGCTGTTAAAATAAGGATGCTTACTTCACAAATCTTTAATTTTGAATGCCGACGGTTGGCCATTTCCAAGCACACCATAGTAGCTGAAATATATTTTTTTTAACCTTGGCTAATAAATTATTTCATAGTTTGATTAGTCTGGATTGAGATGTAGAAATGTTTAGATGATCCCAGAATTAACAGTTAACCGAGTAGGTCTATTGTCTGTGGTCTTTCCGAGACTGGCATGATTAAGGCTCTGCAGGACGAAACACTATACTGAACTTCGGCTGCCGGTTATCATGGGGAAAGTCTTCATCCCTGGGTCAGGAAAGCTTTTATGAATCTTCGTGTTAAACAACTCGACTTTTGGGATATTAGTGGTTGGTGGTATTGGAATGAGAAGACGAGCTGTAAGCGCACATTATGTAATTGATATCATCTAACACACTGCAGATATATTTTTTTTTCCAAAACAAGGTCTAACATGTATCTAATGAAGCGATTCAACTTTGCTTAGTTGGAAAATCAAATGTTATTTGTTGCATTGTGGCCACATATTAAAATAATGCCAAGATAGCCCTGGTAGAGCACCTACCAGGGCTATCTTGGCATTGTTTTAATATGTGGCCACAAGAGCAAGAAATAGAGACAGAGTTAATTGTAGATCTACTTTTCACCGGTGATAACCAATGCTGATTCAGTTACTTTGATGAGGGCTCATCACAAGAAGTGCTAGGTCTGTACACACTTTGCACGATAAAATTAGAGAAGAATTTATGCTTTTTAAGCTTTGACTAAGACAGTGCATATACATGGTTGGTGTTCATTTTTTATTTTAAAAAAAGCATAAAACGTGCTTAGAGCACACTAATTACTTACCATTGGTTGGCTTCGATGTCACACTCATTTCCTTGCTTCTTATTGGTCACCGCCTCCAGTCCCTGCTGTGGAGCAGGCATTAAGTGCAGATTCTTGTCTGTGGCCAGTGTATCTCCAGTGGCCGCAGGCTTCTACAGTACTTTTTTTCCCCACATGCACTAAGAGTGCAGGTGCCTCCAGTCCCTCCTCGTCCCATCGTCCATGCTCTTGCCCCTCCACCCCCTGCTCTCCTCCCACTCTGTTGTGTTGGTGCTCCCCTTATCCCCACACCTCCTTTATGTTGCTTGCCCCCTCACCATCCACACTCCCACGGTTGGGTTGCTGCTCCCTCACACCTCCCTTGTGTTGCTTGCCATTCTCCTGATTGTGTTGTTGCCCTCTGAATAATTCCCCCTGCCCCCTTTAGCCCTCCCTTCCGTCAACCACAAAATATTTAAACAAAGCCAAAGCTCATGCAGATGCGAGTATCATTCGGGTTTTTTAATGTTTTTTAGGCCTAATATATGCACTGGGCTGCTCTGCAACACGGCTTAAAAAGGAAAAGAAAAACACTATAGTGTTTTTTTTTTTTTTACTTTAGGCCATTTTGCACAGCAGCCCTTGCTATTCTGCAACATGTCTAAAAAAAATATATAAAATCAATAGGAAAAGCCTATTGGATCTGCTAATGCTTATTGTGTTTACTGGATATGTTTTGGGAAGTTCTTACTGTGAATATAAATAAAGACCTTGAACAGGTCTACTCATTACTTTGCATTATGCCACTTGACGTCCTCATTTAAACCTTGAAAAGAAAGTTACAAACATTAGTATTAAAGTTAAATGGGGGACTGAATGGTCTAATCGTGCCATACCTGGGACTATTTGAGACCTATTCTGCTATGTCTGTGAAGTACACCATTCCCTGCATGGAAGGGGAAATTGCTTTGATTCTCATAGCAAAGGTCATACATCATGTATGGCACCTGGTTGCATTATATTCCTCGAGGAGCAGCATCTTATCTGTACAGAACTGATGGGATATTAGACGTCGGACAATTTAATGTTTGATGGACAATAACTAAATATGCATAAAGGACATATAAATTCCTTTTGAAATCTTCAGTAACAACTCCACTGTCGATAGATGTATCATGATCAACTTACAAACAGCTTTCAGGAGTACTAAAGAGAGGGGCGTTAGTTCTGACCACATATTGGTAGTCAGGAATAAATGTTTTAATTGGGCAGAAATAGTGTGCTTCCACAGAAAACAGTGCTCCACCTCCACACAGCTGTGACTATATTGTTTATTCATCCAGCTGCCTGGCCCAGAAGCAGTATGTGTGCCCGAGCTTAAACATTCAGGAGCACATACATGGCACTGTAATGCTTTTAAACGTGTCTAAGATAGCTAGGTGATTCACAATGTTTGTTTTTCTCTGGCAGAAGCTCAGCTGGGGGTTGGGCAGTCATGAGGTATATATTGCAGTCACAGCACCCTCGCTTTTTATCATTACCCTTAGGCTTCAGAGGGCAGTTATGAATTTGAGAGTAGTATGGAATGCATAGGGCTACACTAATCTACATAGATTTGTGGGTCTAGCTTGACAGCACAGCTGTCACTTGACCTTGTGAGCAACAAAAAAAAGCTTTCAGAGTACTACTGAGAAAGGGGCTTAGACTCCACTCACATTAGTTTTCCTGAGTACATGATTTGGTTGGGACACAATGGTGTGCTTCCACTAAAAAGACTGCTTCTATTTCACGTTTTGGCTTGTGACAAAGCTTACACTTGATTAAATAGGGGTGAGTTTGTTGTGGCAGCAAGTCAATAATCATGGGTATCGGTCTGATCCTTTTGTTACGAATGGTTATGAAAAAGGCAGACTATTCCCAACATAATTATTGTGAAAAGCATATGTTAAAGTCAACAGACATTTAAGAGTGGATTCTTATTTCTCTGTATCAAAGCCTACAGATAGGTATTTTGTTATCTGGAATCTTACATATTACCGTAGTAGGCAAAGATTTTGGCACTGGCTACCCACCACTACAACAAAACCTGGGAGTCTTCATTATGATGATTCTAGTTAGGCCCTGTTGAGATGTTGAGAGGGGTTGTATATTGTTTTGCAAACAGTATTTTCTACATATGTCTAATGTTATTAATATATGCATGATGGCTGTCAGTATGTGTGCACTTGTTGGGTAAGGTGTAAAGCTAGAGTTAAAGGGTAAAGGATTCATTGTGGAAAGTCATGTGTTTGGTTGGTTTATTATGAACCATTATGACAAAGCCAGGAGGCCTGACCTACTTATTGTGAAAAGCATGTGTTAAAGACAGCGGGCTGTTAAGGATGGATTATTACTACAACACGCCGTAGCCTCCAGGTATGGACTTTCACAATCACCACAGTAGGCAACAATTTGGGTATTGGTTGTACCCTCTGACAAACCAGAGGTAGAAAAGATTTTCACGATGTTAATCTTTGTTAAGTCCTGTTAGGAGAGATAGTATTTTGTTTTGCCAACAGTAATTTTGTATACATTTCCAGTTTTAGGTCTGCACGCCTGATTGCTTTGTTGGACAGTTTACATCAATACAGTAGGCCTGGTTATGGTGGCAAACCAATGATAACAGCTATAGACTTGGTTGGTGTGAATGGTAAATGTTATGCTAGATTCCATACATCTAGCTTGTTAATTTTGACACTTAAGCTTGTAGGCCTGGCTTATTTATTGTGAAAAGCATATAGGAAAGCCAATAGGCCTCTAACAGTGGATTGTTAACATGTTGTATTGCAGGATGTAGAAAGGTATTTGGTTACAAGTAATCTCACAGGTTACCATAGTAAGTGAGGGGTTTGGTGTTGGTCACCCACTCTGACAAGCCCTGGAAGTAGAATTTCACTGTGATGATTCTCGTTTGCTCTGTTGTTTTCCATTCATGATGGTGTACTCATATGGTAATAGTTCAGTCCAAATCAGTCATTGGTTTTCTTGTCCTGTAAATGATGCCATTTGCTGGTCACAAGTACAGCCACCTGAAAATGAGAGTGCTTCAGTGTCAGGGCCTGATGGACAATCCATTAGTTCCACTTTAATTCCTTTGCTTTTCCTTTTTTAGGGTCGAGCGCAAAGCACTCTGTCCCTGTTGTAATCTCTTTATGGGCTTGTTACCACGCCCAACGCAGGCCCACGAGTTTGGTTGGTTTGTGGGCTTGCCTTTTAAAATTCACTTGCTTTCATTAGTGGAAGGCATGCATACGTCACGCCTTTTTCCGGTGTTTAGCCTTCATTGAGTGCACCAACCAACTACTCAAAACATATGAGACTCCATGTTTTCCATATGGTTTCTGGACTACTTTTTTTCTATTTATTTCCTATGCAGCACAATCTCGCAGTAGTCGAGTGCTTTGCATCACATCGGCCCTGTTACATAGATAATTGCATTTTTGCTGCAAGCAAACTCCTGTTTTACTTTTTATTTTCGAATAAAGTGGCAAGAAATGTCCAGTTTGGAATTCACAACGCAAATAGCTTTTACTCGAACAAACACGAGACCCATTGCATTGCAAATGCTTGTTTGATGTTATTGTTTCTTAAGCGGATACTGACCTCAAGTCAGTACTAGTGGGTCGCTTTCTTTCTGTTTGATTTGTCTGCAGTGAACCATATCCAAACCATAAACCAGGAGACAGTTATTGAACGCTATTGCCTGTAGTGTATAATTATTTTACCATTCCAAGATGGCAAACACATTTCCAAACGTGGCAGCTAAGCTAGAACTTTAAAATAACAATTGCCTATTGACATTCCCTCAGCAAGGCTGACGTCCGCTGGTATGTTTAGTTTTCGTATTGCAAGCATATGCCTGCCCTGTTTAGACAGCAACAAGTTTTTTTTCTTTCTACTTTGTATTTTTTTAATTGGTCTTGCAGATGTTGAGGTTTTGTGTATTGTTGCAGTTGTGTCAGAGGGTGACTACAAGGAGTTGTCAGTGGATGGATAAATGGATGTGTGAGTCCAAAGATGAATAACAGAGTGCATATATGATAACTTAATGAGTGGCTAGACCTATCAATGACAGACAAGGCACTTTCATTCATGAGCCAAACCTATTGACAGTGCAAATGATTTCTTCCTGTTTTCTTAAATTCTGATGTATTTGTCAGTGGATTTCTGCTGGTTTCTAACTCCAGCGAAATAGTCTTTTCAATTGTCTGCTTGCTGGCTAATCCACCATGTATGTCACAATCTTTTGTAGATACCCATCTACTCTTACAACATGGGATCATTTTTCGAGGAGAAAATACTCATTACTGTGAGTAGTTTGGTTCAAATAGGAGATATCTGTCCACTTCTGACACTTTTGATGCAGATGCATTTAATTTTAAACAATTTCTCATTGTAAATCTAGTGAACTCTTCCCTGTGCTCTCTGAATTTAGCCAGATTGACCAGGCTAGTTTAGGGAAATTGACCGCTTCCATTTCTTCCGGCTCTCCATTCAACTTCATACCTCCTAAAATATTACCACAAATAGCACTCACTAACTGATTCACTACTTTCAACCTGCAATCTATCCTTGCCCACTGTGATGCTGCCACTTGAGTGGAAAAAAGCAATGGTCATCTCCTTACGTAAAACTAAAAAAAATCCTACAAAAGATCCCGTGGTCCCTAATAATTTTAGACCAATATCTTTTTTACCTTTTCAGGTGAAAATTCTAGAAAAATTGATAACCGGATTATCTCAGGCTACTTGGATAATAATCTGCTGCTTGAACCTGCTCAATTAGGTTTTCTGTCATCATATGGCACAGGATCTGCTTTGATTTTGGTACTGGACAATTTATAAATAGTGGTTGACAAGGGCAACTTTATAGTCCTTGACCTATTAGATCTGTTGGCTGCTTTTGATATGGTCAGTCATGGGATCTTGATATGCAGACCGGCAGAAACGGATTTCAGTGTCACCTCATTGAGATTTGGCAGGTTTTTTTTTTTTATTGAAAACTGATGACAAGCAATACATTTACCACCATCCCAATCAGATTTTAGGGCCACCAGTCAAGGTGTACCTCCAGGCCCATCTTTGAGTCCCATTTCATTCAACATCTAGCTCGGGTCACTGGCCCAGATCATTCGCAGCAAAGGGTCTTGTTTATGAACAACGCAGAGGATACCCAGCTTATCTCCATGTACAACTCCTGTCCTGCACTCTTCGAGTCGTCATTCCACTCCTATATGCACAACATCGAGACCTGCTCACACTAAATTCTCTGAAATTCAAAGGAGACATGACAAGTGATGTGCTGCTCCATTGTGAATATACCCAGACCACTGCCAGATGAGTTTTGACCTTGGGCAGAGCAGGCACCCCATGTTACTGACTCTGCTGTAAGACATTTGGGGTTCAGATTTGATTCAGAGGTTTCTGGAACTTCGCAGGTTAATAAATTATCCTCCTCTTGTCTTGAGTTACTGAGAACTCTACGCAAGATATTAGCCTTACTACCACAACATCTATGGCCACTAGTTGTCCAAGCGACAATCATGAGTAGACTACAATACAGAAACACATTGTTTTCGGGAGGCCACTATCTGCCTAAATGCCTCTGCAGAAACAGACTGCGACAGGCCACTTGCCTTCAACCCTTCATCATAAAGCTTTGGCTACTGCCAGCTTGGACATATTACACTGGTTCCCTGTAGTCAAAAAAGCTGTTTTTAAATCTTTGTCTGATGCACGACGCGAGACATCAGATTGGCAGTACATACCTCCAAGACAATTTTTTTCATGACCACCCTGCCTGACCGAGTCTTTTAGTAATTCTAGAGTGCAAGCGCATATGCGTCTGGACAATGTTTTTACAGTCCATGCCTCTTGTCTTTGAAATATTTTGCCTATGTTTCTTCAGTCCATCTCCCATCTACTACATTTTCACAAATCACTAAAATCCTGGCTTCATACCCTTTAGCGATATAAGCTGGGTCAGTTCTCTTCTCTGTATGGGTGTTATCAGTGCCCAGACGCCTTTCTAGCTAGACTTTAAAAATAGTTTTTAAAAAAACTTGTTGAATTTTGCACTTATATCATTTGAAAGGTTAACTTTTACAAGCTCGGTGACACCTTGAAAAGACCAACCGAGGCTGCATTTTTAGACGTGCAGTGATTTGAGGTTCCCTGTTGTATGGATGGCACCACAATTAAAAAGAAGAAAAAAAACGCCAAGAAATTTGTAGACAAAAATGTTTGCAAAAAACGATACCCAATAACCAGAGAGGAGAAAAGAACTGACCCACGGGAATTCACCAGGAACATTCTTTGAGGCTGGGCGTTTGACACAGGGTGAATGTTACTCTGTCCTTTGCTTATTTCTTCTCAGCAAAGTGGTGAAATCGGCCTCAATAGATGAAGAATGGAAGGTGGGATAACATCTTCTACATGATTCGATGAACATTAGTCTGAAGGCAAGTTCCAAACATGCATCTAAGCATTCAAACAGTAATATATTTCATCCCATACAGTTATAGTGAACAGCAGACATTTCTCAATAATATACACACAATATATATTCATCATTGAAGAGTTTCCAGCATACTAGCGGCTGAAGCTGACAGGGCAGCTTCAGAAAAAGCGGTGCCAGGATATGGACGCCATAAAATGGGGCCCAGAAAAACAGGGATAGATGAGTAAGTGACCAGTTCACCAGGGTAAAGATGAATATTTGTTGTCATGCCCAGCATTCGCCAACACTTCTCCTGATTAGCCAAGAATGGAGACGGCATCTTCTGGAAGGTTCTGGCACTTGGTCACTGAGCCAGCTCAATATCCAAGAAATCCAATGAAGATATTGATATGCGGGACACGGGACAATGTATCTGCAGTATTCAGGCAAAGTCCCACAATAGGATGTCCTTAAAAGAAGAGGCAGCAGCACTCCGGGGCCCCCACTGACAATGGCTTGAAGACGGGCACAGATAGTGGTACATCGATATGGATTTTTCTTTTCAAGAATGAAGGACCGGGGAGGATCTTGCAGCTGCAGCCTGGTGGCGCTCTCGTGCATGCTTCTCACAGTACATCCGGTTTCCTGCCCAGAAGTGTCCACGCATCTTCAGGTTCAAGCCGCAGTCAGTACAGACATAGCAGGCTGGGTGGCGATACTGGTCATCCTGGATCCGAACCGCCTGGTTCCTGTAGGAAACAAATGAAGAGTTGACTACAGAAAAAATAGTGGCTGGGTTCTTGTCTTAAATGAAAAATGGCTCAGAGGGGTTGACTCAAAGGATTTACTCAGAGTCGAATAATAAGATGAGGTTTATGTTTTGGATAGGCGTAAACATGAGATAGCTCGGGGCTAAGGAGTTTGCTAACTTGTAAATATAAAGAACAATTGCCTCAGATGTGGCGGATTAACTAATCGTTTATGGGCTTGCTAGTCAAATTATCCATACACCATAGATACATAGAAGACCTGGACATAGACCACCACATAAGAAGAACTTGAATGAAGCTATGAACTTTACAGTCGCACACTTTTTGACACGTTGCCACTTCTTAATATGGCACAAAGACCTACATGATGCACAATAAGATGAGGACTCAATAGCCTTGAGCTACGATTTGAGATTGCACTAAGATCAAACTTTCTGAACCCTATGCAGTCTTAGCGCTCAGCCCTTGAGGGTCAGTGCATCTGGCATATCTCAGAGCTATGGGCACAACCTGAAGATCAGGACGCTGGAAACTTTCATAGCAATCAACACATCAAGTTACATAGCAGGAAAAACACACCCTCTATCTATCCATAGACCCTGCCCCTCATTGCTGATGACATAGCATCTGCAGATCAACTCTCAAAAGTAACAAGTTAGGCTCTTAAGATTGACAACATGTCATGATTGACCTTGAAAGAGTCCTAGCATGTATCGCTAACAGCACTTTGCACGACTGCTTGATGCTAACCTTACCGGTAAAGCTACAAGTCACAGAATAAAATATGGCTAAAGGTCTGGGATGAGCTGAAGCTGGTACACCTACGTTGGTACCACTAGGCAGCCATGCTAATGCATCCCTCAAACCGATGAATATCGCAACCCAGGTTCAATGAGTCTTGCCTCGCTCAGAGCTAGAGACACAGCCCTTGAGGACTTACAGCTATGTCACTCTCGCACAAAGTAATACAGCTCCTGGGGGAAAAAACACCTCGTCTCGCAGTGCGACAGATACAGTTCCTGCACATTCAGGCATCTCAAGTCACTCACAGCTACGTATGCAGGCAGAAGGATTGAGACCTCATTCATCTCAAAGCTAATGACACACATCCTAATTCTTAATATTTTGACATAGACTCTGAGCTCAACAGGGCCCCCATCTCTCGATGCTGAACATCTGCCAAAATCATTGACTGCCCGGTCCACTCTATTTAAAGGGAAAAGCCATGTATACATGTGTATAAAGATATACACCTTAAACAGGGAAGATTGGCAGATGTTTTCCATCCACTGAACTTTGAATTACCCAAAGAGTCCCTTAGGGTAAGAAGAACCGGCTTTTCACAGCTATAAATCCAACCCCTGAGAAGCTGTTGACCCTGGCTCCTTGCCAGCTAGTGAAGCACTTCTTGAGGAACGCAGATCGGCGTCTTAGACCTGTAGACATAGCATCGAAGGATCAACAGTCCTCAAGTTAGCACAGATGCCGCCTGATGACCGACATCTCAGTGCCAGTGCCACAGGAACATCAACACTCTGCTCATCCTTCATGTGTCATTGACAGAGCCCCTGAAGCTCAACAGACCGGCAGCCACGCAAAATAAATGGCACCGTCCCATAGGATCATCAGACAATGTTTTTCAGACCTATGAATACAGCTCCTCAAGGGTGGCAGACCTCACGTTCTCATGAATGCAGTCTAAGGACCGACGTATTTCTTAAAGCCAATGTCAAAAAACATATCTATAGATTGACTTCATGCCTCTGAAAGCCCATTACAGCACCATACGAACACTGTCCCTATTTCTCTTCTGTGTTATTGACACAGCTGCTAAAGGCCAACAGCCCTATCTTTCACAGTTATAGATCCAACCCACGAGGTCCCACCTACAATGCTTCGCTTACATCCCTGGAGGCCTTGTGCCCACAGATGACTGAAGTAACTGGAAAATTATCACCCGAGACATGAGCACACTGAGTTGTCTGAAGTGGTCCCCAAGGTTAGACCACTACAAGCGTGTAGCCAGAGTCTCCATATCGCGAACCCCTACACAAGCCATGAATCATATGTGTGAAAAAGTTCTTGAAACTAACAAAGCACTGGACAAGCTCCAAAAATCAGAGTCCACGAGAATGCACAGCCATAGGATACCATTACCCAAAGCTAGCTCCCAGTGTGTAAGAGCTATAAATCATTTGGCCTAGTATCTCGACCTCAGGAGGTGTCGCCTTCTAGTTTTCATTACAGGTAATAGTTTTGTTTACTTAACTGAAAAGAAAAGCCTATTTTCTGTTTCAGTGTTAAAGCACGGACAGCACATTGATGTAACAAGAGTGGAATTTACTGTGTCACACTCAGTTATTAACCCCTACCACTCCTACAGTAAGTCTTAAGTGTCAGCCTATTACTGAGATTCAGTTACCAAGAGAAGAACTTGGTTATGCATCTGCAATACAACAATAGTGTTGGCTCGGACACCAGTGGTCAATGATAGCATCCACATAGGACACTGACAAGAGAGGACCACATGGAAAGACCTTACATTCTATTGACGAGTTTAGGGCAATTCTAGTATCCTCTCAGTGGCATCCACAGATACTGGCTTACCACACCAGCCGTGTTCTTGAGCTCTTGGATGCATGCTTTCTGCCACTGGGTTCACTAATATATTCAGTGTTTGGATGGCAACTTCAGCCTGTAGTTTAGTAATTACCAGTTAGGCAACAACTGTGGTGCTCACGCCTAAACATTAATGCCCACGGGTTTTGCTATACATTGTAATCAATGGGGTTTTTCTTTCATTTTGGCTTCCTTCTTGTTAATGTTGTACTTAATTTTTGGTTGGCAGCAGCTACATTTACCCGACAGCCTGCCTGCGTCGGTGGGACTTTCATCTTTTGTCATTTGCGACCAGTAGGGTCTTCCTCTAATCTTCTTGCAGCCACATGTTAAGGATTTTGGGGCCCCTGGGCCTAACATTTTTTTGGGGGCCCCTGTTCGAAACAGTTTTGAATTTATGTTCCAAGTTCAGCTCTTTCATGCCCTCTTTGGCCAGGGCACTGACGATGCACAGGCCCACTCGTCCAAAGTCTAAATATGTTTACATCTAATATTCAGGGATAGTGGCTGTGTTTTCAATATTGTAACACTGCAGCGGCTCACTAATATTACTGAAAATAATCTGCACCACCTTCCCATTCCTCATAAGTGAGGTCCTGTTTTGAGCTAAACTAAACTTTTTTATGGATGTTGCATGTAACAAACCTATTTCTCTGCAAAATGTCTGTAATAGACTTTCAAGCATCACCAATATCAAAAATAAATGAAAGGAAAACGGTATTTAAAACAATGTGTTTAAGAATTATTCAAGGTCATCAATGCAAGACTCTCAGCAGAACAGAGCTGGCTCTATTAGGGGGCCCTCTCTAAAGGTTGGAGTCCTGGGCTAGAGCCCACTTTTCCCAGGCCTTAAAACTTCTCTGTCTTATTTGCTATCGCAGTTACCTATTCTTGTGGATGTTTAGACTTAAATCCTGCCTTCTCTCCTTCAGGAATGTCCATCTGTCACCGACCTGTCAACTGTAGGTCTTTTAGGAGACCCAAAAAATCCATGTCAAACCTACTGTGGTTCACAGCCTTTCTTTAACCCTGTGTATCTATGTGCGCCTCGGTTTTTAGTTAATTCTGCCCCTCCATCTCAAACTAAAGAAATGCACAACACTCTCAAACTCATTTGTAGGTGTTTCAGAGCCCGCATTATCCTTATGTGCAACTGCTTCCTTATATAAATGGTACCAGTGCACCAGCCGTCCTGCCTATCTTAAAATGATTCCACAGCATTGCCCCCTTTCTTCCTTGTGTCACACTGGTGAGCGGATCAGTCTCTCCTTGCACCCTGCTTGTGCCCAAGACAGTATCACACACGACAGCTTCCTCCTGTTCTTGCATTGGGCTGAGGCACCGCTAAGATGATGCGCATTAAATGGAGACCGCGCCTATCCCAGCTTTACATTATTCTGGTGCACGACCCAGGCCCCCTCAGTGCACAGCTTGTAAACTCACACACATGGGTGCGTGGGGAGATTACTCCAGGGCCACACATACATCAGTACACCCTAAATATGGGGTCCTATTGTGCATGTCCCCAAATTGTTATGGAACCTACAAGTCCTCGCTTCTAATATATCCCCATACAAGGAAACACCAATGCAAAGCACACGGCTCACGTCAACACACATTAGATTGTGGTGTATTTTATTGTAGGAGTACTTATAGGACACTTTCTACTCCCTACAAATCGCTGCAGCACTTTGCAGACGGGTAGCACGCTACTCTGTGAGATGCTTACAACATCAGAGACTTACACATGCAGAGCTACTAGTTGACATGCAGTTTAAAACACAGTGGTCACACAAGCATGGGGAAAGTTGTGAGAAGCAGCTCCTTTATGTGGCTCTTTTGAAGAAAAATACAATCTCAATTATCAGATGCACTCTGATGAGACAAGTCATTAGCGCCAAGAGGCCATTCACATGACAGATGCTTGAACTCAAAGCACTATGTATCATAATTTAACAGTTGTGCATACAGTTCTTTAGCACCCTTACTCTAAGCACAAGAGGTGGATAGATGGCTGCGTCCCTCTTTATACAACTCTGGTGCAAATCACAATCGTTCTCACACAATGCTGCTAGGAGCTCCCACCCTTACATGATGCACATATAATGCCCACTTCCCTTCAGACCTCGCTGATGCATAGCCAAGCGCCTCCCACATGATACTGGTGCTCAGCACCCTTGCTTGCTTACATGATGCTGGTGCCGCACTTCTCGCACGTGCGCAGGTTCTGGGCTGCTGCCACGGAGCTGCGGATAGCGCTCGGTGCACTGGGTGATAGCCGGCTCGGGAGATAGGGAGTTGGATCTGCAAAGATGGAAGAAATGGACCTTAGATTTAGGCTTTTGACTTTTCCTTCCTCAATAACTCACTTCTCAGTGGGCCTTAGTACTTTGACATTCAAGGGGAGCCCCTGTATATTGGTAACTCTCTTTAGAACCCCAGTTGCTCAATATTCTTAACTAGGAAGACTCCAGTTTCTATGTATCCAACCATAACACTCTAGTATCATGGTATCCATCCCCAGTCAAAGATGTGCCTCGTGATAAGAGATGTGGAAGGGCATCATCTGCTAACATTAATGACTGTGTAGGGAGGATCCGTGATCAGGCCTGATATAGCCTTATTAATCTAGAAAATCCTTTATATAGGTGGATCTAGAACATAAAAATCAACCAGATTTATCCAACACACTGGTTCAGCAACAGTGACACATGTCATCACTTCGACCATGACTATTAAGAACACTACAGCCACACTCTAGATGGCTACTACAGAGGCTGGGCTCAATTACTACTCCAGTCCTCACAATTTGGGCACTATCGCCTTGTCAAGTTCCTCTATCCAACAGGAAAGTCACGGTCAGTAGCTGACCTTATGGGGGCCCACTTATAAGCCTAACCATTTTTTTTTTCGTTTCCCAAGTACTAGGAATGTGTCCAACTAGCTATTTTTCTGCTTTTCTATGCTTCATGAAATACAGTCCTATACTTCGAAAATCCTAAATAATTGTATTTTTAATATTTAGCTTCAAATGCAGATACCAAAGTTAGGATTAGAAAACAATCAATTTTCAAATCAGTGTTAACTGCTAAAAAATATATACAAAAATAATTTATGTTTAGATGAAGGCTTGCTCTGATTTTCTTGAAAGCCGAAACCTATCTCTTACTGCAGACATATGAATGTAGGAATAGTACATACAAAATACACTGCCACAATAACCACGCCACTGTCATCACTGTATGTGATCAGATTGCTATTAACAGTGCCCAAGTGCTCTGAATAGGAGTGATGATTTAAGATTTACTCCAGTCCAATCCGGAGTAGATATAAAACATGCTAGACCCATTAAAAGGTATTAAAAGGCTAAAAGAAAAATTGACACCATCGGACATGTATTGTGGTCTGTGTAAAGATGAACTAAATTATCCAGTTTTACATTACCTTTTAAAGAGACAGTATATTTTTGTACAGGATGACTTTCTAAATGACAATATTATTCTTTCGTAATAATTCACTCAGTCTTGTTCATGGGGTGGGGGCTGAACAGTCCTTCCTAGAATTCCTGAGCTGTATACTCAGTAGGTCCATTCGTCTTAGGCCTTGTCAATTTATCATCTCCACACAGAGACGTACGGTTTTAGAAAATATAGACCACAGTTCCTATCTTCTGCTAGGACCCATAACACTGGTATCAATGGATGGAAACCCAGGGACATAAGTGTTAATTCATGCAAGGACTGAACCTTGATATTCATCCCTAGGGCCTCAGAATGAATTTACCTATTCCTACGGCTCTAGGTTTTGGGTGTCCATCATTAGTGCCTCAGCACTATGTCATATATCCAAAGGACACAAGTAATTTATTAATAAGTTATCAGGACCTAAGTGTCTTGATTTCTATCCCCAGGGCCCTCTTATCTTACTTTCCATCCGAGGGACCCCTGTATGAAGGAAAGTTATTTGGATCCCAGTTCCTGGATGTCCATCCATAGGACCGAAGAACTAGGTTATCCCATGAACTGCAGCCTGCGTATAATTATCCCTACTCTCAGTGCCTTAGTATCAATTTCTGGGACCCTGACATCTTTGTATCCACCCCTACAACTCCAGTGCCAATGTACCCATAAAGAAGCATCACAGTGCTCAGGTATGCTTTCACCGGACCACAATACCTTGGTAATCACCTATGGGTCTAGTAGCATGGTATCCATTCCTGGGACCTCAGTACCTGAGTATTCATCACTGAACACCAACACAACTTGGTACCATGCATGGGATCACATTATGTTGATAGCTAACCACAGAACTCATGTTCTTGGTAATAATTCACGAGGCTCCCATATTAGAGTATCCAACCATTTGGCCTACCCCTCTGAGACTATACTATCCTAGCCTCCATCCCTGTAACATTGAAGCCATTTAGTCCAGTTGCTGGTATTCACCCCGAATCCCTATCCCATGGTTAGCATCCCTGAGGCCCCAGTACCTTGGTTTTTAGCCACCAGGCACTATTTACCTAGTACCTTTCCATAGAATACCAGTACTGTGTGCATGCATGTGAGACCCAAGCAGAATGGCATCACACGCATCACCAACCGTGCTTAGGTTCCTGGAACATCTGTCCTCTGGCATCCATCCCTAAGGCTCAGGGACCCTTTGCTAGGCACCAGACATTATTGATCCCCAGGTCCATGAGCTGTCATACCAGAGTCGGTGTCCAGAGCAGCCTGTAGCAGGCGGAAGGAGCTAGACTGTCGTGGAGGAGCGCGCGTCTCCTGGTTCTCCTGAATCATCTTGTACACCTCAGAGTCTTCCTCAAAGCGATTCATCCTCTGGTCCAAATCAACACTGGGGAAACAAATGAACCAGGTGAGAATAAGAGCCAGGTGAGAACAAGAGCCATGCTCACAGAGAACAAAATGGTAGACGTGGAGCAAGAAAGACAGAAACTGAGTCAAAGCCGGAGCAGATTCCACAAACACATTGACAAGGCGACAACTGGAAAGAGATTATACACGTGACCTGAGTCACAGCTAGAGACGGAAATATAGACATGAGCTATATCAGAACAACAGCAGGAAATACAGTGACTAAGAATGCCAGGAACTGCAGAAACATGGTCAGGACCAGACCACAGGCCAGAGAGGCAAGAACCAGGAGGAAACAAGGCACGTACCATAGCGACAGGACCCAACGCAGGTGCTGCAGGCATGCACCAAGTCAGATCCAGAGATGCTTTAGAAAGATACTAGCTGTAATCCGGAGAGTAGGCCGAGGCAGAAAGCCACAGACAGGGTTAATAAGATGTTAATCATTGACATGCGCCAATGCGACCTTTGTGACTACAAACATCTGCTAAACTCACAAGGCTAGCGTGAAGGAGACATACTGTGAGGGGGCAAGGTTTGCGAAATGGGCATGCTGCAGGAGGGCGTGTGGTGTAAAGGTGGCATGATGTGAGAGAGGATGCATGAGGTGAGGGACAAAAAGAGGTGGGAACACGCAGCGCCTCGTGCCGAGCTGCGTAGATGAACTTCATGTCAGAGGCCTGTAGGGCTCAATACCTTACACAGAGTGCATCACCGCGTAGCACTCACCAGCACAAAGTGGATTCACTCACAGTTCAATGGAGGCATTGCACAACAGAAAGCGACTGGGACACCCGCTGTGGGTATGTCCATTTGTTGACAAACTCTTAAATCACACTAAGAAATTATTCAAACCTACAGTGTATTACGTCAGAAACCAGGAGTCAACAGTAAACACATCTTTGCAGAGTAAATCCCTTTAAATATGTCTTTTTCTAGCCTTACAATAGCCGTGGGTTGGGTTTTAAAGAAAGTCTTCGTGTAACTCGCAGTGGCAGCGCGCCAGGAATGTTTCCTGCGAAATAGGGCATAACTTCCACCTGAACCTGAATAATACATTCAAATCCCACTTCCTAAGCCTGGGTATGGCCCCAGGGCTGTGGAGGCCTTCTTGCAGTACAGCTTGTCGTGCCTATTCGGAATCATTGCGCCTCAATGTACAATAATTACATGGGAAGATTTGTTCTGTGAATAGGACAGCGATGTAGGAGACCTGTAGCTACTAAGACCCCGTGGTGAGTTCGGCTACCATGCATTTCGGACAGTCCACTCTCAGGCAGCAGAAAGAGTTCACATGTCTGTAGAGTTGCCCGGACACAAATACACATTGCACACCGCCACCCATATGTTACTTCCCTCCGCCATCCTACTTCAAGACACTGGGTCACAGGACCATGAGACTCTTGAACCCAACACCCCTCGATGAGGCAGGATTAACCCTTTCACATGCGCCTCTCATAGCAGGTTCACTCAGCCAGGCTCAGATACAAGGATGCGATAGAATGTGAAATAATGAATAATCAGAATAAGAGAAATGTAAAGCGTAGCTCATCATACATAGTGTGAGAAGTTGGGAGCATTCTAAGGTGAGCCGTGGGATAAGACGTGTGGCATGAAGAAGAGGCACCACAGCATGAGAGGTGAGGTGAGGTATAGTATGGAGTGAAGTGGACCATGGCTTGTGTGTTAGGACAGAAAGGAGAAGGGCAAGGATCAAGGCGTCTGCTGTGTGCAAGGGAAACGTGTGTCCCGCTACTGTGTGCCACCCAACAGAGGATAAGCTGTGGAAATGGTGTCCTTACGGTGATGGTTATGGTATAGAGGTCCATGGTGTATGGTGTGCATGCAATATATTAAACTGGCTTATAAGGGTAGACTGCTTCTTTGTTTCTGGCTTAGAGGAATGGACTTTAAGGGTAAACCATCTCTCCACCAGACCATCCCGAGTGGGACTTGTTCATTCTATACAGTACCAAAATACAGTACCAAATGGCAATTCACCATGGAGGGTGTTAGCAAAACATCCACTACAAATTGTCTTGTCCTCTTTTACATGTGGCTTGGCAAGAAGGCAGCATTCACAATCTGCCATTGATATTGCTCCACCTTTGGAAATTGATAAAGCCTTCATCCTCCTGTAGGGTATCTTGGCCTTAGCCAAATTGGAAGAGACATGTTTTTTATTTTATTTATTATTTTCTACAATAAAGCAAACAGAAGCTTTCTTAGTTGTAAGGATGTTAGCTCTGCAGAGTCCGTCCCTATATAGAAAATCACTTGCCAACAAATTGAGCCCCAAATATGATATTTTGAAGGTAACAAAAGGGTGTGCCCAAAAAGGGGTTTGCATACTTCACACACAGTCTTTAAAATTCAGGCATGGATTAATAGTCAGTATAGTTTCCTCAGAACGGGAGTGGCATGGCTAAATGTGGGTCTGTTTATCACCATTTATGGGGTGTTATTTTGGGCTTTTTGAAGCATCTCAAATAGGATTCAGCAAATGCCGCAGTAAACCACTTTGTCATAATCTAATGTAGACTTTACAGGAGCCTATACAGCAGCCTGGCTGTCTTACAGATTTGGAAAAAAAAGCAGGATTTTACAGAGTTTCTGTATTGGGAAATCAGAGGTAAAGACTACAGCCCAAACCTGCTCTTTTAACTGAAAAGCAAAATCAGCTTCCATTACAAGACATTTGACTATGGTGACCAGACTCGGAGTAGCCGCACACAGCATATCTCCCAAACATGGGGTTCCAGAGATGTGAACATCCAAAAACTACCAAAGTCTCCAATCGATTGCAGTAAAGCTTCAGCTAGATATGATCACAGGGCTAATCTCACTACTTTAAACTCTCCAACATAGTTGAGGTGATTAAAGACAGCCAATCCTAGCATTTAATCAAAGGAATTAACCTTAAAAGAATAGGCATTAAAAAACAACGACTACATTCTGTCCTCTCTGTATTGAATATGTCAAGCTTTCAAGTACTTTTACAGGATGGAATCTAGGGATGCTATACATTTCCTCCAATACAATCCGACATTGTTTACTTAATTGAGCTGCTCATCGTGGGTAACATGTGAAAGGCTAACACGTGAAAAGGCAACATCACAATGATTGGTTGTATATAGATTGATGTATTTCAGATAGTGGTCATCTATGCTCCTCTAAGTTCACCCACCTTTCATGACACAGATTTTAGGGAAATGATATTGTTTCCATCTAAGCTGGGCAGATCATCACATCTAGAACCATGTCACGGAGGGAGTCCTTCGCTAAAAAGCGAAGTGACAGATAAACAGATTGACTAAGCCATTACAGTGAAAGGCATCAGTGAATGCACTGTGTGTGTCGGTTTTCAGTCGTGCCCATACTTGGCAGTGCTAACATGGTCTAGAGGGGCACGGTTACTCCTACTTTCCACCAGTGACAGGAATGGAGTGATTGACTGGGTGGATAGGGCCTGTCTGTCATTAGGGACAGTGTGTGGTTGGACTGGCAGATAAATGGGCATGTCCGAGCAACGTCTAATTCAAAATTATTTGGAAGAAATCAGTTGGGAAGAGAGAATCTGCAAAGGAAGGAAGTCTTTTCGGACAGATCCAGAGGTGTTGTCTTGGAAAAGGTGCCACGTGGGAAGTACTTGCACAGTCCCTCAGTGGATCTTGGCCAGGAACCATGAAAAGCCTGGGAAACTAGGTCAATCCCAAACTGCTTGATGGCAGCCTGTCGGACCCCATCGTTGTGAATGACGGGTGGATCTGGACTAGATTGACACATGATGCTTCCTACTCCAGTTGGGCCGTATTAAGTGGGCAGGCATCCTGGATCACTATTTTTTCCAATCAACCCATATGGGCATTTTCCTACTAATGTCATAGATAGCTTCTGACCACAAGCCCAGCAAATACTTACAGGGCTCTATATTAGAAATCGCTGAAGCTCAGTCTCATATGAGTACAATCAGGTTGAGTAGTTCTCTTACTTGATACTCGAAGGCTCTGTTCTGCTCACCCAAAGAAATACCCTACATTCCTGTAGTAAGTGGAAGAGCATAGGGAAGCCACACTGACCAGAGGTAGGTGCCCTGGGACGGCCAGCATGAGGAAAATCACAAGGAATCCAGGCGTTCAGCTGATACCACTACTTTAGGAGTTGTTTTTCAAATACCAGTCCGGGCAACCCCATGTACAAACATGCACAAAATTTACATTTTATTTGTATGATGTGCTTTTTTCAAAACTTATGCAGTCTTTGTTTTCAAAATACTGTTTCCTCCATTGGCACATCAGGAATAGCAAGGAAATGAGTTTACTGCCAATTATGGTTGTTTTACTATTTCTTTTTAAAGTAGTTTATTTTCACACAAAACCATTAAGATATCTCCCGTTTTTAAAATCTTGCAGCTCATTTATCCTCAGTGCTTGGCTAGACCCATAGCCCACCTTCTCCAATCGGTACCTTTTTGCTCTCCATGAAGGATTTTCCAGGAGCAGGCTTACTGTTGTGGTGTCAAGTTGATTCTTGTTCCACATGGTCTGCCTGTCAGTTTGCCCCAAGGTGGACATATAGATGGGTGTCATGGGATCAGCTGCATGTAACAGGAGCCGCACAGCCCTTGGCATCCAAAGTTAACACGTTGCTCGTATTTGTATGAAAAGCAGATTTCTCAAAGGCTTTTGACAAAAGGTCATAAAGCACAGTCTCTTAGAGTCTGCCAAAGGGCATGTCAAAATCCCCATTTGCTGCAGTGATTTGCTCACAGATGAATCCAGTGTTAGCTTCTGAATCTACAAGCCGCTTTTCAGAGTTATTCAGTAGTTTAGACCCCATACAAACTGCTTCTTAATAGAAGGGCTCTGAGAGATGAGAGCAGTGCCTCTTTTAAATCTCTTTAACCTTAAAATTAGACCCAGTTTCATTTTAGAATTCTACAATGTGGCTTCCAAGCATTGCCAAGTCTTTGCTCTCTTGTGACAGTTCCTCTCATGTCCATGTGGTCTAATGGACGATGCTCTCTGTAGCTTCCCCCACCCCCTTCGGTTCCATTGTGTATTCTTTTTGGTTTTGCGTGAAGTGGCCGTTCAACAAAGAAGTCCTTTTGGGGCTTCACTTGAATGCTGGTCTGCTTCATTCTTTAATAAGTGGCACCGAAGGTTTGACTCGATTACAGTCCCACAAGTCAGTCGATCTTCATATTCTTTCTGTTGGTAGGCAAAGACCCCTACTTACCTGTAGGCGGGGCTGGACGGAAAACCTCAAATCAAAAATGTTCAAACTAGCCCCTCCCTGCTGGACTAGACTAGAATCGGGCCTGTGAGTATGGTCAGGAAGGGGCGGCTGATCTGAAAAACAGCCTCCTAACCTACAGACCACGGGGAAAATGCCAGAATCGCTAGTCTGGCCTTCGTGTAGGTGCTGGTAGGGCATATTTCCACTATTACTAGCGCCCTGGAAGAAGTCTGTGGTTATTCATTGAACTATCCACACATGTTTCTCCACTGCACGGTCTCTGGTGTAAGCGTCCTATGCCTAATTTCTGCCACACCAGGTCCCCTCCTATAGAAGCAGGGTGAGCTCAGCCTACAAGTAATTCTGCAGTAGCTTGTAAGAAACATAGTTACTAGCCTTTTATTTAAGTTAATAATAGGAAATCCACACAAAATCCTATATAAAATATACATAGACACATATGCATGCACACAATTCTAAAGTGCAGAGTGTGCCACTGGGCACTTGACTGCTACAATAAGAGGTCCCTTGGCACTTCTCTGCGGCTCTGTGCCATGAAAGGCAGCATTCTCAGAAGTTTAATACTTTGGCTTGTTTAAGCCCTCCAGAGTTTCCATATAAACATGTAGCCTTTCAAGTACCTGTTGCGCCCCATCTCCCAGTGGCGATTACAGGTAGCAAATAGATTTTGTTTCAATGTGACCTGCCTGCAGAAGTAGTAAAAAGCCAGGAGGTGGTGGAGGCACAGTGCATTTCCACCCACGGAACGAGAAGGAGACAGTGGGAAGCAGAGAGAAGCAAAACCACGCATAGAAGAAGCTCACACAAATGGGCGGCATTGACCCCAGCAGCCGTGACCCACACCTTATTCATTTTAGTGTATGCTGCTGAAGCCTTCAGGAGTGTGGCTGAGGGTGTGGAAGGGAGCAGCTGAAGATGTGTTGTCCAGTGTAACAATGATTAAAGTGCCTGCCAGTAGAGAGTTTGGAATGGGCGTTATCATGATTGTTTTAAGTTAGGTTGCGTGTCATAGAATGTTGTCTTGGCCATCCTCCCTACACAGGTTACAAGAAGATTACTGGTCTGCAGACTGTGGGTGGGTAAAATGTGGGGCGGTGGAAGAGTAAAGAGAATATTGTCAGGAACGAAGTGGGTAGGGGTGTAGTTTGGATAGTGTCGACAGTAACCCATAGGTCGACGAAGGCAAGCATGGTTGGTGGGATTGCTAGCCAAGGCAGTCATGGAAGTGTGTGACCAATGTGAAACAACAGAGTCCCGAGGCATGTGTCTGTGGTACAGGTTGTTAACGGAGAGCTTTAATGAAAGGTGAGTTGGGAATGATACAGAACAAGTGAGGCAAAGATGGTGGGAAGTGTAAGATCCCCTTTAAGGGTGTATAGGGTGAGGGGTGGAGAGTATGGAAATCTGGCAGGGTGGCAGAACTGGCACGCCCGTATTGAATGTTTAACAGTAAAGCTAGAGCAGAGGTTTTCAAACTGGGGGGCGGGCCCCCCTTGGGGGGGCCTAAAGTGATCCCAGGGGGGCGCCAAACTCTGGCCAAAAGAAATATTATACAGATAACATGCCTTTGTTTCAAGCAGAAGCATGTTATTGCAGTTTTAAAAAGGTAACGGTACCTAACTGCAATGTTTAAATAGGTTTATACCTATTTAAACATTGCCATCTTTCTGAAATAATTGTGAAAAATTCTGAGGGGGGAGCCAATGATTTATATTTTTCAACTGGGGGGGCGCGGCATTAAAAAGTTTGAAGACCACTGAGTAACGGGTTAAGGATTGCAAGGCCTGGAGCACAGCATCAGGCAGACCAAGTGGTGCAGAATATAAAGACAATGCAAGAACACTGCACGGGCTTTACAAACCGCGCAGCTACAGCGATGCAGCTGCACAAGCATTTTGCTGGATCTTCGAGAGGGCCCTGTGAATGAAATGGCGCATCGGAAAGGGCGGGAGAAGGCGGGTCTCGTGTGAGGAGAGCATGAACTGCGACTTGCGTTAGTATTCTGTAAAACTTGCAGGCAAAGGGGGTAAAATACGAGTCTCATATTGCAAAGGCTGACCAATGAAGCATCCTGCTCCCAGAGTGATTCAACAGACCCGGAGTTATAAAGAAGCATGGGCAGTGCTTTAAATGCAAATACACATGTTCTGGTGCTTTCCATTCGGAGTACTTATTTGACCTGGGAAACGCTGGTCATGTCCATTAAATATATTAAAGCAGTGCTGAGAAGTGAAGGCAGACATAGGTGTCAATTCACCAAAAATGACCTTAATAACATCATAGGAAACGATCTCATATGACGCTGATTTTTTTTCCAGGAAGGTATGCCATGTGACCTCAACATCACACTCACGTTGTGTTACACTCCCTTCCTCACTTGCATTCACTCCTTATCTTATTCATACTCATATTTACAGTCAGGCCCAGATTTACTAACACTTTGCATCATTTTTATTGTGCAAACATGGTATAAAGTGTTAGGGTTGTATTTAATTGGACAGTATTCCAAAGTAAAGCAACATTGTGCTACACACTCCTTTGTGTTACTTCGGACCCAGTGGCCGCCCCCATTCAGGGTCACCACAGTGCAGTTCCAGGGACGAGCTGTTCGTGAGGGGGCGAAGGTGACGTAGGCCTCTCGAGCGTGCAGATTCCCGATCTTACCTCAGCCCAGCTCCCCCTGGCGCGAGCAGCCGCGTGCCGGGGTGAGGAGGTCGTCAGCTGGGCTGAGTTAGCGTAACCGCGCCGTGGACCCCTCTGGCAAAACGGCTTGCTTCACGTTCCCCCACAAGTTCCCTGCCAGACTCATGGCTTGCTGCGCAGTCTTCATACCAGCACATGCTCGACTCCTTCGAGTGCTGGGCTGCTATCGAGAGGTGAAATTCGCCTTCAGCACAGAGAACCCGCTTAGCAGGTTGGTGGTGGTTACAGCCCTCCCTCATCACAATGTACACCTTATACGTGTGGGTTAGTTATGAGAAGGGGGGGGGGGGGGGGGGGGTGCGTGTGTTTTTTTTTTTTTTTAAAGACTCTGCACCAGGGTGGAACGAGGGTGGCAGGCAGAAGCCACATGACAGCTTGGATCGTCGTGGGCTCGAAGTTCCAATAGGACACCGAGCTGAGCCAGAGCAAGGCTTCTGGTTCAAGCCTTCCGGGGCTTGCCCACCTCCAGAACTGCATGGGCACTGCTGCTGAGGTGCTTCCAGAACACGGAGCCGAGTGGTTCCTTTCCCCCCTTGGCTGGAAAAGAGCCTGAAGGACTGTTGAATGTTTGCTGGTCCTCCCTGCTAACCTTGCCTTCTTTAAAGCACTCAACCTACCCAAAAAGACCAGAAATAAGGGTACAATATCCAGAAGGGGTCAGAGTAGGTCACAGCCAAGAACCAGCAGGTACACGCAGAGGTGATCTGAGTTCTGACTCTACCTGGGCAGCACAATCCAACCCTAAACCCACTTTTATTGCTCTGTGAACTTTTTGGCCTTGCTTAGAGCGTGCAGAGGATAACCAACTCTAGTAGGATGGAGAAAAACCCTGGCAGCCCTGTACGAGCTGCTTGTGCGCAGTGGGCTTGTACACTATTTTTCTTGTATATCACTCTGCGGCCTGCCCCCTTTCATCATCAAGGGTGGTCCCCACCAATATTGAGTCACAAAGAGTTAGTAGAACATCCCCATTCCCACTCCTCCAACTCCTAAATTATTCACAGTTTTAGGGACTGGCACCTAATAATCCTACACGAGCTGGGCATATCTTCCCTGACATTACTTAACCTACATTCTCCATATTTGTTTGTTCAGTGTCAATTTCACTGTATTTTGATTTCCACTGTGATTGTTTTGTTTTTACATGTTCTTTAGTGAAAGCTAAAGTTTTCAATACTGTAACAAAGTAAGTTTTGCAACATCACAAAAACTCACAGCCCTGGCCGAGCAGTCACATCTTTATTGCAACTGTGGTAAATATGGGTTATTACGCCTGAGTGTAACCCTAAACACATAAATAACCCTAAACACATAAACTGGGGTGGGCCGTGATTGGCATTCCATGTCCACCCAGAGAGTCTAAGGGGCTTGGGAGACCAGCTTTCCATCTCAGAGTACTCGGTGTCTTGGTGTGTGGATATCCCTAAAACCGCAAGGATTGGAAAGAAATTGGTCATGTGTGCGCTAGGGAGCTCCGGTGACATTACACAAGGGAGACCCAAAGATTTATTTGAAGCATGCACTCTTAGACAGCCAATGTGACCTCTTGGCAGCTTACACTGAAGGAAGATCATGCCATCTTTTGGCAGACTGCACTCTAGGGGGCCAAGGTGATCCATCTGAGGAAAACATGGAAAACCTTTGAAAGCATAGAGTTCCACTGATGACCCTGACAGCATTCATGGAAAGACTGGATTATCTGCCCTTTACTGATGGCAGCCATGGGGATGTTACCAGCCTTTCGTGGGAGTGGATAAGAAAAGGTGAAGGGGCAACTGGGAAGGAGGCAAAAGAGAGAAAGAAGACTCGGTGGGGAAGCGGGATGAAGGGAGGAGGGGACGGAAGAGAGAAGAGGGACAAAGAAAGAGAAATATGAAGGAGAGGGCTCTCGCTCCCTTAGAAACAAATTAGGGACTGAGGAAACAGAGAAAGGGGGGGCGAAGATGGCGAGGGGAAAGGAGGAGGAAGGATGAGAGAGAGGAGAAGGAAAGAAAAGATTCAAGAAAAGGAGACGCGAAGGAAAGAAGAGGGAGAAGTGGGGAGGGGAAAAGAAGTTTAAAGAAGGAAAGAGGGGATTGAGGAAGCAAGGAGAAGACTAGGGAGAAGAGAGGGAGAGGGGAAGGGTGGTGAGGAAGGAAGAGGGAGATGGAAGAAGAAGAGGGGAGGGAAGAAGGGGAAAATAAGCCAAAAGGAAAGGGGCAGACGGGAGGTTAGAGCGGGAGCCGGGCAGGCTATTGCTGACGGCAGGGATGGAAGATGCTGCAAGAGGAAGTTAGAAAGGGACATCAAGATAAGAGGAGGGTGCTCAGAAAGGAGGAGCAAGGACAAGCAGAAGAAAGGCAGCGAGGGAGGAAAGGAGGGGTGAGACTGTGAAAGACAGAGCGGCTCAGGAAACAACAGAGCATGGAAGTGTAGTGGGAGGAGGAGTAGAGGACGGGCCTGACCACCTGCTTCATGCTGTGGCGCAGAAAAGGCCACACATTGTCTCCATCTCTTAGGTGAGGCGGTTGTAGTGCCCATGCACCCCAAAAAAAACCTCACCTTTACTTTTTTTCTGCCCCTTCATTAGGGTGACCAGATTTTGAAAAGAAAAAACCGCAACAGGTTATACATAAAAGTAGGATTTAAGCCTTTAGTCTCACTTTTATATCTGGCCTCTCCTGTAAATGTGTGTGTGTGTGTGTGTATACACACGCAGCAGAAGTATTTGAGACTCTAAAGGTGCATGTGTAAGGAGAGCACACCTTTCACTTCTGATTCGCAGGTTGACCTGACCTTTGCCCCAAACACCGGGGCATTTATGTAAAATGAACAAGTGTCGGGGCACCAGGACAGAAGGTCGGAAAGAGGCCAAGGAAAGGAAGGGTCGTCTGAAGAGAGAAGAGAGAGTGGTGCTTTGGGGTATGAAAGGTGGGCGGGTGACCAGACGTCCCAGATTTCCCCGGACAGCCCCCTGAAAACGGGGACTGTCTTGGGAAATCTGGGACCTCTGGTCAGTCGACCCTTCCTTTCCTTGTCCCCTCTCCGACCTTTTGCTCTCCCATCCTCTGCTTTCATTCTAACCCCAACCAGTGCCCTTTCCTCTCTTCGTCTCCCCCCACTCCCCCAGCCCAATACTGCACGTCCCTTCACCTTCTTTCAGCTCTGTCTCTCCCTGCTCCCGCCACTCGTCTTCTCCGGACTCCCACGTCTGCTGTTTCCTCGCGCCACACTCTCCCATCTGTGCTCCCCCCTCACTCCTCTCCCAGCTCCCCCTCACTTCTACTCTGTGGTCGCCACAGAACCCGCACCCCCCTCTCCGCAATACTTCACTCCCACCCACCTCTGCCCCCGGCTCGCCTCCGCCCCTCCCTGTTACAGGCTAGACGGGTCCGGCGCGAAGTGTTCGCCAAAGTAAATAAACCACTTACACCAGGCGCTCTCACAACAATGCAGCAACCCCGCACCCCGCTATCCACATGCACGCCCCCTCTTATTATTTCACAGATCTCACTACCGCACCTCCATAACGCAGGGACCCCCAAGGCTCGACAGGCAGAGACCTCACCACCACTTCAAGAGTAACGCCGGGGCAGCCCTAACCCCAGTCCCCACCTGAAAGCGCTCTGGGCCTCGCGAGGGGTCAGAAAGCGATGCACAACCGCAGTACCATACCTGCCCCTGGTGTTGTCCTGGGCTCCCGGGGTGTTTATGGTTCAAGTACAAGGTCCGGCTGCAAGGACTGACTGAGTCCCCAAACTCTGTCTGCTCTGGATGGCTCCTCGTGTCCCTGTGAAGCGCGAGCTGCCGCCCTCCTCCGTCCGTCCGTCTCGCGGAGTCTCTCCTCCTCTTCCCTCCCTCCTCTCGACACACCTACTTCCCTGTTCCTGGGATGTCTCCATTCATACAGCGGTGCCCCTCACAGAGTGCTCGCGCTCGAAGCTATATATTTCTGCCCCTACACTCTACTTCCTGCTAGGGGTCTGCCCCGACCCCCCCTGAGAGCTGCTCAATTGTTACTCTGTCCTGACAGCTGAGTCCTCTGCCAGGGCCGCCACACTGGCCTAACATCGCTCTAAAACTCCTAGTTTAGTCTCACATTAATCCCTCTCGTGTTTGGACCGTCACTGCCCTCTTTCTACCTCCTTGCCCCCCTGCCTGCCCCATCCTCTTCCAATCCATCTCGGAGTCACCCCCTTTCCTTAGCCTTCACCACCTGGATTTTCTCTCCCCCAATTTTATTCCATCCTTACTTCTCTTTTCTCCGCCTAATAGTGGCATTCTCAATTTCTCTCAAACTAGGTCTGTCCCTCGCCCCACAGGCTTCCCCTCGTAGCTCTCTTCCCTTATTTAGCCTCTACCCCTTCGCTCAGCCCTTATTTACCTCATTCTCCTCTCTGCATCTTCCTCTTCCAGCCCTTTCCCGTCTCGCCATCCCGCCCTCTCTCCGTCTTCCTCTACCTCCCTCCCAATGCCTCGACCTCACCACCGCCCTGTTTCGAGCACGTACTTCTATGATGTCTACCCCCTTCCCTGCCCCCCATGAGCCCCCGCCTCTGTTTACCCATTTCTCCCAAGCTGCACGGCCCCTCGAGTTCGCCACAGTGTGTAACTTTGGGGTTAACCCTTCCAGTGCTGTCTCTCTACCTCCCCTCCACGGCTCAGAACAGACCTCCTTTGTCGGTGTACTACAGTTCATTTGACTTACTGCGACCCCTTGCTCCCAGGGCCCAAGTGACCCACCCCCACCCCGCCTTTAGTTTCACATGTCCTAACTACAGATCCCCATTTACTACCATAAATTACACTCCACCACACATACCCCCTGGGCACTCCCGGCGCGTTAGCTCCCAACACACAAATATCTTCCCTGAACCTCAACCATTTCTCTTCCTTACCCGCAAACAGCATTTTAAAAAAGCCCATCTTGGGAGTGCTAAATGCCCTTCAACCCAAAACGGCCATTCATCAGACCTGAATTAACCTGCCATCTGCTGAGACATGTCCACTGTTCTCACCCTGAATGTCAACCCTCAGGGCTGCAGATGTTGATCCCCAAAATTCACTTTTCTGTACTCAAATGCATTCTTCTGACATCGTACTTCCCCCAGGGACCATGGAGCCTTCCACTCCTATTTCCTTGGGAGGAACAAAGGCCCTTCGCTGCTCAGCGAGTTTGGAGTCCCAGTGTTGGTCCCTTGAACCCCTGGACTATAGATTATCAGTTCACGCAGGGATGGGGGGAGGACATTTCGCTGAAAGAAAAAAAAAAAACACTTTACCACCCGTGACCTCTAATTCTGTCAGTTGTGGGGCCCCTCAGTTTTCTGCAGTCTCTTATGGGACGAGGCGTACAACAGAAGAGAGGACCGACACCTATGTGGATGGTTGTGGTCTGTCTGCCAATCAGTAGGAGCGTTGTATTCTGCTGGGTGCAACTTTTATGACCCGAATATCTGCATGGATGAGAGCATGCTGCCACCTTCATGGAACAGCAGGCCAAATATCAGAGCATATCATTCCCTGCCACCCGAATATCTGCATGGATGAGAGCATGCTGCCACCTTCATGGAACAGCAGGCCAAATATCAGAGCATATCATTCCCTGCCCCCCCCCTCCCCTGACAACGCAGAACTAATAAAATACCACAGAAATGGTATCCTGTAAGTCTCTTGGCAGGCTCGTAGCTTGATCAGTATGATTGGAGGGTGTGACCTCCAGATTGTCCGACAATCAGACTGGCATTTAATGTTTAAATATATTATACAACAAGCAGGGTGAATGAGAGGGGAAGTAGAAAGGCAGACAAATATGCAGGGGTGGCTCCTTCGCTATGGTGAAGGAGCATCGCCCCACTGGCTGAGATAGAAGTATCATTTTATTTTCCCGCTTCTGGCCCGGTCAGCAGGGAGGGGCGGGGCTGGGCTGGGCCACGGGAGGTGGAAGGGGGTAGGAGGGGAGAGTGCACCTAAGTGTGCATGTGTGTTTGGTCAGCCGTCTGAGGCCAGCCAAACACCCATGCGTACTTAGGTTTCTCCAGCCCGGCTGTGTACACAGCCAGACTGGAGAAACTGCACAGACCCCAGGGCAGTCACTGCTGCTCAAACCAATTCTGGCGCTGCTTTTATGCTAGGTTTTGCATGAAAGGAGCACCAAGATTGCTGGGGAGCCTAAGCTGGTGTCCCAGCAGTGAATGCTGGGACACCAGAAGACGAGAGACGCGAGGCAGCAGGGATGGAGAAAAGGTAAGTGCTTTTTATTTTTTTATCTCGTCTCTGTCCCACCCTCACCCTTCCCCTTGAGTTATGCAGTGACCGCCTCTACAACTGAGGATTGGTAGTAGGACTAAGAGAGCAATTTGTAATACTTTCTACAACATACAATGGTTTGTGGACTTTCAGAGTAAAGAGTGAGAGTGTGTGTGTTTTCGTGCGTAAAAAGTCCTGCTGAAATACGACTGGCATCTCACAATACTGACTGAATACAGCTGTACCTACCTAATTGTCAGAAAACAGATTTTTGTAAGGGGGGGGAGTAACACCCCAAACATCCCCATGACGCTCCGCCCCGGTCTTTGGCTTAGTAGAGGGTTGAAGCTTCAAACCAGATGGCACGGGGAGCCTGTGCCAGCCACAAAGACACTAGCAAGAAACAGGCCGATGAACAATCGCACCTTCGCTTGCACCTAAATCACATGCAGGCTGGCAGCAGAGGGTCACGTGGTTGGGTGTGGCCAGGACAGTGCTTGTGGCAGTTGCACCCTGTCCCCTTTTCCGATTTGCAGTTGGTGCTCTGGAGTTGTAAAGGTGTCAGAATCTTCTGGGGGCTTCTACTGAACTTTTTGAGGAATGTTATGCTATGGTAAATGTTTGGCTTCTGCTATTGTCTGTTGTCCTGATAACATTTCTCCCCAAGAAGAATGGTTGCTTTTCAAAGTTTCAGTCTCAGGTGAACACCTGGTCACCTAGTTGCATGTCAGAGGTGTGATCACCCCTCTTGCAGCTCATGCTCTTGATCATCCATTTGTAGCATCCCAGTGCTTAATTTAAGCCAGTGGTTGCCAGTGCAGGGCACCAGCTCTTATTTTTGAGAGCCGTCACTTATGTTTCTGCCTCAAGCATTTACTGCAAGAAAAAGACACAAATGGGAAAGACAGAGGAATAGAAAAACAAGAAAGAGTCACAAAGGGAGAAAACAGAAAGCTGCAAGACTGAGCTGGAGGGGCAGGGAGTGACTGTAAATGGATTAAAGAGGGCCAAAATGGCTTCAGGATTACACTGCCTCAGTAGTCCGTGCTCACACATTTAATAAAAAAGCAGCCACGTGTTTCAGCAGAGAACTTTCGGCACCAACACGTTTTTACTAGCAAATTAAGCACAAACATCTCCACAATGCACCACTCCTGGATTGTGGAGAAAGATGGTCAGGTTGCATGTGTGCAAAGTTTTTGTTAGGTGACCAAAGTTTCTAGTACACCTTGATGAGTGGCCTAGCTCTACTTCATGGGGTTTTGAACATTTTGTGACAATACACCCTTGCATACTTTTTCAATAAAACCTGACTATTTACCCGTGATTGCAAGTTGGCAATTAAATAGGAGGGCTGAGTTAACTTTAGAACTGTTTTTATCACACATTTCAAGCAGGGGGATGTTGGCTATTTTTTGCACTCAAAAACACATAAAAGAAGTGCACGTACCCAGTTTTACTTTGAAAATATACATGCAGAAAATTTAATGAACTGTAGGTTAGTATGCACAAGTATATTGGGAAGTGTGCAAGAGTAAAACTTCACAAATTTGTACAAATCTTGTGCTGGGTTGGTGATACTTTTTTTTCCCCAAAGAGCATCAAATCAAATCAAATCATTAACATTTATAAAGCGCGCTACTCACCCGTGCGGGTCTCAAGGCGCTAGGGTAAAAGGGGGGGTTATCGCTGCTCGAACAGCCAGGTCTTTAGGAGTCTCCGGAAAGCGGAGTGGTCCTGAGGCTGGTGGGGGAGGGAGTTCCAGGTCTTGGCCGCCAGGAAGGAGAAAGATCTCCCACCCGCCGTGGAGCGGCGGATGTGAGGGACAGCAGCGAGTGCGAGGCCAGAGGAGCGGAGGAGGCGGGTGGGGACGTAGAAGCTGAGGCGTCTGTTGAGGTATTCCGGTCCCTTGTCGTGGAGGGCTTTGTGTGCGTGGGTGAGAAGTCGGAAGGTGATCCTTTTGCTGACTGGGAGCCAATGCAGGTGTCTCAGGTGTGTGGAGATGTGGCTGCTGCGGGGTACGTCGAGGATGAGGCGGGCCGAGGCGTTTTGAATGCGTTGCAGGCGATTTTGGGCTGCTTAGGAGGCAATCCCACAAGGTTACTGCACCCCTGCACATTAACCTCAAAGGGAAGGCTAGATTATATTTAGGAAGAAGCGTGCATGAGAATAGTTAGGTAAATCGGAAGGGGGGGGGGTGGAATACCCATGCTGCGATACTGTGCGTATGTATATATATATTTAGGACCATGTTTCCATTGAAAGAGCGTTTTTGACTTGCCTATATCTTTGGCACCGCTTGACAAATCTTGACAAAATAAAAAAACAGTGCCCTGGTGTTTCTTGTTGTGCATGGAAAGGTTTGGGGTGATCTGTCAAGCGGGGCTGCTAAAAAAAGGGGGGGAAGGGGTAAAAAAAAGTTGTGTTTCCCATGTTAATTCACAAAGGGCCTTTAGACACAACTACAGCCCTAACCACTAGATGGAATTACATCAAATTTGGCAGAAAGCTAGCTTTCGGTATGCAGATTATGCTTTTGCTAATTTGGTGTAAATCTGTTCTGTAGTTTTTGAGATAAGAGAAAATAAATGTGTATATCTAGGGCCGTGGATCCTTCGCAATGGAAGTGCTGGCAGCCATCTTGGGACTCGGCTTGAGCAGAGACCCATAAAAAAAGGTGTAAAACAAAGAAAAGGGGCCAGAATGGAGACACCCTGACCCCTTAGATCTGGTGCTGGGGTTCCAGAGGGATCACACCAGAGCAAAAAAGCATTTAAAAAAATGTTTGCAGCAAAATCACGACGTCAACGTAAATTTGTGGGAAATTAAAAAAAAAAAAAAAAAACAAGCACAGGCTCCAGCGCTTGTTTTTTAATAAGCCCCTGCATAGGCCAGATCCCAGGGGAGTTGTTTTTTTTTTTTTTTAAATGGTGGGGGTAGCCTCCTGGCCCCACCCAGCCCCAGGGACCGCTACCTACCCAGGGCTATTTTTAAAGTAAATGTGCGGTGTCCCCCTCCCTCTCCCTGCAGCCCCTGGAACCACCACCTCCCTGGGGCAGCGTGAAAAAGTAATGGGGGGCCTCCTGGCCCTCCAGGAGCCCCAGAGACGCCACCTCCCCAGGGCTTTAAATTATGATGATGCAGGGGGTGGGGGGCTTGGTGGGCAGCCCCAGTGACCGCCACCTCACCTGGGCTTGGTAATGTGATTTGGGGGGGGGGGGGATGGAGGGAGGAGCTCGCGCCCTAAGCTAACTATAACACGCCCTCGCCATGCACTGATAATTACCCCAGATATTACAGCACCCATGACAACTTCTATAACATCATTAAAATAATAAATGACACATTAGCAGTCAAATTATTGAAGAAAAAACTGTGCATGGCGGGGGCGAGTTATAGTCACCTTAGGGCCAAGTTATAGTTACTTAAAATTCCGAACCTAACTATAACGTACCTTTGTTCTCTACGTGAATTTCTATGTTTTTTTAAATTCTATTTCCTAACTATAACCTTTGTTTTACAGTGAATATATATATGTTGTAGCATGCTTAAAAGGGTTTAGTAATAGTCAGTGCCACTGCCTTACCCCCTCTTGGCATCCCCCTGCCTTGCTCCTCTGGTTCAACCCTCACTGTAAAATGTTTTGTAAAGCAAATTTCAACTGTGCTGGAATCATCTAGCAAGAGAAAGGAGCAGGTAGGGTAATTTATTGCCTTGAACCTGGTGCAGTCCCTGCAGGTTAGCCTGTGGCATGACAAAAGCAACATCTGACCAATCAATTGTCCGAAATGCAGCGTCCAAGCTGGTCACGTTATATATGAGACATAAGCTACCTGTCCTAACCACATATTTTGTGTTCCATACTGCTGGAGAGAGATCTCCAAAACAGCAGCAAGTGAATGGTCCAAAAGCGAACTAGAGTGTCTCACTGCCATGGAACTGGGGTACACCTGGAAGAAAATGATCTTTTCTCGGCCTGGTACTCCACCGAAATTGGGGCCCAACTTTGAATCTGACTGGATAACTGTAGTTCGGTCAACTGACTCAGGACTGCATACACGGTGATCTAGACAGCCTCTCCAATGTTCACTTCATACTTAAAGAAAGTTCTGCACAGCACACCTTGAGGAAGGCAAGAACTAGAGGCAGAACCCTTGTTTGTCTCTCTTTGGTGAAATGGATCACACCCCTACGACTAAGCATACAATTTGAATTACTGAGCCCGATGAAGAAGGAGCTAGACTGCCTTAAGCACTGCAAGCCTGCCCTGTACCCCAAAGCCAGAGATCCAGTTGTGCACTGTACTGCTGTGAAGTACTTAGGGGTCAAAAGTCTGAGAAAAAGAGGAGACTCTGCATCAAAAGGTCAGCTCTACTCAAAGAAACAAATTGCCACAAACCGTGTGCTCTGGTACGAGAATCTTTTCAGCCCTCAAGCTGGGATGTGTTACCCAGTCACTGTAGACACTTACTTCCAGTGACCTATTGCTGGCATGTGTGATTTTTTTTGTTACACTTCTCCCTTAGTAGCCTATCAAACACTGATCCACTGCACCCGATTAGCAACACTCCCCTGACCCACTCCCTAATGAAAACTGCAATGAGTCAGAGAAGACAGTGCATCCCTTGAGAGGTCCCCAAATCACCCAAGACTGGTGCTGCCATTGTGCATTGAATGTGTAACAACATCCCAATGTCATCGGTTTCGCAAGTAGCATGAACACTTGAGAAGAGCATCAGATAATGAACAGTCCTCACATTACTGGTACAGAACTTTGAATAGATGGTCAAAATCCCCTTAATCTTATTCCTACCAAGCATTCAGGCTGATAAGCCACTTCCACCATCCTCAAAAAGTGGGAGAATAAGTTAGATCCTTGTGCAATCTAGAATTCTGTGCTCAATGAGCAGATGTTGCTTTTGTCTACATGCCATGTATGAGGTTTCCATCCCTGATTACCAAGGGGCAACTATTTCAGCAGCTGATGAATCAATACCTGACCAGAAAAGCCAAAGGGTCGCAAGGCACTAAATTATCTCCAAAGGTAAACACATTTTCAGCCTTGGCTACAGCCTTTATATTAAAAACAAAATAAATAAATAATTAAAAAACAAATCGCTACAGCTTTGCGAGCTTGCACTTCACAACTTATGAAAAAAAACAAAAATATTTGACTTTGAGAGGAAAAAAGACTCGAGATAATACCGTGTGTAAAATCAAAGCCAGCTACTAACATAATAGAAATACTGCTTTAGGACCTAAGAATTGTACCTGTCCCCCTGCTCCTTTCACAGACTATCAACTAGAAGATTTAACACCTCCAATGCACGATGCAGTGGCTGAAAGTTGAAAATCCAAAATTTAGATTCTACAAGCAGCATAGAATTGGAATCTACAGTGGTCTTGGGATCAGGTGCTCAATTACCACCATTCCACAGACTATAATTTTGTCGAGGAGAGAGGAAGGCACAGGAACTAATAATATAACTGTACTCAATAGCAGTAACAGCTCTATGGGTGACACACCATCCTTTCCTAATGGTTATGGTTATGGAGAAGCCACATGCGTCCATGCCCCCTCAGTACCCAATCTGAAATGGACTGACCACCTGCAACCCAAGGGATGACAAACCATGTCAATGCATTTTCTGGACCCCATATAGGCGACTCTCCCAGACTGGATGAAGTACAAGGAGTGTAAACTTGTGTAAACAATGGAACACTTCAAGCAGGAAAGATAACAACATTCAGTCATTGGTCATCACTGAAATACCACCAGAGCTGGGCAAGATAGCCGACTCCAATATTAAGGAAACAAAACTGATTTTAGAGAATCACCTTGATCAGCTGGAATATTCTGGTACATCTTTAAATACGGTGTTTTGTCTGCTTCAGCTATTCGTTACAGAAATGCATGAGATGAAGACAATGCAAGAAGAGATGGCAGGCAGCCCAAATTCAAATTAAATACAATGGACAGAAGACATCAAGATTTAAATACAAGATGTGAGGAAGAGAAGCAGAGGGTTTTCCATATAGAGGACATTTAGGCAACCCTATCGGAATCTGTTGCAAAACTTCAGAAAGAAAGGTATAATGCCAAATACAAATTGGAAGATCTTGAAAATTGATCATGCAGGTCAAATTTAAGATTGGTTGGCGTGCCAGAGAAATTTGAAAAAAACATGGAAATTACATAATTAGTCTCAATACTGATTTCAACCGATTTACGAATTGCTATAGCTCATAGAGTTCGATTTAACCTTCCGAGAGAGCAGACAAGATTTTGGATCATTGTGGTTTATTTTCAAGAATTCAAAAATTGAGAAAAGGTTCTAAGAAAGGCAATCCAGCTTAAAACATAACATGGGGAATGATTCCTCTTTCAGATTTTTCCTGATGTCTCATATGAGATTGTGTAACATCGCAGAGAATTCAAGCAAAGATTGCAGAATTTAAGGTAAATTGGGCTCAAACACAGATAATTCAAACAGCTAAATTGAAGATCCTCAGTTCTGGCCATTTCCATATTTTACAGAGATAGTGGAAGCTGAGACATTCTTGGCTACGATACTAAATTCAAAGAACTAGGAGAGGAATTCCTGGTAGCTGCAGTTGCAAAGTCAGCACACCAACCAGACGCTTCACAAAGCCAGGCTTAGCTTTTAGGGGCTAGGGGCATATGGAATCAGAAGGCTGTGTGAGGGCAGGAATATAGACGGAGGCTACAGGGCACAAAAGATTCACATGTTTTATTGGATTAGAGGAGCATCGCAGAGTGAAAAAATATTAAGATCAGTCATTATAGTGGTATATTACGTTCATTAGTTCTATTTGACAGACAAACTTTCCATGTACTTTGTTTCTTTATAACCCAGTAATTATAAGTGATTCATGGTAAAATGACGAAATTTTAAATCAGTAGCTATAATGCTAATGTGTTAAATAAGAAACGAAAAAGGAATGTCATGAGAGATGCCATCTTCGCATGGCAGTTTTAATTCAACCCTGCTATTATCCTTTCAAAGACAGCTCATTTTATTAGAAGGGAGGAAAAAAATAAATTAAAGTATTCTTGGATTAAAGATAGTTTTTTTCATCTGCAACCACTGTGCAAAAAGGAACGATAATAGCAAATAATGGAAAATTTGATATCAGTCGTAGTACCCAACTTTTGGATAAAAAAGACCTGTAGGTAATTCTACTGCTAACAACTCAATGTAGTATCCCATTAAGGTCCGATACTTGACAATATTAAGTCCTTGCAGATTTTAGAGTGGGAATTGTTATTATAGTTGGCAGAGATTTTAATTATTCACTATTAACAAGTATTGTTTCCACCAATTCTAATCACTAAAAAAAATACGGAATTTGTTTTCAATGATTTCTACCCACCTTCATTTACAAGATGCCCAGAAGCATATAGTCAAATGCCAGGGTATACTATCATTTTTTAAATCAGTTAAATCAGCATCTAGGATTGCTTGTTTTTATAGCTCTCCTGTTCTTTCCTGAGATTTCAATACAATATCCAGAGGGTACTTTTTCCGATCACCATGTACTATAATGCAACTTTTTGATTATTTGGCAAAAACAGTAGCTAGGTGGGTTCCGGACAAGGCCTTGTTTGTGTAAGAAAGCAGATATTAGGGCATTAAATATGGTGCTGGAATATTATTTACACAAAATGAAAATACAGTGGATATTACAATGGTGTGGGAAAGGTTTTTTTTTCGATCTTGTTAGCTGCATATTATAAGAGGAAAGAGAGGAGCTACAAACCATCCAGCTAGCAGCAGGTAAAGCATATGAAATCGTCTTCAAGACAAGATAATTTGAAAATTCACATCCAATTTGGTGGGAAAAAAAGGAAACATTACTGATTTTTTTTTTTTTTTTAAGAAAACTTGTTAATAGACAACATTTCACTTCGAGGTAAAGCAAAAGGGCGAAAGGTTTGGATGATTTTGGCCTTGCACAACAAAGGTAAAAATAAATCCAAATTTAGTACCTTGTTTAAAGATCCAAAAACTGGTTATCTTTTCAAAGACCATAGTAAAGATTAATAAAATTTTTGTAATTACTATACTACGCTTTATGAAGAATCCATGGGGAACCCATTTTCTGATTCCGCAGACAGATACATTTTACAAGAAGTAGCCTTTCCGGTTCTGAGCCCCAAAACACTGAATCCTTTAACTTATCCAACATCTGAGTATCAAATAAATGAGGCAATAAAACAATTGACTAATTCAAGAAATCTTGGGAAGGATGGTCCAGGCAATTAATTTTATAAACCTTTTGTTAAAAAAATGAATAAAACTTTTGACTACTCTTTTTAATTTGATACTCAAGGGTGGATTGACTGCCTTCTTTTACGAATTGATTATTAATACTTTTTTTTGTTTTACAAAAAGGGAAAAAAGATATAAATACACTAATCATATACAGTTAATTTAGAAAATATGAAAACTTTTCTCTCCTGCTGTTTTTAATTGGATGAGGCGCGCTTATTAAGATGTCAATTCTCGCTTTAATTGCTTTTTTAAAATTTTTTGACCAGGTCTTGTAAACCGGAATCTATCTGTTTGCCAGATTGGTAAGCTTTATCACATCTCCTATTTGGATTATTATTGAAAAAACGGTAGGCAGCCTTTGTTTACCAGAATTTAGGTTATATTACATGACCTCTTTTGTATTTCAGTTATGCCATTTTTCTACTTCTCTTTTCAATTTTGACAATTCCTTAATCCTTATTATGTTAATAAACTATCATATGGGCGGGTTGAGGTGAGCTATAAAAGAACCTATGGCGTCAAGAAAGTCAGATATAAAACTTTGCATTCTATATGGGCCAGTCAACCAACGGTTTTCTCTCAACACAAGATCCCTATAATTCACACAGAAACTCCCTGTGAAAACTATAAACATCTATCCCCTTGTTTAACAGAAGTGATTAACAGATGGGAAATTATAGGGATTAGTAAAATAGGTCACTTTTTAAAAGGAATTAGAGGTAAAACATCTTTTAAAATATTCCCCATTGGTACTTCTTATAGAAATGAATAACTTATTTTAAACAGATATTCACTTGTCTCAATAATCTGCTTAGATTAAATAACAGTACCAGACGATCCGGAACAGAAAATGTTTTCTGAAGGAAGCCTATAATGTCTGTTTTTATTGAAGGAATTACAGAAGGATCAGGATACAGAGTTAATAGAAATCTGCACTAAATAGGACTGGCCTACAGGAATTTCATTTGTGAACAATAGCTGGCAGAAATATTTTAACTTAGGTGAAGTGCTTTTATGAGGGCTTAATATCCGGAAAATGATTTTTTAGTGGCTAAATGCTATATTACACACCTGACAGCGGCGTAGCAAAACCTGAGGGGGCCCTCCTGCAAAGTACCTGGATCCAATGCACAAACCACCCCCGACCCACCACCTAACACCTCTCAGACTCAGTCATTCTACTGTGCTGAGGGGGCCCCCTGGAGCTCGGCACACCCCCTGCACCACAGGGGCTGCGGGGGCTAATGTTACATTACTGACCTGACAGATTGAATAAGATGTTGCCAGCAGTTATTAATAAATGCCACAGATGTGACAGAGATGAGGGCTGGGTGCATATATTTTCATCAACGGGGATCTGCACAAGTTTGATAGGAAATTTGCTGTGCAATTAGTATTCGAATTCAATGTGTTATCAAACCAACACGTTTGATAGTTGTTTAGTTTATCATAGTTAGTTCTTTTAACTAAGGACTGGCTTCATTTTATTTTTATAGCTATGCTGATTAGTTTGTTCTCTAATTAATATACATTGGAAGTCCTCCGCAAACCCTTCGTATGCAGAATGGAAGAGTAAAATGGAAAAAGAGAGCAAACCAGAACTTTGGTACCATGCTCATATAAATAAACTTTTACAGAGTATTGTAACATTTGGGGTAGGTGGGCGTATGCTGAACACCTATAAATTAATTAATAATATTTGTTAAAATTGATTAACTGTGCAATGTTAATTTAGCATTCCCACTTCAGGGGCATTTTTTTTTTTATACAAGGTTGTGTTTAATCTGCTTTAGGTAAAAAATTAATAGAGATTAGGAGCTAAAACCTACGATAAATGGAGGACTGTACAACATCTTGTTCGAAGACTAAGAAATGGGGAAGTATTTTGTGAATTTTGACCTGGCACGTTATTTAAATCTGTATACATATGTAATAATTCGCCATCAGATTACCTCCTTTTACAATAAGGGTATGCCCTATTGTTGATTTGATTTATATGTAATAAGGTTATGCCTTCATAAAAACAAGAAAGACAATTGCAAATGGGGTGAGGTGGCAACTCCCCAAATGTGCTCATGGTGAATAGATTGCAGCAAAATGGCTTAAATTAGATAGGATGTGGATTCTCCCAATATGGTTTTACTTGGCTATTTGCAGTTAGCCCTAAAAAAAAAGAACTATGATTTATTTGAGAACGAATAAAGCCTCTCACCAAACAGTAACCCTGAAACCGGGTGCAGACGTGCCAGTTAGGAGGTGTCCACTGGACTAGGCATCATACACAAAGCAACTATCAGTTGAGAAATAACAACTACACCTTTCTTAAGGGATCTTGGTATCAGGAAGCAGATTGTGCAAGGCAGGGGAGCTGGTATAACCAGCATATTTGTCATTCTTTTTAATGCTGCAATTTAAGTCTCTGAATGTCATAAGAATGCGACTTGTGGCCTCTTCTTGGGTACTGGGTAGAAACTTTACCCCTAGATTTCAGCAGGCAGATATTAAATACTTCTTTATGCTACACTGCAAAACCTAGGAACAAGAACACACAAAGGATAAAGGCCTAGCTATCCCCCACGAAGCGAGTCAAAACATGACTTGTGGAGAAGTGTTGCTGGATGTATCTCACCCCACAAGAGGGAGAAACATTTAAGGAGGTGGAAATATGTCTTCCCAACCAAAACCGCTACGCAACACAGAACATGCTCACCTTGCAAACTTACGCTGAAGACCTCCTTCCCTTGCAGTACTCTCCAAGACTAGGCGTCTTGTCGGTCCTTAGACTCGGTATGTGTACACAATTTGATATGACCAAGTTTACACACAGAGTATCCGGGGAAACAGTAAGCACAGTCTTTGTTGTGAAGATGAATGTACCTCACGATCCTGAGATCAGACTAACCGTTCCCCTCTGCAACCTATTGCAAACTTCACAAACATTGGTGTGGTGAGTTTGAGAGTCCAAAGGCACGAGTAGCCATATCAGGGAACCCTCAATTGATGAGCGATTCAACCACATGCATGCTGTCTCCAAGCTGTTTTTCACCCCTTAGCAGTACATTCGTAGTGAAAACACTTCCATGGGCTCCTTTATGGCAAAGATGTATAGTGCAATATCACCACAGCTGTAGCTCTCTCCAGTGCCGGATTTGTAAAAATCGAACTGCTTGGGCCCGAAGCATTTCTCAGGAGGCCACTATGGTTGGCACTACACACTGATGCTGCAGCACTGCCCGATATTAACATCTACAACAGAAGCATGATATGTTGGACAGGGTCAACTCAAACTGTAAGGTTGGCCTAGATGTGCTGGCTTTATTATTGAACAGTTTGCTGATGAGCTCTGCTCTATAAGACAGACAAAAGTGGAAATGTTTAGAAAGAAGGGCAGGTGCCAAGCGCAGGCAAACACTGGCACAAATTAAGCACTGGCACTCTCTATGGGTTTCTCCCCTTCCAGCAGACCAATCCGATGAACTCTGTGACATCCAGTTCATACTTGCTACAGGTCGTCTCTTCCACTCCATTGTACCGCCACAACAGATGCTCCTCCCCGGTTGTACCCTCACATGGATGTCCTTCCCATTGCTCAACATGGGTAACTAGTATGCTCGAGGTGCATCGGAGTGGCTACGGTGCCTCAGGAGGACCAATGTTCTCAGGTAGTACAGACCCAACACTTGAACACTTCCTCCCCCTGCTGTGCGGGTCCGAAAATCAGAGGGACCACATCACCCACTTACCTCTTCCTGGGGCTATTGGAGCGCACAATCTGTGGTGAGGTCTGGACAGGGGGTGCTCCAGGATGCAATGGTGACTGCATCCTCTTTACTGGAGAGTAAACTCCGACCGGAGAGTCATTTCCTCCTGAGTAGCTTCCCCGTTCCTGAAAACAACAAAAAAGGACAAGAGAGAAGGTGAGAGAGGTCCGAGGAAGTGGAGGAGACAGTCCTGAGACAAGTGGAGAGGTACCGCAGAGGGAGAAGCAGAAAGCTCGGAAGAGGGAGGTTTCATGAGAAGGGGAGAGCCCCAAGAGTCAAGAGAGAATTACAAAAAACACGGTCTAACCGAAGTTGGTCCCTACACTTATTTCCCCATAAGAGTCAGTTTCCTAATTGCATTTTGAAGGGGGTATAAGTTTGACACCTTAAATTTTCTAAACTGACCATAGTTAGGTTGAACTCGTACATCAGTCTCGTTTCTGGCTTATGCACAACACTTGACCAATTAACGGCTGATGCAGTCACCTGTGAACTGTCCTGCTCGACAATGACGTGACCAGAGCTGCAGGACAAGCTCCTATTAATAACTTAAAATGGTGGCCCCTCCTCTTAAATCAATAGCATCTCGTTTAAATTTGGGAAAAAGGAGGTATCCTTTGTTTTAACTAAATGTGCACTTTGTTTCAACAGCAGTGTCATCACCTAAAAAGGTTGCCCGAGACCCCCTGAGCAGCAAACCACCCGGTTACTAGTGACTGAGACAGTAGAAAATGCTATCTCTTGGGGTAAGGCTACCGGGTGACTTAAGTGTCACTAAGTACTAGAGATGGCCGAGCCAACAATCCTACAGGGAGAGCCGAGACAAGGATCTAGCTCGGATCTTAGAGCACATGCACGAGCCGAGCCCTGAAAATCTTTCCTATGTAAATCACACAACATCATGTCAAATATGATAAAGTCGATTAAAAGTTCAAAAAAGTGTATTTCTTTAAGATGTGAAGCTTCGACATTAATGTGTCACATTATAGCACTGCACTGAGAAGTACTTATTAAAAAATGATAGTTTTAAAAATAAAACATTAGTATACTATAAGGCCAGACAATTGCCATATAAACCCTGCACCTGGCCTAGATTTTTATAGAGCTATCTCATAGTTTATTAAATCAACCACCATAGGTTCCTGTACAATTGGTATCAGTCGTGGCTTGCGGGTGTTACAAGGGGCGGCACACGGCAGGGGGGAGGAGGTTGGGGGAGGAATATTAATTTAAAATAAAAAATTAAAAAAAAGAACTTACCTGCGCACCGCTGCTCCTCTGTCCTGTTAACAGGCACAAGCGCCCAGCCTGCCTTGCGGTCAATCCTGACGCTGGTCAGAGCAGCGTTAGGATTGGCTGGGTAAGCCCAGCCAGGGAGCTCCCAGGCAGACTGGGAGCCTGTACCTGCTCTCTCCAGCCCTGCAACACAGTGCCAGGTTAGAGAGAGCATAGTGCGCATGTGTGTTTGGCCGGCCCAAGACCGCCTGCCAAACACACATGAGCACTGAGGGGAGTGCACTCCCCTCATCCCAGTCATTCCACATGGCCCTGCCCCTTTCACAATGAAAGGAAAATACCCATAGTTTATTATCCTTTAGTTGTAAAAGGTTTGTTGCTTTTGCTGCTGATTGGGGGTGGGGGGGGGGGGGGGCGACGCTCTTCCGCCATAGCAGAGGAGTGACCACTAATTGGTATTATGAGCTCACATATCTAAAGTGTTTTCATATGAGATAATGAAGGAAAGAGAGTTTGGGTAATATAAAATATTTGCCAAAGATCACATAATTTAAGTGGGAAGCCATGATTTATCTAGGTTTTCTGGTTTTACTTTGTACAAATCTGCTAGGAAAAGAGTATCTATTTGTCTTTTCTTATGTTAAGGTTTTGTTTTTATCTCTTTGTACACTTTTCTGCAGTTTTTAATACTGTGAACTCGACCGGAAGGCTTTGGAGTGCTTTGCGTGAATACCAGTTACATTAAACAAGGTCACATGCATTGTTTATAGGCACGGGGAGATTAAGTGATTTAGCCAGAATTGTGGGATGTTGAGCTGATGCTGAGACTCGAACTTGGTTCCCCAATTCCAAAGTCAGCAGCTCAGGCGGTAATGCCACATCCGGGTGGAGAGAGGACGGCAGACAGAAGCCACAGGAAGGCTTGGCTGGTTATGGGCAGGAGGTTCCACAGGACCTTGAGCTGAGCCAGAGTCTGGCTCGAGCTTTCACTGGCTCACCCACCTCTACCAAGGACGCAGTACTTCCTTTACCAGTGTAATGCATTCTGGGAGATGTAGCCCAGATGCCCACTAGTTGGATCCTGTTGAACTAACATACCTAAAAAACACGATTTGTAAAAGCCCAAGTCTTGAGCATTGTGTTCCTTGTGACACGGAGACATCTGATTTTATTAATTGGACAGTTACTTTCTGGAAACATATGAGCAAATCAACAGCAGAGATAGAACAGCCACCAACCCCTGGCTGAACAATGGAGTGCAGACAGCAAGGAGAGCATATTTTATTGTGGCTCTCAGACTAAGAAATAACTTTATTCGGTCGAGCTAGACGATTAAAGAATAACACAATAAATCCACACAGATAAATACAAACCAATTTAAAATCCTACAGCAAGCGAAGTCCAATTAAAAGACAATAGGAACCATCGAAAACAGATGGTCATAAAATATACAGAGCCCAAACAGACAAGTGCAAATTACATGAAACTACATGATCAACGTAGCCCTCTGCTTTATCGCACGCTGAATAAAAGTGGCAGTTAAAAAACACATTTTCACAGAACAGTCTGTAAATGATGCAAAGCTGCTTTTGCAGTACCGACTATTTGTTTCTTTTAAAACAGGGAGCAAGTAGCGTTTTCTGAGCAAAGAATAAAATTTACAGAAAAAAAGTGAATCGTGCTTTGTGCTGAATATTCCTCACGGGGCAAACGGTTAAACTACAGAAATATGAGCCCTGACAGGGAAAAGCAGCCAGAAAGTGCAAAGTTTAAATCTGACTAACAGAAATCTGTGGTGCTCGTTGCCCACCCACGTAAGGTAAGGTGCGGTACCAGTGTGCCCGTAAATCTGCTGTACCCACGGACAGCGGGCACATCAACCACCCTTGTAGCTCTCATTCCTAAAGGAAACGTGGAACAATTTTGCTGTAAAGTCGCAAATTGCTGGCCCGTGATGTAATTACCGTGGCTATCCCACTCCGTGTGGCCCCCAGTGCTGGACTTTCAAGTGACAACCTAATGCATTCTGTGTCTCATAGGCTTGGCCTGCTTCGAACAAAATAATGAAATATATAGATCAGACGTCAGTGATGTGTAGGTTAAAAAGCTCTTCTCTGAAAACGGTGAGTATCTATGTCGACAGACTGACGTGCTCATCCTAGATTTAAAGGCACGCATTTTTCAGCTTTAACCACAGGTGCCATCACTACACAAGTTGATTGCACTCATTTAATTATCTCTTAGAAAGAGGGCTGGTTGACACGAAATGCGATTTTATGGCCTGAATACATGGTTACCAGGTGGTAATATGTCACTAAGTGCCCAATCAGCCATTCCTGTGCATTTATTTTACAAATCCTAGTTTCATTTGCATTATGTCAATTAGACTTCAAGTCCCAGAATTCATCTGTTAAACTAAACCCAGGAAAGAAACACTGCATCCTTGATGACATGCAGCTGTCTGGTAACCAACCATACCTGCAAGTCTACCCTGATGCGTACAGTGCGCACTCAACCTCCGAGCTCTCTCGCAGTGGTGTACACACATACACGTCAACATTTTAAATCTGTAAAATGGAAGCTTTTAAAGAAATCCGGGGGATGTATTTTCGCCACTGACATCTATTTAAACACAAGCATTTTTAGGTAGAAGGCTAGAACACTCAGGAGATACACCTTGAAATATTGACTGTGGCCACAAAGGGGCGCCATACACCAGTGGATCATAGACAAATTGGTACAACATGTTAAAACTGAAGTAATTCACCGCATGGCAGAGTCGGGTCTATCAATGTTACAGGAATGAGCGGTATGATCTCCCTCCCAACAGTCCGAGTTCAGCTTCTTCCATCAGTGCCTAGACGGTGCTGTAGCGCCCGGCAATGTTAGTTTCATTTAGCAGTGAGCTTAGTGCTTTATGACACCGGACACCTTCCCCCCCCCCCCCCAATCACCCATCTGCTGTTAGTTATATTTTTATGGAAACACAGAACATGGAAATAGAAGCTGCCCTAAACGAGAGCACATGCTCCAGGCAGCTCATCTGCAGCGCACGCAAGCCCAACAGATGTCAAAAAACATCAGAGAGCGATGGGATGACGGGGGGCGGGGGGAGGGGGGGGGGGGGGGGTTATTTAACCCAGAAACATGTGCGACTCCACAGACCTCCTCCTGCAGAATTTCTATACATAATGGACCTAACATGCATCAGCGTAGCCAACAGAGTTCGCACTTTTTAGGCCTGGTTCAAACTCGGCTTTAGCCTTCTGTCAGAGACCTCGTGTCGTGTCCCAGTGGCGTAACACAAAATGACGGCCCCCCTTGCAGAATGTGATGAGGAGCCACTGAGTCTCCCGTAACTCAAAGGTGATAATTGGTGTCGGGTTGAATGGGGGCCACCTGAGGGTTGGGGCCCCTGCATGTTACCAATAATTTGTATGTGTATGCTGTAAAGCAGTGGTCTTCAAACACACCCACCCACCCTGAAGTGGGGGGAAAAAAACACCAGGCCCCTCTCCAAATTGTTCCCAATTATTCTATTAAATTGGCAATGTTTAAGTATGGTGGGACTTATTGAAACACTGCAGTTAAGTTGTGTTACAAACAAATACATGATGCCAAACATACTATTCTGGTCAGGCAGACCTTACTAATGTCTAAACATATCCACAGTGTGATTATTGGGGTTTTGAAGAGTATTTGGAGCCCCTTCTCTATTGACACTTACTCCCAGCTTGGATCTAGATGACAAAACGATGTTAGCAGTGGCCCATTGCAGAGCGGATTACTGCTGCTCATGTTTTTCATCTTACAACAAAGCCCTGTTATCACCATAATGCCTCTTTTGGCCAGAGCCTGCCGCTCCCCCCTGAGATAATTTGAGGCCCGTCTAGGGGGCCTCATCCCTCAGTTTGAAGACCCCTCCTGTAAGGTGTACACTGTTACAGAGAGCGGGCTTTCCGTCAGATCCTCTCAGCTCGCATGTAGTTTTAAGGAGTTGCCATTGGTTGGGTGGGCTGTATGTTAAGACCAGGGCATTTTGTGGAAGATTACAAAGGCATATGTAACCTTCATCTTCTTCCCTTTCCAGTGGCTTTGTGGGCTAGTATAGGGGATTCTCGGGGCAACTCTTTCCTTCCTCTGCTGTGTCTAGGCCTCCCCAGCTCTGTCTAGAAGAGTTGCCAGAGCTTGCAACACAAATGTACAAGCACTGGCAAAAACGGCAAGCAAACAGGAATTGGCAAAGCAAGACATACTGGTTAACTATATTACTGATCAAACTACATTTCTCTAACAGACAAGCCATCACCGTATTTCTTACAAACACCACACATTTTTGCAGACAGAGCCGCACAAGAACATCATGGTTGTAGTGATGGAGCTGTTGGTAAAAGTGGTATTAATGAAGCTGCATTGAAGAGCTGAGTAGAGCTAGGAAGGACAGTAGCTACACAGCAAGCATTTCAAAGGAGCTGCTGGGAAATCATCATTGAAACAAAATGAGTGGTGTCAACAAGGGCAGAGCCGAAGCCGGGTCTACTATTTACCACTGTGGTGAAAAATAAACGGGATACATCAAGTGCTGGGATGACCATGAGCTGAGGTGAAGTGACAAGGAGGGCGAGACGGAGCAGATGTTCGCAGACTGACATCAACCCTTTTGCCTGTCAGTGCTTTCCCTTCCAGATGTGGAACCAAACTGACATGCGCATTTAGAACTCTCCACCTGGCTGTGTTGCACAGCTGGGTGAGACAAAGCGCAGTCTCTTACTCCCTCCCAGGGCGGCATTTCAGCCGCTCAGGCCGAACCCAGCTCTTCTCTCATGCTGGGTAACAGCATGAGAGAAGCGTTGGAAGTGGGTGGGGAGGTGAGGTAAGAAAGAAGATGAGAAGAACCAAGGCGTCAGGAGCGGCGGAACACCGAGACAGCAGGTACGTTTTAAAAAATATTTTACTATTGCCCTGCTCCGTGCACTACCCAGTCCCCCCACCCCTTCCTGGCAGCAGCCGCTACTGCTGTGATGTACAAAAAATATGCAACATGAAAGATCATAAAACATGAGGCAGATGCAAAGACCCTGAAAAGGGTGAATCTAGGGGATGTGGATACACTGACAAACATTTAGGGCATGCTATGCAAAAAATACAAGGAGAAAGGGCTACACAATAAGAGCAACGGGGCAAGAAGAAAACAGATCAAAGAAACAGGGAACAAGTAGTTTAAGCAACATTGGTTGCATCAGAGCCTACCTATATAACAAGCACCAAAAAACGAGAAAAGTGTGACTAAAAGTCACATTCCAAAGACTGACACACTCCCATACCTGTATGAAGAGAATAAGTCCCCTAGACACGGTTAGATCTGCCAAAACTCCTGAAACGGCACACAGAGCTGATGCGGGTTAGGAGGACTACTAGTCTCCAGATGCTCGTTACCTTGTCCTCACAAGCACTCCGACTGGGATAATTTGACATATATAGTGCCCACAGATCTCAGGAAGCAAGGTCGCAAGAACCATTGTCCACTGGGCTCTACTGCATATCAAGGTAGGGGAAAGTCCTCATTCAAAAATAATTTTACCCACTTAAATCGACCGGCGGAGGGCCTTTCAATCCCACCACCTACACCTTAAGAGAACCCTTTGCCTTCCACAACCTTAGACACTACTCTGCCAAAGAACCTAAGGTGCCCAGTAGCTACAGAACTAGTGAACTCTCCACTACACAAAACACACTGGCAAAGCCAATAGGCCTGACTTTAATTGCCAACACAGGTAAACCCAGGAATTCACAAATGCAGCTCCTCACATAAGAAAATGCCCTGTTGTCTTTTCCAATGCTGGGAGGAAAGTAATAAAACTGGATTTCTTTCTTTAAAACATACACAGGAGACAACAAATTTAATGTGACAAACCTTGTGATGACTGAGTGTATTTTTCAGATGCAAAGCAGTCCCTCTTGTATCCAAGGGAAACAGTTCTTGGAAGGCAGAACAATACACCAAAGAGCCAATAGAGTAAGGTGAATGAACCCACGCTGTGCATATTTTAAAGAATTGCAGTTGCGCTGCCAAGCCAGACTTACAAATTGTGCAACACAGCATAACTCCCAGCACAGACAGACTGTGCTGGCCCCTTTCTAAAATATGAACTGCGTTAACTTTCAATTTGACGAGCCTGGCTCACAAAGTGTCTAGACCCCGTTCAATAAATTCCGGCCCTAAGACATTTAAGCATTCTTTTGTCTGCTGTGACTGTGCATTTCTAATATTTGCAATCTTTATTAGTTACTAAGCAGCAGCCAACCCAAGTGAACCATTGTTTTATGGTTGTAGGGGATTAAATATGCCTGATTTCACAGAATTTTGTTAACACTCGAATGACCCTGCTTGTCGCAGCTCTGAGGGTCAATGGCGTTCATTGGCCTGCGACATACAAATGGCTGACATGGGAGTCAAGCGGTGACGTCTAAGTGACAACGCTGGAAGGCGTTTCCTAGCGAAGTCTGTGACAAAACTGGTCTTGATTCCCGAGCAATAAGCACTATTTCTTCTGGAGAAAGAGATGAAGCCAACATGACCACATCTTTATGAAAATAAGGAGCCTCGAAAGCGGCTGGTTCAGAACTCGAGACAGCCGGGATTCCGGGGCTCAGTCGTGATTACAAACGCGGTACATTCTCAGTAGTTCACAGGGCGCTTCCTTGCCCCAAAACTACATAGATAACAGAAGTAAAAAATCAGCTTCTCCAGGCATTGAGGAAGGGCCTACCACCAACTTGTTAGATAGGCTATGGCAAGAGGAGAGTGGCAGAGTCTTACCACAGCAGTGACTCTGATCTTAAGGGGTATCCTACCTTAGAGTATAGACTACTTCCGGCCCCAGGGCATGCGCATCCTACCTTATGATAAACTCTACTTCCGGGCCCGGGCCATGCGCACCCTACCTTAGGATATGGACTACTTCCGGCGCCTGGCCATGTGCACCCTACCTTAGGATACAGACTACTTCCGGCCCCTGGCCATGCGCATCCTACCTTAGGATACAGGCGTCTCCCTACCTCTGCCGTAGGAGACTGACTACTCATAGCAATGGGTATCCATATTAGGTCACAGACTGCTTCCGGACCTCGGTTTCCTACCTTCTGGTCCAGGCTGCCCCCAGCCCGTGGGCATCCTAGCTAAGGCTACAGACTGCTCATGGCCCCTAGACAAATTACCGTCCACACAGACTGCCCCGGCCATCGGGCATCCATCTTGGAGAACACACTACTCCCGGCCATTGGCCATTCTGTCTCACAGTGGAAGTAGGCTGTTTCCTGCAATAAAGTTTAAGTAGAAAAAAGAATCAGACTGTCCCACACAGAGAATTATGTCCTTTTAAGGTTTCATAGATGGAGGCCAAAATGTTATAGTGATTAAGTTGAACATGGAATGTTTTTGATTATTTTTGTGAAAAAGATAAAGAGATTTTCTGCATTTCTGCCAAGTCAGTTGTCATTGGGGCGAGAAATACCAGGTGCCAGAGACTGGCAAGTGAGCAGGAACCACACGGCGCTGGAGTAACAAGAGGTTGTGTAGAAACCACAGGGTGTGGGAATCGGGGCACACTTTACAGGAACCAGGAGCAGGAAAACGGGGCGCAGGAAATACTGAATAGATGAAATGCACTATGATTAGACCAGGGTCACAGAGATTAAGCAGAGGTGGAACGGAGGCTCAGCTGGAAACGGGTGATGTCCAATGAACGCAGGGTTTAGGGACTCGAATGCTGCAGCGGGGGACGGAGACGGCACGGACCACACAAAACCACCATAATTAACTTCCTACGTCATTTATTTTATTTTCACAAACGAATTAAAAACTTAGCGCCGAACAAATATCTACTAATCACACACAATTATACACCAACAAAAGAACAGACACCATCAAACATTATTTTCTCCAATATGACAATATGCTTAGGGTGATCAGATGGAAAGTGCACTACGATCACACGGCAGACGTTAGCGCTAAGCAAAAATGAATACTAGAACAATGCAGGAAAGGAAATTGCAGGAAAGGAAATCACAGGTCTGAGAGATCGGCATAAGCCGCGTAGCTACCATGTGTGCAGCAGGTGCAGTGCACCTGGGCCCATTGAGCCCTAATAATTGCTGCATTTTCCTACCCCAACCATAGTGAAATGGGTCATTTTCCTTGCTGGCACCATTGGCACCGTGTGGCATCATTGGTACGGTACTGGGCAGAAGCAGGCACTGCAGAAATGTAACAAGGGCGGACAAGGGAAGAACAGGCAAGTACCAGTACTGCTGGCACAGTCTATTTTCGGCAACTCTCCAGTACTGGATCTTTAATAGATGCACTCAGGCATCACGAGAGTGAAGGATTGTATCCTTCCTGCATTCAGGACAACATTACCAGCAAAAAAGCAATATTGCGCACCAAAACTGCCAACCAAAAAATAACATATAGCAGTGATAAAGAATCCTGCTTCTTGTTTCGATTGATTGTTGTCAGACCTGAAGAAGGCCTTGAGGAGCTTCATTTGTGCTCCAGCAAGAATGTTTGTGGGGAGATTTGAAAAGCCACCCCGTATTCAAAATGCAGGCTACAGATTCAGAATATGCCTAGTATAACTTCTAATGCTCCCATGTGGCAAGTGAATAGTAGAGCCCTCCAAGGAAGCCCATGTTCTACGCACATGCTACGATGATAGACCTACTACCTATGACCCCTACCTTTCGCAATACTTTACAACACCGCGGCTGAGGGGACCTCTGCACTTACAGAGGAATGCCTGTCTGCTGCACATCTGTCCTTATCCCCCCCAGTAGGTCTGCCACAACCTGTGGAAAGTGAGTGTGGAAATCCCTTAATTACGAGTTGCCAGGGGTAATACAACCAACGGGAGAGCAAAGAGCAGCATAGGGAATGACCCTACCGCTATCCGTGGCGGGACAAGTGGCACTCTTGAAAATTATAGCTCTACCCCGCCTGTTGTATTTTTTCACCACTCTCCCGCTATGGACCCCGAGAACCTTCTTCGAAGAATTGAACTCCATGGTCATGGGCTTTCTGTGGGGGACGGGCAGGCGGTGATTGGCACTTACGGTACTATAGCGACCACTCGAAGAGGGAGGACTGGCCGTTCCTGACTTCGAAGCATACTATTCAGCGGGCCAATTACGATGGCTGACCAGATGGCTAGCAAGCCGAACAATGCCTGATAGGGAGATTACCCCTTTTACACCGGACCTTCACTCTCTGAATAGCGAAGTCCTACGACTGGGCCCCCCACCTGCCTCCAGCTCCAATGAGTTGAAAGCAATACACAAATGCTGGCTGCAACATCTCCGCAGATCGCAGTATATTGCACCCTATGCACCTGAAATACCACTGAAATGTCGACTGACATTACCACATGGAGGGAATTGGAGGAGGATCTCATGAAGGGAGACAGCGGCAGCTACCACTATGGGCACCCTATATAAAGCGGATTCTCTCTTGTCCTTCGAGGACTTCCACAGCAGATATCGGATCCCTGCAGGGCACTTTCTGCTTTATGGAGCAGTCACTGAGGTGATCGTCAAACACTGGCAAGTGGGACAAGCAGAGCCACCCATATCGGAGGCGGTTCAATATCTGGTGAGTGCCACGAGTACCCATAAGGCAGTGACCTGCCTTTATAGGAAATCAAGATCCACACTATGCAAGACACCAACAACACTTAACCAGAAATGGGAAACAGATCTGGGAACCCCTATCACAGATGACGATTGGGAAGGAATATTAATTAGCTCACACTCCACAGGCCTCTAGGAACGCCAGATTCAAATTTATCAATATATATGTCCTACAGAGCGCATACCTGACGTCAGGCAGACCTAGGAGGCACTTTGATCTTACAGAGGCCAGGTGTCCTAGATGCAGAGAGGAAGAGGCAGAATTGATCTACCTTTTGGTCTTGCCCAAAACTACCAGAGTGTTGGAGATCAATTACACAACACTTAACAGACACGATTGAACTAGAAGTACCTGATGATCCCAGACACTGCTTGTTAGGACGCTATCACCGACGGGCCCTGCACAAAATCACTGACCAGTTTCAAGACTTAGCTTTAGCTAAACGGGAAATAGCAATGACTTGAAAGGCGACACTGGGCCCCTGAGAAAGTGCATGGAAAAGAGAAGTACTGAAGTGGGCAAAGGCAGAGGAGGCAGTTAGACACTGGGAAGCACGGGGAGGCCAGGGGTTATTGAAGAGGGCGCAGGCGTGGGGTACCCTGGTTTGCGAGTGGGAGGGACCGGAGTAGAGGCCACAAGATGAACTGACATCCCCCTGAACACCATGAGCCGATACACATCGCAGGAACCAAATGACTGAATCCACTACAGACTAGGGACACACAGAAGCTCCCGTAGGAATAGGAGCGGGTCAAAAGCAGATAGAGGTTCCCGTCCCACAAAGCAGCAATGGACGCCTGGAACACAGTGACACATAGAATTATCTAGGCTGGGTGGGGGGCAGAAGGGAGTTCGATCCCTCAACGGGGTACTCTGTCATAGCCAAATATCAAATGGATCTCGTGATATAACAAGAAAGACTTTGAAAACAGGAGTCACCATTCGATAATTAAGCATGGGATTGCAAACAACTACTTTAAATGTCGAATGTAACAATACTGTAGATATTTATCATCATGTATGAGGCATTGAAAGTAATTATTATGATATGGTGCTACCGAAAAGAATAGCCCGTAAAAGGGTTGTAATGTTTGTATTTGAAAACGAATAAAATATGTTAAAAAAAAAAAAAAAAAGGAGCAGCATAGGAAAAACACTGGTAGACAAGGGGGATGTTGCTCCGGGGGACAGATGCTCCAGATGGACAGGCTCACGTGTGCAGTGGAATTAAGAGATATGACATTCTAGTTTATTCTTTGCCTTGAAACAGTAAAGTAACTCAGAAGCTCCCGGTCCCCTAAAACATAGATCCAACTCTTATACATTTATTTTAAATGGCCCTATGACAATAGAGCACTTTATACTGAATAAATCAGGTTACCAATCATAACGTAAAATAAAACACACACACAAAGACATTAGTCTTGTAAAGTAGGGACCTTGGGTGAAGTATACAACAATGGATGGAAAGATCACGCATCATTAAAGTCAAAGCTGAACAGGTGACCAGTATAGACAAGCAATAGCAGAAAAAAATCAAAATTGAGCTTTATCAAAGCAGAGCACTCAGAAGCTACAAGGATGAAGTGTAGAAAAAGGCTAATCAAACTAGGAAAAGAGTAACTAGGAACAGCAAGAAGGAGGTCAGCAGGGTACAAAGAAAAAGGTTTAGGAAATGAGGCATAAGAGTGAAAGCCTTCTGCTGGGATCTCAGCTCTTAGGAGAGGGATCACTTCTGTCCTCCAGAGTGTTCGGGATACTGGGGTACCCATGAGCTCTCTAACGTGTCTGCAAGCCCGAGGAGGAGAGCTGCAGAGATGCACCCCCTGTTCAAGATCCTTGACCTAGGTGGCAGGAGTATACTTTTAGCATCACATCCGACACCATACACAAATGCATAACTTAACACTTATTTGTGTGGCGGGGAGGTCCCTATAGCATGGGCATCTGTTAAGTCCAAGTGGAATGCTACTTGCCCCCTATGTGCATCTTTCTCACATATCTGTTTTCTTAAAACCTGAAAGTTATTTCCACATGTGGTCATCACAGCGGTGTAAAATTCAAGAAGAAAACTTGCAGGTTTCGCCTAAAGGTGACATGCACCTAATACACACCACAGGGATGGATACCCTGTTTCAGGACTGGGACACACTGCGACTGGGTTTTAACTAGAATTCTTCTGCATTCCCAAACGAAACAGGAAGTCAGAGTCTCTAAAAGGTTAACAAATGTTGTCATATTCAGATTTTACATGGAAGCTGCAGTGCATCTCATTAAAGAGGAAGCAAGACAACCCAGGCCTAAGCTGGCTCTGGTTGAATTTCTACCGTGACCCTTGTTCTACTGAGAAATAAAGGCAAACACCTCAAGTGCTGCCTTCGCCCTCTCACTAGACGCATAACAGCTGAGCGCACAAAATCTACAGAAGTGACAACGCTGTGTGTGTTTGCAGCCCAGTTGAGCTGCAACTTCACGTGTCTTCATGAAGACCTGTGGGGGCTTCAGTGTCCACTCTATTTACCTGATCAATTTTATTTCTGTCATTGAGGAGTTTAACCTCTCACTCTCTACTGTTTGTTAAGCCAAGAGAAAGCAGTGGCATTAACATAAAGATAGTTTTCTTCCTTCCCTTATACTTTGCGTTTTCCCCCCAAGAAAGATGTTCTGTCATTTTATACATATATTATGTTAGGTTGAATTAACATACGATGCTTGTATTAATTAAGCAGTGTGCTAATTTAGGTCATGAAATAATTGAACACAAAGCAATCTCCTTTGGTTGGAAAATAGAGCGAGGAGGAAATATTCATCAAGTGGCTGCATTGCGGAATGTGTAACCAGGAAACCTGGGCTCAAAGACAGCTTCCTCACTTGAAAGATGTTGTGATCCTTTGCAAATCACTTCACATCACCGAGCCTCATTTTAACCGAGCAGTCAAATCTGAGGCCACCTCGAAGAAACGCATTTCAAGATGTGCACATACACATGGTTCACTACACACTCATTTTGCTCCATGGACAACACTATTGGCTATTTATAGAGCGCACATCACAAATTGACAGCTCTTGGTTCACTCATGGTAGATTTGTCAGGGAAGAGTTTATGTTTAAAACTATTTTTTTGAACAGTTGTCAATGGAGCGATATAATCTAATGTACTAGTCACCCACTGAAATTCAAGAAATAACAATTTTTTGACGTGAAACAGTATTTATCATGGTTTTACGTGACATCTGTTTTGGCATTTATATATGAAGTCTTTCCATGGCTCCTGCTCACATGTTGGCTCTCAGAGTGAAGGCAGAATCCTGGCTTGGCTCTCCCTATGAATAGCTTTACTTGCCAACCTCGGGTTTCTGGCTTTACGGGTTGTATTTCCTTTCGTTGGTTTCCACTCCTTTCCCCTCCACTCAGCAGCAAAAAGGTGGCTGCAGAAGGGCTAAGGCTGGCACAGGGTTTTAACCCACTGATGTAATTGGTGGATTAAACTGGGCTTGCACTCACTTTGGTTACCCCTTGCCTTTGGGTGAATTGATGTGCATGCTTGACATGTGCCTGAGGGTCCAGGTCCTACAGGAGGAAGGTGCCCTAAGCAACAAAAACAAAGCGGGGAAAGTCTGAACGCTGAATAGTGGGACGGATAAACAGTGAGCAAAGAAGAAGGAATCAAGAATATGGAGACCATATTATTGAAATACCCCACAAAAACCAAGGGACCACCCACACCCCAACCCACCCCCAATGTTTCTTACCCATCTCGGCTGTGATGCGCTCGGAGGAGTGGCCTGTGTCTGCAAACTGGAAGAGAAGAAGAGGCTGTGTCAGACAGAGTACTAGGACTTACAGCAGAGGTGGGCTTGGCCTACAGAGACATTGAGAGATTTCCGACAGGGTTGTGCCTTTAAAAACTACAGAGCTGCATCTGAGTCAGCCATATATTGGGTATACACCTTACATGACTTGCTCTACCCCAGGCTTACAGGCGGTTCTAAGACATGACATGACATGTGTATTTGTAATGCGCACATAACCCGTAGGTATCTAGGCGCTGAATAACAGATGGTTTATTGTTACCCAACTCAATGGTACTCATTTTATTGACCTCAGAATTTTGGATGAAAGGCTGAGTGGACCCGCCAGGATTTGAACCTGTGACCTTGAGGTCGAACACAGGTTTCTACAGTGGATGCCTTAGTCCACTAAGCCACCAGACCCGGCCTTGAAATGTCATAAACCTCAACATTTTTCAAGAGACCATTACCACCTACAACAATGACAGGAAATGGGCGCTTACCTCTGCTTGCTCACCACAGCTTCAGCACAAGACTCTGCTGCAAGAGCGCTTCTCGGACGGTCACCAAATCCATTGCGTCGGTGTGCTGGCTGAGGCGAGGGCGGTGAGAAGGGGCTCCCGGACCGTGGGCTCAGACTCCCCGCACTTGAATATGAATCCTCTGTGCTGTTGGCATTCTCGTCCCTCACGATTTTCACTGTGTCCTGAGTCCCAAAATAAAGTGACACCCCCAGACAGAATCAATTATTTGTGATATGGTGCGGGGGAAGTGGCAGTCAATGAAAACTCATGCCAATTACTCATCTCACATTTATCAACTGAATAAAAACATCTTCATAAGACCCTATAACTCAATCCCCTTAGTGATTTCCTTTGCGAAAGAACAACACACCGTGGCTCCTCATCTGCTCCAAGTCTGTTTTCTTAGTCTACTGTACCATTAGTTCACAGAACAAGGTAAATCTAATCTTTAATCTAACTCCATCATAGAATTATGCTCACATTTATTACTTCTGCATTTCTAGATGTAGTAAGTCTCCCCCCTAAAATCATAAGGGCTGCTAAGATTGTGACTATGTCAGGCCAGGAATTAAAAGTTGTCAAAACAAAAATTTAGGGGGTAACCACCTGAACTAAAAATATGAAGTGACTAACAACATAAGTATAGAGTGGAAACTATGAATTCAACCATGGATGTGATTCACATTAAGCTCGACGTGCTCCTTCAAGACTCAATTTTGGCCTTTAAAACAAGAATCTTCACAGTTCTGACAACTATAGAATTATGTAACTTCTTCTACGAAGATAAAGTCATGTGCCAATGTATGTCTAAACCATTCACGTAACAACTTCAGTCCCTTCGGTATTAGTTTGATTTGGGACGAGGAGAAATCTAAGATGGACACAAAACTTCAAAGACCACCACATAAAAAAAGGAAGAAATGCACTTCTGGGTTTTGGCTGCTAGTACTAACAATTACGAGGAGGGGCACCACCAGCAAATTCTCAAATTCAGGAATGTATTTTCATGCAGATTTGTGAGATTACTTAATTCATACATTTGTTTTTACATAAATAGCGTGAGGCACTACAAGCACAATAGAGTATGGACTGACATATGCCAGGCACTCACTATACTCAATTTATCAAAAAACGGATCTATGATATGATTTACACATACATAAGAATTACTGAAATTATTTTTGTAAACAACTAACTGAAAGGTTTGGGTCAATCTTCATCCAAGGGGATACTGTTACATTTCAACCAAAATCAGTGGAAATCATTATTTCAAGATTTAGCTCTTTTTCATTTTTACAAATGTGCATCTATATTAGCGGTGAAAAAAGGAAGTAAAGGTCAGTGCATATGTCAATTCATGTTTTAAAAAGTTTGGCATTGCCAAAATACATACTACAGCTGTCTCATATTAAATAATTTTGATTGTTAACTTAAAGAATTAGAAAAGATAGAAAGACGGTATTGCAAGAATAAATGGCAACATTTCTTTATTAGATATAAAAGTGTATAGTTCCACATTAACAACTTGAGCATCACAGCACATTGGTTCGAGCACACTCTGCATCCAACGGATTCTGTACCCTTAAGAACAAAGTACATGGAATTGTCAGTCGGAGATGGCAGCAGCTTGTAACTAATTTGGCACTAATATTGTCACCTTCTCTAAGCCTTCATTTCCACCCACCCTCCCTGCGCTTTCCCCCAGTCTCACCTGGAAACGCGTGGCCAGGAAACTTGGAGAAGCAGATCCGTCCATTGGCAGAGTCAAAATATCAGGCCTAGAAAACAATAATAGAGAGGCATCATTGTGCATTCTTTGTGGCCCTTTGTTGTCCTTTTAATGGCCAACCCCAAGAACCATGGTCATACTGTTTCAAAACCTTCAAAGAGAGTTTCCTTCCCCTACAAATGCTCCAGTCACACCAGAAGGACATCTTCCAAAAAGCATGTCCCTTCCAGAGCCCATGGTCTCACAAAAAGTGCCCTCCCAACACTCGAAAACTAGTATCTCTTATTTATGCCTTCCTAGACCATGGACACATCCCCACCCCGTCTTGTTGAATGACCACGAATTCCAAAAGATGAAGGCCATTGAGTCCTTGGCCAAACAAACGGCACCTATTTGCAGGACCCCAACAAATTCACAACAATTCTTAGAGAGAACTACTCCACCTAAAAGGATTAGCAAGAGAAACACATATGATGCAATTGCCATTGGTATACATGCACCAATCCCAATTGTATCTGTATTACTATGGCTCTCCTGTCATCTATGTACCACTTGCTAATCAAATGGGTAGAAAATAAGACACATTTGTGCAGCCTAGCAGTAGTTTCTACTCCTTGGTTGTCCACTTTTTTCTCATCTGTATTGGTGAACACCTCCTCCTTAGTTGCAGTGTCAAATTCTGATCACTGTTGCGCATGGCAAACCCAGCACTTAGGGCCTCATTACGACATTGGTGGTCGGACCTGTAGCGCCCCCGCCCTATTACAATGTTCCCACCGGGCTGACCAGTGGGAACATTGTAATAGAGCATTCTCGCTGGTCAGTCAAGTGGGAACAGTCCCTTAAAGGTGCCGAGTCCTACAACGTAGAACAGAGGGGGCCGACCAGCACCCTCGCAATGTGCACTGTCTGCAAAGCAGACAATGTGCATTCCGATGGTGCTGGGAAGGGAGGTCCCCAGCACACCCTTACTGCCAGCCTTTCCATGGCGATCCGACCACCATGGAAAGGCTGGCTTTAAAGGAAGTTGTAATCAGTCAGGCAGCGCTGAGTTCAGCGCGCACTGGCTAAGTACAACTCATTCCACCTTCATGCCACTGGGAATCATGTTACCGGCAGGGATCGTGGTCACCTGGCGGTCCCACCACCAGGGAAGTAATGTGGTCGTTAGACCGCCAAAGTTGCAGTGGTCCGACCATCACCCCGAATGTGGCAGTCCTTGCACCTCCATACTCATAATAAGTCCCTTAATCTTTACTAATCATGAGGCCTCATCAATTGAACTACCTGCAGCTTTTGAATTTCTAGGGGTCCCTCTAATCCCTGATAGGCACCACTCGCTGTCATCACTTCACTACCTGCAGCCCTGGCAAGTTTCCAAGGTCCATGCTTGATGTGCTGCTCCAGTCCAGGTTTTTTCTTTCAATTCTCCGACTTGAAGTCTTGTTTATTTTTTCCATGCAATACAGAGAGTAAAGGTAGTACCTGGGGTGCTTGCATATATTCCTCAGTGCAAGACCAGGTCAGAAATTCAAACCGAACCAGGCTAAAACCTTACTTGTCTTTCCCACCTCCACCAACAGAGAAAAATGGTTTCAGAGAGGGAACAAGAGACACTGTATGTGCCTGACACACACACACAACTCCGCCATTTACTCATCTAGGCACATATATGAAACTACAGCCACACACATATACATAGTCAAGCTCCATCCATGTGCCAGACACGATGGAGTCAAGAGATCCCACTTATGGTGGACTGTGCATATTCGACACGGAGCTAGTCTGCAGGCCTTACCTCCAGCGGGTACAGGAAAAAGGCCTATCAACTATTATTAATTGTGCTGCTGAAAACACCATCAGTTCCTGCACAGCCTGGTTTGATGGGACAGTAGTCCCTGAAAAAGAAGCATAGCTTCCAATTTTTTGCAATTTTGTGATTATAAAAAGCTCAAAAATGAAAATTATTACAGTGAACACAAAATTGCAACACTACAGCTGGAGACAAAAAGCACACATCAAACGAGGCAGCCAACATGCCTCTTGCATTGAGGGCACTGTGCTGCTGGCCAGGCAGCTGCTATGAATGTTTTATGTTAATTCCTACATTTGCCTGCCCAATCAGGCAACTGTTGTCTTGTGAGGAACACAGGATGCATACATCAAACACAGCCTCCTGATGAATTTTGAATAGTGTGGGCTTCAAAGGTAGTAAAGGACAGACAGGCAGGATGCTCAGTTAAAAAAAAAAAATCAGACAGTAAAAGACAACTGAAGCATAGGTTAACCTCACATTCCCCACCCCCCAAAAAAGTAACATTTGTACACAGCAATAAAATGGATTTACTACAACACAAGACGGCGCGGGCTAATGCTTAATTTATGCCAGTGTCCGTTGGTGCTCAGCTTTGGCACTTATTTTTGACTCTGGCACATATTTATGACAATCCATCACAGTGTAGCGCTGTCTGTCTGTTTTTGAACATGTGCAGATGATTTAATAATACAAAATTCATAAAAAATATCAGAACCTTCAGGCCATTCTGATAGCTGTGGGTGGACGGATATAGTCCCTATTGAAAAACCAAAAACCAAAAACCAAAAACTGTTTACTCCTGTTTGATACTGCTCACCCCTGCCATTTGAGAGAGAACCTACCGTTTGGACATTTTCTCAGATTGAGAAGGAATTTCTCAGAGATATCAGATTACAAAAAACAAGCCCAGAGTCTAGCACCTAAACTGGAGGCTATGAAATACCCCCCAAGAATAATCAACCAAGCCATGAAACAAGCTCGCAATAACACCCGGGAAGCCCTCCTGGACACCCCTCCCCAAAAAGAGACAGAGGAAAGACCAACATGTATCACAACATTTAACATAACCTCCAATCAAGTAAGCAAGATCATCAACAAACACTGGCGCATCCTCAATAATGGCTCAATAAATATTCCCAAACACATGTTTTCACATAAACGGGGAAAGAGTCTTAGAGACATGCTTGTACACACCCACCCACGCTATTTTTGTAGTAAACCAGAAGATATCAACTACCTACCCCTACTGAATGGACATTATCCACGTGGGAACTGTGGAGTGTGCCATCTAACAAAGGTCACTAAACAGGTCACCTTTAATGACAGCACAACATGCGATATTAGAGACTTCTCCAATTGTAACACTCAGCGAGCACTATACATGATATGCAACCTACATTATGTGGGGATGACCACCTGCAAGATTAAGGCTCGCATCTGCGAACACTGTAGTAACCTGAGATGTACACGGGCTACGACTAAAATGTCCACTCATTTCAAAGAGAAAACACACAAAGTGGAGGATTACCAGTGGGTTATCCTAGAACACCATAAAGAGATTAATTGTGAGTCTACACTGTTCAAAAAAGAACAACAATGGGTTTATAAACTGCACAAACACCAATTTGGCCTCAATGAGAACATACCTTGGAGCCAGCTGAAGTATTAACATCACTTTAATCATTAGTCAGATATACATCTCCTGAAATTAATGGTACACCTAGGCAGCGCAGAAGGTCCTATGTCAATCTCATTCCTTTACATTCCATAGAGTCACAAAGAGCAAACCCTCAACAATAAATATTAGCCATATATGTCACCATCACAGTAACAAGGGAACAAGTAACCCATTTGTTAAACACAAGAAAGAAACTCTCAAACAATTATCAAAACGATAAGAGAATCCCCAGTTCTGCCTCTGTAAGCCCATGAAGCCTCCATGATCTCTGTGCAAATACAGGTATCCAAAAGGGATACCTACTTTTAGGGTCCTCGCGGACCCCTTTCGTTCCACGGGAAGCCGCTATTTTGGAGAAGCTTTATTATGAGAATCCAAATACTACCAAGTACGCATGCACCACATGTGTGCTGTTTGGTGTGTTTCACGTGTTTACATGTTTAAAAGTTTTAAATGAGGTATGTCCTGTACTGTTGATTGTGAGAGTTCTTTACTCTCTCAGTCCTGGTATTCACGAGTGCCGTTTCCCACAAGTGGGGTGCAGTTTGCAAATAGGTGGCACCATACACACAGACAACATATATAGCGGTCCATTACAAATGGGGGCTATGATAACTATGCCTCTCTTGTATTTCCACAGGTATCAATGACAGACACCATAAACAATAGGTATCGAGGGCTTTTATAACAGGACAACCCTTTTTCCTATCCATCCTATGGTAGTTCTTATAGCTGGGCCTCTTTGGTAATGTTATATAGGCTATAAGGAGGACTGATCCAGCCGCACAACCTCCTTCTCCCTCTTTTTTTTTTATAGTCATTTGGTAACCTTATTTACTTATAGGTGAGATCTGGGAAGATGGCACATATGTATGTGTTGTGGGAGTGGGGGAAAGGGCAGGATATCTGGCTTAGGGTTTTCTATGGCGTAAGGGGCAGAACGTATTTTCCATGTGTGAGAGGTGGAGAGTAGAACCACTGGCATGGTTGTAAAAGCCAGGGATTAAATTACCAGATCCATCTTTATTACTGGGAACCTATCTTTCCAGTCTCCTTCCTTGCATTAGCCCATTGCATTGTAGTAGCTGCAGTCTTGGTTCACTTCGAATAAATCAAATGGACTAACAAAGCAATCAATGTAATGCCCAAAGTGCAAACTTGATACCAAGGTGCAAAAGGTTCTAGTGCACACAAATTCTTTAAATAATAGTGCAAAAAAGGCTGCAAAAGTATATTCTTTTTCACACAGTTTTGTATGAGCAAAAGTTGCTACCTCATTCCCAATGTCCTGAGAGGGTGTGATGAATGGTGCACTTCCAAGCTTCGAGGGGTATATTCTGCTCAAGTAGCAGAGTTGGCAGCTCTTACTAGGGCGTGCCATGTATCTGCTATATTGAGTCACTATCTATACAAATAGCCAATACGGATTTTGAAGTGTTCATGATTTTGGTCAATTGTGGTCGCAGAGAGGTTTCCTGACCTCTACTGGTTCACCAGTGAGAAATGGTGAGAGAATAAAGGCGTTGCTGTACACAATACAATTGCATGAAGAAATTGCCGTGGTGAATTGCAGTGCACATCTAAAATTGAAGGACTACGTGTCACTGGGGAATGGATATGCAGATCAAGTCACTAGGTTTTGCGCACTGAACTGTATATCGTTCAAAGACAAGTGTGAGTTATTATCTGAAGAAGACACTACATGTACGAGTTTTGCATTAAGGGTAATCGACGCATTAGAAGAATTGAAAACTTTGCAGAGTAATGTTGACAAGGAAGAAAAACTTTCCTGGATCAAAATGAAATGTGTTCAAAGACAAGTTGTGGGTATCTGAGGAGGGTCAAATGGTTTTGCCAAATAGTTTGCTGTCAGAAATGGTGAGGTACTATCATGGTCAGGCACACATTGGGAGGGATGCCATGGTTCGTCTGTTCAAAATTGATTGGTTTAACCCCAAGTTTAGGCAGCCAGCTGAAGCAGTATGCAATCGCTATGTTATTTGTCAGCAACTAAATGCAGGGAAAGGGACTGTGGTGAATTTGACCCACACTGGAAGAGCAGGAGGTCCATTCAGCAGAATGCAATTGGATTTCATTGAGGTGCCGGAGTGTGGAGGTTTGAAATATGTGTTGGTGATTGTGTGTATTTTTAGTCACTGGATTGAAGCTTACCCCACAAGAAGGAATGATAGCCTCACAGTAGCAAAGCTGTTGCTTAGAGAGTTGATACCACATTTTGGATTCCCGATCTCTTTAGAATGAGATAGGGGAACGCATTTCAATAATGAGGTGGTTAAACTATTGTGTGCAGCACTGAACATTGAGCAGAAGTTGCACTGTAGCTACTGCCCTGAAGCATCAGGACTAGTGGAGCAGGTGAATGGTACCTTGAAATCAAGAATTGCCAAAATGTGGGCAGCTATGAATCTGAAATGGCCAGATGCATTGCCTTTGGTGTTGATGTCAATGCGAAATACACCTGACAGGAAGGCAGGATTGTCACCCCACGAGATTCTCATGGGCAGAGCAATGAGGTTGCCAGCAGTTCCAGCCAATGCACTTGTCAATATTACAGATGATATGGTGTTGGATTACTGCAAGGGTCTGGCTGATGTGGTTCGCTCTTTCTCTCAGCAGGTGGAGGCCACCACACTGCCACCAATACACGATCCAGGGCACAACCTGAGAGCCGGCGACTGGGTTGTTGTCCGAAAACATGTTCGCTAGACGTGTTTGGACCACGTTGGAGAGGGCCGTATCAGATGATGTTGACAACTACGACAGCTGTGAAGTGTGCAGGGATTCCGAACTGGATTCATGCGAGCCACACAGAGAAAATGGCATGCCCCCTGGACCATGAAGAAGCGTTGTTGAGAGCACCAACAACTGCGAAGCAAGTTGCAGCACGAGAACCAGATAAGGAACAAAGAGAACCTGAAGTCGAAGTGGAATTTGTGGAAGACAGTTATATCACCCCTGTAAGAGATGAAAGTGATGAGCTACAGGAGGGTGCGGGAGAATCTATCTCGACGGATGCAGCTGGAGAATCTATCACAAGTGACACAGCTGGAAAGCCTAGCACAACAGAGGTTCTCCCAGAAGTAGATGATTTTGAGAAACAAATAGAGCAAGAGCTAGACCCAGAAGGGGAGGGAGTTGAGCTGGATCAAAGTCAAAGTGATCCGACTCCTCCTGAGCCTGTTCCAGGTCCTACAAGGGAAAACACCACAGAGAAAGAAAAGGAGAAGAGCCCAATCCTGAAGGGAATAGTGACAGATGGTACAAGAAAAGGAGACAAATGGCCTGAGTCGCAAGGAAAGAAAAGGAAAGAAGTGGTCAGTGATCAAATAATAGAGGAAGAAGTAGATACAACGAGAAAAGAAGAATTGAGTGAAGGAGAGTTGAGTAGTGATCGGAAGTTGAAGAGAAAGAAAATAGCAAGTCGAAGACACGCAGGTCCTGAATGGGCGTATGCAAATACAAACAAATGGCAACCCAAGTTTATGTCTTTTTGTTTTGATAAGGAAGTTCCATGTCAGTATTTTGAGGTGACCTGACGATGATCAAGGAGCCGAACTGTTGAAATAATCGGAGAAATATTTTTGAGAAAAGAGACTGTGAGGGTAAACTGGAAAAGACATTGATAACCTGATTTGACGTTGAAAACCGGACGTGACAAGCTGCTAACTGAATTTGACAAGGAGAAGGGTTCCCGGAAGCGAAACGGAGTTGCTAAAAGAAGAATTTTCTATTTTTGATTCTTGCTGCAAATCTTCCTAAGTTACTTCTGCTTTCTGATTCTTTACAGATCATGGCTGACTTTGATAAGCAGGTCAGAGATGCTAGGCGCAGTAAATATATGGCCATCGGTTTGGCATTTTGTTTATATTGTTGATTGTGGGTATGTCTGTTCTTGATGCGAAAGAAGCCAACCATAGTTCTGCTTTTGAGACTACCACACTAACGGCTTTGGAGAAATTTAAGATAGATGAGAAGTATTTGCATGACTATACTAAAGCTCGAGGAGAACTTTCTTCTAATGTCTTCTATTGCTTATTGAGTGAGTATGTTGAGATGATGGATGCAAGGGATTGTCTTGTATGTACGCAAATTCCTTCATCAGTTGAGGAAGGAGTTACTTACCATAGTCTTCCACTAACCTACGGGATAGGCTGTAGTCTGCTACTAACAAGGTTTTACGACCAGGAGTATATTCAGTATTTTTATTCCAATCACGACGTAGTGTTTTCGTTTGTTCCTATTAATAGGTATCTGAGTAGAGTAGCTAAGGATCATGACATAGTATTAATTAGAGGATTCTTTGAACCTACACTAACGTTTGGAACAGCCTATGCGCACAAGAGCAACTTGACATGCTTGCTTACACCTTTAGAAAAGAACTTCTTAGGTCATACTGATGAAAGGAGAAAGGCATTAAAAGAAAAATTAGAAAAAGGCTTAGAGAAAAGGACTTACAAGAATGATTATGCTTACACTGCAATAAAGATGGAAGGAAAGTTAGCTTTAGATGCATTCCACGTAGAGAAGCTTTGTATATATAGGCCAAAGTCGCACACTGATGCTTTATTTGTGGGTACGAGTGAATGTAGGCATATGTTTTTGTTTCAGAGTAAATTGACTTTTATGTTGAATGGTCAGGACCCTAAGATTCCAGGGATTTATTATATTTGGGGACTTAATGCGTATTACCGTCTTCCAAGAGGATGGTATGGAACATGTTATTTGGGGATTGAATTCCCAAAGGTTTATCAGATAGAGGATTTGAAAAAGTTTCCGAAATTGACTGAATTACATCATAAGATAAAGAAGAGGGAGTCCACTTCTGCGGTAATGGGAGATATATTTTGAGAAGTGATTCCTTCACTGGGAGTCATCCTGAATTCGATCAAGATTCAAAAGTTGTCTACTATTGTAAATAACATGCTGACAAATTTTACAGGGGCAATACTCCTGATAGATACAGAATTGGCTACGTATCGGATAGAGCTATGACTCTTCAAAATCGTCTTGCTTTAAGCATCCTTCTAGCGAAGGATGGCGGAGTCTGTAAAATAATTAACTCTAGACATTGTTGTTTGTATATCCCTAACAATAGTAAAGAGATAAGAGACTTACTTACTAATCTGACTAACTCAAGTAGTGATTTGAAGAAACTAGGTGTTTGGGAAAAGATTGGTAATGGGTTTGCTTCAGTGGGAAATTGGCTTAGTAAAATTTGGAATGGGGTGTTACTAAAAATTATACAGGGAATATTAATTGTGATAGTTTGCCTATTAGGAATATAGGGATTACGTAAATTATGCAAAAAGATTAAATTGAAAAGGTCTAAAAATAATCAGAGGAGGGAAGAACCTAACAGGGAAAGAATCTTTAGGGAAAATTTGAGAAGAAGACAAAATGTTGAAGAAATTGAGTTGTAAAATTGTAGGTGATAAAAGTGGTGTGATGACATATTTAGTCATCAGTGGAGGGATTGTTAACACAAAAGTCTTAATTATAAATTATTAATGAATGTTTATGTATTTTGAATAATGAATTTGCTAGAAAATGAATAACGCAGAAAATAATGTGCACGTTTGAAATTGTGACTTCAGAGAATGGCCACCAGTATTCACGAAATGTACAAAATGAGTGATTAACATACACAAAATATTGAAAATCTATTAGATTAATGTAGTAATATGTCATATTGAGAGTTATAACTTATGTTCTTCAATAAATTATAGGCCTTAACTTAGCGGGTGTCTCGGCCTAGTCTTGCAAGGCCTCATGCAGAAGCTGTATTGCTTAACGTTCAATGGAAAATGCTGACAAAATGAACTAATCGTGAACTGCTCATTGTTTAATTGTATAAATTCTTAGTCTTAGCTTTCTATGGGAACCGACGGACAGGAGATGAAGTTACTAGAATTGTATAATTTTTTATGTATAACATGCATGAGATGTACTTTCCCAGGACGAGAACAATGAAGACACTGATTGGAGGAGAAGATGCAACATTTTTTATACCTGACGAGTCGGATGATGAGAACATCGTAAAGCGAACCAATCAATGACATGTGAACTGTGAAATATTAGAATTCATAGATTTGATATGTGGACTCCATTGGGTAGGGTAATAAACGTACGATTAATTGACCAATTGGAAATTGTGGGACAGTCTGGGTGACTTTGATATAACAACGTGACAGAGGGAAAAGAGTTCAGACCTTACTCTGAAATTCAGATGTTAGGGGAGTGAGACTGCGAGACAGCAGAGGGGATTCGAGATTCTGTCATTGTGCTCATACTATCTGACCAAGAGCCTGATGTGATATTGATCGACTGACGAAGACTGATTCTGTTGCTGACCCATGCCGTGGATAGGTAGATATGACAATGTGACGGAATTGTATTTTTATGCCTTTCCTTTCTAGGTACCAACTGCACTGTCTAAATAGTATTCTTAGCTAGATTCTTATTCCTAAATTGTTTTGCACGAAGTCCCACATGCTGATGCTAATCTGGGTTAGATGAGGTTTTCTTTACATGATGATTTGACAGATTACAGAGAAAAATGATTGACGGACTGTTCTGCTGAACTTCATGACTAGAATTGAGTTATTGCTTTTGATTCTCATATTGACTTGTGCTGATGTTTTAGAATGTACTCTGATGCAAGCTTTGATTAGATTATGTTTCTGGCATATTCTAATTAATGCTGTTCTTATTTGAATTGAGTTTGAATTAATCTCATGACTTAGTATTGTAACAAAAAGGGAAATAAAATTGCTAAAACATATACCAATGTGTGGTTATTCATGACTGAAAAGTCATAGTGTGATGATATTGCTATTGTTGATTAATTGATTAATGCTTTATCTAATGATTATTGAATTTTGGTGCATTGATTACTGAGCACATTGGTCACAACATAGCTGAGATACTCCATGCGAATCAAAAGGTTCACTGACCTATACGCGTCACCTTGTAAATTTATTTATTAAGGATCGACACGCTAACAGGTGCCTCCTTGACAACAACGCCAGGCTTTTAAGTCTTGCAGTCAGTTAATGGTATAACCTTCAATGAACTCATAAAATTGTCGAACTGACTTGGGGTAAAACTCCATGAGCTGCCCAAAGATGTACGGGGGTGGTAGCGTTTCACCTAGGGATACAGTGGACTTTTATTCTAAAAGCCTCATAATGAAAATGTATTTCAGTAATCCGCGTGCCCTAGTTTTCAGATGAGGTTGCTGCCACATCCACTCTTTGTACATCTTCCCTTAGTAATTCTATCAGCAACTATTCCATGTAATAACACTACGCCCTACTGACTTCTCAAAAGGATTCCTACCTTCCTATCAAACTTGAATATCTTACAACATTGTCTTACCTTTGCCAGTCACACTTGTTGTCTGGAGGATAGTAATGCCTGGGTGAACAAGCCCAGAGATGCATTCATCCAGAGCCAAGCATGACCAACAGGATATGTAGAACCACACTGGAAGAAGGGGAATCACTGCTTCAACCTAACTCTAACAATCAAAATGCTTCCATCTCTGACTGTCTTGCTCCGTTACCAGATCAGACCACTCTCTGTTGCGCTTTCCCTTCCACCGGCAATTGTTTAAGAAACAAGTTTTAGAACCCACCATAGAACCTGTGCAATTAAAGGGCATTTACAATATTGATCAGGTAACTTGTAAAACTCCCTTCATAAAAAACGAAACCCAGCAAGATCTTCCTACCCCTGGACCAGCATTCATGGCAGCCTCAGAAGACACCCTATTACATCGGCAAAGTAGCATATCAAAGTATGGAAAATATGTGGTCTTAAGGATCTCCTTGACCTTAAAAGACAAGGTGGAGTCTCAGAGCAAAGCTGGAGGAAAACAAACCACCTGAGGGTAAAACATAATAGCAGTTAAAAGAAAAACTATTCATTAAGCTAAAAAAAAGTGTATTTAAATGTGCTTCTGAAGCCGCAATCCCTTTAGGGAGGTAATTTATGATTATGAGGAAAGGTATGGGCACTCCCACACTGAAAAATGCTCAGACACCTACCCAGAACCTGAGTCTAAAGCTTATCTACTTTCTGCTTAGTACTCCACCCTCTGATGTTTGCTCCTTAGAATTTGTTGCCAAGCCCCTCACTTCACTGATGCTGATCAGTCTTGAGGGTTCACCATCAAGGCAGAGGAAGTCATAAGAACTATTATAGATCTGTAGTCTTCCTCTGACATCAGGAAAGCAGGTGGAACCAACACTATTAATATGGAGTTCACACGTTGGTATCTGTGTAAGGGAAGCTAACTTCTTCCTTATAAGAATGAATAAGTCCACCACTACTGGTAAATAATAAAGCAAATCAAAAGACTTTGGGCCTGATTACAATCTTGGTGGATGGACTACTCCGTCACAAATATGACGGCTATTCCGTCCACCATATTACAATCTCCATAGGATACAATGGGATCGTAATACGGCAGATGGGATATCTGTCATGATTGTGAAGGAGTAACAACTATGGGGCAGGTCTTAGTCTACCTTTTGAGGCATTCAAGGGGGCATGGCACAGAAGAGGACATGGCTTTATCAACCATCCCATTGCCCAATAATCTTGAATCAAATCCCCTCTTTGATGGTCTCCATGGAGAGATGGAGACAACTATGATGGCCAGGAGGGAAAAGTTCCCAGAGTTTGATGGTGGCTAAGTAATGTCAAGACCATTACTGCTGCTAGGCCAGGTTTAATACGACAGGCCCATGGACCTTCCTAGATGGCCGAAACTGGAGACAGCCACCTTGTGATAGTTTGAGGCATGCCCTGAAAAAATACCCAATAAATGTGAATTCCTCATGGATCTCAGCCTTCTAACCTAGACACAAGAAAAGAGCAAGTGCCTTCAACTACATATTCCTATAGTGAGGACAAGCTAGTGGCGTTGGAATGCAAATTATTTATGGATCCTTGCTCATCAGCCTTTTTTGTGGCCATCTGCTAGGAAAGTTATCAACTAAGAAAGAAACTGAAGCCCCCATATTTAATTCAGTGGCGTCTCATCAAAATCAATGCAGTATTAAAAACTGACATTATCAGCTTTGGGGCTATTACCAAAAAGCATTTTACTCTTTCCAGCAGTTTATAACAAGCCTTGTTCGAGTCTTTCCCCACATAGATCACTAGCAGGGACTCCCAGAAAGCCAATTACCAATATGCTCTGGGATAAACTTGTACAGCCGCCTTGCCTGAGGTAATGAAATCCGGTGCCCCAGCCATGAAGCCAGTGCATAAAATCCAGGCCTGCCAAAGCACTGACTTACAAACATCAGCCCATATCTATACTTTTTTTGTGCTGCATTTGCGTTATTTGTTTATGCAAAAGCAGCGCAATTTTTCAAAATACAATTGATTTTGTGTCAAAAAACGACGCAAATGCGGCGCTAAAAAAAGTATAAATATGGGCCATTGTGCCTTAACCACAAAGCATCTGCTGAACAACCGATTAAGGCCCTACTAGCTCGTTTCACCCAAAGATACCATCCGGTCGAATGTCTGAGATTCTCTCCTCAACTCGATTTACAACAAGAACACAGAGTTAAACTACAATAGTTGTAGTTAATACCTTAAGTAGAGGCTCACAGCTATGGATTTATTTTCCAGGCTCTTTTGTTAAAAAAAAAAACAACCACAAACAGTAGTGTCAATGCCTAACGATTAACATCTTTACTTCTGCCAACAAACATCTTGAGTTACAGAATAACTAAAGTTAGCAAATTTGCTTCATGCTCCTCTTTTTTGGGAACAACCCCACTTAATGCCCCAAAATACATAACAAGCACCCGCAAAGCTGATAGGTCTTGATTTTCAGTGGCATTACCCAACTTTTTAGCTTTGTGTGTAGCTAATGCGGTTCTGCACCAGCAAAAAAGAAAAAAATGCTTTGCCAATGCGGGACAACATTGGCAAAAAAGAAATATGTATGGCAATGACGTATACACATACCGATGCCACCCTCCATGCAACACAAACAACAAAAAGTGGAAAGATAGTATGAGAAAGATGGAAAAGCAGTCTTATAGGGAGAAAGCATGAATCTGCAAGAGAGGTATAAAAGGGCAGGGAGTGTCAGAGTAGATTAAAGAGGCATATGTAAGATTCAAAATACACAGCCTTGGTATCGGGTTCAGTCATTTAGAAGCATCAGCTGCGGGCAGAGCTTTGGGCACCAGCACTTATTCTTTTACAAATTAAGCAGTGGCACAACAGGTCTTCAAGAAGAACAGCTCAAATATTTCTGTAGGTGAGACCTAAAAATTTAACTTCTTCAAAAGATATTACCATGAAGAGTCTCACTGCCTTTTTATGCAACAGTTTGAATGTGACCTGAAGTGGGGTCTACTATGGGGGTGGGGACTAAAGAAATAAAATGTAAAAAGAAAAAGGTCTAGCTATTCAGGATTTGCCATGACACTCATCACTAATGACCCCCACAGCGCGTTCTACCTCCCCATGTGCCCTAACGTTTCTCTCACTGCCAAAGTGCAGTTGCGCAACTGATTGGGCAAAATCTCAAGCATGAAACCCATGTGCAACAAGCCCGCCAAAGGGAATGGCCAATATGTAGAAAGTGAGACTGCCCTACAGGTAGGGTAGTCACCTGCCCAGTTTCCTACCATCACCACAGTTTTTTTTATGTACCGGTAGAAACAAAAATAAGCAAAATCAACTAAGGTAATTATTTTTTAACCCTTATCTGTACATACTTCAAACAGCAAATATAAATAGAAAGTACTTTTACATGTGTTTCAGCACTGCATTAACAATCCCTGGTTACTAGTTAAAGTAAACAGAGGCAAATAAATCATGTTACAAATGAATACATATAACTGTATTTAACCCCCAGGGTGCCTGGGGCGAGCTGGTCTCCTCCTGGCACACGGTTCCAGTGTGCCCGGAACTAGACCAGCTCGTCCTGCACCCAGCCCACACACCCCAGTCAGGGATGGAGAGGGAGTCGCTTCCCCTTTCACCCTGACCCCCCCCCCCCCCCAGTGACGTCTGATGACATCAGCGCGCAAATCGCGCGCTGACCTCATCAGAGGTCACCTCCGATCGCGCTGGAAGCATGCTTCCTGCAAGATCCCGGAACAGAAATGCTTTTGCATTTCTCTTCCAACCGGGAGGTGGGGCAGGTGAGGCATGAAAGGAAAGAGCTTTCCTTTCATATCTCTCACAGCATTTCTGCTGCCCGATCGCAATGCGATCAGGCAGCAGAAATGCCCACTAGACACCAGGAATTTTTTTTTCTATTTCAATAAGGGGAGCGGCCCCTTGGGCAAGGGACAGTCCCCGGGGGGCCAAATCACTTTTAGGCCATTTCTGCCTCCCTGGGGGCAGATCGGCCAAATATAATTAGGCTGATCTTCTCCTAGTGGGGACAGAAAACCCCTAGACACCAGGGATAAAAAAAAAATTAATGAGTGGTGAGTGACCCCTTAGATAAGGGTCACTCCCCGGGGGGCCAAATTATTTTTATTATTCTGCCCCTCCCCCACCGGGAGCAGAAACCACGAGACACCATAGAATTTTTTTTTAAATCATATTTACGCATAAGGGGAGCGGCCGGAGCGGCCCCTTGGGCAAGGGCCGCTCCCCGGGGGGCCAAATTATCTTTACGCCACATCTGCCTGGGGGGGGGGTGGTGGGGCAGAAAACCCCTAGGTTATTATTTATTTTTATATGTGGGTAGCGACCCCTTAGACAAGGTTCGCTCCCCGGGGGCCAAATTATTTTTAGGTCATTTCAGCCCCCATTCCCCCCCGGGGCAGATCACCCTAATATAATTAGGCCGATCTGCCCCAGGTAGGGGAGGGGGGGCAGAAACCACTAGACACCAGGGAATTTTTTTTTTTTTTTTTAATACTTACGCAAATTGTATTTAAGCCATTTCTGCCCCCCTTGATCAGCCTATTTTTGTTAGGCCAATCTGCCCCCAACTGGGGGCAGAAACTACTGGACACCAGGGATTGGTGTGTGTTTTGTTTGGGGGGGGGGCAGCCCCTTGGGCAAGGGTCGCTCCCCATGGGGTCACATTACTGTTGGCCATAAATGCCGCACCTTGGAGGCATATCCGCCTATTTATTGAAGGCCGATCTGCCCCCAAGGAGGGCAAAAAGCCCATCAGAGACCAGATATGGCCATGCCCCCACCCCAAATAAATGGGGCCAAAGCTGTTCTGCCCACCAGTGGGCAGATTGGGCAATTACCCCCGATCCACACCCCAGGGGGCAGAAAGTCTACTAGTTGCCAGAGAATTAAAAAAAAAAAAAAAAAATTGTGGGGTGGTGGCTACCAACCAGTATGGGCCTGGTTATGCCCCCACCCCAACTGATGGGGGTAACAGTCTTTCAGCTCTCCCACCCACATTAAAACATTTTTTCTCACAGCAAGCAAGAGAACATTTGATTATTTGGGGATTAGGTTTTACATTTGGGCCATGAGAGCTTAGTAACTCAAAATCCTCCCACTTGAAATGGTGAGGGCTGTACTTTTTTGACCTTGGGACGCTGCCATGTAGAAAAATCCACAAGACCTAGACACTTCTGAAAACTAAACATCTGGTTGATTCCAGGGTGGTGTGCTTCACATGCCCCTGCACCATTTTCTCACCCACAATGCCCTGTAAACCTCCAACTTTGCTGGAAATCACACATTTTTGTGATGGAACCTTCCAGAATCTGCAAGAATCCACAAACTTCCTACCACCCAACATTGTCTCATCTATACCGATAAAAATTCTTCTGCACTTGTCAGCCTAAAAATGTTTTTTTTTTTTCAAACTACCCTTTTGGACCCGCTTTGGTTTCCCCTAAATTTCAATATGATTTTGGATCTTCCCTGTCACAGGCACTTGGCCCACCTACACAAATGAGGTATAATTTTTACTGGGAGACTGAGGGGAACGTTGGGCGGTAGGAAATTTATCCCGGTGCTTTGATCCCACACAGATATGTGGAACATATGTGATTGTTGAGCTAAATTTGAGATTTGCTGAGGATTCTGGGTAGAAAACATTTTGGAATGCAAGCAAGTCACACCTCCCTGGGCTCCCTCGGGTGTCTAGTTTTCAGAAATGTCTGGGTTTGGTAGGTTTCCCTAGATGGCTGCTGAGCCCAGGACCAAAACACCAGGTCCCTCGCCCCCCCCCGAAAAAACAGGTAGTTTTGTATTTGATAATTTTGATGTGTCCAGATAGTGTTTTGTGGCATTTCCTGTTGCAAGCAGTAGGCCTACCTACACAAGTGAGGTAACATTTTTATCGGGAGACTTGGGGGAACACTGTGTGGAAGGAAATTTGTGGCTCCTCAGATTCCAGAACTTTCTGTCACTCAAATGAGAGAAAAATGTGTTTTTGTGGCCAAATGTTGATGTTTGCAAAGGATTCTGGGTAACAGAACCTGGTGAGAGCTCCACAAGTCACCCCATTTTGGTAGGTTTCCCTAGGTGCCGGCTGAGCTAGAGGCCAAAATCCACAGCTAGGCCCTTTGCAAAAACAGCTCTGTTTTCTTTGGGAAAATGTGATGTGTCCACATTGCGTTTTGTGGCATTTCCTGTAGCAGGTGCTAGGCCTACCTACACAAATGAGGTACCATTTTTATCGGGAGACTTGGGGGAACGCTGTGTGGAAGGAAATGTGTGGCTCCTCTCAGATTCCAGAACTGTCCCTGAAATGTGAGGAAAAAGTGTTTTGTGGCCAGATTTTGAGGTTTGCAAAGGATTCTGGGTAACACAACCTGGTGAGAGCTCCAAAAGTCACCCCATCTTGGACTCCCCTAGGTGTCTAGTTTTCAAAAATGCACTGATTTGGTAGGTTTCCCTAGGTGCCGGCTGAGCTAGAGGCCAAAATCTACAGCTAAGCACTTTACAAAAAACATGTCAGATTTCAATGTAAAAATGTGATGTGTCCATGATGTGTTTCCTGTCGTGAGCATTAGGCCTACCCACGCAAGTGAGGTACCATTTTTATTGGGAGACTTGGGGGAACACAGAATAGCAGAACAAGTGTTATTGCACCTTGTCGTTCTCTACATTTTTTCCTTCCAAATCTAAGACTGTGTAAAAAAGACGTCTATTTGAGAAATGCCCTGTAATTCACATGCTAGTATGGGGACCCCGGAATTCAGAGATGTGCAAATAACCACTGCTTCTCAACACCTTATCTTGTGCCCATTTCAGAAATACAAAGGTATTCTTGTTACCTATTTTTCACTCTCTATATTTCAGCAAATGAATTGCTGTATACCCGGTATAGAATGAAAACCCATTGCAAGGTGCAGCTCATTTATTTGATTCTGGGTACCTAGGGTTCTTGATGAACCTACAAGCCCTATATATCCCCGCAACCAGAATTGTCCAGCAGACATAACAGTATATTCCTTTCAAAAATCTGAATTCGCAGGAAAAAGTTACAGAGTAAAACGTGGAGAAAAATGGCTGTTTTTGTCACCTCAATTTCAACATTTTTTTTTTTATTTCAGCTGCTATTTTCTGTAGGAAACCCTTGTAGGATCTACACAACTTACCCCTTGCTGAATTCAGAATTTTGTCTACTTTTCTGAAATGTTTAGATTTCTGGGATCCAGCATTGGTTTCACACCCATTTCTGTCACTAACTAGAAGGAAGCGTAAAGCACAAAAAATAGTAAAAACGGACTATGCCCCAGTAAAATGCCAAAATTGTGTTGAAAAATTTGATTTTCTGATTGAAGTCTGCCTGTTCCTGAAAGCTTGGAAGATTGTGACGTTAGCACTGCAAACCCTTTGTTGATGCCATTTTCAGAAAAAAAGCCACAACCCTTCTGCAGCCCTTTTTTCCCATTTCAAAAAAGAAAACAAAAAAAAAGAAATTTTTGCTGTATTTTGGCTAATTTCTTGGTCTCCTTCAAGGGAACCCACAAAGTCTGGCTACCTCTAGAATCCGTAGGATGTTGGAAAAAAAGGACGCAAATTTGGCGTGGGTAGCTTATGTGTACAAAGAGTTACGAGGCCTAAGAGCGAACTGCCCCAAATAGCGGAAAAAAAGGCTTGGCACCTGAGGGGGGAAAGGCCTGGCAACGAAGGGGTTAACACCCTATTTAGTATTTTTGGGGGTTTGCAGATTATTGAAACTACAACAAACGGTCTGTATTTTTCTCTTGAAAAGGTGGCACCCCTACCTACAGGCAATGACCTAGTCACACTATAACTGACAATGCCCCAGCCCCTTTGGCCTTCCATGGCTACAGACTTCGTGTAGCCCCTCCCTCCTCTCAAAACAGCATTTACACTCCCTGAATAAAGAGCGTCAGTAGAAGGGAGCGGCGACCCTGCTCCACCCCCAACTCAATGAGGAAGGATTCACCAGGTGAAGCAGCAGCGCACAACTAATGACAGGGCCTGACACGGCGCGCCCCCTGGCGCAGCGCCAAGGACACTGAAAGGGCAGGGCCCGGCCTTCCATTGGCTGCAGCTGGTCTAGAAAAAAAAGGAGTGCGTGGAGCAGAAACGGGGAGGTCGTGGGAGAAAGAGGGCCAAGTAGCCTCTCACCCAGTGGTGCGGTTGCAACTTTTAGGGTGCTTGCCAATAAATTAATCTCACTAAATGTATTGTGGATATAGGACAGTCTGCAACCCGAGTTGCGAAAAGCACTGTGCTGGTTTTTGATAGGTTTTTTATCTCTCTTTAGAACTCACACAATAGGAGTGGTCTCTTCTTGTTGGTTTTAGAGCCGGAACGGTTTGGCGGCTCTTGAGCTCTGGGAGTCAGCTTGGTGATTTTGGGGGACCAGCTTCACCCTGTTTTGCAGTACATGTTTTTTTTTCTTAAACACTTTTCAAAGTTACTGGGTCTCCTTAGATGTAGAGAGGCCCTGTATCATCTCCAGTTATTAAATACACCAGATATTTGTTATAAGGTACGCTCTTTTCTTAAAGCCGCAGTTCGAGCCGGGAAAACTATGAAGGGATAATCATCTTGGTATAGTGATGTAATATTGATTCAATGTGCATCTTCGTTCATGGTTATGTTTTTGCACTTTAATAATTGTTGTTTCAATGATCGTTTTACATGTCTTTTCTTTTTTCATTTTGCACTAAGCACTTTATACGGGCACTGTAATCATATTTGTCTTTTTTTTTATTGATTATTGAAGGGGTTATCGTGTTCATTAATCTTTTGAAGCATTTACGTCGCAGATGAACGTGGTTGTTTTTAACCTGCGTTATTTTATATTCTTAGTTTATGGTTGTATTTTATCGAATTGTGTCTTTTATGGCCATACGTGGCAGAATAAAGATCCTTTGAACTGAAATTGTTTTTTTTTTTTTTTTAAAGGCAACAAATGCTGTCATATTAAAAATGCTTGAAGGACATCTTTATTGATCACCCTCCTTCTAAACTCTTTCAAGGTTTAGGGGGTGCTGCACCAGTTCCCGCGCCACTGCTCTTGCGTGGAGATTGATGGTTCAAGTTCCCCCTGATCTCACACAGCCTTCGCCACTTGCGGGGTCGTCGAGGCACTGGAGGTCGGGGTGATTAGTGCAGTTTGCAGGGGTTAAAGAAGCAATAATGTCTGCCCATCATCTCAGCAATGTAGCAAGGAGGCCAACAAGAAAGTGGCCTGGAGGCTTTGTACTGGCGAGAGCCACGCCTATTCTGAGTGAGGTAAGCTTGCACAGCTCCTGCTTACCCTCCCCTCTGCGTTTAAACCTATGAGGTCCGCGCTGTAAGGGTTTTGTGACTGAGGGCAGCTTCCTCTGCCTACGTCCCCGTTTTGTAAGTGAGGGAACCTTGCACCCCTGCTGCCTGCACCCTACCTATCCCCTGAATGGATGATGCTTGGCACAAGGCATTCTGAGATGTTTTTCTGGTAACATACCTATCCCTTGAGTGGATGATGCTTGCCACGTGCCATTCTGAGATGTTTTTCTGGTGCCATAACTATCCCTTGAGTGGATGATGCTTGGCACGAGCCATTCTGAGATGTTTTTCTGGTAACATACCTATCCCTTGAGTGGATGATGCTTGGCACGAGCCATTCTGAGATGTTTTTCTGGTGCCATACCTATCCCTTGAGTGGATGATGCTTGGCACGTGGCATTCTGAGATGTTTTTCTGGTGCCTTACCTATCCCTTGAGTGGATGATGCTTGGCACGTGGCATTCTGAGATGTTTTTCTGGTGCCATACCTATCACTTGAGTGGGTGATGCATGGCACATGGCATTCTGAGATGTTTTTCTGGTGCCATACCTATCACTTGAGTGGGTGATGCTTGGCACGTGGCATTCTGAGATGTTTTTCTGGTGCCATACCTATCACTTGAGTGGGTGATGCTTGGACGAGGCATTCTGAGATGTTTTTCTGCGAGTGAGGGGAGCTCTCCGAGCAGCTCTGCACGTTATGTTTGGCAGTTGATGTGGGTACGCAAGGAAAATTAAAGGGGGAGCCGAATCCGACTGGACTCCGCGAGCCGGCCCATTTAAAGATTTGACATGAAAATGAGGCAGCAAAAGTCTTGTAAACACATGATCAAGACTCTTTAAAATAGGTCATTTCTTGAATGCCTGTTTCTCTTTACTATATTAGATTATATCACTGAAGTTACATTTATTAAACATAGTTTCAAACGTGAAATTTTGTCAACAGCCAATGCTCTTAAAACACTGTTAAGAGTGAATCAAGAGAAGCAATTTTAATAAGTGCATTGTTTAAATGGCCATATTGTAGTTGCATGAGAACAACCTTATTGTCCATAAAACCATTCCCTAGTAACATTTTTGAAGACCAGAGGTCGAAGTGGGTGAGATTATCGGCATGGCTTGTCCATACTTTTTTTTTTTATTTAACATAACAAGTTTCCCTACTTCTTGTGAGGAGACAACTGTCCGGGACAGTTGATTCCAACAACTGAAATGCCTCAGCTGAAATGGAATGGAAAGAATGTTCGGTGCTGTGAAGGCAGGGATAAACAGACAGCTAAACAAGAAACAAACCTTCTTGCCAGGGTGCTTACTGCCAGAAGGAAATGGAATTGATAACCTGCAAATGTAAATGCTGCTTGGAGGCCGGTATTGTCCTCAATTGATGCAGTCATTGCAAGCTTTGGGATGACAAAGATTTAGGACTGGATTTAGAATTTGGCAGACAGGTTACTCGGTCAGAAATGAGGCAGATACACCCATCCATCATATTGCGAGTGCATTATAGCTAATGGCACTTTCAATATGGCAGATGCGATATCTGTCACTTTTGTGACCGAGTAACCCGTCCACTGAACTCTAAATGAGATCCCTATTATTTTTGAGAGGTGTTAGCGCATTTCCCTCTAATTAAACATGCAATTATTGTTAATTTAATGCATGCATTATTTTATATGCAGGTATCTGAAGGTGAAAGGCCAACAAAACAGTTATAGAATATTTTATTTTTTTAGCCATGACTTTGACTCCGCCCCATGTTCACTGTTCTGTGTATCACAATTCCCATACATTTTTTTTTTAAATACACTTTGACCCCCCAGTAAAACACACGCGAATTGGAGCTCAGGTCCGCTGCAATCACATGCAGCATTGAAAAGCACTTTCTTAAACTGTGTGCGTTCAGCTATAATGCATCTTGTGGCTTTTGTCTTAAACTGGAGGGGAACAAGTAGTGCTTGAGACACTTGGCTCATCTCGGTTTTTTGGTATTCCAGTGTACGTAGGACAAAGGCCGAGCCAGAGCCAGAGCCAAACTGTGGGCGTGAGCCAAGCTGAAGCCTAGCTTGGCTGCCCACCTCTACTTCTGAGGAAAGCGTGCACTGCTTGTGCTGCAGTCATTCTGCAGTCGCCCGTGCACCAGTTCTGTGAGTATAGTGCGCATGCGCAGCTCCAGTCTGTACTCCAAATGTTCTGTGAATGTGGAAAACAGCCCAGCTGCTGTCTGTCAAAGATGTGCACCCGCGCGCACCGCGTGCCGACGTAGACGGGGACAAGGTATATGAGGAGGAAGGAATGGCGGGCGCATCTTTAAGTGCTCGAGACTATTTTGCTCAACAGCCCGAGAACAAACATTGGGTTTGGCCACAAAGTTTGCTCTAAATAGTATCACAGCCGCCACCCTCCAAACTTTGATTACATAATAAATCCGTCCTCAAGTCCTGACTTGCACGTTCTCGGGAAGACAGTTTGTTATCTTCCTGGTGGCTCACAGCAGACCCGGTTTTCCAGCCTTCACTCCAGCAAACCAAATAAAAACAGGGCTGTGTAAACGTAGACATATCAAACTACACAAACGCAGACTGGGTGTCGAGAGCTCGTGCTGCCGCTTCATAACATTGCCTTGGTATGTGAGGACCCCTGCACCTGAGCCCAGCGGCGCCTCCTGCAGTGCGTGGACTGCTGCCCCTGCTGGCCTCGTTCACATCCAGCTCACGTCTCTCAAATGCGTTGGTCAGTCAGACGGGACCCAAGCACTTCTAGAATTAGGCCTGTCGACAACAGTTGTGGGACTAACTGACGTCCCTTCATGTCTGCTCCTGGACACTTCCATGTGCACACAAGGTTTTATAACAATTGTTTACAAGAGAGGCCTTTCTATTGCAAAGAATTGTTCTAATTTGTGGGTCTCTGGGTGACTAACCTATAGAGGTGGACTGCAGACTACAGTACTTACTGGGGTATGCAGGTGGTGCGGTATCTTGGTCCTTAGCCACCTCCTTTCTTGTACATTAAGGTTTTATAACAGACCGGCAGGGCGCGAGTGCTTGGGTGCAAGCTTTTCTCACACAAAAAGGGTACAGAACGAGTAATAGGAGGGTGTGCTTCCCTTTTGCAAGCACTGCACGAACAGCAGCAACTGCACAACGACCTGGTTGCAAGCTTTACTGGCACAAAGGGGAACCAATTGTGAAACAGCAACATAAGCCAAAAACATGTACACCATAGGCAGAAGCAACTGCATACACACAAGCACACACATGACACACACAAGCTACTCCTGCAGCCCACTCAAAGCAAATGGCTGGGTCCTCAGGCTGGACTCCTACACCCAATGGACAAGGGCACTACAAACGTGAGCTTCACCCACAATTTTTGTCTACCTGTAGAGATGTTTGTCAGCTCTGATGTGGTCAACCTGTTTGTGGCCCACTCCAGGGCATCATCTGTTTCGCAGGCCCCCAGGCACCCACTTCAGAACATTTTCTGGACCCACCGAAAAGGACTGGACCTGCTGCTGTGAGTGACTTGAGAGGAGCCCTAAAGACCTGGAGCTCTTGTGTGCCTAGTGGGAGAAGATGCTGCAAGAGGCCTTTTCCTGGAAGTACCCAGAGGACCAGTCTCAACTAGAACTGGACTGGATCCTACTGCTGGCCTCTGCCTGACACCCTGTGAGTCTCTAAGTGTCTCCCCTGAAGTCCTAGCGGGCTTTAGAAGTGTACTGTATTTGGGAATTAAAGGAGGTAGGAGTCAAGAGAACAGTCTATGATAAGTAAGGTAGCGGTTTCTGGGCTGCAACATGATCAGAAGCCAGCCTGGTAGAAGAGAAGGAGAAGGTTAGCATTGATACAGTACTGGAGTTGGACATAGACTGCTTTTACAATGATGTTGCCGATGAAAGGTAAGTGAGTAATGGGCCAGTAGTTGGCAAGGTCATCAGGATCCAATATGGGTTTCTGTATAAGTGGGCGGATCTGGCCTGTCTTGAGAACATCTGGAAAGATGCCTGCTTTGATGGAGGCATCAACAATGTTAAGTAGGTATAATAAACCATCCCCAGCGAGCCTTGATGAAGGATAGTGGTAAGATATCATCTTTATAAGTGGCTTTAAGGGACGTGAGTAAATCAGCCGGGTCAGAGAGCGATGGGGTTATGAGGGCTGACCATTGTTGTATTATTAGGGAAGGGGTGAATACAATTATCAAAGTAAGCTTGGTGTTGTCGATGTGCTGGTGGAGCTTCTTTAATTTTGCACACAAGAAGAGGTTGATACTATTGCACTTTTCTGTGGAGGAAGAATATGTTGGTCTAGCAGGGGTTTGTGTAGTGCTTGATTGTCCTGCACAGCGTTCTACTTCTGTTGGTGACTTTATTGATGGTATTTGTATAGTACTTTGCCATAGTTGATTTGATGAGTGGTCCATGTATTGAGTAGAGGAAATTCCGTAGCAAGAGGTCCACAAGAGTTCTGCTTTTTTCCCCCATTTTCTTTCTTGTCAGAGGATGGATTGTTTATTGTCAGCAAAGCTATTCTAGAAGGTTTAGAATATGGGTGAAAGACTGCTTCTACATCAATTACTATGGGACTAATCTGTCTCTCAGATCTTAAAAGCACTGCACTGGCAGGCTGTCAGTCACTAAGCACAACGTCAATTCTATTTAAGACCTTCTGCTTAGAACATTGAGTTCTCCAAGGATTCACACCAAGGTCCACCCAATGGCTTAGATGATGGCTCCCTCTGGAAATAGATGCAGATAATCTATAAATCATGCAGAAAGGTATAGGTTTTTTTTTTCCAGTATAGATTGCAAAGATATAGAACTTCTTGGCAGTTCACATCTGGAAAGTACAAGACCAACTCGTGTTCCAGAGAGCCTTTGACTGTGGCAGTGCCCCTTCTACTGTAATTGTGGCAACTAACTCGCCTATTCAGTTCCAGCAACTCCATGTCCTTCCTGGCAAACTGAGTATAGATACTTGAACATCCTCCACCGCTTCCGCTGGCCGCCCCCTAGAGTGAACAGCTTGGTCTTTAACTCTAAATCCATCTCATGAGGAAACATTTAATATTGGTAGACTTGTAAGTTATAACCAGGTTAGATATGAAATGCATACTACCTATGCAGCCTGGTACTGCTGAGACACCTGCATAACTACCTGCTGTGTTACGTTCTTCAAGAGGTGAGGGGGGACATATCCATGGCCACTGTGCCCCACAGCAAACTTTCCCTTAAAGAACACACTTTGTCCATACACCTTCTAACCACACACGAATGCTCCAGCATTCATTCAATTGGATAAAGCAACAGCACTAGGATGCCACATTAGTTGCAGTTGCACAAATACCAAATAATGAAAAAAAGTCGACTTTTCCCCAAACTAATTATCTTCCTTTTGTTTCCATCGAGGGGGCCAGTAGCAGTCTTTTCAAGGGCATTGTAGCTTATTTTTCTCTGTTATGTTTTGGTATTCTTAACTTGATAAAGCCCAACAAATTATACCAGAAGGTATATCTTGGCACTTGGCCAGCACATGCCCAACATCCAGGACCTAGAGCAGCCAGGTTTTCAGCATTTTCCAAAATTTTGTTGAAATCTGAGCAACAATGTGATGGAGAGGAAGTTCATTCCAGGCACTGAGGGCCATTGTGTCCAGATATTTGGTCTTTCCAAGTAAGTGTCTTTTTGGTCTGTGCAATTTAAAATGTATAATATGTTATCTACCAGTGAGGATACCACCACATTCCTAAAACTTTAAGTAAGGAAGACAGTCAGTTCCCTACTCAAGAGAAGCTGACACTTCTTCCCTTCTCCCAGTTTTCTGAAACACTCTGGCCAATCTTGCGTATTGCTGGAAATGGCCCTTTTTGAAGGGTTATCCCTAAACTTTTTGCTTCTGACCTCCAGTTTTGATCCTGTGCTGAACTTCGTTTTTGCTGGCTTTAGTACTCTGGGCACTTTACCACTGCTGACCAGTACTAAAGAGCAAATGCTCTCTGTCTAAATTGGGTTGGTAATTGATTCATCCATAGTTGGCATATTTGATTTACTAGTAAGTCCGTAGGAAAGTGCAGTAGAGGTGCCCAGAGCTTGTAAATCAAATGCTTCTAGTGGGGCCTGAAGCAGTGATTATGCCACCCACATGAGTAGCCCTGTCAATCTGACCTGGCAAGTGCACCTACTTGCCAGGCCCAAACCTTCTTTTTTATTACATTTAAGTCACCCCTAAGGTAGGCTCAAGGCAGCCGCATGGGCAGGGTGCAGTGTATTTAATAGGTAGGACATGCACTGGTGTGTTTTACATGTCCTGATTGTGAAATACCACTAAATTTGTTTTTCATTATTGCAAGGACTATCTCTCCCATTGGGTAACATAGGGATTGCCTTAGTGTAATTTCTCATTGGGCGCAGACAGAGTTCTGGAGTATGGGGTCTCTGAACTCACAATTTAAAAATGAATCTTTTGGTGAAGCTGGTTTTTAAATTGTTTGAACAAATGCCACTTTTATAAAGTGGGCACTTTCTTGCTTAACCATTCTGTGCCTCTGCCTGTCTGTGGAATACACGTCTGGGGTCAGGGTGACAGCTGGGCTGTTTGTGAATTCACTCTAGACAGTCAAGTAAAGGGAGCTGAGGTGTGCCCTGCATATCCTGATGGCCCTTCACCAGGCTGATGGGTCTTCCTGAGCTAGAGTGGTGGGAGGAACTGACACTTGCGCCTCAATAGGGCTGTGTCTTTCCTCACACAGGGTAGTCCACAACCCCCTGGAGTGTGGCTGGGGCCAGGGAAGGAGGGTCTTGTGCACTACAAAGACTTTTCTTTGAAGTTTGCCTACTTCAAAAGCAGAAATGGATATAAATACTGGAACTCTGACCCCACAATGTTAAAATCCTTCAGGACCGAGGACATTCTGCCAGGAAGAAGAGCTGTATGCTTAGGATCCGGAAGCCTCCAGTCAGCCCAAACTCCCCCCACCAGCTATACGCAGACCGACAATTTGATTTGTCGGAAGAGGTTTTTATTAACACACCTTTGTATCTTTATAGCATAAAGTCATAAATCATTTATAAAGAACATAACACAAATATTTACAAGTCATGAGTTACCAAATTAGTGACCATAAATCTTTTCTGACAGGATCCCTTCCTGTCCTGAACCACCATTGGACCACACAAGTGACCCATATCTTACCTGTATCCTTAGGAGGGTTGGTTACCCTGACTACACCGTTCCTTGTCCTCACGCTCAGGGTTCCGCCCCCCCCTCCAAACACCAATCAGTCTCGGGGTGTAACGGGCGGCCAACAGCTGGAGCCCTATGGCCCCCCCAGCGATCTGTGCTCCCTTACCCCTTGATCTGGTGTGTACATCCGCAGGTTGGCTCAGAACTTCAGGATCCTATCCCTGGTGCCCTCCCGGGGCCCCAACCTTGGGGACCCCCCTGTTGTTTCTGGTCACTTGGATACCTCAATTTCCGCTTAAAACCTTATTTCGCAACCTAAACTAAGGAGAGGGTGGGTGGGACAACTGCGGGCCCCAGCCAGAACCAGCCACCGCAACCGGAAAAGAAGGACGAGCCTTCTTGGGGGGGGGGGCTCTTAAATAGCCACCCACTGGCTCGCAGCGTCTGGATCCGGCAAGCGGCCAACGTAGCCGCTACGATCCTTCTTGACTGTACTTCCGCCCCCACGCCTCGGCATGGGTGCGGATGTCCTGGCCAGTCTTGTGCACCACCTGTGCGTAAGGGGGGCGTTGGGCTTTGGAGGCCCCGTCCCCTAACGGGCTTTACCCATAGAAGGGACTGCCACTCTGCCTGTTGCTTTGTTGTGCTGGCCTACTGCTTGTTGCTTCTGTCCTGGCTTTGAAAAGACTGGACTTTGCTTTCTACATCCTGCTTCCAAAGGTTTTCCAAGGGCATGGACTGAGCTTGCCTCCTGTTAGGAAGTCCCAGGTACACCAAAGACTTCATCTGCCAGAACCTGGGTGCTCATGCCGAGAGTCCTGACTTGCCAAGTGGTGCCAAATCCAATTCCTGGGCCCTTGAGAGTCAGTTTTAGTGTAACCAAGAAGAAACAAGCACAACGACTCCAAAGCGACTGTGTGACTCCACGCTGCTGCCTGCACCAGAGCTGTGGTCCCTGCTTAGTGCAACGTCTGCGACTGACACCGCAGGCCTGAAGCCACTGTAGTGCCTCCTAAGTCCCACCACAGCCTGAGTTCCAAATGCTGTGTCATCGACGTCCATGACACCTGACTCTGCTGCAGCAGCTGTGGCCCCATGGTGCGATCATGACACAGCAAAGTCGATGTCTTGCCTTTTGACCTACTAGATTCATCGACCGTTTCTTGTTGTAAGGAACCAAAGCGTCGCCACTGATGCTGCATCGCCTCCCCTGCAACCATAAGGAACAGATGCCTCAGCTCCCCTGGCTAGTAATAAGGAACTGATGCCTCACCTCCCCGCTAGCAGTAAGGAACGGACGCCACACCTGCTCCAGCGACGCCTCAACTCCCTGACTCCCTGCAACGCCTTTGTTTCCTCATTTTCCAAGGCACTCTACATGTGGTCCGTGCGAGTCAGTCAATGGCCCACACTCCCTTGCGAGTGGTATCGGACTGTTGTGAATGATTCCGTCAAGATGTTGTGATAGCCCTAGTTGGAGCTATTGTGTTTCTAAGCGCCATGTTAAGATTTAATCTTTGAAAATTTGTATCTTTGCTAGTGTATGTTGGAGTTTGGTTGTTTTGGTCTGGTTTTACTCAGATAAATATTGGCTATTTTTTATAAACTGGTGTGGAGTATGTTTGTTGTGTTTTCACTATGTTACTGTTTGTGTACAAATACTTTACACATTGCCACTGACATAAGGCTGACTGCTCATGCCAAGCTACCAAGGGGGTGAGCAGGGGTTATATTAGCTGTGTGACTCCCTTACCCTGACTAGAGAGGATCCCTACTTGGACAGGGTGCAAACCTCTGTCAACTAGAGACCCCATTTCTAATGCGTAGCAAGACGGGGGACAACTACGTGAGGGGCAGACATCGTCACTTACACACATTATAGCACCCAGAATAGCAGGAAACACAGGAGGTGGAACGTAGAGGATTTTCCATTACAGGATTGGAAAGATTAAACTTGAAACTACCCCACTGATGAGGTAAATACCCGATTGTCAGATTGGGGCATTTCAGTAGTTTACACTGCTGAGCTTCAGCCTTACCTGGAAACAATGACGGCTTTCCTAGAGCAAAGCTTTGCTAAGCTCCAGGACTAGCGTGCCCCATATTTACCCGGAGGAAGCAGGGTATAGAGGCGAGCATCTCCACAGACATCCATTTGATTACCTCTGACTTTCATGTCTGATACCCCAACAATCTGTTCATCCGGTAGACAGAGGAAGTAAAGGCCACTGTACCCCAGATGCAGAAGCAGCAAGCGACAGCACCACACAGTACCTCAGGCTGCTAACAATAGACGTGACCTCTGTACTCCAAGCCGTTTCACACGTGCTGCTGCCCAGAACAATTAAGTGACCTTCGGCCCGCGCCAGGGTCACCAGGGATTGCTTCACGCTAGAGCTGTGCAACCTTTAATCTATTACCATATCGCCTCTGGCTGGACTTAAGCTCCTCGATCCTCAATAACATACCCACCTCCCTTAACAAATGTTTCCGAGTACGTTCGGTGCCTCTTGCCAGTTGCCCCTTCATCACAAAGCAGGGGGTTATTGGTGGGGAACTGGAGGGAACAGGAATGGGAGGGGGGCTTACTTTAGACTGCCCAACCTCCTACATCCGCTGTGCAGGGCAGAAGTGAGGAGCCAGGGGTGAGACTGTCAGCGAGAGGTTCAGACAGCGGGAGGAGTGGACGCAAGAGAAAGGAGTGCAAGCAAGGCGAACCCGAGTGAAGGGAGGAGTAAGTGATAGGAGTGAGTATGAGAGATGCAATTGGGGTAAGTATGAGTGTTGGTGAGAGAAATAAGTGTAAGTGCATGAAAGAGTGCGTGCAAGCGTGTCTGATTGTGAGCGAGAGGAGTGTCAGTATACATGAGTATATGGATGTCTGTTTGAGACACTGATGTTAACATGCAAACACGTGTTGTTTCTGCTGGGACGTGTTTGCCCAGGGAATATTAATGGGGGTGTGTAAGGCTCATCCATCATAGTGTTCATCAGTGACATATTTTGGGGGTTTTGAGGGTTTTTGGTGACTTTCTTGCTAATCCTGGCATTTTAATGGCCCAATCCACCGTTCACCCATCAGAGGTGGCTGAGATGGTTACACCGACCACGCTGTGGTGGTTATGTGGTGAGCAGGCTACTAAGGATGACCTCGCTCAAGCTTCTGTTTGGCCTTATTGCTTCCTGGATGTACCTAGAATCCAGGGCCCTGTCCTCAGTGCATGCAAGATTCCATGCCAGTCCTTTGACTTCGCTAGCCTTCATAGAGACTCATTTGAGAAGAGCGAGGTGAGGAGCCATGAAGCAGCGACAGTCCCAAAGGCTGGGGTCTGGGGTACCCTCTTCTAGAGGGTTGGTGCCACATCCCAGGTTTTCCTGCATCAAATGCACTACAGTCACGAGGAGGCAACCTGTGCTAGCATGTTCTCCCAGTCAATATTTATTAGCTCACTGAGCAAACCATTAGGTCACAGCCCAGTTACCAGTGGACGTAAGTATACAACACTCCAGTGGTACCCACTGGACAAAGCAGTGCAGTTAGAGAGAATTCTATATGTGCAATGTTGTGCTGTTTCCACTTGCCATACTTCGCTTTCTCCTCTCCCACTGGATGGAATAAGCAATGCTTTTGGAGGTGATGCTTAACACCACGTAAATCCACAGCATCTCTGGTTTAGAAATTAGCTCGTTTTCAGATATCATCCACACTATACCCAATAGTGCGCTGTGAACAGTACCTACCGCGTGCACCCCAGATACTTCCGATATCCAATACTCTGGGCCTGCCAGGTAGCCACAACAGTCTCCACTAAACCTTAAGATGCATCATCACTCCAGGTGCACCTTCTAATGGTCACGTTCAAAGTACGCATTCTAGACAAGTAAGGCCCACCATCATATTCACAGTCTGGCACCAATGCCATATAGTCGGGAAAAAACCTGCCAAAGCAACACCACAGTCGCGCACAACAATAACATACACCAGTAGTACGGATGCATCCGTCATAGACGCACCATCCCATCATGCATGTAACAGTGATTAATAGATGGATGGAGAGAGATCACCTCACTCCAGCTGAGCAGTGGACAGACGCACAGACAACACAGGAAAAAGAGAAACCCACCTTCCCAAGGTGAAAGCAATTTACATTCAAGACCAATGGGCACAAAGCACTTCTCAGATAAACAGTGAACATAGATAGGCTCTGCTGATCTGACACAGTCGGTGAGTGGCTTTCCCAGCTCAGCAAGAAATTGACCTCCTCTCAGAGATTGCACTGTGATGGCACTGAAAAGGTGTGTTAATGCTGTACAAACGCAAAAAAAACAACATCGAATTTAAAGGATATACTTTGTAGTATAATATGCATATTTTTACTGAAAGCTGATGTTTGAGAAAGAAGAGGACTGCGTTTCCAAATATATGGTCAAGTCAAATATGTAATGGAACATTAGTACAGCTTTCTAAAACTGTAATAGGTAAACTCAGTGCTGTTCTTCTGCTGCACGAGCCTGCTCTATTCCATAACCTGAGGGATGGCACTGCTGAATGAGCTGGTAACATCTGCGCAGGTCTAAAAGACAACTTGCTACTGGAAGACTTGTGTCATTTACTCTTCTTCTACTCTGCTCTTCTGGGAGCCTCAATCATAACGGTTGATTGAGGATCTACTTGGAAAAGGTAGGATGCAAACATGAAAATAAGTGAAATGTAGGAATAGCTCGATGTTATACCAAGTGAAATTGGATTTTCTGAATTAGCCTGTATCATCTATAGTCTTTGAGACTTTTTTTATGGAAATTGTGCTGAAAATGTGCTACAATGTTCTCAAAATTGCTTTAGTCTAGACCTTCAACAGTCCTGGGAAGTGCAAAGCATGCTTGCAGCATCATTTAAGTTCCCGAAAAATGTCACGAGTCTCCTTTCCGAGTCTGTGGCTTTATAGCAAATATAAATGAAAGGTGCACGGCTTAACCCCCTCCTTTCGACCCACAAACCTGCCTTGCGGAAGGTGAGCTCGCCCACGATGCTCATTAACTGCAGCTCAGGTCGGGTATTTCGCTCAGCTCTCACCAGTGTCCACGCAAGCCACGGGTGGAACTGTCCCCGGGGCCTCCTTGGAAAGATTTCAGGCACCTGCCGTGTGTTTTAAAACAAACCAAGCACTGCCCCTACCTGTCCACGTTGAGCTGCAGGCCAGGACGACTTTGCTTGATTTTGTTCTGTGCTTCCACATTCAGCATCCCCTCCGTACTGTCCCCATTGATCGATGTGATGACGTCACCAGGTCGAAGGTCAGCGCCGGCAGCCTTGCTGCGTTCAGTCACCTGACAAAAAATGAGTAAACATAGAAGTAGTGCAAAAAAGGTTAAGCGCAACCCTAATGCCACAAAGGGAAGCAGCGGTTACTGTCCCGAACAGTAGAGCTGGGGGCACAGATGGATATTTTCCTACATCCAGTAAGACCAGGAGCATTCGAGACACTCCACGGCCAGAGACCTGCAGACTCCTGCTCACCACTTCCACGGATACCCAGAGATGCCAAAAGTCTGCAGTGCTGACCATCAGCACCAATGGTGTTTCAGTACTGCCACCCGCACACAGCTCTGCTGACGCACCCCCACCTTGACATGCAGTAGTACGGCGATTCTAGTACTGAGAACTACACGCAGATCTACTGATGCATCTTAAACCCAAACTGAAGCTTTTCCTTATAATACACTGACCCCCCCCCCGCGATCTGTTGATGCGCCTCAATAGGGATCTGAAGCTTCCTGTTAAAGGGACACACACGTACTTCTGCGCTGCCAGTCCACTTAAAGCAGACCCTTGATTAACAAAACTCCCGGAAGTTAGTGGAGTTTGGGGTTCAGTTTACTGTAGAAGTCTCCACTAACAACTAGCGATAAAAGATCTGCCAATAATCACAAGACCTGTGTCCTGCAGGGGAGGCTCGAAAGGGCCTCACTCCCAGGGCTGGGATAGATTCGAACCACCACCTCTTGAGAAAATAACAAGATTGCATGATTCGGGCCTTCGACTAAGCGATGGATGTCACAGGTCACAGCAAGTGCAGAGAGGAAAGCTCATCTACGATCAAGGGAGCAGATCTCGGGGAGTGACCCATTGGCCCTAATTTTATGCTGAACACGCACAAAAAGCAGATTACGTGTGTGGATGCAAATAAAAGAGGACTAACTGGGCCCCAAGCAACCCCATCACATAGCACAGGGGAAGCTTCGGACACTTCACACAGACACAGTATAGTCTGCCCAGCCTCCTCACATCCTCCCAACACATGGCCCACCATGGCCACAAACTCAGATTTACCATCTGTTCATAGAATGTGGTAGATCTAGGTACAGAAGTCCAGCGTTGGACTATCCTATAGGCAGGGCCATTCTCGCACTATTATAGATTTGCCACATTTGCCACATAATCCATCATCTACCACGTGATCTGTAGATTTTAACAAAAAAAAATATTTCTAGCTCAAATGGTTCAAAACAAGTTTTGGCCCGCATTGGAAGGCCATTTGGAAACCTGGACTGGTCACATTTCTGTTGCTCATTGCAATATTTGGGTGTAGAATGGCACTAATGAGGTGCAACCGATACCCAAACAGTGTTACTAAGTTTAACAACCATTTGCAATGCAATGGGTCTTGCGTTTGCCTGACTTAGAGCTATTAGCATTGGAAATTCCTAACTGGACTTTTCTTGCCACATAAATTGAAAATTAAAAGTAAAAGAGTTAACATAAGCAAGGCAATTTAAAGCGCCACGGCCACCATGAGCGTGAGTGCGAAGGACAGACAAAAGGAAAAAGAAGTTTGCTCGCAGTCAAACGTATCAGGAAACGTGCAATTATCCATGTAACAGGGTCGATGGCCAAGGCGGTAACAAAACTACCCCAAGGAGGGACAAATGTAAAGCATTTACCAATGATGATAAAGGATATTTGAAAGGCAAGCCCATGGACCAGTGACAGTGATAGGCGTGCAGTGGCGTGGTTAAAAGCCCACAGATAGATCACAACATGTCAGAGCACTTGCGCTTGACCTAAAATTGATGAAATAATGAAGTAATACTATTACAAAATGTGCTGCATTATGTTGCATAATTTGCCTTTTCTTGCTGCATAATTTACTCAACCCCACTGCTTAATTCCAGTGGCCCTGCCTGCAGGGCAGTTCAGCAGAGCCAGAAGGGTTGGTTTCATAGTTCGATCTATGAGACTTTTTTTGGCTACATGTGGATCTGTTTTATAGTCTGATAGGTCTTATTTTTACTGGTAGGTTTTCTGATATTACCACAAACATTACTTGCAGCAAGCAAAAATACATTGGGGGTCATTCCAATGTTGGCGGGCGGCGGAGGCCGCCCGCCAGAATTCCCCCCTCCGAAATACCGCGCCGCGGTCAAAAGACCGCGGCGGGTATTACAAGTTTTCCCCTGGGCTGGCGGGCGGTTGCTGAAAAACCGCCCGCCAGCCCAGGGGAAAACGACCTTCCCACGAGGATGCCGGCTCGTAATCGAGCCGGCAGAGTGGGAAGGTGCGACGGGTGCAGTGGCACCCGTCGCGTATTTCAGTGTCTGCAAGGCAGACACTGAAATACTTTGCGGGGCCCTCTTACGGGGGCCCCTGCCGTGCCCATGCCATTGGCATGGGCACGGCAGGGGCCCCCAGGGGCCCCGCGACCCCCCCTACCGCCATCCTGTTCATGGCGGCTTTCCCGCCATGAACAGGATGGCGGTAGGGGGGGTCGGAATCCTCATGGCTGCGGAGCGCGCTCCGCAGCCATGGAGGATTCACACGAGCAGCGGAAAGTCGGCGGGAGACCGCTGACTTTCCGCTTCTGACCGCGGCTGAACCGCCGCGGTCAGAATGCTCGTTGGAGCACCGCCAGCCTGTTGGCGGTGCTCCCGTGCCAGGGTCAGAATGACCCTCATAGTCTCCCAAACCTTACAAAACACCTAGAAAGTGTGTATTAACAATTTCAAAACTGCTCCACTTTGCAAATGTGGGATTTTTTTTTTTAGCTATCTGATTCGCTATTGAGAAGGGGCACTTTTACTTTATTGCCTGGGCATTTTTTCTGTCCCAGTCCGACTTTGTAAAAGTCCCCGGAGGTAGTCTGTAGAAAAGGACCCGAAAATCCTGGTCTGCATGGTTATTCCAGTCGCGTAATGCAAAATAATTCCATTACCCCGTTTGCAGACTGTGGTGTGGGGCCCCTGAGATAGTATTGCAAAGTTTCCAAGGTCCATGTGTGATGACCTGCACCCGTCCACGTTTGTTTATGTTTTTAAATTCTGATAATTGCAGTCCTGTTTTATAATGAGATAAACACGACTACAAGTCCCAGAAGTCAAAGTTAAAAACCTGGCCTGCAGCATGGACCAGCTATCAGACTCCCATATCTCATGAATATTCTTAGACTTTCGGTTAAATGGGAGGTCCCCTGAAGGGTATGGCCCCGACCCGGCTCCGCAGGGTCCTGTGTTATGCTCCTGGATTATTCCCCATTGCTTTCAACCAAGTATGTAACGACAGAACCCTACACCAGTATAGAACACCAGCGCGACGACTCTGAAGTGACATCAGATGACATGCAGCGCTCCACAAAACTCAGAAGTAAATGAATATATCAACCCGCTCTGAGGGGGCAAGGGTGAAGTGTGTACCGGTGGGTCTGGTCCCAGATTTCGCCATGTTTTGAAGACTCTCCCAGACTTCAGGCCGGGCCGACAAAGGCCCGAGCAGGAAGGAAGCGCGAGGAATGTCAATGAGAGCGCAGGCCCTGCCCGCCAAATGCCATCCGGCCCAGATCTGAGCCAAGAGATGCGCATTCCACACACACTGCTCAGCTACTGCCACAGCCAGACTCAGCCGCGCCAAGGAACGTCTGTGAAATGCCTCGATATCCTGATACCACTCAAGTGGCCCTCACACCGTCTGCACCGTGCACCAGCAGGGATAGCGTGACTCGTGCCCACCTCTGTGCGCCATTGATATCACCTGAGCCCCACTCGGCTCCCTGTGCACCAGTGATGTCTCTCCAGGGACTCTCGCACCTTCTATACCTGTGAAGGACTGAGGTCACTGACCTTCACACCTACACCTGTGCACCAGTGACGACTCTCGCACCTTCTATACCTGTGAACAACTGAGGTCACTGACCTTCACTCCTACACCTGTGCACCAGTGATCTGTCTCCAGGGACTCTCGCACCTTCTATACCTGTGAACAACTGAGGTCACTGACCTTCACACCTACACCTGTGCACCAGTGACCTCTCTCCAGGGACTCTCGCACCTTCTATACCTGTGAACAACTGAGGTCACTAATCATCACACCTACACCTGTGTACCACTGATATCACCTGAGCCCCACTCGGGTACCTGTGCACCAGTGATGTCTCTCCAGGGACTCTCGCACCTTCTATACCTGTGAACAACTGAGGCCACTGACCTTCACTCCTACACCTGTGCACCAGTGATGTCTCTCCAGGGACTCTCGCACCTTCTATACCTGTGAACAACTGAGGTCACTGACCTTCACACCTACACCTGTGCACCAGTGACCTCTCTCCAGGGACTCTCGCACCTTCTATACCTGTGAACAACTGAGGTCACTAATCATCACACCTACACCTGTGTACCACTGATATCACCTGAGCCCCACTCGGGTACCTGTGCACCAGTGATGTCTCTCCAGGGACTCTCGCACCTTCTATACCTGTGAACAACTGAGGTCACTGACCTTCACACCTACACCTGTGCACCAGTGATATCTCCCCAGTGACTCTCGCACCTTCTATACCAGTGGACAACTGAGGTCCCTGACCTTCACACCTACACCTGTGTACCACTGATATCACCTGAGCCCCACTCGGGTACCTGTGCACAAGTGATCTCTCTCCAGTGACTCTCGCACCTTCTATACCTGTGAACAACTGAGGTCACACTAATCATCACACCTACACCTGTGCACCAGTGGCATCTCTCCAGGGACTCTCGCACCTTCTATACTTGTGAACAACTGAGGTCACTGATCATCACACCTACACCTGTGGCATCTCTCCAGGGACTCTCGCACCTTCTATACCTGTAAACAACTGAGGTCACTGACCTTCACACCTACACCTGTGTACTAGTGATATCTCCCCAGTGACTCTCGCACCTTCTATACCAGTGGACAACTGAGGTCACTGACCTTCACACCTACACCTGTGCACCAGTGATATCACCTGAACCCCACCCGGGTACCTGTGCACCAGTGATATCTCCCCAGGGACTCTTGCACCTTCTATACCTGTGAACAACTGAGGTCACTGACCTTCACATCTACACCTGTGCACCAGTGATATCTCTCCAGGGACTCTCGCACCTTCTATACCTGTGAACAACTGAGGTCACTGACCTTCACACCTACACCTGTGTACCACTGATATCACCTGAGCCCCACTCGGGTACCTGTGCACCAGTGATATCTCCCCAGGGACTCTTGCACCTTCTATACCAGTGGACAACTGAGGTCACTGACCTTCACACCTACACCTGTGTACCACTGATATCACCTGAGCCCCACTCGGGTACCTCTGCACCAGTGATCTCTCTCCAGTGACTCTCGCACCTTCGATACCTGTGAACAACTGAGGTCACTGACCTTCACACCTACACCTGTGCACCAGTGATATCTCCCCAGTGACTCTCGCACCTTCTATACCAGTGGACAACTGAGGTCACTGACCTTCACACCTACACCTGTGCACCAGTGATATCACCTGAGCCCCACTCAGGTACCTGTGCACCAGTGATATCTCCCCAGTGACTCTCGCACCTTCTATACCAGTGGACAACTGAGGTCACTGACCTTCACACCTACACCTGTGCACCAGTGATATCACCTGAGCCCCACTCGGGTACCTGTGCACCAGTGATATCTCCCCGGGGACTCTTGCACCTTCTATACCTGTGAACAACTGAGGTCACTGACCTTCACATCTACACCTGTGCACCAGTGATATCTCTCCAGGGACTCTCGCACCTTCTATACCTGTGAACAACTGAAGTCACTGATCTTCACACCTACACCTGTGTACCGCTGATATCGCCTGAACCCCACTCGGGTACCTGTGCACCAGTGATATCTCCCCAGGGACTCTCGCACCTTCTATACCAGTGAACAACTGAGTTCACTGCCCTTCGCACCTACACCTGTGTACCACTGATATCACCTGAGCCCCACTCGGGTACCTGTGCACCAGTGATATCTCCCCAGGGACTCTCGCACCTTCTATACCTGTGGACACCTGAGGTCACTAATCATCACACCTACACCTGTGCACCAGTGATATCTCTCCAGGGACTCTCGCACCTTCTATACCAGTGAACAACTGAGGTCACTGACCTTCACACCTACACCTGTGTACCACTGATATCACCGGAGCACCACTCGGGTACCTGTGCACCAGTGATTTCTCCCCAGGGACTCTCGCACCTTCTATACCAGTGAACAACTGAGTTCACTGACCTTCACACCTACACCTGTGTACCACTGATATCACCTGAGCCCCACTCGGGTACCTGTGCACCAGTGATATCTCCCCAGGGACTCTCGCACCTTCTATACCAGTGGACAACTGAGGTCACTGACCTTCACATCTACACCTGTGCACCAGTGATATCTCTCCAGGGACTCTCGCACCTTCTATACCTGTGAACAACTGAGGTCACTGATCTTCACACCTACACCTGTGCACCAGTGATATCACCTGAGCCCCACTCGGGTACCTGTGCACAAGTGATATCTCCCCAGGGACTATCGCACCTTCTATACCTGTGGACACCTGAGGTCACTAATCATCACACCTACACCTGTGCACCAGTGATATCTCTCCAGGGACTCTCGCACCTTCTATACCAGTGAACAACTGAGGTCACTGACCTTCACACCTACACCTGTGTACCACTGATATCACCGGAGCCCCACTCGGGTACCTGTGCACCAGTGATATCTCCCCGGAGACTCTTGCACCTTCTATACCTGTGAACAACTGAGTTCACTGCCCTTCGCACCTACACCTGTGTACCACTGATATCACCTGAGCCCCACTCGGGTACCTGTGCACCAGTGATATCTCCCCAGGGACTCTCGCACCTTCTATACCTGTGGACACCTGAGGTCACTAATCATCACACCTACACCTGTGCACCAGTGATATCTCTCCAGGGACTCTCGCACCTTCTATACCAGTGAACAACTGAGGTCACTGACCTTCACACCTACACCTGTGTACCACTGATATCACCGGAGCACCACTCGGGTACCTGTGCACCAGTGATTTCTCCCCAGGGACTCTCGCACCTTCTATACCAGTGAACAACTGAGTTCACTGACCTTCACACCTACACCTGTGTACCACTGATATCACCTGAGCCCCACTCGGGTACCTGTGCACCAGTGATATCTCCCCAGGGACTCTCGCACCTTCTATACCAGTGGACAACTGAGGTCACTGACCTTCACATCTACACCTGTGCACCAGTGATATCTCTCCAGGGACTCTCGCACCTTCTATACCTGTGAACAACTGAGGTCACTGATCTTCACACCTACACCTGTGCACCAGTGATATCACCTGAGCCCCACTCGGGTACCTGTGCACAAGTGATATCTCCCCAGGGACTATCGCACCTTCTATACCTGTGGACACCTGAGGTCACTAATCATCACACCTACACCTGTGCACCAGTGATATCTCTCCAGGGACTCTCGCACCTTCTATACCAGTGAACAACTGAGGTCACTGACCTTCACACCTACACCTGTGTACCACTGATATCACCGGAGCCCCACTCGGGTACCTGTGCACCAGTGATATCTCCCCGGAGACTCTTGCACCTTCTATACCTGTGAACAACTGAGGTCACTGACCTTCACATCTACACCTGTGCACCAGTGATATCTCTCCAGGGACTCTCGCACCTTCTATACCTGTGAACAACTGAAGTCACTGAGCTTCACACCTACACCTGTGTACCACTGATATCACCGGAGCCCCACTCGGGTACCTGTGCACCAGTGATATCTCCCCGGAGACTCTTGCACCTTCTATACCTGTGAACAACTGAGTTCACTGCCCTTCGCACCTACACCTGTGTACCACTGATATCACCTGAGCCCCACTCGGGTACCTGTGCACCAGTGATATCTCCCCAGGGACTCTCGCACCTTCTATACCTGTGGACACCTGAGGTCACTAATCATCACACCTACACCTGTGCACCAGTGATATCTCTCCAGGGACTCTCGCACCTTCTATACCAGTGAACAACTGAGGTCACTGACCTTCACACCTACACCTGTGTACCACTGATATCACCGGAGCACCACTCGGGTACCTGTGCACCAGTGATTTCTCCCCAGGGACTCTCGCACCTTCTATACCAGTGAACAACTGAGTTCACTGACCTTCACACCTACACCTGTGTACCACTGATATCACCTGAGCCCCACTCGGGTACCTGTGCACCAGTGATATCTCCCCAGGGACTCTCGCACCTTCTATACCAGTGGACAACTGAGGTCACTGACCTTCACATCTACACCTGTGCACCAGTGATATCTCTCCAGGGACTCTCGCACCTTCTATACCTGTGAACAACTGAGGTCACTGATCTTCACACCTACACCTGTGCACCAGTGATATCACCTGAGCCCCACTCGGGTACCTGTGCACAAGTGATATCTCCCCAGGGACTATCGCACCTTCTATACCTGTGGACACCTGAGGTCACTAATCATCACACCTACACCTGTGCACCAGTGATATCTCTCCAGGGACTCTCGCACCTTCTATACCAGTGAACAACTGAGGTCACTGACCTTCACACCTACACCTGTGTACCACTGATATCACCGGAGCCCCACTCGGGTACCTGTGCACCAGTGATATCTCCCCGGAGACTCTTGCACCTTCTATACCTGTGAACAACTGAGGTCACTGACCTTCACATCTACACCTGTGCACCAGTGATATCTCTCCAGGGACTCTCGCACCTTCTATACCTGTGAACAACTGAAGTCACTGAGCTTCACACCTACACCTGTGTACCGCTGATATCACCTGAACCCCACTCGGGTACCTGTGCACCAGTGATATCTCCCCAGGGACTCTCGCACCTTCTATACCAGTGAACAACTGAGTTCACTGACCTTCGCACCTACACCTGTGTACCACTGATATCACCTGAGCCCCACTCGGGTACCTGTGCACCAGTGATATCTCCCCAGGGACTCTCGCACCTTCTATACCTGTGGACACCTGAGGTCACTAATCATCACACCTACACCTGTGCACCAGTGATATCTCTCCAGGGACTCTCGCACCTTCTATACCAGTGAACAACTGAGGTCACTGACCTTCACACCTACACCTGTGTACCACTGATATCACCGGAGCACCACTCGGGTACCTGTGCACCAGTGATATCTCCCCAGGGACTCTCGCACCTTCTATACCAGTGAACAACTGAGTTCACTGACCTTCGCACCTACACCTGTGTACCACTGATATCACCTGAGCCCCACTCGGGTACCTGTGCACCAGTGATATCTCCCCAGGGACTCTCGCACCTTCTATACCTGTGGACACCTGAGGTCACTAATCATCACACCTACACCTGTGCACCAGTGATATCTCTCCAGGGACTCTCGCACCTTCTATACCAGTGAACAACTGAGGTCACTGACCTTCACACCTACACCTGTGTACCACTGATATCACCGGAGCACCACTCGGGTACCTGTGCACCAGTGATATCTCCCCAGGGACTCTCGCACCTTCTATACCAGTGAACAACTGAGTTCACTGACCTTCACACCTACACCTGTGTACCACTGATATCACCGGAGCACCACTCGGGTACCTGTGCACCAGTGATATCTCCCCAGGGACTCTCGCACCTTCTATACCAGTGGACAACTGAGGTCACACTAATCATCACACCTACACCTGTGCACCAGTGATATCTCCCCAAGGACTTTCGCACCTTCTATACCAGTGGAAAACTGAGGTCTCTGACCTTCACACCTACACCTGTGTACCACTGATATCACCTGAGCCCCACTCGGGTACCTGTGCACAAGTGATATCTCCCCAGGGAATCTCGCACCTTCTATACCTGGGGACAACTGAGGTCACTGACCTTCACATCTACACCTGTGCACCAGTGATATCACCTGAACCCCACTCGGGTACCTGTGCACAAGTGATATCTCTCCAGGGACTCTCGCACCTTCTATACCTGTGAACAACTGAGGTCACTGATCTTCACACCTACACCTGTGCACCAGTGATATCACCTGAGCCCCACTCGGGTACCTGTGCACAAGTGATATCTCCCCAGGGACTATCGCACCTTCTATACCTGTGGACACCTGAGGTCACTAATCATCACACCTACACCTGTGCACCAGTGATATCTCTCCAGGGACTCTCGCACCTTCTATACCTGTGGACACCTGACATCACTGACCTTCACACCTACACCTGTGTACCACTGATATCACCTGAGCCCCACTCGGGTACCTGTGCACCAGTGATATCTCCCCAGGGACTCTCGCACCTTCTATACCAGTGAACAACTGAGGTCACTGACCTTCACACCTACACCTGTGCACCAGTGGTATCACCTGAGCCCCACCGGGGACCTGTGCACCAGTGATATCTCCCCAGGGACTCTCGCACCTTCTATACCAGTGGACAACTGAGGTCATTAATCATCGCACCTACACCTGTGTACCACTGATATCACCTGAGCCCCACTCGGGTACCTGTGCACCAGTGATATCACCCCAGGGACTCTCGCACCTTCTATACCTGTGGACAACTGAGGTCACGGACCTTCACAGCTACACCTGTGTACCACTGATATCACCTGAGCCCCACTCGGGTACCTGTGCACCAGTGATATCACCCCAGGGACTCTCGCACCTTCTATACCTGTGGACAACTGAGGTCACGGACCTTCACAGCTACACCTGTGTACCACTGATATCACCTGAGCCCCACTCGGGTACCTGTGCACCAGTGATCTCTCTCCAGTGACTATCGCACCTTCTATACCTGTGAACAACTGAGGTCACACTAATCATCACACCTACACCTGTGCACCAGTGATATCTCCCCAAGGACTTTCGCACCTTCTATACCAGTGGAAAACTGAGGTCACTGACCTTCACACCTACACCCGTGTACCACTGATATCACCTGAGCCCCACTCGGGTACCTGTGCACAAGTGATATCTCCCCAGGGACTCTCGCACCTTCTATACCTGTGGACAACTGAGGTTACTAATCATCACACCTACACCTGTGCACCACTGATATCACCTGAGTGAGTCCCACACGTGTACCTGTGCACAAGTGATATCTCTCCAGGGACTCGTAGTTTCTACACCTGTGATTAACTGTTCTTGACCTGGAGGATCTTCACACCTACACCTGAGCACCAGTGGTATCACCCAAGTGAGGCTCACACGTGTATCTCTGCACAAGTGATATAGTCTGAGTGACTTTCACACTTTCAGTGCTGTGTATAAATGAGGACATCTATAGGACCTTCACACTTACACCTGTGCACCAGTGGTATCACAGGAGTGAGCCCCACCCGTGTACCTGTGCACAAGTGATATCTCCTCAGTAACTCTCACTTCTTCACTGAAGGACCTTTACACCAACACCTGGGCAACAATGATATTACCAGAATGTCGCTCACAACTTCCAAACGTGTGCAGCGGTGTTATCACCTATGCCCAGGTACAGGAGTGAGAATCCCTCAGCTGATATCATGGATATATTGTGTTCAAGTATTAACTCTGAAAATTAACAGCATTTGTACTCATTTAATAAAGAATTGATTTTTATTTTAAAAAATACTTTGGGTATTGCCGCCATCTAAAAAAGTTGGAAAATGATCCTACACACTGAAGGGAAGAAGAAATATATATCCCCCACACCCCCACCCCCATGACCGTGGCCTGTGAAGTTTGAGGTATGTCTAAGCAATGTTCCAGTGGGATCTGGCCTTAGTTACTCTGGCAGTGGCTATCAGGTATGGAGGGGTACCTTGTGGCTTCGTGTGACGGAAGATCCATTAAATAGTATTTTTCTATGCAGAGAATACAACTGAAAACATCCTATTTTTTGCCCTTAACCAAAGTAGTACATTTCGCCCCACACATCTAGAATACTTCGAAGATTTCAAGTGAAGTTGGCTCAGCACAAGGGAGGGCTGCCATCGAGGGTCCCTGGCACTGGTGTAGTGATCACCCCATTTAAGCAGCTTAAGTGAGAGCTACCACTGGGCCCTGTGCAATGACACTCAATTGTTAATTAGTTCTTTATGTGTCTCTCTTGTCTGCACAAAAAAGTTCCCATATATAATACAGTCAGGGAGTGCCATGATCGAGTGGTGCAGAAGGTGGGCTGACAAGCAAAGGAAACAGAGAAAGTGAAATGTGTAGATATACTGACACTACTATCTAACACGATTACAATCCCGGAGAAGCGTGCGTCCACCTCTCCAATTCCAGCTTCAGCAGTCGCCAGTATAAGCCTAGAATCATACCACAAGATTGGATACTTCAGGATACATTGACATTGCTTTCTGAGCTCCTAGGCAAGCAGCTGTACAAACACGACAAAATGATCAAAACAGGGGAGACAAGGCAGAAGGCTGGATCTAAGAATAAAAAGGAGGTTGAAAAAAAGAATAGATAAAAAGGTAAAGGGATGGGTAGATAGAACGGCGAAAGTATGGATGGAAGAGTGAAGGTGTCGATACACGAAAGGCTGGATGGAAGGATGAATAGAAAGAAGGGGAAGAGTGAAAGGATGATTGGGTGAAAGGATGGATAGGTGGATACATGGAGATATTGATGGGTGGATGCATGAAAGGATGGATGGGTGGATGGAAAGGTGAAGAGATGGGCACATTCATGAATGAATAGAAGGGTGAAAGGATGAAGTGGATGGAAGGAAGACAAAAGGGTGATGGGAACTTTCCTTTAGAGGATCGGGTTTGCGTTCTTTTTCATGCCCAGTTTAAGTAGGAATTATTTTCATTTCCTGGCTCTGCCATTGGTCCCTGGGTACGTTGTGAGCTAGCACAGTGCGGGCCAATGAACAGTATCTGTCCCATCATCCAAACCCCCATCTTCCCTCTACTCCTCACATATGTTCCTGCCTGCTGCCAAATCTCTTATCACTGAAAACCTATTAAGACAGCATTAAATTGCTGGTCAGACTTGAACTTTCCAGTGAAATGTGTTGAATTAACTGGATCGCTGAAGGACATATCGGAAAAAGAGGCTTCCAATGTAGTCTTTGTGTTACTCTCAATGTGGTCTTGATGTCAAAATATATATAATTGAATTGTACATCAATAATTATAAAGGGGTTCTAGCCAAAGAAAATGCATAGCCGGGTATACATGACTGACAGAGTGAAAATATAAACAAATTAAAAACATCCTGCACTACAGAAAATGTATAAGACTACTATTTAATTACCCAGACTAAAATGTTGGGATGTGTTAGGAATTCTTTAGAACAAAAGCCAATGTATGACTCATACAAAAGTCAGTCCTTTGGTGGCACGTTTTGGCTTATGAGTTATTTCCATTGAGCCTTCATCAGAACAAAAGAATGTTAAAAGCACTGTGAGATGTCACAATTGAACCTTAAGTTAATTCTGATTCTCAATTGTCAGAAAAGTAGAGGAAAAACAAATGTCTCATTAAGTGCCTGCTTGCACACAGCAAAATCACTCAGGTGAGTAAAAGTAATGCAGGTGAGGTTCATAAAGATGGAAGTCACCTTGGAATTTCCTTCCTGCTTATCATCAGTGACCTTTTTGTTCAACGAAAAGGCCGCTAGCCTCAAGACCAGATTTGGGTGGCAAAGTCAAGAACAGCCAAGAATGGCATCAGGATTAAAAAAAAAATTATAATATGACAGCTTGAACTCAGTTAAAGGACGATCACTGGGTCCCTGGATGCAGCAATAAATCTAGGTGTTGGATCTGGACGATTTGAAAGTAGGAAAAGGGTTTCCTTATTGAAGAAAAAGAGTGAAAAATGCTGGTTGTGCCACTTGAGAACTGTTGCAAAAAGAACAGATGATGGCCGGAATGCTGAACAATGCAAACATTCACCCCCAGTCACAAAGATCTGGGTTTAATCCATTGTTTTTTTGCTCACCATGCCACCCCAGTTTGGACCCAGCCATATGCAAATCAGCCTTGACCTCCTGGGAACAGTCCAGCCCGAACTGCCAAGAACTGTTGGCCATTGAACCACATCCATTCCACCTCCTTAGTGGGCGACGTTTGCTACTTGTTGCCCTGCTGTCTGAATTCAGGGGCGTGTATCTGTTAATGACCCTCATTTCAAACTAGTTGCATGTATCGCAATGGAATACTCAGGCTGTCACAGCCTTTTGATGGACTGAGTTCACAGATCTGAAATGTGTGGGCTATGGGGGCCGTTGTGATGGGGCCGACTAGCAGACATTCTCTCAAAATGGGGAAACAGGAAATTCATACCACTGCAACATGAATGAATAAATAAATGTTCTTGTTTAAGACATACACTGAAAACTATATCGCTTCAGGGCACTCCCAAACCTTTCAGAAAGGGAAATTTATCACAGGGGCATAAAGTGGCATAACTTGGTTAAAGTGAACAAGGCGGTAATGGCAGAATACAGACCCAGGTAAGCTAGTTTCAAATATTGCCGATTTGACAACCAGACAACATCTTCTCCAAAGGAGTCATTAGTGAAAATGCACAGCCTTCAACATTCAATCCTCAAGGGGATATTGTGGCAATAATGCTCACATAAAGGTGCAGAGGATGAATCTGTTGCTATTCCAGTTCTGTTAAACACAAAGTGATACCAGAATGGCAAGTTTTCAATATTTATCCTACAAGAGTCAGCTATGTTCAGTAGGAAATAAATATGCACCTGCTTCGATGTAGTTTGTTTTTTCAGCACTCTTAACTCATCATATCGTGAAAATATAAGTAAATGCCTTTTCCAGCAAAAAAAAAGTTTTTTTCATGATGCTGGTTTGGATAATGCAGTTTAAAGTACACTGAGGGCTTTATTTTCAGTTGGGCAGAAAAGTTAAAATTAGGCGCAAGCGCTTTTTGCTCAAGCTTTTCATTTAGTGCCCATTACTGGATTAGCACCCATTACGGGATTAGCGCAAATATCTCAATCTTTAGTCTTGCTTGGTCAGATTCCACCAGAAGGGTTGGACTGGCCTAGGCCATGGGGCAATCAGGTAGTGCCCATGGGCTGGTCTGACAGGGCAGTGTGTGGGCCAGTCTTTTGGCTGTTTGTGGGCCGTTGGACCTGTGTTTCTATCGATTTCCCTGATATTTAAACAAACATTGCCTGCAGCGACTCATATCCATGCAGTTCTTTATACTTTGCATAGCACTTGCAAAGAGTGTCTTTATAACTTCAAAACTGGCCCAATTCGCAAAAATTGGTAAAAAAAAATTTTAGCTACCTAATCCACTAATATGGGCGACTTTTATTTTGGTGTCTCAGCCTACTTTCTGTCCCTGTCTGACCCTGACCTCAAGGTCTTACCTGGAAGCGAATCGCGACGGTAAAACAATGCAGTGGCAGCATAGTAGACACAAAAATGACCACAAAGAAGGTTTTCATCGATTAGTTCATATTACTGAAAAACTAATAATCGACATCAAAAACTGACTTGAAACTGCCAACAATTTTTGAACCGTGGCTTTTTTGCATCAGTTATTACCATGGTAATAGGAATAAGGCTGTCAAAATACCTTTTTCCTCAAATGTAGTTATGTTGCATTTATATAGTGAACAACCTGCCATTAATATGGCGTTGCAATGCTTCCTAAAAGTGAAATATGTCAAAACCCACTTTGATCAGCCAGGGAGCATCGATGTGGGGAGGAAATGTGGCCTGGTGGCTAGAACTGCCAACTTTGGAGCTGGGGAACCAAGTTCGAATTCGGGTCTCGACTCGACACATTTTGATTCCTCTTTGGGCGGCGGCGGGGTCGTTTCTGGTCGTCTTGTAAGTGCTTTAATGCCCTTGGGCCAAATTGACCCTATATAAAACTGTAAAAATACAATCCAAATTAGAAGTGCTTTCAAAAAGTGGTTCGATGCAGTACATGGTGGCTGACACACTGGTGTGACGTCACAGCGCTTTGGCCCTTTACTGCAGAGAGAGGGCCCTGCAAGACTCGTACATTTTCTTCCTGCTTCCACACACAGGGCCAAGCACCTGCCCCGGCTCGTCGACCCGACTGAATGTGTGCGCAGTGGGGTGTCGAAGGAGGGAGCATCTGCAGACTCCTGGCTGTGATTCATACCATGTCCTGGAATGGCGAGGCTCACAGCCACTCCTGTCTCTCCACCTTGCTCAGAGGAATGTGCCCGGCCTGGCTGGTGATGCCACCTGACAGGGCCGTACCCGCCCAGAGCGTGGAGTACACCATGACCATCTCCAACGGCCTAAGGCACCCTGGCCGCCGCCCAGGAACAGCCGAGAGTCAAAACACGGGCAAAACAGAGCAAGGGTGCCGCGGGGGACAACAGGCCGTCTCCTGGATGGCATCATCACCCTCAGCGAGGGGCACACCTTTGAGGGTCAGGGAGGGGGCCTGGCGGCGAGAGACTAGCGAGACCAAACAAGCCAGAGATACGAGGGGGTCTACTTAAGAGACGCCCAGCTCAAGGATGCGTCTACACCTGGGATCTGGGGCCCTATGGAGAAGGATACACCCAGGGCCCAGACTGTACCATAAACAGAGAGGGGACACAGCTTGAGAAGAAACCAATCAAAAGAAATGAGATGGTGGAAAAACCACCCGAGGCTATCCCGTAGAATAAGCTTTCCACAATTCAAATCCCGGTTTCAAGCACTAAAGTAAGCAGAAACCATACAACGAGAATCTAGTTCAGATACATGGTGGAAAGTGGGAGAAACTACTTAAAAAGAAACAGAAACATGGTGATTGGATGACCAAATGAGCAGGAAGAAAGCCGGAACGACGAGGGAGAGGACACATGAAAAGACATTCCTAAGAGGTAATGAGGGAGTGACTCGCCTGACAAAACGAGGTAAAGAGATAAAGTGGCGAAACCAGGTGATGTAACTTTACATGGGGGTTCCTCCTGGGAAGAAACCAAGCTAAACAAATGGGGAGGGGAGAAAATAGTGTGAGGAAAAAAAATCAAATATATGTGGTGCAGACAGGCCATCCAAGAAGAAAACAAGAATAACACAAGTGGAGGGAAGAAACCAACTGAGGAAGAAAGGGTGGGGGGGGGGGGAGGTCGTGGGGGTTGGAGGGCGGTGAGAGACACCTCGTGAGAAATTCAACCTTAGAGAGATGAAGATTCTGTTAGGGGGAGAATGAAGACAGTACGAGGGGGGTCGAAGCATAATATATGGAAAGGAGGGAGACCTCTTAAGGAATGAGTGTGCCAAAGAGAGGGAAGAGGAGAAACCACCTTAGAAGAAGCCAAGGCACAAGGAGGTGAGACCCCCTGAGAAACAACAGGTAAGGGCAAGATAAGAGCCATCTGTGGAAAAGCAAGAGAAGGGGAGAGCTAAGTCACCCGAGCTCAAATCACATACATGGTAGGGGAGAGACCATCCGAAGAGAAGGGAAAAATTCGAGCTTTGGGGGAGAAAATGAAAGGAAACGTCAAGTATAAGAGCCGTGCAAAAGGCATACAAGGATAAATTAAACACTAAAGGTACACTATGGAGGGGGCCTATAGACAAACCAAGCCAAACAAAGACAGCACACATGGGGATAAAAGTCCCGGGACAAACCAATTTGTGGGAATGGGGAGAACACCAGAGTATAAAGCAAATGGAGCGAGAATGGAGAGAGAATGGACAGGCCGTGGAAAGGACCTTGGGGAAGACGAGGGCCAGCAGATATTGTTGGTCAAAATGCCAGAGGGGTACAAGCAGGGTTGAGAGATCAGAGAATTCCTACCTTTGACACAGTGATGGGTGTATTGAAGTCCCTTCCTCCAGTGATACGAAAGCCCCATGGCGCTTGACCAGTCAGGTTCACCACCCGCGCCATGGCCCAGAGCTCAGAGCAGTGTCCGCTTCAATGCAGGAGGTAGGCCCAAGCAGAGGAGACGGCCGGTCTGCAGAGGACAAGAGAGGAGAGGTGAGGACGGAAGCCTTGGTATCAGGAGCTCAAGCGCTGTGAGGATTAACACCTGCTCAAGAGCTGTTTTCTGCGAGGCAGTTATTTTATGACTCACGTTGCAAAGATGTTGGGCTCAGCTCCACCCCTGCTGACAGGCGTCAACAACCAAAGATGCCACCCTACTTGGCACCAAGCACTGGTGTCTCTAAAGAGGGGGGTGTAGATGGGGCTAGTGTCAGGGCGCTATTTGTCCTGCTCCCCCTGCCCTTGTACCCCACCACCACAGGAGCAGAATGGGCCAGGTGGTGACAGTAAAATAAAAATGACAATATATCCTGCTACTCTTCTCACTGCAAAGCAGTGTTGGTTGCTTAAAATGTTTAAATCCAGCCCTGACAAGTTTCCTACTTCAATGTGTGATGTGCTTCTCCAGGCAGGGCCTTTTCTTTGAATTCTGGGACTTGTAGTCATGTTTATGCCATTATAAAACAGGACTAAAAGTACATCATGCATGGACCTGGGAAACTTGGCAGCTATGTAAATCGGAAATTCTTTTTATATATCTATATCTAAATATACATATATAACTATATAATGCTATCTAAACATTTAAGAGATTATATATATATATATATATATACACACACACAAATACATATACACGCACATACATCACTGAAAAAAAAAAAAATCAAAGGTTACAGGGACATTATAGTTAGGTTGACATTTTACCCATATAAAACCATAAAAAATTCAGCAGTAATAGTTATATAGTTAAACTTATGTTAAGAAACTATAACTGGTTCAAAGCTACTTTAAAGCACAAATTATAGTTTCTTAACATAACTATAAATATAACTTCTGAATTTCTATGATTTTGTATGGGTAAAACATCAACCTAACTATAACGTCCCTGCAACCTTTGTTTTTTTCAGTAATTTCTATGTTTTGTTTAACGCACACATTAATATTTCTGTCAGGTTGCAGCCAGCCTTGCTTTTCCTCCAGATTTTAGGATCCGAGTAGGATCCGCATCTCTAGATACATTTCTCTTTCCTTTAATAATTTCAAAAACTACTGAACAGATTTACACCAAATAACAAAAAGTGTGTGTTTTGGACCAAAAGCTACCTTTCTGCCAGACTTGGTGTAATTCCGTCCAGAGTTTCGGGCTGTAGTCATGTTCAAAATCACTATGGGAATTAACATGTGAAACTCACTTTTTTTTTTTACCCCCTACCCCCCCTTTTTCCCAGCCCCACTCGATGGAACACCCCAAAACCTTCCACATACAAGAAAATCCTTGAGCACACTTTAAAAAAAAATCAAATTTCATCAAAATTTCAAAGAATCATCAAACAGCGCCAAAGATATAGCCAAGTCAAAAAACACTTTTTCAATTGAAACTAAGTCCTAACTATAACTACCTACTGGCTAGCATGTAATATTTTATATAATATATATATATATATATATATATATATATATATATATATATATCTCTATCCCAACATGTCCCTGCTGTTCCTCTGACTACTTCCGCCTACCCAGGTCGGTGCCGGGCAACAGGTGCAGGACCCGTTCAAAATTTGTCAGAAAACCAAGCATCTATCGAGCAAGGAAGAGCCCACACTCCGGGAATTGCTGTCCGAGAAGTTTATTAAAAGCGGCTGACATATTATTATTATATATATATATATATATATATATATATATATATATATATATATATAAATAACACACACACACATATATATATATATATTATATATATATATACATATATAGCAGCGTGCTCCAGCAGTTTTATCTGTGGCCCAATGTGTGCCCCCTACAAATTCACTTTCAGAGACAGCACTGGCACCAAGGGCATCCTACCTGGTCATTTTCAGCATAGAGGGTTTGGTCTCTTTACGCCCCTCCCCACACACCCAGGGCCAGCTTTAGGGCAGTGCGATTGGTGCGACCACTCTGGGCGCTCACTTAGGGAGGAGGGTGGTGACTTCACAGGGGATGCTGTGTTTAGCAATTACTTAGAATTTAAAAACACCTACTGCAGAGTTCCTTGTCCAGCTTTCAGACAGCAATCAAAAAGTCAAGATAACTCTTGCCATTAATGTTCCGGCTAGAGAGAGCAATGGAGTTTTGTCTAGTGGCAGCTTTAATTTGCCATAAAGTAGTGGAGGGGGTTAATATGCCTGCTGCAAAGAACACGTACAGGGCAGATAACAGATCTGTATTTTATGTGGATAGCTGAGTGGATTACTGCTTTTGTCGTCACAGAGGTTCTTTTGTTGCTGCAGTTCATAAGATACAACTCTAATATAAAACAGTGACTGTAACAAACTGTCATCAAAGAGCTGCATGCAAACTGCATAAAATAGGTTAGGACGTTATGTTCCCCCCCCACCAAGCCTTTGATTCCCTACTCGTAATGTTGCTGAAAAAAATAGTTTGTTTTGGTAGATATACAGTATTGTTGGTAAAGCCAGCCTTTAACGGTGCTTTAAAACAAATGAAATGTATGTGAGAGAGGAGCTATGGAGAGATGAGGGGCACTTTTGCCCGGTGGTAGTGAGGGAATTCGAGGAGGTCACAGGGGGGCAAAATGGTTGTCACACTGGGCACCACCAGCACTAAAGCCAGCCGTGCACACCCCCAGCGCAGACAAAACATATCGTTCACCCTGCTTTCCAAATAAAAAAGAGTCCGCTCTCAGAACGGGTCCAGTAGTGATATACTTTGAATCAAGATTCCCCCATCTGTGGGAGACTCGATCTCAGCCTGCCTTAGCAGAGCTAGGATCTCTCATCTTACCATGACAGCTCTCGTAACGTGCCAGGAAACACTCTACTCTCCTTTCCAACTTGTTTATTAAAGGCAGACATTGACCTTACATGCAATAGGTTATTTCTCTTCTCAGGGACTATACTCAATTCAGTATTAAAACTAGTCACTAGGTGTCAGAGCTGCATTACTGTGTCCGAACTCCCCAGACCGCAGCCAACGTCATGCCTTACCTCACCAGTGGGTTTCACTGTTTCAGAGGTGCCTCACTTTCATACGAGTAACTCGGCCTGAGGCATGCTCTGGCCACTAGGTTTCACTGCTGCACCAGTGTATGTCTTCTTCCTCCAGGCCTCAAAGCTTACTATTTTGTGGCTAGTCACTTGTGGATGAACTGTACCTTTGATTCTCAGTTGCCAGGGCACGATTCGGGGCTGGGGGGGTTGGGTGGGGAAGCCCTACACTATTATTTTAGAAAGGGGACTCTATTTTTCCCTAGCCTATGGCAGAGCGCTGTCTCCTTGTGCCCCAGCACTACAGCTTGCATTTGCAGACACCACTTGCCTCAGAATGCTTTCTAACTTCAATCCTACTGACAGAATCTCCTTTATTTGTGAGAATGGCCCAGGATAGGTTATCTTTCTCCTTTCTGAGGAACAGAGAATCTGACAAAGTTAACCTTTTTATTGCTTAATGCACTGCAAATATGAAACAATTTTGTGTTTTAGGGCTGGATAAAGAACACCCTGAGGAAACAAACAGGAATTAACAGCACATTCTATTTATTCGCTAATAGTAGTTTAAACAAGTAGGCCTAGATTTACAAAAGCTTTGTGTCAGTTTTGTGTTTTTTTCCCAACTTAAACTCAATGAACAGTGTTCATGTGGGATTTAATATCCAAGGAAAATTGCAATTTGCGTTAGTGATGCAAAGTTGAGCAATGCGTTGCCCTACGTTACTTTGCCTCAAGGGGGAGGTTCCATGTGTGGTGCATGGGTGTTCCCACTCAACCACACGTGGGTTTTGATGCAAATCCCAAATCAACAAAGATTTGTCGATAGGGATTTGACCAAACTCCTACGCCTCCTCGAGGCTGATGCGACAAAAATGTTTTCAGTTCTCCTCATTTTGCCACTCTCCATGTGTGCCGCATAATACAGCATACGTACAATTGGGAAATCCTTAAAGTATACGTTTATTACTGAAATGGACGCCTTGCAGTGCAAAACCTATACTTCAGACAATGCAGATACCCTTGCAACAGGGGGAAGGGTGACTGCGTTGGCACATGTCAACCTAAAGTGCACAAACGCAGAAAGACACCAGAACAGCACCATATGGCATTGTTCCCCTCTCCTTTCCACGCAATAGTACAACACCTTTATTTGCTGCCCTGCGTTGCAAGACTTCTTGAAAAATCTGGGCAGTAAATTCCAAGTTCCACATGTTTCAAACTATTACCACTTTCAGCCCTTTCCGAGCTTGGCTACAAATTAATATGTTGAAAAAATACGTGATGTCTAAAAAGTAAAAACAAATATATTTTTTCACATTCTTTTGTGATTATGTGTATTTGTTGTTTTTCTAAAATAGAGCTTCGCCTGTGAAGTGAAGAGCAAGGTCATGACATCACTTCTTCTAACGTCACTATAAGTGACGTCATTGTGATTTGCATAGGAAAATGAGTCTCCCCCCCCCCCCCCCCCCACCCCCTATTTTCGTTACCACTTGAGCCCTGCAGCTGCACCCAGGGGCAGAGCCACGGTAGGGTGACCACCCGTCCGTAAATTTCACGGACTGTCCGTAATTTCGCCCTGCTGTCCGTTATGAAAACTTTAACGGACGGCATTTGTCCGTAATTTTAGCCTTTCACCTAAAGGGCAATGGAGGCAGGGCGAAATTAAGGGCAGATCAGTTTCCCCAGCTGGGCTGGAAGGCAGGGGGTCTCCTGTGCTCTGAGGGAGGGAGGGGCAGACAGATAGGAAAAGGCATTCTTGCCAGGGGGTCTCCTTCCCTAAAGACATGCAAATGTGGGCAACTGGTAAATCTGCAAATACAAAGGGGCTTGAAAACCTACATTGACTTTACTAAAAGGAGTCACTTGAAGTTTTCTGGTGGCAAAGATATTTCTTTCAGAGAGGTATTGTAATGGTGTTCCAAGGTGAGCTGTGGAGTGTGTGGTTTTAATGGAGTGTTATACATTTTTTTATCACTAGGTATAAACTGTATATTATTCAAATCTGTATTTGAGAAGCACTTTTTTTTTATTTAACCAAAATTTATTTGCGCATTTTGTAGCAGCCTTTAATATGATGTAATTGTATTTTTCACAGTTCTTTCAGGTACCTCGGTACCTCATAGTACTAACAAACATTGGAAAAGCCAATAGGTCTCATCTACGAAAGAGTTATTGGCTTTGCTAATGTGTTTTAGCCATTAGCCATGTTATACACCAGGGTAGCTGCTGTTCACACATGGCTTAAAGCTAGTGGCATAGTGGAGTGGAGTAGAGTAGCATAGGAGCAGTGGCGTAGAGCTCAGTGGTGCAAAGTACAGTGCAGTGGGGTACAGTGCAGTTGTTTAGAGTGAGTAAGCGTAGAGTGCAGTGGCATGGAGTGGCATGGGACAGAGTAGAGTGGCATAGAGTGCAGTGGAGTAGAGTGGCTTACAATAGAGTGGCAGAGAGTGCAGTAGGATAGAGTGGTGTAGTGGCATAGAGTGCAGAGTAGACTCGCGTGGCAGAGAGTGCAGTGGCGTAGTGTAGAGTGGTGCAGAGTATAGTGCTGTATAGTGCAGTCGCATAGAGTGGAGTGATGCAGAGTAGAGTGGCATAGAGTGCAGTGGCATGGAATGCAGTGGTACATAGTACATTGGTGTATAGTACGGTGGTGGAGAGTGCAACACTGCAGAGTAGAGTGTCAGTGAAATGATGTAGAGTGCAGTAGAGTGGCACAGAGCAGTGGCGTAGAGTACAGTGGTACAGAGTAGAAGGCAGTGGAGTACAGTGCAGTTGTTTATAGTGCATTGGCGCGGAGTGCAGTGGCATAGAGTGGCATGGGGTAGAGTTACATAGAGTGCAGTGGAGTAGAGTGGCATACAATAGAGTAGCAGAGAGTGCAGTAATGCAGAGTGGTGCAGTGTCAGAGTGCAGAGTAGACTCGTGTGGCATAGAGTGTAGTGGTGTAGAGTGGTGCAGAGTGGAGTATTGTAGAGTGATGTAGAGTAGAGTATAGTGCCTAGAGTGCAGTGGCATAGAGTAGAGTGCAGAGTTGCAGAGTAGAGTGCCAGTGCAGTGGTGTAGAGTGGTACAGAGAACAGTGGCATAGAGTACAGTGGTGCAGAGTAAAAGGCAGTGCAGTTATTTAGAGTGCACTGGTGTAGAGTGCAGTTGCATAGAGTGACATTGGGCAGAGTAGAGTGGCATAGAATGCAGTGGAATAGAGTATATTGGTGCAAAATGCAGTAGTACAGGGCAGAGTGGTGTAGAGTATAGTGGCGGCCAGAGCAGTGTTGCAGAGTGTCAGCTTGCAGTGGTGTAGAGTGCATTGAACTAGAGTGCAGTGGTCAGAGTGGTATAGAGTACAGTGGCGTAGAATAGATTGTTTCAAAGTAGAGTGCAGTTGCATTGAGTGGAGAGGTGCAGGGTAGAGTGCAGTGGCATAGAATGCAGTGGCACAGAGTGCAGTGGCATAAAGTAGATTATTTCACAGTAGAGTGAGGTGGCTTAGAGTGGAGAAATGCAGGTTAGAGTGGAGTTGCATAAAGTGGCATAGAGTGTGATGGCATAGAGTAAAGTAGTGTAGAGTGCCGTGGCATAGAGTGCAGAGGTGCAGAGTAGATTAGAATGATGTACAGTGTATTGATGTAGAGTGCCGGAGCATAGAGTTGAGTGTTACAGAGTAAAGTGCATTAGCATAGAGTGTATTAGCTTAGAGTGCAGTGGCATACAGTGCAGCGTTGCAGAGTGGCAGAGAGTGGATTTGTGCGGATTAGATTGGTGTTGCCTAGACTGGAGTGGTATGGCGTGCAGACGAGCAGAGCGCAGTGGTGTAGAGAGGTGCAAAGTGCGGTGGCTTAGAGTAGAGTAGTACAGAGAAGAGTAGAGAGGCATAGTGTGAAGTAGCATAGAGAGCAGTGGCATAATGTGTAGTGGTTCCGAATGGAGAAGAGAACAGTGGCATGGAGTGACGTAAAGTGGAGTGATACAGAGTAGGGTGCAATTCTGATATATTCTGAAGTCTATTTAAATGTTGTCATGTGATAGAAAAAACTCTTTCCTAACCCCAGTTTCCAGCAAGATTGTTGCATAAATCCTCTCACTTTGAAGTCAGGGAAAGGAAAGTAAGCACTAAGTTCCCACCGAAGACAGAGCCTGACATTTGACTTTGTTCTTTGAATGCACAGCAAATATGATAAGATAAGAACAAGATTTACAGGCCTATTTACAGAAAGGGAGCACTCAGCAGGATACTGTAAATAAGGTTGTGGCAAGGGAAGGGACGAATTCAAGCTGCATAGCCTAAAACAAATAAAGCCAGCAAATTGAAAGCAACAAATTGTGAGTTACAAACCACAAGGCCAATGGCAAGCAACGGGCAGAATGCATTCACAAGGAATCACTATGAATTTACTTAAAGTGACAGCTGTGGGATACTTTGTGGGGAAAGTCCAGTATTTTAGTCCATATCTTGCAGAGGTTTGGCTACATCAATCACCCAGGTAGTATGACAAGAAGACCTGGAGTGGTTTCCATGTTGCAGGATAGGTCTGTACACCCATTCTATCAGTTTGCCACCATTTCCTATGGTACAGAGCTTCTGGCACACCTCTTGTAGGGTTAGTTCTAGGTAGCAGACATGAAATAGGGCATTTAATGATTATTTAAGGTGGTTGTAAGTAAGAAGTTGACCGGGGTGAATATGGTAGTCTGCCACAAGGGTTTAGAAATTTAGTAGCTCACTGTTCAGAAACAAAGTCCCCAATTTTAAGACACCTGCAACATGCCACTGATGGAGTTGCTCTGAGCACAGCCATCCTGTGCGAGTGGGAAGGCTTAGCAAAGGTAGTGCAGGAGCATAGGGTTTCTTCGTGTCAGTGAGTTTACAGGTTCTGGCAAGGCAAGAGAAAGTCGTGCATGATAACCCCAGATGGTGATCCATAGAATGATCAGTAGGAAACGATGAGCAGTGCATTAAGCCTTCCTTAAAAGTCTTTACTGGTAAACCCCATCTCATGCAGGGAGGTGGGCAGAAAGCCAGTGAGCTACCCATTGGACATCTGCAGCTGAATAAAAGCATTCTATGTCCAGAATATCTAATCCACCCACATTCACAGTTAGCTTTAGAGTGGAAAGAGCTCCCGATGGCGCCGCAGCGACCAAATCAGATGTGTGGCCTGTCTGAAGAAGGAATGAAGGATGAGCAGGGGAAGGTTTGCAAAATAATACTATCATTGGGATGGCACACCATCTTCGCTAGTGCCACATGGCCTCTACAGAAAGCAGAAGAGAAGACCAAAAAGCAAACTGGGCTTGGAGAGACCGTTCGCTCTGCCGAGATTTTCATTGTGGAAATCAGTGTAAGAATGGTAGATATTAATCACTAGGTATCAAAAGGTAACTGGTTCCCAGTTCAATCTTTTATCTAATTGTGTATGAAGGCGAAAACAGTGCCATATGTTAAAGAAACACTAATAACATTTTAAAATTTGTAAAAAATATTGTGCAATTTACATCCCAAATATTTTTAAGATTCTATGTGTACTTGACACTTAGGGATAACCCAGATCTCTAGTTTGGCTTTTGCTCAATTTCAAAACCATATAAAGACATGGACTAAGCAGGCAATTGCCTTGCACAACCTTGCAAGGGGTCTGCAAGCACTAACAGCGAACCATTGCACCAGAAGAGTTTGCCAAGGTGGATGGGTGTTGATTGTTCAACCACTTGACAGTGCCCCTTCTGTTTCGCTCCTGTGTGCAGACAACTCCCCAGGTACCCAATACCTTCAAATAGTCTTGGTGGACCCATCTTGTCTGATTTTAGGAATTGTCCCACCTTGTTCTTTTCTTCTTTATTTATCCAGTTGTTAGCAACAACCCTTTGAATTACTTGCCGTGGATCTCCCATTTGATCTCGATTTCATCCTACTCTTTTATTATCTTTGAATGGTAGTCCGGGCTCCCATTTCTGAGATAAATGTAGAGTCCCAAACATACACTCTAGTGCGGTGAGACTACAGACAAGTTATGGGTACATCACATCCTGTCATTAGGTGAGACTGTCACCCACACCATCTGGCCTGCCTCTTTAAAAATAATTAGGTTGAAAGTCCATGGGTGGTTGGGGTAAGCCAGATGTTTTTGTTCAATTTGTTTAAACTACCATAAGGTTAATGACCTTAATGTTTCCCAAACTGTTTGCCAGGGGTTTTGAAATGTTCAGAAACATAATCAAAATTTTGCGGTTACTCTCTCTTCAGGAAAGATCGGGTAGATTAGGGTAAGGGTGATGGCTTTGCCGTGAAGGGCATTCATTTACTACTGAACAAGGACGTAATGTGACAGCTGAATGTAGCACACCAGGAGGCAATCACAAAAGGTCCACAGTGAATAAATAGTGCTATGTTAAAAAAAGAGTACATAAATGCACTGACAACATAGTGAGGCATGGCCTCTCTTGCGTGTGTCTGTAAAACTGACGTTTGTTCTTGAATTTTTGTCCTGAATTTTGGCCCTTTGTCCTGAATTTTGACCCTTTGTCCTGAATTTTTTACAGTCCTGTCCAGAATTTGCCTCAATGCCAGGTGGTCACCCTAAGCCACGGCCACTTGTGTGACTGGCCATAGCGTGTCCTCCCTCCAGTGCTTACATCGTGACAGGAGCCTAGCTAACGCTAGCCTGTCACTGAACGCCAGGGATGCCTCTGCTCTCAGCACATCAATCAACGGGTGCCACTGCGGATGGGTACCTGTGACTCGTCACTTGGAATGAGCACCGGAAAGCGTCTCTTCCCTTCAGTAAATCAGCTAATGCCAGTCACGCATCTGCAGAACAACTCAGAACATTCTGGAAACACCTAGAGACTTTCTTGCAGCCTCCCCCCTCTTTCCGTGCACCATCCCGTGGCTGCCATAGCGATTTGTAGAAACAAATACATTAAAAAAAAATGGTTTCGACGACTGGATGTCACATCTACGCTTTCGTCTGCTACGACGGAAGCTTTAAGGAACATCACCGAGCCAGTTACCTCCAGCTAAGAGAGGCATCGAATTGCACCCAAAGGAACGCCTCGAGAGAGCCATGCCTGGGTTATGCAAGTGAAAGTAACATGGAGGAAAACATGTGTAATATATAAAAAGCGCTGAGTCAGGCATAGCTGGACCGGCCTCCACCCTGCAACGGAAAGTACAGGAGGGGCGAAGGTTCAGCCTGTCTCTGTGGCAGCGCTGTCAGCGGGTGGGTCTCATTCCACCCCACACTCTCTCGGCAGAGATGGGAAGGGCTGGTAGGCGCGAGATTTCAGTGGTAAAATGAAGAAATTGCTATTTGCACATGTGCTTTAGTATTAAAGTCGTGGGTGTATTGAGCAACAGGTCGCATTTCAAGTAGTCCCAGACAAAAAAATAGTTTTCATGTGCTTAGTTTTGTGATACACGACGGTCCACTATTAGGCCACGTAGCGTAATTAGGCCTCTTTTGTGTAAAAAAATTAGCGCGTGCGCATGGAAACAAGCCGACTCCGAGTACTGCTTATTGGTTGTAGTGCGTGGGTTTTAGGAGCTCTTTTTAAAGGTGTAATGCTTCCTCATGTTAAAATGGATTCAAGGAAACATTTGACACTAAACTATAGCACAAGATAACAGTTTCGCATTTCAAGTAATCGTTCATCCTTTTCCCGAAATTTCGCATATTTATGCAAACGCAAATTACACTTATTTCGCACACCCCTAATTTCTAGATATGAGACGTACATAGATCACCTGGCCATAATGTAGCATTACTGACTGTGTAACCGGTTAATAACAATAGTAATTAGCCCTAACCTGACTTATTGGACATAACACAATGCTCTTACCCTTGATGTGCACGTTTTGTAAATGTTGCTACATATGCCCTGATGTCTGAAAAGGGCTGGGGAGACCCTGACACAGGTCTAATTTCAACAGAACTTTGATTCTGAATGAAATGTAGTTAGGCATATACACCTAGTTTCAGGGTATACATTGTTGTCTGGAATGCCAGTAGGACCACAAACATCCCTTCTTACCCTTAAATAAGGAGTGCTGGCATGTACCTGATGGGCTTATCAGATCCCATCAAGGGGCTCTGACACCCTACCTACCATTGACTTTGGACTTCCTAGACCCACCATGCCAGGGTTTGTGTTAAAAGTGGTTTTGGATATCTCATGTAATTTGCCCAGAGCAATCGGAGCTGGCCTATGCCTGTGGAATGAGGTGGGTTTGTACCCTCACTCTACAAAATGTCAGTGTCAAATAACGAGTTTGAGAGCCTGGGAACTCAACCAAATTATGTTTTAAAGTAGTAATATCCCTTTGCGGCATCATGTATGTATGTATGCATGCATGCATGCATGCATGTTTGTGGTACTTCCCTAGCAGAAACCTAGCCAAAGTTCACCGGACCATGTACAGGGTTATAGACAAACATAAAGGCAACTAGTAATAGGAGAGGAGCTGGTTTGTGGACAGTTAATGGATTGTGATGTTGTGTTGAGGTATAGAGGTGAATCTTCGAACCTTTCCAAAATTGGAGCACCACTGGGGCAGTCCTGATGGATACAAGAATGTTGTTCCAGATCCAGGGAGGATATATAGAAAAGGCCTGTTGCATTGTTTTTTCTTTTTTTCAGACTTATTAGTCTGCAGCCTGATGGTGTCCTGGCTTTGGGTGTGGGCTGCATCATGTTGTCTGTAACAGCATGGCATGGACGCATTCACCAAAGCCAGATATCCCGTAAGAAAGCAGCCTAAAGGCCAAGGCATTTTGGAACCTACATACCCGAGGCCACTGCACAGGAGCTAAATATCAACCTTTCTTACTCTAGTGATCCAGTCCCTCCAGCTATTGCCAAATATATTGGTGAGGTCACCCTTCCTCACTGGCTTGCCCTCACCAATTCATCTGCCCAAAACAGTTTTGTTCCCAAATGACAGAGCTCCGCATGTGAAGCCCCTCGAAGGGAAAAAAAAAACATTTGCTCCCCGTAAGTGTAAACAATTACCACCTCTTCTCAAGTCTACCCTTTCTGGCTATAGTTATATGGTTATGGAGAAATGTGTATTCTCACAGTCGTTAAAACAGCTACTAGGCCTGGCCCAGTCTGGTTTCAAACAGGTCATATTACCAAATATTTCTCATGGTGATCAATAATATCCTATACATTTTTAATAAAGGCCACCTTGGTTTCTCATCCTAGGGGATTTAACCACAGTCTTTGATATGGTTGAACATCATTGACAGCAAGTTCTCTGATCCATCCTCCATACGGTGTGCTGTGCTTTAGTTCTCCATCCCAGCGTCCATCCTTTTTAATATCTCGGTTGAACCTCTGGGTGAACTCTTGATAGATCTTGGTATCCCTCCCCCACCAATATAGAGAAGACACGTGGTGCACAAAACTGGACTCCCCTAATTTTGTCTTCAAATTATAATCCCAATTCTCATTTTCATCCTGAGCATCCACAATTGGATACGGCAAAAGTACCTCAAATACAGTATGATTAAGACTGAATTTCTCCTCCTCACACTCATCCAAATCCAAACCAGTCACCAACCGTCTCTGGCTTGAATCTAAAAAATAAAATTAAAAAATTTAAAAAAAACAACAAAAAAAATTTACACTTTCCTACTGGACTAAAACTTAAAGACTTAAGCACATTCTCCCCTTCCAGGATATGAAACAGGCAGTGGTGGGTCTGGTAATCTCCAGTCTTCCCTGCTTGCTTGATAACCATAACCAGAAAATTGACTATCGCAGCTCAGAGAAGTCCTACATGCATCAGTCAGGTTCCTTGCGAACACAAAACAAGCACTGGCAAAGCCAATATGTCTAGCATTGACAGACAGACTTTTGGCTTTGTCCATGCTTGCACGGTCATGGTTTTTGCAAATTTATTGTTGGGGAGGCTGTCCGGCCTCGTCAACATGAAAAAAAATTATAATACAAAAATATTTTTTTGGCCTGAGAAAGCACATATTCCAGTAATAGTCCCTGTAACTGAAGGAACTACTTTGTGTGTGGATGTGGTCCTTGTGAAGGTGAAGTGAAGTTAGCTAATGGCAGAAGTGGGCTTACCCATGGCCCCCATGCTGGATGCTATTCTGGGCGGAAGAAAAATGTTATGACACAACAATAGACCAAAAGATGAAGAAGGATCACTGAAATCCCCTATAAATATTATTCTAAATATATTTTAGTAAACTCAAATGATCTCAGCTAACACCAGACAAAAAAATGGAACACATTATCCCAAGCTTGCCTACCTTAAATGGCTCCCAATTGAAGCTCCCTGCACTATGAGAACTGTCCCCAAAACATTAGGAGCTCTCGACCCTCAAATTCTCAAATATCTCACGCAGAAACGTTCCTCCTTTGGTGGGTCTTCCTCCCAACACTCTAAATACAGGTGAATCTTTCATATTTCGTATTTAAAAACAAAAAAAAAAAATCAAAGCTTCACAGATCTTTTGCTGGGAATTTCCCAAGAGTCTGAGATGCACTGCCCTCTTCACATAAGGAATGGCCACTCTTTTCAAGGGTCCTTTCTCAAGGACTTGCTCCTTGAGGGACACCTGCACCTGACTGCTCACTCCTACAGCTCCTTCCTCTGTTGGTGTCAGTGCTCGCATCTCGCTTTTGATGTGCTGTGGTCCGATACCCAAGTGGGCTGGATGCACCAGTTCTAAACGCAAATTACATTTGATTCATTATTTTTCATATTTTGTGTGCATCACAAAACACCCTCCACCTCTTTAATTCATGACTAATACTGTACCTTTATTAACCGATTCTGCTATCCCATCACTTCCTACTTACACCTTAACCTGTAATGTTGAGTCTTCTGATTGTATTGATCATTGACTGCTGCTTATAGGACCAATATGCTAGATGCTATCTGTGTACTCCTACCCATATATATTTATGCTTGAGGATGATGAACTTTCATTATGTCTGTTGGAAACCATGTTAACTCCTACGTATACATCTCTCATTACCTTTATTTATGTTCTGTGGGCTGTAATCCTCTACAGTGCCAGGTGTACTGTAAACAATGTTTTTATTATGCTATTGGTCAATACCAGTTTGACTTGCTTGTTGTCACACCAGTACTTTGTACAGCTCTCTCAAACCTGACTGGGTGGAACGTGAACGTAACAAATAACTAACTAAATGAATTAATAGGAGACGATGCGCAATTTACTGGTCACAATTTGCAACCAGTGTCTGTGCGACGTAAAGAATTTTAAGAACCACCCAATGTACTAATAATTCAGTTTGTCAAAATTCTGAAACGTAGTGGGTCGGACTCCAAGGAACGTCATGAATGAGAAGTCACAAATTGTGACTCGCTGCAATTGGAGGCACATGGATGGTGGCTTATTGAGGGTCAGCAGACCACGTCTGTGATTCTTTTTTAAGAAAGCAACCTACTTCCATTTAAAAAAAATGCAGCCCCTTTTCCATAAAGGAAAATGAATGGTTTAAAAACAGAAAGTGTTTTTTTTCTTTAAGAGTGGATAGTGCTTCCCTGGAACAATGTCAACTCCTTAAACACATTTCTTTTTTTTTTTTAAGACTCACAAAAAAGGGACCAATTATTTTTTTGTAAATACATCACAAAGTCCTTTGAGATGTCTGTAAAATATCAGTGTTTTGAGACTGGATTTCTGTTGGAAAACACTGAACATAAGATACAGTTTCAGTATTTGGAAGAGGTGGCTACAACACAACCCTTTCATACGCCAAATTGGTATCCAGTCCGAATGCCACTATAGTACTCATAAAAACCTTTCCAACTCCTAACATGTGTTTAGTACATGATAAGAAATCATTTCAACCCTACAAACACTGAATTGAAGTGTGTGTTTAGTACCGCAGTTCTTACCCTAGCATCCACAATTTTTTAGAGACTGAAATACAGTTGGAATTTAATTTTTTAAAACGTTCTGCAAATATGAAAGCATTTGCAATTGCAGGCTAAAAATTAAGTTGGTATTTTTAGCTTTATTCCTGGGAGCAGCACAAGAACAGAAAACAGTTATATGACCAACTGGTTGTCTGAATTGAAGCACTAATATGAGCTAACAAAACCAGAGGATGCATCAAGAGCAAAAAAAAGAAAAGGCGATGTGTTGGAGGTCTACCCTGGTGCCTTTTTGTCTTTTAGAAATAAAATCAGATTTTGAAAAGTTCAGGCCACCCCATTATAATTTTGATTTTTGCATAGTGTTTTGAAATATTTCATAATCTATCGGTCTGATGTATACTTTATGTCGGTTTGTGTACTGTATTTTTGGATGTTCAAATTGTAGAAAAAAAGTGTAGAAATTGGTTAGACAGGGATCCCGAGCTACCAACTGTGATTCAGTGGGGTTCCAAGAAGCCAAAAGTTTAAGAACCATTGGCTTAGTACATCTACCATTGAGTCTCCTGGGGGAAGGGTGGGGTGGAATTGGATTTAGAAAAATTGCAAAGAATTTCCAACTAGAATCTAGAGTAGCCTTAAGCTTGTGGACGTGTTTAATGCAGATGATTGTCTTTCTTCTATCCAAAATATAAAATACTATCCTGCTTCGATACATACTTTGACCTAACCACCGATTCAACTACACCTACAATTTAGGATATATTTTATGAGTCATTAGTAATTCAATCTGACTACGAGCCCGCTTTGATTTACTAACACATTCCACAACCACGCAGTACTGAGAAATTGAAGTATAAACTGCTTTTAATTACCTAGATGTAAATATTGTCCCAATTCTGGCAGTCATACAAATAGCACAGGTGCCGACCTCATGGTGATCAAGACAGTAATCAACATAGTAAATCACTGAAATAACATGTACTAGACTCATTAAAACATATTATGTGATATTAACAAAGATGGTGTACAGACTAATGTCTGGCAGCCATAGTCTGTGAATGACTAATAATGATTAGGAAGTCATGTTTGCGCTGATAGATTCATTTAAGATCCACTATATCCCAGGTTAAATTTATAGGAACTATTAAACTAAGATGCACTTACAGCATTAGTAATCAGGCTACAGATTTACTGTAAAAAGAACAGATGGACTGAATGCTGACCAGTGCAAACTCTCACCCCCAGTCACAGAGATATGGGTTAATCCATTATTATTTTGGCCCACTACGCCACCCCAGTTTGAACCCAGCCATATGCAAATCAGACATGACCCTGCTCCCCCCGGGAACAGACCAGCACGAAATGTCAGGCCAGGTCCTCCCTGGTCCGGAAACAAGCATACTGGGACTGGTTTCGGGGTACCACCCATCATCAGCCAAGTTAGCTTGAATCCATTGGCGCAGTAAGCACGGGACCCACATCTGAGCATACCCTTCCCACTTAGGGTGACAAAAGCAAAAAGAACAGCTGATGGACGGAATGCTGAACAGTGCACTGGGGTGGCATGGTAAGAAAAAGAACTATGGATTTAACCCAGATCTGTGACTGGGCGTGAGTGGCTGAAAATTTTCAGCACTACATCCATCATTCTTTCGTATTGCTAGAGATTTACTTTAGCCTAGGGATTTCATTGAAATTCCCGGTACTGTCTTTATTCTCATAAAAGCACAAGGGATAGAAAACAGAGTTGCTCTCATTTATAAGTATCCCATAAAAATTAAAAATGTCTCTAGCTGGGCCATACAATGATCACATCTAAATGCCCGGCTTCTTAGCCATTACGCTTCCTGAAACCATAGGAGATAATTGGGGGTAAACCTCTGAGAATATGATAGAAGGATGCTAACGATATTCAAGAAAAGTATCATTATAGGATATTTTAATATGTGGGCTGACCATGACAAAAATATCAGGCCATTATACTTACCAGCACAATGGCTCATGAGGCTAGCACAACTTTACATATCACAAAAAGTTGCTCCACTCCCAAGTTCTCCTAACGGTGTAAAGATTGTATTGTTCCAAGTCGAAGTGCTATGTAAACCGCTGTTTAGTTTATAAATTGTGCAACTAAAAAATCCTGCCAGTAAACCACCAACAGACCAATGTTTCATTTACATACGTCAAGATCACATTGCCACTATTATACCAGTTTACATACAAATCTACATTAACAAGATAAATTACCAACAAATGAAATACATGATGTAAATCATATGCACACACCAGTCACAAATAAAACTCATTGGTATTGCGCTTTAACTACAGAACCCACAATGCTTCACAGTAGTGTCCCCACAAAGGAAATTACTGATATTCTGTCATCCCAGTAAAAGAGAGTTGTTATAATAAATACTATTCATATAAAACATGTTTCTAGCCCATCCTGCCGTGTCATGGAAGCCCCCATCTTTGCCATGATTGTTTCTCAGTTGTTCTATATGCTTTTAAAATCAACAAGCATTGGCAAAGCCAAAAGGTCTCACCTTTGGGACCTATTATCATTGCCAATGTTTTTTAGCCATGTTGCAACAAAGCTCCGAATCTGTGAAGCATGGCAAAGAATATTAAAAAAAAAAAAAAAGTATTTGAAGCAGCCGGCAGCGCATGCCTGCAAAATAACGTAGCTGTTTTTATCATTTAGTTACCAATCCCAAGTAGACAGGTAACTAAAAAGAAGAAAAAAAAGTTGAAATACTTTTAAGTGGGTGGTGGGACCCAACAATGTAGTGTCAGAAGCAGCAGAGTTGGAAGCAACATGGAGGTCGCAGATGGGGGTGAATGCAACACGGAAGACAGGGTTCAGAAGCAACACTAACCACGTGGGTGGGAGAAAAGCAAATAGATGAAAGGGAGCACAACTTGAAGCTGATGAAGAGAAGTACACAAACAAAAGAGAAACATAGAGCAGAAAATCTGAGGCGGGAGTACAAACGGGAGACAGCTAAAAACACATACACTCACATGGAGAGTTTAAGCAAAAATGAGTGCTTGGAAAGCAAGCAGGTTAAGGACACAAGTATTGCGCTCACGCTCCATGGGAGGGACAAACACAAAAAGAGGATGGAAAGGCCACATCAGCTACTGAATGATAACAAGCAAATGAGAGTGACAATAAAGTCAACCAATGGTAAGCAGTTGGCGATTCTAAGTCCACTGTAGGCTAACAATATGTTTTGCATGAGCTGTCTAGTAGGCAAGACCTGAAAACAGCAATTTCAAGGTTAAGATGCTGGTGCTAATGCTGGAGGTATCTAAGAACAATACAATCACAGGAGATTTTAATATGCGGGCCAGTTATGAAAAAACGAATAGCAGGACATAATTAAACATCTACAAACTTTAGGCACAGTTTACTGACACTAACAGGACTGATTGCTAGTATTCCAAGACATATCTTTCATTATTTCCTTCTTTTTTCCTTTATGTATTTTTTCTTGCCTTCTTTCTTGTTTTCTTTCCTTTTTTACTCTCCTTCCTTTGTTCTTTCTGTTTTCCTTTTTTCCTTCATTTTTCTATTTTGTGTTCTTTATTTCTGCCTTCATGCTTTCTTTCTTGCCTTCTTTCATTTTGTCTTTATGACTTCTCTTCCCTTTCGTCCTTTCTGCATTCCTTCCTTTTTTGCTGCCCTCCCATCATTTTTGCCTTCCTTCCCTTTTTCACTTCTTTCTTCCTTTTTTGTCTGTCGTCCTTCTTTGTCTACCTTATTTCCATTTTTTGCCTTCTTTCTCAAAGGCAGTGCAAGGCTAGCAGCCAATGCCAGGTCAATGGCCTTTTCAGGTCTATGCTATCCAAGACCTTTTGATTTTACTAAAAGTATACATAACATAGTTAATTATAGGGGTTTTCAGCTAACCTTCATCCATTAGTCTGCGTTTGCATCATTCACATTTTTCTTCTACCCACCCCAGCATGCATTAAGGGGCAGGGTTAGCCCACTTCAGCCACTGATTGACTTTATTATGAGTTATGGCATGATGCCCTTTCAAAAGGAGTACATTCACACTCAAGGTGTAAGGTGTACCATGGTAATGAGTTCTTTTTGAGACTAGAAAAACACTGTTGCATTTAACCAATGTCTTTCTTTAAATTTAATAAGGGCCCAGCAACTTCCCAAACAAAGTTTTGCAAAAACCATGACAAAACAAAAATGAATTGTCAAAAGGCTGGCGGGCAACGCCGGACCTATTGGCTTTACCAGTGCTTGTTTTTGTAAAAATACTAACCTTAACTGAAGGTACTGTGAGGTGATCCATCCAGTGGAACATTGGGTCACACAAAAGGAAAATAACTAAATATCAACCTGGTCAATTGTAAGTCTACTGCAGTTTTAAAAAATAACGTGTGATGGGATGCAAGACCTAGTTTAAGATCGTTCAACTGCGGTAAGAGGTGGATGAGTTAAAAACAATGATCAAAGTACTGAGCCTGCAGGTGAAAAAGAGGTTGCATTCCAGCTAAAATACTCATTGACAACGTCACCTTATTTGGACCCATAATTAAGGCAATTATAAACTACATCATTTACCAAGCCTATTGCCCCAAGCAACTGGAACTTTATTTTAGCTGTTTAAAGAATGTATCTACACTACATTCCAGTTTATACTTATGTACATTAGTACATTGTGTAATCGGTTAATTTTAGGTTACTCAAAAACCTCAATAAAAACTAAAAAGAGTAAGAAACTCACGGAAAGCGCATTTGCTGAGTACAAACAGATTTGGTTCCTATGGACTCAGCTATCTTAAGTTACTCATTGCAAAATTCTCTTTACTGCCAAAATAATGGAGGAAGCCAAATTAGCACAAAATGGCTCTCATCTTTGAAAAGCATGGATCCAAATAGAGTGGTAATTGTAGTCCTGTCCAGACAGGGAGGGCCAGCACTCCTCTGGAAAATGTTTAAAGAACAGACATTGTCAGCGGCAGACATGACCAATCAAATCTTTCTTGTATTCAAACATCTGCCTTGTGTTACTTTACCTTAGAGATTTAGAGAGACAATAGGTGCATTAGATGAAGAGTGAAGTTGTTGGCGTTGACCATCTAGCATTGACAGTAGTCGGCTATGATGGCTATCCCCGTACCACAGTCAACCTACAGGATTTACTAGTTGTTGACAGTGGTGTGCATTTCCATTAGAAAGCGGTTGACTGCCAAGTAGACTTCTATGTATTGAACTACACCAAACATGCAGAAATCCTAAATGACCATGTATATCAATCAAGTCTTGGATGCTTTGTGACTGGTTGGCTTTGAATGGAAATACAACTGAATGAATGTTTGGTCTGATAACACTTTCTCTGATGTACAAATATTTCACAATCGAGGTCTCTATCATTCCAACATATTCCTATAAGAACATCCCTGTGGTAAACTTAGATCCTATGTTATCACTGGAGCTTTCAAACAATTACCAACACCTCACTAACAGACACGCAATTGTGAGCAAAGCAAAGAGGCAAACTGAAGAATCCTTTACATGAGGTGTGCCTAAAGAACCAACCGTGTAGCCTAATACACGTGGACTAGATTGTTGTTCCTAAGGAGCTCACAGAGTATTCATTCACAAGGCGAATAACTGAACGCCGTAATAAATTAAATATATAATAGCTTGTACAGCACCCTTATCCTGGGCCAATACCAGCAAATGTTTTGGCATGGCACCTGTAAAATCTAAATAGTACAATGTGCCTAAATTCTGAACACCTAACATTTATTTACTGCTTTGAATCCAGACGTTAAGCACTGTTTTTATAAGCAGGTGACAAGCCCCTTTCTGGCACTCATTTTAACCCACAATACAGATACATGAATATAGGTGCACACAGCTCTTTTGTACTTATACTAGGTCTGGCTTGACAGCGGAGTTGTCTGCGTGACCTGTTTTTCCCAATTATTTTAAATATGCATAGAATGGGCTTTGGCTCTACCCAGAGGAATATTTCTCCTTCACTAAATGCTTTTGAATGCTTGGTGCATCATTCCGCCTCAGGTGGAGTGCTTCCTTTAACATGTATCAGGGACTATTTTACTTGTCAAGCCTGAACAGAACCATCACACATTACATTTTAATCTAATAAATGCAATGAGTAAAGAAAGCATTTTTTTTATCAAATACTTTATTAAAAGATCAAAATGCAACTCACACACATTGGCTTTGCCAACGCTTGTTTTAATGGTGCTTCTTACTACAGTCTTACTTGTAAAGGAGTACTGTAAATAATAGGTCTCATTACCCACATTTCAGCCGTCAAAGATTGAAAATCTGTGCTGGCCTCAATCAGAGTTCAACCTGTGACCTTCAAGTTCAGTTGCTCACCCAGTAACAAGGACTGGCAAAGCCAATTCGCCTTACCTATGCAAGAGCTATGGCCTCTGCCAAAATGTTTTAGCCGTGTTGGACACCAATGTGACTGCTGTTCAGCATGGCTAAAGGTAGGTTGGGTAAAGGAGAGTGGTGTGGAGTGTCATGGAGTGGCATAGTGTAGAGTGGGGTGGAGTGTTGTAGAGTGGAAAGGCGTAGACTGGAGTGCTGTGGAGTGGCAGAGTGCCGTGGAGTGATGTAGAGTGGAGTGGCTTAGAGGGTGTTGCATGGAGTAGGGTGGGCACAGAGCAGAGTAGATTGTTTTGGAGTAGTGTAGTAGTGTGGAATGAGCTAGAGTGGAGTAGAGGCTGTAGAGTCAAGTGGCGTAAAGTGGAGTTGCGTGGAATCGAGTAGCATGTCATAGTAAAGAGGAATGGGGTGGCATAGAGGGAGTTGTGAAGAGTGGAGTAGTATAGTAGTGGCATCTAATGTCAGGGATGTGGAATTCCTATGGACGCCCATCTTGTTTGGGGTCAAGGGCAACAAGTTTTTATGTTTACTTTGTCCTTGGGACAAGTAGGCCCAACCCCCTGCAGCACAAACCCTTTGGCTGCCTGTTTACAGAGAGTTGAACTCTCTGCAGTTGAGATAATGTGTTTCCAAAGGATAATGCTGTTCGAACTTGTATTTATGGTTCATTATTTGAAAGCCTTCATTTTTAGGGTGCGTGCTGTAAATAAATGTTTTAAGGTCACACTTCACTACTGACGTTGGTTCCAGTACAAAAAAATAAAACGTGTACACACATGTTTGAAAAGTTTAGGCTAAGAGGCTAAGTATAATGCTCCCAGAATGCTCTCTGATTATATGCAAATGAAGTGTCATTTAGTAAAATGTGTTGATGCATGCTAGTATTTCCCAAAAATATTTCTAATGGAAAATCAGTGTAACCATTTTCAACACTATTATGGGAAGCATGAAAATAAACAAACACTGACAAAGCCAACTGATCTGACATATTTTTATAAGTCTTTTAGTTTTATCAATGCGTGTCTTGTTTTGACATGGCTTTTGTAACACTTTATTGTTGTGGCAGCTACCAGGCCCTCAACATTGTAACAAACATTGGCAAAACCCCCCCAAAAAGTTTTTGAACTCTTAAAGCACACGTTGCCACCAGCGGCATAACAAAGGCCCCGCAGCCGCCCTCCAGGGGGCCCCGTCAGCACAGCACCTGCCCTGAGTGAGTCTGGAGAGGGTGCTCCTCCATGTTCTTTGCAAAGGGGCACCCTCCAGTTTCGTTACGTCACTGATTGCCACTGTAGTTCCTGACACTGAACAAAACTACTTTGTGTGGCAATATGCTCCTTGTGGAAGAGCAGAATGCGATCACTCACAGTAAAGCCAGCCAAAAGAGAGAGAAATAGAAGTTTAATAAAAACAAAATGTCTTTGTTAACACCAGACCTAATTAGGGACCAAGACCCACATGTAGGTAGCTTTTTGCATGTCGCAAACAGTGACTTTCGCTGTTTGCGACGTGCAAAAAGCACATTGCGATGCACAAACCCAGTTTTGCGATTCGGTAACCTGGTTACCGAATCACAAAACGGGTTTGCGACTCGCAATTAGTAAGAGGTGTTCCCTTCCTAATTGCAACTCGCAGTGCAATGTAGGATTGTTTTGTGACCGCGAACGCGGGCGCAAACCAATCGCAGTTTGCACCCATTTCAAATGGGTGCTAACACTTTCGCAAAAGGGAAGGGATCCCCATGGGACCCCTTTCCCATTGTGAATGTCACTGTAAAAAAAAATTCAGAGCAAGCAGTGTACTGTGGACCACTGCCTGCTCTGAAAAAATGAAACGAAAACGTTTCATTTTTCGTTTTTGTTATGCATCTCGTTTTCCTTTAAGGAAAACGGGCTGCATTACAAAAAAAAACTGCTTTATTGAAAAGCAGTCACAGACATGGTGGTCTGCTGTCTTCAGCAGGACACCATTCGTGAGGGGGTCGCAAATTGCGACCCACCTCATGATTATTCATGATGTGGGCATTTGCGAAGCCCTTGCGAATCACAGATTGTGTCAAGGACACCATCCTACATTCGGATTTGCGACTCGCAATTTGCAGGTCACAAATCTGAACCTACCTACTTGTGGCCCCAAATTCTTAAAGAAAGTCACAAAAGTGCACCCATGGTATATGTCGTACCCCTATAAAATATTTGTGAACTGTATTTTAGCGTGGGTAAATACGATGTGTAGATTTGCTCATGTGAAAATCTATTGAGCATTTGCAAGTTCATTTTCCCTCCAGCCACTTTCTTCCCAACCCTGGAAGAAGTTCTAATTCTGCCATTGTCAGGAGTAAATGTCCAACCTTTCTTAATATGGGAAAATATTAGAGAGAAGCTGGTAAAAATCTTTAAAACATGCAGGTTAGTAGGTTTGCAGACTCAAAGGCATTCCAGCCCTGGAACTATTGCTTACTGCTTCCTCCAGCCCCAGTATGCAGATCTGCAGAAAGGTGGCAAAATAAGGAAATTTCTACAGTAGGGATTGAAACTCCAAGTATTCAAGCCCTACTATGGTAGTAGCCCTGGCATAATCAGAGAGGCTATTAATTGCTGCCATAATTTGTCGCCACACTACATGGCACCAAAGGGACAAGTAGATCTTTTTACAGGACAAGTAGATTTGAGAAGCAACCTGTCCCCTGGACAAGTAGATATTTTAATAAATTCCACACCCCTGTCTAATGTAGTAGAGTGGGACAGCATAGAGTGTTGTGGAGTGGCACAGAGTGGAGTAGAGCGTCAGAGTGGAGTATCAGAGCGTAGTGTCGTAGAGTGGGATAGAGTGGCCTAGAGTGAAGTGACGTAAAGTACAGTAGTGCAGAGTAGATTAGCATAGAGTACACTGGTTTTGAGTAAAGTTGTGTAGAGTGGAGTGGTGTAAAAGAGTGCAGTTGCATAGAGTAATACAGAGTAGATTGCAGTGGCGTAGAGTAGATTGTTACAGAGTACAGCAAAATGGTGTAGAGTGGCATGGTTGAGGGTAGAGTGGTGCAGGGCAGAATGTAGAGGTGTAGAGTGGCAGATAGAGTGGTGTAGAGTGCAGTGGTGCAGAACAGATTAGAGTGGTGTGTAGTGATGCAGAGTGTAGTGGCGTAGGGGGCCTTGGTGTAGAGTGCAGTAGACTGGTGTAAAGTTGAGCGGGCAGTGGCATAGAGTACCACTCAGAATAAAGTGGTGAAAAGTAAAGTGGAGTAGAGTAGAGTCATGCAGACAGCACTGGCGTAGAGTGCTGTAGAGCAGAATAGAGTAGCGTAGAGTACAATGGTGCAGAGTGGTATAGTGTGTAGTAGTCCAGAGTGCAGTGGTGCAGAGTAGATTGGTATTGAGTTCAGTGCAGTTTTGCAGAGTAGAGTGGCAAAACAGAGTGGTGTATAGTGGTGCAGAGAGCAGTGGCACAGAATACAGTGGTGCAGAGTAGAATAGAGTGGCAGAGAGTGCAGTGACAGACAACAGTGGTGTAGAGTGGCATAGCATCGAGTGGTGCAGAGAAGAGTGGTGATGAGTTCAGTGGCAGAGAGTGCAGTCTTCCAGAATATAGTGGCATAGAGCACAGTGGTGCGGAGTAGTTGGTGTACAGTGAACTGATTTTCAGTAAAATGGTGGTTAGTGCACTAGAGTAGTGTGCAGTGGTGTAGAGTGGCGTAGACTGACGCAGTGTAGGAGTGTAGTGGCATAAAGTTCAGTGGAAGGGAGTGCAGTGTTGCAGAGTAGACTGTCAGAGCGCAGTGGTGTATAGTACAATGGTATGGGATAGGGTGGCGTAGAGTGGTGCAGAGCAGAGTGGCATAGAGTATAGAAGTGTTGAGTAGAATAGAGTGGTCTAGAGTGCAGTGACTTAGAGTCCAATGGCGTATAGTGCAGTGGCATTAAGTGTTGCAGAGTAGAATATAGTAGTGCAAAGTAGATTGGCGTAGAGTGCAGTGAAAGATTGCACTGGTTTTGAGTAAAGTGGTCTAGAGTACATTGGCGTAGATTGCAGTGAAGCGGAGGGGAATGGCGCCAAGTTCAATGGCGTGGAGTGGTGCAGAATAGAATGGCATAAGGAGCAGTGGCCTAGAATACAGTGGTGCATAGTAGAATAGAGTGGCATAGAGTGCAGTAGATTGGTGCTGAGTGCATTGGTTTCAAGTAAAGTGATGTAGAGTGGAGCGGCACAGAGTAGTGCAATGGCACTGAGTGCAGTGCAATGGCATATAGTAGACTGTTTCAGAGACTAGTGTGCACTGTAGAGTACAGTGGCGTAGAATAGAACGATGTAGAGTGCAGAGCAGATTAGAGGGCATAGAGTGGACTGGCATAGAATGCAGTTGCCTATAATGCAGTGGCATGGAGTGCAGTGTTGCCGAGTAGAGTGGGGCAAAGTGAGTAATGTAGAGTGCAGTGGTGAATAGTGAAGTGATGTATAGTAGTGTGGGGTAAAGTGCATTGGCATAGATTAGAGTGGCTTAGAGGCATAGAGTGAAGTGGCGTAGATTGGCGTGGTGGAGAGTAGAGTGCAGTGACTCAATGTGGAGTGGCAGGTATTGGAGTGGCGTGTCATGGAGTGGTGCAGAGTAAAGCGGAGTGGCATAGAGTGGAATATGCATGATGTGGTAGCACACTGCCAGTACAGACAACACATCTTCAATTGAAAATACCATTACATTTGCACAAGCATACAGTTTTACTGACAAAAGTATACAAGTGCACAAACGATAATGTGTGGACATGTCATCACCTAGTGTATTCATTTGTTTTGATGATATTTAAATATTTGTTTCCACCACACCTCAGAATACCAAAAATATGCTGATTTGTGCTTTTCTATTTTTTATACATTCTGCAGTATCTTCACAATTCATTTACAGACATTTAAATGTTATTGTGTGCTAGGAAGAAAAACAACATTGTACAACCTTATTCATTAACTCCCTCCATAGCCAGCATGATTGTCACAAAAATCCTCTCACTTTGAAGTCAGAGAAAAAAAGATAAACACCAAGTTCCGTGGAGGAGCTTGACATTTGACTTCTGTCTTTGAATGCACAGCAAATGTGACAAGATAAGAACAAGTTTTGAAGGGCTGTTTACACAAAACCAGTACTGGTGAAAGAAAACAGTAAATAGGGTTTGGGTAAGGGAAAGGACAAACTCAAACTGGACAGCCTAAAACAAATAGAGCCAGCAAATAGAAAGCAAGCAAACTTGAGTTACAAATTACAAAGCCAATGGTAAGCATTGGTTGGAATGCATTTCCAGGGAAGCTTTCTAAATGTCCCCAAACAGCTGTCTGGTAGGCTTTGACCTGAAAACCAAGATGTGTTTTTTCTTTCACATCACACGTTCAACAGGTAAATGAAAATGTTGTGACAAGCCACAGCAGTTCTAGCTTTACTTTGTCAGAGGCAACACAAAAAGCATGTAATTCAGTGTATCGCATTACGTAGATGTTTTTGAATTCCCCAAAACTATTTTCCATAGTATACAAAACCAACAGAATTGCTTCTGCGATTTAATAAATTGCTGCGCTGCAAAAGTTTAATCTTATATTAAGCAGGTCACAAGCAAATTTTACCGCAGGCTCTTAGCCGAATTAATTTTCAGGATTATAACTTGTGTCCAGTAAATAAGTCAATGACCTCTCCAACACCTGCATGAACCCACTGAGCTACCTTGCCGAGATTCTAATGTGGAAAGAACAAGTTTACAGACCTGTTAATATTGCTTCTAAAAAGACTGTGGTAACAATTTGCATGTAAAATAGAGAGAGGGGGAAAAAAAGTGTGTGGACAGGTGCTGCGTTTTTATGAATGCACTGGGATGGGTTGGGAGAGACACAAAGAGCGAAAAGGAATGGATTTGGGGGGAGAGGGCAATAGAACATGTGGGAAAGCAAGAAACCACGGGCGCTCCCATAGAGTGTTCATAGAAGAAATGACGTGTCAGGATGCTTCTGACGGGCAGATCATTTTGTATGCACACGCCTACTGAATGATGAAGGCACCTATTTTAGTTATTTTTAGTTACCGTTCCAAGATGGCAAATTATACTTGGAGCTATAAATTAAACAAAATAATTTTTTTTACACTTTTTTTTTTAAGTGAACAAATCAAGAAATAATGTCCCCTGGACATTTAATATTTTTCTCAGTGATTAAATTAGACGTATCTATTCTAAGGCGAAATTGAAATCAAAAGAAAATAACTAAGTTCAGAACTTATTGTTATTTTATATAGAGAAAATAAATCACTTTTACAGCTTGACCCATAAAGAGAGTCACATAAACACCATTATACATCCCTAATTTAAAAAAAAAAAAAAATATATATATATATATATATATATACACATATATACATACACACATCACAAGATATATTATTAAAAGGAAAACATTTTAGAAACTGGGCAGGGCACTATAATCATTATCCAAAGAAGAGGGTTTAATCATCACTATGTAATAGAAGGTGGGTGGTTATCCTTCCAGTTCTGGACCCTTCTGCACTCTAGCTTGCTTTCCCTGGTTTTATTTTTTATATACCAATAGGTCTGGTCATGGCAAGCACTGCGATGATTTCTTTTCAAATGCTTTATTTCTCACACACAAGCCACAAAATTGTAAGTTAAACAAAAAATGAAACGTGCTGCCTCCTAAACATGTCTGCCACACGATTGCAATAAAAAAATGTTTAAAAAAAATAAAAAAATACAAAAATACAACAACAAAAAAATCACTGATGCTGCCATTTTACTTTATTCATTTATTTTTAGGCAAAAAGCATTTCAGTTGTGCAATGCATTTCATTAATATTGTTTGTGAAGGAGCCAAAGCTAAATCATCTCGCAGCCAAGCAATCAAATCACAGACAGCTCCAATGCCACAAACACTTTTTACAGCAACTTTAAAAAGGCACACAAAAAATAAATACCAGCTAAACTGGCACACAAAGTGCAGGCAAAATAAATGACTTATTTCAATAAAATTTGAAGCAGCTTTGTCACTGAAAAGAAAGGAACTATGTTTGACGGATGTAAACAATGTACACAAGCTAGGAGTGGTTACTCAAAATGAAGGGAGCCAACGGGGCAAAGTGGACTGACCCATTGCTCGATGCTATATGCTACGGAAGGTGGAAGCAACATGTGATTGACAGTTTGCCAGACTAGTGTCTGAAGCCTGCTGAAGAAAATCAAATCCCCTCTATAAATGTATATTATCCATTTAAAAAAAGAAAACACAGTAGTCAAAGGCAAGACCTAAAAAGCTGTTCTCTTAATACGCATAGTGGTAGGATGCAAGTCATCCTATCAAAAGAATGGTAAATAAGGTGTTCACCGGCAAAGGGTCAAACAGAAGATGGGGACTGAAAGCCAATGAATAAGCAAACAAGGAAATGAGAGTGACAAGAAAGCCAAACAATGGCAAGCAATAGGCTGGCACAATGTGCACTGTATGTTTTTGTATGGTCCAAAAGAGGTATCTCACAAAACCTACAAAGCTTGAAGACCACTGACCCAGACCTACAATGCAATAGATATATTGTGCATTCATGAGACACCTTCGTTTTCTTCCTTGTTTCGAAGACCAGATGGAGCGCATCTTCAACAATGTCTGCCATCTCTCATTCCAGACCTACATGTTGCTTTCTTACCTAAGGTCAGCTCATGGAGACTCAGTTGATCTTCAGCCCCTCTTCCAATATAAAACATGACAAAGAGTGTCAGCAAGCGCAATAAGGACTGGGGTAGCCTCATCACCCACACACGGGCGTTTTGATGTGCTTTAAGACAAACCAAGCATTGGCAAAGCCAGTGGTCCTCTCCTCACCTTTATAATATGGGTACCAAGCTTTTGGTTTTGGCAATAGTTGTTTGTAAAGCATTGTTTAAAAAAGGGAAACAACATTCTAAGATGCTCAAGGAAAAATAAACACAAATATTAGGTATCTCAAAACTGAACACTAAATTCATTCTTTATAAACTGCGTGGTTTATTTTGCACGCACCCTTCTTGTAGGACATTACAAAAAACAGTTTAAGCAGCAGCCTCTTGCATGTGATTCAGATTAAAAATAACAGAAGACTCGATGCAGATGCTAAAAGAACATAAGAGCGGTCCGAGTCTGTGAGTAAGTAACTGAGCGTTTATAAGAAAATGCTTCCCAGTGCTGTCTCTGAACTGGAATAGATGTCCTAGCCATTGGGACAGCAGTCAAGGAAGCAGATGTATGGGCCTGCAGGAGAAAAGACATCTCCTTTCCAGTCATTCGGAGTACACTTTCTGCCTCAAACATCAAGCTGAGGGCAGTGCAGCAGATTCCTTCGGGCCCCATAAATGCTGCCTTTGCTTTCCAAGTCCTGGACTTCAATGCAACATGTGGAGCCCAGGGAATTTAAGAAGAAACACAAGTGCTTGATAAAATCTACTCTTTAATTAAACCTTTGCCAAAACAACAAAAAAACATACCTGTTGCTGTGCTTGCATGAACGAGCTGGAAGGTGTTGGAGAATCACAGAGCACGGTGATGGGGTGTGGAACAAACTATGAGGGCGAGAGCAAGAAAATATGCACTCGCAGAAAAAGAAGGTAGCTTTCTGATGTAAACCATGGAACGATACAGGTCATCAAATGTAAAGTATAACAAAGAAACTTTGTTTCGGGAATGCGACAAACAGAGTAAGAGGAAGGAAAGCCACTGAATAAGCAGCAAGGACAGGAGCCTCACGCTTACAGAGGTGCCCATAGGGAGAACTTGTGCTGTCACAGAAGGGCTGTGGAAATAAGAGAGGAGGCGGCAGTCACACCCTGGGCTTCCACTGTAGAGACAGACACAGCAGTCAGGCCCGAGACTCACAGCAAGCATGGAGGAAGACTTCTCTCACAACATACCCGTGGATAGCCAACCATCTTGTGGGTTTCTCTTTTCCCAAGGTAGGGCAATGGAAGACTCCAAATGTCTCGCTTTTTTGCGCTTCCGGGTCAAGCAAAACAAAAGCTCATTGGAAGGATTTGAGCTTGCCAGCAAGATGTCACAGTCTACCTGTCAGGGTATCACTTTCTTTTAAGCCTACATGAGCTGTTCAGAGGCGCTAGTATGCAGCAAGCATTAGTTTACTGTGTAATAAGGGGTGAAAAGCTGTAGCAGCACCAGAGGGTTTCTGTACAACCTAGTTTCAGGAACACCTTCATCCTTTAGAGGTGCTAAGAGGGAAAGGGAGGCCTGCAATTAACCAACCAAGAATATGTGAATAAAAACCATGCTGGGGAGGCCTATCCGTGCAATATGCCCTTGGTGTTTCTTTCTCTATACAACTAATTCAGGTAAACTTCAAACGCGGCCGCTCCCACTCATAATTGAAATGCTATACTTTGTTTTGGAAGGTATTGGCCGCAGCTTTATTCAAGAGTCTTGCACATAGCCACCCTGCTTTAACTTTACTGGGATTATAAATCACCCTGCATGTCTGTTGCTTTGACCAATCATCAATCACCATAACTGTCATCATAAATCAAAGATTACTGGAGAACATGCCATAAATCACAAAGTTCAGATTGACAGCAGGTCATCAATCACTCAAAGGCCATCAATTAAGTCAAGAGTCAAACATACAGACACATTTATGACGAGTCATAAAGTCATTTTTCGCCCTGGGATGGGTATTCCACCATCTCTTTTTTAGGCCCAACTCGCTACCTTGCTTATTCAGTGTGGTCTGCCGAACTGCGGGCACAGACTGAGTGACATGTTCTGTGACCCCATCCCCTCTCGGACTGCCTTACCATCCCGTAACAGGTCTGCCACCCCAGCTTGGCCTTTCAAACCCCTTAAGGTCCATTCAGCTGCCACCTTTACCCATGTGTTTCTGCGACAATCTTTGTATGCTGGGTGGATTTGATGTCCAGTGGCGCAGTCCCAGCTCGAACAGTGGTTGGGCACGGGCACTTGCCCCCTATTAATATGGTCAGGATGTCCGCGGGGGTGGGGCCCCATTTCAAATCCTGCGCGGCTCGTCCACTAGCCGGTGACTTTGCGCCACTCTTTTTTTGGGTGCCCTTTGCCCTTCACCCCTCTCCTTCGCACCAGAGGGAGTGGGTGTGATTTCCTGGCTTTTGTCCCTCATGACCTTACAGGGTCTCCTATCCTGGGCCTTGGCGCTGGCCCCTTTAGTCCCCTCTGGGTGCGGGCCTCTTGTTAGTCCTCACATACTGTCAGATTAGGGCACAGAGAGTATTATCTGCCTAAGATCATACATTTTGTTAAAGTATGACACCCAAGCATACAACAGTACTGCTTGCTGAAAAGGATATAACTTACATTTTAGGGAACAGACCTTGAAACCAGGTGCTACCTAGACTCCTACCCCACCTCACCCCGAGGTAAAATCCAATGCAGTTTTTATTGTAACCACAAACTAAACAGGAGATTTTTTATTATTCAAAAGACTCCCAAGTTTATCAACAATTACAGCAGGTGAGTACATTCAAAAAGTGATTGCCCAAGAGCACACAGTTTAGCCAAATGGCAAGACCATGGTTAAAAGTCATCTCTTCTCATTCCACAGTTACCGGCTAACCCACTAGATCACTACTAGAATGGTTTATATCTTTTAAAATGCCAAATTTAGAGAAAGTGGTTATAAACCATAATTCCAAAACCAGTGTCATCTTAAGGATGTTGGGAGTTCCGTACAAAACATATTTTGGGGCCCATGTATCAAACAACTTTTAATTTTATTACCATCTTCCTCCTGTTAATTCAAGCTCGCATAATGACAAACAATACTAAATAATAATGTTAATCTTTAAAGGGGTCAAACTCAATATGACGAAATATGTCTTGGCCGGGACCCCAAAAATCCGCAAGATGACAGTCTAGACGACATAGTCCGATGCAGGGGTAGGCAGAGAGGTAAGGCGCGGTTATATAGAAAAAAGGATAGACAGCGGTCACATAGAATAAAGGTTCATTTCCCCAGGGGAGCGATAGAAGGTGGGGGCCCTGGCCAGTTGCCCACGCCCTAAAACGTCTCTGCCCAAGAGCCCTGTGACTTCACCCTTCGCATCCCAACAGAAGTCCTCTGGTATGCCCTCAGACTGCACGACGTCCTGCGACGTGATGATGGAAAGCTCGCAGCCTGTGCATTCGGACCGCAGGGGACCGGAAGCAGCAGCTAGGCCTCGGCGCCTCTGCAGCACTGGCGGCTTCTCCGAGGTTTCATATCGGAGATGAGAAATGAGTGAAACGGAAGTAGCAGCCGCCTGTTCCAGCTTTGAAACCTTCGAAGCAAAACCCTTCGGTCTACCCAGAGTTGTAGAAATCACGCGAGTTCTCCAGAGTCTGAGAGGGTCCGCGTTCTCCAAATCATGGGCTCTCAACCGTGTGTATTGAACTACAATTGATGACGTCACGTTACACTGCCCTTTTCCTAGAAGCAGGAAGGCAGGGCAGCCACCTTTCATGAGTGGCTGCCCCGAGGGCAGCGTTTAGATGGGTGACGAAAGACACGGGATGTGTTACGCTTAAAAAAATAAATAATGAATAGGCAAGATCGCAAGACATACATCATCCAGAGGTTTAACTTTCACACCCACAACTTTCACACCCACAACTCGTGAAGCTTCAGCGGCTCTGCACCATGGGCTCTGCATGAAACTTTTGAACACATCACCAATGGGCCCAGGCGAAAGAAAATAAATCCCACCACTTTGGCTATAACCAAAGCCACTTAAATTATGCAGCAGGGGGAGGACCAAATTATGAAGAAGAGTTGACGAAACTATGGCGCATGAAAAGGCAAATTATGCGGCATAATGGGTACATTTTGTGTTATAAATACAAGTTCGCACTGTCTCGGCAAAAGTTTCACCTCATCAGTAACACGTTGACACGCAGATACAAAAATAAGCAACAGAATGAGGGCCAGGCAATCTTTGCAATGGGCCCTCTAGCGTGTTGCTGCCGGTTTAGTCACAGTTCCATCCCTTTGTGCTAGAAACTATTTTTTTCTCCTGAAATCTGCAGATTATGCAGCAGATGATGTACTCTGTGGCAAATGCGGCATACCCATAGTTATGTGGAAAACTTCATAAACATTGCATCATTCCAGTGGCCTTTTCTATAACTGAGTACGTAGTAGTTACTGTGAGCATGTTTTATAGACTGACTGGGGTTTTGCACATAGATAGGTGGATCGAATTGGCCACGTTTCTCAATCTGCAGCATAACTTGTGGATTTAAAAAAAAACTGTTTTAGTTCAAATGTTACTTAAAACATGCCACACACTGTGTAGCATAGCAGCCGACATTTGGCAAAGGTTAAGTGGTCTTTATAGGTGATAATTGTTGTACTGAGGTCAAACTTCTGTTCAGTACTGGTTTGTGTTAAAATGACAACGTAGCACATAATGCCATAAACTATGCTCATTGTGCTGCATGATTTGCCTTTCCAGGCACATAATTTAGACAACCTGCTGCATACATTGATCCTCCATTCACACATAATTCCAGTGGGCCTGCCTAGAGACACTTCCTACAGTCAGGAAGCTCAGTGATGCATATTCATATAATTCCATCAGCGGATCGTTGGTATGGCCGGAAAGGTTTGAAGCTAGCGCTTAGGGTGAAAATATATTCATGCTCTGTTAAAGGAGTAAATACGCGCCTAAAATTATCAACTTTAATTGCTGCATAATGGCTGAATGCAGTCTGGGGGTCTCTTGAACAGAGAGCACTGTTTGACCAATAGCAAGTAGAACATCGTGATAGCCAAGTTCAGGTCTCCTACATCGAGTGAGTGTGTTTTTAGTGTCTCTCGGGTTCTACCCACAGGTGTTCTTTAATATTCATCTAGTCCCATTGGTCCAACTCATACTTTACACTACAGTTATGTTAACGACACCCAATTAATATAAAACGAAGATCCTCATCTGACTTTGGCCTTTGCTGCCCAGCCACAGCTCAATACACAGCCACAAACTGGCTTAAAATGAAATCATCCAAAATCTCACTGTAAAGTTATTCTGAGTTGAAAATGTTGCAATTGTAAGAAGTTGCAATATTTGTCAAATTCACATAAACGTGCCAGCCAGCAATATTTCGTCAAAAAAAAAAAGGTTTTGCAGCAGAATTCCCTCATATCTTACGATCTACAGGAGAATTATCCTTCGAAACGTAGATGTTGGGAGTATATTTCTCCCACGAAAATTACTTTTTTAAAGTTAAACTTTGAGATGTTTTAAACATTTCTTGATGTGGGTGTAACCCAGTTTCCTTATGGGTCACCACTGCTGTTATCGCCTGACCTTTGATGATCTGTTCATGCCACCAGGGTCATTGTCCACTTTTGGCTCAGCTGGTCAAGAACCTGGGACTACACATCAACGAAGATTTCCTACCTCCTCATCCGTCTCCACTTCGACATGTATGCAAGGACTGAGGTGGCAAAATCTAAGACTCAGTGGAATGAAGATTAGGAGAAAGTAATCAGGGCATGTGCTCACAGCACTAAAACAGACCTTGTTTTCCCCTCAAACCGATCAGGTTAATGGGACCCCTGCTGACTTTTCCCCATGTTACAGGCAGCATTTCTCTCATCGTATCTGGAGATCTTCATGTGACTAGCGCATAAGTGGGTCTCCCATGTGGTTTTGCTTCAGTACAGCCACATAAGTATTCAAACACCAATGCACAGTCCGTCAAATCCTGCACTGTGCTGTGCCACATGCTATGCCTTAAAAGTTCAGTAATCAGACAGCTGAAGGTAGCTCCTTTTCAGCCATGGAACAACCTTACATTGATCAATATCATACGAAAGAAAGGCAGCGGGCTACAATTCCATGCACCTAACCCCTATCGCCTAATGTGTATTTACAATTCAATAGAAATTGCCAATTTGATGAAGTGTGCACACATTCAAACACCTGCTGCCAAGGTGCAATCCTAAAAAAGAAAACTGCGACCAAATCAGTTACTCAAAGTGCACCACCCTAAACAATATTAAAAAGTCCCATTTATTGATATCAATCCATTTCAAATCTTCTCTTTATTTCTTTTCTTTTTACAATAGGCAAACATTCACTACAAAAACAGCCAATGTGTTCCGTCCATACAACAGAACTTCTTCAGGGCCATTGATTCCATTCATATTAATCAGCCGTATCCAAAAAGTATTTGCATTGTGAGCAAAGCAGCCAATACACTCGGTGTCAAAACCTCATCTCATGCCCACCGCAACCTGGCAGCCGATCCAGGCTGTATTCGTAACCCGGAAATAATGAAGGAAAACTACATGGTGGCTGTTTTTAACCTTGAATTTATCATTTACACCTAAGAGAATTACTATATATTCAGGAAAAATCTCAAAACTCATCTCTCACCAAACCAAAGTGCCCACCGTCGTTATGTGTGGTGCTTGCAATCAATTATGAAGGAGACACTTGTGACGGTAGACTGCTGTGTAAGACAGCAGATAACATCAATACTAACCTAACGCACAATAGGACCAGGGCAAAACCTTATCATCTAAACGATCAGCAGATAAGGAACTACCCGCAGCAGAAGCTCAAACAGAATCTCACACGCACACCACAGCAAACGCAAGGTCACCATAGTAGACATTCACAAGCTCCAGATAACAAAAAATAACGAGCTCACAACTGAAAAGGTTCTCAGGTTTATGGTAGCAGAAGTTCATCAGAGCAGAGGTTTATAACCACAACAGAGACTCGCAAGAACACAGTAGTAGACAATCACAAGCAAGCATAGATGAAGGTCACCAAAGATGAAGTGCTCAAACTCGACATGGTGACAGCTTTTAGGCTCATGGTAGCAGAAGTTCACCAGAGCAGAATCTCACCATAGAAAAAAACTCTCCATAGCGGCCCACAAGCTCACCAATGCAGAGGCTCTTAATTTTGCCATAGAAAAAGATCATAAGCTCATCATAGCGCAAGCTTTCAGCAGAACATTACCTAACACCACAGCACTGAAGCTCACAACAAAACAGAAAATGTTCACAAGTGCACCATAGCTCACAAGCACCGTAGAAGAACACTATAGGTTATCAGAGCAGATGCTCACAACTGATGAAAGACTAAGACTAAAGCTCACCACGAGAGAACTGCACCCACAAGTTCACCACATGAGAAAGAAGCTCACAGTAGAAAAACCTCTAAATTTCACCATTACATAAGTTCACAAGCGCTCGACAGTTTCTCTTCTTCAGAAGGGCTTAGTGTCATTTACAAAGGGTAGATTCTAGCATGCAAAGGCTACTGGAACGTTTTCTTGTAATGTCCAGTTTCAGAAAGCACCATCCTGCTGTTTTGTATGTAAATACTTTATTGAGCTGATATTTTTTTGTGCATGTTAATAAAAGTCCTATTCACCTTAGAAATTATAGCACGTGCTAGACGTGTTTATTTTGTTATTTACTACAGCATGAGGTTTCTAACCTAAAAGTGGCATTTCAAACAATAATTCTGCTTGACTCGTGGTCCGGGCAATACTGCCTTTCGCTCGTACAGCTCACACAAGGACACAGCATAATATATATATGTTTATAAATTCTTATAGATGAGTCAGGTCATCTCTATATGTTGAACTCTTAAAAGTCTCGTAAAGGGATCTTAGGAGAATGGTGCACTACCTTGCTCGTCAATAGACGGGGACTGAACAGAGCAATAGCTCACAAGTTCACCGTACCAGAAGCTCGCGAGGTCTTTTCTGGAGACCATCACATGATCTCCACAGCATAATTTCACAAGCTGCCCAACTCGGCACAGAAGGTCACTGCAGAAGAATCTCTCCACAGTCACAATCTCTCCACAGCAAACGTCCACAAATTCACCAAAGCAAAAGCTCACGAGATAAAACAGCTCATCGTAGCAAAAACTCACCAGGCAAGAAGCTCACAAGCTTACCACAACAAACGTTCGCAAATTGACCACATCAAGCAATAGCTCATTATAGCAGAAGCTTGCCAGAGAACAAAGCTCACGGGCTTAACGGATAGAAGCTCACCACAGAAGTTCAAAAGCTGAAAACAGCAGAAGCTCGTCATAGAAAAGGCTCACACAAGCCAGCAACAGCAGAGGTTGATAAACAGAATTCACACGATCACCACAGCAGAATACACAACCTCATTACAGAAACTCACCCAAGAAGCTTGCAAAATCACCACTGCAAAAACTCACTAAGTCTCCTTAGACTTTCACAGGCTGCCCATAGAAGAGGCAGGCATGCTCACCACGAAAAGAGACTCATAAGCACACATCGAGTCACTTCACCATAACTCCCAAAGTCTACAAAACAGAACCTGTCCACTACAAAAGAAAACAAACTAAAAAAACTTGATATCAAGTTTACCGCAGATTAAGGTCACATTTAGACCAATAGTGACGAACATATTTTCATTAAAGCAGAAACTCACAACCACTGTCCATCTCCACAGAAAAACCTCCCAAACTCACCACAGCCTTTGCAATGTCTCGTGTGTTGACTAGAGCAGAGTGTTGCGGGCTCACCTACAGAAATACAGTGCAGCTGACGGGATATCACGTGACCTTCAGACAGAACCCAATTGTTCTGTTTACAAAGCAGTACCCCAGATACCAATGCCAGGAATTTGCATTGTGCTCAAATGAGCCTTCACATCACGCACACATACACATACATAAAGGCGCGAACACGCAGGGCTCGCCCTATGTACTTTCCAACGGCACCGGCCTACACGTGACCCTCTCTGTCAGTGATACCGGCCTCTGGAGGGGAGCTGCGCTGGTGTGAGTGACTCTGCCCCAGCGCCGCCGGCCTGTCACCGAGACCCTCCCCGGGGCTGCTCGCGCCCGCACCAGGCACTCACCGGTGTCCTGCAGCAGCCTGGGCGCCAGAACAGCCGAGGCAGGAATAGCGAGCGGCGCCTGCCCTGCCCCGGGGGTGCAGAGACACACCCTCCCCGGGACCTCCCACCCGGCCGGCACTCCCCACTTGTCTCACTTCCCTCTGTCGCCTGTCTCTGCTTGCGCCTCACCCCAAAACCCTTCGTTTGACACCTCACGCAGGGGGCAGGGCGAGGCGCGTGCATGGCAGGCGCTGGGGGCAGTATCGAGTGCTGAAACGAGAGGGTAGAGTCGGGAGCCGGCTCCGCAGGGTAGTAGGAGTTGCTGTGTCAGGTGGGCAGTTGAAAGCACTCGCTGGTTGGCGCTGTCACGTGCTCGTTCCGATGGACAGAGGTAGTAGTTGGTTCTGGAGGGCAGTGCCACGTGCTGCCGCCTTCTGAGGACAGTCTCGGGCACTGGTCGGCAAAACTGAGCTCTAGTGCGCAGTGCCAGGCTACTGAGGAAAGTGACGACCCCTGTGTGAGGTGGGCAGTGTCGGCTTCTGAGTGCTGAGGGCAGTGACAGCCCCTGTGTGAGGTGGGCAGTGTCAGCGCCGGCTATGGAGGGCAATGACAGCCCCTGTGTGAGGTAGCAGTGTCAGCGCCGGCTATGGAGGGCAGTATGAGGTGGGCAGTGTCAAGCGCCGGCCACGGAGGGCAGTGACAACATCTGTATGAGGTGGGCAGTGTCAAGCGCCGGCTATGGAGGGCAGTGACAACACCTGTATGAGGTGGACAGTGTAGGGTGACCCAATTTTGAGGAGCAAAAACCGGGACAGGTCAGACATAAAAGAAAGAGTAAAGACTTTACACTCACTTGGCCTGTCCCGTTTTTTTGCGTAGCTTTGTGAATGTGTGTTTATATATAGCTATATATATATATATATATATATATATATATATATATATACACACACACAAACACACTTACAAGACTACACATAGAATTAGCTATGGCTTGACCTCCCACCCTGCACCCCCCACCAACGCACGTCTCTCTGCTCCCCACTCCGTCTCTGCTGGGTGCAGACAGGGGACTGTGTTGCCTAACAGTAACAGAACAATTACTTTAATTATTGCATACTTTGTAGGCGTCTGTTAAAGGAGAGCATATGCTTTCCTAGATAATCTGACCTTTGTCCCCCAAAACCGGGACATTTATGTAATAATCTGACCTTTGTCCCAAAAACTGGGACATTTGTTTAAAATTAAGAGAAGCGTCGGGACACCGGGACAGTCCTCTAAAAACCGGGACTGTCCGGGAAACTCCGGGACGTCTGGTCACCCTAACACAGTGTCAAACGCCGGCTACGGAGGGCAGTGACAACCCCTGTATGAGGCGGGCAGTGTCAAGCACCGGCTACGGAGGGCAGAGTGCGGTTCTAGCCCAGGACTGGGCTCGGTCGCACGCATACCATGAATCGACTCGGAAATTCACCGAACCACCTACAAGGGAGTGAGACTCGGGTTGCAGTAGGCGCCAATCAAGGTGTACTCGCTCCTATATCGTGTTTATGCCTCCACAACCTGTCCCAAGGTACTGCTGACTCCACACCGAGGCCTTGTTATACCCACATTTCCTGTCTCCAGACCCAGGATTCACCCACCCCTCACTCACTGTTCTATGGAATCGAAGTCCTCTCGAGTCCTGGGCTTTTCTGACACAACTCGTTAGATCGCTCACACTGCTATCACGCAGTCAGCAGGTGTGTTAGTTAATTAGTTAAAACGTAGCAGCTATGACTACAATTCCCAGAACACAGGGAGGTTGGCTGATGACATCCCTAGGGCGAAGCTCCTCCTGCACACGCAGCTGGTTGTCAGTCCGAGAACAGATTCAGCACATTCGTTCCTCAGTGCGGCTACTCGGACAAATCACTCAGTGCAAACCTCCTCGCACCCTATACACACACAAGGGTAGATTCACAAAAGTCGTTACGAATATAGAAAGTCATGGGTGTCAAGTTTCCCAGGAGTGTGGGTGACCGGTTTGACCAGTCCTGTTTTTTTCCTGAGACTTCTGGGACTTGTAGTCTTACTAAACAGAGTACATAACCAGGACTATAAATTCGAGAGCTCTAACAAAAAAAGGGATTGGACTACCTAGTCACACATGGACTTGGAAAACTTGCCAGCTATGGGAAGTAAAACCACAGGTGCATTCTTACAAGTCTTTTTGGACTAGGCCTGAGACTTCAAACCCCTACTAGTAAAAGTGCAAAGGGGCACAGACCTTTCAATCTGTATTCATTATGTTTGAATAATTCCCCAAATAGTACAATTTTAGATGTTTTAGGACTAATTCACAAAGGCCTGTAAAAGGACATTAAATGCAGACATACTAGATGACGTACTCCAAGATGGCTTTGTGAAGAAACTATGAGGAGCTCTCTTGTTCTCCAGGTCCATGCATGAATAGTAAACCAGCCGTCAATTTTTTTTAAAGTTTGCTGTTGGGTCTTGTAGCCTTAGCTGTTCACTGGTAAAAGCAAGACTAGAGGTACCAACATGCAAAGAAAAAAAAACTGTGGGTTGGATAAGTTATTTTCATATGGAACTGAGAGCTCTGAATCAGGCTGAAGAAAAACAAAACTGGCTTGCTTGCTCAGAAGCACAATGTGTGTCAGGACATCATGAGTAACTTGAGGATGAAATCAGAAGTGCGTGGATCCCAGATGTACCCACCACGAGTCAGTGTGAATGTTAGTCACAACCGTGTGTCACTATCTTGTGATCATGCAGCAGAGGAACTTCTGTAGATAAGCTTAACCAGGTGGGTCTGTACATCACAGTCTCCAGCTTTGTTACACAGTAATAATACCTCCACATCCACTATGGCCTCAGGAGACCAGTCTTTGTAATTTTTGTAATTTTCCCAAGAGTGACTCATTTAGAGGTAAGGGGACCAGATGACTCCATTAAACAACACAGTACACTGGCCATGGACCTCTCTTTTACAGATCATTGTCTTGAGGTGTGTCCGTTTAGTTGAATCAATGAAGTGAGCCAGAGCTACAACTCCCAGAATGCATTAGGCTAAATAGCGAAAACAACATAGGTTAGGGACCATATGATACAGTGGGTTTTTGATCACTTTTAACGAGAGATAATCTGAAGGAATCCCCGTCATGCCGAGGAGTTTCACACACACTCCTGAGACATTACTCTGTGTCTCTTCTATACCTTATACCTCTAGATGAGACGGAGGGCTTACACGTCCTTTTTCTCTACATACAGAAATTAGCTTAATTATCGGGGAGCAAGACACAGCACCCCCAACACAAGAATTTACCCAAAAGAACTGTTTTGTTTATAGATCGCACCGTAAAAGATTTTGGATCCATACGTGCTGACTTATCAGTACTCCCTCACGAAGACTCGGGGATAATAGTGTTTTGCCCCCGTCACGTGATTCCCAATACTCTTTCTCTATTGATCGTACATTATCTTGAAGAGTTTTACTTGATTAGGATAAGCCATCTATTCATGTTAACACCTCACTTATATTTTGCCCTGAGGAAGTCAATGAGATTAATTTCTCGGAGACGAAACACGTGTTGGCTGTTGGATGTTGTTGTGATGACCACATATAGAATCTTTCTGATGTGATGAACGTGTATGAAAACCTCGCAGAAGAATAAAGACACTGAACTTTAACTCTGTTTGGATTATATATTGGTTTTCCGAAGACCAAGAACCTAACTGTACAGACTCTTATCTTATTTTATATGAGTGCCCTGGCCTTTTGAATTAATCTGAAGGAAGGTTGCTTAATCACTCTTGAAGACTGGTGTGGTGGAGGCCAAGAGTAATTACTCTTTACTGATTAGAACCCTCCTCACTAATGGATACCATGAAGCTGCAAATGTTAAGGCCTTGAGGACTCAGTGCATATGAAGGAGCGGATGATACAGGGATATTCCTAACTACTTGCTCCTGTCCCTACAATTCTAGGTTTTCTTGACCCATGCATGAGCAGCTCATCTGGCTGATGATTTTTCTTTGAATTCTGGGACTTGTAGCCCTGATTTAATAATTGGATTGCATTGTGAAATGTATACAGCTCTTACTACACATATGTGGGGTACTGACATGCCTGGTGGCAAACAATATTGTTTAGGGTGTATAGTTGTTTTTATTTTGAGCGAATGTATGAAGTGTTCATGTTGTGCAAGATAACCACTGATGTGTAATTACCATGTTATGGGATGCAGGGTTTGGCAGAGTGATAGATGAGAGAACTTGAGTATTAGATGCACATTTTATGATTCTGTCGAATGCTGGCACCCCCACTGCCCCATCTACAAATAAACAGTCTAGTGTACTCCTCCATGTCCAGATAATTCCCCAATTGATTTATCCATCTCTAGATGTGTGAGGACCCTCCATTGGCTAGTGATCGAGAAGCGAATCACCTTCAAGCTTCTCACCCACACATACAAGTCCATACACAATGCAGGACGAGCATACCTGAACCACTGCGTCTCCTTCCACACCTCCTCAAGATCCCTCCGCAGCACCCAGATGGCCCTGGCCACCGTCCCTCGCATCCAAAAAACCCACCGCCGGTGGACGATCTTTCACCTGCAGCATAGAGCTGGAACAACCTCCCCCTGCACCTCAGACAAAGCCCGTCACTCACCATCTTCAGGAAGAACCTCAAGACGTGGCTCTTCGGATGAGGCCCCGCCCCTCCCCTCCCCCCAGCACCTTGAGACCCTCATGGGTGCGTAGCCGCGCTTTACAAACATTGATTGATTGATATTACCTAGTAAGTCAACCACCTCCAGATATATCATCCATTTCAATCACCAACAGAAACATCATCCATTACAGCCATCCATCTCCAGATACATCATCCAATAAGTCACCAATACCAGTTATACCCCCTAGTGCAGTGATCCACCTATAAATACATCATCCATTGCAGCCACACACCTACCAATGAGTTATCCAATAAGCCACCAACACCAGTAATATCACCCATCTTCAGGTACATCACCCTGTGAGTCACCGACACAAGATACATCACACAGTTCAATCACTACCTCTGATACATCACACAGTTCAATTACCTCCAGATATCCCACACAGTACAGCCACTCATCTCCAGATACATCATCCAATAAGTCACCATCACCAGTGATATCCCCTAGTGCATCAATCCACCTGTAGACACATCACCCATTGCAATCAACCATCTCCAAATAAGTCATCCAATAAGCCACAAACACCATCACTCATCTCCAGATAAACCTCACAGTTCAATTACCACCTCCAGATACATCACACAGTGCATCCACCAATATATATATATATATATATATATATATATATATATATATATATATATATATATATATATATATCATCATCATCATCATCAAATAAGTCACCAACACCACTTACATCACCCATCTCCAGGTACAACACCCAGGGCTGTCACCCAACTCCAGATACTTCACTTAATACACCCATCCCTCGACACATTCATCACTGAGCACCCTCATCCATGTGAGCTGATATTTGTAATGCACTAACAAAACTGCTTCAGAGTGAGGGGATTCAGTAAAGAAAGGAAGGACGAGGATAAAACCGTCCAACTTGGCACCACAGCAAAACACATCAGGAAGAGATGAGACACACAAACAGACGGCAGCATTAGAGTGGATGCGCCTTGGCGTTGCCAACGAACTAAGTCTAATTCTGGCTTCAACAATTGACCAAAAAAGGTATTGTGTCTTCGTGCCTCGAACTGTAAATGTGTACCGTAAATAAGCAGTAAAACAAATCAATATAGTGCTCTCTAGAACTTACCCAATTACATTATTACCGGCCACCGCTTCAGTTCCCTATCAATATTCGGTTTCTTGCAGGTCGGTTTAGACCTACATCATATTGTGCCGGACACTTAATTAATTCTATTTGATCATTTTAGGCATTTAATACAGCAAAGATTCAGCTCCAAGCAGTAGAGCACATTTGAAAGTTTAGCTTTACTGCGCTTTAGCACAATTCTTGATACATTTACTGCATATGCACAAAAGATTAGCGTCGAGTCTGCTATGCAAATGTGTAAGCTTTCAGTGGGGACGGGTCGTCGAGAGAACTGTGCTGCCGGCGTCCGCTAGGAGTGAGCTCTAGCCTTTGAACCAATGTAACGTGCATTGGGCCTTTGCAATTGCACTGCTGTTAAATTACTCTCGTGTTTCACACGGTCCTCTTCCGGGTCAGATGCTTGGACCAGTTGCTTACGTGGTTAGCACTGTGCTCAATGACTGAAATAGGTCATAAATTCCACAATGACTTAGTTTTCTCCGGTGGGAGCCTTTACATCTCAAGGGATCCTTCTTATTCTCATGGAAACGTAAACACAGTAATAAAAACAAGCATTTTCAATGCAACAGGTCTCGCATTTGTTCGAGTTAGAGCTATTAGCGTTGTAAAGCGCGTGGAAAATAAATAGATAAAGTAGTCCGGACTCCAGGCTGAAAACACTGAGCCTCGTATGTTTTTGGTACTTTACCGGTGCTGTGTAGGTGGGCTAAACACCATGAAAGGCATGGCGTATGCATGCCTTTCACAAATGAAAGCAAGCGGATTTTAAAAGGCAAGCCCACGATCCAATGTAAGTGACTGACGTGGCATGGGCGTGGTTTCAAGCCCAAAGAGAGATTACAGAATGGACGGAGCACTTTGTGCTCACCCATAATGAGTCTGCCTGGTAAACATTGTTTAGCCCATTAGTCTTTTTTCATCTGCTCCTTTGCAAAATGGTAAAGGAAACATTTAATTATTTTGGTAGAGATAAAAAGGGAAAATACCAAAATCATAAATACCTAATTTAGATTTTTCACAGAGAATTGTGGCACCATAATTTCAGAAAGTGCAGAGGCATGCAGATTGTTTCATAAATCAGGGTTGGTATTGGAAATCTGCCTTCTCTGCATGATCACCCAGATTTTTCAACTTTGGATAGACCATATCTTTTTGTTACATTTAGAACTTTGCACATTACATTTGCTAACCAGTAGTAAAGTGCTTGTGCTCCCCTTTAAACATGGTCGAATTGTCATACTCTTAATTGGTATATTTAACTTACCTAAAAATCCCTAGTGCATGGTACAAGGTGTACCCGAGGCCTAGAAGTTAAATGTCACTAGTGGACTACTTCATAAATACTTTACACATTGTCCTAAAGCTAAGCCTGTCTCCTATGTGCCATAGCAACCAGAATGTGAGCTGAGGTTAATTTAGTGAGTTTTAGGGTTCATCCTGACAAGGGTTGTGAATATTCCTTGAGGTGGCTAGCCACCCCCCCCCCCCCCCCCCTCAAATAAACTAATTTCTTACAGTTGGCAGATCGAAAATGCCCAGGGCCTTGTTAAAGTTTGTCAGACAAGATATAGAGTGTCCTGTCCACCAGATTCTCAGTTCACCCACTGTATTTAATGTTGCACAAAACCATCATGTTTCCTCTGGCGTAGCATCCTGTTGCTCTGCCAATGGAAACCATAGACTGACAGCATGTGTGGTCTTTGGACACAGATGCCTGAATGACTATTTTCTGTGGCTGCATGAGTATGTTCCTGTCATTTTAGTCAGCATGGGCAAAAATCTTTAACTCCAGCATAACCCTGCATAATGTCCACGATTTTGCTTTACAATTTATGTAAAATACATTAGATTACACTAAGTAGGCTAAATGAGATGGTTACAATCCTATTGTGAGAGCATGGGAAGAATGCAAACCAAATGGATATAAGTAGCTGCTGTTCGCTTCAAGCATTATTTTGTTTTTTTTTGTGTAAAATCCATTCCCGTGCCAAAAATTAACATAAAACACATTTCGCTTTAAAATTAAGGCTCCCGGTTTTCCATTTAAACAGATTTTTACATATAAATACAGACAGAAAAATATTTTTCCTTTGTCTGTATTTATAAATAGAAACAGAAAAACGGCAATAAATATGTTTAACTTTGCTGCTGTTTGCGAGTAGAAGAGGAGCCTTTCCGAGTGGAGGCAGGGAGATGGCTTATCCAATTATAGCTCAGCCAATAACAAAGGTCAATATTAAGGGGCCATCAGGCCTACTTTTGTTTAAATACCCTGGCATGGAGCTATGAGGGTAGCTGGGGGGAGACACACACCTAAAAGCAATTGAGGGTAAAACAAATGCACACAGGTTATCACTTCACAGATACTTAAGAGAGGCATACTTTTGACTTTGTTCAGTCCCTACCACTATAGTGCTATTCATCCCAATTTAGGGTTTCAGAGCGCTTACATCACACGTTATTTGACAATAAATCATATGTGTGTAAATCAATGTGTAGGATATGTTACATAAGACCGTGAGGATTACAAGGCCCTTCATAGCTCACTGTGCTATATTAAAAGGATTCGAATGTATTGACTGCAAGTAACAAAAGGATCTTTTAGTTAAAAGCAGTAACCCATTTACCCATCTACATAAATCTATTTAAACCTATCACTTTCATGTGCATTGCCTATTTAAAAAATACATTTGAAAAAATGCTAGCTGCGGTTATTTTTTGTGGATAAATACAGATAAAATGACCAAAAAATAAATATGGATAAATACAGATGGAAATGTTAAAACATAAATACCATAAAACCGGGAGCCCTATTTAAAATAGAGTGCACAATGAGAAAGCTGGCATATTGCATAATCATGCATAATTTGCTATAATCGTTTTTGCATTCCCTGTAATTTTTCAAAGGAAATAATGCATATTTCTCCCAGACTTATTTTTTAGTGTTTGTGAAGGGGTGCCTATTGTCAGCTTTAGTGAATTAGTATCTGTCTGTCTTTTGACCTTCCTGCTTCAGTGCTTTTACACTTGTTCCTCCCTATACCTGCGCGCCTTAGTTTGTTGGCTATTTACATACGTGCCTGTCTCTGTTGGTCTGTGTGCATGACCACATGTTTGCTGGTCAGTATGCATGGATGTCTAGATGTATTGTTCTGCTATGGAGTACATGTCTGGCATGTGGATGAATGTGGGCATGCATGTTGTGTGCCTCTTTGTGCATGCAAACCCATTTGATTGGTGACAGCAGGGTTAATAGTGGACTGTAGAGCTGCCGTGCATCACAGCACCTGGGTCTCTGTCTCATGGCTGTCTTGAACCACTTCTTTCTTGCATTGAGACAGTACAACACAAAGGGGCATATTTATACTCTGTTTGCGCCGAATGTGCGTCAAAAAGTTTGATGCACATTCGGCGCAAACTGTGCACCATATTTAAACTTTGACGCCCGAGCCCACGGATGTCGAAATTCCTCTGTGTGCATAATTTTTTGGTTGTGGTAAACTGCCTTGCGTTAATGACATGCAAGGTAGGCGTTCCCGCCCAAAAAATTACTTTAAGGCCTGTGCGCCTTATTTATACTCCTGCGTCATTTTGACGCACAGGAGGGGGCGGGCCTTAAAAAACGGCGCACAGCCTGATGTGCGCCGTTTTTTGACCCCTGGTTGTGGCAGGCGTTAAGGGATCTGTGGGCTCACTTCCATGGTCTCTGACCATGGAAGGAGTCCAGAGGTGCCCTTCCCTGCCACCAGGGACACCCCCTGCCACCCTCGCCCACCCCTGGAGGACACCCATGGATGGGGGGACCCATCCCAGGTAAGTACAGGTAAGTTGAGGTAAGTATTTTTTTTAAAAAAAATTAAAGTGGCATAGGGGGGCCTAATTTGGGCCCCCCTACATGCCACTGTGCCCAATACCATGCCCAGGGGACAAAGTCCCCTGGGCATGGCCATTTGGCAAGGGGGCATGACTCCTGTCTTTGTTAAGACAGGAGTCATTTCAATGGGGGTTGTGCGTCAAAAAATGGCGCAAGTCTGGTTTGAGGCATGATTTTTTCCTCACACCTGACTTGCATCATTTTTTGACGCACAGCCCCCATTTTCCCCTACGTCGGCGCTGCCTGGTTTGAGTCATTTTTTTTTACTCTGACCAGTCCGCAGTGCCGGCTAACGTCATTCCTTAAATAAGGCGCCCGCGTGGTGCGTAGGAATGGCGTTAGCCGGCGGAAAAATTTGTGATGCAAACCAGCGCCGGCGCTGGTTTGCGTCAAAAAGTATAAATGTGGGCCAAAGTGTATAATGGATTCTTCCTTGCAAGTACAATAACCACAGCTACCAGACATCACCCCAATGGCTTTTGTATACTTAGCAAGTGGCGGGAAACCAAGCCCAAATTTCAAGTATATGGGGGAGCTGTATGAAACCATAACAAAATGTGACGCATACAGCAGGGAGCTCTCGACTTTCGAAGGGGGTGTGACATTCCAGGTTGGAGGCCCCAGCCTTGATCTAGGTATGGTTTTTCACGGCCATACTGTGACCTACTGGACACGATTCCGTTTCAGTCACTTAAAACAATGGGGAAGAAGCTGCAAAGGCAGACACTGCCTTCGGCCTTACAAAGACATCCAGATGGGATGGGGAACCCAAAAAGCAGGAGAGAAAGGAGAGGTCAACTGTGGCTACCACTAGCTTTAGTAAGCACCCTACAACTTTACGAAGTACATCTATGCACGAGTAACCCCAACCCGGGCACACCACCTGACATGTACCTAGTACACAGAAGCACATGCTAGCACACACCACAAATGCTTGTTGGAACTCGTAAAGTACTGGTCAGATTTACCAGGCACAGGCCATGAAGCAGTCTCACCTCTGGGATTCAGGTAACAGCTTCCATTACTATAATCAGCAGCCACCAAGCAATCATAGTCTGGTCGAAAAGACAGAACTAACCCACGCTAAAATGGGCAGTACTAGAGGTAATCCCCAATTTATCAAAAGATCCTACCACTCTTGCTGAGCAACACGTCATACTAACATAGAGCATTCTTCACAAGGTTCAAGACAACTCTCTTGCAGAAGAAAACATACCCGGATCCGACAGATGCTAAAATATGCAGCAGGGTGGCCAGGGACTATTTACTTTACGAGGGTGTGCGAGGTGTTCAGCGAGGGTGTTGTTGCTGTTTGATAGTGTTTGGAAAGATGTGTGGTGCTGGTGCAATGATGAATGTGTAATGTGTATGTGATGAGAGATTGGTTGTATGTCTGTGTAACATGTTGCCTGGGGTGATGTGTGTGATAGTGTGTGCGTGAGACATGCAGGGAGTGATATTGTACCTGTATGTGGGAAATGGGGTGCGGTTTTGTGGTGGCTAGTGTGCAAAGCAGTGTGGTCTAAGGCTGTATGTGTGTGAGAAGGAGTATGTTTGATGAAGTGTACAAAAGTCTGCATCGGTGTGACCAGGAGGGTACAACAGAGAACACATCACTAGACTATCCATTTTTAGATGTAAACCTAGAATAACTGATACATCCGTCCCCCTTTCTAACAGGTCAGTATTGATAGTGAGTCACCTATCAAACCTCTCAAGCTAAAAACTTTCAGTGCAAAGTGTAGTGACGGGTACCTGTGAAAAGAGTGCACATAGGGCAGTGGTAAAAAGATGACACAATACCTTCCACATACCAACAGAATTAATAGCTGCAAGGTGACCCATTGTTATGTGAGACACCTTAAGCTAATCCTGGCTTTTTAACTAACTGCACTTTACTTCAGGGTTTTTGAGCCCATAGTTACAATGTTAACAGCAACATTTGTAAGTCTGAGAATACAATGTGATGCCTGTTAAAAGGTCAGGACTAAAGTAAAGTGAGACATTTTCCATGGGAACACTTGCCAGCTATGAATGTCCACACAACAGCAGCATCGCCATTATGAAGTTAAAGAGTGCCGAAAACAGTGGTGAGCATGCATAAAACACCAAGTTTCAGGTGTGTTATAATGCAGAGCTGCAAATTAACCTGGTGTAATTCAACATTCAAAGGTTTCACAGGGTATTACACTGTTGGCAGGACTGACCACCCTGCAATGTCATAGTATTTAGTAAGAGGTAGGTAAATTAACCCCAACTGTGTGCATTAATTTGTTTATTGAAACAGGTGAGTATAGTTTTCTCACTTTTTAAATCCACAAATAGTCCTGTAAACCAGAGAGTCCTGACAAAGTGAGTCTGGGAGGTAATGCGATGTACGTGAGAGTGCAATACACACACTTTATAGGTTTAAAACAGTCTAACATAGGTTCATTGGAAATATTGCCAGCAGTAAGTCACTACATAGCCTGCCTTATAAAAATCACTGTCAAAGGCATGTTTTGAAACATCTTAGAAAGAACAGTTTTGTCTATTTTGGGAGTAGATAGCTGAAAAAACACTGATATGCACAGATTTCAAAAGGTTTGGAAAACACTGAAATCTCAACTGAAATCCACACATAATAAATACTAAAAACAAAATCGCCTACACATCACCCATTCTTGACTTTAATGAAAGGAACTAAATAGGTTATCTAAGAAATAATCTTGTTAAACACAAAGCCAAACAACCTACACAAGAAGATCCATTATTATAGTCATATAATAAACATTATTAACTGCATGAGAGAAACAAAATTCAAAGAGGTCTCCTGAGAAGTATGACAGGCACTCGTTGATTTTCTCAAACCCTGGGGCTGTTAGGGCTAACTTGGTCAGTAAGAAGTGAATGTTAATTAATAGATGGATAACAGTGAATTACGGGGATGTTTTTCAGCTTGGGGTTCTGAGTGACATCAACTAGACAACAAGAGCAAAGCTCAAGTTGTCTATGAAGTCACCTAAAACCCTAGGGTGAAAAGCATTCATTTAAATCATTTTTTACACATCTATAATTTTAAGATATGTATGACCATCAAAATCTATTTTCCTCTGCTTATAACTGCTACACATGGACAGAGGGGTAATAGTGGAGCCATACATAACATGGCCTTTCCTCCCGGACACAAATGTGAGAACATATCTTATCTATCATCCTTACCACCCTCCAACACCTGCTCTGCCTTCCTTCTCCCTCCTGCAGCTGTGCTTTCTGCTTTCATTCAAAGCAGACAAGCAGTGCTTTACTGGCAGACTCCCAGAGAGCCCTGTCATCCTGGCCTGGAAGACCTTTATGACGTTGCAACTGTGGGTAATGAGTTTTGTTATCATCTGTTGCTACATCATAGCAGCGAATGACCAGATTTGGAACCTGGTGGAAACAACAGAGGTTTCCTGTGGCAGTCATGCATAACATGTAGAATTATAGATGGGTAATAGTGAATTACGGGGATATTTTTCACCAAGGGGTGCTGAGTGACATGAAATAGAGAATGAGCGCAAAGCTCGAGTCGTCTATGATGTCAATCAGAACACCAAGGTCAAAAACATCCCAGTAATTCACGTTTTATTATCTATAATTTTATGTTATATATGCCCCCTCCCCCACCCCCCAAATCATCTGCCTCTCCTTTCAACTGCTACGCAGTGCAGAAGAGTAATGGGGGTTTGGGGGGGGGGGGGGGCAGCCATACATAACATGGCCTCTGTTATACATCCCTGTCCCAAAGGTACAAAAAAAACTTTACCTTGACCAACCCCCACCACTTTCTCTGCCTTCCTTCTCCCTCTTGCAACTGTGCTTTGTGCTTTCATTCAAAGCAGAGCTGCGCTGAGAGGGTCTCAGAGATCCTGTTAGCCTGGCCTTGACAGCCTTCATGACGTAGCAATTGCGGGTACCGAGTTTTGTTGCTCTGTCATAGCAGTGGGTTATGAGATTCAGAAACAGAAATAAACAATAGAGGTTCTCTGTGAGCCATACATAACAATGAAGTTATTCTGTACGGTGTGTGATTATTAGCATTAATTATGAGAGTAAACAAAAAACGTATTTTCATTTGGCACACAAATGTAGCATGCAGATAGATAATTGTTTTGCTAGTTGGTATTATGTCATTATCACTTCTATGAGTGGATCATTGCCAGACTGGCCAGATTTTCCAGATGGGCTGCCTGCTAGCAGAGCAGAGTGGTCTACAATGACCAAACCATGAATCTCTTGAAGCCTCATTCTAGTTTAACCCACTGTTGCCTGCAGGCCTGGTTTTGGTTTTCAGTTCATCCCTGAAGTGTGTATGGTTACAATTAAAGATTAGAACGTTTTCTTATATTATTTAATTTTTCTTTTTCCTCATATTTCAACTATAGATGCAGATGTATTTATTGCTTACAGTGAAATTATATTGTAAAAGTCGCTTTCTTTCCCGAGGAAGCCCTTGCTTGAATTGAATATGGAACTGAAACAGTGTTGCATATTCTTTGTTAAGTGATCTTTAGAACTGTCTTTGTATACCACAAACGTAAATAATGGTACTGGTAGTATTGTACTAGTGGTAGAAGGGAGTGTGAGAATGGAACTGTGTCTCAGTCTACCCAACAAAACATATTAATACATAGTCTATTTTCATATTGAAAATGTATATTATCTATTACAATCTTTCTAAAATTTATCAGTTTTGACACTTCATGATTATATCTGATATTTGCCTGCCAGAAAACAATTTATAGGTTTATTCAGAAGTGGCAAATGAAGTATATTGTCCTATGCACTAAAAATAAGGTGGGAAATTTACATTAAGCTTGGGGCCAAGACCCACCGTGGGAACTACAGGGGTTGTTAGAGACACGGGGGCTTTCTGTGACCTCTGCCCAGGAACAAATACCCTGCCAACATAGATTCTGAAGACACACACCAGACCTTTTGCAATAGGTTTAACCAGCTATCTTAAATCCACAACATTTCCACCAGAACCCTGCCCAGGGAGTGTCACAATACGAAATATTTCAGGGTTCAGTAAAAAAAAATCCTCAAGGCCCTCTGTTTTGTTTTCCTATTTCCATTGTCTGACATTTAACAAGCGTGCCTCTCTCCATTGCTGCTCAGAGGCTCCTCCAAACTCTTCTTCCTCACTAAGTCACCTCTTCTTCTCCACCGTACTCCTCTATTTCTCACTGTCAGCCTTACTTTTCTCTTTCTTGGAGCTTTTAAGTTTTAAATGTCTATATGTGAGTTGGTCATTCAGTCCAGGTCTTTTCTTTGTGCTTCGTTGCATTTTCGTATTAATCTATTCGGTTGTGCTGTGCGAGGGATACTACTACTTCACCTACATATATCTTGTTAGATGCGGCAATAAACAATTATGGTTACAACCAGATATCTTGGGGGAAGGAGTTCTCCCCATAGGCCATTATCTTGACACGGATGGTGGCGGTATGCAATTTAAGGAATTCCTTACAATTTTTGCTTTATTGCATGACTTAGGCTAATAGGAATTTGGGAGGATACTTATTTATTCGTTATGTTTTTGTTGTATATATCGATTATTAACATACATCAAGCTCGGGGTATATGCAGTTCCAAAATGACGCCCATTACGGGAGATAGTCCTTCTTTTCCTCTCGTGTCCTGTTGAAGGCTGGTCCTTCTCTCCTTTTCTAAGATGGCGCCCATACTCATGGGTTAGTCCATTTTCTATTACTTCACTACCAACGCGCGGAGGTTTTAAATTTCTATCCTCCTCCGTTAGTTCGACGTTCGAGATTAATGTACCGATACAGAGGACGCCGCGGGGGGATTTCGACCGCGGTCGTTGCCTTTCTTGATGATGGCTACTTACGTATACGATAGGTGAGATACTGAATTTGGTTATTGGGGACCAGGTGACTTGATGTCTCATTATTACTTTTGGGGATATTTCCTAATCGTGTTGATTTATATTTAGCATGCCTCAATTGCAGCATATAATAATTTTTCTTTCCGATTTCTTTCTTCACTCTGCATACTTAGGAAACGGTTCTTGAATACTTCATTTGCATCCTAATGTTGGATATTATATATATTTTACTCAGGTCAGTCTGGGACCTTTTGGTCACATTTGCTTGTACCCTTATTTGGGGACGTTTTTCTATTTAGACATGTAGGAGACTTAGTGGATTATATAGTGGATCTATGATTATTTTCCACAGACTCTGGACGGTTCTTAATGATACTGGTTATACATGTAGATATAATTTGAGTTAAGGTATGTTTCGATTTATGGGTTTTTCACTGTTTATTATGAAGGGCTCTGGTGGTGTTTCTGTTATCTTACACTGGGCAAGCTATTATTACATTGCGCACTTTGGTGTTGACTGGGTGTCTGGGGTGACTTTTCTTTGGACTTTGGAAACATGCACACTCATATTGTGATCAAACTTTGTACACATGGGTTATTCATATATATATTCCCATTTTGTGCTTTAACTTTATAGGCAATGTTATCATATTTTGTGATAATTTTAATAATTTTATTGTGGTGATGGGACTATATGTTAGTTCCCACCAGATGAATGATCACAAGAAGTCACAAATTACATGTTTTCGTTTTAGGATCTCACAAATTGTCACGATAAGATATACTTTATGGTCTGCTCTTGACGGTTCTGTACACATGTTATGAATTAGTGACTGTTCTCATTTTATTTCAGCCCTGATGAAGTCCGTGAGAGTACTGTTCTCATAGGACGAAACACGTGTTGGCTGTGGCTGTATGTGCTACATGGATACTGACTTCAATACTGTGTTTACTACATGAACATGGATGTCAAAGGACAATTCTGTGGTTACTATGATGAACTTTTTTGTTGAACAATAAATTGAGCTTGAAACTCTCCATGGTATTAATGCCATTATACATTACATATTGATATATTACTTACTTGGAATTATAGATTCATGGGTGCCCTGACAGCTGTGTTTTGTCATTGTGAGTTTCCCTGGAAACATTAGAGGAGTTAGGAAGATCCTCTTGCCAGGAGCACCATGTTAAAATTGGAATGTTAATGCTATTATATTGACTCACTGTGAGCGCCCATATCCTATGACTTGCTTCCTATGTGCTCTCAATTTTCTTCGTTGCATGTAGTCCTGACTTTTTGGGACTACTAGTTCCAGAATGCAAACTAAGACTGATTGAGGCTACTTTGTGCTTAGACCTGAGAAACTAGTGAACCCCACTTTCCCTGTCTAGCTCTTCTCAGTGTCATGTCAGGTGTACCATGTGCCCTAGAGCAAGCAAGGGAAAGGGGCCTCCAAGAGTGCTGGTAGGGCCAATGTTTCTAGGCCTATGTATGCCTAGTCAGACCAGTCCCTATAGAATTCTGAGACTTGTTTAACCCAGCATAAACCAAGACTATAACTACAACACACCTGCCAACTCACATGGTGCCACTGTGTCACACAATATCAGGTCCTTTCACATGGTCACCCAGTGAAGAGCCAATATCACACGGTAGCAAGCAAGGCAGAGCTGAAAACCCCTGCAGTTAGTGGGTTACCAGCTCGTGGATGGAGCCTGTAAATCGGCACGTCAATTACGAGGCAGTTCTCGTCATTAAGCTAGACCCTTCCAAGGCCACACCCCCTTGTCACACCGTGAATTTTATTTTGAAGTTGGCTTGTATGTTACAAGTTCTGGAATTTTAAGAAAAAATCGGACTGGCCTAATTAGTCATACTAAATGACTAAAATCAGGATTCAGTGGGCCCCAGAGCCACTGCACCTGCTGCAAGATTAATAGCCATGCCCCAAAGTCTTCCTTCTTGTCTAACTGCCCAGTCACTAATCCTTCTAACATAGGGGGTCATTCAGACCCCGGCGGGCGGTGGGAGCCGCCTGCCTGGCGGGAACCGCCGAATGACCGCACCGCGGTCAAAAGACCGCGGCGGCCATTCTGTGTTTCCCGCTGGGCTGGCGGGCGACCGCCAGAAGGCCGCCCGCCAGCCCAGCGGGAAACCCCTTCCCACAAGGACGCCGGCTCCGAATGGAGCCGGCGTAGTGGGAAGGGTGCGACGGGTGCAGTTGCACCCGTCGCGAATTTCAGTGTCTGCAATGCAGACACTGAAATTCTATGTGGGGCCCGCTTACGGGGTCCCCTGCAGTGCCCATGCCATTGGCATGGGCACTGCAGGGGCCCCCAGGGGCCCCACGACACCCCTCACCGCCATCCTGTTCCTGGCGGTCGGAACCGCCAGGAACAGGATGGCGGTGAGGGGGTCGGAATCCCCCATGGTGGCGCAGCTTGGGGGATTCCTCAGGGCATCGGAAAACCGGCGGGACACCGCCGGTTTTCCTGTTCTGACCACGGCCAAACCGCCGCGGTCAGAATGCCCTGCGGGGCACCGCCAGCCTGTTGGCGGTGCTCCCGCCAACCCCGGCCCCGGCGGTCCTTGACCGCCGGGGTCGGAATGACCCCCATAGTCTTCTCCCATTTAATCCCCCCCGACATCATTTAGGGATCCCAGGGGTCCCACCAGTGACCCTCTGCATTGCCCCTTGTGGCCCCTGGAATTGCCTTTGTGACCCCAGCCTCAGAGGTGGCAAAATCAGTGCCAGGAATACAGTGGCAGCTCATTCTTATGGCCATCGGTTGGGCTCCACGCTCTGTTTTCTCTTGATTTTATTTATTACACTAATAGTGAATAATGTTTCATTATTTACTATTAGTGTAATAAAAAATAAAGCACAATTAGCTGGAATATAATTTTTCCTGCTAGCTGAGGTAAGTAAAAAAATGCTTTTAAATGTATGTTGTGTGTGTGCTTGCAGGTAAGTGTGTTTTTATGTGCGCGTGTGTAACTGTGAGCATGCGTAAGCATGTGTGTGAGTGAAATTGAAGTTCAAAGAGTGTGTGATGTCACTTCTGCAACCCATAGCATTTTGTTGAATTGACATTCATGCTCAGTCCCTTCCCTCTGTCTTCCCTTCCTCTTGTTGTTTACCACTCTGTCTCGATTCCCATTCCTGCTCTCCCACTCAGCACAATAATAGCAGCACCAGCTCCCACCTGTCAAAGCATTTTGGAGTGGAGGCCAGTCAGCAAATTTTTATTGGATCACCAAGCAAAAACAGCCATACCTCCCACGGGGAAAACTAAGTCAATTAGATAGTTGGAAATCCTTTTGAGCTAGTGCTCCACAACACTCTCTCTCCCACTCCTAGAATGCCAGCACTCTTGATGCCCGCAGCTAGAGAGACACCCTGCCCTCACGGCTTTTGAACATTTATACTCCGAGGTATCCTTCATGTTCGGATTCAAGCACCTCTTGTGAGCGTGTATACCCTGCTTTATTCTTCCAGAGAATTTACATAGTGCTTTATTTAATCTATCTTGTGATATTCACAGCACTTTAGATCTCAGGTGCAAATTCAAACAACTGTTAAGTTGTTTGCATTTTTATACAGCACGAACTTGCCCAAGGGCATTAATACGTTTACATGAGCACTTGACTACTTTACACTTTTTATAGTTTGGCTTGGCAGTGCAGTTGTCGCCAGACAATTATCTGAACATCACTAGTACGGGGCTTTGGCAGTGCCCACATATTGGGAGCCAAGAGTACATGTTTTGATGGAGCAGAAGTTATGTCCTTCCACAGAAAAAGTTCTTGCTGTCCACTGCAGCTGTGATCATTTATTTATCCAGCTGACTGAGGATGAACTTTCAGTGGTACACATATGAAACTGTAATGCTCTTTTAAAAGTTCCACTTTTGTGTGCTTAATTCTGTCCTGGTTGTATGTGTGCCTGAGAAGGGTACAGTACAAGGATGGTGAAGTACTGTGCAGTACATGTGTGGTTAGCACCTGTGCGGGATGTATGTATGCTTGAAAAGAATACATTACATGAGAGATGAAGTGCTGTACACTGAGTACTCGGCGGCAGCATGTGCTGAGTGTGTATTTGCTTGCGCAAAGTACAATACATGAATGGTGCAGCGAGCACAACTAGAGTGTGTATGCTAGCAGTGTGTGTGTTCTAAAAACAAGCACACCCTGGTTAAATATGGACAGCTTCAGTACTGAAGAGTGCGCACAGATTGAGGGGTATAATTGCTAAGATTTTGCGCCTTGGTTGTGTCACAAAAATGACACACATCAATGCAAAAATTAACTTTTTACAAATGTACTTGAAAGAGGCGCAAAGCAGGGCATAACACTCCTTTGCATTACTTAGCATCAAGTGGGCATTCCATGGGTGGTGCATGAGTGTTCCCATTCACCCACCCAAGGGTTTTCATGCAAAACACTATTAAATAAACAAAAAGTAGACAGGGTATTGCTTTAAAAAAGGTCATTTCAAATAGGCCTTATCACAGAAAAATGCTTTTATTTATCCTTTGTTTTCCCGACTTTGCATGTGTGATGCACTGTACAGCACACATACATGGTGGGAAAGTTTTACATTTAGTCTAAGCATAGCATTTTGTACTGGAAGGGTATCCTATGCTATAGTCACGCAGTCACCCTTGCACTATGATGCAAAGGTGTGCGCGTGCTGCACGGCAGCACATTTCTGCACCAGCGCTAGGAAGAGGGGAGGAGAATGCCATATGTCTGTAAATATAGTGCTCTCCTGTTCTCTTCCACGCAGCGCAGCATTTTTGGCTGAAATTTAGTAAATCTGGGCCTAGTGTGTATACTAAATTAGTGTAAAGATACAATGCATAGAGTTAGTAATGCTGGGAGTGGTTACTGAGTAAATGTGCCTTCAATGGCACATAGTGTGGAGGACCCTGGGTTCCATTTTGGGAAGCGCGGGTCTGCCTGGTGAAGACTTGAGGATCAGAGGAAACCCCCAAACAGATTTGTGGATTGCTGCATTCCTGTGCGCTGGGTTAGGACACACTGGAGAGGAAAGTCCGAGGGTCCCTTTACATGTAAAAAAACTGCTGTTTGATTCAATGATAGTTCACACGGAAGGTGCCTGGACACATCTCTCGAAGGGAGATGGGGTTGTAAGAGAAACATAAGAGAACTAGGCTCAGGGTCAAGGATTAAGCTTTTGATGCACATATCACTGTGGCCGACATCCAGGTGTGAACTCTGGTCACTCCCATGAATTATGTTGTGAGCAATCAACGTTGGAGTCATGCCTGCAGTGACAGACATCTTTCATGAAGGAAGATGAAAAGGAGAAGTGCCCACTTTTAAAGAAAGAAAACCCCAACATAAAACTTCAACGACTCAAACCCTAAACCACATTTACTTTCTGGAAAGGGCCTATCAAAGGGGGAGGTTGAGTGTCCAAAACGTTGCGTCTGTCAAGCACCCAGATAAGCTGTGTAAGAAGGGGAAGCTCAGCAAGACTTCTGCCTGTGACCAAGCCTGGGGTCAAAGGCTTGCTAGTCTCCCAGCTGGGTGAGGGGATATCACGTAAGACACCAAGATCACCTGCCCTGGAGCACCACCGCTTGCCTGCTTTCTAAGACCAGTGTGCTATGTGAGGGGGAGCGTTGGAGGGAGTGAGGTCCAGTGAGGAGCACTGCATAAGGATTTTCTGAGCGAGGTGTAAGGCTCTGAACCCATCTGGCTATGGTCTATGTGCAGTATTGCCAGGAGAGGACTGCATTGTCCTGACCTGTATCAGAAGCACTCAGCAGGAAGCACATAGCCACACCGCTGTGACAGGGTGTGTAGGACCTGTGACTAACGAGATTGGTAACCTTGTATGCCAGAAGGGGCTGCCGTAGTGAGTGCAATTGCATAAGGAAACTCTGTTCCCAGATCATGACTACCACGGCAACCCTGTATGCCAGTACCAGTCCCACTTTGGCCATGAGTTCGGCCTGTCATCTGGACAGAAAGAGAAATGCAGTGAGTTCCTAAGCAGTTAGAAGGAAGAACACTTGAGTACGGCCTAATAGTTTGCATTCCCTAATGCAGCCACTAGTAAAGTGGGAATAACCCTGAACAAGTTACACAAATGAGGGTGGGACAGGGATTCACTTGACAACTAGTAGAGCTCTGACCTCAAGGGGGATTGTGTTATTGCATTTGAATCGCGCATATCTTTGCATGTGTAGAATTAGGAATAAAATACAAATTTTTCCTATAAAAGCAAGTATTTGGCTGAACATTGATTTATTGTTGATACTGTTTGCATTTTGAGTTATACATCGTGTTCACTGACCTGTACCTACATCCCCTTAAGGGAGCCTTAACTGCTCGAACATAGCTACCACTGAGAGTCACATGCAGAAAGGTTACTTGGCCAAGTTGAGTGGGATCCATAGTAGGTCAGACTTTCAGATATCAGGAGTAAAAGGCCAACCACTACGGTTTGGGCCCAATAGCCCTGTGTGCCCTGTGGTCATCTGATAGGGTTTCTGACAATTGGAGGCAAGCAGTGGGACACCTAACGTTTAGGAGCCGAAGATACAGAGGTGGCATTGTCCATTTCCAATTTCCATCAGTACTGCAATAAGTCCATTTATGTTTTCTTCTCTGCACAAAGGTGACACCCATAAGCAGTGGAAAACACAGATTTGGGAGTTGACCTCAGCACTGTGTCCATAGCTCAGATGCAGTATTTATGTGGGGACACAGAATGGAGTACTCCCAAGAGTAAGGACAGAGAAGTCCTTGCTAATTTCATTAGCGACACGTTTGCAATACACAATAAAGAGAGGAGCCGGTAGCTGACGTTGAGGAGGGAACCATAGTAGGAACCCCAGAGGAGAGTGCCAGTGGACTCAGTCTCTAGGTTCCCTTAAAAAAGGTATATTCCAGACAAACACCAAATGCGTCCCCCAATACATTTTCCAGAGTTTCAGCAAGATACTCACCACTCTTAGTTTCTAGAATATCTCAGTTGTGTACACCACCTTCAATTTGTAAGGTAGCACTGTCCCTAATTCCAGTTGGAAGGGTTGAGTCTAGCAGAGACCGTAAGCTTGCAGTTGGCACTTCAGAAAGCTAAGGGTGAGTGTGACGGGTCGGACCGGACCGACCCGCACACCAGGAGGACTTGTGCTGCCGCTGCCATGAACGACACGGAAGCATCCCAGAGAGCGGTGCTCTCGATTGGCTCCCTGCCAAAACCGCGGGACTCGGAGACTGTTAAAGGAGCGGGACCGCCCACTCAGAGGGGGAGAGGAAGAAATACGTGGTGGAGACCGAAGGAGATGGAGAGGGAAGTGAGAGAAGAACAGCGGTGGACGAGGAACGAAGACGATCCGGAAAACGCCAGGACCTGTCTCCGACAACCTGGAGAGCAGCGGGAGTCCGGAGTCGTGTGGATTCGACAATGTGAAGAGGATCACTGGCCCCAGGGAGCATACGAATGAGCCTGCCACGCTTCAGGAGAAGCGTGGCCAAGCCAGGTACAGCAACTCGGGACGGGGAGAACGGAGCGGGAAGAGGGAGGAGGACGGGGAAGGAACTCACGGGCACTGCACAAAAGGGGGTGAGGGAAGGAAACCACGGGTACTGCACAAAAGGGGGGGGAAGGGCGTGAGAAATAGAATAAAATAAAATAAACAGAAGTACGGGAACGAGGAGCACAGGGAGCCACGGAGCTGAACTTAGGAAATAATAGGGAGGAGGCTAGACAAAGAATCAACCTACAAGGAAGGAAGGAAAGAACAGTAGCGAGGCATATATACCACAAATAGAGTAGACAAAGAAAAGGAAAGGAAAGAAGACGTATAGGAGGAAAAAGAAATAGAGAACGAAAAGAAAGAAGCCCACCAGCCCAGGACAGAAAGATAACAAAGGGAAAACAAAGGGACCACGGGCATCACCAAAAGGCTGAAGGGAGAGAGAGAGGAAGAACCCACAAATAGAAAAGTCCACGTGTTAAAGACAGAAGAGTGGAGAGAAGTAGTAGAGAGAGGAAAGGAATAAAAGAAGGGCAAACAAATACTTACCACACCTATTTCTTCTTCTATTCCCATACGCTTCCCGCGAGGCCCCTGAAAGAGGAAGAGTGAAGAAGACGAGATCATTGGGAAGAAGAGTGAAGAGAATCACCAATACTCACCTACAAGACAATCACCCACAACCCCATTTGAACTTGTATAAAGAATAATAAAAACACTTTACGTAGCAACCAAATCGGGCAGTCTGGTGTATCCGTTCGGCCAATCTGTTCCAAAGTGGTGTCAGAAGTGGGATTTTGGACGACCCTCCCAACCATAAATGGAGGAAAAACCCACTATGGCGCATGTCATAGCGCAGCTGGCGGAGGGACAGTGTCATCTCCAGTTGATGTGGGAGCAGCAGATGAAGGACGCTAAAGAGGAGCGCGAGGCCTTACAAACCGCCCTTAAAAGTCAGGCCACAATCATGGCGAACAACCAACTCATTCATGAAACTGCACTCAGTAAACTAACAGAGACCATCGCTCATACAAAGGTGCACCCCAATGTACCAAGTAGTGTGCTACAAAAGTTTCAGGATCAAGATGATCCAGACTCCTTCTTCCTGAACTTCGAGAGGGTAGCCAGTTCTGCCAGTTGGCCCGAAGACAAGTGGGGTCAATACATTGCGCCACTATTAACAGGACAGTTACAAGCAGCATACCAAGCCATAAACCCTACCGGTACTCTTCCCTATAAAGACATAAAAAAAAACATATTAGAAAGGGTAGGACTGGACAGCGAGAGTTACCGGTCACGGTTCCGACACATGAAGTGGCTCCTTCCGGAGAGCCCCAGTACGCTTTATTATAGGGTCCAACATGCTGCTGGGCGATGGTTGCATCCCACGGAACGGTCCCGGGAGGAGATGTTTGACCTTATAGTATTAGAGCAGTTTTTGGATGCCTTACCCACTTCCACCCGGAATTGGGTTCGCCAACACCCCGGCTTAAGCAATGAAACGGCTATCGAACTGGCTTGCGCCTTCCATAGGAGCCCCGACTTTGAGGCCAACCCCAGTCGACACCCAGGCCCCCCTCCTGGGCGTCCTAATATAGGAAGAGGACTAAACCCACGACCTCCGGGTTCCCAAGATCCTGAACGAGGGTGTGTACCACATCCACTCCAAACCCCACTTCCTGCCACCGGACCTCAATGTTATCATTGTTCGGAATGGGGTCACATTGCGCGATATTGCCCACATAAGCAAAAGGATATAGAAGAACCAATGGAGATCGGGGTCACTAAAGGAAGGGTGTTCTGGGTAGAAGAAACAGCCTACATATACCCTCCCCATCCTACTCAATGGAAAAGAGAGGATAGCATTGGTAGACTCAGGTTGCAGTCAGAGTGTTATACGTAGAGACCTGGTGGAGCCCAGACAAGACCTACCCCAGACCCATGTCTTAATCGCCTGTGTCCATGGAGACCAAGCCTATTATCCGATGGCTACAATTATGTTTCAGTGGAGGGGTGAAGAGGAAAGTCTCAGGGTGGGGGTGTTACCACGTTTTGAAGAAGACATCATTGGGACGGATTATACTGCCTTTACTAAATTGTTGTATAAAGCAGGGAAGGAACATCTGTTAAAAAAATGGTGGGAAGAAGTACCATACGACCCGGAGGTAACCGAGAACCAGTCACCCAAGGAACACTTAAGTAGAAGACAGAAACAAATCCAGAGACAACAATACTGGGAAAAACCCTGTGAAACAGCACGACAACCACAGGAGCCATAGGCAAGGTATATATGCTAGCCGGAGACTTTAGACAAAGCCAGAGGGATGATCCCTCCCTAAAGAATGCATGGGAGAGGGCATTGAGTAATGAGGAACCCAGGGTGGGACCGACATTCTACATCCATAACCACCTGTTATATAGGTTACTCCAGGCTAGTGATGACAAACAAAGACAATTAATAGTCCCGGGTAGATACCGACAACAGGTTATGCAGTTAGCACATGGGGATCAAGGGGAGGGGCATCTCGGACGTGAAAAAACCGAGGAAGCAATCCTCCGAAAATTCTATTGGCCCGGAATCTACGGGGATATACGTAGATATTGCCTGAATTGTCAGAAATGCCAACTATATAACCCTGTCACACAACCACCGGCCCCATTACAACCCCTCCCAGTTATAGAAACCCCATTCACCCGGGTGGGCATGGACCTTATTGGTCCCCTCACTCCCTCCAGTAGAGGAAGGCAGTACGTTCTGGTATTGGTGGATTATGCCACTCGATATCCCGAGGCTATACCCCTCCCCAGCATGCACACAAAGATAGTAGCCCAAGCCATGATTGAGTTTTTCTCACGGGTCGGTTTCCCTAAAGAAATTTTAACTGATCAGGGCACCCCATTCATGTCCCGACTGATGACGGAAGTCAGTAAAACCCTGGGAATAAAACAAATCCGAACCTCTGTTTATCACCCCCAAACTGACGGTCTCGTAGAACACTACAACAAGACCATCAAATCTTTACTCCAGAAAGGCATATTTGAGGACGGAAGGGATTGGGAAAAAAAACTACCACTTGTACTATATGCAATACGTACCCATATTCAATCCTCCCTTGGACACCGTCCCTTCGAACTGTTATTTGGCCGGCCGCCCGCACCCTACTCTAAATGTTAGTCGAACAGTGGGAAGAGACAGATGAGGAAGCAAAAGATCTACTGACCTCTACTAAAGAATTGAGGGAGAACTTACACTCGGTCTGGGAAAAGGCCCACACCAGTCTCCGTGAGGCACAAGGCAAACAGAAGAAGGGATACGACACCAGAAGTGTGCTTCGCACTTTTAATGTAGGGGACAAAGTATTAGTCCTTCTCCCCACTAGTGAGAATAAACTGTTAGCCCGGTGGCAAGGACCCTATGAAGTGTTGGAACAGATTAACCCCACAACATATAAACTGGCACTGCCACATAGACACAATAGAGAACAGATCTATCACATCAATCTGTTAAAGAAATGGCATAATTCTGAAAACATAGAAAGGGTCCACCATATAACCACTGATCATAGGGAAGACATACCATATCCTTTTTTTCCCTCTTCCATAAACCAAGAAGAAAGCAGTCCCCAAATCAATGCATCCCTTTCTGAGGAACATAAAACGTCACTCGCGCAGACAGTACAATCCTATGGGGATGTTTTCTCCCGGCATCCTGGCCATACCCAATTAGCAGAACACAGCATCCGTACCAAAAATGAGGCAATAGCAAGACAAAGACCATATCGAGTCCCCGAGGCCAAGAAAATACTAATCGAGCAAGAAATTCAACATATGTTACAGTCAGGAATTATCGAGCCATCCAGCAGTCCCTGGTGCTCCCCTGTGGTACTAGTACCCAAACCAGATGCGACCACTCGGTTTTGTGTGGATTACCGGAAGGTTAATGACCTCACACATTTTGATGCATATCCCATGCCTCGTATAGATGAGTTGTTGGAGAAATTAGGTCATGCCAAGTATATGTCCACTTTGGACCTGACGAAGGGATATTGGCAGATCCCGTTGAAAACAGGAGACAAAGAAAAAAAAACCTTTTCGGCTCCCTCTGGGTTATATCAGTTTACTGTCTTACCTTTTGGGTTACATGGGGCTCCCGCCACGTTTCAGAGATTAATGGACACGGTCTTACGTCCCCACCAAGCATACGCGGCAGCATATCTAGATGACATTGTGATATTTAGCACCACATGGTCAGAACACCTCAAGCATCTAACAGCGGTCCTACAGTCATTAAGAGAAGCCAGGTTGACTGCTAACCCAGAGAAATGTAGACTGGGATTTACCACCATTAGATATTTGGGATACATCTTAGGTCAAGGACAGGTCCGTCCCCAAGTAGAAAAGGTGGAAGCCATTCAACGGATCCCGGTCCCAACCTCAAAAAAGGAAATACGTGCCTTTCTGGGGCTAGTAGGCTATTATAGGAGGTTTATACCCCGATTCTCGACCATAGCCGAACCACTTACTAACCTGTTGAAGAATAATATACCTAAGACCTTTTCCTCATTGCCAGAGGCCAGTCTGCACAGTTTCACCTATCTCAGAAATGCCTTGTCTACAGACCCGGTGTTGTGCTGTCCTGACTTCACTAAACCCTTCTATTTGCAAACTGATGCCTCAGACGTAGGGCTGGGGGCTGTGCTGTCCCAACCACAACTGGACGGTTCAATTCACCCCATTTTGTACATCAGTAGGAAATTACTTCCTCTGGAGCAACACTATCCCACCATTGAAAAGGAATGTCTGGCCATTAAATGGGCCATTGAGTCCTTAAGTTATTATCTCAGTGGCCGTACCTTCACCCTCCTGACGGATCATGCACCTCTCACCTGGCTCGCCCGCAACAAGGATACCAACTCTCGGGTGCTAAGATGGTTTCTCTCTTTACAACCTTTCTCATTCCAGATATCCCACTCTCCGGGCCGCCTCATGATGAATGTGGATTTTCTCTCACGCCATCCTGTTCCCGAGCGTCACTACCTGACGCTCTCTAGGAGGAGTGTCTGTGACGGGTCGGACCGGACCGACCCGCACACCAGGAGGACTTGTGCTGCCACTGCCATGAACGACACGGAAGCATCCCAGAGAGCGGTGCTCTCGATTGGCTCCCTGCCAAAACCGCGTGACTCGGAGACGGTTAAAGGAGCGGGACCGCCCACTCAGAGGGGGAAAAGAAGAAATACGTGGTGGAGACCGAAGGAGACGGAGAGGGAAGTGAGAGAAGAACAGCGGTGGACGAGGAACGAAGACGATCCGGAAAACGCCAGGACCTGTCTCCGACAACCTGGAGAGCTGCGGGAGTCCGGAGTCGTGTGGATTCGACAACGTGAAGAGGATCACTGGCCCCGGGGAGCATACGAATGAGCCTGCCACGCTTCAGGAGAAGCGTGGCCAAGCCAGGTACGGCAACTCGGGACGGGGAGAACGGAGCGGGAAGAGGGAGGAGGACGGGGAAGGAACTCTCGGGCACTGCACAAAAGTGGGTGAGGGAAGGAAACCACGGGTACTGCACAAAAGGGGGGGAGGAAGGGCGTGAGAAATAGAATAAAATAAAATAAACAGGAGTACGGGAACGAGGAGCACAGGGAGCCACGGAGGTGAACTTAGGAAATAATAGGGAGGAGGCGAGACAAGGAATCAACCTACAAGGAAGGAAGGAAAGAACAGTAGCGAGGCATACATACCACGAATAGAGTAGACAAAGAAAAGGAAAGGAAAGAAGACGTATAGGAGGAAAAAGAAATAGAGAACGAAAAGAAAGAAGCCCACCAGCCCAGGACAGAAAGATAACACAGGGAAAACAAAGGGTCCACGGGCATCACCAAAAGGCTGAAGGGAGAGAGAGAGGAAGAACCCACAAATAGAGAAGTCCACGTGTTAAAGACAGAAGAGTGAGGAGAAGTAGTAGAGAGAGGAAAGGAATAAAAGAAGGGCAAACAAATACTTACCACACCTATTTCTTCTTCTATTCCCATACGCTTCCCGCGAGGCCCCTGAAAGAGGAAGAGTGAAGAAGACGAGATCATTGGGAAGAAGAGTGAAGAGAATCACCAATACTCACCTACAAGACAATCACCCACAACCCCATTTGAACTTGTATAAAGAATAATAAAAACACTTTACGTAGCAACCAAATCGGGCAGTCTGGTGTATCCGTTCGGCCAATCTGTTACAGTGAGGAAGACGAGAAAGCCAGAGTTTAAGAGGGAGAAACTAAGACTAGCTTACCAGGAATAAGTAGAGAGGAGGAGGGGCAACAGAGGGAATGGGCCCAGGGAAAGTTGCAAGAGAGAGAGGAGAAACAAAGAGAAAGGGAGGAATAACAGGGAGAGTAGGAGGAGAAACAGAAACAAAAGGAAAGAAAGCCGGAAAAGGAAAGGATATCCATTGAGAGAGAGATAAACTTGGATGGAAGCAATGACAACCCATCTGGGATAAGTGATTCTACCTCCAGTTCAGGCCAGGTTGTGGCCAAGGTTCCAAAGATCTTGATCTTATGTATGTGTTTGGTCAGGATATTTCAAATGGTTTGTGAGCTTTGAGGTAGCTGCCTTTATGGGGTGCATGCCATTGGAAGGGAGGGAACTAAGGAAGCTCTCAATAGGATGTTTGGGTTGAAACCAGCCAAATACCTGCAGAGATTCAGTGACTGCAAGAGACTTGGATTCATGGGGTACTGCATGACTAGAGTGAGTGGATAAAAGGGATGGAGGCCAAGGATTTTCAGTCCCTCAACCAGTTGATGGTGACAAAGCAACTAAAGGAGGAGTGCTGTACCACACTTAAGCAATACCTGCCTGATTTGACAGAGAGGGATCCAACAAAACTAGCAGTGTTATCTGATAAGTGGTTAGCTAACTGAGTTCACTAATGGCTGGAACAGCATGTTTCCAAGCCAAAGGAGAAGATGGTCTCTCTTCAGGCTGGTTTCAAACTGGAGGGAAAGGGCCAGGGTAATTCTCATGGGACCCGAGGAGGGCCCAGGACACTTGGGAATGATAATGGTGTGCCCATAGAGGAGCATCATGTGAAGGGAAGGCAAGGAAGCGCTTCTAAGTCCAAGGTGGTAACTTGATTTAAGTCCCACAATGTGGGACATTACAAGAAAGATTGTCAAGAAAAGGAACTTGACAAAGTGACATCCATGATAATAAGTGTGTTAGATGTGGGTGAAGGTACCCACATAGTGCTGGATGGGGTCAACATAGTACCTATGGGCATTTTGGAGAGGAACCCAGATGCTCTGAAGCACATGCATCCTAATATAATGGAATTTGTGAGGAAGTTAGTATCAACAGGAGCAAAGTGCCTGACCTGAGGGATACTGTAGCCTTCTGCACTATGGTTAAGAGGAAGTACCTTAAGCCTGAGGAGATACTCCCTGGAGCCGTGGACACAGGAGTGGTAGCAGTGGAGATGGTATGGAGTATCCGTTTGCCTGGGTTTAGATTGAGCTAAATGGCAAGGCAGTCATGACTGATGACAGAATCAGGGAAAAGCAAGGAGCTGGATGTCTTTTTGGCAATGATTTGATTGCCTCTAGCTTGTTGCCAGGACTAGAAGCTTTAACGGCTTGGACAACGTCAACTGTATTGACCAGCGCACAAGCTGCATGCCACTCTCAGAGTAAGGCTGGGATCATCTCTGATTTGCAGGGACCAGGACAAGGTAGTTAGAGGGAAATGGCAGACTCTGGGAAGGAAATGGTAGAGGATGCCATCACTTCTGCTTCAGAGGGAGAGGAGGATGAGGCTCCCAATGCGGACCATTTACGGGAGTCTGCATCACTTCCAGAGCAGCAGGATTTGTTGGCTGCTGGAAGGCCTACCCAGGAAGATTTCCGCAAATCACTGGAGGAGTGCCCTATGCTTGTGGAACTTCAGAAGGGAGCCCAGGAACAGGTCAGCAAAGGAGTGGTCAGGAAACACTATGTTGGCTGAGAGGATGGTCTACTACACAGTGAATCGGTAAATCCTGAGCCAGGTACTAGTGAGAGGCTAGTAGTTCCATTAGTGTGCAGGAACTTCCTGTTGTCACTGGCCCACAAAGTGTCCTTAGTAAGACATTTAGGAATTTGAAAAACTGACGGTAGGTTGGAACCTCTGTTCTACTCGCCAGGAATGCTCAGAGACACAGAGAGGTTCTCTAGAACTTGTCCAGCGTGCCAGATGACCGGTAAGACAGGAGGGAAGACAAAGGCACTATTAGTGCCTCTGTCATTTGCAGGTGTTCTGTTTGAGTGGGTGAGAATAGACATGGTTGGTCCATTTGATCCTTCCTCGTAGTCAAGCAACAAGTACATCTTGGTTGTGGTGGATCACACCACTAGGTATCCTGAAGCTGTATCTATGAGAAGCATGACTGCATAGGTGCTCACAAGAGCTCCCCTGGGTATTTTTTCTGAGGTTGGATTTCCAAGGATGGTAATTTCAAACAAGGGAACCAACTTCAGCTTTTCTGATATGAAAGAGATGTGAGAGCAAGCTGGTATGACATACCACTTCTCCACTGCATACCACCCACAAAGCACTAGTTTGGTGGAGCGGTTTAATGAGACACTAAAGAGCATAATGGGAACTCTGTCAGAGAATCTCAGGAGGAAGTGAGACCTTATCCTGCCATGTATCTCATTTGTCTACGAGTTATTACGCAGAAGAGAGTAGGGTTCAGTCTCTTTGGACTCCTGTATGGACATCCACTGAGGCGTCCACTCGCCTTAGTAAGAGGAGTTTGGGAGGGAACCTCAGAATCTCCACAGAAGGATGTGGTGGACTAGGTGATTGGCCTTGGGAAGTTGATGGCACAATACATGGGTCAAGCAACGTAAAAACTTCAGGCTAGCCAAGCACAGATGAAGGAATGGTATGACCAAAAAGCTACTCTGACTGGGTGTCAAGAAGGTCAGGAGGATACCCCAAATACATTCTATTTGGAATATTACATTTTATTGAGTTTTGTCAAAAGAGTCAAGTCCTACAGACCTATAGACATGAAAAAGAAATATTCAAATAAACTTGTACATACACCAAACGATTGCACAGACACAGATCCCCACTCCACCCGGACCACCGATCAAATTGCACACCTCAAACAGCATTATGTAATGTTGTTTCCCCCCCTGAAACCCCTCCACACCCCTGGGTGGTCATACAATCAAATCTCATCATCTATCAAAGAATTTGCCATGGTGGTGGTGGCCGGTTGCAGAGTAATCCCTTTATAGCCTCCCATCTCTGCCAAATCTTGTTATGTTTTTGAGGGCACTCCCTGGCCACATACACCATGAGCTCCAGACCCATGCAGTAATCTAATCTGTTCTTCCATACCAGCAAGAGGGGGTCTACACCTTTCCAATCCCTGGCACTGTCTCTTTTCACCAGGGACAGTCCCAAGAACAGGAGGGTCCTTTTGTATCTGTTGCCTCCAAGGCCTTCACCCATGTGCAGGAGAGTGAGCCTTGGATCCAAAGGCATTGTCCAAGAGAGTGTTCTGCCAAGGCAGGAGGTCACTCCCTCACAAAATCTGTTTAGGGCTGTACCTTCCCATAGTTTATGCACCAAGGTGCCCTCCGTTGCATGGCAGAGCAAGCAGAGTGGAGACTTTATGAATCCCATACGCCACAGGCGATCCCTTGAGTAATATGCCCAATGGAAATATTTCAATTGTATGAGTCGCAGATGGGCTGAAATGGCAGCCTTACGAGGCGACCACAGGGCCTTGTGCCAATCATTGTCATCTAGGGTCCCGAGGAGTTTCCCCAGCAATTCTAAGGGCAGACAGTGTGTGTGGGCTGTTCAAGACCTGGGAGCGATATAGTTTCTTTTGTGGTCCCCCAAAAGGAGTTTACTTTCTAGAGGATTGAAGTCAGGGAGGAACTCAAGGTTGCTAATGTAGGGGGTGATGGCATGTCGGAGCTGAAGGTAGCGTTAGAATTGACTTTGATGGAGGTAACAATCTTATTGAAGGTCCTGAAAGGACATCAGAACAGTGTCAGTCATTATGTCACCTAAGGTAGAAATGCCTATGATGTCCCATTTCCCAAACCCCTCTAACTTGGCCACCTGCCGCAGCACTGAGCCATGCTAGAATGACGTCATTCCTGTGAGTTTTCCCCACCATCCCATTCTACGCAGGGACTCTCTCCATATGTTCAACACCACACGTGTCGCTGAGGGAAGGACAGCAAGCTTCTCCACCCATAGAGGTGATCGAGCAAAGGTACAGCACCCATCATCCACTTTTTGACTGTTTTTGCCAGGTCCCTGTGATGGTCACACCACCAATCATTAACAATGATTAAATGGGAAGTAGAGTCGTAGGAATGTATGTCAGTGACTGCAAGGCCCCCATTATAAGGCGATTGATAGCATTTGGCCAAGGCAATGCGCGGTGTCCCCCGCTCCAAAGAAATCCAGTAAGCATTGTATTGATTTGCCTGAACCATGTCCTGGGCACGTGGTATGCATAATTTGGTCATTGATAGAGTAATCGGGGTAAGGAAACAATTTTGAATACGGTTGATCGGCCAGGCAGTGTCAGTGGTAAAAGAGAACAAGTCTGTAATTTCTCCCCCACCCGAGTCAGGGCCAGTTCCAGGTTTTTGGACCAGGATAACTCTGCATCTGGTGTTACAAACACCCCCAAACACCTGACATAATCAGTCACTGTCCTCAGGTCTGAAGCCCAGTCCACGGGTCCCATATACCCATTCAGAGGGAACACTATTGACTTCGAGGTGCGGATATACAGACTGAACGTCTCACTAAATATTTGTATTATCTGTAGAATTTTAGGTCCTGTAACCTCGGGGTCAGTGATGAAAAATAGGAGGTTATCCACATACATTGGCTATTCTGTTGGAGCACTCCGAGCTCTATTCAAACCCCCTCATCTGGGTGTCCATTCTAACCAACATGGCCAGGGCCTAAACAACCAGGGCAAACAATAGCAGTGAAAGAGGGCATCCTTGAAGCGTCCCCCGGTGAATTGGGAATGGGTCAGACACATGGCCTGCGATTCTAATTGCCGCCGTCAAATCAGTATATAGTAGCCGGACATGTCTGGAATCTAGGGCCCAAGTTTGGCCTGCTCAACAAGGCGAACAAACAGTCCCAATTAACAGTGCTGAACACTTTGTCGACATCTGCCAAAAGGATCGCTGCCATATGTCCCAGTCGATGAGCAAGGGCAAGTACATTGGACACACAGCGAATATTGTGCCAAGTAGCCCAACCTGGTATAAAGCTAGCCTGGTCCGGGTGGACCAGGTGTTGTATATGACATGCCAGTCTATTCGCCAACGTTTTGGCAAGCAGTTTTGCCTCAATGTTTAGAAGAGAAATGGGGCGATATGAAGAGTGCTCCTTCGGGGGGGGCAACCCGGTTTAGGGAGAATAACGATCTTGGTGTGTCGCCAATCAGGTGTGAGTGGCGCATCTGTGCTGGCAGCACAGATAACCTCCAGGAGATGTTTCTACAATTTAGACATGTAGGTCTGGAAAAATTATCATTGTAGCTCTTTCAGCCCCGGGGTCCCTGCTCGGCTGAAGCCCAGCAAAGGACACTGAGAGCCCTGCCTCCGAAATCTCCTCATCAAGCGCAGCCCTCGCAGTATTCAATAGGGTTTTGAAATGCAGCGCTTTCATGAATTGCGGTATCTGCTTGGGAGGCACAGCCTCCCGCCGAGTATACACCCCAGAAAAATCATTTGCAAAGCTGTGTACAACTTCACCGGGGCCCACAATCAGTGGGTCGGCCAGAAAAGGAAGAACAATAGGCCTATGCACTGCCTGCCACAGTCTGTAAAGCAGTTTGCTAGATTTGTCCCCCCACAGGTATTTGCGATTCAGAGTTGCTCGCCAAGTCTGTTTGGCCTCATCCAATAGCAACTGCTGGTGTCACTGCTACGCCAGCCCCAGCTGGCATGGTGCTGCATGGCCGCCAGCCTTGTGCCCACTCTCCTCCAAGCCCTGTATTTGAGGTTCAAGGTCCTGCAGTCTGCGACGCCGCTCACCAGCACTATAACTTATGTCCACCTCCCGTAATGTTGACTTGAATGTCTCCCACAGGGTCATTACAGACGTCACCGTCTACTTGTTTAGCAGAAAATATTTGTCTATACACTACATAATGTGTGCTCTGTTGGGAGGGAGTTGTAAATGCCATGATGAAAGTCACCAGCGAAAGGCCGGTCTCTGGGGTCCTATTCCATAGGTGTACAGCATAAACTGAGCCAGCCTCCTACACCGGTGATGTGAACAAGACGTGGACATCAGTGCCACCAGAAATAACACTTGAGTCCAACAGGTCTCTTGTCTTGGCCCTTGTTAGACCAAGCCAACCACATTACGTAGCAGGATGCCCCTATTGCAGTGAGAGCGCAACAAGAGTCCACGGTCGTGATATAGTATGTACCTGAGATACTGTGCAACCACAACTGATGCGGGTTGGGCATATCCCCTAAGGGGGTATGTTGGCAACGTCTATCTCATGTATTCACTTTTTAGCCCAGTGCCACCAGAAGGGAGTTGACGGCCACCGATGCTGGGCAGCTCTCAAGGGCCCTTTAACGGCAATCATCACACCAGGCCAATTTGCATTCACACCACTCTCAGGACCTTCAGAATCAGTCACATTGCAGGGCTAAGGCCCAGACTTCCGCCATGAAAAGCATCTCCCACTGAATCCCCCACTCACGGCACGCAGGAGTACGGGGGTGGGGGGAAGCGCAAAGGGTAGAGTGAACCTCAAAGTGTACAGTGATGGGGGTGCAAGGGGCCGACCCACAACCCCAAATACTGAGGCAGGCTCCTCGCTGACCACTGGGTCCACAAATGAAGCAATGCGCCGCCCGCTTAGCAAGCAGGCTGCTTAGTCCTCCAGGGGCATGATCGTTCACGCCTGCCGCCTCGGCCCCACAGGCCTCAAACGTCATCAATGACGGGTGCGTGGGAGGAACCCAGAAGGCAAACAGGGCACGATTCCGGCCACACTGCTCCCCCGCGGGCCTCCCCAGGCTCCAGCAGCCACCGTCGCGAGCCACCACCCAGCTGCAGGCATGACCGTTCACAGCGGTGCGGCCATGCTATATTTGAGGCCATGGTGGGCAGTGCCAGTGCTGATATGCTCTGCTTATAGACAGGCCGATCCCAATGCACTGTCCCCGGTCACTCCGGAAGCACCAAGTGCCAGTAGCGCAGTGAGGCAAGGATTGTGTCCGATATGTTCATGACCGTCAGGAGCTGCGTTAAAAAGGAGCCCCTGTGTTCAGAGGCTAAGCCATGCCCCCCCAACTATTTTATTGTTTTAATAACTACCCGGTTGTTACAAAATAAAATAAAAAGATATTATAAAAAAAGAAGGTCCAGAGGTGTCGGTGCTAAAGCCTATTTGTCTCAAGGCTTTGGAGGACAACTGGTGTGGACCATACAAGGTAGTTCAGAAAATGTCTGAGGTAAACTACTTGGTGGACACAGGTGCCATATGAGAACCCAGCGGGTGTTCTATGTGAACAGGCTGAAACCTTACATCTGGAGAGACTACACAGTGAATATCATGGTGATGGTAGAGGAAATTGAGGAAGACAGTGAGCCTCTTCCTGCATACTGACATGCATGATGGCACTGTGGAAGGGGTTCAGCTTGCCCCTGGGTTAACGGCTGAGCAGAAGAAAGAGTACAGAGAGGTGTTGGGATGGTTTGCTAACCTTTTCTCCCAGCTCCGGAATGGACACCTGTCTGTGTGCATGAGATACACACGTGACATGATGCCGTTACATGGCATTAAGTACAAATGTCTGACCAGGTTGAGCGATGCTTTAAGGCAAACGTTGCCAAACTGTTGGACCTGGGAGTCACTGAGAGACCTTGTAGTCCTTGGTCTAGTCCTGTGCTCCCCAGATTGAGTAAAGTGCTTGAAAAACATGTCACTAAGTCCCTGTCAGAATTTCAAGAGGACCATAATATTCCCACCCAACCCAGACTGGGTTCAGACCTAAACATAGCACAGAGACTCTGCTCCTGGCAGTCATCAAGGAGGCCAACATGCTGTTGGATCTGGTAGGATAAGTGGCTATCATTCTCCTTGATCTCAGTGCAGCACTTGAAATTGCCAGTCATGATATTCTTATTGACAGATTCCACAGCCTGGGAGTTTCGGGACGCGCACTCTCCTGGCTTCAATCCTTCCTCAGAAACAGGACTTCCAGGTCTTTGAGAGAAGCTGTATTTCAGATATTTTCCACTGAATTGTAGAGTACTTCAGGACTCTTCATTAAGTCCCACTCTGTTTAATCTGTAAATGCGTCCATTGGCAGGTATCATCTATAATCTCATATGCGGACAATACTCAATTGGTCTTTGCTCTTTGTCATAATCAGGATCCCCGTTCTCTGGCCTAGGCCCCTCTTTAAAGGAAGTAGCCAACTGGTTGAACAACTCCTCTCTGAAATTACATAGGTAAAAGACAGAGCTTATGATACTCTGCAACTCTCCTAATCTCTATTTAAGCCTGGGATGGCCGAGCTGTCTAGGTACTCCGCCTACCCCCAAGATGGTCATACAAAGGCTGGGGTATGGTTGGACAAATCCTTAACTAGACACCCAAGCTATAAAGTTAGCAGCAACCTACCACAACATCCATAGGATGCTCAGAAACATCCTGAACTTGCTCCTCCATCCTCCAAAAGGATAGTGGTTCAGATACTCATTCTCTCCTATCTAGAATATGGAAACTCATTGTACCCAGGAGCCCCAAAATCTGTAGGAAGACAACTGCAGGTTGTACAGAATTCTGCTGCCCGGATTCTTTACAACATTCCTAGGCAAGATTCAGCCCGGAAAGCTCTGATTTCCCTCCATTGGCTCCTGGTGGCCCAGAGGATTAAATTTGAAGCCCTTTGTATAGCCCACATTCCTCGATAAAGGCCACTTGATCTCCCGATCCCTGACCTCACCCTACACTCCAAGCAGAAGACTGCGATCCACCAATGCCAGCTGGGCTGTGGTTCCCTCCATCAAAAAAGCTAGAAGTGGAGGACGGTCCTTCAGATACAACATTGCTAAACTTTGGAATTCTCAACCCCTTACTCTGTGGACAGCTAATCTGGAACTTCCCTTCCGCAAACTACTGAAAACCTGGCTATTTGACAGTTCCCTCATCTAGTGTTCTTCGGCCAGCTAGACTTGCACTAATAGTGCTGGGATGCCTATGGGTAGTTATGCGCTTTATAAGTGCCATAGAATAGAATAGAATAGTTCTAGTACCAAAGCAAGGGCCTACTGACTTGAGTTTCTGTGTGGACTACCGAGGCCTCAATGAGGTAACCGAAACTGAAACCCATCCAATTTCCAGAACGGATGAGCTTCTAGGTCGTGTAGGTGCTGCAAAGTACATGAGCACCTTGGATCTATCCAGTAGTTATTGGCAGATTGATTTGGCACCAAGTGCTAAGGAGAAGGCAGCGGGCTGTATCAATTTAAAGTGTTGCCTTTGGTGTTGAAAAATGCTCCTGCCACTTTGCAATGCCTGGTGAATCATGTTGTTGAAGGGTTGAAGGAATTCTGTGTAGCCTACTTGGATGATATTGCAATGTTCAGCAGTTCATTGAAGGACCACCTGAGGCACCTTGAACAGGAGTTGGCAAGAGTACAGGATGCAAAATTGACCCACAAGGCAACTAAGCATCAGGTGGGGCTGTCATCTGTAGTCTACCTTGAACATAAGGTAGGGAATGGGAAGATTCGCCCATTGGATGCCAAGGTTCAGTCTGTGATAGAGTGGGAGGTACCTACTACCCAGACTGACATGAGAGCCTTTTTTGGACCCACGGGTATTACCGAAACTTTGTGGCCAACTATGGAAGTGTAGCTGCCACATTCATTGCTTTGACCTCTAGGAAGCAACCCAGGAAGGTAATATGGGCTGCAGAGTGTCAAAAGACATTTGAGGAATTGAAGAAAGCCCTAAGCACTGCACTAGTACTGAGAGTGCCTGACTACAGTCAGACTTTCATTGTACAGACGGATTCCTCTGACAAACGAGTTGGAGCGGTGTTGGCTCAACTAGATGAAAAAGGTAGAGAGCATCTGGTAGCCTTCATTAGTAGAAGACTACAACCTAAAGAGGAAAACTCAGTAGCTTTTGAGAAAGCGTGCTTTGCCGTAGTGTGGGCCTTGCGTTAGTTCCGCCTATAGTTGTTTGGCACTATATTTTTGGTGCAAACACTACCTTCATAGTGGTGGAAGTCTACCGCCTTCACCAGGAGTTAAGCAGCACAAGCGCGGCGGTGGCAGCATACCATGTAGTGATCATTAGCAGTGAACAGGACCCTTCTACCCTGTGTCACTGGAGTGAGGCCTACAGGCTCACTCACCTTTTTAAAAGGTACACTTCTGTGTGCTTAACTCACCCTTGGCCTACATCAGGTAGATGTGGAGTGCTGCATGGCGCAGGAATGGTGATACTGCACTGGTTGTATGTATGCCTCAGAAGGGTACAGTACAAGGATTGTGCAGTACTATGCAGTACATGTGTGGTTAGCACATGTGCAGGATGTGTATATGCTTCAAAGGATTAAATTACATGAGATATTTAGGGCTGTGCAGTGTGTGAAGGGACCACATATCTTGGGTGTATGTGTGCTCGCATGAAGTATAACACATGAAGGGTGAACTCTGGCCACTTCCCATGAACTGTGTTGTGGACAATCAGCTTCGGAGTCATGCCTGCTGTGACCGATATCTTTCATGATGGACGATGAAAAGGAGAAGTGCCCACTTCAAAAAGAAGTAGAGCCCCAACAAAAAACGTCAGAGACCCTAAATCACATTTGGTGTCTGGAAAAAGACAGTAAGAAAGGGAAGTTGAGTCCCCAAAAATGTTGTCATCTGCTAAGCAGACAGGCTGTGTGTGAAGGAGAAATTCTGCAAGACGTCTGCTCCTATAATCAGGACTGGGGACAAAGGGTATCTAGTTTCCCTGTTGGGTGAGGGTACATCACCCAGGACACCAAGATTACCTGTTTTGAAGCTTGCAGCACCATTGCAATCCTGCTTGCGATGACCAGTGTTCCCTGTGAATGAGAGGAGAGTGTTGAACGGAGCGAGGCCCAGAGGGGAACCCTGCACGAGGATTCCCTGAGCGGGGTGTGCAGCTGTGCACTGATCGGGCCGTGGCCTGTATGCAGTATCAGTTCTAGGACCCTCGTATGCCAAGAAAGGACCACATTGTCCTGAGCCGTATCAGAAGTGCTGGGCAGGACACACCAAGCTGCACTGCAAAGACCCCATATGCCAGAGGTGGTCACCTGTGAACTGAGTTTCGGCCAGGTGACCAGGACCTGTGACTGCCGAGATCAGCGACCCCATATGCCAGGAGGAGCTGCTGTAGTGAGAGGGATTGCATGAGAAAATTCTGTGCCCAGATTGTGACTACAGCACCAACCCGTAATGCCAGGAGGGCCTGTCGGTACCAATTTGGCCTAGAGTTTAAGCCATCACTCGATTCGAAGAACTGCTGTGCCCAGCAGATCAAGCCTGAATGCTGTGATCTACACTTGACAAAGCCCCTTAAGTTCACTGAGATATCACAGAGAACGTCACTGTTGGAGCTTTGGTCAGGAGCCTAAAGATCATACCAGTCCTCCCCGCTAGGGTGACGAGCGACTTACCTTTGGAGTTCTCTGAGCAGGAGCAGCTCCTACCACTGGAAAAGGACTGGCAGCACTGCTCGATGGAAAGTCTGAGCCTCTGGGACCTACCACACCCATTACAAGCATCCCAATTTCGCCATACAGGATCCAGACTTAGGAGCACCTGACGAGAGGGCATTTGATGCACCGCTGAGTACTGCCATACCGCTGGAGCAGATAAGACTGAAACCAGGCCCTTAGGGCCTCAGGGAACTTGTTGCTAGTGGTACTGTGGCACCATGGACACTTTTGACTATGGGTCTGATTTAGATCTCGGTGGACTAGGTACTCCATCACAAAGGTCAGCCGGAATATTAATCCCATTATATCTTATGAGATTTATATTTTGGCGGATGGATATTCGTCACTGTTGTGATTGAGTAACTTGTCTCCTGTGTTCTAAATCAGGCCCTAGGTTCCTGAAAATCAGAAGGAAGAACTCTTGAGTAGAACCTAAGAGTTCCATTCCATGATGCAGCCACCAGTGAATAGGGAAAAGCCCTGAACACGTTACACAGAGGAGGGTGGACAGGGATTTGCCTGAAAACTACTCGAGCTCTGATCTCAAGGGGGATTGTGTTTTTGCATTTGAAAGTTGCATATCTTTGCATGTGTGGAATTAGGAATAAAATAATACTTTTTCTTATAAAAGCAAGTATTTGGCTGGACATTGATTTATTGTTTGTACAGTTTGCGTTATGAGCCGTGTTTACTGACCTGGATCTACATCCAAGAGGGAGCCTTTGATGCTCGACCACAAACACCACTGAGAGTCAAGTGCAGAAGGGGTACTTGCCCCATTTGAGGGAGAACCATAGTAGGTCGGACCTCAAGCAATCAGAAGTAAAAGGCACAGAAATAGTGCATCTAAGGAAATTGTCACAATAAATAAGTATCAGAATACACACCCCTGTTTTTGTAAGTACTCAGTGATGTTACAGAGACTCCGAAAAAGTTTCCTATCTGTGTGAAGTCCACCACAGTCAACAAAGTCTGATCGGTATGGGGAGTAGGCCCAATGATGAAGCCATCCCCCTCATTACAAGTGGTCAGATAATTGGAGTGGTATTTATCACTCACCCACCATAGGAAGTCACACTACATCCTAGTGCCCACTCCTTCCCCATGTTAGTAATTATGATACCAGCAAGCTCACCCATAAGAATTAGACAAGGCCAGACTGGCCACACCGGGCATCTGGCATTTCCCCGGGAGGATGGAGACTGGTTACGTAACAGGGGACCAGTTTTGTAGCACTACAGCAGTTTTAAAAGCATCCACTGCAGAGTTCCTTGTATATCCAGCAGTAGTTTTCAGGCAACAATAAAAGTGTCAAGATAAGTCTGGTGATTAATATACCAGCTGGAGAGAGATCAGAGTGTGCGTAGTGGCCGTTTTGAATTATCTAAGGTAGCGCAGAGTTTTAATATGCCTGCTGCAAAAAACGTGTACCTCGCAGATCACAGAACAGGATTTTATGTGCATAGCTCAGTGGTTTACTACTTTTTCAAACATATCCTTTAGTTACTTGTAGTTTGTAAGTTACATTCATAATAAAAGCAAAGTGAGCTATGACCTGCCATCAAAGTGCTTCATGCAAACTGCATTGTACAGGTTAGAAAGTTATGTTTCCCCCAGTCTTTCATTATCTTGATGTTGCTAAAAAAAAGAGTTCACTTGGGCAGAAATAAATTTATATTAGTAAAGCCAACTATGTCCATTATGTTACATTCTGAATTCTGAGTTTATGCTTCTCCAAACAAAGCACTCTTCAAAAAATGCCTCCCAGTATGGATGACAAGCGATTCCTACAGCTTGTAGTCTGCTTTGTCTTATGTAAAATTTCCTAGAGACTGATTTACATATGTATGATTCATTGTCTCTGTATGTGTGTATGATGTAAAGTGCTCCAACACTCGTATGAGGAGCTGTAAGACAAATAAAATACATGTGGAAGAGGGACTACGGAGATGTAAGAGGCACTGTTGGAGGGTGATAGTGAGGGAATCATTAAACAGCCCCAACACAGATTGTCATATTCTGGTACACTGTAAGATAATCTTTTACTAAGCTTTAAAAGCTAATAAAATTGACTATATAATGAAAATGTTTTGTAGAATGCAACATTTTTGCTATTTCTTCCCAAATTTTCTTGGGCAGGAAACCTCCTCAAACCTCACTTGTAGTGGTCTCGCTCACTATGCACTGCATGGGGTCTGGTCTGACAAAATTTGCCAGGGCTGCTTTGGGTTCCCAGTCCAGTCCGGGAATTACAGACCACTTCTGGCTAAAGCAGTACACTTGTGGCATCAGAAATGCAATCACACTGTACGATCCTTTGTAGAAAAGCATGATGAACCAAAAAAAGTTAAATAAAGTTACCTCAAAGTTGAAACTTTATTAGGATCACTACTAGTCTGTTGGATTAAAAAGTGAGTTCTACTCAGGGATGAGGCCAACATGTTTCAGCCCTGTAATATGAACGCATACCAGTCAGAGCATTCATCAGGGCAGAGATTGCTACCTACAATGCCTAATGAAAAACAGGTAATATGTGACTGAAATAAAAAATAAAAAAACATTGGAAAATCAAATACTATATAGTGGTACAGGGAGCTTATTGTTCCTTCCTTGTACAAACCTGCCAATAGGAACACAACATTTTTTCAAGAAAGCCTACATCTGTGATGGTTTTCTTTGGAATGAAAAATGAATAAACAAAAAAAACAAATACATTGAGTGAATCGGATTTCTTAAGTGTGATACTTCACCCACAAGCCTTCCCTTTTTCATAAGGTTGAACCTGCTAGTGTCAGTTAGTGACACAGGGAGGAGCGGCTCTATGGTGAATCATGACACCCTAGGGTGGGTGAGGCCTCAGCGTCCTTTTAACTACGTAATCAGCCGAACATTCTTACAGTGGCCACGGGTGGGAGGAGCACTTAGTTTCACTGTGGCACGGAATTCAATACACTGACATTTGGATCCAATATGTTTTGCAGATAGAGTACTGTTTTGTGTGTTAATGGGCGTGTCTACAGAGGGTCTTCTCTAGGAGGCTTGGCCCTCTCTTCCCACGTTTTGCTGTATCAATCGGACAGATCTCAAACTGGGGTTCAGGTCATTCTACAGTGTCGGCTCATGCACACCCAATGATTAAGGTGCCCGAATATTGAAACCCAATAACAGGGCCATTCCGCAAACACAGAAGGTGGACTTCAATTCGCCATGTTCCAATGGGCTAGGAATGAATTAAATAACAGCATTCACCAATGTAGGAAATAAACAAACGAGACACGAAAGGGTATTAAATGCAGAATTTTCACGCAGAAACGCCCGTATTAACTACATGTCTTTCCTCTGGGGGCCGCTAAGTAATTATTCACTGGAACATAACAAAAATGTACTGAAATTTGCTAAGACAGATGGAGAAAATCAGATCTGTTCGTGCAAATCCGGGTCTTATGGTCACGCGACCTCTGATCTGCCTCCCCGCTTCATCCACAATCACATACTTCATTCCATTTGCATTGGAACACAACTCCCATTAAGCAGCCCGTCATTTTTTTTATTAGAAACAGAGGACTAGAGCATTGGGTCTTGAGTGTCCGGGCCGGAGGCACATGCTGACGTAGCGCCGCTGGAAGGCCCCAGGGCGTTCCCAGCACACCCAGATAACTCCGCGTCTGTCTCCCTCAGATAAGAGCCAGGCCAGTCTTTACAATAAATGAGGTTGCACAAACATCTCGGTGGAGCCTCAGAACAAGATGGCGCCTGAGGAGCAGTCCCCGGCCTTACACACTGCTCTGGATGGGAAGCTGCAGCACCTAGAAACTGTGGGGTGCTAACACCAATCCAGTGGTCCTACGATGCAGCACAGCAAGTCCCAGGTTACACCTAGACCTAAGGTTACCAGATCACTCCATGTCACCGGGACACTATTAGAGAGAAATCCATACATTCTAGGAGTTGTTTGCAAGATATAGACTAAAGCACCTGTTAACTATTAGTTGGTAAAGGAACGTCCTGGACTAGGCACACGATGGACAGTTAATATATGCTAATCCCACACCAAGGCCAGTTTTCAGCTCCAAGCACCCTTTGGTGGGTACATAATCAGACGAACAGGACGGCAGCTTGTGCTTAAATCGTGGCCGACAGGTTTTTGTAGGGCCACCACCGGCTCTGGTGAACGGCAGGTTGATAGATGGTAACCGTGTGCCTCTTTCTTCCAACACCCTACACTTCTGGTATTTTAGGGCCATATGTACGAACACATTTTCCCATAGACATAAAATGGGTAAAACCCTTTGCTACATCTGGCCCTTAATCTCGCCTCTGACGGGAGGGATCCCAGTCAAGGATGCAGGTGGTTGCATCTGTGTGGTCTTGGTGGAATGAAACATCAACTGAGAGCTGTGTAAGGCAAACACACAAGCAGCAATTTGTAAGTAGTATGGAATGGTGATTAAGATGAATATGCAGTATCACAGTTTGAAGCATTAGGATGATCTTGAATTGGTACTTTAAAGAAATTGTATGCTAAAACGATTAAAAAAGGCTTAAAGTTTGCTAAAAGAAAAATTGTAAATTTTGCTTTTTGAGTTGCATGACGTCGAGTTTGATTTGTAAATAAACATGACCTGAGTGTACCCAAAAAGAAAATAGTCTTGTCATGTAGACTTAATTTGAGTGCAAGGGGTTAGGGTCCAGGATGGGCGCCTCCTTGGCTATCGCATACCAGCCCTCACTAAATATTATCTCCTTTGGTATATTATAATCAGGGCCACCGGAATTAGGAGATATTGCATCAGATGCGTTTTCCGAATGACTATGGATTTGGAGCATTTGTCAAATAATCCATCATCTGCTGCATAACCTTCAGATTTTAACAAAACATATTTCTAGCTTTAGCTAATCAAACGTAATTCAAAATGTGATGCTGTGTTACCCTGCTGTAGAAGACCCTTCACAAAGGTTAACTGCTCACCTTTCAGTTACTTACTGCTGTATTTTGTTGGTAAACTAGTATTAAGGAGGTGAAATGTTTGCACAGTGTTACCATGTGTAAAAAGTACAAAATAATGAAGTAATGCTAACAATGTGCAGCATTACAACGCATAGTTTGACTTTTCATGCCCAATAATTTAGTCACCCTGACTCTCAACTAACCCTAATTTAATCCTATACTACCACATAATTCCAGTGTCCCGGATTACAGTGTCTCTTTGCAATATTCATGAAGCGCTCGCATGGCAGCTCTAAAGCGAGCTGGTTGAATTTAGAGGTTTACACAATCACTTTTGGACCATCACCTCACTTCCAGAATTCCGAATGACCCTCAAGACTTGGCTGTTCGAATAAGCCTCCGGGACCTGCAAGCGGCCGGATACCCTATGTGGTGATTAGCCGTGCTTTACAAATCCTGACTGATTGCCCTATACTCTCATAAGGCCAAGAACACATTGCTATTTCAACTATAATTGTTCAGCTGCTTGAGATCTTTTCTTATACTACTCCAATTAGCTCATAAGGGAAGTGTCCGCTCTATTCAAAGCACTAAGCAGAGCTTTACCAGTTCCCAAAAGAATATACCATCCTCGCTCCAATCCCCAAGAATGTTTCACATATTCATAAGTATTCTTTGTGGGACAACAGCAATATCTTCAACAAAGTCGAATTAGATCCCATCCATATCTCAGCCTGGACCTCTTTTTTTATTACTCCAACAACTCAGTTAGTTGTGCTCGGCATTCATTCTTGTGAATTTATGTTGCATGTATTCTACTTCTCAATTAGGGGGCAAGCACTTTGAGGAGCGAGATTACATTGGCCTTCGTCTGGTCCTCTCCATCTGTTCTTGAGCCTAGTGGGTGACTTGACAAGGTTTCTCTTGGTGAAGCCAACACCTTTCAAACCTCCATTGTTACCCTGGGATTCATACCATTGGTTTAAGTGATGGGCTGCCTTCTAAACGAGGACATCAGGACAATCTGGCAGAGGGTTTGTGGACACCATGGTGCGCCATCAGGACTCTTCTAAGACGAAGGATTGTATAGGTTAATCCGTTTTATGGCAGAGACATCTACATATTCAAACCATTTCCAGGTAAGTGGGTATATGAATTAGGCAAGGAAGAAATAACGGTGATCTCCGTCAAGCAAACTATTCTTCTGCATGTATTTTATTTATATATTGTGTAGCTCTGTAAAAGGTACATCCGGACCTAAAATGCTGAAAGGCTGGGCTACCATTAGAGAGGCATCTGGTCTGGCGGCGATGGACGTGTTGCGAAAGGGACTTCATCAAGGTCGGGAGGGTGAGTCTCGGCAGTGGTAGTGTTTGGGAATAAGACTCTCTGCCGGGGGAGGGTTATTAGCTGGTCTCTGAGCAAGGCAACCTCTGCACGGGACGGGGTGGGGGGATTTCTGAAACATGTCAAAGCAGGGTGTAAAAAGAGGAACATTTCATTAGGTATTTTCAGGCCGGCCATCTAAACAGTGGGTATGTGGAATGGGCATTTCAACAAAGGGAGTATGCTGTACTAGAATTCCAGCAGCAGAGTGGGCACTGTGTGGTCAAGGACCTAAGCAGGGTAGGGAGCTGGTTGTCCTGGCGCGTCCATAAGGAGAACGCTTTGTCCAAGCCTTTTGGCATTTTGGGGAGAGTCAATTATGAGGAGTGTTTAAAAAAATGTCCATTTCGTGGGCTAAGGTGCACACATCTTCATGGAGTCAGTAGCATTTGCAATTCTTCCCTACCACCCCCTGGCCTTCAGCTCGTCTTGTTCCTCGCCCACCCCAACCCCGCAGAGCAGGAACATATACATAGGCACTTTTACATTATACACATTCACTAGGCTTATGTGCTCAAAATCGTGGTTAAATGAGTTTTAACGCATTTGTATTGTACAATGACAATGGCGCGGGTATGGATACATAAATACAAGTTAAGCTCTTTCACAAGAATATGAAATGTCTGCCACTGTTTAGTACACATTTCCTAAAGTCGTGCTGCTTTTGCATTTAGAGTGCGTGCCTCCCTGGATCTCCAGACACTGTTCCACATTCTGCTGGAGCTGGACGGCCTAGCCTCCCTGTTCTGCCCATTGGCCGTATCAGTAACAATCACGCTGAATAGAGGGGGCCATACGCATGGCCTGTGAAACCACGCTGCTGGAAGGACACAAAGATAATAAACCCTGCTGCGGCACTGGTTAATGGTGGTCATGTGATCAGGTTCATGTCAGCCAATGGGTTTCCAGTCACAAAGTGCCAGATTGTGCATCTGAGAAGTTGGGTTTGGTGTGACTGAACTGCTTCATCTCTGCGTCCGTATCCCCCGTTTGAAGAAGTCTGGGTCATTCTGGAGCCACCAAAGACACGTAGTTTCCTGGGAATGTACCAAATTTCTGAGTTCTACGACACACTCCTGTGGAGCAAGCACAAGAAGAAAATCAGGGAACAAAAAAAATATGGTCATCACTCTTTACATCCTCTTCCACAGTCAGAGATCCTAAGTACCATCCTAAACAAAGGCTTGCAGTTCATTCTTAGAACCAGTTATCAAATATTTGCCCTACGAAAGCACCAAACACCATCTCCATAACCAAGTGTTACAACATCTTCTACTGCCAATGTCTATAAACCATGTTCCTCAGCTGGCACTCCTAAACCATCACCCACAATGTTATTTTGTCATGTTATGTTAAAAGTATTTGTAGACAGCTCCCTTACAATGGTTTCTTGGCACTGTATAGCGACAACATTACATTGAAACTGATAATAAAAGAAGGGGGTGGGACATAAATTTTTTATTTGGCTGTGCGTTTATTTGAGGGTCTTAAACAAAGCAGTGATTGTAGACCATCATCCTATACCTAGAGTGTCTGAATTGTTATCTTTGATTGGTGGAGCCAAGAATTATTCAACTTTAGACCTAGCATTTGCTTATCATCAGGAGCATCTAGATGAGTGTCAAGATCCTACAGCGTTTATCACTTAATTTGGCATGTGTATATTTATGCGTATGCCTTTCTGTCTGGTTTTGGCATCATCAGTATTCCGAAGGATAGTTATAAGTTTCCGGGGTGGTATTGATGGAGTGACATGCAATCAAGATGATGTTATGGTGTGTGCTAATGGAAGGAACATAATGAAAGTTTCAAGCAAGTATTGACTTGTTTTCAGGAGAAAACTTTGACTTTGAGAGCTAAAACACATACATTTGGTGTATGGAATACATACTGTCAGCAGAAGTAGTTTATCCAAAGTAAGAAATTGTGGCGACAATTACCAAGATGGCGTCACCCATAAATAAAGAGGAGTTGATGTCCTATTTTGAAATGCTAGAAGTGTATGATTGATTTATTCCAGGATTATCAGCAAAGACGCAAGTGATGAGGAAATTACTTAAGAAGGGAGCCCTGTGTGAGTGTTTGGATGAATGTGAGACAGAATTTTTGGAGACCAAGAAATGTTTGCAGGAGGCACCAAATTTGCAAGCTTTTGTCCCTGAGAAAGAACGTATTTTGTTTCAGATGCAAACATGAAGGGCATTGGGGCAGTTCTTATGCAGACGACAAAAGATAAGGATGTAACCGTTGCCTTTGTAAGTTGGTCATTAAAGGATATTGAAGTCAATTATTCAGTCAATTTTGCATGGGGTGAATTTTTTGTAGAGAAGCCTGATCACAAGCCATTATAAGAGATTTTTATGAAGAAGGGGCTTGAAGTAGTATCTTCCAGAATAATATTATGTCTAACTGACTTGCAAGAGTTTCCTCCTGAGGTGCAATCTATTACTGGTGTACACAACAATGCGGTGGATTGTTTGTCAAGATTAGTTAGTACTATAGAGAATGATGGTGATGAATTGGATGGTTTCATGGGTGTGACTGAGTGTGTTGTTACTGAAGGAGTGAATTCAGAAGGGGAATGGTGAGGAAGAGATAAGTAAGGATGGCGTAATGACAAGAATAATGATTAAATTAAAAAAGGAGTTGTGAAAATATTGGAAGGAAAAATATGAAAATATGAAACCATTCTGGTCTGCCAAGGAGGAACTAAGTGAGACGAATGGTTTATTGTTCAGGGGATCACAACTTATTCATCCTGAAAGTCTTAGACAGAGAATTGTTGATTTTGCACACATGGGACATCTGGGCATTGTTAAGCCAAAGGAGTGGCTCAAGCAAGATTTTTGGTGGCCTGGTTTGTACGCTGTGGTGGAATGAATATTGCAAGTCTGTGTTGAATGCTATAACAGTGACAAAGTACAAAACTTAGAATATCACAGATGCAGAATAGACAGTAGCCAGAAGCTCCCTGGGAGAAGATCGCCATTGAAATCATGGGCCCGACTCAAGGGGAACAGGCTACTCTATATGCGATTGTACGTATTGACTTGTTTTCAAAATGAAATTAGGTCAAATGTGTGATGGGCATTTCTTCTAAGAGTATGATCAAATTATTGGAGGAATTGTTTCTGAAGGAAGGACATCCCAAATCTTTACTGTCTGACAATGGCATACACTTTTGTATGAAAGAAATTGAGGAATTCTTGGACAGATAGTGTTTTCCATTAGAAATGTGCACTGTACCACCCAGAGACAAATGGTGTAGTTGGGCGGTTTAACAAGACTTTGAAAAAGGGTATTCAAATTGTATGTGTAAATAACATGACATGGAAAGATGAGATGAAGAAGAGAATTTTTTCATACTGTATGTGAACAGGACATTCCCCTTTTGAGTTGTTTTGAGGAAGGAAATCAAATACACATGTTCCTCTTGTGTGGATGATGCGGGGTAAACAATATGTTGAAAACCTGAATGAGAGGTTTTGGAAGGAAAAGAAAAAAAAAAGTCAAGTCAAAAGAAAAAAACAAGTATGACTGGTGTGCTGAGATTGGAGATAGGAGAAGTGGCCATGCGTTATGGTCCAAATCCTCTAAACCAATGCAAGCGGTGAAGTTTTTTAAGAACGTGGTAAGAACAAATGACACCAGAATATGTAATTTTAGTAGGATTTTTAAGTATCGAGAACAAAGTGTGAGGCAAGAATGGTGGTATGGGTGTTACTGCTGTGTTGAGTGATGAGACAGGTCAAAGTTTGGAGGGTTCTGATTAAGAAAGGGGGACGTGTGATGTTGTAAGTAATAGAAGCTTGAGGGTAACTCGAACCTTGCATGAGAGAGATTCCAAGAGATGACAGTTACTAGAGGGAAGCGGTGGATGAGGTCTGGTGAATAAAGATTCTACCCGTTGATCAACTATTTGAGTGGATAATTTCAGTGTCACTTTATATTAAAAGTATTTGTAGAGAGCTCATTTACAATGGTTTCTTGGTACTGCATAGATACAACATAACACTGAAACTGAAACCACTGATAATAGCAGGGGAGGGGACTTAATTCATATACAGCCACCCTTAAGCATATCACATAAACCCGGTACTGTAGGGTCCAACCATGACCAATGAGGGTGCAACCCAGGGAAAGCAAACAGATGCAAGGATTGGACAGATACCACCCATATATAGGTCTGTAGAGTCCACCCAGGAGTAGTGATACCTCAACCATCCGTGTGGGTGGCCACAAACAGGGCATAAATCAGTGATTCTGTGGAAGCAATACATTTAAGTTAGAGAACAAAAAAAGTGAGGAATGGGTTGTTGGTCAAGGGAGGATGTGAGAGAGATTAAAACAGTAGGGGTTATGGCACTTCAACTGGAGGCTTGGGTTGATGCCCTGGGTGTAAATGTAAGGTGAAATATGGAAAGTGGACCCAGTGAAAGGGAGCTGGCACAGCCCGGTCATGTGACCTGGATGGAGGTGTTGGACAGGGTTCTGGATACTAAGGTTGGACCAGCAACCTGTGAAAGAGGAAAGAAAAGCAGGGACACTCGATGCACTTAGGTAGTCAAGATGTAAAAACAAAGGAAGCAGTCCCATACTTGTACACTGTTAGAACACATTCACAGCTTTTATCAATAAAACTTAGACTTTTGGAAAACACAGGTACAGTATAGTACAATCTATAAGATAAAGAGTTCTCTCGCTCTTGTTCAAGCTTGGTACATCATAGCTTTGCTGATGTTCATTGCAAGCTGTTTGCCCCAGCAGCCCCATGTGTGACAGAGAGCAGAAGGGAGACAAAAAAGGAGTCACTGACTAGGCTGCTGATTCATTGCCTTCCTGCTTGTGTAAAACATCATTGTTTGGGTTAGAAAGTAAATAGAATCAAAACAGCCTTATGAAAATGCTGAGCACTGAGTTCCTTAATGTTGCATTCCCTGTGAACTGCAGAGGATCCAGTATAATGCTGATTGTAAGCAGACGATGGGTAGTGTAATCACTGGTACTGTGAAGATCAGTAGAAGTCATCAGTCTAGTATTTAGGAGATGAAGTGGCATTCAAGAAGTGTTATTGTAGCTAAATATTATATATAAAGAATGCTATTTCTTGTTTGCAGGCTCTTTTGAAATCCAGCATACATCGCCACACGAAGTGACATTCCTGCATTTCCCGTTCATCCATCTCGACAAGAAGTGGCGTCATAGCATTTACCAGCATACATCTCAACAGGATGCTACATCAGTGGTTTCCAGCCCAAATAATCTTTAAAAGAATACGCCAGAGAAGCAAACTTCATTCTCCAGCACCCACTTCCAAAGGAAGTGACTTCACTGTGTTCCCAAGCATCTGTTTCTACAGAAGTGACATAATTATATTTCCCAGTGTTCATCTCAATTGGAAGCAACATCCCTGATTTCCTGGCAAAGCAATATTACAAAAAAACGTAAGCCAGACAAGCATACCTCATTCTGCAGTATCCATCTCTATATGGAGTGACATCACACTATTTCCAAGCATCCATCTCTACCAGAAGTAGCTTCACTTTCTGCTGTCTCCTTAATTAATTAAACCCCCAAAGGCGACTTCCCTCCCTCTGTACTCGGGATATCCCCAGAAAAAGGAGGTAACAAACAAATGCTTCTCCTATCTGGGCCTGTTAGGGATGCATACAGACAGGGGTGTTGCCTGTCTGGACCTATTAAGGACAAATGGAGTGTAGGCCAAAACCCATGCTCCAATGCAACCTACCAGATAAGATATACTCGTGCCTCACACAGCAACCCACACTGCCTACCCCACAGTCACATGAGCCCTAATGACACACTCAAATAGTATCTTCATAAAACAAACCCTACTTCATACACATCTCAATAAACACCAGACATCGTACCGGACACAAGTTGCATCTTATGCTCATCAATGCAACCTCTGCAGTGCCCCATGATCCAGACTTTGCAGAGCTCATCACCTATCACAACCTTTGATGCACTCTTCATCACAGAAACATGGCTCACCCCACACTGTTGCACATCATAGATGTCCTTCTTTATACAGGCTACAGCGTCCAATGTGCGGACTGTACTCACTAGGAGGGAGGAGGCCTCAACTTCATCCTTAAATCCTCCTAATCCTGCACAATAGTCACACAAACAGAACTCAACACCTGAAAGCTCCTCACATGACACAAACCACTCTGTACAACAAAGTCTGCTACCCTCCATCTCATCTACAGGACTCCTGGACAGAACAAGGACTTCATAGAGTAATTCTCATCACCATCTCATCTGTCCAACACACCCACACCACCATCCTCTGAAACTCAAGAATGAAACAAGCATGGCAATAGGTCTGGATTTAAAGAAATGTTGTAAGGTAATGTGAAGCTTTATTTGTACATAGCATGGGACTGGATGTTTATCTGTGTGGAGGCAAAGAACTGTAGAATAATACCTGTGTAGGTTAAAAGGTCAACTGACAGTTACACTGTGAAGCCAGATCTAAAAATCCATGTAGGTTAATGAGTGTTCTCCCTCCATCTGCGCTAATGCCGGAGAAAAAAACACTAATTATCTACCTTTCTAAGACTATTTAATAGCATTTTAATTTCACGTGCGTGCCTCTGAAAGTTCAAGTTTAGGCAGCTGGATAAACAAAATTATCACAGCTGTGTGAAGGGCACACACTTTTTGTGGAAGCACAAAACTTCTGCCCAATCAAAACATGTACTCATGGCTCCCAACATGTGGGTGGAGCTAACTCCCTTCCCTTTGTAATTCTTGCATAATTGTCTGGCAACAGCTGCGCAGTCATACTAGACCATACAAAAGGAACAGATATTCTCCACAGCCTCATTGTGCTACAGCGTGTTATCCAATCAACACCCACATCATGGACCTTGTCTTTTGTACCTCACCAACCACCCAATGCAAGTCTCCAAAACACCTAGACTGGGCCAACAACCTCACCTTCCATATGACCCTGGTCAACCCAAACTCCAACACACCTTCAGATCCTTTAAAAAGTTCTCCATGAACAGCGCAAAAGTTCAAAATAGTTTCTTACCCTTCCACCTCCATGTTTGGTGTCAACAGCCCTCTAAATGACTCCAATACATTTCAAGAAAACCACGTAAAGACCTATATGTTCCAACAACAACATAAGAGTGCAAGTTGAACTCTGCAGTCTCCTGATATTCCAAGGACCTCAATGACAACATGTGTTCCATCTGGGGACAGGTAGAAAAGCACAACCCATTATGCTAACACTACAGAAGGCTCTCCAACACATCACATCAGCCAAGCAAAGTACATTACCAACACCAACAACAAAGATGCAAATAGAATCAGAACATCCTTGAAAATAATCAAACACTGCAGCAACCAGCTTTATGACTCTCCTAACGCATATTCCACCTCTAGGTCCCTAAAGATCAAAATCACCTATGGAGTTTGACAGTGATCCATCATGTCCCCCTTTATCGTCAATTTCTGGAGAACCTGGCAGGCCTGCTCACAGATACACACATTAAAAACACCAATATGCCCACAAGCACGTCTGTTTTTCAAATTCTGCTCAGTTCCGGACATCCAACATCTCAAACACTGCCTGCACCTCATCCAGACCTTCATGTACAGCATCTACCTGAAGCTAACCCTCACAAAATCAGAATTACAGAATTCCTGCTATTCGCCAAGAACAATAAGCAGCAACTAGTCCACATTTGGCTCAATGTCATGATCCTGGATGTCCCAGCTTTCACCTAATGCCAAATCACAGGTATTCTCCCTTGACACCCATCTCATCCTCAAGAAACACATTACCAACAAAACCAAGAAGGCCTTACAGCAACTCCCTCTACTTCATAACTTGAAACCATTGCTCCCCAAAAACAACTTCAGAACTGATGCTGAAGCCCTGCAGCTCTTGCATCAGGATGGTGAGAAGATGCAAGAGTGTGGTCTCCATGACTCCTCACTGCTTTTCCCCTCCAAGGGCATCTTTACCCTGTAGCACACCTCATTGATGACCTGAAGATATATGTCTACATCACTCCCACCCAACGGTAACTCCACTAGCTCCTCTTGCCAGCCCACCCCATTTTCAAAGCTACAAAGTCAAGCTCACCATCTCGAGTGGCTTTCAGCACAAATGCATCCAGGACATCATCAGACTGGACAGAAAGAAGTGCAAAGGAGAAAAAACTAGGCAACAAGCCTTCTCCATCTATGCACCTAGCTTGTGAAATAATATTCACGAATTCAACAGGCTTGCCTCGATTCTGCTCCAATTTATGAAAGAGCTTAAGACTCAGGGGACAAAAGAAGAGTCTCATTAAAGAGAGCTACATGGACGGCAGCTACAATTTCCAAGGTTTTAAACAATATTTACACAATCATGGCAATCATGCACAGAAAGTGCATCTCAAATGGATTCAAACTCCAAAACTACCTTTTGTATGTAATGGTTGTGAATTGTTCAGCCACTGACAATGGTTGGAGTTTGCTCATTGTTCAAACTGAGGTAATGAGTATAGCGATGCAACACTCAATGAGAGGTGCTTTTAATCATATATGCCCAAGGGTTCAATGAGGAGAACCACCAATTTACATTAAGTTGCTAAAGTATCCATGGCCCTCTTATGGAGACATTTTCTATTTATTCCTTCCAGGACCACACATCTCAGGTGCTGTACCTTTCAGTGGAATGCACCACCACCAGAGAAGAAGGTCAGGCTCCTCACTGTCAAATATAATAGGTTCAGTAGCTGGTGCAAGATGTTACACTGTAAGGGTTGCAGTATTTTAATACTCTACAATATACTGGGAGTTGTTTACACTTTCAGGATGAGCGCCATCATATTTTTTGCTTTTAAGGTTTGGTCAGGATTTGCAGAAACATGTGGAATCAATCAATCAGTTTTTGTAGAGCGCAGCTCCTCACCCGTGAGGGTCTCAAGGCGCTGGGGTGGAGGGGCCCCATTCGAAAAGCCACATCTTGAGGTTCTTCCTGAAGATGGTGAGCAACAGGCTTTGTCTGAGGAATAAGGACAAGCACCCAAATCCTTCAACACTACCTGCTGTGCTGCTAAATTTTAAGATTCTGAGTTAGGCAGTTGTACATTCCTGTTTGGTCAGTAGCTGTACAGACATATCAGTATTATCTGTGGGACGGTGCATTGGCATCCTGACATCTATTTAAGTTGGAGGAATCCAGCTGCCTCATTTAAGTTGAGGTGACGAAAATCATAAATCTAGTTCATTCTTCCAACTTCATCATCACGTGCAATATCATTAATACTGCAGACAGAACTATGTAGCATCTACAGTAAACGTGAATAACCAAGTGGCATTGCTGTGGGAGCTTGGATGTAATTTTTTGTCATTTTTAGTCAGTCTTTGGCAAATATGCTTTAGGTCTGACTTCCTTGCCAATGTCATGCACTTTGTATTCCCACATCATGTAGTGCTCCACTGAGTGGCTTCTATTAATCTGGGATTTTACTTTTTTGCACGCTGCTATCAATGTTGTGCATCTGCCAACAGTGGTTTCCAAAGAGATCCTAATTCAGGATCTAATTCATTGTGGTAGAGTTGTCCATAAGTCAACCCGGTCTTATTGCACTAAAAAAGCCTCAAACAAGTTATAATACTGTGCTCGGTTTCAGGTGGCTTATATCTCTGGATCTGCATGACTGCTTCTAGGACATTAGGAGCCTACAGTTCACTGATGCGCCTGAGCAAAGTTACTACTAGAGAGGTTACTTTTCATGAAATGATCCGGAAGGCACTTGAGTGAAGTTGTTTTATTGGAGACCCCATACGTTTTGTTAGAACTGCATTACGTTTCCAATCAGTGCAGGTGATGTTCTCGGTGGTGTAACCCTTTTGAACCAATCCTTGTACTACTGTTGCCGGCTTCCCGGAAGGAGGGGGTGTGCATGTGACTCCACAGCACTACATGCTACCCACAGATGCTTTACAGGTAAATAACATTTTTCATTCATTGCAGCAACTGTAAAGTAGTTTCCACCTTGCAGTGCTGACAAGCAGATAATGCAGATGTTTGAATTAAGGTTCTTAGTACAGTCTGGCCAACCATCACTTGTTGGTGAGCTAAAATGTCCACACAGTTATGTACAGTGAAGGAGTGTCATGATGACCAATTAGCGGCTTTACAAATGTCTGCTAATGGGGTGTTACCCAAGAAAGCCACTGTGGCTTCTTTTGAGGTCTGGCCTGATAGTGCAGCTGTTGCCAGACCTTACGTGATCAACCAAAAAAAAAGATCTTCTGGGAGTAAAACAAAGAGGGGTCGGGTTCCGCCGACATGTTGGTGGGTAGGAGTATGTTTTGATTGGGCAGAGGTTGTGTGCTTTCATAAAAAAAGTGATTACCCTTCCATAGCTCTAATCATTTTTAGCAAGTTGTGAGCCAGAGCCATTTATCAAGTCTAGCTATGTGCTACAACAGAGCTTGACCTTTAGGGCAAACACATGCCACTGCAATGATATATGTCTCCTAGATAATTATGGTGTTTGTTCTTCCCTGGCCGCACAGATGTCAGGAAGGCAGTCAGGAAAATGTGTTGCTGTGTTGCAGTGTTAGCGACCTCCTCTCCTCCCTTTCCGTCATCAACTTCAGAGATACCCTAACATGGCAGTCCTTGGGAAAGTTGAGTTTTTTTTTCTTCCTAATTCCTAGTTTTATGATTTAGGGGATGGAGAGGATTTTTTAAGCTCATTAGCTCCCAAAACATAATTACATTTTTAACTTAGTTTTAAAAAAATGACTTAAATGAATTTATATACTGTAATTTTACACTACCCTTCCCTAAATCCTAAAAACCTCTTAACGCAACCATTCCCTTAACCCTATAAACTGTTTACTACCCCTCCCTGAGCCCTAAAATCCTCATAATGCTACCCTTCCTGGAACCCTAAAAGCTCCTTATTATCTACTAACCCTACCTTCACATGAGCTCTAAACACTTCTTACCATCATTTGACGCTACCCTTCGATAAACCCTAAAAGTCACTTGCGCTTTATAAACACTGATTTGATTTGAGCCTTTGCATAACAAGTCTGGATGCATTTAACTTTCCACCTTGCAATGCCTGCTTTATAAACAGACTGATCTTTATAGGGTTTAGCAAAAGCAATAAAAAAAGTTGGTTGGTCCTATTAATATAATACATGAGAGCCTGTTTTACATCTTCCTGCTACAGAATAAGGTAGTGGAAAGAACATGGGCAGGTCAAATGTTTGATTGACATGAAACAGTGATACAAACTTAGGTAAAAACGTGGGTTTGTTCTGAGGCCCACCTCTGTCAACCTGTATGAATGGTTCTCGAACAGTAAGAGACTCCAGTTCACTGATGCGTTGGAGCAAAGTTATCACTACAAGAAAGGGTACTTTCCATGAAAGGAACTGGAAGGCAGTTATGGGAAGTTGTTCAAATGAACCCTCATAAGTCTTGGGCAAACAACATTAAGGTTCCAAACATTGCAGGTGAAATTCTCAGAGGTATAACACTTTTGAATCTCTCCATTAATGCCTTTATCACAAGGATTAAAAAAAGAGGTGTGTGTTCCCTATTTTTCAAGTATGCGGCTCCTGAAGCTAAGTGAATATAGATAGATGGTAATCCCACCCCTGCCTTGTCAATCTGAAGTAGGTATGAAATGATATCTTGAACAATAACCTTAAATAAATGAGTATAACTGCTTGGAGATGCAGAAAGTAATAAATCTTATCCACATGCCTGCCTACTGTGCCTAGGCAGTAGGCGTAAGGAACCCATGTGGAATGGCCAAACACTCCTGGGAAGTGTAAGAATCCAAATTCTAACACCTCAGGTGCCAGTTTGCGATGTTGATCTGCCTCTGCTCTGGGTGCCTGATGTGGCTGTGCTGCTGAATGAGAAGATCCGGCCTGAATGGAAGTTTCTTGTGTGGGCTAATAGGCATCTCCAATAGCACTGAGTACTAAGGTTGTTTGACCCAAGTTGTGTTACCCAGAATGAGAATAGTAGAGTCTTGCTGATTTTCCTGACCATGTACAGAAGAGTGGGAGAGGCAGAAAAGTGTAGGAAATTATCCATGACCAGTTCATTGATAGTGCATTACCCATGAACTGTGGGTGTGGGTAATGGGAGCCAAAGCTTTCACATTTTATGTTTCCTGAGAATTCCTGGAATGGTGAGTAGGTCAATGGGTATGATCCTAATCAGCCAAAGTATCTGTAGAGGACTTCTGGGTGGGGTTCCAACTCATGAAACTGTTGATGCGTCCTGCTTCAGAGGTTTGCATAGTTGTTGTCCACCCCAAGGAAGGTGTTTCACAAGAAGATGGATACTGGCCAATTGCCCACTGCCAAATATGTTGAGCTAGTGTTGAAAGTAGGAATGAGTATGTGCCCCCTGTTTTTGTATCTAGTAATGTGCTGTCATGTCTATAAATAAAAGTGCCTTGTTTTGGACCATGAAGTAGAATGCTCTGAGGGCTAGAAAAATGGCCATCTGTCATCAGTTTCAGGTAGTTGATGTGCCTCCCCTGATGAGAGGGGATCCAGGTGCCTTCAAATGTCACTTCACATGCATTTGCACGCCATACAAAGAGCGATGCATCAGTAGTAATGATCAGCTTGGGCAGAGGGCATATGAAAAGCTGCCTAACAACAGGATGTTGCTGTTCCACCATTGCAGAGTGCATTGACAGCTGGCCTTTATCAACACTAGGAGGGTCATTACAACCCTGGCGGATGGCGGAGAACCGGCGGTAAGACCGCCAACAGGCTGGCGGTCTTACCTTGGTGAATTATGACCATGGCGGTTACCGCCATGGTCATCCGCCGGTTCTCCGTCCCGCACGCCAGGGCGGAAACGACCGCCGGGCTGGAGACCTGGGTCTCCAGCCCTGCGGCCGTCAGTATACCGCCGGCGGTATTTGGACCCGGCTTACCGCCGTGGATTTCCAGCGGTTTGAACCGCCATGAAATCCATGGCGGTAAGCACTATCAGTGCCAGGGAACTCCTTCCCTGGCACTGACAGGGGTCTCCCCCACCCGACTCCCTCCCCTACACCCCCCACCACCCCTGCCACCCCCCCAAAGGTTGCAGGGCCCCCCTCCCCACCCCGACCCCCAACATAACATTACTCACACACACCCTACACGCATGCAGGCACCACCAACACACGCACACACCCCGACATACATGCCCACAGCCACACACACAGTCAGGCACGCACACCCACATTCAAACATACACGCACACATCCATACAGACATACCCACAGCCATACACGCACTCATTCCCATACACCCAACACCCCCGCAAGCATACACACACTCCCTCTACATACACACACGCACACCCCCATGCACCCACACAACACCCCCTCCCCTAACGGACGATCGACTTACCTGTTCCGTTGATCCTCCGGGAGGGGACGGGAGCCATGGGGGCAGCTCCGTCGACACCGCCATGCCAACAGAACACCGCCACGGCGAATCACAGGACGTGATTCGCTGGGCGGTGTTCTGTTGGCGTGGCGGTGGAGGTGGAGCAACTTCCACTTCCCCGCCGCCCGCAAGTATGGCTGTTGGCGGCTCTCCGTCGGAATAACGACGGAGAGCAGCCAACAGTCATATTATGCCGAGCGGCAAACCGCCTGCACAGGCGGTCTTCCGCACGGTGGTCCCTCGGCGGTCTTGCAAAAAGACCGTCGAGGTCGTAATGACCCCCTAGATGTTCCCATAGACCCTCTGCCTGCGACCAATGACTGGTGAGGCAATGATGAAGTGGGTGCATTTGCAATCCGACGTACAGAAGAATTGCTATGCAAGATGCCATCATATCTAAATGTTTCATTAATGCAGAGAAGCGTAAAAAAATTAAAAAAAATAAGACAACAGGCCTTTTCCATTTATGCACCTAGAATCTGGAAAAGCATCCCAGAATCCACCAGGAATGCCTAAACGCTGGTGTAAAATTTAGGAAAGAGTTGAAAATCCACCTCTTTAAGGAATACTACATCACAATACATAAATCATCCATAACTCATCTTCCTCTCACATTAGACTCCCACTATAAGCTTGGCAGTGACCATCTACAGCACTCTGCTACCTTTTGGCTAGGACTGTCCTATAGAAATACCATATACATACATACATAATGCCAAACACTTTGTGTAAACCGCCTGTGGTGACCCTCAAGGGTAGCAGTGGTATTTCTGTCCATTTACCACAAACCGTAGGTACTTGTGATGAGCAGGATGGATAGCAACGGGGAAATATGCTTCCTTGACAGCTAATGCAGTCATGAAGAGCCCCTGATGGAGGAGTGGGAAGACATCCTTCAAAGTTGTCATTTCAAAAAGTTTCAGCAGGCTATACTGATTAAACGACCTAAGGTCTGCTATGGGGCTGAGGAAGCCGTCTTTATTTGGAATGAGAAAGTAAGGTGAATACACACTCTCCTTGTTGATGTAGGGGCACTGTCTGTATTACACCTCTTTGGAGGAGCGCTGTAACCTCTTCCTGTAAGAGAACAAGGTGGTCTTGACTTATGGTGTGACGGTGTGGTGGTATCTTGCGTGGTATGCTATGGAATTCTTGGCAGTAGCCTTGATAGAGGACTACTAGAACCTCTGTTCTGAGGTGACTTCCAAACAGTAAGGGTTGAAATGACTTATTCTCCCACACCAGGTGTTGAATGTTCAGAGGGATTTTATGGCGAGCCAGAGACTAGCAGTGAGGGCTCCCTTCCTGGCACCAGCTCTTCACTTCCCCTTACGATTATTCTTTCTATAGCCTCCCTGTGTGTAACCACTGCCTGTTTAAGACTCATGAAAGGGCTACTTTTGGTGCTGGTAAGAATGCACCTGACCTTGTGGGTTTTGTCATGCTCCCATCTCTTGCCTGATGCCTACGAAAGGTGCCCCCTTAGTGTTGTTGATTGTAGTGCATCCATGAACATGGTGATCTCAGCATCTTTCTTGATTTCCACAAATTTTTGGTCCTGCTGGGGACTAATGAGGTGTTCCCTCTCAAACAAATCATTACGAAGGTGCTGCTGCACCTCTGGTTTGAAAAATGACAAGCAATGCTATGCATGTCATTAGAGCGGGATCCTGTTCACGCACAGGAGGCAGTGTCTGCCACCTCTAAGGCACATATATATTTGGGCTGAAACTGTTTTTTCCCCTCCGCAACTAGTTACTCCCCCCTCGTTCTATAGGCCTCAGGTTGGTGCAGTACAAGAGCCTCCATTTCCTCCCATTATACTTCTTGTATGTTGGCAGTGTGCCTACTGAGTTGGCAATCTGTTACTGGGTAGTTGTCCCTACTGTGGCTTTCTTGTCAACATCTTTGATACCCTATTCTCTTTATCTGAAGGGAATATTCCCTGTTGCTTGGGCAGATGCTCGCTTTCTTGCGGTATGTACCACAAGTGGATTGGGCGAACACGCCCTCTAATCTAGACAGAGTCACTGGGAGAGGCCTTGAATTTCCGCTCTATACTTGGTGGAATTACCTTGGCTCTGACAAAATCTTAAAGTTCTCTTGAGCATGCCCATGAAAATTGGTAGAAAGAAAACTGTGCATTCAGCCTCTGAGAGAGCTTTTACTGAAAGTGATCATCATCTTGTATGGCATGCGTCTCAACCTTATGAGTGCAGGTCCCCCTCTGAATCACTGTGTGATATACAGTAGTACCATCAGGCGGGGGATGGCTTAGTTGGAGGAGGCTTGAGGTCTTGCTTATCTTGTGGCTGAACTCGTTCCATATCTTGTCTTCCCCACCCATCTGGAGCACTAATGCACACTGTGACCCAAGTAGATAATGTTCATTTATCTGAGCAGTAAAGCACTCACATAGAGTACACATACACAAGAAATGCCCATACATAAAGATAGGCAAGGGACCTGAGTTATCAGGAACTGGAAGGATATTCACCACAAAGAACTGGTGGGCACAACCATGCTAACTGGGTACAGGTCAAATGCCTATATTCTTGAACTACATGTTTTGCCAACACTTCAAGTGTCCAGGGAACCTGAGATGTAAAGGCAGTATCCAGTTGTACTCAAGTTGGGGGGTCACTGTCGCTGCCAGACCATCCCCTATATTCTGCTAAGAAACAGCACCAGAAGTATGTGAGCATTTTCGGGAGACTTGAAGATTGCCAAGTTCACTTGAGGAAAAACATAGTGCAGGCCACGAAAAAGAACTTGTCAAAGTGGTACACAATTCCACGTCATGAAGGGATCCTTTGCCCCCAAAGTATTGTTGTGGTAAGAAGTGCAAACTCATCTGAATGATATGTGATTAATACGAGAGCTATGGCTTCCTCTCGATTGCCACCAGACTAATGATGGCAGGCCTAAAGTACTGGAGAAGGTTATTATCAGTAACAGGAAAGCTTTTTGCAGAATTTGCTTCTGGTTGGCTCTGCAGTCTTCTATTCTTTGTTGGTGGTACCCATGACTGTCCTGGAACTGACTGCCGTTCTGCAGGCTGTTGTCCCACTCAATGATATAGCTGCAGTAGCCTTTAATGTTTTTTGGCCTATCTGGTCTTGTCCAGTGGGGGAAAAAATTACCAGACAGCTTTGTAGGGGACTCGTGTGGTTGAAACTATAACACCTTAACCAAGCATGTCCTTTAAGGAGTATACTGGCGTTAACCCCTCATGCAGCAGTCTCTGCTGCATCTAATGCACATCTAATTGAATTACTTGCAATTGTTTGACCTTCAGAAACAATTTTCAGTGCATGCTTACGTTGTTCTTCTGGAAGGTGTTGAAGAAGGTCTTCCATTTCATCCCAGTGTGCCCTATCGTATCTTGCAAGCAGTACCTGGGAATTGTCAATATGCCAATGGTTGGCTGCTTGTGCAGCTACCGCTTTTCATGCTGCATCAAGTTTTTTTTTTCTTTTTTTCTGGAGAAACCTATCTCCGGTTGCTTGACTATTTGCTCTTTTCCTGGCTGTGGTAGTGATGATCGAATCTGGCGGGACCTGTGATCGGAAGTAAAGGGGATCAGATGGAGGTGCTTTAGATTTCTTATTAACCTGTGGCGTAATTATACAGGAGTGCACAGGCTCTATGAAAATGTCTCCAACATGTTCAAACATTCCTGGTAACATAGGGAGAAATTGTATGTCCCTGTGTGTTGATGTGAGGGTATCAACTAGAAAGTACTGAGACAAATCTGTATGTTCAGCTGTTTTCTGTTCTGAAGTTTTGTGGCACTGTAAACATTTTTGATCCCGAAGGTATGGATGTGGTATTCCCACTCTGTGTTGAAGTTGTCGGTTCAGAAAATGTTGATGGTTTCACTCGGACCAAAACAATAGAGGTAGAAAGAAATTCAGCCACAGTCTTTTCAGATTTCGGTGCAAAGCCTGAGGGTGGGGCAGCTGAATCAAGATTCCTTGACCGACCATGGCTCTAGGGCGCCAAGATGATGTCCTGACACTCGATATTGGATTGCAGGTCAAAGTCCGAGTCTTCAATCGAGAATGACCCTTTTTGCTACGGCTACTCCTGTGCACGTACATCTCCAAAAATATCAGTGGTGTGCTTTAGCACTGAGTGCGTGACTTCCAGCCTGTGAGCTCTTCGGTCCCAGACTGTTTTCTTGGAATGAAACGATTGGCATGCATTGCAGGTGGCCTCGTTGTGGTCTGGCGAAAGGCAGAGGTTACACACTTGATGGTGATCCATGTGTGGAAATTTGGTGTGGCAGACGGCAGAATCTGAACGGTGTCCGTTCCATCAGGGTCTCATATTCTTTCATGCCACGTGGAGACAGGCCTGGGCTCTGGTGAGGCCTGTCCCGAAGGATACGCGGTTGAAGTTCAACCCGACTTGATTAAGATTATTTAAAGAAACGCGATTGAAGTACAACACCATTGATAGAAAGTAAAGACTGTTAGAGAGTCTCGAACTGGAGCCAGTGAATACGGAGCGAGGGGAAACACATTTGAACTCGATGGCGGAGAAAAAACAATCTAACAAAGAATTTGATGCCCATGCGCAGTATCAGCAAGGAGGAGTCACTCAACCCCGAGACTCAAAAACACTTCTCGAAGAAAAACTAATTGCAGACCTCGAGCCCAACACTAAATGGTAGGATAATGCAGAGCATGTCTATCTACGGACACACATGCCATCAAACAAAATGTTTTTAGCTCAAATGGATCAAAAGTTACTGAAAACACAGCACACATGTTGCAGTGCAGTGGGAGGCCTTTTGCAAAGGTTGACTGGAGACTACACAACTTTTCAGTTGCTTATTTCGGTATTTGAGTGTCTAACCAGTCCTAATGAGGTGAAACACTTGTCAGGAACGTGTGAACGTGCACAAATGCCAGAATAAGTAGGTAATACTAAAAATAAAAAGTGCAGCATTAAGCTGCATAATCAGCCTTTTCTGCTGCATAATGTGGTCAACACTGCCGCATTATTTGGTCCTCCTGTTCCGCATAATATAGTGGCTGTACCTGTGTTGATTGTCTTTATTAAATATCACATTCTATCTACTCTCTACTATCTAGAGAAAGGTGTTGGAAAGTACGCCTTGTTTTTGTCAACCATGTTGGGTGTCAACAGGGGTGGACTGGCCCAGTATATTTAATATACTCAGTTGGCGGGAAATATTAAAGGTTGGAGCAACTTCAGTGAATGTAATCAAATTCTTATTTATTAGCATCAGTAAAAATAAACCTGCTTCTAAAGCTATGCTATGCGTTGCCCCTTAACAAAAATGTGACATTCTGTATAATGGGCTCAAAAGCACTTTTCCTTTCTTAAACCGAAGAGTCTCATTTTAAGGATACACAAACCCTCATCCCCTGAGGTGGCATGCTTCATCATCAGACCATGCTCCAGGTTGAGTGGGGTGTGCACAACCAAAAGGAGCATTTTTTGGAGATCTTTTCTGCTATTACAAGAAGCCTGCAATTCTGGTGCCAGAGAATCAATCAATCTATCTATCTATTACCAAGTGGCGGTCACCATTAGGTAGTTATAGTTAGGTAGTTAGGACCTACTTTCTATAGAAAAGGCTGTTTTTTTGCTTGCCTATATCTTTGGCGTCGTTAGACTAATCCTCATGAAGTTTTCCTAAAAAAATCGACAGTCACATGAGCTGCGGTCTGAAAAATTTCAGGGTGATCCGTCAAGCGGGGGCAGAGAAAGTGGGAGTGAAATTTAGAGCTTTTCCAATGTTAATTCCTGTAGGAAAAATTTAACAGCGATAGCACAAAAACCACTGGACTGAATTACGCTAAATTTGGCAGAAAGGTAGCTCTTTGTCCAGAAAGAGCCTTTTTTGTTATTTGGTGTAAATCTGTTCATTAATAAAATCCAAATTTGAATATATAGGGACACGAAGGATTCATGACCCAAACCGATCTTGTGCAGAGATCTGATTGGCTGATAACACTGCAACAACAGAAGTTGGCCCACTCCTGCTGCCCCGGGGACCACCATCTCGCCGGTGCTTATATTGTTTATGTGGTGGGAGGGGGTCGCCTGCTTCCCCCCCACCCCCGCTGCCCTGGGGACCGCCACCTACCCAGGGCTGTTATGATATGCAGGGGGGAGGCCGCCTGCCCCTCCCGCTGCCCCAGGGAACACCACTCCCCTGGGCAAATATTTAAAAAACAGAAAGCCCCAGGGACCACCACCCCAGGGGCTACACTGAATTTTGAGCGGGGAGGCGCGTGGCCCCCACAAGACTTGGGGACCACCACCGCCGGGGCTTCCATATAGATATGAGGTAGTAATTGTGCACCAATAAAAACTGGATTAGAGGGTGCAGGTTTGTATTTTTTTTTTTTTTTTTTTTATCAACCCTGGGTGTAATGATCCTTGCTTTTACGGGTTCTTTAAAAATGTCTTCAGCATGTCTAAGCATGCTGGATGCATAGGGAGACATTGGTACTCTTTGTGTGTAGATGTTAAAGTATTAAATAGAAAATCGTTCTGAATGGGATCTGTATGTTATTGTACATTATGATACTCATCTGCCCTGGCTATTACTTGATTATAACCAGTGGTCTCTTCAGGGGGAGATGGCCTCGCTGTGTATAAATCTGGGTCATTAGGTAGAATGGGATCAGGGTCATATATCCCATGGGTCTACTTCTTCTTGAGGATCACTTAAATCATCCCTAAGTGGTGATGCAGATGATGCCTGTGGAGAGAACTGTGCTGAATGTGTAGGTGTAGGTGGTGGTGGTGGGGTAGAAGGAAGACAAGGAGAATGTGGTGGTGAAGGCTGAGGTGGTTGCCTTTTGTTTCTCCTTCTGTTTCAAGACTTTGATAGGTGGAGGCCGCGAGTCCAAAGTCTCTTGAAATGTGAAATTTCTTTTAATTGTTGGAGAAGGAGAGGCTATGATCTTTCCTGTTTCCTTCTGTATGTGAAGTTTGCGCTGTTTAGCGTCCATAACCTCTAATTTAGGTTACATTTCAGTAGCTGCAGAATGTTTACTACTGCCAGTTTTCGATTCCGAAGGTTTCGATACGGAATGCTTGACTTGGACTGAAAATGTCTGCTCTGAAAGTGTAGTTATGTTTTTTCGACTCCGAGATGGAAAAGTTTGATTTTCGACTCAGTACCAAAACAGATGTAGCAGGCTGTTTGGTAGATGCTGAATGCACCATGGTGTTTTGCTTCTGTGCCGAACCCGAAGGTTGGTCATCCGAAGGTATCATTTGTGTCTGACCATGGGCCCGAAGGCAGTGGAGGACCGAAAACCTATGCAGGAGTCTTTTTAATTGTCTTTGTTTGGTGTGACGGGGCTGATGTACTCAAGTACTGCGCCGGTGGGATTGATTGTCAGAATCTCGATTTGAGTCAAAATCTGCAAATGAGATGGGTACGAGTTGTCCTACTACTTCTTGCGCGTGTTCTTCTCCAAAGATGTCAGTATGTGTTCTGACGATTTGGACGCCATCTCCAGTCGACACGCTCTTCGGTCCCAGAGAGTCTTTTTGGATCGAAACGATCTACAAGCATTGCAGGTCTTTTCTCTGTGTTCCGGAGACAGGCACAGATTACACACCAAATGCTGATTGGTGTAGGGAAATTTGTTGTGACACAAAGGACAGAACCGAAATGGAGTCTGTTCTATCAGCCTAACATTGTTCGACTGCAATGTGTTGAAGTAGGCCCAACAAGGGCGAGGTCGCCCCTAAGGGCATGAAATCGACCCCGATGATCGAAATCGGATCAAATATAAAGAGTGGAAAATGGAATTGAAACTATACTGACGTTAATAGAAAGTTAGAATAAAGTTCAGAAAATACCAAGATCTACCGGAGCGAGAGGAAACACGCCCGAACCCACGGCGGAAAGAAAATAATCTAGTAAAGGACTTGATGCCCATGCGCACTATCACTGAGAGGAGAAGTAACTCGATCTTGTGACTTGAAAAGATTCTTTGAAGAAAAACAACTTGTAACACTCCAAGCTGATATAAATAAATATATATATGTAAAACACAATTACAAAACATAGACAAGTGCGGTTATACTAAACCAGATAGTCTGACGTGTCACGGAACCTTAACCCCAAGTCAGAAAGGCCCCATGGGGAGCAAGACCCTTGTGTCCTGCTAGACACATCTAGCGGGTGCCCGCGCTTTTGGCTTATGGCTTGTAGACTCCTGACCTCAGATGCTGCATTGTACCTTCTGTACTCCAGCCACTGCTTCACATTCTCCCATGTAAACAAATGCTGGCAGTTAAAGGCATCCTGTCCAGACAGCTTGAGACACTCCATCTGGAAGCATCACATTTGGCTCCAGACCGTAGGCATGTCCGGTCCAGCTTCCCATGGTTCTGCCCAGAAAACTAAAATGCATTCAACACAGACTCCACCTTCAATTTCTTGTTTTTCTGGCCTGTGTATGCAGGACAACACATGATGGTGGATAAACTAATCAGATGATGGGGCTGCTGCAAGGAGGACTGTGGGGTTGGGGTGAACATTACAATGAGTCTGATGACAGGCGTACCCTCAAATTGATGCACAAAATATTGAAATTGGTTGTTCACACAAATCATTAGATGGCAGAATACTACACAGCACGTGAATCTAAAACTGACGCCCAGTCCTGGAGACTGGTTTCAAGATCTGTTGGCTGCCCGAGATATCTAGTTGTCAAATGACTCTACAAATGTGATTAACAATCCCCCACTGCCACTCTTACACATTCCTTCAAAGTATGTGGTCCTAAATCAGTCCTAGCATCCTACAGCATGAGCCGGAGCCTGGGTTCCTACATCTTTGGCCACAGCCAGAGTCGTATAGCCCAACAAGCACAACCTCTGCCACACCATACCATAAGGCCAACAGGTTTACACCCACTCCCCACACCATACTAAGCACACCCCACATCTGTGTGTTTTACGCCCATGCACAACAAACAGCACTTCCGCTCTTTCCAGAAGCAGGTACTGGGGATCCTGCAGCTTACAATCAGTCTTGGAGTGACTTGCCTGATCACTCACCTACAAACCAGCCATCATCGCATTGCTGCATGACGTTCACCAAGTCGCCTTCGATCAGCTCCAGTTCATCCTCGTTGTGGGGGGTGTAGTGATAAAGTGCTCGGTATCTGCAGGACAAGAGTCAGACAGGAGTTGGCTCAGTGTTTGCTCTTTAGGTTTCCCCTCAGTAGCACTCCCAGCCTTAACCAGCAGATGTCAGTGTAAGAGCAGAAAAGAACGCTGGCCGCAACTGTTGCACGTTAACAAGGCATTTAAAAGGCTTGACCCTGACTTTCCACTTCCTAAAGGCCTTAGTACTTCAACTGCATTTCTATTCCCGGTGTTCGAACCATCTGAGGACCTCCATTTGCCCATGCTTCCTGAAGAATATATTTATTTGCTTCCCCTGAAACCTGAAGGTGAGGTACAGAAATACTAAACTAGTTACTTACCTGTTAGAATAGTTTTGCAGTTTGAGTCTCACGCTACAAAACTGCAAATGTTCGAGAACATGATGATTCACTGCTTAACCTCCAATGCGCGATTACATGGGAAAATGTTTATTTTTGACAGTTGACACAGGGCCGGCTGTAGGGAGGTCCGATTGCTGCAGCCGCACCTGGCGCTGACCCCGGGAGAGGCGCTGGGTTCACAAATAACTTTTGCTTTTAAAAACACCCGCTGTTTTATTGTGTGTCCCTAAGTTTTCCGGCAACCATAAAAATGCCAAGATAATGTAGGTGATCAATGGTTCTGTTGGCATGAGATCGACGTTTTGTCTTATAACGTAGGATGGAGGGTTGATGTGTCTGCTTCGAAGAGCTTGTACATGCAGACAGATAATGCTCAGTGGTTTGTGTAAAATTTCCTATAGACGGATTTACATACGTAAGATGCATTGCCTCTGTATAGCGTGTGTGTAGTGTAACGTGCTCTGGCAACCTAGGGTTAGTATGAGTAGCGCTAGAAAACAAAAGAAATGTATGTGAAAGAGGGGCTGTGGAGAGGTGAGTGGCACTGCTGGAAGGTGGCAGTGAGGGGATCTGTAGAAAAGGAGCTCAAATAAAGATTGTTGCACCAGGAGCCTCTAAACACTAAAGCCGGACCTGGCTTTACATATTTAAAGCAAACGTGGGACAGTAAATGAAAAATGACAGCATATCGGTGGTAAAGGTGAGATGCTTTTGAATGCACGCTAGCGTCGGAGGGGCTGTAACTGTCAGGGAGCACTGACCAGTACGTTACTATACGAGCAGTGCCTGGCTCTCCATCATCGGGGTCTGAATTACATCCACCATAATATCAGCCCGAGCGGCACTAAAGGGTGGTCCCTTCAACTCATGCCCATGTATATCTGTAGAAGAACCTTCGCTCTCCCCAGCAGCACTCCCAGCCTGGCCAGAAGGGGCCTCTGTAGGGCATGGACTTGTTACTTCATCAGCACTTCTACATGTGGCCACCATAGGTCAGCATAAAAACAGTCCTTGGATCTCCTTGCCCAGGGTCTACCTTCAGGTCAACATTTGTCAGTGAGCTCTCCACCTCTTAACCTCCCTCGGGGAATGCCCCTTCAGTCCGGCAATCACTGGAAAAGCAGTATTTGTCTCCGCCTCCATAGTGCTGCTGTAAGAGCACTGACCTGCCTTCCCTCCACAAGGTCAGTGTTCTTGCAGGAGTAAACCCCATCTTGGCCAGTAGGTGGCCCTGGAAAAAGCTATTTGGGTCTACGTGTCCTAAGGTAGGGCCAAGTAGTCATTTCCAGGGTTCTCGGCCCTCGCCTTCTGCACTCTATGCGCGCTCGGGTCCCCAGATCGTTCCCTTGCCTCACGCTTTAGTGAAACATGTCATGAACTCACACATCCCAGTGGATATCAGAGCCGTTCTTGGGGGACACCCGGGGAAGCCGAGACTCCTCCGCGCGTGGATGGCTGCTACTTCCAGACTTGTCCAGAGCAGAGTTCTGCAGAAATAAACACAAGATGGTGAACTGCGAAGCTCAAGCACAACTTCAGCCTGTAACACAGAGACCTTGCAGGGGGGGCAGAGGAAACAGCCTTTCGACAATGCCCCACACCTTTAGGAGAGCACCCAGTCTGTAACACCAACATTATTGCCAATGACAAAATACACACAGCTTACAATACTGATACCATGCACAAGGGTAGAAAAAGCCATCTTGAAACAGTGACACAACAGCCAACATGCAATGCTGGCATCAAACACAGAACCAGAGAGGCAACCTTTCAACACTGGCATCAGGGACAGAGGCAGAGAAGCCATGCTGTTATTCTGATCCTATGGACAGGGCCAGAGAAGCAGGCCTGTAAAACTTCTATCAAGCACAAAGGCATGTAAACTAGTCTGAAATACTAACATGCATTGGAGCAGAAAAGCCAGCCTGCTACATTGACACAAATACAAGGGCAGAAAACACAGTCTGCAACACTGACACCAAACACAGGGACAGATAAGTCAGCCCGTAACACATGCAGATAAATCAGCCATAACAGGGCCACCAGATGTGTTTCTCGTAAGCCACAACATTTTGAGCTAAGTTTCTTTGCATGCCCTGACCTGTTAGTTGGCGCTAGATTCTACTTGGTTGTATTTAGAAGTCCTTAGACCTCCAATGTTCCAAGAACATGAAACACCAAGGGATGATATCCGTGGGCTTTTTGAGCTTTTAGAAAGAAATATTTGTTAATTAAGGTATTTCTGACGTTTGATCAACTTTTACGTTTTTTGGAGCCTTGATCTACATTACATGCCATGTGTTATATAGTTCTGATAAATAAGAGACTCTCTCTAAAATTTGAAATACACATACCACTTTTAATTATAAAAAATACAAACAAAAAGATGACTAGTTGTGGTTTACTCAAAGGAGACCACCTTACACGAGGAAACTGGTTAAGGTTCCGACGCTGTGAGAGTATATTTGTTCGTACGATTGTACTGAACACATATGACAACAATGTTGCACAGGATAAGGTATATGACTAAAGGGTGGCGGTTACACACCTCCACATTTGCAAAGGGGGTGATGTGGGCACCGCATGAGTTGGTCAATTACATCACGTCATAAGGATCATACATGACTTTAGTGCCTTGTCGCTCTGTGACTTTAAGGCAGACCAAATAACCTGTCAATGAATGGAGCCTGTTGGGCTTTAAATTTTTGTGTCTATCTTGTCATATTTGTGGCGCTTTAAGGACAGACGTCAAATGTCAGGCTCTTTCTTATGACAAATTCCTGCTTGTTTTTTTAACACAGGGATTGCTGTTTACAGACTGCTCACTTTGAAGTCAGAGAAAGAAAAGCAAAGTGAAATATGTTACAAATTTGCCGAGGGTCAAGTGTGTAAAAGGAAATGCTGCAGGATGTCAATTTTTGTCTAACACACAAATAAATAGAAATACCTGTAAATGAACTGTACGCATTCAGCAGTTCAAAAGAGAAAATTAAGCACATTTTTTGTAACACTGAAGCATGATAGAGAGAGATTTTAATAGAATCAAAACAAATCAAGACACGTTACTTGGTGATGTACACATGAAATATATTAATTGAATCCTGATTTCCACAAATTATCATTTGTGCGGAATATAGTCTTTTCAGTAAAACTGCATGTCTGTGCAAATTACAGTGACCTATCACCCAATCTTAATTCCTTGAAATAAATCGCAGCCTCCTGTCCGTTAAAGCTAGGTGGGTCACGAAAGTCTGTCATTCTATAAAGTGGGCTGTGGTTTTAAAGATTAATAATCACTGAGTATAGACCATGGGGTGGTATATATTTACATCTTTGAATCACTAACAAGATCTGAGGACTCTAAGAGACCCTGTAACAACCAATCTGAAAAGAGTGCTGCACAAGTACCATGGCACACAGTTATCTACAGTGTAGACACTGGAAAGCCCACAGTACATAGCCAAGCTTTGTGTTTACTCACACTGTCTGCCAGGTTGGTGACTAGATTAGAGATTTAAACAAAAAGAAATAGGAAATACTCACTGAATATATTCCTGTATCCATAAGGGTGGCCCAACCTGGCTCTAATTTGGAAAAGAGCTAATGGCACACCCCTCTGAAGTCCACCTCCACTCTCAGAACCCTGCTTCCCTGCCAATCACTCAGACTATGCCTTTGACCTTATACAGCCCTCTACTGCCTCTCACTAGGGTTGTGCTACACAAATATCATATACATACATACATTGCTCCTCACCGCAGCTGTAGTATTGTGAAGGGCACTCACCTGAGGCTGCGACATCCCAGTCGGCTGTGCCAGAGAACGGGCAGACTGTTGGTGAGGAGGCTGAACAACAGGACTCTGCAGATTTGTGGCTCTGTGGTCTGGGCCTGGCCCTCCTTGGTTCTGATTTGGAGATGTCTGCTGTAGGTTCCTTGATGCCTGGTTATTGGGGGCTACCTGGTCTTTAGGAGTGGCTGGATAAGTGAAGCTGTAGCCCCGGGGGGAGGATGACAGTACACCAGTGTCACCTTGCTGGAGGCTAGGAGAGCCCCCTCTGTGAGGAAGGGGTGACTGTGAGTTCTTCATGGCTAGGAATGATGGGGAGTCTAAGGAACGATGAACATTGCTTGAGCCAGGTGACGAGGCCCGGACAGAACTTGGAGAAGGACCCCGTGCAGCAGGACTCTGAGGCGATGGAGACACAGCTGGGCTTAGTCGACTATTCTGCCCAGATGTCAAAAGTTTAGGTGATCCGGGAAGATCCTCAGCTCCTTTTACCCGTGGCTCCTTCACCACTTGTACATAGTTGGCTGGGAAGATCCCCTGGCGGCTTGTTCCCGAGATGCGGCCCTCATACCAGTTCTCATCTACTCGACGGATCAGGCTGATCTGCTCACCCTGTGGGAAGGATAAGCAAGGGTGAGTCACTCTTACTAGCCATTAGAAGTTCTCTATATTCTTCTAGATAGAGTGCTCCCTCACAGCAAATGTGCCTGAGCCATTTTATACAACTACCCTGGAGTCTCTGTTCAACAATGTTCCTTACAGCTCATCCACAACGCTCACAAAATATTCAATACATCTCTTCTGCAGCCAAGCTAGTACACCATGCCATAAAACCTTATACGACCAGTATTCATACACCGTTCTTTGGAGATTCAACGCATCCAGGCAGTATTCAAGGGGAGTCAGTTCCTTGGATGGAGTTGGTGATGATTCAAGTGCTTCATACAGCAATGACCGCATACTTGTGCCTTACCTTTCGAAAGGATAACTCCACAGGAAGGTCCCCTTTGAAGGTGTACTGGGCGAGGGCCTCCCCATACTCCAAGACCTGGATAGTGGGGGGCTTAATTGGCTTAGGGATCTCAGTTGGAGGGAGTACCTGCCATAAGGTAAAAAAAAGAGAAATGTAGAAACAAACACTGAAAACTCAAACTTATGTAGAGAGCAGCAGCAAATGCTTAGTCCTTAGAGACAGGAGAACACACAACAAAAGAGCATCTATGTCCTGACAGAGGAGCCCAGACACGAGAGAGTGAGCAACCCATACCAAGGGAACAGAACTGTGTTCAAGCAAAGCTCACACTTAGAGAGCAGGGAATTTCCATAGAGAAGATACAACTGAGAGCAAACCCAACCAAATGCGATTAAAAAAGAGCAGAGAAAGAGGTAAGCAGTCTTTAAGAAAGAGGTCCCTAGAGAGAGGTTCCCCTACTAAGACCCGCTAGAAGGGAGAATCTACCAAGAGACAAGCCAAACATGACATAAGTGCCCTAACAGAAGAGGAGTCCGAATTAAGGGTGAAAACTCTGCTAAAAAAGAGCAGACCTCACCAAGAAATAGAAACACCACAGAGGAGACAGCATACCTAAACAAGAAGATCCAGTGAAGATAACAGAACCAATAAAGAGAAAAGATTCAACAGAGAGCGTAGACCCGGACCAAAAGAGGAGTCCCATACAAAGAGAACAATTGTATACTAAAAAGAGAAGTCTCATTCCAACTGAGAAGTCCTACACCAAGAGGCCCAGTCACATGCCAATTCAGCAGCCCTCTCCGAGAGGACACCCTCTGAAGTTTCAACCTCACAAAGGGAGGAATCCCCACCTTGAGAGGAGCCCTTGCTGAGGGAGGAGTCTTTACACAGAAAACAGAAGGCATGACAGGAGAATCTACCACAGACACAGTAGACCTCTCCAACAGATGATCTCATATGAAATTTGAATCTCACCAGAAGAGGAGCCCTTGCCAAGGGAAAAAAACAGGACTGAAAGAACAGGGAGAGCAGATCTTATCAACAGAGCCTGGATGTATGTATCCAATAAGGGGTGTGTAATTTCATAAAATGTTTACTTGTCCAAGGAACAAATTGCTTTGGATATCTACTTGTCCATTTGGTACCATGCAATAAGGTTACACACTATACAGCATTCTGTTATTTGAGAAAAATAATAAGCTCTCTGAATATGACAGGGCATTTATAAGATCAGGGTTAGAATTCTAATAATGCTATGATTATGCCACCTTTGCGATTCTACAAGTCTCAACATACCAGGTCTCACATTATGTCAAATACTTGAAATATTCACAGGCTCTCTTTTCTTTATGAAATAGCTCTGTTTAGGCTAGCATTCTGGTTATGGTAGGGCTCTGAATAAGTCAACACTAATTATCCTGGAGTTCTGAGTATAGAGAGCAGAGTTCAGGATATAGCATTTCTTTGCTTGTAAAATAAGTGTCTTTAAAGTTTGTTGATTTGTCTTGTGAATTCCCAGGCAAATTTACTTTTAAACATTCACTCAATTTCACAAATATTTTTGTAAATAAACTCTGATTACTCTTGTGGCCCAATGCAAGTGTTACCAACTGGGGATCAAAGGGATCACTTCTATTCTCACATTATCTACTTAACCACATCGCACAATTGTTTTGCTAAATCACTTAATCTCACTCTGTCGCAGTTCCCTTGAGTGCTTTAAATGTATTTTGCATATAAAAAAGGAGCATTCTGGGACCATTACAAGAAGCCACAAACTGTTAAATCTTACAAATATGTATACACATTTTTGTTAAAATTTCTGTCGGTAATATAAACGGAGCTTCCAGCTCACTATATTTTCTTAGGGCGCTCACCCTAACAATAAAGGCTCAGTGTTAATGACCATACATTCAAGTGGGAGCATCTCATACATACGGCTGTGTATCAAGCAATGGGACACTAAGTTGGCATCCAATGGGTTTGTGTACAGCGGGTTGAGCCTACTCCTCCAGAATACAGAATAAACATGAAAACTTGTTTTCCTTGTCACCAAACAATATGTATGTGCCATCGGATGATATGGATTATTTACGTCTGGCCCAAAGAAGAGCTATGTTGGGAGAAGCGTTACTTAATCTTTAGAGCAGCAACAACGTCTCATCAGATTCTTTAAGTCCTGGAAATAGGAACATTCATTGCAAATTACCCGGGTGACAAATGAACTACTGCTGCGGAGCTTAGAGAGCAGGTGGTTCTCTGATACAAATGACTTTGAGCCAAGGCCTTCTGGATATCCTTAGGCGGCTGGATCAAGGATGCCCACAGAAAATAGCTCCCAAGAAAAACATGTATTTATGTTTTACTGATAAGAGCACCCATCTTCTTTTCTAAGCTTCCTCCTAAAATACATCTTCTCATGTTTTTTTTTTTTGTCTGGCCTACAAACATATATTGCTATGTCACCAGGGTAAAATAATACATGAAGATTCATAAATAAACATATTTTCATTTATACATACATCAAGGTGATTTGGATCACCTTGATCTGTCTCACCGGGCTCGTGTAATTATGCACAAAATACATACTTCCTAACATACATCAAGGGGTTTATGGTAGCCCTCTTCATCTACTGATCCGTTCAACTGTCACTGACAGTTGGCTCCCGCCCACCACAGCATACAGCCTGGGGCAACAATTCAGGCAATTTCGCCCACTGGCACTTGCGATTATGAGGGATGGCATTTTTCCCATTCAGCTCCGCCTAGAAAGGAATCCAATTCAGTGAAAGGGCTGGGGAACCAATACTTTACTTTGCCAATGCTTTTCTTTCAGTTCCACATCCTTTTATATTAACCCTTGTGTCTTTAAACCAGGTCTTCAGGTTACAGTAATTCAAAACCAATCATATATTTTCTTTCCTCCAATAAGAACTGTATTTTCCTCTTATGTACATTAAAACAAAACAAAAAATTAAAATTATACTAGTTCTTAGTACTCCTGGCTTCTAGGAAGCATCTGTACTGCTATAACATTATTTTGTGTATGGTTTTAAATATTTATATTGCAAGCATATGGCAGCAACATTTAGGTAGCACTGTGTGTTCTTTTTTCATGTTTGTATGTATGCTTGCAATAAAACAAAAATAAGACTACACTACACCTATTGGGTTTGCCAATGCTGGTTATCAACTTGTAATTTAGGATCAGTTTTAGAGGCAGACACAACTGCTTTTTGGAGATAGTGGAGAGCAAATCTGGAGGGAACAGAATAAACGGTTCATTCAAACTAAGGCTCTCTTCTTAGATCCGACTCCAGAACTTCTAGGGACACCAGCACCATGCACTGGCCTGTAATGAGCCCGGCTCAGGTGTTGTTAGCCTTCCTTCCTTTTGGCCTTGTAATCTATTTGTCCGTTACAGTGATGAACGACCTGTTTGTTAAAACGTCCAAAATATTTTTTATCTTGGACAGAAAGGCAGCGACGAGGTTGTCTGAACCTCTGAAATCCCTGAACAGATGCAGCAATTCCCCTCCCTCTGCCTAAGTTTCGTTCAAGCACATTCCTCATTGTCAAATGTTAATGGACTACCAGCCACTCTCAAGTACACAGTCAGGTGTTAAAGCACTGTTTAGGCTCTTCTGTGCAGCACCATAACTCCCCTTTGTGCAGTCACATACTGGAACATTTTACTGTTAGGAGTTCCATTGCAGCAGTTGTGTGGTAGAGCAGTGGTTCCCACCTGTGGTCCGGGTACCCCTGGGGGTCCGCAAAGCCTCCTCAGGGGGTCAGTGACTGCTCAGAAAATTAAATAATATCATCAGATTTGGTCCCCAACTTTCAGTAATGACTCAGTGTGTGAGGGAGGGGGTCCCCAGATTTCAATAATAATTTAGTGGGGTTACTAGTAATGCTAAAGTGGGGGTCCACAGAAGTCAAAAGGTTGGGAACCACTCTGGTAGAGCACCAATAATGGTGTACCACTGCTTTGTACAATATATGAAATACTGCATGACAATAATATTTTTTTGACCTAACACTACATCGCAAGGTAAATGTAAAGAAATGCCTCCTTGGCATGGTTGCCCCCTGACTTTTTGCCTTTGCTGATGCTATGTTTACAATTGAAGGTGTGCTGAGGCCTGCTAACCAGGCCCCAGCACCAGTGCTCTTTCCCTAACCTGTACTTTTGTGTCCACAATTGGCAGACCCTGGCATCCAGATAAGTCCCTTGTAACTGGTACTTCTAGTACCAAGGGCTCTGATGCCAAGGAAGGTCTCTAAGGGCTGCAGCATGTCTTATGCCACCCTGGAGACCTCTCACTCAGCACAGACACACTGCTTGCCAGCTTGTGTGTGCTAGTGAGAACAAAACGAGTAAGTCGACATGGCACTCCCCTCAGGGTGCCATGCCAGCCTCTCACTGCCTATGCAGTATAGGTAAGACACCCCTCTAGCAGGCCTTACAGCCCTAAGGCAGGGTGCACTATACCATAGGTGAGGGTACCAATGCATGAGCATGGTACCCCTACAGTGTCTAAACAAAACCTTAGACATTGTAAGTGCAGGGTAGCCATAAGAGTATATGGTCTGGGAGTCTGTCAAACACGAACTCCACAGCACCATAATGGCTACACTGAAAACTGGGAAGTTTGGTATCAAACTTCTCAGCACAATAAATGCACACTGATGCCAGTGTACATTTTATTGTAAAATACACCACAGAGGGCACCTTAGAGGTGCCCCCTGAAACTTAACCGACTGTCTGTGTAGGCTGACTAGTTCCAGCAGCCTGCCACACTAGAGACATGTTGCTGGCCCCATGGGGAGAGTGCCTTTGTCACTCTGAGGCCAGTAACAAAGCCTGCACTGGGTGGAGATGCTAACACCTCCCCCAGGCAGGAGCTGTAACACCTGGCGGTGAGCCTCAAAGGCTCACCCCTTTGTCACAGCCCAGCAGGGCAGTCCAGCTTAGTGGAGTTGCCCGCCCCCTCCGGCCACGGCCCCCACTTTTGGCGGCAAGGCTGGAGGGAACAAAGAAAGCAACAAGGAGGAGTCACTGGCCAGTCAGGACAGCCCCTAAGGTGTCCTGAGCTGAGGTGACTCTGACTTTTAGAAATCCTCCATCTTGCAGATGGAGGATTCCCCCAATAGGGTTAGGATTGTGACCCCCTCCCCTTGGGAGGAGGCACAAAGAGGGTGTACCCACCCTCAGGGCTAGTAGCCATTGGCTACTAACCCCCCAGACCTAAACACGCCCTTAAATTTAGTATTTAAGGGCTACCCTGAACCCTAGAAAATTAGATTCCTGCAACTACAAGAAGAAGGACTGCCTAGCTGAAACCTCTGCAGAGGAAGACCAGAAGACGACAACTGCCTTGGCTCCAGAAACTCACCGGCCTGTCTCCTGCCTTCCAAAGATCCTGCTCCAGCGACGCCTTCCAAAGGGACCAGCGACCTCGACATCCTCTGAGGACTGCCCCTGCTTCGAAAAGACAAGAAACTCCCGAGGACAGCGGACCTGCTCCAAGAAAAGCTGCAACTTTGTTTCCAGCAGCTTTAAAGAACCCTGCAAGCTCCCCGCAAGAAGCGTGAGACTTGCAACACTGCACCCGGCGACCCCGACTCGGCTGGTGGAGATCCAACACCTCAGGAGGGACCCCAGGACTACTCTAAGACTGTGAGTACAAAAACCTGTCCCCCCTGAGCCCCCACAGCGCCGCCTGCAGAGGGAATCCCGAGGCTTCCCCTGACCGCGACTCTCTGAATCCTAAGTCCCGACACCTGGGAGAGACCCTGCACCCGCAGCCCCCAGGACCGGAAGGACCGAACTTTCACTGGAGAAGTGACCCCCAGGAGTCCCTCTCCCTTGCCCAAGTGGAGGTTTCCCCGAGGAACCCCCCCCTTGCCTGCCTGCAGCGCTGAAGAGATCCCGAGATCTCTCATAGACTAACATTGCGAACCCGACGCTTGTTTCTACACTGCACCCGGCCGCCCCCGCGCCGCTGAGGGTGAAATTTCTGTGTGGGCTTGTGTCCCCCCCGGTGCCCTACAAAACCCCCCTGGTCTGCCCTCCGAAGACGCGGGTACTTACCTGCAAGCAGACCGGAACCGGGGCACCCCCTTCTCTCCATTCTAGCCTATGCGTGTTGGGCACCACTTTGAACTCTGCACCTGACCGGCCCTGAGCTGCTGGTGTGGTGACTTTGGGGTTGCTCTGAACCCCCAACGGTGGGCTACCTTGGACCAAGAACTAAGCCCTGTAAGTGTCTTACTTACCTGGTTAACCTAACAAATACTTACCTCCCCTAGGAACTGTGAAAATTGCACTAAGTGTCCACTTTTAAAACAGCTATTTGTGAATAACTTGAAAAGTATACCTGCAATTTTGATGATTTGAAGTTCCTAAAGTACTTACCTGCAATACCTTTCGAATGAGATATTACATGTAGAATTTGAACCTGTGGTTCTTAAAATAAACTAAGAAAAGATATTTTTCTATAACAAAACCTATTGGCTGGATTTGTCTCTGAGTGTGTGTACCTCATTTATTGTCTATGTGTATGTACAACAAATGCTTAACACTACTCCTTGGATAAGCCTACTGCTCGACCACACTACCACAAAATAGAGCATTAGTATTATCTCTTTTTGCCACTATCTTACCTCTAAGGGGAACCCTTGGACTCTGTGCATACTATTCCTTACTTTGAAATAGTGCATACAGAGCCAACTTCCTACAGTAAGTCTATGAAAGTAGATGTGGAGTTAAAAACAATAATTATATACTTACCTTGTCAATGCAGTAGAACACGAGGTAGTGAATGTGACATTTTTGTGAATTGATATCAATTACCTCAATATAGTATTGAACCATCCCAATAATGGTTGGTTTCGTCCTTCTGCTACAACATTCCAATGGTCATCTTTCTGTTTGTTTGATTTAGGACATTGTATCCTCATTGGAGGAAATGTTTCAAAAGCATTGTAACCCTCTTGCCACTGGCTATTTGGGTTGTAAATGGCTCTCTCCCTCATTACAGGTCCTCGCCCGTACTTCAGGCCTATCATTGAAGTGGAGGGCCTTTACTGTCTGGCCTAGCCCTTGGTAGCGGACTATAACTGTATATTATTTCGTTGTCACAACTCCATTGGGAAAATGACCATGTTACAGCCTCCAGAGTAGACTTTCAAGTGTACAGCCACATTAGTGCCCCTTCACAGACCTTAAACAGAGCTACTTGTGCACAGACCCCAAAACTGGCTCTCAAACTAATCACTGCAAGCAGACATCCTCTTACCTCCACATAGTTGGTGGGGAAGATGCCCACTCTACCATGATGCTCCCCTTCAAACCAGTTCTTGTCCACCTGCTTGTGGATGTATACAATGTCACCCTTCTGCACGGTCAGCTCCCTGAAAGGTAAAAGCGCAAGATGGAAGGCCAGAATAACCCATGAACCAACAGTGAAGGAGAAGGGGACAGAGAGGATTTAGCTGTGCATCTTCTCTTGAGAGGAGTTCAGAGAACTGTGGAAATTCTGCTTCCAGGTCGAGACCTCATAAGCCAGGTGTGCTCCATTTTCTTCCCAGTACACAATGAAGTTGAGATGATTTATAACTGAAACAGAGGGGACTTCCTGAATGTTTGGTAGTGCTGTCTCTTGAGAAAGACTACCTGGGACATTGAAGGCCCCCATCCTTTAGGAAGCACATCTGTTGATGCAGTGTTGTGGTACCTCTTGAGAGATTGTTTTCAAGAATGCTGTGATTTTCTCTGGATTGTGGGACGTGGGTCTCTAACATATTAGCATGTTTGCCCCATAAGGAGGTGTAGCCCTGCTGTCTCTTCATCAATGAGCACTTAATTGACATTATTCACGCAGAAAGGTTGGATAAAAGCATTATCTTCCCTAAGGGGTTTAATTATTTTGTTTTAAAGAAAGTTTACTGCGGTATTCAGAACCCAGTCTGGTACTGAATAATACGCATTCAAGTGAATGAATGGTCGCTACAAAAACGTAATTCTTAAATACTTGTACTATTTACTGATCTAACTAGAAAACATAACACTGCGGGGTAAAGGTCAAGGAGTACAGGAAAAGGAAAGTACCCTTAAAGGATATTTATGATCCCATGTAGAACACACTGATTATTTGTGCAATCATTTCCAAAATGCAAATCTAATACCCATTTTGGGGGAAAGTTAAGCTTGGAACTGGAGTTACAAATGAATGATTAATCAAGAGTGACAGTTGAAATGATACGATGCCATGAGAGAACATTTTCTGATTTGATAGATTTCTGTTAGGAATTCCTGTCCAAGGGGACAGATTATTGAGACTGTGCCTGGAAGATGAGATGCTTGGTACTTACTTTGCCGACTGAGCTTGGAAGTCAAACTTGACACGAGCAGCTTTCATCTGCAAATCAGGAAAATACTGAAATTAGTGGGAACAACCACAGGATTAGCAACCTGCCCATCAAAGGAATTAGTCTGCTGCACTTTTTTTTGTAATTTGCGCCTTTAGCACTCATTGAATGAGTGCCCTGCCCAAACAAGGAATGCCAGCCTTAAACACTCATAGAATTAGCGCCTTGCACATTCACAGAATGAGTCACAAGCACACTAACAGGTCATGGGCCCAGCAGATTAACAGAACAAGTGTCCTGCACAGTGACAAAATGACAGATACCCACAACTGACTGCCTTATAACAGGTTAGAAACCTGCACTCGTGGGGGGAACATCCTGCACATTCAAAGATAAAGCCCAATGCAAATTTACGGAATGAGTACCCAATAGGCTCACCGAATGACTTGCCGAAAGAGTCCATGCACATTCACCTAGTGAGTGCCCTGCACACTGACTGAACTAACTCCCGCCACGGCAATGGAATAGGTGCCTAGTGCAATCACAGCTAATTTGCATCTTTCGAAGTAACAGAGTGTGTTGCACATTCACATAACACGTTTCCTACCCGCTCTCAAAATGAGAACTCTTCTTGACACTCACAAACTGAGTGCCCAAAATGAGTTCCATGCATACTCACAAAATGCTTAGCACACGTACTCTGAGCCTGTGTGCTAAACCAAATGAGAACCTGACGGGAAAGAGGCAGGATTGCAGACTGATGATGTGTGCCACTGAGTAATTGAGTGAGTGCTAGAGACTGACAGAGGAACCATACAGATGGACACAAGACCATCTCAGAAGATTAATGAGTCATGGTCGAACAATGAGGAACCACTGAAGACTGACAAAGCGGGCAGCCCAGACTAACAGAGCGAGTGTTTGAGACTGGCCCAGGACTGCGCGAACCCTTGGTGGGTCACTTCGACTACAGCTCCCCCACTTCAGTAAATCCTACCTTCAGTAAGTCCCTCATTAACACAATGGGGACATTGGCGTAATCACATTTGTATTAGCTATCAGCTGTGGGTTTCCCAGAAGTCTGGCAGACTCTTGTCAGGGAATTTCCTTTTGTACGTTTTCAGTAGCAACTGGGATGCTGCAGTTTGGTTTGCTTTGGAGTGGTTTTCAAGCATCCTTGTTTAAATAGTACATTTAACCCCTTTGCTGCAAGGCCTTTTCCCCCTCCCGTGCCAGGCCTTTTTTTGTCTATTAGGAATAGTTCTCGCTTAGGCCCTCATAACTTTTTGTCCACATAAGCTACCCACGCCAAATTTGCGTCCTTTTTTTCCAACATCCTAAGGATTCTAGAGGTACCCAGATTTTGTGGGTTTCCCTGAAGGAGACCAAGAAATTAGCCAAAATACAGTGAAATCTTTTTTTTATTTGGAAAAAGGGGCTGCAGAAAAAGGCTTGCGTTTTTTTCCCTGAAAATGGCATCAACAAAGGGTTTGCAGTGCTAAAATCACCAGCTTCCCAGCTTTCAGAACAGGCAGACTTGAATCAGAAAACCCAATTTTTAAACACAATTTGGGCATTTTACTGGGACATACCCCATTTTTACGATTTTGTGTGCTTTCAGCCTCCTTCCAGTCAGTGGCAGAAATGGGTGTGAAACCAATGCTGGATGCCAGAAACCTAAACATTTCTGAAAAGTAGACAAAATTCTGAATTCAGCAATGGGTAATTTGTGTAGATCTTACAAGGGTTTCCTACAGAAAATAACAACTGAAATAAAAAAATATTGAAATTGAGATAAAAAAAACTGCCATTTTTCTCTACGTTTTACTCTGTAACGTTTTCCTGCAATGTCAGATTTTTGAAAGCAATATACTGTTACGTCTGCTGGACTCTTCTGGTTGCAGGGATATATAGGGCTTGTAGGTTCATCAAGAATCCTAGGTACCCAGAGCCAATAAATGAGCTGCACCTTGCAGTGGGTTTTCATTCTATACTGGGTATACAGCAATTCATTTGCTGAAATATAAAGAGTCAAAAATAGGTATCAAGAAAACCTTTGTATTTCCAAAATTGGCACAAGATAAGGTGTTGAGGAGCAGTGGTTATTTGCACATCTCTGAATTCTGGGTGCCCATACTAGCATGTGAATTACAGGGCATTTCTCAAATAGACTTCTTTTTTACACACTGTCTTACATTTGGAAGGAAAAAATGTAGAGAAAGACAAGGCCGCTCTGCCCCGGGTGGGCAGAAATGACCTAGAACTAATTTGCCCCCCCCCGAGGAGCAGCCCTTGCCCAAGGGGCTGCTCCCCTTACTTCAAATAGCCCTCAAAAATATATATTCCCTGGTGTCTAGTGGTTTCTGCTCCCCCTGGGGACAGACCGCAAGGCCGATCTGCCCCCAGCTGAGCTTCCAGCGCCGGAGGGAAGGCCTCTGATCTGACATCATCAGATGCCACAGGGGGGTTACGGGGGCGGGGTGGAAGGGGAAGCGATTCCCCTTCCATCCCTGCCTAGGGGAGGGTGTGCCTGGCCATCGGGGGGAGCGCTAGCGCTCCCCCCGGAGGCCCCTAGCAGGACGAGGTGATCCAGTCCAAGGCACCGGGGAACCGGCGCCTTGGACGAGATCACCTCGTCCTGGGCACACAGAGGGTTAATTGGAAACTAGGAAAAGTAGACAAAATGGCTACATGCTGCCTAAAATCTAGTGCAAATCAAGTGTTACTGCTCCTAAAATATGTAGAATTTAAGGAGGAGGGATATTTTTCTAAAATGTGAGTTTCTGATGTAGTACATATTTTTATGCTGGAGCTGATATGGCCTGGGATACTTAGTACCCAGATGAACAGCTATGTAGAGGTAGACAGAACTACCTAACTTGTGAGTCAAAAACATAGGGGCATGGGCCCAAGGATTCTCTGAGGAGTCCCACCACCGCTGCTGCTGAATGCTATAAATGATGCCTACCAAGACAGACTATTCTTGATTCCAACTCATGCCTCTTTCTTCAACCACCCAACACTTTGTCTATTTTTCCTAACTTTTGCATGTTCTTTTTTGTCACTGTTTTCTACCTTCATCACTACTATTTTAAAAATCATTCTCTTACTCCATATGCTCAATTTTCCTCCTTTCTCTCCCTTGCTGTGGGGTCAAAATCTAATGATGAAAAATAAATGCCATTCCTGCTACATGTAACCACTGGCATAAATTAAGCAGTGAATGTGAGTATTATAGAAATATTACTTACTATGCAAGCATCTGTGTGTAGCTCAAACTGTTGTATATTTACTTTCTTTGTACACTCCTGCCATCTAGTGCTGGGCTTGGACATTACAAGTTAGTTTACTTTGAAGAAGCTTCAAGTCACAGGACTTAGTCCACAATGCACATGGGCAATGGCTCCACCCGTAGACTGTTTTTTACACAGCAGGTGGGACAGGAGTGCAGAGTCTCAGTAAGTATATGTGCCCTGTGCATTGTAGGTATCTAAATAAGGAAGCAAGAGTTTAAAAGAACATATGCAGTCACTGCCAGCTTCTGTGGAGGAGGAAGAGAATTCAAACTTCTCACCCACAAAGCTCTCCACAACGCTGGACCAGAATACCTCAACCAAAGACTCAACTTCTACACGCCCACCAGGCAACTCCGCTCCGCCGACCTCGCCGACGTCCCACACGACAGAAGGCCACAGCCAGAGAAAGGTACTTATCCCACCTCGCTGCCAAGACCTGGAACTCCCTTCCTATCCACCTCAGAAGATCTCCCACTCTATCACAATTCAGAAAGGACCTTAAAACTTGGCTCTTCACCAGATCCCCTCTGACCTTCACTTCTGCCCCCCCCCACTCCCTTCAAGCGCCTTGAGACCCCAACGGGTGAATAGCCGCACTCTATAGATACATTCATTGATTGAAGGGTGCATGTGAATCTACAGCACTATGAACAAATGCTAACAGAGCAAGTAACATTTTTCATTCATAGCATGTGTGGGTGTAAATACAAATGCTTTGGATCCACTATAAATGCAAAAACAACAGATGACGGACGGAATGTAGAACAAATCAAACATTCACCCCCAGTCACAGATCTGGGTTTAATCCATCAGTTTTTTTGCTTGCCATGCCATTCCAGTTTTGACCCAGCCATATGCAAATCAGTCTTGACCCTATTCCCCATGGGAACAGTCCAGCCCGAACTGCCAGGCCAGGTCTTCACTGGACCAGAAACAAGCATCATGGGACCTGTTTCAGGGTATCACCCTTCATCAGCCAGGCTAGCTTGAATATGGTGGCGTAGCAAGCACGGGACCCACGCCTGGGCATACCCTTTCCACTTGGGGCGACAAATACAAAAACAACAGATGATGGACGGAATGTAGAACAAATCAAACATTCACCCCCAGTCACAGATCTGGGTTTAATCCATCAGTTTTTTTTGCTTGCCATGCCATTCCAGTTTTGACCAAGCCATATGCAAATCAGTCTTGACCCTGTTCCCCATGGGAACACTGCAGCCCGAACAGCCAGGTCAGGTCCATCATCTGTTCTTTTTCCATTTGTCACCTCAAGTGGGAAGGGTATGCCCAGACGTGGGTCCTGTGCTCACTGCACCACTGGATTCAAGCTAGCCTAGCTGATGAAGGGTGATACCCTGAAACCGGTCCTAGGATGCTTGTTTCCGTCCAGGGAAGACCTGGCTTGGCAGTTCGGGCTGGACTGTTCCCATGAGGAACAGGGTCAAGACTGATTTGCATATGGCTGGGTCCAACCTGGGGTGGCATGGTGAGCAAAAAAAGATGGATTAAACCCAGATCTGTGTGACTGGGGGTGAATGTTTGATTTTCTCTGCATTCCGTCCATCATCTGTTCTTTTTGCATTGGATCCACTATAAAGCAGTTTCCTCCCAGCAATGGCTAGCGGGACGATGAGTCAGGTGTTTTAAACAAAGTTCTTAACACATAACTCAAAGCTTGCTGATGAGGTAGTATGTCTGCAGTCATGCGTTGTGAAGGTGTGTGGTGTTGACCAAGGAGCTGATTAATAAAAATCAACCAAGGCGATGTTGCCAAAGAAAGCCATGGCATGTGTACCCTAGGCTCGTATAGCCTTAACGTAACAAGTATGGATACATTTTATGATCCACCTTGCAGTGCCTGCATTAGAAATTGGCTGACCCCTGCATGGTTTAGATTAAGCAATGAAAAGAAGGTTAATCTTACGAAAAGACTTAGGGCCTGATTTAGATCTTGGTGGTTGCACTGCCAAGCCGCGTCGGCGGCGGACCTGAGAAGACCGCCAAGTTTGCGGTCTTCCGCCAGCCGTATTCCGATGCATTGCGGCTCAGCCAAAGACCACCAGAATGGAGTGTTCTTTCTAGCCGTCAGGCAGGTGGGTTCCTGCCGGCCGTATTTAGATGATGCGGTTGAACAGGCGGTGACCTGGCAGTGGTTTGCTGACGGAGGGAGGACATCGCTGGACCCAATGGACATCAGAAAATGCCAGTGGCCGTGGAATAGAGGTAAGTCAAACACACACACACTGTGCCCTTAACGTATGTGTCCCCCTGCATCACACATAACACACCACATGACACACCTTTATCCACTGCCATGACACCACAACACCTACATGCCGCAAACTCACATACACCTACATCCATCACACAACATACATACACTAGTGACACTGCACCCACACAACCACAACTAACACACTCATCTGCACACAGGCACACACAAGCACAACTACACACATCACAACAGCGACTGCTATACGACATTAAACTGAATGTGCACGCAGCAACACAACATATACAACACAACATACACAACATCCACGCCATATGCAAGTGCCACACATACTGAAACAACCACGACACCCACTACACCTCCCTCCATATCACCCAACCAATCACATTGCACACACATATACAGTTTCTGAGTCACACATACAACTTGAAGCACTGCATGACAGATACATGTCCCCTTGATCAAGTGGGATGGGTGTTGTGATTTCTCTTGGGTCCCGCAGCGATGGAGGGTCCTGTCCAGTCGTGGCCAGCCAGAAATGAAAGGAGAATTGGGAGAAACTGTGAAATTTCACCCCTTCCCCCCTCAATCCGCCAAGTCAGAAGTGGAGGTTGGACTACCCATTTTTGCTTGCTGGTAAGGGACATCCAAATCTGCTCGGCGGTAAGTGTGGCTGGAGTCCCGCTGTCAGCCACTTTTACCTATGGTGCCATGACGGCAGATAGGAGTCCTTGGCGAAGTTGGTGGGACTCAGGCAGGTTAAAGTCTATGGGACCGCAAACATCTAAATACGGTGGGTGGACTGCCAAGACGGCAGGCAGGTTTTCCATTGTAAAACCGACAGTGGGACCATTACTGCCAACATCTAAATCAGACACTTAGTCCTGCAATATAATGCATGTATGCCTATTTAACATTTACCATGTGTAAAGCTCTCTCCGCATCAAAATTGGACTGTGGATAGAAAACAGGCAGCACACTGGTCCAGTTTAAATGAAATGGCAAGACTATCTTAGGTAAAAAAATAAAATAAAAAATAAAAAGTGGTATTGGTGTGTAGGACTACCCTAGCCCTGTGTACAGGAATAAATGGTTCCTGAACAGTTAGTGCTTGTAACTCGGTAATCAACCTAAGCAAAGGTATTGCTACACGAAAGGTCACTTCCATGAAAGGAACTGGAAGTCACATAAATGAAGATCTTCACCATTCCAAAAAGGTTCCGGAGGTGTTCGTGGAGGTATCACCCTTCTAAGGTCTTCCATAAATGCACGAACAACCGGAATCCTAAAAGAGGTGAGCTTTCCCCATTTTGCATGTATGCAACTACAGCTGCTAGCAGAAGCTGTACTAAAGTGTATGCTAACCCTAAAGGAAGGAAATGATATCCTGCATCCTAACACTGGAGAGACCGATCAACAATTTTTACGCAAAGATACAAATAACCCTGCGCTGAGCTTCTACCTATTAGACTGGGGCCCAACCAAGTTAATAATGCCTAACAGGGAGATGATTAATCTTGGTGAAAGTCTGTTTTGAATGTATTAATATAGGGTATGAGTCCTTATGTGGCATTTAACCGAGTAGACAAATTAGTTGGGTATCTCTGTTCAAAATTCTACAGAGTATTGTTCGTCAATATTGTGATTATGATTTTTTGTTATCTTGTAAATTTGAGCCCTGAAGAAGCAGCATGTTACGCCGTGAAACACACGTTGGCTGAAAAACTTAGGATGCTGGGGAAATCTTTTTCATTTTTACAATAGTTGTGTGGTTAACTTTAGATTGTATAGTTCCGAATGTTCTTATTATTGTGAATTGAAGGAGGAAAATAAAGATATAGCTCCTTGGAATGTTCAAAATCTTTTTTTATATGATAATATTACAATGTAACTTGACTCATAAACAAATTTGTTGTAAACAAAATGTAACTTGACTCATAGACAAAGTATGCTTGTGTTGAATGATATTTCACATGCTATAGCTCCCTACGAATAAGCTTATTGGTTGCAATGAAGAGACCTAGTTGTTTTGAGATGCAGTAGTGGCCAAAACATTTGTATGTTGCATTGCAGCCTGTATTTGTGGCGGGTTTACATGCCTCTCGCAAGATCATCATATACTACTCTGGAAGGGGTAGGTATCTGATGTCCGACATCTGAAGTTTAGATAACTATATTGAGGTGTTTAGGGTCTTGGCGAATGACTGTTGAGTATGAAGGTCTGGCCCGATGGGAAGCTCCTCTTGGGCCACTAGAATGACAGTCATCGAGACTTGCCTAATTTTCCTTACCACGTTTACAAAGAGTAGGAGAGGTGGAAAAGCACAAGCAACTATCCTGGAGCAATTTATCCATAGTACTCTATCTATGGACTGGGAGTGTTGTGGTTAAATGTCTCCATCTCCTCCCCAAAAAAACGGTCCTAACGTGACGTAATCCAACAGAATGTACAATACGCCGCGATGCAGTAGCCCTTACTGCTACCCGCTTACCGGTAGTATCAACAAACTTGCTTCCCTTATCTGGGGGTGCGGCATCACCTGTGGCCTAGGTTCACTTTCTGGCAGTATTAACTACCAGGGAGACTGGGGAGAACTGGCCTCTGATATAAAGCAGGTCATTGGGAGAAGCTTTATATTTTTTCTCATTATGTAGTGTGACACCTTGGTAGCACTGGGTCTTTTAAATTGTCAGGTGCTAATTTTAGCATACCTTTTAGCATGGGCAGAAACTGGACTGTCCATTCTATTTTGGAGAGTGTCTCCACCAAAAAGTCATCCTCATTCTTAACATTATTCATGGAGACCATATTTTTTTCCGAAAAACCTCATTGGGATTTTATTTGATATACAACAATATCATAGTATATTTGGCATTCAAGATTAAGCAAATGTTAGCATTATGCTATGAAGGTAAGTCGCCTCAATGATGCACATTTACCAACTCAAAAAAAAAAGACACATTACGCTTGCAGATGAAGAAACCTAAAATGATGGAATGAACTATGGGGAAAAGAGGTTAGGAGTAAGGAGGGCTGGGACATTCTGGGCTACATGGAAACAGAATGATTGTGGGTTTCAGCTCATACACGGTGTACAGTGTGAAGCATACTGGATGTCAAGGGTCATAAGGAGCGGAGACCCTTCTCTGTGGTGAGAACTCTGAAGGCGTGAAAGGGCACCGCCCTTGAGAACATCCAGAGCAGAAAGAAAGACATTCATGCCGTCCTTATGTGTCGAGCCACTCTTATGACATCATGGTATGCCATTACACTGTCTGGTGGGGACAGTTTAACAGGTCACAGGCACTGTCCCGGGGGGGTTCGACATTGTAGTTGTCCCATGGGTCATCCCTCCCTCTGCAAATGTGAGCTCGTCATATCGGTCCCCTTCCCCACACGGACTGCCTAGATATGAGAGAGTGTGGATGGACCCTTCCGGGGACTCCGGTGGAGGGTGGGGTGCTGGAAGTGGTAAGAGTGTCCGTGGTGGTGGAGAGCGTGGTGATGTGATTAACCATGGCGATGGTGGTAGGGGTGGTAATGGTGGAGCGGGCAGTGCCTGCTTGTGGTGTGGGGCTTGTTCTGTGATCCCTGCACCTCTTAAGGACTGGGTGTGAAGGTGTTTCATAGTCCAGTTTCTCTTAGCCTCCTCTACTTTGGGATGGGAGGCAGCCTGGAAACTGGCTTTGGCTGAAGAGGCCTCACCAATGTCTTGTCTGTTTGAAGATGAACAAACAAATGCTTTTATCTGGTGTCAAGTTCCTCTCTCAAGGAATAGTGACTCCGAGGTTTCAGAGTGTTTCAGCTTCGACCCGGACTACGACCTTGTTTTCGGATCCAAAGGCAGGGCTTGGTGCCTTTTGGCAGAGAAGGCGTGGAGGTGTCGAGTGGATGGCAGCCGGACCCCGACCGGAGCCCTAGGGAGGCAGCGCTCCAGAGATTATCTTCTTGGCTCATACAGGGCTCAATGATGTACTCTGCCTTGGTAAGTGTAGTTTGTGAGATCAGGTCATTACGCCACGTCTGTGGTTTTCTTTGAGCATAGTACCGCTGGCGTTAACTCCGAAGGGTGTACCCTTTCTTCCTCTAAAGCGTCCAAAGACAGAGCGTCAGGGCTGAGTGTACATTGGGCTGCCAGGGCACTAGAGGGCCCGCCTCCTCTTCCTTGACATCAAGGGGAGCCAATACTCAGACGATGTCTTGAGTTTATGAGAACGACCCACGCTCCATTTTCAGGTATGTCCAGTGCTGTTCCCTCTGGTACCGCAAAGCCTTCTTGTCCGAAAGCTGAGACACAGATTGCATGTCAACTCCTCATTCTCAGGACAGCCGTGAGTTATAAACCTCATGGTAACCAGCCATACTGTATTTTGCGTCACAGCCTGGGCAGAACTGAAAAAGAATCCGCTCAATCGGCTGACATTATCCGAGGCCAATTCCTCGGAACTTGAATGGAGATTAGCCAGGCGGCGTGTGGTGAGCCACTGAACCCATTGTTTGGAATTGAGATTTCGATAGCAAATTTGATTGTTGTCTTTTGCCAGAACTGACAAACTGGAGCAGGGCCCGAAGTCACCATGAGCAAACGTGTCAGTGTCCGAGCAGTAACTTAAAACGTCTGAACCCCACGGCGGAAAATAATTTTAGGGTGGAATAGGTGCACATGAATTTTGTGCATGAAGGAAGAAGCCATCCCATATCCCTTGACTCGCAGCTTCGATGAAAAACAACTTGTAATATCTGAGCCCAACACTAGGTGGGGCAAGAGTATGCAAAGTACGTGTATGTACAGCCACACATGCTGCGATCAAGTATTGGCCCAGTTTCACAGACTGTCACTCGTGCAACACTGAAAGGGTCTATTATTGAACAACAGAGCAAGTATCACACACCAACGGGCCAGGAACTCATTCTCATTCAATACAACTGCAGACTCTTTGAAAGACCACAATTTGTGAGCAGAAAATAATCAAAACATGACACCACATCGCAAATAACCAGGAAACACCACAAACTAACAGGCTGTAAAGCTCGCAGAACATTCAGGGACTCACTGACTTGGAAATCTGAAAAGAGGTCTGCGTGTGCTTTAATGGGCCTCAGGTGCCAAGTGATGAATATATGAACTGTGGGAAAATCTCGAAAGTGTGAAACTGTGTGTATGTATGTATGTGTGTATGTATATATATATATATATATACACACACACACACACACACATATATATATATAGTATGAATACAGTGTCACCTACACTCACCTTCCTATCGTCTCTCTTCACAGCAGTGTCAACTGCGTCCAGTGGGTCTGAAGAGTTGGGTCTCTGTGGCACAGAGGACTCTGCAAAGTGAAAAACATCATATTATAGGCAAACAATATTGACCCCGTGGTACAATCATAATCCCACTCAAAAAGCATTCAATCACACCCTTTTCCCAAAAATATACAAGTACATTGCAATTTAAGGTTCACCTAATCAAAACTGTTTCTTAAGTCATCCTTTCAAATCTTTTCATCAACACAAATGCTACATGAAATCTATCCCAAGAACATTTCAAATCACAATTCTTCTCAATCACATATCTTATCTTGTCCGATAAAATAGCATCTTTTCTAATTAGCAACGAAACACAAACATAATAAAGGCAAAATGCACACACAAATTGTTCTGTGACGAATCTAGTTACATTACTTCATAGGCCACATTTAGTTACACCTGTTATAAACTCAATGTCCAATGATGCTAATTAATGGGACATGTCCAATGAAATCTCTTAATGGCTCGCATCAAATGATCACCTTACCAAGGCAATAGACACAAACAAAACGTTCCTTCACAAGAATATTCAGTGGCATTTCTCTCAAGAATGTATAATTTCACATCTCTTTTCACGGCACAATCTATAGAACATCCCTGCACAAGAGGCACCAAATTATACTCCCTAAAAACTACAAACAGACAAGCATTGGCAATGCCTACAGCTCTGGCTTTACAAGAACAATATATGTCACTGTAAAGCATTACAAGTAAACAGCACGGGAATGAATACATATATGTGTGGAAGCAAAGTACTGTAGAATAATATTGGTAAAGGTTAAAAGGCCAGAAGACAGTTGCACTGTCGAGCCAGAGCTAAACATCCATGTAGGTTAATTACTGCCCTCTTCTTATCCGTGCCCCTGGCAGAGAAAAACATACATTATTTTGTAATTTAAGACATCTGAATACCATTACGTCAGGTGTGGGCCCCTGGAAGTTTTATCTCAGGCTGCTGGATAAATAAACAGAATGATTACAGCTGTGTAGAGGGCAAGCACTTTTTTGTGGAATCACACCACTTCTGTCCAATCATAACATGTACCCCTGAATCCCACCATGTGGGAAGAGCTAACACCTTTCTCTAGTGATGCTCACAATTGTCTGGCGACAGCTGCGCTGTGAAGGCAGCCAATAAGAACTAGACATATCCCTTTTCATGAAAATTTCATCAATCACACTATTGTCAAAATACATTTAGTAAAAAACAAAACACCTGCGTATGCCACAACACTTTCCAAGTCACATGAAACAACATCCTCTCACATGATTTATGGAATCGCAGCTCTTATTAACTTTCAGCCAACCACACCTCTTTTCAAGAACCGCCCAACATTTGTTTCATCACTTTTTTTTAAAAACTCTTCCCATCAAATTTCTTCTTCAACAAAAATCCAAACAGGCCAATAAATCAACAAACACCTAATCATAACAAACCTAAATTAATTCTATTAGACATTTTCCCAAGACACAAACTGCCAGATCCCTTCCTAAGAAACACTCATTTACATCCCCTCATAACATGCAACATGGACATATTTTAAGTCACTCATCGAATAGAAACTCTTCTCAAAACAAACCCAGCGGCATCTCTTCTTTAAACGTCAATCAATCATTCCCTACCAAAAATGCATTTGAACACCCTCCTTTGCAATGCACTTCTCACTCAGGCAAATTCCCAAAAATAAACTATACCTGTTACCAGCCTCTCCAATTGCTCAAAACATATCTAGAGATAATACACTTCCTCCCAAAGATTTACACTTTCACTCCCCTTGTCAAGACACATCAAATCACAACCATTTCTGAAATAATACAATCACAACCTGGCCAAGACACTATTACAACCACTCCCAACACTTACTGTCGCACCTCTTCCCTACCCCATAATCAATCACAAATCGTAGCTGGGAACAGTTACTGTGGACCTTTTAAGTACACTATCATATTCCGTTGAAACACAAATAACTCTCCATCCCTCCCCAACAGACACTCAATCATAATCCAGGTAAACAAAAAACAATCACTTCCTCTATATAACCAATCATCTGCCCCTCCAACACACAACTAAACATATCTCTCGTCCCAACAATGAACGAGCTCCCACTTTATCCAACTACCATTTCTTTCCCTAGAATACGGCTAACTGGCACCTCTAAAACACAGAACCCATACCCATGCCCCCTACACCTTCCACCTCCCTTTCTACTATGAAACTAATAACATTATTCTACTTTGGGTAAACATTTACTTCCCTCCCCAAACATACATCAAAGACTATTACATCCATCATACTCCCAATTACATCCCTCCTCATCATACACCCGATTACAGCCCTCTTCAAATACTCCAGACTCAAGGTCTCATCTAGTAGGGGTCATACCCTGTAGTGTTGGCGATCTGCTCCAGTTGGTTCTTTGTATTGAGGGGCTGCTGGCCCGCTCCATCATAAGACTGAGCACTGTCCGCGGGGGGTCTGTAAGGCACTGTCCCAAATAGCTGGGGTTTCTGGAAATGAAGAACATACCATTTTTAATTAAGCAAGCACAGGCAAGTGGTAGGAGCCTTAATACATAATTTAGAGAATGTGCATACTCAGGTATCAGACAGCAGATCTATCACCATAGTTACAAAGATTTACGAAATTCGCTCATGTTATTTGGTGTTTCACAGCTGGTAGCCGTGGTTTGGTCAAATGCGTAAGGACAATCCTCTTGTCCAATATTACAGGCCTCAACAATGCTAGAGTAATATGGCACAGTAATGTTTTATGCAATTGCTACTGACGCATTTAACTCAATGTTGACCAGTAAAATCATAAGAGAGGTCTTCAGGACAACTTCTGAGTACTAATCAGTGCTTATTTTAAGCCGGTGGTTACAGGTGGGTCCCACTGGCACTAATTTTTGTGGTCGGGGACTTATTTTCCCTCAACAGACTTTGATGCAAAGCAAGAGAGAGAAAAGGAGAAAAGGGGAATGGAGGAGTAAGATAAGGTTGGAAAAACAGTAACAGATGGAGAAAGCGGGATGAGAAAGAACCTGCACCGGAGTGAGATAAAGCGGGAGGGAGTGTACAGTGGTGGAGGAAAGACTCATGACGTAGAATCAAGACCACGTAGACTTGGTATTTAGCATCCCGACCTTTGATATCGCTGGCTGCGTGTTTCTGTGCAAATATATGGGATCCAACAGTTTTTATAAATTATGCACTGGTATGAATGCACAGCGTGCAGCACCTAAATATTCTAAGGACACTAGCACACATCCTGATCTGTGCTTAAAGATAACAGATGGGAGCCAGGCTAGGTAGCGACTGGCAGCGCCCCTGCCGGGGTCCCTGTCATGACAGAGACCCCGTCAGGAAGATGGTGGAGGGAGGTAGGGACCTTAAATGCCCATCTTGACTTAGGGAGGGTATTCCTACATACTTTGGTCTTCCAACAATGGCCCATGCTCCCTTGAAACACCCACTGTTTAGGGTGACTCAGAAAAGGATATTTTAAATGCTACTAAAGGATCTTTTAAATATGGAATTTCGGATTTCCATGTGAAACTGTGCACATAAAATATTATGTACTGTCAGTGAATGCTCGGATGGTTCTATCTAAGGGCAGACTGTGCCACATACTCAATAAATTAATTCATTCTGGCCCTCCATTTAACTATAAGACTTGCAGACTGTTCCAAAGACACAACTATTACCCTGAGCATGGTCTCCTGGTTACAGAGTCACATATATTTCACACACTAGACTACTCGCACAAAAGTAAAGTTACAGAATACTGTTTTGGAGAACTTGACAGATTTTACAGGGGACATTCTGTACTCTGCCTCCCACACAGGTACTGATAAAACGGCCTGCAACTCTGAATACCAGCTTACTGCCACCAATATACCCACAGCCTGGCAGACTGGGGCAAAGCCTCGTTGAATATCACTGTAAAACGAGGAACTTACAGATTGTCGAGTTCATATAATGAGCTAAAGGAGAGCAGGACAAATGATACAGTGTAATCAGGGTGAACGATAACACAATGTCACCAGGGTAAGCGATAACACAATGTCACCAGGGTAAGCGATAATACAGTGTCATCAGTTGTGAGCGATAATAGAACGTGACCAGGGTGTGCGATAATACAGTGTGACCAAGGTGAGCGATAATACAGTGTGACCAAGGTGAGCGATAATACAGTGTGACCAGGGTGAGCGATAATACAGTGTGACCAGGGTGAGCGATAATACAGTGTGACCAGGGTGAGCGATAATACAGTGTGACCAGGGTGAGCGATAATACAGTGTGACCAGGGTGAGCGATAATACAGTGTGACCAAGGTGAGCGATAATACAGTGTGACCAGGGTAAGCGATAATACAGTGTGACCAGGGTGAGCGATAATAAAATGTGACCAAGGTGAGCGATAATACAGTGTGACCAAGGTGAGCGATAATACATTATGAAACAAGTTGAGCGATAATACGATGTGACCAGGGAGAGCGATAATAAAATGGGACCACGGTGAGCGATAATAAAATGTGACCACGGTGAGCGATAATAAAATGTGACCAGGGTGAGCGATAATACAATGTGACCAAAGTAAGCGATAATACAGTGTGATCAGGGTGTGCGATAATACAGTGTGACCAAGGTAAGCGATAATACAGTGTCATCAGTTGTGAGCGATAATAGAACGTGACCAGGGTGTGCGATAATACAGTGTGACCAAGGTGAGCGATAATACAGTATGACCAGGGTGAGCGATAATAAAATGTGACCAAGGGGAGCGATAATACAGTGTGACCAAGGTGAGCGTTAATACAGTATGACCAGGGTGAGCGATAATAAAATGTGACCAAGGGGAGCGATAATACAGTGTGACCAAGGTGAGCGTTAATACAGTATGACCAGGGTGAGCGATAATAAAATGTGACCAAGGGGAGCGATAATACAGTGTGACCAAGGGGAGCGATAATACATTATGAAACAAGTTGAGCGATAATGCAATGTGACCAGGGTGAGCGATAATAAAATGTGACCAGGGTGAGCGATAATAAAATGTAACCAGGGTGAGCGATAATAAAATGTGACCAGAGTGAGCGATAATACAATGTGACCAGAGTGAGCGATAATACAATGTGACCAGGGTGAGCGATAATACAATGTGACCAGGGTGAGCGATAATACAATGTGACCAGGGTGAGCGATAATGCAATGTGAGCAAAGTAAGCGATAATACAGTGTGACCAGGGTGTGCGATAATACAGTGTGACCAAGGTGAGCGATAATACAGTGTGACCAGGGTGAGCGATAATACAATGTGACCAGGGTGAGCGATAATACAATGTGACCAGGGTGAGCGATAATACAATGTGACCAGGGTGAGCGATAATACAATGTGACCAGGGTGAGCGATAATACAATGTGACCAGGGTGAGCGATAATAAAATGTGACCACGGTGAGCGATAATAAAATGTGACCAGGGTGAGCGATAATACAATGTGACCAAAGTAAGCGATAATACAGTGTGATCAGGGTGTGCGATAATACAGTGTGACCAAGGTAAGCGATAATACAGTGTCATCAGTTGTGAGCGATAATAGAACGTGACCAGGGTGTGCGATAATACAGTGTGACCAAGGTGAGCGTTAATACAGTATGACCAGGGTGAGCGATAATAAAATGTGACCAAGGGGAGCGATAATACAGTGTGACCAAGGTGAGCGTTAATACAGTATGACCAGGGTGAGCGATAATAAAATGTGACCAAGGGGAGCGATAATACAGTGTGACCAAGGGGAGCGATAATACATTATGAAACAAGTTGAGCGATAATGCAATGTGACCAGGGTGAGCGATAATAAAATGTGACCAGGGTGAGCGATAATAAAATGTGACCAGAGTGAGCGATAATACAATGTGACCAGAGTGAGCGATAATACAATGTGACCAGGGTGAGCGATAATACAATGTGACCAGGGTGAGCGATAATACAATGTGACCAGGGTGAGCGATAATACAGTGTGACCAGGGTGAGCAATAATACAATGTGACTAGGGTGAGCAATAATACAATGTGACCAGGGTGAGCGATAATAAAATGTGACCAGGGTGAGCGATAATGCAATGTGAGCAAAGTAAGCGATAATACAGTGTGACCAGGGTGTGCGATAATACAGTGTGACCAAGGTGAGCGATAATACAGTGTGACCAAGGTGAGCGATAATACAGTGTGACCAGGGTGTGCGATAATACAGTGTGACCAAGGTAAGCGATAATACAGTGTGACCAGGGTGTGCGATAATACAGTGTGACCAAGGTGAGCGATAATACAGTGTGACCAGGGTGTGCGATAATACAGTGTGACCAAGGTAAGCGATAATACAGTGTGACCAGGGTGAGCGATAATTCAATGTGCCCAGTGTGAGCGATAATACAACGTGACCAAGGTAAGCCATAATACAATGTGACCAGGGTAGCTGTTACTGGAATTGCAGTTGTTTCTTCTTTGTGCGATATCTGTGAGCAGATTTGTCAGTGCAACTAGAGACTTTAGTCTCCAGACAATCCCTCTGAGAGGACATATGTTGACTGTCGGCAGAACTGCAATCCTTGGTCTACCTATAAGAGCATGAGTGGCCTTTGTCCTCCCTACATTGGTAGGTTATATTAGATGTTTTCATATATCATGCATTCTACTAGTGTGGCTGGGCACTGCTAATCTCTGTTTGGGCACCTGTGTAGTTCCATAATAATTAGACACTTTCATCACAGTGTAAAGTTATATGTGATGCAAAATCAGTGATGTCATAATGTAATTTGTGTCTTCATTCACTATGTCATGCGCAAGGACACGGGAAGTGCCAGGGAACAGAAGGGGAATATTTCTGTCCAGCTGAACATAAGTGCCAACTATTTAATTGGAGCTTGGGTTACAGTGGGTGCGGACTACAACACCAGTGGATGAGTGGGTGGATTGGAGTTGGATGGGTGATTTTGGATTGGGGTGGGGTGGATTGGGTCTGTTGGATTGGACTGGGGTGGATTGCAATGAGGTGGGGTGGACTGGAGAGCAGTGGGGTGGATGGATTGGATTGGATTGGAGTGAGGGTGGGGTTGACTGAGCTGGGATGGGGTGGGTGGATTGAATTAGGCTGGGATGGATTGTAGTGGGGTGGACTGGAGTGGACTGTATTGGAGTGGGATAGATTGAAGTGGGGTAGGCTTGATGGATTGGATTGGAGTGTGGTGGACTGAAATGGGATGGGGTTGGGTGGGCTGGGGTAGGGTGGGGTTGACTTGAGTGGGTAGAGTGGATTGAAGTGGGGTGGATTGGATAGGGTGCACTGGGGAGGTGGGGTGGGGTGAATTGGACTGGACTGGGATGGATTGGACTATGGTGGATTGCACTGAGGTGAGGTGGATTGAATTGGCTTAGGGTGAATTGGAATGCAGTGGGGTGGACTGGAGTGGAATGGGGTGGGATGGACTGTAGTGGGTGTATCAGGTTGGGTGGAATGGAGTGGAGTGAGGTGATTTGTATTTAGTGGGGTGAATCAGGGTGTGGTGGATTGAATGAGTGTGGTAGATTGGATTAGGGTAGACTGGAGAGGGGTGGGATGGACTGGAATGAATTGGACTGGGGTAGGGTGGATTCAATTAAGAAGGATTGAAGTGAATTGTGGTGGACTGGAACTGGGGTGGACTGGCGTAGGGTGGATTGGAGCAGGGTGGACTGGATTGGAGTGGGGTGGATTGACTGTAGAGGGGTACACTGGATTGAAGTGGGGTAGATTAAGGTGGTTTGGAATAGGGTGGATTTGACTGGATTAGGGTGGATTAATATGGACTGGACGGAGTGGGGTAGATTGGGTAGCGCTAGACTTGATTGGAGTGAGATGGATTGGAGTGGGGTGAGTTGGATTGGAGTGGGGTGGGATTATTGGAGTGGGGTGGGTTGGATTAGAATAGGGAAGGTTAGACTGGTGTAGGGTACAACGGACTGGAGTGGGATGTATTGGACTGGAGTTAGGGTGGATTGGACAGGAGTTGACGGGTGTACTGGATAGAAGTAGGGCAGATTATACTGGGCTGGATTTGGGGTGGATTGGTTTGTGTGGGGTGGATTGGATTTGTGTGGGGTTGACTGGGTTGTAGTGGGTAGATTGCAGTGGATTGCTGTGGGATGAATTGGGATGGAGTGGGTTTGACAGGGGTGAGGTGGACTGGAGTAAGGCAGATTGTTTTGGATTGGAGTGAGTTGTTTGGGATTGAAGAGGGGCAGGTTGTTTTGGATTAGAGTGGGGCGAACTGGAGTGGGGCAGAATGAAATGGACTGGAGTGGGGCAGGTTGTTCTGAATTGAATTTGGGAAGATTGTTTTGGATTGTAGTGGGGCAGATTGTTTTGGACTGGAGTGGGCAGATTGGATTAGGGCAGAGTATTTTGTTTTGGAATGGGGCAGATTGTTCTGGATTGAAATAGCACAGATTGGAATGTGGTGGGCTGGAGTGGCTTGGGTTGCATTGAAGTAGTGTGGGTTGGATTGGAGTGGGGTGGGATGACTGGAGTAGTTGGGATGATTGGAATGGGGTGGACTGGACTGGAGTAGGGTGGGTGGGATTTGAGAAGGGTCGACCGGACAGGAGTGGGATGGATTGGACGGGAGTGGGAGGCATTGGACTGAAGTGGGGTGGACTGGAACGAAGTGGATTGGGGTGTGGTAGATCGGGTGAGGTGGATTGGATTGGAGTAGACTTGACTGGGCTGGATTTTGGGTGGACTGGTTTGGTGTTAGATTAATAGGATTTGTGTGGGGTTGACTGGGTTGTAGGTGGTAGATTGTGGTGGGCTGAATTGGGATGGAATGGGTTTGACTGGGGTGAGGTGAGGTGGACTGGCCTGGAGTGGGGCAGATTGTTTTGGATTGGAGAGGGTTGTTTGGGATTGTATTGGGGCAGGTTGGAGTGCAGCATGTTGTTTTGGATTAAAGTGGGGCAGACTGAAATGGATTGGAGTGCGGCAGGTTGTTTTGGACTGAAGTGGGCCAGATTGTTTTGGATAGGAGTGGGTAGATTGTTTAGGACTAGAGTAGGGCAGATTGCAGTGGGGCACATTGTTTTGGATTGGAGGGGGGCGGATTGTTTTGGATTTGAGTGGGATAAGACTGGAGTGGAGGAGATTGTTTTAGATTTGAGTGGGGCAGATTGTTTTAGGGTGGATTGGGTTGGTGTTGGGTGGACTGGATGGGAGTTGAGTAGATTGGAGTGGGGTGAATTGGGATGGATTGGATTGGGGTGAGGTGGATTGCATTGGAGTGGGGAATATTGTTTTGGATTGGAGTAGGGCAGATTGGAGTGGGGCAGATTGGAGTGGAGCACACTGGAGTGTGGCGGATTGAAATGGGGCACGTTGTTTTGCATTGGAGTGGGGCAGATTGCAGGGGGGGCGGATTCGAGTGGGACAGATTGTTTTGGATTGAAGTGGGCAGGTGGGAGTGGGGCGGACTGGAGTGGGGCATATTGTTTTGATTGAAGTGGGGCAGATTGTTTTGGATTGGGGCAGCTTGTAGTGGGGCAGATTGTTTTGGATTAAGTCGGGCAGATTATTTTGGATTTGAATGGAGCATATTGTTTTGGATTGGAGTGGGCAGACTGGAGTGGGGCAGATTAGATTGGGGTGACTTGGGAGGACTGAAGTGGGATGGGTCGGAGTGGACTGGATTGGGGTGGATTGGTGTGGGATAAAGTGGGTTGGATTGGAATGGATTGTAGTGGGGTGGATTGGGGTGTGCTGCATGATTATGTGTTAAAACATAATTCCAGAGATAACGCATGATAAAGAAACACTATTGCTTTGCAATATTTCAAACAAGTTAATTGTCATCTTTTGAGAAGAGCATCCTGAACAAAAGAAAACATGAGTGATCAGTGAGAAAAGATGACTTGGCAAAATAAAAGAAAGTTAGCTTTAAAAAATAAAAAACTTTGCAATTTTTTCAGTCCTGCTGGACACGTTTTTGCTGGCCACATGCATTCTGTTTGCAGGGCACTAGAAGTTTAAAAGAACAAAATAGTATCTTCATCACGTTGGGAGCAGTGGACGGGCACTAATTAAGTTGAATCAATCAGGGCGTGCGTTGGCGAATTACAAGGCTGTAAAGGAGACAGGTGGGCTCCAAGCCCTCTACTGTACACAACAGGGTGCGCAACCCTTAGTGAATTAGGTAGCTAAAGAAAGTGGCCCAGGTTTGCAAATTAGGGCAACTTGGAACTTTTAAGGCAGTAGTCTTCAAACTGGGGGGGGGGGGTTCAAATGATCATAGGGGTAAGGGGCATGCACCAGGCTTTGGCCAAAAGAAGCATTCTGCTGATGACAGGGTTTTGTTTTAAGCTGATTAATACATAAGCAGCAGTAAACTGCTTTCTAATGGGCCATCACTAAAATGTTTTGCCATTTATATCCGAACTGGGAGTATGTGTCAAAAGGTAAGGGCCTCCAAATACTCTCCAAAACCCCCACCCACCCTTCTAATAATCACACTGTGGATACTCGTACATGTTAGTAAGGTCCGCCTGACCAGATTAGTATGTTTGGCATCATGTATTTGATTGCTTTTTTAAAACAGTAGCAGAACTTAACTGCAATGTTTAAATAAGTCCAGACATATTTAAACACTGCCATTTTAGTAGAATAATTGTGAAAAATTCAGAGATGGGGCCCAATGTGTTTTTTTACCACTAAGGGGGAGCTCTGCATTAAAAAGTTTGAAGACCACTATTGTAAGGACAAACAGCACATGTGTTCTGAAAGTTATCGAAGACTGCATGAATTTGATCCTGCTGCAATCAACAGTAAAACCAGCCTAGAACATCATAAAACAGACCCATGAACAGCCAAATAAAAACAATACACTGACCTGTCAGTCCAGTGCGTCAGGCACTGCCAGACTGCCTTATAGGCCAGTCAGACCCTGATTTCACTCCTTCATAGGACTGTTCAGATCCAACAGATCTTAGTAGGCAGAACGTCTAGACATCTAGTTCCAGTACCCAAAAGGAAACAGTGGACAGGAGATCTCTTACGAGTCTGACATTTTGAAGATACACCACATAGTTGCTACTGAGCAGTGCTTGGCTGGACCTTCAAATTTAAAATGAAGGTATGAAACTCACTGCAGGTGGTATCCCTAAAATGGTAGAAGTTATTTGGAATGGTACATGGGAGGTAATCGCTGCCTCCTGCTTGTTACATGAGGCACTTTTCATTAGTTTGCATAATTCTTGCTGCTAAACTGTTAGATAAATACTGTGTCATTTTAAAATCTGAGTAATTTTGTAGCAAATCAGTTCGATCTTTGCTGTATTTTTCTTTCGTGAAAAATCTGATTACAATTGAATCTGAATTGTTTGGGGGGGGTCATATGTACTGCATTTACGGGCTTTTAACCTGTTTAACTAAATTTTAAGGAATTTGAGGTGCATTCTACTAGTAACCAGAAAGTGCTGACCCGACCACCAATGGAGGTTAGTGGTCTAGTTTCATGTTAGGCAAGCTTAAAAGCGAGGGCGCGGCATGGCAATTTGGAATCGCTGCCTTATGCTTGTTACATTAAACACTTAAACATTTCATTTGTACCATTTTTGCTGCTAAACTGTCAAATATTGTGTCTTTTTTTTTTTAGCAAATCAGTTTGATTTGTGCCATATTTTTTTCCGTGAAAAACCTGAATACAATTGAATCTGAATTGTTTCGGGGCATATGTACTGCATTTGAGGCTTTTAATCTGTTTTACTAAATTTTAAAGAATTTGAAGGCCATTCTAAGTGTAACCAGGAAATGCTGATCTGACCGCCGTCGGAGGTTAGCGGCCTAATTTCATGTTAGGCAAGCTTACAAGCAAACTTGCGGCCGTGCCAAAGGCAAGCCCATCTGCGCCCGAAAGGGACCAGGGGCCAGGGATTCTACCTGTTGCTCACCAGAAAAATTGGTAGGAATATCATATTTGCAGGAATCACTTTTAGCACTTGGTAGGTCTGTTATGCATGACTTGGCCCTATGCATGGCAGGTGGCGCAGGTTATTTAGAGGGTCCATTCTCCTGTAAGAACTGCATGTGAGAAGGAGCAACCCTTGAGGAACAGCCCTCTCATATGGCCACCACTAACATGGACACTGGCCTAACACTGAGTTGCTTGTACTTCAATGCTATATCCTTACCCAAACACTGTATCAAAATTTGGGATTTGATTAATGACTTAAACCCTGACCTGGTTTTTATCACCGAAACCTGGATTAGCGATTGTACCCTACCTGAAATTACAATTTCAATGCCATCAGGCTACAAAATCCTGAAATGTGATAAAATGGGCCACCCAGGAGGAGGCATGGCCATCATATTTAAAGATAGTTTTACATGTGCAATCGAGCTTAATTCCACTTCCATGGAATGTGACCTACTAGCATTTCAACTCTCATACAAAGGGAAAGTGTGCTTGGAGGCATGGTGTTGTACAGACTGTTGGCATATAACTCTCAAATGTTCACTAACTTACTCTCTTGGTTGTCCCCTTTAATGTTTAAACATGATGAGTATTTAGTGATTGGCAACTTCAATTTACACTATGAGAACCTTGATGATCCAATATGCAAACGGTTAGAGAGCGACATGCATATTCTCGAGCTTAGACAATGGGTCTCTGGACCAACTCACACCACAGGGCATACTCCGGATTTATTGTTTACTAACATCGAGTCCACCTCAATCCACAACATTAAGGGGGTCATTTTGAGTTTGCGGGTGGAAAAGCCCACCTGTCAAACTCCTGTGGTCAGGTCCCCCGGGCCCCATTACAAGTTCCCTGCTGGGCCAGCACGGAGCAGCCCACAACATTGTCGGCAGCTCATAATGGAACTGGCAGCAATGTTGCGGTGCATAGGATGCAACAGCACTTGTCGCACTTTTCACTGTCTGCATAGCAGACAGTGAAAAGCGCAACAGGGCTGTCCATGTTGGCCACTGCACTGCCCATGCCAAGCGCTTGGGCAGTGCAAGCGCCCCCTGGACCCCATCTCAGCCAGCTTTCGTAATCCCCAGGGTGGCGCTGCATGCAGCGCTGCCCTGATGGATTAGGACCACCAGCACCATAAGTCCCTCTAGTGGATGGAAACTGGTGGTGCGGGCAGTCCCACCATGGCCGAACCGACACAGTCATAATGTGGCGGTCTGATCGCCGCCAAAGCGGTTGGACCACCGCTTTGGCGGCGGTCAGACCACCACTGCGGCTCTGCGGTCTGTAGAGCGCCAGGGTCGTAATGATGGCCTAAGTCCCTACTTTGGACAGACCATTCCTTAATCAAGTTTTCAATTACATTGCCATTAAATCAAAATAAATACATTAACTCTTCACCCTTCCCAAAAGAGTGGGAGTACAATAAACAGAATTATTTTTAGACCAATTCACCCCACCACTGCTTGACAAGGCGTCCTCACCCAACGCTTATCTACTGAAGGTCAACTCAGCTATTGTTAACTCTTTGAACAACTGTGCCTTCGAAAGCAGTTAACACAAAAAGAGGGTTGCCTTCTGAAAAATGGTACTCCCTCAAACTAAAATCAAAGAAAAGAAAGTGTAAATTATTGGAGAAAGTTTGGAGGCACTTTAGATGTGACAACGATCGCCAAAAATATAAACAAGAGTTGAACATCTACTAAAGAGCACTTAAAAACCCCCAAAAAGGACTACTTTATTATGTGCCTGGAAGAAAACAGCAGTTCCTCCAAATAACTTTTCCAAATTGTAAAATAACTTGCTCAAGCAGTGTGTCTATCACAGGCAATTACCCCTTCTGCCACTCACTGTGAAAACATAAGCAACTTTTTTGCTGATAAAATTGACAGTATTTACACCCCCTTTGAGAAACAACCTAATTTAAAGGAGATTTCATGGGATCCGTTTAACACCCCTTCGACAGGCACTGCAGAGCTAGGAAGTTTTACATTGTGCTCCGCTGAACAAGGTGAAAATGCTGGAAGTCAAATCAGACTCCCCACTAGATCCTTGTCCCCACTTTATCTTTGCACGTTTAGCTCCTATTTTAAGTCTTTTTTAGCACACGTTTTAACCTCTCTTTGTCCTCCGCTGAACACAATTGCTCTTTGAAACAAGCTTGAATACTCACCCTAGCAAAGAAAGCAGGCACTAACGCAACTATCCTATCAATTTCGGCCACTTTCACTGCTCCTCTATATGTGGAAAGTTCTTGAAAGGCGTGTTAACTTCCAACTCACTACCTTTCTAGACTATAATAACTTAATAATGGGAAGTGCTAAGCAGCATTAAATCGGTACGGAAGCACCAAATCCTGAACTTCCCCTGCCGGCTGCATTTCCCACCACTGTAGTGACGCGGGCCGCTCAGGTTATAATGTGAATTGGTCTACATCTTAGAAAAGGGAATCACTTACTTCTTGGCAACTGGGAAAGTAGTGACTACCAATAGAACAGAATTTAAGAAACTTTGGGCCACAGGTAGGTAGCTTTTTGCACGTTGCAAACAGCGACTTTCGCTGTTTGTGATGTGCAAAAAGCACATCGCGATGCACAAACCCAGTCTTGCGATTTGGTAACCTGGTTACTGAATCGCAAAACAGGTTTGCGACTCGCAATTACGAAGGGGTGTTCCCTTCCTAATTGCGACTCGCAGTGCAATGTAGGATTGTTTTGTAACCACGAACGCGGTTGCAAACCAATTGCAGTTTGCACCCATTTCAAATGGGTGCTAACCCATTCGCAAAAGGGAAGGGGTTCCCATGGGACCCCTTCCCCGTTGTGAATGTCACTGTAAACATTTTTTGTTTTTGTAATGCAGCTCGTTTTCCTTTAAGGAAAACGGGCTGCACTACAAAAAAAAAAAAACTGCTTTATTGAAAAGCAGTCACAGACATGGTGGTCTGCTGTCCGCAGCAGGCCACCATCGCTGTGAGGGCCGCAATTCGCAAGGGGGTCGTAAATTGCGACCCACCTCATGATTATTCATGAGGTGGGCATTTGCGACCCACTTGCGAATCGCAGATGGTGTCAGGGACACCATCCTACATTCGGATTTGCAACTCGCAAATTGCGAGTCGCTCTGACTCGCAATTTGCGAGTCGCATATCCGAAATTTCGTACATGTGGCCCCAAATATACATTTTAAACACGGCGATAGAATCTAATACTCCACAGGTGCAATAAAATGAAGCATACGCTTCAGTTGCTAGGGGAGATTAATGCCCGAGAGCCACGTGGTCTATTAGCACGTTAAATGGCATATCGGTTGAGCTTTTGGTTAAGCATAACATTTGTTAGAGGGCTCTGCGGGCCGGAGGCTGGACTGCAGGTTGTTCGTCAGCACGTACTTCCAAGGAGCTGAGAGGGAGTGAACCAGTGTATCACTGCTTCCTAGCAGCAATAATTCCTCACTAAACACACTCATTTGCCTATTTGCTCTAAGGTATCGGGTTAACTGCGCTGTTTAGCCGTGCAGATTATACTTAAAAAAAAAAAAGCCCAAACCACTCTGTTTTGTGTCCCCATGCCTAAAGAAGAAACAGAGTCACATGGGCATGGCAATTTAAATAACACCGGGGGAATGATTTACAGGGAACACCAGAGGTGCGTGGCTATGGCAACAAGGCTCCGCCTGGGAAGCTGTTCTTTGTCAGATATGGGATGGATTCATACAATGACTCGGCTGTATTACAGATGATTGACTGCACAAGGCTCAAATGGACAAAGCTCTGCAGGGGCCGGTTTTTGTTAACAAGAGAAGGCTGGAGAGATGGGTATTCGTTTTAACATACTATTATATGCACGTCGTGATATTTCAGTAATTTAACGCTCACTGCACGGATGAGGTGTCTAGAGTTGCCAACTTTCCAAGAGAAAATGCCGATCATTTGTTATTGCAATAGTAGTCTGCAAATACCTGGGCATGATACAAGCATGACATTCAAGGAAAGAGTATATTTTGATTTGTAACTTGACTTGTCTGACTCTGTTTACTTGATGTTAGTCATGGATAGTCCATGCAGATCTAGAACACATTTCAAAATGTGTTTTGCTGTTTCAAGTGCTATAAAGTGCCTATTAGTGTCAAAGCTTATGCCTTAAAATCAGCAGATGTTGTAGCCATAATTCCTGGTTCTGTCAATCTCTACTTCTGTCTACCTCTGCGGCTCCTTACTTTGTACCTCAAACCCATCCTTTACTCCTGGAGTATTCCACTTCAGTTGTCTCTATTGCCTAAACCTCCTGCCCATCTTCTGTTTGTCACTTCTCCTATCGGCCTTCCTCCTCTCCTCACGTCTTTCAACTTCCTGTGCTTCTGTCATTCTCTCTTAGTCTACCCTTCTGTGAAATTTCCGCTCCTTCCATCTTTGTCAGTCCTCAGTTTTGTACCTCCTTTTCCTCTACTTCTGCCCTTCCTCTAGCCAGTCTTTGGCCTTCCACTGATTTTGTGCGTCTCCTCTTCTTTTGAACTTTCTCTGTTACTGTCTCTTATCTTCCTCTAATCCATACCTCCTCTTCACTTTTTTTCATTCTTTCAATCCCTACTTCTCCTGTTGGCAACCCTCATCTTTCTTTTTTCTGCTTCTGTCATTTTAAACCTCCCTCTGCCTCTATCTCTGCTCATGTGCCTACTATTACTCTGCTCCTGTCCTTCCTCTTCTGCTCTGTGCTCCATTTTCTCTACTTCACTCCTTTCTTTCTCATTTCTGTACAATATCAAATACTTTTATCAGCATGGCCGCCCACAGAGAGATTAATGCCTTAAGGTGAATACAGTGAGTAAGTGAACCTGTACTGAGATACTATTGTAATCCTGCCATGTTGCAGTCGTGGTTTGTCTTTCCATCTGGTGACATGCGCAGCAGTACAGGCTTATTAGATGGTCTCCCTACTGCAATTTCCTCCAGAAGTCACCAATTTTCCCTACTTTCTTTTTTTGTCTCTCTTTTTCCCTGCCTTCTCCCTTCCCTTCTGCCTCCCTCTCCACAATTTATGTACTCAGTCCATCCTTCTTCTGCTTCTGGTTTGTCTGTTGTATTTTGCTCTTGTCCTTCTCAGATCTGTGTCTTCAATCCCTGGCCCTCTTCCTTCCATTGCGAATAAATTGCTCCTTCCGCAGCTCCCATCTTTTCTTTGCTGACCTGCCTCATCTCTTTCGTTGAGAACATGTCTGTGTGTTATTTGTATTCTGCCTTGCCCAGCACCCTTGCTTCCTTGCTACACGCTAGAGTCCTCACTTGAACACACTTGTTCTTTAGTCACTTCTGCTCCCTACACCTACCAACACACCCACTTCCCCAAACCACCACTGGATTTCCGGTAACTCATCTGGGCTTCTCCTATCCACATATGTGTCTCCGACAGTGTCCATGTCTCTCCCCACCCCTTCTTTTCCTTCTTCATACTTTTCTCAAATGTTCGTCCCTAAGCAACTGTCAGTGCAGCTTTACAACAGCCTGGTGTCTGACAGCACCCCATCCCCTGCGTCCCATCGGAAGGTGGCCGGCCGCCCAGGGCGCCGCCTTCATAAACCTCACATGCTGTTGCCTCAAGTTTTTCTTCCTATCTGTCCTTCTAACCAATTACTCTTCCCTTTGTTAGCCATAATCCCTCCTGAAGTCCACATTTGCACCCTTCCCTAACACTGTCTTTACACCTTGTCTTCACCTGGTTTATTCTCTCTCCCCCATCACTCTTCTCCCATTTTCTCACCATCAAACTCCAACCGCTGCGCCTCTCAAGTTCCTATTCTACACTCTTTATTACCCTGGTTTCCACCCTGGTCCTTCTTCCCCTCACTCTGCAGAGAAGAAAGTATGGTTGGGAGTGAGAAATTTAAAGTGACTTGACTTGTGTTTTTTGGTGGGTGGATTTAAACCTGGGAAATCACAAGCTGAGGCTCTAAGCTTTCATCTTTAGCATAGTTACGTGGTAGAGTTGGGAGAAGGGTTAGCGGGAGTTAATTGTGGTCTGTAGGAGAGCAGGTTTGTTATGTTTCTAGGTGGATGGAGTTCCTACGTTTGGAACACTGAAGCAGCTGAACAGGAGTCTGTGGAGCTTGAGGTAAATGGATTGAGAAAGTGATAAGTTTGGGGTCCTGGATGTTGAAGGTCTTGAGTTTGGTGTCTTGCTGAGGGTGGAGATATTGAGTATGAGGCAGTGGGAGCAAGGATTGAATATAGGTTGTGATGTAGGAGTTTAAGATTACTTTTGAACTCTCACTGATTGTTGTTTTTTTTTAATTATGTTTGAGCTTAGACCTTTTGACTTTGAAATAGAAGACGGGGATGGTGTCTGGGATCATTGTTGCAATACGTTGGTCTCCATGGTGTGGAGGTGCTCAATTGGGACTCTGACAGGGTGAAGTGGGTGAGGTTTTGGGTTTTGAAAAGTAGGTGTTTATTTCACCCAAGTAGCAGCCTGGCAAATATCCAGAGCAGGCACTCTGCGTGCCAGCACCGTGGCAGCAGTCTTAGCTCCGGGGGAATGAGCCTATAAGCCTTTTGAGGGGCTGCTTCTTAGCCAGTGCATGGCGGATTTTCTTTTTTTAAATGAGCACAATCCAACAATAGAGGTCCATTTTGCACAGCCTTGCCTTTTTCCACTCCAGTGAATCCAACAAAGAGCTGATTATCCACCTGATAATGTCTGGAAAGACTGATGTAAAAACTGAGCGCTCTCTTCAGATCTAACTGATGCAGTTGTTTCTTCTCTTTAGAGTCAAGTACACAGGGAGAGTGCGGTTTTGTCTGATATGAAAAGGAGTTACCTCTTTTGAAAGAAAGGAGGCCCAGGCCATCAAGATCAACTTGTCTGGGAAGAAAGTCGTGTATGGCGGACTGACAGAAAGGGATTGGCGCTCGCTAACACATCGTGAAAATGTTATGGTGATGAGGAATGCAAGTCCTGAGAGTGAGAAGCCGCAATGTACAGCCATGTAAAGGTTCAAATGGCTATTACAGGAGAAATTTGAGCACCAAATTCAGGTCACACTGACGCATAACAAAGGGATTAGGCGGAAACATATGTTGCAAAACCTTTGAAAAATGCATCACATACAGGTGACCTAAACGAAGAGGGCTGATCTGGCAACTGCAAAAAATCCAAAAGAGCTGACAAGTAACCTCTAACTGTGCCCTAGACAAGCCCTTGCTGGGCCAAGAACAACACAAAAAGCAATACTTTGCAAAGCGTGGCTTGAAGTGGATCGATCTGCGGAGTACCACACTAAGCCAAAAATTGGCCCTAGTAGTAGGCACATACCGATTTAGTGGGGGAATGCCAAAATCAGATCCACAACCTCGGTAGGCAGGTCAAATACAGTCAAATGTCACAGCTTATTCTCCAAGCATTGTGAAGATTGCACAAGCTCTGTTGCAGGACCCTGCCCTACGGTTGCAACAGAGAGTCTTCCCGAAGGGGCAATCTGATCGGAGCACTGCTGCTCATCCCCAGGAGTTCCGGGTACCACTTCCTCCTGGCCCAATCTGGTGCCAATAGGAGGACATGAGCCCGGTCATTCTTGATTTACTTCAAAACTCGGGGCAGGAGAGGTAGTGCTGGAAAGACACGCAAGATTCCCGAGCTCCATTGTCGATGGAAAGCATTTGCAAGAGACAGTCGTCTGGGAAACTATAGCACACAAGTGTGTTGACATTGCGTGTTCTTGACAGTAAAGAAAAGTTTGAGTCAAGGTTCTCCCCATTCACTGACAAAACCTTGAGATCAATCTAGGTGCAATTGCCATTCATTATCCACTAGGTATCGAGGTTCTGAGTTTGTCTGTCCTGGCAGTTAGAGATCCGGCCAAGTGGTAAATCACGAGGAAAATCCCTCGGTATTCCAGCCACTTCCAGAGGAGTAGTGCCTCCCGACAAAGAGTCCACAACCCTACCCAGCCCTGCTATTGTAGCAACACATGGCGTGGGTTTTGTCCATGAACGCCAGCCTAATTTGTTGGGTAGCCGTAAGGCTTTTACTGTTAAACAGATGGCCTGCAACTCTAGGAGGTTGATGTGAAGCTGGGCAAATTCTTCTGATCCCCACCTCTCCGAGGTGGTCTTCCCAACCCAGAAGCGATACATTTGTCACCAATGCTTGTTTTGGATGAGGTAGACATGTAGTGGATCCTATTTAGTTTTAATGGGAATCAGGAGTTTAGCTTAGCCTTCTGGCTTGCAGGCCTGTGCCACATCACCTAGTGACTTTTAACCTACTTAGCTTGCTTGTCTTAGCCTATTTAATTAGTTCTTTCAAAATGGCTGCTATGTTTATAGTTAGTGAAATGTTTTGATTTTATCCTTATCTATTGTTTGGGAACATACATGCGTCAGGGGTCCTACAAGATCTGTATAAATACATTTTACGCATCAGAGGGATGCCTACCAGATGCTATTGACGCCATCTATGCTGCACATTGCCTTGATGCAGACCCAGCCTTCGTGTCACCACGGAGTCTGATCTATTTACCTCATTCCAGGGTAACAAGGGTTGGGGGGCGCTTCTCATGGACACGGGTCTGGCAGATTAGGTTTATCACATCTAGCTCTCTTTAAGTTAGAGATTAGGTTCTCCATGCTAGGGTTGTTAGGGATATTTTACATTTCATGTCATTGCAAGGTGGGGGTCTTTGTACTCATGATTTTCATCTTTACAATTCTGCTTCTTGCATTGTTTACTATCCTAATCATTGCAATTCATGCATTTTACAGTAGATTGCAGTCTTGTTAATAATCCTATTGAAAACTTCACTGCAGCCCCTTCATTGCCTGTGTGTGACAGACTTATAGTTCATGTGAGAAAAGGGTACTTACCGGTCCACCATGACTCCACTGAGATGTCGCACTCTTGAGTCCATGCGTAAAGGTTGCCAGAAATCACCTTTTTACTGTTGGGTTTTTTGGTGAGGTACTGCTTGTGAGCCCAGAGGGTTGTGCCAACAGCTGGGACTTGTTGTAGGATTCACCTAGTCGCCTACAAACAAAAGTGCTGTCATTCCTAAACCATCAGTCTCGCCTAGGAGCGAGAGTCCAACTAGGACAGGCAGAGGGTCTGCCACTGAAACTATTGTGGTCCATCAGGCACTAATGCAGGTCATTTCAGTCTCCAGTGAAATCTGGACAAGGCCTGAGAGATTCCCATGAAGCTGTGCCCACAGGAACTTCAGATCCCACTGCAGACCCTGCATATGCCATCTTGCATGCTTGACCAACAGGATGTAGGAGGCCATCAGTCGCAGCACCATCAGGGTCATCCTCACTCTGATGCAGAACAGATGTCGAAACATCAGGAAAATAGCCCAAATGTCCAGGACTCTCCAGTCCAGGGGGAGGAGGCACAAAACTGCACTGTGTCCAGAATAGGGAGATGATAAAAGGTTTGTTGTGGTCTGGAGGTGGGTGGCAACTGCCTGGGATAAGCCTGCCTTCAGCAGCCAGTTGTTGAGGTAGGGGAAGACTGAAACCCCGGACCTCCGAAGATGTGCTGCAACCACCACCATAGCTTTTGTGAACAGCCACGGGGCACTGGTGAGGCAGAAGGGAAGCACAGCAAACTGAAAGTGTTCCTTTCCACTGTGAACCACAGTGACTGTGGGTCTGCAGGATAGGGAAGTGGAAATAAGCGTCCTGCAGGTCTATCGCTTCCATCCAGACTCCAGGTGCAAGGGCAGAAAGAACCTGGACTAGAGTGAGCATCTTGATATTTGTCCTTATGCAGGAAGGCATTAGGAGGGCAGAGATCTAAAATAGGATGAATGCTCCCATCCTTCTTCAGCACAAGGAAGTAGCACAAGAAACACCCATTTTCTATTTCTGAGGCTAGATCTCCTCCTCTGGACCCATTCGGCTAAAAGGGCCTGTACTTCCTGATAAGAGGGACATGTCCTCCATTAGGCACTGTGAGGAGGGTGAAAGGTGCAGCGGGCTAAAAAAAAAAAAAAAAAAAACCAACAGGCAGGCAGAACTCCGCAAGACAACTTGAAAGACCTACTTTTCCTAAAGGTTGGATGTAAAGTCTGCTGAGCTGTCTGTGTGGGTTGGCGGTACTGAAAACCCCATTTAAAGCCACAGAGGGGGAGAAACTGCTGGTGTGATGCACTGGAGCAAACAACCCGAAATTGCGTGCTGTGGGCCTCTGGTATTTAAATTGTTCGAAGGGCAAAGTGTGTCTTCTTGCCAAAAGAGCCATCGAAAGGTGTGTCCATTAGGAAATATTGGACATAACTGGAGAAGCTTGTAGACGGCATCCATGCGAGTCTCCTGACTGTCATGCTAGTACCAATTTTCCAACCAAGGCAATCAGTGGTGTCCAACCCACAGCGAATCATAAATTTTGCTGCACCACAGACATCCTGAGCGGTTTATGTGTGGAGTACAAGTCATCCACTTCAGGAGGCAGTCCAGAGTGACAGAAGCACAAAGGGTGCAATAGGCAGCTGGCATTGACAGACCCCAATACCAAGCTGGTGCAGGAGAATATGCATTTGCCAAAGGTTTCAAGGCACTTCAACTTTCTATCCGGTGGGGTGGTAGGGAAGGCATGTGGGTTTACCCTTCTTGTGGATGCATGCACCACCAAGCTTTCTGGAGTCCGATGTTGTTAGGAAAGTGGGTTACCAGAGGTAGGCTGATGGTGCCTTGCTGTCTGCCTATTTACAAGCGGTCCAGAACATGGCTGGCATATGTCCAGGGGAAGAGTGTTTATGAGGGTCTCCTTGAAAGGCAGGAGAGGCTCAGTAGCAGTGTGGGCAGGCTTGAGCACTTCAGATCAATCACTGTTTTTCACCTCCAGAGTGGGCAATGAGGTCAGGCACCTCGGTCACCCTCTATATCGCTATTGCGAAGGAGACTTTTGCAATAGTTGGCTCAGGTGGAGAAAGCAGACTAGTGTCTGGAGAAGTATCCAGTCCACTGGCATCTTGTAGCTCATTAAACCAGTTATCTTCAGCATTTGGCTGAGTGAATTCATCCACTTCATCTTAAGAGTCATTGTCTGAATCTATGCCAAAATGTGTGGATTGTGGATGACCTGGGCCCTTCCTTGATGCAAGGACAAAGTTTCAGAGTCCTATGGTGGCTGTAATGCTGCGGGCCAGGGGGATCAGAGCACAGCTTTGGTTGAAGGTGAAGCAGTCAGCTCGGAGTTGGAGAGGTCTACTGATTGCACATCATCATATGGCAACAATAGTATCGGCATTGATGCTCTGCCGTGGGTTGCGGCTCCAAAATTGATGTCATCACTTAAGCCGGTGCAGGCCCATAATGGGTCCAAAGGATCCAGATGGCATTGGAGGGGGCTTTGATGGGCATAGTCCCAGTTGGAGGTCTGTGGGGTGTGCAGGTGAGCCAGAGGGAGCTGGAAGCATGTAGAAAAGACACAGCATAGGTTGTGGATTTGCTGAGGGACCCGGAAACTTGGGTTGCCCTGTGACAAGAGTCTGAATCAGTTCTGAAGGAGATCGAGTTTGGGAGCAAGAATGAGAGGCTCATTTCTGCCCTTGCAAGAAGATGCCTAGTCTGGCTTGGACTTCTTATGCTTCTTTTTTTACTTGCTTCACGACTTTAGCCACGAAGAAGATCTGCAGTGTGAACAACTTCGGGTGTGTAGCACTCTGCCTTCGCCTCTGACCAGTCATAGCATGGAGTCTATCAGTGCTTGGTGCCATACAACTTTGCCTCACGGTCCCAGGTGGCCTTCGGATTCATCCAGGTGCAGCCATTACAGGTCTTGGAGTCATGATCTGACCCTAAGGTCACATCTGAATCAGAAGTGTGGGTATATTTCTGTTGGCAGGGCTTTAAGTGGGGAGGATCACTCTGGGTCTCAGACCCTGCAGTAATTAAAAACGGAGATTGAAGCAGGTCCCTACTTAGCCCTGTAGTCATATCTTTAACTTTACAGGCAAAGACACAGGTTGATTTCTGAGCAATGACTGTAAAAACCATGAAGGTAATCCATGTCAACAATGTAGTTCCTGTTTACACATCACCTGTTTTACTTAATCTTGCAGTCATCTAAGAGTGTTTGCTTTTTACGGATGTTGTTTTCCTGTATTTTTTGCAGCATAATATTATTTTATGGTGCGTACCGTGAGCTACATCACCTGTAGGTGTCTCTGTAAGTTGAGGTTGTGAGATGGTGGCTATAAAAGTTCAGGATTGGGAGCTCTGGCGGTGAGGCAGAAGGCAGAGCATGTTTCAGTGACATGAGCCAATTGCAATTGTAATTCTACACTAAAGTGAGTGGAGAATATACACCTGTTGAAATCTTAACACGGTAAAAATAAAAGAAGACTCATTGCTTCTAGGTGAGTGGTCGAGTTGTATGTAGAGGGGCAGGGATGGTGAAGTGAAGGAGATGCAAGGAAGCACATGAAGGAAGGAGTGAAAAGAGAATGCTATAGACAACGGTAAGCTATGGGAAGCAAAGAACTTTACTTAACATGTTTTAGGCCATGCTCTTAATTGTACAGGCCCTGCCCCCTGGAAGGGATTTCTGGATATGCTTCTTAGACCAACCTCTATTAGAGACCACCCTCTGTCTTCTTCACCATGGCATTAGCAAAGCACATTCTGCAATCCAATGGTAGGAGCTAGAAAGCACACCTTGGACTTCTAGGTAGGCCCAATCAAAGCTCGAGCAAAACAGCTGTCTATTTACTATGCCGCACTGGTTTGTAAATAAATCACTCATCATCCTCATGGCAGCATTGCTATATTACATATAACGCCAGGAGGACTGGCTGTACGATGTCGCGTGGCGGTCTATCCACTAATATTCCAGCATCATCCATAAAGGATGGACACTGCCTGCTGGACTGCCTCAGTGCAGCTAGCAAGTCAAGATTTTTTAATGCCTAATCCTGTAAAAATGTAGTGCCTCTGTTTACTCCATGCCCCACCACTTGTTCAAAAGTGACTTGCCATCGTTAGGCAGCCGGCCTACATTGGCCCGCAGTGAGTGCAGTGTTGTGTCTTGCGGTATGGCATGCTGGGCTGGGGAGGGAGGAAAGCAGACATGGGCCTGATTTAAAGTACCTTGCTCTTTACTCTGTTCCTCTGGGTGCTGAAGGCCTTTCCGTCCACCGCCATGGTGGACCAAAAGACTGCCATATTTAGAAATCAGTGCCAGCCCATCGGTGATCTCTTTCGCACAAAGTCCTCTAAAGGCACTGCACGTTTGTTGTGCAGCAACTGTCTTCCAGGCGCTGCACACCAAAGTTTATTGTTTTTTTTAACAAATTTGTTACTGAAAAACAAAAAAACGAATGACCCCAATACCCTGGAGGTCCCTCCTGGAGCGTGGGGGTCATTTTTCTTATTTTTCTGTCTGCCGCCAGGTTTCATTGGAAGTGACACAAAGACCTTTTTTTTTTAGACCGACTGTTTTAAATATGGTGGGTGGTCCTTATTCCAACAGCCTCATATTCTTTGTTGCCCATCAAAGTAAGCTTTCCAATAGCTGATGATTATGTTAGGACTAACAAGGCCCCTGCTAATGTGACCGTTTTCATTTCATTTCTAATGCAGCCTAGCAGAGTGTGAGCATGCTAAACTGCTGCATCTTCTGCACATTTTATAAAAGCCAGAGAAGATTTTTTTCATTCTCTTCTGCACTGTAGCTAGAAATCTGCTAGCAGATTGATTTTGTGTGAGTTCCTAGCATGTGGAATTAAACCGATGCAACACAGTAACTTCCATATGCTTCCTCGTAGACTCATTTTGCATTGTCTTTTGTCCGGTGTAACAAATGTATAAGTTGAGTGGAAAAGGGCCACCTCTTGCTTCATAGGCCTTAAAGCATTTGACAAGTGTAAAGGACCATATCAGTTGGGGCGGGACAAGCAAGCTCATCAGTTGTTGGGAAGACTGCTGACACTGGGATTCCGATTTGAGGCCTACTTCATACAGGTATGAGAGAGGTATTGCATCACTCAGTAAATATTATACTCATCTATGGACGTCCATTCACCAACAAAGCCAGGGGGATCGGAAGTGTCATCTCACACCCTTTGACCACACAGGAAGTGACATCACAGGACCCTGAGGTCTTCCCAGGGCTGGCATGGAAAAAAGAAGATATTAGGTCCTGCTACGTTGTGTCACATGTTCGTAATGCATTGAAGCCCCCTACCGGACAGAGCGCAGTGCCTTCTGCTAAATGTAAATTTTCTTATCCTCTCTTTTGTAATTGCTTCTGTGAAATGTTATCGCAAATGCCAATAAAAAATGGCCACGTGTGCACCTGCATCTGAACAGATAGGTGGCCACTTCAATTAATTTTGTCAACCTGTATTACAAAAAACATTTGAAAATCTACATGTCTGGACACGCGTGTGCATGCTTAAACAGCCAATTCTAAGTAGATTTTGTGATAGTGTTTTACAAAAACAATTTCTACAAACACAAGCAATGGTAAAGGTAAACAGTAGCAGCTGTCAAAGCTAGACCTATTCCCTTAACAATGCTTGTTGATGTTTCAAATGGACACAGTAGGAGCTGGGGATAGAATTAAGGAATGTTGTTCCTGTGTAGCCATATAAATGAAAAAATTACATTTCGCAAAAGGCACTGGGGTCTGGAGGAAGAGATCGGTTAGGGGCCCTCAATGCATAAGATCAGGTCAGAGAGAGGGTCCCTGAAAAGAGGGTGTTTGTTAGTTTGCCTGCAGAATAACATTTTATTCATTAATGATTAGAGTGTACCTAACATGCTCTTAAGAATGTTTTTATTTTCCAAAATAAGTGCATTCCTGAAGAGAGATGCACACTGTAATTAATTCATATTTCACAGATAGGATGTATGTGTCAGCAGAAAGTAAGAAGGGGTCTTCATTGTCCTGTTTTGCATCAGTCCTGGTCACTAGCATTGTAATCGACCAGGCCAGGGATCGGAGGAGCAATGCCAGAGGTCGCCAGGGGCAAGCCACGGGTCACAACTGTGACCCCATCCACCACTAAATGACATCCATGCACTAATCTAATATGTCAAGCATTATGGCAGCAGAATCTTATAGAGTTGGCAAGTTACACTAACATGTTAGGCAGTGCTTAATTTGTGCTTGTTGTTTCCGGTGCTGAGCACCAGCACTTATTTGTGAGGGCCGGGGCTTATTCTTATGCCTCAAGCATTTGCTGCGAGAAAAAGACACATATGAGAAAGGCGGAAGAAGGAAAAACTAAAAAGCATCATAAAGGGAGAAAGTAGAAAGTTGCAGGATGCGCTGAAGGGGAAGGGGTGGCAGTAAATGGATTGAAGAGGCCCGAGCTGGCTTCAGGATTAGGCTGCCTCAGTATTCAGTGCTGGCAGATTTAATTACAGCAGCCTCGCGTTTAAGAGAAGGGCTTTGAGCACCGGCACCTCTTTATTTACAAATTAACCACTGATGTTAGGGTCTATGATTGACAGTGGTTAGAGTGTATTCAGCTTTCTCCCTTCCTTTATAGTTGCTGAGATGTTTACGATTATGATGATATTCTTAATTACATCACTTATACAGGAGTGGCATAAAATACATTATAAAACACCCTCATTTGTGTGTGCACTAATTATGTGGCTACGGTGGTGCCCTGCAATATCACATGCAGATATAAGCGATTCTCCGACACCTGTGTCTGAATTTGTGCCACCCTTAATTTGTATGTCCAGAGCCCGGTGCCAGAGCCACTTTATTTGAACTGTTGAAAGATGACATTGACACGCATGCTAAGACATCACGGAAAATGTGGGTTAAGATCTTCACACCTTTCACTCTACCTAGCAAGAGTCAGACAAAATCACTAACATATTCATTGCACTGCCGAGCGCACCCAAGAAATATTGTGACTTGGACCAGTACACCTAACAAGTCATAACTGTCCCTGAATGTGAGCCTTCATCAGTTCGAACAAAGCTGCAGCAGAAGCTCTACAAACTGGACATCCATGCCACAGCAAGGCCCAACTACGTCACCAAAATGTATAGTGCAGTAAAGAACTATTTCAAGAACACTGCAAGTGCATGTGCGCCATCTGCCCTGCTACATATGGATGTGATGACATGTCGTCATCAATCAAGGAGTGCTTTCGGCGTGGCGATGGTTTTCTGCCCAACTCTAGGCACTGGATGTGGAAGACCTGAACACCTAAGTAATCCAAGAAGCTGACGTCAAGAGCAACAAAACGGACAATACCTACTCACCAAAAATGGCAAAAGTGATACCGAGCACTTCAAATAGCCTGAATCCGAGAGATGGCAGTCTTGTCTTCTGGAAGACTAAGGGGGGACATGATGAACCACTGGAAAAGGACTGTTCTGCAATTGCCAGGGTTAACATTGATCCCAACAAGGTCAGAGCTGGCTCTTCCAGACCAGCACTGAATATCTTCTCATTTGAAGCACACGACCAGATCCAAAAAAGATGGGGGCCTCATTTCTACCACTAATCCAATGGAAAAGTAATTGCTGGAGTCATTATCTTGCATTCTGCATTAACTGTGCCAGGCGCATTCAAAGCATTGCACATGATCAGTGCCTGCTTGAGAGACGTCAGCAAAAAAGGAACACTCATACGTATTAAATCAGATTTACCAAGTAGCCTTTGATGTTATTAAGAGACAGAAACAAAGGTTAATACAGAATCACACTTACAGAAATTTTAAATCTGTGGAAAACAGTTTCTGATCTTACCCTGTAGGGGAAATTCATCAATTATTTCGCAATCCAAAAAGTCAGCAAAACATTAAAAGGTATCTATCTGACCACAAACAACGAGAGACTAAAAATAACTGGAATGTTTTAAATAAATACATACATAAATAGTATGACTTTATAATCAACATTTTCTTCAAGGAGTTTGTGAATGACAGTGTGGTGCTTTTATGGCTCATAACAAGAAAATATCAGGGTGTTGAGACGAAACAAATTGCTAACAAATAAAAACCCAAGTACAGACATTTTCTTCATCTCATAATAGACAGGAACTGGGAAATAATCCCATTCGAGTGTTAATGATCAAACAATGGTCACCATATTAAGCGCAAAACTCAAACTGCATATGCCAAACACGTGGCTTGTTTTAACCCTGCAATGCAGCCTACATTGGTTAGGGTTGCCAGTCCGGAGTGCTTGGGCGCCATAATGAACAAATGTGAATCAAGTCCCAACTATCGGCCTTTCATCTCAACTGCTGAGTCTCCCAAACCTGACACTGGGTGCTTCCATGCTGAAAAGAAAAGTCTGTCAGTCATCTGGGCCTGTGGACATTTTCACTAGTTTTTATGTAGCAAAGCATGTATTGCAAACACTGATCATCAGGCCCAAATTACCTTATTTGGTATCCTTAAGAACAAAAGTCTGCCTGCATAATTGGTGTGTTATGGGATTACTGGATTGTGGTTTTCACACTGTCCACTAGCAAGCATAACCTTGAGGCCTTTGACTGCGAAAGTCCATGTATGGTTGGTGATTTGATAAAACAAGCCAGGCCTGGGGGCAAAACTAGAGTTAACCTCATGCAGACCACAACAGTGGTAGGCCGGGGATCATTCACATGCAGGGACGGAGAGAGGCAAACAGGATCTGAGGGAGTGGGCAAGACTGGGCTAAGCTTTTGTGTCCGTGCAAAAGGCTAATATTCAGAGAAACTTGATTAGTGATTGAGAGAGCGTAGTTTAAATATTATATATTATAGACGTGAAATGCTTACATTTGACAATGCAATATTAATAATTAATAATTGAAATGTATTAATAAACGTGAAGATTTACTCACTTGTGAACACTAATGCTGAATTAATAATAATCTTTTTAATTATATGTATTATTACGATCAAAACTGTATTCATTAGAACTCGTATGTCTTAAGTTAGCATGAGTCGCGAACTAGCTGTGTAACTCTCATTTAAAAGCGTATTTTTCTGCTTCTCCAGTATGCGGACTTGCAAACGACCATGACCCAGCTATTGTTCTTTTCTGTACTTGTTAGCAACATAGCGGAATTCTCCCATTCGCATGCTAGTAGCTTCTAGTCTAAAATTGTGTGATTTGAAACAAACATAGACACTTCCAAGGACAATGAAGCGAGGAGAAGAGAACTCTTGACCCGAGACGTGTGCCAAAGTGGTGAAGTAACCCCGGACATGCCACCTACAAAAATGTCGATTATGAAGACCAATTAGAAGACGAGCTAATATCAAGAAATGACAAATGCATTACTTAATGTATAATTTGATTGGTTACCAATAATGGGGTGTAGTTACTAACCAATAGAATTTTGGGGGAATGTATCACGAAAAGGGGATAAAAACCCATGACACGAGAGACGAGACACATTAGGCAGGGGATGATATTGTTTGCATCCAGAAACTCTGTCACTCTATTTGGTGACTTGAGACTTAGAAAAATAACCTTGTCCATAGATTGCCCCGTTAACTTTCCCCCTTAAGGGGAAAGTGTTCCTTGCTTCCAACTTAGATAGACTGACGGTGATTCAACTGATGTCCTGAAGACGAAGACTGATCCTGTATGCTGACCTATCTCGAGGAGGGTAATTATAATGCTAACGGAATCTATTTGCCTTTCTTTCTAGGTACCAACTGCTGTATGTTTAATTAGGTATCTTGGTTAGATGTTTTCCAAATTGATATTCTAAATTGTTTTGCATGAAGCCCAACATGCTAATGCTAATTTGAGGTTAGATGAGGTGTTCATTTGACTGACGGAACTGACGTGACTGACATATAGCTATGCTGAACTGATATTCTATGGATTATTATGCACTGTGTTCTATTCATGCTGACGCATCTATCTTATGTTTCTGATCATCGCATTATTGAAAGCTTATTGTAGTAGCCACTTTGTGATTATGCTCTTATGTTTTTGGTTTTGAGACTAATGCGTTTACTATTAGATTGTAATCAATAGGGAATAAATTCACAAAATCCTCCTGCTAGGTGTGGTTATTTGAGTCTGAGAATTAATGAATGCGTCGAAGGTTCATTAATGGTTATTGTGAAATATATTTTGATGCTAACTTTTAATAATGCTATTGATTTAATAATTGGTAATCTTGTTTTACGGAGACTCACCACTGGGCCCAAAGATCATCGACCTAAAACGAGTCCCGATGTGTATAAATTGACATAGACGGACGCGTTAACAGTTCTGGTAGCAGAGCGACGGTTAGGCCCTTGGGGGCCCTAGGACGGAGTTTTATTGTTAATTTTGTTTTCTGTGATAATGAAATTTGGCAAAATGATGAGTGGCTAGGTTCGCCATGGGCTTTCCCGGGATCTCGGAGCCTGTCTAGATGAGTTGGGAATGTTCTCGGCGCCATAGTATGTGTGGTTAGGGTCTTTGCGCTTGCTTAAAGCTTATGCATCTTGCAGGAGATTGTGAAGATTTGTGTGTATTTAGGCCAAATTAAGTGTTGTTTAGCAGGAGTGGGCGTACTCCACAGTATGAGAGTAGGGAAGTCGGCGTACTTCATGTGAATGCAGCGCTTATTGTTCAAAATTATCCACGTGGTTGGTTAATGTATACAGACCTGTTGAGGTCTAAGACTCCGGAGTAGGATGAGAAATATGGTATATGTTGTAATCTGTGCGGTTTAATAGGTCAATCGGGCGTGATTGCCAAGTCAGGTTTGAGTCATAACGTATGTATGAAACCTTAGATGGAGATTTGACGAGCTCTAAAGTGCACTAGAAGGAGTCATTGACAAGTCGAGAGTAGGATTTGCGGGTCGAATTCTGCTTGCGCATGTGGGAACTGAGAAGGAGAGAGTAGCGGCCGAGGCTTCAAGTGTAATCTCTGTAAAGTTCTGAAGCGAATGTGTTACCCTTCCTGTAGTAAACCGGCAGATTTGTATTGTCATTTTAAAGTGTCTGCAATAAATCGCATTAGTTTGTATGAATTGTATGAGTTAGTGAGGTGTGGACAAGCCGCAAGACTTTGTCAGCTGCAGAGTGTGTGAGTGTGACGTCAGTGGTGCCGCGCTGAGATAGGTCAGATGTTAAGAGGGGTCGCGCACGGATTGGCTGCCGTTCGTGAGAGGCAACAGGTTGAGAAAAGGGTAGGTGAAGAGTGTCCTGGGAATTAAGCCATTTTCTGATTAAAAAAACAAAATAAAAGAATTGCAAAAAATGAATTTTGTTAAGGCATTCAAAAGCCCTTTGAGGGGAGATATGTACATTGTCGCAACCGATGGGGAACCTACACCACCCGAGGGTACTCCAGCTTATACAGTTATGGAGGAAAAGGGTGTTGCACCTTGTTTATGGATAAAACAATGGCGCAAATTGACAGAAAAAGAGGGGTGTCTAGCGTTTCCGGAACATGGGACATTCAATCCAAAGGTATTAGAAAACTTGAGGTGGATGTTAAGTACGCAGAAACCACCTCCGAGACCGGCACAATATGAGGCTCTGGCGATCTGGGACCTGATGGCTCTTAAACATAGGCAAGAAAGGTTTCACAGAAGATTAACAAGGGCAGAAAAATCCTATGCAGAAGCTAGATAGGACAATGAGAATAAAATGTGGAGATGGGGAATAGTAGATGGGTTAAAGCTGTTTCCAGCGATAACACAGGGAGAAGAGACACATGGAAAGAAAGCTTCTTGCAAAACTAACAAAGATTCAGGCAAAGTTAAAGAACAAAAAAGGTCCTGGGAAGAAGAGGATGACTCAGAGGATGAGGAGTTTATGGATAGATTGCTACATGATCAACCACCACCTTATGCGGTGAGCGACGATGTTCCGAGTACTAGCTTGGATCCTGGGAACCAGACGCAGGAGAAGGGAGTTACTGATACGGTACAGACTAGCGATACAGCCTTGATACAGAATGGTGACAGTGTACCCACTGCACCAGACGTGCCGATACAGTTACAGCCTCCACCGCAGATAAAAAGAATTTATCTCGATGTTCCAGTGCTTGAGACTACTACGAACTTGGTGGTGCCGCCAGACCCGATATATACAAAGCCAAGGCTGATTCAGATTGAGTCAACTCCAAAGCTAGTGTCTCAACCGCCACAGCTGATACCAGGATATAACCCTGTAGCAGGACCCCCGTTAGTACCTGTACCAGGTACATTAGAACAGACCTATGGTGTTGCGGCTCCTAGAAGCCTGGGAGCAGGTCAGACACCTGCCGCTATATCACTACCTATTACTGTCGGTCCCCCAGTGCCGTTATATGCCCAAGAGAAAACAAGGACATGTGAACAGGAAGTTATGACTCATGAAGCGATAAGAGGAGGGTCTATTAGAACTCCACAGATAATGGCCCAGGAAGAACAGTTATGTGAGCAACAGAGACCCTTAATGGACCTTAGTCCAATAGGGGCACCTCTTGAAGCAATGCGACAAGCAGGGTTGGGAGTTTTGACTCCCCAAACTATGAGTACGAATACCTCACATACTCCAATGATACATGCAGTAAACATCTCACTGCAAGGTTTTACAGTACAGCAATTAAACGAGTGGTTAGAGAAAACTTCTACTTCTCGAAAAACTACAGTAACCGAAATTGATCCTGAAAAGGGAAAACAAGATGAATATCTGAATCTTGTACGGCTAGGGGCAGAAGCTGCTGAGTTAGTGGAAGGAACAATGGGAGTGAACAGGTTGGAATCCTACACTGAGGCAGAACTGAGATACTTATGCCCTAAGATTACCAAAGAGGTAGGGAAAATACACCAGAGATTAGCAAATTTGGCAGACAAATACAATATTGATATTGGTAACACGAAGCATTTGAAAAGGAGCTACCGATTAGACTTTGAAACTAAAGATTTTGATCACATGAGATCTGCAGGCATGAAGACACACCTGAAAGAATTGCTGCAGAGTGCACAAATCTGGGGAGCATTAGAAAAATGGGAAAGCCGGTGGGCAAAGAAAAGAGACAAAGGGAAAAAGGATAGCCCAGGGTCTATTGAAACAACGACCACACCCAATGTAGATTCAGTAAAAATCCTGCCCATGAGAGAAACGGCTGGTGGTGTTTTAGTCCATGTGCCTTGGTCCAGGGGAGATATTTTGTCCTTTACGAATGATTACCCGAGGTTAAGAGAAAAAACGATCGAGTGGTATCAACAGACAGATAGATTTGTGAAGCTTTCAAAATGTCTTTGGGAAGACTTAAATACCTTGTTTGAGATTATTGTTCCACCGGATTTGTGGCTCGAGTGCAAAAGAGGGGTAGATTGGCCCACGAAGGAACCGGCAAGGGATAAGGTGACTGGAGCACCTTCTGAAGAGGTGATGAAATATTATCATAAGGTTATTGAGTTTTTGAAACAAAAGGTGTCACCGAAGGTGACCGATTGGCAGAAAATCGACCAGACTTCGCAAGAGGTTAAGGAATCAATACATGCCTATTATGAGAGATTGTTAAAGGCATTTAAACATTACAGTGGTACTGAGACGATCGAACCGAAAGACATGAATCATCTTGTGTTCAGATTTGTTGAAGGGCTGAGACCAGAGGTTGGTCAGATGATTAAGAATCATTTGATTTGTTGGCAAGCTAAACCGATTGATGAGGTGTTACAGTATGCGAAATACTGTAGTGATGAAATTGAGTTGAAGCAGAAAAAGCTGAAAGAGAAAGTGATGGTGATGCAGATAAGAGCTGCACAAGCTGGAATTCAGGGAAATGGTGTTCAGCAAATGATGCACCAGCAACCGCAAATGAACGGTGGGTTTCAGGCACCGCCGAGAGGTAGAGGTCGAGGTTTTGTGAATCGTAGTTTTGACATGAATAATGTCGTCGTTCAAAATGACGGGCAGGTAGTGAAAAGGATGTCGCCATGCATGCGGGGGCGTGGGACATTGGAAACGGGATTGTCCAAATATGGTGCATGATGGTACAGTTCAGCAGAACATTAATGTTGGTGCACAACAGAATCCGCGAGGTCCAAGAATGAGACATCAGAACCCGAACCTACAGAATAATTTGATGCAAATGCCAGGGGTACAACCTATGCAACAAATGTTAATGCCGCGATTTCAAAACGTACCCGTACAATCGATGCAACAGCAGATTCCTATGGTGCCTAGACAGCAAATGCAGTTACCCCTAGCTCCGATGGGACAGCAACCGGTGACGCTTCCTCAGCAGGTCACAGGTCAGGTGACAAGTCAAAACAACACTGTACAATAATTCCCATTACGAGGTGAAAATGAGATGAATGAGGAATGGTCAGATGACAGTTCAGACAGTGAAGAGTGCAGGCTTGCAGCCTCGTTAGAAGTAGATCAGAGAGGCCCATATGTAGAGGGAAAAGTGATGGGCTATAAGGTTTCATTTTTAGTTGACACTGGAGCTACACGCTCTACAGTCCGCAGCGTAGAAGTACAGAGACTACCCTTATCTGGGTGCACCATACGAGTGGTTGGTGTGGCTAACCAGTATTTGACAAATCCAATTACTGACCCAGTACAGGTTGAAATTGGAAATTTCCAAGGCCTGCATAGGTTTGTCGTATGCGACTCAAGTCCAGTATCCCTACTGGGAAGGGACTTACTATGTAAGACTAAATGTTCAATTACCTGTTCCAACGATGGAATAGAAGTTCAGACAAACAGTGATGATGAAGGAGATGAGGGTCAGTTCATAGAAGGAGGGGAGACGAGTGAAGATTACCCTCTAATTACTTTATTCCCAGTGTTCACTCTAATCGACTTACCTGCTGACCTACAAGGGTCCGTAACAGAGAGAGTGTGGGATTTGACAGGAAAATAGGTTGGATTAATTAAAGGGGTTAAACCAGTCAAGGTGCAAATAAGACCAAATGCAGTATTCCCACAAGTACCACAATATCACATGACTCAAGATGTACTCATTGAAGTGACACAGATAATTGCAGATTTTCTCAGACAAGGAGTTTTGAAAGAAGTTTTGAGCAGTCCGTGTAACTCACCTATTATGGGTTTGAAGAAGCCCTGTGGGAAGGTTCGAATTGTGCAGGATTTGAGAAAAATAAATGAAATCGTGATAAAATGTTGCCCTGTGGTACCTAACCCAGCGGTAATAATGTTCCAAGTTCCTTGTGATGCTGAATGGTTTACTGTAGTAGACCTATCACAGGCATTTTTCTCAATACCTCAACATGAAGATAGCCAATTTTTGTTCAGTTTCAAATTCCTGCATAAGGTGTACAGTTGGTGCAGAATCCCTCAGGGGTTTTCTGAGTCACCATCCATCTTTAATCAGATATTGAAGAAAGATCTGGAACCTCTTGTGCTGCCTTTTAATTCAACTCTTGTGCAGTACATTGATGACTTGTTAATTGCATCCAAAACCAGAGACAGTTGTAAATATGATACCATTGCATTGTTGAACCATTTGGGAAAGAATGGGCATAAGGTGTCACCTAAGAAACTGCAATATTGTCAGAAAGAAGTAAAATATTTGGGGCATCTAATTGAGAAAGGATCCCGAAGGATATCAAAGGAGAGAATAACAGCTGTCTTACAGATGAATCCCCCAACAACAGAGAGATGTCAGGATGTTTTTGGGAATGGTGGGTTACTGCCGTCAATGGATACCCAACTTCTCAATCATCGCAAGGCCCCTAATAAAATTGACAGGGAAAGATGTCAAAGATGAACCATACACAATCACTTTGACAAAAGAAGAGCTTGAGTCATTCTTAGAGCTGAAGGAATGCATGTGCAGGGCACCAGCATTAGGAATGCCCGATTATGAGAAACCTTTGCTGTTGTTTTGTCATGAACGTGATGCTTGTTCTTTGTCTGTTTTAACACAGGTCCACGGAGATGCAAATCGCCCTGTAGCATATTTTTCAGCTACTCTGGACCCTGTCGCAGCAGCCTTACCGGGTTGTTTGCGAGCAGTTGCAGCAGTTGGTCAAAGCCTTTCACAATGTGAGGGCATAGTCATGGGATACCCTTTGACAGTATTAGTCCCACATTCTGTTGAAATCTTGTTGTCAAGAACGAAAACACAACACATGACAAATGCACGACTTACCAAATATGAGACGATTATTTTGGGGTCACCAAATGTTACACTGAAAAGATGCACAGTACTGAACCCGGCAACTCTACTTCCCAATGAGAATACAGAAATCAAAGATGGGGAAGAATTTGAACATGATTGTCTTGAGGTGACTGACCTCTGTACCAAACCTCGCCCAGACATACAGGACACCCAGTTAAAAGAAAACGACTGCATTATGTTCGTGGATGGGTCCTGTTTAAGAGATTCAACAGGGACATTGAGAGCTGGTTACGCAGTATGTACAATATCTGGCATAGTTGAGGCCTCTTGGCTTGAAAAGGTATTCTCTGCACAGGTGGCAGAATTAATAGCTCTTACGAAGGCCTGCCATGCTGCTGTAAATCTGAAAGTTACAATCTATACTGACAGCAGATACGGATTCGGAATTGTACATGATTTTGGTCAAATATGGTCGCAGAGGGGTTTTATGACTTCCTCTGGATCACCAGTGAAAAATGGAGAACAAATAAGAGATTTGTTACATGCAATTCAGTTACCTCTTGAAATTGCCGTGGTAAAGTGCAGTGCTCACACCAGATCACAAGATTTTGTGTCAATGGGGAATGGTTATGCAGATCAGGTTGCAAAGTTTTGTGCATTGAACTGTATATCATTTAAAGAGCAGTGGGAATTGCTACCACAGCCTGAAAACGACACATCTTTGAGTCTAGCATTACGAGTGGTTGATACTTTAGATGAATTAAAGACACTACAAAATAGTGCTAGCAAAGAAGAAAAACGTTCCTGGCAGAAAATGCAATGTGTACAAAGAGCAGATGATATATGGGTCTCAGATGATGGAAAGTTGGTCTTACCAAATAGTCTTTTGTCACAATTTGCCCGATTATATCATGGGCAAGCACATTTAGGAAGAGATGCCATGATCAGATCTTTTAAAGTTGATTGGTTTAATCCAAAATTCAGACATGCCGCAGAAATTACCTGTCACAGGTGCATCATCTGTCAACAGATGAATGCTGGAAAAGGAACAGTGGTAAATTTGAGCCACATTGGAAGAGCTGGAGGTCCATTTAATAGAATACAAATGGATTTCATTGAAATGCCTGTTTGTGGAGGATTGAAGTACGTGTTGGTAATTGTATGTGTTTTCAGTCATTGGATTGAGGCATACCCTACACGTAGAAATGACAGTCTCACAGTTGCAAAACTACTACTCAGGGAGTTAATACCAAGATTCGGGTTTCCGGTTTCTATAGAATCAGATAGGGGAAAACACTTCGACAATGAGGTGATCAAGCTTCTGTGTGCAGCACTTAACATCGAGCAGAAGTTGCACTGTAGCTATCGCCCTGAAGCATCAGGACTAGTTGAACAGATGAATTGTACCTTAAAATCAAGGATAGCGAAGATGTGTGCAGCAACAAATATGAAATGGCCAGATGCATTACCGCTAGTACTGATGTCCATGAGAAACACACCAGATAAGAAAACGCGACTGTCCCCCCATGAAATCCTCATGGGTAGAGCAATGAGGTTACCAGCGGTACCTGCAAATGCCCTAGTGAATATTACAGATGATATGGTGTTGGATTACTGCAAAGGTTTGGCTGACGTGATTCGCTCTTTCTCTCACCAGGTGGAAGCTAACACATTGCCACCAATCGGTGAACCAGGACATTCTTTGCAAGCTGGCGACTGGGTGGTTGTCAAGAAGCACGTGAGGAAATCGTGTCTTGAACCACGCTGGAAGGGGCCATATCAAGTAATACTGACTACCACTACTGCTGTGAAGTGTGCCAGAATTCCCAACTGGATACATGCCAGTCATACAAAGAGGGTAACGTGTCCTGTCGAAGAGGAACCTGAAGAATCCGGTACAGTAACTTCAGGTGGAGAGGCCACAGAAACAGAGATCAACCAAGAAAGATCTGAGACTGCAGATGAGCCCACTGAGGACAGCCTTGTCACTCAAGCTGACAGTGAGATCGAGAGAGGTGACAGAGTGCCTATCTCAGTTGAGGCAGCAGGAGAACTAAGACAAGGAGAGGTTCTCCCAGAAGCAGACGAATATAATTCTGAGCCTGAATACAGTATAGAACCGGAAGACGGCAGAGAAGGAGAAATCATAGATTCAAATCAAAACGGATCAGAGTCTTCTGAATCAGTTGCAGGTCCGTCAAGAGAAAACAACATATCACAAGAGGAGGGTGCTGTTCAGCGTCCTGAAGGAAAACACCGAAACAAGACACACAGAGGTGATAAATGGCCAGATAAGTCACATCTTAGAATAAGAGAAATAGCAAACGAGGCAATAATAGAGGAAAGCGATACTTCACAAGCAGATGACCTGAGTGAAGGAGAACAGCAAGGTGAACGAAGATTAAAAAGAAAGAGAATAGCAAACCGAAGGTACACAGGTCCTGAATGGGCATATGCTACAACTTCTGAATGGCAACAAGAATTCTTAGCATTTTGTTTTGATCGAGAAGTGCCAGGCCAATACTATGGTACCTGAAGGTAAACTACAAAAGAAAACCTTGATAAAAATTAAAAGAAAGAGACTTTCTAAACTTACCGGAAAGAGACAATTAAACCTGGATTTGACATCAAGAAACCGAATTACGACAAGCTGCTAACCCGAACTGACGAAAAGGGTCCTGGAGTGAGAGAAGACGCTGTAAATACGCAGAAAGAGTTTGCCATCTTGAGTTGATTGTTGATCTGCTATTCTGATTCTATACAAACATGGCTTATAGTAACAAAGGAAGTAAGGTGTGTGGTTGGTTAGGATTTATGGTAGGTGTTGTATGTGCAATAATGATTGTAGGAGTGATTGTAGGAATGCCGTGGAAAGAGAGAGAAACTATTAACGCAACTTCAAAACCAGAGACTACTACTATTGCTAATAAATTATCACCATGGGAGAAATTTGAACAAGATGCTAGACATCTGCATGAGGGAACTAATACAAAAGGGGAACTTTCTACTAATGTCTTCTATCGCTTATTAAATGAGTATGTGGAAACTATGGATGCGAAAGATTGTTATGTGTGTACTAAAATTCCTTCATCTGTGCAGGAGGGAGTTACTTATCATAGCCTCCCTCTTACTTATGGAATTAGCTGCAGCTTGCTACTAACAAGATTCTATAATCAAGAGCATGTACAATACTTTTATTCAAATCTGGATGTTGTGTTTTCTTTTGTGCCTGTGATTGAATTTTTGAATAAGTTAGCTAAAGAACATGATATTAAAATAGTTGAGGATTCTTTGAGCCGACACTTACATTTGAAACTGCTTATGCACATCGCAATAATCTGACTTGCTTACTGTCTTCTGTAGAGAAAAGCTTTTTAGACCACACAGATGATAGACGCAAAGCATTAAAGGAGAAGTTAGAGAAAGGCTTAGAAAAACGTACTTATGCAAATGATTATGCTTACACAGCCATTAAAACCCAAGGCAAATTAGCTATAGATGCATTACACGTAGGTAGGCTATGTATATATAGACCAAAATCTGATCAAGACAATTTATTTGTGGGTACGAGTGAATGTAGACATGTGTTTTTGTTTCAGAGTAAATGGACCTTCATGTTAAATGGACAAGACCCAGCGATTCCTGGAATCTATTACATCTGTGGGTTAAATGCATATTACCGTCTCCCAAAGGGATGGTCTGGGACATGTTATTTGGGAATAGTTTTCCCAAAGATATACCAGATTGATGACTTAAAACAAATACCTAAATCTTCTCAAATACAACATACTAGACAGAAACGAGAATCAGTGGCAGCTGTCATTGGTGACATATTTGGAGCAATAATCCCATCATTTGGGGTTATCTTAAATTCTATGAAAATTCAAAAGTTGTCTACTATTGTGGATAACATGCTGACAAATTTTACAGGAGCAATACTATTGATGGATACTGAACTTGCTGCAGAAAGAGCCATGACTCTTCAAAATCGGCTTGCTTTAGGCATTCTTTTAGCAAAAAATGGAGGTGTGTGCAAAATGCTTAATGAACGTCACTGCTGTTCATTCATACCTGATAATAGTAAGAAAATTAGAAGTATGCTTACTAACCTTACTAAAGATAGTACAGATTTGAAGGATTTAAAAGAACCTGGAGTTTGGGGAAAATTTGGAAAAGGAATTGCCAGAGTAGGAAGCTGGTTTACCAACATTTGGAATGGAGTTCTTGCAAAAATTATGTTAGGTCTATTAATTGTTTTGATTTGACTATTAGGATTATGGGGAGCATGCAAAATTAATGACAAAATTAAAAGAAACCTGTCAAAAAGAGCCAGACTGAATGAAGAAAGTGAAAGAGAGAAAATGTTCAATGAAATATGGGAAAGTTCACATAAAGGGCAAGATGTTGAAATGCGCATTATGCGCAAGGTGAAAAATTGAAGATCAAGGATTGTGTGATGACGAGCGTCATCAGAGGAGGGACTGAGAGAGCGTAGTTTAAATATGATATATTATAGACGTGAAATGCTTACATTTGACAATGCAATATTAATAATTAATAATTGAAATGTATTAATAAACGTGAAGATTTACTCACTTGTGAACACTAATGCTGAATTAATAATAATCTTTTTAATTATATGTATTATTACGATCAAAACTGTATTCATTAGAACTCGTATGTCTTAAGTTAGCATGAGTCGCGAACTAGCTGTGTAACTCTCATTTAAAAGTGTATTTTTCTGCTTCTCCAGTATGCGGACTTGCAAACGACCATGACCCAGCTATTGTTCTTTTCTGTACTTGTTAGCAACATAGCGGAATTCTCCCATTCGCATGCTAGTAGCTTCTAGTCTAAAATTGTGTTATTTGAAACAAACATAGACACTTCCAAGGACAATGAAACGAGGAGAAGAGAACTCTTGACCCGAGACGTGTGCCAAAGTGGTGAAGTAACCCCAGACATGCCACCTACGAAAATGTCGATTATGAAGACCAATTAGAAGACGAGCTAATATCAAGAAATGACAAATGCATTACTTAATGTATAATTTGATTGGTTACCAATAATGGGGTGTAGTTACTAACCAATAGAATTTTGGGGGAATGTATCACGAAAAGGGGATAAAAACCCATGACACGAGAGACGAGACACATTAGGCAGGGGATGATATTGATTGTATCCAGAAACTCTGTCACTCTATTTGGTGACTTGAGACTTAGAAAAATAACCTTGTCCATAGATTCCCCCGTTAACTTTCCCCCTCAAGGGGAAAGTGTTCCTTGCTTCCAACTTAGATAGACTGACGGTGATTCAACTGATGTCCTGAAGACGAAGACTGATCCTGTATGCTGACCTATCTTGAGGAGGGTAATCTTTCTAGGTACCAACTGCTGTATGTTTAATTAGGTATCTTAGTTAGATGTTTTCCAAATTGATATTCTAAATTGTTTTGCATGAAGCCCAACATGCTAATGCTAATTTGAGGTTAGATGAGGTGTTCATTTGACTGACGGAACTGACGTGACTGACATATAGCTATGCTGAACTGATATTCTATGGATTATTATGCACTGTGTTCTATTCATGCTGACGCATCTATCTTATGTTTCTGATCATCGCATTATTGAAAGCTTATTGTAGTAGCCACTTTGTGATTATGCTCTTATGTTTTTGGTTTTGAGACTAATGCGTTTACTATTAGATTGTAATCAATAGGGAATAAATTCACAAAATCCTCCTTCTAGGTGTGGTTATTTGAGTCTGAGAATTAATGAATGCGTTGAAGGTTCATTAATGGTTATTGTGAAATATATTTTGATGCTAACTTTTAATAATGCTATTGATTTAATAATTGGTAATCTCGTCTTACGGAGACTCACCACTGGGCCCAAAGATCATCGACCTAAAACGAGCCCCGATGTGTATAAATTGACAGACGCGTTAACATGATCTATGTGAGAACAGACTGAAATTGGTCCACTATGGGACTGTGGCTACAGAACGGTCGTTGTAACAGAAACTCTCAAATTAAGGGGCGAATGGAGGCAACTCCACAATATACCCTCCTCGTGTATTAAGCTCAACCAACTCTAAATATTCTAGGATAATGAGGTTAATATACCTAGCTAAACTTTCCCGTAAATATATACTGTGGAAATTAATTTCAAATAAAGGATGAAAGTCCTTACTCGCCGATTGGGTGGCGTGCAGCATCACATTACTCCCCCTCACACTGGTAAGAAGATATGCTATTCTGGGCTACAACCAGTGCTTAATTTGTGCTTGATGTTTCCGGTGCTGAGCACCGGCACTTATTTTTGAGGGCCGGGCTTATTCTTTTGCCTCAAGCATTTGCTGCGAGCAAAAGAAACATATGGGAAAGACGGAGGAAGGGAAAAACAAAAAAGCGTCACAAAGGGAGAAAATAGAAAGCTGCTAGAGTGAGCAGAAGGGGCAGGGAGTGGCTTTAAATGGGTTAAAGTGGCCCGAGATGGCTTCAGGATTACGCCGCCTCAGTATTCCATGTTCCCGCATTTAATTGCGGCAGCCGCGCACCGACACGTTTTTATTTACAAATTTAGCACTGGCGTCAACCCATCTTCAAGGGAGCTCTTTGCTGGCCCCGTGTGTGTGTCTGTTATGTGCGTGCAGAATCCTAGAGGGAGCAGACGCAAAAAGAAATAAAACTACCTACTCATAGACAACCTACGTTATTGGGGACACAGGTGTGTAGAATTAAAAGAAAAAGATGCTGGTGAATAATTCAACCTAGGTTTGAGGTCGAGATGTACAGCCCTACCACGTTATCCCTAAATGCGGCTCTAGGGGGTTTCTTCAGGACCAAAGCCTGAGTTGGTTTGTTACCAAATGATTACCCCTAAAGCACACCTGAGTGATTCTTGTTCAAAATGAACAATAAAATAGCTACTCCAAGTTATTTTAAGGGCAGGTCATGTGTCCTCGATCCCTTTGTGGCCTGGAGGTTACAGCAAAACAACAAATGATGATGGTGATACTGCATTCCCAGCCATCTCTTGGAATGTCCACAAACCCCGGTAATAGACATTCAGCTTTTGTCATATAATAGTTACGAATCCCATGGTAGGAGCGCAGCTGGCAAAGATATGCGATCGAAAGTATGTGACACCCACTCATGGTTAGAGTCTGATGCAAGGGAACAATATCTTTATTGTTGCTGCTGCGTCCGCTGTCAGGAATTGCTGGTTCTGTGAGGAATTTGTATATAATCTAAAAAAGATTCATTCTTTCTGTAGATCAAACGATTTTCAAGTCCCTCACCTAAGAATAATACTTTTTCTGTTCCACGGAGTGACAATTCCCTAATTATATGTCGTACTGTATTTAGAACACTGAGAAGTATATATGACAGAACTTTGAGCCCAACATTTTCGTTGGTGAGAATGTCAATTGCAGATGATGAACTTGTTCAAATGATGCAGGATAAAAGCCAGTTGCGTCTGCTGTTAATGGATGCAGTGGGATGAAAGTCGAGCAGTGTGTGGTGAATGGGGTGGGACTATCCCATACCACATGTAGTTCTGAAAATTATTTTAAAATCCTGCCAATGAAGTACGTTGTGTTATCTTATATTACCATTCTATAGTTTGTCATGTGTAAAGTATTGCCTGACTTCCAGCATTATGTTCTAAAGTAAACAGATGCTATTGTCACAAATGTAAAGCTCTTCCTACCCGGCCCAATCTTAGGCCGCAGCTTTGAACCTTATAATTGGTGGTATTTGTTTTAATTAGGCAAGAGACTTGGAAATCGTTTGACATACAGAAACAATAAATCATTCAGTAAATGTGTATAAATTACTCATAGAACTAGCAGTTCTCGACCCCTATGATAGAAGCAATAGTACCCCTAGAGGGGGCAAGGTATTATTATTTGGCATAAGGCAATACCACAAGTGGATGTTGCATGGTTTCCATCACTTTATTGGTGTGCTGGGCTTCCAACGTGGAATTAGTAACTAGCATGTGACAAAAACGGAATGGCCACTACTGTGGTTTTTGGACATTCTAAAAGATGGATGCTTATGCAGTATCATCATCATCAGATGTTGTTTTGCTCTATCCCTACTGGCCACCAAAGGATGGATGACATACGGCTCACCCTTAAAATTACTTGGTGTACAAATTTCCTGGTTCATTTAAATTGATAATCACTCAACTGTGCTTTCAGAATCACCATTAGGTGACAAATCAACACAGGCTTGGCTCTTGAAGAAAGCCCCATGGCCCACATAACGTGGCATGGCTGAAACATTCTGAGGACATAAACAGGGTCGAATTATTCCCCTCCATATATATTTTAATCCTGAACACTGGTGACCCCAATAAAGTATACTGTCATCCAGTAGGTAGATGTGGTTTAGTTCTCATCCCCTTTGTGAGAAAGTAGCCTATTTCTAGCATGGTTACCCCCATTTGTGGCCTGTTTGTCAGTGTGTTTTAACTGTATCATTGGTATCCTGCTAGTCAGGACCCCAGTGCTTATGGTTTGTGGCCATCTTGTTAGTCTGTTTCACTGTTTTTGTCAGTGTGCTTAACTGTGTCACTCGAGTCCTGCTAACCAGAACACCAATGCTTATGCTGTCTCTGGTTCCAAATTTGTCTTTACTGGTAACCCAGTATTTCACTCCAAATTGGCATAATGGACCCCCCCTTATAAGTCCCTAATATACAGTCCATAGGTACCCAGGGCATTGGGGTTCCACTGGATCCTTATGGGCTGCAGCATTTCCTTTACCACCCATAGAGAGCCCATACAAAACCTTCTACAGGACTGCCATTGCAGCCTGTGTGAAATAGTGCATGCACTCTTTCACAGCCATTTTCATTGCACCAGATCACCTGTAAGTCACCTATATGTCTAACCATCAGACCCTGAAGGCTGCGTGCAAAGTACCTGTGTGTGAGGGCATCCCTGCACTAGCAGAGGTGCCCCACATCGTACACACACACATTTTCCCAAACTTCCTGACTGCGAGGACGCCATTTTAAGTGTGCACTGGACATAGGTCAATACCTATGTACAGCTTCACAATGGTAACTCTGAATATGGACATGTAAGGTGTCTAAAAACTGGGAATTACACCCAAATACCGATTCTAGTATTGGTTTTACAATTCCATTCACGCTGAAGGCTCCACTGCAGATCCCCAGTACTGCCATACCAGCCTTCTGAGGTTTTCACTACAGCCCCAGCTGCTGCAACCTCACGGACAGGCTTCTGCACTCCTGGGGCTTGAGCAGCTCAATCCCAGGAAGGCAGAACAATGCATTTCCCTTTAGGAGAGGGGTGTTACACCCTCTCCCTTTGGAAATAGGTGTTACAGGCATGGGAGGGGTAACCTCCCAGAGCCTCTGGAAATGCTTTGAAAAGCACAGATGGTACCCTCCTTGCATAATCCAGTCTACACCGGTTCAGGGATCCCCAGTCCCCGCTCTGGCACAAAACAGGACAAAGGAATGGGGAGTGACCACTCCCCTGCACATCACCACCCCAGAGGTGGTGCCCAGAGCTCCTCCAGAGCGTCTCTGGGTTCTGCCATCTTGTTTTCAGGATGGTCATGGAACTCTAGGAGCATCTGAGTGGCCAGTGCCAGCACGTGACAGCTCCTGATAGGTGCTTACCTGGTTAGGTGACCAATCCCCCTCCCAGGGCTATTTAGGGTCTCTCCTCTGGGTGTTTCTTCAGATTCGTATTGCAAGACTCCAGCAGAAATCTGCTGCATCCTTTACTTAATCTTCTACCGACCGATCAACCGCTGATTGCTCCAGGAACTTTACAAAACTGCAACAAAGAAGCAAAGACGACTTCTGAGAACATGTATCTTCAGCTCCTGCCAGCAACTGCAAAAGTTTCCAGGTTGTGCATCCTCCAAGGACTGCCTGTCTTCAGCCTGCCCCAGAAGAACCAAAGGAATCTCCTGTGTAGTGACGGGGTCACTTCCCTGCTTCAACAGTCACCTCTGTTCAGCGACGACTGGTGGCTTGGGTCCCCTCTCCAGATGACAGGTGTGGATCCAGTGACACTGGTGATGAACTAAAGTGACTCCCACAGTCCCAACGTCCAGCTGTCCAATTTTGGTGGAGGTATGAGCTTGCCTCCCCACGCAAGACAGTACCCCTGTGAACTGCGTGACTTGTAGCTACCAAGGCTTGTGCGCGGCCTTCCAAGACGTTCTTCGTGTACAGCATAGCTTAGGCCCCCAGCACTCTGTCCTACGTAGCACAGCTTCCTGAGTGGTTCTTCGGTGGCGTGGGAATCCTTTGTGTCGTCCTGCGTGGGCCTCCATTTGCACCTTCTTTGTCCCCGTGCTGTGGGACTCCTGTGCGTGCTGCCTGGTCTTCTGAGGGCTCTCTGAGTTGCTGAGAGCCCCCTCTGTCTACTCCTCCTGGGTAGAGTCGACCTGGTCCTTCCTGGGCCCAGGCAGCGCCATTTTCTGCTAACGGCAAGTTTTTTGTTTACCAAGGCTTGTTGGCGGAATTCAGCAATGCAAACCAGACTGCATTCATCCATCCAGCGTGGGACATCTGCACCAACCAGGAACCCACATCTATTTTCTTTGGTGCAATATTGACTTTGTCTTCTCACCGGTGGTTCTTCTTTTGCACCTTCATCCAAGGTTAGCAGGGGCTCGTGTTCTCCCTGGACTCTTCAGTGCTTCTTGGACTTGGTCCCCTTCTTCCCCAGGTCTTCAGGTCCAGGAAACCATTGTTGGTCTCTTCTGGTTCTTGTACCGTCTTCTATCACAACTCCTAGTGTGTTTTAGGAAACTTGCTGTGTTTTACTCCTGCTTTCCTGGGCTTTGGGGTGGGGTATTTTACTTACCTTTGGTGTTTTCTTACACTCCTGTTGCCCCTCTACACATTACACTTGCCTAGGTGGGAAACAAACTTTCGCATTCCACTATTTTAGCATATGGTTTGTGTTCCCCCTAGGCCCATTGCAACCTATTGTGATTTTCACAATTTGCACCATTTCCTGACTGCTTACTTACCTGTTTTGGTTACTAGTGTATATATTGTGTAATTTACTCACATCCTAAGGGAGTATAGTCTCAAAAGTATTTTTGGCCTGGTGTCACTAAAATAAAGTACCTTTATTTTTGGTAAGACTGAGTATTGTTTTTTTATATGTGTGAGTACTGTGTGACTACAGTGGTAATTCAAGAGCTTTGCATGTCTCCTGGTCCAGCCTTGGCTGCTCTGTCTACAGCTACCTCTAGACAGCCTGGCTTCTAGACACTGACTACATTTCACTAATAAGGGATACCTGGACCTGGTATAAGGTGTAAGTACCTTAGGTACCCACTACAAACCAGGCCTGCCTCCTACACCCCTCTGTTCCTTTACAACTTAACATTAACGTATAGAACATGCACACACACATATGGCCAGCAAGACGTCCCCTTGAAGATGGGCTGTAGCCCAGACGGGCTGATTCTTACGGGTGTGAGGAGAAGCTCTAGGATGAAGTATGCCACCCAGTGGATGGGTCAGGCCTTTCACTCCTTTAAATGAAGGGTTTTCCAGTGCGGCTAAAATCTAACAAATGATCCTATTTGCCCTACAGTATTTGGAGCTGGGTGTGCTTAGTGTAGCCAAAATGTCCAGCTTCTGTTTCTTGATGAACACTTGTATCATAGTCTAAGCAAACTATCCACTCCACAAGTGTCACTGCTGCACCAGAACATTTCGGAAGAGGTAGCCATTAATAGTTGTAGGACAGTCACACCACAGGAATACTATGTGGTTGTTATGAATAAATATTCCATATTTCCTGCAGTCATGGCAGCACCTAGTACATTCCTCATTTCAGCCACAACAATATTTTCTCTATGTATAGCACATCTCTAGTTGTGAAATGTGAAAGCTGGCCACAGTTCAAAGGAAGAACCTTCAAAGACTTTGCCGGGTAAATGGTTTTCATCATAGAAAAACTGCTCCTCTTAAGCTTCATGATCACTTCATGGTAGCCTTGAAGAAAGCAATGCAAGTGACCAAACGTAAGAAGCAGCCCATACCCCAGATTCTGGCAGACACTGGGAATCTTCAGAAACCACTGACACAGAAAGACTCTAAAGCCGCCCACCAAAATTATGTTTGGACAAAAAAATTACAAACTCGGCTCTCTGAAGCTGAGGAGCCCTCACCAGTCACCCAGCAAATGGATCAATAGCAAGACAGCCGGAAGAAGAAGAAAACGAAATGCTATGCATGCTTGAGGTGAGCCCAAGTTTCACATCTCGCCAAGGAGATCAAACAGCGACCAGATCCAAAAGAAGAGTGGCCAGGGCACACCCGTATTGTAGATCCAGATAATGTTCAGGAATTGAGCAGAAGCCCAGTCTGGGAAGATGATGTATAGGAATTTATTATAGATGCAAGTAGGTAGTTAGAGTCTCAATCACAAAGACTGCCAAAATGTCCATGTATCCAGAACAGCCAGATGGTAATAAACAGTCAGAGTTACAATAGGTTGATCACATATAACAACAAGTCCATACAGCAAAACAGCCAACACGTGTTTCGTCTTCAAGACTTTGTCAAGGCTGTGAAAACATAGATGAACAATACATACAGGTGGGTCAAGTGGAATTGTACAAGGCGAATCAGACATCTAGATCCTTTGTAAAATAGGTGAAAAGAGAGAACCAGAGGATACGTGCAATAGTGTTTGGCATCATAACGTGAATTATACGTGGGGATGCGCATAGTAGGTGTGAAGAAAGAGAGAACATAAGAGTACCAAAAGGATCCCATAAGCAACTGATCAAATCAAGTTTAAAAAGGAGGACAGCCAAGTTAACCTAGAGTAGGATGAACAGGCAACATCCTGTGAGGTAATATTATCATGGATGTAACTCCAAAGTGGGACAAAGTGCACGTGCATCTTACTGTAGAGAAAAGTAATTCTAATAGTAAGCAAAAAAAGGCGATGCGAAATGTGCTGAGATGTGAGTAAGAGTTCATCAAAAGTGTGCATTAAAAAATAAAGGTAAGGTACCTTCCGATGTGTAAAACGTATATATAAATACGGTTGAAGCATATAACGTACTGCTGGTGGTCAGAATCTCTAGAAGTCAAATAGTACTGGAGAGAGGAGTGCTGGCCCTGATAAGCCTGGGGTATAAAGAGCAATAACACATATTAGTGCCTGGTGGGTAATGTACAAGAAAAAACAATGTTAGTTTAAGTGCTAGTGTCCCCATATAATGGGCATCAGGGGAGAGAAAAATAAAATGCCCTAATATGGAGTATAGGTGAGAGTTGTTAATTATTGAAGAGTGTATCACTGTAAATCAAGGCTCGGCAAATAGTGTAAATGAGCCGGAGCCTGCTTGAAAGGAGCTGTTTGTAAGGCGTAAAGACCGGAACGGTCTAAGTGCTGGTATAAATCAATCCTGTTAAAACATTCCGAGACGCGGAACGAAGAAAAAGTAAATAAAGCGGGCGGTTGCAAACGGCGTCTAAAACGTGGCGCTCTGTAACATTCAGCAACCGGTATGCAACATGGTGTCTGCACAGAGACCGCAAGGTAATGCACGTATAGACCCGCGCCAGTTCCCCGTAAGGGGGAGCAGGTAGTGAAGCAGACCAGCAACGCTGGTAGTGTCTTACCTCAAAGTTCTTGGAAAAACCACCCGTGCCGGTCGCGTCGGGATTTGGCAGTGTGTTATGCCAGTGTGCGTGTTTGCACCTTTTTAAAGGCTGTGACCGGTTGGGAAGAGCAAAGCGGAAATAAAGAAAGGACTAAAAGTGGACGGAGAGGAGCTTAAACAGCCCAAGGTGGGGGCCATTTTAAGACGGAGTGAGCCCTCATGTAGAATAGTACTACGCGTAAGAGATAAGGAACCAGAAAAGGGTGTAGAGGTCAGACGTGAAAGTAGTGCTAATGAGTACAAAGGATCCAATGTATTCCGTTAGAGATACAACACTAGAAATGTTTAGAACAATGCAAAAATAGCAGTGGAAACAACGGTAAACAAGTTGTATAAACATGTAAAACAAGGAACAAGATCAAGGCAAAGATGAATAGGGCAACAGACGCATCTTGTAAGTCAAATAACTTTCTTGCAGTAGAATACAACAGTAATTGCTGGCCAAAAACACATATAGAAATATACCCCAGTGTATAGAGTATATGGTGATGAGTATTGTATTGAGCAGGGTGTTAAAGAAAGGTGAATAGATCTTTGTCAATGTTAATGCCCTCCTCCACAGCTCTGAGTCTAATAATCCAACTGCTTTCTAATTGTCTAAGCCGTAGCGTTTTATTGCCACCTCTGGGTAGTGAGTTCACTGCATCAATACCATGTATACTAATGCCCAGTATCTCTTGCTGCCCATGCTTGGCATTGTACTGAACCGCAAAGGGATAGTTGACGTTATTGTTGCGGATGGCCCTGATGTGTTCTTGTAGTCTCTCCTTGAGTGGTCGGATGGAGCTACCCACATAGATGAGACTACAAGTGCAGACTATACAGTAAACCACAAATGTGGTGTTGTAGTTGATGAATTTATTAATCTTGTAAGTAACTGGTGAGTTGTATTGAAACTTGGTAAGCTTATCTTTGATGAAGCAGCACATATTACAATGTCCAAGCGACCAGATCAAAGACACACCAGAAGCGGGTTTACCTTTTGACCCAGAACCGTAAATCATTACTGACATTTGTGAGTCTATGATCACCAGTGTAAGATACTGACACACCAAACTCAAAGCTCTTGATTATTTTGGGTACTCATGGATGATTCCTGTCTAGTCTCTTTAGAGGGTGAAGGAATATATGATACAAGATTTCCATTAGAAGACATGTCCAGATGACTTTGCCCTAATGTCTCCAACTCATCCATTTCCCCACCTAGTTTCTGCAAACCTACATCTTATGCATCCCACATCCGCTGAAACACTGTGCCACTTGAAAGACATTTCTACCATGGGCTGAGTAACTCCCCTATGTTGTTTCTCAAATTTAGCCTTAATTTGGGGGAAAGGACATTTGTATCATTTCCAGCTTGCACACGCTCCAAGAAGGGCAGGGGTGGGAGGAAGGCCGATGATTTAAGAGAGAGAGAAGTGCCCACACCCAGCTCCTATATCTGTGAGCGGCCGTGCAGTATAGATTACTTCACTTGTATACAATTTCTGTTGCTGAATAAAACATGGTGCTTTTACACAGAGTGTGTGTCAGTGCTTTCTATACTTTACACACACATTCCCCTCTGAAGACATACCTGGCAGGGTCAGATTGGGAAGGTGGGCAGTCGTGCATTGGGTCGGTGCCTCACAGTGACCTGTGGGCTGGTTTTTCAAAGCCTCTGTAAAATGGCCCACAGAGCCTTACTGTCGTCCCCATTCACCGTCAGGCCACTGTAATGTGGCACCAGCATCATGGGCCCTCCCCTGCCATGTTGTCAAACTGAGGCTGGGGGCCTGGTGTTGCTCTGGCGCTTAAGGCATTTTCACCTCGGGCCCCCTGCCTCATGTGGCTTGGCTGGCCCAGAATCCGTGACATCCCCCGCCGGGCCATCACTTTTAGCCATGTTGCACATGGGGGTGGGAGCATGCAGGAGCCTCGCATGGGGGGGGGGGGGGGGGGGGGGGGATGGTATTTTTACCTAAGCCTCCCCCCCCCCCCGGATCATCTATCCTGAGCTTTTCCTGACCCCTCCCCCGCAAGGTCATCATCCTGAGGCTATTGTGGGCTGGGGAGGGGCCACATAAGAGAAGTGGCATCCCTAGGGCCAGGTGTTGTCACTTCGGTACCAGTGTCTTTTAGTCCTTTGTGGAGGGGTGAGAGTGTGCTTGCATAGACCTCGCTGTTATGGCACCTTTCCCTGAGGGAAAAAAAACATAGGATGAGGCGTTATGGTCAGAACTACCCATAGTGGGGAGGTAGGTTTGAGTTCCTGGGTCAGCTCAACATCCTATAATTATTGTCAATGTTAATGCCCTCCTCCACAGCTCGGAGTCTAATAACCCAACTGCTTTCTAATTGTCTAAGCCGTAGCGTTTTATTTCCACCTCTGGGTAGTGAGTTCCCTGCATCAATACCATGTATACTAATGCCCAGTATCTCTTGCTGCCCATGCTTGGCATTGTACTGAACCGCAAAGGGATAGTTGACATTATTGTTGCGGATGGCCCTGATGTGTTCTTGTAGTCTCTCCTTGAGTGGTCGGATGGAGCTACCCACATAGATGAGACTACAAGTGCAGACTATACAGTAAACCACAAATGTGGTGTTGTAGTTGATGAATTTATTATTCTTGTAAGTAACTGGTGAGTTGTATTGAAACTTGGTAAGCTTATCTTTGATGAAGCAGCACATATTACAATGTCCAAGCGACCAGATCAAAGACACACCAGAAGCGGGTTTACCTTTTGACCCAGAACCGTAAATCATTACTGACATTTGTGAGTCTATGATCACCAGTGTAAGATACTGACACACCAAAGTCAAAGCTCTTGATTATTTTGGGTAATCATGGATGATTCCTGTCTGGTCTCTTTAGAGGGTGAAGGAATATATGATACAAGATTTCCATTAGAAGACATGTCCAGATGACTTTGCCCTAATGTCTCCAACTCATCCATTTCCCCACCTAGTTTCTGCAAACCTACATCTTATGCATCCCACATCCGCTGAAACACTGTGCCACTTGAAAGACATTTCTACCATGGGCTGAGTAACTCCCCTATGTTGTTTCTTAAATTTAGCCTTAATTTGGGGGAAAGGACATTTGTATCATTTCCAGCCTGCACACGCTCCAAGAAGGGCAGGGGTGGGAGGAAGGCCGATGATTTAAGAGAGAGAGAAGTGCCCACACCCAGCTCCTATATCTGTGAGCGGCCGTGCAGTATAGATTACTTCACTTGTATGCAATTTCTGTTGCTGAATAAAACATGGTGCTTTTACACAGAGTGTGTGTCAGTGCTTTCTATACTTTACACACACATTCCCCTCTGAAGACATACCTGGCAGGGTCAGATTGGGAAGGTGGGCAGTCGTGCATTGGGTCGGTGCCTCACAGTGACCTGTGGGCTGGTTTTTCAAAGCCTCTGTAAAATGGCCCACAGAGCCTTACTGTCGTCCCCATTCACCGCCAGGCCACTGTAATGTGGCACCAGTATCATGGGCCCTCTCCTGCCATGTTGTCAAACTGAGGCTGGGGGCCTGGTGTTGCTCTGGCGCTTAAGGCATTTTCACCTCGGGCTCCCTGCCTCGCGTGGCTTGGCTGGCCCAGAATCGGTGACATCCCCCGCCGGGCCATCACTTTTAGCCATGTTGCACATGGGGAGGGTGGGAGCATGCAGGAGCCTTGCATGGGGGGGGGGTATTTTTACCTAAGCCCCTCCCCCCGGATCATCTATCCTGTGCTTTTCCTGACCCCTCCCCCGCAAGGTCATCATCCTGAGGCTATTGTGGGCTGGGGAGGGGCCACGTAAGAGAAGTGGCATCCCTAGGGCCAGGTGTTGTCACTTCGGTACAAGTGTCTTTTAGTCCTTTGTGGAGGGGTGAGAGTGTGCTTGCATAGATCTTGCTGTTATGGCACCTTTCCCTGAGGGGAAAAAAAACATAGGATGAGGCGTTATGGTCAGAGCTACCCATACTGGGGAGGTAGGTTTGAGTTCCTGGGTCAGCTCAACATCCTATAATTATGGGCAAGTCACTTAATCTCCCATCATAAAATAAAACTTTGGTTTTGTGTAACGTAATTGCTGTTTATGTAAATTGCTCTAATGCCTTCAGGTCGAGTTCACACCATATTAAACAAACAAAAAGATTTGAGAATATGGGCCATTTTTTGTTGGAGTGCCTGGGCCTAAATGTGATCCCAATCCGACCCGGGTCCCTGGATACTTATTCAACCCCCCACCCCCAGAGACATCACTTCCACAGAGAGAGAGTACATATAGCTAGAAGCTGATTAATAGATTCCAATGCCCCCAGAGTAGTGGAGGCCCAATGAAACACTTTCACAGAAAAGGCTTTCCACTAGGAAATAATCCATGGCATGGATTCGGACACACCAACAGAAGAAAGGCCTCCAGTTAAAAAGAATATAAAATCCAATGGGCAAGCAAGAATTTGGCCTTATTTTTACTCATTAAGGCTGCAGGAGATCTGTCCATGTGCCACAGTATTTGTGAGGCAGCACCAGCATTAGCGCTGGTGATGCCCGGTGCAACATTTGGATTACTCACCACCACCTTTTAACAGAGCCCCTCAGGTCTCCATAACCACTCTCTTTCAGATGCATTTAATTTGTTTTATAGCACCACATATACCAGTGTATGGTGTCAGAGCAGAGAGACAATCAACCATATGTGTGTAAATTAGTGCTAAGGAAATGGCACATAAGACAAAGGACTGACTAACAAGGTGTAGGAGTCGCATATCATCCATAATGGTAGGCTGTATAGCTTAAGAGGACGTGGTCTGGAGAAGCACAATTTCAGAATTTAACATGCAACACCATGGTTTGGGATTCTCTTTAATAATAATTGATTTCTACCCAAATTAGCACTTTTTGCAATATTAGGATAATGAAACACTGTGGAAAAATCATAACGCCCTAATCTATTCCTTGCAGTATTTGATGATAGTTAATAGCTCACTGTTCTATATTAGGATTTGAACATATAAACTGCAAGTACCAAGAGAATCTCTGGGACAAAAGCAGTCAATCACTTTCCATTATATACACTTCTGTGATCTTGCAGCGGGCATATTAACCCTCTGTGCTACCTTAAAAATCTGATCTCTCTTCAGGAAGAACATTAATCACCGGAGTTATATTATTGTTGCCTGCAAATTGCTGGAGGCAAGGAACGCAGCAGCAGGTGCTTTTCAAAGCCATAATATACTTCCAAAAACGGCGCCCCACCCAAAGTGAACGCCCGGTGCGATGGCACCGGTCGCCCTGCCCTAGAGCCAGGCCTGGTGTTGGGATCTATGTGTACGTGTTTTTTTGTGTGTTAGTACATGTGTGTTCGAAAAAGACAGAAAAGTGCCCCAGTCCTGGCCTGTGAACTACCTCAGAGACGAGTCCAGATCGATTGGTTATAAATGGGCTCAGCAGATAAGGACATCAACGTGCCGTTCTGGCAATAATCTACGGCTGTACAAAACAATGAAATAAATACATCTCGTCCATTTTTCCTCACTTCTAAAGACAGCAGTTCCGGTGGTCTCGTAGTTAGGGTGACCAGATTTTGAGGAGCAAAAACCGGGACAGGTCAGACATAAAAGAAGGACTAATTACTTTTCACTCACTTTTATATCTGACCTGTCCCGTTTTTGTGTGTAGCTTTGTGAATGTGTGTGTTTATATATATACACACACAGACACACACACACGCACATTTACAAGACTATACATATAAAATTAGCTATGGCTTGACCTCCCAACCTGCACCCCCAACACGCCCTCACCCACCTCTCTCTGCCCCCCACTCCGTCTCACTGCTGGGAGCAGACAGGGGACTGTGTTGCCTGATAGTAACAAATAAATTACTTTATTGCATACTCTGTAGGCGTCTGTTAAAGGAGAGCATACCTTGAATTTATGTTTTCCTAGATAATCTGACCTTTGTCCCAAAAAACGGGACATTTGTTTAAAATTAAGAGAAGCGTCGGGACACCGGGACAGTCCTCTAAAAAACGGGACTGTCCGGGGAAATCCGGGATGTCTGGTCACCCTAAGGTAGTGCAGGGCTTTGGGGTCAGACTACAAGGATTGTGGCTAGAAGATTCTGCTCCAGCTCGCCCTCATATACCTCAATCTGGGGTTTCCTTGTTGAAGATGATGTATTCAAGGAAAAATTCACTCCTGCTAAGTCGCCCAGTATGGAAGCTGTTCGAGTCAAATCAAATTCTTCCACAACTGACTCTAGGACGAGTGGTCAAGAGTCTGGAGCCTTTAGAATTTACCAGTGAAAGGACCAGACATCCCTGGCATTCACAGAAGTGCCCTAATTCAGGAGTCCAAGATTGCTCGATCAATGTCGGATTTTCAAACTATTAAATAAATATTCATTTAATTAATTTAAATAAAAGTGATTTACCTAGTGGTTACACTAAGAATCTGGCATAGATCTGGCCTATCTGGCACTACGTTGGATGCCCCTTCCCTAAACTGTGGTATGGGTAGGCACCAAGCAGGGTCCATGGATAAGACTGAACAGAGAGCACTGTTCGTTGTATTTTAGAACTTATGCTGAAAGCCCTGAATCAACAACAAAATATTCTGGCCCATGGCGCCAGGAGCACAGCAAAGTGTTTCACTGGCCCTACTGCAAGGAAGGAAATAGTCCCTCTGACTGTTGTTTGAACTGGGAAATACAGCAATAACAAGTGTTCAGGGGGTCCCACTGCCACTGTACCTGCTGCACCAATGGAAGTCATGCCCCTGCACGTCAAAAACATTGCACCTAAACTACTTTCGGCTTTCACTGCCATCAGAACTGAGAACCCACTTGAACGTTTCTAACCTGTGTATGTCAAAGGTTCACTTGCTGTCTACTGACCACCTCTTGTGTTCTGAGAGCAGTCTGAGGGAGAGGGATTAAAATATATATCCCACAATTTGGTACAGACCTCTGTGAGTCTCTCGATGGTAGCCGCCCTCCCTCCATTCCCTCTTGAACCCTAAACCATATAAATTAGCGTTAACGGGGATAGTTCAGCCTCTGTGCAGCACTGAAGCCCAGAGAGCTCTGGGAGAGTTGAGTGAAACTGAAGACGTGAAGATTCCGGCAGAATCCATCAATGCCACCGAGGATGGGGCAGAGTGAGGAGCCCTCGTTACCATCTGCACTGCCTTCTGATTCTTCCCACTGGAACCCCCCTCTACGACACCTTCATCTGGCAGCTAAGTATCCATGTAACCCTGCAGGTCTCTGGTCTCGTGTTTTTACAAACCCTTGTTATCCGATAATATTCAAAACGTAAGCACTTTCGGGGCACTCTCCCGCCACTCTCTACCCCCGCCACTCGGGTGTTTCCTCTTCAAAAGCCAGTCCAGCTGCCACCTCTCCTTCATCGAGCCCTGTTTCACCAGGCCAAGATTGCTCTAATGCTTTTCCAAATGCTTTAAATGGGAAGAAAAATAAAGGGATCTCCAAAAGGGACATGTTCAACAAAGCATATTGGCTCACATAATTAGCAGCGTGGCTTAAAACGTGAGCTAGAGCCACGCACTTCACACAGCATGCCACATGATCACAGAACCTCTGTGAGGTTTTCTCTTGTTGCATGAAGCCTTATCACACAACAGCCACAAGTCAGACCTATTGGCTTTGCCAGCGCTTGCTACTGGTAACAGATAAATGAGTAACAGTGACACTGTTCTGAATATTTAAAATGTCTCAAATCTGAAAATCAGAGACTGAATTAAATATTCGGAGGGTCTGTGGAAGTGTAGAGGTCTTCCGAGTGCCTCACTCGGACACGTTTTTCCCCTTCACACCACCTTCTCTGCAGCCTGCCTCTGCTAGACACGCTTGCCTCTGCCCACATCTTTCCGAAATCCGCCATCCGCATACTTGTTACGTCATCTTCTCAGTCGTCATCACCGTCTTTTCACCCTGTCCTTCTAATTCTTGGTGTCACCGCCCTTCACCATTCCCTATCTCAATACAAACTCTCTCCACATCTACAAATGCAGCATTTTCTTTTTCCGTGTTCAGTCGATATTCAACAGGAGTGTGTACCTCCTTCACTCCCCTTTCACATAAAACGGTCATTAAAACTGACACATATCTGACCACCGTGCTGTGCGCTCTGCAGAGAAGCCAAGCACAGGATGTGTCACCTGAATGAAAACCTTGATGGCCCATTTACAGAAACTGAAAAATTCGCAATGCCTTCAGCAGCCCCTCCAGAGCTCTAAATCATGCCACGAACACCACCTCAACTCACCCAGGCACCTAGGGGCAACTCAGTTCTCAGTAAGCGCTATACAAGGGGCCTATTGCTTGAAAAACCCCATAGAAACATCTTGAAAAAGCCAATACTCTATGCAAGAAGTAGTGAAAAGTAAATATGGACTGCATCGCTGACATGGATTACCTGAAAGGTTTTTACTGTCACTTTTGAGAAATCGATCAGTGATCTTGCCTGTAAAGGTAAGAACATTAATATAGGGTTCAAGAGAAATCCGGTTCAAGGTCTTAATTAAAGCACTGGCAGGGACACACTACTTAAAGTCCTGCTCCCCCACCACCCAGGGACTGGTTCTTCAGAGTGAGTGTGCATGTCACAAAAACACATCATGAACCACTAAGGAGCAAGGGCCGGAAGGGTAGGCTAGGATGCAATGCCAATCTAACTAACAAACTCTCATATCCACGGCTCAAATGAACTCATAATAATACTAAAACTGTACTCATATTTCCCGATACTTATCCATCACTAATTCTTGTTGGGTTCCGGAGTAGCGTGCTACTAGCCGAAAAGCGCTTTGACGCCTCGTCAGGGGTAGTAAGCGCTATATAAATACTATTACAATACAATACAATAAAGCACATCAGACGCCCCCACCCCGCACTGACTAGACGCTTAACTACCCACCACTCTGCTGTGTCTTCTGCTTCACCCTAGCGCTGTGAAGTGACTTCGAGGCTACATGCAGCACTTCATGAAACTCCACAAATAAATAAAACACCAAGTCGACCCTATCAAGCAGCCCTCAGCCTTGGAGCTGCAGAGCTGGGTCCCAAGTACTACTCAGTTGAAGTAATCCACCTCAGTTCTGTCATGTGGTATCCCCTGGCTTTTGGTGATACTTACTAGGACACCTGAAACCTACTCTCCCTTCCTCCAATGCCTACACCTTCACTCTGCGAATGCCCCTCAGCCCTGGCATCCAACCCCCTGATACTGCAGCATTGACATACTGTCCTGGCAAAGTACGGCAATTGTCTCCAGCAGCACTCCCTAAGGCGTCCACACAGGGCGCTGATTATCAGTGCTTATTTTGAGCCGGTGGTTTCCGGTACGGGGCACCGACAGGTTTTTTTTTAGGGCGCTTAATTTTCTGCATCAAACATTTACTGCGACCAAAAGACATGTGGGAAAGATGGAGGGAGAGAAAGACGAAAAAGCGTCACAAAGGGAGAACGCAGAAAGCTGCAGGAGTGAGCTGAATGAGCAGGGAGTGGCTGTAAATGGATTGAAGAGGCCCGAGATGGGTTCTGGGTTACGCCGCCTCAGTGTTCGGTGTTCTCACATTCAATTACAGCAGCCGCGTTTTTCAGAGGAGCGTTTTGGGCACCCGCATGTTTTTATTTACAAATTGAGCACTGCTGCCTATGCCCCTCTATCCTGGCATAACCCACCTTTTAGTACTAAAATACACAGCTTACACCACAGAGCTCATTCACGGTACCTCAGTACTGATGGCAGCATTTCATTGGATCCATTCCTGGGATCCACACACACGGATCTACTAATGCAACTCAATTTGGCCTCTCACTTCCCGTCCCGACATTGGCACGGTTTCCTCTTCGGCACTTCAATGCCCATGGGACTTGCATCCTCCACAAATAACTTATTTCTCGCCGTCTCCTTCTCTGCACTAGCCGTCCCCCGCGTCGCCCTCGCGTTCCGATGAATAATTCATCCCTTACTGACTAACAGCTCAGGTATTTCACCACTCCAGACAGAACATTATGTCCTACCTAGCTGGCAGGGGAGCCGTGTCATGTGGGGACCTCGCGCCAGGCCTGTCTGTAATCCAACAATACTTACAAGCTAACATATAAGACAGTACTTATATGTGATATTGAAACTACAAGTCCCGGCATTCAAAGTGCTGCTGGCTAAAAAGTAATAAAAACTTCTTGATGAAGCCACCGGCCACCTGGCAAATACTTCGACCAAAGCCAGAGATCCCCTCCGCTCTAAACGCCTAGAATGAGTAAATGTGAAATGACCCCTTAAACTGAGCCAACCCCAAGCACGTGACGTAAATCCGCCCCCTCAGTCACCTCAAAGGAGGTGATTGTATGGGATTTGCTGGTTTGTCTGGGGCGGGGAGGTTAGAGGGGGTCCTAACCTGTCCGAAGGCGTGCCTAGAAGCCCCTCCGTGAAACAACATGCTAGCAGGCGAGCCCCTTCACACCACTCCCCCGCCCGGAGCAGCAGAGGGCAGGCTGCTCCGTGCCAGGTGAGACATCAGAGGTGGCTTCTAGGCGAACACCTGGCAGCGCGGGTCTTCGCTGAATACAAACCAGTATCACGATGCAGGGCGGAGACGGTGATGCCCGGACCTCCGGGGCAGCCTGACCGATCCGCACTCCAGGGGAGACCAGAGCCCACCCCAGCCCGCAGGAGGGCACCCCGGGTGCCAGCGCCCTGCACTTCGCCTGCCTCCTGATCTCTTCGCGTTGTCCCGTTCCCTCATCATCCCCACCGCGCCCTCGCCTGCTCCCTGGGCGCCCACTCTCGCCCCCTCCTGATCCCCTCCCCTGCTGCTTCCAGGTCCACCGCGTCCCACCGCCGTCTCTCTCCCCGTCCGCCACACCTCCGCCTCAACCCCCACTCCAGTGCGCCCCCCGTGCCATCCCTTCTTACCGCTGCCCCCACCCCGAAAACTTCACCATATTCCCCGACCCTTCTTGGTCCACGAGTTTGTCCCCCTCGCTTTCCCTGCCTCCCCCTCCTTCTTCCGAGCCCCCCGCTGCTCCAGCACACCGCACTTTCAGGCCCCCCATCCACCTGACAGGACCTCAGCTGTGCCTACGGAAGTAAACTTGGGGTACTCACGGAGAGTCGGGGTCCGCAGAGGGGGTTCCGGCCGCCGAAGGAGATTTCGTCGCAGGACCCTGCGGAGGAAGAGAGATGAGTGGGTGAGAGAGGCGGCAGGGTGAGGCTGCACTCGCATTCCTACAACTCTTTCTGAGCAGGAAAGTCTGCAAATTTGGCAACAGGTCGTGCAGAGGAGCCCCCAGGGTCCTAAACTCCTCGGATGAGCAGGAAGCAGGTGGAGAGCTGATCACACAGCGGGAAAAGAAATCGGGAGTGGCCAGGGCATTAGTACCCGGCCAAGAAGGACACCGTGCCCTGAGACCCGGGGCCCATGATGCAAGCTCTTTGGCAACCAAATAGGCACAGTGCCCTGAGATTTAGACGGAGACAGTAATGAAGGGCACAGTGCAGTAGGCAAAGGGAGGCACTGGGGTGAGGAAATGCCTACTGGACTCCGGCTGAGGGAACCTGAGGTTACAGAATGCGGATCAACAGCATATGGCTACGGGGCATGGTGGCTATAAGACGGGCACTTGTGATATGGTAGCCACAGACCGGTGTTAAACTTTCTTCATCAACTCAGAAATAAGTTTGCTTGTGGTGCCTCCTGGGGTGTGTGAAAATGTTGTAGGGGGAGGTTCCGGAGTGTGAGGATGGGACCTGAGCATGGTGGAAACGCACTATGCTAATCATGTCTGTGCACTGATAAAGATTCATTTATAGGAATTGAGCAATCCAGATTCACAGGAGGACTGGTGATAGCACAATAGTTATAGGATGGCACAGGACAACTGTCCCCTCCATCGTTGCAGAAAACATTCTAAAAGAGCAGCATTTCAGGATACTGCACAACCCCATCCCACACAAAAGCTGCAGAATTGTTCCCGACTCCCTGCCAGGGCCTTTGTCAGCCTCTTCAAAGAATGGTCTGTGAAGTTTCTAGCGCCACATACCATCAGATAAACAGCTACTACCATATCACTGAAAAACTCCTTACATGGCCTGTTGATTCCTAAAAGCTATCACCTGATATTTCCAAATTATTATTTTATCCATGATGATGGAGAGGATTCTTGTGGTACAACTCTAGAAAAATTGGGCTCTGTCTAACTGCAGGTCTATCACGTGGCTTTATAACGCTAAGGCCATATTGCCCTCATCCATTTCCAGAGCTCTCTTCATTCTCTCAAACTCCAAAACCTCCACACTGACCAACCCTAGGAGCATCTCCCTTTCAATGCCTGGTCCGTATTGCATTTCTAGATCTCACAGACCACCGGGACTCTCTATGACTGCACCTTCTCAGCTCTCTGTGACACTGTTGAGGTTGCCACGCTCTAAAACTCCAGGACGCACTTCACTCTCCAAACCTAAGACCTCCGGGATTCTCTCTAACTCCAGGACTGTCCCAACTCTCTCCAGTTCCAAGGCCGTATCTGCTCTCTGCCACATATAGATCATGTTAGTTCTCTACAACACGTGCATCATCTCACCTTTCCGTAACTCAACGGCCATTCCTACTCTTGCTAACTTCATAACTAACTTGATGTTCTACAACTCCAGCACGGATCTGGTTCAGGACCACATTGATTCTCCAGCAGCAAAACCATTCCCACTCTCTCCACCTCCAGCGCACTCTTGATTCCCGCCATATCCGATACCCTTCTGACTCTTCCCAAAGCCAGGACTGTCACAAATCTCTCCAGTCTAGGACCATTTTCACTTTCTCCAACTCCAGCACACTCTTGATTCCCAACATTTCTGATACCTTCCTGCCTCTAACTCTGGAACTATCACAAATCTCTTCAATCCTGAACCATTTCCACTCTCTCTAACTCCAGCACACTCTTGATTCCCACCATCCCTAATACCCTCCTGACACACCCTAAAGCCAGGGCTGTCTCAAATCTCTTCAATCTTGCACCATTCACACTCTCTCTGACTTCAGGACCATCCTCAGTAGGCCCGTTTCCAAGGCCGCATTGGTTTTCTACAACTCATCGACCATCTTACACTCATCAGCTTCAGGGCCCTTTCATGTCTCTCCAATTGCTGGGCCACACCGGCTCTCTACCTCTCAAGCACCAGTGGTGGTGACAGTGAGAGTGAAAAGTGCTTCGCTCCTGTTGGATCCAGAGTACAAGGTCAGTCCTTTCTGACAAGTAGCAGTTGTTCAAGCAAATTATCAGTTCAGCAGGCAATTCATTTGCAGTGAGCACACCCCAAAGTCACGTTTGTGGTTAACCAAAAATATCTGCAATGCCTTTCACATATGTATCTGCATTTTCAAACTTGCATCTGCATAACCAAAGCATAAGTGGAGGGAGAAATGTGGAAACATGCACAGGGCACACTATTTTCTCTGGTTACTCGAAGGAAGTGAACACTGAATAAGGAAAAATATTTAGATGTGAAGTTAAAACCCGGTTACGAGGCATAGCGTAGGTTACTGACCCACATCCCTGTTCCTGCCAAACTTTCACAGATCGGTGTGAGCAATATAGCTTGGCTTTTGGTCAGTGATTACAGGCTAGATTCAGAGTAATGCGGAGGCCCTGGGTGACTCCAGGTGGGTACATGGTTAATGGGTGGCACCAACTGTATGTGGAGAGAAACCATGAGGCCTTGTAAAAGACTATTCGGCACACGAGAACTGCAACTGAGGGTACAGGGGTTGATAGATAATTTTGTTCTGCCTCAAATTTTAAAACAAACATTCTTACATGTATCCATAAAAGCAATACCCCCGCCCACATAGAACTACATAAAATACTCCAGCTCAAGTACACTCTCAACTTAAAATCAGTTCCTCTAACTGCCTACTGCAGTTCTCTTCAAAGCACAGCCTGCTGCGCCATAATTACCAGTATCATGTTGATCATGCAGTACAGGGGCAGTATATGGTACTGGGGCGCCTCCATTATTTAATAAAGAAGAACGGGTGCAGTTTCACTGATGACACTGGAAAAATCACAGTTCTTGAACATCCCTCCCTACTCCCAGGTGCCTTGACAGCTATCTAAGGGCTGTGTGGGGGCACAGGTAGTAGCTGTCCAATCCGTGACTGCATGAGGATGGCCAAATCCTCGCTGTCCAAGCAGCGACTGGACACAAATGATCCATTCCTGGTAGTCCAATCCGTCTGGACATGGACAATGAGGAATCGGTCATCCTATATGTTACTGTACATCAATGAGCAATTTTCCACTGACCAATCTGTGGCTTGACATGGATGACCTATTCTTCGCTGTCCAATCTACGAAGGGACACAGGGGACCGATATCTCGCTGTTCTATTCATGACTGAATAGGGATAACTCCCTATTGTCCAATTCATGACTGACCACGGATGACCTATTCCTCAATGTCCAACCCATGACTGAACATGGATGACTGACTCCCCTTTATCCAATCCATGACTGAACATGGTTTATTGACTCCCCTTTGCTCAATTTATGATTGGTTACAGATGACCTATTCTTCACTGTCCAATCCATTACTAAACATAGATGACTGACTCCTCCTTGTCCAGTCCATGACTGGACACGGATGACCGACTCCCCCAAGTCAAATCCATGACTGACTATAGATGTTCTATTCTTCACTGTCCAATCCACGACTAAACATGGATGACTGACTCCTCTGTGTCAAATCCAGGACTGACTATAGATGTCCCATTCTTCACTGTCTGGACATAGATGACTGACTCCTCCTTGCCCAATCCTTGACTGACTACAGAGGTCCTATTCTTCAATGTCCATACAAAAGCTGAGCATGTATGATGTATTCTTTATGTTCCAGTAGTGACGGGACATGGGTGACTGATTCCTCGCAGTCCAATCCAAGATCAAACATAGGTAATGGATTCCTCACTTTCCAATCAATGACTGAACATGGCTGAATGATTCCTTATTGTCCAATCCACAACTGACCACTGATGTCCTGTTTTTGGGTTACAGGTTTCACAGTGTCTAACCCGACTGGACATGGATGACTGATTCTTCTTTGTCCAATCTGTAAATGGACACGGATTACATATTTGTTAATATCCAATCCATGACAGGACACAGATGACCTATTCTTTACTGTCCAATCCATGACAGGACATTGCCGAGCTATCCTTCCCTGTCCAATCCCTGACTGGAGATGGGTGACCAATTTCTCGTTGTCTAGTTTGTGACTAGACAAAATTGACTAACTCTTTGCATTCCAATCTGATACTGGACATGAATGATCTTTTCTTCAGTGTCCAATCCGTGACATGAAATGAAGGACAGATTTACTGTCTGACCTGGTCTACAAGAAGCGCACCCTTATGGAAATCTGGATTAGCGTTATTCCATGTCACAAAAGGGTCAGCAGTGGCCTTAACCCAAAGTAAAAGCTAAAACAAGCCAAGTTATTACTGTCATTAAGAACACAAAATGTTTCAGTAATACTTAGCAGGCAATGTCGTAGCCAACATGGAACAATTTAGACTGGATTTCTAATGGATCTCCGTGCTGCTTAGGAGTTTTAGACAAAGAACATCGGGTATGAGTGATGCTCATCCGACAGAACTCCATCCTCCCTTGCGTCCTGCTCCTTGTCGTATTGTTAAATGTCAAGCTTTATCCTAGTGTTCTGAAGTAACTGAGATGAGACACTCAGCGCTTTAATAGTCATAATAATACATAAATATTTCAACATGTAAGAGCCTGATTTCTGTTCAGAGGAGTACAACATAGAACCCTAATACTCGTTTTGTGACAATAATTCGGAATCGAGTCAAGTTCGTTAGTGCAGAAACCTCCCCAAAGTTCACAGCCTTACAGGGAAACACTGGGTGCATGGGTACTAAACAGTCCTTAATGGTCCAGGGGCTGGAGAAAGGGCATACAGGATACAGGGATCCTGGGCATGGGGGCATAGGAAGGCTACAGAGGGCCTAGGACACAGTGTTATGAGGTAACATGAATACCCCTGAGACGTATGGCAGTCAGCGTGCTGTCACCAATGTTCCGGCACTCCCTGTACTGAGTGTGGACACAGGTCTGGGGTAACAGCTGCGGCAGTGGGAATGCTGTGTTGGTGATTTGGGAGAACAATGCTGTAGAAGCTGGCACAGCAATCACAATCCCTCATTCGGAGGTGGCATGCACTGTATTATAATTGTTCAATATACACATCAATTAGTTAATTAGTTGATTATGGACTGTCGGAGCAGTGGTGGTATAGCGGAAGTAAATGATTGACACAACCGTGATGGCAAAGCAGAGGTCGCGGACTGATAAAGCCATGCAAGCTGAGTTTGCACAATGCTGGTGTAGCAGAGGTTTGAAGTCACACACCAGTTCTGAGAGGGCTGGCATAGTGCTGGTGTAGCAGAAATGCCCTGACCAGCCTTGCACGCTGAGGCACAGCACTAACAGGTGATTGGCAGAGTTAGAGCAGGAGGCATGCAGCGAGACCAGTCGAGGCCAGCGAAGGAGGATGGAGCTGAGAGGGTACCTGCCCAGGCTGCCAGCGCATCTCCATGGACCGCATGTCCTGGTCCAACTCGTCGCTGAACAGAGTGAGCTCCTTCTCCAGCAAGACCTGAAAGGGAAGATGAAGGTTACCGGTCACCCTGTACGTGCCACACACCTGTGTCTGTCACACATACATCTTCTGCCCACACGCCTTCTGACACAGCGCCTCTGCTGTTGGATATTTATCAATAGGCCTGTTGACCAGCACCCCTGCTTTCTGCAGTGCATTTCCTTTTCCAGGCAAGAGGTGCCTAGCTATGACATCACTGCAACTCTTTTTCTAGCTGACCCTTGATGGCAAACATGGCCATAAGAGGAATGCGTGGGTCCAATATCAACACCTCTCAAAACTAACAAAGGTCTTTCACTTGTCAACACATTCCTAGGGATTTAGGGCCAGATGTAGCAAGGCTTTTGCACCTCGCAAACAGCGAAAATCGCTGTTTGCGAGGCGCAAAACCCACATTGCGATGCCCATTCCCATTTTGCGAGTCGGTAACCTGGTTATTGACTCGCAAAATGGGACTGCGAGTCGCAAATAGGAAGGGGTGTTCCCCTTCCTATTTGCGAGTCGCAGCGCGATGCAGGATTGCTTTGTGACCGCGAACGCGGTCGCAAAGCAATTCGCAGTTACCACCAGTGTCACACCGGTAGTAACCCATTCGCAAAAGGGAAGGGGTCCCCATGGGAACCCTTCCCCTTTGTGAATGGCCTTGAAAACATTTTTTCAGAGCAAGCAGTGCTCCTATGGACCACTGCCTGCTCTGAAAAAATGAAACTGAAACGTTTCATTTTTCATTTTGTAATGCATCTCGTTTTAATTTAAGGAAAACGGACTGCATTACAAAAAAAAAAACTGCTTTATTTAAAAGCAGTCACAGACATGGTGGTCTGATGTCTCCAGCAGGCCACCATCCCTGTGAGTGCTGCGACTCGCAAGGGGGTCGCAAATTAATATTAATGAGGTGGGCCTATGCGATCCCCTTGCGAATCGCAGATGGTGTCAGGGACACCATCCTTCATTGTGACTCGCAGTTTGCGAGTCGCAATGCCGGAATTTCGTACATCTGGCCCTTAGTTCTTTGTAGACACGTATTTCCAAAGCAGACGTAGCACCATCAGGCAGCTGTTGGCCTGATGTTACTGTCTCCCCTGGGTAGGTATTACTTGTGTCTCACATGTGTGGACTTCCCTAAATAAGATGTTCTTCTATCTTCACTGTATGCAGTCGGTGCACCCCCATTGGCTCATGGTTGGTTTAATACCCCAAGTGTTTCTATCTTCCTCTATCTCCCGTATATATTATCCAAAAAGAATGGGTTGTTGTCCAAAGCAGAATTGTGCCTGGAGCCTTAATGTGCCTGAAGAGCATTGCAATACTGTTCTTTATAGAAAATGATTTCAAGAACTCAGCTTTAGCTGTCAAACAACAGATCTATCTTACTTGTGGCCATGACAACAAGCGCCCTTTCACAAAGCGGTATTTTTTTAACCAAAGCAATATTTGAGATGAGTTCTGTTTGTATTGTTTTTTCTTGCTTTATCCCTTGAAGAGCTTTCTTTAACTTGAATGTTCTACCAATCACTTTTTGTTTGTGTTTTATTTTGTCAGGTACCTTTCTACGTTTTAGTAGTAGCAATTTAATAATGTTTCTCTGTTTCTGACCACCCTTTCAGGCGTTTTATTTTTCAGCACAGGATGTACAGACTTAACCATTTCCTTTTTTACATGTTTATTAAATAATTAATAGTGATCCAAGTCCTTACCGCAGTTTTCTATATTAATAAATAAACAGATTAAAGCTAGACCCACCCCTATAAAGTAAACCAGTTTTCACTTGTGCCAGCATTGCCTCAGTGGACAGTAACCAGAACCAGGTTACTTAATACAGTTCCCTTTATTCTCGCTGTAATTGTCTCTGGCTTCCAAAGTTCGAAACCTGATTGCTAAGGAAAGCCTCCAAACAAGATTTTTTTTGTTTGTGTTTGAAGTTTTATATAAATTGGGCCAAGGACATAAGATCGCTTTATATGAACACTTGTTTACCTTACACTTTTTTTAAAGCATGGAATGATTAAGTGATGCACCCAGAATCACAGTATGTTGAGCTGAGAGCAGTGAAAGGCTTTTTTCATATTAAAGGTTTTTGTATTATATGGAAATTAACATGTAAATGCTATCAACTGTGTACTTTTCACGTTTAGATTGACCATAGCTAATGTAGGCCTATGTTTAAAATGGCTAACGTTTGGGTGCCATCTTGTTTCATGAAGTGCATTTTATTTCTAGGAGAAGCTGAAGTCCCAATTAATCACCGTGATCTGTCAGAATAAACTGTACAAATCTAAACTTTTCTGAATTGGAGCCCTGCGAGGGATGGGGAACCTGGCACTTCCCAAGCTGGATATACCCTTTTGGAGACGTCCGATTTGAGATGCCTAGACATTTGAATCCCACTAGACAAGGCAAATTGCCATCAACTGAATATGGGGCGAGTCTTGGATGGCCTTCAAGAATCAATCAAATTTTGGAACAATCTCCCACTGTCAGTCATGTGCACGATGTGATGTCGCTAAGATGGTGGTCTTGCCCAGATACCTTTATGTCTTAGAGAAAGCCACATACCCAATCCCAAGGCTCGTGTTCACACTTCTCAATCAAGAACTGACACCAGTGATCTGGGTGGGCCAAAGAGGCAGAGTACGATTGGAGACACTGAAACGGAAGCAGAAAGGGGAGGAATGGAAGTTACAGGCCTAGAACTCTACTATGTAGCTGCCCACCCACAACATGCGGTCCAGTGGTTAGACGAGGGAGACAACTGGGAGAAAAGACAATTGAGAAGTACACATGAGAGGGAATCATTACCTACGCTACTGATGAAGGGCTGAGGAATACCACATCATCTCTTATAAATAATCAGGCACATCTATAGCACGTGTCCCAGGGCTATGAAAAAAGTGCCCAAACACCCACCCTTTGTGCTGAACATGCTGCTTTGGCACACTATGCCATTCACACGGATAGCCATGGCCATCTCAGTGGAAAAATTGAAAAACAAATGTATTATCTTTAACGAGGCCCAGACAATATTTGAGCTTAATGCAGGGCAGTTTCTCTAGTATGTATAGTTAGCTCATCTGGCCAAGGGGCCACAGACCTCATACATGAAGGCCCCCCACAGTCCAACACAATGGTCATGGTTCTCACCCTCCAGGCATGCAGAAGTCTGATCTCTCAGTTATAGAGAGCATTGCAGGCAGACAAACCAGCCACACGTTAATAACTCAAAACACATGACGCGCTGCACTGGAGGGAGACCTCACAGACAAAGAATGGCGAGAGACATGGCGAGGAGTGCAGTCTCTCTCTAGTAATGCGAGATTCAAGCTTATACGATACATTTACAGACACAAGACCTATTATACCTTTGTCAAGCTACACAAAATCTATCTCACAATCCTGGCAATCTCCTGAAGAGGTGGGCAGAGGGAAGCATGCTTCCTGCACATGATCTGGCAATGCCATGCGATACAAGCTTTCTGGCAGGAGGTGGCCCACGTAATACGGGAATACACAAAAGGTGACAACACGCTTAACAGTCAAAAGCTACACACTAAATATCCTCCCTAAGAGAAAAAAACAAAACCACGTACAGACAAAAGTCTTTACACTAGGCACAATATTAGCCAAAAGGTGTACAGCTGCCCACTGGGCAAGCCAACAGCACCTGCTGGCAGTGCCTGGGAAAGAGATCTGACAGAATGGGCAACTGCGGAGGAGGCACACACGAGACTGGTGAAACGGGATGGTAAACTGGTGGATGACCTGACAAAGTGGGCAGAAATGATACAAGACAGTTCAGCCCCACCGGGGATCAGGCCTCCCTAAGAGAAACGGGAAAAATCAAGAACTCGGGCAACAGAGAGACAGAAACCCTAAATACTCACACACCCTAATAAGTTCCATTCGCAGGGGAGGGGGAGGCAACAGATTAATCCACAACAACGACGGGAGATTGAAACAATGAGAAGCAACATACACTAATGAACTAGCAAGGATTTTTTTGTGCTGTTCGTATTTTTAAAAATGTAATGTGCCGTTTTTAAGAGTGAAAATGGCACACCAATACCTTTAAAAAAAGCATCCAAGCAGGGTATCCTGTTTCGTCGCTGGGAGCGCACTGAAGGCTGTTATTAAGAGGAGGCATCCAAGCCTCTCCATAGGAACATTACGTAAGATTATTTCTTTTATTTGCTCTTGAGACGCTGACACTCTGGCAAAAAAAGATATTAAGCTAGGATGAAATAGTTTCCATGGATGAAAGCTTTCTGGTGCCCCAGGCGAATGTCTTGGTGTGCCAGGTAACGAGCCCGGCCCTGAACACACCCCTCACGCGGCTGGAGCCGAGCCAAGCACCAGACCGTGACTGAAACCTCACAACCATTTTACACGTCCTTCCCGGATTACCACCAGTGCCTGACTAAACCCACTGGAGGCCCGGTAGGCAGTCTAAATTTAGGGGCATCCGTCCCAAATTATCTCCGAATACGTTTTTAATTTTTCCAACCAACAATTTTAATAAACTAATTTTATTACTCAAAACTAAACATTAAACTTACGTAGCTTGCACCGAATTCCTTTACAAATTGACAGCTGACGAAATATGAGCTTTTAAGAGACAAACATATGTGAATCTGGGCTTTTAAGAGACAAACATATGTGAATTTGGTGTCAATGGTTTATGTACTTTAAGTTGTTAATGGGTACATTACATTAATACAGTATTTTCTCTATAGAGTCTTTAGTGTAAAGTTTTAGTTTCTTTGAGTTGATTCATTTTTTTTCTATCTTTTGGAAACAATTTAAGAAAGCTTGATTGTAAATTTCTTTCAAGATCAAATCTCTATTCATTTGATCCATTGTCGCGGGCCCCTAAAAGGAGTGGGGTCCATAGACTGATGCCTACTTCCTATTTGGTAATCCAGCACTGATTACCAGCACTGCGGTACCATACCAAAGGCAGATTAACACCAGTATCTAACACCTACACACTCAGCCTATGTGGTGCAACTATATTCACACTTGTCTTTCTGGGAATTTAGGTGAAGTGCACTATATTCAGGACCACTGGAATCATGTCATTTTGCAGCTGCGGCGTGTTCCGTATAATAATCGATTTGCTGCATTGGCAAATGACTCCACTATCTGCTGCGTCATCTGCAGATTTTAACAAAAAAGTGTTACTACCTCAAACTGATTCAAAGTTATTAAAAATGAGGCAAAATGTTCTGCACCAGAGTGGAAGGCACCTTGCAAATGTTGACTGGTCACTTTTCTGTTAAATTTGGGTGTCATATTTGGGTGTAACCTAATTGGGAGAAACCTTTCCCCAGATAGTGTTAGCGTAAAATGACAAAACAAGTTAGATAATACTATCACAAAATGAGCCGGGTAACACTGCATAATTTGTCTTCTCTTGAAGCAAACTTTAGGTAAGCCTGTTGCATAATTCCAGTGGACCTGACTAGATTATAAGGATCTACAATGGCCAACCCAAGGACAGTTTTCCTACAGAAAGTCAGAACTACAGGAGCTTGTGAAGAATTACTTCAGACCTTCCTTCTGTTCCAGGTAGGTGGCAAAAAGAAAATCGGAAATCTTCGATCAAGAGATTACATCTACTGATGGCCAACGGAGCAGGCTGGCGCTTGCTAAATCCAAGGAACCTCGTGGAGGAGCGTCAGCAAGAAAGAGCTCCCTGGAACAACCCCCTTTTGGTGATCCACTGGAAGTGACAAGACTGAATGAACTTCTCCAGACACCTACCTGTGGACCTCTTCCCCCACTGATCCTGCCCTCACCATAAGACATTTATAAATATCCTCAGTTGGTACTGGGATCCTACTCATCTTGCCTCGCTTTTCAGGACTTGCTTTCTGTGCCTGTACTTTTCTCTATTAATAATTTGTACATTGACCTCTTTGGAAAATAACTAGACTTGGGGAACAAGTTCAGTGTCCTTAATACTCCTAATGTGGAAGGAACATCACGCTGCCATCTCTATCACAAACAGTTTACTCTGGCGAGGAACAGGACAACCGCAAGCAGTAAAGGCGACGTTGCTGTCCTTTTGAGACATGAAGATGCAGTTAGGACTCCCCGGGCATGTCTGGCCGCTCTGTAAAGCATGACACTAAGTGCCTGGGGACCCCACTATTCTTCACATTGATGCAATGTGTGGGATTAGGATTACAGCCAAAACAGGAAGTAGGCAACTAGGGCTGTAATGCTGTACTTATATGTGACATTTCCATCAGAGAAGGAAAGAAAAGCGACTGGTGATGTCATAATTGCACGTAAAGCATTAGTGCCACAACTTTAATTACCAATACTTCAATCTGACCATTCTGTCAACTTGAATGATACTTCATTTTACCACTATTGTTAAATGGTATTAGCTCCTGAATTGGCTGGGGCTAAAGATACCCTACTAAAGGTAACCCATTAAAGTAATGATCGGGCTGGGATAACAGTCAATGAAAGTAGTGTTGGTCGAATGATTGATATGCATCTCAAAGCAATCAGATGAACTACTTTGTAAGCAACACCAGTCACAAAGTTCAGCAACACCAAGATAAGAGTGGTCAGGGCCCTCCTGATTGCTGACTTTCCCGTGAAGAAGAAAAACCAGGATCTTAAATAGGTATCTAGTGATGTTACACAGAAGACAGGCTCAACAAACCCCAATGCAATAAGGCACGATCAGCTTTAGGGCCCCAAAGAGCTGGGACCTCAGCTAATGGATCAGAATGGAGCCGAGATGCAGCCATCAGAAACTTAAACAAACTGATCCATTCCAAGGTACCAACTGAATTTATGCAACCAAAATTTTTTAAAAAATGATTTTCCCTGAGTAAACAAGAGAAGAATATGCAGTGAATACACGATCAGAGGGAGGACCTGTGCTCTCAAGTGCAGAACAATCAACAAAACCTAGAAGTACACCAAAGAAGTGTCGTCAACAATTACTGGGCCAAGAGGGGGTGTCTACAAGTCCAGGATGTGTGTGGGACGTCACTGGCAGGACTGAGGTTGGCGAGTGGCAACAGGCTTAACAAGATGTGGAGTGCCCACTCTCACACTCCAATCCAGCATTAGCAAAGGTAGGCCAAAAGCATAACTGATGTACCACTGACTCACCTTTAGGTAGTTCAGGTTGAACTCAAGGGTTTGCTCCACCAGAAGTTATTAGGGATGTAGGAATCAACAATCACAATGCAATACAGTTAAGGGGTAAAGAATGTAAAGGGCCCAACTGCCCTTGTTGTAACAACACTAAATCAACAAAGAAATTATGTTTTTTTCCTTTTAATTTAAGTAGGTGTACTGCATTTGGTTCTGTTCAGCACATGTGGTTGCATGGAGTTTGAAAAAGTATGTATATTATGCAATCTTCGATACAGTATTAAAATGTTTAAGGCTTGCACAGAATCTGGATAGGTACTAACAAAATGATGTCTCATAAGGTGACTTCTGCCTGACTGATCGTAATGGGCGGAGGGGGAAGAAGTCTCATCGCTTCACAATCTAGTATCAATAGCAATACCTGACAAACAGATTTTGTTGTAAGGTAATAGACCCTGCTTTTATAAAAATGCACGAACACCTAAAGCATAAAAAATATTCCCAGTAGCATAAGAATATTCCCTTACTTTTTTAACAAAGCAGTTCAAATGGCCAAGAAAGAGCAAAACTCAACACGCATACGGGTGCTAAAAGATGTACACTGCCTCAAGACGGCCTCTCTACTTCCGGTTGTGCAGTGAGATAAAACCACATACATTTCAGGTTTTGCAGTGATAAGAGTACAATTCTGGGGTTGTGGTAAAGTGAAATAACCAAACGTCTTAGTTCTTTTGAGTGCTTGTGCCCTTCAATACCATTTGCGGCGGTAGAGCCTACTGGCCTGAGATAGGGTAGTGAACCTCCTGGGTGGGCACATTGCTTTAGCTGCAGGCTTCTAGTCGCTTTTCTACGGGATCTGTGGCAAGGAGCGCTGATATTGCACATGACCCTGTCTCTGTGGACTTGGGAGATGCTAAATCCCAGATTCAGTAACATGCCCTGCAAGAGAAGCAGTTCAGTGCAAACAACACAAAGGATTCAATAACAAAACAAGCATTGGCAAAGCCAACAGGTCATGCATTGGTTACCAGATGTTGGCTTTGTCATTGCCTGGTTTGTTTAGTTCTTTGGTCCCAAGAAGCACACATTGCCATAGTAACTGCTGTCCCTGAAGGTAGCTTTTTGTGCGGATGTGCTCCTTGTGAAAGAGCAGTGTCCTCACTTTGTAGTTAGCCAGTGGTAGAAGTGGGCTTACATACTGTCCCATACTGTGTGCTTTAGCGAGGGAAAGAAAAAAAGTGAATGACAACAGCGGACCAATGAATGAACAGGGTTGGCCAAGCCCATAAATGTGTATCTATTTTATATGTATGATTAACCAAAGGAATTTCACAGCACTCCGCAAGTCTAATTATCTATCCTTTATTCGTAGATCGTATCCGCTGTCACAAGCACCGGAAGATGAGTGCACCACTCAAACAACGGACTACTTTTTTTTTTATATATATATATATAAATATTTATATATATAAAACATTTTTAGTTAAATGAAGTGGTCCTGAAAAACGCTATTTCCACTAAAAAGTTCACGTTCTTGTCCTGCTGCCCAACCCATGGCCGGTGCCGGACACAAACCGTATCACCAGTGGATAAAAACTTGTAATCCCTCGTTTCATTTTTCCGTGAAAAGCTCTGTACATTCAGTTGCATGACACAACTCCACAAAACACAGGCGTTTTCACCCTTGGAGCAGTACCTGGTTAATCCCCGCTCTCTCAGCTGCAGCCTCCTGTTAGGCCCGCGTTACCCTAAACCCTTCAAATATTGTTCATGGGCGCCCCCTCTTCACGAGGAGCTCGTAAATAACACTCCGAAGAATTCCAAGACGGTCGGGGGCACGCGGGGCCGGGTGTAAAATGAGGTAACCTGGGCCGCACAGGGAAAGAGAGAAATTATGAAAATAGGAATGAAAAAAAATAAAAGGTACATGAGAAGTTAGGGTGTAAGAAAGGAAATACAGAAAATATACACAGGGGAGAAAAAGCTAAGAGAAATACAAGAAGGGAGGATAGGAAAGAAGAAAGGAAGAAATAAGCAAGAATGAATAAAGGGCGAGGAAGGGGGAAATGGGGTAGCATGGAGGACAATGACAAAAGGAAGGGATGAAAATGAAAGAAATGAACGAATTAAAGAGAAAAGGGTGAACGGTACAAAGGATGGACGGAGGAAGCAAGGACAACCGGGGGAGGCTATAATTAGGAGAAGGTGGGGCAGGGAGAAGAAGTACGGCTGCCTGGAGCATTGGGTTCATGTCTGGAGGCCACATCTGGATCGTTGTGTACACATCTGCAGCACTCTGTCCGTTTCGGGGCCGCTTCTCTTCCCTACGAGGAGAGACGGGCTGGAGGCAGTCCAGGGGCGCATAACACACGAGCCAACAACCTCAGAATTGTGGGAGCCAGCAAAGGACTGAAGAGGGGTGTGAGAGAGGCTCTGTGATTCCCAAATGCAATGAGCAGTACGACGGGCGGCCTCGTGCAGAGGAAGAGAACTCCTGGACCAGAGACTGTGGAGCGGGGCTCCAAAAATACATTTATATGGAAAAACTCCATGCAGCAATGGTGGATACTGAAACAGTAAAGGAATTAAAACGCATCTATGAAACACTTGGGGGAAAAAATGGTACTTAGCTGGAGGCCATGTTGGATCGGTGTTTCTGCTGAAGGGCCTTCTGGATGCGCCAAAAAGTCTTAGACGAAGGTACAACCTGTGGCAAAGGTTTGACGGCCTGATAGTTGCGCGGACTGCAGACCCTCCTGGCACAAGTGGGCTCTTACCTCAATGTCCTGAGAGGGCGGCTCCTGCGCGCGGTCCCCACGGGAAGCTGAAAGCTGTGAATCAAGACAGACCAGCTAGGTAAATGCGGGTAAACAGACCGCATAACACGCACCCCCGCACAAAATGGCATCACGTGCTCACAATCAACTGGATCGCATAGACAAGCCCCCTCAAGTCACATACTGGCCCCGAAGAACATGCAAGGGCCAGCCCCAGGCATGGCACACGCTTTGAACCACAGGACCACACACCTGTTTGTCCCTGGTTCATACAGACCAGGCCCTTACTCCCCATGATCCCTTACAGACGAGTTCCCATATCACGCGTAAACCAGCCCAGGCTACATACGGATAAATCCTCAGGCCCAGTGCTAGTGGAAATATGCCATTTTGAGAGTTTGGCATTTTTCGCATAATTATGGATTTGCTGCATTTGCTACATAACATATATGCGGCATAATCTGCAGATCTGAACAAAAAATGTGTTCCTAGCTCGAAGGGATCAAAAGGTCTAAGAATGAGGTGACACGTGTTGCAGAGCGGTGGAAGGCCCTCTGCAAAGGCTGACTGGTCCCCTTTCTGTTGCACATCCCTGCGCCTGGGTGTTAGACTAGCACTCATGAGGCGGTTGTACTACTGAATATCCACACAAACAATATTGAGATAGAAGAATATCGAAGACAGAATATAGAAGGACAAAACACTGAAGGGTAAGCGCAGGTATGGAAGTATAAATTAACTATTCCTAACACCACATCTACGCACCTTGAAAATGTATGTACCGCGTGGACACATATATGTGGAGTTAGGTATAGAAAATATAACCTCACTTACTCTCAATTCTTTTCAATATTTTGTCCCACCAATATTGTGGGTACTTCAATATTGAGGGTGCACAGCAGTGAGGTGAAACCTTTGCCCAAGCATTGTTAACCTGTGCAAAATTGACCACACAATGAAGCAATAATATCACAAAATGTGCCACATTACACTGCATGATTTGCCTTTCCTTGCCATATGATTTAGTCGACCGTGCTGCATAATTTGACCCCCTCCCCCCCTCGCCACATGATTCCAGTGACCCTGGTCTCTATCGTTAGATACCGACCAGCTCCCGAGATGAAATATAGACCAACTCCTGGGCCAGCTACAGATCCGCCTCTGGGCCATATGCAGTCCAGCTCCCAGATGCCCCAGGGACCGGTCCCTGGGGCGTTGTAGCGGACTCCCCTCCACCTTCCCCTCAGTGCCTCGCACTCTTGTTCCACGTACCTGGCTCGCCTGGCTGCTCACAGGTGTACTTCCGGTACTGCCCCGGTATGTGCCCCCAAGCGTCCAGGGAGCAGCGGGTGAATGTTCCTGTCCTGGCGCCTCCTCCTCGGCCGGCCCGCTGCACAGACACAAAAGGTGAATTTTAACGGTTGTCCTGACAACAGACCTGGAGGATCTTCGAGCGGATCTGAACTTGTCTACAAAGGCCCGAGCCCTGCTGACAGGAGCTTCCATCAGCACAGCCAGGGGCTGCAGGGACAACTCACGCTCTCTTCCTTACTGGGGGATCACAACCAATGAGCTTCCCATGAGGTGCGATTATTGCTTTCGGAGTGTAGTCAATCTTTCTGGGCCTCCTCACTGAGGCGGCCTTTCCCACTAAACCAGTGTCCATCAGCCTCAATCTGTCCCTGCCTCAATTCGACTGTCCTCTTCTCAGGTGAGGTGCCCACTTCCACTTGGTCTCACTCATTCTACATCTCACACAGTCTCCCCTTTATCATCCAGTTAGTCTCTGTCTCACTCCGCCTGCCTGTCGTGTTCAGCCTCTCCGGGTTTCAGTTAGTGTGCCCCACAGTCTCTCTTGTCCACGCCTCTCTTCGATTACTGCTGTCTGATTTACTTTAGCCCTGTCCCCCTCTGTCCAGCCATCTCTCTACACTTCTGTCCTCACGCACGCTGACTCTCGCTCTGTCTCGCTCAGTCTCTGGTATCTCATGGCCCCTGTCAGTGTCACACTCTTATTTATCCCAGTCTCAGTCGACTGTCTCTCCCAGTCTCACTCTTTTCAGTATATTGGTCCTACCCAGTCGCTGTCTCACTGTATCAGCCCATACTCCACTGTCTCATTCACACTCAATAAGCCACTGTCTCACTCCATTTGGTCTTTTCCATCTGGGTCTGTCTCAGTCTCATCCAGTTGGTCCCCATCTCAACTCATCTACTCATGTATAACTCATTCTGTTCCTGCCTCTTCCAGTCTGACCCCTCTCGTTCACTCTGTGTGAATTTTAAGCCATGCCTCACCGATGAGGCCTAAGTAGGATGAAACAGGTCTGGGGTTACTTTTGGAGCCCCTGTCTGAAGAGGCATAGTGGGTGAAAAATGATGGACTGGAATGCAGCACTAGTGATTGTTACTGTCTAGGACTTTTGCGAACCTCCACCCATCCACCTTGTGTCTTCCTCACTGTGTTGCACTGAGTGCCATGTGAATGCCCAGATGTGGGTCCTGTACGCGCTGTGCCACAGGAAACAAGCTACACCTCACCGACGAGGCTCCAATACGCCAAAGCTGGCATGGGTGGCTTGTGCTCCCAACCAGAGCAGGCCTGAACTGTCCAGTTGGAGCAGAACCAAGCCTGATTTCCATATCTCTGCTTTCGGGCTGGAGTGGCACCAATGGGCTGGAATGTAGCCCCACCCGATTACCAGGGTCCGAGCCTTTTGCAAACATTCCACACACCACCTTTATGTTTTCATCATTCCAACTGTTCATATCCCGCTCATGCTGGCCCTGCCTCTCTCAGGGTGTCTCTGATTCTCTATCCGTGGACAGTTCTGTTCTTGGCTTAAGTGAGTTTGTCTTTGTGTCACTCAGTGTTCCCTTCTCAAACTGTTCAAATCTCTGTCTAACTCACATAATGCAGTATGTCTCTTTCCCACCCAGCTTGTCCCCATCTCACCTCGTCTGTTTCTAGATCACTGTCTGTCAGTCTAAGTCTATCTCATCTCTTTCCAGCTGTAATCGCCTCATCTACTTCCCCTTTCTTGCTTATCCTGCTCCTGTCTCACACCATCTCTTGTTTACTTCATTTAACACGTTTTCCCTCAAATGGGGGATCTCAAAGATCTTGGCATATCTCACTCAGTCTACCAAATCTCAATATACCCGTCTATTTCTTCCCCTGTCTGCAATGTCTCACTCTGTGCCCATTCAACTCCGTCTGTGCCGGTCTCAGACACCTGAGCCCCTTCTGACTTAGCCTGCCCCTGTGGCATTCTTACACTTCTTGAATATCCTCTCTGGCCCCCTCTTTGTCCCCATTCACTCCGCCCTCTCAATATTTAACTCACCTTCAATGTTTTTTTTTTTTTTTTAACTACTACAGTCTATTTACTTCTCTCCCGCAACTTCCTTAACTCTACCCATAAAACAAGTTAAGACTCTTTAACTCTCCTCTGTATCGCTAGCACCCCTACCAAGCTCAATTTCCATACATATACTCATTGGTTCCTTTAACTTCCCCTCAGCATCTTTACCTGCTCCCTTCAACTCTCCTCTCTGCAACTTTAACTCTTTGGCATGGTCTCTGCATCTCTTCCTTTTTAACCCCATCAACTCTTCTATCCGTTTCTTAAACTTCACTCCGAGTCTCTTACCCATTGTCTGTAACACATGCCTCAGTGTCTTTGACTCTCCCCGTTTCTTTAACACTTCCCTAAGACAATCTAACCATACTTGGTTTCTCTACCCCAATCTGTATACCACCTGAGTGTCAATGTCTCTAACTATTCTCTTATTCGCTCTGTCTCATCCATCAGCCTCATCACCCTTAATTATATGTATGTATATATATATATATGTATATATATATATATATATATATATATATATATATATATATATATATATATATATATATATATGTATGTATATATATATATATATATATATATATATAACATGAAGTCACTCCACAACAAACGGGAACCAAGCTTCTCTGGATTCTCGTCACATGTATGACACCGGCACAACCAATCCAAGTCCCAAAATACTCTTTTGTTCATTAAATAAAGTATAAAGTGCTAAGTGCTAATTAGAGAAAAAATGGCAACACGTTTCGGCTCGAGCCTTCAACTGGTTAGTCTCTTATTCGCTCTGTCTCATCCATCAGTCTTATCACCCTTAATTAATTATATATATATATATATATATATATATATATATATATACATATATATATATATATACATATATATATATATATATAGTTATAGTTAGGATCGTGTTTCATTAAGAGATGCAATTTTTGTGCTGATATATTCTCAAAACTTTGTGGTTTTGCCGGCCTTTATCCTGACCGCTGGTGGGGCCAGAAAGAGCGCTACCGCTAGCACCTGACATGTAACAAAATCCACACTCCAAAATAAGAGGGGTCCAGCACTTGAAGACATGGAAGTGGTAACTTTTATTGAGGCAACATCCTCCAAAGATACGCATTTCGGCTGGAGAACCAGCTTTTGTCATCCTGCGAGGAGCCATTTCACCAATGTTTAACACTTCCAGCTTAATAAACATAATCAAAATCCTCTGTGATTGAGATTGCTTCAAGAAACCATTTAGAATGAAACACTTAAATGTGGCAAAAGCATCGTATCTATTCAATAGTGTAAAATGCATAAACAGTCATAGCGGTTTTGAACAACTCACTCATTTTTAGCTCGAACATAGCAGCGCACAAGCGCTGCTCTTCTCAACATGTTGTAATCTATTCTGAGAGCTTTAACCACGCCCATCTCATGGCCATCACTTTCATTCGTTGCTTATTTCTGGGTGTGTGGCTGGTGTTAGGACGCAGGACGCAATGTCGTGAGCGAGAGATGGAGTCACAGTGTGCAGAAGCTGTGTCGACAGCATTCGAGCTGACTCGCGCTTCGGTGCTCTGCTGCAGGCGGCAGCGGGCCGTGGTGAGCAGGTGAGGGGCTTGGATTTGGGCCCCTGCCAATCGGCTCCCCGCCCCCCAGGCCCTGGATTTGTTCCCTGCTCCTTTTCCAGTCTCTGGCCATTTCTAGTGACGAAGGGCTCCTGGAGGGGCTGTGTGAGCACTGGTCTTGGGTTTGGCGCAGTTTGAGTGCCTGGACATGAGCCCTAGACTATAGAGTGCATTGGCTCGGCGCTAGGTGATCCACTCAGGACCGAAGCAGCGCGACGAGCAGAAGCCCTAACTTGGGCTCAAGGTAAGTGCCATTGCCAGTGGGGCCAAGTGGGTGTGGTGGTGGACGGAAGCTTAGGCTGCAGGCAACCAGTCTCTGGCGGAGACGGCTTGTCAGGGCTGTGCTGCCTTGCATCGTCCTGCCCCCTCACTTTAAATTCGGCTTCCATCAACTTTCCTTTCTTCTTCAAGTTTTCACGCAGCATCTTGACATTATTACATAAGACCCGCAAAGTGTCACATCAAGGAGTCTACTCACGTTGGCCTTTATTATCTTCCGCCCTAAAGTTCCTCAATTTGACGGAAGGAGTGTGGGAACTGTTTGCGTTATGAGGTGCGGCAAAGTAAGAAAGGTGCATTCCAATTCTCAAAAATGCAAGAAATGCCACAGCGGTGATGCCATGTGCAAGGCCACATCGCACTTGTCACTGGCTCCCGATGAGTGGGGTTACCCTCTTTCCCCTACTTCAATCACGGCGGCCCCTCCATCAATGGTTGCTGAACTGTTCAATCACGTATTTTCGAACTCCCACCCTCCTGCTGCCTATCCGTCTCATTTAAGTTCCTTGAAGTCTCATGAGTCCTCTCTTTTGGCCTATTTTAAGAAGAAACTTAAGTTTGAATCTAAGGCTAACGGTGGGGATACCCAGCCAGTGTCAGGTCTGGGTGAAACCTCGGCGTCTTTAGTTACGGATGCCTCACCTATTGCCTTTGGATCATTGACAACAGCTGTGTTAATTCATCGTTCTGCTTCCCCAGTTATCTTTGTGAACCCTCAGTGCTCCTCAATCCCCTCTGAGGCAGAGGTCTTCGCTTTTACTCCGTTAGCCTCTCAATAAGAAATGAGCCCATCAGCATCACAGGAGGGCCATCTTGGTGTGATCCCACCAAAGCATGAGCTCTCTCCAATTATTATCTCATGTGACCACTCCTTTGATGGTAGAGAGTGGGTGACTTCTTTAGCAGCTTCCCCAGCAGTTTTCTATCGGCAGGATGGGCAGGTCGCGAGCAGTCAAGATCATCTGCGGGACTGCAGTAACGCCCCTTTAACTAGTCCCCCCGGCAGCCCAGTGGACACACAGTCCAACTGGCAGCATTCGTCCTATGCTACCCATGAGGTCATCTAGTGGGGCCGGTGGCACCAGCTCTCAAATTGAGTTCAACAAGGTCAAGCTCAACTATCAATCGCTTCCAGACCTTTTGTGTCTTCAATCTGAAATTACAGGTGGCGCCAAGGTGGAATCTAATTCTGTGCTTATTTCCAAGACTGCTGTAAGTGGCTCTGCTTGGCCACAGCTTTTGCAAACTCTTCAATCCACTGTGCTGGCCTTGAACTATCACTCTGATAAGCTGGAGGTCCGAGTTGATTTGTTGAACACATTGGCCACATATGTAGCTGGGATTGACCATAAAATAGAACATTTAAATCAGCTAATTACTAGAGCCAAAACAAGCTCCAACTTAGTATAAGCAACTTGTTGCTGTTCCCCAATTATTGGAAGTTTATCATCTCTGCCTACCTTTTTGAGTTCCTTAATATCTGAAATTAAGAGGCTCTCTGTAGCACCTGTGCCTCTGGCATCCTTGCCGAATCCGAGGTCTCATCCTGATTCACCTCGGAAACCAACTAAACTAAAAACATTGGATGACTATTTTTTTTCCAGCAAAGAGTGTAACAATCACCATTTCTCCCCAGTCTGTTGTCACTGGAGTCTCGGAGTAAGTCACTTTGGCCAACTGTGTTCACAAGAACTCCCATCTGCCTGGAGTCGGTTCTATGGAGTCAGTTCTCTCATATTGTTCTTGCGTTGCGCCACAAATAGATTCACCACACCCACTGCCTGCAGGAGCTGATCGTGGAGTTCAGCACCCGTGAAGTAAGAGGGGAAAAAAAAGGCTCTGAAAACAATAGAACAAAAGGCAGAGCTTACCTCCCCAAGGGTCCCCAAATAATGTTCACCTGTCGGTCCGATTCAATGAGCAGCAGTCGCTGAAGGTCTCTAATGTGATTCCATGGACCAATTCTTTGATGGCCATACAGGGCGGCTCTTTACCATCTAGGGAACCTATGCAGGGCCCTTCGGTTACTACTATTCTACAGGAAACCAAATGACCCCAAGGATCCTTTGATTCCCACTGAGAAAGGCAAATTTGTCCGATCCCATGGTCACATGCAGGGGGGGGTCGGGAGCCGTCAATACTGCAGTAACCTTGTCAAACCCCAAAGCAGTCCATGAAATTACCAATGGTGAGGTCAGAGGCTCAGGACGCACTATTTCCTACAACTTGCCTTCTGATGGTCATTGGAGCCAGTCTTTAGTCCTGGCATCACACCACCAAGCCTTTTCTATTGACAACCCGGGCTTGGGGCGGGGGTCCCTCTGGGCCCGTTCAACACAGCGGAACAGTTACATCACAGGCCTCTTTTGGGCCCCTCAAAGGCCTCAACTTGTGTTTATACCTGAATATTGCTCAAGGGGGCCCCCATGATATTTTGAACAGAGGCAACATTTTACGACTCTTCAAGAGCATCTCGGAACTGAGTAATATTGGTTTGACTGACATTGCTTCTATTGAATTTCTTGACTCAAGAAGGTCTCAAGCTGGGGAACTGGTTTCATTGATCTCTGCCCCTATAGCTCAGTCCATTCTTGCCAAGAAAGATATATTCCCCTCTTGGGGTATTACAATTATTTCTTATAAGGAGTCGGGCTACCCTGTGCTGTTATCTGAATCCCAAAGTTTAATGGTTACTGTAGCATCAAATCAGTTTTCAATTCAGAAAGGTGCTCAGGGTAGTACCTCTATTATCAACCGCACTAGCAGCACAGGTGCCAGCCCACAGCAGGAGATCAATTGGGATTGGTTGCCCTCTGCTCTTTTGTATGGGCGTCCCCAATGACCCTCGCGGTGGGGTTCTTAGTGCCAGTGTTTGAATGTTTCTCCCTATGGTCGTGGAACATCAACAGGGCTGTGCATAAGTTGGATTCGGCTGATTTAATATATTTTTTAAACAGTTATGATGTAATCACCCTTTAAGAAACCTGGGTCGAGATCAGTTGCCCGCTGTCGGGGTATTTAGAAATATGGAAACCCACCCATAGAAAGAGTAAGAATGGCCGTGCTAAGGGAGGGTTGGCCATTTATGTCACTGTTAAACTAAAAGGGTGTATTTAGCCACTGGCTTGGGATGACAATTGGATTCAGGGAATTGTGATTAGGAACGAGAACTAGCAGCAAATCCTCATAGTGATTAATATCTATAATTCTCCTGGAACAAAGGAAAAAATGGTGAGGCTGTCCTGACTGATACAGCTTTTGGGTGATCTAGCTGGAGAATACCTGTGTGCTGATTACCTTATAACTGGGGATTTTAATATAAATTTGCTTCAGGACACTGTGGAGGCTCTTGAAGGCCCTGATCTTTGTAACCATCCAGTTAGTTCCTGAAAAACTGAGGCCACAGGGTTGCCCACACTGTCTGTTGGGAGAGTACATAGTAATGCATTTAAATAGTATGGGCTTCAAAGTTTGGATGGCTCTTCGTTCAATGATGCTCCTCCGTGTTGGACAAGATCGGACAGACGATCCTATTCTTATTTGGACCATACAATTTGTAACATCGAGCTGTTTCCCCTTATCGAGAAGTTTTTGATTTCCTCCCAGAGCAAGAGTGATCATCATCCCCAAATTGTAACTATAAAATCTAGTTTTCATTTCCATGATGTCATGCGGGCTGTGTTCAGAGTTACTAAAGCGTATAAAATGGAACACTTCTTTCAGTGGTACAGTAATGACTGAATGTGTTAATTTCCTATCAGTGGTACAGTAATGGCTGAATATGTTAATTTCCTTGACTGTGAAGGATCTGGTTGTACGTCCCCAATTAAGTTATGAGATACATCTTCCTTCTTATGGTCAAGGTTTCATCAACCCGCTCGTAACTGCACTTCATTTTAGCCCGTTGCTATTTCTAGGGAAACTCAGAGTTTAAAGAAAGCGCATAACAGATTAGCAAGGGCAATTAGGAAGAGCCCTGACCCCTAGTGTCTACTAATTAGATATAAGGAACTGAGGAGAGACTATTGGAAGGCCATTTATGATGACCATGTGAGCCATTTTAATCAGTTCTGGGCTAAACTCTTAAGAGCGAGTAAGGATCCAAATTCTAAAACATGTTGGTCCCTCATTAATAATTTACAAAATAATCAAAGGGAGTCTTGGCACTGTCAATATCTCTGAAGGGGTTTGGAAGTCCTATTTGAGTAGACATTTCTCTGCAAGTGAGCATGATGGGAAATTGCTGAGTGAGGGGGCTTACTGCACCACAGCTGTTCTGGTCGAGCCCTGTTCTCAGTCCGCAGTGTTCGCGTTTCCCTCTTTTGAATAGAAGATCCCTTTACAACCTCGTCTCCTTCGTATAATTTCTAGGGCAAAGCGAGATGGCGCCCCAGGTCCCAATGGTCTTCCACAGATGCTGTTTAAACAGGACTCGTACTTTTGGGCAGTTCATCTTGCGTATCTGTTCGTGTATTGTCTTTTGATTTCAAGAATTCCTGAGTCCTGGCGTGGTGCCATACTTCACTCGCTATACAAAAGCGGTTCAAGGTCAGATCCAGCTAATTTTAGGATGATAGCCCAGCTTGACAATGAGGCCAAGTTTTACACCAGTCTTCTGTTGCAAGATCTTCGCGCCTGGGCTGAATCGAAGAGCTTAATCCCTATTGTTCAAACAGGGCCCTCCGCTGCTTCCGGTACATCAACGAACCTATTAGCCCTTTCTATTTTGATCAATAGGGCTCTACATTGCATTGCTGTTTTGTTGATTTTAAGGCAGCATTTGATCGGATTCCTAGGAGTGCCCGGTGGGCTAAATTACATAACTGGGGTATTCCATCAGTGCTTTTGGGTGCCATTATGGAACTGCATACAGATACCTGGGTCCGTATTAAACTAGGTGATGGTTGTTCTCTTTTTAGTAACATTTTTACTGGTTGTGGTGTGAAACAGAGCTGCATGTTTGCGCCTTTGCTTTTTAATCTGTTCACTGCAGATTTGTCATCGGCTCGTGACGCTGTCAATTCTCATCCGTCCAAGATTGGTGGTTTTAGGCTTAGCCACTTGCTCTATGCTGATGATCTGGCATTGTTCAGTTATACCAAGATTGGCCTTCAATGATTGCTTAATCAACTTGCATCCTATACGCTTGTGGATCAATTAGAAGTTAACCTGCTCAAAACCAAAGTGGTCTCCTTCGGCAGAAAAAAGCATTTGGGAATTAGTTGGTACTACATGAGTTGTAAACTTGTTTCAGACCAGTCATAAAAATATTTAGTGGTGCATTTCGACTATAGGGGTGGTTTTGTTAAGCACAGGAAGGAGATTGAACTTAAAGCTCTGGCATTGCAGGTGACCTTCTCTAAACTATTTAAAGTACTAAAGGGGCAGAACCTTCTCCCCCTAATGGAAGTTATGAGAGCAAAGATTATCCCCTCATTGCCTTATGGTCAGGAAATTTTGCTGGGAAAAGGCTCTTGTCTATTAAATAGGCTAGTTAACAAGATCTACAAGAGTTTTCCACGTACCACATCGTGGTTCTCACGTGCAGGTGCGGTTGGAATTTGGGCTTTTGGATCAGCAGGCAGTTGGCGCAGGCGCCTTCTCAAAGCTTTGTCATAAGCTGCGTCAGGCCAAGGAAGGTAGCTTGGAGGCAGTTCTGTGGCTGGTAATTAGTGCGTCAAAAATGAAGGGGTCTCATTTTCACTTTTTGGATGAATGTAAACGGCGATTGAAAGCCGACGACCTTTGAGCAAGCAACCCCCCCATTCTTTTTTTCAAACTGAGTGTCAAAAAGATTACACAGTTACACTCGTACTACTCGGATCGCTCCCTCCTTGACAAATATAAACATGCCTGGTAGGTAATCAATTCATTTAAGCCATATACTCCACCTAGCTATTTTTCTTGCTCCTATGGGTTTCGTCTGAAAGAGGCATTTATGGCCTTAAGGATGGGCGATTAGGGTTTTCTGAAACATCTACCCACATGGCCATTAACTCCAGGGGCGGGGGTGATATGCAGGGGTTGTGGCTGCAGGGAAGAAACAATCGAATATGTGGTTTGTTTATGTCCAGTCCTGCTTAAGGAACGTACATCTCTGCTTCGGAGTAAGTGGAATGAACTGGGGATCTGCTCCTGTTGCCAGGCCATTATTATGTCCTTGGATCCTGAAAACTCAATTTTGAATGTTTTAGTGACCACAGTTAATAAAATTGCTCAGACCAAATTTAGGGGCACTGCAAGCAGTGGATAATTATGTTTGAAATTCTCACCCACTCTTGCCACATTTGGGTTTGTATCAATTTTGGCATGTTGCTGAGCTTCAATGTTGCACCATGCGTTTTGATCTTTGTTGGTAGCTAACTTAATGATCAATCAACATTCAATGCACTTAAGCACTTAAGGGCTTTGAATACTGTGGGCCTTCCTGTTTTTAATACATTACCTGGGGTTCTGGTCTGTGGCGGTTCAGGTATATTTTAATTGTAGGTTTCATAATATCATTGTGGGAATGCTTTTTACTGAGGTATGTGTATTTAAATTATTGAGTGTTTTTAGCATGTATTTAATGTCCGATTGCAAATGTATTATTGATTGCTTCTCTTTTTTGTTTTCATTGTATGGGATTTTATTATCTGTACAATAAACTATATTCACATTTGTTCCTGGGCCTGCGTTTCAAAAATCCCTTAATGCCGCTGGTAAGTGCTTTATTTTTGCCCCGCCTTAAGGCTGATTTGTTACCGCCTTGGAGATAGACCCTGTTCCAAGGATTATTGCATGCTCAAGATGGTACCTTATAGTGGCACACTATTTTGTCTTTTGCCTTGCCACTTCACACATGGCCATTTGTTGTATCTTCGTCTTCCTTGGTTTTGGGCATCCTGTTGTTTCTTTGCGATGTCTGTGGGGACTTTTTCTTTTATTTATGTTTTTGCAGTTTTATCTAGCGCAAACTCGACACAAAGGTATTGCAGCGCTTTATTTATTTTTTGCACCTTGATATATCGCAAACTCGATACAAAGGTATTACAGCGGTTTACATGAGCGCTGGACACATTACACAAGAACACGTTCAATTTTGGTAGCAAAGGTGGATTAGGTGATTTGCCCAGAATCACAGGATGTTGAGCCGGCGCTGAGACTCAAACCGTGTTCCCCAGCTCCAAAGTCGGGAGCTCTGGCCCTTACGCCACATCCTCTACCCTAGGGTTCTTTGTCTGGTGAGTGTTGGGGCACTCTGGGAATAACTTTTTTTTTTTTATATAGCGCTTGGTAATATAGGTTCTCCCATTTCATAGCGCTGCACAGCATGTGCCATTCTTAACAAAATCGCTATCATTCATTTGCATCGACCCTGAAGAGATGAAGAGGTGAAAAAGGTATGTCAGGATTGTAATCTGTGACATTCTTATTCTGTCAAGACCTCTACAGTGGGTGCATTAACCAAGTGACTTGAGTAAAGCTTAACACTAGGCAATAGCACGTGCTCTTGATAACATCCAGAGGGTCACCAACCAAGCACATAGGTTAGTTCTAGGAAAGGAGGTGGCGAAAGGTGTTATCTCCAAAATGGCAGAAAGGATTTGTGACTCCAGACCCAAGCACTTCACGGCCTTAAGCTTGATAGCAAGAGACATCTAACCTTTGGATGTAAATTGGGCCTCTTCAAATAGAGTTCAGTTAGTACGAACTCCACACAAAGGTATTACAGCGCTTTACATGAGCACCTGTTACATTCCACATTCTTTTTTGGTAGCAAGGGGAGATTATGTGATTTGCCCAGAATCACAGGATGTTGAGCCGGTGCTGAAACTCTAACCATGTTCCCCAGCTCCAAAGTCGGCAGCTCTGGCCCTTATGCCACATCCCCACCCCTAGGGGCCTTTCTCTGGTGCGTGTTAGGGCAGTCTGGCAATAACTTGTTTTTTGTTTTATATAGCGCTTGGTAATACAGGTTCTGCCATTTCATAGCACTGCAAAGCAGGTGCCATTCTTAACAAAATTGCTATCATTCATTTGCATCAACCTTGCAGAGATGAAGAGGTGAAAAAGCTATGTCAAGATTGTAATTTATGACATTCTCGTTCTGTCAAGACCTCTGCAGTGGATGCATTAACCAAGTTACTTGGGTAGAGCTTAACACTCAGTGATAGCACGTGCTCTTGATAACCTCTGGAGGGTCACCAACCAAGAACCTAGGTTAGTTATAGGCAAGAAGATGGTGAAAGGTGTTGTCTCCAAAATGGTGGAAAAGGAGTTATGACTCCCGACCCAAGCACTTCATGGCCTCAAGCTTGATAGCAAAAATATCTAGTCTTTGGACGTAAATTGGGCCTCTTCAAATAGAGTTTAGTTAGTGAGAACTCGATGCAAAGGTATTACAGCGCATTACATTAGCACCGGTTACATTACAGATTCATTTGTGGTGGCAAGGGGAGATTAAGTGATTTGCCCACAATTACAGGATATTGAGCCAGCGCCGAGACTCGAACTGTGTTCCCCAGCTCAAAAGTTGGCAACTTTGACCCATACTAACATCCTCTCCTTTAGGGTTCTTTGTCTGGTGCGTGCTGGGGCAGTCTGAGAATCGCTGGTTTTTTCTTATATAGCACTTGGTAATACAGGTTCTGACATTTCATAGTGCTGCACAGAAGGAGCCATTCTTAACAAAATTGCTTTAATTTATTTGCATTGACCTTGCGGAGATAGAGAGATGAAAAAGCTATGTCAAGATTGTAACCTATGACATTCTCGTTCTATCAAGATCTCAGCAGTGGGTTAATTAACCAAATGTCTTGAGTAGAGCTTAACACTAGGCAATAGCACATGCTCTTGATAACCTCCAGAGGGTCACCAACCAAGCACACCAGCTGGAATCACACCTGTAATACTAGAGCAAGCATTCTCAATCAATTGTTATCCCTGAGTCTCAAAGTCAGCAGCTGTATATGTACATTTGCAATATGACAATGTCTCATAGTTCATTTCAATCTCTGGTCAAAATATTGCTGCTCCAAAAGCCTTTACTTCTTAAAATGTGCTCTATTAAGATAAGGATGCCGTCTTATTTTGGAGTGTGTAGACAGATAGATAGATACATACCAAAATCCATACTCAAAAATAGGAGGGGTTTGGCACCCTTAAGACATGGAAGGCACACCGTATCAGAGACTCTCTTACATTGAGTAGCCTTACTTTAACAGAGCACATTTTCAAGAACTGAAGGCTCCTTTTGGAGAATTGGTGTTCTAAAGCAAATTTGAACATAGACTAAAATTAACTCTGAGTCATACTGCAGTCCACTGCAGCATTGGGTTAGCTCACTTCAACCACTGACCTACCTCTGTGTGAGTGACAGCATACAGCTCTTGCTAAAGGTAAACTTTCACACAAAATGAGCCCCCATCTACATACAGTAGTTACAAAAATAATTCACAAACATTAGTAAAGCCAAAAGTCGACAGCCAGCACCAGACCTATTAGTTTGGCCAATATTTGTTTTTATCATGCTTTGTGTGCATAAAGTAATCTCAGACTTACTTTTACCTCACCACATCCTCTCCTTAGTCCAACATATTTGTTGGCATAAGATTCCTTGTTGCCCCCACTGCTACCCAGAGATACCCTGGTCACCCATTCCTGTCTGTGCCCTGCTAAACATTGTGTGTGTGTGGTTACTCACATGTCCTGGAAGGCTGTGGAGACATTGGGGCTCCAGTCAGACGGCTCCGTGTCAGCAGCATCATCCAGGAGCAATCCAAGATACTGTGACTCTGAGATAAAGAGAAGGGAAGAGGTAAGCATGAATTCCAAGGAGAGTTACAATATTTCTAGACAAATAATGAGAAAAGGCAGACATTCCAGGAAGACCTTGAACATCCCCAACCACCAGAAATCTCATGAAGGCACTTAAAGGAGCAGTTCCTGCACTTTCCTCTACCAAGCGCTGCCAAGCAGATGATCCCTGCTGGTTTTTTTTTTCGTCCAACATCCAGTCAAAAGTATGCAGGCATTTCCAGGAAGAGTTATAACATTCCCCAGAAACAGCGGAGGCTTGTACATCAGCTCAGCTGAAGTGGATTTTCTGGGAATAGCTTAAATATTGCCAACATCAGCCAAGATCAGACAGACATTCTGTTGAGAGTCTGAGCATGCCCAAGCATCAGCTTGAACTTTGCCAAGCACAAACCCAGCCCAAGAACTCATCAGCAGAAGAGCCTCAACAACCCAGAGCATCAGCATAGATCAAGCAAACATTCTGGCAAGAGCCTCCAAATCCAAGGCCCTTCCGACTGAGGCTAGCCATGCACAGGGTGGAACACAGATGGGGAGCATTATGAGGTCAATATTATTTTGTAGGGTCCACTCCAAGAGAAAGGTGGGAGAGAAGCAGCAGTTCCAGAGGCAGATGATGCTATCACAGGGTGACTGTCATGAGGAATAGGGCAGGGGAGGAAGAATTTGGCACTCTCAAAGTATAGAGGCTTTGAGTTGTACCCAAAAGAACCCTGCTCTTACCTGGCAGCTTCTTGTGAATTTGCTGAAACATGCTGCGGTACCAATCGCGAGGCTTGTCCACACTCTGGGGAAAGCAGAAAAGGAGCGGTCATGAGAACTGCTAATATGAGGACATCTCTGGCAGAACTTGGAAGGGCAAAAGGCTCCTTGAGAGACTACTGGCTCTCCCTTTAGGTAACGTGGGCCAAGCTAACAGCATAATCCTAGCAAAGGTGCTGGAGGATGAAGGAATCACTAAGCACAAAGCAATACAGTAACACAATAAGGATCACAGGACCTCGATGAAAGTAAATAAGTAAATATATCAAAATAGTCAAATGTTTTGCAAGGATCTAGTTAAAGTTTGATGGGGATGAGTGGTGCAATATGAATAAAATTAGTTTTACTGTACATCAGAAATAGATAAAAATTCAAATCATCAACACATTTTTAAGTTACAATAAAAATCCATGTACTGTTTTGGTAAACAGTAAAAACTAAAAAGAAAGGGGGGACTCATCAAAAGAATTATCTGTTAAAAGCCTAACTGCCCTCCTATGAGCTCTGCAAGTCAGGATCTTCGGTAACTTGATTAGAGGCTGTCAAGAGTACATACACCAACTACTAAGGAATTATAACCTTCAGAGACATGCAGCATCTGTGGGATTAAGTTTAGTAACCATGTGAAAGCTCCAGAATTCCTGTAGCACTTCTTTTTGCATGGATTATTCTAAGTACTTTAGGCAGGATCCTTGTTTGTATGTGCAGTACTGGCTGGCAAGGCATCTTATTACCGCTTAGGAAGGCTGTATCCGAGGCTGTCACTAGTCTTTGTTCAAGAGCAGTTCTGCACAGCAAACAAAAATACAGGCTTTCAGGCCATTGACAGCACACAAGCACAGAGGTCCATAACTTCCACTGGGCAACCTCCTCACTAGGCTGCCTTGAGGGAAGTCTGATCCAATTCCATGGATACTTGCTACCCCAAAGAGGTTGTCATTGGCAAACTCAATAAAGGCTCCAAGGCACCAGTAATTGATCCTGCGGTAGTCATTTCAACCCCTGACACTGTTCTGGAGAGTGTCCTGTACTATCCTAAATTATTCGTATTCCTTACAATCCTTAGCGGGACTACTGGCAAATGTATGTTGCAAAAAGGTACTCAACCTAAAGCTGATTCAAAATAGCGGCACCCAGCTTGACATTTTATATGGATATCTTACCTCTGGAGTAGCACCTGAACTGGGTTTATAGGGATTTCTCTACTTGTAGCACCAATCCAGTGTCTGCTCAAGTCTCTCCAAAGATTAGAAGCAATCAAGGAGCAGACTTATGATGTCCACATGAACTTTGTTTGATTAGTTTACTCAGTCAAGGCCTCCTCCCCAGTGCAAGCTCCACTGTGCACCAAAAAAATGAATCATTGACACACGGTAAAACCTTGCTAATCGCTTCTGCTTTGTGTATCTTTCCTGTTATGAAGGGTGATGTTTTTGAAACTTTGCGATTCATAGAATACAATGCTGTGATTTGGATGGAGCAGTGAAAAATAAAGGGTCCCATGCCTGGTGCAGCACTTCATCTGTGCAGGTGAATGGGCTATACTTGTTGGAAATTAGCAAAATGTATGTAAACCCACAAGCCGTGTTTATACAAACTGTGCTCCAAGGAATGTGGCATCTTTGAAAATTGTAATACTAAAGCTGTTCTGCTTAATTAATTGGCCACAAACTGTCAGGGCTATTTACAAAATGTAACTTACACTTGTGAATCATTTACATGTGTACTTTACTCTTGCACGTTGAATAACTTTACTACTTATGGCTATTCACGAATTCTGAGTGTAAAGCTACTTAAAAGTGTAAACTTACATGTCAAATTGCACCACCTGAAAAAGCAGTCAGGGAACCAAATTTACAAGTGTAAGTTAATACTGCAAAAAAGAAACAGTAGTAAGTCAAGCACCACACATGGCCAACCACTGATATTGCAACACACTTACAAGGAAAATAACAACAGCAGGGAATTAAAATGAAACCCATAGGAAACAATGTTAAATTAAGTTATCTAAGATAGTTTAAATTATAAGTAAATATAATTTATTGTTAAAAAAAACGTAATATTGTTAAAAAAGTAACTTAAAGATGCAAATGAAAATTAAGTTAGTGGTGCAGCAGTTTTTCTCTTGTTCTACGTTTAAAATAAAATATATAAAATTAATTTACAATAATAAGAAACATACAAATATTTGTATTAATTCATTATAAATTTTAATACACTTTTTACAAACATTTTCCCAATATTTGACCATAGGGAGATTTCCGCCATGACTGTGGTTCTCCATATGGTAAAGTACAGGGAAAAGTAGAAAAGTTTATTTAAATAAAAAATAGTAAATTTATTTTTAAGCTAAATATTATTGTAAATTAATTTGATATATTTATTTTATAAGTGGAACAAAATGAAAACTTCTACAACACTATTAACTTAATTTTCAATTAAATCTTTGATTAATTTAAATATATTTAATTAAGATTATTTTTCTGAAGTTTAAATTAAAAAAATGAATTCCCTCCTATAGTAAAAAATGCACCTTTTAATATACATTAATAATTATTAAAAGAGATATATAGAAATAATTACAAGTAATTAAATTATACTTTAATAAGTCAATGTTACATTAATTTGTAGATTCAAAAACAGTTGTCAAAGTATTTTATATTTAAATAATAAATGTTTTACTAGTAGATAATTATTTAAAAGCTAAAGTACTTTTATTTATATGTTAAACTACATTAAATAACTTAATTTAACATTATTTCCTATGGGGTTTTATTTTAAGTCCCCACCACTGTTATTTTCTATGGAAGGGTATCGTAGTACCAAACACAGGTGTGGTCCTGGACTTAGTCCAGCTCCCAGTTAGAGCAATTTACCACTGTTTTGGGTCGCTTTTTCGCTCTGGTAAATTTAAAAGTGCAGTTTGTGAATAGTAATGGACTTCCCTTCCATTTTAAAATAGCCTATGGGGTTACATCACCTAATGCATACTGGTAAGACAGCTCAAGTAGCCAGTGCAACCACTGGAGGGCTCTATGTGTAATCTATGGTCAAAGGTTTAAATCATCATGTAATAGCTCAAATGGTTAACATGTCTGCTGAGGGGCATTGTATGTAACATGTAGGTGACACTTTTGTACTCTATGTAGACAGTTTGGTGGCCAAATACTCTTGTTGCCGATATCTTTGTGTAACTTGCAGATAACAAATTAAAACCATGGGTAAATAACTAAGTGAGTTAAGCACCTACTGCAACCATACCCAACCTTTGATGCATATGTTTGAATCCTTGCAGTTTTTAACTAAATCTTTTGTTAAATATAAGGTGCAGAGCATGGCTTCAGTCGGGTTTTGTGTGGTATATAAATAGATGTTATAAGGGGACTGTATTATTAGTTATTAATAACTGCCAATACCCCAGGCTGGCCCATCGTTTGATCATTTCCTGTAGGCAGCACGGCCCGCTGTCTAATGGGAGTAACCTGATATCCTTGGGGTTTTTCTATAGGCATCCGCAGCCCTCCTGGAAGCTGCCATTTTAACTCCTCAGGGAAAGGGAGCCCGCTGAACACCTACTGGTCCTGACAAGTAACAGATTTTCAGTCCTTTCTGGGCTAGAGGATATTGACTGACTTTCCAGTACTGACCCTTTGTTGTCTGTCCGGGGTACGTAGGCTTCGCTGGCGGATGAGGAGGTGGTCTGCGTTTTGCGAAACCTACGTATTGAGGGGGATTCTCAGCTACAGATCGTTTTTTTGAATACTGCAGGATATCAATCTAAACTGCAGGATGGTGACTGGGTGAAGTATATTTCCTGGCATGATATTGTAATGTTGCAGGAGATCTGGTCCCCCTGGACTGCAGAATGGGACGGGTAATTGTGATTTTCTGTTCCAGCCCTGCGGGATTCTGGTCACAAAGCTAGGGGTGGGCTGGTGACGCTGATACACATAGCCAAGATATATCAGGCCTTCCAACTTAATTGCAATTATCAAGGAATCTTGATTGTGAGGATTATTTTATCAAGCAAAGTTCATTTATTTGTAGTTAACTTTTATAAACCAGTGTGGGACATGGGATGTCAAATCAATGCTATGTTTTTTGCCCTGTCCACTGTGCAGCGAACAGTGGCTGCCATTTCAATGGATTTTTGTGCTATTGTTGTGGGGGACTTTATTGCAAAGATTGCTTTTAACACCACTTTGCAGGATCCCTTTGAAATCAGGGATAGTATTTGCCCAGACAGTCCAGTTGTAGGTCATAGGGGAGAGACTTCTGGAGCCCCTTTTGGACTTTGGGCTGATTAATACAATTGAGCTGGTGGGTAGCCTCTCTAGCCAGGTACCAACATTTGTCGGATGGGGCTCAGGCACTGTCATTGATTATGTATCTGTGTCCAGATCCCTGAGTAAGTTTGTTATTGGGGGTGGAGTTAAGGAAATGGAGCAGTGTCTATAACCCCATTGAGATCAAGCTAGATCTACCAGCTCCTAGTTGATCCCACATATCTGTGGGCCCCGAGGGCATGAGGGTAAGGATAGTGGGCTCAGGGTCAGTTGGCATTATGCTAATATTTCAGTCTTCTTTTGTGCATTGGTGAAAAGTAGTCTCAGCCTGATCATGGATTTCTTCTTGACAGATAATACATCTCCTAACGAGATCTTGAATGCAATGAAAAAGTTGAATAGGTCAGCTAGGAGTTTAATTACTAGCCCAGGTAGATCTGAAAGGAAATTCCATCCTGGGTGGTTTGATTCCATATGCAGAGTTGCAAACAAGAGATCATGAATGAACGCAGCAATAAGCCTAGAGCTGGCTCAAGGATAAGAGGCCAGACTGGAATACAAGCTAGCTGTTAAAACTAGGAAACTGAGACTCAAGAAAGTAAAGTGGACTGAGCTTGTGCAGGCATATCGGAAAATAAATGCTATGAGGTTTTGGAAAATCGTAAACAAAGGGAAATTCACAACTAATACTATGGAAGGTAGGGGATCTACCATTCCATCAGAAAGATAGTATGATCATTTTACTAGTATTTATTGCTTTGAGGAGGTCCCCGGGAGAGTTGGGACACTAATTGAGGCCCACCCTAGTTTGGAAATTAGGTTTTGTTTAGAAGAAGTGAATGCAGTGATCCAAGAAAGTCCATCAAAAAGCCCACCTGGTCCTGATGGGATCCCAATGGATTTATACAAGGAAAATGTTCCCTTATAGCCACCTGTCCTTACCAATATCTTAAATGCTGCTGTAAAACACAGTATTTACCCATCTTGGCGAAATACCTGTATTGTTCCTATTTACAAAAAAGGTGAAAGAAACTGATCCCAAATGTTCAGGCCCATCTCACTGTTGGAATCTATGGTGAAGATCGTGGGGTGCATTGTCTGAAGGAGATTAGAGAACTGGGTCAAAGACAATGCTATTATGAGTCCTGTACAGTCTGGGTTTAGGGAATGTTTAGAGACACAGAAGCAGTATTTAAATTTACATTTATTAATTGGAAAATATACAATAACTAAGAAAGGTGCCCTGTTTCTTGCATTCATGGACTTTAGTAGTGCGTTTGACTTTGGGGCATCCTGCATAAATTGGGAGCGTCATAAGCTAGAGTGGCACTCCATGATAGAGTTGAAGCCACAGTTAGGTATGGAATGGAGGGGGAGTGCACATAAATGTTTAATCTTCTGTGGGGGTGCGGCAGGGGTGGGTTTTAGCTCCCACCTTATTTCTTTTATATACTAATGGTTTTTACTCTTTTTTAATTGTAAAAATATTCCATTGGTAAATAGTAAAGGCATCGTAGCTTTGCTATATGCTGATGACACAGACCTTCCGTCTCAAACATCTAATGCCTTGCGGAGAGCTTTTGATGCCTTTGTTAGTGTTATGGAGGACATGGATTTGGAAGTCAATATATCTGAAACTTATTGTATTGTTTGTAGAAAACCTTTGAGCAAACTATGTCCAGTGGCAATCAAAGGTCAGCTCTTACTTGGAGTTGGAACCAATAGACCCTGTTTTGCACTACATGAGGAACTGGGTTATAGCATGTGGAGGAGTGTATTAAGCTTACTCCTTGCTTCTATGGAAAATGCTATGGGAAATTATTTTACTTTGTTTGTCTTGTGATTTGGGACTAAAACTACCATGGCTGAAATATTTTAGACATATGACCGAAAGCCTGGGTCGACCAGAGATATTTTCCTATCCACAGTTGTTGACTAAAATGGATAGGTTTTGGGCCAAAATAGAGTTTAAGATATTGTCGGGGGCTGCAAGGGAATCCAAGGAGCTAGAGAAGTCGACTGTGCGAGAGTTTATTTTAGTTAAGACATGTCTGGGCCTTCAGCCCTACCTCACCCTGATTGATAATGTGTGGGAGAGGGGTCTAATAACTAGATATCGGTTAGGGACTATTAAGTGCAACCCCTGTTTCCCTTTGGGGTACTTTGATCCAAATACATTTTTTGCTTGCCCTTGTGATGGTGTGTATCCTTAAACTCTGCTGCATTTTACCTTGTTCTGCAAATGTTATGAACCTTTAAGACGTAGATTTTAAATACCTATTTTAAAAATGCAAGGGTTCTGTCAGTGTAGGCAGCCTTTTATTTTCTTCGTGTGGTGGCTGATACTACAGTGTGTATTGCGGGGTGAGATTTTTAAAAAAGAGCAATATGTTGGTGCATTGCAATGATTTGTCAAAGTTGTTAATGTTTCATGTGTTTTTTCTTTATTTATTTATACGTTTTATGTGATGTTGAATTTGTGCTCCTTTATGGGTATATGTCTTAACCCAATAAAGATTGTGTAAATAAAAAAGGATGTTAGAGTAATTACACAGGGGAAAAACACACCTTATATTTCAACACAGCTACCTACACCTACATGTTTTGCATTAGAAAGTGAAAAACATTCTCACTTTCTCTGTTGGTGACTTGTGATGCAACACGCTGTTTCCTTGTTTCTCTTGATGGCCTCTGGGGTCTTGTGGCAAAGTGTGAGGTTCCACCTGTGTTCTGGTTGACTTCCTATACCTGCCCCAAGCCAAGACGACCTGCACACACGAAATATCCATTTGTGTGCGGGCACCCCTCCAGGTATTCGGTGTTGGCACACTGTGCCACATGTACTGAAATGGTCAGTAACCTTTAGATCAGGCTTGCCCCTGAGGATGAGACATGTCCCATACCAAGTGGGAATTCCAGCTCTCATTTTATTTGTGCGCGGACACCCCTCCAGGTATTCGGTGTTGGCACACTGTGCCACATGTACTGAAATGGTCAGTAACCTTTAGATCAGGCTTGGCCCCTGAGGATGAGACATGTCCCATACCAAGTGCAAGCCAAGTGGGAATTCCAGCTCTCATTTTATTTGTGCGCGGACACCCCTCCAGGTATTCGGTGTTGGCACACTGTGCCACATGTACTGAAATGGTCAGTAACCTTTAGATCAGGCTTGGCCCTGAGGATGAGACATGTCCCATACCAAGTGCAAGCCAAGTGGGAATTCCAGCTCTCATTTGGGCTAATGCCCCTGCTCAGTGAAGGGGCTAGCTACTGAAGTAGTGGTGCCCTATGCAGGCTTCCACAACTCAATGCTAGGGAGGTAAAAAGGGAGGGTTTCCAATTATTTGGGGCACAGGACAGCTAATGTTCTGGGTATGCCGTCTACTGGCAGATGCCCCCGCCTCTTAGGCACCAGTCGGACTATACACAGGAGTTGCAGTTTCTGTCACCTGATTTTTGTTGTTTTCATGTTAGTGGTGCTGCTCTAACTAGGCACATCATGGTATTTGCCTGGGACATCAGGATAAAAGAAGCAGCAAAATCATTTCATCTAGGGCAGTGCTTTAAATGGTCCGGTACTGTCCGGTACTGAGTGCCGGCACTTTTTTCTTTTGAGAGGTAGAGAACCTGCACTTCTCAAGAAAAACGTAACACTTTTCATTGGAGAATGCCGGCACTTCTCAGAAACAAGCAGGTACTCACGTACAGAGTACCTGCACTTATATTTTTCCATTTCAAGCACTGATCTAGGGAAACCATCTCATCACAGCTTAGAATATGTTTGTTCCACGGTGTCTGAGGCTCAAAGAGCTCATAAAAGATGAGCTCGCCAGAGGCCATTGGAACGCACATAAAACCCTCACTGGCAGCCTTCGCCTTCAATCAGAGCAGGGAGTGAATACAATACGCAGCTGGGGATTACTCTTTTAAGGTAATGGTTTTGTCTACTACCCCTCTCTATTAACAAACAAAACATTACCTTTTAAAAAAACAATCACGCAGATCATTTTATTTACTCATTGACAATGAAAACGCTGCTTTAAAACGGCATTTGTTTTAAATTCTAAGCTAAGTTATTCCTTTAAGTGTAAAAAAGTTTGATTTATTGTACAACATTGGATTTGGTCACGTGTGCTGTGTGTTTGCTCTGTGTGCTGGAAGTGGGAGGTGTGAGTGCATGCACTTGGGCATGTTTGCCAGTATCGACAAAATCTATATGTTGTGCCCTAAATCTTAGGGTCAGAGATTTAAAACTGAGCTAGAGATTGAAGATTAAGCTTTCTTGGTGTGGGAATCATACGGGGTCAAGGGTCATTAAATTAAAATATATCAGAACGTGTCACATATAAGATGTTGAAAAAAACACTGGCTAACAAAAGGCCCTTTACAATCTTCATGATTTGACTAACAAATGGCCAGTGCCAGTGGCACTGAAAGTAGTTTGCGGCAGGTGCTGCAGCACCCCCAGATAAACCTGAGCGATTTAAACAAGAGATTGAGTGATAAAGAGGCCCTTTGAATTATTTTATTTTTCAGCCTTTGATCTGTTCATAGTTAACAGAGAAACTGTGTTTGTAAAAATCTTTGTACTTTTATGAAATATGTCTTTCTTTAAATGTATTAAAGATGTTTAGTGAAACTTATTGTGATTCAAATACTGATTGAAAATCCTTATGACAAAGGTTTTTCAAACTTTTTACATTTCATAGCTGCAAAAAACATTTGCTATCACCACTCATCAAAAGTTTTCAAATGATTTAAAGATATATAGCCAACATTTACAGTACACACATGTTCCTTAATGCTTAACAATGATTGGAACAAATAATTTGGGTTTCACTGAAAATGTAAACATGAGAAATTCATTTCACTTCTTGTGACGTGAATAACACAAAAACCTTTCTATTTTGTTGTGTTTTTGAAACAATTCTTTTTTTCGGGTTGACAGTGACACACTTGTGAACACATGGAAGTAGTGTACTGTAGAGCACAGTAGGCAGGTCTAAGGGTATGTTATGCTGTGCCAACACATTTCCAACTATGTTATTCATGTTTTACTCTCGGGATTCATGAGCCTCTACAGAACGACCATGAACCAATAAACCTTGGATGCTACAATACTTTCAGTTAGCAAACAACTTCGAATCAGAAGCCTGGCTAAGTACATTTATATACATTACTAAAAATGGACTGCTATTTATAAGGAGCTCTGAGTTGATCTATGCATTGTCAAGAGCAGAGGTATGAATCACTCAAGTTATTATCACAAATATAATTATTTGTGACTCTTGGAAATAGATACCGCAGCTCTGAAAGCCTCAGGATGCAACAGTGAGCCTGGGTATTCCCAAAACCAGAGCTTTTAGTGACTTTGGGTACTAGTAGCATAAAACTGCAGTATTTATTTTAGCAAAGAGTACGACAGCATATCATACTCTCATCCTGTAGAAAATGTCCATTTTATCTGAGCCTATGTAGAAAAAACACACAGCATCTAAAAACGTCATTACACATTTTAAAGCAACACGCTGGCCATAATGAATTGCCACCACCTCACGAGGGTGGTCTGTTGAGATTTATATTGCTAAAATGTCAAAACAGTGTCTTTATTTGTTTAGAAAATTATGGTGAGGATGTATTTGCACCACACAAAATTCTGAGGCCAAATCTTGTGATCAACTAACCAGTGTGAATGCTGACCACTAAAATAAGAAAAATTGATCCAGGGGAAAGTATGTTGCTGTGTAGATGTTTAAATAAACACCCATTAGCAAGTGTAGCAATTTCCCTTTTCCTAGGTTTCTGGATACAATTACATTGTGAGCTTTACCAACCCGTTCCCTTTCTGTTGTCTCCGCTGTCCTAAATGTTTAAATAAAAAATAAAGTAACATTCTGAGGGTCATTTTCCTTGTGATAGTGGTATTTGTAATTCTTGGAGCACAACCAGTGTGCCTGCAATGTTTATTATAGAGTTTTTGAACCATCGTACAGTATTTCTTATGGTCATCACCTATCTTGTGATTGCATTTGTAATAAACATTTCAAAAGCTGTGGTTCTGTTTTTTAGGCCGAACGAGTCTGACAGATAAACACATGTATGTCTCTAGTGCATCCTTGGGTCTACCTGGGCACCAGAGACATTAACATGTTTTATCTACAAAGGGCTACAACATCAGGGTGGTGTTGTACATTTTAAAGCATGAAATTAAATCAAAAGGTCCCTATCAGACCACCTGTTTCTGGGAAATCTCTTTTATTGCGGTTTTATTAGGCGAACAAAAGCCGGTAGCGTAAAATAAAAATTTAAAGCCATGGCAGTTCGAAGACTCTGTCTAAACCCATAGAGTCTAATATGAGCTCCCTCTTCTCAACCTCCAACCAACCAGTACTTCTATAGCTCCAGTTACCCATATATTTCCCTACTTCTTTGAGCATCACCAGCCCTTGTAGGGTTGGCTTTCCACAGCTATGCACCAGTCCATACCCCTTCTCCATGGGTGGATATATAGGCATGTATCGCGTTCACATGGTCTTGCAATTTTGCTTCGTTCCACCATGATTCCTAAGGCGTGAAACCCACCTGTATTTCAGAAGGTCTGATTCTCCTTGATGCCCAATAATGCTTCTCAGGCACATGTGATTGTGTATGAGTCCCACTGCGTACAGCCCGGACCAGTGGTAGTATATTCTATGAAGGACTTACAATCGTAGAACTCTGGAACTCCTATCAGACCATCAGAGCTCAAAAGCACAATTAATACCTCTTCAGTGGTTGTTCTGTACTTTATTACCATCCAAATGGATTTTTGCTGCATAACGTGTGCCGTGTAGATTATGAACATTTTAAGGATGTAAATCATAATAAGTGTATCAATTGCACTACTAGTACTAATTATTACAACTGGCACACACAAAATTCTGTTACGAAGGGTTTGCACATACACTAAAATATTTACTATGGCTTATTCAGTTCACAGTGAATTTGAACCCCCTATGATTTTTGTGTGTCAAGGTCACTGGCCAGCACCTCCACTATGAAAACTGTTCCAGGGCCACAGGAGTGCGAAGCGCCCCCGCTTCCATTTTAGGAAATGGAGTACAGTCTACTGGTAGCCAGTGAAACAATGAGTGTGCCCCTGTTCATCTGATTCACGTAGCTGGAGCTTGTAAAAGCAGAAGCATGCTGGGATTTGTTCCTTTTCTGTGAGATTTAAACATGAATTTAGCCGAACATGTAGCCCTGCTGTAGTAACTTTTGTTTTCTCTCTACGAAAACATGCTGTGGTCACACGACTGTGTAGATGTCAGTGGCGAAATGTAGTGCATAGAGTGGAGTTCTCCACTTCTCGGTGTTGTTGAGCAGCCACTGGAACAGAGATTTACTATGCTGAAAATGCTATACTGTGCCAGTCCCGTCAGAACTGTGCCACCCTACAGTTACCAGAAGGAGAAGAATTATTTACAGGTTACTAGGAAAGAGTTACTTGGACTGGAGTCATTCGTTTAATTCAAAACCAAATTAGTTAAAAATTAACAGGTTTTCGCAGAACAGCGAAAGTGGAACACCCTAAGGTGAACGAGTTTGTAAATGTTCTTCCGACTCCAACAGCAAGCACTTCTGATTTAACCACTTTGCACAATTGCATTTTGTAAGTCTAGCGTTACCCAAGACCTTTTGATTGTCAGCACATTCTCTGTACATAATATATTTACTTAGAGGAGCTTTCACCCATTCCTCTTCAACCATTGGTCTACTGTTGTGTCATTCACATTTTCTTCAACCCATTACAGCATACACCATGATACAATAGGTCAACCGACTTCAGCCGTCGGCTAACTTCTGCTCTTTCACAAGGAGCACACCTACACACAAAGAAGTTCTTTTCAGTTTCTGGTGCGCTTTCTGACCAAAAAAATGTTTATTTCCATTTTTTTAAAATAACAGTGAGGACCCGGCTTGATTATAATTATATTTCTTTTTTAGGAATCGTTATTTATTGGTATATAAAGGGCATAAGCATTGCATTTGGTGTGCAAGTTATGAATTGTACTCCGAACAATGACTTGAGAATTTCAGTGGTTTTTACGGTTTTAATTTGCAACCATAACTGCACTTTGTGGTTTTAAGGTAAAGTACTGTTTTTTTTATATTCATACATTGAGGTGCTATAAACAAAGCTTACCAGAATTTCACTTTATGCCTTTTGTTTGAGTGAACTTTTGGGGTTTTGTGCTAATAATAGAGCATCCAAGAGTTCTGTGCACTCATCTCTCCGAAGGCAGCTAACTGGCGCTAAACGGCCCTCCGCTGTGCTTAGCGGGGTTGGTAGCAAGGTATGGCTTCGGCTTCTGGTCGTGCAACCCTTTTCAGATGGCCAACCCCTGCCGCAAACAGCTCTTTGGCCATTCACAGTGGGGGGTTGCGGGGCTGGCCACAAGGCTTAGCTTACAGCCAGGCCGTTCACCTAGCAGCTGTGATCAGAACTGGGATGGCCAGCCAATGGACATGCCCAGCAGTGTTACCTACAGGGCCGTCCCCTAAGTTGGCACCCAGCCCTCAGCGGGAGTTCATTCTCAGTTGCACACAGCCTTCAGGCGTGAGCAGGGGGATTTGTCATCCAGCCAGCCCTGAGCCCAGCCCCCCTTCTGCTATGCTGTTGCCTTTCAGTGTATATTACTGTTCTTTCCAAGGGTGTTCCACTAACAATGAGTCCTATTACCTCTTTAGTTTAAAATATGTTCCATTTTAGATTACAACAGGGACAAGCACAATTGGTGGTGGCCAATGACTTTCACACACCTTACACCCCCTGCCCCCATTTCATGGCAGAATGAACCTGTTTTGTATGTAATCTTGAAAAGATGAACTTTGACTCACGCTGAAAAAACTTTGGGGTAAATATTCAACAATAAAGAATTATCAAAGAAAACGTACGGATCTCGAAGCAATGGGCATCCCGGTGTCATCCACTGGCCCGATCCCATCATACTTTATCCAGCGTTTCTCTCCTCTCCGGTCAGTGCCCTGAGTCCAACCCAGTGCCCACTGTTCCTCTCTGGGGCTCGCAGGGGAGTCCCGGCCACTGTCGGTATCCTCAGGGGTACTTCTAGGCCGGGGCTGGCCAGTAACGGGGGGCAAATGACTAGGGAATGTGCCTCCCTGAAGCCACTGGGCAGAAGTGGGTGCTTCGTTCTGGTCGCACACTACAAAAAGAGGGAGAAATTTAGAGCAATACAGTGAGACTGTGAGGAGAAGGGGAAAGATACAAAAGTGAAAAAAGTGGACGGTACATTAAATGAGGGCTGTAGACAGAGCACAAGCAATGAGGAAGGGGAAAGAGAGGGGAGAAACAAAGTAATAAAGCAAGAACCACATAGAGAGAAGGGAGACTGGGCTGGTAAAGAGAAAGGCAGGGGACAGTGTGAACAAGAAATGGATAGACATTAGGGAAGACATTTGTTACAGGGAGTAGGACATGATGAACAGACAGATACATTGCATAAATTAACTGAACCGCAAACACCGAACTACCACTCACTCTCAAGTCCAACAACCACACCTGTAAGGCAGCCCTACTGCAGTAGCGCTATCAGACCAGACTAATAATAGAGCGCACTCTACAGAAATGACATCATCATAACAGGACAGAACTTCTTGCTTGTGATGCAGCTTTGATAACTCTGTCACGCTTCGCATTTCACAATATTGTACTGAAGTAGACAGAACTGTCTGCCTTTTACCTTTACCTCCAGTTCACCTCTTCCACTCAGGAAAGCTAAATCTTAAATATACGGCAGTTAAGGACATTACTGTTACCAACAATAATGTCAATTTTAGATTTCGCATTTATTCAATGGGAAGTCTTGTGCTCTTTTTCATGGCTAATGGACATTTCATTGTCCCCCCCTTTTCTGAATTGTATTTCCTCTCTCAAACCTGTGAAATACATTTTTTGCGTCCTTTTCATTTGAAACACTGATTAACAAGGCTCCCAATGACGCCTCAAACAGTTCACGTAGTACAACACAGAAACTCCCAAACTTACTGGAATGTGAAATGTGTGCTGCCCTTTCAATGCCTCGCGCTCCTCTTTGTTGTTTATAGCTAATTGTAGGTCTTTTGGCCTGGCAGCAAACTGCAGCTTCTGGGACTGACGAAAACCGGGAAGGAAAGGCTTGTGGGGAGAGCAGCAAGGAGAGGTTGGTGGAACTAGTGGCAACAAGAGTGGTGGGGGTGCTGGGGTCCAGAGAGAGCAAACCGGAGTGGGATTGTTAAGAGAAGCACACAAGGGAGACAGCTGGAAACACATGGACTCCCATGGAATGCTTAAACAAAGAGCATCTGTTCATTGCAAGCAGTGTTGAAGATTCAAACTCTTGCCAACAAGTGTTGGGCTTGGATGCTGCAAGTTGTTTTTCTTTGAAGAAGTCTTTTGTATCTCAAGCTCTCTGTGACTCCTCCTCCGCATGTAGATGTACATGGTCGCCAACTCCATTGAGATTGTTTTTCGCCCAACGGGTAAAAGTATGGAGTAGTGTGTGTAAGAAGAATAGTGATCATGCAATTAGAACGAATCAACTTAGACAGAAATATGTCTGTTAAACCACTAGCTTATGGGGAGGAGGATGGGTGCACGTGAATCTACAGCACTACATACAATGAACAAATGTTTATGGGGTAAGTAACATGTTCCAGTGGTAGCATGCTCTTCATAGACTGAAAAACAGTACTCCCCTAAGCGGTGACTAGCCAGTGGGTGGTGCAGAGGGCTAAAACGAGGTCCTGAGGACATCTTGACCGACTCTTCACTGTTCTCTTGATACAACATCCATACAATAATACAGGGAGTGCAGAATTATTAGGCAAATGAGTATTTTGACCACATCATCCTCTTTATGCATGTTGTCTTACTCCAAGCTGTATAGGCTTGAAAGCCTACTACCAATTAAGCATATTAGGTGATGTGCATCTCTGTAATGAGAAGGGGTGTGGTCTAATGACATCAACACCCTATATCAGGTGTGCATAATTATTAGGCAACTTCCTTTCCTTTGGCAAAATGGGTCAAAAGAAGGACTTGACAGGCTCAGAAAAGTCAAAAATAGTGAGATATCATGCAGAGGGATGCAGCACTCTTAAAATTGCAAAGCTTCTGAAGCGTGATCATCGAACAATCAAGCGTTTCATTCAAAATAGTCAACAGGGTCGCAAGAAGCGTGTGGAAAAATCAAGGCGCAAAATAACTGCCCATGAACTGAGAAAAGTCAAGCGTGCAGCTGCCACGATGCCACTTGCCACCAGTTTGGCCATATTTCAGAGCTGCAACATCACTGGAGTGCCCAAAAGCACAAGGTGTGCAATACTCAGAGACATGGCCAAGGTAAGAAAGGCTGAAAGACGACCACCACTGAACAAGACACACAAGCTGAAACGTCAAGACTGGGCCAAGAAATATCTCAAGACTGATTTTTCTAAGGTTTTATGGACTGATGAAATGAGAGTGAGTCTTGATGGGCCAGATGGATGGGCCCGTGGCTGGATTGGTAAAGGGCAGAGAGCTCCAGTCCGACTCAGACGCCAGCAAGGTGGAGGTGGAGTACTGGTTTGGGCTGGTATCATCAAAGATGAGCTTGTGGGGCCTTTTCGGGTTGAGGATGGAGTCAAGCTCAACTCCCAGTCCTACTGCCAGTTCCTGGAAGACACCTTCTTCAAGCAGTGGTACAGGAAGAAGTCTGCATCCTTCAAGAAAAACATGATTTTCATGCAGGACAATGCTCCATCACACGCGTCCAAGTACTCCACAGCGTGGCTGGCAAGAAAGGGTATAAAAGAAGGAAATCTAATGACATGGCCTCCTTGTTCACCTGATCTGAACCCCATTGAGAACCTGTGGTCCATCATCAAATGTGAGATTTACAAGGAGGGAAAACAGTACACCTCTCTGAACAGTGTCTGGGAGGCTGTGGTTGCTGCTGCACGCAATGTTGATGGTGAATAGATCAAAACACTGACAGAATCCATGGATGGCAGGCTTTTGAGTGTCCTTGCAAAGAAAGGTGGCTATATTGGTCACTGATTTGTTTTTGTTTTGTTTTTGAATGTCAGAAATGTATATTTGTGAATGTTGAGATGTTATATTGGTTTCACTGGTAATAATAAATAATTGAAATGGGTATATATTTGTTTTTTGTTAAGTTGCCTAATAATTATGCACAGTAATAGTCACCTGCACACACAGATATCCCCCTAACATAGCTAAAACTAAAAACTACTTCCAAAAATATTCAGCTTTGATATTAATGAGTTTTTTGGGTTCATTGAGAACATGGTTGTTGTTCAATAATAAAATTAATCCTCAAAAATACAACTTGCCTAATAATTCTGCACTCCCTGTATTTAGTAGAAGTATGTGGAGCGCACCAAGTGGCAGCTCTACATATGTCTGCCATAAGTATGTTCCTCAGGAAAGCCATAGTAGCGCCCTCCTTGTGGCTGGAGGGGAAGTAGGTTTCTTTAGCTTTAGCTTAGCAGGTCTAGATGCATTAACACCTGGCAATTCCTGCCTTTAAAATGGTGTGGCCTTTATAAGTTTAAGAGAAAGCTACAAACATCTATTGTGTCTTGCAAAAGGATTTGGTTCTGCCAATGTACTACATGAGAGTATGCTTTACGTCTCGCGCATGGAGGGTACTTTCAGAAATCATGTCAGGTCGTCGGAAGAAGCCTCGGAGCTCAACAATTGGTTAAGATCAAAAGGAGAGACCAGTTTGGTAAAAAAATGTAGGATTCATTCTGAGAAGCACTTTGTCCTTGTGGACTAGGAAAAAGGGCTCCTGGAGAGTGAGGGCCTGCAATTCACTGATGTCTCTATGGGAGGTGAGTGCGATGAGGAAGGTAAGTTTCCAAGAAAGGTACTACAGGGGCATGTATGTATGCGTTCGAAGGGTGGCCCCATTATTTTAGTGAGGACAATGTTAAGGTTCAACCACTTAAGGCCCTCCATAAAGGCTTTGATTTATTTATTTATTGCCATTTAAATCTTGAGCATAAGAAAGGGAGAGGAAACAAAAGAAAAAATAAAGATGTAAAGACAATACAACAACATTGGACGAGTACCCATAAACAAACATTGTGTTGGAGTTGCGGGCCTTTATGCATCACCACTATCGTTTAAACAATGAAGCAGCAGCAGGGTGACACCACTGAGTTTCAAAATACCATGAAAAAACACTGGAACCGTTCGTGCACATGACCCACCTTCTGTGTAGTGCGTACAGCCCTTAAACTACAATGAGACACGACAATGCAATACAACTTAAAGGTATTGGGACGTGTCACAATGCCTCTCCACTCAGGGCGGACTCTCATCATTATTTACTTCCAGTGTCGGGACAAGTGTATCCCACTCAGTAACCATCAGCCCTCCCCTCTATGGAGCCAGGCCCGCGTGATGACATCTAATTATGCCTTGGTCTATTTCAAAAGCTCCCCCAGTCAGCGCTTCACAGCAGGTGTTGCAGTGGCCTTCCATGACATTGCTATCTGTCATTTGAAAGGCAGCGAAGCAACATCAAATAAAGTGTACATGAGCTTGTCCCCCTTGGTCCTTGAATGTATGCCTGACAGACAGAACTCTCCATAAAGGCTTTGATAACAGTGATGCTGAAGCGAGAAGAGTGTTCTCTGGACTGCATGTATGCAGCAATAGCGGCCAAGTGTAGCCTGACTGATGTATAAACAAACCCAGACCTTTGAAGGTGTAGGAGGTAACAAATCATTTCCTGCACTGTAGGGGTGAGTTGATTAATGTTGTTTGAGGTAGAGTAGTGCACAAAACATTTGAACTTAGCAGCGTAGCAGATCTGTGTGGTGGGCCTATGGACTTCTCTGAGTATGCCCATGCACTCCTGAGGCAGCCCAGGGTAACCAAACTCTATGACTTTAGGAGATAGATTGATAGGTTGAGCTGCCTTAAGTCTGGGTGCCTGACCTTGCCATGGTCTTGAGTGAGAAGGTCCGGTCTGTTATGGAGCTTCTCGTAATGGACATTTCGAGCAGGGTTGAGAACCATGGTTGTCTGGGGCTACCAGGATGAGGGATGTTTGCCTCCCCTCCCTGGCCACGTAAGGAATCAATAAAGAGGAGGAAAAGTTTCTGCAAAGATCGCTGACCAATTCATCCACAGAGCATTGCCCATGAAATGGGGATGTGGAAACCTGGTAGCAAAGTTTCGGCATTTTACATTTTTTGCTGAGGTGAAAAGGTCTATGTCTGATGTACACCACCTGTGGTATTAAGGAAGCAGATATTGTGGGTGGAGTTCACACACATGAACTTGTTGCTGTGTCCTGCTGAGCAGATCTGTGAAGCTATTGCCCACTCTCTGTAGGTACTCTGCCAGGAGAAGAATGCTGTGTTGGATGGGCCAGCACCAAATCTGTTTTGCTTGAACCAACAGGGGAGGTGAGTGAGTGCCTCTGCTTCCTCAGATAGAACATGGCAGTCATGTTGACAGTACGCGCCAGAATTATTTTGCTGTGAATCTGAAGGAGAAAGGTTTTGAGAGTTGAATGGCTAACAGCATGTAGTGGTTGATGTGGAGACCCAGTAGATGAAGTGGGCAAATACCTTTGACTGTTATGTTGTGTAGGTGTGCCTCCTACCCGGCTAAGGATACGTCCATGGTAATGGTCACCTGAGGGATCAGGTCTGTGAACAGCCTGTCTGACAACAGGTTATTGTTGTTCCACCATCACAGAGTGATGGGTGCTGGCCCTTACCAACATTAAATCGTTCATGTGACCATCCGCTTGTGATCATCGAGAGGCACTCCTGTAGCTGGCGCATAAAAAGCCTGGGGAGGGCACTACAGAAATGCATAAAGGCCATCATTCCTAGCAAGCGCATAACAGTGCGAACTGAGTTCTGACATAGTGGCTGCAAAAAGAGGCAAGATCTGTTGGACTCCAGTACCCTCTGATGGCTGCTTTTTCCACAACAAAATTGAGGACTGCCACCAAGAATGGCTGAAGCTGAAGTGGTTCCAAGTGAAACTTTGTTGCATTTACTGTGAACCCTATGCTGTGAAGGAGGGAGGCCGAGGTCTACAGGCATTCTGTTCTGCTTGCACTTTTGATCAGCCAGTCGTCGAGGTAGAGGAAACGTGGATTCCCTTCCTTCTTAGGTGGGCAGCTACCACCCCTGTACACTTGGAGAAGACCCTTGGAGCCGTGGTGACTCCAAAGGGCAGCAAATTGAACTGATAGTTTTACCCCTTACCACGAAGCGGAGGTAGCGCTGATAAGCTGAATGTAGACATAGGCATCCTTGAGGTTGGCCATTAAGTCCTCTTGCTGCAGCAGCTTAGTGACATCCTGTAGGGTACCTATGTGGAAGTGTTCAGACAGCATGTATCTATTCAGAGGACCATGGTTGAGGATTGGTCTGAGGGATCCATTCTTCTTGGAGATGAGGAAGTACAGGTAATAGAAGCCTTTGCCCTGGTGTTGTGCATGGCACTGGCTCTATGTTTTTTTTTCTCGACACAAGCACCTAAACCTCCCCCTGAAGAAGTGTGAGATGTTTAGGGCTAAGGGTGTGGGTCCAATGGGTGGAGTCTGATGCGGTGGTAATGAGCTCTAGCCAGTAGTCATGCTAGACGATGGACAACACCTATTGGTTGGAGGCGAGCTTCCAACAAGGAAGAAATCCCACCCCAACAGGTGCTGTGTGATCAGGGGAATGCGGGGCAAGTTAGGGGTAATGCCTATACCCTTACAGCGTTTTTTCTCTAAAACAGCCCTGTGTAAAACCTCTGCCATACTGCTGGTGATATTCCTGTGGTTGCCTCTGGTAGAACTCGGAAGGTCCTGGGGAAGTGGCTTTGGAGCCTCCTCTGAACTGTTGACTCTGAAAGAAGAATCTGCCAGAGGGGACCTGTAAAGCACCCATTGCCTTTGCAGTCCCAGTGTATTTTTTAAATATTTTTCAACCATTATGTCAACCTGAGGTACGTAGAGGTGCTCCCCATCGAATGGCAGGTTGACGAGGTGGTGTTGCACATCCAACTTTGAAAAAGTTATGTATAACCAGGAGTAGCGCTGTAAGATAACTGAGGTGTTAATTTCCTCTACGACAGTATGAGCTGCATCTAAGTCACACCCAATGCTGGCATTAGAGATGACCTTGTCTTCCTCTACCAACTCTTCCACCCTTTTACGGTACTGATCATGGAGATGGTGCAACAGCCCCTCCATCCAATCTCAATGAGCTCTGACATACCTAGAAAGGAGGCCTACTTAACAGGCCATGCACCAATCCGAGGCCACACCTACAGCTACCCTTTCATGCAGCACTGAATCACTTACTTTTCTTCTCAGGAGGTGGCACTTCCACAGTGGCCTGGGCTGCTACTAATTTTCTAGCAGTGGTGACCACTAATGAGTCAGGTGGGACATGATGCAAGATTTGACTGGCTCTTTTAATGTGTCAGAGATGGATTTGATTATCCCCTTGAGCATTGGAAGGTACTGCACAGAACCACAGTTTCTCCTGCAGGAAGTCCTCTTCTTCAGGTGCGGTGTACATATCCACCTTATGGTAGACAGCCTTGTGTTGGATGATGCTGTGGTAGGGCGTAGTGCCATGTAGGTGTGAGGCCCCAACAGGCATATCTTTTAAATCAGGGTCTGTGTCAGGGTCCACATCGTAGTCCTCCCAGGGGTCTCGAGTATCAGGGTCCACATCGTAGTCCTCCCAGGGGTCTCTTGAAGCACCAAGGTATACAAGTAGAAAATCCTTTGGTTTTGAATAAGGACTTAGGCTACCGGTGTTGAACTAAGACCCGGGGATCTTTGAAGATAGAGCATAGGACATGGGGAAGGAGGAGGTGTAGGAGGTGGAGGTGAAGCTGGTGATGTATGAGGAGGAGAAGATTTGTCCTTAGACCCCTTGTGGGGTAAAATCGACCCATGATTGTCTGATGGCTGGACTTCCTCAGTGGCCACCTTGCGTTTCTGGGGCAGGATGTTGTCTGATGCCAGAAGTTTTCCTGTGGATGATTGGATGACAATTTGTCTTTGTCTCTCATCGAGCTCATGCTGAGGCATCTCAGGGATAGGGCGATCCTAACGTTGACAGTGTCAGGCTTAAGTGTTGATGATGGCTTGTGCCCTGACATTGGTTTGGGCATTGAGGGTGACTTTGGCACCAACTGCTGCTTCAACTGTGAGGGCAGATGTTTCCTGGGGGCCTTCGCCTTTGAAGGTACTGCTGATTGGACGGCTTGATGCTGATGTGCATCTTGGGGGCTGAAGCCTTCGATGATCGAGGGCTTTGGCTGACCCTGTCCTTGGCTCCAAGGCCTTGATTTACTGTCGGCAAGCACTTGAGAGCGGTAGTGCGTCAGAGTGTGGCGGCGGTTTTGGCACTGAGCTTGAAGTCGTCCCTTGGAAGGGTGGTGCTCAGCTCTGATATGCAGCTGCTAATAAGGGATGGTGGGCACTGACAGTGCTTACACATGTCGTGGACTTCACACGTGATTGGGAGATGACTGAGGTAAATGGAGCCTCCTCGGATTATTTTTGCTCTTCCTGGAAGAACTCCTCTCCGGACTCTGAGGCATCTGAGTCGATGTATTCAGGGCTGAGCTGGTGGTGGGAGCTTAAGAAACTCACCCAACACACCCTCCTGCTCTTCCTCAGCACCCAGGGAATCAGCTTCATCGAAGATGTCCGGCATCTCCAACATTGACTATGCAGTTCAGTTTTGTGCCCTCTGTCTATCTAAGTGCTAATGTAAGGTGTTCTTGCTGCAGAAAGCAAAGCAGCAGTCACAGCGGCTCTTGTTGTGATCCAGCGAAAGACCCAAGTGGCAGACAGTGAGGCGGTCGGCCCACGGAGAGTGACACTAAGGGTACCTGTATTGTTAGACCTTCATTCTCTAAAGGAAGCTCAGAGCATGCTGTGGCCGAAGGGTTTTGAGAACCGAGAGGCCTGGATGCTTGTTGTCGATGAGACCAAAGGATGTAACCGGTGCCACAAGTTGAAAAACGAGTCTTCTCGATATGGGATTGAAGTGAGTGGAGTCTAGGCTGTGGCGAGTACCTTCAGACTTGTCTAGACTGGGAGCAAGCTGATTCAGGTCGAAGCCCGATGGTGGAGAAAAATAGTTCAACAATGGAGTCGGTAACCATGCATGTCTACATCCAGACAAGGAGTCACCTAGACCCTGTGACTTGAAGAACTTCTTCAAAGAAAAACAACTTACTTGATTCAAACACTAAATGGCAGGAGTATGCAGAGAATGTGTGTCTACAGCCAGGCATGCCATGTTATGAACAAGTAGTTCCAAAAAACGAGCAGAGCAAGCACAGAAGCCAGCCAATCAAAGAGATGGTAAACAGGCTATGCTCCAGGGGAAAGACAAACACAAGTTGGACAGGATGAAACAAGGGAAGTCATTAAATAGAAAGGAAGCAAATGAGAGTTACTGGAAAGCTAATAATACTAGGCAATCCGTGGATCCGTGACATCTTGCAGTGTCTGGTAAGATCGACCTAAAAAGGGATGGCCAATTAAAGCTCCAGCTTCTATGTAAACTGAGAAAACACTCATACCCCACTATTACTGTTACAGGTTTTATTAGAGAAAACACATCACTTAAGTCATGGTGCCTCTGCACTCACTCTATCTTGAAACAATACTTATTGTCATTTAGACAGCGATCATGACATGTAGCAAGGAAATCCTCACCACCCTCGCAGTCTACCTGGCGTAAAGTGCTCATCACATCCAGAGGATTGCGCACTCCATACAGCATTCCACACCTTGAAGCATGGAGAAAATACAGAAAAGAACTATCCAACAATCCTTCCCCTGAATGTGTCCCAAAACTGTGGAACACACAAGCAGTTGCACTTTGCTAACCTGAAATTGTGAACATATTAGGAAAGAACTCCTGCCTCGCCTCTTAAGGATGCACATAGCAAACAAAGAACACTCCTCCACGCCATCCAATGAGCTGTAAAACAGTGTTTTTAAAAGTATACCGCAGCAGTGTCCAACTGAGGTTTAGGAAATCCCAATCCATGCCAGATTTTCAGAATAAGCATTGACTATGTGGCTTAGTTCATTTAGATTGGCTTTATCTGATTTTTTAAAATACATTTGATATCCTGAAATGTATAAAATGAACACTCTGGCACACAAAGTGCACAACTTAAAAAGTGACACAAATATACACACACAGCCACTCCCTTGAGAGGCAAACACAACCATTCCGCCGCTAGTCCACACACATGTTCATAGCCTGGTGCACAACTCACTAAAAGCTCATCTCTTGAGTCAGTTCTACTGTTAACTAAAATCATTTTCCTCAAAGAACAAATCAGAAGGTTCTACTGCACAATGTTACCCCTGCCCATATTTTCGAGAAGCCACCTCTATTGCCTGTCTTAATCCAGGGCTTATAAAAAGGCATACATCACTCAACAGGATCATTTCTGGACAAGAAGGGACTCATTTAGAGCTGGTTCGTAATGGAAACTTCTCTCCTTTCTGAAGGAAATGCAAAATCTGGAAGAAAACAAATGGTGGCATTTTTCTTCAATACATTATCCCTATTCTGTGGTAAAATCTCCTCCAGATGTTACACCTTATCTAGAATGTTTTATTATGACCCAAAATGAACCCAGGCCACAACCCCCCAGCAATGGCTAGTAAAATAACCAACCATATGCTCACGTAGCCACTTTAGCTAAATATGGACAAATTTCCTACTTAGCAGATCAAGTCAATTTACTTCAAAGAGCATCTATCAAACAACTTGTTTGATAATTACACCAGCTAGATCTCTAGCATTCAGGTTTTAGGGAGGGTATGGTTATCCTACTGCTGTACTTAGCACGATCCAGAGCCAGTCTTGTCTGTTCAGTTCCAAGAGGTCACTTATTGGCAAATGTTGCCATCTGTAAAACACCCTCCTAACATTTCAACAATAGATTCACTGGTTAATGCCCAGATATATTTCAGTACATGCTTCTAGAGACTATGTGCACCCATTAACACAATTTTGTGCTGCCACCAACAAATTATTACACAACCAAAAACACAATAGTGCAACACACATGGACAGCCAGACCTATAATTGTCGACAAGATGACTTCTGGCTCATGTCCCCGCTGAGGGAGTAGAGCTTACGTCTCAAAGTATACCTGACCTCAGAACAAGTCTGCGGAGTGAATGAGTCAATTAGGAAAGGAACAGATGTGCCAGAGGGAGGAGACAGCTTTCCACTTTTTGTCCTGAATGGACACCAGTGAAACTATCTTCCTAACGTGGAGACTAATTCAGTTACGTAAGGAAAAAGGGGAGAGCAGTCTGTGCCACAGAAAAGGTTTGGGAAATGCTGGAAGATAATCTGATTGGGAGGCACTTGGCCAAGACAAACAATGGCAAGACTTCATCACAACACTAAACAGGGAACTCCCCTTAAATTAGAATGCTAGTATATCCTGACGATGGCAGGCAACACATATCTACATGATATATTAAGAGACCAAGGGGGTCATTCCGACCCTGGGACCACGGAAGCACCGCCAACAGGCTCCATTCGGAGCTAGCTTCCTTGTTGCAGGGCCTTTCCCGCCGGGCCGGCGGGCGCTCTTTTGGCGGTTGCCCGCCGGCCCAGCGGGAAAGCCAGAATGGCCGCCGCGGTCTTTTGACCGCGGAGAGGCCATATGGCGGTAACCGCGTGGCAATGACCGCCCAAGTCTCAAAGTGGCTCACCTTAGGATAAAGGTACCAATAGGTCTCACTAAAGCAGCACTCAAAAGTGTTTTCAGACACTGAAAACGAATGCAATAGAGTTTACCTCCGGATGGATACATGATGGATCCAGTGTACGTGTTCCTAATGGACACGACATGTAGAGACAAGACTGTTGTAAGGGAACCAGAGACATTTTCATTAACTGTATCCTGCAGACAAGAGGGGCCAAACTATTGACTCTAGCATGGACAATTACCCAGTCAGAGTGTGCATGAGCCAGATTAAAGACTGCACAGCCCACTCTCCTAGACAAAGAGTACATAAACCAAACGTTATTTTTCATGGACTAGTTTGGGCAATTGAAGTCCTGCATCAGCATGGGAAGTAGTGTCACTCTGCCACTGATAGTCTTTTTCTGTCCTGACCTGTTTTTCTCCCAAGCAAAATGGATAGTCTGATAGTGAAATGAAGGTGCTCCAATTCTTTTTACTTATGTTTCACCAGAAGAGGACAGGTTTCTGATGACCTAGCTAAACCCAAAATGAACCCTCATTACTGGAGGAAGGTGATTACTGCATCTTCATAGCAGGGTATACAGAGTCTGGGGTTGGTGAATGCTTAACTTTGTGTCTTTGGCACATATTTATTGGTCCTCCCTGGTCTAATTTAACCAGTGCCTCTTAACCAGGACCTTGCTTTCACCTAGTATATCTCATGTTTGCTGTGTGTAAAGTGGCGTTAGACGTGTTGGGTCCATGTGCCTGGAGTTCCTTAAAGGATATGGTTGTTGCACAGAATCGTGCCTCCTCTTCAGACCAGCTTTGTCCTCACCAGATGTGGCAACCTACGTACTCCTCTCACTTAAGTTTGCACCTTGAAGCCCCCATAAAAGTATATGGTGAGCAGGGAATGGACAAACCCATTCTGTCACATCCAAGCCATCTGTTCCTCAACAGTACCAGAGCTCCTCTTCACCCTGGTTCGTGTTCAGGATCACCTAGTATAGTACAGACCTAGCCCCTGGCAGGGGTCTCCTAAAATTCACATCTCTTGTCCAGTTAGTAGCGGACTTCTCTCTTCCACTGCAAGAGCCCTGGACGAAGGCATTAAAAGATGTATGCTGGTCTATTTTGTGGATGGTTTAAATTCTAAAGGATGCTTGCCTTGTGGTTAGCAAAGGTTATCTGCCAGTGACCCCCAAATGAGGTACAACTCTTTTGTTGTTAATAATATGTATTTTCTCTGGACTTCAAGATGTGGTTGTGCTGCACCAGCGCCGAGGGATGTTTTATTTGTTGCTACTATTTCACTTAAGGCTATGACTATGATGGAAACTTGGTGTTCTCGCTTGCCCTTGAAGAAGAGGGAGCTGTACTTCCGGTGCATGTAGAGAAGCTGACCTTTCATTATGAAGAGAACAGCAAGGCCAAGTTGACTGAAGCCTGCTTGGAGACGGTCTTCAGGAAGCGAGCTTTCCTGGTGCCACAAGGACATTGTAGTCCTGCCGATCAGAACCGAACTGAAGACCTCTGTTTTTTAAGAAGATACAAGGACCTACAGAAGTTGTTCCAGGACTGCAGACTGGTGGGCCTGCATCACAGTGTCCCACACTGTACCATCTCTGACTTTGGGAGGGCTCCTGTAGTCTCTTTAAATGCCTGAGATAGATACATATGACTTTTCCATTTCATCATAAGTCTTACCTGTAACCTGTTGGCTGATGCTGATTACCCTGGTCTCATAACTATTTGAACCATTTTCTAGGTCGGAGGGCCTTGAGGACATCCCATTTACATGTCAAGTGTGGATCTAAAACCTACACCAGTTTCTATGTTACAATTGATGCTCCTAGTGGGTACCAGGCACACTGTGACCACCCCTGCCAAGGAAAAATCAAGATCACGACAAGGTGTTTGAGATACAGACCCCCTAAAGCTTGATACTCCAACAGGTTTACATTTGGTCCTAGAACATTTCCAACACTAGTAAGGTCTCTGTCTGAAGTTTGACTTTGGAGGCCATTTGAAGCTAAAATTGGTCTTTCTGTGAGCTGTGTCCAGTGGCCTCTTTCGTATGACCGCCAGTGCCTAAAGATTGTGACTCTCGACTAGTCACTTGGACATCCTAAAACTATTGTTTCCTTGTGGGTGAAAATCCCATTTCAGTTTGTGATTGGGGATTAGGTAGTTCAAATACGAATGGGCTATTTTTTTATAGTCTCAGCAGCCGTGGTCCAAACCAGGCCAGGCCATGCCTCACAGATTAATGTTGAACACTTCATTCCATCATGGAGAATCCTAAGTAAGGTATTTGTGTGTTAGTTTGCCAACACTCAATCCTGAGCCAAGCCACTCCTTCACAGTACACTACCCGCAATCCATCCTCCTGTCTCTGCAGCATTACCTCCACTCTTCGGCCATGAATGGAACTGAGCTTCTCCTCCATTGGGCAAAGTCACTGGTGCATCCAGGAACCCAAAGTTTAGAGTGTTCGAGCCATCGTACCGCACCACGTGCACCTATGGGGAAGGGAGATGGGATCAAGCCACAAGAATAAAGACGGACATTTGTTTTAATAAAGTTGTTTTTTTTCCAACATATGACTTTAAAATGTTAAACTGTGTGTTTTTATAAGTATATATATATATATATAAATATATATATATATGAATGAAATATAGGTTCCAATGCTTTTATTGGGTGGGTACATCTCCCACCTCTCATCAAAACCAGAGTTCTATAGATTACACACATGCATGAGATTGAATCACAGTAACTAAACCTTGGGAGCTTGCCCACTTATATTCATTTGTAAATTAATTCTGGAATATAATCTTTGAGAAAATATACCATATTTTATTAAGTCAGTTTAGTTGTATTGTGGTAAAAAAGTGGAATTTTAACTGTACATTCTGGCATTAAATGTTCGAAACTTTATTTCAAATTACATGATCTACTGGGGCACATTTATTTTCACTGGCATGTCATAAGTCATGGCTGTGAAAATAAAATAAATGTAGTTCAATAAAACATGTTACTTTGAACAAGTGTAGTAATAAACACAGATTCAGACATATTATTACAGCGCATAGGTAAAGTCCCATATTTGAGCTCAATTTTCTACTGGAATTTCTGGATCATTTAGCTCTATTCCATAGCTCTTCTTTTTTCTTTTTCAGCTATAGAGTCAGATATTAGGACATTACACGTTGTGTTTTTATATTTTATAGGCAGAAGTGGGAAAGTACACATAGCCCTCCATTCACCTCTTATGTACATATTGTACTTGTTTTTCTTAAAAAGTAATTGCACCAAATTTGGGAAGGAACACTTTCCACTGTTGGAGAGTCGGAATCGCAGGACAGGAATCATGTTAAATACCCCAATTCGAGACACAATTGTAATAATTACCCAATTCAAATGAACTCAGTTTGCCTCTGGAACATGCAGACTTTTGTTCTAATTCCATTCCATCGTGTGAACAAAATGATATCCTTGTGGGACAGGGACTGTACATCTGTTAGTCAAATTTGAAATTTGTCTTGTAAAAAAAAAAGTGTGCGACATAAAACAAACTGTACTGTGCTGCTTTGTCTTGTTTCAATACAATACTGCTAACCTTTCATCTGTTCATCAAATTTTGGTTTTTGTTATGTGAATTAAAAATGACTCTACAGGCACAGTGTCCTTGTATGTACATCCACAAGTTTGAGATGCTTTTCTTGGCGCAAAAGAGTTAAGTGTAGAGCACGCTTCTGCTCGTTGTAGTATGGTTTATCCTATATCCAGTGCTTTAAATGGAAAAATAGAAGTGCAGGTACTCTGTACCAGAGTACCTGCTTGTTTCGGAGAAGTGCCGGTACTCTCCAATTAAAAGTATTACGTTTTTCTTGAGATATGCCGGTACTCTCCCTCTCAAAATAAAAAAGTGCCGGTACTCAGTACCGAAGAGTACCGGCCCATTTAAAGCACTGCCTATATCAAATCAAAAATGTAAGGGCTGGTTCGTGCCGCAGAGCTCCCATCATGCTCCGCGGCTAATGCTCAAGAGACGGAGGCATCGGGAGAACAGCAGGCCAGAGGATGCGGAATGGATGGTTCACGCCGGGAACAGAGGAGAAAACACCGGCGGTAATGGAATGGCTCAATTGCTGCCAAGTGGAGCCCAGAGGAGCCCGTGTTGTCCCACTCCCCCCCTTCGCAGCGTTGGAGCTTATGTTTTTGGAGTCAGGCAGGTCAGGAGAAGCAGCATGCATTCGGTCACGGATGACGCAGGGGTCAGGGGTGAGTGGAAAAAAAACAATTTCTGATGACATTTCACTGCTTTTGGAACATCAGCATACTTTAGGAGGCGCTCAACCCACTAAACTACTTTATAGATACTACCGGTGGGCGCCCCGTATATGTCCAATTGTTTCCTGTCTAGTACCTGCGCCTATGTCATAGCAAACGGAAGGCAGTACGGCGGAGGGGCCGAGGCATGTTATAAGGGCACATAAATTAACCCCACCCCGATGGAGTAGGATTAGGCCCTCTTTCAGGGTTAGCCAGCTCGGCATGCTACAGAAGCGCCCATGTAGGCATGGGTGCGGTTTGTGGCAACAAAGGTGGGGGGAGTAGTTAAAAGGAGGGGGGCCCTGCTATATCTTAAAGAAAACGATACCGAACATTATGAAAAGGATTGCCCGGGAATTCCAGCCTAAGGCACGTCCAACAGGCAAAAACATGAAGGTGGCACAAAATTCAAAAACCAAACGCCCCATTCATAGGAAAAAAAACTTAAGCCCAGGCTCAATCACCCCAGTTCTACACCCCCCGCTGTCAAACACCACTCTCCTCCTGCACCTCTCAAGCTACCTCTAAAGCAAAAGGAGCAAATATGGAATCGGAGTGCAATGAACATATAATTGGTAACCAGACAGAGGGCCACTTCCAGAACTCCAGGGATAACCAGAGCCTGCCACATGACTTGCGCCTCTCCGAATAGACAGAACAAGGTCAGACTAACACCCAACTAAATAGGAATGGCCAGCTACAGACATATCCTCTATTCACCACGATCGGATCTAAAGAGCCCAAGGAACCACCTAAACTAGCGTTCTCAGCAGAACGTTTAACAGAGTATAGGGGCAGGCTAGATGTAACTCAGTACCTATTTACCAGTCCCCATCGCCCTATAATTTATCGAATACTCAGTGACACTCAGACCCCTATATCTCTCCTGGGACGATAAGATATTCGCCGATGCCAGACTCAATTCAGATGGAGGTCAAAGCGAGGCACCAAGAAGTTGGCAAAATAGTGGCAAATATGAGCTCTTCAGCCTGTTCTGTTTCTTGGCATCCCGGGCGGGCTTCCCACAATCAGACAGGAGGAGTACAAGTGGGGAAGGGCTCCTCAGCTACAGAGAATCTGCTTCTTCAGATCCTTAGTGAACTTAAGGCTTTAAAACTATCGGAGGAGGAAGCAAATCGTAAGACGGAAGCCCAGCTCAGCCTCATAAACAACAGTATACAACAATGGAGTACTCGTGTTAAGGAAGTCAAACAGCAGGTATCAGACTTAGAGGACTGTGGATCTCACATGGAAGCATTGATTGTTAAATACCAAGCTGAATTGGCCGACTTGCAGATCTGGGTCGACGATGCTGAGAATCGCTCCTGCCATTCTAACTTAAGGTTTACAGGGATACCAGAAGGGAGAGAGTCTGGACAGACAGTTATTAAATTAATTTCAGACTTGATCAAACAGTATGTTCTAACGCACCCAGCCAATAGTAGGACGGATCTTACCATTACACGTGCCCATCGAGTCCCAGCCATCCAGCCCGCTGGTGCAAAATATCCATGCACGATAGTGGTCAACTTTGGAGATTGTCGCATCAAAGAAAGAATTCTCTCACTGGCCATTAAAGCAAGGACCTTTGCAACTCTGGGAAACTACTCATTTAAAATCTTCCCTGATATGTCCGCACTTGCAGCGCGCAGACGCTGAGAGTTTAAAGAGCTGATTCTGGTTTTCCAGAATATAGGGGCACCGGCTGGTCGGGTCCAGCAATCAAAATTGAAAACTTTATTTAAAGGACATGCTAATATATTCCATACGGTGGAGGCGGGAAAAAAATCTCTGAATTCTATACAGAGCACAGATGGGAGGGGGTTATAAAAAACACTGCACTAAGGTTTAAAAGCCGGTAGCTATCTGCTTGCTTGTATGGGGCTGCGAGGTACCGGATGGTGGGTTGGGAGGTCTAGTCGTTTCTGAATTCTACACAGAGTACAGATGGGAGGTGGATGTAGAAATATTGCATTGGGGGGATAAAGATATAGAAGTCAGTAGCTATCTGCCTGTCAGTAAGTGCCAGAGAGGTACGGGTGGTGGGTTTGGGGGGAGTTAGACGGAAAAACGTTCTCAGTGTGACATTGAGGGAATTTTTTTAATGCTCTGTGGCCCGGGAAGTATGAGTAGTAATGTATTGATGAAGGGAAACCAATCGAAAAAAAATGCTTAGAGTCTGTTAGCATCCGAAAAAGGGAAAGACCATGATGCCTCTAGGATGCTTTGGCGTCAACGGTTGTATGTCAAGGCACCACAGTAGGGGTAATGGGATAGGTCAGCACAACAGGCCAGTAGAGCCAAGGCGGGATCACTGGGTGGGACTAGGGGAGGGGAGTGTTCTGAGAGTCCTTAGGTGGGAGGGCCTCGAGTTTAGGTCACTCAGGGAGGAAGTGGAGCGATGGGGGTGGGCCCAGGGTTGGAGTGAGGGGCTGCACGTAGGGGAGACTAAAAGGTTGAGAAAATTCAGGTTTTTCCACAAAGTAGCAGACAGTATGACTGGAAAAAGGCTACTATCAAGCTAATTAAAAAATATGGTGAAGTTTAAGATTATTTCCTGCAATACAAATGGAATTTCAAACAGGCGAAAATATAGGGCAATGTTAAAATGGCTGATATCATTCAAACCCGAAGTCATTTATTTTCAAGAAACCCATCTAAAAAGTAATAGCCCCAAAATATATATCCAAAAACAGTACTCAGCAGCTCTATTCACTTAATCTGAGCAGGTAATGAGAGTGGCAGCAAAATACTTGAGTAACAGAATCGATTGGATTATAAAAGAGGTCATTAGAGACTTCAAGGTTAGGTGGCTCTGGCTCAAAGCCATACAATCAGGAGTTCAAAGTAATCTGGTCAATTACTATGGGCCAATCATGGATGAAGTAGAGCAACTAGTGCAACTCTATAATATAGCAATGAGTGCCAGGGGCCCCTTTATTATTGGAGGGGATTTTAATTATATCCAAGATATTATATTAGATATCTCTAATTGGGCAAAAAGACAACTAAAACCTAAAATTAAGAGAATCTTGAATATAATAAAAAGTGATTTTCAGGTAACAGACCCTTGGCGAGAAGAATATCCAGCAGCCACTCAATATACTTGCTTTTCACACCGCTATAAAACTGCCTCACGGATAGACTTTTTTCTAATTTCTTGTATGTTGAAGGAGGCTGGTTCGCATATATGTGCAAACGCTTTTTCTGACCCTTCAGCGGTCATGGTGACGACAGAACTAGAGGCAGCTAGCAAGGAGAGACCCAGACGGCAGTTCGATAGATCTTTACTTAGTAATCAGCAGTGGGTCACAGATATGAGAAAATTCATACAGGAGTTCTTTCAGCTTAAACAGAATTCCGCATCTCTGTTCAATGTATGGCATGCATTTAAAGCTACAGCCAGTGGTCAAATTATTTTGTTTAAAGCATCACAGACTCGACAGCGAGAGCCTGAAATTAAAAAACTTCAGATGGCAATAGCCAAGGCGACACAGATGATTGTATGAAAGCAAGGGGGCAGGAAGTGGCAAGGCGTAATCTTAATCAAACGAAAACAAAGTGAAGATTTTTTTATTCTTGAAGAAGTAACTAGCTCGAGAGCCTACCAGCAGCAGGTTTATGAAGAAAGTCAACAAATAGGTAAATACTTGGCATGGACCACTCGCATAAAATACGAAAAGCAGACAATACATCAAATTCAGGATCCCAAGACAAGTGCAATCGTTACTCATGAGAAGGATATTGCTTGGGTATTTATGTTACATTACTTTAGAATTTATGAGATTTGTTACGCAGTTTCACTCTCACAGTTACACCAGTACTATAAGCCAATCACGCTACCAAAAATGCTGTTAAATGTTCAAAATGACATAGCACAGAAGATTACGCCCTCTGAGATTAAGGGAGCTATCCAGAAAATGCCAAGTGCAAAAGCTTGTGGCGGGGTTGGTTTTCCAATAGATTTCTACAAAACCTTCTGTGAAAAGCTAGTACCGTTTCTAACAGAAATATGTAATGCAATACTCGAGGGTGAAGAAATACCTCCAACATTCAAAGAATCAATAATAGTCAGTTTCTTGAAAAAAGATAAAAATCCACTGAAACCAGATGCATACCGTCCAATCAGTTTGCTGAATGCAGATTATAAAATCTTAACAAAGGTCTGGGCTATCAGGATCACACCGGTTGTGCAATAATACATAAAGACCAAAACAAAACGGTTTTGTAGCCAGCAGACTGACTGTATTAACAAATTTGTATTGGATGTCATCAATCGAGTATTTTTCAGTCAATATAATCCCTGCAGTAATGATAATGTTAGACGCTGAGAAAGCCTTCAATATAGTGAACTGGGAAGCCTTGTTATATAGCTTGACCAAATTCGGCTTCCCCGTGCAATTTACGTCGATGATAAGGCAGCTGTACCAGGGTGCCTATGCCAGAATTGTCATTAATTCAAAGGTCAGAGGCACAATTCAGATGAAAAGAGGCACTAGACAGGGGTGTCCTCTTTCCCCTATACTCTTTGCCTTTTTTATCGAACCTCTGGCCTATATAATATGCAGCTCAAACAAAATTATGTCGACAATAGCAGCCATGCCAAAAATTAAGCTCTTCGCTGATGAAATCATTTTATATTTAAAACCAGAGATTGACAATATGCAAAGAGTGTTGGATAGAATTAATGAGTTTACTCAGATAGGGGGCTATAAGATTAACGAAAGCAAAACAGAAGTTCTTCTATTCACAGCAGGACCAGAGAATCTTCCTCAAGGCTTGCAACAGCAAGCTAATTCATACGAACCAATATGGTATTTGGGAATTTATGATGAAGAATTACTGTCATTTGTTTAACCTCAACTATGCTAGGATGCTTGCAAAAGTACAAGCACTTTTGGACAGATGGATGGTTCTCCCGTTGACTCTGATAGTGAAAGTCTCCTTAATCAAGATGTCAATTCTTCCGCTTTTTCTTTTTTCATTCAGTAATGTACCAATAAGAATAAATAGCTCTTATTTTCATGAATTGGATTCCATGCTACAAATTTTTATATAGAAGAAAAAAAAACAGGGCGAGGCTCTCAGTCATACAGCTCAACAACCAAGGGGGCCTGGCACTTCCTAATTTTCAAGTTTATTATCAGGCTGCATTGCAGGATATATTGGCACGATATTTGGATAGCAGAGAAACCCTGGAAATATTTTTGGTCAGCAGGATGATCTCAGAATCAGCAATAAGTCTCCCAGCATTCATTAAAACCACCAAACTTCCCAAAGAAAACTTGATATAAATATATTTGCGATTGTAGTAAATAAGCCAAGATTTTAAGTAAAACACATCAAATACCATCAGGTCATATTTATCTACAATTATAGGAGTGTAAATACTTAGGCCTACACCTTCCAGAAACAGTGATAGCTCAATAGAATAGCAAAGGGTTCAAAGAGATGGGGGATTTTCTTCTAAGAGGTAGATACATCACTTGGGAGGAGGTCGAAACTAGGCTGGAGAATATGGCAACTAGACTCTTTTTGTGCTTTTTTCAGATCTACCATTTTCTTAGTGCTAATATACCCAGGACAAGTACCCAAGAACACTCGATATGGAGGGCTCTAATTAGGAGTAAAGTACTTGGTACAGGAAACTGGTACAGATTGCTAGCTGATGGACCTGCCTCTGAAATAATTACAGATTTCAGGGAACAAGGTTTTCCATAACAACACAATGTGCAATATCTAACGAAGATGGGACAATTATTTCGGAAGAGGGGTACAAATCTTTGAGTGTAGCTAACTATAAAAGAATGTCTTTTCTCTCCAGATGGATGGCTTACTACACTCCTAAGACAATACATAAAATGTATCCATAAATTCCTGATCAATGCTTTCGCTGCCATCAGGAGGGGCAGGGGAACTGGCTACATATTCTTTTAATCTGTCCCAAATTAACTATTTTTTGGTTGGAAATAAAGAAGGTAATAAATCACAGCTCTAACTTAAGGATTGAGCTAGAGCCACGCCTAGTCCTGTTTGGAGTATCTGAGAAAACACGCCAGCTAGGTAAATATCAGCAATATTTTATAGTGATTGTTGTTGCAGTAGCTCGATCGTTAATACTGCAGCTTTGGCGGACTCAAACAATTCCTACAATGCAAAACTGGTGGAGTAAAATGTTAAGAACCAAGAAATATAAGGAAGTGTACTCAAAACGCGTCAAGAGTATAAAAAGGTTTACAGCTATATGGCAGTATTTAGCGGAATAGTAAGCCAAGTATACCTGAAATGAAAAAAAAAAAAATGTAAAATGCAAATATCCTTGAGGACATACAAAAAATATACAGCTACATGCAGTTTGTGCAGCAGGTGATTTCACCCACCAAGACACCTTACTGGCATTGGATCCTGTGACCTGTAGATCACTATAGTAATCTTTTGTGCTATTTCATTGGGGTTAGAGTCACAGTTTCCATAGCACATGCTACACTCATTGATCTGCTGGAAGCTTTTCTCAAACTCTATTACCCACTGCACATATGAATATATTGCCTACTGGCGATAGTTAGGACCAACCTTTCCCATAGACAAAGGGTTTTTTTGTTTTGAAAATAACTTTGGTGCCGTTTAACAAATCTTCACAGAATTTTCAAAAATAGTACACATGTTAGTTCAGCTGCTGTCTGTAAAGTTTTGGGGTGAATCGTCAAGTGGGGGCCAAGAAAAATAAGGGGTCCCAAAACACTTTTTCCCCATTCCATGTCTATGGGCATTTTGCAATCTTTGGACATGGCTGCAGTCCCAACCGTAAAACGGAATTACACCAAATTTGGCAGGAAACTAGATTTTGGTTCCCATATCGTCCTGTATGTGATCTGGTGTCCATCTGTTCAGTAGTTTTGGAGTTAGTAAAGGTGAAACATTTAGATATCTAGGGACGTTGATTGTTTGTGGATCTGAAGGTACCAATGGGGGACATTATTAAGTGCATCATGGATTTATGTTTCGTTGCAGGGGGCTTGGATGTTGGGTTGCAAGAGGAGATGGGTGCAGAAGCACTCAATGTTGAGCTGCAGGAGATGCATGCTTAGGAGAAGAATGCTGGGTGCTTTGTTAAAAGAAGGCTGAAATGTTTGGGTGCCATAGTGCTGGATGCCTATGTATTGAAGGGGTGGATGTTGGGCTGCATGAAAGTTGGATACCTAGGAGGAGGAACGCTGGATGAGTGTGACTGCTGGTGGCCAGGATGTTTAGATACAGGAGCCCTGGACTATGGGAGGCAGGAAGGCTTGATGCTTAGGAACAGAAGGTTATGCCTAATAGGGACCGGGTCTGGATGCCGGGCTGCGGGAAAACTGGATTCCTAAGTGCACTGGGGCAGAATATTGGGCTATCAGAGTTGTGCATATTGGAGTGCCAGAGGGTGGGGTGCTCCAATGCTGGTCGTGTGGAAACTGAGTGCAGTAGGATAAACTCTGGATTTCTCCACGGCTGGATGTTGGCATGCCAGACGGCTAGGAGTTGTTCTGCCAAAGGACTGTCAATGGATGTTGGGATGTTTGAAAGCTGGGTGTCAGGAGGGTGGATCCTGGGTTGCTATAGGGCCGATTGCGGAGGTCCAGAAGAAATGGGTGTTAATGAGCATTATATTTAGAGGTGGACAGTGGGTATGAATACATGTACGCACTTGCTATGGTAAAATCTCTGTAGCTATATGTTGAGTGTTCTACTTTCATGACAACCTTCATTTCTACACAGCGCACAGCTCAGAGGATGGCAGTAACACAGAAGGTAGGCCTGTCTAGTGTAGTGATATCTTGCTTACCTTTGCCAGTGCAGGGTGCTCCGGACTCAGTGGCCGGCCCACCCCAGAGGACACGGGACCCTGAGGAGATGGAAAGTTGTCTCTTTTCTGCAGGTGACCTGGTATAAAATCATCAAGTGTCAGCCCAAGGGATGGGTCTGGGGCAGAGGGAAGATAGCTCGCTGTGCCTCCGGGTCGGGCATAGTGAGGAAAGGTGTCAGCATGCCTCACAGATGAAAAGCCGCCTCCTTCGAGTGCCAGACCGGATGCCTCTTGGACACTTGTCATCGCTGTTGGAAAGTTTCTCTTAAAATACAAAAAGAAGAAACACAGAAATATCAACATCTTCCTTCCTGTACCCAAAAGATGCCCTTGATCATTTCCGTTCCAGCGGATGAAGCTAAAGTTCATGAATACCACCTGCTTCATGAAAGTAAACCCTAAGGAAGAACCAGTCTCTCCCTAGGAGATTAACCCACCATTTCTGGAAGATGAATCTTTTCTCCTTAAATCTGATTCACTAAGATCCCATAAGGCGAATGCTATCATAACGTTCTTCCTTGGGTGCAATGCAGGCTTATTTGAACTCATAGTACAACCACTCTCTTTAGACAAATGTCCAATTCCAGGGAAGATCAGTCCCTTACGTAGGACCCTTTAAGAAACTGTACATACAAAGTGCTAGGCAGTGTATTCCTTGATGCACTTTTCCGTGCAAAGTGAACAGGGGACCCTCATATGGTACACCGACTGGTGTTGCTAAATACCTGATGTAAGGGGCTAATTACTCAGGATTGATACCAACAAAATCTCAAGACTCTCCATGGCGGGCTCACCTCTTCACCAATCACTTAGTTCCAATGACCAACTAGTTCACTTAATTTGACTTCCCTCCAGTCACTTATTCTGCTTTGTTCTATCCAAATATTATGAGGTCTCAAAAAACCATGAAAAACACAGAACTGCATCAATCAATTGACACAACGTTTAATTCCTCCAGAACAACAAACAACTGCTGTCAAAAAATCCTACGATGGCAAGAAAGAAAGGCATAAGGACAAAATAAAATTTAATTCTACAAGTAAGTAAAAGTCACCTATTGACACAATTTATTATAAACTAGGCACTGTATATATTTATTTAAATCACGGATGCCATTTAGAGTAAGAAAGTTTTCTAATTACTTGACACTTTATTATTTTGATCCATTAAAAGTATTTATTATACTGTGAGCAACGCTAGGACTTGCTAAAAGGGCCCTTTACAAATAAAAATCAAATTGTGTAAAGAAACAGGAAAATTATTTAAAAACATGTTTAATAATCATCAGCATATTCAACACTACATGAATGAGCCCCTAAGAACAATTATTGTAGCTGTGGAATGAATAATCTCTTTACCAGCCATTGAGATGGCAGGAACAAATCTGAATGTTTACAGAGCAACTAGATGGAAAATTCTCAAAACATTTTTGATAACAAGTGAGCTTTTAATTACATACAAAATAGCACTGGAGTAGGTACAAACTGTAGGGAGGAGGGCCAGGTGTCCCTCAGCTGCTAAAAAACTCTAAGGGCCTAATTAAGACCTTGGCAGATGGGATACTCCATCACAAACGTGACTGATATCCCGTACGCCATTTTACAAGTTCCATAGGATCTAATGGAATTGTAATACAGCGACTGGATTTCCGTCACGTTTGTGATGGAGTACCCATCCGCCAAGGTTTTAATCAGGCCCTTAGAGACAGAGACGGCTTGAATCTGTGAATGAGTGAGTGGTCCTGATTCTCTTAGTATGGCGTATGTTGCCAAAGACAATGGGCCCAATTGACAAATGGAACAGTGAATCTGCTCTCGGAAAAGTATGCTTTCTCAGAGGTGCAGATATCCGATTTTCCCCTACTCAAAAAAACCCTAAGTATTAATAGGCATAGAAAGCTGTGCCCATTGCTGCTTTCTAGGCATATTACTCAATGAATCATGATTTTTTAACTCAGTTCTTTCCTAAGGAATACCCCAATTTGATTAGTTCCAAAACGAAGAAAGCCTGGCAAAATAAGGTCGACAAAACATTAATGTGGAGAAAAGACAAAGTAACAAAATACCTTTTTTGAAAAAAAATGTTTCTGTGGAAAAGGTAATCTTTTAAACCATTCAGTGTTCATGATGGAACAGTCTGTCATGCGCACCGGCACTCGTATGCGGAAGACGTCCTCATCACTCGAGCACCAAATCCCACTGCTGTTGTTTGCAAGGGATTCTGGGTAACAGTACCTGGTGAGAACCACACAAGTCACCTCATCCTGGATTTGCCTAGCTGTCTAGTTTTAAAAAATGTACAGGTTTTCTAGGTTTCCCTAGGTGGCAGCTGAGCTAGAGCCAAAAATCCACAGCCAGGCACATTGCAAAAAAGGGGTCAGTATTCAGTGGAAAATGTGATGTGTCCATGCTGTGTTTTGGGCCGTTTCCTGCTGCGGGAACTAGGCCTACCCACTCAAGTGAGGTGCCATTTTTATTAGGAGACTTGGGGAAACAGAATAGTAGAGCGAGTGTTATTACCAATTGTCTTTCTCTGCATTTGTGTCTTCCAAATGCAAGACAGTGTGTAAGAAAGAAGTCATTTTGGGAAATGCAATCCAATTCACATGCTAGTATGGGTACCTACAAATTCAGTGATGTGAAAATAACCAATGCTTCTAAACTGCAAGGTCTGTGCCTATTTCAGAATTACATAGGTTTCCTTGGCACCTATTTTTCACTCTTTATATTTTACCAAATGAATTGCTGTATACCTGGTGCAGCTCAGTTATTGGCTTGGGTACCGCGGGTCATTGGTGAACCTACAAGACCTCTATATCCCTGCAACCAGAAGGGTCCAGTGGCCATAACGGCATATTGCTTTCGAAAATCTGCCATAGTTAGAAAAAGTTACAGATGAAAACAGACACAAATGGCTGTTTTTGTCAACTCAATTTCAATATGTTTTTATTTCAAGCTGGGAAGATGGTGATATTAGCACAACAAACCCTTTGTGGATGCTATTTGCAGGGAAAAAACAGATGCTTTCTTCTGCCGCACTGTTTCCCGAATATAGGACGGAACAACGCATGCTGATACCATGCATGCCTAAACAACGCGGTCCGAACAACAACCGTGTTGTTATCACGAATGCCTTAACAACGATTTTTCGTTGTAAAGGCATGCCTGGTAAAGGCATGCATGGAACAGCATGCGTGGTTCCAGCATGCGACCTCCCCGATCCCCCACCCCTAAAACAATCCTACCCCTACCCCCACCCCTAAAACAATCCTACCCCGACCCTCCACCCCACCCCTAAAAACAATCCTACCCCGACCATCCACCCCACCCCTAAAAACAATCCTACCCAGCCCACCACCCCACCCCGAAAAACAATCCTACCCCCACCCCCTCACCCCTTCCCCTAAAAACAATCTTACCCCCACACCCCTGCCCCCAAAAACTAAAACTACCCCGACCCGCACCCCTAAAACTAAAACTACACCCACCCGCCCCTAAAACTACTGCAACCCCCATCCCCGCCCCTTAAAACTTAAACTACTCTGTCCCCGCCTCTTAAAACTAAAACTACCCCGAACCCCACCTGCCCCTAAAACTTAAATTACCTCGACCCCCCCCCAGCACCTAAAACTACTGCGACCCTGTAAACCATAAACTACCCCAACCCCCGCCCCTAAAACTACCCCGATTCCCCCACCCTTGCCTCTAAAACTAAAACTACCCCAACACCGCCCCTAAAACTACCCCGACTTCCACCCCTAAAAACTTTAACTACCCTAACCCCCACCCACTCCTAAAATTACCGCGACCTCCGCTCCTAAAAACAAACTACCCTGACCCCCCACCACCGCCCCTAAAACTACTGCGACCCCCCCACACCCTGTCCCTAAAACTACCCTAACCCCACCCCTAAAACTACCCCCATCTCTGAAACTACCGCAACCCCCACCCTGCCCCTAAAATTTAAACTACCCCGACCCCCACTCTGCCCCTAAAACTACCTCGACCCCCACCCCGCCCCAAAACTACTCCGACCCCACCCCATTAAATGTAAACTACCTCGACCCCCCAGCCCCGCCCCTAAAACTACCCGACCTTCCACCCTGCCCCTAAAAGTACAGCGACTCACCCACCCCTGCCTCTAAAGCTAAAACTACCCTGACCCTCCACCTTGTCCCTAAAACTACCACAACCCCTCACCCCTAAAAACGTAAACTACCCCGACCTCCACCCCGCCCCTAAAACTACTGCAACCTCCCACCCCATCCCTAAAACTACTGCGATCCCCCACCCCGCTCCTAAAACTACCACGACCCCACAAAGCCTAAAACTACCCCGACCCCACCACCCCTAAAACTACTGCAACCATCCCACTGCCCAAAAACCTAAAACTACCCCGACCCCCCACCCCTAAAACTACAGCGACCCCCCAAATCCTGCTCCTAAAAAACTAAAAGTACCCCGCCCCTAAAACTACCACACTCCCACTTACCTGACCGCATCCTCCTGGGTCTCTTTTCCTCTGCCTTAACCACGCATGTTCGTTGTTCAGGACATGTGTGGTTAAGGCAGACAAAAACAGAGTCGGTGTCCATGAAAGCGCTATTCCGCTTTCGTGACAACGCACGTTGATATTCAGCTGTCATTGTTCAGGCTGTTTCCTGTTCCACCGTTTTTCCCAACATGTAGCTGTATTTTGGCTATTTTCCCATTCCCCTCCAGTGGGTATACAAAAAGCCTGGGTACCTTTAGAATCCCCAGGATGCTGGAACAAAGGATGCAAATTTGGAGTGGATACCCTACCTGGACAAAAGGTTATAGGGGCGTAACCATGACCATCTCCCAATAGACAAAAAAAGGTTTAGCACGAGCCGGGTTGGCCTAGCAGTGAAGGGGTTAATAGTAAAAAAAAAAAAAAAAAGGGGGGGTCACTGTAGTCTTTCTCCTATGTCTACTATGACCAGGTTATCAAAAAACAGGAAGAAAGAAGAGGACACTGATAGAAAGGTGGCGAAAGTAGAAGAAAAAAGAAAGGAAGTAGGGGGACAGCGCAAAGGGTATTTAAGACAGGGAAAGGGCAGGCAGAAGAGAGCAGGGAGGAGGGGAATGAGGAATGGGGAAATAACTATTTTAAGAGAAACAGGGTGTAAAGGGGAAAGACTAACCAAAGCCAAAAAAGGCAAACTTAACAGGAAGAAGCAAAAGTTTGCCAATAATGGTTTGGCAAAATAAATGTGTCAGAACAATTTCAGATGAAGCACAGTTAGGGGGAGAATATGCTAGAGCCCAGTGTAAAAGGCACTGCAGCAGCTGGAGCATGATGCTGCAACAAGACACTTGTGATCACGTGAGCTATTGTTTGGAGATGGAGAATCTCCAGAGTTCCCACTCATTGTGCAAGAAGTACGTATCAGTCTACAGGAAGGGTTTCGGCACCTTTGTTAACAACTCGGCAGCCTCATAAAGGGCTGGTAATAAAAAAATTAACACAAACGGATAGAAATATGCCACACCCTGCAGAAACATGTTTTTGCATCGGTGACCGCACTGAAGGATGAAGGTCATTTTGAAGTCAAACAGTACCTAAAAGTTTCACGTGTTCTGGGGGTTGGAGGGTTGCCCCATAGACGGAAGGGTGATGATCTGCTGGGTGATGTGATTGGCCTGAGGAGTATCCTGCCTACAAGAAAGATGGTAAGGGGAAGTATGCCTAAAGCATTATTTGGCAAAAACAGCAAACCACAGGGGGCAATCCAACAAGCGCAGATCGATCCTTGGCCACTATTGAGCAGAAGCTCCATTTATGCTGAGCAGTAGCTGGGGTGTTCTCGGTTTCTGACTTCCTGCAGCGTTTGGTGTAGCACAGTGTCATGTGATAAGAAATGTTGTGGGATTTAAACAACTGCTGAACGTGGCCATATTTGCTTTGAAGAGAATGGACCACACAGTTGATACTTGTGGTACTCCACATGTGATGAGGATACTTTTCAGCGGTGTGACACGGTGGGGGCTTTTTTCACGAAATGACTAGAACTAAAGAACTAAACAAGCATTGGAAAAAGCCAACTGAACTGGTTTTAATGTGCAATCACATGCATAATTGGCAAATTAAAGTGACACACGGGAGGGAGCCAGTATTTACTCACACAGTTCAATACAATAAGCACACGAGCGGAGGCTGGGCTGAACCAAGACTTGACAGACAAAGTCTAAAGCAAATGTCTGAAAGAGGCTGGTCAGAGAAAACCCGTGGTTTAAAGGGGCAAATCCAAATCCACGTATGTATATTTTAAGCAACAGGAATATTTGGAAGCTATGCTCTCAAAATCCAGAGCTAATGAGTACCTTTTCTTTCCTACTGGAGTTTTCATCAAGGGCTTTCAGAAGTATGTTGTATCCAACACTCTTAAACGCAGTGGAAAGGTTCAGAAGGTGTGCACAGGCTTAACCTTCATCTGTTGATAAGAGAAGGCTTTTAAATAATTTTAGAATGATTAATTATATCCACCTACAGGGTCCGGCTCTCAATCTGAAGTCACTCAGGAGGTGAAAGGACCTTGGCCATCAAAAGAAGGCTGAACACCGGTCTGGAACTTGCATGTGTAGATGTGTCTGTGCTCGACGTCTTCCACATTAAAAGCCACAATGCCATCTTTGTTTTTTTAGGCTTTCAGATGTCAAGTGAGCGGTTGATGCAAGAACTAATGAGCAGACACCGGACTGGAAGGCTCAGGTTGACAATTTGGTATTTGAATCTATCAATTGAGACAAGGTTTGCTGGTGATGGAAGGATCTTATGAACATCTTGCAAGTTGAAGTCCACTGGCTGGAATTACCAAATATAGAACATTTTCAGCATACTACACATATTTAAATGCTGATGTGAGAATCTTATATTTTTTTTAGTTGCTATTAGATCTGTCAGCTCTTGGCGTGGTTTCCCCTGTCTTTTTGGCTTCTGACCTCCAGTTTTGATCCTGTGCTGAACTTTGTTTTTGCTGGCTTTAGTGCTCTTAGCACTGCTTACCAGTGCTAAAGTGCAAGTGGTCTCTGTCTAAATTGGATTAGTAATTGATTCATCCTTAAATGACATATCTGATTTACTAGTAGTAAGGCCCCAGTAAGGTGCACTAGAGGTGCCCAGGGCCCATAAATCAAATGCTACTAGTGGACCTGCAGCACTGATTGTGCCACCCACATGAGTATCCCTGTAAACATGTCTCAGGCCTGCCACTGCAGTGTCTGTGTGGGTAGTCTGGAACTGCCAGTTTGACCTGGCAGGTGTACCCCCTTGCCAGGCCAAACCTCCCCTTTTACTACTTATAAGGCACCCATAAGGTAGGCCTTAGGCAGCCCATGGGCAGGGTGCTGTGTATTTAAAAAGTGGTACATGTGCTGGTGTGTTTTACAAGTCCTGATATTGAAATACTGCTAAATTCAGTTTTCACTATTGAAAGGTCTATCTCTCCTATAGGTTAACATGGGGGATGCCTTGAAATATCTTTTAAGTGTAATTTCCAATTGGGAGCAGATAGAGATCTGGAATTTGGGGTCTCTGAACTCACAATTTAAAAATACATCTTTTGGTGAAGTTGGTTTTTAAATTGTAAGTTCAGAAATGCCACTTTCAGAAAGAGAGCATTTTCTTGCTTAACCATTCTGTGCCTCTGCCTGGCTGTGGAACACACGTCTGGGTCAGAATGACAGTTGGACTGTTTGTGAATTCACTCTAGGCAGTCACACAAAGGGAGCTCAGGTGTGCCCTGCATATCCTGATGGGTCTTCCTGGGTTAGAGTGGTGGGAGGAGCAGACACTTGCTCTGAATAGGGCTGTGTCTGTCCTTACACAACTACCTGGAGTGTGTCTGGGGCCAAAGCAGGAAAGGCAGGGTCTTGTGCATTACAAAGACTTTCCTTTGAAGTTTGCCTACTTCAAAGGCAGAAATGAGTATAAGTATTGGGCCTCTGAGACCACAACTTCAGAAACACTTCTAGACTGAGGACATTCTGCCAGGAAGAAGAGCTGTATGCTGTAGGAGGAACTGTCACTCCGCCTGTTGCTTTGTTTTGCTGGCCTGCTGCTTGCTGCTTCTGTCCTGGGAGTGAAAGGACTGGACTTTTATTTTTCTACATCCTGCTTTCCAAGGTTCTCCAAGGGCTTCAACTGAGCTTGCCTCGTGTAAAGAAGTCTCAGGGACATCAAAGACTTCACTTGCCAGTGCCTGGCTTTTCTGCTGGGAGCACTGACTTGCCAAGTGGTACCAAACCCAGTCCCTTGGAAGTGGAAACTGGTGTCCTGGGGAAGAAAATCCATGCATCGAATCACTGTGGCTGAAAATCGATGCATCACATGGCTTGAGGCAGAAGAATCAACACATCACCAACTGATGCAGCACCTGCCTTGCGGTGGAAGGATTGACACAGCGCCTGTAGGTCCGACGCAGCGCCTGTTGCACTGCAGTTCTATCATCACAGTGCGCCTGAATTTTCCCATTCATCATCCCTGCGTGTCATTTTTGCATTGACCCCGCACCGCAGCAAGGAACCAAGGCTATGTGACTGTAAACCGACGCATGCCCTCTCCTGGGGGGAGAGAGCAGATGCATCACCTCCCCTGCCAGTAAGGAACCAACATCACCTTCGATGCTAGTATGGAACCAACGCATCACCTCTCCTACGAGGACAGAATCAACGCATCACCCCCCGTCAGTAAGGAACCGATGTATCACCTCGCCTGCGCAGTAAGGAACCAACGCATTGTTTTGTTTTCCGGTGCCTCGCCTCCTCTGCGGCCCTCATCGTCTTTGTTTTTGACACATCCCAGGTATTCTGTGTTAAGATAGACAACCATTGATTCCTCTGAATTAGGACTCTTTGCAACTCTTTAAAAGTGATATCTTTGCTTTTGTATGTTGGATTTTTGTTGTTTTGATCTTGTTTTATTCAGATAAATGTTGGCTATTTTTCTAAACCCTTGTGGAGTCTTTTTGTAGTGTTTTCACTGCGTTACTGTGTGTTTGTGTGTCTGTGTGTGTGTATATACAAATACTTTGCACATTGCCTCTGAGATAAACCTGACTGCTCGTGCCAAGCTACCAAGTGGGCGAGCAGGAGTGAACTTACCTGTGTGGCTCCCTTACCCTGACTAGTGTGAGGGTCCCTACTTGGACAGGGTGAAAACCACACCAACTAGATATCCCATTTCTAACATTGGTGATCAGCAGTGAGGGTAGGACATGTGTTTGTACTTGACACACAGTGATTGGTGTACACTACTTCCATATTGCAGACCATTGTGCAACCACATACTGTTTTTTCTTTTTGACCTTTTTCTTTGTGCCTTCTGGAGTTTTTGTGCAACCTCTAAGTTTCATCCACAATCATGTCTCAGTCTGGAGAGCCAGCAGCAGTTATTGTAGAATTGGTGTTTTTTAGCAGGAGAGTCTGGAAACCTATACTGTGCACCATCTCAAAACGTTCTGCAAAGAGTTCAGGTGTCCTTTTAGAGGCCTCACTAGAAAGGAGGAGCTGGTAAAGACATTGAGGGCCTAGTTGGCAGTCTGGGAGGCTGGTGAGCATGCAGAGGTGAACAGTGTAGATCTGGAGGAGCAGAGTCTACATGGTGATTTTGTGGCACAACAGGATCTGTCTGAGGGGAAGGCACCCTCCAGGGAAGGAAGCATTGTTTCTTCCAAGGGTCTGACCCCAGAGGAGCTGGAGGACAGGCGGGAGGCTAGGAAGCACTCTTTGGAGATTGAAAGGCTCCGGTTGGAAATAGAGGCAAAGAAACTAGCCATAGAGGAAATAAAAATGATCCTGACTCACAAGTTGAGCTTAAAGGAGCTGGACTTGAAAGGCAAGGCCAGCACAGATGGCGGCAGCAGTGCTCCAATGCGGTATGAGAGGGAAGGTGCATATACCAAAAGATATGGTGAAAGATTTTGTTGTGGGTGATGAAACTGAGCAGTGGTTCAGGGGGTATGAGGTGGCACTGAGGATGATCAGGATCCCTAAGAGAGATTGGGGGCAGGTCTGTGAAAGTATTTTTCAGTGGAGGAGAGGGACACATTGTTGGTCTTAGAAGCATGGAATCACATGAGGTACCCTGCCATGAAGGACGCCCTGACCAGGCGGTATGGTCTCACCCTAAAGAGTTACAGGGTCAAGTTTAGGGAGAGTGCTAAACTTAGGTCACAAACTTGGGTGGAGTATGTTGATTCTTTCTGCAGAGCATTGGATAGTTGGGTGTAGGGCAGCAAAGTAACAGACTATCAGGGGCTGTACAATTTGATTTCATGGGAGCATTTGTCTAGTCGTTGTTTTCCAGAGCTGTGCCAGCACTTGACTGACAGCAAGCTTACTGACCCCAGGAAGCTTGTCGAGGAGGCAGGCCGCTAGCTCAGTACCAGGGGCCAAAAGAAGTTGTATGTGGGAGACTCAGCCAATGGTGGGCAGGGTCCCCAACAGAAGAAGGGGGGGGGCAAGGATAAAAGTAAGGAGTTCTCAAAGGGGCCCCAAACTAGCTCGCAGGGTAAGGATTCCCAACCCCCTGTCGAGAAGAAAAGTTGGTCCCCTTCAGGTAAGCTTGCAGGGAAGGGGCCCCTGAAGTGTTTCACCTGTGGCCAGGAAGGGCATTACAGGGGGAATTCCAAGTGCCCCAAGCAAACAAAGCCCCCCCCTCACCCCGCCCTGGTGGGCAGACCCTAGGGGTGGCGAGTGTAGCACTTGGGAAGGAGTTTGCCCCAGTTAGTGGTGGGGAGCCAAATGAGTTGGCCCTAGTCTCCCTGAGTGAGGGTGAGGTGGTCCAGAGAACCCTCATGCCTGACAACACTAAAAAGTACAGGCAGTGGGTGACCACCAATGATGGAAGGCATGTGGTGGCTCTGAGAGACACAGGAGCCAGTATGACAACAGTCCGCTGTCATCTTGTGTCTCAAGAGCAGGTAATCCCTAATGTAGTTCACCAAGTTGTAGCAGTAGACAACTGTGAGCGCCAATGCTTCGTAGATCAGATCTCTTTGAATGGGGAGGGGGTCTCAGGTTCCTTGAGGGAAGCTGAGAGTCCATCCATGCCTATTGACTGTCTGCTAGGGAATGACCTGGAGCATACCGCCTGGAAGGAGGTAGCGCTCAGGTCCCACTTGGAAATGTTAGATTTGCCAGAGTGGGCATGCATGACCACATGGTCCATGGCCGCCAGAGAGGGTGGTCAGAAGGACCTGGAGCCTGAAACAGTGGCCCGGGTCCCTGCCAGGAGGAGGAGGGGCAAGGAGCGCGGGAAACCCACTCCTGAGTTTCCCACAGTCCGGGAGGAGGGTGAACCTGAGGGGGACGCCCCGGAACCTACAGGGGAAGATGTGGCTGAACTGGGGGACCTCCCTGAGCTGACCCATTGGCAGTGGGAAGGAGGCCCCACCAGGGAGGAATTCTGTGCAGTGCAGAAAGCATGCCCCACACTTGAGGGTCTTCAGGAAAAGGCAGAGGCCCAGGCAGCTGGTGACACCTCTGGATCTCACCTGATTTACTGGGAGAATGATCTCCAGTATAGTGAGCCTAAGGTTGCTGAACATGAGGCAGCCTGTGTGCTGGTGGTACCCCAGTGTGTCAGGGTCTTCCTACTGGGTCTGGCTCATGATGTGTCACTGGCAGGTCATTTGGGGCAGGACAAGACCTTTGACAGGCTCCTCATCCACTTCTATTGGCCCCAAATGAGGAAGGCCTCAGATGCGTTCTGCAGGACCTGTCAGATGTGCAAGGTGAATGGCAAATCTGGGAAGAGGTGCAATGCTCCTCTTCAACTGTTTCCAGTCGTGAGCACCCCTTTTGAGCGGGTGGTCATTGACATTGTAAGGCCTTTGGATCCCAAGACAGCCATAGGCAACAGGTTTATCTTGGTCTTGGTGGACCTTGCCACCAGGTACCCGGAAGCTATCCCTCTGATGAAGGTGACTGTGCCCATTGTGGCCAAAGCACTGATGGGGATCTTTACCCGTGTGAGGTTCCCCAAGGAGGTGGTGTCAAACAGGAGTACCAATTTTATGTCGCTGTACATGAAGGCTATGTGGAAGGCATGTGGTGTTACCTGCAAGTTCACCATGCCTTTCCACCCGCAAAGCAATGGGTTGGTTGAGAGATTCCACTGTACCCTGAAGGGCATGATTATGGGTCTCTCAGAACCCATGAAGCTTTAGTGGGACGTCCTGCTACCATGCCTGCTGTTTGCCTATAGTGAGGTACCACAGAAGTGAGTTGGCTACAGCCTTTTTGAACTTCTGTATGGGCACCCTGTGGAAGGGCCTCTCAGTTTTGTGAAGGAGGGCTGGGAGCAAGCTCCCAAGAAGTCACCCCAGGATGTAATTCAGTTACATGCTGGCCTTAAGGAACCAGAAACTCTTCCAAGAGAATCTGGAGGCTAGCTGGGAATACCACTCTGGTTGAGTTTCAGCCTGGCCAGAAGGTATGGGTAATAGACTCGGTAGAGCCCTGTGCTCTCCAAGACCGTTGGTCTGGGCCTTCTGAGGTAAAGGAGCGCAGGAGTAATGTCACCTCCCTGGTGGACATGCAGACTCCAAGGAACCCTTTGAGGGTCTTGCACGTGAACTGCCTCAAGCCACATTTTGAGAAGTCTGAGTTGACCATGCTCTTGGTCACGGATGATGGGGTGGGAGAGGCGAGTGAGCCTCCCCCGACCTTCTGTCTGCCAAAGAGCAGGGTGGGTCAGTAAAGGGCGTGAACCTCTTCCCTACACTGAACCTAGAACAGCAGAGAGACTGTTGCCAATTGCTGGGACAGTTCACCTCTATGTTCTCACTCACCCCTGAAGTCACCCAATGGTATATCTCATGAAATTGACACAGGGCAGTCTTCCTGTTAAGCACACGTCTCAAAGGGTGACTGATAGAGTGAGAAACAGCATCAAGGAGGAAGTCTTTAAGATGGTGGAGTTGGGGGTGATTGAGCACTTCAAAAGTCCTTGGTCCAGTCCAGTGGTTCTGGTCCCCAAGGCTGCTCCACCCGGTGTCACACCTAAACTGAGGTTCTGTTTTGAATACCAGGTGCTCAATGCTGTCACTAAGACTGATGCGGACTCCACCCTCCAAGCTGATGAGCTCTTTGACCGGTTGGGAGCCACCAAGTTCCTCAGCACGTCTTATCTAACGTCTGGGTACTGGCAGATTGCCTTAACTGAGGGGGTCAAAGAGAGGTCGGTGTTCCCAACGTCAGAGGGGCATTACCAGTTCTGTGTTATGCCCTTTGGGTTGAAGAATGCCCCTGCCACCTTCCAGAGGCTGGTCAACCAGGTCCCGGACGACATTGCTGCTTTCAGCTGTAGCTGGGAGGACCACTTATACCACCTCCAGGAAGTGTTGAGGGTTCTGCGGAGTGCAGGCCTCACTATCAATGCCAGTAAGTGCCAGATAGGACAGGGGTCTTTGGTGTACTTGGGAAACCATGTAGGGAACAGCCAGGTGGTGCCCCTACAAGCCAAGATTGCTAATATTCTGGCTTGGGCACCCCCCAAGACCCAGACAGAGGTGAGAGCCCTTTTAGGTGACTCAGGATACTACAGGAGTTTTGTCAACGGGTACGACACCATTGTGGCCATCTTGACAGAGCTGACTTCCAAGACGCTGCGCCGTCAGGTGATCTGGACAGAGGCATGTAGGCTGCTTTTGCCACCCTGAAGGAGGCCATGTGCACTGCACCCATGCTCAAGGCTCCTGACTTTTCCAAAGAATTTGTGGTGCAGACAGATTCTTCAGAGCACGATGTGGGAACCGTACTCTCACAGCTTAATGAAGAGGGCCTAGATCAACCTGTACCCTTCATCAGTAGGAGGTTACTAACCCGGGAACAGAGGTGGAGCACAACTGAAAGGGAGGCTTTTGCTATGGTTTGGGCACTGAAGAAGCTAAGACCCTACTTGTTTAGGACTTACTTCTGGGTTTAGACAGACCACAGACCCATCCGACGGGTAATGCAGATGAGGGGTAAGAATCCTAAACTGCTGAGGTGGTCCATCTCCCTCCAGGGAATGGAATTACGGTGGAATACTGCTCTGGAACAGAACACACCTACGCTGATGGTCTGCCCAGGTTCTTCCACCTTAGTGATGAGAACTCCCAATAGGTTGGGTAGTTCTCCCACCTTTCAGCTGGGGGGGGAAGCAAGTGTTAGACCTGTCAGCTCTTGGAGTGGTTTCCATGTCTTTTTGGCTTCTGACCTCTTGCTTTGACCCTGTGCTGAACTTTGCTTTTGCTGGCTTTAGGGCTCTGGGCACTTGGGGCCAGATATAGCAAGCGGTTTGCATGTCGCAAACTGCGAAAAACGCAGTATGCGACATGCAAAACGGCCATCGCGATGCAGAGTCACATTTTGCGAGTCGGTACCGACTCGCAAAATGTGATTCCGAGTCGCAAATAGGAAGGGGTGTTCCCTTCCTATTGGCGACCGCATCGCTATGCTGAGTTGCTTTGTGACCCCGAAAGCGGTCGCAAACCAACTCGCAGTTACCACCCACTTGAAGTGGGTGGTAACGCATTTGCAAACGGGAAGGGGTCCCCATGGGACCCCTTCCCCTTTGTGAATGTCGCTGAAAATATTTTTTCAGAGCAGGCAGTGGTCCAACGGACCACTGCCTACTCTGAAAAAATGAAACCAAATGGTTTCACTTTTTTTTTGAATTGCAACTTGTTTTCCTTTAAGGAAAACGGGCTGCAATAAAAAAAAAAAAAAACTGCTTTATTAAAAAAAAGCAGTCACAGACATGGAGGTCTGCTGTCTCCAGCAGGCCACCATCCCTGTGAGTGCAGGGACTCGCTATGGGGTCGCAATTTGCGACCCACCTCATAAATATTCATGAGGTCTTTGCAACCCCATAGCGAGTCGCAGAAGGTGTCTGAGACACCTTTCTGCATGCACTTTTGCGAGTTGCAATTTGCGAGTCGGTATGACTCGCAATTTGCAAGTCGCAAAAGTTTTTCTTGCTACATCTGGCCCTTGATCACTGCTGACCAGTACTAAAGTGCAAGTGCTCTCTGTCTAAATTGGATTGGTAATTGGTTCATCTATAACTAGCACATTTGATTTACTAGTAAGTCCCTAGTTAAGTGCACTATAGGTGCACAGGACCTGTAAATCAAATGCTACTAATGGGCTTGTAGTACTGATTGCGCACCCCACATGAGTAATGTTGTAAACATGTCTCAGTGTCTTTTTGGGCAGTTTGGAACTGCCAGTTCCACCTGATAAGTGTACCCACTTGCCAGGCCCAAACCTTCCCTCTTACTATATGTAAGTCACCCTAAGGTAGGCCCTAGGCAGTCCCATGGGCAGGGTGCAGTGTATTAGAAAGCTGTGTTTTACATGTCCTAGTAGTGAAAAACTGCTAAATTTGTTTTTCACCATTGCAACGACTACCTCTCCCATAGGTCAACATTGGTAGTACCTTGAAATATCTTTTAAGAGTGATTTCCCTTTGGGAGCAGATAGAGATTTGGAGTTTGGGGTCTCTGAACTCACAATTTAAAAATACATATTTTGGTGAAGTTGTTTTTAAATTGTAAGTTTGAAAATGCCACTTTCAGAAAGTGGGCATTTTCTTGCTTAACCATTCTTTGCCTCTGCCTGGCTGTGGAATAAACGTCTGGGTCAGGATGAAAGTTGGGCTGTTTGTGAATTCACTTTAGGCCGTCACACAAAGGGAGCTGAGGTGTGCCCTGCATATCCTGATGGGTCTCCCTGGGCTAGAGTGGCGAGAGAGCTGGCACTTGCAATGAACAGGGCTGTACCTGTCCTTACACAAAGCAGTCTTCAACCCCGTGGAGTGTGTCTGGGGGCAAGGCAGGAAAGGCAGGGTTTTGTGCACTACAAAAACTATCCGTTGGAGTTTGTCTACTTCAAAGGCAGAAATGAGTATAAGTATTGGACGTCTGAGTCCACAACTTCAGAACACTTCTGGACTGAGGACATTCTGCCAGGAAGAAGAGCAGGATGCTGTAGGAGGAACTGCCACCATGCCTGTTAAAGGACTGGACTTTGAGATTTCCAAGGTTTCCCAAGGGCTTGAACTGAGCTTGCCTCCTGTTAAGAAAGCTCATGGACATCAAAGGCTTTACCTGCCAGTACCTGGACTCTTCTGCTGGAAATCCTGACTTGCCAAGTGGTACCAAATCCAGTCCCTGGGCCCTTGGAAGTGGAAACTGGTGTCCTGAGGAAGAAAATCGTTGCATTGGATCGCCGTGGCTGAAAATCAACACATTGCCTGTCTTGCGGCAGAAGAATCAATGAGGAATTAACGCGGCGCCTGCCTTGCTGTGGAAGGATCAACACAGTGCCTGTAGGACCGACGCAGCACCTGTTCCACAACTGCTCTATTATCACAATGCGCCTGAATTTTCCAATGCATCATCTCTGGGCATCATTTTCGCATTGATCCCCACTGCAGCAAGGAACCGAGGCAGTGTGACTGGAAACTGATGCATGCCCTCTCCTGCGGTGAGAAAACCGACGCATCACCTCCCCTGCCAGTAAGGAACTGATGCATCACCTCCCCTACCACTAAGGAACTGACGCAGCACCTCTTCTGCGAAGAGAGAATCGACGCATCACCTCCCCTGTCAGTAAGGAACCAGCGCATCACCTTCCCTGCGTAATAAGGAACCAACGCATTGCTGTGTTTTCCGGCGCCTCACCTCCTCGGCCGTCCACATCATTGTTTTTGATGCATCCCAGGTACTGTGTGTAAAAAAGAGACAACCATTAATTCCTGTGGATAAAGACTCTTTGCAACTCTTTAAAAGTGATATCTTTGCTTGTGTATGTTAGATGTGTCATTTTGGTCTTGTTTTATTCAGATAAATATTGGCTATTTTTCTAAACTTGTGTGGGGTCCTTTTGTAGTTTTTTCATTGTGTTATGGTGTGTGTGTACAAATACTTTACACATTGCCCCTGAGATAAGACTGACTGCCAAGCTACCAAGGGGGTGAGCAGAGGCTATCTTAACTGTGTTGCTCCCTTACCCTGACTAGAGTTAGGGTCCCTACTTGGACAGGGTGCCAACCACTGCCAACTAGAGACCCCATTTCTAACATCTGCACAGTCCTCTGCCTTGTAAAACTTGGCCTGAAGAGTGTCCTTCCTCCAAAAAAGATGGTAAAGGGAAGTATGCTGAAAGCATTATTTGGCAAAACCAGCATCTGCTGGGTTAGGGCACAGCTGGGGAAGGTTTCTTTTCACTCTTGGCACATTTGAGATCTGATAAGAGCTGTTTGAAGAGATATACCAGCCTCAGTGGATGTTGCTGCTTACATTTCTGCCAAAATATAACTGAACATTTCCATGGAATTCTGGTGGGATTGCTCAATGGGGGAGTGATTAAGGGTTGTGCACTTGCACAGTGCACTTAAGACACTTCCTCCTAGCCACTGAGTACTGGAAATTATCTCTCAAGTATGCATGTATTTGGCATTTATATAGACAGACCTTAGCCAAAAGGCAGCAGAGCTCTGTACATGGACAAAGGACAGGGGTGGCTCCTCTGCAATGGTGGAGGGGCTTTGCCCTCCTGGCTCAGAACCAGCGGATAAAAAATGACACAATAGCTTACTAATGTTTTATTTTTCATCTGTTGACTAAGCCAGCCTGTGAATAGAGGGGCGGGGCTAGACCACGGGAAGGGGTAGGAGGAGAGAGTGCACCTAAGTGTGCATGTGTGTTCACCAGCCGTCTTAGGCCGGCCAAACACACAGGCGCACTTAGGTTTCTCCAACCCCGCTGTGTTGTACAGCCAGGGTGGATCCAGGGTTGTGTCTAAGCAGCAGTCCAAGCTGCTTAGACCAATCCTGACTATGCTTTTTGCTAGGTTTAGCATTAAAGCAGCACCAGGATTGCTGGGGAGCCTGTGGGCGTGTCCCACTGAATGCTGGGATACCAGAAGAGGAGCAAGGCAGCAGGAGGCGGCGGCGGCGGCAACAGTAAGTGTTTTTTTTTGTTTCCCTTGTCACTGTTGTCCTCCCGCCCCACCCCCGCCGCTGACAAAGGCAAAATTAAAGTCAGAAAGTAATATGAAAGAGAGATGAATTGTGGACGATTAACGCACTGTGGTGTAGAATTCTTTAAAGATGCGAGTTTTCAGCTCTCTTGTAATTGGAGCAGGGTTGGGACAGTGTTGTGACTAAGGGGATCTTGTTCAAGATCCTCAGTGCATAGAGTGAAAAGGCATGTTGTCTTATTTTTTTTTCTTTTTGACGCTGCTTAGCTTGAAGGCTGATGGTGTCCTTGCTGCAGGTGTGCTGAGAACCATCATAGATGGTAAGCTTGTCTGGAAGATCAGTGTCGGTGCTGGTTGTAATGACTTTGTAAATGATGCAGTGAGATTTGAAGATGGTGCAGGATGGCAAGGGGAGCCAATGGAGTTTAATTTCATGGCCATATTTCTTCAGGGCCGGGCTGAGATAAGCAGTAGCGTGTAGGATGCCACTAAGGAATGGTAGTGTGAAGTCTGGGAGGTCACAGGTAGGGCATTATCACCATCCTGATACAAAAGTACAATTGAATGAACTGCAGTTCTTAAGTATCTTTCTGGAAAATGGCTTGACTTTCATTTTCAGACCATGAAAGTTGCAGTTTAAAATCACCAAGGTTCATGTGCTTGAGCCAGGTTTGCATTGTATCTTGTTTGTTGTTTTTGGTAAATAATGGAAATTCTGCCTCAGCTAGTTTGCACTTTAGGTAGGAGCTGAGCATTCAGGTCTATACCATATGCATGCAGTGTTTGAGACGTTGGATGACTGAAGCAGAGAACTCTTTCAAGCTGAGTTGTATAAAATCTGCATATTGGTGAACCTTGATGCTGTTATCTGTGTTTCAAGTAGTCTCTTGGTTATAGTTCTCCCTGACTGGTCCAGTCCTGAAGCTTAGATGGAGCAGATCCACTTTTCTGGCATTTCCTTTATGTGAATCCTAACTTTGACAGTAACCAGTTTCTGTTTCTGTGATGTGCCCGTTCCTGACACCCAAGCACCAACAGAGAGGACCTCTGGTTTGAGGCTTTTTTTTAATAAAGGTTATTCTAAATATGTGAATGGTGTAATGTCTGGTACTGTTGAGGGATTTAGTGCTTATTGAATTGTGTGTTGCTTTACAGAGGAAGCATCCACTGGAAATATAATGTGTGCAGAGGGGAGAGTCCACTTCACGTGCTCCCTCTCAACACATGAATATTGCTCGAGCTGAAGGTAGAGGACTGCAGGTTCCCTCATCCTATAAAATTAAGCGAGAGGGACTGCAGTTTCTAGTTTTCAAGGTAAGATAGTTTCGAAGTCAACCTGTCCTTTGTCTCTTATTGCTGTTGAGGGAAATCTCACACTTCATTGTGCCCGTGTTGTGGGTGCCCGTGCTTGGAATCCGCCCCACTGCCACCTGCTGTGAGAAACATCACTTCACATATAATTTCTGACTCCATGTTAGCTGAAAGAGAAACCCCCAACGTGTGCTTTACAAAATAAAAAATAGATGTAACTACACAGGAATGTGAATAGCATATGCTAAAAAAGCAACTATTGACAAATTATATTCTATTTCTGCAAAAATGGATACGGGAAAAGATATCAACTGTGGCTGGATTGCTGGCTATCTGACAAGGACACGTGGGCTCCAATCCGAACTTTCCAACGGGGCCAAAGTATGCTATCATGTTGTAAATATTTTACCTTATATGTCACGTTTTCCTTAACATCAAAATGTGCAAGAGCCTGGCCTAAAAGTAAATCAGGCCAGAGGGAGCACTAGCCAAAAACAAACCAGCTTTGCCAATGCTCTTTAGGATTAGAAGGTATTAAAGACATAAATAGCCGTATTAAAAAGTATAATAACTATGTGTTTCCATTTATCATTCACACTGAATGAGAGTTATAATGCTGCAGTACAGCGCATCTCTAGCGTCGCGTGCAGCGCCTTATTTGTTCACGAAACGGCGGCCGCCCAGCTCCCCTCTGCTGGGCACCAGCCCGGTTGTCATGTGCTTGGGCAGCTGAAGTGCCCGGCCGCGGCAGTGGGCAGTCCGACCTACAAGCACCGGGGCGTGGGGGTCACATGATGGCTTCAGAGATAAGTACATCACTCCATCCCTGCGGCTGGTTGAAACCGGCTTCCGGTGATTCTATTGTCACCACAGGCCAGCTTTTAAGATCTTGTAGGAATTGGCTGCAACATCGGTAGGCCGCATGAATGGCTAAAAAGCAATAGCCTAGCCTAAATCAGAACGGATGTCAGCAGGGCCGGCTTTTGGTATGGGCAGAGGCGGTCTGCAGCATCCCTCCCGCCTCCAACTATTCAGACTAAGCCTCTTTCAGTCACTTCTTCCTCGCCTGCCACAGTTGACGCCCTCCAACCCCACAAACTGCCAATGTTTCAATTTTAGCATTGAGCCTGTGCTCAGCTGTGTGAAGGTGACCCCCCCCCCCCCAACCATCGTGTGCAGTTTTAGCGCTGGTGACAATGTTTGTTTGCGCCCCCCAATAAGCACCTTTGCCACGGATTCCCTCACCACCCTTCCACAGTGCCCTCAAGTCTCTATAACCACCATCTCCCTCAGATGCATTTAATTCGTTATATAGTGGCACTCATATTAGTGTAGCGTGTCACAGCACTTGACAACACAAACACATCATAGGGAGGCAAATCAATCATATGTGTGTAAATCAGTGTATAACAAATGTTACATAAGACAGAGGACCACAAGTTCCAGGAGTCACCTCACCCATACTGGTAGGCGGCATAGCCTAAGAGTGCTTGATCTGGAGAATTACAAACGGGGAATTTTAAAAGTACCACCACGATTTGGGGTTGTCTTTACTAATAATAATTGTTTTCCACTCAAATTAACCCCGTTTGCAACATTAGGATAATGGAAGACTAGAGAAAAAAATCAGAACGCTCTAACCTGTACCTTACAGTTTCTACGCAGCTTTTTGGTGGCAGTTTCTAACTCACTGCTCTATTTTAGGATTTTAACTTATAACCAGCAAGAAACTGAATGATTTCTGCAGCAAAAGCAGTAACCCACTGTCCTATTTACACTTTATGGACTTTGTGATCTGCATGGTGCACGTTCTTTGCATCAGGCATATTAACCCTCGGTGCTACCTTCTGAGGAGTTAAAAGTTCCACTAGACAAAACTCAACTCTCTCTCCAGTAGGTCCATTAATCACCTGAATTATCTTGACATTTTAATTGTTTCGTGAAAATTGCTGGCGGCAAGGAACGCGGCAGCAGGTGCTTTTAAAACAATAAAATATTTGCAGCGCCCCCACCCAAAGTCAACGTCCGGTGCAGTGGCACCGGTCGCACCGCTCTAGAGCCGGCCCTGCATCCCCCACACCTACCTTCCATCCCCGCTCACGCAGCAACAACCCCGTTCGACCCACCAACATCTTGGCTAACGTGTAAGTAAATCAGGGAGCCGCGGAAGGTGCTGACATGCGCGCGCCCTCGGGCCAGCTACCCAGCACCTGACCCGGGAGCACAAAATGGCGCCCGCTGCCTCACCACACTCACCAGGAGCCGCGAGGCCGCCTGTGGATGTTAAGTATGAAGTGGGCCCAAGGTGGTTAAGAGGCGTAAAACAAGGTGAGTTGTGTTGAGACACACGATTTAGCGACTGAAAATGTAAAAGGCCAACAGTGAAGGAGAAATGGGTATTTGTTAGGAGCCTGTGACATAAAATCCTATGCATGGCAGAAAATGCATTGGCGATAGACTCAAGCAATACCAGTGGCCCTTGTCTTATACTTTATAAGGACTATTACTCTCCAGAATAGCAAGGGTAATATTAATTTGGGGCTTTCCTTTTACTTAGTAATGTATAGTTCTTTTTCTAGATAAAATGTTCTGCAGATGTACACAAAATTCTAACACAGTGAAAGCATATATAAAGGTTTCTTTTTTCTAAATAAAACGTCTCCTACTTACCCTCTGCGTCACACTTTGATTCTTCCACATTGCATTTTATTTCTATTTCTTAAGCACCATTTTGCCAAAGGCACATTAACAAGGCTCGCATGTGGAGAGTGATGGGTCATGGCTCAAATCTGACCTCTCACAGAAGAAGTAGGTCTCTAGCGCTCTGTGCCTCACTAGACGTTTTTTCACATGTTATATGAGGTCACTTCCTGCATCGGCTCATGTCAAATGTCACCAAGCACTTCCTGTGATGTTCCTGGGGTCCAAGGTCACCTGGTGTCACTTTCTGTGATGTCATCATGGGGAGAAATGATGCATGACGTCACTTCCACTTTCATTGGTATTTTGTTGAATGGACATCCATGCAATCAACCACACTGCTACTGTTTTACAGATGGAGTGTCTGAAGGACAATCGGTCACAATAGGGATACATGGTATGCACTGCAGAGAAGAAGGCACTGAAGATACCCATCCTGACAACATGTTGGGCCTGCAGAGAGATCTCACTGAATGTGATTCCCGTCGCCACAGCAGGAGCACGGAATAACGAAAGATGGGTGCATAGAAGAGGGACGTACTATTGAATGGAAGGAAGGGTGAAAGGAAGGATGGATGAATGAGTGGGTAGACTGATGAGTGGGGGGAAAGGGTTAGAGAAATGTATGTCGATGGACAGATGGAAGGATGGCAGAGTAAAGGGATGGATGAGTGACAGTGAATGGACAAGTGGATGGACATATAAAAGGATGGCAAAGTAAAGTGAGGGATTCATCGGTGGATGGGCAGGAGAAAGGGTGTCAGGGTACAGGGATGGATGGATAAGTAGATGGACAGGTGAAAGGATGGCAAAGGGCCTGATGGATGAGTAGGTGAAAAGACAAGTAAATGCATGGCAGAGTGGATGGACAAATGTATGGATGGGTGAATGGCAGAGAGGATGAATGTATGATGGATGGATGTCAAGATGGATGGATGTTAGAATGGATGGATGGCAGAGTGGATAGTGGAAGGATGGATGGCAGTCGGTGGATGGATGGATGGCCGAGTGGGTAGATGGGAGAGTTGATGGATGGCTGAGGGTATGGATGGATGATGGGATGGATGGCGTGATGTATGTATGTATGTATGTATGTATGAATGAATGGATGGACGGCAGAGTGAATGCCAGAGTGGATGGATGGCATAGTAAACAGATGGAAGTATGGATGGCAGAGGATGGGCGAATTGTTGTACCAATGGATGGCAGAGTGGATGGATGGAACAGGTGATGAATGAATGTAACAGGGACGGATTGAATGATGGCTTAAAGAACTGATGGATGACAGAATGTAAACCTGAAATAGTGGATATCAGCGGGCGGATGAAAGGATGAATGGATATATGTTTGGCTGGAAGAGGTAAGGGAGCTTTGCTGGGGGGGGTGAGCTAATTCGCTCTGCTTGCTTGGTGTCATCAGAGGTTTAGTTCAAAGTTGGGGGGTATATTAATTTTCTGGCTTCCTCCTTGGTATGTGGCTCAGGCTAGAGATCACCTCAAAAATATTGTTTGTACCACAATAGAAGTTTCAGTTGTGGTGCCTGCACTCACCACCTTCATGTTCTTTGTTCAGGGGGGATAGCCCGGTACAGTATATACTAAAGGTGGTGCCTGTGCGATGCAGCGCAATTTAGCGCTGCGCAGGCAGGCATTTAGAATGTTTTTTTTTTATTTACTATGTACTCTGTTTTGCGAGCAACTGTGTAAAACTTTAAGAGCATGGATCCACATGTACATATTTATTGGGCCGGAAGTATCCATAGCAGCTGCCGTCGACACTCACCCCACGTCTGAAGTAGGGGGAGATCCTTTCCACTGACCTCCCCTCGCTCGACAGCCACTGTCAGTGCAGAGGGGAACGTCTATTGCCAGAGTTTCCAGAGCCTCCATAAATTATGCGGGCACAGAGGTCACGTGGTAGTGCATCGCAATTCCCCACGCGAAGAGTGTTCGACTCGGTTGTAGCGAAGTAGTGCGCCCTCGGTCACATTCTAACCTTCAGCACGAGCCCCGCTTGCAGGAGCCTGGTGCGCGCGCCCACGCTCTTCCCACGAGTGTTGTTTGTGGAGTGCCTCGAGAGTCTGCAGGTGCACCACGTGAATGATGCGTGTGGCTGGGGGGAGTGTCCCTCTCAACTGCGCAGCGCCAGAGGGAAGCATTCAGTATAATACAGTATCCCCCGCTATCCACCACAAGCTGTGTGCAGACGCAGGCATCCTCTGTGGGAGCCCCACATTTCACCACAAGAATGTCGTCCGCGTCAGAGCGGAGGGTGTGCCCGCGCACCACAACCACTCACGGCCGTGTCACAAGACTATTGTGTGAGCAGACTGTAAGCTCCGAAGCAGGGGCTCTGCAAGCTCCGAAGCAGGGGCTCAGTCTTTGAGGAAGAAGAGGGTCCAATGTAGGTGCTCTCCGTTCGCCGCATGATGACGGTCCAGAAGGGAGATCCCATTTCACTACAGATTAATTTAAGCATTCCATTTATCCATCCATCCATCCATTCATTCATCACATTGTTACTGTTACCCTCGCCATGTGTACACTGTTTTTGTGATGACATTGCTTCGTTTGCACTGGAGGGTAAAGGTGGGGGGCGCTGCCGCATATTTTTGGGAATCGGAACTTAATTTTCACAATTAGACTTTGACCCAGTGCAAGAGAGAGAAAGGCAGAAAAGAAATACATAATTAGGAATACAAAGACAGGAAGATCGCGAGGAAAGGGGGAAGAGCAGGGGTGGAAAACAACCTGTATGAGTGAGATAAATAGATGGGAAGTGTAGGGTGTGGAAAGAACGAGGCATGAGGTGGAATCAACTCGGGAGGATACAGACTTGTTATTTGGTAACTCAGATACTCGGCAGTACCGGCGGTGGGGTCTAAGCAAAAACGTTTGTCACCTGACCCTTTTTTCCCCACATTAAGCACCGTGCAAAAGGTGGTGCACACTGCATGAACTTCCACTTCACAGTAAACAGATATTGCTTGTTCTACTGGGCACTACACTGCTTGTCCCTCAGTTCCCCCATTAATATTATTTGTCCCCGATGGAAGAGTACACTGCAAGAGTTCACATTTGCCACATGTGCAGTGCCACTGAGAGAATCCACTATACATGCCGTCTCCTGTCCCCCTCACCACATAATCATGGTCTGACAAAAAAGAAATTCCACATAAAGTGCCCTCTATCGTTACATGAATATTGTTCAAGGAGAGATGAGAATCTACTTCAGGTTCTCTCTTCACCACATGAATACTGTTTTACCTCAACAGAGACTCTATTTTATGTGCTAGCTATCTGCACGTGGACACAGGCTGAACCAGAGAGGACATTGCAAGCGACTATCACCCCCACTGTCAGTGGAATAATGGAAAAAGGCAAAACAACCCTCCGTGTTTGTCCACCCTTTCTTCCGCTCACCTTCCCCCCCTATTGAAAAGGAGGTGAGGGACATGACTGAGGCTCTTACAAACACGTAAACACATATTAGAGTGAATTGGATCACTTATAAATGGGATCTTTAAGTCACAGGATTCTGAATCATGCTCCTGGCAAAGACAGCCAGCCCTGCACCTCTGTGAGAGAAGGCTTCTCAATGAAATATTATCCTTATGTTCACTGTACTCTTTACTGCCGCTTATCACTTTGCATTGCAATCTACAATGCAAGTTCAGGTACTGTTTATCTACAGTACAGTAATGATTATACACTATCAAACAGGGATGCCAAACGAAAAGAACGTCCCCTGTCTTTTTGTGGGTCTCTGGGTCCTGCACACACTTTGCTATCCTTATCCTGAGGAAGACTCCCTTATTTACTGCTAAGGTTGAAACGCTGACAGTACAGTTTCGGTTCTCTTTTTGGATCTATATCTGATCTTACTATAATAAGATTATTTAGAATTTGCTATGTATTTAACTGTGTGCGGAAGGTTTAAAATGTAGAACTGTATTCAAATCCTATCATATGTATTAATTTCAAGGACTACAACATATTCTTTTGATCACTCATATTTACCACAAAGCCTAGGCTAAATAATGTGGTGTTACTTCAATCGGGAACCAATGTAACTTTATATGTGCAATGGCCTATGCTAAGCCTGAATTTATGTGTCACAGTCAATGAAATCAGCTCTTGACAGAGTGAAGAGTCCACCATAGCTACCTCTTCATCACAACAATGAAGCTGCTGCAGGCAATGACCTTCTCATTGCAGGGACATTGCTGGTGTTGGAGGAGAGAGTCTGCTGCTGATGGCTATCAAATACCATCCAATGGACATCGCTTGTGCTTCAGAGTAGACTCCACTGCCACTGACCACCTTGTCCCCTCATCACATGGGCATTGCGTGTGCCGCAGACAAGACTACCAGACACCACCATGTTCCCAAATAACTTGGATATCCTAGTGCCACAGAGGAGGGTCTAATGCCTATCACCACCATGTCCCCTTATCACATGGACACCATCTGGACCCAGGTGAGACTTCACTGCCAGTGACCACCATGTCCCCTTATCACATGGACACCATCTGGGCCCAGACGAGACTCCACTGCCACTGACCACCATGTCCCCTTATGACATGGACATCACTTGTGCTACAGAGAAGAGTCCACTGGCAGTCATCACCTTGTCTCCTCATCACATGAGCATCGGGTGTGCCGCAGGCAGAACTACTGGACACCACTGTGTTCCTATAAAGCATAGATGTTGCTAGTGCTACAGAAGAGAGTTCAGTGGTGATCACCCCCATGCCCCTTTATCACATGGACACCATCTGGGCCCAGGCAGGACTACACTGCTGGTGAACACTATGTCCCCTCAGCACATGAGTATTTCTTGGTCTGCAGAGAAAAGACCACTGCCAATGACCACCATGACCCACATCATATCAAATCATATGGACATCGCTTGTGCCAAAGGACAAAGCCTACTGCTGGGATTCCCTTCTCACTATAATCACCATAAAGATATTGCACAGATCTTACGGATTTCCTATTTGTATGGCCTGGTCAGCACGTTGCACTCATCTTTAGCCAAAAATAATGCTTTCATATTGCACGTTTCTAAAAAAACAACCGGCTGCCATTTGATAACATTTTGAAAGTTTGAGAAATGTATTACTGCACGTGAGATGGTGGATATTTCACTGCACGTGGCCTTCACCATATGAGTGTTGTTTGTACGGGGGCGAGGATCCCGTGCTCTCACCATAGGGTATGTGCAGAGCCACTAAGCTCACCACGTGAGCACTGACCAGGTGTGGGAGCCCACAGGCTCACGTGAGTATTGTTTGTGCAAGAGCTGGGAGTATACCACGTGACTTCCCGCACCACACTATGAATTGAGCAGCTAATGTTTGTGCAGAGAAACACTGTTTGTAATGAAGGAAGGGCTCAATCCAGGTGCCTACTCTCACCATACAAGTAAATGCGCGGAGGGAAGTTGCACATGCCCACCCTCTCCACAGCCTCAAAACAGCTTTTGTCCGATAACAGGGTCCAGTGCATTGCAAGCCACTTACCACAGAAATCTCGTCTGGGCCAGTCTTTCTCCACCCCATGTCCTCTATCGATTGCACTGCCCCACCTGTACACGGTGGACTGGGCACCCCCACCCCTGAGCCCAACGACCCAAAGGAGCGAAACTCACCACCCCGGGCTGCTGTGTCCATGCTCCGGTCACTTGGAGGTCCATGGTCCTTCCAGTCCTACTCAGGGTATTTACCACCAATGGTGCAGGGCCAGGTTACTGCCCCGGATCTGGGCGGGCTCCTTCAGCTGGAGCCTGAGGGGAAGTGAGAGAGGGCAGACTGAGTATTAATCCTAAAACGTCATGTCAGACACAGGCCAGGGCCAGGGCCTGCATGTATCGTTGGCATTTGCAAAGTCGTGGCACCCAATTCAATTAATATCTATGATAATATAAAAACACGTGCTCTTGTACAGCCAATCACCATTCATCTATGTCGCATGACACGTGTTGTAATTATAATTATCCAATTTAAGTACTGCTTGTTTTCAGGGGCGGCCCCAACATTCTCCGAGTCCCCATTTACCCTAAGTCCAACAAGTTTCTGTGAGGTATAAAAGTCTCAGGGGGGCATCATCACATTACTTTCTGCAGTGTTGGGTATGTGGGTTGGCGAGGCACCATTTTGCGTTAGGCCAGTGCTCGTTTTGTCGAACACTGAAAACTACAGCCAGAACGGGAGACGCAGCCGACCTTTGAAAGGACGGCAGCTAACCCCATGCAAGATGCGAGCTAATCTATGCAACAGGTCCCGAACCCATTGAGCTATTTTGACAGACCAACTAGAACAGTGGTTTCCAAACTATTTAGAACCACAATCCACTTTTTGGAATGACAAACGTTCAAGCCCCACCTATCTTTAGATGACATGTTGGGTGTTTTTTTTTAATGTAACTAAAGCATCGTGTGGTAAGTGTCCTTTAAACACAACACATTTTCAACTAAAATGTCCATTAACTTTGAACAGACATAGTTTTACTGATACTGCACACAAATGATAATGCATGGAAATTATGTTTCTGTGAATATTTTTCGTTTGTGCAAGACCACGTACAGTATTTTGATATATTTTGATCCAATTAAAATCTTTGTTTCCAGAGAACTGCAAAACAAGCATTTGCAATGCAATAGGTCTTACATTTGCTTGAGTTAGAGGTATTGGCATTGTAAATTCATAAATGGACTTTTCTTGCTGCATAAATTGGTCCACCATGCCTCATAATTTCTTTTCCTGCCATATAATTCCAGTGGCCCTGCATATAACTAAGGCACTTATGTTTACCTTCTTCCTCTATCTGCAGCAAAAAATGAAAAGGTTGCCTTTTAGCATCCTAATTTAAAGCTGTCATGCTAATTCCAATAAAAGAACATTCACCACCCCACCATCAGAGTTGCTGGCTGACTACCACAACTCCCCCAAAAAAGGACAAACAACGGCCACGGAGAAGTAATGAGAGAAATAAACTAGAATAATCATAATGTAATAAGGATGTTAAATTGGCCTGAATTATGGTCATAATTGTAATGAAGAGAGATTATTAAAACATATACAATTGTAATTAAACCTTTATCAGAAATAAACTTTTGGCATTAGACTGTAATGCTCAAAACAGCCCCTAGAGGACACCGTAACAAAAATATCATTTGTAAGAAACATGGTCACGTAACCATATTGTTAGCCCCAAGAGTGGATAACCCCATGAAAAAATACAGGCGAAAGTAATGCAGTGTAACCATATACTTAGCCCCTAGAGGGCATTTTTACGGCTAGCAGGCCTACTGCAATTATATTACAAAACAAGGCCTTTCAAACAAAACTTATACCAGCTGTACAACAAAAGTTGTAGCCATGCGAAAGCTTAAAAGACACTGAGGGGTGGGATGGGTTATTATTTTGGGGTCCCCACTAACCTAGTGTGGGGACCCAGAGATGATGTAGACAGAAAGAGCCCTTTAAAGGTGGTCCCATTGTCCTAGGACCACCACAGGCTGAGTTCTGAACAAAAATGTTTTGCAAAAGTAATGCCCTGCAAAGCATTATGGCTTGAGTTTCCGTGCAGCAAATATTAGTAGGTTAACTGCGATTCTCAGAACAGCCCCTGGAGGACACCACAATAAAAATAGCATTTGGAAGAAACATGGTCATGTAACAATGCAGTCAGCCCTTAGAGAGCATAACCACACAAAAAAAGAATGGGAGAAAGTAATGCAATGTAACTATATATTTAGCCCCTAGAGAGCATAATGCATTACACATATTTAGGGCTAGTAGAACTATTACAATGATATTACAAACAAGGATAAAAAAATATAACTTCTATTATTTTATAGTCCCCACTAACTTAGTGGGGGGACCCAGAGGTGATGTAGACAGAAAGAGCACATTGTGGTCAATGTTTTGAAGGTGGTCCCATTGTCCTAGGACCACCACCGGCTGAGTTAAGAGCAACATTAAAAAAAAAAAAAAAAAAAGAATGCTGGCAAAGCATTATGGGACAAGTTTCCCGAGTGCACGAGTTTCCTGAGTGCAGTGAATACTGTAGAATTGGCTCTCCCGGTGTGCCGGGAGAGACGCTTTAACTTTGAGGATTTCTGTTTTAATAAAGAATTCACCAATTTCAAGTGTTTTAAGGGGAGAGCCACAAGAAATGAGACTGATAAGATAACTGTGAAAAATGTGACCAGTGCTTCAATATCACTGATCGAGTTTACACTGTGGTTCCCACTCGTGCTGTGAGTGCTACTGCCACCATGCAGAATGACGGGGAGAGACAAAAGAAATGGTTCTCCCACGCTGAAGTATATTGCCAATCGTGCAATAATCCATGTAAGAGGGGCAGTCTGCAAGGCGGGACAAAAACAGCCTCAAGGAGGGACAAACGTAAAGCATTTACCAATGACATCAAGTGCTTTGTGAAAGGCAAGCCCACGAACAAGTGAAAGAAACAGGTGTGAGGTGGACGGGGTTAAAAGCCCACAATACGTATAACAGGTCAAAACGCTTGCACGCTCGACCTAAAAATAATTCATTTTTGCTTTCATAACTGCTGAATGTGCATAGTTCATTTACAGGTATTTACATTTTGTTGTATGTTGCAAAGAAAATACATCCTAATATTGTCATATAATTCACTCTACAAACTCCTCACTTTGAAATCAAAGAAAGAAAAGTAAACATCAATCCCATCTTGAAAAAGTAGCAATTTGACAGAAGACATAGTCTGAAATCTGACCTCTGTCTGTTTAAGCCCTGCAAATGTGGCATGATCAATACAGAATTTAAAGGAATCTTGATTTATTGCTTGGGCTTTCACAACCCACCAGAAATCAGGCTGCAACCCACAGCTTGGGAAACACTGAGCTAAAAGCATTGGCCTGGACACTGATATTCTAAATCTAAAGTGGGATGTCACCAGTAGCCCCAAAAGAAGCTTAGATGTCAAACAAAACTATTGAGCCGGGATATTTGGCCTATTTGGGGAATCCATGCCAGGTTTTCAAAATAACCACACAAATTACATGTACGTAAAATGAATCTGATTAGGAAACCATTACTTTGTTAGTAGTTAATCTGAAAATCTGGTGTGGATTTATCCCAAGCAGATCCACGCTCAATTCCACAAGGTTAGTGATTTCATAATCCAACTAGGATATGAAAAAGGAAAACCACCTCGAAATCTGGAGAGCATTAAAATCCTAAATTGTCCCACTCGCAAAATTATAGGATAAACGCCACTCTTAAAAACAAGCATTGGCAAAGCCAAGCGATCAGCTTATACTGTTTGACCTCAGTCCTACTAGCTTTGCCACTGCTTGTTTGCTCTGTGCGAATTTTTATGGCAAAAATATTCAAGGATAGCCACCAGTGCCAGCAGACTCATTTGCACACATGGGCGGCCATACTGTAATGCTTTTTGTAATAAAATATAAAAAATGTATTTCAAATGGCCACTGACGTGTGAGGGGTTACATACATGTATATACATGTATTGCCACCCATTATGGATTTTTTTCTTCATAAAAAGCATTTGAAGATGGCCACCCATGCATGTGTACCCATGTGTATAGACGGGCAGCAATGCTGGGATTTTTTTAATATAAAATATGAGCACAATGCCACACATGCAAACTCAAGGGAGTGGCCAGGACCAACGTGCAGGAGAAATGGCAGGCCCTCACAAGAGAAAGCAAGCATTTGCAATGCAATGGGTCTCGCATTTGCTTGAGTTGGAGCTATTGGCGTTGTAAATTCATAACTGGACTTTTCTTGCCACAGAAATTGGTCAATCCTGCCTCATAATTTGGTCTTTTTCTGCCGCAGAATTCCAGTGGCCCTGCATACAACTAAAGCACTTCCATTTACCTTCTTATTCTATCTGTAGCCAAAATAGAAAATGGTGTCAGTAAGCATCCTAATTTAAATCTGCCATGCTAATTCCAGTAGAATACCACTTTCACCACCCCACCATCAGAGTTGCTGTCTGGCTTACACAATTCCCAAAACAAGACCCAACAGCCACAGAGGAGAAATAAACTTGAAGGGTCACCCAAACATATTAAGATTGTCCAAACAGTCATAGTGTAATAAGGATGTTAAGCTGGCCTGAAATATGGTCATAATTGCAATAAGGAGAGATTAACCCCTTTATCGCCACAGACGTAATGGTTACGTCCATGGCTGCGCCTCTCAGGCGCCACAGACATAACCCTTTCGTCTATGTACCAGCGCTCTGGGGAAGCGCTAGTGCTCCCCCCTTAGGCAAGGGTCGCTCCCCAGGGGGGGGAATTATTTTTAGGCCATTTCTAATATATTTAGTCCGATCTGCCCCCGGGGGGGCAGAAACCACTAGACACCAGGGATTTTTTATTTATTATACTTACGCATAAGGGGAGTGGCCCCTTGGGCAAGGACCGCTCCCCAGGGGGCCACATTCTTTTTAGCACATTTCTGTCCCGTCCCCCCCACCCCCCGGGGGCAGAAAACCCCTAGACAACAGGGCTAATTTTTTTTTGTTCATTTTTTCTTAATATGTAGGGAGCGACCCCTTAGGCAAGGGTCGCTCCCCGGGGGCCAAATTATTTTAAGGCCATTTCTGCCCGTTCCTCCCTCCCCAAGACACCAGGGTTTTTTTTTTTTTTTTTTATACTTATGCATAAGGGGAGCAGCCCCTTGGGCAAGAGCCGCTCCCCAGGTGGGGCAAAATATTTTTAGGCCCTTTCTGCCTCCCATGGAGGCAGATCGGCCTAATATAATTAGGCCGGTTTCTGCCCGGGGGGGGAGGGGCAGAAACCGCTAGACACCAGGGATATTTATATTTTGTTAATTTACTTTGTGTTTTTATGTATGGGGAGTGACCCCTTACGCAAGTACGCAAGGGTCGCACCCCAGGGGGGCAAATTGAATTTAGGTCATTTCTGTCCCCCTTGGGGGCAGATATGCCTATTTTTGTTAGGCCAATCTGCCCCCAAGGGGGGCAGAACCCACTAGACACCAGGGATTGGTGTGTGTGTATGTGTGTGTTTTGTTTTGGGGGGGCAGCCTCTCGGGCAAGGGTCGCTCCCCATGGGGGCACATTACTGTTGGCCATAGGGGCAGATAGGCCTATTTGTGGAAGGCCAATCTGGCAGAAAGCCCACCAGAGACCAGGGAAGATTTTTTTTTCAAAATAAGAGGGTGGGGGTATGGCCATACACCCACCCCAAATAAATGGGGCCAACGTTGTTCTGCCCACCAGTGGGCAGATTGGGCAATTATCCCCGATCCACACCCTCGGGGGGGCGAAAGTCTACTAGATGCCAGGGAATTAAAAAAATAGTAGGGAGGTGGCTACCAGCCAGTATGGGCCTGGTGGTTATGCCCCCGACCCAACTGAAGGGGGTAACAATCTTTCAGCTCTCCCCCCGCACACTAAAACATCTTATCCCATGGCAAGCAAGAGGGCATTTGATTATTTTGGGTTTTAGTTTTACATTTGGGCCATGAGAGCTTGGCTAACTCTCAAAATCGTCCCACTTCGAATGGTGAGGTCTGCAATTTTTGGACTTTGGGATGCTGCCATGTAGAAAAATCCACAAGACCTAGACACATCTGAAAACTAAACATCTGGTTCATTTCAGGGTGGTGTGCTTCACATGCACCCTGCACTATTTTCTTACCCACAATGCCCTGCAAACCTCCAACTTTGCTGGAAATGACACTTTTTTCCCACGTTTTTGTGATGGAACCTTTCGGAATCTGCAGGAGCCCACAAAATTCCTATCACCCAACCTTGTCTCATCTATACCAATAAAAATTCTGCTGCACTTTTCAGCCTAAAAATGTTTTTTTTCAAACTGCCCTTTTGGACCCTCTTTGGTTCCCCCTCAATTTCGACATGTTTTTGGCACTTCCCTGTCACAGGCACTTGGTCCACCTACACGAGTGAGGTATCACTTTTATCGGGAGACTGAGGGGAACGTTGTCCGGGTGCGGTGATCCCACACAGAAATGTGGGAAAATTTGATTTTTTAGCTAAATTTAAGGTTTGCTGAGGGTTCTGGGTAAGAAAACATTGGGGGATCCATGGACTCCCTCGGGTGTCTAGTTTTCAGAAATGTCTGGGTCTGGTAGGTTTCCCTAGATGGCTGCCGAGCCCAGGATCAAAAACGCAGGTGCCCCACCCAGCAAAAACAAGTAGTTTTCTATTTGATAATTTTGATGTGTACAGATAGTGTTTTGGGGCATTTCCTGTCCCGGGTGCTAGGCCTACCCAAACAAGTGAGGTACCATTTTTATCGGGAGACTTGGGGGAACACTGGGTGGAAGAAAATTTGTGGCTCCTCTCAGATTCCAGAACTTTGTCACTGAAATGTTACGAAAAAGTGTTTTTTGGCCAAATTTTGAGGTTTGAAAAGGATTCTGGGTAACAGAACCTGGTGAGAGCCCCACAAGTCACCCCATCTTGGATTCCCCTAAGTGTCTAGTTTTCAAAAATGCGCAGGTTTGGTAGGTTTCCCTAGGTGCCGGCTGAGCTAGAGGCCAAAATCTACAGCTAGGCACCTTGCAAAAAACACGTCAGATTTCAATATAAAAATCTGATGTGTCCATGTTCCGTTTCCTGTTACGAGCATTAGGCCTACCCACGCAAGTGAGGTACCATTTTTATCAGGAGACTTGGGGGAAAACAGAATAGCAAAACAAGTGTTATTGCCCCTTGTCTTACTCTACGTTTTTCCCTTCCAAATGTAAGACAGTGTGTAAAAAAGACGTCTATTTGAGAAATGCTCTGTAATTCACATGTTAGTATGGGCACCCCAGAATTCAGAGATGTGCAAATAACCACTGCTTCTCAACACCGTATCTTGTGCCCATTTTGGAAATAGAAAGGTTTTCTTGATACCTATTTTTCACTCTTTATATTTCAGGAAATGAATTGCTGTATACCCTGTATAGAATGAAAACCCATTGCAAGGTGCAGCTCATTTATTGGCTCTGGGTACCTAGGGTTCTTGATGAACCTACAAGCACTATATATCCCCGCAACTAGAATAGTAAAGCAGATGTAACGGTAAATTGCTTTTAAAAATCTGACATCACAGGAAAAAGTTACAGAGTAAAATGTGGAGAAAAATTGCTGTTTTTTCACCTCAATTTCAGCCCTTTTTCCCCATTTTTGTTTTAAAAAACAAATTGTTCGCTGTATTTTGGCTAATTTCTTGGTCTCCTTTAGGGGAACTCACAAAGTCTGTGTACTTCTAGAATCCCTAGGATGTTGGAAAAAAAGGACGTAAATTTGGCGTGGGGACCTTAAGTGGACAAAAAGTTATGAGGGTCTAAGCGCGAACGGCCGCAAACAGACAAAAAAAGGCTTGGCACCTAAGGGGGAAAAGGCCTGGCAGCGAAGGGGGTTAATAAAACATGCACAATGATAATTTAAACCAAATAAAAACCTTTATTGGAAATAAACATTTGGCATAAGGCTGTAATGCTCAGAACAGCCCCTGGAGGATACCATAAAGAAAATAGCATTTGTAAGAAACATTGTCATGTTACAATATAATTAGCCCTCAGAGGACATAATCACATGAAAAGAAAATGACTGAAAGTATTACAGTATAACCATATATTTAGTTTGTAGAGGCCGTAGTGCATTACACGTTTTCCAGGCTAACAGGATTACTGCAATGATATTACAAACAAGACACAAACTACTATCGGCTGTAAAACAAAAGTTCTAGCCATGAGAGAAATTAAAAAGACACTGAAAGGAGGGAGGAGTTATTATTTTAGGGTTGCCATTAACATAGTGTGGGGACCCGCAGATGATCTAGACAGAAAGAGCGCATTGTGCTGCATGTTTTGAAGGTGGTCCCATTGTCCTAGGACCATCACAGGTTGAGCTATGAGCAAAAATGTTTTGTATAAGAGCGCCCTGCAAAGCATTAAGGTACAACCAAGGGCAGCAAATATTGTAGTATGTTGACTGTAATGCTCAGAGCAACCCCTGAAGAACACCACAATAAAAATACAATTTATAAGAAACATGGTCTTGTAACCATATAATTTGCCCCTGGAGGGCATAACCACGTGAATATAGAATGGCGCAAAGTAATGTAGTGCAACCATATATTTACCCCCTAGAGCAGTGGCCTCCAAACTTTTTAATGCTGCGTCCCCCCTCCCCAGTAGAAAAATAAAAATCACTGGGCCCCCCTTCTGAATTTTTTCACAATTATTTTATAAAGTTGTCAATGTTTAGATATGTCTAGACCTTTTTTAACATTGCAGTTAAGTACCGCTACCTTTTTAAAAATGCAATGACATGCTTCTGCTTAAAACAATGGCCTGTTATCTGTAGAATGCTTCTTTTGGCCAGAGTCTGGCGCCCCCCCGGGACCACTTGAGGCCCCCCTAGAGGGCCCCACCCCCCCGTTTGAAGACCTCTGTCCTAGAGGGTATAGTGGTCTACACATTTTCAGGCCTACTGCAATACTGAGGCCCTTAGAACACAAAGTACTCCAAGCTATAAAACAAAAGTTCCCGGCCACAAGAGAGATTAAAAAGACACTTAATGGTGGGAGGAGTTATTATTTTGGGGGTCCTACTAACCTAGAGTGGGGACTCATAAATGACCTAAACAGAAAGGGCTGGTTGTGCTGACCGTTTTGGTCCTGTTGTCCTGGAACCACCACAGGCTGAGTTATGGGCAAAAATGTTTTGAAAAAGAATGCTTACAAACCATTATGGGCAACTTTTCTGAAGTGCAGCGAATATTGTAGTATTGGCTCTCCTGCTGTTCTTGGAGAGCCGCATTGCTGATATCTGTAATTTTTACATAAAGCATTTGCAAGTTATAAGTATGTTTGGGAAAGCTATGCAGCATGAAGGAGAGAGCCAAAAGAAATTACTGATTAGGTAACAGTGTGAACAATGTGACCAGTGCTCCAATACCACTGATGGAGTTTGCGCTGTTGGCACTGAGGGCCATGGCTGCCTCGCAGAATGAAGGGGAGAGACAAAAGAAAAATATAGTTCTCCCACGCTGAAGCATATCATCAATCGTGCAATTATCCATGTAGCAGGGTCAGTATGCAAAGCGGTAAAAAAAAAACATCCCAAGGCGGGACAAACGTAAAGCAATTACCAATGACATCAAGGGATTTTTGAAAGGCAAGCCCACGAACGAGTGAAAGTGATGGGTGTAAGGTGGATGTGGTTAAAAGCCCACAATACTTATAACAGGTCAAAGTGCTTGCGCGCTCAACGCAAAAAAACAAAATACAACAGTGTTCCATGAGCCCTCTGTCCACACTGCACGCAGAGAGAATGCTAGCTGAAGTGGACTGACCCTTCGCACCATGCTGTATAAAGTAGTAGACAGAAGCAAAGAGTAACAGATAATGTAACAGACCAATGGAAGAAGACTGCTGACCAAAACATTATGCTGTGATATTTTTTTTTAACTCAGAAAACCGGCAAAACAGCTAAAGCCGTCTTCAACCACCAGACCCAAAAAAGGATATCTACGTAAGCAGACACATCTATTCTCAAACTTTTCTGCAACAACTTGTGCTTAAGAAAAGGCTGCAGTTGTTTCCCCAGACCAGCTTTAGAGTATTCTCTGAACCTCATGCACCTCACCGACACGTCTCACACAAGCTTTAACTCCAACCGACAACCTATCAACCGTTCACTCCAAACGGGGTGCCCAGGCACCTGATACGAATCAGGGCCTCTGTGTGGCCCTTTCAGCGATAAGAAGCGCTGAACAACACAACGTCCAAAACCGAGGGGCTGCTGCCTTCAGGGGAAAGAAGGAAAACGGCGGAGCCTCCAAGGTAGCTCAATATTCAAGGGGGTTAATGAAGAAGTCTATTGGGGGTGTGGGCTCAAGCTCTTGAGTCACGGCAGCCGGCCTGGGGGCAGCCGGAGAACTGCCAGCAGTAGATTGCTACCTCTGAGAGGCTGGGACGGGGTCTCTTGGAGTATTACTGGCTGCCCCAGCCCTTCCTTCCTTTCAAAACCTATCGGGGCTAGCCTGTGACTCCCCTCCCCTGGTCGGAAAGAAATTTCAAAGAGAAGACTGGGGGAGGGCCAGTCACAAGTTAGCCTCGACATCGGTTTTGTCCCACTAGATAGAACCACTGCTCTATCTCAGTGCGATCTATGAGAATGAACAAACAAACCCAGAAAAGTCCCGGAAATGAAGCTAGTGGTTGGGACCCACCTGCGCCAGGGGGCTGCCTTACGCCGCAGGGGATGATGGGAAGAACAGGTGCAAGCGACAGGGAGACGCATGGGTGTGGTGGGTGCAACGAGAAGCGCACAACTTCTATAACTCACCGAGCAAAAGAAGGAAGGGCGCTGGCAAGGGCCACATGGGCGTACTTGGCTCCCACTGCACCCCGGGATCCGGATGAGGGAACCCCGGGAAGTGATGCTGAAAGGGGACTCACCTTGGAAGTTGGAGAGCAGGCGGAACTCTCCGAGTGCCCCAGTGCTCTGGGTGTGGGGGGTGTCCAGGATTCTGAATAAAGCTAGAGCCCGCGAGGAAAAAGAGGGGCACTGGGTGGGTGGCAGCGAGGGTGGACCTTCCCGCCATGTACTACGCGGTGGTCGTCTCGTTCTCTGGGAACACAGAAGACAAAGCGACCCCCCACTTGTCAAGAACCGGAGTTGGGGGTGTCTGTGACGGTCTCCTCTGGAGTACCAGAAGACAAAGACCCCCCTGTCACGCTGGGGCTGTCGGTGGGGAGGTCAGCGGTCGGCCTCGCTATTCAGCGACCGCGCATGGCTTTGTGCGTTGTCTCTATAGTGCCGGGACAATGGGCTGTCAGTGCCCACAGCATGTGCGGAACAAGAGGCAGCGCTGTGAGCCCCCCATCGCCGCACGGCATCTCTCTGGGGGTGGGGGGTCCCATGGTACAGTGAGTTGTTTTGGGCTTGGTTTAGCGCAAAGATGAAGCGCAACAAGTCTATAAAGATGGCAAGTCTGATCACGACGAGGACTAGGCCTCGCTCTAAAATGAGGGCTGTCACTATAGAAAAAAAGGACAGACAGAACCAATGTTAACTTTTAGTACGGGTCCAACCCAGTGCGGTCTATAAGAATGAACAAAAAGCCCTACAAGGCCCAGAAATGAAGCTAGTGGTTCAGAAAAGGTGCTGTTGCCAAAGATGATATCACCCGCGCTGAGGCAACAAAAACACACCAGTAACTCGGCGGCCGATTCATAGCAACATGCGTGGCATGTGGTGAAACAGATGCTCGCGTCCCACTTCTCGCTGGCTGAAGGGGACAGGGTAATGCAGCGATGCCGGAGTGACTAAAGGGGGCAGACGCGGAGCAGATCAGTCGAGCCCTTGCACACCGCAAAAACGCAAATATCAGTGTCGAGCAACTATCCAACCCAAAATGTATTTGGCGCCAAAGATTTAATGTAAGCACAACGTCAAAGGCTTTGTGTCACGAAGAATTGTGACAGGGGCGTGTCAGAGAGGGAAAAGCGCAAACACCCACGGCATTTCACGTAAAGAGAGCTTTACTCAAGCAGTACTACCTGGCTTCGCGTTCAGTACAAGCACCAAATGAAACCAGATGAAAACGGTACCCTGAATGACATTCCAGAGGCAACATGTATAATTTGCCCATGTTATGTGGCTTTTCTCTTGGGCAGTTGACAACTGGTAAAAATCTGTGCTGGCGGTCGCAACTCGAGAACAAACGCCACACAGGCCGCACTGCCTCACCCTTGTGCCTTGAGGCAGGGCTGGTTTAGGGCTGTGACTGGTGAAGCTGCACCTGGCGCTGATGTGGGGCCCGGGGCACTGTGTTTAGAAATAACTTATAGGTTTAAAAGCATCCACTGCAGAGTTTCTCTTGTGTGGGACAGATTTCAGGCAACAATAAAAATGTCACGATAACTGGTGATTAATGTTTCTGCTGGAGAGAGATGGGGCTTTGTCTAGTGGCAGTTTTGACTCATCATAAAGTGGCGCAGGGAATAATATGCCTGCTGCAAAGAATGGGTACCATGCAGGTCACAGACTTGTATTTTGTGAGAATAGCTCAGTGGGTTACTGCTTTATTTTCAGTTCATAAGTTACAATCCATGTATAGCAAAGTGACCTATGAACTGTCATCAAAGAGCAGCAAGCAAACTGCAAGGCACATGGTTGGAACCTTATGTCCCCCCTCTCAGTATTTCATTATCCAAATGTTGCTAAAATTGTTACTTTGGGTGGAAACACATTCTTGATAGTAAATCCAACCCCATCCACTGTGTTACATTTTAAATCCAGAGCTTGTGCTTCTTCAGACCAACCCACTCTTAAAATATTCTGACAGCTGGTATAGATGACATGTGATTCCTACACCCTGTAATCCTCATCATTTTGTGTAACATTTCCTATAGACTGATTTACACATGTATGGTGCATGGTCTCTGCATGTGAGTGATGCAAAGTGCTCTGGCACCCTACACTGCAAAGAGGAGAACTATAAAACAACTGAACAGTATCAGAGCGGGTCTATGCAGGGGTGAGAAGCACTGTTGGAGGGTGGTAGAGAGGGAATCAATGGAGAAGGTCACTGGGGGAGTGCCAAAAAAGATTGTCGGACAGGGTGCAACCAGGGCTAAAGCCGGCCTTTCCTTGACACATCGCTAATATGGCACTTTTTAGCGCTTTGATTACTAATTAGCGAGCAAACGTTTTTGCAGATTGGAACGGGGTAGTTTTTACTCTGCCTGTAATACAGTGCTGCAGATGTTCGCACCGCCCTACTGTTAGTAAACCTTGAACACAGCTTTACTAGAGTTAGAGGAGGGCAGAATACATCATGTCTTCTTTATATGGGAAACCCTGTGATTACATTTCCCTTCTCATAATTCTCCCTAAAATTGTGCCTGGTAAACAGTTTTAAGAAAATTCCGACGTTTTCAGCCTCTCGATCCTCATAGCTAAATATATTCATATTTCTTCTACCGCTTCTGCTCGTTTCTACTCTCATCAGAAACGATAAACATTTACAAAGGTACAAGAGAAGAAAATAATTCGAGATTATACAAAGTGCCAAGTAAAACTGAGAAAAAGGCATCTCATTGCTCGTCTTAGTCCATTGTTTGTTTAAATGTCGCTCATGGATAGTCGACTGTGACATCCTGCCTCCGTTGCACTGCTGTTGTTTTTTGTCTAAGGGCTTTGAATCATGAAAACACTGGACTCCCCTAGACTGGCGGTACATTCAGCACATACTCTCATCCACAGTAGAGGGCAACTGCTATCCTCTCATCAGGATCAGAGGACAGGATGGCTGTTGACGGCAATTGATTGATAGGTAAAGACACAGAGCTATTATCCTATCCTCCTGAAGAGGTGTCTACTGATTCATCAGTAAATCCATGCAGTTTCCTGAAACTGGTGCCAACCACTTCCTCAAAAGTGTGGCTTGAATGTTTTTACATAGATCTTGTGTGCAGGAAGACCATATAAGACAAGTGTGCTTCCTGAGGACACATTGCATCTAGAATAAACTGGTCGTTCCCTCCATTGGATTAAAGCCCTTCCGGCTCCCCTGGCCTAGCAGGAGCCTCTCATACAGGTGTCCAACTTCCAGTTAGTAGTGGTGTTTGCATAAAACTATGGGTGTAAGCCAGTAAGCAATAAAAAACATGTTTGTTGGCTTTTCCAAGAACTTGGGTGCCTGGAAACTGGTCTGCACTGGAACTTTCATTTTGTGTATTCAGCCCTAAAAGCCAGACATCTGACAGGGAACTCCCGCAGGAGGCAAGATGTCAAGGGTGGCGACAAGTCACAAGGAACAAATGGGCTTTCCTGACGGAAACCATGGCAACTAGCCCATAAGAGGGGCATCCTTAGAGCCAGGCCCAAACTAGCCGTTTAGTTCATTAGTCATTAGCCTAAGGGGCTATAGCTATTTAAGGCTGTTTTTGTATTCCCACAGTGGTCGCTACCACCTCTATCACACATTCCCTTTCTGGAGCTGCCAATTCTAAGCACATCTTTTAGGCTCATAAATACAAATTCACAATGTGTGGGGAAAAGGATCAAATATTGGGATGACAATACTAGATTTTCAACGGGGTGGGGTCAGTAGACCTCTCCACTGATGGTGCAGGAAAAAAAGCTACGTCTCAGCCATATACATCTCCACACGTGTGGTCTGATTTGACACTAAATGGCCACATACAACCAGGAAGCCTGAGTCAGAGTGAAATTCCTTTTATGGCAGCATTTTATCATCATTCTTCCATGTTTTGAGACAGCTGGACAGAGTTGTCACCTAGATACATTCCAGTTTAGTCCCATGAATCAATCTAGAGGCCATGGATTAGTCTAAATGCTTTCAGGTATCTCGCCTGGGGATACATAAGTAGACTAGCCATTTTCAGAGGTAGAGGAGGGCAAAAGGAAATGAGCGTAGAGTGTCCCCAACCTCAACAGAGTTGTCTGTGGGTCAGGCATCATTTTCCCTCCTGACTCTTTCAAGTTCAGAAGTAGTGATAGTGCATCCCCGGGGCAAAAGAAAGCAAAAGGTTGACAATGGATGAAAAATACACTGCGTTGTCCTGTAAGTCTTATCAAACAAGAGGTATGTAATCAGTAACAGACAAAGGGCCTGATTTAGAACCCAGCCGATGGAATACTCTGTCACAAACGTGACAGATATCGCATCCACAGTATTACGATCTTCATAGGATGAAATGGGATTGCAATACCGAGGATTGGATATCCATTACTTTTCTGACAGCGTATTTCCCTCCGCCAAGATCTAAATCAGGCCCTAAGTGACATGACACTACTAGTCCTCAGTTAGCACTGGGATGACGCTACACCACGGCAAGAGAAATAAAACAAAAAAAGTGATGGTGGAATGCTTGAATCAATCACAGGCACTGGGAATTAGTCTGGACTGCATTTCAGTCTATTGTATTTTTCTCTTATTGTCCAGAGAGGGAGCAACCATATGCAAATCAGTGTTTTTATTGGTCCAATAGGAACAATCCAGCCTGAACAACCAAGTCAGTTCCCCCAACTAGAACACCAGCAACCTGGACCTGTTTCAGCCATGTCTGAACCACATCAGTGAGGGACAGCTTGAGTCCTATGGTACAGTGAACTACATGATGTGTGTCTGTCGGAGCATACCAGTCACACTTAGGGTATCACACAGAGAGAATCAAAAAGTGATGGGTGAAATGTTTGAATTGATATCAATTACTAAATCCCCAGCACTAGTCTATCAACAAGGCCTGGAGCATGACCTGAATAACCCAAGGTGGTAACCAGGACAGGACCACTCCCCAAAAAGGCATTAATTAATTAATTCATTCATTCATTCAATCCGTACTTGTAAAATGCAGCTTATCATCCGTGGGGTCTCAAGGCGATGTTTTGGGCATGCTGATTACTCAAGTACATAGGTCTTCACTTCGTTCCTGAATTGCTTCAGAGATGCGGCTTGTCTGAGGTTGAATAGGAGAGTATTCCATGTCCAGGCTGCAAGGTAGAAGAATCTGCTTTTCCTGATTCTGTGGATGGCGGTGGGAGCGATATAGGAGGATCGGAGTTACCTGACGGGTGTAGAAGGTCAGGTGGTGGTTGAGGTAGTCTGGGCCGATGTTTGAAGTGCCTTGCAGGTGTGAGTCAGTAGCATGAAGGTGATGCGTTTGTCTATCCGGATCCAGTGGAGGTCTCTGAGGTGGGTGGAGGTGCGGGTGTGGCAGGGGATGTCCAGGATGAGTCTGGCTGCTGCATTCTGGATTCGCTGTAGCTTTGCTTGCAGCTTCTTTGTGATGCCGGCATAGAGTGCAATGCCATAGTCTAATTTCAGCTGGCTACAGCGTGGGTGACCGTCCTTCTAGTCTCTGTGGGGATCTACTTGAAGATCTTCCGAAGGAGATGCAGGGTGTGGAAGCAGGCTGATAAGTCTGCGTTGACTTGACAGGTCATGGAAAACGTGGAGTCCAGGAAGATGCCTAGGTTGCGTGCATGGTCAGGGGCGTTGAGGGCATTTACTAGGGTGGCTGGCCACCAGGAGTCATCCCAGGCAGAGGACGTGGAGCAGAGTACGAGGATCTCTGTCTTGTCTGAGTTGAGCCTAAGGCAGCTGGCTTACATCCAGGTGGCGACTGCACTCATACCGTTGTGGAAGTTTCTCTTGGCTGTTGATGGGTTGTCAGTCAGGGAGAGGATCAGTTGGGTATCGAAGACAATGTTTAGTCCGTGCTGTCTGACGACTTTGGCAAGCAGGGCCATGTAGATGTTGAAGGGTATCTGGCTTAGTGAGCATCCTTAGGGTACTTCGCAGCAGGTTTCTTTGCGTGCCGAAGTGTATGGTGGAAGTCTGACAATCTGGGTTCTTCCGGACAGGAAGGAACAAATCCATTCCAGTGCTTTGCCGCAGATGCCAGCGTCGTGAAGTCTGGTGCAAAGGGTGGAATAGGGGGTCTGTGTTGAACACCACAGAAAGGTCAAGGAGGATGAGGGCGGCCATGTCACTGTGGTCCAGTATGGCCCTGATGTCGTCAGTTGTTGTAAGGTGGGCTGTTTCGGTGCTGTGGTTGCTCCTGAAACTGGAGTGTGAGGGGTCAAGAATGTGGATTGACTCGAGGAACTCCATTAGTTGCATGTTGATAGCGTTTTCTGTTACCTTGACTGGGAAGGGGAGGAGAGAGATGGGTTTGTAGTTTTTCATCTCCCTTGGGTGGGCAAAGGGTTTCTTTAGGAGTCGGTTGATCTCTGCATGTTTCAAGTTGGAGGGGATGGGGGCAGTTTCGATGGAACAGTTGATAGTCCGGCAGGGCTCTCAGGTAATAGTAGTGCTGGTCAGGTAGAAGATGTGATGTGTGCACGGGGCTGAGGAAGCCCCTGAATGGATGGAATTCATGAGTTTGTAGGTGTCTTTATTCAAGACCTTTATTTCTTAACCAAGGCAGCACCATGTTCTTTGCCAAGCATTAACTAAGGCCTAACTCAAGGTCTTGACCAATCTCTAATCTAATCCCGAACCAAGGCTCCAATTAAAGCTGGTGCATAACTTTAATTTCTTAAATATATTTCTTAAATATATTTTGTCCATCTAGTTCACTGAAACCCTCTCATGTGGTGCTTCAATGGTCACAGGAATGCGCTGGTATTACCTCCATCCTCACTACTGAGTACATGAATTGAGGAATTTGAGATTTCATTTCAACGGGGTCCAGTTTCTATATGCTGAGCTGGGTACATGGTGCATCACCCCTCAATTATATAATTCAAATACCATCCATAAATATAACTATAATACGTTAAACTGAGTGGTTAGTGTACTACATTTTGACCTATAAGAGCTGCAAGACGGACACAGGAAGCTGACTGATATTCACTTCATCAGTGGCATTCCATCCTAAGAGAGCACAGCAAACATATGCAATTTTATTGGACACTATCAGGCTCTGGTGCTTCTGATAGGAGCTGCCTGCATTGTCTAGAGGTCCGCATCTGCCTGGCTCTAATCTCCCTGCCTTAACACTATCCTCAAGTACATTGGATGCACTTCATGCCCAGTTAAATGCGGAGCAGGTACCCTGTATTTTGTTTAAAATCCCATTTGGCATACACTATTTGTATTTCTCTAGTAAACTCCTAAAGTTTTAGGGCCTCATTATGACCCTGGCGGTACAGAACCGCCAGGGCCAACGGGGGCGGGAGCACCGCCGACAGGCCGGCGGTGCTCCCTTGGGCATTCCGACCGCGGCGGTAACGCCGCGGTCGGACCGGGACAACTGGCGGTCTCCCGCCAGTTTCCCGCTGCCCAAATGAATCCTCCAAGGCGGCGCAGCATGCTGCGCCGCCTTGGGGATTCTGACACCCCCTACCGCCATCCTGTTCCTGGCGGTTCGCCTGCCAGGAACAGGATGGCGGTAGGGGGTGTCGCGGGGCCCCTGGGGGCCCCTGCAGTGCCCATGCCAATGGCATGGGCACTGCAGGGGCCCCCGTAAGAGGGCCCCGCTAGTATTTCACTGTCTGCATAGCAGACAGTGAAATACGCGACGGGTGCAGTAGCACCCGTCGCACCTTCCCACTCCGCCGGCTCGATTACGAGCCGGCTTCATCGTGGGAAGGTTGTTTTCCCCTGGGCTGGCGGGCGGCTTTTTGGCGGCCGCCCACCAGCCCAGGGGAAAACTTGGAATACCCTCCGCGGTCTCTGGACCGCGGAGCGGTATTTTGGAGGGGGGAAGTCTGGCGGGCGGCCTCCGCCGCCCGCCAGACTTAGAATGAGGGCCTTAGTAAGTGAAATACAGGAAAATCTATTGCCCTGACATGCAAGGAGATTTTTCACTGTATGTCTGAGCCACTGATTGGTTTCCCTGTCTAGGAACGCCATGCAATGAGTGGGATCTAACGGTCGTGTGGGAGATCCATCACAGGGTCAAGATTTTCCACCATCGGTGCCGGCCGAGTCTCCACTGGCCGATATCCCATGGCTTCCCACCTCAAAATGGCGTAGGTGTATGCAGCTGGGGCATCTGAGTGGTTGTCACAAGATGGGAGCAAAGAGTTCCTGTGAGTAAGGTTGACTGCTTATAGGTACTCATGGGCCTGTACATGACTGTCATATCTGCATCTTCTCCAGTACATCCTCCCACCCCCTGTTCTAAGTGGGCCATCAGAGCTGAGCCTGCGGCCTAACTCACCAATCATTATATATCCACATTTCAAAACCAGAGAATAATGTAAGGAATCTAAGCCATGTGCTTTGGTGGCCAATCAGGAACTGATGCACCAATCCAACACATTCCAATCTTCTCAGCCCACTCCACCCCCATCTGCCCCACCACAATCTGCCCCACTCCAATCCCAAACAATCTGCCTCACCGCAATCTGCTACACTACAATCCAAAGCAATCTCCCGCATTCTAATCAAAAACAATATGCCTCACTCCAATCTGTACCACTCAAATTCAAAACACACTGCCCCACACCAATCCAAAACAATCCACCCTACTCCAATCCAAACCAATCTGCCCCTCTCCATTCTGCCCCAATCCAATTCAGTCCACCTCACCCCAATTAAACCCACCGACTCCAATCCAAAACAATAAGCCCCACTCCAGCCTGTCCCACTTAAATCTGCCCATATCAATCCTAAGTAATGTGGCCCATTCCAATCAAAAACAATCGGCTCCACTAAAATCCAAAACAATCAGCCCCACTCCAATCCAAAACAATGTGGCCCACTCCAACATGTCCCACTCCAATCTCAAACAATCTGCCCAAAACCAATCCAAAGCAATCTGCCCCACTCCAATCCAAAACAATCTGCCCCACTCCAATCTGTCCCACTCCAATCCAAATCAATCTGCCCCACTCCAATCCGAAACAATCTGCCACACTTCAATCCAAAACAATCTGCCTCACTCCAATCTCCAAAGTGTTCCAACTCCAATACAAAATAATCTGCCCCACACTGATCTGTCCCATTCCAATCTGCCCCACTCCAATCCAAAACAATCTCCCCTATTCCAACCTGTCCCACTCCAATCCAAAACAATCTGCCCCAATCCAAAACAATGTGCCCCACTCCAATCCCAAAGAATATACACCACTTCAGTCCAAAACAATCTGTCTCCCTTCAATCCATAACAATCTCTCCTGTTCCAGTCTGCCCCACTCCAATATGCCCCACTTCAATCCAAAACAATGTGCCCCACACCAAAATCTGCCCCACTCCAATCCTAAACAATGTGCTCCACTCTAATCCTAATCAATATGCACTACTCCAATCCAAAACAACCTGCCCCACTCCAATCTAAAACAATCTGCTCCTCTCCAATCTGCCCCTCTCCAACCTGCCACACTCCATTCCAAAATAATCCGCCCCACTCCAATCCGCCCCACTCCAATTCAGTCTACCTCACCCCAATCAAATCCAGCCCACTCCAGTCCAAAACAATAAGCCCCACTCTAGTCTGTCCCACTTAAATCTGCTGCACTCCAATCCAAAGTAATGTGCCCCACTCAAATCCAAAACAATCTGCCCCACTCAAATCCAAAATAATCTGCTCCACTCCTAAACAATTTGCCCCAAACCAATCAGTCTCACTCCACTCCGCCCCACTCCAATCTACCTAAATCCAATTTAGTCCACCTCACCCCCAATCAAATACACCCCACCCCACTTCAATCCAAAACAATCTGCCCCACTCAAATCCAAAGTAATGTGCCCCACTCCAATCCAAAACAATATGCACCCCTCCAATACAAAACAATCTGCCCCACTCCAATGTAAAACAACCTGCCCCACTCCAACCTAAAACAATCCGCCCACTCCAAGTCAAAACAATCTGACCCACTCCAAGCCAAAACAATCTGACCCACTCCAATCCGTCTCACTCCAATCTAAAACAATCTGCCCCACACCAATCTGCCCCACTCAAATCCACCCCACTCCAATTTACCCCAATCCAATTTAGTCCACCTCACCCCAATCAAATACACCTCACCTCACGCTAATCCAAAGCAATCTGCCCCACTCCAATTCAAAGTAATGTGCCCCACACCAATCCCAAACAATATGCACCACTCCAATACAAAACAACCTGCCGCACTCCAACAGAGAACAATCTGCCCCAATCCAATCCAAAATAAGCTGACCAACCACAATCTGCCCAACTCCAATCTGCCCCACTCCAATCTATCCCAATCCAATTCAATCAACCTCACACCAATCACCACGGCAATCCACACCATTCCAATCCAAAACAATCATCCGCACTCTAGTCTGCCCCACTTCAATCCAAAATATTGTGCCCTACTCCAATCCAAAACATTTTGCCCCACTCCAATCTAAAAAAATCTGCTCCACTCAAATTCAAAACAATCTGCACCATTCTAATCTGCCCCACTTCGATCGAAAACAAGCTGCTCCACTCCAATCAGTCCCACTCCAGTCTGCCCAATTCCTATCAAAAACAACCTACCTCCTTGCAATCCAAAACAATTTGCCCTACTCCAATCCAAAACAATCCAATCTGCCCCAGTCCATTCCATTTCACCCCATCCACTTCCACCACAATTCACCCCACTTCAATCCAACACACCAATCCAATAGTCCTATTCAATCTACCCCACTCCAATCCAACTCACACCGATCCAGTCCTTCCGACCCCAATCCACCCCTCTCCAATCCAATCCACCCCACTTCAATCTACTTCAACCCACCCCACTCTACCCCAATTCAATCCACCTGCCCCAGTTCAGTCCACTACACCCCAATCCATCCAGCCCACCCCACTCCAATGCACTCCAATTCAATTCACCCTACTCTAGCCCAAAGCACCCCACTTTAGTACAATCCACCCTACCACAAATCAATCCACCCCATCCCAGTCCTATCACTACACTACAATGCAATCCACCCACCCCAATCTAGTCTAATCTACCCCATTCCAGTCCACCCCACTCCGCCTCACCCCATTTCAATCCACCCCACTCCAATCTACCCATCCAGTTGACCAACTCCAATCCACCCAACTCTACCCAATCCAATCCACATCACTCTACCCCAATCCAATCCATCAGACCACCTTAATCCACTCTACATCACTCCACTCTGCACCACTCCACTCTACAACACTGAACGACTGAACTCTACTCCCCTTTACAACATTCTACTCGTCCTACTCCACTCTAGTGTACAACACGGCAAAAACACATTGTCCAGCCAATAGCTCTTGTGTTGGCCGGACCTACTGGTTTTGCCAATGCTTGTTTAATCCCGTTTTTATCCCCTTGTAACAGTTTTTCTCTCTTTCTTTTCCTCATTTCTTCCTTTTCGGCCATCCTCTCTCTTGCTTTGGGTGACAGTCAGTCTGATAATGAATGAAAGTCCACCTGCCCAAAAATGAGTGCCACTGCCCACCACCTGCAAGCACTGGCACAAACGAAGCAGTGGCAATATATTTCCTATGTTAATTTCTGCAATTTTATACAGGACGTACATAGCCCAACGCTGTTTATACAAACAAGAGCAGATAATAGCACGTTGACTCTTGTGATAATACAAGGTAAACAGAGAAAATAATTAATAAAAAAAGAATCTTGTTTAAAAAGAGTGAAACATTTTAGAAACTCGTGAGTGTAAGAAGCTTGCGCGTAATTAAAAGGGGTCACCAAAAGTGATTGTGCAACACAAACGTACATAATAATCAGGAATAGGTCCCAGTAATAGTAAATGTAAAAGGAGGGGGCTGACGGAGCAACACCGTGAGAGAAAAGAGAGGGCAGATTCAGAGAAACTTTTCAAATCTTCAGTGAAAGTAGACAAAACTACATCTACCAGAAATCGGCCGTTTTCCGTGGGGGTTGGGGCATAAGGCAGCAGTAACCTATGACACGGGTGACGGAGGTCCGATAAAGGAATGGAGGAGGGCGTCTTCCCATGCCACTGGATTCAAGCTAGCCTGGCTGATGAGGGGTGAAACTCCGAAACCGGTCCCAGGATGCTTGTTTCCAGTCCAGGGAAGACCTGGCCTAGCAGTTCGGGCTGGACTGTTCCCATGGGGAACAGGGTCAAGACTGATTTGCATATGGCTGGGTCCAAACTGGAATGGCATGGGCAGCAAAAAAACGATGGATTAAACCCAGATCTGTGACTGGGGGTGAATGTTTGACAATGTTCAGCATTCCGTCCATCACTTGTTGTTTTTGCAATGAATGAAAATCCACCTGCCCAAAAATGAGTGCCACTGCCCACCACCTGCAAGCACTGCCACAAACGAAGCAGTGGCAATATATTTCCTATGTTAATTTCTGCAGTTTTATACAGGACGTACATAGCCCAACGCTGTTTATACAAAACACACTGAGCAGAGAACAGCACGTTGACTCTAGTGATATTACAAGGTAAACAGAGAAAATACTTAATAAAAAAAGAATCTTGTTTAAAAAGAGTGAAACATTTTAGAAACTCGTGAGTGTAAGAAGCTTGTGCGTAATTAAAAGGGGTACGGAAGGGGGTCACCAAAAGTGATTGTGCAAAACAAACGTACATAATAATCAGGAATAGGTCCCAGTAATAGTAAATGTAAAAGGAGGGGGCTGACGGAGCAACACCGTGAGAGAAAAGAGAGGGCAGATTCAGAGAAACTTTTCAAATCTTCAGTGAAAGTAGACAAAACTACATCTACCAGAAATCGGCCGTTTTCCGGGGGGTTGGGGCATAAGGCGGCAGTAACCTATGACACGGGTGACGGAGGTCCGATAAAGGAATGGAGGAGGGCGGCGAGTGACGCAAGGGCTGTGATTCAGGGCCAGGCCCACCCTGAATGAACACATCTGCGGCTTCTGACCTCGAGCAGACATTGCTCAAGGTCGGCTCAGCTGAGACTCAGGACGCACAGGGGAGGGAGGGACGCACGCTACTGCCAGCACGAGCTAGGGTTAGCAGGACCGTGGCAAAGGTCACAGGGGAGTGTTAAAACTGTCAGCACAGCCTCTGGAATGTCTCATATTTGCTAATGATTGTGATTTTAGTACACGTCAAATACAGTCGCACGCTACTTGCTGAAAATGCAGGTAGTCATTTATTTGTACGACATGTTACTGGAACAACATCTTGTCATCAGCAAACACTAGGGCCCGTATTTATACTTTTTTTGCGCCGCATTTGCGTCGTTTTTTGACGCAAAAACGTCGCAAACTTGCAAAATACCATTGTATTTTGTAGGTTTGCGCCGTTTTGCGTCAAAAAAGCGGCGCAAATGCGGCGCAAAAAAAGTATAAATACGGGCCTAGACGTCTTTCTTGGAAGCTAAGAACAAAAAACAAACAATGCTTCTGAAACTGTCAGGGAACTATAACATTATACTTTTAGCTTTATTCAGACAGTAATGTGAGCAAAAATACGCGCATTTCCCAAACACTAAATACACCGAATGTCATGGTGCACGTGCCATGCTGAAATGCAGTTTAAATGTCATAAGTAAAAGCGTCACTGGCGAAGCAGCGATCCCGGCAGAGATATATTCTGTTTCCCACATTTATAATTTGGTCCTATATATCACTGCAATTTTTTTGGCAATACTTAGTACGGATGTAGAAGGAGCTCAATTGGCTCCCCATTCACACATGAGCACAATTCAAGTGCCTCACCCTCAGTTTCAAAGCACTACATTTGCCTCAACCATCGAATCTGCTTTCACAAACCTTCCAGACACCTCTGCTGGTCCAGACTCCTACTTGCACAAATCCCGCATACAAACCTGGCATTTCATGTAATCCCACTAGGCCAGAGCTGTGGCTAGACTTACACCTGCTCAGCGCCAGGATACCCTCCCAGGTGATAGTGCACAATACAACATAACATAATGAATCCTACCAATGCTTTATCCTTGAACATTTCTCCTTAATTGGTCTTCTTATATGATACTGCTGAGATACCCGGAATAACTCGGCATATAAGAAGATAGTCTGATACAGCACTAGAGGTAGGCAAGATATCTTGCGGAGATGGAAACAATGGAGGCCACCCACATACCCAGACTGGATTAAAGATGCAGCAAGAGCAGAACCCCATTAACAAATTATTTATTTTTCACAATTATGCTGCAAAATTGACTTTTTACAATCCAAAAACTGCAGTTGCAGTCACTTATCCTATTTAAAAATCTAATCAAATACTTGATTGGCAACACACTACAGGCCGCCCGGTCTTCCCAAAGTGTAAAAGTATCCATAGTGTGATCATTAATCGATAATTTGGGGGAGGGACTTTGGAGGTTATTTAAGCCTCCTCCCACTTTGACGTCTATTCCTAGCCAGGACAAGAGTGAAAATGGGTGTTACTAATGGCTGATAACAGAGCGACTGCAGCCACATTATGTTTTTCACTAAAAACACAGCAGTGTTTTCAGCTTTGACCCACCTGTAGGCCAGTGCCTAAGCACCCTTGAGGTCAATTCAGGCCCCCAAGAGGATCCATCTCAGGTTTGAAGATCTCTGCACTAGACCATATATCCCCCACTTACCTCTATTTGGGGAACTAGAGGTCCGATGGTAGTAAAGTACTGTGGGAGTATTGTATTGTATTGTAATAGCCGGATCTGTGCACAATGATACCCCGTGCACAGCATTCAGAGGGCCACTGTCTCTACTAGCACAATATTTATGCTGTAAATATTTATTTCAGTCTATCTTAATCCATCCTGTTTGTTTTGGTCATGTTGCTATCTTTGACATATAAACGCCCTTGGTGCTGGTCATGAATAATTATACTTGGATGCTGTTAGAAATATTTTGTTATTCAAGGAAGTCTCGAGCTTCCATTTAGAACCCTACAAAAACAATGAATCGATTGATTGACAAGTAAGATTGGTAAATGTGACTTTAAATAAACAGCATTTGGCCCTGCTTTCTTTATTTATTATTACTGTGGTGAGGGCTGCACAAACTTAGAAATAGAGAATTTACTACCGAACGTGATATGAGAGGAGCCTAAGGCTGAAGTGTGGAGGCTTAATGCAATTTTACTTGGAAGACGTTATTAACCACTGGCTTACTATCGGGTTCAGAATGTATCTTATCTCTTACAATTATATATATATATATATATATATATATATATATATATATATATATATATATATATATATCAGTGGTTTTCAAACTGTTTAGTGCTGTGTGTCCCTCGTGAAAAAATAAAAATCATCGGGTCCCCTAGAATTTTTCACAATTATTCTATTAAGATGGCAGTGTTTAAATCTATCTAGACTCATTTAAACATTGCATTTAATTTATATTACCTTTTACAAGCATTTGCAATGCAATGGGTCTCACGTTTGCTCAAGTTAAAGCTATTAGCATTGTAAACTCCTAACCTGACTTTTCTTGTCACATAAACTGAAAAGTAAAACAGTTTCACATAAGCGAGCTGACGAGCGCAAAGCAAACACACAAAAGGAAACAGAAGTTCGCTCACAGTGAAACGTATGGGCAAAAGTGCAATTATCCATGTAACTGGCAAAAGTGCAAATATCCATGTAATAGGGTAGATTTCATGCAAAGCGTTCTACTACTGCTTAGTGAGATTGCGCTGCCTTTGAACTAAAGAGAAAAAGTAGTGCAGAAACCAAACGGAAAACATGGAGCGTCGTATGTTTTCAGTAGTTAACCGGTGCGCTTGAGGCGGGCTAAACACTAGAAAAGGCATGACATATGCAGGCCTTTCACTAATTAAATCAAGCTAATTTCAGAAGGCAAGCCCAGGAAACAACCAAACTGATGGGCTTGACATGGGTGTGGTTAAAAGCCCACAAAGAGATTACACTAGGGACAGAGCGCTTTGCGTTCGACCCTAAAAATGCAATACATTGTTTCTGCTTAAAACAAAGCACTGTTATCTGCATAATGTGTCTTTTGAGCCTGGAACCACCAGTGGGATCACTTGGGTCCCGCCCACCCCCCGGTTTAAAGACCCAGGATGGAGATAGATGTATATATATAGATATAGATATATATATATATATTATATATATATTTGTGTGTGTGTATGTATAGATAGATAAATATAGACAGGTACTGAACCTCATAGTAAGCTAGTGGTTAATAACAATTTTTTGTGGTGATGGGTCTAAAAACGTCCCTTGACCATTTGAGTGCACCGTACAAGCCCAAACCTTTCACTGACACAGGGATTGGACGTCTCCCAGACAGATGCTATGTGACCCTTTTCACGTGGGAGCCGTCAGCCTTCACAGGGTGGCTTACTAAGAACTTTGCATTCTGGACTCATAATTTTACTTTGAACATTACGGCCACGTGCTTTTAGATTTAAGCATACAAACGCAAGAAAGACACAAGTGAGGACAAAATAGGCAGCTTTGTTTGAAGATTATGAGCCTGAATGAGAGAAAGGCAGGAAAATTGAATGACTGTATGAAACCACTGAGGAACTGGAAAATCAGATGACCAATGGGAATGCGTTTTAAAAGGTCTGAGAGCCAAAGTTAAGTTGACAACTTAGTCCTCATTCTGGGAACCGTGATGTACTTGGGCACAAAAACCTCATTACCACTACCTCACGGTACAAGTTTGGAAGTTGTCCCAGTTCAGAGTTTTCCACTTTCTAAAAGGGAATAATGTGCAACAATGTTCTTTGACACTGTTTTCACCCCCACAGTATTCCCTTTTGTGCACTCCTCTGACTGGAAAAACATTCCCCTTGTTAACACCTGCTTCAACAAGGCAGTAGTTTTTGAGACAGAGTGTAGTGTGGATATTTTCGTCTTGGAGTCAAAACCTGCTGGTATTTGAGCATTTCTGCCAAAGGTACACCAGAGTAAAGCCCTCTTGACGCAATGCAGTGTAAAAGGGTTTTCTGTGCTGAGAAAAAGGCCCTTTTTCATGGTAAACACTCTTAAGAGACTTTTCATCGCTTTCGATTTGCCTCGCTTTGCGGCAGCGTAAAGTTTTAGTAAAGCTGGAGCAAAGTATCTAGATACTCAACCAACCAAAAATAACTTTATGGCTAAAAAATGGGTAGAAAATCACTATAAAACCCCTACAAACCAACGGACCCGGGCAGAATGCTGATACAGCCTAACTTTGAAACATATACTTCCACATCTCCTAAGGTGAGTAACACTGCATAGGCAATCTGTGACAGAAAAATATATTTTTTTCTACTGCTAGGAAGGCCTAGGTCACCATTTATTTTTCGTAGTTCTCTTTAACTAAGTTAACACAGTTTATTGGCTAATCTTCATGCTGTTTCAGTGTTTTTAGAAGAGTAATGGCGGGTCAGGATGTGACTTTTTCTTCTGCCATAAGTTATGTTATGTTGTCCAACTTTCTGGCTGATTTTTAGTGTTTCATCCCTCATTCTTCTATTGCTTTCAACTGGTTAAGAACACTGAAAGGTACAGGTCAATGATCATGGGCTCATGGTTAGGAAATTGACCAAATCACTTTGATTTTGCTGTCTTTCTCATCCTCTTCTCTTTCTCCGGTCACAGGCTAATTTTTCTCTCACCGCACAAGTTACTCAGTCTCTAATCGATCTCAGTCTCTAGTTTGTTGTTCTGGTATTGGGTCTAGTCATTGAGTTCATGCTCACTAACTGTAAGTCCCATTTAGTAACAATAGTTGTGTTGCTTACTTGTGGAGCTACTTTAAAAAAAAAAACAATTTAAAGTCCCCAAAAGGGAACATAATAAAGCATGATGGGTTAAAAGCTAGTTGTATTACCAGTTACAGCCCCACCAGCAGTAGTAGTAATTTCTGATAAGGTCGTAGCACTAGAAAATCACTGCCAGTTATAGTAGTAGTATGTACAAGGGTAGTACAGGGAGTGCAGAATTATTAGGCAAATGAGTATTTTGACCACATCATCCTCTTTATGCATGTTGTCTTACTCCAAGCTGTATAGGCTCGAAAGCCTACTACCAATTAAGCATATTAGGTGATGTGCATCTCTGTAATGAGAAGGGGTGTGGTCTAATGACATCAACACCCTATATCAGGTGTGCATAATTATTAGGCAACTTCCTTTCCTTTGGCAAAATGGGTCAAAAGAAGGACTTGACAGGCTCAGAAAAGTCAAAAATAGTGAGATATCTTGCAGAGGGATGCAGCACTCTTAAAATTGCAAAGCTTCTGAAGCGTGATCATCGAACAATCAAGCGTTTCATTCAAAATAGTCAACAGGGTCGCAAGAAGCGTGTGGAAAAACCAAGGCGCAAAATAACTGCCCATGAACTGAGAAAAGTCAAGCGTGCAGCTGCCACGATGCCACTTGCCACCAGTTTGGCCATATTTCAGAGCTGCAACATCACTGGAGTGCCCAAAAGCACAAGGTGTGCAATACTCAGAGACATAGCCAAGGTAAGAAAGGCTGAAAGACGACCACCACTGAACAAGACACACAAGCTGAAACGTCAAGACTGGGCCAAGAAATATCTCAAGACTGATTTTTCTAAGGTTTTATGGACTGATGAAATGAGAGTGAGTCTTGATGGGCCAGATGGATGAGCCCGGGGCTGGATTGGTAAAGGGCAGAGAGCTCCAGTCCGACTCAGACGCCATCAAGGTGGAGGTGGAGTACTGGTTTGGGCTGGTATCATCAAAGATGAGCTTGTGGGGCCTTTTCGGGTTGAGGATGGAGTCAAGCTCAACTCCCAGTCCTACTGCCAGTTCCTGGAAGACACCTTCTTCAAGCAGTGGCACAGGAAGAAGTCTGCATCCTTCAAGAAAAACATGATTCTCATGCAGGACAATGCTTCATCACACGCGTCCAAGTACTCCACAGCGTGGCTGGCAAGAAAGGGTATAAAAGAAGGAAATCTAATGACATGGCCTCCTTGTTCACCTGATCTGAACCCCATTGAGAACCTGTGGTCCATCATCAAATGTGAGATTTACAAGGAGGGAAAACAGTACACCTCTCTGAACAGTGTCTGGGAGGCTGTGGTTGCTGCTGCACGCAATGTTGATGGTGAACAGATCAAAACACTGACAGAATCCATGCATGGCAGGCTTTTGAGTGTCCTTGCAAAGAAAGGTGGCTATATTGGTCACTGATTTGTTTTTGTTTTGTTTTTGAATGTCAGAAATGTATATTTGTGAATGTTGAGATGTTATATTGGTTTCACTGGTAATAATAAATAATTGAAATGGGTATATATTTTTTTTTGTTAAGTTGCCTAATAATTATGCACAGTAATAGTCACCTGCACACACAGATATCCCCCTAACATAGCTAAAACTAAAAACAAACTAAAAACTACTTCCAAAAATATTCAGCTTTGATATTAATGAGTTTTTTGGGTTCATTGAGAACATGGTTGTTGTTCAATAATAAAATTAATCCTCAAAAATACAACTTGCCTAATAATTCTGCACTCCCTGTATATTCAGCACTAATTTAATCAGTAGAGGTACCTGCAGTGGTAGTGACCTTACAAAAAAGTAGGTCCAGTTTTAAGCAATAATAAAGCTAGTCACTGGAGTACTTCCCACAGAGGTACTAGAGTCAGGAGTACTTTGTACATTACTACTAGGGGTAGCACCAACGCCTCCGTTAATCATCCTCAACCTGTTTCTCCATCTCGTTCCTTACATAGACTCTTCCTCCCGCTGCTACTCACCTCCACGCTCTATTTATATCAGAGTACACACTCTCACTCTGCATTTCCAGTCTGGATCACTCCTCTATCTGCTTTCCCCTTTCCTGGCATTTTCTTTCCTCTCCATTCTGTGTCTGGCTCAGTAATCCGCTTTATTCACAGTCTAGATCAATTCAATTCTACATTGAGAGTCTCACTCTGTCTTCCTCTTTCTCACATTAAACATTGTCAGGTTGCCCTAATCTTGTGCACGGGATTCCACAGGAGCGATGTTCAATCCAGTATCTCAAAACCAACACTAGTGACCACGTACACAGAAATATGAGAGCAAGTGATAGAAATGGAGAAGTGGAATGGAATAATGAAGATAACGGAGACATAGGGCTCTATCACTTTTGCCTCGTTATTGGCCGGACAATGAAATCAGCAGAATGTAGTGAATACATAAAAGACAAAAAGATACAGTGAGGCTTCTCGAAATTAAATATATCTGTACTTGTGAATGGATATAACTGAGCACTAGTTTAGTGTACCCAACTCTATGTTCTTCAATATAGGATGGTTATTGCTGAAACCCCAAAAGATACCACAAAGAAGTCCTAGAACATGCTCATATTCTAAAATGTATCCCTGTGCTTTGAGTAACTACCTCAAGCTTTGTCACCACTCAGTCTTTTTGTGGGATGTGAGTTATAGTTTCTACTTGACTCCTGTAGAATTTCAGAATGACAACTGTTAATAAAATGTTACTTCCTTATCTCAGCAATTGCATATGCTTGCTAAAACTCTAACACCTTATACAGGACATTCCTAATACATATACATTTTTCAGTTGTATAAGTCCTCCCTGTTACCTAACAGGGCAACAACAGTACAATATAACCCCAGTCTTATCAATTCAAATTAATGGTCGAAAGTATGGTTTAAATTTCAAGCTCATCAATAATTCAACTTCAGGAAACTTCTCTCTAGTCAAATTGTCCTGTCATACAGTACTTTAGAAAAAAAGGCAACGAGTCTTTGTGGGGAAAATCAGAATACACGGAGAGATGTCCTGGCTGCAGCAACATTATACTACTCTTGTCTAACAAAGGATGCTGTGAACCATGAGGAAAGTTATATCCGACAATCCGAGATGGCCGCTATCTCACTAAGACACATAGAAGTTTGAGGCCTGCCGGGAACTGCAGTTCAGTGCCAACATCCTGCCACACGGCACACCCTCGGCATTCGCAACTTCAGTCCAAACTGCGCCAACGCTCCCCGATTACCACTACCCTTTACACCTCCGCAGGGAGCCTAGTGATAGAGGATTTCAAATACCACATCTGGGCCACATTATAGGGTAAGCAGAACCTCTAGCTCACTTCCTGACACAGACTAGGCATGACCCATGAAACCCTTCGCACTGGCTATTGTATTTTATTGTAATTAAATTACATAGCTCTTACTACCCCTGAGGCGGCACTGAAGAGCTTTACAGAGAGTAGCAGGCTACTCTGGAACCCTACGCTGGTGGCTAACCCAGTGGTTATTAGGTTTGGTTGTGCACTCTCTGGTAATCATCACATGCACTTCAGTTTTCAGTGGCAAGTTAAGTGATAGAGTTATCTGCCACCATTAGGACGGCTATGTGAGTTCAAGCAAACGATTGGTGGGATGAAGAGATGAACTAGAAAAGATTAGGTTGCAGGGATATGGTTTGCCTGTTTCAAAAGAAGGCAGAGGACGTGGTCTATAGAATTAGATGAGGACATCTGCAGAAGAGCATAGGAGAGAAAAGACAAGCGGGCATGCAACTTCGAGTAGAGATGAAAACTAAGAGTAAGGCAGCAGAGGATGGCAGGTAAGGGAGGACCCACTCGATAGCCTGAAGGAGAGAAAGCACGCGATAGATGTAAATCAAGGTTATCTGAGAAGGTATTCATGTGGTTGCCAGTTAAGGTTAGAGTAAACTACAAAATTCTTGCTCTCCTGCCTGGCTCGTGGCCTCCTTTACTGATCAACTGCTGTTCATCCCACATGGAAATGATGTGGTCAAAGCTGCATTCTTTCATTTGTGCCCTTACCGGCTCCCACCCTGATGCCCTGTTTGGCATCCCGACTGGAACTGCTGGCAAGCGCACGCAGGCGCCTGCCAAGAGGGCAGCCCTTTGCACACAATCCCTTTTGGGCATGGAGTTTCGTGCAGTCAGACAGAGAAGGAGGAACTGGGTCAGAGGGGGCTATGAGGGGAGCTGGGTCTCAGAGGAGCAGTCAGGAGGCAGGGCCTGGATAGGACAGGCAGTCATAGGGCCAGAATTGGGGACCAGTGACTGTGTCCTAGATCGCAGGAAGCAGGGAGAGAAGGGGAGAGAGAGCACTGGGGTATAAAGTGGGCATAGAGAAGCCTTAATGTTGTCGTAACAGTGAATGGACCGCGCAAGAATACCTGTACACCGCAGTGCCCATGGGCACTGCACTAACTGCGTCAATGGCACTAACGCCTCACGTGACCAAGCTCGAGTCATTTCTTCCGTGAATAGGAAACGGCTGCTTTGGTAAATACAGACGAATCCCCCAAAGGAAAGGTTCCTACACCGCCCCATATCAGCATAGACAGTATTTACCAGATTAGGGCTTCTCTTTATCAACACTGCATTCTGGGGTTTGTAGTCTTGGCTCATGCTAAGAGGACAGCACCCGAAAACAACGAAGCACAGCACTGGAAGCTGGTGCCCAAGATTGCACGGAGTCATCTACTCCATGGCAACAAGACGGGGTCCTAGTCCAGGCCCCCCTCTGTCAGACAGATTCGAGCATTTACGGACACCGCCACTGGTTTGTGAACTTGTCTCGATTTCCTGAGCTTTGGACAGATGTAAAGAGTGTAAACCACTCTACGTGGAAAAGTGCTCTCTGCAGTGAGGCGGCTTCCTCACAGTGTCCTTCCGCACGTTTGATAAACAGGGGTGGGCCTTCTGCCACCTACAAGTCTTTGAAGCCTGGAAGTGAGACATCTGTCTGCACTCTTCCCAAGTGACAGGAAATCCAAGGGCGCTTAAAGAAATGCAGGAGAAAACCCTGAATACATTTTCTTTTCCATGTTCTGCCTGGAGGGCAATACAGTTTTATCACAGGGGTAGCATAAACATAACATATTAGGAGTGAAAAGACGTGTCTGGGAAGGTTGAGAGGGGGGCAGCAAGGTATGAAAACAAGAGAGGAGGGGAACAAGACAAGAAGGGAACGAACATGACAGAGAGATGCAAGGCAGGGCCTCTAGAATTCTGCAGCAGGGGCGGGCCAAACTAGTCACCAGGGTCGAATATAATTGTGCGGCAAGAAAAGGGAAGTTATGTGGCACTTTTGGGATAGTGTTACTTCAATGTTTTCTACTTCTGACACGCACTGTTTGGGCAAATATTTCATCAGCACCAATCTAACACCCAAATACAGCAAATAAGCAACTAAAATGTGACCAGTCACCCTTAATGAAGCGCCTTCCACTACACATGTCACACATTTTTTGTAACTTTTGATCTGTCTGAGCTAAAAACACTATTTTTCTAAAATCTGCAAATTATGAAGCAGATGATTATGTGGCGCATTCATGCATGCCAACATTTTAGAACAGGGAAGTGGGAGATTTTGAAAAAAAATCGGGAGAATATATTTTCCCCTTTGACTTTTGTTGAAGCAGAGGCAATTCCAGGCAGAAGACAGCTAAAAAGTTCGGCTTTTAAAAAAACTGTGAGTCTCCCGCATGGATCGGGTCTAGTGGCATGTATGCAAATGCATAATAATGCAGAAAATACTGAGGCATTAGATAATTCCAGTGGCACTGAAGTCAAGAGAAATTTAAGGGAATAGCCATCGAAGGGATAATTGCTTTAGCACCACAAAACCACTATCTTCACGGTCAACGCACACTAACACCACACAGACTTGGCAGCCAGTGGTATAACAGACTTAAAAAAAATGTAAGGCCATTCCCTCTCCGCTTACAAGGCCTAAAATCTTTTACTTTGCTAAACTATGTTCATTAACAAAGAAGGGGGTCAGACTTCTGAAAACTACCAACTGTACATAAGGTTTGGAAGAATTACCTAAAATAAAATGACACAATTTATAGTCAGTTTTGTGTGTGTGTGTGTGTGTGTGTGTGTGTGTGTATAGATATATATATAATTGTAAATTGAATTACAGAATTTGTTAAAGGGAACACAGCTCATCTTGCAATGACTGGGCAAAAGTTTTGAACATAATACCAGGGAACGAACTAGTACACTTCCTGCGTGCGCTGAGGAGTTGCTGAAAAAAGGTTGAGGAACTCTTTGTTGAAGGCTCTAATAGTGGCTTTCTAAAGTAAGCCAAAACATATACATGTTACTACAGACCAGAGATCTTCGTAATCCGTGGCACATATTTTTCTGTAGACAATGCAGTTTTCTTGGTGCCTGCAGATTTCTACAAATTTTACATATTTTGCAAATATTCCACAGATAATCTGAAGTATGGAAATTACCTGCACTTTTCTCTGCCAGAATTTTTAAACAGAGAGAAAATATGAACAAACATTAGAAAGGAAGGGGGGATAACTGGGGCTAAGGACGCAAGGCACGGTGGAAGCTACTGATACAGACTTGCAAACCTATAGGCACTGACTGGGTTATGCAATATTTTTATAAACAGCTCATCTGAGTCGTAGGCTGGTTTAAGCAGTAGAAAGCCTGTGCAGGGAAACCACAAAACCAGAGTCACTACACCACAACAACTAATGTGATAAGAAGAAGAACTGAGACAGAATAGTCATTTTAAGGATGGAAGAAAAAGCATCACCCAAATTACAGTGGCATGCATCCTCATAAACTGACTCATACACCAAGCAGGGGATTCCTTGCTTGTCCAGCAGGATGTATTCTGAACTCCCCCTCACTGAGGTTGAGGCCACCTTCACCAGGACATCAGGTGACTCTAGGCCCACATCGGCTGTTAGATATCCAAACATATAAAAGGTGAGCAGAAAAAAGGTGAGTCGGGTGTTGATACCCCGGCATCAGGCCACAGTAAGTCTTGCGAGGAGAGATAGGGGAGTTGCGGATGATTAAGGGCAAATGAGCCCTGCACTTCAGGACAAATTGTAGCTTAACATAAAGATGCACATGGGGAATAATTGTATTATGTGTTTCAATTGCATACCTTCTAAACACGCAGAAATGATAGAGAGTGAAGTCTGAGGCACTCTTTTCGTTATTTTTGGCACTGGTTTAAGAAACAAGGATTCTTTTCACCAGTCAGACATATTTTCCATCAAGAGTGAAGATATTTGTGCAGGTTTTCACATTGTTCTGCAGATTTGGACTCCCACTACTCATTACTTTGCCAAAAGATAGACAGTAGGGTCCTTGGACGTTACTGTACCTGGAGAGGGAAATGTGGCCCAGTGATTGGGGTGCTTATAATCCAGAGACCAGGGCATAATCATTGCCAAACATCATTAGTCTCAGGGTAAATCACTTGAAATCAGCATTCTTAAATTGTAGGTATGTGTTTAATGTAAGTGTGTAAAAACAATACAGCATGCTGCCCGTCTTACCTTTAAACCACCTCTTCCCATCACATTGTGGTTTTTGTAATATGGTCTTGACAGACACCCCCCCCACGCACCATGCTGTTCTACACTTGCTGTCTCCGTAAGCAATGCCATACTGCACATGTTCTTGATGCTGCAAAATGTTCTCTGTAGACTGATCTGCTGCTTCTTGTAGCGAGGTCATCGTTAGCACCCACACTCTTAGAATGAGTCTGAGCTTCTAGAAATGGAGGTTCAAGGGTGCAGGCTCTGGAGGGCAGCAGTTACAATGTAGTAAATGTGACTGACCTCCTGTGCCTTTCCTAGGTCATTGGGCATGTATCCAAAAGTGTGAGGCGCAAAAACAAAATGCACAGCAGAATGAACAGTCTGAGCGACAAGGAATTGTCCGAGAGGTAAAAACATTTCAATAGGCCTATTCTGCGGTGATTCAGTCCTCATCTTGCTGTTTCAAGCCACTGCTAAGGTGACTGAAGTATCTAACAAGAATGACGGTTTCAAATGACCAGCCCCTAGGTCATTGACAAGTAGTGATCTCTCAGGCGTAGGCCCTGGGTCCTGCAGACACCAATAGGGCTGACAAGGTTGCACCACCCAGAACCCTCAGACCCTCTTTGCACTGTTGCACCACTTAGATACCTCTATGAAAGCAGCTTCAATCCTCTTAGATGCTGCCACGGCATTTGATTCTCTTGCTTGGCCCTACATGTTTACCACCTTACAGAGGATGGGTGTCCCCACTGGGTTCCTCAGTTGGATCCAGCTGTTGTACACTGACCTGGTCGCCAGGGTGCATGTCAATGGATCTATCTTCGATCCCTTTCTGGTGTGTAGGGGTACTCGTCAAGGATGTCCCCTATCACAGCTCTGGCCCTGGAGCCTCTTGCCTGTGTCATACGGCAGCGACATGCTGCAGCATCCCTTAAATTTCGATCATGCCTGTTGGCGATATCATTGTATGCCAACGATATGGTACTGTATGTGAGGGACCCAGAGACCTACCTAGCTACTCTCCTTTGCAAATATGTGCGATTCGAATGGATGTCCGGCATCAGTATCAATTGGGAGAATTCATATGTGCTACTGCTTACGGTTGCCACTGAGATGTTCCCCTAAAAGTTCCCACTGCAGTGGTGCACAGACCCAGTGCCGTATCTTGGTGTCTCGTGCAGAGAGACCCAGAACCAGTGATCCGTCCTATGTATGATAGAGGGATGTCGAAATTGGAAGAGTGGGTGCAGCATTGGTTCCGTGTCTCTTTTTCCCAGGCTGACCATATTGCGGTCATGACGATGATCAAATTATCTCAAGTTCTTTCAATGTTTATTAATATTCAAATCCCCCTCACTTAAGCCTTTTTTAAGACACTACGCTCGCTGTTGACAGCATTAACCTGGGCGGGCAAACAACCACGGATAGGGAGGAGTCAGCTCACACTTTCATATGAGCAGGGTGGATTTAATGCTCCCGACTTTCACCTTTATTATCTGTGCATGCAAGCGCACCATGCATGCTACTGGACACATCCTGAATGCTTCATGCCACATCTGGCAGATGCTGCTTATCCAATACTGCTATCCTCACTAATCCTGTATAGGCGGGTGGTAGTATTAGCACTCTCAGGCCCATAGTTATACTTTTTTAGCGCCGCATTTGCGTCATTTTTTTGCGCAAAAACGGCGTAAATTTACAAAATACACTTGTAGTCTGTAAATTTGCGCCGCTTTTGCGTCAAAAAGCAGCGCAACTGCGGCGCTAAAAAATAATAAATATGGCCCTGAGTGCCTGGCAGACTACTGGGGCTCGGCACACTGGTACGTTCCTCCATCACCGTTGGTACACCACCCTAATCTGTCCGTCACGCAAGCACCGAGGGCCATGACTCTCCTTAAGGATGCCGGTCTTAGATCAATGGGAGATGTGTTTCCCGACGGCTGTTTTATAGAATTTCCTGCACTGCCACAACGAAGTCGGGACCCCCCATCCCCCCAAGCACTTTCAATGTCTACAATTGCAGGCAGGCGGCTTTGAAAACGCACTTCTCAAACTTTCTGCAGGTCCCCCCTCTGGCGCTCTGCAATTGGTGCTCACAGGCACGACCTGTACCGGTCTGGTTACCGGCTTATATGGAGCAGGGGAAGTGGAGCTGTGCAGGCCCGATAGCACCTCACTTGACAAGCGGAATGCAGTACTAGAATCCCGCTCACCGGACACCGCTCACCGGACACGCGGAATGCAGTACTAGAATCCCCGCTCACCGGACACGCGGGATGCAGTACTAGAATCCCCGCTCACCAAGGCGGGATTGTAATAGTGAATTTAGATTTTAGAATCTTGTGAATGGAACGTTTTCTGTCGGCTTACGATCAGAAGCGTTTTGTTCGTTAGGAGCGTGTGTGAGTGCTCCAATAAAGGTTACTTGCTTAAGGACATCTTGTTCCTGGTGTCATTTGATTACAACATTTTGGCGACGATTTAAAAACCAGGAGCACTCACCACAGACTCGAGGATTTTCACAATATTCAGCAATTTGTAGATGGCAGACGGAGACGGTTTAGGAGTGTTTAGGAGTGTTCCTGCATTCCGGTGATGTTGGATTTCTAGGAGGATAGATTCAAAACTTTCAGGAACTGGAAGTGGTGAGGCAGAACATTTTTTTTTATTTTTTATTTTTGACTGAACTGCATACTATTTCTCAGAATTGGCAGTTGTTTGGCAGCCATCTTAGAGACAGTGTTGTTCGTATGAAAGATTAGTAAGAGAACAACGTCATGAATCGGCGGCCATCTTAGGTTAACAAGTTTTTTTTTTTTTTTTTTGCAATTTCAAAGTGAATTTAAAGGCACATTATCGCAGTTTAAAAATAAAACAAGAAGAAAAACTCTCATTTATATTTTCTATCCTTGACTATTCAGTCATAATGAATAACATTTGTGGTAATCCTCCTCCGCCATTTTTAAACTCTGCTAATGAGGCTACTATGAAATGGGAAAAATGGTTCAGACATTTTAAAAACTACATGTTGGCAATTAATGGAGATACTTTTGAATCACACAGAAAAAAAGCGTTACTACTCAACTTAATTGGCTTGGAAGCTGAAGACATCTTTGAGCATCTACCTCCAGTTTTACCACCATCTGGCACAGACGCTAGAGATTATGACTGTTTTTCAGAAGCTGTAGATAGGTTTAAAAAAAGGTTTTCAGAGGAACCACACATTGTTATGGAAAGGTATAAGTTTTTCACACGTCATCAACAACTTAATGAGTCAGTTGACTCCTATATTTCTGCTTTACGAATTTTGGCTGCAGACTGTGAATTTGGAGAAACAGCGGATATTTATATTAGAGATCAGTTAATTATTTTCTGTTCGAATAAAAAGATTCAGGAACAATTGCTTAGACAACGCAATCCCACTTTGAGAGAAGCAATTGACACGGCTAAGAGTGTTGAATGTACAATAAAATCTTTCAAAGCCATTAATGTGGATGACATTAACAAAGAGATTGCAGCTGTAGCTTTAAATGATACAGAGAAATATGAGGCTAGTAACAAAGGAAAATTTTCTAAAGGAAAACAAGTCAGTATTAACAAACAAATTTCAGGATACAATGTTAGTAAGACATTTTGTGATAAGTGTGGTTCCAAAACACATGCATCTCAATTCAAGTTTTGCCCAGCCAAAGGCAAAGAATGTTTCAAGTGCAAGAAGATTGGTCATTTTGGCAATGTTTGCAGATCGGTAGCCAACAGAAGAATATCCACGCTGGAGGAATCAAAGTGTGATAACGAGATGGAAGATCATTTCGTTCTCAGTCTTAAGGAAAAGGTTTCATGCACAAATAAGTTTGATACAGAAAAGACCAGGAAGGGTATTAACTGCACTAAAATTGACAAAGAACCCTATATTCCACCTGATTGTGAAATCGTCATTGATGGATTGAATGTGAAAGTTTTGGCAGATTCTGGATCACCATATACTATCTTATCAGATCAGTTTTTTAATGAAAACTGGGATGATAAAAAGTTAGAACCAAATGATGTCAAAGTATATGGTTTTGGGGGCAAAGAGATTGATATGCTTGGATTTTTCATAGCGGATATCAAATTTTTAAACAGGTCAATTATTGGAAAAGTATATGTTGCCATTGATGGGTTACATGTTATTGGTTGGCGTCATCAAAAGAAAATGGGAATGGTGCTCAATCCAAATGCCAAGAACCCAGTGTATCTGTCTGATAATATACAGTCTGTCCAAGTTTTGAACACAAGTACAGATAAGTTGGAGTTGTTATTAGACAAATTTAAAAATTTGTTTAGCAAAGAGTTAGGTAAGGTGACAGGATTTTCACATCACATTCAACTTAAAAAAAATGCTGTTCCTATCAAACACAAATTAAGGCATGTTCCACTTTCGGTCAGTAAGGAGTTATCTGAGATGTTAGTCAGAATGTGTAAGGAGGATATTATTGAGCCTGTTGATGCTGCAGAATGGGTTTCACCAATTGTTCTGGTGCGGAAAAAATCAGGAGATTTGCGTTTGTGTGCTGATTTAAGATCTGTGAACAAGCAAATTTTGGTGGATTGTTTTCCACTTCCACGCATTCAAGAGCTTTTCACAAAGTTAGAGGGTTCTAAATTTTTTTCAAAGATTGATCTGAAGGCAGCATACCACCAAGTAGAGTTAACTCCCGAATCTCGTTGCATTACCACTTTTATTACTCCAGATGGTGCTTTTCAATATAAACGCATGCCTTTTGGTTTGGCATCAGCTGCTTCTGTTTTTCAAAAATTGATGCATTGTGTATTTAAGGATGTTGGGAATGTCATTGCTTTTCAGGATGATATTTTGATCTACACAGCTACAAAAGAGGAACACTATACGAAGTTGGACAAGGTGTTGTCAATCCTTAGTGATAGGGGTATGACGATTCAATTCGACAAGTGTACATTGTTAACTAATGAAATAGACTATTTAGGTCATTCTATTTCAGGAAAAGGTATCACACCTATTAAGAATTCTCTACAGGTGATACAAAACATTGAGGAACCCAGAAACAAAGACCAGGTTCATTCCTTTTTAGGCCTATGTGAGTACTATGCTAAATTTGTCAAAAATTTTAGCGATTTAGCTATGCCTTTACGTGTATTACTTAAGAAAAATGAAACATTTAGGTGGTCTAATGATCAGGTTGATGCTTTCAACAAGTTAAAGAAGTCTATTGTAAATTCGAAACCACTTTCTCCATATTCTGGTGATGCAGTAAATGTTATTACTGTGGATGCAAGTTCAACAGGATTAGGAGCAGTATTAACTCAAGTCAAAGGGAATGTTGAACAAACCATTGCTTTTGGTTCTAGGGCATTGTCTGAAGCTGAGTGTAGGTATTCAACTATTGAACGTGAGGCACTTGCCTGTGCGTGGTCCGTTGAACACTTTAAAATATATATATGGGGGAAACATTTCAAATTGAGAACTGATCATAAACCACTGATTTCTTTATTATCTAAAAATGGCATGGGTAGAGCGTCTTCAAGACTCATACGTATTTTAGCAAAATTGTATGAATACAATTTTACTGTGTCTTATTTGCCAGGTACACGGAATACCAGAGCGGATTGTTTTTCGAGATTATCTGGCAGTAAGGAAATGTCTACAGATTCTGAAGTGATTGAAGAATGTGTTGTTGCAAGTGTGAGAGATGCAGTAGTGTCAATTTGTGAAGTAATTTCAGAAAAAGAATGGGTTTCAGCATATGACAAAGATGAAGTTCTTGGAATTGTGAAGGGTTTTATCATAAAAGGTTGGCCACAAGAGAAATCTTTAACAAAGGATTTACAAGTTTTCTGGAAAGTTAGAAATGAATTGTCCATAGAAAATGATTTGTTACTTAAGGGTGAATGTTTTGTACCTCCTACAGAAATAAGAAGAAAGTTGATTTCTATAGCTCATATTGGACATTTAGGACAATCTGGAACTATTAAAAAATTGAGAGATCAGTTTTGGTGGCCGTACATGGATTCAGAGGTAGTTGTTTTCATTAAGAATTGTTTGTTGTGTCAGGATTCTGATAAAGTTTTGAAGACACAGAAAACTGAGGTTAATGTATTACCTTTTCCAGAACAACCATGGAAGGATTTAGCTATGGATTTACTTGGTCCTTATGAAGGTATTAGTTTGGAAAAAGTGTATATATTGGTTATTATTGATTATTTCTCCAAATGGGTTGAGTATAAGTTGATTGAGCGACCCAGTACTGATGAGGTAATTGAGTTTCTAAACAATTGTTTCAGAAAAGAAGGTTATCCTGATAGTATCACTACTGACAATGGTACACAGTTTACTTCTTCTAAATTACAAGATTTCTTGTCTAATTTAGGGGTTAAACATAAACGAACTGCTTTATATGCACCCAATATGAACGGTTTAGTTGAAAGATTCAATAGAACTTTAGTAGAGGCAGTGCAACTGGCTCTAAATGCTAAGATTAATGTTAAGGAACATGTTGCACAAATGATTTGGTCTTATCACTGTACACCTCATTCTTTAACTACATTTTCACCGTTTTTGATGTTGAAAGGAAGGAAACCAAGACTAGGTCTAAATCCATCTTGGTTGCAAAACAATGTACAGATTTATGATATGAATAGGATATACAATGAGGCCAAGGTGAATGTTGAGTTTAGGAACAAAAATAATTGCAAGGAAAATGGACAAAGGAGTCTAAGTTTAAATGTTGATGATTGGGTTAAGATCAAGCTTCCCACACATGTCAGAAAGGGAGAATCAAAGTATTCAAAACCTTGGAAAGTTATTAGGGTTGGGAGGTCTTCAGCTATGTTGAGTAATGGTTCATGGTGGCATTGTTCCAGATTAGCACGTGTAAACTTTGAAGGCTGTCACAAGTTAAGTCATCTATCTGATCCTGATTTTGGGTGTGAATCATTCAAGGCTTATTCAAACAGTAGAACAGGTTATACCGACAATACTTTGTTGGGTCATCGTGAAGAATATAGTTCTTCAAATGTTAATATGAATGAGTTTGGTGTCAGGGCCAGCAGACATAAAAAATTGCCAAACAAATACAATGATTACTTAATGTATTAGACAACTTTTATTTAGGGTTTAAAAAAAAAAAAAAAAAAAAAATTATATTACGAGTTTTTAAGAACGTATATTACAAAGTTTAAGGCAGTTTTTATTTTTTATTTGTTTGGTTTTATTCACTTGTTTATTTCATCTTGTTTGTTTGAAAAGAAGGAGATGTGTAATAGTGAATTTAGATTTTAGAATCTTGTGAATGGAACGTTTTCTGTCGGCTTACGATCAGAAGCGTTTTGTTCGTTAGGAGCGTGTGTGAGTGCTCCAATAAAGGTTACTTGCTTAAGGACATCTTGTTCCTGGTGTCATTTGATTACAACAGGGATGATCATACTGTTGCGCTCTGACGGGCAGACTAATGGCAATTTGCATATCACCCACTTTAAGTTCCTTCAACAGACGTACTACACACCAATGCAACTGGCCAGGCACAAGCTTCGGCACGGTGATAATTGTAACAGAAGCGGGGCACTACGGGCGGACTTTACACATCTTGCGTGAGGTGTGCTAACATTCAGAAGTATTGGGAATTGGTTACATTGGCACTCACCAAGGTAGCACTCACCAAGGTCACTGAGGAATCTGAGCCGTGCGACCCTCGCACGCCTGCTGGGGTATGTTGGACCTCTGTGGTCAGCGAACCGCAAGCTGGAAGCAGTGGCTCTGTTGCTGGCAAAGAGGAGGATTGCTATCCATTCGGGGGGGAAAACCAGTCCCACGCTAACCCACTGGTACAGAGAAACTACCTATTGTATGGTCCAATTGGAGGCCTATGTCAGGAGCTCCCTAGGGCCTCCCGCCCGAAGGATTACTGGGCTCTCGTGCCACTTACGGCTGAGGGGTACTTGGACTGAATACGCAGGAATAATTGACCTCTGGATTAGCTATCACCACTGTATTATCACACCAGCCATGATATTATTCTGTACTTAGGTCAATGTAAACTTCTGCACACCAATATCTGCGATATGGGCTTGGTGTTGTATGTTGTATGACATTGTTATGCGGCATTAAAGTCAATTAACTAAAAAAAAAGACAAAAACTGTACCCAAATCATTTCTAAAACTCTTTTCAAATTATTGAGAGCACAGTCAACTCCAGATTCACATACACTCATCCAAGAAACCACCAAACATACATTGACCTTGTTTTGCGATATAACTATTTCCTAGAATTTGACTAATGGGAACGACAAAGAACCAAATCATTTGTATTGCACTGCCCTAAAATGCTAATGCCCTAATATTATTAGGCTCAATTTTTTTGTTTCCCCAGTGATAGTTAAAATAATTATCCAGAAGAATAGTGAGTGACGAACTGGAATCTGCCAGTATTTTAAGGACCCTACCATAAATATCAGCAATGCAAAAGGGCGGAACATAATGGTCTCATCAACGCTCTTAAAATTATCAGTAATACACACTTATGCTTGCACTTCACCATTGATCTCCCCAGCACTCAAAATGACATTGTTTTGCCCATTCATTAACAGTCTCTCCTTGATGAAATGAACAGTTAGAACAGATTAGAAAAATGGCACAATCTGTTACCTCTCACCCCCCTCATTCTATAGCACCAGAAGTGTCCTGCAATGAAATGTGATTTCTGGAATCACATTGGTACATCTGTTTTTATTCCTAAAGGACAACAATCTTTCTGGTAGATACTCTAACTAACTGCAGAATCCCCACATTGTGAATAATCCCTAGGTGACAGACAGAATCCAAACATTTTCAAAGCAGTTCTCCTGTATGCCACTAGGTGGCAATGATGTTATTCCACCCAAAAAGTGACAAGCGGAGGTACTTATTTGTGCCACCCATGCATGCTGACATTATTTGCTTTCTAGCTTTCCGTACCCTGAGATGTAGACCCCACCGGGAAATTGGTATGACCAGAGTGCATATATCTAGATTGGGCTAATTTTAAATGGAGAAGAGTCCAGTTCACAGAACGGGAGGTTGGAGGGCCAGTAAGGAAGCTTAGGTTACAGTATCCACCATAAAGATCGTACTGAAGGTAAGTAACTTGTTCTGATGAATACTTCAAACCACAGATTCCTTGCCTTGTGAATAGATACCATAGCAGTACCTCCCAAGGCGGTGGATCTGTGAACTGGCTCAGATTAAAAAGTCCTGCAGGACCGAGCTGGCAAAATGCTCCTCTCTGACGAACTGGACTCTCAAGGAAGTAGTGCTCTGTTGTGTGTGTACTGAAGCCCATGACTTATAACAATCTTATCACCAGACTATACCCTTCATCATTTTCTGCGTACGCTCTGAAAGCCTTTGCACAAATTGTCAACTAAGACTTCCTGTAAATCTTTCTTAGAATTCTCAGCTGACCTCTCCAGGGGAACCTTTGGTGCCTGAACAACAGCCATTCCAGAAAACACAAACTGTCCTCAACATCAACTACCATACTGCATCCAGTATAGTTGAAATAAATGCCCATTTCATGTCATTTCACAAAGCACTCCACAACTAAGAAAAAGAAACACAAGAGCTTGATAAATCCTGGTTCATAATACTATCATCACCATGTTCTCCAGAACAAACATTCAGACATAAAAGTACATATCCCTTGCAATATTAAATTGGAAAACTACAAACTAGCTCAAGTCCTTTTTAGAGCAGTCCACCATGATGTCAATCCTGCATGCCACTGTTGCTGCAGCCTTGCACAAATTTTGAAAGTCGACTGCCATCAACAAAAAGTTTCCTGACAAAAAAAAAATCAGCAAGATCAGCCATAAGGTACATCTCAACACCACCACTATCCTCTCCCCGTTGGGCAAGACAAGCACCACCAGAACCAACTTCACCAACTGCATGACTATGTAGCATGGTAGCAGACTGGAAGCAAACCAACTGCCTGAAGCTCAACTCTGACAAGACAGAAGTACTGGCCTTCAACAACAAAACATCCCCATTGGACTCCACCTGGTGGCCATCGAGCTAAGACCAAAACCCAAATCCACAGACCATGCAAGAAATATAGAGATCAACCTGGACACCAAGCTCAACATGACAGCTCAAGTTAATGCAGTGTGCACCTCCTGCTTCCACATCCTACACATGCTGTGAAAGATCTTCAACTTGTCACCAGTAGGCTAGACTACAGCAACACTTTCTATGTTGGAATCTCCAAAGAACTCCTACACAGACTCCAGACTATCCAGAGCACCACCAAAAGACTCATACTCAACCTCCCACAATGCGGCCACATCACAATGCACCCCAGGAAGCTTCACTGGTTCCCATTCACAAGTGCAGCCAATTCAAACTTCTCACACACATACTAAGCCTTACGCAACACAGGACTAGAATAGCTTAACAGCCACATAAACTTTTAGCAACCCACCAGACACTTACGCTGTGTCTCACTTTCACTCACACACTTCTGCATCCGCAAAAGCAAAACTGGAGATTGATCATTCTCCTACACTGCACCCAATACCTGGAACGAGCTCCCTCAACACATCAGAGGCTTCTCCTCACTTCTTGAGTTCTGCAAGAAGCTGAAGACCTGGCTCTTCATATAAGCATCTTGGGGACCACACACCTACACACATGCCCAAGCACCTATATACCCTCTTCTGTGATTAGAGCACTATAAAAATCACCATAACATAACACCATTACATCTCCTCAAATCATGTACTGCTCTACAACAACAATTAAATACCTGGCACTGGACAAGCGCACCCACAGTACTGCCTTCCTCAATATTACTTTCTGTAGGGATTAAATTATACCCTCCATTTTAATCACAACCCTCTGCTCTGTAAACCCCACCTATGTGAGATCTATTGGCTTTGATGAAGTGGAGTGGTGTGACATTATGTGGCATAAAGTGGCACTGAATGGAGTAGAGTGGAGTGGCACTGTTTGGAGTAGAGTGTAGTGGCACAGTGTGGTATTGAGTGGAGTGGCACTGTTTGGCATGGGGTGGAATGGCACTGTGTGGCATAGGGTAGAATGGCACTGTGTGGCATGCTGTGGAGGTGCGTGGAGTGCAGTGTCATTATGTGGAGTGGCATTGTGTGGTGTGGACTGGAATTGCAATGTGTGGAGTGGCATTACGTGGCATGAAGTGGCACTGTGTGATGTAGATTGGCACTGTGTGACATGGATTGGCATTGTGTGACATGGAGTGGAGTGGCACTGTGTGGAGTGCAGTGGCATTAGGTGTGGTGGAGGGGCACTTGTGTGGAGTGAAGTACCATTGTGTGGCAAGGAGTGGCATTCCAGGGTGGAGTGGCACTGTGTGGCGGGAAGTCAAGTGGAATGGCATTGTGTGTCGGAGTGACATTGCATGGAGTGGGATTGTGTGGCATGGAGTGGCAGTGTTTGCAGTGACAGTGTTGCAATAAGCAGAGTGGCACTGTGTGGCATGGAATGGCACTGACTGGGATGGAGTTAAGTAGAATGGCATTGTGTGGTACTGCGTTGCATGAAGTAAAGTTAGTTGTTTTGTGTGGCATGGAGCAGCACTGTGTGTCTTTGAGGGACACTGTTGTAGTGGGAGTGGAGTGTAGTAGAGTAGCATGCTGTGGCCTGGGATGGAGTGGCATTGTGTGGAGTGAGTGGCCTTGTGTACTGTGGAGTGGCATGGCGTGGAGTGGAATGGTGTAGAGTGGAGTAGCACTGTGTGACGTGGAGAGAAGTAGAGTGGCATTATGAGGTGTGGAGTGGCAATGAGTTGAATGGCATGGCTCACCAATGTCTGGAGTGGCATTGTCTGGGGTAGAGTGCCATGGCATTGTGTGACGTGGAGTGGCTTTGGGTGTCCTGGGGTGACACTGTCATGGAGTGGCATTGTGTGGCATGTAGTAGAGTTGAGTGGCACTGAGTGGGGCAGCATTGTGTGGCATGGAATGCCATTGTGTGGAGGGTCATTGTATGGAGTAGCACTGTGTAGTGTGTAGTTGCATTATGTGGCATGAGCAGAGTTGCACTGTGGGGTATGGAGCGGAATAGCATTGTGTGGCATGGAGTGGCACTGAATGGAGTAAAGTGCCACTGTGTGGTGTGGAGTGCCACTGTGACGTTGAGTAGAATGGAGTAGCATTGTGTGGTGAGGGCTGGAGTAGAATTGTGTGGAGTGGGGTGGTATAGAGTGGAGTGACATTGTGTGGCGTGGAGTGGGATTGTATGGCGTGGAGTGGGATTGTGTGGCATGAAGTGGAGTGGCACTATGAGGGAGAGAAGGGTATTGTGGGGAGTGGAATGGCACTGACTGGAGTAGAGTTGAGTAGACTGGCACTGTGTGGCGTAGAGTGGAGTTGGATTGTGTGGCATGGAGCAGCACTGTGTGTCTTGGAGTGACACTGTGTGGTGGGAAGTGGCAGTGCAAGTGGTGTCATGATGTGGCATTCAGTGGCCTGTGGTGGAGTTGCATTCTGTGGCGTGGAGTGGCCTTGTGTAGTGTGGTGTGGCATGAAGTGGAATGCAATGGCGTAGAGTGGAGTTGTGTTGTGTTTGTGTTGTGTGGCATGGTGTGGAATGGCACTGTGCAGATTAGAGAGAAGTAGAGTGGCACTGTGAGGTGTGGAATGGCAATGAGTTGAATGCCAAGGAGTATCACGGTGTGGAGTAGCATTATGTGGAGTGGCATTGTGTGGTGTGCAGCAGCATTATGTGGAGTAGCATTTTGGGGATGGCATTTCATGGAGTGGCATTTTGTGGAGTGGAGTGGAGTGGCACCGAGTGCAGTGGCATTCAGTAAAGAGGAGTGGCTTTGAGTGGGTGGCACTGTGAGGTGTGGCACTAAGTGGAGTGGCACTGTCTGGAATAGAGTGGCATGGCATTGTGTGATGTGGAGAGGCACTGTGTGCCGTGGGTTGACACTGTCATGGAGCGGCATTTTGTGGGATGTAATAGAGTGGAGTTGCACTGAGTGGAGTGGCGTTGTGTGGAGTGGCACAGTGTGGCGTGTCATTGTGTGGCGTGCAGTGGAGGCATTATGTGGCATGAGAAGAGTTGCACTGCGGGGCATGGAGTGGAGTGGCGACTGTGTAGAATGGAGTGGCACTGAGTGGAGTAAAGCTGTACTGTGGGGCGTGAAGCTGTACTGTGGGGCATGGAGCAGAGTGGAGTGGCACAGTGGAGTATGGAGTGGCACTGTGTGTCAGAGTGACATTGTGTGGCATGGATTGGTGCTGAGTGCAGTGGAGTAGGACTGTATGGCGTGGAAAGTATTGTGTGGCGAGAAGTGAAGTGGACTTGTGTGGTGTGTAGTTGCACTGAGTGGAGTGGCACTGTGTGGAGTGGTATCGTGTGGTGAGGGCTGGAGTGGCATTGTGTGGAGTGGGGTGGTATGGAATGGCATTGTGTGGCTTGGAATGGGACTGTGTGGCATGGAGTGGCATTGTTTGGAATGCCATTCCACGCTCCTCAATACCCCTCCACAACCCACAATGCCACTTCACTTTATGCCACACGCATGAAGTGGAATAGCATTGTGGGGCGTGGGTGGCACTGTGGGGCAGGGGGCACTGTGGGGCATAGAATGGCATTGCGTGGGATGGCACTGAGTTGAGTACAATGGCACAGTGTGATGTGGACTGGCACTGTGTGTCATGGAACTGGGTGGAGTTGGATTGTGTGAAATGTAGCAGCACTGTGTGTCTTGGAGTGACTTTATGGCGGGGAGTGGCATGGTGTGGAGTGGCATTCTGTGGCCTGAGGTAGAGTGGCACTGTGTGGAGTGGAGTGGCCTGTGTAGTGTGGAGTGGAATGGCATAGAGTGGAGTGGTATTAGGTGGCATGGGGTGGCACTGTGTGCTGTGAAGAAAAGCAGAGTGGCATTGTGAGGTGTGGAGTGACAATGATTTGAATGGCGTGGAGTGGCACTGTGCAGAGTGAAGCAGCATTGTGTGGAGTGGCACTGTGTGGCGTGAGTGGCACTGTCTGGAGCATAGCACTGTTGTAGGAAGTTGGCTCTGTATGTGCTATTTCAAAGTAAGGAATAGCATGCACAGAGTCCAAGGGTTCCCCTTAGAGGTAAAATAGTGGTAAAAATAGATAATACTAATGCTCTATTTTGTGGTAGTGTGGTCGAGCAGTAGGCTTATCCAAGGAGTAGTGTTAAGCATTTGTTGTACATACACATAGACAATAAATGAGGTACACACACTCAGAGACAAATCCAGCCAATAGGTTTTGTTATAGAAAAATATATTTTCTTAGTTTATTTTAAGAACCACAGGTTCAAATTTAACATGTAATATCTTGTTTGAAAGGTATTGCAGGTAAGTACATTAGGAACTTTGAATCATTTCAATTGCATGTATACTTTTCAAGTTATTCACAAATAGCTATTTCAAAAGTGGACACAGTGCAATTTTCACAGTTCCTGGGGGAGGTAAGTATTTGTTAGTTTTACCAGGTAAGTAAGACACTTACAGGGTTCAGTTCTTGGTCCAATGTCGCCCACCGTTGGGGGTTCAGAGCAACCCCAAAGTTACCACACCAGCAGCCCAGGGCCGGTCAGGTGCAGAGTTCAAAGTGGTGCCCAAAACGCATAGGCTCCAATGGAGAGAAGGGGGTGCCCCGGTTCCAGTCTGCCAGCAGGTAAGTACCCGCGTCTTCGGAGGGCAGACCAGGGGGGTTTTGTAGGGCACCGGGGGGGACACAAGCCCACACAGAAATTTCACCCTCAGCGGCGCGGGGCGGCCGGGTGCAGTGTTAGAACAAGCGTCGGGTTCGCAATGGAAGTCAATGAGGGATCAAGGGATCTCTTCAGCGCTGCAGGCAGGCAAGGGGGGGCTTCCTCGGGGAAACCTCCACTTGGGCAAGGGAGAGGGACTCCTGGGGGTCACTTCTGCAGTGAAAGTCCGGTCCTTCAGGTCCTGGGGGCTGCGGGTGCAGGGTCTTTTCCAGGCGTCGGGACTTAGGTTTCAGAGAGTCGCGGTCAGGGGAAGCCTCGGGATTCCCTCTGCAGGAGGCGCTGTGGGGGCTCAGGGGGGACAGGTTTTGGTACTCACAGTCGTAGAGTAGTCCGGGGGTCCTCCCTGAGGTGTTGGTTCTCCACCAGCCGAGTCGGGGTCGCCGGGTGCAGTGTTGCAAGTCTCACGCTTCTTGCGGGGAGATTGCAGGGTTCTGTAAAGTTGCTCCTTTGGATAAAGTTGCAGTCTTTTTGGAGCAGGTCCGCTGTCCTCGGGAGTTTCTTGTCGTCGTCGAAGCAGGGCAGTCCTCAGAGGATGCAGGGGTCGCTGGTCCCTTTGGAAGGCGTCGCTGGAGCAGAGTTCTTTGGAAGGCAGGAGACAGGCCGGTGAGTTTCTGGAGCCAAGGCAGTTGTTGTCTTCTGGTCTTCCTCTGCAGGGGTTTTCAGCTAGGCAGTCCTTCTTGTTGTTGCAGGAATCTAATTTTTCTAGGGTTCAGGGTAGCCCTTAAATACTAAATTTAAGGGCGTGTTTAGGTCTGGGGGGTTAGTAGCCAATGGCTACTAGCCCTGAGGGTGGGTACACCCTCTTTGTGCCTCCTCCCAAGGGGAGGGGGTCACAATCCTAACCCTATTGGGGGAATCCTCCATCTGCAAGATGGAGGATTTCTAAAAGTTAGAGTCACCTCAGCTCAGGACACCTTAGGGGCTGTCCTGACTGGCCAGTGACTCCTCCTTGTTATTCTCATTATTTTCTCCGGCCTTGCCGCCAAAAGTGGGGGCCGGGGCCGGAGGGGGCGGGCAACTCCACTAGCTGGAGTGTCCTGCGGTGCTGTGACAAAGGGGTGAGCCTTTGAGGCTCACCGCCAGGTGTTACAGCTCCTGCCTGGGGGAGGTGTTAGCATCTCCACCCAGTGCAGGCTTTGTTACTGGCCTCAGAGTGACAAAGGCACTCTCCCCATGGGGCCAGCAACATGTCTCTAGTGTGGCAGGCTGCTGGAACTAGTCAGCCTACACAGACAGTCGGTTAAGTTTCAGGGGGCACCTCTAAGGTGCCCTCTGGGGTGTATTTTGCAATAAAATGTACACTGGCATCAGTGTGCATTTATTGTGCTGAGAAGTTTGATACCAAACTTCCCAGTTTTCAGTGTAGCCATTATGGTGCTGTGGAGTTCGTGCAAAACAGACTCCCAGACCATATACTCTTATGGCTACCCTGCACTTACAATGTCTAAGGTTTTGTTTAGACACTGTAGGGGTACCATGCTCATGCACTGGTACCCTCACCTATGGTATAGTGCACCCTGCCTTAGGGCTGTAAGGCCTGCTAGAGGGGTGACTGACCTATACTGCATAGGCAGTGAGAGGCTGGCATGGCACCCTGAGGGGAGTGCCATGTCGACTTACTCGTTTTGTTCTGACTAGCACACACAAGCTGGCAAGCAGTGTGTCTGTGCTGAGTGAGAGGTCTCCAGGGTGGCATAAGACATGCTGCAGCCCTTAGAGACCTTCCTTGGCATCAGGGCCCTTGGTACTAGAAGTACCAGTTACAAGGGACTTATCTGGATGCCAGGGTCTGCCAATTGTGGATACAAAAGTACAGGTTAGGGAAAGAACACTGGTGCTGGGGCCTGGTTAGCAGGCCTCAGCACACTTTCAATTGTAAACATAGCATCAGCAAAGGCAAAAAGTCAGGGGGTAACCATGCCAAGGAGGCATTTCCTTACACAACCCCCCCCCCCCAAACGAAAGAGGATGAGACTAACCTTTCCCAAGAGAGTCTTCATTTTCTAAGTGGAAGAACCTGGAAAGGCCATCTGCATTGGCATGGGCAGTCCCAGGTCTGTGTTCCACTATAAAGTCCATTCCCTGTAGGGAGATGGACCACCTCAACAGTTTTGGATTTTCACCTTTCATTTGCATCAGCCATTTGAGAGGTCTGTGGTCAGTTTGAACTAGGAAGTGAGTCCCAAAGAGGTATGGTCTCAGCTTCTTCAGGGACCAAACCACAGCAAAGGCCTCCCTCTCAATGGCACTCCAACGCTGCTCCATGGGGAGTAACCTCCTGCTAATGAAAGCAACAGGCTGGTCAAGGCCATCATCATTTGTTTGGGACAAAACTGCCCCTATCCCATGTTCAGAGGCATCTGTCTGCACAATGAACTGCTTAGAATAATCTGGAGCTTTTAGAACTGGTGCTGAGCACATTGCTTGTTTCAGGGTGTCAAAGGCCTGTTGGCATTCTACAGTCCAGTTCACTTTCTTGGGCATTTTCTTGGAGGTGAGTTCAGTGAGGGCTGTCACAATGGATCCATATCCCTTCACAAACCTCCTGTAATACCCAGTCAAGCCAAGGAATGCCCTGACTTGAGTCTGGGTTTTTGGAGCTACCCAGTCCAGAATAGTCTGGATCTTGGGTTGGAGTGGCTGAACTTGGCCTCCACCTACAAGGTGGCCCAAGTAAACCACAGTTCCCTGCCCTATCTGGCATTTGGATGCCTTGATAGAGAGGCCTGCAGATTGCAGAGCCTTCAAAACATTCTTCAGGTGGACCAGGTGATCCTGCCAGGTGGAGCTAAAGACAGCAATATCATCAAGATAAGCTGTGCTAAAGGACTCCAAACCAGCAAGGACTTGATTCACCAACCTTTGGAAGGTGGCAAGGGCATTCTTCAAACCAAAGGGCATAACAGTAAACTGATAATGCCCATCAGGTGTGGAGAATGCTGTTTTCTCTTTTGCTCCAGGTGCCATTTTTATTTGCCAGTACCCTGCTGTCAAGTCAAAGGTACTTAAGAATTTGGCAGCACCTAATTTGTCTATGAGCTCATCAGCTCTAGGAATTGGATGGGCGTCTGTCTTGGTGACAGAGTTGAGCCCTCTGTAGTCCACACAAAACCTCATCTCTTTCTTTCCATCTTTGGTGTGAGGTTTGGGGACTAAGACCACTGGGCTAGCCCAGGGGCTGTCAGAGCGCTCAATTACTCCCAATTCCAGCATCTTGTGGACTTCCACCTTGATGCTTTCCTTAACATGGTCAGACTGTCTAAAAATTTTGTTTTTGACAGGCATGCTGTCTCCTGTGTCCACATCATGGGTATACAGGTGTGTCTGACCAGGGGTTAGGGAGAAGAATTCAGGAAACTGTTGTAGGACTCTCCTACAATCAGCTTGCTGTTGGCCAGAGAGGGTGTCTGAGTAGATCACTCCATCTACTGAGCCATCTTTTGGGTCTGATGACAGAAGATCAGGGAGAGGTTCACTCTCTGCCTCCTGATCCTCATCTGTTACCATCAACAGATTTACATCAGCCCTGTCATGGAAGAGCTTAAGGCGGTTCACATGGATCACCCTCTTGGGGCTCCTGCTTGTGCCCAGGTCCACCAGGTAGGCAACCTGACTCTTCCTTTCTAGCACTGGGTAAGGGCCACTCCATTTGTCCTGAAGTGCCCTGGGAGCCACAGGCTCCAGAACCCAGACTTTCTGCCCTGGTTGGAACTCAACCATTGCAGCCTTTTGGTCATACCAAAACTTCTGGAGCTGTTGGCTGGCCTCAAGGTTTTTGCTTGCCTTTTCCATGTACTCTGCCATTCTAGAGCGAAGGCCAAGTACATAGTCCACTATGTCCTGTTTAGGCTCATGAAGAGGTCTCTCCCAGCCTTCTTTAACAAGAGCAAGTGGTCCCCTTACAGGGTGACCAAACAGAAGTTCAAAGGGTGAGAATCCTACTCCCTTCTGTGGCACCTCTCTGTAAGCGAAAAGCAGACATGGCAAGAGGACATCCCATCTCCTTTTGAGCTTTTCTGGGAGCCCCATGATCATGCCTTTTAATGTCTTGTTGAATCTCTCAACTAAGCCATTAGTTTGTGGATGGTATGGTGTAGTGAATTTGTAAGTCACCCCACACTCATTCCACATGTGTTTTAGGTATGCTGACATGAAGTTGGTACCTCTGTCAGACACCACCTCCTTAGGGAAACCCACTCTGGTAAAGATACCAATGAGGGCCTTGGCTACTGCAGGGGCAGTAGTTGACCTAAGGGGAATAGCTTCAGGATACCTAGTAGCATGATCCACTACTACTAGGATATACATATTTCCTGAGGCTGTGGGAGGTTCTAGTGGACCAACTATGTCCACACCCACTCTTTCAAAGGGGACCCCCACCACTGGAAGTGGAATGAGGGGGGCCTTTGGATGCCCACCTGTCTTACCACTGGCTTTACAGGTGGGGCAGGAGAGGCAAAACTCCTTAACCTTGTGGGACATATTGGGCCAGTAGAAGTGGTTGACTAACCTCTCCCACGTCTTGGTTTGTCCCAAATGCCCAGCAAGGGGAATATCATGGGCTAAGGTCAGGATAAACTCTCTGAACGACTGAGGCACTACCACTCTCCTAGTGGCACCAGGTTTGGGGTCTCTGGCCTCAGTGTACAGGAGTCCATCTTCCCAATAGACCCTATGTGTTCCATTTGTCTTGCCCTTGGACTCTTCAGCAGCTTGCTGCCTAAGGCCTTCAAGAGAGGGACAGGTTTCTTGTCCCTTACACAGCTCCTCCCTTGAGGGTCCCCCTGGGCCTAAGAGCTCAACCTGATAAGGTTCAAGCTCCAAAGGCTCAGTTCCCTCAGAGGGCAGAACTTCTTCCTGAGAAGAGAGGTTCTCTTTTTCTGACTGTGTTGCAGTTGGTTTCCCAACTGACTTTCCTTTTCTCTTGGTAGGCTGGGCCTTTCTTCCAGACTCCAGCTCTACTTTTTCACCCTGTGCCTTGCATTGTGCTCTTGTTTTTACACACACCAGTTCAGGGATACCCAGCATGGCTGCATGGGTTTTTAGTTCTACCTCAGCCCATGCTGAGGACACCAGGTCATTTCCAAGCAGACAGTCTACTGGGATGTTTGAGGAGACCACCACCTGTTTCAGGCCATTGACCCCTCCCCATTCTAAAGTTACCATTGCCATGGGATGTGCTTTAGTCTGATTGTCAGCGTTGGTGACTGTATAGGTTTTTCCAGTCAGGTATTGGCCAGGGGAAACCAGTTTCTCTGTCACCATGGTGACACTGGCACCTGTATCCCTCAGGCCCTCTACACTTGTCCCATTAATAAAGAGCTGCTGCCTGTATTTTTGCATGTTAGGCGGCCAGGCAGCTAGTGTGGCTAAATCCACCCCACCCTCAGAGACTAGAGTAGCTTCAGTGTGGACCCTGATTTGCTCTGGGCACACTGTTGATCCCACTTGGAGACTAGCCATTCCAGTGTTACCTGGATTGGAGTTTGGAGTGGAACCTTTCTTGGGACAGGCCTTGTCTCCAGTTTGGTGTCCAGGCTGATTACAGCTACGACACCAGGCCTTTTTGGGATCAAAGTTTTTACCCTTGTACCCAGGATTGTTTTGTGAAGAGGCTCTGGGCCCACCCTCCTGTGCAGGTTTTTGGGGGCCTGTAGAAGATTCTTTACTATTTTTATTTTTGGCTGTCTCACCACCTTTCCCCTGGGGAGGTTTTGTGACCCCTTTCTTTTGGTCACCCCCTGTGGAAGTTTTGGACACCCTTGTCTTGACCCAATGGTCCGCCTTCTTTCCCAATTCTTGGGGAGAAATTGGTCCTAGGTCTACCAGATGCTGATGCAGTTTATCATTGAAACAATTACTTAACAGGTGTTCTTTCACAAATAAATTGTACAGCCCATCATAATTACTTACACCACTGCCTTGAATCCAACCATCTAGTGTTTTTACTGAGTAGTCTACAAAGTCAACCCAGGTCTGGCTCGAGGATTTTTGAGCCCCCCTGAATCTAATCCTATACTCCTCAGTGGAGAATCCAAAGCCCTCAATCAGGGTACCCTTCATGAGGTCATAAGATTCTGCATCTTTTCCAGAGAGTGTGAGGAGACTATCCCTACAGTTTCCTCTGAACACTTCCCAAAGGAGAGCACCCCAGTGAGATCTGTTCACTTTTCTGGTTACACAAGCCCTCTCAAAAGCTGTGAACCATTTGGTGATGTCATCACCATCTTCATATTTAGTTACAATCCCTTTAGGGATTTTCAACATGTCAGGAGAATCTCTGACCCTATTTATGTTGCTGCCACCATTGATGGGTCCTAGGCCCATCTCTTGCCTTTCCCTTTCTATGGCTAGGATCTGTCTTTCCAAAGCCAATCTTTTGGCCATCCTGGCTAACTGGATGTCCTCTTCACTGGAGTTATCCTCAGTGATTTCAGAGTTGTTGGCCCCTCCTGTGAGGAAACCAGCATCTCTGACTATTATTTGTGGAGTCAGGGCTTGAGAGGCCCTGTTCTCCCTAAATAGGACTGGTAGGGGGGAATTTTCCTCCAAGTCACTATCTTCATCCTCTGTGTTGCCATCCTCAGAGGGGTTGGCTTTTTCAAACTCTGCCAAAAGCTCCTGGAGCTGTACTTTGGTAGGTTTGGAGCCCATTGCTATTTTCTTTAGTTTACAGAGTGACCTTAGCTCTCTCATCTGTAGATGGAGGTAAGGTGTGGTGTCGAGTTCCACCACATTCACATCTGTGCTAGACATTATGCTTCTAAAAGTTGGAATACTTTTTAAGAAACTAAACTGGTTCTAGAATCTAATTCAAACTTTTAACAAACTTTTAAACTCTAAAAGAAATGCTAAACAGGATCTAACACAAGGCCCTAGCAGGTCTTTTAAGAATTTAGAAAACTTTTCAAATTGCAAAAATCAATTTCTAATGACAATTTTGGAATTTGTCGTGTGATCAGGTATTGGCTGAGTAGTCCAGCAAATGCAAAGTCTTGTACCCCACCGCTGATCCACCAATGTAGGAAGTTGGCTCTGTATGTGCTATTTCAAAGTAAGGAATAGCATGCACAGAGTCCAAGGGTTCCCCTTAGAGGTAAAATAGTGGTAAAAATAGATAATACTAATGCTCTATTTTGTGGTAGTGTGGTCGAGCAGTAGGCTTATCCAAGGAGTAGTGTTAAGCATTTGTTGTACATACACATAGACAATAAATGAGGTACACACACTCAGAGACAAATCCAGCCAATAGGTTTTGTTATAGAAAAATATCTTTTCTTAGTTTATTTTAAGAACCACAGGTTCAAATTTAACATGTAATATCTTGTTTGAAAGGTATTGCAGGTAAGTACATTAGGAACTTTGAATCATTTCAATTGCATGTATACTTTTCAAGTTATTCACAAATAGCTATTTCAAAAGTGGACACAGTGCAATTTTCACAGTTCCTGGGGGAGGTAAGTATTTGTTAGTTTTACCAGGTAAGTAAGACACTTACAGGGTTCAGTTCTTGGTCCAAGGTAGCCCACCGTTGGGGGTTCAGAGCAACCCCAAAGTTACCACACCAGCAGCCCAGGGCCGGTCAGGTGCAGAGTTCAAAGTGGTGCCCAAAACGCATAGGCTCCAATGGAGAGAAGGGGGTGCCCCGGTTCCAGTCTGCCAGCAGGTAAGTACCCGCGTCTTCGGAGGGCAGACCAGGGGGGTTTTGTAGGGCACCGGGGGGGACACAAGCCCACACAGAAATTTCACCCTCAGCGGCGCGGGGCGGCCGGGTGCAGTGTTAGAACAAGCGTTGGGTTCGCAATGGAAGTCAATGAGGGATCAAGGGATCTCTTCAGCGCTGCAGGCAGGCAAGGGGGGGCTTCCTCGGGGAAACCTCCACTTGGGCAAGGGAGAGGGACTCCTGGGGGTCACTTCTGCAGTGAAAGTCCGGTCCTTCAGGTCCTGGGGGCTGCGGGTGCAGGGTCTTTTCCAGGCGTCGGGACTTAGGTTTCAGAGAGTCGCGGTCAGGGGAAGCCTCGGGATTCCCTCTGCAGGCGGCGCTGTGGGGGGTCAGGGGGGACAGGTTTTGGTACTCACAGTCGTAGAGTAGTCCGGGGGTCCTCCCTGAGGTGTTGGTTCTCCACCAGCCGAGTCGGGGTCGCCGGGTGCAGTGTTGCAAGTCTCACGCTTCTTGCGGGGAGATTGCAGGGTTCTGTAAAGTTGCTCCTTTGGATAAAGTTGCAGTCTTTTTGGAGCAGGTCCGCTGTCCTCGGGAGTTTCTTGTCGTCGTCGAAGCAGGGCAGTCCTCAGAGGATGCAGGGGTCGCTGGTCCCTTTGGAAGGCGTCGCTGGAGCAGAGTTCTTTGGAAGGCAGGAGACAGGCCGGTGAGTTTCTGGAGCCAAGGCAGTTGTTGTCTTCTGGTCTTCCTCTGCAGGGGTTTTCAGCTAGGCAGTCCTTCTTGTTGTTGCAGGAATCTAATTTTTCTAGGGTTCAGGGTAGCCCTTAAATACTAAATTTAAGGGCGTGTTTAGGTCTGGGGGGTTAGTAGCCAATGGCTACTAGCCCTGAGGGTGGGTACACCCTCTTTGTGCCTCCTCCCAAGGGGAGGGGGTCACAATCCTAACCCTATTGGGGGAATCCTCCATCTGCAAGATGGAGGATTTCTAAAAGTTAGAGTCACCTCAGCTCAGGACACCTTAGGGGCTGTCCTGACTGGCCAGTGACTCCTCCTTGTTATTCTCATTATTTTCTCCGGCCTTGCCGCCAAAAGTGGGGGCCAGGGCCGGAGGGGGCGGGCAACTCCACTAGCTGGAGTGTCCTGCGGTGCTGTGACAAAGGGGTGAGCCTTTGAGGCTCACCGCCAGGTGTTACAGCTCCTGCCTGGGGGAGGTGTTAGCATCTCCACCCAGTGCAGGCTTTGTTACTGGCCTCAGAGTGACAAAGGCACTCTCCCCATGGGGCCAGCAACATGTCTCTAGTGTGGCAGGCTGCTGGAACTAGTCAGCCTACACAGACAGTCGGTTAAGTTTCAGGGGGCACCTCTAAGGTGCCCTCTGGGGTGTATTTTGCAATAAAATGTACACTGGCATCAGTGTGCATTTATTGTGCTGAGAAGTTTGATACCAAACTTCCCAGTTTTCAGTGTAGCCATTATGGTGCTGTGGAGTTCGTGCAAAACAGACTCCCAGACCATATACTCTTATGGCTACCCTGTACTTACAATGTCTAAGGTTTTGTTTAGACACTGTAGGGGTACCATGCTCATGCACTGGTACCCTCACCTATGGTATAGTGCACCCTGCCTTAGGGCTGTAAGGCCTGCTAGAGGGGTGACTGACCTATACTGCATAGGCAGTGAGAGGCTGGCATGGCACCCTGAGGGGAGTGCCATGTCGACTTACTCGTTTTGTTCTGACTAGCACACACAAGCTGGCAAGCAGTGTGTCTGTGCTGAGTGAGAGGTCTCCAGGGTGGCATAAGACATGCTGCAGCCCTTAGAGACCTTCCTTGGCATCAGGGCCCTTGGTACTAGAAGTACCAGTTACAAGGGACTTATCTGGATGCCAGGGTCTGCCAATTGTGGATACAAAAGTACAGGTTAGGGAAAGAACACTGGTGCTGGGGCCTGGTTAGCAGGCCTCAGCACACTTTCAATTGTAAACATAGCATCAGCAAAGGCAAAAAGTCAGGGGGTAACCATGCCAAGGAGGCATTTCCTTACAACTGTATGACATGGAGTGGAGTGGCACTGTATGTCATGGAGTGACATTGTGTTTCGTAGAGTGTCATTGTGTGGCATGTAGTAGAGTAGAGTGGCACTGTTTGGAGTGGAATTTTGTGGCGTGGAGGGGCATTATATGGCATGACTAGAATTGCAAAGTGGGTCGTGAAGTGGCATTGTGTGGCATGGAGTGGCACTGAGTGGAGTAGAGTGGCACTGTGTGGCATGGAGTAAAGTGAAGTGGCATTGTGGAGGGTGGACTGTCATTGTGCGGCATAGATTGGCATTGGGTGTAGTGGAGTGGGACCGTGTGGTGTGGAAAGGCATTGTGTGCCAAGTAGTGAAAAGGCCTTGTGTGGTGTGGAGCAGCACTGAGTGGAGTGGCATTGGGTGGAGTGGTGTTGAGTGAGGTGGCACTGTGTGACATGGAGAGAAGTAGAGTGGCATTGTTTTGAGTGGAATGGCAGAGTGTGGAATGGCAGAGTGTGGAATGGCGTGGATTGGCACTGAGTAGAGTGGCATTATATGGTGTGGAGTTGCATTGTGTGGAGTGGGAAGGAGGGAAGTGGCATTGTGTGGTGTGGCACTGAGTGGAGTTGATTGATACTTTGTGGAGGGGCACTGCACGGCATTGAGTGGAGTGGCCTTAATTGGTATGGAGTAGAATGTCACTGTGTGGTGTGGCATTGTGTGGCACGGAGTAGAGTGAAATTGCATTGTGTGGAGTGGTACTGTGTTTTGTGGAGTGCCACTGTATAGTGTGGAGTGGCAGTGTGTGGCATGGAGTAGCGTAGCCTTGTGTGGTGTGGAGAGGGAGAGCGTGGAGCGGAGGGGCATTGTGTGGCGTGCAGTGGTACTGAGTGGAGCAGCACTGAGTGAGTGAAGTAGCATTCAGCAGAGTAGAGTGGCATTGCGTGGAATGGAGAGGCACTGCATGGAGTGGAGTGACACTGGGTGAAGTAGAGTGGCATTGTGTGGACTTTCATTGGGTGGAGTGGTATTGTGTGGCGTGGCACTGAGTGACGTGCAGTGTCATTGTGCAACTTGGAGTGGTACTGAGTGGAGTGGCATTGTGTGGTGTGGACTGAGGTGGCATCGCATGGCATGGAGGGGCACTGCCTGGCGTAGACCTGAGAGACATTGTGTAGAGTGCAGTGACACTGTGTGGAGAGGAGTTGCATTGTGTGGAGTGCAGTGATATTTTGTGGCGTGCAGTGGAGTAACATTACATGGCGTCGAGTGGTATGAAAAGGTACTTGAGTTGCCACTGAATTGCCTTATCGTGCTTCAAAGACTTGTCGGGGCTGGTAAGTGCTATATAAATGGAATTATAATACAATACAACACGACTGCAATTATCTTAACCTACAATCTATTTAAACATCAGATGCAGAGAAGGAGAAAGTGGGTGTGAAAAGGCAAGGCTATATAAATGCAATTATAATACCATACAATATGTCACCAATGTTCTCGACCTATGATCTATGTAAACATCGGATGCCGGTAAGAAGCAACAGGGACGGGAAGAATAAAGAAAATAGGACCCGAATCACACCTAGCAGTGGATGGAATTTGGATGAAAACAGGAAGTGGTATCAGCAAGCACTGGCCAATTAGGAGGCAGAAAAAAAGAGTGACAATTACGCCGACGATAGTAGGCAATGGGCGAGTTCCAAGCCCCTTCGAGTAAGCAAAACCTCTTACAGCGACAGCACATGCGGCAGGCGAGACCTAAAAATTATTATTTTATGGATGTGCAGCCAATGAAGGTCTCTAAACTGACAGGCAATTGGTTGATGTCTGGTTTTTTTTTTAGGTTTTACCTGGCTCGCCATTCTGCACAATCTGCAATCTTTGAATGGAATATTGGGGAGTCCACGTGTAGGGAGTTCCCGCAGTCCAGTCTTGAAGTAAGCAAGACATTGATAACAGTTCTGACGAAAGAAAGAGTTGGGTGGCTGAAAGGCGTGGGGACTATCTGCGCCGCAGGGGCCTGCGTTAGGCCCCTGGCCTTGCCTCCCAGGGACCCAGAGATTCACAGAGGCATTACATACAGCATCAATGACAGAATCACAGGCGCAAGGCGTCAGAAACAAACACCCTCACAGACATATAGCGTTGCACCGTTCAAGGATCGAATATGCACTGAAATTGGAAGGTTACGAATGCTAATTGTATGCACAGGGTTCAGGGCCCATTTACATCTGCTGTGTGGCCAAGACCTACCTTCTAGAGGGCCCACAAGATCCAGTACTCGTCGGCTGAAGCCAGGACAGCGGCTCCGGGTGCGGATGTGAAAGCTGGGGAGAGTCCCGCCAGAGCAGCCCCCTGGCAACAACACAGCACAAGCTTCCAAACATGACTCATATCTCAGCCACATGGTACGTCCTCTGGGAGGCAGGGATGGGAGTGTGGAGAGGAGGCTGGTGGGACGCCACACCCACAGCAGCGATGGAGTGGTAGATAGGGGGAATGGGGATGGTGGTCTAGCAGAGCCGCGGGGGGTAGTGGCACAACGGGGGGAGCAAAGCAGAGTGAGCCGTTAAGGTCATAGCGACATGGCAGCAGGGTGAGGGGACAGTGTGCGGGCTTCAGCCGCGGAGGAGGGGCAAGCCCCACCGTGCACCATTCTGAAGTGCGATAAAAGAGGAGAGATGAGATCAACAGGAAATAAGTTCACGCTGAAAAGCCCAGTAAACGAACGAACGGCCAGATCCGAACATCCCCTACAACTCCAACTCGGTTACTGATAAAGTTTCCTCTTCAAAATGAGATCCAGTTAAGAAACCAACCCAGCATGAAGCGCTCTAAGTCTCGCAAGCGGTATGGAAAGCGCTATATAATATATCCCATATCAAGAAACGCTCAGTACCTATGGATAAGCAGATGTCACTCGGTGTATGTGTCGCTGAAGGCCACAGCTCCTCTGGCCAGCAGGGCTCGGTGCATATCCAGGCCCCAGCCCGCTCCTCCAGACCCCCCCGTGCCGCCCGGGAAGCCCCGTCACTGTTTCCAGTGGTATTTCCAATGTGTGGGAGTGGGAAGAGATTCCAGGGAAACACTGAAACAATTAACCAAGCAGAGCAATCCTCCTCCCTACTCAAAAACAGATGATGTGATACAGGCTGGGCCCTCATAACTTCCAGCAGAGACGTGCCCACACCGGGAAAAGCGGGGCCAGACGCGAGCGCGCTAAAAGAGAGAGCGCGCGCGCGAGAGAGACAGACAGACAGACAGACAGACAGAGAGAGAGAGAAAGAGAGAGAATGGAATATAGGAGGAGTGAGAGGGAAGTTCAGTGCGGCCTAGGTTGGGGAGGGAGAGAGATAAAAAGAGTGAGTTTAAATAAGGGAGACGGGTGGAGGGCAAGAGAAGAGAGGGGTTGGAGGTAGACTTGATAAAGAAAGGGATAAGACGAAGGGAGGGAACGATGGAGAAACTGGGAATGCAAGAAACTTCGCCCAACAGAATTCTTTCCCAGAGTCACAAAAATCCCCAGACACACAGAATGTAGAACATCAGGTCCACTTTCTCAGACTGCCCAAATATGCGGAAAGCGCTGCTGCCATAATAAGCAATTCTCCAGAAGAACCGCCATCTCTACGGAGTTAAAAACATGAACGCACTGTCGAAAGCATGCAAAAACAGAAACCAGCATTGGCAGAAAAGCTGCAGAATACTTGCCAGCCACGGACACTGGCAGAGGTTGCAATGTCACGTGCAAAACCGCGGCAATATTTTGGAATCCAAAGGTTTTAGTAACATACCACGTGACCAGTTGGACGCACTATTAGGCATTATTAAGTGGTGAAGCAAGACAGAGGCAGGAAAAGGGGGAACAGAAAAGGGTGAGGTGGGGTAAAATAGGGCAAGAGATGGCTAATGTTAGGGCAAAAAACAGGAGGAGACAGAGAACAGGGTGAAACTTGGCAAAGATCCAAGTCCAGGGATACAAACATTAATTTCGTAAATTTCGGGTGAAGACATTAAGGGAATTTGTGGTAGACACATGGGGCATCCACATCTCTGCTGCCTTTGATTATTGGGACTTGGTAGAAAAACTTTAAACTTGAACTGAAGATCTCAAAAGGCATTGGTGTACATTTTAAGGGAGGCTGTTTCTCAAGAAAAGAGTTGCTCTACGGAGCACATATGTTTGTTTCATTGTTCAAAACGACTGAATATGTTGCCTCCACAATCTCTTTGATTTCGTAGAGAGCGGAAGATGTGACGGCTTCAGATCACATGCCAAGGCATAAATAAGAGGAAGGGAGTTTGTCTCTGAGGGCCAACTTTATCAGTCTTACAACTTTCTCCATTACTTAGGTGGAGCAACAACTCACTGTGAAATGACGGGACTCCTGGACCTCACACACAAAGGCCAGTGCTTCCCAAACAGACCAAACTCTTAACAAACTCACTAACAACCACGCACAACAAACTTAGTAATCTCTTACTCGATGGTGTAGTCAGAGGCACAATGGTTTTATAACACTTGTACATTGCCTAGACTTCCCAAGTTCACCTGAGTGGAGAGAGGAAGCCACTGTGAAGAGCAAACATGGGGAGTGACTGGATGACATTTCCATGCCCTGTTCAGCGTGAGAGCTGCCGCAGACAGGCCTAAAGATGAGGTCATGATGTGCTAAGAAGTGCAGATTCCATTGTTCAATCTAGGTTCAATTAGAGAATTGATAGCTGCAACTCTTCCAATGGGCAGGAGGTGTGCCAGAATTGTCTGCAGCATTCAGAACACCGATATCTGCAATAGACCTGCGAGGTCCACACTGAGCTTAATTGCAAGATGTATTTGTTCTCTTAAGTGGTATTCACTAAAGCAGGTGGTTTCCCTGTCTCTGCAGTCTGAAGGAACAGGTTCATTGCCCCTCTCTCATGCCACAACCTTCATCATAATCCTATTTAAATTAAGTTTTAGGCAGAGATTTCCCAATCAGTTGTTCACTGTCAACTTACACAGTGACAAATTTTGTTAAACAATCCCCTATCAGCATGTGTGTCATCTCCTGACATATACAAGAGGCAGCTCTTGTATCAGGTGCAACGCTCCAGAAGCTCATCATATATATTACATACGCTTGACGACTGCATGAAGCCTGTAGAAATCCATAGGTCCAAGCTTTAGGTTCAGAGCGGTAAAGTGGTTTGACAACTTTTTGAGCGCGGTCTATAAAGAAGGATTCAAACCAGGGAAGTAAAAGGCCACCCAACACAATCTTTTAAAGGCGTTTTAGGAGATCAATATGTGCGACAAATTCAGATAACTAAAATTTCCAACTAATCCAGTGTACTCCACTGTCAACATCTGACATCATTCTCAAGTCATCAAGTACTGAGACAAAAAACACCTAGAAATCATTAAGGGTATCAGTAGAGATTAAGTTGTCTGCATGTTTTTTGGGAACCATCGCCTCAAGCATCTTTGAAGGGGCTCGGACAAGAGACATGGCCCTGAATTAGTGTTGGGCAGTGATGGAAAAATATCTGGTTTATAAAGTAAGTGCTAAATCAAGAGAGGAATCCAAGAGCGCAATTGTTTCCATCATATAAATAATAGGGTGTACGAAATTCTCTATTGGGATTATTCTCAGAATGCAGTACTTTCTCTAGAAATCTAGGAATTTTCCATTACCAAGTAAATCGAAATTAGATTGAAAGGTTGGAAGTTGGCTGGGTTGGCATGGTACACATCAGGATTCTTCAGTAAGGCACAAAACATGACAAAATAAAAAAACAAAACACAGGATAACTGTTAGGGAAAGTACTTATCTCAACAAACATTTCATCTGTTCCGGAGCCTTGCCTGCTGTTTGTGTTTTCTTTGCGTCACTCTGAGGAGGGTTGGAAAAGAGGTTTCCCTAACAATAACTCGCCCTATCAGTATTGAGGTATTAACAATATACCTCAGTCAAGGTCCCACAAAAGAAAGAATCTGTTGAAGTGTTTATACCGCCGAAGGACTGAGAGGTGACCCCGAGTCAGGAGATGCCACATGTGCGTTCAGGTGACTCTTCAAAATGACCAAAAGTGAAGATGAAAGGAGGGGAGATCATGACAACCAATTTAGGAACTTGATATTTAAGAGCAATGTTGCTGCCCTTGATATTTTCTACCATGCGATAAACAGAAAGTAAAAGTTGATCACAAACATTATATTTATACTATTATGACTAGCTTCAGAAGGAGATGGCTCATACTACCATTACCTTTTTGTTGAATGGTCACCATCTAAATGTGGGTAGAGCATTAGATGTTTCAAGCTTTCCTGAGGTTGTTTTCATAGGACCCGTAGGGTCCTATAAGGAGTGCAAGAATCTTGAATAAAAGTATTCAGCAGGTAGCGTTCACATCTTCCACCTTAAATTTCCATTTCAGAAACGCAGAAGAAAATAAAGGTGCCAATGTGAGACTTATCAGGGTGATCTTATGTTTAAGAGGAGAAACCACAACCAGAGTTGATTCTGATCCAATTGAAAAACAAGCAATATGGCTCAGGGCAATTATTTAAACCTTTTACTAAGCAGAGGAGTGGCAATTTATAAATCATTAAAATAGTTCGTTTTTGAAAAAGGTTTTCTGTGAGGATGTTGAAAATAGAGGCTTAGCACCACAAACTGCAGAAAGGAAATGCATCAATAATCAGTCTAAACCAGTGGTCTCCAAACTTTTTAATGCCACGCCCCCCAGTTGAAAAATAAAAATCCTTGGGGCCCCCCTCAGAATTCTTCGCAATTATTTTATAAAGATTGCAATGTTTAAATATGTCTAGATCTATTTAAACAGTGCCGTTATGTACTGTTACCTTTTTAAAAATGCAATAACATGCTTCTGCTTAAAACAAAGCCCTGTTATCTGTAAAATGTTTCTTTTGGCCAGAGCCTGGGGCCTCCCTGGGATCACTTGAAGCCCCCCTGGGGGCCACTGCTAAAGTAGGAACACAGGGCCGGACTGGCTGTGGCAGGCATCGGGCGTTTCCCCAGGAAGGGTGGGGGGGCTCGAAGGGTAGGGGCTGGTTTTTGAGTGGTGCTGCTATATCGACCCCAGTAACAAGAGCAGCAGTTCTTCACTCTTCACCCCCCCCCCCCCCCCCCCCCCAACGGCTGGTCTGACAAGGTTGCCAGGGCTGCTTTGCATTCCCAGTCCAGCCCTGAAGAGACAAGGCATGGTGGTGGTGATGGTGGTGCGGGGCGAAAATGATGTAATTTGTATCCTGTGGTACGAGAGGGCCCAGTAACTGATGTTCATTATTCAAAATAATCACATGTGCGGCTAGTTCAATAGGAGTGGACTCCAGGGGAGGGGATAGTGGGAGTGTTTCACCTAAGATATGAGTTCCGAGTTTATAATCTTATTTATTGTAAAATAAAAGTGGAAGTAAAGTTATACAATTGGACTGACCACATGCCACTTTAGCCAGTGAAGAGGAGACAGTGAGACACTCATGTGTGACGGTGCGGTTAGGTGAAACAGAGCTGTCGTGGTGTCACTGTCTTGGGGATCAGCCGGCCCCTGCTCTGGAGATCAGGGACCAGCTGTTATCATGATCAGTGGCACGGTGTGCAGTGCCATGGTGATCAAGCCTGCAATGCCCTGGATGTCAGTCATAGGTATCCCTAACAATCAGTCATCTCTTGCCCTGGCGACCACACACACTATTCCCTGATGATGAGACACGAAGCACTGATGGTCAGGCACACTTTGCTCTAGTGATGAGGCACAATTCACCCCGAAATGCAGCTGTCAGTAGCTCATCTGAACAGACATACTCTGCACTGGTGATCAGGCACATTTAGCCAGACAATCTGGATAGCTTCTCTTGTGCTCGGGCTAGTAAAGCTCTTTTATCCAGGCGCGCATTTTCTAGTAAACAAGCACAGAATGTCAGGGTTATCAGGCACAACCAATCCTAGTGGTACACAATGCTCTTGTGATCAGACACACATTTAGTCAGTAGATAAACCCTGTCCTTCTGATAAATCATAATGTCCCTTAGTGAGCAGGCATATGACGCGCAGACACTCATGCACCCACAAAATGTTAATCAGATAAATAGTAACCCGGATATGAAAGCCCAGCTGCCATGGCGATCAGACACATGCCACCTTGGTGACCAGGCCCTTAGTAACATATGCCTGATCGTATGTGATTGACCGGCCACCCTACTGGCATGGTAACCATCCGTGCCTTCTTCGTAGTGGTGAACAGGTCTACTTCAGATTCGCACTTGTGATCATGCACAATGCGCCCAGGTGATTAGGCACTCGCTGCTGAGGTGATTATTCACACACTATCCAAATGATCAGACACTTGTTGCCCTGAAGATCCAGCACAATGTTCTGGATCTCAGACATACCATACCCAAAAATCCTGTACCATATGTCCTGCTGATCAGAAACGTTTTGCCCATGTAATACGGTAAACAATGATCGGTCAATTAGGCACATGTTGTCTTGATGAATAATCAAAGCTAGATGTCATCAGGCAGATGTTACTCTTGTGACCAAGAACACATTGTCATCAAGAGCAGTCAAACTCATCTTTTATGACCCAGAACATACTGCCCTGGTGATCAGGTCCAATAGGCCCTAGTGAACCGGCACCACTTTTTCCTGTGTGATCAGACACACTGTGGTACTATGGGCAGGCACATTTATCCCCTCATGATCAGGAACATTTGGTTTAGCCATCAGGCACACTTTGCCCTTGTGAACAAGCACGCTGCGACCTGGTCTATTATGCCAAGTGATTAGACGCCCTTACCCCTGTGATCAGACACACTATGATGTTATAGACATTCGTGTCCTGGCACATTTTGCTTTGGTCATCGGGCACACTTTGCTCTTGTGAACAGGCATGTTTTGCTCAGGTGATCAGGTGCAGATTACTCTGGATATCATGCATCAAAACCTGCTGATCAGGCGAAGCCTCTCCATGTGACTAAGCACAACTTGCCCTGGTGATCTGGTGTACTCAGTATCCTGGTGATTTAACTCACACTGACCTGGCGATCACAGGAGGGGCCCTAGTGAGCAGTCGCTCACTACCCTGTAGATCAGTTACACACTGCTTGTGCACCCTGGCCAAGCTGTCCTGGTGACTTGGCACACTTTCGCCTTGTGATGAGGTACAAGGTGACCTGCACAACATCTCATATCGGTATCCGCCATAAAGTAATCTGTTGATCACTCACAGATTGGTCTGCCGATAAAGGACCTATTGCCCCGGTGATCAGGCGCATGGAACATACATGTATAGCTCTGCTAACAGGCTACTGCACTGAAAAGCAAATACTTGCACAACGTTACATTTGAAAGAAGATCCGGTTCAGGGGACAAGTGAGACCCGCCCCGCTACTGTTGTACATTGGTTATGTATGGCTCCCATACGCAGCAACAACATAATCAATCCAATTATTCACTGCTCTGATATCATAACAATGAAACACCACACTGTGTTCACTGCTGTGGGAAAAAATATAGTTGAACTGGTCTCTGCTTCCTAAAAGCAAAGGAGGCTTCACTAGGCCTACCACAAAAGGGCACATCGGTTTAAAGCAAAAATGCATTTTCAACACACGGTCTGAAGAGCAAAACAATACCCCCGTTTAGACAAATAAAGAAAAAGGCCGACTTTTCAAATGAAAGAAAATTATTTTAAGCTGCAATAAAGTATAAAACGTTCAGCACATACTAGTCAACAGCTGAAATGCTGCACTTCTTATTGGTAACAGAAAAACATTTTTTTATTTGAAGAGTGTACATTAACAAGAGCATTAAAAATACTCTCCACACTCGCCTCGAACACTGAGAAAAAAACATGAACTAATGCATTTTGAAGTGCAAACATTTAAACAAAGACATTGGTTTGTGAATAAAATGCACGGAAAGACAGACGGTTACACCCAAACAGAAAGTGGGAGAGGCTAAAATACGCCTGTGGGCTGAACCAACATATGAAAGACTATTTCCAAAGCCCATCGCCCAAGGTTCCTGAGTAAAAGAGGCCTATGGCTAAGGTACATTGAAACAATGACTCTAGAGTATGTTTAGAATATAATATATCCTAAATGAATGGCACAGGTGGGATTACACGTTAAATCTTAAAATGTACACAGGTAATCAGAAAGCAACTCCTGGTCACAGTATACACGTGAGATATTTACAGCATGCTACCCACCAGAAATAGAACATTTGTAAAGATAGCCAACCTCTCCGTTTATGCATCATTTCTGAGCCTTGTCAGCAGACTAACCGAGAAGCATAAACTATCCTTTGAAAATGTGCATATGGCTGCCATCTCTCCTTGTGCCCCAAGACCCCACCATATTGGGGACTTCATGTCAGCGCATCGTACAGAGGTATATTGCCTGACATAAATATTGTGTCCTAAATATTGTTTACAAGAAAATTGCTCCACTGGGTGTAGATTTTCTAAGATTAACTCCACCTGGCACAATATTTTTAAGGATGACATTTATGACATGGGATTTATGCCAGACAGTAGCCTGACAACAATATTTCTAAACCATACCCATATTGGGCTGATCACATTTAAGTTCTGAGAGACAAATAAAAGATGCAGTATGACACAATGTTATGAAGTTAAAACCTAGTGATGTGGACAACTTATAACCATATTCCACACGTATGTATTTTTCTTCTTAGTAACCATGTAAATCAGTTTCACAGCTTCCTTTTTAATGATCTCGGCCAGTTGTTTACTCACACCCAGATTCCCACTTCCCACCGGTATACATACATCATAACCAATCATGAAAAATCGGGGTACTTTCCCACCTTCATTTTCCAAAAGCCAAAAACTAGTCTTGGTTTTAGCACAGATGCATAGGTTTGGCCACAGAGTGTGCGATATCATTTAATATTTTCCTGAAGTTGAGATGGAGCTAAAATGATGACATCAGGAACAAAAGACAAAATATATTTTATTCCCGCTAAATCTCGTGTAAAAAATAAACACGTGGCAATGTCGTACTGCTAGACTTTTAAAAGCTGTTCACCAATAGACCAAGCCCTCGTGCTAAATCCCAATATAGAAAATATGACAAAATTCAACTTTTGGGCTGTCCCTAAGGCAGGTCATGTTCTTTAACTTTAACTACTGGCATCAATATACAGCGATACTTATAGTTGGTGTTATCCACTTGAGGGACTGAAAGAGATAATAGGGGCTAAAGATGACCACCCTTCTATTAAAGTAATCTGCACCGCAAGAGCTATGAGCAGTTGTTGTTGGCCTATAAGAAAACCGGGAGATTTCCTGAAAAGTTAGTGCACTGGAAAGCCCAGCAGTCACCAGTGCGGGGTAGGAGTCGGGGGATATATTTGTGATCGGGGGCTGGGTTGTTATAATTTCGTTTTTTTCCAATATAGTGCATCCTACTGCAGTTTTAATGTCTCATAACTGCATTTCTAGTGTCTCAAGAACAGGGACTGCCCAACTCAATGGTACTCCTTTTTTAAATATGTTTTTATTAGCATTTAAGTCAACAATGCAAAATACAATACAAAAGATTCCTCGGGCAAGGCATGCAGCAAAGGCAGTTTACACAACCGTTAGAGGGACCAGTAACTGCCTGTATAACATGGTAAAGACAGTGGAACGGGGTCTTCAAGAGCAAGTAACAAGCACAGCAGTAAAGCCGCAGCTCCACTTTCTGACCTAATAATCCGGGCGCCCATCCATCCATACCAACATGTATGGAGGGAAAAAAGGGGCCAGATAGACTGCCAAATCCAAGAGTACTCAAGGGGGTTTCCCTAAGGTTCAGGATCACCTCTCGAAGTGTGGCAGGGGGCTAAGGGCCACCATAAGGGGCTCAGCCAAAACAATATGACCCCTGTAGTCCACTCGGGGCCAGGCCAGCAATATAGCATCCCATGCAGCCAGAAATGGTACCCCTCCGTAATACCCTAGTCTCCTCTCTGCGAATCGCTTCTCTCTAGCAATCCACCCATTTCACTAGTTCCAACCCCCATCTATACAATCTGGGCCCTGAGTGGACTTCCAGCACATAGTTAAAAGCCTGCATGCAAGAATCAAAGCCTGGCCCAGAAATCTGTCCTTAACTTTCCTGACTGCAGTAGCCTCATGTGGGCCCAAAAGGTGCAGGACCGGGCTGAGTGCGAACTCCCGGTGATTGGCCTTGCGAACCTTCCCCAAAGAATGTAGTCCTGTATGGTAGCAAAAGCAGGCAGGACCATACCATGTGAAGGAAACCTTAATCTTCAGAAGAACATCTAGGGTATTCCAATGGCAGAAGAACATCTAGGACATTCCAATTGCATGGCCAGGAACATAAGAGTGTATGCCACGGAGTAAGGTAGGCCTCGTATAAATAGTAAAATTGGATACGTTTGAAGAAGGCATTTCTGGGCACCCTAGAGGTGAAGTCCAGAACCCCCCACCAGGTAGAATCATTTACAGCAAGTCCTATATCCTCTTCCCATCGCAAACAGAGATCTACAAGGTCTGGTGGAGCTCCCTTCAGGAGATCCCTATAGAGTGGTGTGACCACCTTCTTCCACCCCATGATGGGGAAAAGATGGCGTAAGCATTCGTGCTCTGGCAGTTCTGCAATTCAATTATCCCACCACCCACTTATTCCGTGAGTCAAGATTCTGCGAAGTAAAAATTGCCCCACCAGGAGGACATAGGTTTCTCACAATCAGGACAGTGATCCCGGCCGACGTCCCCCGGTGGAACCCGGACCATCCTACCGCCCTCCCAGTGATGAGCAGCCAGAAGCAGGAGCTCACTCAAATACGGTGCATTGGTATGAGTCTTCCGAAGAGCCTGACCAAGACATAGCGTGCTGTTCTGATCAATACATTTGAGTTCCCACACTCTAGGTGCATGAGTCTGCTTTATCAAAGCACTGGTCAACAATTCCTTTGATGGTGGGCCACCCTCGCATGTACCCATGCCATCTCATAGATATTTAGGTGCAAGGGGTAGCCAACAGTAGTGGAGGCCAAGGTGAGCCATGCGAGCAGAGGGCTCTATGGCCAGATCAATAACAGCAGGGACAAGGGCAACCCCTTTGGGTGCCCCCAAAGTGAAAGCCTCCAATACAAGGAAGTCATTAAGGATCCTATCTAACGGACTAAAGTAGAGAAGCTTTGTCCACTAAAAAGGTAATCTGAGGCCCACGCCAAATAGAGTGGCATATAAAAAGTCCCAACAGAGAGTCAGATGCCTTCCTAAAATCCACGGAAATGACCAGAACTATCGCCACCAGTTGCTCCCGCTGGTCCAGGAGCAATTGGGGGATATTAGGCATATCTTTCTTTGGAAGCGATCAATAGCGGCCTCATGCTGTGAGGATGGAAGTAAACCCTGCAGCCGGAAGTCATTAAATAGGGCTACGAGTTTAGGGACAAGGTCAGAGGCATATGCTATGTAGAATTATATTGGTACACCCTCTGGCCGAGGCACCTTCCCCCTCGCCAGTTCCTTAAACATCCCCATACCTCTTACTCAGTATTATCTGCATCCAATTGATCGCCACAGCAGAACTGAGGGATACCATGGAAGAGGCTGCAATATAATTCAACACGTCCACTTCGCGACACTCCGCACCTGCTAAACACAAATCTCAGTAGTGTTGGAGAAACACCATATTGCCCTGTTCCTGCATAAAGATATCCCATCCCGAGGCATAGCACACCTGGAGAATAGTGTGCCCATGACTCTGTCTCTGTAAAAGCCATTCAAGGACCCTACCAGACTTATCCCCCTTAGTGTGGGCTCTGGTGACATAAGCTCTATATTCAAAGCACCTTAGGTGTTCAACCAGTTCAAACAGTTTGTCCCATTCCTCCAGCCTTCGCCCCCTCCCATCCAGGGTCCCCTCCAACCCATGAGGAAGACCATTGAGCACCGCCTCCTGCTGCTGGATATCGGAGTGCAACTGAGACCACTTTGTTCGAGATGCAATAACTGCAAATCACCACCTTCATGGCTTCCCACCCCACCACCACCAAGGCCGAGCCAGCATTATAAAGCCAGTATTGTGTGTTGCGCTCACCCAGAAAGCCTGATCCTCTAGCATTGTGGGATCAAAAAGCCAAGGTCTAGGCGAGTGCCACTGGAAGGAACACAGTACAGGGGAATGATGAGAGTATGTTTTTAAACAGATACCCTATCCCCACCACCTTGCAATACATCACCCTCCAAGTATATATTCTATCTAGTTGGACCTCCAGGTTGTGGAGGCTATAGCGATATAAATATTATCAAGATACTGGATTCTGCACTCTCCAGCAGTCAACCAGGTCCCACCGTACCATCCAGGAGCAGACAGCTTTCACCAGCCTGCCCACTGGTGCATCATGCAAGGGTGGATGCGACCTATTCAAGTTAGTCTACTACACAGTTAAAATTGCATCCTATTATTCTCCATTAGGGGTCCATTAAGGACAGCAGAAGGGTCAGTCTGGTGAGAAATGATGGCTGGTCTACATTTGGGGCATAACAATTCAGCAGGCCAATATCCCTACCGTCTAAACAACCTAATACCAAGACGTAACAGGCATCCAGGTTAGCAATTGCCCTGTGCAAACCAAAGAGGACCTCAGGTCTGATCCAGGTAAGAGTACCCCATAGTGACGTGGAGTAAGAGGTGGTGTACAGTTAACCCTGCCAACACCCCGAAAGACTTGACCCTCAGTCTTGGTAAGATACATCTCCTGTAGGAACGCAATGTGTACGCCTCTACGTTTCAAATAAGCCAGGATGTTAGAACGCTAAGAGGGGGAAGAGAGGCCCTGCATGTTCCACATGAGCAATTAAATCTGGGCTTCATGGAAAACGGGCCAGAAAAGGAACCCCATACACATCTGTCCCCAAAGAAGATGGTCGCACCTCGCTATACCAAACATACAAATTCCACAGCCATAGACGCTCCACCGCCAAGAAACAAAAAAGAAAAACAAAACAGTTCTATGTAAACAAATCCCAACACTCCAAGGACGGAGACATATATTAATCTTGTCCAAACAATACACCCCACAATGCCCAACAAGGAGCCAGGGAAAGGTCAAACAGCAAACTAGTTCCATAATGGAAGACCATAAGTAGGAAAGGAGCTACCAGCGAAGGATGAAGGGACAAACACTCAGTCAACTGAATGCAATAGGACAGACCCTGCAACCCCCTCGCCCCCACCACCAGATTCCCCCTGTGACCACCCAAATCAGGAATATACACAACACAAGAGAAATCATCCAAACGACCACCTCCCCACCATAATGCAAAAAGGACCAAATTGCGATGTTTGTGAAACACCAGCTAGATCAGCAACAGACAAGTTAGTTCACAGACACCGGGGTGTCCCCCAGAAGAGTATTCTCAAGCCTCGGTGTAACTGAATCCTCCGAGTCAGAAGCAAAGCTGTGTTGTTCCAGGGATGGGCCTCCAGAGGAGCCGTTGCTGGCCGCGATACAAGAAGCAGTTTCAACTGCTCTCATCTGCTGCAGTGCCACCTGAGATTAAGTAGGGCAAAACGCCCCCTAATGAATAGGATGTTTGCAGCTTTGGGCGAGCAGTATGCCGCAGGTCTGGGACCTCAGGTCACACAATACCCTGGTCATAGAGCTCAAGCAAGTCCCATGTCGCAGATAGTTCATTGAAGAAAAACACCTTTTCTTCAGCCTGGACTGTCAGTTGGACAAGGAAAAGCAAGGAGTAAAGTAAACCCCACCACAAAAAATTACTATCTCTGTGTTTGGACCCGGAGGGTGAAGTCAAGGTCAAGACAACAGCTTGGCGTTATCCACCAGAGGGGCCATGCGCATGTGCTATCTGCAGGAGATGGTTTCTATCCTGAAAAACCAAGATGTGGGCCACTACTGGGTGCCCCAGGGCCTTAGGACAAGGTATCTGTGCTGGTCCTCTGTGTGCATGCTCCAAGGCACACAAAGTGGATAGGCCCTCCAGGGGCGCAACCTCTTGCAGCCAGTCCTCCAAATATACCAAAATGGAGTCAGCCTCCACATGTTCTGGCAGCCACATGATGCGGACATTGTTTCGAAGCTCCCGCCCCACCTGATCACCCAGGCGCCGGGTTTGTGTCTCTAAAGCTGTGATGTGGGCATCCTCAGATTGAACAGCAGCTGTCAAAGATTGTAAAGTACCCTCCAAAGTATGGACCTTCTTCGAGATTTTCCTTGAGTCCTCCGGTACAGTGCACTGTGGGATCACTTCATTAAGAAGGGACAACAAGGGCGTGGGCCCGTCCCATGCAGCGTAGAGAAGGAGCAATCAAAGCATCACTAGAAGTCCCTGCACAAGGTGCAGCTAAGCAAGTATCCAAGCTTCTCAGTAGGCAGAGCTCCAATTAATCAATCAGCATAACGTAGGTACTCCGGTCTACATGCCTGCAGCACTCCCATAGCCAGCAGGGCTGATAATACCCCTGATGCAGGCCAACCGCTTAATTTAAAATGTAGGATCGCAAGGGTAATGCTCCTTACCCCTATCCCATCCATGGCTGCCCTAGCGTTCAAGAACCCCAACACAGTCCATCTCCAAGCCCAGGAGTCGCAGAGAGACTGCAGAGAGAGACGAGCTGGGGAGGCAAGAAGGATCAATGAGATCACTGCCTCTATCAGAGCAAGCTGCCATCTTGGGTGTGGTCAGAGAACGGATGCAGGTGACCCTCTTTGCACATCAGCTCCGCTAAGGCCTGTACACAATGTCCTCAGAGTCCCGTACAGCCACCTGTCTGGGTGAAGAGGTAAAAGCGGCGGCCAGGGGCCAAACTGAAGAGAAGTCTAATGCAGCCTCTGCTAACGGGGCTGCCATTTTAATCCTCTGCCGAGCTCAGGTGCGGATACAGGTCTGCATTCCCCGGCTCTGTCTTCATGCCCAAAGAGGTGTCTGGGGACTTCCACGGGGTCACGGTTGCATGGAGGCTCTGATCAGGCGGAAGCGGGCTGGGTTCAACAGTTGGAAGTGGCGGGGGATCGCGAACGGTGAGGAGCTCAAGCCGTCCACGTCCTTAAGTCATGGTTGCTAGCTCCACCCCCCTACATAGTGTATCCTTCTTACCAGGATTCATACTAGGGGTGTGATATATTTGGTTTTGTGTAATTTAACCGAAATTCAGCAAAAAATACCACCAAATAACACCAGTGTTTAGGGCTATATGTTAGCACCTATGTCCTCAAGCCTATTTTAAATACAACTGAGGATTTTGTGCTATAAACAGAGAGAAGCATTTGCAAAGCAATAGGTCTCGCATTTACTTGAGGTGAAGCTCTTGGTGTTGTAAATGCATAACTGGATATTTTTGCCACATAAATTGGTCAACCCTGCAGCATATTTTGGCCCCTTTTGCCACATAATTCCAGTGGCCCTGTATATAAATAAAGGGCTAGTAGGCCTACTGGATTTTTTTTTTTTCAAACAAGGCCCTTAAAACACAGACTACTCCCAGGTGCAAAATAAAGATCCAGCCATAGGAGTACTTTACAATACACTGAATGGTGGGATGGGTTATTATTTTGGGGTCCCCACTAACCTAGTGTGGGGACCCAGAGGTGACCTAGACAGAAAGAGCACACTCTGGTGAACGTTTTGAAGGTGGTCCCGTTGTCCTAGGTCAACCAAAGGCTGTGCTAAGGGCAAAAATGTTTTCGAAAAGAACGATGGCAAAGCATTATGGGGCGAGTTTCCCCAAGCACAGTGAATATTGTAGTATCGACTCTCCTGCTGAGCCAGAAGTGGTGCTTTGATGATTTCTGTGTTTTTATTTAGGTAAAGAATTTACCAATTACAAGGTTTTTTTTAAAGCCATGGAGCACGAAGCAGAGACAAAATACAAAATTTAAATGACTACGATTAGGTAACAATGTGAACAATGTGACCAGTGCTCTAATACTGCCGATCAAGTTCACACTCAAAGCGCCATGGCCGCCATGGAGTGCAAAGGGGAGATACAAAAGAAAAAAGTAGTTTGCCCTCTCGAAAGTATATCGGCAATCGTGCAATAATCCATGTAATAGGGTCAGTCTGCAAGGCGGAACAACAGAGCCTCCAGGAAGGACAAACGTAAAGCATTTACCAATAACATCATGGGATTGTTGAAAGGCAAGCCCAGGAACAAATTAGATTGTTGGGTGTGTTTAAAGCCCACAGAATAAATTACAACAGGTCGAAAAGCAGTGTTTGTGTGGTGCTATGCTCTACCTTAAAAAACAAAAACAAAAAAACACAGATGCTGCTAACAGCTGCTCACATTCTGGCGGTTCATGCTATTTCTGTGCCCATGCACTAAACCTTTGCAGGACATGGCATAATGGTGGAATTTAGGGAATTTTGTTGAACAACCATTAGGTGAACTTCTACCAGATTACACTAGCATAACGGAAATTTTGCCCTGCCCTGAGATACTTGAGGAGAAGATTAAATACAGAAGTCAGCATCATGCACTTAACTCACTGAGCTATCGAAAGGGCTCAGTGGTTCATGAGTAAGACTACTCACGCATTACAGACATGCATATATGTGAATGAGGATGATATTTATGGCAGAGTTTGAAAAGTATCCCCTTAGAAGGACATCAATATGCATCTGAGAAGGATATCAGCAAAGATATTAAAGTACAAGAAAAATATAATGTTCAAAAACATTATTCAAGGTCAATGAGGATATGGATGAAGATTACCTAGGTGTAACAAGGGCATCTGTGTGAGATGTATCTGTCTTTGCAAGGAGAGTATCCATGTGTGAGAAATATGTGAATTCAAGAAGAGAATCCATCTTTGAGAAGTATTTGAATACAAGAGTATCCATCTGCAAAAAGAATATCCATGTATGAGAAGTGTATGTAGGTGTGAGAAGAATATCTAAGTATCTATCAGGATATCTGTGTGCATGTGCAACAAGGGCATACAAATGCATGAAATATGTGTGTGTGTGAGATAAGGGTCTTCATGTACATCAAAAGGTGAGAAGACTTGTGTGTGCAAGAAGAATATGCATTTGTGGGAGAGATATGCGAGAAAGTCCGGTTGTGCGAAGCATGCCCATGTACCCAGCTTCAGTGAGGAAGCAGAGGACACCACAACCTCTGTCGAAGATCTTACAAAGAGTTCAATGTCCGCAGGGAGAGTTTAACAGAAACATAATTCCAATGCTGGAGTATTTCATGCGAGTAGCAATTTTAGTCACAAACCACTGATACATATTCTTTGGAATCACAATGAAAAGGGGACGTCCCTTTTATGCCACCTCCTAACTGTAATTCAGAATGATTCATTAAAAAAAAAAAGGCTTCTTTGACAAGCAAAAATGATTTAATACACACTCAAACATTATTCTGCTGTTTGTCTCCTACCTGTCCACAGTAATGGCAAGCAGTGGGATCCATCTAGTTTCATGGTTGTTGTGAGAGCAGCTGCTTATTTTTTTTACTAAAGTTGTAATGGTAATGGATGTCTGCAGGTCCGTAATAGCTGGGAAGAAATTATGAAGGCTCCCTATGATTTCTCTACTAAATTTGTACTCTTGTCAACTGCTAATCCTGGGTAATTGCCTTGCATAAACCTGGCTGGAAAACTATGAATATTCATTAAGCACAACAACATTGTGTCCTATTGAAACATGAGGAGTGATGTGATCTTCTCTATTACAAAACAGGAGATTCAGTCCAACATCATCGATAATATTTATATGGCATGCTCAAAACTGATGTGTAGGTGCCGCCAACCTCTGACAAGAGCTGAAAAGGATATCCATATATGGATACTAAGGTTACTTAACTTGTGGCTATGTCCTGGAAGAGCATGGGCTCCACAGGAATATATCTCTAGAAAGAGAACAAGATCATGCTACTGCGTTTCTCACTAGATTACAAATGAGTTAGCAATCACTGTATATGAACACAGTTTACCTAAGGGCATTTTTTAAATAATATTGTTTTGATACATGTTGGTATAACTGCTTGGGGCGATGGCCAGGTTTTACATACCTTGTGCTTTCCGCGTGTATCCCAATGCGCCAGAATGTTTGGTGGATTTCATTCTGCCCCTGTTTAAATTGAGTGGCAGTCAGGGGTGATGGTACGCTTACAACAATGGAAAGGACATTAGGGCCCTGTTAGACCTGACAGCCTTAGGGTCACCCCTAACTTTTTGCCTGCCTCCCTCCACTTTTTGGACACTGTTTTTTCTGGTTTATAGACTCTGCGCACTTTACCCCTGCTAACCAGGGCTAAAGTGCATATGCTCTCTCCCCTAAAACATGGTAACCTGGAATCATACCGGATTGGACTATTAATTTACTTATAAGTCCCTAGTAAGGTGCACTTTATGTGCATAGGGCTGGTAAATTAAATGCTACTAGTGGGCCAGCAGCACTGATTGTGCCACCCACTTAAGTAGCCCCTTTTCCTTGTCTCAGGCCTGCCATTGCAAGGCCTGTGTGTGCAGTTTCACTGCCACCTCGACTTGGCATTTAAAAGTTCTTGCCAAGCCTAGAACTCCCCTTTTTCTACATATAAGTCACCTTTAAGGTGTGCCCTAGGTAATCCCTAAGGCAGGGTGCTGTGTAGGTAAAAGGCAGGACATGTACCTGTGTAGTTATATGTCCTGGTAGTGTAAAACTCCTAAATTCGTTTTCACACTACTGTGAGGCCTGCTCCCTTCATAGGCTAACATTGGGGCTGCCCTCATACACTGGTGAAGTGGCAGCTGCTGATCTGAAAGGAGCAGGAAGGTCATATTTAGTATGGCCAGAATGGTAATACAAAATCCTACTGACTGGTGAAGTTGGATTTAATATTACTATTCTAGAAATGCCACTTTTAGAAAGTGAGCATTTCTTTGCACTTAAATCCTTCTGTGCCTTACAATCCACGTCTGGCTGGGCTTGGTTGACAGCCCCTTGTGCATTCACTCAGACACACCCCAAACACAGGGTACTCAGCCTCACTTGCATACAACTGCATTTTGAATGGGTCTTCCTGGGCTGGGAGGGTGGAGGGCCTGCCCTCACACAAAGGACTGCCACACCCCCTACTGGGACCCTGGCAGACAGGATTGAACTGAAAGGGGACCTGGTGCACTTCTTAGCCACTCTTTGAAGTCTCCCCCACTTCAAAGGCACATTTGGGTATAAAACAGGGCCTCTGCCCTACCTCATCAGACACTTGCTGGAGAAGAAACTTGAACCAGAAACTACATCCTACCAAGAAGAACTGCCTGGCTGCTCAAAGGACTCACCTGCCTTGCTGTTGCCCTGCTGCCTTGCTGAACTCTTGTCTGGCTGTGAAAGTGCTCTCCAAGGGCTTGGATAGAGCTTGCCTCCTGTTCCTTGAAGTCTCAGGACCAAAAAGACTTCCCTCTTTTACTTGGACGCTCCGTGCGCCGAAAATTTCGTAGGCACAGCTTGTTTCACGGCGAGAAAAACACTGCACTCCGACGCTGATCAACGCGACGCTCTTGGGACGATCAAAGATCCGACGCACGGCCTCGCAAGGACAACGCTGCCCGACCTCTAGAGGAGAAATCGACGCGACGCCTGCCGTGAGATCGTAATTTCAACGCGAAGCCCCGCAGATCGAAGTCTAGAGGAGAAATCGACGCGACGCCTGCCGTGAGATCGTAATTTCGACGCGCATCCCCGCAGACCGACGTGCAGCCGGAGAACAAGCAGGAAAATCCACGCACAGACCCGGGACATCTGGTAATCCCCGCGATCCACAGAAAGAGACTGTCTGCGCGCCAGAAAACGACGCCGACTTCCCCGCGTGGAAAATAACGACGCAAGTCCGTGTGTGCTGGGGAAAAATCGACGCACACACCCTTTTTCCACGCACCTCTTCTCTTGTGGCCCTCTGAGGAGATTTTTCCACTCCCAACCAGGTACTTGTGCTTGAAAGAGACTTTGTTTATATTCTAAAGACTTAAGACACTTTATATCAGTTTTCCGTGATATTTCAACAATTTTCCATTGCAACCTTATTCTTTTTGACCTACAATTATCCTGATAAATATTATATATTTTTCTAAACACTGTGTGGTGTATTTTTGTGGTGCTATATGGTGGTATTGTATGATTTATTGCACAAATACTTTACACATTGCCTTCTAAGTTAAGCCTGACTGCTCGTGCCAAGATACCAGAGGGTGGGCACAGGATAATCTTGGATTGTGTGTGACTTACCCTGACTAGAGTGAGGGCTTTTGCTTGGACAGGGGGTAACCTGACTGCCAACCAAAAACCCCATTTCTAACAGGCCCATATTTATATATTTTTAGCGCCGCATTTGCATCATTTTATTTTGCAAGTTTGTGCTGTTTTTGCGTCAAAAGATGACACAAATGCAACGCTAAAAAAGTATCAATATGGGCCTATATATTTTCCATATCTACGAATGTTGATTTGGCATAATAAGCTTGATTTATTTGGGGAAAATTAAGGAAAATGGCCAAGTGAAGAAAATATCAATAGGTGGGGTAGTTATCCTTTATCCATTTTGGTTCAAATTAATTAAATGTGTAACAGAAATGTCCAATAACAGTAGAGAGTCAAACTGAGGTAAAGAATTCTTCACCTTTTATTTCAGATTAAATTGGAAGTCCATTAAAAGGCAGAAGTGCAGCAGGATTATTCACTAGTGGGTTTCCGTGCACCCCAAAGTTATAAATAGGGCTGGCAAGCTATTGCAAAGTAACGAGCCTTGATAGTTGAACGAGGATTCACTGAGCTGAGGCGGCAGGCTTGAGCTCTGAAACAGGTTGTCTATAGTTTGCATCACGAGTTCTGCAGGTCTTCTAACTTAAAAAATATATTTCCCTGTCAGGAGGGGGCAGAGCTTTGGAAGGTGATAGAACCAAGAAAGCCTGGTTAGGCTGCTGCCGATGTGTTTTCATATTTCACATCCCTTAATCGGCATTGGCTGTTCTGTTCAACGCTTTATAAAACGAGCTAGACACCTGCTCTGTGCCGTGTTTCCAGCTCATCTTCCCTACCACGTGACTTCGGTACATCACCGGGTAACCATGTGAACAACATTGTGTGTCACACGTGGCACCCCTGGCCGGCTTTAAGGTGGTGCGCAGCACCGGGTGCTGACCTGGATAGGGGGGCGCTGATCTCAGGGGGCGCTGTGTTTAGTAATAACTTAGAAACTTTGTTTTGAAAGCACCTGCTGAAAAGTTCCTTGTGCGTCCAGCCTTCAGGAAGCAATTAAAATGTCAAGATACCTCTCGTAATTAATGTTCCTGATAGGGGGATAGATGGGAGTTTTTGTCTAGCAGCAGCTTTGACTAGCCATAAAGTAGCAAAGGGTTAACATGCCTGCTGTAAAGAACAGAACTATATTTTATGTGGATAGCTGAGTGGATTAGTAAAGGCAGCCTTTATAAGCCATTAAAACAAATGAATTATGTGGAAGGGGGCGATGGAGAGATGAGGGGCACATTTTCCGGGTGGTAGTTAGGGAATCCGAGGAGGTGGTCATGGGGTGGGGGTGTCAAAAAAGACTGTTGCACAGGGCGCCACCAGCGCTAAAGCCGGCCCTGGCACCACGTGCGTTGGGCGGACGGCCTCTGTCTGCTAGGGGCTTCAGCACTTCACCTGTGACCAGCGGATGTTGGGGTAAGTCAAAACTGTAGAGCAACTGGGTTTCAGGATGCTTCGGGCTGGATGCCAAATGGCAAATACCTACACGCACCAGTGGACATCATACACATTCCTCCTCTCTATCGTCTAGAGCACGGGTACTCGCAAACATTTTCCCAGGAGCCACAAAACACTGTCTGTGGCATGCCCGAGGGCCGCACTGATGGCAGTAGGCCGAGATTAGGGGGGTGATGGAAGGTGGGCACAACGGGGGCGCAAAGTAAGGTAAACCACCCATGCATTTAAACACTTTTTTGAAGTCTGCTGACAGTTTATCCTGTTCTTACATGTCTAGTGCAAGATATCTTTAAAACTAAATGTGTTCCTGAAGATTAGTTGTCTAGAGCACTTAGTTAATGTGTAAATAAAGTATGCCCATTTCACAGCTTTCTGTGTTTTTTCTGCTTTGTCAAGTGAACAGCTGCTGTTCACGAGGGGGCCGCAATTAAAGGTCAGGAGGCCGCATGCAGTCCCCGGGCCATACTTTGAGTATCCCTGGTCTAGAGCCAACGCACAAGGAGCGGGGATAGCAACGCCATTTCCGCGTTTAGGAGTATCCAGATGGAGTCTCTTGTTTCTCCTGGACGGGCACCCTACTGATCCGAGGCCTAAGTCGGGGACCTATAATACAAGTTTTTTCCCTTTCCTATCTTTGGGGTGCAAGAGTCTTTCAGTTCCAGGATTGCTGCAAACCCCAGCAGCCCTCAACAACACAATGAACGGATTAATAGGTTTTGATTGGCGACATCTCTAAGCATTAAAGTCAAAACTTTCAAGCTGTAACAAAAAAATGCACTCCCACTTTCACAACAATGTCGAGTGAAACTTGATTTGAGGCCCCTTAACTGTCACATCTAACGTCATATACATCCAATACGCTGTAGGCTCAAAGGCACCAGCAGCTCCTTGTCATTTTGTTTCCGTGTTTCCATAACATCAATAATATTCCCACGTGCTCGGTTTGAGGTTTGGGCAGGTCTCTGTAAGCACATTCTTGCGGTGTTGGCTAGTATGAACAGTCCAGGCTGGGCCAAATCCAAAGGTGTAAAGTCTGCTTCGGTTTCCCAGAAGTTTTGTCTGCATATAAATCAAAGCCATTCTGTCCAGTCAAGAGTGACCCAGACAGGCTCATTTTACGTAACTATATTATCTGCACTAAAGACATCATTTAGAAACATGAAAAAAAAATCTGTGACAAATTTGAGAGTTTCAATGCAAATTGTATATACCTTATCTTTTTTAAGAGGCTAGTGTTAAGAAGTTATGAATGTAGCTTTTTAATTCAGAGGTTATAGTTCATGCACTAGCTCATAGGTATCCAATACATAACTTGTTTGCCTAGAGACAATACAGTTGCATGGATATGACTTAAGGAGAAAGACTGCATTAGTTACACATTGTGTAGAGAAGCAGGCTGCATTATGTACCGCCTACGTCACATGAAAAAACAGAATTCGACATGGCCAAAAAGTTTGTCATACTCATACTGACAGTATTTTGCTTACATAATCTAAAAGATTACCATGTACGTAGAAGAACAAAAGGTCTAACGTGCGTTTAAAGAGGGCTAAGCACACTGACATCCAAAAATCTGACTACAGAAAAAGCTAAATGTTAGAGGTCACAATTAGGCAGACAGGATTCCTTACAATATCCAGTGTGAGAAGGGTAGCAATGTGTTAGAAGGCTATCAAAATGTGTTAAGGAGTTCCATCTGTAAGAAGAATTTCCAGCAGTGCGTGGCATGTGTAAAATGGACACTGATGTTTAAGATGCATATTCACATGTGGTTAAAATTGATTTGCATGAGCCAGAAGGTCATTCATCTGCAGAAACGTATCCCTATACAAAAGACATATCACTGTGTGAGAAAGATATCAATGAATGAGAAGGATAGCTCTATGTGATAAGGAAATAAATGTGTGAAAAAGATATACAAATGAGCCAAGTGTGCTTGTGTGACTGTATGTGGGAAGAATACATCTGCACAGGAAGGAAACTGATGTGACAATATTTGCGTGTGTGTGTGTGTGTGTGTAGAAACAGAATTATGTATGTATAATCACACCACTGAGACAACCATTATCACAGCCACACACGTCATCAGGACCCTCCTAGACCATGGCAAAAGAGCTGCCCTCATCCTTCTGGACCTGTCAGCTACTTTCGACACAGTCTCCCATCACACCTTCATCAACAGACTCCATCACATTGGAATCCAGGGAGGTGCCCTCAAATGGATCGCCTCACACCTCACTGGAAGAACACAGAGAACCGTCTCCCACTGTCCACATCAGAACCCAAGAAGATCAACTACGGCAACCCCTTAAGGATCTTCCCCTGTCCCACCCCCTTCAACACGTACATGACCCTCTTGGCCAACACTGTCAGATAGCACAAACTCAACATCATCTCCTATGCCGACAACACCCAGCAAATCCTCTCACTGTCAGCAGACCCATCCAACACCAGAGCCAACTTCCACAGTTGTATGATGAACGCCGCCAACTGGATGAAGGGCAAATGTCTCAAGCTCAACTCGGACAAGACGAAAGTCCTCATCTATGGGAGCAACACCTCACCATGGAACAATGCATGGTGGCCTGCTGAACTCGGCCCATCCCCTGTCCCGGCAGACCATGTCTACTACCTCGGCATCACCTTGGACAGCAAGCTATCAATGAAGAAACAGGTAAACAAACAAACAGTCATCTGCCTGCTTCTACACCCTACGCATGCTCCGCAAGATCTTCCGGTGGCTCCCAGTCAACACCAGAAAGACCGTCACACAGGCCCTCGTCACCAGCAGGCTGGACTACAGGAACACACGCTACTTAGGAATCACTGCATATCTCCTGAAGAAACCACAAATAATACAAAACTTAGCTGCAAGACTCATCCTCGACCTCCCCAGGAAAACCCACATCACATTCCACCTCAAGAAGCTACACTCGCTCCCGATCCACAAGAGATGCTAGTTCCAGATGTTGATCCACTCATACAAAGCCCTGCGCAATGAAGGCTCAGAATACATCAACAAACACATGACCTTCAACCAACCAACCAGACACCTGTGATCCACCTCCCTCTTCCTCGCAGGCACCCCCCCCCCAAAAAATCCGCTGAAGCAATTGCAGAGGATACTCTTTCTCACACCTGGCGGACAAAGCTTGGAATGACTTTCCTCTGCACCTTAGGACCACCTCATCGGTCTGGCAATCCAAGAAAGGACTCAAGACCTGGCTGTTTGAGTGAACACACGACCACAAAGTAGACCCTCACAAAAGAAAGCTACCCATGTGACAGGATAACAATGTGCAAAAAGACATTAGTGTTAGAGGATTTCTATTTGCCAGATGTGCACTCATCCATAAGAAACATATTGATGCGCGAGGTTTCCACAGCCAAATAGTTAGCATTATGCATGAAGTGATCCTTTGGGAGGACATCCATGTGCAAGAGTGAGATCTGTGTGCAAGAAGGATATTCATATGCAAGAATGGTATTCATGAGGAAGGAGGAGATAAATTTGTTTGAAAAAAGTATACACAAGTAGCAAATCCATATGGAAGAAATCTATACACAAGGGAGCAGCATAACTTAGTTCGAAAAATATAACAGCGAGAAAGAAATCTTCACACGTTGTCCGAGAATAATGGCCACGTTACAAGAATATGTCAAGCGTGTGGAACAACGCAAGAAGGGCATACACATGAGAGGGATGTACCATACCCCTCAACGTCACACATTTTGGGGTCTTCGCCCTTCTTAGACTTAACTACACCCTCCTAAGTCTACCTATCATGGCCTTCAAAGGGATCACCCACCCTAGACACCTTCCAAAAATGTTCATCCACATTGATTTCAACGGGATCGCCGTGCAGAAGCACCCACTCCCCTACTTCTCACCGGCCCTAAAGGCTGAGAGGTGTAGATATTCAGAGGCTTCAAGGACTACCACATACCTGGCAGCGGCTTAGCTATTTATTCATCAGTGCAGCAGACGTGGCACGTTCAGTGGCACCGACGCCATGGGTATGATGGGTTCACTACACCCCAGATGTACCCAGCCGGTGGGTAGGATACATGATTTGATGTGCTTCAGGTCCCATTGCGCTCCTCATCGGCCTCTACTGAGAAGGGGATGCACATGTGCGAGAACGATATATTTCCACGGACTATAGAAAATACATGTTTGCAATCTACCAAGGCCTTGGCGAGGTCAGGGCATTGAAAGAAGTCCTCCCGCCGCAGACGCGGATCTAGCTGTCTACTCCGGTCACCCTGCGGCTGCAGAGTTTAGGTAGCAATGAACGAACTACCTAAACGCGTCTGCGTTGGCTCAACACAGCACGTACTCTTCGGGGAGAGCTGATCATTAACGTGGGGCGGGGGTAACGGATTCATTGCCGTTCCCAACCCAGCATGGCGCTCTGTGCGCACCGGTGGCTCAAGCGGGGCATGAAGCTACACAGACTCTCCAGTGTCCCCGGCCACCCGAGGAGCCCCGGGTAGGGCTGCGCACTTGGGGTGGCACTAGACTTACCTGCCCGCTGCAGGCCCGATCTTCTTCCGCCCTAAGGTGAATTTATCCCCCTCCCGCCTTCTTCCCGTCTCTCGCTTCCTGTGCTCTGCTGCTGAACTGAACCCTGAACTTGGATCCAAGATAAATATTTATCACACAAAGCATGTTACTAACAAAGGTCACGCATGTTTTACTCGCTCGGCAACACGAGAATAGGAGGGCGAGGCCTGGGCTAACAAAATGGGAGGGGAGTGGGGAGAGGCGGCGAGTGGTGGGAGCCGGGAAGAAAAGGGAGTCAAGTAAAAGGGAGGAGAGTAAAGGAGGGTGAAATAAGGAGGGAGCAGGGAGACAAATGAAAGGAGCAAAAGGGAGATTGGGAAAATGTAGGAAAAGGGGCAAATGTGAGCTTCCCAGGAGTCAGGTCACCCAATTATTTTAGGCCTAATTCATATGAGCAACATGAGGGGGGACCCTAGATAACTCGTGTACCCCGCAGATGCCTTTACTCACAAGCCTCATAGCCCATGGAAAAGAAACCCCCAGAATTAAAGAGTTCACCGTCCATAACTTTAGAATAATAAATAAGCAACTTATTTATTAATTGTTTGTAGTGTCAACCAACCAATGTTGGAAGCCTAAGCCTGACATCATTTGAACACCGAATGTATAGACCAAGTCCTAATACAAATAAGAGAGAAAAATTAGCTTAAGCAGCGCCGGCCTTTGCTCAAGTAGTGCCCAGGGTAAACCCAAAGTTGGCGCCTCTTCTAAAGGCCTACCTCGATTTATACCCTTCCCTGCCTTTACACTTCTGCATTTTTAAGACCTGTGTACAATAGCCGCGGTCACCTATGTGTCCTGGAACAATCTCGCCCATGCCCAAGGCCGGCCCGAGCGTAAGCAATGTGAATCAATGTCACTTCCTCTAAAGAACAGTTGTCACAACCTTATCGTTCCCTCCTTTACAGTCCTTCATTTACAGACTTAGTAGAGGTAAAATCGTAGCAGTGTGTACTATGTATACGTAAATGTATACGAAATACAGTGAACATTTTCATGTGTAAACTACAACACGGGACCAAGAGGTTTATGGTTACATTTTTACTGGTCTCTGAAGAGGCTTCCTAACTATCCCAGTACAGTAAAAAAAAAAAAAATTCCAAATGGAAACGTGAAAGAACATTTATTTTTATTGATGTAAATCACATGCACATTTTCCAGTATTCATGAGCTGACCTTATGAATGAGTGACATTTTAAAACAAGCATTTGTAATGCAATAGGGTCTCGCATTTCTCCGAGTTACAGCTATTAGCAGTTATAAACTCCCAACCGAACTTTTATTGCCACATTAAATGGAAAAAAACAGCGCGATCGCGTTGCTACAGTTCACTCATAGTGAAACCTATCGGCAAAAGTGCAATGAAGCATGTAACAGGGTCGATGTCATGCAAAGTGCTCGACTTCTGCCAAGCGAGATCGTGCTGCGAAAAAAGATAAAAAGTAGTCCAAAAACCGAAAGGAAAACAGCAAGCCTCGCATGTTTTCAGTACTTGGTCGCTGCTCTCGAGGAGGGCTAACCACCGGAAAAGGCATGACGTATGCGTGCCTTCCACTAATGAAAGCAAGCAGATTTTGAAAGGCAAGCCCACAAACCAATGAAAGACACTGACGCGACATGGACGGGGCTCTGAGCCCTTTTCTATCTACTAAAGCGTCTCGTAAGTGAAACGCATGCGCATGCGACTCAGGCTCGACCCTAAAAAGGGATACATTTGTTTGGTGCATTTAAAAAGGGCAGTTTTTGAAAAAGTAAAATCAATGTGGTGCCCTAAATGTTATAATGGTAGGGCGCTAAAGGTATGAAAAAGGAAACTGCATTGAATTGCAGCCTTACATGTCTCAATACCCAACCCAACTCCCCTTTAGAGCTGATAAGTTCTTCACACATTGCCTTTCTGAAACAATCATAGGCAAAGCCACTAGGTCTCACCTAAGCAAGAGCTATTAGCTTTGCCAATATGTTACAGCTATGTTGTGCACCAGGTGGGCAGGAGTTCAGCATGGCTAAAACCTAGTGTCTTAAAGGAAAGAGTTGTGGAGTACAGTGGGATGCCGTGGAGTGGTTTAGAGTTGAGCAGAGTGATGTAGAGTGTCATTTAGTGGTATAGAGTGGAGTGGCAATGAGTGTTGTAGAGGGAACAGAGTGTTGTAGAATGGAAGACCTTAGAGTGGAGTAGAGTGTCAGAGTTGAGTGGTGTAAGGTGGAGTAAAGTGTCAGATGGGAGTGGCATAGAGTGTTGTTGAGTAGTGTAGAGTGGAGGGACGCGGAAGGTGTTGAGTAGAGTGTTGTAGAGTGACGTAGAACAGAGTAGTTTGTCATAGACTGGAGTGGCATGGAGTAGTGCAGTAGAGTGTAATGGAATAGTGGAGGGGCATACAGTGGAGTACTGGTTTGTTAGAGTGGAGTAGTGTGGCATAGAGTGGAGTAGTGTGGCATAGAGTGGAGTAAAATGGCATGGAGTGGCATAGATGGAGTTACATAGAGCATCAGAAAGTGGAGTACAGTGTTGTAGAGTGGCTTAGAATGAAGTGGTGTAATGTCCAGTTTTGCAGAGTAGATTGGCATAGAATGCAGTGTCTTAAAGTAGTGTGGCATAGAGTACAGTGGAGTGGTGCAGCAGAGATTGCAGTGGCGTAGATTCAAGTGGCCCAGGGTGGAGTAGAGTGGCGTAGAGTGCAGTGGCGTAGAGTAGATTGTTTGAGTAGAGTGAAGTAGTGCAGGATAAAGTGGAATAGTGCAGGATAGAGTGCAGAGGTGTAGAGTAACAGAGCGCAGTGGCGTGGAGTGCAGTGGTGCAGATGAAAGTGGCATACAGTGTAATGACAGAGATTAGTGGTACATAGTAGAGTGCATTGGTGCAGAGTGTGATGGCATAGAGCAGTGGTTCTTAGCCTTTTGATTCTTGTTGACCTCCACTTAATCGTTACTGGAACCCCCGGACTCCCGAATCACTATTGGAATCCAGGGACCCCCACTGAGTCATTACTGGAAGCAGGAGGCCCCCAGCTTAAGCATTTTCGATTATTTGACCTTCACAAATACACAAAAAATACAGAAACAAGCATTAATCAAACAAATACACAATATTTAACCATTTATTTAATTCACAAAGAAATATAACAACAACAAAAAATCAAAACTTTAATGGGAAGGTTGGAGCTTTTCTAAATTCAATTGAAGTCGCTAGTTGTCCATACTACATTTCTGGTTGATGCACTTGCACTGCTTCCAAGAAGCAATCTGAGGATACCAACTTAAGTGTTAACCCCCAATTCCAAATTCCTTCACATTTACAGAACATTTTAAAATGTTCAGAATTGCATTTAGCTTTTAAAATAAATAATAAATGTATCTACCCTTTAATAATGTGTTAATATTTTTTAATATTATAAGCAGGCATGGACCCAGAGTAGGCTTTGCGGACCCCCAGGAGTCCTCTGATCACAGGTTAGGAACCACTGTCATAGAGTGCAGTGGCGTAGAGTGTTGAAGAGTAGTGATGGCGAGAGCAATAGTGTACAGTACAGTGTTACACAGTAGGATAGAGTGTCGTAGAGTGCAGTGACGTAAAGTGCAATGGTGTAGAGTGACAGCATGCAGTGTGGTAGAGTGGAGTAGAGTAACTGCCATAGAGTGCAGTGGCGTAGAGTGCATTGGTTTTGAGTAAAGTATTGTAGAGTACATTGGGTAGAGTGCAGTGGTTTGGAGTTGTGTGGTGCAGAGTAGAGTGGCACAGCATAGAGTAGAGTGACAAAGTGCAGTAGCACAGAGTAGATTGTTTCAGAGTAGAGTGAAGTGACGTAGAGTGGGGTGGTGCATGGTAGCATAGGGATGGGGCAGGGTAGAGTGGAGTGGCATAGAGTAGTGACGTAAAGTGGTGCGGAGTAGAGTGGAGTAGCCTAGACTAGAGTGGTGTAAAGTGCAAAGCAGGTTAGAGTGCAGTGGCGTAGAACACAGAGTCTAATGGCATAGAGTTTAGTGGCAGAGAGTGCACTGTTGCAAAGCAGACTCTAGTAGAATGCAGTGGTGTAGAGTGGCAAAGAGTGCACTGGCATAGAGTGGAATAGAGGGGTATAGACAGCAGTGGTTTAGAGTACCTTGGTGCTGGGTAGAACAGAGTAGAGTAGAGTGCAGTGACAGAGTACAAGAGTGCAGTGATATAGTGTGTTGCAGAGTAGAGTATAGTGGCGTAGAGTGCAGTGGTGCAGAGTAAATTGGCATAGAGTGTAGAGCCATATAGTGCATTGTTTTATTAGTAAAGCGTAGAGTGCATTGGCAAAGAATGAGTGCTATAGAGTAGAGTGCAGTGGCAGAGTAGAGTGGTGTAGAGTGGCACACGGTGGAGTGGTGCAGAGTCAATAGCAGTGGCATAGAGTACAGTGGAGTGACGTTGAGTGCATAGTTTCAGAATACAGTGAAGTGGAGTAAAGTGGAGTGGTGCACAGTAGAGTTGAGTGGACCAGGATAGAGTGCAGTGGCAGATTAGAATGGCGTAGAATGCAGTGGCATAGAGAGCACGGTTGCAGAGCAGAGTGGCATATAGTGGAGTGGCAAAGAGTGTAGTGGGGTGGCAAAGAGTAGAATACATTGGCATTGAGAGATGCAGTGTAGAGAGGCGTAGAGTGAAGTGGTGTAGAGTGGGATGATGCAGAGTAGAATGCAGTGACCGATTGTGTAGTGGTGTAGAGTGTAGAACGCAGTGGCGTGTAGTGGTGAATAGAAGAGTCGGGAAAAGTAGAGTGTGCATGGTATGGTAGCACACTGTCATTAGAGACAACACATCTTCAATTAAAATGACAATTAAATTTGCACAGACATACAGTTTTACTGATAAAAGAACACAGTGCACAAACTATAATGTGTGGAAATATCATCACCTAGTGTATTGATTTGTTTTGATTGTATTAAAATATTTGTTTCAAGCACACTTCAGAATTACCCCCAGTAGCCAGTATGACTGTCACATAAATCACTTTGAAGTCAGAGGGAAAAAAAACGTAAACGCCAAGCTCCCTGGGATGACCTAGCCTGACATTTGACCTCTGTCTTTGAATACACAGTAAATGTGATAAGATAAGAACATGATTTACCGACTGGTGAGGCAGATGTGTGCAACAGCACTTGTCTTCAGCAGTGGCAGCACTTCAGGCTGGCCGCAGACAGATGTTCTGGTATGGCAGTTGTGGCATCCTGGCCAAATCCCTTGCACTGCCCTCTTCTTGCCAGTTGCTACCTCCAGCTTGATCAAGGCCTTGTGCTTTGGCAGAGATACTACTTTCCTTCACAGCAGGGACATCACCAGTCGCTTAAGCCCCAGGCAAACTGCATGGTGACATGGTATACATGTTCTGGTACAATTTTGTTCAACCCTTATTGGAAACTCCACAGAGCAACTGGGGTGCCCCTCCACAATACAGGTCACTTATGGCTTTGCGTTCTAGGCAAGTCTGCTTTCTCTGGGTGCTCCTCATGCACGGAGCATGCAGTGCATTAACCCTGGTGCACAGTAGTTTTTTTTATATATTATTGTTTTAACAAACAAAACAACCATCACAGGCCACAAACATCTCATGCAGTACAGTATTGATGATTAGTAATGCAGGATACCGTTACTCATAACAGCTAATAAACAGTTGTATACAGAGTGGCATACATCGTCAACATGAGGTGTGTGTCAATAGCGTAGTATACGTATGAAAGACATTAGGGAGCACAATTGAGATAACGCTTGGATTTTAGAACACAAAACATAATGAGTGGCATGAAGGCGCACTGCATTGATGGTGGAGTCGTATGTGCAGGAGAATGGGGGATAGGAATATGATGCGTGTGATGGGCGCACCAGAATCATACTCAGTTGTGCTTGGCAGCTCATTTCGTGAAGGAGATATTCCAAGGATTATGTAAGTGATATTGTTGATGAGGAAGACCTAATAATGGTCTTTGGTGGCTGGGTGTCCGACTTGGCTTCCACCTTTTCCCAATGTTTGTGCCATTCTGGAGGTGTAGATGGCATCAATCGGCCTGGTCCAACTTTACATAGTGCATGTTGTTCTACTAAAATGTCAGTGCACAAGTCTGAGAGCCACAGTCAAGGTGGGGGGAGGCACAGGTGACTTCCAGCACATAGCTAGTCTCCTTTTAGCCAACACGCAAGCAAGATCTATACATTTATGAACCAGCTAGTGTGCAGCAGTGCGAGAGGTGATGCCCAACAGGCAAAGAATGCCTTTCTACGCATTGGGATAACTAAGGCTTCTGAAATTATTTCCACAACTTCGTCCCACTAGGGATAAGTTGGGGGCGGTACCGCACCATATGTGTAAAGTCCACAAGGCCCATGTGGCAGCGAGGGCAAGGATCGGTGAGGCCTAAGTACATATGCGCCAGGCGTTCTGGTGTAAGGTGCGCATGATGCACATAACTGAACTATGTTCACTTCAGCCTGCTGTTCGTAGAGATTAATTTCGGTGTCTCTCAGCACTGAACCCACGGTTTCCCTGGAACCATGTTCCAGTAAGCTCGGAAAGCTTGAAGGGGAGCTTCGCTAGCCATAGTTCTAGAGTTATAAATGTGTGTAACAGCTTTGCGGGCGCCTCCATGTGTCAGTAATGTTTGTAGGAGTAGGGAGGTTTTAGGTTTGTGTGTTTTTAACCGTCACGAGTGGGTAACATGTGAGAGTGGTGTAGACGAGGAATGAGCCCATCTGCCAGGGTCTCACATGTACAAAGGGTCTTATCTATTAACAAGTCACCCCAGTCCGTCGGGCCTGCTTTGAGCAAGGCAGCTGTGTCTGGTCACATTTGTAAAACGTGACATCCCGGCAGTGCCCACAGGTACAACAGGTACAATTCGGGTGCGTACGGTAGACAAACATGCTTTTTAGTCACATATGTTGCCCAGTACGTCTCAGCTATGCACACGAGTGCATTACCCTCTTAACCTGGTCCCTCTTCATCAGAGCCCAGCAGCCAACATAATACTGAAAACTGTGGTGTTCCCTCGAACCAGTGGGGCCACTGTTACTGGACTGCAGCGTAATCGTGTTTGTAATTTGGGGCACCTAACCCGCCCCAATCCAGTGGGGTGTATCATTTGGTAAACTCCTCTCGTCGCCTGCCTTTGCCCCCAAACTAATGCTGTCAGGAGTGCTCCCATGTCTGCGAATATCCTAGCAGGCAGTACAAGGGCAGAAAAAATACAACAATCTAGGGAGGATTAACATCTTGGCAATAGCCACCCTGGCTCTTGGTGTGAGTGGCAGTGACAGCCAGAACGGTAGAGAGGACCTAGCTCTTGTAAGGGCCTTGCCTATATCACCATCTATTAGAGCGTTATCCAAATTATATATTCTGACTCCCAAGTCCTTGATTGAGTCGTAGGACCAGGTGAGATGGGTGTGTGGAAGCTCTGTTTGTTAGGGCTTCGTAAGAGCCATCAGTGGGAACAACTGATTTGTCCCAGTTCACTTTCAGGCCAGAGGACATGCCGAAACGCTTCAGTAATACCATGAGGCGGGGAAGTATCGTGGCAATGTTTCTCAAATGAAAAAATGCATCATCTGCATACAATGAAATAATGTGCCAGTTTCCCCCAGTTCTGATTTCCCATTCAGAGGCACTGGCAAGCGGCTCCATCGCTAGCACAAAGATTTTCAGGGATAAGGGGCGACCTTGCCGGGTGCCGTGGCCTATTGTGAAGGAATAAGAGTTAGTATGTCCAGTCTTCACACAGGTTAGAGGCATGTTGTAGAACAGGGAAATCAATTGAAGGAATTTAAGTCCCATTCCAAGTCGTAAAAGCACCTCCCACATTTATTCCTAACCAAGGGTGTCAAATGCTTTCTCTATGTGCAGCAATGCCACCCAGGGGCTGACTCCCGATGACCGTGCCCAATACATCAACATGAATAGATGACTCAGGTTTAAGAATTCATTTCTTCCGGGTATAACCCGTTTTGATCTGGGTGTACTATGGATTGGGCTATGGGGACCAGTCGATTAGCTAATAACTTTCCTAGGATCTTGTAGTCCATATTCAATAATAAAAGGGGTCGGTAAAACCCATTAGAAGGGCGTCTCTTTCTGTCTTTGGCAATAATATCAGCACTGCCTCGCAGAGAGAGGTTGAGAGCATGCACACCTGTGGTGAAGGCAGGAATATACGCCTTCAGTAGGTGTAGAGAGTTTGGACTGAAAGGCGGCATAAAACTCTACTGGCCAGCCATCCGCTCCTGGGGTTTTGCCATGGGCCACTTGTATAATCGCTTCCGTAATCTCTGCTACTAACAAGGGGGTTCGAGATCCGCCTGCTGGGATGGCCGAAGCTGTTGTAAGTGTAGAAACATGGAGATCTGGGCCTCATAAGTGGGAGGTGGGACTGTGTAGTTTGGCATAAAAAGAGCGAAAAGCTGTGTTGATAGCCTGTGGAGTATGAAGCCTGTCTCATCTCAGGTGGTGGTGATGGGTACCCTGGAGGAGTCAGAGTGCAGCAACCAGGCTAAGAGCCTTCCCGCCTTGTCACCCTCTGTGTGTTTCCTGGCCTGATATTCCCATACATCAATTCTACCCAATCATTCCAATGCATTTGTGTGTGCGATTCTGGCTTGTGCCAGGGGGGGGGGCTGCTACTGTCTGATCACTTGGGACTAAGCTTTCAAGTCTATGGATCTCTGATTCCATAGTATGTAATTCCCTGTGCAGTGTTGTACGGAATCCATATACTATTTTAAATGCATGTACCTGCAATACTGCCTTAAACCCGTCCCACTCAATACCAGGTCCAGATGCTGTGCCCTCATTATCAGTGAAGTATGAGGTGATTAGGTTAGATATGGTATCGCAAAAGGGTTCGTCATCTCAACCGTCTGTAAGAAGGCGCCAGGTAGGTATACAGGGACATCCATGGCCCCAGGTCAACTGAAGCTTTAGTGGGCAGCAGTTGGATGTGGTGCGACCTATGTATTCAGCTTTGGTAACTTTTGTAAGGGCTTCTAAGCTGCAGTAAACAAGATTGATCCCCGTATGGAGATCATGCAGTCCAGAGTAGAATGAATACTCACAAAGTAGGGGTTGAGGCTACACCACATGTCTACCACTCGAGTATGGGAGGCTCAGTGCGTGAAGTGTTGAGTAAGTGCCACAGAGTGTGCCCCCGGTACTGGCAGGCAGGAACGGTGACAATGTCTGGGGCGCAATTAAAGTCTCTCCCCCAGTAGCAAGGTGGCAATACATTATGGATCAAAGCTGGGGTAAGAGATTGGAGGAAAAGTGCCTGATTAGTGTTGGGGGGGTGGGGGGAGGAATATAAGGAAACACTGGTTACAAGGAGACCATCTAGGATTTCTTCCAGGACTGCATAGCACCCTTCCAGATCTACTCTGGTGTGTACTACCTCTAATGGTGTTCCCAGTGCCACCCAAATCAGCACGCCCCCTAGCATAGTGGGAGTATGTGGTCCCCATCAGTGTGCCGCACCAGTGCATGCCTTACAGGTCTGGGGACGTCAAATGAGTCTCATGCAGGAGTGATATATGAATCTTGTGTCTTTGCAGCTACTGGTGTACGCAACATTTTGTATGACTGGCCAACCCCCGTACATTCCAGGGCAGTAACAATATATGGTGTCCCCATTCTAATGTCAGGTGTGACCATGTGGTGTAGTGTATACGAAAGAACATCGCGACCCACTACCCACTTCCGCTCCACCCCTCCAACTCCACCCACCCCTCCATCCAGTAGCCTGCATGCCATTCCTGTAACTTGTTAAGCAAAGAAAGAAAGAAAGGGGAACAACTTGGGTAATGAGCTCATGCCCGACTTTGAACACCCTGTCCCAGGCCAGCGCACAAATGGGTGTTGGGCCAGCAGCACTGAAATGCAACAATGTAAAACATTTAACCAGTCAAGACTGACACTAAGCTCGAGGGGCAGTGTCTACAGAGTAGTGTTAGCACAAATAGAAGGTGCTCTTGGAGCCCCTTGCTGCATCAAAAGCAGCCCTATCCCTGCTCCTGTTACACCCGTGATCCCAGTTGAAATCACAGCAGTATACCAGGTAAAAGGGACCCATGTGATCATAGCACCACTTCAGCTATCTGTGCGGTGACCACCAGGCCCCTCCCTCCAAGCAAATTATCAATCAAAGTCTGGGTGATGTCCGGTGCCTCCTCGCCAGGAGTACCTTCTTCTGAAGCAGAAAGGGTAGCAATAGACATTCTGGGGGTTATTCTAACTTTGGAGGAGGTGTTAATCCGTCCCAAAAGTGACGGAAAAGTGACAGATTTACCACCAGCCGTATTACGAGTCCATTATATCCTATGGAACTCATAATACGGCTGGTGGTATATCCGTCACTTTACTGTCACTTTTGGGACGGATTAACACTCCTCCAAAGTTAGAATAACCCCCTCTGTGTTCCATCTCTGTGACCGCCAGTGCTTTCTCCTTGGCCACCTGTTCCTTCGAAAGGCTCATTGGAGGGCGCGTCCTGCAAAGGCTTTGTCATTTATAATCCTCTGTTGGGAAGAACCTTCTGAAGTGAGGTGGTGATGCCCCTATCTTCCAGTCAAGCCCAAGCCACTTCAGGTGTCACTTTCATCTTGCATAATCCGAAGTGTGGCCAGAAATTTGTAGGGCATATTTGATGCCATGTTCATGGAGGCATCGATTCACTTCGAGAAAGGAAGACCTCCTTCCCTGTACTTCCACAGTAAAGTGAGGGTAAATGTTAACTTGAGCATTTTCCACCATCCATGGATCCCTCCCCGAATGACCTGTTGGATGTGAGCTCTGTAATTGAAAAGTTGACTACCGGTAGCAGAGGAGCACCTGGGGAGTGGCTGGGGGCGGCGGGGGGACGCTGCCCGAAGCCTTGTGCGCGTGCTCCATGGAAAAGAAAGGGAAATGTTTGCCCTGCAGGATAGTCTTTGCACACCACTCTTGAAGTAAAGTTCCCTGCTGGGGCCCTCGCTTCCTTCCAGGAGGCCCACTATTTGAACGTTATTGCATTGCGACCTGCTCTCCTGGTGGTTGGCATGCTTTCGGAGATAGTGCACTTCTTCTTGTTGGGCCTTGATGCGAACAGTAGTGTTGGAGACTGTCGGTCTGATGGTGGATTAGCTGGATTCAGAGTTATTACCTCAATCTTTCAGCTTTTTGTGGTCTTCTCATAGAAGAACCATGTCTATCCATAGGGCTTCAGTTTTCGGTTCCAGTGTGGTTTTGATGTCTAACATCGCCACCAGGATTTTGTCAAACATGTTAGAGTGTGCTGCTAACGTACTCTTGAGCGACTCTCCGGTAGGTAGTCGCAGATCCCCTTCAGGTACGTTAGTTGAGGTGTCAGGGAGCCGTGGGCTGGGCCCTGTCCAGTTTTGTGTGAACCGTGAGGATGACAGTAATGCTTACGCAGTGCAAATCAGGGGCACAATCCCTAGATCACCAAAGATCTGCTGAGCGGGACTATCAGTGAAATGAAGCGCCCAGTCCTTTCTGGGGCACAAGCAGCGTCCATGTAGAAGAGAGGCAGAAAAAAAAAACAGTTTCGCTACAGTGTGTAGCCGTAACAACCTTTATCATCACAGTTACAGCTCCTGCATATAGACAGTTCATACTTGGCAAATTCTGCACAAACAGGGTGTGCACCAGGCAAAGTGAGGGGTTGGTATGGATAAGGTGCAAGCACAGCAGTCCGGGAGCAGGCTTTTCTCAGTGAGAGTAGAGCTGGTGTTATATAGGGATTAAGATGGTCCCAGGACCTCCCGGCCCAGTGTGTGAAGTGTTAGGGGACCCCACATGGGGTGACAACAATGTGCATCTCCATCGTGTGCCTCCTATAGTCCGAGCCTGTACTGTTTAGGCCTCACTGCAGAGTGGAATGGAGATTCCACTATGTGGCAGGGGTTAATGGCACCCCCTAGTCCGAGTGCCAAAAAGGAGCTCCCTTCCCCACCACATTGTGACCCCTCCCATGGGGCAGTGCCCAGGACGGGTCATTATCAAGGCTTGGTGGGAGCAAGGAGGGAAGCTTGGTGGGAGCAAGGGAAGGTCTCACAGGCCACTGCACAGAATCTAAATGTTGCAAATGGGAGGGGCGCAAGTCACGGCCTCGCCATTGCACAACTCTCTTGGTCATTCCGGGCACGTCCCAAGCACCTGATACAACTTGGCACATGCAGGAGTTAACAGGGCAAAAACTCTCCAGGGAGCGCAGTCCGCCGCACTGTCTGCAGCCAGCTGGGCCTCTGCAGCAGGGCATTGTCATTGCTGGGCGCATTCGCATGCACGCCTCACTGTTGCGGCTACACTGCCTGCATCACTGGGTGCCTCCGCTACCGAATCCCCCATATACCTCTTTTGGCTTAGGCGTTGCCACTCTGTATGCTGTCCCTGATGTGCTCCTGTCCTGCACTGTAGGTGGAAGCAGCCACTGGGCAGGTGTGTATAAATTAACAGGACCACATCAGCTGCCTTGTCCAAGCTGCATGTCGTGCCACCAGGCGTGGTCGTCGGCGGATGCCTCTCTGCAACAACAGCGATTACTCCAGTAAGGGAGAGGAGCCCCTGTCTCAGGCTCCCCAGGAGGCCAGAGGGGCCGCAATAGGCAGTGTTGCGGCAGGCAGCTAGCGTCAGAATGTCAGGATATCTGCAGACAGGGCCAGGGGCAGCGGAGTTCCAAGCAGAGCGATTTATAGGGTCACTATCTTGGCTCCTCCCCCAAACACAGTAGCTCTTCAATTACTTTGCATACCTCTCCCTTCGTTGATCATGGTCAAAGGTGCAAGAACTGGTTTGGGTGGTTGGTTGGTTTTCTAATATTGCAAGGCTACTCTCTAGACACAGCTTTTGTGCAGAGTGAAGGGTCTCAAAGCAGTAGCAATGGGACTGGCTGAAGGCTAGAGTATTCAAAACATAAGCCCTTTGAAGTGAGAGGCATCTGGCTGTCATCAGCTTCCCCGAAACAGTAATTAGTGGCAGACAAAAAGGTAGACCCTCCCTAGAAATGTACACAACTTGAATAACAGAAACTGCACTCACCCTCGCATTAACATCAGTGGCTTTAATGGCTGTTTGCACCCCCAGAGGTAGAGCCCCAATAGCAAATTTGTTGTGATGAGATTCCAATACTTGGGATTTTATTATTGGATAGAGACCAATCATAGAATGGGGAGGATGGAAGGGTTGGTGAGGAATCTGTGGTTAGAGAAGCCTTTCTAGCAGAAAGAGTATTACCAAAGAAAGGTAACATGTTCTTCTGATAAAGACTTCTAGATGCAGATTTCTCACTTTTTGAATAGATACTAAAGCAGTACCTGTTCAGGGGGGTGTCTGTGAATTGACTCAAACCAGAAAGTCCTTCAGGACCAAGCGGTCCTCTCTGTGAGCTTGATTGGCCAGACAATATTGCTTCATTGTGTGGTGGGATGCCCACACAGCCCCCAGACAAATGTTCACGACAGGAACTCCACATGCTAGTGCAGTGGTAGCAGCTTTCGCTCAGGTGGAATGAGTCCTTAACCTGTCTGGGGTTGCTTCTGGGCCAGTATGCAGCAGATCTTAATACAGAAGACTATCCAGCGAGAGATGTTGCATTTCTGCATTTTTCATTTTTGCAAATCTAACAAAAAGCTGATCTTCCACTCAGTATTCTCTGGTATGATCGATGTAAAAGCTCAGGGCTCTTTTGGGGGCGTACGTGATTAAGTCTCTCTTCTTCCTTAAAGGAGTGAGGCGGAGCATAGATCGCCAATAAGGTGATGGTTTGACTGACGTAGAATGAGGTCACTAATTTTGGAAGTAACAATGCCAGGGTCTGCATGTCTAGTTTGTATGGGAAGAAGGTAGTGTACACCGGCTTGACAGAAGCTGGAACACGCTCACCCACCTCACAGATGTTAAGACAATTAAGAACACAGTCTTTAGGGGAAGAAGTTGTAAAGGGAAGCTGTGCAGTGGCTCAAAGGGAATACACATCAAATATGTGAGAACCAGGCTAAGATCCCATTGTGGCAAAGCAGAGGGAGCAGAAGGAAACAAGTGCTGGAGTCCTGTCAAGAAATGCATCACAAGTTATTTAAATATTGAGGGTTGATCCAGCAACAGTAAGAAGGCTAACAAAATGGAAAGGCACCCTTTAACCACGCCCAAAGCAAAGACTTGATGGGACCAACCCTGAAGCATTTCACCAGTGTTGCACTATGTTCTGCCCCAGCAATACGCCCATATTTTGTTGTGCTTTTTGATCACGTGGTTTGTGGACATTTTATTGTGAGCCTCATTACAGGTGTCTCACCCCTGGTAATCACACAGTAAACGGACTGTGCATGTTTACCACCAGTGCCTGCCGTTTAAGGTAAGGTTACTGTGATGCGGCAAGGTGCACTTGGCTGGGTACACATGAACACGTGTGCGGGCTGTGCTATGGAGACTACTGTTGTGCGCAGCCTGGTAACAGCACACAGGTAGCTTGCCGCAATGGCGACTCCGCATGTATAGGTATTTACCTGGAAAGGCCTCACGAGGGAAGTGTATACTATTAGGGAAAAGTCAATGTGCTTTACTGTTTTAACTATAGTGACACTCCATTACACATTTAGGGAGTGTAGTTTCACTTATCCTTGGATTGGAGAGAGACCACTGACGTCATGAACTAAAGTACAACCTGTGAAGGAAAATCTAATTTGCCACTTTCCAAAATGATAACTGACATCTTGTGGATCATTTAGAGTTTTTATATTCCCCTGGCTCCTTGCTCCTGAGGAGGAAAGGGTTGGGGCGGAATGCTCTGTATCAATCACCCAGCTGTCACGCTGCACCAGGGATGGGCCTGCCCAAGCCCCCAGAACAAAGTAGAGTGCCCAGACAACTTGAGCTAAACCACCGGAGGGTGGGGGGGGGGGGGGATGGGGGGGGGGGGGGGTTGTTATTGGGTGGCCGCCTTTGAAATTCTAGTGCTCAGGTCCCTGGTTGTGAGGTTAGTGAGGGGTGGAGTTGAGACCCCAGGAGCTAATGTGACCAGTGGCTCCTTGATGATGCCATGTTGGATTGTCCCAACATGCTCTGCAGAAGGGTTACGACAGGGTTGGAGATTGGATGTGGCACCCCAGGTTTGCTTAGGGGTGCCTGTCTTTGAGAACATTTATGTCCCCTTTATAAACTCTTGCACAAGGGGAAAACCCTTCTCTTGCCTGCAAACCTTTTACCTGCTTCACTGATGGATCCTGGGACTGCCATGGAGAACTGGAAGGAGGAACCCCCTGACCTCTAACCAGGACTTTGTCCAGTTGACCCCAGGAACAGTTAGTCTTCTCAAGGGTGTGTGAAGCTGGCCCCCTTACTCCCTCTGAGGACCAGTTGGGGGAAGTCTTGGACTTCTCTGTGCCTACCAAGAAAGCTGCAAAGGAGAACTAGTGGAGGGAGTCAGGAGGACCAGCTTTTGGAGGACTGCACCACTTCGGAGGTGAGGAGGATTATTGCAACTGCTCCAATGGACAGAGCTCACCACCAGGAGTAAAATGAGCCCAGGATCGTCGTAATCGGCCCAAAGGGTCCCGAGTTATGGCATTTGAAAGTTTGGCAACCTTTGACCTGATTTTCCTCTGAAGCACACAGGGCTGCACCGCAGGTCCGTTAAAATTCCCCTGGGAAGGGCCAGGGCCCAGGGGATGGCACAGGAAAGCTACATTGCTTGTTGGGGGAGAGGGCATGCGTGCCCCCCCCCCCCCCATGTTCCTAACTCACCCAGGGACTCCATCCCCCAGACAGATTCTCACCTCGGGGGCCGGGACCCCATCCGTGACCCCCACGTACGCATAACGGTAGGAAAGAGTTATTGCGCTTCCCCGGGAGGAGGCAGGAGGGGCCCAGGACCCCATCTCTGGACCTCAGAAAGCAGCCCCAACATCACCTGTCTGCCTGACATGCAGAAGGACTGCTGGTTCCCACTGTAACACGTGGGCGCGCTGCCAGCATGGGGAGTCAGCGAGGGCAGCCGTGGGTGGGCTCCATGAGCTGCCCTCCAACAGTGGTCATCTCTGGGGTGCCCAGGTGGGAGTGGGAACCCCCCCCTCACAAAAGCAACGCATTAAAAGGAAGAAAACCAAGAAAAACCGCACAGCAGCTCTCCCTGGCACAGCAGGAGAGCCGCTACTATGTTATTCACTGATCTCCGGAAACTCACCCCATAATGTATTGCGGGGCCTTTCATTTGATTTACATTTTCGACTCTTAACTAAACCTGTGGTGGCCCTAGGACAGTGGGACCACCACTAGAACGTTCAGCACAATGCACGCTTTCTGTCCAGGTCATCTTGTGTGTCCTCACCCTAAGTTTAGGGAGGCACAAAAATCCTCACAAGCACTGGTTTTATTAGCATTTTCAAGGCTTTCTATTGATGGAGATTTCGCTCCACAGCTGGGAGTGATTAATTTTCTAGAGATCTTGTGTGCTAACATTTTTAAATGTGCTGGAAGGTCTCAGACTGTGTAATGCATTATGCCCTCTAGGGACCAATTATATGATTACAATGCAATGTATTTTAATATGATTATATTGTAATGATATTGTAGGTGGTTATACCCTCCAGTAGCTGAATATATGGTTTCACTGCAATGGTTGATTATATGGTTACATCCCAATAGTTTTTCAATATGATATTTTTATTGTAGTGCCCTCAAGGGGCTATTTTGACCAGAACAGTCTTATGCTAATTTGATTATGGTGCCCCTAGGGGCTGTTCTGTTAATTACAGTCTGATGCCAAGTGTATGAAAGAATATGCAAACACATTTCTGATAAATGTTTCTATTGGGTTTACATGGTGAATGAATACATTTCATTAATCCATCATTATTGCAATTCCTATTCATGCCAAAGTAATATTTGAACACTCTTGATATGTTTGGGTAACCCCTCTAGGGGGTCACCAGTGGTTGCGCAATATCAGCTATGGTATGTTCAATCTGCCAATGTATATTTGTAAATGATGGGATAGTATTTAGAATTGCGTAATGTACTTCTTTTCTACAGAAAAAGTACTGAATGGACAATCTTTTATTGGGTGATATTATTGCATGCCAGTGACTGGTGATTCCTAGTCCTAACCACCTCCTTTGAGTAGGCCTTAGACAGCTCTGCCTCGCTGTCCTGTGAGAGTCAAGCGCTGTAATGGGGTGTTTGGTTCCCAATGAGGACAATTGAGGAACTATTTTTTGTGTTGGCCACACAACTTATAACCCAATTTCCCACAATCGGTCACTGTTATTAGCTCTGGTTGGGGTAGGAAGAGGGGTCTGCAGTAGAGCAACCACCACTGCAGGTCTTTTGCACTCTCCTTCAAGATGTGTACTCGATCAGAGAAGTGTCCTTGATGAGGGGCCCACTGAGCCTTCAGATCTCACTGCTGAGCCCATATGCCACCTGCTGTGCTTGACCAGCAGGAATCAGGCAGCTGTAAGTCCCAGCAACCTTAGTGACAACCTCACTGTGATCCACAACAGAGACTTAAGGATTGGAATTATCGCCTGAATGTTCTGGACTCCAGTTTCCAGAAGTAAAGCACGAAACAGGACTATGTGCAGAATGGCCCAAATGAAAGAAGGCATTGCAGAAGGAGTCAGGTGTGACTTCAGCACTTTTATAATGAACCCAAGATGTCAGGAGGTAGACGAAGTCTCGAGGTGGGTGATGACTGCCTGGGGTGAGCCCACCTTCAGCCCTCATTCATCAAGCTAGGGGAAGACTTGGACCCCTGACCTCCAAATATTTTCTGCCATCACTTCTGTGAATACACAAAGTGCGGTGGCAATAAACAAAGGGTAGCACAAGGAAAATGAAAATGCGCCTGTCCCGCCATGAACAGCAGATAGCGCCTGAGGTCCTACAGGATGGGGATGCGGAAATAAGTGCCCTGCAGAGCCAATGCTACCATCCAGTCTCCAGGGTTGAGGGCAGACAAGACATGGGCCAGGGTGAGTATCTTGTATTGGTGATTCCAGAGAAAGGTGTTGTGAGGGGGACCAGGTCTCACATAGGACAGAGTTCTCAGTCCTTTTTTGGCACAAAGAAAGAGCGGGAGTGGAAATAACGACCAACCTTTGATGTTGGCACACTTTCTATAGTCTCCTTGGCCAAAACGGCTTGCACTTCCTGCCTGAGGGGGCTCTGTCACAGACATTTGCTTGCGACAGACCTACAGGATTTAAAACATAATGTTTTGAGAGGGGACATTTCCCTTGCACACTGTATAATTTTTAGGTAAATAAGTCTCACACAGACGATAGGTAGCTCCAGATCCACATCTGGTGGAGCAGAAAAAAAAAAAGGAACTGCCTTCCGATTGTGGGAGTGGTGCCTATGTTGGCCCCACACAACATTTCTGGAGCAGAATGGCATCAGTGCTGAACTGCATGGCCTCACCTAACAGGACACAGTGGTACAGCTAAAAAGTTACCAGATTAGTCAGACGCCTGGAAAACTATTCAAAAGGTGAAGAATCTGTGGTTACAAGACTTTATTCCCATGTTTGTAGCTGGCCACGCACTTCTTCTATTCATGAGCATCTCCTGTTCTTGCATCTTGGGCATCAAGATTTGTTGTGACCGCATACTTTCATCTGTTTACTCGCACCTGAGCACATTGTATGCTAGGACATCTAATCTAATGATGCCTTTTTGCATACGCCTGCCTGCTACCAGTTGCACCCTGTGGGCCACAGTTTCTACACTTACCCTTGCACCACTGGATGCAGCTCCAAGAGGTGGCTCGCACCTCTCGCCACTGCGATTCTCTACAGTGCTCCTTGTCCGAAGCATGAACTTATATTTTTGTCAGCAGTTAAGCTTGTGGAGCTATCACAGTTGGGGGGGGACTGATTTGGGTTGATGTTACCATAGACACTTGAAGTAGGGGTGTAGGGAGTGCTGCAGCACTCCCATAATACCCATGCAGAGGCTTAGAAGGTGGAAGAGCAATAAAGATGTTTTTATCTTTTTTATATCTGTGATTTTAAAGATGGAAGTCAAATGTCAGGATATATATATGCTGACAAATTGCTACCTTTTTAAACAAAGATTGATGTTTACTTTTTTTCCTCAGACTGCAAACTGAGATGCTTTTGTAAACTGAACTTTGTGACAATCTTGCTGCGCTACATGGAGGGGGAAAGGATAGGCTGTTTGTCATTTTTGTTTATCACAACAAAATGTAAATATCTTTAAAAAAGAAGGGTGATGGAGACATAGAGTTTAATAATATTTAAACGAATCACAACACTTTATTTGGTGATGCGCAAATGATAAATATTCACTGAACCAAAAATTTCCACAAATTAACTTTTGTGCGCTATAAAATGTTATCAGTGTAACTGCTGCATGTGCAAATCTAATGGTCATTTCAATAGAAAATGTTAACCAGCATGAGAGCAGCCCCTGGATTGAATGGAGTGTCCTAGCTGTACACTCACTCAAGCCCTGGAAGCTTTGGCCATAGAGGACTGGAGCAGTGCCTGGACTTGACACTCCAAAGTACACATGTTTAGCTGAATGGCTGCTTTGAATTGGCCAAATTCACATGCGCCCTTTGAAGCTCTCCACTCAGCTGTTTTAAAGACTGCGGGCGGAGACCAGGCACAGGCCTCCAGAACCTTCTGGTTTCCCTGAGTGATGTCCCCTCACCCTGCAGGGAGACTAGCAGGCCTCCCCCCCTGCCCCCACCCTCCCCAGTCCTGTTGACAGGCAGATGTTCTGCAGACCCTTCTCACATAGCCCATCTGGCTGTTTGACAGATTACCTTTTTTTGTAGTCCTTTTCCAGACACCAAATGTGATTTAGGGGCTGGGTCATTCAGGTTTTTTGTTGGGATTCTGCTTCTTTTGAAATGTACACTTTCTCTCTATTTTTCCTTTCGTAAGGCTGTCTTCCACAGGTGGAGATCCTTCAAAGCGTACAGTCCCATAACACAGGCCATGGGAGTGACTACAGTTCACACCTGCATGTCAGACGCAGTGATATGTGCATCAAATGGGTAATCTCAGGTTCCCAGCCCTACTGTTTATGATTCCCTGATCAGACCTATCGCCTTCCTGAGATGTGTCCAGGCCCTTTTCTTGTGATCTATCACTGAATCAAAGAGCACCTTTTGAAGTGTCCTGGGGGAGTCTGTTTCTCTCTTCCCTGGCATGTGTCACCCAACTCACAGGAATACAGCAAATCACCAATCTGTCCGGAGGGAATCCACTACTCTTCATATCTTCACCAGTCAGGCCCAGGCTTCTCAAAATGGAACCCAGGGTCCTCAATGTTGTATATCATTGCAGGCACACTTGCACTTAGTGTACATTACAGTACACATACTGCCCAGAACGGTTACCTCCATGTATTGTGCCACCACAGACACACATTCAGCACACACATTTGCTCTGTACACTATTCAGTACTGTAGCCTTTCTGTATTGTGTCATGGTGTGCTATTTGCAAACACAAACATTGCCAGTACCCACATTCCATGCACACACTGATCAACACTTAACCTGTCACATGCTGTACTTTTTGCAAGCACACATACACCCACCACATGCTTCCACTGCACACGCACTGCACAGCACTACATCTCTTGTGTAATTTATTCCTCACAGGTATACATGCACTCACCATGCATGTACTGCACTTGTCATTCTCTGTACTGTACCCAAGTATACATACAACCAGTGCAGTCACCACTTCTGCTGTATGCAGCACTATACATCTAAGTGGTCAAGGCCAACGGGGAGTTGAGCACATAGCAGCAGAACTTTTTAACAAAGTGAGTGAGCCTGCGAGCCTGCAGGCCTCCCTCCATTGCCAGAGGGTAAAAAGGACCAGTTTATTTCTACTGATGACTACATGGTATGATACTGCCACCATGTTCGAACTGCTTAGCTCCTGGTGAAAGCAGTAGCCTTCCCCCACTATCAGTAGCTCTTTGGGCAACCATCCAGGTCCAACAATAAAGCAATATGTGAGACAGGCCTATGTCATGACGCACACGGGTGATCCTTGTTTGCCTATGACAACAAAAATCAGCATTAGGGATCCAGACTACAATACAGTGGGGCACTAAGGACAGGGGTACACATCCTTACCATGCAGAGAACATTTCTGTCCTAATAGCACACACACAATTCTAAAATTAGTGGCTCATCTGTATTTAATTTAATGGGGGCTCTTTGTAAAGGCAGCTCTAAAAAGCAACAATATGATGACTTACCAAAACTAATAATGATCAGGGATCCCAACAGTGCTTTCATTTGTGCCAGTCTCTGCTGGTGGTAGGCACTGGGGCCGGGACTTATTTTTCATCATCAGATTTTTACCCAAAGGAAGAAAAAGGCAAAAACAGATAATGGAGGAGGAAGAGACAGATAGGAAACCAGTAGTAAAGAGAGAAAGTAGGTGTGAAAAAGAACCTGCAAGAGTTAAAGACAGGAATTGTAGGGTTATAAAAGAATGAATCTTAAGGTGAAATCAAGATTAAGTAGCCTTGGTATCCAGCAGTGCCAGTGGTAGAAATGTAAGAAAATCGTTGCCCCCCTCTACTATTATAGTACAAATGAAGCAGTGGATCGCAGCCTCGATGATGCTACACCCACTAAGGATAAAGGGATTTAATATATGAATCTTAAAACCTCTGAAGTTCTTTCACCTTTGAATTATGCACCAAAAATGCCAACTCCTTCTCTTGTGTAGTATTTAGATAAAGTTAAGCCTTAAAAAAGCAAAACATTACAAGGAACCTCAAAGTTGTGCACTGTAGGAAGCTGGCTCTGTATATACTATACCAAAGTTCCACGAGGAAGGCATTGGAAGGGCTTGTAATTTTTACAGGTGATCAGCAACAAGTTATATTTATAAACTGTGATTTGTCGGAGAACAATCTTCAATGCAATTATGTATATATTATTTCTTGGAAGGGATTATTTTGCTAGAAGTGTAAATATCTTTTGAGCACAGAATCTAGTGGATCCCCAGAGGCTTTACAGAGGATAAGGTAGATCATACTAATGCTTTCTTTTGTTGGGGTGTGGTCGAGCAGTTAGGCTTATCAGAGGGTAGTGCTAAGCATTTGTTGTACACACATACAAGAAATGAGGCACACACTCAATGACTGACTCCAGGCCAATGTTTTTATGTAGCGAAAATATACTTTGTTACTTTATTTTTAGAAACAAAGGGATTTTTGTTGCAGGTAAGTAAAGTTGTAAGTTTGTATCAATCTTATAAATCAAATAGATTTTGTTCAGATTTTGTAGATAAAACAGATTACAAGTAACACTTTTCAATTTCAAAAGTAGACAGTGTAATTTCCCATAGGAAACAATGCAGTCCTAGGGGAGGAAAAGTGTTGGGTGCAGAGTGAGCAGGACTCACGGATTTGGGGAGGCTCTGGAGTCCTTTTGGAAGCTTTCTTGTGGACAGGGCCGCTGTCTCTGGAGATCTTCGTCTTCTGGTGGGCAGGTAGTCCTCTGTGGGTTTGTAGAGGTCGCTGGTCCTGCAGGATGTGCTGCCTTTTTGTAGCTGGAGTCTTGAAGCTGCAGACAGGCCAGTAGGGCTCGGGCCAAGTCAGTTGTCATCTGGAGTCTTTACTGCTGGGGTTGGCTCTTCAGTCTTTCTCCTTCTTTTTGAGGTTGCCAGGAATCTGAAGAGCAAGGTTCAGGGGTGCCCCTAAATACTAGATTTAGGAGTCTTACAGGGGTCAGAGGGAAGTAGCCAATGGCTACTATCCCTTAGGGTGGCTACACCCTTCCTGTGCCCATTCCCTTTGAGGAGGGGGCACATTCCTAACCCTATTGGCTGTCTCCCTCCAAAACAAAATGGAGGATTCTGCCAGGAGGGGATCACTTCAGCTCTGGGCACCCTTGGGTTGGTCCCAGCTGAAGTGGTCACTCCTCCTTGTTTTTCCTAATTTTCCTGCCAGACCTGGTGCCAGAAGTGGGGCTTAGTCAAGGGGACGGGCATCTCCACTACCTGGAGTACACTGGGGCAGTGTAACGCTGGCTGGAGCCTTTGAGGCCCACCGCTTAGTGTTGCAGTTCCTGCAGGCATGAAGCACCTCCACCCAGAGCAGGCTGTGTTCCTGACTCCAGAGAGCACAAAGGCTCTCACTCCATGGGGTCAGAAACTTGTCTGTTAGTGGCAGGCTGGCAGAGACCGGTCAGACCTACACTATAGGGTTGCATGAAATACAGGGGGAATCTTTAAGGTGCCCTGTGTGTGCATTTTCTCAATAAATGCAACACTGGCATCAGTGTGTGTTTATTGAGCTGAAAAGCTTGATACCACACTTCCCGAGTCTCAGTGAAGCCATCATGGAGATTTTAAGCTCGTAATGACAAACTCCCAGCCCATATACTTAATACGGCCACACTGCACTTACAGGGTCTAAGAATGAGCTTAGACACTGTAGGGGCACTGCCGCCTTAGGGCTCTAAGGCCAGCTAAAGGGGGGACTAACCTATGCCACATGCAGTGGTTTTAGGGCATGGCATCAAGAGAGGGATGCCATGTGGACTTTACCTTTTTCTCCCCCACCAACACACACAATCTGCAATGGCAGTGGGCATGTGTTTGGTGAGGGGTCATTTAGGGTGGCATAGTATATGCTGCAGCCCTTAGGGACCCTCTCTGGCCACAGGGCCCTTGGTACCACTAGTACCTTTTACAAGGTACTTATCTGTGTGCCAGTTTTGGAAACAATGGTACCGTTTATGGAAAGAACACAGGTGCTGGGGCATTATTAGCAGGATCCCAGCACACACTCAGTCAAGTTAGTATCAAATAACAGGCAAAAAGTAGGGAGGTAACGCAACAAGGGGCCAGATTCCTACATGCACATTTTGGCTAGGGAAGAGTAACCTAGGCAAGACCCTGTGTTCCAGATGTCTGAAATTTGTAGGAATTGTTTTGTCATCGCTGTGAGAAGTATCTGCATTCTGCTCCATGGAAAAATTCCAGCAAGACAGACCAGCGCAGTTGGTTTCAGACTTGCGGTTCATCGCCATTTGCTATTTTACAGTCTTGCCATTGGTCAAGACTTCAACAGTGTTCCCAAACATGTAGGTTAAGCATTTATATAAGGAACTGGCAGTGGACGAAAATCCCTTCTCTACAGCTGCCCACTTCCGCACCATAAACTGCCACTGAACTATGAAGGCTATATTTAGTTTGCTCTTAGCCACTTTCACTCACCTCGGACAGGAGTGCCTCTATCCCACGAACACCTGTGTTATTTTGGATTAGAATGTGCCCATCAAGGTTTTGGTACAATTTTCGGACACCCCATATTGCAAGCACACAGCTTTTAGTCTTGGTAGCTAGGGCAGTAGATTCCTAGCCAAGGATTTATGTCATTTGTCTGGGAGAGCCCTAAATGGCTGTGCTGTGCTTTCCCTTATTTAGGAGTTCTACACTCAGGGGTTAAACAGTGTTGCAGCCCCTCCTGTGCTGCACTCACACACACTGTACAAAGTGCTGGTTGTAATAGATCAACCATCAAGACTAAACAGAAGCACAGCTCCATTCTGGAGCCAAAGGTGAAGATTTTCTTTATTGATCATATATTTCAAGAGACTGCTATGCAGAGTAAACAAAGTCATACCTCCTGCAAACATAATTTCTTTAGTGGATGCTTTACAGTGGTTTAATTGGTGTACATCATTAGCTAACAGTCTGCACCTGTACGTGAGTTATAAGTGTGTGAAGCGGAGATATATCACAAATTATTTGTCTCCCCAGTCGTGAAACTTACTCTGAGTCAAAAATAAGAGACAGCGTATACTTTTAAAGTAGATGCGTATGTTACACTTAGTCTTGACAGATTTAGCTTACAATAGAGATTGGTCAGAAGCCCACTGCATAGGTCTGTGTATTAGTTATCATTGGGGACATGGATATCTTGGAGGATGGCTGTCTCCTGTCGCGTCATTACAGGTCCATGTTTACCAAGACCATCCTTAAGAGACTCCAAGCTTACGGTCGAGCTTTGTATGTGCTGAGCCTTGCTAAGCTCTGGGGCGTTTAGTCTCTAACTACTGGTCAGTGACGGCTCCTCCGTTTGGGTTGAGGAGCATCACCCCCCCCCCACCCCTCTACCAGCAGCGGCAGCTGCCAAACCTTTACCAGAAAATGATTATAAACTTTGTTTATGATTGTTTTCTGGTAAAGCGGGCAGGGCTACAGGGGTGAAGCACTCCCCCTCACTGCGCATGTATGTTTGGCCGGCCAAACACATGCGCTGTAGGCTCTCTCAAGCCCGACAACAATTGCCAGACTTGAGAGAGCCTGCACAGGCTTCCAGTCTGCCTGGGAGTGCCCTGGTTGGCCGCACCCAGCCAACCCTGACGCTGCGGTGACAGCGTAAGGATTGGTGCAAGGCAGGCTTGGGAGACTGTGCCTGCAGCATCCGGCGCTGGCGAGGAGTGGCGCGGCGGCGAGAAAAGATAAGTGTTTTATTTTTTGTATTTAATAAAATAAATGTTTATTCCCTTCATCACAATCCCCCCTCCTCTCCCTGGGCGCTGCCCCACCCTTTAGCACCCCTCGAGCTGACCCATGGCCTGCCGACCACATTGGGCACATGTTGGACATTTTTAGGTGGAAGAGCTAGGCTTCTACAAATTCAAGCAAGATAGTCACAAATTCAAGAAAGATACTCACTCCTGCTCGTATTTTACTTTTAAGGCATCCTGTACTTCTCAAAAGGGGTTTGCCCACGCTGGTGATTATTACACGTGATCATCTCTCATTAAGTTCTTAAAACACGAGTTGCAACACTCAACGCCCCATTCAAGTTCAAATAGAGAGTAAAGGAACAATACGTATTCTTCCCCTTAGCCAATAATGTACCTCTTCTTTAGGACAGTTTCTGGCTCGCACATAAATGGCAACTATAAAACAGCAGCGCACATTACAAATAAAATAAGACCCAGTCTTCCATACTCTGCCATTAAATTGAAAACTGCATCAACTTCATATACCTCTGCATTTTCCACAAAGCCTTTCATAGGAAAAAAACGGCTTGCCCCATTACAAAATGATTTCATCATAGCTGACAAGTTTCCAGTTTGCATGTGTTAGCAGGTTGGTCTTTAATAAGTAAACTTACAAGGGGACACGTATAGGTCGATGAACCTTTTGACTCGTTTAGGATGTTCTTACCATGTTTCCAGAGCAGGAAACACTGATCAATGCCCAATAATCAATAATCATTAGTCAATTCAATAATCAATTGAGTCAGTAAAATTCACACACCATGACTGGAAGGTCATGAATAACCACACCTTGTTTTGACTTTTAGTAAGTTTATTTCCCTACTATTAACAATACTAAAGTCATGTAGCTTAATTACCAAGTCAAATCAAGGAAAATTAATAATAATTGTTAATCCACAAGTCGCAAGAAACATGATCTAATCAAGACTTGAATCAAAAGGCATTCCAAAGCATCAACACAAATCATTAGTAAAACCAATTTACGCAAGACTATAATATCCATAGAGTTCAGCAAAATAGTTTGTTAACCATTTGTCTCTGCAATTCGTCAGTCGTCATGTGAATTGCCTCAACTAACCCAGATTAGCATCAGCATGTGGGGCTTCATGCAAAACAATTTAGAACACAAATTTGGAAAAACATCTAACTAAAGGAGAATATTAAGACCGTGCAGTTGGTACCTAGAAAGAAAAGGCACATAAATGCAATTTAGTCATTGTCATATCTACCTATCCATAGTATGGGTCAGCAAGCAGAATCAGTCTTCGTCCTTAGGTCATCAAACGATCAGCACACATCAGTCTGTCAGAGAGTATGAGTCCAATGATAGAATCTTGAATCTCTTCTAAGTCTCTTCTTCTCGATAGTGGTCTGCCTAAAATCCCTTCAAAATCTCAATCTGGTCCCCACTGTCACGTTGTTATATCAAAGTCACTCAAACTATCCCCTAATTTCCAATTGGTCAATTAATCGTACGTTATTACTCTGTCCAATAGTGTCCATATACTAAATCTATGAATTCTAATATTTCACACTTCACATGCCGTTGATTGGTCCGCTTTACGATGCTCTCATCATCCGGCTCGCAGGTATCGAATTTGTTGCATCTTCGTCTCCAGTCAGTTTCTTCATTGTTCGTGTCCTGGGAAAGAACCCTTTGCACATTTTACACACATTTTGTTACTTTACGAGAGACCTCATCTCCTGTCCATTGGTTCCCATAGAAAGTTCCTCTTAACGAGCATTTCACAGTTAGCTCACTCTGCGAAGAAATACAGCTTCTGCATGAGGCCTGGCAAAACTAGGCCAAGACACTCGCTAAGTTAAGGCCTATAATTAATAAGCAAGAACATAATTCATAATCCCTTAATATGACATTACTACATTACTCTAATACATTTTCAGTATCTCGTATTAATAATAATTTAGCACATTTTGTAAACACTGGTGGCCATTCTTCGAGGTCACATTTTTACGTGCACATTACTTTTCTTCGTTATTCATTTTTCTACACAAGTCATTATTCAAAAGTACGTAAACATTCATTAATAATTTCTAATTAAGACATCTGCTTCAGCAATCCCTCCTCTGATGACTAAATATGTCATCACACCAAATTTACCAGCCACAATTTTATAGTTAAATTTCTTCAACATTGTCTTCTTCTTGAAGTTTCCCTATACATTCTTTCCCTTTTCTTCCCTCCTCTGATTCTTTTTAGACTTATTCAATTCTTTTGCATAGTTTGCATAATCCCCATATTCCTAAAACACCCTATAACAATTAATATTCCCTGTATAATTTTCAACAGTACCCTGTTCCAAATACTAGTAAGCCAATTTCCCACTGAAGCAAACCCCTTACCAACCTTTTCTCAAACACCTTGTTCTTTCAACTCCTTCAAATCACTACTTGCCTTTGTCAGATTAGTAAGTAAGTCTCTTATCTCTTTACTGTTGTTAGGAATGTAAGAGCTGCAATGCCTAAAGTTAATCATTTTACAGACTCCGCCATCTTTCGCTAAAAGAATGCCTAAAGCAAGACGATTTTGAAGAGTCATAGTTCTATCCACAGCCAATTCAGTATCCATCAGAAGTATAGCCCCTGAACAATTCATCAGTATGTTATCCACAATAGTAGACAACTTTCGAATCTTAATCAAATTTAGGATGACTCCCACTGAAGGAATCACCGCACCAAATATATCTCCCACTATTGCAGAAGAAGACTCCCTCCCCTGTCTCTTATGATGTAATTCTGTCATTTTTAGAAACTTTTTCAAACCCTCCATCTGATAAATCTTTGGGAAAACTATCCCCAAATAGCATGTCTCATACCATCCTCTTGGAAGACGGTAATAAGCATTAAGTCCACAAATATAATATATCCCCGGAATCGCAGGGTCCTGGCCATTCAACATAAATGTCCATTTACTCTGAAACGAAAACACATGCCTACATTCACTCGTACCCACAAATAAAGTGTCAGTGCGCGACCTTGGCGTATATACACAGAGTTTCCCTACATGTAATGCATCTAAAGATTATTTCCCTTGCGTTTTAATTGCAGTGTAAGCATAATCATTTTTATAAGTCCTTTTCCCTAAGCCTTTTTCTAATTTCTCCTTCAGCACATTTCTCCTGTCATCAGTATGATCTAAGAAGCTTTTCTCTAAATTTGTAAGCAAACATGTAAGCTTATTCTTGTGAGCATATGCTGTCCCAAACGTTAATGTAGGTTCAAAGAATCCTCTAACTAATACTATGTCATTATCCTTAGCTACTCTACTCAAATACCTAATAATAGGAACAAACGAAAACATGACATCATGGTTAAAACAAAAATATTGAATGTACTCCTGGTTATAGAACCTTGTTAGCAACAGACTACAACTTATCCCGTATGTTAGTGGAAGACTATGGTAAGTGACTCCTTCCTCAACTGATGAGGGAATCTGCGTACATGCAAGACAATCCTTTGCATCCATCGTCTCAACATACTCACTCAACAAGCGATAGAAAACATTAGAAGAAAGTTCTCCTTGAGCATTAGTATTGTCATGCAAATATTTCTCATCGAACTTAAATCTCTCTAAAGCCACTAGTGTAGTAGTCTCAAAAGCAGTAGTATGGTTGGCTCCTTTCGCATCAAAAACAGACATACCCACAATCAACACTATAAACAAAATTCCACACATAATTGCCAAACCTATACTCATATGTTTACAGCGCCTAATATCCCTTTGCTTAGCTACATCAGCCATGATCTGTAAAGAATCAGAAAGCAGAAGTAACTTTGGGAACTTGCAGCAAAAATCAAAAATAGACAATTCTTTCAGCAGATAAGAATCACTTCCAGGAACCCTTCTTCCTTGTCAAAATCGGTTAGCAGCTTTGTCAAAATGAGGTTTCAAAAATTCAAATCAGGTTATCAATGTATATTCCGGTTACTTTCATCAGTCTCTTTCTCAAAAATATTTCTCAGATTGTTTCAGCAGTTCAGTTCAAAGATCTTCTTCAAGTTACTTCAAAATATTGACTCAGAACTTCCCTATCAAAACAAAAAGACAAACTCTTGTTGCCATTCGTTTGTAGTTGCATACGCCCATTCAGGACCTACATATCTTCGACTTGTTATTCTCTTCCTTTTCAATTTTCCATCACCATTCAACTCTCCTTCACTTAATTCTTCTTTTCTCGTAGTATCTACTTCTTCCTCTATTGTTGGTTCAATAACCACCTCTTTCCTTTTCTCCACTTGCAAATTTGTCCACTTCTCCTTTTCGCGTACCTTCTGTCGATATTCTCTTCAGGATTGAACTTGAATCCTTTTCTTTCTCTGAGGTGTTTTCTCTTGACGGACCTGCAACAGGTTCAGGAGGAGTCAGATCACTTTGATTTTGATCCACCTCAACTCCTTCCCCTTCTGGGTCTGGCAATTGCTCTGTCTCTCTGAATAGTCTGCTTCTTGGAGGGCCCCCTCAGTACTAGGCTCTCCTGCTGGTTCAATTGTGATAGGTCCCTCAGCACCCACCTGGAGACCTTCACCTTCGTCTCTCACAGGAGTGATAGAACCGTCGTCAGTGAGCTCGGATTCCTTTTCAGCTCCTCTTTGCTCCTTTCCCTGTTCTGGTGCTGTAATTTGTCTCACAGTTGTTGGTACTCTCAACAACGCTTCTTCATGATCCAGTGGACATGCCACTTTCTTTGTGTGACTCAACGTGAATCCAATTCGGGATCCCGGCACACTTCACAGCTGTCAGTCGTTAAAATCACTTGATACGGTCCCTTCCCGAGAGGCTCCAAACACATCTTGCGCACATGTTTTCGGACAACAACCCAGTCACCAGCTCTCAGGTTGCGTCCTGGATGATGGATCGGTGGCAGTGTGGTGGCCTCCACCGGCTGAGAGAAAGAGCGGACTACATCAGCCAGACCCTTGCAGTAATCCAACATCATATCATCTAATGTTCACAAGTGCATTTGCTGGAACTGCTGGCAACCTCATTGCTCTGCCCATAAGAATCTCATGGGGCGACAATCCTGTTTTCTTGTCAGGTGTGTTTCTCATTGACAACACCAAAAGCAATGCATCAGGCAATTTCAGATTCATAGCTGCGCACATCTTTGCAATTCGTGACTTCAAGGTACCATTCATCTGCACCACTAGTCCTGATGCTTCAGGACGATAACTACAATGCAACTTCTGCTCGATGTTCAATGCTGCACATAATAGTTTAATCACCTCGTTCTTAAAGTGCGTTTCTCTGATTCTAAAGAGATCCGAAATCCGAAATGGGGTATCAATTCCCTGAGGCTATTGTTTCTCCGTGTAGGGTACGCTTCAATCCAATGACTAAAGATGCACACAATCACCAACACATATCTCAAACTTCCACACACAGACATTTCAATGACATCCAATTGCATTCTGCTGAATGGACCTCCTGCTCTTCCAATGTGGCTCAAATTAACCACTGTCCCTTTTCCTGCATTTAATTGCTAACAAATGACACATCAATGGCAAACTGCCTTGGCTGCTTGCCTAAACTTGGGGTTAAACCAGTCAATTTTTAACAGAAGTATAATGGCATCCCTCCCAATGTGCGCCTGACCATGATAGTACCTCTCCATCTGAGACAACAGGCTGTTTGGCAAAACCTTCTGACCCTCCTCAGATACCCACAACTCATCTTGTCTTTGAACCCATTCCATTTTGCTCCATGACCATTTCTCTTCTTTGTTGACATTACTCTGCAGAGTTTTTACCTCTTCCACTGCGTTGATCACCTTTAATGCAGAACTCGTACATGTAATATCTTCTTCGGGTAACAATTCCCACTTGTCCTTGAACGATATACAGTTCAATGCGCAAAACCTTGCGACTTGATCCGCATATCCATTCCCCAGTGACACATAGTTCTGTGACTTTAGATGTGCACTGCATTTCACCAGGGCAATTTCTTCAGGGAGTTGAATCGCATGTAACAACTCCTTTATTCTCTCACCATTTCTTACTGGTGATCCAGTAGAGGTCAGAAAACCTCTCTGCGACCACAATTGACCAAAGTCATGAACTATTCCAAATCCGTATTGGTAATCCGGGTAAATGGTGACTCTCAATCGAGCAGAAACATGGCACCCCCTTGTAAGAGCAACCAATTCCGCTACTTGAGCAGAATACACTCCTGAAAGCCAGGAAGCTTCTAAGGTACCTGTAATTGTGCACACTGCATATCCTGCTCTCAGTGTTCCTGTACTGTCTTCTCAGACAAGAACCATCAACAAAAACAATTTGGTAATTTTCTTCCAATCGGGTATCTCTAATGTCAGGTCCCGGTTTTGTGCACAACTCAGTTTCTTCGAGACAATTATGTTCAACATCTTCCTCTTTCTCAATTTCAGTAGTATCACTTGGAAGTAGAGTTGCCGGGTTCAGCACTGTAAATCTTTTCAGTGTCTCGTTTGGAGCACCCAAGATGCTCATCTCATATCTAGTCAGCCTAGCACCAGTCAAGTATTGGGTTTTCGTCCTGGTCAGCAAAATCTCAATCAAGTGAGGGACCATTACAGTCGGGATATCCCATCACTACTCCTTCACACTGTGAAAGACTCTGACCAACTGTGGCAACTGCACACAAACAACCTGGTAAGGCTGCTGCAACTGGGTTCAGAGTAGCTGAAAAATATGCTACTGAGCGATCTGCACCTCCATGGACCTGCGTCAAGACAGACAATGAACACGCATCACGCTCATGGCAAAAAAATGTGAATGGCTTTGAGTAGTCAGGCATACCCAATGCTGGAGCTCTGCACAAACTCTTTCTCAACTCTGAACACTTTCATCTGATCCTGATCTAGCACTATGGGATCAGTGACATCTTTATGAGTCAGCTTCTGCAATGGCTTTGAAATTTCTGAAAAATTCGGAATCCATTGGCGACAATAGCCCACCATTCCCAGGAACATTCCAACATCTCTCTGTATAGTAGGAGGGTTTATTTGCACTATCATTGTGACCCTTGCTCTGGATATTTTCCTTGACCCTTTCTCAATCTGGTGGCCCACATACTTCACTACCTTCTGACAGTACTGCAATTTTAATGGTGACACTTTAAGACCATACTTTCCCAAATGATTCAACAGGGCAATCAAGTCGTACTTACACTCGTCCCTTGTCTTGGATGCAATCAACAAATCATCAATGTATTGCACCAGAGTCGGTTGGAAAGGGAATTCTAATGACTCCAAATTCTTTTTCAAGATCTGATTAAACAAGGAAGGTGACTCCGTGTACCCTTGAGGACGCCTACATCAGCAGTAGACTCTATCTAAGAATTTGAAACTAAAGAGAAATTGACTATCCTCATGAAGAGGCACAGAAAAGAACACTTGTGACAAATCAACCACTGTGAACCATTCTGCATCGCATGAATCTGGAACATTGTTACAGCTGGGTTGGGCACTACAGGACAACACTTGACCATGATGTAATTTATTTTTCTCACATCCTGAACAATTCGAACTTTCCCACATGGCTTCTTCAAACCCATTATTGGTGAATTACATGGGCTACTCAACACTTCTTTCAGAACTCCCTGTGTCACAAAATATGCAGTTATCTGAGCCTCTTTCATCAGGACATCTTGTGGCATACTGTACTGTGGAAGGTGCGGGAAAACAGCATTCGGCTTTAAAGTAACTTTAATCGACTCCACTCCCTTGATTAAACCCACTTCTTTCCCCCCGTCAAATCCCACACGCTCTCTTGTACTGTTCCCTGCAAATCAGAATGAAGCACTCTTACTGTGAACATCAGGAAAAACTCAATCAAGGGGTACTCTTCAATTGTAGTTTCACACTTAGGTTCTGGGGCTGGGACTTCCTCATCGTCACTATTTGTCTGGATCTCAATTCCATCATTTGAACAAGTAATCAGACACCTTGTCTTACACAGCAAGTCCCTTCCCAGTAGGGATACTGGACTCTAATTGCAAACTACAAACTTATGCAGTCCCTGGAAATTGCCAATCTCAATTTGCACTGGATCTGTAATTGGGTTTGTCAAGTACTGATTCACTACTCCCACAACTTGAACTGTTCTTCCTGAAAGGGGTAAATTCGGAACTTCTGCACTTCTCACAGTAGAGCGTGTAGCTCCTGTGTCTACCAGAAATGAGTCTCTGTGACCCATAACTTTTCTCCTCACATCGGGACACCTCTGATACACTTCTAATGAAGTCGCAAGCACACATGGCACCTCGTCAGAACTGTCACTCGTCCATTTGCCATTTATTTCATTCTCACTGTGTAACCGGAATTGGTGCTCTGCATTACTACTTCTGTCTTGTCTCTGACCTATGACCTGTTGAGAAAGCATCATCTGTTGCTGCTCCATCGGGGCTTGAGGTATCTGCATTTGCTGTCTAGGTACCATGGGAACTTGCTGCTGCATCGGCTGCAACTGTGACACTTGTGCACAGGGCATTTGCACCTGTTGCATGGGCTGGAAATTCTGCACCTGATTCACATTGTTCTGGAAATTTGGATTTGGACCTCTTATTCTCGGTCCTCTCACATTTTGAAATGTATTGACATTGTTACCTTGCTGAACAACACCCTCCTGCACCATCATCAGACACTCCCGCTTTCAGTGTCCTACAGCTCCGCAAATATGATACGGCAATAGCTTCTTCATTCCCTGCACATCATTCTGAACCACTACAGGGTTCATATTGCCTCCGCGACCTCTACCTCTCATCTGAGGCTGAAACATGACATTTCCCTGCGGTTGCGGCATCTGTTGTACAAAAGTCCCCTGCACTCCTGTTTGAGCTGCCTTAATCTGCATCACCATTGCCTTCTCTTTCAACTTTTTCTGCTTCAACTCAATCTAATCACTACAGTATTTTGCATACTGCAACACTTCATCAATCGGCGTCGCTTGCCAGCAAATCAAATTACTCTTAATCATCTGACCTCTCTCAGGTCTCAGTCCTCCAACAAACCTAAACACAAAATTCAGCATGTCTTTCGGCTCAATTGCTTCTTTACCACTGTACTCCTTGAATGCCTTCAACAATCTCTCATAATATGCATGTATCGATTCCTTTACCTCCTGCACTGTCCTGTCAATTCTCTGCCAATCAATGTTTTTGGGCGAAGTCCTCGTCTTTAGGAACTCAATCACCTTATAGTAATACTTCATTACCTCAGGAGATGGTGCACCTGTACTCTTCTCTCTCTCCAGGTTCACTTGTTGGCCAATCTACAGCTCTGTTGCACTCAACCCACAAATCAGCTAGTACCACTATCTCCAGTAAGGTGTTCAAGTCTTCCCATAAACACTTCGCGAGCTTCACAAACCGGTCTGTCTGCTGATACCACTCTACTGGCTTTTCCCTCAGTTTTGGATAATTTGTTTGTGAATGACAGTATATCAACACCTACCACACGGGACATGAACAAAATTTCCCCCTGCGATTTCTCTAATTGGTCAAATCTTTACCGGATCCTTGTCCTGTTGTACACTTTCAGGCACCTCTAGAAAATCTTGTTTCTTTTTATCTCTTTTCTTCACACATCTTCCTTCCCACTTTTCTAATGCTCCCCAAACCTGAGCACTCTGCAATAGTTCTTTAAGGTGTGCTTTCATACCGGCTGACCTCATGTGTTCAAAATCCTTTGCCTCAAAATCTAATCTGTAACTTCTCTTCAAATGCTTTGTTTTCTCAATTTCTACGCCATGTTTCTCTGCCAAGTATGATAATCTCGGGTGTACCTTGCCAACCTCTCTGAATTCTCAGGCATAACTATATAAATTCTGCCTCTGTGTAAGACTCTAATCTATTCACCCGACTGTTCCCTCGACTAGTTCACCCGCTTCCTTGCTCAATCTGACACAATTGATGTGCTGTTCACCCTTGGAAGCATTCTGTGGGCTATTCAGATTGTCCAACCATTCGGTCAACTGCTGAGCTGTCAAGCCTTGTAACGAAATGTTACTTGCGTTCACCGGTGGCACCTGTTGTACCACTGCATTTGATGTCTGCGGTGTCAATAACTTCAAGCTCTGACATGCACTAGGTCAATTCATTGCATCTGGAAGTGCAACGAGTGGACTAAGATCCAACAATGATCTTGACCCGTAATAGGTCTGACCCATAGAAGAGACTACCTGCACTTGTTCATCTAGTCCCCTCCTCTTTAGACTCTGAGACATCGTTCCTTGTTCATTCATAATCGGTTTCTTCTGCACAAACAATGGTACAGCTGGACCAACAGTAATTGGCAGCGATATTGCATCTGGGGCTGCTCTGGCACCTGAACATTGAGGAAGAGTAACTCCCATACTCTGATTCATCACCAGAGTTCAGTCAGACTGTGTCCCTGTCATAAACCTCGGCATCTCCTGTGGCTGTACCTGGGGAAACAAAATCGGAGTTGTCTCAGTCCAAACCAACAGTGGTCTTGGAACCACTTGCTCTGTAGGTACCACTAAGTTCAAAGTCGTCTTTAAAATAGGCACACCAAGATAAATTCTCTGTATGGGTGGCTGATGCATTTGTGCCTGAACTACTGGAGTAGTTAACACATTAGGTCCTTGCACCACACCCTGGGTCTGGCTAGTATTAACCTGCACTGTGCTCACTGTTTCCATTGCCTGTGCCGGGGCTATTGCGTCAAAACTAATACTCAGACCATCATCCTTGGAAGCCAAAATAGATAAGGTGATCAGTGACCTTGTCCTGCTACATGCTGACCACCGTAAGTTGGCGGATAAAACCAGCAAGATTGAGGCACGTGTAGATGAGTTGACGCCAACGACCTCTTGTCTGAAGTCAGAAATGGAGGATGCGTTGTCCCGAATGGTGGAGTTGGAGCGCGGAGTGGAAGATGCAGAAGGGCACTCCAGGAGGAACACTATCTGGGTGGTTGGCCTGCCGGAGGGTACTGAGGGTCAAGACTGGTGCCGGCAGACAAGCTCACCACCTTTTTCTCTGTGGAGAGAGCGCATCGGATTCCCACACGGTCAAGGCTGCCGGGGAGCAGTCCTCGACCGTTCATCATCCATCTCCTCCATTATGTAGACAGAGACGTTATACTTCGGGCCGTGCGGGCCTCTCCGCCCCCTCAGGTGGATGATGCAGATTCTGCTGTTTCCGGACTACACCCTGGTGGTGCAGAGAGATCGAGCATCTTACCTGCCTTTGAAACGTAGACTTAGGTCTCTCGGCCTAAACTACTCCTTGTTATTTCCTGCCAAGCTACGCATTGTGGCTGAGAATAAGTCGTACTTTTTTTCTACCCCCGAGGCGGCGTGGGAGTGGTTCGAATCAACGGGCCACGCCATGGGCCGGGCGACTGAGCAGCCTGTATCGATGGTGCAAAGCAGGCGCAGTCAGGCCAGACGTGCCCGGAAGAGAAGCGAAATCCAGGCGGGATTTGGGGCGCACGCACCAGACTTAGAGCAGCTTATATAGGAGAGGAGAGAGGCGATCCACTCGGCTGCGGCGATCAGTGCCTCCCTGCTGGTGTCAGAGTCTGAACTTTCGCAACCGCCCAGTGATAGACCCAGCACGCCTGATCGATCCTCCGAGTCAGGCTTTGTGATGGGTCCGGCGGTGACACCGGCCACGGCGGATTAACTTTTTTGAAGGCTGTCTGAACTGTGTTTGAACTTTACACGCTGCTAGGATTGCGTACCTGGCCTGTCTGATGTGCGTGAACCCATTCGGTGTGTTTGATGCTGTGCTTGGATGGGGGATCTAGTTGTTGAATGCGGACTCTTAGACCCGGAGCTGTGTGCTTGTGGTTGCTGGGTCTGTGATCAATCAATCAATCAATCAGTGAATTTATAAAGCGCGCTATGTACCCGACAGGGTTTCAAGGCGCTGGGGGGGGGGGGGGTGCTGCTAGCGTTCGAAGAGCCATGTCTTGAGGAGTCTCCTGAAGGTGAGGAGGTCCTGGGTCTGGCGTAGAGAGGTGGGGAGAGAGTTCCAGGTCTTGGTGGCGAGGAAGGAGAAGGATCTGCCGCCAGAGGTCTTGCGCTGGATTCGGGGGACGAAGGCGAGGGCGAGGTTGGCAGAGCGGAGTTGGCGTGTGGGGACGTAGAAGTTGATTCTGGTGTTCAGGTAGGTGGGTCCGGTGTTGTGTAGTGCCTTGTGTGCGTGGATGAGGAGTTTGAAGGTGATCCTTTTTTCCACAGGGAGCCAGTGGAGGTCCTTCAGGTGGGGGGAGATGTGACATCGGCGGGGTATGTCGAGGATCAGGCGGGCGGATGCGTTCTGGATGCGTTGGAGTAGTTTGATGTCTTTCGTTGGGATGACTGTGTAGAGTGCGTTGCCGTAGTCAAGTCTGATACTGACGAGGGCTTGAGTCACCGTCTTCCTGGTTCCTGTTGGAATCCACTTGAAGATCCTGCGGAGCATGCGGAGGGTGTTGAAACAAGAGGAGGAGACGGCGTTGATCTGTTTGGACATGGTGAGTGCAGAGTCGAGGACGAAGCCGAGGTTTCGTACGTGGCTGGCTGGGGTGGGTGGGGGGCCGAGGTCGGTGGGCCACCAGGAGTCGTTCCAGGCCGAGGGGGAGCGTCCGAGGATGAGGACTTCCGTCTTGTCGGAGTTGAGCTTCAGGCGGCTGTTGCTCATCCACTCGGCGATGGATTTTAGTCCCTCGTGGAGGTTGGTTTTGGCGGTGAGCGGATCTTTGGTCAGGGAGAGGACGAGCTGGGTGTCGTCGGCGTAGGAGATGATGCTAAGGTTGTGTTGACGGGCCAGTTGTGCGAGGGGGGCCATGTAGACGTTGAACAACGTTGGGCTAAGAGAGGAGCCTTGGGGGACGCCGCAGATGAGGTTGGTGGCTTTGGAGCGGAAGGGTGAGAGTCGGACTCTCTGGGTTCTGTCGGAGAGGAAGGATGAGATCCAGTTGAGGGCTTTGTCTTGGATGCCGGGTTCGTGGAGACGGGTTAGCAGGGTGCGGTGGCAGACTGTGTCGAAAGCGTCGTTGGGGTCAGCCTTGGGTTTCTTGAGGAGGGGTTGGATTTCTGCGTGCTTCCAGCTGTCCGGGAAGGTGGCGGTGTTGAAGGAGAGGTTGATGATCTTGCGGAGTTTGGGGGCGATGGTGGCGTCGGCTTTGTTGAAAACGTGATGTGGGCACGGGTCCGTGGGAGAGCCTGAGTGGATGGAATTTATGGTTGTTAAGGTTTCGGTGTCGTCTACTTGGGTCCAGGTGGTGAGAGGGCAGGCGTGGGAGGAGTCATCGGGGGTGGGGTCTGGCGGAGGTGCAGTGTTGAAGCTGTCGTGGATGGCTGCGATTTTCTGGTGGAAGAAGGTGGAGAGATCGTCGCAGAGTTTCTGGGAGGGAGGGACGTCGTTGACGTTGGCGTTAGGGTTGGAGAATTCCTTCACGATGCAGAAGAGTTCTTTGCAGTCGTGGGCGTTGTTGTTGAGGAGTTCTGTGAAGTGGGCGCGCTTGGCGAGTCGGATCCGTTGGTGGTGTTCACGGTTGGCGTCCTTGAGGGTAGCAAGGTTGTCGGGTGTGCGCTCGAGGATCCATTTCTTCTTGAGTTTCTGGCAGGTGCGTTTGGAGGTGGTCAGTTCGTCTGTGAACCAGGCTGTTTTTTTCTTTTCTTGGTTGGCGGTGGGTTTCTTGAGTGGGGCTAAGGTGTTGGCGCAGTTGAGGATCCATTGATGGAGGTTGATGGCGGCGGTGCTCGGGTCGGTGGGTTCGGGTGGTGGGTATTTGGTGAGTGTGCTGGTTAGTTGGTCTTCGGTGACTTTTCCCCAGCGGCGGTGAGGCGGTAGGGGGATGCAGTGGTGTTCGGTGTTTTTCTTGAAGGTGAAGTGGACGCAGTGATGGTCGGTCCAGTGGAGTTCGGAGGTGTGGCTGAAAGAGATGTGGTTGCTTGAGGTGAAGAGTGGGTCATGCGTGTGTCTGGCGATGTGGGTGGGAGTGTTGACCAGTTGACGGAGTCCGAGGTTGAGGAGGTTGGTGGTCAGTGATGCGGTGTTGGCGTTGTTGTTGTTTTCCAGGTGGAAGTTCTCCTTGTTCTCCTTCCTCCCCCTGTTCACTATCGTGGTTGCTGAGCATGGTCTGGCCCTTCCGGTCTTCTTCCCCTGCCCCCCCTTCTATTATCTGCTATAGCCAGATAGCGTGGTTTATGTAGAGAGCGTTTCCCTGCGGGATTGGCCTACCCCACACTCCTACTAGTGGAGACACATGGTGAGTGGTTGCGTTGTTGCACACTACTTTTCGGGTTGTTTGGTTTGGGCAGTGACCTGTTGTCTATCTGCCCCAATGGTATTGGTTCTGTTTTGGTTGCGCTGGAGGACACGCATAGAGCACCCGATTGGAGGCTGGGCTACCGTTGGCATGGCTGTGGTGCTGAGCGGCGGGGTGCGGTGTCTGGGGGGGAGGGGCGTTTAGCTGTTTGTGATATGTCTTCATACACTGCGATTACTTGGAATGTGAGGGGCATATGCACCCCCAAGCGCAGATATGCCATCTACTCCTATCTTAGACGGCACTCAATCCAGTTGGCGTTTTTGCAGGAGACACACCTGGTGGGTTCAGAGATCCCTTGATTGCGGCGACGCTGGAGGGGGCAGCTCTATGCGACGGGTCACTCTGCCTATGCCAGGGGCGTTCTGATCTGGATCAGAGCGGGAGTTCCCTTTGCGTTGGACGAGTAGATCACTGATCCACAGGGCAGATTTGTTCTGATTCGCGGCAGACTGGCGTGCCATGCTGTAGTGCTGGGCTCCATTTATGCTCCGAACGTTGATCAGACGTCCTTCTTGTGCGGACTATCCCAACATTTGGCGGGTTGGAGTGAGTTTCCATGGTTATTGGGAGGGGATTTCAATAGTGTGCTTGATGTGGATTTGGATCGCTCCTTTCCGCCGTTACCCACGTCCCCGGTTGTGACAGCCACGCGCGGCCTCGTGTCTTGGGCCCAGCATTGGCAGTTGGTTGATATCTGGCGGCAGCGGGATGCCAGGGATAGGGTCTACTCGTTTTATTTTGCCCCGCACTCGCTGCATGTGCGCTTAGACAGGATGTTTTGCACTCAGAACCTGGCCCCACTGATTGTGGACACGGATTATCTGGGGAGCACGCATTCTGACCAAAACCCGTTGTTGGCGTGCTTGCGCTGGGACTCCTCTCCTCCGGCTGTTCCTACTTGGAGGTTGAGGCTGGAATTATTGGAAGATACTGCCTTTAGGGCGTCGCTGGGCACTGCGATCCCAGAGTACTTTGAGCATAATGAGGGCACAGCCTCGTCGGGGTTGTTGGAATGGGATGCGTTTAAAGTTTTTATCCGAGGGCATTGCCTGGGGACCCAGTGTAGCCTGCGCCACTCCGTTGAATGCGACCTCACCCGAGTGGAACGTACTATGTTGTGTCCAGTGAACGAGGCGGCTGTTAGTTCGACAGCTGCCCCGAAACGGTCTACGCCGCGTACTGAGCACCGGTCGTTACTTGAGCGCTTATGCTGTTTGAACTATGCCGCACACTCTGCGAGAACACATGCCTCCGCCGATAAAGCGGGCAAGCTGCTGGCTTGGCTGATCCGAAGTGACTGCGACAGTGGACCAATAGTAGAGATCCGTTCACGGGCTGGAAGGATGGTGCATATGCCCCTAGAAATACATGTTGAATTCACGAGTCACTATGAGGCACTGTATGCTTCGGGCACGCCTCCTGAGGAGTCTCTCTGTAGCGATTTTCTTGCTGCTGTAGAGCTCCCTTGTTTGGAAGCGGAACAGAGGTAGACACTTGATGTGCCCCTTGACCTTGAGAAAATAAAGTTCAGTATTGGTGAACTAGCGTCTGGTAAGACTCCAGGACCGGATGGTTTACCGGTTGACTTTTATAAGGCTTTTGCGCCCCAACTGGCGCCCCGGTTGCTCCAGATGTATGAGGAAGCTGCTCAGAGGGGTTGCTTGTCGGCCTCTCAGAGGGAGGCACTACTGGTATCTCTTCCTAAGCCCGGGAGGGATCCAGCAGAGATGGGATCGTATTGGCCCCTGGCGATGCCGAACACAGACTACAAGATTCTGGCTAAAGTGTTGGCAATGCGCCTTGCCCTGAAGGTGCCGGTCCTGGTCCATCCCGACCAGAACGGGTTTGCATCAGCCAGAGACACCTCACACAATATTAGACGGCTGTTTCGCGTCATGCAGTACGCGAGGCGGGACTGGCCAAGAGCGGGCCGTCTTGTCCTGGATTTGGAGAAGGCTTTCGACTCCCTGGAGTGGCCCTACCTGTTTAGGGTTTTGAGGCAGTTTGGCATAGGATCCTCTTTTGTCCGGCTGGTTAAGCTGTTATATACTCGACCGCTGGTTCAGGTGAAACTAGGAGGTGTTAAATTGGATCCGATTAGTGTGTACAGAGGCACACGACAGGGTTGCCCTCTTTCGCCATTGTTATTTTCTCTTGCCATAGAACCCCTGGCAGCGACCCTGCGCGGTGAGGGGACCAACTGGGGAATACCCCTAGGGGACGGTGTACACATAGTATCGTTATACGCTGACAACCTCCTCCTGTTCTTCCGAGACATCATGCAGATCCCCCAGAGGGTGGGTGCACTATTACAGCGCTTCGCGTCGATATCTGGTCTCAGGGTCATCTGGTCCAAATCGAGTCTTTTCCCCTTTGACCCTGAACTCCGAGATCCAGGACTCATACTGGCTGGGAGTTCTGTCCTGTGGCAACCATGTATGATCCGTTACCTGGGTATTCATGTTTACCATCGTGAACAGGACCTGGTTGATGGCAACCTTACGAGAGCGGTGACTTCGATTAGGTCCCAGATGCCCTTTTGGAAGACGCTGCCGCTGTCGGTGGCCGGTAGAATAGCACTTTTGAAGATGGTGGTTCTGCCACGTTTATTGTACTTTTTCTCAAACCTGTTGCACTATATCTCCCCTGGCTTCTTTAGACCCCTGGAGTCAGAGTTGCGGGATTTCATTTGGAACGGAGGCCGTTGCAGGGTTGCTCTGAGGAAACCGTATTTGCCGCTTGACAGGGGCGGGTTGGCTGTCCCTAACCTAGAACATTACTATTTAGTCGCTCAGCTTCAGTGGGTGTCCCGGTGGCTGGTGGGCACCCAGCTCAATGATACGGCCTCTGAGCACGGCCCTTGGACGCTGCAGCAAATCCTGCACCTCTTTCACCCACTTACGCGGGTACTGGCCCCAAGCCAGGTGTTCCTCAGGGTGGCGCACAGATGTTTTCACAGATCTCTCCGCCTTACTGGACGAGTGGTCCCGTTTGCACCTGCCATGGCGCTGCTGGGTACGCCACGGGGTCCCAAGATTACATCGGGATCGGAGCTGCGCGTGTGGCATAAAGTGGAATTGTGCACATTGGGCGATCTCTAAGAAGTTGGCCAACTGCTTTTGTTCACTCGGCTTCAAGAGATGGGGCTGTCACCTGGGCAGTTCCTTCTTCACAGCTCTCTGCTGGTAGCCCTGAGATCCAAATGGGGAGATGTGTTGACGGCCCCCCTACCCATTTGCTGCTTCAATACTTACACGTGATGGGTCAGGGTAGGCGTTTGATTAGCTGGTTTGGAGACGCGTTGCGAGCGCATACCGCTCTGTAGCGTGATGCGTTGCGAGTGGCCTGGGAAGAGGACGCGGGCAGTTTAATTTCGGAAACACAGTGGAGGTCAGCCCTTTCTAGTCACCGCGATGTACCCTGTAATTCCAGATTCCGCTTAATTCAGTACTACATTGTCCATAGGGCCTACCTCACCCCGGCTCGAGTGAATAAATATTTTGCGCGCCCGGATGCGGCTTGTCCCCGCTGTTGTGCGGTGGGTGCAGACTTACTACATATGTTGTGGTCTTGCCCTTCTTTGTGCGTCTACTGGACGGCGGTGGTCGCCTGTCTGTCGGAATGTACGGCCTGACGGGTTCCTTTTACTTGGGAGGCGTGTATGCTGTGATTGTTTCCCAGAGGCAAGGAGCACAGGGCTGCGTTGCGTTTCACAGATCTTGGGTTAATTACGGCAAAGAGGTTGGTGACCCGTAGGTGGAAGTCATCTGACCCTCCACCAATACAGGCTTGGCGATGCTCCTTTGAGGTGTGGCCCGGGGCTGAAGGAGCGGCGCTGAAGAGGGAAGAGGTGTTGGGGTTGCGACAGTTTCCATTATCAGCTAGTTGGGAGGAGTTAATGTTGCGGCTGCGAAGCATGAGTGGATCTCCGGAGGCGGAGAGTTTGGCCCAGAATGGATGAGTGTTCGCTCGGCGTGCGATGCGCTTGCCCAGGACGCTGTGTGTGCTTGTTGACACAGTCTGTCACAGTGTGGGAGCTTGGTGTGGTGGACAGGAGGGGACGGTGGACTCCCCCCTCCCACCGGCACGCCAGACCGCGATAGATTGGCACCCAGCCCACCCAAGGAGTGCTCATATGGCAATTTGTCGTAAATATGTGTAATACCCAGCGCTTGTTATGGTTCGTATTGCTTGTTTGTTATCTGTTGACAACATTAGGTTGCCAACCAACCGCTCTCACGCTACAGTGAGCTTGGAGATAACACAGCACAACGATTTGTCTTGTTATGCAATGCCTTTAGTCAATACTTTATTGAACAGCTAGAGACTAAATAATAGTATTGTCATGTAGCCTGAATCTTCTATCTTGCTTGTTGCATTCTGATGGGTAATTTAGTGGTAATGTAAATGCATAACCTCACTTTCTTCTATGCAAGTAATCTGTGTTCAGTTGTCATGATAAAGTAAAATGCAATAAACAGATTTATGAAAAACAAAATGGAAGACTTTCTCACTTCCTTACTCTCAGATGGACCTTTATTAAACTTTCTAGTTGCCTTCTTTTCTTCCGTTTCATCTTCTTGCGTAATTACTGGAAACAACTTAACTCCTTGCAATGTCTCTGCTCTCCACCTTTTCTGCTCCCAATCCCACTTAGCCTCCGCTAAAGACTTCTCTGCCTTTCCTTCTCTCCTCTCAAATTTCAATTGCTGTCTAGCTACCAGCTCCCAACAGCTAATGCCTCAAACTGTGCTGGTCTCGGAAGGGGCTTTGATTCATATAGCGCCATCTGCAATTGCTCAAAAATTCTCAAATTGAACGTCCCATTCCCAGGGAACGCTAAGTTCCCATTTTTCTCTGTCAACTTGCACCACTGCTTTAACCAAAGACATGGCGCGACATCTCGCTCCTCCATTACAATGTAAGTTGGTGTATTCTCTGGCGGAGTAGGCTCTCCTATGTTCGCTTTAATGTAAGCATCTCCCTTTAGGGCATTCTTCAATGCCTTGAAAAACGTAATCTTTTCTACCCTTTTGTGTATTCAATATCAAATCAGGAAATTACTTTTACTCCCAAGATTCCTTTCACCCACGTTCTCAACCAGTTGCCTCTCACGGACGGCTGTCAATCCGTGCGCGACCCGTCTCACTGACTGACCTATCCCCGCGTGGCTCCAATGATGTCACACTCACACTTACTGCGGCTGACAAAGTCTTGCGGCTCGTCCTCCTAAACTTCAATTCACACAAAACTAATGCAAATATTGCGAGCACTAACCAATAACCAAAAACAGATCTGCTGGTTTGCTACAGGAAGGTACCACAATCGCTTTAGAAACCTTAAGGATTTTCACTTATGGCCCTTTCGCTCATACAGCTATTCTGCTTTCTCGGTCTCCCAGATTTGCAAGTACAATTCGACCCGCAAATTTTACTCTCAACTGATCAATGGGTCTGTCCTAGTGCACATAGGACTCGCCAGAATTCAGTCAAAATTTCCTCTCACCCACTTAACATACACACTGGCTTGTTGACCACGCCCAATCAACCTACTAAACTGAACAGATTACAACATATAACCAAGTGTCTCATACAGTTTTCAATATACTCTGGAGTCTTAAACCACGCAGGGTCCGTACATCAACAACCACGTGGACAATTTTTTAGCACAAAGCGCAACACATGTGAAATTCGACGACTGTACAAGCGCAACCTATCTCTCTCACTCTATCACTAGAACGCCAGGAACATACCCAACACTACTAGCAGGATGCAGGATCTGGGAAAGTCATTTATGGACTTAAGGGAACATCATTTTCTCTACAATTGCCATTTCCCAAAACAAAATCCGAATCTCAATAATACTGAACTTGTAACCTGCTCCAACCACTCACGGCAAGCTCATAAAGAGACTAACCATCAGTCTGCTACCATAACTGTTAGCGCGTCGGTCCTTAATAAGTAAACTTACAAGGGAACGTGTATAGGTCGATGAACCTTTTGACTCATTTAGGATGTTCTTACCACTGTTCCAGAGCAGGAAACACACTGATCGGTGCCCAATAATCATTAGCCAATTCAATAATCAATGGAGTGAGTAAAATTCACACACCATGACTGGAAGGTCATGAATAACCACACTTTGTTTTGACTTTTAGTAAGTTTATTTCCCTATTATTAACAATACTAAAATCTTATAGCCTAATCACTAAGTCAAATCAAGCAAAATTAATAATTGTTAATCCACAAATCGAAAGAAACATGATCTAACTGAGGCTTGAATCAAAAGGCATTCCAAAGCATCAACACAAATCATTAGTAAAACCAATTTCAGCAAGACTATAATATCCATAGAGTTCAGCAAAATAGTTTGTTAACCGTTTGTCTCTGCAATTCGTCAGTCGTCATGTGAATAGCCTCAACTAACTCAGATTAGCATCAGCATGTGGGGCTTCATGCAAAACAATTTAGAACACAAATTTGGAAAAACATCTAACTAAAGGAGAATATTAAGACAGCGCAGTTGGTACCTAGAAAGAAAAGGCACATAAATGCAATTTAGTCATTGTCATATCTACCTATCCATGGTATGGGTCAGCAAGCAGAATCAGTCTTTGTCCTCAGGTCATCAAACGATCAGTAAACATCAGGCTCTCAGTCAGAGAGTATGAGCCCAATGACAGAATCTTGAATCTCTTCTAAGTCTCTTCTTCTCGACAGCAGTCTGCCTAAAATCCCTTCAAAATCTCAATCTGGTCCCCTCGGTCACGTTGTTATATCAAAGTCACTCAAACTATCCCCTAATTTCCAATTGGTCAATTAATCGTACGTTATTACTCTGTCCAATAGTGTCCATATACTAAATCTATGAATTCTAATATTTCACACTTCACATGTCGTTGATGGGTCCGCTTTAGAATGTTATCATCCGGCTCGTCAGGTATCGAATTTGTTGCATCTTCATCTCCAGTCAGTGTCTTCATTGTTCGCGTCCTGGGAAAAAACCTTTTACACACATTTTGTTACTTTACGAGAGAGCACATCTCCTGTCCGGCGGTTCCCATAGAAAGTTTCTGCGAAGCATTTTATTAAAACAATGAGCATTTCACAGTTAGTTCACTCTGTCAGCATTTTTCATTAACCGCTAAGAAATTCAGCTTCCGCATGAGGCCTGGCAAAACTAGGCCAAGACATTCACTAAGTTAAGGCCTGCAATGAATAAGCAACAGCATAATTCATAATTCCCTAATATGACATATTACTATATTAATCTAATACATTTTCAATATCTCGTAAGTATTAATCATAATTTAGTACATTTCATGAACGCTGGTGGCCATTCTTCGAGGTCACATTTTCAAATGTGCACATTATTTTTCTACGTTATTCATTTTTCTACATAAGTCATTATTCAAAATATATGTAAACATTCATTAATAACTTCTAATTAAGACATCTGCTTCAGCACGTGTGTGATATTTCCAAGTTTTCAGACTGTTTATGTATGTCATTTTAAAACTTAAGTGTGACACAGAGTGACATTTTATCAAGAGCCAAACAAGGTAACTGATCCTTATAAAGAGCTTATTTTCTGATCCCATAGGTATAGAATAACCACAAGGCAAAACGGTGCACTTTCCTGCTGCATGTATGTGTTTCAAAAATAAGGCTCAGGAGGAGAGCACAGAGCAGCAGGGCTCAACAACTTCACTCCTGGCACCACTAAATGAACAAATAGACTGACATACAGAACCCCAGGGTATTGCCCCCTTCCTGTACAGGAAATGAAGGGAATCCAGATGTCCCCTGCAGCTATTATTAAACCAGATACAGAATAGGGCCAGCCCCAGTGAAATACGCAAAATTTGTCCTAGTGTAATTTGCAAACACCGGGACACATTCTGCAGCTATTGCACTTTGTCTGCTATACCTTTGGAGAAGCACCCTGCAAGGTGAGGGTGAGTTTCTTATTTCACTTTTAGTAAGACACAAAGACCTTACTTAAAGGGCCATTAGCCCGCCTTTTGTTTAACTTGTATCTTGGCAGTGGACTATCTAAAGCCTAGCGCCTTCATGTTAATGCCATAGAGAGCTTGCTGTCACTTCTTAAGGTGCTCAAGAGACGAAAAAGTATGGAGTTCTGTGCTATATTAGAATTATTGTAATTTATGAACTACACATAACGAAAGGCTCCGTGTGACAAAAGCAATAACTCGCAGAACTTTATACATAAAATGCAAATCTGTGATCTACATGTTGTGCTTTGCAGCAGGCACATTGGCACTCTATACTAGTTTATGACAAGTTACAACTGTGACAAGACAAAATACAAATGACTCTAGCATGTCCATTAACCACCAAAGTTTCTATGTCCAAGGACTCTGATGGGGGGCAGGTTATGCTGGGCAGTAGAAAGGCATCAGACACTCATTTCTATTACATGGAGACTGAACAGCATTGGATGTCATACATAGCCCAGGGCGTCTGCTTCTAGAGAGTCATTTAGCAATAAGCAGCGACACACAAGAGAAGCTCTGCACAAAGGCGTCACTGTTGATCCTGGGTGTGAAAAGGGCCTCTTTTTGACATGGTTAGACCCCCCACTTTTTGCCTGATGTAGCCTGGAAATTGATAGTGCCCAGGGCCCCTGCCAACCAGGTTCCCCGAGCCAGAGCTCTTTCTCTAAAACTATTGTGATGCATTGACAAAATTGGATCCACCTTCAGCTACTACTTTTAGTCCCTAATAAAAAGTACTTAGGTACCCTGGGCATGGGGTACTAAGGATAGGCCCCTGAGGGAAGAAGCACTGATTGTGCAACCCTCTAGGGCTATGCAATGCACCCTGCACTTCCATTGCAGGCGGGTGTCCTGGTGCGAACCTAAAACACAAACTCGACATGACACACTATCTGTGTGCCCTGTCCACTCCACACTGCATACCATATAGGTAAGTCAGCCCCCTGGCAGGCCTCCAGCATTAAGGCAGGGTGCACTATATTGTATGGGAGGCCATAGCTGCATGAGCAATATGCCCCCACTGTGTTCTTGCCAAATCTGGGACATAGTGAATGAACAGAGCAGCCATTTTAAAATACACGTGCTGGACGCTGGTCAGTACGAGTTTCACAGCAACATGATGGCCACTCTGAAGCCTGGGTTGTTTGGTATCAAACAATTCAGAATGATAAATCCACACTGGTGCTAGTGTTGGATTTATTTAAAAAGTACCTAGGGGTCACCTTAGAGGTGCCCCTGCCAAACCTAACTACCCTGACATGGTTGCTGACTGGTCCTATCCAGTCTGGCACCTCCAGAAACCCCATCTACAAACCTAGGGGGAGCGATCCGTCTCTCTGGTTTGTAGAGCAAAGCCCTTCCTGGGTAGAGGTGCCAACAGCCCCTCCCTCAGAAATGCGCACTGCCCTGGTGGGAAGCTTCAAAGGGCTAACCGCCTTTGAAACTTGACCCCTAGGCCTGCTGCTAGCAGCAGATGGTAACCCTCGTGCTAACCCTGACTTTTGGCAGGAGCAACAGCGGGAAACTCAAACAAAGAGTAGGAGGAGTGGCCTCACCTGCCATGCACGACCCCCTAAGGTGCTGCCTGCAAGGTGGGCACTCAATTTCATTTTCCTCCATCTTGGATGGAAGGAAAATAGCCAATCATGGATCGGAAAGTGACCCTTCCCACAGGAAGTGGTCACTTTAGTGGGTGTAGCCACCCACAGGTATGTGACCCACAGGTCACTACCAGGTTCCCCCAAAACGCCCACTAAATACAGTACTTAGTGGGCATCCGTAGACCGGGAAATCAGATTAGACAGACAAAAGAAGACCAGCACCAAGAAAATCCAAGGCACAAGAACTATGGACTGCAAAAAAGAAGAGGTACCAAACCCTGACTGCTGCACCCCAGACCTGACAATCGCCGCTGAGGAGCAGCTGGACAACTGGAAAAACTCTAAATAACCCCATAGGACCTTCAGGCTTTGAAAATCACCATAGAACTCCCTCCGGAGTGGAGGTACCGCTCTACAACTGCAAGAAACCAGAAAGCCAGTGAGGGTCACTTCACTGACCAGCCTCTAACTCCCAAACCGGATGTCGCAGCTGGACCGAACGACACACTGATGACTGCGAGGACAAACCCTGCTAGTGTGTCAAGTTTGATGGCACTGCTCCTTCCAGTAGTCCAACCATACCAACACTCTGGGTATTGGTCAGCTAACGTCGGACACCGAGAAAACCTGCCCCCCAAGGGCTGAAAAAGAGCCAGGAGGAAGCCCCAGTCAAGGGACTTCAGGAACAACCCGGACCCTGCACCAGAGTGCCCCCTCATTGCCCTGCAAATAACCCTTGAACTGACTTACCTCCAGAGGGCATCCTTGCACACAGCTCCTGGCTCACCGATTTGCTCGGCACCCGGCCGCCCTGTGCCCTGCACCCTGCCGCCCTGCACCAAAGAACCTGCTGTGCTTCAAGGGTCCCCACCCCTTGAGACCTAGACACTTCAAGGGGACCCCAAGGAACCATCTTTAAACTTACCTGTGCAGTGCTTTTCCAAGAGGTCCCTAGCAGTGACCCTGCACCAGCTCCAGAGACCTTCTCCCGCTGCTCCTGCCAGAACCGGGAGCCGCCCGAATTTCTCCAGCTGGCACGGTGTGCCCGCGGTGGACCTCGACAAACCTGCAAAAGAAGAACTTGGTATGATTTTATATGTATTTTTAAAGGTGATCTTCCATTGATTCCTATGGTGCGTATCTCAATCAAAAATTAATATCTCGAAAAGTACTTAACCAATTTTGATAATCTTGGTCGTAAAAATTACATAAAAATCCGAAGTATTTTTATAAATTGGTCTCAAGTTATTCCTTTGAGTGTCTGAGTTGCAAGACTGATGCTGTGAGTACAACAAATGCTTTGCACTTCTCCAAGATTGGTCTAAATGCTCGACCAAGCTACCTTAAAAATTAGAGCATTGGGTGATATAGTTTTTACCCCTGTAAACCAACATGTGGATGCCTGCACCCCCTGCACAGTGTGCCTAGCTTTCCACACTATATAGAGGGCCAGCCTCCTACACCGGGACCCAGGAGAGCGAGCCCTGATGATGACTTCCTTGCGCGCAGAACTTCTTCTCACACCTGTGTCTATACTGAAAACCCTGCGGGCATTCACAAATTGTGAAAAACTACACTTTGAAGCAACCTTCAGTCCTAGTGTTTTCCAGTGACCCACAAAATCCATTGCATTAGACTTTCACTTGAGCTCTTGATATTTCGCCCACTCAGCAAACAGGCTGCATCACCACAACAAGCCCAAACTAAGGCGCTTGACGAACTGGCTGCTAGGGTAAACAATCAAAGGTATACTGTGGTGTGTAGCATATGCAACCTATACATAAATACCGTTCAGTGATGCCCCTAATTATTGAATGTGTCCTTGTGTAACGCAACTGGTGCTCTTGTAGAGCAGTCCAATACCTTCAGGTCGAGTTTGCGCTATATAAAACTCGAAAAAAAAAAAAAAAAAAATGACTGCACAAATAGGTGAATGCTCTGTGCGCTAAAAACATTCTGCTACAGTACTGCAGAGCAGTGCATAATCTCGTGACTATGCTGCATCACAGTTCATTTTAAGGCCACATTCTCCCTCCTGTGATGTGCTTCCATATAATCTACTCCATGTTGTAACTGCAAAGCGCACAGGTATGTTGAAATAGCATTTGTGAGCGAAACACAGCACACGGCTACTAGAAATAATTCAGTGTGTCACACCATGGTGTACAAGGGAGTCGCCTGGCTTCTGACCAAGGCACAACAGTATTTATGAGCTCTGTTTAATCGTTTATCAAAAAGATCCCCCGTGGTCATGTGCTCTTAGATACACTGGGATATTATTAGTTAGGTTAATGCTGTTATTTTGAGCCTCTGCTCACTGCCTCCAAGGCCTTTTCAGGGAGTACACAACTGGCAGCAGAGTAGACCAAACTTGGAACTCATGTACCATGTAAAACATACATATTTTAACAGGTGACGCATAACTGCTGTAAACAGAAGAGATACTCCAAGAACATAGAACCTAGACCTACACGCTCAGTTTCTTTTGAAAAGAAAACTGATCTACACTACTGGACAGTGGCTACAAAGGCAGGAGATAGGTTCATCTGTCTCAGGGTCCTACCGATTTTCTTGCATCACCAGAATTCTCTTCAGGGACCTTAAACCCCAACCTTAGTGCTCTTCACTAATCCCCAACCCAGAGGATGACATCTGACTCACTATAAAAGTCGATATGCCTCGACTTTAGACAACAGATAGACTTGCTGACCCTTGTTGGAGCATACATTTTAGCAATGCTTTTAGTGACCCAAACGTCAACAGAAGGTGACGATTTATGTCTCATGTTTGAGAGCCTAATTTTCTGGAGGTCACAATTGTGCCTTCCTTATTAAATAACATGTTAGTGAAATAAAAATGCTAAAGTGTAACTTAGACTCTAGACTAATTGCTAGTATCAAAGCAAATTTCCTTTTCTAATATTTAAATGTGTGATTTATTAGTTTAACGATATGTGCAGAAATGAAATAATTGCACTTCTCTGCCACATTTACTGAAATGTACTGACAAAGCTATCAAAGTAAAACGTATTGCTCATGCTAATGATCTATTAATATTGTTGTTTATATTTTACACGTTTTATTCAATTGCAATGATTAACTGTAGTGCAACAGATTCTTTTTTAATGTTAGCTTAAATTAGGTCTGCAGAGCTCATATGTTGCAGTCATGTAAAAGTCATGAATCATTCTTTCTAACATGAGGTTTTCTCTAGGTTCCGTTATCCCTTTAAAAAAAAAATATTTTATTGAATTTTGCATAAACAAGCATGTAGGCATAGCGAGTGTTGTCCATCATTTGGATTATAATGTAACAGTTGACGATCTGTTGGGTCACTTAGTAACAAATAGCATGTTCGTATTGTCTGACATATATATCTAGCACATCATCATGTGTTACATCTCACACCATATTAAAAAAATGTTTTACTCAACAGTTTCATTCAGAGTGGAATGAATGGGGTCAGCCCTGTGACAAACCTAACTCCCTTAGCCCTCCCTCTGTCCAATCCTGTGCCTTCGTTTTCAGAGAGTGATTACTGCTTATCCTTTATCTCGGAGTGGGACGGGGAACATCTAATAAATGTGTATTACTAATGAGATTTATGGTAGTCTCATCCCACAGTGTATTAGTATAATATGAAATGGAAAATTTATTCTTCATAGGTAGGGATCACTTCCCGATATCCATCCTCTAAGGAGGGAGTCTAACCTCCAGAGGATCAGGGGTCGAATCCTCTAAGGCATGGCTCAGGGTATCCCAGGCCTCCACAAGAGAACCCTTGCCATGTTTAGCGTCTCCAACCCGTATAGTTCTCTTGTAGCCCACCCACCTAGTTAGTTCTTGCCTCCAGGTATTATTTGGAACCCCTGACTGACATAAAATTCCTTGTAATTTCACACTGGGCCAAGAGGAGTGCTAAGTCCTGGAACTGTCTAGTGACCTTTGTCTTGGATATGTGAGGGAACCAATTTAGTAGGCAGTGCCCAAGGGTGTAGGGAATATCTCTTTCCATTACTTCGGTTAGTGTGGCTGTAACTGTTTGCCAAAACTCCATCAGGTTTGGTCAGCTCCAGAGCATATGGACAAATTCAGCCACCCCCCCTTCCCGCATCTTGGACATTTAGCCTCAGTAACCCCAAAATGGCAACACAGTTTTCCAGGGGTAATGCATGCCCTATGAAAAATAAAAGTGTTGATACGCTTAAATTTGGCGTTTCGATACACCTTAGGTATATACTGAAGAATGCATTCCCACGCCTCATCTGTAATAGGGGTTCCGAGATCTTCCTCCCACTTTTGCTTATGGGCATCTAAGGAAATCAGTTTATCCCCCACAACCTCCTATAGAGACAGGTAACCACCTTAAATGTGCCCTTAGCTACCACAAGATACTGGCTTACACTAGACTGTTGCGGCTTAATTTGTCCCTGCTTCCAGTGCTCACATATTGCTCGTTACTGCTCTAAATAAGAGAAACGGGCCTTGGAGTAGGTCAAAATTCATGCTGAACTTTTCGAAGGATGAAAGGGTCACTGCTTCGTAGAAGGCTCTCATGGTTGTTGCCCCAACTCTATACAGTCAAAGAGTCCTCTCCACTCACCCCATGAGATGACTCCATCAGAAACCAGAACAGTATGTCTGGGGAGTAAGGGATAAGGCATCTGGTTTTGTGGAGACTAGCTCTGAGGTGTTATCTGCGGTATGGCGGGGAATTCGGAGCCATGTCTTAGCCAGAACCTGCACGTCAGGTGTGAAGGGGGTAGTCTCCCTGCCAGGATTGATACAATCTGCTAACCATTGGGTCAGCCCTTGTAGTTGGCCTGCAAGGTAATAGGACTCAAAATTGGGGAGGGCTATACCACTGTCTGCTATTGGCCTTTGAAGTGTAAACAAAGCCACTCTCCTTCATCTGGAACCCCCAGAGGATGCTCGTAGTAAGGGAGTTTAACTCTTCGAAAATCGTTCCCAGAATTCACAGAGGTAATGTAATAAAAAAGTAGAGGAGGCAGGACAGAGCTATTATCTTCAACAGGGCGCCCTCCCCACCACTGATAAGGGAAGCAACTGCGAAAGCTCCATGCTGCTGCGGAGACCCCTATGGCCCTCTTCACATTGCCTTCCAGTATATCTAGTGGGTTGTGATATACATGTACACCCAAATTCGGAAAACACTGTGGTTCCCACTTCAGATTACCGAGGTCCCCAGGGGCTTGACGAGCAGCCAAGATGGGAAATAGACAGGATTTCTGCCAATTTACACAAAGCCCAGAAAGGGAACCAAAGCGTTCTAACAGGGTTTGCACTCCCCTTAGGGCTCCAGTATCATTTTTGAGAAACATCAGGATATCATCCACATATAATGTGTTGCATTGCTGTTGGCTACCAGCACAAAGACCTTTGAAGGCCCATCCTCTGCGAGCATGACAGGCCTGCGGCTCCATGGCAAGAGCAAAAAGGAGGGGTTATAGCCGACAACCCCGCTGGACCCCTCACCCAAATTCATAGCTCTCAGCAATGGTTGTATCCGGCGTACCCTCGCTCCCGGTGTTGTGTAGAGCAGCTGTGTCCAAGCGATAAAGCGCTCTCCCAACCTAAGCACACGTAGTACTTTTGTATAGGTAGGTCCAACATAGGCTATCAAAAGCTTTTTCTATGTCTACAGCAAGAATCACCGCTTGGTCTTTATCATACGAGGTGGCCTCTCAAATGGAAAGTAATCTTCGAATATTGTGTGCTGTATTTTGGTTAGGTATAAACCCTGCCTGATTTTGATGGACAGGAGTAGGCTTGTGTTTGAGAAGGCAGCTAGTAAGGATTTTGCTGAGAATCTTGCAGTCCATATTCAACATGGACAAAGGGCGATATACAATAACATTTGTGGGCGGCTTTCTGGGGTTTAGTAGGGGAACAACAAGTGCCTCCTGGGTGGACAGTGGCAGGGATCCCCAATCTTAGCCTACCTTATAAAGAGCTGCCTGCCGGGGAGCTAAGTCCTCAATATATGTTGAGTAAAACTTGACAGGGAGGCAGTCTGTACCAGGTGTTTTATTTCGGGCCATACTCTTTATAGCTGGCCTGATCTCTGGAAGCGTAATATCGTTACCAAGGGCTTCGGCGTCCAGATGTGAGTGTTGGCTGCCCCGCCCCCAATAGGAACTTGCGTATTTCTGGGACCAGGGTCGTGGTGGAGGTACAGTATAAATTAGTTCTTGTAATCAAAGCAACGTAATCTTTCCACCCCGCTGCCAATTTTTCTTTGGCCTCCAGAAGTTCAAGCTGAAGTCCCGGGCTACCGGCCCTTCTTCGTTCCAGCCCTCTTAGTTCCTACTCCACTGCCTCAACATCCCACAATAAGGCGCGGCATACCCCAGCAGCGGTCAATATACAGCAGCCTCCGATAACTACTTTTTATTGTTAAAAGCAGGAGGTTGTGATCCGATATAGTTCTGGTTAAGTATTCCAAGCTGGTCACCATTGCATGGATATCGGGTGAGCATAGAAAGGCGTCCTAGCAGACATGAATTTCATGCAGGCAGGAAAAGAATGTGTAGTTTTGATTGTTGGGATGATAAGCCCTCCATGAATCAATTAAACCCCATTCTAACTGCCATGCGTTAAAGGCCTTGGCACTGTGGTATACTGGTGATTCTCTAAGGGGAGGTTGTGATCTGTCAGTAGTTGGGTCAGCGACACAGTTAAAGTCCCCTCTCAATAGAATTGGCCCTTTTAGATAAGGGGACAAGTAGCTGGATAAGATGGCAAAAAGGCTGTCTGGTAAGTATTTGGGCCATAGATATTCTCCACTGTGACCTCCCAGCTATCAAGTTTCCCCGCTACTAGAACATGGCTGCCCACTGGATCTTTTAAGGATCGGCTGTGTTGGAATGGAACCCCTGGCTTTATCCAAATAAGAACCCCCTATCCCCCCCCAAGCAAATACAGAATATGTGATGCAGAAAACTGGGCCCCTCCATCTGCGCTGCAATGCCTGACCTTCCTTTACATCTAGGTGGGTCTCCCGGAGGAGTTCTATCTGCACCCCCTCGCCTCATCAGGTGGGAAAAAACGTTGTCGCTTGGTCATTGAATTCAGCCCCCTGACATTCCAAGTAATTACTTAATAATTCAGAGAAGCAGCCATTTGACATGGTGAGACTGAATTCCTAAATCACGTTAGGGTTAACCTCATACAAATGGGTTCCTCTCTTCCTCAAAAGAGGTAAGTGGCATGGTTAAGGCTTTGTGTGAATTGTACCCCACTGTAACTTGAATGAAAACATTAAATTCCCAACTCCCACTCCCCAAGACAAGCAGCACAAACCCACTCATTCAAACATACAACAATCTACTAAATAAGCGCAACTGCAGTGGCACCTCCAGGCAATTGAACATCATCTGGGGGAAAAGGGTGGGTGGTGCACGACACCGCCGCCGTGGTTCCCCCATCTGGTTAATATTTAATTCTTTGTAATAACATTAAAGGGGCCCCAAGGTACCTGGCACATCAAATACGACAACAGACTTCCACACCATATGTGGGGTTAATGGGGCTCAAGTACATAGAAGGTAGGTGCCTAATTGGCAATCAAATAAGGTCATCGGCTGATCTTGAAGTTATTGCAGGTAGCAGGTCTCCAGAGACCTCTGAGTTGGTATCTGATGGAACAGCAGAGTCCTCTGCGCTTTCCGAATCTAGAATTGCTCTCTATGCATTGCCACTGCAAGCGCCCGCCTCTGCTCTCTGCGTGCTTTCACAACAGAAGAGGCCTGTGCTCGGTGCGCGCTCTCTGGGGGGTGTCGCCATTTTTGTCGTAGAGGTACTTGTTCATGTTGGTGACCCCTTATTCTTGGTTGGGGATGGGTCTCTAGCCAGTCCCAATCTTCCTGAGAGGACTGGAAAAATTGTACCTCCTCTGGCGTGAACACCCTCAGTCTGGCTGGAAATAACATTGCATACTGAAGACCACATGCCTGGAGTCTTCTCTTGGCTTCCTGAAAGGATGAGTGTTGCTACTGTACTTCTTTTGTAAAGTCGGGGAAGAGCATTATTCTGCTGTTGTCAATTCTGAGAACTCCTCTTAGTCTGACCTGTGCAAGGATGTGATCTCTATCCCCATAGTTTAAGAGCCTAGCGACCACCAGACGAGGTGGGGCACCAGGAGGCGGCCGGGAGGGTACTCTGTGAGCTTGTTCAAGGGTATAGAAGAATGAGAGGCCTGCAGAGCTACCTCATTCCGCAGCCAGTTCTCAAGGAAGGACACGATATTTGTACCCTCAAGTTATGTTCAAGTATCATTTCTTCATACTCTATTTTCGCCATCCTCTGCTCTTGCTTCAAGGGTCTGTATTTTCACTTCCAGGGTGGTGAGGCATTCTTGCATCCTCGTTAGGTCTGGAGGTAAGTCTGCAATCAAACGCTGTGTTGCTGTGACCTTCTCCGTCAGTCTCCTGTGGTCATCTTCCAGAAGGCCTAAATCTGCTCCCAGGGCATCAATCTTGGTTTCAAGAAATTCTCGAGAAGCTGTGATGTGATTGCTTGTAGGATATCCAGTAGTGACAACTCCATCGTTACCTGACTCAGCAAGGTTCCTCGGATTGTTCCCTCCTCTTCAGTCGCTAATCTATTCACAATCCTGGACCTGTGAGGGTCCCTCTTTCTGGATGCTTTCTCCAATGGTGTAACGTCGAGTCGCTTCTGCAGGCACCTAGACTGCGTGGTACCTTACCAGGCTTCAGGTCAAGGACTCCTATATTAAAGATACCCGATGTGGAAAGGCTAACAACTTGTATCGAGGGGACACTGTCAGGAACACCGGTCGATACAGGGGCCTGTGCACTCATCTCCGTGTTCACACTCTATTCCTTGCACCACGGTTCAGCGGATGCCCCTCCATCCAGCTGCACCCAGCTTCAGTCCGAGTACGAGCATCAGGCATGGGGTGGGAGGCCCAGTCAGACAGAAACCTCCCGCCTCTCTTTTAATCCACCTGGGAGGACCGGGCCTGAAGGGGGAGGGGGTAATTTCTGGAAAGATGGCATTGTATTTGCTCCCCTGACAGGGGTGGGGGGGGGGGGGGGGGGGGGGGGGGGGAACGGAGCCCTTGGAGGAGATGCAAATAAGCCTTGGCAGCTGAAAGAGACGCAGTGCACGGGGGTACTGTCCTGCATGGGAAGTCAAGGGCTTACCTCCACCAAGGTTGGACAGCTGGCAGACAAGGACCATGAGGACTACTCCGGACCACCACCCATGATGCAGGATCCACACAGCTCAGGATGAGAGGAGGTCTCCTCACTCCTTCACTCCAAGGGAGAATCCTTCTTCCTTCTTGTGCAGACTGAAGACTTGCCACCCTCAGAGGATACACAGCTGGGGAAATGTTGCAGAAGCAGGAAGAAGACTTGGAAACAATGTTGCAAGCAGAGTCTTCGTCGTGGATGCAGATTGTCGGTTCCTGGAGGGTCCCATCTCGTCTCCAGTGGCTAGAAGTCAAAGTAGAGGTTGCAGAGGAGTGCTGCTGGAATCTTGCACGCCAAATCTGAGGACCCACCCAAGAGACAGACCCTAAATAGGGGGATTGGTCATCTAGCCAGGTGACCACCTATCAGGAGGGGGCTCTGAAGTCACCTGCCTGACCTGGCCACTTAAATGCTCCCAGAGGTCCCTGCTAACCTTGGATTCAAGATGGCTGTACCCAGGGACCCTCTGGAGGAGCCTGGTCACCACCCCTGGGGTGGTGATGGACAGGGGAGTGAATGGTCACTCCCCTTTCTGTTGTCCAGTTTCATGCCAGAGCAGGGGCTGGAGGCCCCTGAACCGGTGTAGACTCGTTTAGGCACGGAGGGCTACAAATATACCCTTCTAAGCATACGAGAGACTTGGGGAGGGTACCCCTCCCAAGCCATGTAACACCTATTTCAAAGGGAGAGGGTGTTACCTCCTCTCCCAAAGGAAATCCTTTGTTCTGCCTTCCTGGGTTTGAGCTGTTCAAGCAGCAGGAGGGCAGAACCCTGTCTGAGGGGTGGTAGCAGTTTGGGCTGCCCAGAAAACCCAAGAAGGCTGGTAGGAGCAAAGCTGGGGGTCCTGTAAGGAGCCCCCAGAATGCATGGATTCATTCTTCCAATACTGGCAACAGTATTAGGGTATGATTCCAACATGCTTGATACCAAACATGTCTAGGTTCAGAGTTACCATTATGTAGCTGAACATAGGTAGTGAACTATGTCCAGTACAGCCATAAAATGGCATCCCCGCACTCACGAAGTGGAACTGGAGTTCATGGGGGCACCTCTGCTAGTGCAGGGGTGCCTTCATACACAGGTACTTGCACCCTTCCCTCTGGGCTAGGAGGGCCTGCCACGGGGTGACTTACAGTGACCTGGTGCAGTGGCCTGTAGTGAAAAAGGGTGCATGCACCCTTTTGCGTAGGCTGCAACGGCAGGCCTGCAGAACACTTTGCATGGGCTCCCCATGGGTGGCATAACAATGCAGCCCATGGGGATCTCCTGGCACCCCCAATGCCCTGGGTACCATATACTAAGTTACCAAGTTAGAGGAGAGAGAGCATAATCACTGGGGTCCTGGTTAGCAGGATCCCAGTGAACACAGTCAAACACACTGACAACGGGCAGAAAATGGGGTAACCATGCCAAGAAACAGGGTACTTTCCTACAGGCACCTTTGCAGTTGTCCTCCTGCAGTTGACATGGACGGAAGCTCGAAGGTCTGTGTGGGCTCCACAGTCTCCTCAGATCCAGGGCCATATTGGAGTGAGGCCAGGAGTGCTGGCAAACCAGCCCCTCTCACTGCGGCAGGCCTGGGGCAGAAGAACGCGTTGCCCACCGTATGCCCCCATGCTAGGGGGGGAATCTAATATGCCTGTCCAAGCCAAGCCCCTAAGGTTCACTAATAGCTGGGGATTTTGGCTGATGGGAGTTCCGGGACCAGAAGCTCACAGCACTATGTCCTGCTGTATCAGAGTCCAGCCATGCCCCCCTTTCATTCCCATGAGAAGTTTTGAAAGTAACAATAGGTTCATTGTTCAACTGCACAGATACTTTTAGTTTAGTGGCCTTGAAAGAACATCCTGGCCTGTGGACTTAACGTGAAATAAAATGTTGCCATCACTGTACAGAGTCACTTGAATGGATGATGGTTCTCAGGGAAAGTCTGGGGTTTTGAGGAACTGTTGCAACATCAAGATCACCCGTTGCCGGTGATTGGATAATGCCCCTTTTGTGTGACCTGACACCATCAATTAAGCAAATTAACATGATTTTTGTGTTTTATATTAGGGATGGACTTTAAAGGTTTTAGACATTCTCTCTCTGCACCTTTCCTGATGACACTTCTGACTGACCTTTGCTGCTGATCCAGTCACTTTGCTGTTGAAGAACCCCTGAATGCTGTAGCTTGGAGGGGTACCCCTCTCAGTTGATTGCCACTGCCCCTTGACATGTTCCTTTTTCTAGAATAGGATCTATCATGCTGACCCCAATATGCATTTCCTAATTTGATTAGCTCTAGGGACAACCTGCGTCCAGCCCTAAATTTAATTCTTTGCTTAATTGAACTTGATAAACCTTGATAAAATCTGACTTAAGATACATTTTTGTATCTTAGGTAATTAAATTAATGATATGCATGGTTCTTCTTGAATGCCTAATTGTGTTAATGCTAATTCGTTTGAACGTGTTTCGCCTCTTTGGGCGGCCTGTGGTGCTTATATACCTTTATAATTTGATTTTCCGCACTAGCTTTATGACACTAAGGCCCTCATTATGACATTGGCGGTAAATCCCACTTACCGCCACGCTGACTGCCGCCAACTTACCGCCGCCATGGTAGATATCCGTTCACCATATTATGACATACACACACACACACACACACACCAATCCATCAGTATTCAGCCACATACACAAATCCGCCACACCAAAGGTCAGTGATAAACTGGCGGTATCAAAACCCACACTGCTACGCCAACAGAACTACGCCCACCACATTATGACCCACAAATCTCCACGGCGGACATTCAACGGCGGTAATCCGTTGGTGGTACATACCGCCATGCTCACAATGGACACTCATACAAAACACCACCACATTGGACAATTCAAACAACACACATCTGACACCCATACACACACCACACCCACACCACTATAAAACACATACCCACAACCCTTTACAAACAACAATTACTGATAGGAGATTGACACCAAGACCACTGACACAACTCGAGCCACACACTATTTACACCTATACACCACTCACGCACTACACATCACACACCCCAACACATTACCCAACACACTTCACAGCACCACAAAGACACCCCCGTTTCACAGAGGAGGAGCTAAGGATCATGGTGAGGAAATTGTCAGGGTAGAGCCACAGCTGTTTGGAGCACAGGTGCAGCAGATATCTATAGCTAGGAAGATGGAGCTATGGCGGAGAATCGTGGACAGGGTCAACACCGTGGCACAGCACCCAAGAACTAGGAATGACATCAGGAAGAGGTGGAACGACCTACGGGGGAAGGTATGTTCCATTGCAGCAAGACACCAACTAGCTGTATAGAGGACTGGCAGTAGACCCCCACAACTAACAACATGGGAGGAGCAAGTCTTGGCAATCCTGCATCCTGAGGGCCTGACCGGAGTCAGAAGAGGACTGGACTCTGGTAAGTCAACTCTCTACTACTATCACCCCCCCACCTGCATGCCATCACATACCCTCACTTTCACTTCCATCACTCCACTACTTCCCACACACCCCACCATCACATCTCACTTATCCCAATGCCAAGCCCTGCATCCTGTACGAATGCATGGACACTCCTCACAGCCCTGCATGGACACTCATCACTAAAGCATGCACACCATAGAGAACAAACAATCCCACCATACACTAACATACAGAAGTGAAAGCTGCCAGGGCAAATCCAACCAAAAAGGGGAAGCCACGGATGTACAATATGTCAGACATAGAAACCATAACACATCATTTACATCCCCACAGGTACGCCAGCAAATGTCAGCGGAGAGGAGGTGCCAGCAATATCCAGTCCCCCATCTGAAGAGGCACACAGTGATGACAACAACTCTGGTCTTCAGGATCTGGATAACCTACCTGGCCCTTCAGGGACCACTGGACAGCCGGTTACCCAGGCCCAGTCACACACCACCATAGAGCCTCCCCCATCAGGAAAACCACTGCAGCACCCACCAAGCGTACCCATACCTCTGTCCCAAGGACACGTCAATCATCAGTGTGTTCACCTTTACAGGGACCCAGGGAACACCTCGCCCACAAGACAATAAGGGACCTAGGGTCAGTGTCAGTGGGCACACAGTTCAGGGGGCAGAGGCACAGGCCAACAGGGACACTGGGAGGACTGCTGTGCGCCAGGGTTAGGACAGGCCCAAGGAACCAACTCTCCAGAAGGCTCTCGCAGAGATCCTGGGAGCTTGTCAACATTCTCAGGACACGATGGGCGGGATCCTGGACAATGTGCAGGAGAACAGGTGGCTGCAGGAGGGACAGTACCAGGGGATCAGGGAGGACTTGCAGGCCATTAACAACACCCTGATCCCCATTGCAGGGGTGCTGGCAGACATGGCCAACATTATAAGGGAGGCAGTCTCACACCAGCGGGCACCTGCCACTAGCCAGACATCTGAACAGCCTTCCGCTGTTGCTGCCGCTAGTGGCCAGGAGGCCCCGCCACAGGGCTCACAGGCCACCAGCACCCCTCCCCCTGCAGAAGGTGAACCACCCTGCAAACGTGGCCTACGATCCAGACAGAAGACAGAGACACTTGCCAAGACCCCCGTCAGGAAATGACACTCTCCTGTTTGTCACTCTTGTGTCCCACTCTGTCAACCTTTAACTGCCATTGTCCCCATGGACAATGCACCTGTGCTACAAACAGACTGGAACAATACCCTGGACTATCCTCCGTCATCGCCCCATCCCATTGCACTTGCCCCTCCATATATTAGCACTTCAATAAACACCCTTTGAAAAAAAAAACCAATTTTGGAGTATGCCATGTATATCAAATATGTATTTATTGTAACAGGTACAAACATTGTAAATCAACTGTACAGAGAATGAGCATAGATTATGACCTGTAGCTGACTGTAGTGATCACACCAAGAGTATATGTCAGGTTACCAACATCTGCAAAATGAATTGTCAGAGGGAACAGTAAGTGGGCATAGAAGTTGAAAATACCAGCATGCCATTGCCACACAAATTAAAACAAATGTCATTGAAATGTGAAGTAACACTGTCCTACCTGTGTGTCCTTGGAAATATTGTCGGATCACATATGTTCTGTTGTCCTCATCCTCATTGTCCACAGGGTCTACTGCTGCCACACAGGCATTTCCAGCCTCCTCCTCCTGCAGGAATGGGACATGGCGTCTGAGGGCCAGGTTATGCAACATGCAGCATGCCACCACTATCTGGCAGACCTTCTTTGGTGAGTAGCACAGGGATCCACCTGTTAGATGGAGGCACCAGAACCTGGCCTTCAGGAGGCCAAAGGTCCTTTCAGTTATCCTTCTGGTTCACCCATGTGCTTCATTATAACGTTCCTCTGCTCTTGTCCTGGCATTACTCACAGGGGTCAGCAGCCATGATAGGTTTGGGTAACCAGAGTCACCTGCAAATATTGAGGGACAATATTTAGCCACACACTATCCTATATGGCCCACACCATACCCATACACCAACATATACTGGGTGGTGACCAGGGCTCACTTATTAGCCACACCCTGTGCCTCTGTAGTTGGGCCATCACACTTGGGATGCTGCTATTCTTCAGGACAAAGTCATCATGCACCCACCCTGGATACTTAGCATTGACGTGGGAGATGTACTGGTCCGCCAAGCACACCATCTGAACATTCATAGAGTGGGAACTCTTACGATTCCTGAACACCTGTTCATTCTGGCGGGGGGGGGTTACAAATGCAATATGTGTTCCATCAATCGCCCCAATGATGTTGGGGATATGTCCCATTGCATAAAACTCTGCCTTCACTGTGGCCAAAGCTTCAACCTGGGGGAAAACAATGTAGCTGCACATGTGTTTTATCAGGGCAGACAACACTCTTGTCAGCACTATTGAGAACATTAGCTGTGACATTCCTGCTCCCAAGCCCACTGTCACTTGGAAAGAACCAGTTGCCAGGAAATGGAATATAGATAGCACTTGCTCAAGAGGGGGGGATCCCAGTGGTGATCTATGCCAGCAGTGACGGTATGCACCGCCGCGGACGTGACCACCATTTTCTATCTGATTCCTGACTTGTTACCTGACCTTCCATAGGAGAAGACCTACACTGCATGTGTTGCTGTGATCTGTGTCTGGAACCCACCATGGCCTGTGTGACCAGGAAAAAGGGCCCCAGCCTTCACTTCAGAAGAGTTGGAGAGACTGGTGGATTGGGTCCTACCCCAGTACGGACTGCTGTTTGGGCCTCCAGACCAACAGGTCTGGTACACTGTGAGCTCGCTGCATGCAGCATGAATGCATGTGTGAAGGCCTTGTGTAAGGGGGGTGAGTGGATGTCCTCTTGGCGGCATACAGGTTGTGTGCTGGGCCATGTGTGTATAAATGTTGATGTGAAGGGGTATGGTGAGCCATTTGTATAACAGGCAGGACTGTTTGTCTAATTCTATTTTCCTGTATGTATTGTCTCTGCAGGTCAGTGCCCATCAAAAGAAGGGTATATGGTGTGCCATCGCCAAGGAGGTGCGGACCCTGGGGGTCTATGGCAGGTGGAGCACCCACGGTCACAAATGGGGGGAGGACCGGAGACGCTGGGCACGAAAGACGGTGGAGGCCCAGCTGAGGAAGCGGCGCCTGTCGACCCTGACCCCCCTGATGGCCTGCATACTGGAGGTGGCCTATCCTGAGCTGGATGGGCGCTTGAGGGCATCACAGCAGCCACAAGGGGGTGAGTACAGTGCCCATCATTACAACTTACGCATGGTAGGGTGATATCCAGGTGGGGGATGTGTGTCAGTGGGTGCCCCTAGGCCAGGCCTGACATTGCAGCGTAGGTTCCCCAGTGGTTAGGGTTCAGAAGGGAAAATCTTGCTACCTAGCTCGTAGGCATCTACTACTGGTCAGGGCTGTGTGGGTCCCAGGTGTGCTGCATTTGGCAGTGCGTACCCCTCCCCATGCCTTGTTGGCTAACTATTTCTCTGGTAGTGCAATGCATATTGTGTAGGCCTGTTCCCTGTGTGTGAGGGTGGTGTGTACACCAACGGTGGTGTTGATGCAGCCATTGACCCAGAGTATCCTTTGTCTCTCCCCCCCCCCTTTCTTGTTTTGTCATCCTGTCCTTCTATGCATTAGCATCATCTGGCTGAGGAGCAGGGGCACCGGCAACAGAGGGAACTGCATCCAGCAGGACCCAGGAGGCAGAGTCCACCGACACTGAGGGCACCAGTGGGATGGAGAGCGAGGGGAGCACCACGGCAGAGACTTGAGGGAACAGTTAGGACACAGATACCTCCTCCGATGGAAGCTCCCTGGTGGTGGCGGACACTTCTGTGACCACCCCAGCTACAGATACAGATGCCACCCCCCATACCAGCGCCGCCCTCCCAGCAGCCCCTCATCGAGTTGCCCGTGCCCACTCACCTACGAGGGTGGGCATCTTCTTCGCCCCAGGCACCTCAGGCCCTACCCCAGTTAGCCCTGCTGCCCTGAGTGAGGAGGCTATTGATCTCCTGAGATCCATCTCTGTACGGCAGTCAACCATTGTGAATGCCATCCAGGGGCTGGCAGCCCAGATGCAACAATCTAATGCATTCCTGGAGGGCATTCACACTGGATTGACGGCCCAACAGAGATCGATTCAGGCTCTGGCCTCCTCTCTGATGGCAGCCATTGTCCCTGTTTCTACTGTCCCCCCTCCAACTTCCACTGCCCAGTCCCATTCCCCCCAACCCCAACCTATCCCAAGCACACATACAGACAAGCATGCACACAAGACAACACCCAAGAGTGTCACAGGCAAACACAAGCACCACACTTCATCCCACAGGCACTCACACAAACACCATCCAGTTGCAGACAACAACATCCACTATTTCCACTGTCTCCCCCACCTCCCCCTCCACCACATCCCTCCCAGCCACATCTACACTTACACCTGCATGCACTACATCATCATCCACTACCAGCATCACCACACCAAGCAGAACTCACACACCTCACTGGCAGGCACCTCCACAACAGCCAAGCACACGTCCCCTGTATCCTCTCCCACTGTGTCTGTCCTCTCCCACTGTGTCTGTCACCCCCCCCACCTGAAGTACACAAATGCAAGGACTCAGACACCCAACAGCCATCCACCTCACAACAGAATACAGGCCATGCACCTGCACCCAAAAGCAGCAGACAGACACCTCCAACAACCACTGCCTCATCCTCCACTCCCATTCCTTCTCCCTCTTCCCACCCCAATGTCCCTAAAGAAAAAAAACTGTTCCTATCCAACATTGACCTCTTCCCTACCCCTTCCACCCCCGTTCTGCACGTTTGGGCAGGGTATCACAAACCCAGCCAAGCACCTCAGCCACACAGTCCACAGGCCCAGTCCTAACCGCACCCCCTCCTGGTGGAAAGGGATCCAGGCCACATGTACTGCAGGGGAAGGAGCCTGCACCAGCCAGCCTAAAGGGGAGGGAGACTCTCCCAGACGGCAAGAAGGGCAAGGAGCCTGCACCTGCCACCCGAAAGGCCAAGGAGTCTGCCCCAGCAGGCAGGAAGAGCAAGGAGCCTGCACCAGCATGCAGGAAAGGCAAGGAGCCTGGACCAGGAACTGTGACGGAGCCCCACCACCAACCATGGTTGTGCAGCCGTGAGAGGTTGCAGGAGCCTCCCCCCCAGCAGCAGCACCACCACCACCACTGTGCAGCTGTCAGAGGTTGCAGGGGATGGGCAGGAGCCTCCAGCCACCAGCAGCACCACCACCACCACTGTGCAGCTGTCACTGCCGGCAGACAGTATGTAATCCTGCCTCCATGGGCTGCTGTGTGGCCTGTCCACTCCAGAACCAGTGGGTAAGACACCCACCTGAGAGACTGTGACCTTGCACTCCCCAGGATCAAGTACAGGGCACGTTGCCCCCTCCAGAACCAGTGGGTAAGGCACCCACCTGAGAGACACTGACCTTGCACTCCCCAGGATCAAGCACAGGGCACGTTGCCCCCTCCAGAACCAGTGGGTAAGACACCCACCTGAGAGATTGTGACCTTGCACTCCCCAGGATCAAGCACAGGGCACGTTCCCCCTCCATAACCAGTGGTCCTGTTACATCTCCAGGCTGAGGTGCCCCCGTCCCCCTGAGATGCCTGCCTATTTACCAACTGATGCTCCTGCAATGTTCTCTCCGTGTTGAAGCAGGTGACGTGTGGCCTTGGACTTTGGCCTGTGGCCTTGTGGCCCCACGCAAATTGAGGTCTGGGCTGTGTCCCTTTTTCTGTAAATATGTATATATCTATTATCTTGCCTAACTTATTATTTCTACTGTGTTGATCTTATTACAACACTTTTGTGAAATCGTTTTGGCCTTGCATTATTCAGCCGAGTTATGGGGTCATATTGTTTTTTTTAATGCATATGGTGCGTGTGGCAGTCTTTTGCCCCCCCCCCCCTTCCTTGTGTGCTTGGCGGTTGTACTCACTGTCGTCGTTTTCGTCGGCGTTCATGGTGGATCAGAATGTAGAATATCATAGGAAAAACATGCAGTTCTGGTACCATGACAGCGTGGTTGTTCCCTGTGTCTCCAATGGTGAGTCCTTTCACTTCTGAGCTCAGTTTCTGCCAGGCTTTTGATGTTGTTGGTACCGCCCCAGAAAAGGTGGCAGTTTGCAGGGTCTTAATATGGTGGGCGGAACATTGACTTCTGTCTGGCTGTAGGCGGCTACCACTGTGGTACCTGTTTCCGCCCTGGCGGTCGGTGTGGTACATTGGCTGTCTTTCGGAGATCTTTCCACCATGGTCAAAATTTGGCTGTAGTTACCGCCAGCCTGTTGGCGGTATTGCCGCCACTTTATCACCGACCGCCAGGGTCGTAATGAGGGCCCAAATTTGTAGTTGTAAAATAAAGCTTTGAAATGTATTCCTGATTGGAGTTTTCCTTCCATGGCCACATTGGTCATGGTGTCTAAAGTGTTGGGGTGATTTTGATGTAAATTTGAGTATGGTTCACCACACTGGGTCAAAAGGTCCGTCAACCTCATTGAAGCGTTTAATTCCTGTGAAGGATGAACATACACTTGCAGTTCTGGTAGAAGAGGAACTGTTCTTTTCCATTAGAGGGGGGGAACCATATTTTAGGTTAATGTTAGGGAATTAGGATTCACAGTTTTGGCAACAGGGTTATGGTTTCGTCTCATAAGAGGGGGAACCATATTTTTGTGTAGTGTTAGGGAGTTCACAGGTCATTGCCCAGTCGAAAAAATTGCCTGCCCTGTATTTGTCCCATGGTCCCTTCCAGAGATTGATGAAGTACTCATATCATGCCTACAAGTGATGGCTGTGTGAGTATAAATACAGTTTTGCGCTTGCGATGGTTTTACTTTAAGATTGTAGTGAAGTGTGATGTTGTGAAGTTTTGCTGAGTTGTCGTACTCGAAGTGATTGTGGAGCTTTGTGCTAAAACAAAATGTCCGCAGTTGTTGTATCAGTTGAGGCCTAAGTACCCTGTATAACACCCAAGTGTAGAAGACACTTGGTTAATTTATTGTCGGCAGTGAGGTATGTGTCATGCGGTGCCATTTGACATTTGCATTAGTTTTCCTTGAGTGTGCGTGAGTTGTTGATTGGATTAAGGTGAATCCTGAGTGCACGTGGAGGATCCATAGCAACCAGGGTGAGAATTGCTGGTAAGTTTCACTCGTGTAATTGTGAAAGCCACAGTTGGAAATGTAGTCTGGGCAGTTTTTAAAGCGTTTGAGCCCCACCTGTAGTGTGCATATAGGTTTTTGCTTGCAATATTTTGCATTTAGTGTATGTGTTAGCGATAGTGTGAGACAACTGCAAAGAGACTGCAGCTGCTGAGTGAAGTGAGTGTGACGTAGTTGTGTGTCACACTGGTACAGCTCAGTTAGTGTGAAGCCGCGATGGTATTGGTGGACAGTACTGCGTTGCTATTGGTTGAGGACCATGAGAGCAAAGGATCGTGGGATTGAAATTAATTCCTGATTCAATCACAAGTTGTGAATTTGGTCGAAATTGAGTGACATTTTTCAAAGTATTAATGAGTGAGTTAAGAGGAGATGTGTTTATTCCAGTTAGAGATGGTATTGAAGCCTAGCCAGAAGGAACTCAAGGTTATATTATGAGATCTCTTAAAGGATGTCAGTATTGTATTTGGTTAAAACATTGGTGCCAAATTACCGAGAAAGAAGGTGCTTTAGCCTTTCCCTGATATGGAACTTTTAATTTGAGAATTCTAGATAACTTGAGGCGAATAATGTATGAGATGAAACCGCCTCCAAGACTGGCACAATTTGAAGCCCTTAGTGTTTGGGACTGGATTGCTCATGACAAGATATCCACTAAATATGAGAATAGAAAGCAATTAAGACACTTTCAGAAACTAGATGGGAGGCAGAGCAGTTCATTTGGAGATCGGACACATTAGATTGAGTGAAAATGTTTCTAGCTATTTCAGGTGAAGAAGAAGAAGCCGGTAGTAAGCCTAAAACAAGAAAGACAGGCAACGAAAGCAGAGCAAGCAGCAGAAGATGAGAATAGAAAGACAATTACATACATGAGTGATTCAGATGATGAAGTCAGTTATTGATTAATCGACCCCCACCTTATCATGCAGTTGAGGTAGGAATGAAAAATGAAGCAGGACAAAATATAACCCCAAGTGAGCCAACTGCTTCAGTTGCACAGACCCCAAATCGGACATTTCATTGTACTTCCAGAAATTCAGTGACATAAGTGCCTGTGGTTTATCCAGCCAACCAGAGTGTGCATACAGTTCAGCCTGAACTACACCCAGTTGCAAATCAAGTAGTACTGAGCCCAGTTATCAACCAAGTATGCCAAGTCCTGTTGTGGGTCAAACAGTGTCCACACCTTATGTGAATCAACCTGTTCAAAATTTTGCCCAACCCCAGTAAAGGCCTATGTTCACTCCAGTTCAGTCAACACCAAATGTTGTTGAGAGCCAAACAGGACAAAGTTGTAATACTGTTTTAAACAGGCCAAAGTGCAGGAATGACACACATTTGATAGTACGCAATGCGTTAACAGTTCCTGTAGCTATAGGTCAAGTTGTTTCCCTTGTATGCTTCAGGTAATCTGGGAGGCAATGTTCTTTCAGTAAATATCCCAACTGTTTCTGAAATTTCAGTTAGATCTGCAGAAATATCACCCGTTGGTATGCAGAGATAAATATTTTCCAATAATTCAGAAATAGAGAGGACAGCTTCTCTTACTCAGCCTTTGATTCCTACAAGGATTGCAGAGCCTAACCAGATGTTAAAATCAGACAGGTCCAGTTCTTGATGCAAGGTTTCCACAGGGAACAGCACTTCCTTACATGCCTGATCAGATCACAAATTTACATTACAATACCCCCACAAAATGTACACCAAAGGAACAAGTTACTTCCCTTTGGTAACACATTATCTGGTAGAGACAGGATCTAGCTGTAGATTCCTTACTTTAGAATCTTCCCTAGGCGCGAGCCTGGATCAGATTTTTGTTTTATTTCATACCATGCTCATACCATGTCTGCGCGTCGGAAGAGAGTGTTGCTTGACTACATATCAAAGTCGTCACCAGATGTGACATCAGTGGAGTCCATATAACCCCCTTGCCGATGTCACTTTCTTCCATGACTATTTTCCACGCTCAGAACATGAAGCCACATACAGAAATTGCCCATTGAAAGAGTGATAGCACAAAAGACATCCTTGTGTCAAATAATCACTGAATTCTTAACTTAAGGTGTTGATTTCCATAATGAAATCATCAGAGACCAAAGAGGACTCTGTTCATAGAGCGGAGAGGAAGGTAGAGTTGTTAAGGAATCTGCGGCTAGATCCTGTCTCTACCAGATAATGCGTTACTGAAGGTAAGTCACTTGTTCATCTGACAGCGACATTTAGCCACAGATTCCTTACTTTAGAATCAGCTTTCAAAGTCATAGCAACCCAGAGGAGGGCATGAGAACTGAGACCTCCCCCAAAAAAAGTCTAGGTATTGTAAAACCAGTCTAGAACGAGAGAAAAAGACTGGACACTCATAATAATGAAGGTGAGTAATATCCTCTACATCATCAAAACATGTGGAAGGAACTACAGGTAAATGCAACCTTAACACATGAAAAACATGGGCATAAGCTCAGCCTTATTAGTATGTCAAATGTATGTGAGAAGTGACCCAACAACATTGAAAGTCTCTAACCAGATGAAAAATGGTCTAGTACAAGAGAAATAGAACAGACCATGCATTAATAAGAATATTTATGAGGAAAGACATTCTTGTTACTTCAAAAACGATGTAAGAACCACAGTAATAAAAAGTAATAAAAATGTTAATAGTATGGAGAGAGCATCACCCATGATCCTTATCATTAAAAATATGTTCTTGGAACAAAAACAGTCTAGAAGAATTCAACAGAACCAGGCATTCATAAGAATGTATGTGAGCCCTAACATATTTTTAAAACTAAAACTGGTGGGAGGGACTACTTATAACGAGTTATTAACATTCAAAAACATGGAATAAAGAAAATCCATTTTAACATGACCAATCGGTTTTCGAGGCAAACTAACAAACTGAATAATAAGCTATCTGCTCCCTTTTTTGAGATGGGAGCCCATGCACAAACTCCCTATCAAAACTGTGGTCGGGCCACAGTAATAACATCATAAAGACAAAGAAAACAGATAAGAATAACTACCCATGACTGTAGGACATTATCGCCAAATGAGCTAGTGAAGATAATCTATTTGTTCCTACATGTAGTCAGAAATTACATGTTCTTCCCTGTTGAAGCACAGATCAAAATAACATGCCACTGAGCATTACCAGTTTCCAAATAAAGGTATATTTTACCAGACCTACACTGTAAGACACACACAGAATGTTTATCTTTTACAGAGAAAACATACAATTGCCCTCTTTAAAAAGAAGTTGAAGACAACAATAGCAACAATTTGACACATAAATATACATTTCCCCAGGTAAAGTAGCTAGAGAGGATAAAAACATCTTCAAGATATTCTCAATATAAATATATATATATATATATATATATATATATATACTTACTGACATAGGAATATAACAAAAAACCTATGTAGTAACCAAATATATATATATATATATATATATATATATATATATTTTTTTTTTTTTTTTAAACTGAATAAAACAGCAAGTATGAAAAAGGGGCCTCGGTAGTGTGGCGGAAACCAAGGTGAGTATGGGACTCTTATATTAAGATTCATCTACAGATGAACTTGTAAAGGTGTCAATGATGCAAAAACTGAACATTTTTAAGATTCTGAAATAAAAAGGATCAGTCCGAATTTGTATATTCTATTTTCTGACAACAATTCTCAAAGTGTGAACTCAACCTACAACAACTAGAGTCAGGTAAACAATGAACCCGTTCTCTACAAGGGAGACTAGCATAATTCCCTAATCGCACAAGTGAGAAAAAGTAACTCTCTGCCAAGGGAGCAGCTGTGTACCCTCAAATGAAGATATAATGGCCCACAAGTTAAGGAATCCAGACTATATATATATATATATATATATATATATATATATGATATAGATATATGAATGTTCACCAGCATAAAAGCAAATACTCCACTTAGAGTATGGTATATACTATAAAGGTAACAACTCTTAATCACAAGCTTTTCTTCAGAGTGAAGTAAACAATATTACCTTATATCGGGTGTATTAAAAAGTGATAACCCTCTAAGAGGCTGTTATTCACAAACTTGAAATGTAAAGTCATTACTTTACACCAAGTAATGATGATAATGAAAGTAGCCTTGAACATCAGTCATGAAAGCCCCATTGGGTTCCAGGGCACTATACACCCCAATAACGATTTAAGGAAAAATAGCAGCTGCCAAAGCAGGAACACCCAATGGGTGCCACAATTAGGCAGTAACAGATATATAACTGAAAAAGCCTGACGGCCATGCCGAAGTGTAACTCTTCTGCGGAAGAAGTAAGAACAAATTACACTTTACTAGACAGTACAAGTTTTATGAACTAGGCCATAAAGGTAGAGAGGAATCAATTTAATTATTTGTGCCACCCCTACTGTCACAAAAACGCCTTAAAGCTGAGTCAGCCTGTGCACCAAATAAATGGGCACCATCCAACGGCATGTCAAGCAAAGTGGATTGGACTCGCTCTGAAAATCCTGGGGTATATAACTAGGCACAGAGACGTAGCACAACTGAGGAAGCCATAGCTCGACCCACGGTCACTGGTATCCACGCTACAGCAAATGATTAGTTTAGTTGCTTGCTGGCCATCCTCAATCATAGAAGTAAGAGTGTGCCTGATTTCTCCTGGAAGCGTGGGCAAAATGTTTGCTAATGAGTCCCATAAAGAATGAGAGAAACTTAAAAAAACACAAGTTGTTTTCATAAAGCATAGAGCAGAACTTGTGGAGGAAAAAATACGGCTGCCACAGACATCTAGACTCCTGGACTCTCTATCAGATGGGACATGTGGGAGAGATTCCACATCATGACCCACCAAACTTCGATGAGAAGGATATCTTATTAGATAAGATGAATCACTGGGGGCAGGTCAGTACCTGTGAGATATAGCCTAGTCAACAGGGACCCCTGTATCAGGCTTAGCCCAAGCCCCTAACAAAACATCATGTAGGGCTTTGCTGTAAGGAAACACTTGTTCAACCCCTGTTTGGCTTTGACGGAAGACATCAATTTGGGGATCTGAAGCTAATTCCACTGAAAAGTCAAATCCAACACCAGCGCAACCCCCTTCAGCATCTCTGCAAAAGAGGAGCTTGTCTCCGTAGCAAGTCCAGGAGGTAAAAGTAGGCCTGTGGCTGGAGAAGAATCCAAACCACTAGCCGTAGCTAGGTCAGTTAACCAGCTGTCCTCTCTATGAGGTTCCAACTCCTACCGCCTCTACACCACCTCCTTCAGCAGGAAAAACCTGAGGGGACTCTTGTGGAGGAAGATCAGGGATAACAGGCATGAGTGGCGCGGTTCCCTACGTCAACCGGGATCGAGAAGGTGATTCCTCAACACCGATTTTGACCTCAGATGGAGAGAGGGATTCGACTTTGAATGGCGCCACCAGCAGAGTCGGCTGAAGGTGGGAACCCTGAAGAACAAGTTACTTACCCTCAGAACCGATTTATCTGGTAGAGACATATTCTAGTTGTAGATTCCTTACCTTAGAATGTCCCCCAGGCTTCAGACTGGATCCAGAGATTTTTCTTTGAGCAGTACCCTTGCGCGTCTTTAGGTGACGTTGGTCGATTCCGTGGGCGTCGTTGGCATCCCGGTCGCCGTGATGACATCAGGAGTCGTATATAGATGCCGCCTCTGTGCAGTGACGTCAGTTTCTTTTCACGACTTTCTACGCCAAAGCGCAGAGCTATGAAGAACACTAAAAATGGTGAGCCAGAGCTAAGGCCCTGTATGCGGAATCCCTGTCCCTAGAAATCAGTTTGCAAGCCAGGGAGTATGGATGGGTTGGTAAGGAATCTGCAACTAGAATATGTCTCTACCAGATAAATCGTTACCAATGCCATCCTTGGTGGTGGGCTGCGAACTAAGATCATACTAGAAAGTCCTGCAGGACCGATCACCAAAGTAGCTTTCCCTGCGGAGCTGACTGTCCAGGCAGTAATGCTTAGTAAACATGTGTAGGGATGCCCACATTGCTGCCATGCAGATATCCAGGACAGGAGCTCTGCATGCTAACGCTGTGTTAGGAGCAGTTGCTCTGGTGGAATGAGCGCACAAGCCCTCAGGGGGTTGCTTCTTTGCCAAAGCGTAGCACATTTTGCTGCAAAGAAGTACCCATCACGAGGTGGTACGCTTTTGCACCGCCTTTCCTTTCTTCGCACCCACATATCCAACAAAGAGTTGATTGGCCACCTGGAAATCTTTAGTATGATTAAAGTAGAATGCCAACACTCTTTTTGGATCCAGGTGGTGGAGTCTTCTCTTCATGAGAAGGATGTGGATGTGCATAAAAAGGCATCAAAGTGATGGACTGGCCTACATGAAAAGGTGTAACTACTTTGGGATAGAATGAGCCCCTAGTGCGTAACACCATTTTGTCAGGGTGCACAGACAAAAATGGGGGCTGTGAAGAAAGAGCTTGAAGCTTACTCACTCTGCTAACAAGACAGTTTTGAAAGTAAGGAGCCGTAAAGGACAATTGTGTAATGGCTCAAAAGGAGCAGACATCACGTAAGTAAGGACAAGATTGAGGTCCCACTGAGGCATGATAAACAGAGTGGGAGGAAACAAATGGGTGAGACCCTTAAAGGATCTACCAACAATTGGCGACCTAAAAAAGGACAGTTGATCAGGCAATCTAAGAAAGGCTGAGATAGCCGATAAGTAACCTTTAAGGGTGCCCAAAGCCGAGCCCTGCTGGGCCAAAGAAAGAATGAACAAAAGAACCTCAGAGAGGAGATCAACAGACTTGTTGGTACACCATGGGGGTTATTCTAACTTTGGAGGAGTGTTAATCCGTCCCAAAAGTGACGGTAAAGTGACGGATATACCACCAGCCGTATTACGAGTTCCATAGGATATAATGGACTCGTAATACGGCTGGTGGTAAATCCGTCACTTTTCCGTCACTTTTGGGACAGATTAACACCTCCTCCAAAGTTAGAATAACCCCCCATGTCACTAATTCATGGCAACAATATGTATATACCATTTTGGTGGAGGGACGCCTGGCTGCCAAGATAACATCACAGACTTCGGGTGAAAGGTCAAAAGTCGTCAACTGCTGCTGCTCAATCTTCATGCATGAAGGCGAAGAATTGGACAGGTTTGAGTGGAGAACCGTCCCCTAGTGCTGTGACAGAAGATCCTCTTGAAGAGGCAGTTTGAGTGGAAGATCGATGGCCATGCTCAGTAGCTCTGGATACCATACTCTCCGTGCCCAGTCTGGAGCCACCAAGATTACTTGGGCCCGGTCGTTTTTGATCTTCTTCAGACTTCTGGACAGAAGTGGTACAGGCTAAAAGGAGGCCGGACTACCACTCGAGACGAAAACCATCACCGATCAAGTGCCGCGTTGGAAACTCCAATGTGCAAAACAGCTGACATTGCATGTTCTCTGTGGAGGCAAACATATCTAACCAAGGCTCTTACCACTGCTGAAACAGACCTTTGCCACCTCTGGATGGAGGCGCCATTCGTGATCAGCTGTGCATCGACGGCTGAGTTCTTCTGCTCGGACGTTCAGAGAGCCCGCCAGATGTTGAACCACCAGGGAAATACCATGATGTGCCAGCCATGTCCAGAGGGGCAGAGCCTCTTGACAAAGGGTCCAAGACCCCACTCCGCCTTGTTTGTTGCAGTACCATATGGTGGTAGTGTTGTCCGTGAACACCTGCACCACTTTCCCTTTGAGAGAGGGAAGGATTGCTTTCAATGCAAGCCTGATTGCCCAGAGCTCCAAAAGATTGATGTGGAGTCCAGACTCCACCGGAGACCAGAGACCTCTGATCTCCTTGTCTCCCATGTGGCTGCCCCATCCCAGGAGTGACGTGTTTGTCAATACAGACAGATCTGGTTGGGGAAGGGAAAAGGATCTGCCAATAACCCAATCCTGATTCGAAAGCCACCCACAGCAGGTCTTTCGGAGTTCCCTCCGAGAACGGGACCATGTCGGAGAGATTGCCCTGATGCTGCGCCCACTGGAACTTCAAGTCCCACAACAGAGCCCGCATATGCCATCTGGCATGTGTCACTAGCAGAATGCAGCAGCCTCCGAGTCATTCTCACCGAAACCCAGGATAGAGGCTGAAAAATCGGAATCATAGCCTGAATATCTTGGACTCGCTTTACAGGAGCAGAGGCCTGAAACTGCACTGTGTCCAGAACTGCTCCGATGAAAGGGAGCGTCTGAGAGGGAGTCAGTTGTGACTTCGGCACATTTATAGTGAACCCCATCGTGTACAGAGGTTCACCGTAACCACTTAAACAAGAGGGTCCCTGACCCACTCGAGTGGCCCCTCCAGGGGCAGAATCAATATTAATGCAACAATGGGCCACCCTGTTTAAATCAAAGCAAGTATTTGATAAATAACATTATATTGAATTAGATTAAGTGCCTCACGAGCCCAAATGTGAATCTCGCAAGGTCTTCTTTATTGAAATTAAAGGAAACTATGTTTTTAAAATAATCATTTCATCCAATATATTATAACAAGTGCTACAAAAGCAAGAACACCAACACAAGCAAAAACAAGAACAGGAACACGCACCTCTCCGCATAAAAGTAGCCTAAAAAATACCACATCTTCACCGCCACTCGTATCTCATTCAGACCCACGCATCCACATGCAGTAAACATCAATAACATTAATGCCACTCTTAAAGTTGAATTTCAATAAAGATTTTGATTTAAACAGGGTGGCTCATTGCTGTATTAATAGAGAGGTTCGCCGAAGTCTGAAGGTGAGAGATGACTTTCTGGGGCATGTCTGCCTTCAACAGCCAGTCGTCGAGGTAGGGGAAGACTGATACCCCCAACCTGCACAGAGGAGCTGCAATCACAGCCATCACCTTTGTGAACACCCGAGGGGTGCTGGTAAGGCCAAAGGGAAGAACAGTATGTTGAAAGTGCTTGTGACCTACCACGAATCGTAGGTAACGTCTGTGGGCAGGCAAGATGGGGTATATGGAAGTAAGCGTCCTGCAAGTCTAACGCTACCATCCAGTCTCCTGGATCCAAGGCAGACAGGACCTGAGCCAGGGTGAGCATTTTGAACTTCTCCTTTTTGAGGAAGAGATTGGGGTCCCAAAGGTCTACGATAGGACCTAAGCCCTTGTCCTTTTTGGGCACCAGAAAGTAGCGGGAATAACAACCATAATCTACTTCTGGTGCAGGGACCCTCTCTATAGCTCCCTTGGCCAAGAGAGACGCGACTTCCTTGCAGAGAAGTGGCAGATGATCCTCCGCTAGATGGCCATAGGATGGAGGCATGACTGGAGGGGCAATTTCAAAGGGAGGGAGTAGCCCCTTTGGACGATCTGCAAAACCCACCTGGCTGTAGTGATGAATTCCCGGTGGGGCAGGTGATGGTGAATCCTGCCGCCAACTGGTCTGGAATGTGGGGGGACGGGACAGACTAGGAAGGCTTGGAGGCTGCTGCGGGGGTGGGGGTGGACTGGGCAGACCTCTGGTTCCCTGTCCCAGGAGCCTTTGGGATTCCGCGTCCCCAGCCATGCAGTGGCTAAACAGCATGGGTGGCACAATGGCTGGGAAATGGACGCAACAGGGAGCCCCTTCCCTGGCCACGAAAGGCAGACTGTTGGGGACAAGGGGCAGTCGAAAGACTGAGGGACCAAGCCGTAGACTGGGCGTCCTTGAACCTCTCAAACGCAGTCCGCCTTGTCTCCAAAGAGACGGGTGCCATCAAAGGGCATGTCCATAAGGGTCTGTTGGACATCCCATGAGAAACCAGATGTCCTCAACCGGGCATGGCACCTCAAGGCCAACGTTGACACAACCTACCTACCCAGAGAGTCGGTCGTGTCCAGCCCACATTGAATAGTGAACTTTGCTGCATCTCTCCCATCAGCAGCTACTTGGGAGATGATATTCCAGGCCTCCTCTGGTATCTGCAGCAAGACGTGTGTGACCGTATCCCAAAGGGAGTGGGTATAACGGCCCAAAAGGCATGCGGTGTTCACTGACCGCAATGCCAGACGGAAGGAAGAAAACATCTTCTTCCCAAGTTAGTCCAGTCTCTTTGAATCTTGATCCGGAGGTGCAGAAGGGAATGCTCCCGATGATGAGGATGCCTGGATAACAAGACTCTCATGCGTGGGGTGTTGGGACAGGAATTTAGGGTCAGCAACCGATCGTCCTGTTCACAGGAGCCCCTGTGCTGGGTCTAGATGAAGTACCCAGAAGGACATCAGTGAGGGCTTAATTGAAAGGAAGGAGAGGCTAAGCAGTGGAAGCTCCTGGTTGAAGCACCTCCATCAGGAGGTTAGACCTGAATTCAACAGTAGGCAGTTCAAGGCCAAGGACCTCAGCCGCCCTACTGACCACCATAGAATAAGTGGCTCCCTCTGCTGTAGCCACAGTAGGAGGAAAAATCATACCAGCATCTGGAGAAATATCCTGACCACTGGCCTCACACAATTCCTGAGCCAACATGGTATTCATAAGGGTCCAGGGACCCCTCCAACCCATAAGAATAAGGGTCTGAATCCAACCTGGGGTGGATAGACCCCATCAAAGAAGAGGGCGGCGTTGGCACATGCTAACCGAGTGGGGGGTCCGTAGCAAACATTTGTCGTCCACAGCCTGAAGACATAGAAAACACACACTGTTCCACTATGATGAAAACATCAAAGTAGACTGCAAGCAGCCCGAATAACCATCAACTGATCCGCATTGTAAGCCTGGAAAATTAAGAACTGAAGTTGGCGAGGGGGTTATATGGGCTCCGCTGACATCCAGTGGATAACGTGGATATGGAGTCGCATGATGCACAGACGTGCTATGGGAAAAAAGTTTTACCGCATCCAGGCTCGCACCTCTGAAAGATTCTAAAGTAGGGAATCTGCAGCTAGATGTCTATCAGAGAAATATTAGTTTGCAAGGTCTTTCAGCATAGCAGTTAAATGAGTGGTTAAACATTCTGAGTCCACACAGAGCGACAGGTGCAACAAATGGTAACACTAGATTAGAAGGGACATCAGAGAGAGACAGAACAGTGAATGTGGATAGATTGAAATTAGAATTAAATGAATTCATTATGGGAACACTAGAGATGAAGCAATTAGAAACATACACAGAAGATGAATTGCGATTCACATGCAAAGATGTTAAGCAACGTGTAGGACTGACTTATGAGAAGTTAGCAGAATTGGCAGAAAAATATAAAGTAGATTTTTAAAAATCTAGACCTTTAAAGGGAAGCTACAGATTAGAGTTCAGTAGCAAATATATTCATAACATGAGATCACCCGGAATGAGAATGCAGATAAAGGAATTCATTACATACGTACAAACATGGGTTCATTAGATAAATGGGAAGGCAGATGGGCAAAGAACAGAGTACAGAAGAAAGCAAAGCAAAATTTGTCTCCGGCAGGAGCAAATTGAGCTGACGACTATATAAAAATGTTGCCTATTGGAGAGATTTCAGAAGGAGGCTATGTGCATGTCGCATGGAGCAGAAGTGACGTACTGTCATTCTCAAATGATTATCCGAGATGGAGAGAGAAACCAGTAGAGTGGTACAAGCAGAAAGAGGTTTGTGATGCTTTCAAAAAGCCTGTGGGAAGATTTGAACACACTGTTTGATATTGTGGTTCCAGTCGATTTGTGGGCTGAGTGCAAGCAAAGTGTTCATTGGCCTGACCATGAACCACTGAGAGATCTAGTAACAGGTGCACCATCTGAAGAGGTGATGAACAAATATTATAAAGTGATTACATTTTGAAGAACAAAGTTTCCCCGAAAGACATTGATTGGCAGAAAATTGACAGAACAACTCCGGAATCAAAAGAGTCAAATCATGTTTATAATGAAAGGTTGTTGCAAGCGTTCAAACAGCACAGTGGTGTGGAAAAACTGAGCCAAAAGACATTGGTCATTTTGTGTTTAGATTTGTGCAAGGATTGAAACCAGAAGTTAGTGAAATGATTCAAAAGCACTTGATTTGTTGGCAGAACAAGCTGGTTGATGAGATCCTGCAGTATGCAAGGTACTGTGGGGAATAAATTGAATTAAGGCAGAAAAAGGTGAAGAAGTTAATGGTGATGAAACTGAAAGCTGCTCAGACAGGAAATCAGAGCCCGCAGATGATGGTGAACAACAGTGGAATGCAAGGTGTGCAACAGCAGGTTAACAACGTGCCTCTGTTTGGAGGGAGAGGACGTGGTGTTCGGACAGATCAGAGTGGAAACGTGGATGATGTACGGTCGATGAAGAAAACACATTCATGTCATGCTTGCAGACATTGGAGATGGGAATGTCTTGATAATAATGTCAATAATTTGGTGCAGAATGGTGGTAATGCTCAGACTATAGGCAATGATCAAGTTCAAATTCAGAGAATTCAAAGACCCAGAGTCCAAAATGTGACTACTTCCATAAGTGCACAGCAAATATAGGTCCCACAACAAATGCAGGTTCCAGAGTGATGAGGAGTTTTCAGAATCATTTAACAGTGACAGTCTGATGATGAAGATTGCATGTTAGCAGCATCCTTAGAGGTATATCAACGTGGTCCCTATGTAAATGTCAATGTTAAGGGACACAATGTTTCATTTCTGGTTGACACTGGAACTACACGTTCCACTGTCAGAACCACAAAAGTACCAAATTTGCCCTTCTCAGGAAAAAAAATTCATGTGGTTAAAGACCAGTGGCCCAAAAAAGATCCAGACCCAGTGATACATGTGCCTCCTACTGTTGCTGAATTAACTGGAGAGTCAGATAAAAGGGACAGTGATATTTAAGGTCATGCAACAAGGAGGTCAAAAAGAAAATGCATGCCATGTCAAAAACATTCAGCTCCTGAATGGACATATTAAGCAGCTTGTGCCTGTTAATCAGCACCTGAATAGTTGGCTAGAAGCTAAAAACATTGACATTGTAGGAGGTTTCTTTGAACCAGCCCTGACTCTTGGAACTGCGTATGCACACAAGAACAATTTAACCTGCATTATTACACCAGTAAAAAAGGAGTTCATTAGACAAGTAGATGGCAGAAGAAAAGGAATGAAAGGCAAGATATAAAAAAAATGAGTAGGTTTACATTTCTGGCAAAAAGACCCTGCACATGCTCCAGGTAGCAGTAACCAAGGATACGTAGCTTTAGACAGGCAACACGTAGGGAAATTATGTATATATAGACATAAGTCAGACACGCATTTCATAGGTACTAGTGAATGTAGACATGTATTTTTGTTTTAGAGCATTTAGACCTTTATGTTGAATGGACAAGATTCCGGCATACAAGGTGTTTTATTTCATTTGTGGGAAAAATGCCTAATTCAAACTGCCGAAAGGCTGGTATGGGACGTTACCAGTGAGTAGTATGTCCCAAAATTTATCATGTGGACAATTTTGGCAAACCGGTCTGAAAAGAGAAACCGAATTCCAGAGCTAGGATAGGAGTTAGTGCAGTGGAGATTACAGGAGATATTTTTGGTGCCATCGTCCCATCAGTTGGAGTGATATTGAATGACATCCAGATTAGGAAGTTGTCAAATGTAGCAGATAAATTATCTACTGACAGCTGGTGACATGTAATTGATGGACACAGAGATGCTTGCTATGAGATCAGTGGTTTTGCAAAATAGTCTTGCATTAGACATTTTGCTCACAAAGGAGGGCAGAGTCTGTAAAGTTTTACATGCGAAGCAATGTTGCACGTACATACCGGATAATAGTAAAGAGATAAAGTCGTTTATCTCAAACATCACTAGCCTGAAAAATGACCTGAAAGAACTGAAAGCCACAGGTGCGTAGGAGGCAACAGTTAAAGGTTTTTCAACCATTGGAAAATGGTTTAGAAACTTGGGAAAGTGAGTAGTAGGAATGACCTTGACACCAGTGTTGATTGTGGCTTTGTGTGCCTTAGTTTCACTTGGATTATACAAACTATAAAAAATTTGGAAAGGGAAAAGAGTTAAGAATAGACAGAGAAGACATAAAAATGGAGACTAGAAGCCTTTATCGTTGTAACCTCAAGAAATGTGAGGATTACAGCAAACCTAACTGGAAAAAGACAATTGAAGTTTTGAGTTGTCTCAGACATGATTGTCTCCTTTTTTGTCACGGTATAGATTGCCATCAAAGGAGGTAGAGCATGAATTTTCGTAATGCTTTTAGTGACCCAGACATCAGCAGAAGGTGATGATTTAAGTCTCATGTTTGACAGCCTAATGTAGAAACCTGTGCTGACACGCATATTCAAAGCACTAATATTTTCATATTCTGGTGGTCATAATTGTGCCATCCTTATTAAATGACATGTTAGTGAAATAAAAATATTAAAGTGTGTTTTAGACTCTAGACTAATTGCTAGGACCAAAATGAATTTCATTTTCTAATGTTTAAATGTGTGATTTATGAGTTTAAAGATACGTGCAGAAATGAAATAATTCCACTTTTCTGGCACATTTATTGAAATGTTCTGACAAAGCTATCATTCAAAGCAAAATGTATTGCTTATACTAATGAACTATTAATATTGATGAGTTTATAAGTTTATATTTTGCATGTTTTATTAAATTGCAATCATGAACTGTAAATGAACTGATTTTCTTATGTTAGCTTAAATGAGACCTGCAGATCTCATATTTTGCAGCCATGTAAAAGCTATAAATCATTGTTCTTTCTAACGCAGGTTTTCCTCCATTCTCATGAGAAGTTTTGCAAGTACCAGTAGGCTCTCATTGTTCAATTGCACAAAGACTTTTAGTTTAGTGGCCTTGGAAAGAACATCCTGGCCTGTGGACTTAATGTGAAATAAAATGTTGCTATCACTGTACGGAGTCACACGGACGGATGATGGTTCTCAGGGAAAGTCTAAGAATTTGATGGACTGTTGCAACTTCAGGATCACCCGTTGCTGATGATTGGATAATGCCCCTTTTGTGTGACCTGAAGCTATCAATCCAGAGACTCTATATGACTTATGTGTTCTACAGTAGGGATGGACTTTAGAAGTTTAAACATTCTCTCTCTCTGCACCTTTCCTGATGACACTTCTGACTGAACTTTGTTGCTGATCCAGAAGCTTTGCTGATGAAGAAACCCTGAATGCTGTTCTTTGGAGACGCACACCTGTCAGTTGATTCCCATTGCCCATGGACATGTTCCTTTTTCTAGAACAGAATCTATAATGCTGACACTCACTCTTATTTTTCTAGCTAGTATTCTGTAGTCTGAGATATATTTTCTCATAATATTTTTGTCTCCATTTTGTATTTTTGCCCGCATGTGTCTGTCCCAAACATGCATTTCCTAATTTGATTAGCTGTAGGGACAACCTGTGTCCAGCCCTAAATTTCATACTCTGCCTAATTGAACTTGATAAATGTTGATAAAATCTGACAGAAGATATATTTCTGTATCTCAGATAATTTAATTAATGACATGCATGATCCTTCTTGAATGCCTAATTGTGTTAATGCTAATTTACTTGAACTTGTTTCGCTGCGTTTGGATGCCTGTGGTGCTTATATAGCTTTATAATTAGATTTTACGCACTGTCTTTATGACACTAACTTTGTAGTTGTAAAATAAAGCTGTGAATTTTATTCCTGATTGAAGTTTTCCTTCCATGGCCACAGTGGTCATGGTATCTAAAGTGTTGGGGTGGTGCTGATGTAAATTTGTGTATGGTTCACAACATTTCTTTCTGGTCAAAAGGTCCATCGACCTCGGTGAAGCGTTTGATTCCTGTGAAGGATGAAAGTGCGCTTGCACCCTCGATGCCAAATAATTCTCCGGAGTCAATAGTAATTTGTCTTTTTATGTATATGTAGGCCACTTTTTCACGTGTGATCACTGTAAAAAGTACTGACATTTTGGCTGACAATTTTCCACGTGTAAATAAATGTACTTCAATAATTGGCGAGTTGTTTATAATACTTTGATGATTAATTTCCGTTGCTGGATTATGCATCCACATGGTATATAATGTTATCTTGCAGTGAGTCCACAGTGAACTGTTTAGTTTACATTATTGCATTAGACTTGGTTCCTCATTGACAAACTGGGTTAACCCCTATAATGATTTATCAAAATAATGTCAGGGCCTAATGATGGCTCTGCACAGAGCAAACGCCTGTTTTTTGTTGTTGTTTTTTTTCCTTTTAGCACTCAAGGTGTCTAAAATTTGAAGTTCACGTTAACTTTGAATTTCTCAGAGTTAATGCATAAACTTCAGACAGAACAATTCGGAAACAGAGGAAGGCAATCTCTTCTCACTTCTTTCGACTTTTTCTGTTTGAAGTACATGTGTTAACTATGTAAACAGACAGCTGGTAAGCTAGGTTTTTAACGATATTATTATTATCTACTATATACCGTATGAAAGACATGTTATAATATAGTTAGAAAGGACTCTGTATATGAACTTTAAAACAAATATAACTGCAGATTGTTTATTGCAGTTATCAAAATATATTTAATATAGAGATATAAAAATAAGTACACTCATTAACTCTGAAATTTTGAGTAGCATGTTGAAACTCAGACACAAACAAGCATTTGCAATGCAATGGGTCTTGCGTTGCTCGATTTAGAGCTATAAGTGTTGTAAATTCCTAACTGGACTTTTCTTGCCACGAATTGTAAATAAAAAGTAAAACAATTGAAATGAGCGAGCCGATTTAAAGCGCCATGGCCACCATGAGCACGAACGAGAGGCACAAAAGGAAAAAGAAGTTTGCTCAAAGTCAAACATATCAGCAAAAGTGCAATTATCCATGTAACAGGCTCAGTCCCTGAGACTGTAACCAAACCGACCCAAGGAGGGACAAACGTAAAGCATTTACCAATGATAACAAAGGATTTTTGAAAGGCAAGCCCACCAATGAGTGAAAGTGATGGGTTTGGGGTGGGTGTGGTTAAAAGCCCACAGATACCAACACATTGGAAAAGCAGCGCTTGTGCGCTGCTACACACAACCTAAAAATAGGCACTCGTTTCTGTGCAGAACCATCACAATACGGCCCCTAATGTCCAATCACACCTGCAAAGTACTTAACTATGCGCTAGCCAAAAAAGCATCCGTCACAAACATTTTTAATGTCAGGCCACTGAGCTCAAAACACAGGTCCAAAAACACTGTTTGATTGGATACAGGAGAGATGCAGCAAAGGCAAAAACCTTTATATTGCTAAAAGTTTAATTCAAATTGTTGATTAGGAACAAAGAGCTTTTTTTAAAGACACATTCTGAATCTGCAGCTTGCTCCTTATTGTTGTTGCATAGTATCGATGAGTATTAGACATGGCTGGAAAATGGTGCATGACAAATTCCATTGCCATGTAAACATTAAAATAATAAGAGGAGACAATACGTGCATGGGTCAAGGACAGAGACCAGCACCAACATAAGGCAAATGGCTTGTGAGCTTGATATAGAATACATTCTGCTCAAAGCAGACAAAGGGCTTATGAATCAGATATTGAGATCGGTCCCTAATAGCACTGGCAAGACCCTAGGGCATAAAGGTTAGACAGTGAAGATGCCTGCAAACGGCAGACAGGCGCTGATCTTGGGACAGTAGAATAAATAACAAGTATTGGCGAAGTCAGTAGGTCTTACATTGTCTGCCAGTCTTTTGACTTTAACAATACTTGTTTGTTTTTCATTGTTTTTGTAAAAACTTTGTGTGAGGGGCTGCTGGGCACTCGCCAATATAAACAAGCATTGGCAAAGGCAAAAGGTCTCACCTATACAAGAGCTATTAGCTTTGGCAATGCATTTTTGCCATGATGTACATAAGTGGTACTCCTGTTCAGCATGGTTAAAAGTTAGTGGCATGGGGTGTCGTAGAGTGGAGTGGGGGAGTAGAGTGTCGTTGAGGGAAAAAGTGTAGAGTTAAATGGTTCAGTGGCAGAGTGTCTTGGCGTGAAGTGGAACAGGATGAAGTGGCTTGGAGTGGACTGAGGTAGTGAGGTGGATAAGAGCAGAGTGGGGTGGAGTGAAATGGGATGAGGTGGATTGGGGTGGCGTGATTAGACTGGATTGGGGTGGGTGGATTGGACTGAAGTTTAGTTTAGTTTAAAAGATTTATAAAGCGCATAGCTACCCAAAGGTCTCCCAGCGCTAAAAAAGGAAGTAACAGCTCTGATGCGAAAAATAGACTAAAAATAAATAAGAAAGTTAGATCGAATAAAGAACAGTTTTTTATTTTTTCCGGAACGGAAGTTCCAAGGGTTCTTGCCGGAGTTCTAGAGGTAGGGAATTCCAAAGTTGTGCTGCCTTGATTGAAAAGGAGTTACCTCCCCATGAAGACCTCTTGAACCGTTATATGTGAACTAGCTGGGTGGTGGAGGATCTCAGCGTTCTTGTAGGGGCATAAAGGGAAATGCTTGGTCTAAGAAAGTGGGGTCCCTTGTTGTGCAGAGCTTTATCTATCATGCATAGGGCCTTGAAGTGAATACGCTGTTTTATTGGTAACCAGTGAAGAGAAGCTAAGGCTGATTTGGCTGAATGATGTCTGGGTACATTCATAAGTAGTCTTGCGGCCGCATTCTGTACAACCTGGAGTTTCTTCACTACATAGTCAGGAGAACTGAGAAAAAGTTACTGTAGTCCAGTCGAGAGAGTATCATGGCCTGAATGAGAATTCTTCTGGCCAGAGGGGGTAGCAGCCTAAAGTTTTTCCTTAGGGTTCTAAGGAGGCCAAAACAAGAGGAAGAAATCTTTTTAGATTGCTGTTCCATTGTAAGGTGACAGTCCAGCCAGAAGCCAAGGCTCTTAATATGATCCTTGGGAGGAGGAAAGTTGCTAAGAACCTCTGGGTACAGTGCCGAAAGATTAGAAGGGGCACCATTGCCTACAATCATCACCTCTGATTTACCGTCATTAAGTTTCAGTTTGGACATATTCATCCATTTGCCGATGTCCGCTAATCAGAGGGAAAGATTTGTTAAAGAAGGATCCTTGGTATTGGAAAGAGATACTACTAGTTGGGTATCGTCAGCATATGTGACCACTGAAAGGTCATATGGTTTGACAATTTTAGCTAAGGAGGAAAGATAGATATTAAAAAGAGTAGGGCTCAGAGAGGAGCCCCGTGGGGCTCCACAGGTCAGGAGAAATAGGTCAGACAAAAAAGAACGGTCAAAGACTTGGAAGGTTCATCCAGTCAGGAAAGAAGAAAACCAAGCTAGTGCTGTATCCACTATCCCTTTACTGGACAACCTATGAAGGAGGGTGGTGTGATGTACAGTGTCAAAAGCTGCACTGAGATAGAGTAGAATGATAGCTGCGTGACCTCCCTGATCTAAACGTTGACGGGTGGACTCAGTAACTGTAAGAAGAGCTGATTCAGTACTATATTGGGGTCTAACTCCCATTTGAGAGGAGTCTAAGAGTTCATGGTCCTCAAGAAAGCATGCCAATTGCTTATTGACATGCTTTTCCGTGATTTTGGCTAAAATTGGAAGAAGAGCGATGGGCCTGTAATTAATGAGCAGAGTAGGGTCGAGTTTAGGATTTTTCAAAAGTGGTTTAATGATAGCATGTTTAAGTGATAGTACTAGGGTGGGATGGGCTGGATTGGGGTGGTTTTGAGTGTGGTGAAGTGGAGTGGGATGGATTAGATTGGACTGGAGTGGGGTAGGATGGATTGGACTATACTGGATGGATTGGAGTGGGGGTGGATTGAACTCAGGAGGGGTGGACTTGATTGGGGTAAAATGGAGTAGAGTGGAGTAATTGGACTGGAGTGGGGTGAACTGAATTAAGGTGGGTGGATTGAATTGGGCTGGGGTGGATTGCACTGCGGCGGGGTGTACTGGAGTGGCGTGAATTGGAATGGCGTGGGGTGAATTGGACTGGAGTGGCATGGATTGGACAGGAGTGGGGTGGGTGGATTGGTTTGGGGTGGGGTGCATTGGAGTGAGTTGGGGTAGGATGGTTTGGAGAGGAATTGATTTTGTGTAGTGGGGTGGACTAAACTGAAGTGAGCTAGAAGTGAGTAGAGTGGATTGAACTGGAGTGGGGTGGATTGCGAGGGAGTGGGGGTGGATTGGGATGGAGTGGGTGAAATGGCTCGATTCTGGTACATTTGATTGGTGTGGGTGGATTGGCGTGGGGTGGGGTGGAGTGGGGTGAATTAAAGTGGTGTGGGCTGGGGTGTGTTGGACTAATGTGGTTGGGAGTGGACTGGGGTGGTTTGGACAGGAGGGGGTTTGATAAGTGGGCTGTATTGGACTGGAGTGGGGTGGGGTAAGGTGAATTGAACTGGAGCGGGTAGATTGGAGCAGAATAAGGTGGATTGGAGTATAATGGGTAGGATTGGATTAGAGTGGGGTGGATTGGAGAAGAGTGGGGTGGATGGAGAAGAGTGGGGTGGATGGAGAAGAGTGCTGTGATTGGAGAAGGGTAGGGTAGATTGGAGAAGAGTAGGGTAGATTGGAGAAGAGTAGGGTAGATTGGAGAAGAGTGGGTGAGGTGGGCTGGAGTGGGGTAGGCTGGAGTGGATGGGGTGGATTGGATTTGAGTGGGGTGGATTGAAATGGAGTGGGGTGGACTGCATGCGGTAGATTGGAGTGGGGTGGACTGACTGGGTGGGTTAGATTGGACTGGAGTGTGGTAGGGTGAATTGGAGTGGGGTGGAATGCACTGAGGTGGCGTGGTTTGGAGTGGGGTGGAGTGAGCTGAATTGAACAAGGTGAATTGGATTGGAGTGGGGTGGGGTCTACAGGGATGGAGAGAAGAATTGAATTGGGTGGGTTGGACTGGATGTGGGGTGGATTGGAGTGGGGTGGATGGACTGGAGTGGGGTGGGGTGGACTGGAGTGGGGTGGGGTGGACTGGAGTGGGAAGGATTGGAGTGGGGTGGAATGGAGTGGATTAAGGTGAACTGGATTGGGCTGGGAGGGTTAACATGAATTGGTTCGGATGGATGGGAATGAGGCAGGTGGATTGGAATGCAGTGGATTGGGTTAAATTGGATTGGGATATGTTGGATTGGAGTGGGCTGGATTGGAGTCGGTGGCTTTTACTGAAATGTGGTGTATTGAAGTGGGGAGGGTTGGGTTGGGCTGGGGTGGGTTGGGTTGGGTTGTGGTGGATTTGAGTGATTTAGATCGGATTAGGCTGGATTGGTGTGAGGTAGATTGTAGTGAATTGGGATGAAGTAGGCTGAATTGGGAGGGAGTGGGGTAGACTGGATTGTGGTGAGGAGGGCTGGATTGGAGCGGGCAGACTGGAGTAGGGCAGATTGTTTTGGACTGGAGTGGGGCAGATTATTTTATGGAGTTGGGCAAATTGTTTTGGATTGATGTGGAACAGATTAGAGTGGGGCAGGTTGTTTTGGACTGGGTGAAGCAGATTGTTTTGGATTGGAGTGGGCAGATTTGAGTGGGTCAGATTGTTTTAGATTGGAGTGAGGCAGATTGCTTTGGATTGACCGTAGTGGGGCAAATTGTTCTGGATTATGGTGTGGAAGATTGTTTTGGAGTGGGACAGATGAGTGGGGAAGATGGTTTAGGTTTCCAGTAGGACAGATTGGAGTGCGGCAGGTTGTTTTGGACTGGAGTGGAGCAGGTTGTTTTGGATTGGAGTGGGGCAGATTGGCTTGGGGCAAATTATTTTGGATTGGAGCAGGGCAGACTGGAGTGGGGTAGATTATAATGGATTGGTGTGGGGTAGATTATTTTGGATTAGAATGGGGCCAATAGTTTTGGACTGGATTGTGGCAGATAGTTTTGGACTGGATTGTGGCAGATAGTTTTGGACTGGATTGTGGCAGATAGTTTTGGATTGGAGTGTTGCAGATTGGAGTGGGCAAATAGTTTTAGATTGCAGTGTGGCAGATTGTTTTGGGTTGTAGTTGGGCAAACTGGAGTAGGGCAGATTGTTTTGGTTTGGAGTGGGACAGATTGTTTTGGATTGGAGTGGGGCAACTTGTTTTGGACTGGAGTGGGGAAACCTGTTTTGGACTGGAGTGGGGCAACCTGTTTTGGACTGGAGTGGGGCAACCTGTTTTGGACTGGAGTGGGGCAACCTGTTTTGGACTGGAGTGGGGCAACCTGTTTTGGACTGGAGTGGGGCAACCTGTTTTGGATTGGAGTGGGGCAACTTGTTTTGGATTGGAGTTGGGCAGATTGCTTGGGATTGGAGTGGGGCAGATTGCTTGGGATTGGGGTAGACTGGAGTGGGGTGGGTTGGGAAGACTGGGGTGTGGTGAAGTGGAGTGGATTGGAGTTGAGAGGCTGCACGATTATGTGTTGAAGCATAATTTTGAAACTTACACAAAGAAAAAACAATGTTGCTTTGCAATATTTAGAAAGATAAGTCATCTTTTGAGAACAGAACCCTCAAGCAAAAACAAAACATGAGCCAAAGTGAGAAAAGAAGACTTGAAAAAAATAAAACAAAAATTTAACTGTGGAAAATAAAACTGCAATTTTGTGTGTCCTGATGAGCACGCTTTTGCAAGTCAAGCGCCTGTTTGCAGGGCATGAGAAATTAAAAACAACAAAATAGTACCTCAATCACGTCGGGCGGGTACTGATTAAGTTGCATCAATCATAACGAGAACTACTTGCTCACCAAAGGCGTACTAGGTTTGCTGTGCGTTGCAATTAGGCATTTAGTGGTATGCCAAAAATCCTGCCTTGGATGTGGCTGAAAGTGAGGACCAGTGTTCTGGATGTTGACGTAACCCTTCCTTCCATGTCCCCCAACTTCTACTGAGTATGCAAGATGTGTTTCAAACATGTCTGTGCTTCCACTCTCCGCAACAAAATAAAATACAATACTTGTATTTTTTTTATTTTTTTTAAAGATTATTGCTTGGTCTGTGGTCCCTCACTCTTAGTTTTCTCAGTTTCATCATCATTAAAGAGAACATACTCTAAACTTGCAAACCAAGGTAAAATGCAGTTTTAAAATGAGTTCTTAGCTTAATTCTTTACGCGCGAAAGACATGCAAGTGGTTTACAACAGGTGAAAACTGCATTGTGACTGGTTCTGTGTACGAGTGTGTGTTTAGGCTCGCAAGTGTTTCCCTGTTCTAGTAAGGGGAGGTACGACAGGGCATACTTGGGAATTTTCTCGTAAGGCAGCATAAAGTCCAAAGCCAGCCCTGCATATCGCTTAAACAGCCAACTGTGCCAGTTACCGTCAAAGAGGATGCTACACACCGGCAGTCTCTTTTGCGTGATCTGAATTGGTAGAAATGATGAAAGACCAAATCTAAGTTGAACAGGCTGAAGGAACTAATAAAGACACAGAATTATTTTTTTGTCATTTAATTTTAACTTTTTTCCTCAAAGATGACTTGTTTCTGGTTTTACATTAAGACAGTTCTAACAAATTCATTCTTTGTTCACGAAAAAAAAATCAAAAATCATATTAAAGAACTTCTGCCAATAAATAACAATTTTCACCATTGTCTTTAACGTAACTATATATAAAAAAAACAAAATAAAAATAATTAAAAAAGCAAGAAGAGGAGGCTTAGTCTCTGATGAGTGGGCACAGCGGGGTCCTGGAACAGGGATCTCTGCAGCACAGCAGTGAATTTTCTGTTAATTCTAGCATCACTTCAAATTGGATGCTTGAGTGCTGACCCTATGTGCCCAGTACATTCCTGGAACCTTTCTTTCCCACATTTCACCACTAGAAGGTTCCATGGAGCAATATCCCTGCCCCTCTGGCCCCCAGCTCGCCCCAGACCACCTCCTCATAACATGCACCTTGCTATAACATGCATAAAAAAGGCTGCTAGACTCAGCCCTGAGAAGCTGAAGCAGCGCCCCTGCCGCCAGCACTTGCAGTTTATTGGACCATCCCACTGCATTTGGGCGCAACACAAGCATTGCATGTGGACAGGGGTAGGATCCTTGACTGGCTTTTAACAACTCGATATCATGGACAGTCCTATCTGTTCCACTGTAAAAGACGGCTCTACCGTAACAGTAGAGTGGATAGGAGGACAAAATTGACCATGGGACATATCCAACATGCGAATGAGCAACCAACAAAATACGGTCCCTCATCAAAAGTTTTTTTTTTTTTTTTTTTTTTTTTTAATCACCAGCACCATCCAGCAATAGCACCAAACGCGGAAAGCCCCAGAACGAAGGATTGACAGTGTCGCTCAACCCACTGGACGACAGCCTGACCAAATCTTTCGCCCCTAGGCATACTCAGAAAGGGTTCTTGCCCAAAATCTTTTTCAGTATGTTACACCAAATATTTAAATATCTTACTGAGACAGCTGTGTATTCATGCACACACAGACTGCTAAACCATACACATCACTACAGCTGGACAGTGTAACTATTGCTTATTTCTTCCTTTCCATAATTAATTTAAAATTAAGAACAGGCCTATAATACCTGTTAGGGATCCACTCTCACCTAATATTCAACCGGAACCCTTTGGGCAATGGCTCTCCATATTACAAGGTTCTTGATATTTTTTTCTCTTTATACTCTCCTAGGGCTGGCTCCTCCATAACTACGAAGGAGCGTCACCCCGCTGGCTCAGAGCCAGTGTGTGCAGGGAGGGGTTGGGCAGGGCCATGGGAAGGAGGAAGAGGAGTGGAGTGAGTTCGTCTAAGTGCGCATGCCAGTTTGTCCAGCCATCTTAGGCCAGGCACCAGGATTGCATGGGGAGCCTGTGCTGGTGTCCCAGGGACTGCTGGGACACAACATCATTGAGAGAGAAGAGAAGCGGCAGGTGGCGGCTAGATAAGGTTTTATTTTATTTTTATTTTATTGTCCCCATCAATGACCCCCTACCACCCTCGGTGTCCCGTATCTGGAGTTCACCCGCTTTTAATCTACCATCTTTTCCTAAGAATCCCTCATGAGATTAACATTCAGTGATAAATTTCAAGCATTCGCACTTTATTGTATTTAGAACAGACTTTTTTTTTTAAACTGAAGCTTTTAAGAGTATGAGGTTCTCAAACTGGACGGGGTATGTGCTTAAAGAAGTCATTCTGCTGAAGTGAAGCAGTGAATGGTTGTAACACCAACAAGTTTGCCTCCGAGCTGGCGAACGTCCCTTTAAGTGGGTGATTGACCTGCCATTCACAACCACCTCCACAACACGAGGTGGCTTTCCTGAATATGGCAGCCGCAACACCTGCAAAAAGAAAGTAGGGTTGGCACCTTTCCCAGAGAAAAATGGTAGCCGTTAATTTACGTTCTAAGTTTTTTGCAAAGGCCCAGACATAGTTAAATAGACCTTTAAATAAAATCGTCTTTTCTAATTTTTGACATGGTTTTTCTGTCAGTCAGGATCATAAAGAAAGCTGTAGAATATTTGAAGTGCTTGCTTATATTATATATTTTTAAAAATATGTACTGGGGGATAATACGGGCTGGGACATTAAAATACTGGTCATGCCATGAAAAAACTGTTGCATGGAAACCCTATAAGTAAGTCACAGGAATGCCAGATGTGTAGAATCGCTGTGGTCCTGGGATAACATGAACAGCACTACTTTGTTGTAAGGGTTTTTATTAATCAACTTATCTCACGGGTGGCAGGTCCTCTACAGCAAGGACTCCCAAAAAATTGAGGTGCACTTACAATTGTATTTACTAAGCCATGTTTAACCGTTTTGCTGCCTTCCCACCACCATCTGCACATTATTACAATTGTTGTTTTAAAATAGGCTAGTTTGGCTCCATCTGGTGACCTTTAATACAGTTTTGTGCCAACCACAGAGATGTCCTAACCCCATCAGTTTAAGAAACCTGCTCTCATCATACACCAAATTGGAACACACAATGTATGTGCATCTGCAGATGTGCAGGAGCGTCCATGGTGCATGTGATAGGATGCGTGGACAAGATTTTTCTGTGTTAATTTGAGTGTATGAAACTATTTCTACAAGTTCTCTGAATGAAAATGGGGGTTTCTAAGAACCAAGAACACCTTTCCTATAAATCGCTGCGAAGGAGATGCAAAAGACCCTTTAGCATGAGATACTCCTTCCTCGAAATACCACTCCACATTCTCTCCAGCTCCCACTTGGCCCAGTAAATTACTCCCTATTGAAGGGAACAGGTGAAGTTTAAAAAAAATAAATAAAAAAAAACACCCTGTAGGAAATGTAGAACACGTGTGTGGTTGGATTTGTGGTTGGTAGCACAACTGCTTTTTATTGCTCAGTCTGGGCCCTGTCTCGATGTGGTTAAGATTGAAGAGGAAGAACACAAACCGGTTATGATTGAACCTGCACTGCCTACGAGGAAGGAAAGGGCCTGGAGATAGTCTGGGCAGTGATCACTGCTATGTCATCGGGTAAGAATAAACTTTGCCATATGATCTCTGTCGCTGCTCATGAGGTCGACTGGAGTCCCACTGAAGAGCAGAGCCTATGTACAGGACAGGTCCAGACTTAGAAACAAAGGGTTCTGTGTACACTTAAGAATAACAGAAGTACGCCACAGAAAGGTGCCAACGTAGCTTCACAGATCGTGTGTGCAATAGTTATAGGAATGCTCTTCTAGCAAACGTTGATGAATCCCTGCACTTGTACACATAATAAGCACAGCTCAGTACATCTCCTTGCTTTAAACCTTCCACAAAGCAAATACAAATAACTAATCTGTCATACCAATTCCAGGTTTAAGCACTGGTATTTCCATAGATTTAAAATCTTGGTGTCAGCCTTCCTGCGGTCAGATGTTGACTTCTAATGTTATGAGATCTTGGTAAACATGTATATCTATTATGGGATTCATGTGGAGACCAGAGAGTCCTCACTTCAAAAATGTCCATTCGTTAATGTGCCCAAGAGTAAGATATATCAGTCCGTACGTTAGTCTAATACTGGAATACTACCTGAACAGTATCAAAGACATCTGACCTCCGTCATCCACAGTTTAATCCCACCACGGTAATCCACAGCAGAACATGATGAGATTTCTTCAACAGATCATCGTTCTCAGGACATTTGTTTCAGGCAACGAGCACCACGAGTTGCAAAAAAATTTATATGCAATAACAGATTTTCACTTACATAGAATGTGTAGCCTTCTAATCTCCCACTGAAGGTTATCAGATCACAAAAGGAATCAGCCGTCATACCTGCTTGAAGACAAATAATTAACTAAGCTGTACCTTTCTCGTTTGAATTGGATTGCTTCTCATTTCTTCATAGACTCTGCAAGTGGGTGCTACAGAGAATGCTCAAACTTCACTCTATGTTTAGCAAGGACCATCATTTAACCCTATACTGCATTGCAAAGGTGTTTTCCAATCCCTACATCACCCTGGAATCTGGTGAGATTTATTCCTTGAGTTTGGAATCATGATGCCTAAGGAGAGCCTAGAATACGTCCAGGAGCCTTTGGCATGCCCAACACGTGAATAAGTGTAAAAAACTACAACTGGAGCACACCAAGCCTTTTGGTTCACTGACCTAAACTGCATTCAGCACTTTCACCATAATCACAATCAAGTTCTAAACAGAAATGATTAAAACTGTGACGTGAAGATGCTTGGAAACTCAATTTGGTTATGAAATGTTAAAGCTTCAACAAATATGGCAATGTAAAGAGGTCAATCAACATGCTGCTTCATTCAATGATGGGCAGGCATGCTTACATGTTAATTCACCAATTAAAATACATACCACTACAGCGCCTTGTATAGAACATGTGATGCTTAGGAAATCATTAATATATAAATAAGCACAAAGATCATTTTTCATGGTCTTTGCAATTTGAAAAGTAAGAAAACTTTGAGAAACAAGAAGAGAAATGCCTAGATGTGTGCAAAATGCAGCTCAAGGTTTGTGAGGTGCTTTTACAGATTTCCACATCCTGGGTCTTCTTGCTTCGTCTTAGGGACAAACGTTTCATCGTATGGCCTGCAGCCTCTCTTCGTTGAGGCACAGGACACCAATGTCCAGTGTTTCCACCTCTTCTGCAGAGGATTGCATAATTAATTACTTAATGAAACATGGGCATATGGAAAGGGTAGGTCCTAAGGTGCGCACAAGGAAGCTCCAAAGACGCCAGCAAGACAAAAAGAAGAGGATGCTACTTAGTGAGTCAAAAACAGTCTTGTCTTACACAATGAGGAAAATGCATTTGCTAATGTCCTAGACTATGGCAGAGTACTGAACAGTCGGAGGCTTCATTCACAGTCTTTTCAAGTTCACGGCAAGGAATTATGACTGTTGTAATTTTGTGGTTTGATGATGGGAAGTAGGACCGATCATTAACAGGTAAATACATTGCTAATAGCAGAGGCATAGAGATGACGAGGCATATCTAAATAGGCAAGCCTAAATACTCTGATTGAGAACCAGGATAAAATTGGTAAATAGAAAATCCAGGATGCAGGATAGGAAGCATTGTATTTGCTGGCTTGCATTAAGACTGAACAAGCCAAAGGGGGGCTGGCACAGACCACAACCATTCTCTGCTGTAGAAACTGTGCCCTGTGTCTCTTATTACTCACCAAGCATTAATGGTACCTCTCTGGTTTACTGACCTGAAAAAACATGGCCTTTTCTCTAGTACTGTTTTCAAGTTCCAACTAACTTTAAAAAAAAAAAAAGAGATCTCAATGAAGTGCACTCAGTTGCGCTCTATTTAAGAGCTAGTGAGTAATACCCAACGCTCAAACCTCAGTTCGCATTTTGAGATATACAGTCCAAGTCTCTTTAATTTCACCATACCCCCTTCTAGTGTAGTCCCTTCTGGGCAACAACCTTTTATGATCTCTCAGTTAACTCGATTCTCTATTGCATTTGAATAGAAAGCCCTCGGTTTGTCAGTACATTCAACTGCTCCATGTACGATAATTACACTGGTGTGTAGGTTTATGTTCCATGGTAGTATTGGACTCCTGTCCATTCCCTTTGTTGGTGATCTGGTCTGCATCATGTGCTCACATTCTTCACCTGGAGCTAACGACAACGAAATAAAGCATCTTCTCCAGCATAAAAAGGGATATCCAAGATAAAAGGAAACACTCAAATCAATGCACATCAGTAAAGGCGAAAACAATATGTGAAACACTGCAACAAGAGGTGTAGCAAGCATGTTCCAATAAGATAGTTTTAAACAGTCATATCTACACGGCCTCCACAAAAACCTAAAATAGGGAAAAACACAAATATAAGCACACCAAGATAAATACATGTTAAATTCTCTCGAGAGTGGAAATACTTCTGTGCACTGACCAGGCAAGAGTGAATGATCATACCAGCTCCTTAGTATTATTGTGTCTTCACAAAGGTCTGCTCTTCCTGGGAACAACTGCATTACTTTCATTAGAACAGTTGTTGAAAGCTTACTACTGATTGCAAAAGCCAATTATTTGCGAGGGAAGATCTCAACTTTTGCAAAGATAGTTTATGACCCACACAACGGCTCTCTGCACTTTTATACACTTTTAGAAATATTTTTTGCTTTCACTTCAAGACAAACATCATCACCACAGACTGTGCAAAGGTGCCATAGCAGAGAAGTAACCAGCCCAAACAATCACTATCCCTAAATGCCCTGCATAACTTTTTGCTTTATGTTTTGCTACCAGTAGAATATATCCCATGTGATTCTGCACACATTTCCATTAAAGGAGACTGTATGGACCGTATGAAAAAAATACAGAATTCCCTTAACATAAAAATCAGGAGATTGTGCTCCTACCTCTCACAAATGTACATGATAGAATGCAGCTGTCCCGAGCCATGAAAACACCAGCTTCATCAGTGCAAAGTTCTGTAGACATTGCCACATTCCTCAGTATAATCAATCGTAGAGTTCCCCCTGTTCACACAGCCAGGTAAATCTGAGAGAGGTTTCTCTAAGCCCTGCTTCCTGTCTGACTTCTAAGCAAATTGCCACTGACCAAACACGCAGCAGGCCCAGTGTGCAGTTAGGCCCAAACATACATCACAATCCTTTGTGCCTTGTTTGTTGCAGCAATAAGTATACTACAGCAGCTTAGGTACACTGAGTGGATGTGTAGATGTTTGCACATTCAGCAATCTCACAGGGGCAATCCAAAACAAAGCCCGCAGTCAATATAAGTGCAATGCCCCAAGCAGACACACAAAACCTCAAATGGAGGCAAGAACACTGTGCAACAGTACAATCAGCCTTTTAAACAAGGAAATCATCCGCTGGGGAAGATGGCGCACTTCTGGCTCCTTTCCGGCACCAACAGATGAAGGCAGAGGGAAGGGGATACTTCAACAGAATGACAAAAGCAGGAGTCCTAGACGAGGCTGCAGAAGGCCTGTTTAGAAAGTTTAAGCAGGCTGTCACTATCTCTTCCGCTAAAGCTCCAAAGAAGCAAAGGGGATGAAACTGGGGCTCTGACCACCCGAACTGACAGCTCAGGTGGGTCTTTGTTTGTCAGTCAGACATGAGCCTCTCTTCCTCTCTGAAGCAGCAGACAACCACAGTTACAAGTGCAAGGGATCTGCGGCAGGGGATGCAGGTAAATCTACATTCAAAAACCTCCAGAGGAAACTGGAGTCAAAATTCATCAGTGAAATAAAAATCTGTTGCTTTCTTTAAACGTGACATTGATTTCTGAAAGAAGAGGTGAACTGAAAGGAATCACTTTGAGGCAGCAAAAAACTGGCTCTGGATATCCGCTTTCCAGACGCCTCGTGTCGCCGCCTCAGACTCACCCTTACAATAAAATACTTCAGATGCACTAGCAAATAGATCAAACGGTAAATAAAAAATGTACATATGTATTTGTATCTAGATCTCTACCTATGTGGATATGTAGAGACCGAGATATACAAAACAAAATTAAATGATGTACAAAATGGTCACCCCTGCAAATAGACTTAATACAAACTGGACCGAAAATGCATCTCCAGTTCATTTTTTTTTTGTTTTTGCCATTTTCATAATAAATAGATGGAGAAGATGTGGATCCCCAGACGTGTGCGATGGATGCTAATCGCCTCACGGAGACTTTTTTTCGGCAGAATTTGAGTTGGTGACCAGATTGATCGGCCCATCAGGGTGCAGGGGATTCCTGCGCGGGGGCATGCGCTCGTTGATGCGGTCCAGACCCCTAGCTTCTTCAAAGCTGCGGATTTTGTGCTGTGGTGAAAATCCTCGAACTGTTAGGGGTAAAGAGAGAGGATTTGACTGCTGATGAGATCAGAGAACACGAGAAAAGCACCAATGACATTCTAGTGATTTCAGATCAAATGACAGTGAAACAATGGCCTCTGCACAGGTTAAATGGCACTTTTAGGAGAATGGGCGAAAAGGCATAGTCACTTACCACTAAAATTGATTTCCAACAAGAGAATCTTCTTCGAATTAATAAATATTACACTATCTCTGTGTGAGGTACTGGAGCATATGCTTAAATCTATACATTTCTAATTTTTTCTCATTTACTTTCATTGCATCTATAACAAAATTTTCTGTGTTTTTGATTAAAATCACATTCTGGCACTAATGACCTCTAAGGCTGCAAAAATCCCATTTAAAATAATTTATAAACCGAAAAAGGAAGCAAAAATTAACTGGATTAGAACAAATTTATGGTTGCCAGGAGGAGCACACCTCACATGAACGGCGAGGAAGCAGTTAAGTAAACAAGGTGTCCCTGGGAGTCAGTCATGGAAATACCCAGGTATCAACTTTCGGCAAAGTTAAGCATTGATCTCCAACATTCCGTTCTGTAAACCTCTCTGCAGAAGGCTCCTCGTAAGTGCAGCAATGGCTGACTTACCTTTAATAGAATGAGCCCTAAGTTTATTCAGAATGGGCCTATCAGCATTTTGACATAAGGTGTGGCGTAGGATACCATCGATGTAGCTTTTGATTGTTTTGAAGAAGCCAAGCCAGCATAGATAGAATCAAATTTCATAAATCGCTGTCTTCGTTGTAAATGGCACTTTAGAGCATCTATACAAAATACTGATTGAACAGTAGTGAAAAAAGTTACCAGTCTGTAACCACAGTCATTCAGCATTGGGGATTTTCCATAGGTTCATCTGCTTGACTCATTTCAAGTCATCACCATGGCAAAACTTAGCAATACCCAAAAACAAGCAGTGTACACCTAGCATTTCTTCACCATTGCACCTTCTGTGTTTTAACTGCCTTACTGTAGGACCCCAGACTGGCTAATGTTGTGGCAAGGATTTAATCTCCAGTTGCTTAGCTCTCAATGGCAAAAGCCTAATTCTCCCACACATATCGCTGTCAGGGTTGCCTGGAGGAAGACTGACTTCCACGACAGGGGCTGGAATCACTACTTTATGAGTTGGTTCCAACAGAGGTCTCCGAAAGCTTTCACTTTTGATGGCTTGGTATGTCTTGCTACCAGAGGGTATGAAAAAGTCCTTTAAAGAAATATTTACCCAGCTTACACGAGAAGTAGAGCTTGTCACAGTGAACCTCAAAAGTCACCAAATTAACCAGTGCTTAACCCTAAGGTAGCTTGGCACAAATGCAGTCAGGCTTAAGAGGCAATGTGTAAGGTATTTATGCAGCACATAAACGGTGATAAAGTGAAAACACAACACAAGAAAAATCTTGCACCAATCTAGAGAAATAGAGTACATTTTAATAAGTAAAATGATACCATTATGACAAAATACAATAAGTAGAACTGGAGATACTAATTTTCAAAGTTTTTGATGGGTATAGCACCTAAAAGCACAAACAGCGTCTAGTCGTGATAGACCGGGAGCAACTAGCAAGTTCAGGCTGACTGTGATTGATCGCGGGCCAGATATAGGGACCAGGATAGTTCAGCTGAAAAATGTACCTTCTCTAAGTCAGGCACAAAGAGTCCAGTTCACAGTGGAGGAGGCTGCAAGGAGCAGTGATAGCATCGCAGATGGCCGCCGCTGTAGCACGAAGAGTGTTAGCCATCATTGCAGGCTGCTGCTGTTGTAGCACTAAGTGTAGATCTCACATTGCCGGTTGTCAGGGACTGTCACTGTACTGTGAATGCTCATGTTCACCAGAGTTTCACCTTGGCGATTGCCACGGTTGGTGGAGTTTGGGCCCTGTCGTGGTTGCGAGGAGCTAAAACTTCAGGATTTCTCTTTTCTTCACAGAAGAGGGCACTCTGATGCCAGTCTAGGGTCCAAAACTTGAAGAGGCACCTCTTTGGGATCAGGGACTCACTCTAGCAGGGGCAGCAGAGCTCAGCTCAGACAGATCCAACTGCAGCAGGTCCAGTTGCAAGTGGTCAGCTGGGCAGTTGCGGGGAGCTTGGTGTGTCCCTGTAGCTCAGAACAGGAGGACAGCTAACTGACCCTTGGAGTCACTCAGGGTAGCTTAGGAAGAAGGGCACAGGTCCAGTCGTCCCTCTCAGAGAGCAGGGCAGGCCTCAAGCAGCATGCAGTCTTCTGAAGAACATGGCAGGGTAGTACCCTGGGAAACAAGACAGTTCTTCCACAGGTCCAGGAGTGTACTTAAGAGGTTCAATATTTAGAGCTAGTGGCAGCCCTTAAAGTGAGTGTGACATCCACATGAGGTTCTGGAAAGTTCTTCCCTTCCCCTGCCAAGGGTCCAAGTAGTCTGGGGTGACAAAAGACTGGTGTGAGGTCCCTTTGAGTGTGCCCGCTAGAGGCCACTCAATGAAATGCAAGGTGGGCAGGGAAATAGCTCCACCCCACCTATCCTGACAGGATGGCTGATCCTGCCAACACCTACTTCCCCCTTTTGTCTCACCGTCTGTGAAGAATACACAAAGGCCAGCAAAGCCATTCACAGTTGTGCCCAGGATACTGGCAGAAGAAAAAACGGTTAGGGCAGGGAAATGTGAACGTTCTTAAAATGTAATTTTCCTAAAGAGTCCTCCATATCCCCTTTATTGTTATCTCCATATGGCTGGCTTTGATCCCATTAAAAAGGTGTGTGTTTTGTCAGTGTGCAACTATGTGGTAGAGGGAAAGTATCTGAGTCTGAGGGGTTGAGTATTGGCTGCACCACACTGGGATCCAGTTGTGGCTTTGATCAATATGAATTTGGCTCAGAGACCACAAAGAATCAAACTTCTCTTCCTGTGCCTCGAGTATTGATGCCTATGTCTGTGGGACCAGTGCAGAGTTCAGCGCCAAAGCTGAAGTTGGCACCATCACCGGTATGGAACCTGAAGCAGCTTCAATAAAGCACAGACTGCGTAGAGAGCAAATCCTCTAGGCTAACCTGACTAGAGCTTCTGGCAGATCCTTGGGGCCTGAAGGCACACCACAGGGAGCTGGAAGCATGCCAGATATGTACAGCATGGAATCAACCTGCTACAACATCACTTACAGACCTAGGAACTCCTTGTGCATCAAGACCATGATCAGAATCGGCTAATCACTAGAACAGGAGCACAACATAGAAACAGTGGCATGAAGGGGCAAAGTCCTGATTTCTTATGTTTTTCTAACCAGAAGTTTTCAACCATTAACATTATCTGCCGCAGGAACAACTACACTCTCTCAACTTCGACCTGGATCAAGACCTGTGGGAGCATTGTACTGCTTCACCGCATAGAGTTGTGTGTTCTTGGACCACCTATAAATTCATCTGGACACAGGCATCGCTGGCCTTGGAGACGTACATTGAACCCAAACATGAGAGAAACACTTTGTGGGGCTGTGTCACAGACACTTGTTTGCGATCGTCACTACAGGGCTCAAACTCTGTAGTCAAATCACTCCACAGAGGGATGAAAAAGGAGAGGCACTCTAGATCTGTGTCTGAAGGTGAGGAAAGAAAGGGACTGACGTTAGCGCGCATTAGTGGTGCTTATCCATGGCTCAGTTGATCAATTCCAGAGAAGAGTGGTGTCAACGTGGACTCACATGACCCCATCTATTGGAGCACAGGTCAACTCTGGAGCCTGGGGATATTTACAAGGTAAAGAATTCACAGTTTGACCATCCATCAGAAAAAGAAGGCACTAATTTGCCAAAGGGAAAAGTTAGCATTTTAGTAGGTTTTCCTATATTGAAAGAAACTCACCTTAGGTTCTTTGGGCATTACTGAAGCAGGAAGAGGGGCTGGTTCAGGACCAGGAGTAACAGCAGACTGATCAGAATGATTTACTACAATTACAAAAGCATTTCCCATTGGCTCCAGTATTTGTTGATGTGCTGAGACTTAGAAAGAGTTGTTTCCAAATGAGGCACTATTAGGATTTATTAAGATTGATCCATGATATAAGCTTCCTAATCTAACACTTCATGTTTGGGAAACAGATGTTTCCAGCCTAAAAAAGGCAGTTGCTGCCGACTTTGAGGCACTAAGTGTAAAGCATGTATAGAAGTTTGCACTACAGTGACAAATTGCACAGTATGGTCAGGCTGATAAGAGCCTTCATGTTTGTATGGCGTCTGTATCCACCTTTGCCTTATTTGTGAATTAAACAATGCTTTGTACTGCTTATGAGTTACTTCAGAAAGCAGATGAACAGCAAAAGGACAAGAGTATGGTTGAAGTGGTTGCATACGGTCCATGATTCAGTGCCAAAGAATTTCTCAGAGAAGATCGGAGCGAATTAACTTGATTACCAAGCCTTTAAATCCCACATCCATGCCGTTACCTGAATTTTCTGTATCTGAGGTACTGTCTTATACTGAATATTGGGGATGTTGTAAACTCAGGTAGAAATAACAAAGGGTTCCAATTAAGTGGATAATGTAGATCTAGTGGACTGAGTAATCAGACACGTACTAAAACTCCAGTCTTATGACCTTTGTATGGGGTGCCTCATCAAATTGTAGGAATAATCAGGTGAGACCAAATCACCTACAGAGTAATGAGCTGGAGAAGTTTTGGAAGGGCCCTGGGAAGATGTAAAGGTTTTCTCAGGAAGACATGTAGTTTACTTACCAGGAGCACAACATCTAGACCAAAAGACGTTCCTGAAGACCTAAGTGTGTCATACTGGCTCTGCACCCAGGGTAAGAATTTAATCTTGAGTTCAAGTGAGGAAGAAACTAAACTAAGTGTACAAAAGATGTCCAATGAAGAAACTAAACTAAGTGTACAAAAGATGTCCAATGTGATCTATAGACCTCCTGATTATGTTTGTGTGGTAAATTGTTGAAGCTCTGTCTAAGAATGGTTCTTGTCCTGAAGCACTCAAGTGTGTATAGGAACCAGTGTCCTCTACTTTAAGGCACACATGATGCATTTTTGCAAAGGGCTTGAACTATTTTAGAACTTGTGGTGCAGCTGCATCAGTTGGTGGTCCAATAGTAGTACTGTACTTATACTGGTAAACCTAAGGTATTTAGACAGAAGCCTCACAAAAATTCAAAAGGATGTGGCAATATGACTTTTGACCATTTTGGAGAATTAAGCTTTGGGAGACCAAATGACTCCAGAGAGTGTAGTATCCACTTCCACTGCGCTACCTTTATGACTTTATCAGGAGAGATAAGGTCATACGGAACTTCAGGAAGCAAACACTAGCTGCTTTCTCACCAAATTAGCTACTGGGCTATGAGAAACATGGGCAGAGAGGAACCCTCTGCAGGCATTTGGGCCAAGGAACAGTGATGGAGATCCTCTCATCACTACAGGGATCTTGCTGAAAACTTGAATGGTGCCTAGTCCATTATTCCTCTAATATACAAGTGCAATAGTTAGAATCCTGTGATGAAGTGTGGTGCTTCTTACGGTACTAGCATCTTCTCTGACCTGAACATGAGCCATGAGATAAGCACAGCCAGGCACATAACAGAGCAGAAAGGGCAGGAGCTCACACAGTGCAAAGCTTCCAGTTAAGGTATGCAGGCCAGCTGAAAAGAAGAAACAGCTGCAGAATACATTGCTTAGCTGATCTTCACTGACTTGCACTGGAGAGGAAGCCAAGCTTGATAAATGAAACACAATGAATAAATGACTTACCTTCTATAACAATATTTCTGGACTATACCATACCTTTCTGCAAATTACTCACCGTATGACTATCCTCCAGGCACCAGACTGGATAAGGAAAACCTTTTTCTCTGCAAAAGCACTTGGGAACCACCAGGTGGTGCCACACCTTCAATGGTGAGGTATCTACCTCCCCTTCCCAAACCCCATGTGACAACACCAGGCTTTATGGCATCAACTGGGATGCTGGAGTCAGTTTCTTGTATTTTATCAGCATCCTATGAAGATGTGTAGAGAGGAATTGAGCAAAATTTAATACAATGACGACAAAAACAGCAGAAGCTCTTTTCGTACCTTGGGATCTTATAAGTAACAGCACCAACTCATCAAGGGGGGAGGGAGGGCAGCAGAGTAATCAACAAATATACATTATAATCATCAGAAATATCATTTCCAAAGGTAACTATATTTTTCTTCTAGAAGATACTTCTACAATAAGAATCTCCACCTTATGAACAAGACCCAAAGCATTACACTCTAGGATGTGGGACTGAGTAGGTCAACCACACTTTCAAAATATCTATCACTACATGCCTGAATCATGAAACTTTATTCATCACTATGTACCTGAGCCATGAGACAGCAATCCCATACAAAGGTATACAATGATCAAACGTCAGCCACTGCTGCTAAGAGCTAGCTGAAGGATATGTTTTTTTTTTTAGCTAAGGAGTGAAAGACCTTTCTATGCAGGGTGGCTCAACGTAACATTGTATATTTTGTGACAGTCTTAACTTTTCTTGGCTCCAGTGACGACCACAAGGAGCTTACTGTCCACCCATTTTTGTGCCGTTGATCTGGTAGGATACATTATGCCTGTGGTATAGTCCAAGTAATCTCTCCTCCTCCGTGGTTAGGGATGAATGCAAAGTAGCAGTTTGTTTGGACTGAAAACAGTAAAGAGTGGCGGACCAATAGGGTACGCCATGCGAGGACTACAAGCTGCCATAATTGCTGCCAAGGATACAGCCTGCAAAGTAAGTAAACTAAGAGAGCAACTCTGCATCAGTTTGGGAGACAAAGCCATAAGAATCTGCTAAAGTCACACCTGACTCCAACAGCTGGGATTCTTTTGGCTGACTTTGATGGGTCAGGATGTCAAGAACAGCTCAGGGGGCAACAGCAGCAATGGCTTTATGGGCTCTGCAATACCTAGAATAGGCTCAGTGGAAGAGATTAGTGTTGGGGGAACAGCGCCACAGTCTTTCCAAATGGTATCAGGAGTGGGATCATTTCATCAAGGAAGAAGGCCTCCAGCTCCTATGTCCCTTTTCGGCCGAGCCTGCAAGCGCTTTGACCTGTTGTACGTCTTGTGGGCTTTTAACCATGCCCACTGCACACCCATCACTTTCACTCGTTTGTGGGCTTGCCTTTCAAAAATCCTTTGTTATCATTGTTAAATGCTTTATGTTTGTGCCTCCTTGGGGCGGTTTTGTTACCACCTTGGACACTGACCCTGTTACATGGGTAATTGCATGATTGCCGATACGCTTGACTGTGAGCAAACTTTTTTCCTTTTATGTCTTTCCTTCGCACTCATGCTCATGGTGGCTGTGGTGCTTTGAATCGGCTCTCTTATGTCAACTGTTAATTTTTATTTCCAATTTATGTGGCACGAAACGTCCAGTTATGAATTTACAATGCCAATAGCTCTAACTTTTAGCAAACGTGAGACCCATTGTATTGCAAACGTTTTTTATTTTTGTTGTTTTTATTTTTTTTTATTGGAGGAACTTGAGGATTGCTCCCTACCAGAAGAGGAGAGGGATCGCCTAGGAGCTTCCTTACAGAAACTTGCCTAAAATAATTTGGCTAACTGCTCTCGGGTGGCCTTCAGATGCATGGGAAAGCAACAATTGCAGGCAGAGGGTTAGTGGTTGGATCCCAGCTGCTACTTACTGATGTTGGGAATCCACACAAATCTTAGGACAGTGTCAACAAAATTTAAATGCTAAATCCTTATGAGGTGAGATGTGACCTAGTCATTATGGAAGAGCTCCACTCAGTGTCATCAAGTCATATCTGGGGAAGGCTGAGCAGAAACTGAAGTAATGAGAAGCTGTCTAACAGTGCTGGAGGGCTACTGTATGCTTGCCTGCATGTATATATGTAAGTACTGCTATTTATATACAGCAAGCCTAGCGATCAAGCAACGAAGGGTGAGGGGTCAAAAGACTATCTACAAGATTGTGTACGTCAAGTGGGGATTCCACAAATACCTTTTACACCGAGGTAGGTGAAGGGAAAACAAGTAAATATGCCCAGAATCACACAATGTTGGAGTCTAGCTCCGAGGTTATTGCTGGGGTTTCAAAGTTTTCAGGTTCCAGTCAGGCACCTGTAAGATATTCATAAGGTAAGGAATGTGTGGGAGGAAGTTCCAGCATTAACTTCCAATGGTAGGATGGAGGACAGGTCAAGAAAATGAATGTCTGCCTCTTAGGAAATAACCAATTAGATTCTATATAGCTGATTGTACTGACTGCCATTGACAAAAGGAATCCCTACTGTGTCTTACAAATTCGTCCTGCTGTGGGTAAGTCCAGAGGCAAAACAGGAAACCTGCATTACAGTTTAGAGTGTTCACTTATCAAAAATCACAGGGACATGCATGCTAACGAAATAGGCACCTAAGTATTGCTACACATGTTACAAACAATGAAGGAGACTGAACGACTTGTAAGAAATATTTCCTACCTTCTTGTGCTTCAACTGCTTCCACAGTGGCTGCAGACCCAGCATAAAAAAAGAGAAAGAGAACAGAGTGAATGAGAGACACACATTCTCCTACAATAGGGGTATTAGAGCAAGTTATGAGATGGACAGCATACAAACAAAGGCTGCCTAACCAGGTGATAACAGCGTCATCCGTACATAACATTTGAGGTGAGGTGGATTTGGAAAGGAGAATAAAGACCAATAACTTTTTAAGTGCTTAGTGAGGCAGTGTGGAAGAATGGTAGGGCATTACGTTCTTTCTCTATTATTAGTTACAGTCATTACTTGCTTAAGGAGACCACCTAATCAGATAAGCAACCACCGCATTGCAGCATTTGCAATATGTGAAAATACGAATGAAGGAGCCCATGCTCCTCCCCTCAGGCAGGCGAAATGAAAGACAGACAGACAGAAGACACGGTTTTGTCTCTATAGCTATTCAGGTGGTGTTCAAGGATGCCATTAGTTTGATTATAGTTTTGTGTACTCCTAAAATGAAATGGTGCAGGGAATAGGTTAATAAATGTGGAAGCAACAGCAACCACCTCAGGCCCTGCATGGTGTTGAACCCTCTAAAACTGTGCTCAAGTAGCAGCTGGGGTTTCATGGGCAACCTATGAAAGTGGATCACAGACCCTTACCTTAGGAGTTTGGTAGGCCCTGTAGAGGACAGCATTCGCTCTGGTTGAATCCATAAATAAATTTTCAGTGCACAGGATGTAATTGCATTAGATCCAGATTCCCATCATGCTGGGGAATGGCTTATGAATATGTGGTTTGGTGCTCACTTCAGATGCACAGTCAACCTATGGTCAGAGTTCCAGCAAAGCACAGTGTGTATAAAGGCACTGGCCCACGGTCTTGCGGCAGAGTAGTTCAGGAAGGGGTGGTTGGGAACTTGATTCAGACATGTTTAGATCTAGGAATACACTGGAGCGCCAAGCTTGCACCGCCAAGTTATCACTTGGGAAAGTCACAAACAGTGAACTCCTGAAGGTGTCCTCCAAGAAAAAGAGAATATGGATGACGACCTGTGGCAAGATGGTGGGGCACAGTCAAAGGCTGGCACTGTTACTGGCAGCTAAATACCTGCACATGAGGCTTTACAACGCTCTGAAGCTGAACATAAAGACCTAAGAAGAGCTCAGTATTGAGTAGCTGCTTGGTGAGCGAGCATGCCTTTTACCACAAAGGTAATGTGGATGCAAGGAGGGCCTAGAGGTCTACACTGATGTTGAGCTGGGGATGAGACTTCCCCAACTGATGTGATATCAGCTTATCAGGTGGGTTAAGTGGAACAAGGGAACGAGTCTGTGATCAAAGTCATACTGGCAAGTTGCTGATTGCTGACTGTGTGCTACAAGAGCGTTGTGTGAAAATAAAAACAATAATACCAAAGAGATCCTCTAAATCTTGTAAATAAGTTAACAATCTTCAGGGCAGATTAACATGGGGCCTGGTACTGTAGATTGTTTACAGAGTGTCTCAATTAAAGCATTTAGAGGACCCTACAATAGTGTGGCCTTGCCTTATGCTATGCTCTCCATATGAAATGTTCTACTGCTTCACCCTTACAGCAGACTGGTTACTCAAGACTAGGATTTTCCGCTAGTACTTTATGTATTTTAGGGCCATTCATTTGAGCCAAAATTGAATCTAGACTTTAATACCATTGTGTTAAACACCCTATTCCTAGTGAAAGGCACTTCAGCATAGATTATTTGGAAGAACTGGGTTCCTCATCTGATAAAGCCTGTTTGCTTTGTGTCTTCTTGGACAGGTTGATGTTGAGCTTGAGTACCTTTTCGGCGGTATTTCAATTTCATCTGCAACAAGATGCTGTGCTGTTTCATTAATATCCGGAACTCTACGCCAAAGGAGCAGTGGCATGCTCTAGATGTGTGCAGATGAATACAGGTCTAGGGTGCTGTAGTCCAGGTGATGGGATTTTCAGATTGTAAATGTTAGTGATGCATATAAAGGCCTGAAGCCTTCCACAGTGGTGCAGGTTATTGGGTTATGTTAGTGACTTAGGTTGCTGTGTAGTGGTCTGTCAGCTTTAGCTTGGGACACTTTACCAAGGCATAGTGACTTCCCAGGCGAAGGAGCAAGCAGAGGTTTGTAAGGTAGCTAAGCTATAACCTCTACACAATCCACATTACTGCAGCACCTTAGGTTACAGTGTTAGGACTTTGGGACATTTATTTTGGCTCTAGAGTTGTCAGCTGTTTCACATGATGGACTGTTACGTGGTAAGTTTCAACAAATATTGGCGTGGCTTAGATTTACGTGAATGGGTGGTTTCCATGACCTGCTCAGTGGAGTTGTCTTGGCATACCTCAAACCAGTAATGACTAAAATGAGAAAAGTGGTCTTTGTGAAATAATACTCACATTACTTATATTTAATATTCATTACTTTGTGTCCCCCTTTGCTCACTAAAGCAGGTACATCTCCCTCCTGCTGCTACACGCACTGTGTAAGCCTGTCTGTGATGATCTGATGTCAATGTAGTATGTGTTACCAGTGGGTGGTTCGTTGTGGTCCTGCCTGATGGAAGAGGGTTTTTTTTGTTTTCAAGCGGTGAAAAGGAACATTTGGCGGCAAAGTGTCCTCCTAAAAAGGGAGGACTCAAACCCGTACGAGTAATTCAGAACAAGGGACTTTTAGCGATAGTGACTGTAAACTTGGCCACAACAATACAAAAGCATAATCCTGGCACACAAATCATGAAGCCATACATATATATTCTGGAATAAAGCTTTTGCCTTTATATTGCTACAAAGTCCCAGAATGCACCCATACTGGATCAATAACCATCGTGAAACCCAAATATTCAGAGCACTGCTCTGGTGAGCCACTTACTATACTTACACTGACCTTGTTACCGCTGATAAACGGTGATCCTACAGAGCTCGAAGAGTGTGGAGCACAACCTGGTTATAGATTACAATGCACCCAGACTTGGCCCTACATACTCACCACTTTCTAGTGTTTGTCGACCACCAGATAGGACGCCGTGGGGCAAGGTCCCAGTAGGTGTCAGTCCTTTCAGGGTCAGCACACTTTCGCTTTCCTCTCTGCAGAAGGTATGAGGGAGAAAAATAGGAGAAATCAGTTTCAGTCGCACTGCAGTTGCAGCTCGCTATCACAGCCTATGAAATAAAAGAGGCATCTTCAAACATCAAGAGCAGAGGCAGCAGAACCATCTGCTTCTCAGGACACCACTATCTGTGGAACCTCGTAGTTCTGTTTATTTCAATTGTAACTATTAACAATGTGTGCTTGTTTACAATACTGACATGCCTATGACACATTATGAGGTAATCTACGACACCCCATAATTTATTTATAGCTTAACATAATTTTTTGAAAATATTTGTTTGTGCTTGCGATCGTGTAACAACAATGCTGTAAGTATTTCTTCTATTGTTGTAATGTTGTCAGTATATTTTGAAGGGAATGAGTTCACTCATCTAACTTAAACGATTGTAGCCGAAATGCATCATTTTGCACAATAGATCACGAGTGCAGCTATTTGGAGGGCTGCTTCCTTTTTTGCCCAGGAAATGCCATTGGGGATTTGGATTTTGTACTTTTATTTCTATTACATTAGTTACTAGGAAGTACTCACTTGTCACCACTGCCTAAGTGTAATCTTAGCAGAGCACTCATACTCCGCATGCAGTCAATTTAATCACAGGTAGGCAGTAGGCCCCTTGAAGTACACTTCGTTACTCCAGGTGCTTGGATTCTTACAAACCACTTGGCATCTGCACGTGGGCCCAACAGCCAAGGTACACAAGTACCATGCCGAGGGATCATCCCTGGCACAAAAGTCAATGATGCTCCTCTTCTGCCTGTTCAGGGTACCACCATGGTTATTGCTTACCTCAGTCCTCGCCAAGTCACATAGGGCCTGATTCACAAAACCTTTTTCTGTGATAAGTCGAACTTAACCGGACTTCTAGGTGAATTACACTTTCTCCTGAATTTTCAGTTGTAGGACACACTCCGGGCCCTGGACGTTAGTGACCCTCGCTGACAACGAGCATGGGTAAGTGCCACTCTTGGACCTTAAAGCATCCCCCTCACTAACCACGAGCCCAAGAATGGTGTTAGGTACTTCAGACGTTTAACCTGAAAGTGTGTGAACCCTTAAAACGCTTCAAAGTGTTTGTTTATGACTTCACCAATAGTCATGCCAGCCTTTTTTCTGTAATGTGATAAAAAATAAAGATTTCAAAAGAAAATAAATACCACACAGCCACACTGCATTTCTTTATCAACGGAGGTCACTCCAGAACGAAGGCAAAAAGTTGAAGTTTGACTTTGTAAGAATGCAGTAAGGAGAGCTAACCACAGACTTCTCCCAAAGGTGCTTGACAGCTTGTCAGTCTGAATAAGTCAATGCTTAAAAATAAAAGTTAGGCACAAGGGGCTCCTACTCACGACAAGAGTACCATGAGTAATAAGAAAGGTTACTCTCGTAGTAACCCCTATATGGTAAGCCCTTTGGCACCCTCAGTCAAAAAGATAAGAAGACCTCAATGAGATGACACCAGAGCCATAGTAGCTGGTAAGCCTCAAAGAAATTCACTAGGTGGTCCAGATTGAGTAGAACTCTAGCTAATAAGCCAGAGGAAAAAAAAAAATACAACTGCTATTAAAATACAGCTGGGGACTGCAGAAATATTCTGCTTTTGCACAGCAAAGAATGTACGGTCTCTAATGGACAGCACAAACATATCCAAAACTCCATCACTGTCCTTTACACTATCATTACTCTGCGCAAAGGTGCATCTACACATGGCCAGTGAGGTGACAAGAACAACTTCTGCCATTCATACTCAACAATAAAACATTTCGGATATTGGCCAAATGCATTCACACCCTTTCAGCCAAACTTATCAATTTATAAACTTTTAATGTCCTTTCCCTCACTAATTTCCGCTCCATTATACAGTGATGCACAGGAAGACAATCCATGACTTGAGTAAAACGGTGGTCACTGCATCCTACCAAAAAAATACACTCTTTTTCAGAAGAACCTATCTAGAGATGGTCCTCTTCTGCACTGCCCGACCTTTCTTCGCACCCACATACCCTACAAAGAGTTGATCATCCACCCGGAACTCTTTGGTACAATCAAGATAGAATTTCAACACTCTTTTTGGGTCTAGGCGGTGGAGTCACTCCTATTCCTTAGATGGATGTGTGGCTGTGTATAAAGTAGACAAGGTGATGGATTGGCGTACACTAAAGGGCGTGACCACTTTAGGTAGAAAGGAAGCCCTGGTACGAAGCACCACCTTGTCAGAATCGATGGAGATGAAAGGTGGCTTTGAGGAAAGAGCCTGCAGCTCACTCATTCTGCTAGCACAGGTGACGGCTACAAAGAAGGTTGTCTTCAAGGTAAGAAGCCGAAGTGGGCAATTGTGAAGTGGCTCAAAGGGAGCACACACCAGAAAAGTAAGAACTAAGTTAAAATCCAATTGAGGCATTATCAACGGAGGAGGAAACAGATGGGTAAGACACTTTAGAAATCTTCCAACAATGGGAGATTTAAGCAAGGGGGGTTGGTCAGGTAATCGGAGGAAAGCAGAGATGTTAGACAAATAACCTTTAAGAGTGAGCAGAGCAGAGCCCTACTGGGCCAGAGAAAGAACAAACAAAAGAACCTCAGAAAGAGGGGCAGAAAGCGGAGCAACCGACTTGTCTGTACACCATGCCACAAATTTGTTCTGACAGGCATTTGCCGTTTTGGTGGAGGGACGCCTGGCTGCCAAGATAACATTACAGACTTCGGGTGGAAGGTCAAAAGCTGTCACTTGCTGCAGCTCAATCTCCAAACAAGGAGGCAGAGACTGGACAGGTTTGGGAGGACAAGGGAAGTCTGAGTGGAGGATTGTTGGCCATGCTCAAGAGCTGGGGATACCAGACTCTTTGTGCCCAGTCCAGAGCCATAAGATTGACTTGGCCCAGCTGTTTTTGATCTTCTTGAGAACTCTTGGCAGAAGTGGTATTATCAGAAAGGCATAAAGGAGGCCTGAGTTCCACTCAAGACAAAAAGCGTCACCGAGTGAGCGCCACCTTTAAAACTCCAGTGGACAAAATAGCTGACACTGCACATTCTCTGCAGAGGCGAACAGATCTAATTAGGGATCTCCCCACTGCTGAAGGAGACCTTGGGCCATCTCCAGAGACGATAGTCGTGATCAACCAAGCACCAAGTTCATACAGCCCGCCAGATGTTGAACCAGCAGGGATATGCCCTGATGTTCCAGCCATGTCCAGAGGGGCAGAACCTCCCGACAAAGGGTCCACGATCCCACCACCCCCTGCTTGTTGCAGTACAATATGGCGGTGATGTTGTCTGAACACCCATACCACTTTCCCTTTGAGAAAGGATTGCTTTGAATGCTAGCCTGATTGCTCTGAACTCCAAAAGACTGAAATGGAGATAGGAATCCGCTGGAGATCAGATGCATCGGAACTTCTCCATTTTGCAGAAGAGACTGAGGGATCGGAGGTCTAGGATAGGGTGGAGGCCCTTGTCCTTTTTGGGCACCAAGAAGTAGTGGGAATAACAACCACAACCTACTTCTGGCCAAGGGACCATCTCTATGGCTCCCTTTGCCAAGAAAGCCATAACCTCCTCCTAGAGAAGTGACAGGTGATCCTCAGACATCTGAGTGTAGGAAGGTGGCATGGCTGGAGGGATAATCTCGAAGGGGAGGAAGTAGCCCCTTCCGACTATTTGTAAAACCCACCTGTCTAACTTAATGGTGTGTAGGTGATGGCGAATCCTGCCTCCGACTGGTGGTGAAGTGTCCGACTCTTAAGGTTTGGAGGGTGAGGGGGGAGCGGTGGACTGGTTAGTCAGCTGGTTCCCTGATCTACACTGACACTAGATCCTACGTCCCCAGGCAAAGGCTGGGCAGCATGTGTGGCGTGGTGGATGGCGGGGAACGGATTTGGCTGGGTGCCCTTCCATAGCCATGATTGGACGAAAAGCAGACTGAGGGGGGCGAGGGGCAACTGCGAGGCCTAGGGACGGGCCATGGCACGTGACTCCTTAAAGAGCTTGGGCGCAGAGTATGCTTTGTCTCTGAAGAGACAGGTGCCATCAAAGGGCATGTCCAGAGTGGATTGGACATTCCCTGCCAGATGTCCTCAACCAGGCATGGCACCTCAAGGCGACTGTCAAAGCAACCGATCTGCCCAGAGAGCCGGTTGTATCCAGCTCACATAGAATTGTGAACTTAGCTGCTTCTCTCCCATCAGCAACAGCTTGAGAGAGAATGTCCTGGTATCCTCCAGAACCTGTGGCAGCACTTGTGCACCATTTCCCCATAAAGTATGGGTATAGTGGCCCAAAAGGCATGCAGTGTTCACAGACCGCAATGCCAGGCTGGAGGAAGAAAAGATCCTCTTGGATTCCATATCTGGGGGTGCGGGGCGCACCATGGGATGTTGAGGCTTGGATAACCAAGCTCTCAGTGGTAGGGTGTGAGTCCGAAACAACGGGTCGTTAGGCGCAGGCCTAGGACGGTGGGCTATTGTTCTGTTCATAGGAGCTCCTGTGCTGAGTTTGGACCAGGCCCCCAGCAGGACATCAGTGAGGGCTTCATTGAAGGGTAAAAGGGATTCTGATGTGTAAGCCCCAGGCTAAAGCACCTCAGTCAGAAGGTTAATCCTGACAGCCACTGAAGGCAACTTGTGGCCCAAGACCTCAGCGCTCTTTGCACCAACATGGAATAAGATGCCACCTCCTCGGTAGCCAGGAAGGGAGGAGAAAGCATGCCAGCATAAGGGGAGGCATCCAGACTGTTGGCTTCACCTAGTTGCTGAGCCCAGTCCGTAGGGTCTTTAAGCTGGTATTCTAAAGGGTCCAGCAACTCCTCCATACTCTCATCGAACTCGTACCCATAAGAATAAGGGTCAATCAATCAATCAATCAATCAATCAATCAATCAATGCATTTATAGAGCGCGCTACTCACCCGAAAGGGTCTCAAGGCGCTGGGGTGGGTGGGTGGGCAACTGCTGCTCGGAAAGCCATGTCTTGAGGCGCTTCCTGAAGGCAAGATGGTCCTGGGTAGTTCTTCTGTGTGTGGGGAGGGAGTTCCATGCTTTGGCTGCCAGGTAGGTGAAGGATTTTCCTCCTGCGGTGGTTCTGCGGATACGTGGGACGGTGGCGAGGGCGATGCTGGCTGAGCGAAGCGGACGGGTGGGCGTGTAGAACGAGAGGCGGCTTTTGAGGTATTCGGGGCCCATGGTGTGGAGAGCTTTGTGTGCGTGGGTGAGGAGCCTGAAGGGGATCCTCTTGTTGACGGGGAGCCAGTGCAGGTGTTTCAGGTGGGCGGATATGTGGCGATGGATGTCGAGGATGAGGCGTGCGGAGGCGTTCTGTATGTGTTGAAGACGTTTCTGTAGCTTTGCGGTGGTCCCTGCGTATAGGATGTTTCCGTAGTCTACACGGCTTGTGACGAGGGCATGGGTGACTGTCTTTCTGGTTTTGGCGGGGATCCATCGGAAGATTTTTCGGAGCATGCGTAGGGTGTTGAAGCATGATGACGAGACGGCGTTGACTTGCTTGGTCATAGTGAGGAGGGGGTCCAGGATGAATCTGAGGTTGCGTGCGTGGTCTGAGGGGGTTGGTGCGGTGCCCAGAGCCGTGGGCCACCAGGAGTCGTCCTAGGCGGAAGGGGATTGTCCGAGGATGAGGACCTCCGTCTTGTCTGAGTTCAGCTTTAGGCAGCTGAGCTTCATCCATTCCGCAACGTCTTTCATTCCTTCCTGTAGGTTGATTTTGGCGGTGGTTGGGTCTTTGGTGAGGGAGAGTATCAGCTGGGTGTCGTCTGCGTAGGAGATGTTGATATTGTGTTTGCGTGCGATGTCGGCGAGGGGGCTCATGTAGATATTGAAGAGGGTTGGGCTGAGCGAGGAACCTTGGGGTACGCCGCAGATCTCAGTGGGTTCTGAGCGGAAGGGCGGGAGGTAGACTCTCTGGGTTCTGTCAGAGAGGAACGAGATGATCCAGTCAAGGGCCTGTACTAGGATTCCAGTGGTGCGGAGGCGGGTTATTAGGGTGCGATGGCACACGGTGTCGAAGGCACCCGAGAGGTCCAGGAGGATGAGGGCGGTTGTTTCTCCGTTGTCCATCAGAGTTCTGATGTCGTCGGTGACTGCGATGAGGGCGGTTTCTGTGCTGTGGTTGGCCCGAAATCCTGATTGGGAAGGGTCGAGCGAGTTGTTAGCTTCAAGAAAATTGGTCAGCTGCTTGTTGACGGTCTTCTCGATGACCTTGGGGAGAAGAGAGATGGGGCGGAAGTTCTTCAGGTCATTGGGGTCAGCTGTGGGTTTTTTCAGGAGGGCGTTGACTTCCGCGTGTTTCCAGCTCTCGGGGAAGGGGGCAGATGAGAACGAGCTGTTGATGATGCTCCGGAGATAGGGGGCGATGATGGAGTCGGCTTTGTTGAAGATGTGATGGGGGCACGGGTCCGAGGGGGAGCCGGAGTGGATGGTGTTCATGGTGATTCTGGTCTCCTCAGAGCGGATGGGGGTCTAGGCGTTGAGTGTAGTGGTGGGGGCTGTTGGTTCGGTGGTGGGCGGCGGGGCCTGGGGTCCGAAGCTGTCGTGTAGGTCTGCGATCTTTCGGTGGAAGAACGTAGCGAGGGAGTTGCAGAGTTCTTGTGAGGGCGGGATGACGCTGGGGTTGGAGAGCTCTTTGATGATGTTGAAGAGTTCTTTGCTGTTGTGGGTGTTGTTGTCTAGTCACTCTTTGAATGATGTCCTTTTGGTGGAGCGGATCAGCTGGTGATGTTCACGGGTGACGATCTTGAGGGCTGACATGTTTTCTGTGGTGCGTTCTCTGCGTCAGGTTTTTTCGAGGGTACGGCAGGATTTCTTGGATTCTTTGAGGGCGTCCGTGAACCACGGGGGTTTCCTGATGCTGGTCCCGCTTGGGTGGCTTTTAAGTAGAGCAAGGTTTTCGGCACAGTTGGTGATCCACTGTGTGAGGCTGAGGGCTGCGTTGTTAGCGTCAGTGGTGATGGCTGGTGAGTTTTGGTTCAGTGTTGAGAGGAGCTGCTCTGTGGAGATTTTGCTCCAGTGTTTGCGGGGATTTGTTGTGTGCGATGGTGGTGGGGCTCCCGTTTGAAGGTGAAGTGGACGCATCTGTGGTCGGTCCAGTGTAGTTCAGAGGAGTGGCTGAAGGATATGTGGTTGCTGGCGGAGAAGATGGGGTCGAGCGTGTGGCCAGCTGTGTGGGTGGGGGTGTTCACCAGTTGCTTGAGTCCGAGGTTGGCGAGGTTGTCGAGCAGGGTGGCGGTGTTGTTGTCGTTGTTATTCTCCAGGTGGAAGTTCAGGTCCCCGAGGAGGATGTAGTCTGGTGAGGCTAGGGCGTGCGGGCTGATGAAATCTGTGATGGTTTCGCTGAATTGGGCGCGTGGGCCCGGGGGCCTGTAGACAAGAGTTCCTCTGAGGGTGGTTCTGGGGTCGGTGTGGATCTGGAAGTGTACGTGTTCGGCGGCGAGGGGGGTGTCTTCGGTGGTGGTCGTGATGTTGATGGAGTTCCTGTAGATGATGGCGATTCCTCCACCGGTTTGGTTGATGCGGTCCTTCCGGGCGATCTTGTAGCCGTCGGGGATGGCTATGGCGATGTCAGGAGCCGAGGAGGCGTTCATCCAGGTTTCTGTGATGAAGGCGACGTCTGGTGCTGTTGTGTCCAGGAGGTCCCATAGTTCGATGGCGTGCTTGTGGACGGAGCGTGTGTTGAGGAGGATGCACTTGAGGTGGTTCTTGGTGCGAGGGCCGGTGGGAGGTCTGCAGGCTCGTGGAATGTGTACTTGAAGGCTTGACAGGTGAAGGGTCCATGAGTACGTTTAGGGCTGGCTTGGTAGCAGGTGGCTGTTCGTCCGGGGTTGAGGGAGGCGGCGTTGTATCTTAGTTGGGTGTTTTGAGCGTGGTGGGGGCCAGGGGTTCTGGGCGCGGTCCAGGCGCGGACGGGCGCAGACGGGCTTGCCTTTGGCGCGCCAGTGGCGCGGCCGCACAGCGGCCGCCATAACAGGGAAAGGGGGAGGAGGGGTCAGCTGGGAGGCGGGAGGGAGGACAGCGAATGGGAGCGGGGGGCGAGGCCGCACGGGTGGCAGTGGCGGGAAAAGCAGGAAAAAGCAGGAAAGCGCACAGCAAAAGAAAAAGAAAAATGGAAAGCAAAGAGCAAAAGAGAAATGGCAAGAAACAGTGGAAAGCAAAGAGCAAAAGAGAAATGGCAAGAAACAGTTGAAGGTCAAGAGAAGAACCTGAAATACCTGAACACCCTAGCAAGGCGTGGCAGGGGCCTGGGGGCAGGCGGAGCTGCAGCGGCGGGGAAGCGACCAACCCGAGGGTCAAGGGTTGCTGTCTCTGCCGCGTAGCGGCCACCATAAGAGGGAAGGGGGGAGGGGTCAGCTGGGAGGCGGGAGGGAGGACAGCGAATGGGAGCAGGGGGGGTGGGGCCGCACGGGTGGCAGCGGCGGGAAAAGCAGGAAAAAGCCGGAAAAGCGCACAGCAAAAGAAAAATGGAAAGCCAAGAGCAAAAGAGAAATGGCAAGAAACAGTGGAAAGCAAAGAGCAAAAGAGAAATGGCAAGAAACAGTCGAAGGTCAAGAGAAGAACCTGAAATACCTGAACACCCTAGCAAGGCGTGGCAGGGGCCTGGGCAGGCGGAGCTGCAGCGGCGGGGAAGCGACCTACCCGAGGGTCAAGGGTTGCTGTCTCTGCCGCGTAGCGGCCGCCATAAGAGGGAAGGGGGGAGGGGTCAGCTGGGAGGCGGGAGGGAGGACAGCGAATGGGAGCAGGGGGGGGCGGGGCCGCACGGGTGGCAGCGGCGGGAAAAGCGGGAAAAAGCGGGAAAGCGCACAGCAAAAGAAAAATGGAAAGCCAAGAGCAAAAGAGAAATGGCAAGAAGCAGTGGAAAGCAAAGAGCAAAAGAGAAATGGCAAGAAACAGTCGAAGGTCAAGAGAAGAATCTGAAATACCTGAACACCCTAGCAAGGCGTGGCAGGGGCCTGGGCAGGCGGAGCTGCAGCGGCGGGGAAGCGACCTACCCGAGGGTCAAGATACGATGTAGGGAGCAAAGTCCCCACCGAAGTGGGAATCTGCGTCAAGCGATGCAGTCCAGCTCTGTGCTGGAGTCTGCAACAAGAATGGGGGTGATGCCACCTGCGGGCCCGGGCGGTGTAAGGAGCATTGACGCCAGAACAGTCATTGGGGAAGGTGGCAATGATATGACGAACGCTGGTTCGGATTCGGAAGCGGCTTACTGGGTGCCGCCCGCATGGAACACGAGAGGGCCCCTGTGGGTCCGAGGGCACTCTGGCAAGGGAGGCCTGCACAAAGATGAGGCGAATGGCCTCATGGAATTCCTTCAACTGGGCAGGGGTGGCTCCAGCTCCCGGAAACTCGGGGAGGCGTGGAGCTGACCCAGAAGTAACTTCAGAGGACAGAAGCCTAGAGCAATGACGCTCCTTCTCCCACGTCGCATCTTTCGACTGACGGTGTGAAGTCAAAGAAAGCTTGAGCTTCTTTGACTTTTTATTATTAACCGAATGAGCAGATGATTTTGAATGGGACGACGATGAATGGTGAGGGCTTCTCGAGCGGTCTCCAGACCTTCCTCTCGACCAAAACCGGGTGCAATGTGGAGCCGGGCCACGAGCAGCTTTAAGGACCACTCCCCCAATACCTTTGGCTTCGTGGCGCAGCACCCGGAACACGACTTTGGGTCGTGGTTACGCTCCAAACACCACAGACACATGAGGTGCAGATCTGTCACAGATCATCTGGTAACAGGAGTCGCAGGGCTTGAAGCCAGTCTTCCGTGACAACATCCCTGATGCACCAAGAAGTCAAAAAGCTTCAACAAAAAGTCAAAAGTCCAGTAAAAAAGTGACTGTAGCTGAAGCTCTCTTCGGACCTGCACATAGGCTGGTGCGGAAAGAAAAGAACTGATATCAGTGCGCCGGGCTGGCACCTATATACAACCCGCAACGACATATCCAGCAACCATGACGGACATGGAGTTGACGGACACCACTTGACAGTGCGCAGGGGTAATGCACGAAGAAAAACCTCCCTGTCTAACCTGACACCTGGGAGAGATTCTAAGGTAAGGAATCTACAACTAGAAGTCTCTACCAGATATCAATTTCTCCAAATGAGGTCCTGGGCATTCAACTGGAGCAAGGTATTCAGGAGGAAATAACTGATTTCACCCTTTCAGTGGGCCAAGAAATCGATTAAGTACCTGGGAATTTATCACTCAGGGATCTTTTTTGGTCAAATGACTCCCTTTTGATTACAGACATAACAGCAGATCTAACACGAAAGGGACCTAGTCATCTCATGGATGGGGTGCATAGTTGAGTTGAAAATTAACAATCTTCCTTGTCCCTTCCTTGCCTCCTTTATTTATATAAAGTCCTCCCTGCAATCTTTCCAGCTCAGGTTTTTACTTAATTGCAATCTGCATATTTTAAATTTATACGGATAAACAGCAGACCCAGGGCAAATAGGAAAATCGTGTAGAGCATCACAGCGATGGGAGGTCTGGGTATCCCAGCCCTAAAAGCATACCATGCAGTGGCCCAGTAAAGGATAGAGTTTAAGTGGTCACTAAGGAACACTGAAAAAATATGGAAATAAATCTGGGCAGCTCCCTTTAGGATATTTTGTGCCTAAATGCGCTAGGCCTAAAGTGGTTTACGTCTCTGATGTATAACAACCCCTAATGGAGGTGTGGGTTTCATATACAAGGTCATCCTCATTGACAGTTTCCATCCCGAGATACTCATTTGCTTCATAATTCCGATTTTACATCGACTTTGGATAAAGCCTGGTTTCAGAAGTGGAGTGAGGGAGATTATATCATGCACACAGAACTGTTTCAAAGGGGAATTGGTAAAATATTCAACCAGTGTAAAGCAGAGTACAAATTGTAGGAGACTGAAACTCAGCTATTTCCAGCTCCAACACTGGGCAGTGCACCAAGTAACAGACAGCGATGAGGGAGTTCACGTCCTATGAGAAACTTTTCCCAGCTTATGAGTCGACCAAGGGTCTTATCTTGGCTAAATGAATTTGAGGCCACATTCACATAAATGGCAAATATATGCATAGGTGGAATATGTTGGGTACAGAGATAGAGGCAGAATGGGTGATATAATGGAGGGATGTCCCGAAGATGGTAAGCGGTGTCCAGGGCAGAGAGACCTGCTACAAACTAATCTATGATTGGTATATCATCCCCATAAACCGAAGCTTGTACCCAGATAGAATTGGAAAGTACATGATGGGATGTCAATGGCGGATACTACAATATAGTTTTGGTGGCCCTGACCAGTTTTGACTGTATTTTAGAAGAAAGTACTTAGTCACATAAAAAGGGCAGTGGGCTTACCTATCCCAGTGGATCTTGGTGTGACCATTCTGGGTCTTCATCCTAAAAATCGGAAATGACTGAGGGGCAGTGATTCTCTGTTACTTATGCATACGCTCCTGCCAGCAAACAAGAAACAGGTACAATGGAAAGATTAACGTCCACCGGACATGATAGCATGGTCCTGTCAGCTGTGGGATTTATGGACACATAAAAATAAATAATCTACATTAATGTGTTACTGTTCTTTGAAGAAACGGATGGCTGACGACTTCACAAGAACCGCCATTTTTTTGTTCTAGCCTAGGAAGTCCCCCGAGGCACCGAGAAACTGTGTCCACAGGGGGGCGCCAGAGTACTGCGATTCCACGGTACAACGCGGAGAGATGCAATTTTCCGTAGTCCACAGAAGCTTTGTACTTCAATTACAAGATGTTATCACAGACAAGCCATTTCAGGGGAACTATGACTGGGACACATGTTGTAATTGTCCCTCGGCAACGAAGGCGAACAGCTTGACAAATTGGGACATTTTTTTTCGCTTCTTTACGCGTCTCAAAGGCGTCAGTCTTTCATCCAAGTCAGATCTATTTTAATTCAGACTTAATCGCCATCATAACACATTTTTATTGACAATACAAAAGCAGCAGCGGCTCCCCCGCCAAAGCGGAGGAGCGTCGCCCCTCTGCTAGGGGCAATTAAAAAAAGTAAAAATAAAAAGATAACAGAATGTTATAATCATTTTATTTTTCAGTGCGGAGCCAGGTTAGGGTGGGGCGGGGTTGGGCTATGTCACAGTGAGGAGTGGTATGTGCACCATAAGTGCGCATGATGTTTTAGCCCGCTGTGTTGGGGGAGCCAAACAGACATGCACACTTAGCATTTCTCCACCTGGCTGTATTGCGCAGCTATGTGGAGACGTGCACAGGCTCCCACTCCCTGTCTGAGCACCGAACCAGGCTGCTCGGACCACTCACGACACTGCTGTCATGCTGCTGGTAACAGCGTCGCCGTGATTGGCTTAGGCGAGTCTGAGAGCCTGTGTGGTGCCGGGAGTCAGGCTGAGGACGGGGAAGAGACTGAAACCGTAAGGATGAGAAACGGAACTGGTAAATGTTTTTTTTCTTCTTCTTTCTTTTTTTTCATCCCCCACACCCTGCCACCACCGTTCCGTAGCAACCGCCACTGCAAAAGGGGCAGGCCATATGCATGTTCTGTGTATGCAAGAGGATCGACCAGAATGCACTTTTTTGGATCTAGACAGTGCCTAATTTGCAGAAGAATAACTGCCCGCCTGTGTCACTGCCAAACGTCAGCACTGCTGAATACTGCAGCACTTCATCTCATGCTGCTTTCATCCATCAACAATTTCATGCCCCTTTAAATCACTCTTGATGCTTCTTTTACACCAGCTTCCTCCATTTCTCACTGTTCTTCTGTATTTTCTTCCTCTTTCTTTCCCGGACTACCTTTCTCACTCTTCTTCTGAGTGAAAGTCTGATGACTAAACATATATCCCGGCCCACAAACAAAAAAAGGCTTGTGCGACCCCACCTGCAACCATTACTTCAAATTAAGCAATGGATGTAAACAAGCTCAAACGATCAAAAAGTAAGATCGATATACCGTGATGTTTGTCCTCTGTTCTCTACTTCTTTTGCCTAGAATTTAAATTATTTGAAACGAAAACAGGTAAAACAGCCAGCTACACATTGCATTGTACCATGTATATGGTACTTACTAAGTGGGGCTCTGAAACATTTGTCAACATGGGAAGCATGCTACACCGGGCCAGGTGTATAGTCGATAAAGTGTTGTCTTGATCTTATGCAAGAAGTGCTGCCAAGTTGTGCCTGATGACCATGAGGTATGGTTATCGTTTTATGGGACCTAGCATTTAGCAGTGTGATGGATAAAGAAGTGTGAGATAGGTGTGCAACACATTCAAACATAACATTCAGTTCGTTTCAATTGCATTCCAGGGATTTTGTAGCATCTAATAGCTATTTGTAGGTTCAAATTGGTGCCCTCTCCTTGCATCCCAAACATATATCTCTTTACAACCTCCTGTAACAAAGTATTCCCACGCCCCCCTCCCCGCACTGTGCCCTCCCTTTAAAAGTTTGACTTTGTTGGTGTGCATAGGAAAGGTGTTCCTGGCATGGCTTGGGATCTCTTGATTGGTGCCCCCAATTCTTTCTATTTTGAACATTATTCTCGTCCAGGTGTATAGTAATCGCTTTTCACTAGTGTTCGTAGGGGACGTTTAGGATGAGGTGGGATCATCGTCCGATGGTGTAGCTTCGTTTAGGTCTAATGCCGTAACCAGTGCCTCCCAGGCCGTAGCACTGTCCATTGACCCTTGCCTCTTTCGAGCCTTGTGCGTTTTAACCATCCCCTCATATTCCGTTAGCGTTACAGAACACGTTGGGTATCTGCTCTTGGATGTGCTCCCAGTCTCTCTCACCTATGGGGCTATCTAAATCTTCTGCCCACTTTGCTTTTGGTGTGGTTAATGATAAATTGAGTTCCAGCCTAAAGGACAAGAGATGCACACTAAAACAAAGGCTGAGATTGGGGCAATAGGTACCAAATTACAGCAGTCAAGACATGTTGTCCAACATGAAATCACACAAGACGCGGACTAAGCACGACTGGGAAACAGCCATGACCGGTCCCCTTTCCAAACATGAGCTGTCACAACAGCCCATAACAGAGTCCCAGTTCTGGTGAAGAACCCTTAAACAGCATTTCTGAGAGTTAAAATGCATAGACATAATAGAACGAGGAGAGACCTGAGCTTGGGTATAGTTTCCCAAGATAATACTGCTAAATAAGGTAAAGGATAATGAGCTATATTCGACACACTACTTCTTAACCAATATAGAGTGTCATAAAGGACAATCCTTAACTTAGGAACTCAATGATGAGACTATAAACTGAAGAAGTAAACAATTTGTTTTAAAACAGCATTTTGTTTGCAGTATATTTGTAACTCTCATCTCCTCTATATTCAGAGTCAAAAGGCTACCAGATGTTCGTGGCCATCTCTCAAGAGTTTATTATTCATTCTTTCCTGGTGGCGACCACTGAAATTTCACCTCAGTTCATGGATGCATATTACAGGTCGAATTTGAATTTGTAATTGAAATGTTGTTAACTCAAGAGAATGAGAGAAATACGATTTAATTTCACAGCTAGCTGGATTCAGAAGAATTCACACTATTGTGTGCAAGAAGATGAACCTAATTATAAATAGCAAATAATTAAGGGAATTAATTAATCTCATCCACAAGAACCCATTAAAGATAACCTGCTGAAGGAAGATTGTGTATACCCAGAATGTGCTGTTGATCATAAAAAGGGTGTCCTCCCCTGTTCCCGCCAGTCTTCTTCACCTTGAGGGAGCAAGTTAGGCCTTGCAACTCCAAGATTTGAGTACTGGCAAATGTTGGCAGAGTTTGCTACATTTCCTTGTTCTTCATGGGGCTAGGATAAGGAGACGACTAGAAGGTGTTATGCCTGAAAGGACTTGTCTCCACCATTTTGAATACTGTAGCACATTGACTGGTGTTTACAACAGTGCCAACAATTAATCATGCCAGAAATGTAATTATTTTTATATCCAATTGCCATCTCTTACTTTCACTGACCACTCCACGCCCATCAAGGTAACACTGAGAATTGGATTCCAATTTAAGTCAAGAGAAATAAGTAGAGAGCCCTCCGATTCAGCACCTCAGTCGTTCACCCTTTCTATTACACAAGCTGTATCACATCAAAAAACTTATCCAAGCTTTAAAACGTGAATAAATGGTGAACAAATGGTGCCCAGCACCATTAAGAAGTAAGTCAGAGTTCATCACGCTTGTATTGTGTATCTGAGAAATGAAAATGTGTCGATAAAGACCCACTTGTAAATAAAAAAAAATAAAAAAAGAATCAAGTCAGAGTTCTAGAGGTACTTTGATTGGAAGATTTCAATGAATCACTCCTAAATCATAAAGGAAACAAACTCTTCATTCTTTTTTTCACTTTAGGTTAGTATCAGCCAACAGTGTATCCAAAGATATCATCTTCATCTTTCATGAACATTTTTAATTCACAATGAGGCTAGAATCATTGTCTTCAATCAACTGTGCATCTATATAGCCTTCTTATTTGGACCACAACTTACAAATGTTGGAAGTAAGACAGAGCATGCCACTGGCAGTATTAATATATGTGTAGTGTACTTTAGATTGTGACATGTCAGTCCTAGTAACGGAAATACGGATCTCCCTTTGACCATCTTGAGAAAAGAGTGCCGGTCAAAAGAAGGGGTCGTGCACCACATCCTAATTTTAACTTCTACTAAGCAGTAAAGACTCAGATTCTTCTGCTGACGGTGAGCAAGGCAGATTCCTGAAGATCTGATATTTGCACGATAATACAGTCCCTGAGTAACAGCTCACTCCTATCCGGTGAAGTGCTGGCAGGACTCTAGTACGCAGCAGTAACCCTGCTTCATACAAAATTCTATCTCAATATACAAAATTCTATATCAATCCAAGCAGCTACATACTTGATCTAATCAGCATTATATAGGGGGATTGTCTAAAGAGCTACACGCGAACACCACCACCTGATCCGCACTGCCAAAAGGAACTTTTTCACCGACAGACTAGACAAAAACAGCCACAACAGCAGAGAACACTTTAGCATCGTCAAAGAGTTCTCCAACCCCAGCGCCAGCGCCAACGCCGTCACGCCCTCACAGGATTTGTGCGAATCCCTCGCCACTTTCTTCCATCGCAAGATCAGCGACCTCCACGACAGCTTCGGACACCAGACCCAACCATACACCACTGAACCCGCTTCCCCGGACATCACCCTCAACAACTGGACCCACATCAACACGGAAGAAACCAAATCCATCATGAACTCTATCCACTCCGGCGCCCCTTCGGACCCCTGCCCGCACTTCATCTTTAACAAAGCCGACAACATCATCGCCCCGCACCTCCAGACCGTCATCAACTCTTCTTTTTCTTCTGCTACCTTCCCCGAATGCTGGAAGCACGCTGAAGTCAACGCCCTACTAAAGAAACCTACGGCTGACCCAAGCGACCTGAAAAACTTCCGCCCCATCTCTCTTCTTCCTTTCCCAGCCAAGGTAATAGAAAAGACCGTCAACAAACAGCTGACCACCTTCCTGGAAGACAACAACCTGCTCGACCCTTCACAAACCGGATTCCGAACCAACCACAGCACGGAAACCGCCCTCATCTCAGTCACAGACGACATCAGAACCCTGATGGACAACGGTGAAACAGTCGCCCTCATTCTCCTCGACCTCTCGGCTGCCTTTGACACCGTTTGTCACCGCACCCTAATCACCCGCCTACGCTCCACCGGGATCCAAGGCCAGGCCCTGGACTGGATCGCCTCCTTCCTCGCCAACCGCTCCCAAAGAGTTTACCTCCCTCCGTTTCGCTCAGAACCCACCAAGATCATCTGCGGCGTACCTCAAGGCTCATCGCTCAGCCCGACACTCTTCAATGTCTACATGAGCCCCCTCGCCGACATCGTACGCAAGCACGACATCATCATCACCTCCTACGCCGACGACACCCAACTTGTACTCTCCCTCACCAAGGACCCCGCCAGCGCCAAGACCAACCTACAAGAGGGTATGAAGGACGTCGCAGATTGGATGAGGCTCAGCCGCCTAAAGCTGAACTCTGAAAAAACGGAAGTCCTCATCCTCGGCAACACCCCGTCCGCCTGGGACGACTCCTGGTGGCCCACGGCCCTCGGCACCGCACCGACCCCCGCAGACCACGCCCGCAACCTCGGCTTCATCTTGGACCCTCTTCTCACCATGACCAAGCAAGTCAACGCCGTGTCCTCCGCCTGCTTCCTCACTCTCCGCATGCTCCGCAAGATCTTCCGCTGGATCCCCGCCGACACCAGAAAAACCGTGACCCACGCCCTTGTCACGAGTCGCCTGGACTACGGCAACACCCTCTACGCCGGGACCACCGCCAAACTCCAAAACCGCCTGCAACGCATCCAAAACGCCTCGGCCCGCCTCATCCTCGACGTACCCCGCAACAGCCACATCTCCGCACACCTGAGACACCTGCATTGGCTCCCAGTCAGCAAAAGGATCACCTTCCGTCTTCTCACCCACGCACACAAAGCCCTCCACAACAAGGGACCGGAATACCTCAACAGACGCCTCAGCTTCTACGTCCCCACCCGCCCCCTCCGCTCCGCTGGCCTCGCACTTGCTGCCGTCCCTCGCACCCGCCGCTCCACGGCGGGTGGGAGATCTTTCTCCTTCCTGGCGGCCAAGACCTGGAACTCCCTCCCCACCAGCCTCAGGACCACCCAGGACCACTCCGCTTTCCGGAGACTCCTAAAGACTTGGCTGTTCGAGCAGCGATAACCCCCCCTTTCCCCCCTAGCGCCTTGAGACCCGCACGGGTGAGTAGCGCGCTTTATAAATGTTAATGATTTGATTTGATTTATGGGCATCCAGCTTCAAACCTTTAATTAGGAGAACAGGCTAGGTTCAGGCCTGATCAATGTAAAGCATAGGTATGTTTCCAGATAATGGATTTGCAAGTCAACAGCCTGTGACAGTGCTATGGCGTTGCCGCTTCCTTCAGCATCACTTGACGCTGTTGAGCACAGAATCTTACTGCAACGCCTTGACAAGTTAGGGTTGGCTTTAGTGCCTTATCTTTAACACACAAAAGCATACAAAAAGTGATAGATGGAATGCTTGAATTATTCTCAGCTACTGGTAATTACAAGTGATACATTCCAGGTCATTGTTATTTTGCACACCATGTCCTCTCAGTTTGGACCCAGTTATATGCAAATCAGTCTTGACCCAGTTTCAATAGGAACAGTCCAGCCGTAACTACCAAGATAGGTCCTCCCTGAACCGGAATACAAGCAACCCAGTACCGGTTTCGCCCTCATCAGCCCTACATACTTATCAGCTGGGTATAGCTCGACTCCAATGACAGTGTGCACGGGAGCCTCGTGAAATGCAAAAGAAGGTGATGGATGGAATGCTTGAATTGCCAGTGGCTGAGCATTCCATCCATCAGATGGTTGTTTTTGTATATGTCTTCTTAAGCGTGCCGAGAATGCCCAGACGTGGGGGTCCTGGGCTCATTGTGCCGCTGGAACGAAGTTAAACCTGGCTGAAGAGCCCTGTTAAGGGTCAAGCTGGTCTTGGGTTGCTTGTGCTCTGTTTCAGGGGGGACCTGGCCTAGCAGTTTGGCCTGGACTGCTCCCGCAAGGAGCAGGGCCAAGACTCATTAGCAAATGGCTGGGTCCAAACCTAGGTGGCATGGTGGGTGAAAAACGATGGATTGGTATGCAGCCCAGAGTGATTGTCAGTGGCTGAGATTAATTCAACATTCCATCAATCACCTTGTTGTTTCTGTATTATCTTTGACACAATCATTTATCTTTGTTAGAAAACAGCCAAAAAGAGAAATAGTTTTAAACAGTGCTTGCAATGAATTATTAGATACAGGTCAACTATCTGAAATCGAAGAGTGATAAAATAAACCTCTGGTTGAGATTTGGAGAAAACGGTTCTTCTGATCTATGAGCAAAAAGGATAAGTTTGCTGTCAATTCATGTACCTGTATTTAAGAACCTATCAGTACTTACTATTAAAGGGCCTGGGGGGTATGGCTTGGCCTGGAACCAACATGGCTGCCTAATTCAGGAGCTCTGCCAGCCCAGGACATGTCAAAGCCAGAAATACTCTTAATGCTGGCTACCCGAAAGCCTTAACTGCATGAAGAGGCGTTAAAAGTATGGAGGGCTGGATTTGAGACCAGTGCCAAGGGATCTCCACGTGTTCTGGAGACAACGTGCCGGTGCAGGTGGCAGGCCACGCGTGTGGGTGCGACTTGTTGGGCTGGCTTGTGCCAGACCAGGGCCTTGCCTTTTAATTTTTTTTTGTTTGGGTTTTTCGAACGGTTTACAACAACAAACACCACTGTAGTACTTATCCACTAGTACAGTATACTCATCATAAATTTCTAATCTTCATTGTCATCAAGGAAGCTACAACAGTTAATTCATCTCCCCTCGTAGAGAGCCCTACGGGACTTACCTTGGTGTTGATCTCATGCCTATGTCACGGGTATAGTCACTAAGTATGCCATTAGTGGCCCCAGATATCCTTCGGCATGGAGGTCAGCGGGAGCTCTTCGACGTACAGTTCCAGTTGTTCTTGACAGTAGCAAGTGTCTTTTATGCAAGATTCTGTTGTCGTGGATGTTCTGCCCCCCCCCGATCTTCCCCCCCGTGCACTGCTATCCTCCGCTTTGCCAATAATAAAGCAATTGCAGTAAGCTTAAGATTTTGGGCATGAACGCCACTGGTTCAAGCATCATTTCCCTGAGAGCCTGCGTCACCTCTACCTAACAGAAGTGTATTGTCCTACAATCCCAGGACATATGCAGAAAATCTGCCCCAACCACCCCGCATGTCAGGCAATTATCATCCCGCCACCCATATTTACATAACTATACAGGGGTATAAAACATTTGCTGTAGATATTTAAAATGGATTCTTCGGAGGCTGCAGTTGGGTGTGAGTGTACCTGTGAGTACACAGCAAAATATCCAGTCATCAGGATGTAGAGGGTTGCCTAATGCTGAATTCCATTTTTGTAGTGCTGGAGACTGTCTCCTGGTTGACCCCCGAGTGTTATATTGTACAGGTGTGTCACCAGTTTCTTTGGGGATGAATTAGTGAGTATGTATTGTAAAGCGTTGAGCTAGGGATGTTCCGCCAGGAAGGGCAGACAGAGATCCCTCATAGCAGATCGGAGATGGTAAAACGTGAAGAGGTGTGGTGGGGTGTGTGGCTGGCTCGATCGGAGTTCCATCTTGTCTATAAAACGCCCCCGTGTACGACTCCCCCCCACCCCCCCCCCCATAGTAGTGAGGCCCAGAGTTTTAGTATATCTAGCGCTTTCCTCTGATGAGTGACAGACGTTTGGGGGGGGTGGGGGGAGGGGGGGAACAGCAAATGAGAGCGCTGGCACATTCAATGGCAGCGTGCCCGCATTGGCCCCCAGGGAGCGCCAAGCTGCTGTTCTGCACTCCACGGTGTGGATATCTCCTGTATGCTTTGCTGGTCGCATATGTGGCATCATTGCCCTGAACAGGACTGTGTGTGCAACATCTCTAAACTGCCAAATGGGGCATATGCAATTGGGGATATATCAGACAGTGTGCATACTGCACCTAGGTGCAGAGATATTTCTGGAAATCAGGCACCTCGAAACCCCCTTGAAGTAAGTGTGTTCCATCCTATTCTATGGTGTCTACCGGCCCACACTAAGGTCAGTGTTTGAGCGTGAAGTTTAGAAAAAATGTTGTCAGTGGAATGGGGACATTAACAAATAAATATAATAGCCTGAGGAGTACTATCATTTTGAGCAGGGCTGCCCTGTCTGCTAGTGATAATGTAGGCAGATCCACTTGGTGATCTGCTTGTCTAGTTGAATCATAGCTGTGCCATAATTGCAGCGAAGGACTAGCTCCACGTCCCTGTGGATCCAAATGGCTAAATATTTTACTGGGTCGATGCTCCACTCCAACAGGTCAATCATTCAATTCTTGTAAAGTGTGGCTATTCACCCGTGAGGGTCTCAAGGCGCTGGGGGGAGGGGCCTCATCCAAACAGCCATGTCTTGAGGTTCTTCCTGAAGATGGTGAGCAACAGGCTTTGTCTGAGGTGCAGGGGGAGGTTGCAATGTAGGTGAAGGATTGGCCTCCGGCGGTAGTTTTGCAGATGCAAGGGATGGTGGCCAGAGCCATCTGGGCGTAGCAGAGGGATCTGGCAGGGGTGTGGAAGGAGAAACGGTGGTTCAGGTAGGCTGGTCCTGCATTCTGTATGGCCTTGTAGGTGTGGGTGAGTAGTTTGAAGGTGATTCGCTTCTTGACCGGTAGGCAGTGGAGAGTTCCCCAGGTGTTGGGACATGTGTTCTCGGTGTGGGAGGTCCAGAATCAGTCTGGCGGCAGCGTTCTGGATGAGTTGTAGGTTTTTGCTGTTTCTAGTTGAGGTGCCGGTGAAGAGGGCGTTGCCGTAGTCAAGCTTGTTTGTGAATAAGGCATGGGTGACTGTCCTGTAACAATCTGCCGGGATCCATCTGAAGATCTTCCGAAGTTTGCGGAGTGTGTGCCAGCAGGAGGAGGGGACTGAGTTTACCTGGCGGTTCATGGATAGGGAGGAGTCGAGGATGTTGCCTAGGTTGCAGGCGTGCTCATTCGGTGAGGGGTTTGGAGGGGGGGGGGGAGGAGGGAGTGGGCTGAGGGATGTGTGCCACCAGGAGTCATCCCAAGCTGAGGTTGCGTTTCCGAAGATGATGAGCTCAGTCTTGTCGGAGTTGAGCTTGAGGGTACTTTCTCTCATCCAGGTGTGACGGCTTCCATTCCTGAGTGGAAGTACCTTTTGGCAGTGTCCGGGTCTTCAGTGAGGGAAATGATGAGTTGTGTGTCATCGGCATATGACACGATGTTCATACCGTGGCTTCTGATGATGGCTGCGAGAGGGGCCATCTACATGTTGAACAGTATGGGGCTCAGTGAGGATCCTTGGGGGACTCCACAGTCGACTCCTGTGGGTCTGGATGTGTAGGGCGGGAGACCGACCCTCTGGGTCCTCCCGGAGAGAAAGGAGTGGATCCATTCAGGGCTCTTCTGCAGATTCCTATGCCGTGGAGTCTGGTGCGCAGGGTGCTGAGGGAGACCCTGTCGAAAGATGCTGAGAGGTCGAGGAATATGAGCGCTGCGGTATGGCCGCGGTCTGAAAGTAATCTGATGTCGTCGGTGGCTGCCAGGAGGGCTGTCTCAGTGCTGTGGTTGCTGAGGAAGCCGGACTGGGAGCGGTTCAGGGAGTTGTTGGCCTCAATGAAATTCCGTGGTTGTACGTTGATTGCTTTCTCCAGAACTTTGGCGGGGTAGGGTAGCAGCGAGATGGGCTGGAAATTCTTCAGTTCTGAGGGGTCAGCCGAAGGTTTTTTCAGGAGAGGGTGTATTTGGCACGTTTCCAGTCCTCAGGAAAGGTGCCAGGGTTGATGGGGCAGCTGATTGTGTTCCAGGGCTCGGGGGTGATGGATGCGCAGGCTCTGATGTATATGTGATGCGGGGAACCGGAGTGGATGCTCTTCATGATGCTGACAGGTTTTTCTGTGGAGAGCATGGACCAGCTGTGGATGGTCTTGGGGGGGTTTCTGCGTTGGAGGCTTGGTCACAGGTTCCGGTGCCAGGATTTTCTGGGAGGAAGTCATTGCAGATGTACTGGATCTTACAGTGGAAAAAGGTGGCAAGTTTGTCGCAGAGGTCGTGTGATTGGGGGGGGGGGGGGGCAGGGGGATGCTGGTGGCTTTGGATGGAGGATCTGTGAACTCTTTGAGGACTGTGAAGAGTTCCTTAGAGTTGTGTGCGGAGGAGTTGATGCGCTCCCGGAGAGCGTCCTTCCTAGCATTCTTGATTTTTGGCAGTGGCTGCAGTAGAGGCTCTGAATGAGGTGAGGTGTTTGCTGGTTTGGCTGCTCCTACATTTTTTTTCTCTAAAAGTCTACGGGTACGCTTTGATTCTTGGAGTTCGGTGGTGAACCAGCTGGCCTGCTTAGCTACGCGTTTGACCGATGTCAGCTGGGGTGTGGGGGGGTAGGGGGTTGGTGGGGGCTAAAGAGTTGGCACATTCGGTGATCCATGCTTTGAGACTGCGCGCTGCTGTGTTGGCGCCATCAGGAGGGAGGGATTTGGTGAGCAATGAGGTTGGTTGCTCATTGGCGATTTCATTCCATTTCCTGTGCGGGCCCTGGGGGTGTGGGTGCGGCTGCTGGGTACGGTGATTGTGAAGAGTATGGATCAGTGGTCGGTCCAGTCTGGGGTGGAGAATGGTCTCGATGGTGATCCAGTTGCTTGAGATGAAGATGGGGTCCAGTGTGTGTCCAGCGATATGTGTGGGTGCGAAGACCAGCTGTCTGAGGCAGAGGGTGGTGAGGTTGTCGAGTAGAGCGGTGGTGTTAGGATCGACGTGGTCCTCGAGTTGGCAATTGAGGTCACTGAGTAGGATGTAGTCGCCTGATTCCAGGGCCTGGGGGGTAGCGATGTCTAAAACATAGTCTAAAAAGCTGGGCGGATGCCGGGTGGCCTGTACAACAGGGTGCCACGGATGGAGGAGTTGTGGTTAGAGTGGACTAGGAAGTGAAGGTAATCTAAGCTGTATGGCTCTGTGCTTTAGGTAAGCGGATGAATAATGGACTTTGCCCAATTAATGCTCAACCCTGAGTAGTGATCATATCTAATACACTCCAGGATGACCCGTGCTAAATGTACCTGGGGTTCACGTATATGTAGTACCATATCATCTGCTTATAGGGAAATAGCCAATGGGTGACTGGCAAGGCGGAGGGCGGCTGCCTGATTATTCATGCTAGAGGTTCCAGAGCCAGCACAAACAAGATGGGGGATAGTGGGCAGCCCTGTCTAGTGCCTCTGGATGTCTTGCCTACTACAGCAGCACTGTGAGCTGCCCGTGGTGAGTAGTGGGATCGGCTGGGGAATGCCTCCGGGTCTCAGACTACTTGGCCTGGTGGCTGAAGGTGCTAACTTGCTTGCCCCTCCCTGCACACTCCGCAGTAGGCTTCCAGAAAGGCTTAAAGCCCCAGTGAGATAGCCCTCCTCAAGACACTGAACACAGAGCCACAGTCCCTGATGAGAACAGAATGTATGGCAGAAGAATCCTGCGGAGCTGGAAAGCTGCTTGTTACTGAAGGAACATGGCTATGTTAGCATGGCTGGTGCACCGGAGACCATTAACCATTGGACCTGTAAGCAGGTAAACCATGGCTTCATTTGACACATGGGAAACACTGAAGGCCCCATAAACCAGGAATCAAAATTGTCAAAGTATCTATATATGTGCGTGGGCCAGCATTGCAGATGGTTATATACCCAGCAATGGGCTGTTGCACACCACCCGGTACAGTGAACTCCAGGGTTCTTATGTTTATTGAGTTGTTGCTTCAATGGGCAATGAGTTTTAGGTTGCACTATGACTTATACTGGGGCAAAGATTGGGGGTAGGGGAGATTAGTGGATGTTCACATGTTGTTTGGGGTAATAGTTGGGAGCAGGATAATTTGGCGGAAGAAACTGCCACTAATGGCAGCACCAACACTGACAAACCATGTAGGGCAGAACCAATTAACTAGCTGTTCATGGCAGGAACATCACGTATGGGAACGTTCCCCCAACAAACCATCCCAGCAACACTATAAACATGAGCACTAACACTGCATGGCGCAGCCTGCAGAATTCTCTAATAGAATGTGCACGGGTTAAATAACCCCAGAAAGGTAAGACATGCATATCTCAATCAGCAGAAAGTTCATATGGTCTTTCTCTAATGCTGTGTAGATGGGAGTTGTGGGAGGATTCTAGGTGCACCCTTTACAGGAGTGGGGAGGGCAGTCTTTCTTCAGCTTGTCCAGTCCTTTGCCTGGGTCTACAGCTTTTGATGTGCAGTATTGGGTAGACTGCAAAACTCTGTGGGGGAACCAGCTAACTCCAAACCCTTTGATGAGCCTCCTGGGATGGGTGCAGATGGTCCCACACCCCGCACACATTTATTATCACTGTCCCTGCTGCTGCTGAGGCACTGGAGAGGGGACAGGAGTGGATACTTAAGCAGCAGTTATCTGATATGGTACGCTGCAATGAGCAACTCAAATGATATTATGAACTCCTTCCTGAGGCACCCTGTCAAAGGAATGGATATGGATATGGGCTCCATTCCACCCCTATCTGCTGCAAAAGGCCAACACAGATGGGAACTGACAATGTTTGAATGGGATGATGGGTGCTTCTGCCACTTGAAAAAAATAAGAGTGCTTTGGACTCAGGTGAAGAACACATTGCTGAGACCACCATTTACTATTTTAGGGCAAAACATGTTCTTGCTGGGACTCAATACTATGTACTGCTATGCTGTCTTTTTTTGTTGATGTTAGTGTTTCTCTTGCTAACTGTACTGTATATTTGAGAGAACCTCAATAAAAAAAGTTTAAAGAATTACAAAAAAGAATAAACATAATCGGTTTGATTTCAGCAATTTCAATCAACACACACACCTTCATTTAAAAGGACCTTTGTGGTTATAAATTCTTCCTTGGACGAGTGCATTGGGCACCATCTAGGGCTCTCTAAACACCTAACTTTTAAACTTCAGAGGTAACAACATGGTGACACACCTAGCGATTAATACCAGCATTGTGAAAAACAATGCTCCAGTGTTGAAACAACTACCACAGTCCCCCGAAGATACATGGGTACAGTTAAAATTCTGATCTGTGCTTTTTTTGCCTTTCTCCCAAGATTTTTTTTCCATGACTAATCTTAGTAAGTTTCATGGCAACAAATAGGCCATGCGGGCCGACCGGTATACAAGAAGTTAAAATGAGTTAAGGTATGAGCATAGGAACACAAAAATTGTATAGAGAAACTGCCCCGCTCACCCCGCCACCCGACTATGTGCATTGAGATACAAATCAAATATTGTTATACACTCACGCCATCTGCTTTCCACCCACTTGTTCATAGTCTCTAACCTCAACATATAGCGAAGAATGCTCCGAAGAGACACATGGCACAGTAATCCCTCGATAATCTTCCCAGCACTGTCAAATCTTGTTATATTTTTTAGAGCAACTTCTGGCCTGATAAACCACCACTTTCAAGCCCAGGCAGTGATCCAGGCCTCTTTTCCATGCTGCCAAGGAAGAGGGAGCCTCTGCCTTCCATTCTCTAGCTATGTCCCTCTTTGCCAGGGTTAGTCCAAGAGTCAGGAGCACCCTTTTGTACCTGTTGCCCCCAAAGTCATCCATGATGTGCAGGAGGGCCAACTTCAGGGTTATAGGTACCATCCAGGAGAGCACTCCACCTAGACAGAAAAGCACACCATTCCAAAAATCTATGTAAGACAGAGCATTCCCACACCATGAGAATGAAGGAGCCCTCCTCTGTTCAACAACATAGGCATAGTGAAGGGTCTACCATTCCCATGTGCCATAGTCTGTTTCTAGTGTAGTAGATCCTATGAAGATATTGAAGGTGTATGAGCCACAGGCGTACCAAGATGGCCGCTTCACAAGACAACCTCAACGTGTCAGCCCAATCATCAGCAACAGCACCTAGGTCAGTTCCCCCCCTAACCCTCCTCCCCCCACCCAAGACCACGGGAAGAGTTGATAATGTGTAGGTGCCATGTATGAGGAGGGTGCAATATAATTTCGTCAACTTGTTATCACCCATGTCTTATGCTAGAAGCTTACCCTCCAAAGAGGGATACTCTGGAAGGGAGTAAAGACTGCCTATGTAGGGGGCAAGTGCATGGAGAATTTGTAAATGGCGATTAAATTGACTGCGGTGGAAGCTGAGCTCCTGAAAAGATTTCAAGACCATGTCTGAAATCACATCCCCTTATCACATCCCAACTCCCAAAACCTTCCAGCTGTGCCACTTGCTTCAGTACCGTACCGTGTCACAGCGGTGTCTCGGCCACCATCCTATTCCCCGCAAAGTAGTTCTCAATATAGTAATTATCACCCACATGGTCAACGGGAGGTCTCCAAGTCAACTCCCTTCATAAAGGTAGTCCAATAAGGGAGTGGTGCCCATCACCCATTTCTCCACAGCTTACGCGGGATCCCTTTCGGAATTCACAACACCATTAATTAATTAATGATGAGCAAATGGGAGGCAAGATAATAGGATGCAACGTCCACTGCTGTAATGCCACCGGTGCATGTCAACTGAAGACATTTAGCCATTACAATCCGCATGATCCCACTGTTTCAGAGGAAACCAGTGAGGATTGTATCAACCTGACCAAACCATCTGAGAACTGAGTGGGGTGATTCTGTAGTTTTGCGCGAGTAGTCGGTGCAAGGACACCATTTTGAAAATTGCAATGGTAAAAGTGCCAGGACAGTCTCCAGATTGCGCGCTCAAGAGACACCCACCTCAGGCGTGCTACAAGTCCAGATATTTGAAACCTTCTGTCTCCCCTCGTAGCTCGGGAGCCCAGGTTATTGGGCCAGCATATCCAATGACGGGGAATACTATAAGTTTGGAAGTATTAATCTGAAGTGCTGTCTCACCAAAGATGCGCAAAATCCAGAGAAGCCTTGGTCCCGTCTTATCAGGGTCAGTAAGACATAATAGCAAATCGTACCCATAGAGGGCGACTCTGTCAGAGAAGGTTGGACTCCACTTGAATCTTCGCACCTGTGCATCCAATTTGGACCCATACTAACAAGGGCTCCATGACCAGGGCGAATAAGAGTGGGGAAAGGAGACATCCTTGATGTGTCCCCCGTTGAGTCGGAAATGGATCGGACGCGTGGCCAGCTACCTTAACCGCGGTCATCAGGTCGGTATATAGTAAACGGACATATTGAAGCAATCTGGGACCAAGGTTCAGCCAAGTAAGCAGCAGGAACAAGTAATCCCAGCTGACAGAATCTAAAGCCTTGTCAACGTCGGCCAGTAATATCACAGCTGGTCATCTGAGACGGTTGACAAGGGCCAGGGCAATGAATACACAACTAATGTTGTGGCGAGATTGGGTACAGGGTGCACTAATCTATTTGTCAAGCCTTTGCAAGGAGCTTAGCCTCTAAATTAAGGAGTAATATGGGGCGGTATGAAGAATATTCATCTGGAGGACAACCAAGGTCTAGGAAAAAATCTACATTTTTGCATGGCACCAACTGGTGGTAAGAGACCCCTCCACACCAATAGAGTATAACCACCAGGAGATGTTTCCCAAGTTTGGGCATATACAATTTAAAAAAACAACATGGCTTCTCATTGGGCCCCAGAGTCTTGCCAGAATGGAGCCTGGAAACGGTCACTGATAGCTCAGCTTCTGAGAGTTCCTCATCTAATTTGTCCCTTGCGGAGTCTGGCAAGGCTAGGAGAGGGAAGTCACCAACAAACTTGCGTACCAGTGCCGGAGGTAGGACTTCTCGCCCAGCATATACCCTCACGCGGTATGTTGCAAAGCTACCAACAATCACCCGGGGATCTAGGATGTGCGCTCCTCCAGGCTACCGTAAGAGGGAAGGAACAGTGGACCTTATAATAGGTCGCTGGATTTGCCCCCTCATTGATATAAGCAGCTTTGCGTCACCCACCACATCAATGTAGCTTCATCCATCAATAGTTGATGGGGTTGCTGCTGGCCCAGTCCAAATTGTCTTTGTGCTATATGACCATCACTGTCGTCCAAGTCTCATATCTGAGACTCAAGGTCTTCAGGTTGTTGTTTCTTACGACTGTTCACAAGTGCAGTAGTTTACGTCTACGCCACAGAGAGCCAGCTTAAAAACCTCCCACAGGGTTGTCATGGAATCCACCGTACCTACATTCAAGAGGAAATATTCCTCATTAAGTTTCATGATGTGGGTTCTATATGCGGGAAACTGAAAATGCCATGGTGAGAACCTTCATTGTAAGGCAGAGCGGTGGGGACAAAGGTGCATGGTCATAACTATTGGAGAGTGGTCGGATAATCCATGTGTCAAAAAGTCAGTGGCAGATGTTTTGTGTATATAAGAAGTGGGTACATAAAAATAATCCAGTCTGGAGAAGGACCTGTGAGTTGTCGAGAAGGAAAGTGTTACTTACCCATTAACCAGGATCAAGTGATGACTCCTTCTTGGTGATACTGCGCATGGGCATCAACTCATTTGTTAGATTGTTTCCCGCAGACGGGTGAGAAAAGGAGTGTAGAAGAAGTATAGAGAAAGATGTCCACGTAAATGTAGCTACATATATACAAGTATATAAAAAATATAAAGTAACTGGAATAGCCTGAGGCATCCGGGGAGGAGGGTGGACGCATGTGAATCTACAGCACTACATGCCACGAACAGATGCTTACTGGGTGAGCAACATTTTCCTTTCTATGGCATTTGTGGCTGTAGAGACACATGCTCTGCACAGACTGTAATGCAGTCACTCCATAAATGCGGTGGCTAGCCTGTGGGAATTGCAGTGGACTGGAAAAGTTTTCATAGCACAGCATGATCTACACTGGCTTGCTGACATTCTAGTACATCCACACAGTAATGCTTTGTAAATGTATGTAATGTAGACCATGTAGCTGCCTTACAAATGTCAGCTATAGGTATGTTTTCAAGAAAAGCCATAGTGGCTCCTTTTTTCCTAGTAGAACGTGCTCCAGGAGTAACAGGTTACTGTCTCTTTGCTTTAGCGTAGCAAGCTTGTATACAATTTACTATCCATCTAGCTATGCTGTTTTTGGATACTGGACTGCCTTTGTGAGGTAGTAAAAAAAAAAAAAAAACTACAAAGAGCTGTTTAGTTTTCCTAAATTCTTTGGTTCTGTCAATGTAAAACATAACTGCTTGTTTAACATCTAGAGAGTGGAGAGCTCTTTCTGCAGTTGAGTTAGGCTGCGGAAAGAAGACTCGTAGCCCAATGGATTGGTTGATATGGAATTGGGGAAATACTTTAGGAAGGAACTTCAGGTTTGTGCAAAGGCCCATCTTGTCCCTGTGAATTTGGAATAAAGGTTCTCTCAAGGTTAGGGCCTGGAGCTCACTAACATGTCTGAGTGATGTGATAGCGACTAAGAACGCCACTTTCCAAGAAAGATACCAAAGAGGGCATGAGTGAGGTGGCTCAAAAGGAGGGCCCTTGAGCCTGATAAGCACAATATTGAGGTTCCGGGATGGTGCAGGAGGCACTCTGGGTGGAATAACTCTTTTAAAGCCTTCCATGAAAGCTTTTATGATTGGGTTTCTAAACATGTCAGTATGTTGTCTGTTCTGTAGATGTGCAGCTATAGCTGTTAGATGTAAGTGAATGTAAGTGTAAGCTAAAGTTGCTTTCTGTAAAGGGAGCAAATAACAAGCAATGTCTTGGACACTAGCATTAATGGGATTAATACATTTGGCTTGCAGTAGCTTTTGGACCAGGCACTTTTTGCAGGGTTATCCACAAACGTTTTGCCTTCTTCCTCACATTGTTTCTGACCTGTTTGTGTTGGCTTTATTTATTTATTGTAAGTTTGAACATGCAACTTTTAGAAAGTGGCTAAGTACAAGAAGGGATGGGCCCGTTTAAGTATCAGCAAGTCTGAGCCATAAAAAAAATCATGAAACACAATAGGTGCAAATACTGACCAACTTTTACAATAGTATTACTTTATAATTGAGACCACATGACTAGATCACATGGTGATCTCCATGCATTTTGCAACATACTTTTTGCTTCAATTGTTAACTGCATTGTTATAGACAGAAAAGACCAAAATCAGCATCAGAGTAACATAAATGATGTTGCAAAATGCATGGAGATCACCCTGATTTAGTCATGTGGTCTTGAATATAATGTAATATTGTTGTAAAACTTTGGTCAGTATTGGCACCTATTGTGTTTCATGAGTTTTAGCAAGTGGGCATTTTCTCGCATAACCATTCTGTGCCTCTGTCTGTATGTGGAATACATGCATGGGTCAGGATGACAGTTGGGCTGTTTGCGAATTCACTCTAGACAGTCAGATAGTCGCACAAAGGGATCTGAGGTGTGCCCTGCATATCCTGGTGTGTCTTCCTGGGCTAGAGTGGTGGGAAGTGCTGACACTTACACCTGAATAGAGCTGTGCTTGTCCTTACACAAAGTAGTCTCCAACCCCCTGGAGTGTGTCTGAAGCCAAGGCAGGAAAGGCAGGGTCTTGTGCACTACACAGCCTTCTCTTGGAAGTTTGCCTACTTCAAAGACTGAAATGGGTACAAGTACCGGACCTCGGACACCACATAGTTGGAACACCTCTGGACTGAGGACACTTTGCCAGGAAGAAGAGCTGGATGCATAGGAGGGACTGCCACTCTGCCTGTTGCTTTGTTGTGCAGGCCTGCTGATTGCTGCTTCTGCCTGAGAGTGAAAGGACTGGAGTTGGCTTTCTACATCCTTCTTTCCAATGTTCTCCAAGGTCTTGAAGGGAGCTTGCCTCCTGTTAGGAAGTCTCAGGGACATCAAAGACTTCATCTGCCAGTGCCTAGGCTCTTCTGCTGAGAGTCTGGACTTGCCAAGTCGTGCCAGCTCCAGTCCCTGGACCCTTGGACATGTAAGCTTGTGAATTGAAGGTGAAAATCTGTGCACCATTGTGCCACGCCTGAAAAAAATCGATGCAGCATCTGTCCCATGGATGGGGAAATCTATGCAACACCTGTCTTGCAGTTGCAGAGTGGACGCAGCGGCAGTTTCACTGCGGCATCATTAACACGGAGTATCAGGATTTTCCACTCATCATCCCTGGGGCGTCAATTTCACATCGACCCCGAAGCGCAGAAAGGAACCGAGGTTGTGTATCCCGAAATCAGTACATCGCTTTTCTGCGAGGAAAGAATTGATGCATCACCTTCCCTGCCAGTAAGGAACCGACGTTTCGCCTCCCTTGTGAGGAAAGAAAATAGATGCATCACCTCCCCTGCAAAATAAGGAACCAATGCATCGCTTTGCTTTTCTGCACCTCACCTCACCTCACCTGTGGCCCAAATCGTCTGTTTTTGACGCAGTCCCAGGTACTTTGTGCTAAAAATATACAATCATTGACTCCTATGGTCTAAGACTCATTTAAACCTTTAAAAAATGATATCTTTACTCTTATGGATGTTGGATTTTTGTCATTTTTGTCTGTTTTTACTCAGACAAATATTGGCTATTTTTCTAAACTGGCGTGGAGTACTTTTGTGGTGTTTTCACTGTGTTCCCACATGTGTGTACAAATACTTTACACATTGCCTCAGAGAAAAGCCAGACTGTTCGTGTCAAGCTACTGAGGGGGTGAGCAGGGGTTATCTTACCTGTGTGACTCCCTTACCCTGACTATGAGGGTCTCTACTTTGACAGGGTTTAAACCACTGCCAACAAGAGACCCCCATTTCTACCAGTAGCATACAAAACATTTTCATTTTGCAGCATAACGTGCTCTGGTTGTAGGTCTACGAGCTTCCCTGCAAATATCCATACATTCTGCAGGCAATCCTAAGTTACCAAACTCTATGACTTCAGGAGCCATATCACAAGGCTGAGTGACTTGGGGCCTGGATGTCTGATCTGTCCTTGATTTTGAGTGAGATAATCCACCCTGTTAGGGAACTTCTCGTGAGGAACTACTGAGAGGTCCAGAAGTGTTGTGAACCATGGCTGATCCACCCAAGTGGGATCTACCAGGATAATGGTGAGAGATGTCTGCCTGATCCTCTGAACCAGAAAGGCATTGAGAGGGAGCGGTGGAAAAGCATAAGCAAATCTCCCTGACCAGTTCATCCATGCAGCGTTGTTCTTGGATAGAGGGTGTGGCTACCTCTGGGACAAGCTTGGGCATTTTGAGTTTTGTTTACTACTATGGCAAAAAAGTATATTTGAGGAGTTCCCCACTTTAGGAAGTATTTTTTAAGGACTCACATTTGTGAACTTGCTGCTGCATCCTGCTGAGTAGGTCTGCAAAGTCATTGTCTGTTCCTGGGAGTTACTATGTCACCAGGTGAATGTGGTGGTGGAGAGCCCACTTCCATATTGTCAGAGAGTTGTGACAATTGGTACAACCCTGTCCCCCTTTGTTTCTGTAGATAATACATGGCTATCATGCTGTCCTTGCAGACCAAGACAACCTTCTGAGAGAGGTGATGAAGAAATGCTTTCAGGGCTAGAAATACTGCCAGAAGCTCGGGTGAATGATATGAAGGGATTGGTGCTGAAGATCCCTAAGGCCTTGCACTATGAGGTCTTGAAGGTGAGCAGCCCAACCCATCAGTGATGCATCTGTGGTCAGAATGGCCTGAGGCACATGGTCCAGAAAATGCCACCCTTTTAACAGGGTGGTGGTGTTCTACCATTTCAGAGAGTGGTGAGTATGGCGTTCCAACACTAAATCTTTCAGGTGACCCTGTGACTGAGACCACTGACAAGGCAGACACTGCTGTAGGGGACGCATATGGAGTGTGGCAAGGGAAACAATGGCATTGCAGGAGGCCATCATCCCTAACTGTTCATGATAGTCCTGACTGTGTATGTACGATTCTCCTGTAACTGGGTGAGAAGAGTCTGAAAAATGTGAACCCAAGCAGGATTAGGGTATGCTAGCCCCAACTCTGCATTGAGACTAGCTCCTAAATGGGGCTGTATCTAAAGAGGTTGGAAATGGGATTTGACGAAGTTGATTGTAAATCCCAGCGTGAAGCTGGTCAACTGTCATCTGAGTGTGATATATTGGTAGTGTGCTGGCTCTGATGCAACAGTCATCTAGGTAAGGAAACATCTGGATATTTTGTCTTATGAGGTGTGCGGTGACTATTGCTAAGCACTTTAAGACTCTGGAAGCAGTCGTGACTTTGAAAGACAGGACATTGAGCTGGTAATGATTGCCTGCAACCACAAATCTTTGGTATCTTCTGAGAGCAGGGTGGATGGGAAAATGGAAGAAGGCGTCCCTTAGATCTAGGGCTGTCAGTCGCCTTGTTCTAAAAGTGGAATAATGTCTTGAAGAGTAACCATATGAAAGTGTTCTAACAGAATGGAGTGGTTTAATGGTCTGAGGTCCAGAATGGGCGAGATCTGTCTTTTTTGGGCATTAGGAAGTATAGGTAATATACTCATCTCTGGTGTTGTAAGAGAACAGGATCAATAGTCCCTTTGCATGAGTAGGGTGAAGTGCTTGTGGGATATACTGAGAGCGAGGGGAAATGTTTGGAGGACTGGTAATGAGCTTCAGACAATCATGTTGGATAATGGAAAGGACCCACTGGTCCGTGGTTATGTTAACCCATTCTGAATGAACATTTTGAAGTTGTCCCCTAACAGGTGTGGAATGGGCAGGGAGGAAGGCACACAGTCACTTCTTTGTAGTGGAAGCAGAGCCTCCGAAGGCGGTGCTCTTACCTCTGCCCTTGTTATTGCCTCGGTAGGACCCCCTAAAGAAACCCCTAGAATAGGAGGGTGAAGACTGTCTCAGTTGGGATGTAGACACCTCTGAGGTTGTGGATCTATAACCACCCAGGGTGACGAAAAGTGCCCTTTGTGTGGGGAGACTGTAGGGCAGCCATGGCTTATGCTGTGTCCATGTCTTTTTCAGCTTCAAGGGTAGAATCCACTTGAGAGCCGAAAAGATGCTCCTTATCAAAGGGCATGTTAAGTACCGCTTGCTGGACCTCTAGTTTAAACCCAGAGCATGGAAGCCACCCGTACCTCCTTATAAAGACACTGGTATTAAGGCTCCTTGCAACTGTATCTGTAGAGTTTAGGGCACAGTGTATGAAGTTATTAAAATTTTTGCCCCTCAGCAACAATTTTGCTGCCATCTTTTGCAGTGCTCTTCTGGGAAAAACAGGAGGTGCTCCTCCATTTCATCCCAGTGAGCCCGGTCATACATGGCTTGTAAGGCCTGTGAATTGGCGATACGCCAATGATTAGCTGCCTATGCAGCCATTCTTCTGCTGGCAGCATCTAACTTGTTACTCTTTGTCAGGGGGAGGAGATTCCCCTGTGGCCTGGGTACTGGCTTGTTTTCGTGCAGTGGTGGCTACTATAGAGTCTGGAGGGACCTGTGACCTAATGTATACCAGATCTGAGGGAGCAGGCTTATATTTTTTATCCACTCTAGGGGTGATTATCCTAGAATGGATAGGCCCTTTGAAATTTCGGTGTGATGACGCATGCCAGGGAGCATAGGGAGAAACTGGATATCACTATATATAAATGTAAGGGTATTGAACAATTAAGTCCTATTTGATGGGTTCTCTGTGCAGCTCTACGTTGCGGAAGGCAGCTGCCCTTGTCACTACCTGCTGGTAGGATGTCCTCTGGTGGGGAGCAGTGTGTGGGGTACAAATCTGAGTCATTGCTTAATATGAGGTCAGGGTCATATGTGTCCCATGGTTCTGGGTCCTGCTGTGTCCCACTCAAATCTTCCCCAGTACATACAGGAGATCTCTGAGGTGTAAAATCTCCTGCAGTAAGTGAGGCAGGTGGATGAGGAGGGGAGAGGCCAGAGGTGAAGCAGGGCCCGGAGGAGAAGCAGGGCCCGGAGGAGAAGCAGGGCCCGGAGGAGAAGCAGGGCCCGGAGGAGGTGGAGAAGGCTTGTGAGGTGTGCTGGTAGCCTTGTCCATGGTAATCTTCTTTGGAGGTAAAGGGTCCAAAGTCTCTTGGAAGGACATTTTCCTCTTTAAACATACAGGGGGAGAAAGCAATAATGTGCCCTGTACCCTCCTGGATATAGAGGCGGTGCTGCCGTGCATTCCATTGTCTCCAAAATGGGTTCCACAAGTGAATGCGTAGCTAAAGATTGGTTAGAGTGTATCTGCTCCGATATTCTCAGTTCTGTGGTTTTCGGCACCAAAGTTTTGGGATGGTGCGACTCGGTCAGCCCTGAAGCGGAGGTGGAAGCTGGTCAGCTCAGAGTCAAAGTACTTGGAGACGAAGATCGGACCGAGATGGCAACAATGTCTCGGACCGAGGTGCCGGAGGTCGAAGCCGTTGTTTTGGTGTTGGCTATTTTCGGAGCTGAGCCGGAGGTTGGGCTGCTGAAACAGTTTTTTAGATTCAGCAGTGGCAGTCCAGCCACCTCTGCAAGGGTTTTTTAATAGACTTAGAGTGAGCAGGAGGGGCCAGGGTACTCACGGGTTGCGCAGATGTCACTTAGTGGCTTTCGATATCCGACTGCACGTTGGAGTCCTGGATTGAAAACGCCTCCTCTTGTTCCAGCTCCTCCTGCGCATGATCCTCCGACAAAGATGTCCAGGGTGTCGTCCAGAGTCTGGTGTGCTGTCTCCAACTGACAAACATTTCGGTCGAGAAAGGTCGTCTTCGACCAGAAGGATTTGCAGGTGTCACAGATAGCTTATTGGTGATCGGGGAAAGAGGCATGTTACACACCAGATGTTGATCATTGTGGGAAAGTTCTGAGTGGCACCAAAACCAGAAACAAAACGGGGTCTGTTCCATCAGCTCAGCATAATGGTAAGTGCCATGTGGTGAGGTAGGCTTGAAACAGGTATAGATTCCCCAGAAGGTACACGGTCAGTGAGCAGACCAGTGAGTGGAGACAAGCATGAAGATGGTAATACACGATTGAGAAACAAAACCGTTGATAAAGAGAAGATGGAAAGAAATATTTCAACCTTGAGCAAATCGAAAAACAGAGCGAATATACAGACGTCCGAACCTGATGCAGAGAAAACAATCTAGTCAATGCTCATGAGCAGTATTACAGAGAAAAGGAGTCCCTTGATCTCGTGACTTGAAAATGCTTCTTTGCAGAAAAACAACTTGCAACACTCCAGACCCAACACTAGATGGCAGGAGTATGCAGAGCATGTGCACCTGCAGCAACACATGCCACTGAACATATGTATATCCTGTGCACCCTCCAGGCATCTGAAAGTCCCAGTGGTGTCAATAGGGAAGTGAGCTTAGTGGGGCCATCTGGCACCACTGCACCCTGTGTGCGCCATCTGTCCACTTGATGGTTCATGATGTCATTGCAGTCCTGCACCCCAAACCCACAGTAAGGCCGATGGGGAATTCTCCCCAAAACTGCACAAACTTATCCACAAAGGATTGTTGCAGGGAAGGAGGTGCGTATACACAGCACAGTGTGATAGGCTCACTGTATAATGTACCAGTGACAGCCGTGTATCTGCCCAGGCGATCTAGCCAGATATTACTGACCAGGAACAGAAGGTTCCGACGTATAAGGATACAGGTACTCGTAAGTCCCCCTTGTGAAACCGGCATGGAACACTCGACAATAGCCATACCTAATGATGCAGTGGGCTCTGTTACCACTGAGTTTCTTGAAGCATTACAATGTTGGCCCTCTGTCTCTTAGCAGATTTCAAAATGACTCCTCGTTTGATCTGGTCACGTAGCCCTCTAACATTCCACGATAAGATGCGGACATTGCCACTTCGATCAGCTGGGTCAGTTATGATCGTAAAGTGCGCATGGTTGGCTCATGGCAGTAGGGTTTTGAGGTAGTGTGCATGCAGAGTAGGTCTGTGCATGCAAACAGCAAGTAACAAACATGCCCAAAACATTACTCCCCTCCACCCCATACCTCAAAAAACAACTATAAGTACCTACTGCGGCGGTAGGTGGTCCCAACTGGGAGCCTCCAGCACGACATCCAATGGATCCAGACTCCCTATCTAAGCCTAACTAGTAGCCCTGGAGAAATTTATCATTTTCCCAGGGGTGGAAATGTCAGCAAAGCAGGCCTCACTGCTGTGTAGTATATAGTCAATTGTGAACGAGCAAGCAATGGAAAACAAAGCAAAACAACCCTCCCTCCCTAATCAAACTTTTGCATTGTTATAATCAATGTATCTGGAGAACTATCATTTAGGATTAGTGTTCTGTTACTCATTGCGCCAGGAGGATCGGGAGCGGTTGTGCTGCTTTTGGGCCCACGCAGCAGGGCAGTCCCTAGTCTCACTGTAAGAGGAATCAGAGTCCATATGGGGGTGTTTGGGGACGCAGCAATATCTTGTCATCCGTCCAGTGGAACACTTCAGGAGTGTCAAACAAAGAGGGTTTTGCCCTTGAAGAGGACCTTAAAGCGAGCCGTGTATAGGAGCATATACTGAAATTTTAGGTTGTAGATGCATTGTTTCAGCTCCGTAAAGGGTTGGCACTGTTGCTGCACAAGCCTGGTATAATCCGGGAAAATCATGATGTGACTGGACTGAAACATGACCCTGTCTTGTTGACGAGAAAATTTGAGTATCGTACCTTTGTCCATATAGTTCATAATTCGCACAATCACAGGCTGAGGTCTCACCCCCGGAGGGGGCTTCTGTGTCAAGGCCCTGTGGGCCCATTGTACAACAAAGCATGCTGAGAGGGATTCCACAGAGATCATGGATTTTAGCCAGTGTGTCATGAAGAAGTCCATAGATTGGCCCTCACAGCTCTCTGGGAAGCCCACAAACCGCAATCCTTCCTGCTCTCTACGCCCTCAAGGGCACCCATTTTGTTGTGGCCTCCAGCTTGGTGACTCTTTTGGAGGGAGGTCACTGTATCTTTCAATCCAGAGACACATGCGCCTCCACTTCTGCGAAGTGCAATATTGGAGCTGACCACTCCTATCTTAGAATCAAGAGCAATGCAAGATTGTACAATGGAATCCAGTAGGCCAGCGTTATCCCGTACCGTAGTCCTCAGGAGGGCAGCTCCAGTTCCCTGTGCCAGAGCTTCGAGCTGTGCAAATCTACCCACAGTGCTTTGCTTACTAGTGGAGGGTTGTTTGACTTTGGTCATGTTTGTGTCTCTGGAGCAAGTCCGTCCTCTGAGCAACGAGGAATATCCGGACACGACCCACCAAGCCCCTCCGCAGGATCGCAAGGGTGGCATGAGCAGTCAGCCGGTAAGGCTCCCTTCAGGGGTGCAAGCCCACAGGTCCCAGTCAGTTCCAATGGTCGTAAGGGCCCAAGTCTGCAGAGCCTAGTTCATCAATTACATCGCTGGCAAGAATTACGCAAGTCCACTTCCCACAGGCGAGTCAGGAGACCTCTAGGCAAGGCACATCCATCCACCCATCTGCCAGTCTCTCTACCCGAGGTGCCCTAAGTGTTAACTCGCATGCGTGCCAACAAGGCACCACGCAGTTTCCCGCATGAGTCAAGGGGTAAGGGTCTAGTACATGCAGGCCTTGGGCACCTGGGAGCCCACCACCAACAGCAACCAGCCCATCAGGCTCATCCTAGTCCAGTACCTGGCAACACATCCCTCAGACATTCGCTCCACCGAGGTTGCAGTCCGCCTCAGAAGCCCAGTGGGCAGAGTCCACAGGCATCCATATGGGCACAGCGCAGGCCGCAGCACTGCCCCTGGCCAGTCAACGTAGGACCTCCAATTTGGTGCTCTGGCATGAAGTCTATCCGCCTGTCGGGCCCGCATGGGAGGAGGCAGGCAGTGGCCACCACAGAAGCCGCAACCAGGAGCCAGCCAACCACAATCCCCTCAACTTGAGTAATTGTTGGTGGCGGGGGGGGGGCTGGGAGAATGCACAAGCCAGGCCACTGAGGGTAACCTTAGGCCACAGCATGGCCGTCTGGCTGCATGTAAAACGTTGCTGGAGGGCCCCACTGTAGTTCAATCTTGGCTATCTGCCGCCTGCAAGACAGACAGCTATGTTTGTTACGTTGTGGGGAGACTGTAAGAGGGGTGCAGTGAGGCAGGATGATGGATTCTATATTGCATTACCTCCGGGAGTTGAGTTTGAGTGCAGCTGCCATATTCCGCAGCTCAACCACGCCAGAGTCTCAAGATTTTAACTGCCAAATATTATTATTAGCCAAGGATGGAACTTAGACCAGCTGATAGTTGTCTATCCCATTTGAGCAACACCCTCCATTTAGCATTAAGGACATCTGAAAGTAGAGTCTGGGTTTTAGGAAATAATAATCACATTTCTCCTTTCTCTATAACCAAGACCACAGCGGATGCATTTGATTCCTCTGCAGTCTTCAGAACTAGCGCATCTGTGCACTTAATCAGACACATTAACGAAAGATGTAAATACAATTAAAGTGGCTGTTGTAATTATCCATCACCCATCCTTGGTCTAGTCCAGTTTCCTCCTTCCCTTTACTCCTTTGGAATGTTCCCTCCCCAGAAGTCAGATGAACATACTACAGCTGTCTTCTGCTGACTAGATGGTGTAAGAAGCTTAATAAAGACCTACTACTTACCTCACGGCCTCTTCGCTTTTTAACGCTGGCGATGAGGACTAGTAAACTCTTCCCCTCATTATATATTTATACACCCTTCATACACCCCTGCTATGGACACTTTTCCTCAAAACCGCCTTGGGATCTGGAAAAGGGCAGAAACACTGAGGGCTATAGCCAATTTCCACTTCCTTCCACAAGCAAGAGTCTGTAACCTGTTGGAGATACGTACAACCTGAAAGAAATCTGTGGGGCTTCTGGAGGAAATCAACACTGAAGTCCTGCCAGTTCTCTAGGGATCTTTCCTGCTGTGCTAGGGTGCTGAAGGAAGTCTAACGTACTAGGTGCATGGTGAATACCTGCAGACTTTCATCAATTGGTCAGTGCCTTAGAAACAAACTGGACAGTTTTTAACAACTTGCTAATTTTGGAACCTTTGGTACACTTTTAATCAATGTAACACAGCTCAACGGCTTCTACAGATGATTCATTCTGATACCTTGCAACTGATTTATAGTCTTTTATTAGTCAGGAAAAACTAAGGGTCTACAAGGTGGCACTTTTATCATGCAATTTAATAGTGTTTTGGTCCTATTTGACCTTCCACCATCACATACAGTAGATCTGGTGCATATTTTCTAGCGCATAGGAAAAGCAAAGGCATGTTAGTGACTGGCCAAGTAGACCAATAGTGAAGGGAGTTGTATAGGTTGGGAAAATGTGGGAGGGGGCATGAAAGATGTCATTCTGAGAGAAAGGTCAACACTGCACATTGATCCTCCTAGACCTGCTCACTCTCATTGGTAAAGAGGACAACAAATGTTTCAAACAACTTTGTACGCAGCATTTGACACAGCCGCTACTACGTTGGTTCAAATGCTTCCTCTTAATTAGCACCAAGCAGATAAAACTTGGACTCTTCCTCTCTACAATCCTCTTATAAACCTATGATGCACTACACCAAAGTTTTGAGTCTCTTCAATACCACTATGGAACCATTTATACTCATCCTCAGTGACCACAGGATAGCTATTACGGGCTTGCCAACAACACTCAAATTAACATTAAGATTATAAAAGATCGGGAAAACTGATACTCCATCAGTGAGCTCCTCTACCATATACAACATGGATGGTTCATAGAGGTCTCTGAATGAAAGAAGTAAATATAAAGAACCTGCTCCTCAGAACATAAAATGAGACAACACTGTCAATGATGTGGCCTCACTTCCTGTGTGCCCCACTGACAGCCTCAAGTTTGGTCAGAAATCCCAAGGCCATTTTTGACCTTGCAACCTAAAAATGTAACCAAAAAATCTCCTCCAGGGCATCTTTGAAATACTTTCACCATTACAACAGTAGACGCTTGAATGTCTAAACCAATCTATTCCCAACTTTTTTTGTTTAGAACTGCATCATACACACATTCACTGCACAGTGTTGGCAAACCTCTCCCAAATCTCGACAATATGCTCAAAAGAAATTGCTGAATACCAGATTTACTTTTACATTTACTCTAAACTATATTCTAGTTTTCTATGGGTGTTTAAATTGTGTTGTCCTCATACTGCAGAAATGTGGGGGTTATAGATGAAATAGATTAATCTGGAAATATTGTAGCTGGTCTAAAAAGTTCAAAATGCCTAACTAAAACGTTATCTACTTGTCACATTTGTTGAAGAAGAAAAAAGAAATTATTGGTCCATTCGACTCATATGCTTCGTCCTGGGGGTGTTTTCTCAAGGTTAAGAAAAGAGCATTAAAATGTGGGGATGCCTGAGCCTTGATGAGGGCCACACTGTACAAGACTACATTTAAAAAACCCAGAGACCTGTCTGCAGAGGTTTTTGAGGATTAATAAGCTCTAAAATACCAAAGGCTCACTGAAATTCCACATTCGGCTCCATTCGAGGCTCAAAGATTTTCAGGCTCCAGCTTGCCTGTGTTGCTTGCACATCAAGAGGCTTCTAGTCAGTGGAATGCTCCAAAATGACTTGAGTCTTGAGGGACCAGCTGACTCTAGAACACTCTAGACTAGGACAGCAATGCACATTCCACACAACAGACCAAACAAACCTAAGTAGAAAGCGGTCTTAAAATCAATGATTCAGGAATGCTGCAAGACTTACCGGAGAACAGAGAAAACCCGTGCCATTTTACCAATGGCTCTGATCTTATTCCGTATGATCTCCTTCCGGACTGTGGCATTGCCTTGTTGGGTGAAAAAAAAACAAAAGATAAGCCTGGTTACAAAAAACAAGAATGACTTGAAATTACTGACGAACAAGCATTGAAGCCACCTAACAGAAAACCGGTAAGGGGGCAGAGATTAACACAAGGAGAATGGGTGCAGGCACGGGTAAGAGGGGGCGAAGACAAGTGAGGGCATGGGGCACTTCACACACACAGAGAAACAAGCAGGTAAATAAACATTTGTAAGTGTGTCTACAAGGAGGTCAGAGATGCGCTTTCATGTTACAAAAAGTCCCAGATTTAAGGACACCAAGTGAAGCACTTTACTTTCACACTAGTCTCGGAACCTGGAAGGTACAGAGTAACTTTACTGTCACAAAAAAAAAAAAAAGAAAAAAAAAAAACACACACACACACACACACACACACACACACATCCAGGTACCACTTACAGGGTACATCACTTTATATGGTTTGTCCAAAAAAACTAAACTGGATACAAAAGGGGAACATATTTCTCAACAGCAAGGGAGACTTTGGCATCTTCACCTACTTCACTACAGTGCAACTAAATCTCAGTGTCACACATTACAAGCGACACACAAGTGTAATGCACAGCTTAACGCTTCACATGGGTAGGATAACACTGAAGTGGAATGTACTTACAGTTACAACTGTTTCTGGGGGCTTGTTAATCATCAATAGTTTTGCCCATTCTGATACTGTTAATCTTACTGGATGGCTGAGTGATGGGAAATGAGAGCGGGAGTAAGCGGTAAGCAGTACCCTACCTGGGGAAGGGTAAGTGAGGGAGGAGGGTTGGTGGGTCCAGTTATGCCTTCGATTAATATTAGTACCAGTTCGGTGACCAACACGTCTTTCATTCCACAATCTCAGTGCATAAGATTGAAACCATTAAATACCACTGTCAACCGTTACGAAGAGGGGCGAGACAAAAGTTGCCGTTTAAGTGTCAGTAGGGTATGACGAGAAGTACTGAACAAGGTGACCACTATAATGGTGCTCTCACCAATACTGATGTCATCAATTTACACGGTTTTGGCTTGCCCTGCTCTAACATTAATAGTTTTGGGGGGGAAGTTACTAGATGAGTAAACAGAGGTCAGACAATTGGTGGGCTTGCCATCAGATTTCTGTGTTCACTCTCCTGATAAAATATCTTTCAGCCTCTTCATTCTGCCGTGCATTGCCATATGGTACGTCTAGTGCTATTCGCTGCTCGTTCTTTTCCGTCCTGATGTGGCTCTTACAAATCAAAGAAAATAAGCATTTAAAAAAATGTATGTTGACCTATTTATGATTTTCTTTTTACATGTTTTACTCGGTGATCTCTCTCTCATTTTTTTAAGTGATTCAGGTTTTATAAATTGATTACTTTCAGCCCACAGTAATCATGTTTAATTCCTGCGATGAGATCAAGAAGTCGGATGTACAGAGTCTTTGGCTACAAAAACGTTTGCTTTGCAGTACCTCAAACGAGAAGCAGTCAGTGAACAGTCAGGAGTTTGTGACAGACATATGTCCGGTTGCACAGGACATCCATCACCATCAAGGAAGCACATTAACGAATCAAGAACGTGTTGCACTGTGAAGGAGTGACACTTTGGTGTGAAGTGCATTTGCTGACACACTTTCCACAATTAACCTTTTTTGCTTCTGGTCTGGAAACAACGAAGCAAACATCTGTGGAGAAATGTGTAATTTAATGGATGTGTTGTTAATTGCTTTAACTCTATAAGAAGGACCAATAAGTTACTTACCTTTAAGTATAGCTCTCCAGTGCTGGTGCCTTTCATAGATTCACATCTTCTCCTACCCCACCCTCCCTAACAGTCTTAAAACGCTGATGCATTTGAATATATCACCATGTTTATACAGAAGTCAGTCTGGACCCAATGGGCTATATTTATCCAGTCATTGGCACAATCAGGCCAAGCACAAATATGCAATAGCACACACAACCTTCCAAAGCCTGAGGTAAATGACAGTTACTCAGCAGAGGTTTTCTCAGTAACCACCTCAGGATCTCTAGACAAGAGAATTATAGTAATAACTATATAGCTTAAAACATAACTCAGTCTTGATTGTAATTTACCAACTCCCCAGACCATGGCGGTCTGTAAACTATAAGGGGAAAAAAACAAATTCTCTCTAAAATTCGTTTCATAATATGCATATAAAAAAGTAATAGGGGTTCTCTTATATATGGAACTTGCCAGCGCTTGTACTCTTAAAAAGTACTGCTTTAGCGTATGTACCCATCATTAATTGTAGGACATACAGAAGCATCTGGTATAGTATAAACACCACTGTGAGCAATCTTAAAAAAGCACTTCCATTGCTTTGTGTTTGTTCACTTACTCAGACGTTTACTCCTTTTGGGAGTGAAGATATGTGACGGTGGCTGTATTTTAAGACTCAACTGGTGGCTCAGATCTACTTAACTTGATGTAAGGCTGTGTTGATATTTGAATGATGTGCACTGGGACTGGAATGCCACAAAATGTAAACTAGGTTTTCTTCACAAGGCTAGTCAGCAGAGAAACAAGGAGAGGAACTATGTAGAAAAACACTCAATGGATTAGTTTTGATCGAAAGCATGCAACACCCTGAGCCTTCTTGCTGCTGTATTGTCTATCAGTACTATATCAACGCTATCAGTAATCACTTCAATTATCTTTCTTCCAAATAGGCTAGCCACGTTAAAGGGTGTGTTAGAATATGGGAATGAAGCTCTGATCTAAAGCCTGTTGATCGTAATCATCTAAAACTCAGCAACACTATCCTAACAGCTCACTATCTAAATCCTGAACCTAAGAGATCAATGGCACAATTAGGTGCTTGATTAGTAGTCAATGCCACCAACGCCCCCAAAAAATGGCAGCTATAGCATTAACTGGCTCGTGAGTAACAGCAGCCGAATTAGCCCACTTAGTAAAGCTGCGAAAGCCACTTTTTCCTCAAAACATTTTTTTCCATTTTTTTTTTTAGGTGGAATGGCGGCAGGTGTAATGCCTTTTTGCCAGATTGAAATAATTCTTACTGAATATGATTTAGGATGGCCAGTTAGGCAGAATGTCAAGACGTTTACTGTCTTGTAGTTCATACTCTGCCTCGGAAAGATATCATAGCAGAGATGTGCTTTAAGGAATATATTTCTAGGCTTTTTCATATGCCATCTAATCCTCCTTATGGTTCCCTGCTTCAATTCACCAACGAGTGTTAGGGTTATACTCGTAAACATTGTCAGATTTTTGAGGAGAAGTGGGATGCTTATGCGGAAATCACTTCTCTTGGGGTTTCACTATTTTCTTAACAGAGGCCAAAGTTGCTAAGAGATCCTTGTTGCATTGTAACACTGATGTCACACTGCATCATATTCCTGGTCGATGAGTGATTCTTCTCAGGGTTAACGAGATAAAAAAAAAAAAATGTAAGGAGGTATTTTTCTTTTTGAGCCCCAAAACAAGGTGTCGTTAGACAATAGTGAATTCTTTGCAGATTACTGAGGATTTTACTTCATGAATGAACCCTCTTTTGGTGAGTAAAGGTTTAACTGTGGTTCCAATGACTAAGGGTTCAATGAGAGGAACATAACATGCTAGCAATGAAATAGGAACCCCCGTTCCCCTATTCCTATCCCAGACTGTAGGAGACTGCTCTATACAGGCTCTGATCAGAAAGAGACTGAACTTCAAATTCAGAGAGACTTGAATGTTATCTTTTCAGAAACCAGAGTGCGTAGGAGTTCTGAAATCTTTTTCTGATAATCTATCAGTGTAGATGCAGTGCCTTTTTTACTTCAGGAAAATGGCAACGTTTTCCAAAGATCTACTTATTTTAATGGAATGGGAGGTAGATGTGTCTGCCATTGATTATTCCCTGGAAGTAAGGTGAGTCTTCACTGAGGAAAATTAATTGTAATGAATTTGTCCTTTCAGGTTCTTGGTGAATCTATGAGCGATCCAATGCTGGAGAAGGAAACCTACTTCTCTGCAAAAATAGGTTGAATCACAAAATATCTTCTTTAAATGTGGTCACATTTTTAACTATCCAACTGAAAATATAAAATAATAAGTTCTGCATTGGGGAATCCAATAAGGTCCAAAGTCATTGGGAACACACTGACTGATGGACAGAGATTCAGCTGTGACATCTTTAGAATCGGAGGGGTGTGAAAGCACCACTCTATTTGTGATTAGAAAATTCCAGGAGAAGCCACCTCAATCAGGTACCTGGGATCAAAATCTTGAACCCTAGACATGCACCACTCCCAGAATGAGCAGCCTTTTTACTGGTGTAACAGGTACTTAAGGGTAGAAGCGTAGTAGATTAACACATCCCAACAGTCACCTTTCTAAAGATGAACACCCATTTACTAAGCTCTCAAACAGAGTACTCTGTACACTATTAGCTTTGAACACAATAGGATCGTACTCACAAAAGGATTAAAATCTCAAAAACTGCCTATTTTTACAAGATCAAGACATGAGAAACCAACTATAAAGAGTCAAAGACAGGAGAACCTGCAAAAGAAGATGTGTAGTTTCATATTCCCTTTTACCTTATCATCTGTGGTCTTTGGTTTTATTTCTTTAGTGACCCCTGCACATTTTTCACTTAAGAATGCCACTTGTTCAATACTATATGTGGAACTAACTTGGGGAGGCATTATGGCAGTTTACGTTTGCCATTTACGTGCAGTGCATTCAAGCACCTCAGAATTAACATAGACTTATTCCCTGTAATTTTGGACCTCAAGAAGACCTTGGCTAAACAAGAAGAAAGCGTCCAAGGACTCCAAGAGGCGGACCTACAATAAGGCTCCAATGACCCATAATCAGAACCACTAAAGGCAGAGGCTTCTCTTTAGACCTGTAATGAGATAGGGGATATGATCAACAGCCCTGAGAGGTCACTGATAAGGTGCAGAAGAACAGCATACAGCAATCTCCAAGTAAGGAACATCTAAATATACTGGAATGAGAAATCATTAAGGAGGTCAATAATGGGGTTCTGAAGGCTATAAGGAGAAGGAGGAAAAATGATTAAACTCACCTGAGAGGAAGACTGCTTTTGAAAAAGAGGCACTAGGCCATCAGGATAAAAGGGTACCCAACAGCGATTCACCATCAGCTAATTATGGGAAGGGCACAGAGAGGTTATACCAAAGGGTAAACATTGTAGCTTTGATTTAAAGGACTCTCCTGTAATTCAGTAAGACAACAGAGAAGTCTGGTCTGAAAATACATCCCAGGACTCAAATAGCCATGTGAAGAAAGAATCAGATAAATGCCATTAAGTGCTCCTCAACTTGTAGCCCACAGGAGGGCGGTATCCGGAGCAGCTCAGAGCATTGCCTGGTGCATACCCATCAAGGTGTACCAGTCCATAGACCCGTATAAGCCACTAAAAAAAGCAGGGTGAGATTCCAAAGCTAAATCACTAAATTTACTTGGGCAGGAGCCCAATGTAAGGCAACTAAGTGCACCTGGAAGACAGAATGGTACAAGATCACTAAGGACACATTCTTCTAACGTTTTATGCAAAAACCACAAACAGTACCACAGGCTTATACAAGGGTGCACACAGTCCCTCTGACTCAAGGTCTGATGCAGAAAAAAACAGTGATTTCACAAGACACCGAAGGAAACCATCAGTCAAACCTACTTATGAGGAAATAAACACTGGTACCAAGATAAGAAGGGCTATTTATAAAGCACCAGGCTGACAAACAATGCATCTTTATAAATGACAAATGGGGATAAGGGATTGGTGTGAAGTTGGTGGGTCAATGGCACAGGGATGGAGCTCCATGCTTGGGCCTCAAAACATCAGCTATTGTATGTAGGGCAAAAATGGCTTCAGTTTAAAATCTGACCTTAAGTACTGTGATAAGGACCTAAAAGCTAGAGGCGCAGGCAAGTAGTGTACTAAAAGCAGGAGCTACTGTTCAGAGATTCTGTTCTGACAGTGCTGAAAAAGAAATATGAAAGGTTTCTGATGAAGGGCATCATGGCAATCTACAAAGCCCACTGTCTTATCAAATTTAAAGTACCCACATGCTTTTTTTTCTTAAGACTCAAATCTAAGTTTCTTTTGGTTAAAAAAAAGGGGAAAAAATTAACCAAGTTAATCAATTTCGGTATAATGTGTTGAGGTGTTAGCTTAAGTTAGACTGAAACATCAAGCTCAGTGATTTGGGAGGGACAATATGTTGACAACAGCTCAGAACGGTGCAAAGGGAACAAACTCAAACACATTCACTGCAGTCTGAGTACCATTAAAGGTTGAAAGAGTTGGTCAGGGAAGAAGGAGCAAAAGACTATTACACTGATAGCACAAAATAGATGCATCATGCACACGAAAATCAGAGACAGGATGCAGAGGAAAGAGAAATAATCTGTAAGTAAAAGGGATGGAAGAAAAAGTTACTCACCTTTCATAACAATATTTGATTGTACACCTTATCAATACTCTTCCCAGGCTTCACACTGGTCTGAAAAACTTTTACCTTGCCAATCACTCCCCAGGGCTCCAAGTCGCATCACATGGTTCCAGTTACAAGTCTGCTTCCAGACTTGACTTTACCAGAGTATATTGGGCACCAACCTGCACTCGGACAGAGTGATCCTAATACTTTTTCTGTGCCCTATTGAGGCCCGCATAGAGGAATAGAGAGCCACAACAGTGACAAGTACACCAATAGACATGATTGCATACCTTAAAATCTTATAATTCACAGCACCATCTCATTATGGAGTAGCGAGGTTGGTAAGCAATCTGCAGGAAGAAATGTCTTTACCAAAGCTAAGTAACTTTCTTCTGATGGATACATCTTCTTGCTGATTCTTCAGACAATGAAAGAGCCGAAAAGCAGTACCTCTTTGGCAGGTGGGACTCATTAGCGCCAGTTGACCAAGGAAGCCATGCAACACAGCTTCAGCATAGCACCAGTCACTTAGTGTGAGACGTGAGGCTGCAGTGCTTGGTGGCAAAGTATGCAAGTATGGTCACGTAGCTGACCTGCAGATGCCTGAAACTGAAACACCTCTGAAAACAGCAATGGAAGGAACCATGAACCTTTTAGAATGAGTGCAATGCTCTTCAGAGGATCTTTCTGGGTCCGGACACAGCAAATCATATGTAAATAATGACAACACATAATGGTGCTTTGGTCACTGCTTTGCCCTTTTTGGCTCCAGCGAAGCCCACAGATAGCTGATCAGCAACTCTTCTGGCTGGAAGCAGAGGAGGAAAGAAAGATGGAAGGACAGACCAGCTCATATGAAATGCAGAAACCACCTTTGGTACGAAGGATGGGTAGGTGGGAAGGCCCAACTTATCAGGAGTATTGAGGCCTTCCAAGTGTCGCTACTAAACACATTTAGGACAGCGGTCAGAAGAAAATGCATCTGGTAATAGGATTCGTAGCCTCCAAGATGTCACTTGAGGCCTCATCTGGAAGGCAAAGTGATTCTAGCTGGTTCAGCTCAATCTCCAAGCATGCAGCTACTATGTCTTGTGATTGTGTTAGGAAGCTGACCTTCCTGCTAAGACAGCAGGTCTGCACTGAGTGGGAGGGGAGAAGAGGAGGCAGAATGCTGAGTGGCAACACTTAAGCATACAAGATCATCCTCACTTGGCGGTGCAAGTTCACTCCAGGGGCAGAAGAAGTGAATTCTTGTGTGTTGAGGTGGGTCATGCATCCTTTGAGGCCTGAGAGGGCATCATGGTCACTTTCAAGGTCACTGAGGGAGCTACTTTGAACATCTTGGTCTTCACAGGAAGCATATCAAATAAAAGTACAAACATCTGGAGTTGCTGGTTTCATGGCCAGGATATGCACTTTGAATAGGAGGCTGTACACACCCCTCTTTAAGGGAGTGATGAAGAACCATGGAGCCCTGTGAGAGGTACTAACCTGCCCTAGGGTGTGAGGCCCGAGATTGCACCAGATTGCACACTGCCTGGTGAGTGGCACTGAGTGATATATATATGATACACAACATTAACTGCCTCAACAGAAAAAAATTGACAAGTTCACCAAACAAGCTAGAGGCCAGTTGTGTGCCCAAGAAGAAGTCACTGGATTATTTGGTGGGAATCCTTCATAGACAGGTAAACCACAAAACAAGTTCATCCTCTGTACAAGACAAGCAACCATACCTATGGAAGCTGACCACAAATGCCAGTAGGTTAGATTTTTATTGTTTTGCCTCCCCTCCTATATTCTCTGGTGGAACTTGCTTCAATTCAGGATATGAGGTCTACTGGGGGAAATGTTGATTGCGGGGCAAGCAATCCCTGTTCCTTAACGTATTTTTTTTATACAATTGCTCCTTTTTTTTTTTTTTTTTACAAAACTGTAAAGTTCAAAAAACAACTCAATCTGTATTTGTATGTGCTATAAAAAAAACCTTGACAAGAATCCTAAGATGAAAGTAGGCACGGTGAAGGTCCAAGAATATCAATCAATCTCCTTAATTTATGGTCTACAAGTCACGCCTCAGTGGACAGCTTTTTGAATTTGTAGTGCAGGATTAACAAGTTCAAAAGGCAGATATCTAGTATAGGCCTCAGTCCTCCATGCTTATTGTGGAGAAAAAAAGTGAAGTGAAAAGAATACTGAACCATACTCTTCCAGTGGCACCATCTCTATGACATACACATCCCCCTGTACAGCCAAACAAGGACTTCCACCTTAGGATTGAGGTGTGTACTGGCAAGCATGTTCCGAATGAGGGGTGTGGTCTGGAGGGGAGGATAGAGAAAAAGGATCAGCTGGGTTGCCTAGCTGTCCATCATGAATTGCTCCCAACGGTTGTCAAAATTGGAGATCCTCCCACCGGAAGGTGATATTGTGGGTGAAGGGTCATAGGGGCCTGGAAAATGCAGAGGATGTTGGGGACAGATCTTTTTCTGCTGGCTCTGAAAGTAATGACATGGCTATATTTGATGGACTGCAAAGCATTTGAATATTCATGGAACTGCTGATGATGTTGGTGGAATTACAGTACAGGGAATACCATGCTAAGAGTGTGAGCCCCAGTACTACTGTTCTTTAAGTGTTCGAAGGAGCAGCTGACCTTTTCACTGAATAACTGGTTGCTGTTAAAGGATCTGCCCATGAGTGTCACCAAGCATGTCCATGCAGTGACACAGCTATGCCCGTAAACCAAGCAAGGATGTCCAGAGACTAAGGGCCACACTTTACAATCTCTTTTGACGCACAAAGGGCAAAAAACATCACGTCGAAGAATAGCGTTTTTTTTTTTTTTTTTTAATATGGTCCGACAGGCAGATTACTATCTTTGGCCAGTTCTCATAAGCCATGAACATTCCTGCCTAAAAAGCAGGTGACATTCGCCATGTGGACCAGGAGTTAGAATGGACCAGCCGCTGGCAGTTGAAGTGAGTAAAATTAAATGTGTGTTAAGTGGCAATTTTGAGAATTAACACCCAGGGCCCTGCCCGATTCCCACTTTGCCATAGGTACCCTGTATTGATTCTCTTGAGGCCATGGAGTTGGGAGGCATTGGAGTCTGAGGCACCAGACTCTCAAAGCCGACAGGAACTGACCCTCCTTGGGGAGCCCAGAGGTTTGAGGGACTATCATGAACAAATCTAGCATCACTAGTTGAAAGCCCCAACCTGAGCTGGCTCAGTCAAATGACTAGCAAACTCTAGGCTCATTTACTTAGGTATCAGGGATTTGTCCAGTGTTGAGGAGGAGTACGGCAACAGGCAATGATGCAGAGACTCAACTGCCCCAGGAACGGTATTGCTTCTTTGAGGAAGAAGCAGCCTATCATTCCTATGACGCTTTGTGTTCTGCTTTTGGTACGATCTCTTAGAAGAGTTCTCTCTGGAAGGTGGCTAACCTAAAATTAACATGGACTCTCGTACCCTAGCTGCCTTTGGGCACATGGAAATGCAAAAGTCGCAGGTTGCTTTATTGTGTCCTAAACCTAGATACCACAACCAGTTGTCATAGAGTTCCAAATTACATCATCTTGCAGCACCATCATCAAGACTTGAATCCAGAGGCAACTTGTAAAGACATTTGACGCAATTACTGTTGAAAGCTGAGGAATTTGCTAGTGAGGCACCAGGGAAGAGCTCTGACACTTGACAATGAGGCACAAAAAACAGCAACTAGTGGCAACACACAAGTTAGTGTCTTATATATACTCCAGTGACTGCATGCCCGGAAGCAAAGTCATGGCTGGAGTAGCATGGTCCACAAAATGGTGCTGAGGAGACAAAGCGAAGGAAAAAGTTATTTGGACCAGTCTGAAGCGTGGCTGAAATATTCATAAAGTGAAGTATCTGCAGGAAAATATATCCATCAGAAAAATTTGATTAGGTAGCAGGGAATGAAAGGAAGATGAAATTGTAGAACATTGACATTGAGGGATTAGGGTACGCAGGAGGAGAAGATGAGTGGATGCCTGGGATGAAGAGAAGGAATTGGGGAGCTGTCAATGAGAAGAGATCAGGGTGCAGGGAATGGAGAGACGAAATGAGGATTGATTAAATGACGGTAGAAGAGATTAAGTGTGAAAAGATTGTGCATGTGGATGCATAAAAAGGATCCAGTAGAGGCTTAAAGGTTGTGGTGTTTTGAGGACAGAGAGAAAACATCCTAGTGCACAGGCTGGAAAGAATGGTACACGGATCAAGGGTCAGAACAACACATTCATAGTAATGAGTCGGAAAAGGTTTTGAGATGGAAGGGGTGGAGAAAATAAATTAATGTACAGATCAAAGAATAAAATTAATGTTGATGCATCCATATAGGAGAAAGGGTTAACTGATGAAGAAAAGAAATCTAGTGTTTGAGATAAAAAGAAACAATTGGGTTTACAACAAAGGACCTGATTTGCAGGGAATGAACACCATATATTATTGGGAAGGAGAGGGAGGACTGCAGGGCATGGGAATTGGAAAAAGGACTAAGCCGCAAGGAAAGAAAACATTCAGTGCACAGGATACACACATGGCATTTTGAGTAGTAAAAAAATGATGAGAAGGTGCTGGGGAAGGGAAAAGTAGAAAGTAGGGGAAATTACACTTACCTTGGGGAGTTCCAACAATGGATTTCCAAAGCAATCAGTCACATGTATTAAATGCCCATTTTCTAAAGTTAGGAGGCCAAAGTAAAAATACTCTCTACTTTTATGAAACGTTCAACAATCTTGTGACATCAGCTCAGTGACCTCAACCAGCCAGAGACTATCCAAAACACCAAGGTATCAACGCTCATTTCTCTCGGTTTAAATGTTGTCCTCATTTACATGAGGACCAGGAACAGTCAAGAGACATACCTCTAGGCATATCAGAGGTTTTAAGATGTGGCAACCTGGCTGTCTACTTTGAAAAACCACCATCTGACACTAAATGTAATTCTGCCATTTTTGTCAGTGAACAGCCACTGACTCACATCTCATAACTCTTACAGAAGAAACTACAAGAGATGGGGAACAGGAATGAAAGATTACAGGCATCCCTTGCAGATGTGACAAAAATTAAAGACGACCTTCAGGCCAGAAAACGGATGCAATTTAAATTCCCTAAAATCAGATTTGGCTGCTAATGTGTATTATTGCCAACCAGATCATTTAGAATTCACTCCCCCCAGCTACACACAATTACCTTTGGGCAGGATTAGCTACAATGGCTCTAAAACCATTTTCAACATGTGGCACTTTCTACAATATGGGAACAAATTAATACATGAACCAGACCTTCATAAAGGTATGAACAACCTATCAGAAACCTAACCACAGTGAGAAATCTACCAAAATGTCTCACTTACTTGTGTACCTTAAGAATAGTGATAAGACCTGACCTAATTTGCTACATACAATATTAAACAAATGCAATTGTAGAAGAGTGAGGCTTCCATTATTTACATCGACCCAAATGCACAATTTATTTAAGTTGTTTTGAATATATTTTCTAACCTGAAGCAAACAAAGTAGATGCTGCTCTGCCTGTCATTACCTTCAGGAACCAAGCTGAATGAAGATGCAGAAACTAGCCACAACAAAGTCAAGATAGTCCCAGTGAGACCTTGGGGACTTCAAAAGACATTTCAATCCTTTAATCGTTTTGAATATTTTGTGATACCAATGGAGGAACATATACGAGAAAAACTGCATGGGCTCTCGGAGCAGCTAAGAGCTGCTAACGAGCACATTTCTGAATGGACTGGAATGTTGCACTGGGAGAGGTTGACTAAACACTACTCCAAAATATAATAAAAGCAAACAAGAATATAAACCAAGTACAAAACCAAACTGCGTGTCATGGGGCAAATCAACAGCCATAGTGACGCTTCTGAATCCACCTGCCTTCGGAGAGCTTGCTGGAGATGAAGTTTACATCTAAATCTAAAATGTAGAGAATAAAGGCAGGAATGGGTTGTGATTAATGCATGGACCTAAACTCTCTAAAACAAAATATCTCAATTAGAACGTAAAATGAAATGACCTGTACCTGTAATGATGGACATTCATATCTGCAATACCTCATTCTGTGGTTCATTCCCTGACTCGATGTTTGAGCATCAGTTTTACCTTGTGAATCCATGTCAGTCCTTTCATTACAGGCCGTGTGAAGATAACTAGGGGCACTGGAGGTAATACCAAAGTTTGTGAACAAATCTCTGTTCATTTGTGAAGTATGAGTTTCGAAACAAAGCTCCTAGCTTTTGTGTCTCGTTATTCTGCCTAACTTTAGAAGCATCAAAATCCTTCAAGGTTTCACAGTCAGTTCTGACGACAGTGGCACCTATATGTGCTGAACATCTTAATGTTCCTTTTTGGAATACAAGTCTAACAAGAACAAAAATGGAAATTTGAAAGAAGTGTGGGAGTTTTTTTTAAATTATTTTCTCTGCTGGACGCTAGTCTCAGTTAAAGATTATGTACTGTAACAAGTCATCTTAGACAGTTAGAGAGGCAGCTGATTGAAATTCACACAAAGAATATAGTTGTAAACTGCATTAGGAGCAAGAGCAGAAGTCATCAAATTCTGAATAACTATATCAAACATGGCAACTAAGAACGTTTCTTGGAGATTTGGAGATCCTGGAAATCTCACTGCAAACCTTGGCACAATGTAAATCCCTCATATTTGTGCAAGCTGGCAGAAACAAGGCAGACACTTCTTGAGACACCAGCACACATACTGTAGCACTGCATAGAACAGGAGTAATACTCAGACACCATGTTTTGCTGACACATCTTTGAATCTCTTCTTTACAAGCCTTTTTTTTTTTTTTTTTTTAAATTGTGGCTGTCTACCCAAAAGAGATGTAGAATATCAGCTGAGTGGCCCGTCCACCTGCCCATGTGGGTAGAAACTCCTTTACAATGTTATTCAGATCAGCAGAAGGACATAGTATTTTAGGGAAGCTTCTGTATAGAGATGGGGCCTCACTATGTCAGCTGCATTTAGATAATTTGGGAGGTGGGCAAGAAGCCCCAGTTCTAGAATGAGAATTACGTATCCTGCTTACACATTACCAACTTCACAGGCAGGACACACAAGGTGCTGCAGTCTGCTCAGAGTAGGATTTCCAGGTTAACACTGTAGCTTTCATGCCATGGAGTTGCTGCATAGCGAAAAGGACTGCATGCTTGTGTCTCACTTACAGCTCTAACAAGAGATTGATTCAGTACTACACCATTGCCATGTGTAGGGACGTTAACTGGGAAGCCCCTGATATTCTTTGGGCTGTCTGCTCCTCGAGACCAAGCCCATGGGAGCGTTATGTCTATTAGCATCTTGCAAGGGTGTATTCACAGCAACCTAACTGGACCTTTGTGCAGAGAAGGCATGGGTTTATCTAGGCAACTGGCACAGATTTAGCGCTGTAATTTGCAAAGAACTCCACAAATAAAGGCATCCTAAGTAAGGAACGGAATACAATTTTGGAAATTAGTCTCTATCGACCTAGAGTAAAGCACCTCTCAGTTCAAAAGAACATCCAGCATGGGTTTAGCTTCACCAAGCTTCTGGATCAAGTTGGTAATGACAATGTAGAGCTCTGTAGCATAAATGGCTGGGTCCCCTAGTGTCGACACAAGGCATTAAGGAATAACTTGCTGGAAAATGATTAATAGGCCTGGTACTGTATATGCCTCCTCCTGCAGGTGTGAACCTAGAGATGAGGGCATGGTGTGCGTTTCCATGCAAAGCAGGCATGCTGAGGGCCTCTCACCAACAAAACATGACTCTTGACCTCCAGGCAAAGAGCATCTAAGCTATTTCTGGCACACCTACCTGGACCAAGAATTTGGGAGGGCCTAGTCACCACATAATTTAAGCTTAAAAAAAATATTCCTTTTCACTGTTATCCTCCCTATGCATCTGTGGAAAGGGGTAAGATATCTTTGACAAACATTAGTTTGCTACAAGAGGTTATTGAAATCCCTACCACAAAAGGAGCAAAGAAAATATGTTGAAAAAATAAGCAATTGAGTAAAAATGTTCAGAGGCAGAGAGCTGATACAGAGGCATTAATAAAAGACTCTGGAGTGGAGGAGCAGCGATAGGGTCACCAATGAGGTATTCAGTACAGCTGGTAGAAACATTTTCACAATGGCTTCCTGACATTTCCTTTTGGGGGGTGGGGGGAACTCCTTGGGGTTAAACTCTGACTACAGACTAAAGGACGTGGAATTGAGGTACAGCAGCTTAGGAAGATATTGGAATGTGGTTGCAGGAATATAAATCACAGGGTTAAACAAAGAATGGATTGCGGTGCAGGCCAATACAAGAGAATAGTAGGACGAAGCACATACAGAGGGATTTCGAAGAGACAGAGGGATGTATGAAGGGAAAAAACTGGGATGTGTGGTTGCACGAAGAGAATAGGTTGGGGTACACAAGGGATAGCTTGTTTGAGGGACAGGTTATGCAAATGGGTTCTGTAGGATGTGCAAACCCTGGGTTCTGGTAAAGAAATATGATGAGCATGGGTTGGGCGTATGAAGCGCATGGGCTGGGCACTATGGTGAGTGCAGAGAAATAATTGTTTTATATGGGCTCATAAGAGCTTGAACAGGTTTGCTGAATGTGTTACGAGAACTGACCAACACAGGAGTGTTTACACAGAATGCATTGAGAACGCACAGAAAACTGAAGAGAAGGAATTTGGAGACAGAGGATAATAAAACAATTGGTGGTGGACCAGAGAGAAGTTAAGGTAATGGCCGGCAGTTTACAGGATGTAAAGCAAATTGGTTGGGGTGCATGAAAAAAATGTACTGTGATGCAAGGAGTGCATAAAGATCAATGTATGGGTTCATAAGAATTGAAGAAAATGGCTTGAGGTGCAGTGTACATGAGGACAAGGATCAAGATGCAGGAGTTTAAAGAGTGTGGAGCGTAAGGAGGAATTGCAGGGAGCTTGTGGTGAAGGTGTCAGAAGAAGGAATGAGGTTTAGGGAAACAAGAGACTGGATGGAATGAAAGGACTAAGTCAAAAGGGGCGTAGAAGAGATCAGAGCGAAGCCGGCAGATGGAATACATTGAGCAGAAAGGCATGACTGATGGAGCAAATTGATCAGCGTGCAGTGAGTGAGAAAAGTTCTTGAGTGCAAGAGATGCAGAGAATGATTTGTGATGCAGTCAATGGAGAGAAAGGGTCAGAGTAAAGGACAAAATGAAGAGAATCCTGCTGGATACAGGGCATGCACAGCAGAAACGTGGTGAAATATTTATTTGAGTGAGATTTGCTATCAAATAAAGCCCAAACTAGCTGTGGTTAAATGTATCTCACTTTAATCAAAGGCACTGACTATGTTCAGTCTCAGGATGCCACAGCAGTTTTGTGATATCCCTTCTGTGTGCCAGTTGTTGAATGGGCCCGAAGTTCCTGTGGCTCACTTCATCACATCTCTGATGCTCAGTCTCTGGTGGTCACAGCACATATCTGTGCTTGGCTTTATTCCCCACTATCGCACTATCTCTGATCAGCCATCTGAGGCAGCCTCTGGCTATCACCTGGTGACACACTAGATTTGGATTTGTTTTTTTAGACCAAACAGGTGTCACCTGAGACCTGCTTAAGATACACGCATGCACTACTGACAGGGACTTTCACCACACACAGGCCTCTGTTGGAGGTTGTCCACCACCCATGAACCTATCCCTCTTGGTACTTGCTCCCACATTCGCAAGTTAAAGATGGCTCACAATACTATACATTTGCTCAGGGGTGTACCCATCCACCACTACTGGGTTTGTCTGCCAAGTGGCACGTGCTTACCAGACACAGACCACCCTAGAGGAGGCAGTTGATGCATTAATCCTGAACCATAAAAAACACTGGTACAGAATCAACTTCTTAAAATGAAAGACCACAGCTATAATAAAGCTGTATAAGACAGATGGATGAAGGGGAAGGAAAATATTGTCTAGTATTTCACCACTCTTTCGTGAACTGGAGAAAACCACACTGGAGACCTTAGACGGGGGCTAATTCCAACTAGCTGGACAACAATGCTATGTAACTAGTCTAGTTCTCTGTGGAAACAGATTTTTAAAACCTCACTACCACTGGCAAACAATAGAAACAGAGACCAAGCTGGATCTGCAGAGTTGGCACATGCAGAACATTGGTAGATTAATTGTCACTGAAGTTTTTTATGTGCTCTTTGAAAGGTTGCCTCAAACTGCATCAGTGTTAGGATCAATGCCCTACGTCTACTAGAAACCTAGGAACTGGCTTCTTAAAAAACATAGTACCAGGAGACGTACAGACCTCCATACCTCCTGATAGCAAAAGTAATATATTTTCTCCTCCTGGTGATCCTTAAAATCTCCCGTTTCACTCTCACCAGTCTCGATTCTCTCAAAGTCTTTAAAAAAACGCAAGTGAGTGTAGTCTGAAAAATTAATAGCAACACTAGTAATGCAGCATGCATAAGGGTTAGGCAGACATGCACTATTGAAGGTGGCTGAATCCAAAAAACACAGTCTAAATGCAACAATATTTGGCTTCCACATGGACTTGAACACCGGGACCCAGCTGCTATCACTGAAGGAGGAATTGCAACAAGATCGAATAAGCGAAGACAAGAATACAACTTTAGATCAAGGGAGAGACAGGATGGAACACACAGGAAAAAAAGAGAAACAGAGGAAAAGGAAGGTAAAAAAAGAGTGAGGAAAAAGAGAGGGTGATAGAAACAGATGGAGGGTACAAGAGATACAGATTCAGAGTAAGAAAAGTACAGCAATATGAACAGAAAGGGCTAGGAAAAAAAAGAAAATACGCCATTAAGCTTTATCTATCGTTCATCAGAGATGGTATCTACCATAGATTCACGCACATGGTAATACAAAGATCCCAAATTTGAAATACTGTAGGTGACTTCTCTGTGTCATTAGAGACTGAGTTTCTCTATGTCCTTAATGACATCAGAAACTATAACAGACCATCCCTATTACACCAACATCATTTTTGATTCAGTTAAAAACTGCAATATAGATTGAAAGAACTATAAAAAGCACACTATACAATTGAGGGAGTGTGACCTGAAGTTTGAGATATAAAGACTTATAAAGGACTTAATACACACAATCTGGCAATTGGCAGAGAAAGGTGATTTTGACGTAGTATGAGGAAACTGCTCTTGCTGATGCTAGAATGTAAACTGAGTTAGTGTTCTTGAGTATTTGTTAGCATCACAGAACTAGATGTAAATAGGAAACAATGGTTGGTGACAGGACTGATTAACTTGGAGGAATATGGGACGTACCAGAGACTATTGGCGATGATTCTTGGCTCAAGGGAAAGGACACTAGAATGAATGCTGTTATATACTGTGCCATCATAAAACTCAAAAGGTGTATAAATTTTTAAAAAAAAAAATAAAAATGGAAAAACACATAGTACTGGATTAAAGGCTTCACAACCATGAATATAATAAGAATACAACTGCCAATGAGAATAGATCTTCCATTAAGAAGCCAGAGGAATGGAACTGGAGCCCAAAGACCTTTTTAGAAAAGGACTATGGGACTAACTGGAGGTCTCATCACAGACACGTTTGTTGAATAGTTTCAAATAATTACTTTTTGAAGAAAATCCAACAGAACGACTTGGAAAAAGCCTATGATATATATATAGTTTTGAAAACAAACCTAATGTGAATTACAAATAAAGTTTAACAATCTAGGTTGAAAAGCCCTTTTTAGTCTTTGCCTCTAAAAGGAAAATACAAAACCGGCTAAGGGGTCTTCAAGGCAACACCCTCATTAGAGCAGAATTTCACAGTCACTTCAGGCTAGCAATATATACTGTCCAGTGTTGAAAGGAACACAACTTGGTGAGCTTTAGAGAAAGGCAGTTCACCACTAATCACCTACTCTTTCTTTTAATTCATCACGGCGGGCCTGTTGTCACGAATTAAATGAAGATACCAGAGTTTGAGAACTATGGTTACACTAACATATTTCCCCACCAAAAGGATCTTATTTGATATTCAGAACAAGGGAAATAATTGAACACGCATACCCTAAAACTAAAGGGTAAGCCAAGCGAATAGGTTGAAACTGTGAAACAGACAATTAAGTGTGAATATTTTTGGTATTAAAGAGTAAGGCAGTCATATGTGGCAAAATTATGGGCTGCTCCCATGGTTGCCGCTCTGCAAATTTCACTGATCGGCAAGTTCTTCGTAAGGGTATCAAGTAGTTGCCTAACCACTTTTGCAGAAATGATTTGAAATAAACAAAAACCTTATATGACTGAGGGCAAAAGAATTAAAAGTTAGGAGGGAAAACCTTACTGTTCTGACAGACAAAATCATGCTCATGGAAGAAGAATGGCAGTATTTTGGCCACATTCCTAAGTAGTGGCACATAATAAAACCAAATTACTTTATTTTATTCTGTTTTTTTATGATGGATATTCTTTCTTACCAAAGATTCACAATCTACCAAAATAAGCTCAAACATTAGGCTTCAAAAACCTTGCTATGCCAGCAATCTTTGGCACCACAGTAACGCCAGTCTGGAGCCACAGAAAGACTCCACCCTATGACTATCATTTTTCGTTTATTTTCTTTTCTCTGCGTAGGCTAGGATGGACTTTAGGGAGGCATCACATTTTGAAACACTGCTTACTCAAAAACCATAGACGCTATCACTCAGTTAGGGGAGCAGGGTGGATAATGGTTAATTTGTGGGCATATATGGTATCCAATAGAATCAAAGTTATTAAAGAAAATTGTATTCAAATGTTTAATTACTACCCAAACGACTCTGGTAGATAGTCCCATTGAAGGCGAGACTAAGTTAATGACAGACAGGTGGTCTCAAACACTAACTACTAAAGCACACTATTAAAAAAACGGCCTTTCTTTGAGCATCAACATCCAAGAAGCAATGAATAATGAAGGCGAATGAAATCCAAGCTGGCTGAGTGACAGATACCTCAGAAGCAAACAGTTCTGGTGCAGGGCAAAAGTGGCTAAGATAGACAGCGGAATGAGCTAGGATGCCCTTCCAAAGGATTATTCTTTGCTATCTCTTATCTAAGGCATATCCCAAAGGCTGATCCCTCTTGAAACTGCTTACTTGCAAACCTGCATTTTCTTTCTTTGTACCCGTATAACATACAACCCTTTGGTCATCTGAACAGTGGTCTGTGCTACAGTGAATATAGAAGGAAGAATCCTAAAAGCCCAGAAGATTGAACATCTTCTCCTCTATAGAAGGGTGAGAAGAAGAATGCATGAGGAGTACATTTAGTGTTTGGTTCAATAAGAGCTATGCTTGGTAACACTACTGAGAGAGACCATCAGCTAGGGTACATCTATGCAAGCAAGAATACGGTCCTTACAATGTGAGGAAACCTATGGCAATATATTTCCTGTCATACTGGGATAAAAGAATCATCCTTGCCAGAACCACTTGAAAAAAGCAGGTAACATTCTAGGTCAGGTCTTTCTCACCCAGCCAGTCAACTGCAACCAGAACCATGCCAGCTTGCTTCTGCCTTGACTTCAGGAGCAATAGAAGGAAAGTGGACCAGAGGGAAATGTAATAAAAGGTTCAAGTACCAATACCATTAACATATTATCTCTTGAGTAGCAACGCCATTAAGTAGTGTGCAAGCACATGCTTTGCGTCTGGATCCCCCAACAGAAGAGACTATCATCCCACTCTTGGTTGAAGACCCACTTGCGGGTAGATCAATTTTACCTTCTTAGTACAACCATACAGGCATTGTCTGAGTGAGTAGAGTGAGCCACACACAATAAAAAGTAATGTGTTTCAACCTGATATAGGACATAGTTGTGTTGTCATTCTGTCCTGCCTCTGGGCTGATTGGAAGAAGGCTGCCAGGGCAATACCGATCACCTTGTGGCCCACAAGGTAGATACAATAGTGACACTACGTTTGTCTCTTCGAGTCAATTACAGAATGGTCCACCAGGAAGGCTCCTCAACTAAAGGCTGCCCAACTAAGGAATGTGGAGTTCATGATCACTGTGACCTAGAGACACAGTTGGCTCTCTCATGAGAACAGCGTACTTCATGTCCACTCACTGCAAGATCACATACAGGTCCAGAGACACTGGCCGTAGAGTGTGCAGAATCACTTACACTTAACTCCAGTGCATTTAGTCCATTCTACGGCAAGTATGATGAACAAGAAAGATCCAAGAGGCCACCACCCCTGACAGATGGATAAAGCAAAGGCCTTGCAAGTTAAATTGAAAGCAGAAAAGGTGGACTAAGAGTAGGATAGCTGTCACTCTCAAACCCAAGGAAAGCAATCATCAACCCCCTAAATTGGATTCAGATCACTCCAAGCTATTATTTTATTTAATTTGCGTAAAGCCTTATGTAGACATTCTACCTTTGGAAGTAGAAGTGTGCTCTACACAGAAATACGTATCATATAACAAATTTGTAGTACCATAAAGGATAAACAGTACAATATAAGAAGATGGCATTTACCCTTCTAATGGCAGGCCAAGTGGTTCTTCAGGACAAAGTCACTAAAGGCTTATTAAAAGCATAACTGAGAAAGGGTAGTGTAGGAATTAGGGGCCTAATGTACAAAGGTATTTTGCAGTCACAAGCCAGCAATTCTCCAAGTCACAGGATTTGCAGCCACAAAATACCTTTCTGCAAAGCACAAGTGCCCTTTTATGAACTACAAGTATTAAAGACCTGTAAAAAAGTTTTTTCAACCCTTTCTTAATTGCAAATAAGAGGAGACCTCCACAAGAGTGAGAATGATAACTGATTTGGAAGATGGAAGCTATCCAGGGGACCAATGCATGATCCCCCATGAGATCTCAGTGTATCAATATTTCTTTAAAGCAAAACCTGACCTTCAAAGGACACATGCTACCTTAAAAAATAAAACTGGCATGCTGGGGAGTTGAACACAAAGACAAAGGTCTGCTTTCCCTTGCAGGCCTCTACCAGTTTGTTCAGAGCAATTCATAGAGGGTAGCAAAATCCAAACTGTCTCATTAACATACAGGAAGCAGGACATTTTGCAATCCCATTAATACATACTGTCTGAGGTGACTGACTAGTTACATCGCAATATGCTATGCTGGGCAGGTTGCAAAAATGTTGGTGACCAATTTGCACCCAGTACTTGTGCCCTGATGAATGATAAAATCAGACCGCAAGTATTATCTATGAACAGCTTCATAATGCAGAAAGTTACATAGAATTATGAAGTCCACAGCTTCTTTATTTGAGCCCCAATATTGCAAGTAGAACCAACATTCACAAATGAGCAATGACAAAAAATGCACATCACTGCTGGAATAGCAGCTGGCCAAGCCAAAAAGGATCAGTGCCAACCATATCCTCCAGAAAAGTGACTAATGGAAGCAAGTCCATAACAACGGCAAAAAATCATTTGTAAATTGAAGAGGAAAATAGAATTAAAAGTGGAGGATTTTCAAACTTCAAATGATGGAAAAAGGTAATTTACGTCAAGCAGATTGGATCTCTATGAAAATTGTTTGGGGAAGTTCACAGACTTGATTATTTTCCAAGAGTCAGGATTTTTAAGGAAATGTCAACAATTCAATACTAATAGTAATTCTGTAGATGTGTAATTACAAAAGTATGATAGTGTATGTTACTTCTAATACTGTAGTTCATTCCTAATGTTTGAAACTGTAGTTATTTATTAAACTGTATCAAAATTAGTAAAAAATAAACATGTAAACATTGGTGAAAGAGATAGTAGTAAAAAGTAAAGAAATTATGAAGATTGAGTTCTTACAAAACATGTAGGCAAAAGTAAACAATTCAAAACACCTGAACACAGCACCGTACAGAAATCCTGAACTAAAACTGATGCCTAACAGCCTGGACTTTTCAAAGCCATATGGCATCACAAGGGACATTGGGCGTAATGTCCGATATGGGAGCTAAAAACAACCCTTAAAACTTTATTTGGATTCAGAGCAATATGGTACATCTATTAAACACTCCAGATGTTCTCCCTAGGGTGTTTGGGTGTACTCCCTCCCAAAGAAAGTCCACTTAAAAAGGACTAAAAGACAGTTAATGTGCAGCAATTCTTTTAAAAATGTGTGTGTTACAAAGCCAAAAGAGGATCTGAAAAGGACCCTAAAGAACTCCAGTAATTAGGATCTGGCACAGTACCCATCAGCAAATAATGAATGCGGTAAGTGAGAAACTGTATTGGTCACAGATTTCTTTAGTGTTGAACTGGCTGAGAGCTCGTATCATATCCAGTCCTGAAAACAGGTCACTTTCTCAGCCAATTGGGAAGCTTGCACTATGTTCCATATGGCAGTGAAACCCCGGAGTCATTTTCTAATGTTGTGGGGAGGATGGCAATATTTAGAAGTAAATTAAATTATTTACTCCTAAATAATGTATTGGAATCCACATCCAAGATTAAGGAAGTATTCACCCAAGCTTGTGAATCTATGGAGGATATAAATGTGGGAGAATTGACAGGAAGAGAAAGAGTGACTGAAAATGTTATATAAAAAATGTACAGACAATAAAGAGTCTTGGAAATTTAGAAAATAAAACTTAGTGAGCAGTTGAATTATGTACAAAGAGTACGTGATTGAGGAACAAATTGGGTACAAAGAGGTGTGGTGGGGAGGGAAATGGGGCAATGGGTCTAACGTGGAAAAACAGTAATGCAGATTAATATGGAAGACAAAGAGAAATGAAAGAAAATGGGAGGATGCATGCCAAACTGATGTGGGGGAATCAGAGGACAGAAGCAGAGATAGAAAGAGATGAGGACAGAAAAAAGAGATGCAGGGGAGGATGAAAGAAGTGAGAACACTTTCTGTAAATGTTAAAATCTCCTCCCTTCTTCCCAAAAGACTTGAGGAACAGGCAGTGAAGCTGACTCTTAGAACAATGCTGGTACCTTTGTTATAGCTGGAAATGTAGTGATCTTCTATAAGGAGACATCAAGATACAAAGGACAGACAGAAGAAACAAATTTATATTTTCATGGGGTATGTAAATGAAAAGCAAAAAAAAAATACACTGCATCGCATTCAAGAATAAACTGAGCAGCAGTAAAAAAAGATGCGCAGGCAAGCCTTCTTATCCAGGGTAAACAATATCTTTTACACAAGTCTAAACTATCCCCATCCTTAAGGGCAGAAAGCCAACCTGCCCATGAGGATCACCTCCCACGTCAAAAGCTGATAACCTTGTGCACAGTCGATCCCATTGCTCAATTCTTTCATGCTGAAATCCACTCTACACCTCCTATCCAGAGGATAGACAATGCTCTTCTCCAGTGACAACGGATGAGAAATACTGTCCACCTATTCACTAATTCTTCTTTCACAGGTAATACTCACCTCCCATCAATCAAAGACAGACTACTCATTCCTTGATTGTCTTATGTAGCCCAAAACGTTTTTCTCAAAGGAAATCTAACATCTTTCCCCAGAGGACAAACAATGGTTCTTCCTGGAAGACAGACTCTTTTCTTCGACTAAGAGATGGCAATCTAGATGACAGACTATGCGCTTATACTGAGAGTCACTCATCTCAACCAGAGGAAACACAAAACATTCTGCAAGATGACAATCATCTTAAAAAGAGAACAGATAACACTTTCATCAGAGAAAAACAATGCTCTTACCCTGGGGACAACACTTTTCCACAAAAGAGACCCAAGACTAAAGACAACGCTCTACCCCAGAGGACAAACACGTCAGTAGGATTGTTGTTTATGCTACTACGGGAGGATAGGCAACCTTCAGCAGACAGACAAGGAACTCCTCCAGAGGGCATAATATTCTTCCTGCCTTGACTCTAGGTAAGACAAGAGTCTTTCCCTGAAGACGGATTATGCTCTTACCTCAAGAACAAAAACAACAAGGTGATGGATGGAATGCTTGAATTAATCTCAGCCACTGAAACTGCTTGGGCCCCCATCCTCATCCATCATTTTTTGGCCACCTATGCCACCCCAGTTTAGAACCAACTGTATGCAAATGAGTGTTGACCCTGCACCACATGGGTACAGTCCAGCCCGAACTGCAAGGTCAGGTCCTTCCTGGACCGGAAACAAGCCTCCTGGGACCAGTTTCGGGGTATCACCCCTAATCAGCCAGGCTAGCTTGAGTCCAGTGACACAGTGAGCGCAGGACCCACATCTACCTCAAAAACAGGTCATATTCTCCCCACGAGCAGATAAAGCTCTTCCTGTGAAGTGTGTTCTTTCTCTCCATTCGAGCGACATTATTCCATTAAGAACACATACCGTTCTTCCATAGGGGACTGACAGAATGCTTCTTGGTGTATATAATGTCTTCCTATTAGGAAGAGATACACTTTTTCCCTGGAGTACTGATGGCATTTGTTACCAACAGCAAACCACATTTTCTCTCAGAGGATAAAGAATCAACCTTCTATTGAAGACTAAAGGACAGAGATAGCTCTTTTCCCTTCATAGTCTCCATCAAGTAGACCGTGCACATAACGAGAGAAGAGGCCTTACTGTCATCCATAAGTTCTTCCAGTACTGCTTCCTTGGCAATGAAGTGACACTCTGGTCCATGGAGCTCCTGACATGAGACTTCCCTTTCTCTGAAACTCAGAACACCAACTTCCATCTCCGCTATAGGCCTGGGCAGAACAAGGAATTTTTGATGAATTGCTAGATCTACTTACCACCTCATCTATCTGACACACCTACACCACAATCCTGAGTGACTTCAACATTTCAGACAAGTTCAAAAAGAAAAAGGACACCCTCCTTAACCTTACTGACGAACTCAATATAGTGCAGCACTTCACCCAACCAACACACACTAAAGGCCACATCCTCAACCTTCTTTTCTCATGTTGTCCAACAAAACAGTGTTAACCACTCAAAGCATTGGAATGGGTTGCCACCTTGCCAACCCTACTCTTTGATGAGTGCCCCAAACAAGATCAGACCTTTAGATTGTTTTGGGACTTCTCCATCAACAACCTAATGCCAGAACTCCTCTCGCCCGCCAACTTTACATCCAGCACAAACACCCTGCTAAAAACACGTCAACACTTTTTTTGGCCAAGATCAGCCTTTGTCACTCGGTACTCTAAAGACCTTTCTGATAAGTTCTCTACCCGTAGGCAGGTAAGCAAGCATTTAAAAACAAATCTCTCAATGACCACATGATACTGAAGCTCCATCACAGACAGCTCATTACATCAACCAAAATACTGTACCAACACCATTGACAAAGTCCTGCCAACAGAAACAGAACATTCCTCAAGACAACAGAGCACTGTATGAACCCACTGCCTGACACTCCTATCCCACACTGCAAAGACGTGCAATATCATAAAAAATACTGCAGATCAAACAGCAAATAGACAACATCAAGCTTGCGTCTCCTCTTACACGCAAACTTCTTCAGAATCCAGCAATCATCATTTTAAAACCTTCTCACTAACAGATCACATAAGCATACTCAACTCCCTCAAAACCACTCTATTGGCTCTCCTGATGCCTCGCGATTGTGTTTCATCAAATTTCTCTTGTGAAGCTCCTACCCTTCACCAGTGTCAACATCTTCCTAACTCAAGGCATCTTCCCAGATGCTCTCAAGACAGGCCAGATCTTCTAGCTACTTAACAAGTCTACTCTAGTCCTTCATTAACTCTACAACTAATGGCCCATCATTCACCTACAGTTCACCAGCAATATCACTGAATAAGCAGTATACACTCAACAAGATCACAACAATGCCACCAATCTATTGCATGAATACCAATCTGTTTTGCTTACATCATGCTGAAACACAGACTCTTACCTTACAAATCATGGAACACGCCCTCCTGACCACAGATGAAGATGCCCTCTACCTCTCGAATCTCCTGGACCTCTCAGCTGCCTTCAACACAGACGATCATCCCACAGTCATCCACACACTGGAGTCTTGAATAGGATTCACTTGCAGTGTCCCTCATTGGTCTTTCTTCTACCTTTCCAAATGTCAGAAGTTCATTAATAGGGCACTTTCAGATCCCAAAAAGATCCTATACCTGCAGAGTCTCCCAGGGTTCCATAATGTCCCCTGGCATCTTCATTCTTTAAATGGGGCCCAATGGGACTCTACTCACAGATAACAGTATCAAAATATACCAATATGCAGACAGCATCAAACTCTACAAGAATGTTTCCTCCAACTCCAGATATCCAGGGCTTCAAGACCCGTGTGCACCTCATCCATACCTGCATGTCCAGTCCCTGCCTGAAACACAATTACACCAAGGCAGAACTGTTATTTAGCAAGAACGATAAGCAAGATATAGAGCAAATCTGGGTAAATGACCTGAATCTTGACTGAATGCAAATTTACACCCAACACCAAGTCACTTGGATTCATCTTTGACACAATCCCTCACACTAAAGGAAGACATTGCCATAAGACAAAGCCAGCTCTCTCTTCTAAAGAAATTTAAAGCATTTCTACAAGAATGCTATTCAGAATTGCTGTTCAAGCCCTTGTGCTCTTGCAATGTGGATGGTGGTAACGCACTGCTCGACATGACCGCCCACACTCCACACTGCAACTCCCTTTCCATCAGGACCACCCCAACACTGCTCCAATTTAGGAAAGAGTTGAAGATGCACCTCTTTAAAAACATCACATTGCACTGTAATAACAGTTTACTGTTGCTCCCTAAATCTCGCTACCTCTCCTGTCAATCGTTGGCTGTATGCTTGCGTTTGACCCTGCACCATGCTTTGTTGCCTTTTGTTTAGGTTCCCGCTTAAGAATACTACATGAAACCATATGCACAGACAGTCAACCATCCCACCTCTTTCTCACTTTTCAACTCTATCTCCTCCCTTTACTAAAGATAAAATGTGTTCTGCCACAAAGGTTATGCAGCAGTATTTCACAGAGAAGAGACTAGGCTCTTTGGCAGAAGAGTGAATACAGATAATGCTCTCCAACTGAAGACAGTCCACGTTTTTTCACAGAGGAAAGATACTATTCTTCCACACAAAATAATCACCATTCAACTTCATAAATTAGACAATAACTTCGCCAAAAGAGAGACAATGATCTTGCCCAAAACACAGTCAGCAATGTTTTCCTACAGCAAATAACATGGTGACTCAGAAGACACAGTTATTACCCAAAAATGACCATCATCTTCCACTGAAGACATCATGTTTTTCCATTAAGGACAAGCAACATACTTCTTCTGAAGGAAGAAAAACCTATTTCAACCAATATCACACGGCTAACTTAAAGAAGAGAAACAAATACTTTTGCATCAACGTTCTTCCATGGATGATAGAAAGCCATGTTCTTCAGAAGAAGAATAGACTCCTCCACTGGCGAAATAATGTTTTTCCACAGACTAACCTCTTCCAACTGAACACAGCCTAAACCTTCCCTAAGAAGATTACCAAAAACTCAACTAAAAACTCACCATTACTCTGAAGAGAACAGATGTATTTCACCAGGCTTTTTTGTATTAAAGACAGATGAACCCGTCAATAAGCATAATGGTATTTCATCTAGAAAACAACATTTTTTAATAAAGGATAGGTTATTTTCTCCTTTATGATAGGAGAAATCAGTCTTCCCCAAAAAAAACTAATTCCTTGCCACCACAATATCTTGTATCAATTAAGGGCAGACGATTGTCTTCCACCAAAGGAAAACTGTGCTCTACTCATCGAGGAGAGTCAATGATTTTATTCTCATGGCAGGGTATGCACTTCATTTCCCCAAACACAGACAACATATGTTCTGTGCACACTCATCAAGTCCTGCCTTTAGAAAAAGCTGCAATATTCTCTTTCCTAACAAATCCACAAAACAATCCTTTAGAGACACAGACAACTCACTTTAACCTCCCAAATGGCAGAAAGGTACACTAAAAGAACCAAAGAAAAATCTCTCTCGAAGATTGGGCAGCTCTCTGTTCAGAAGGGTTGACCTCCAGCTGCTTCTAGGATGGCAAGCTACATGCAGCTGCCCCACCCACTAAGGGCATACATCAATCACTCCACACTGAAAAGGCATTCATTTCAAGTGCTAACATCACTCCATAATTCAAATCACCCCTATTTACAGAAGAAAAGTACCCATCACCCAACCATGGAGGAGCACCACTCCCTACAAAAGGCTGGAGTGGATATTGCTCCTTCTGAAAAAGCAGATCCACCTGCCTCAACAAAAGCAATTATTCACTTCCCAAGGAAGACACTGCTGTTCCCCCTCCCTAAGAATGAAACCGGATGCTCCCAATAGGCATGTTCCACTCTCCCACTATAAGGAGGAGAAAGCTCCTGACACAACAACGAAGATACACACCTCTGGTGGGATAGACAACAATCTTTCTAATTGGGAAATATAAGTGAGCAGTGTTTCCCCAAGAATGGCAAGAAAGACTGGGAACTCCCCTCAAGAACTGATGACATATTCAGTTCTCTCTAACATTTTCTGATAATCAGTGGACCACTATTGTGCCCTCACATTCCACTGGAAAGAATGTCAAATTCAGGCATATAAGCAAGGCTGAGGATGCACGTGGCACTGTTAGCAACAAGGATAAAAAGGTCTCCTTAACTAAGTAATATTCCAGAAGATATTAGGAGGAGGTGCCTTACAACTGTTCCACTAAACTAATTATATATAACAGCTTGCTTCAGTTCAGTATCATTTTCCTCTTCATAAGTGTTAGAAAGCAGTACTTTAACTTTTTAAAAACCTGCATATAAAAAAAGGAATGAAGAAAAGGGAGAATGTACCTTTACAAATCCTTTTTATTTATTATCAGACCTCAATACATACCACTCTCCAGAAACCAAACTAATTATCTTTTTTCCAACCATTCATTTAAGTCTTTATACTTACTGTTATTTTATTTGATATCTAAATTGTCCCCCTTTAGTTCAGGTTTCAGACATTCCCTGGTTCTCACCAAAATATTTGACTCTATTCAGGTTTGTCTTCTGTAGTGTATTTTCCTTACTGGTGGCAACAAAGTCTGACAGAAGTGTATTACTTGAAGATACTCATATGCGGTTCCCTTATTTTCTGTTGCTAATGGAGTAAAAGAAAATGCACTTATTTAGTTTTGGTGTGTAGTAGCATGCTATTTCCACTGGAAGGCTAAGTAGTGAAGGGAGGAGGGAAAATAAGATCATCAAGCACAGAAGTGCCACACTACATTTGTCCTTGCATCACCACATTCTGCCCTCTGCAAAAGAGTGCTAGCCATGTATGGCATGGGGCTTACTAGGAGCATGACACAGGCTCAAAATATTAGGACTCTACTGGAAATGAGAACAAATGCGTTTTAGAATATCTTCCTCACATTCACATGGCAGTATGGGTACTCAATATTTCTGGGTGTTATGAAAGACAACTAACCTTGAATGCTGATTCTACTGGTATACTACCCTTGTAGATAAGCCCTCAATGCAAAAAGTGAGAGCTGCAAACTTTGAGAATTTCTCTCTTCTGCTATTTAATTCAAGGAGTTGTGTGTGAGAAAACCTTGATCAATCTACACAAGGGAACCTTTGCAAATTATGATTTCGAAGTGTGAATAAAAAGCAAGTTAAGGCCACTGTTAAGTCAAAAGATGAAATAATTGGAAATTGTATATCATCCCACTCAAATAGAATACTTAAATGAGTGTGATTTCATCATAGCAAATCCTTTGTTGACGCCATATTTTGACAAAGAGAGCGCTGGGAATGATTACAATCTCAAACACGTGAATAAAAAGAGTCACAAAGTTGAGGCATGACCCATTCCAAATCACAAAAACAGGCTTAGCCCAGGAGTAACTAGGTAATGTGGCTACGGACGAGTGCAATCCTTAGCACCTAAGGCAATTCACGTTCACTACCAATCAGTGGCTGGACAGCCAGACAGTGAGAATATGAGGATATAGGCCTAAAACAATTTGATGGACCTGGTTGAGATGTACATTCAAAATAATTAACTAAAGCATGCATCAGTTTATAAAAGTGGACACAGATTAGTGGTGAATATCCTAAACTGGTTGTGTGCTATCACTCCGAGACAATTAAAAAAACATGTAATCGGGCTCAACATAGCTCAACCATTTAAAATGAAACTTTTCATTTTGTGGTATATGCGCATGTACGCCTACCATGAGACTGCATGTAAAACTTGGATTGTGTATTTTACCACACAGCTAACTCACTACTTTTGCTCGTGTGTTGATACCTAGGACTCTCCTTGGCAATTTCAACTTCAAGACCTTACTGCGGCCTGGAGGGGCGCACCAAGTGTGCCATCTTTTGTCAACATGGAACTACTGTCCAAAGCCTGGGTAGTTCACATTATGCTGTGGTGGCAGCCTACCGATTTTGTGAATTAATTGTCCTGAACAGACCTTATTCTTGTGTCAGATTAGTGCGGCCTACCAACCCCACTTATGTAAAGTTCTACTTCTATGTTTCATTGTGAAATAGGAGTATGATTGATGGGATCAGTGGGATCCATTTTGGATTGCTCCTGGGTTAGCATGGCACAGGATGAAGGGTGTTAAGCTTACCCTGGCAGTGGATGTGGTATTGCCTACACTACTGTGGCTGGAGACTCAAGAACCTGACATTCAAGCGAAGGAGGATGCTGACAAGACTGTTCTTAGAAGTCTATAAGAACCTTTTAGCAAGGGATTGCTGATCAGCTTTTCCTGAGCACTGGTGCATGGTAGGGGACAAGGGGTGAGTCAGTAGATCCTGTTAAGAGTGATGAAGTTTCTTAGACAAGGCCTGCTCTTTTGTTTCTCTGATTGCTACTTCATGAAGGCTGACGAGGCTTCAGTGTGCCCCTATGTTGGGTACTCCAGCTTGAAGCCAGCATCCCTACCTGCTGTGAGAGCGATTGCCTTGCACAAAGGTTGTGTCTGCACTAAAGCCAGAAAATGACATTTGAAAAGACAACATGCTAAACCGGTTCTAAGACCCAAACTGTGGATCCACATTTTATGTATAGAAAAGACATATAAAGAATTAAACTCTAAACATTTTACTTTGTTCAAGTTCTATATTCTTTTTGATCAAGGATCAGAGTGCTCCGAAGAGTACTTAAAGAGCTCCTTTGAACACAGGGCTCTTGTCTGTATGAGCCAGTTTCCCCAGTGATAAGGGGAGATCACATGAAGTCTGCTTAACTTGCTGGAGAAGCTGTTTGTCTGCCAGCAACTAGGAGCCAGTCTGCTCAGAGAGGGAAGGTAGGTACCTGGCCCTACTTGGAGAGATACAGCCTATTAGGAGAAGCCCAGCTGTGTTCCTGGCATGTGGGGGACTCAGAAGTAATCTTTAAAAAAGCGTTTATCCATAAAAGATGTTCTCTGTATTGGTATCTTTTAAAGATTCACATGCATAAATCTTTGCTGTCGTCGAGCTGGGACTACCATCTCGATGACTGATGATTCAAGTATGTGTATGTACGAGAGATCCAATTCTGGAGAAGCAGACTGCACTGGGACCAAAGCCAGTGTTGACCAGAATCGAGAGCGGTGATCCTGTCTTCCATAAAATGGTTCATGTGCCAAAATGTGGAAGGAAAAAAAAAACATAACAGTCCAACATTCAACACCCGTGCAGCTTGCTCAAAGGATCCAGCAAAGAACCGTCACTGCAGCTAAAGCAGAAGAACTGCTCCACAGACAAGGAGCCACAACTGACAAAGATGAGCAAGCATCAATCATGTCTGCTATACTGGTTACTTGTTTCATCCTCATGAGGGCTCCATTCAGGTCTGCAACAGGCACATCTTCACTGATCAGGCAACACAAGGTCTAGATTCAAAACACTGAGGGCCCGATTCATAAAAGGACCCCCTGAGTAGCAGCAGGGTCCCCCAAAGCGACTGCACAGCCCTTTTCTGAATTAGGCCCGGAGACAAGAACGCAAATGATAATCCTGCTGTTAGGAACTCTGTGGCTCAATAACTATTTGAGATGAAGTAAAAATTGGTAATGAGGTAACTGCTTAGGGAACTCGCACCTGTGCCTAATTTTTACATATAACCTTTCTCTGAGAATTTACCAAAGATTCGGGGCGTGGGGAGGCCTAGAGTGAGTGAAAGCACCTCAGAGGGTACAGTGCTTTAACTAGGTGAGATCCTATTCCCTGTAGCTTCACAACCCCATCTAATCATGCAGGGTTTCATTTTGCTTATTAAAGATAAGAACCGGGCTGGGCAGTGATTTATTGAGTCTGCTTTTTGAATCTCTGCATTCCCAAACTACCTCCCAGAGAAGAGTTTGACAGTTTGCCCTTGCTACCTTGAGAATCAAGTTTGGAAGGGGATTACTTGACTCAGTTTGCACATCTATAGGACAAACCCCAAGGAACAAGTGGCCCAGTAGCACGTCAGCCCTGTGCCCGTCACCTCTGAATAGGCTCTGACTGCCACTCTATTTTGTTTATTATACAGTTTTGTAATGTAGTCTGATGAGAGTCCAGTGTAGAGTGAGTCTCAATGCTTAAGGAGCAGGAGAGACAGACTCCTCAATTAGTGTGAAAAAAGGTTTTTATTGTGAGCAATGGGGAGGAACAGGGTACTTTTTTATTTCTGTGAGGTTTCGAATGAGACAAGGATTTTCACATAATGGATGATCAAGAAAAAGGGATTAGAGATGGTAAGGGGGATCCTATAAGGAAGGTTTTAGTCACAGAAAGAAGTCACTGGATTTCCTTTCAATAGTTTAAGGCAGCTGAATGTACTAGCGATATATGCCAAACTGAATGTGAAAGGCCCAGATTAAAGTCCCAAATGAATTTCAATGGTGGAATTAGGTCAATGTTGGAGTTGTGGGTGCTGAAGGCCTTGAGGAACACCAGGCAGGTCTGCAATTGTGGACGAGGAAGACTGACTTTTTACATAATTAAAGTTTAAGGACAAAGAAGAGCTAAGTCACTTTAGAGTTTTTCCAATGACTCCAGGGAAAAGTCTGACTCATCAAGAAGAAAATATGTAAAATGGTATCAAAGTCCACTGAGAGATCCAAGAGGAGCAAGAGTGATGGGCGGCTTGTGGTTAAGATCACTATGAGGTGCTGATACGGACCAATGCCACGTTCATTGTTTGATATGGCAAGCATGCTCGCCAATATGAAAGGGATGCAAACAGCATGACTGCTGGGTGAGGATGTGGGTTCTGAAAAGGAAGAAACTTGTTTAAATTCAATTTCTCTGAAGATTCGAGGGTGCAGGACAAGATGATCCTTCTGTAAACCTTGCTTCCACCGCAAATCTAAAACTTTCTATATTGTATGCATTTGTAGGCTGCAATAAGATATCAGAAATACATTAGAATATAGAGCAACAAGTAGTGCAGCAATTGTGTCACAGAAAACAAAGGCAATTTGTATAATTTATTTGAACTGCAGAAAGACTTGTCACCCTTTCAAGAAAAAGCTTGCCTAAAACCACAGTCCTGTTGAAATGTATTCCAGAAATTGTATGCACATCCACGGTGATTACTGTGAATCCTAGGGATGCCAGGAATGCAGACTTAAGTCTGAGTGGCTAATTGCTCGTGTGATATTTTTAATGGACAATCACCAAAGTATGGCTTGAAACTGTTTCTTTAGCATCACTAATGTAAGGCCACTGGACCACGATATTTGGTTAAACTGTGGCGCTGACCAGAGTGAAAACGACAAAACCTTGAGGTGGCCCACTTTCTGAATTGAAATGTTAAAATATATTTCTTTTAAATGCAACTTGCAGTGAAAGCATGCCTTCTCTTCCATAGGGAAGGGGAACAATCAAGATATTTTTCTTTGGGAAAATTTTATATAAGTATGTTAGATCCAGAAAGGGCCTCAATTCCTAATCATCTTTTTTACAACAACGTGCGTTGCTTACACCATTTTACAAAGCAGTTTTTTTTCACCTGCTTTTGCAGAATGTAATAATATGTTCTGAATGCCTTGGTGTAGGCAAGGGTGATGCTTCTTTACAAAGACCCTGGACTGAGTTGAAGAATATTGAACATCCACTTGTCCATAGTCAGGGATTCCAAAACAAGGTTGAGTTAAAAGAAATCCTCTCACAAGATGCCACAGAGAACATTATAGGAGTCAATCTTGCTTTGCGGCTGATTGCCGTGTCCACCTTCTGAATCTATGATAATAATGCCAGGCTTGTAGAACTAACTGATTTATAAGTGGAGGATGCAGAAGGGTATTTGTATTCTCGTGAGACAGGAGTCTAAGGCTAAATAGTTTTGCTTGGGTTTAAATCCCCATAGTTCTCGTAGTACCACTGTTTTACTTTTTACAATTAGCAGCAAATAATTTTTATTTATACCAAATTAGTCAGTGCCATCAAAAGGCAGGGTATCTAAATTGAAAGAAGTCAACCTGAGTTCGCTTTGTCTGCATAGGACCGAATAGAGCTGCCTGCTATCTGCCAAAATCGTGTATTTGACAGATGCACTATTAACACAACAATGTGGTTAGAGATGAGGTGTGTGAAAACGACTGCTTTTGCATGGCTGTTCTGCAACTGACATAGTATGATAGGTCATGCTCTTTCTCACGTCTATCATATCCATCCCAGTAGAGAGCATATTTGCTAATTTAATCATAGGAGATGTGGTTGTAGTTGCCGACTGTCTCAATACAACACACATCTTTTTCAGTCCTCTGCAGAGGGAATGTCATCAAAACACAAGAATTATATATCTTAACCTGATGCAGATGCCACCATGTACTATGGTTTGGGCCTTGCCTGAGGCAAGCAGTAACTGATTTGGTGTTCTGGCATTTTTTGTAAGGTCTGCTCACAGTTTCTAGCACTGAGGATAGATTATTAATAGAAAAAAGACAATATCTGAAAATCATTTTACCTACTTTAACATCAAATTTCTTTTTCTGAACCCTGTTTCTGAATAGGTGTCTGAGTACCTGTTTGTCTCATGAATTCATGTAAATTAAAAATGACTTTCACACATGTGCCGTTTATACTAGCAGAATCAGTGCGCCCACACAGCATTCAAGCACACTGATCTTGGACACTTCAATGTCATTAAAAGTGTGTAGTTTAATTGCGATACCAGCTTGTGGGCTCAGATCCTTTGTCAGCCAATCCTACTTGTAAACATACATGCATTGACTGCCCTATGTAGTCTACATGCATGCAAAGCCCTGAAGAAAACTATATTACAGATCTTCATTGAAGGACTGTGGTAAATAAAAACTGAAGTGTTATAAGATTTCCCTGATGGCAGTGTCTATCTTCAGAAAAACTGAAAGCTATGCACATGTTTTGATGAAATCAGCAAATCCTAAATTAGTCTGAAGCAATTTCAATTTTTTGTAAAATCTGAGATAAACCAGAACTAATATGATCACCTCTAATACTCAATGTCATGCCAGACTAACTTGAATGGAAGTATCCAAAAACGTTAATGGATCTTCCTGGGAAAGGCCTCAATGGATTATATCATCTTACCACTATTCATAAAGAGCCATTAGCTGCAGATGCCTATGACCAAGGAAACCTTGCAGCCCCCCACATGGCAAGAGACTGAGCATCAACCCTGCTCTGACTAGCCTGGTTCCCTTATGAAGAGGGAAAAACCAAAGCTATTGCGCCCACAATAGGACTATGCTCTTTTGGCATTCAGAGAAAGCAACCTCAGAGATGGTTATTAACTAAAGACAACTAACAATTATTATGTCACTTTGCAGTAAACATGGTTGTAGGTTAGTGCCGGTCCACTAGACCTCTAGACTATGCCAATCATAACACAGCTTTTCACTACATAGTGGGCTAGTGACAAACTAACTGTAGCAATTCAAGATACTGAAAAAGTATTCATTCCTGAAGCAAGAACGAAAGAAAATGAAGCATTTGGACATTGATTACAAGTGCCAGAGAAGTTAACTTTCCAACTTAATGCTGTGACAAGTGTGGAACTCTGCCTACTATTTTCCTTACTGTTGAGCGCCAAGAGCCTAAATGTCTGTGTGACCTAGTGCCGGCAGATTTCCGAGGAGAACAGAAGAACCACAGAGTAAATCAGGCAGTCCCCACAACATGAATGACTGTCTACCTTTGTCAATAAGCCAGGCTTTGTTTAGAATGTGAGTCTCATCTTTGCTTAAAGATCCATGACTGCTCTGGAGAAATCAAAGTCTGCAAAACACCCATTTTCAAATTTCCTAAATATGCTACCCAGTACTTCTGAGAGCTTCTGATACTTATCGATCCAGGGAAGATGCAACTTACCCACCCTTCATCAGCACCAGAATATGTTTGGAGTACTTCAGTTTCTGGAGATATCTCCATCCTGCCTTGCGTAAGGCTTTAAAATCCTGCTGAGCCCAGTCAACCTCAAACTGCCTCATGAAAAAAAGACTCTTCAGAAAGTAGTGGGGACGATTAAAAAATATTACAGGAGGACAAAAATAACTCCAGCACAAAACTGCAGATTTTGCATAAAATGGGCTTAAGTAAAAAAATAAAAAAATAAAAAATAATGAAAAGGTGCACAAATTACAGTGGTGCTGCCATTTCTGTCCACTGCTGATTTAAAACAAGTTCCTGTAAACTACGTTGTTTCATCCAAATGATGGCTTCCACTTGGGCACTGGTGTTGTGAGCACCACTGTTCTAAACTAGACACAGAATATTCCTCTGGACAAAATCAAATGAGAACAGTATATTCAAAATAGTAAGCAGCATATCTGATTCTCTTGGGCAACATGCTTATGCATTTTCAGATGCAACTGCAAAAAATCAATGCAAGGTGAACTGTCAGTCTAAATGATATTTGAGCATTTTCCTCAGAGTTGGTTCGTGAAGAACTCTTAAACGTATGTGTGCACGGATACACACATTTCCCTTGGAGCACTTTCCTCAACTATTTTCTAGGGTAAAGCACTGAACAATTACCTCATAATTATCTAAAAACAAGGCAATTTTTTTAAAGTAATTACCTTCAGGATATTGCCTCAAACATTTCTTTATGGTCAGCAAGAGCAGTCTCCATCTGCTCAGACATAACACCTCTAAAAGCAGCTATGGTTCCATTAGAGTGTGTATCCCATGATGCCAGAATTAGTAAATTTCTTACTCATAACTGGTTTACTGCCATGCTTTCCCAGCCTTGTCAGAGCATTACATGAGCTACTCGATCAGGCACAAAATAGGTAATGTAAGCATGCATTTGCTGTAACTGAATCAAAGGGTGACCTGAGGCTATCATATTTTTTGCAAACATGTAAAAGCCTAGTGCATCAGTTCTGGGCCATGAGATCTCATTGTTCCCAATACCAGCAAACAATTTATTTCAACTGTGGGCTGTCTAAATAATGGTAAACTGGCGAGTCCTTTCTATGGCCAGTGTATTTAAAGGCTTACTGCTAATCTGACATAGCAAACCTGTAATCCACAGTTCCAACCAGAATCACATTTAAAAGAAAGCATTAGAGACAGAGAAGATTCCTGCATCCATCTTGAAACTATTCTGCCCTCTGCCAAGTCCAAGACCAGTAGGGCTTCTTACCTTCCAACGTGTCATCTCCTTCTGAGATGAGCTCGTCGTCTGAACAGATATTCAGAATGTTTACCAGCATCTCTGTCACTGCAGAAGAAAAGATGACATAATGACTTGGTGGAAGACAATGTGTACAGACATTGTTAAACTATAACAAAACAGAAACCCTTGCATGCCACATCATGTTCGCGACCAGGACACACGTCAAGATTGTGAAAGGAAGGATAACTGCAAGAGCTTGAGACACATGCCCAAATGATAAGGGAACAATAGTCGTGTGTGAATTTGTATGCACAGCATCCTACTAATAGTATTCACTACAGGTCTATGTATATTTAAAATGGTCAATTTAGAATCATTTACTCACGATCTGTCCTTCATCACAATCTACTAGAACACTGCTCCTTAGTGCAAGTTCACAGGAAGTTACTAGTATTAGGTGCCTAGTCTATTGTCCTCCTTGCTTTATACTAATGGATTGTCTGTCTTGTTCAAGAATGGACCAAGCACATTTGCATACCACTGGCCGGTCCCTTGAAATTTTGAAGACTGGGAACAAAATTGGCTTCAACCCTGCCCAAGCCGCAGGTTTCCAGAGACCCACTCAATACCAAAATATAGAAGCCATATAAATGGTCAGTGTGGATGGCAGATGACTCATTATGAGCGAGAGAGAGAGAGAGAGAGAGAGAGAGAGAGAGAGAGAGAGAGAGAGAGAGAGAGAGAGAGAGAGAGAGAGAGAGAGAGAGAGAGAGAGTGTGTGTGTGTGTGTGTGTGTATATATATATATAACATCACTAGAAAGAGTAGTATTAACTGTAGTTCTCTATCATGGGTATCTTTTGTTGATTCACATGCTATATATAGATGTTTATAGTTATCAGGTCGAGAATCTGCAGTTTTTCCCATACATATTTCTTTTGTAGGCCATGCAAATCTTTGGAACTTTTTCCAGCATCCTATGGCTGGGTGGGTGCCCAAGCCTACACATGTACTATATAAGAGATTTACATGCAAGTAACTGTAACTTTTCCACTGTTTTGTTTTCAGAGTTTTATAAGAACCAAGCCCTGTTTAACAAGGAATAGATGAGATCAGGCCTTAGCTGTATCTGAATGAATTCCTTAAAACCTCTCACCCAAGATGGATATCACCTGTACACAGTTACTATCCAAGGAGGGATGTCTTCTAAATCTCTGCATCATTGACTCTGTCGCTATTTAGCAGATCACACATATTGAAGCTTTAAATGGTAAAACAACCATTTTAGCTTATCGTTCATAAAATTAACTATAAGTATTCTCAGATTGTCCACTGGACTGAAAGTAACTTTATGTTGTACTGTCAAAAGATTATTATAATTTGTTGGTCAGGTGGGTTTTTTTCTGGCACCATCATAAACCACAACAAATTTACTTCCACATATGGATTTTTGCACTGTCCTAAAAGTAACATTCACCTTACCTAGCTCACATTCCATTAATGTCAAAATTATGTGAGTGTGTTGCTAAGAAACTGCTTACTTTGCAACTATTGAGGCACATTACAGGTACACCTTAGACAGACATGATGTACGACTTTACCTTTCTACAAAATGTAAAAATGTTCTCATATAACAGGTACTTCCAAGTTTCTCACATTCTACCTCAATGCATGGAGTATTACAAAACATTTTCTGAAGAAAAATATGTTAATTTACATTTGTGACAACTGTAACTTGGTTCGAAACTGGACATCCCGAAGATCAGAAAGAACAAAGGAGGAAAGAATGCTGCTCTATTCGGCTGAAGAGTCAGGTCTTCACACTCTTAAACACAAATATTACCTTGGGGGTGGGGAGGAATCTTATTCTCTAGGTTACTAAAGCATCTCAAAGCTCTTTTATGGAAGTTGAGTTCAGAATGCCATCCATGGAATTATCATACCACAAGACTGTGATGCAATATGCACCTAAATGTAGCACAGCAGTAACAAGCTACCAAGTGAAGGACTTCTAGAGGAATGTCCCCAAAATCCATTGAAAAAGAGGATCAAGATGGAATTAATAAATTAGATAATCCCAACAGAGTGTTTCATAGGCACAAAAAGTAAAAAAACCTTTCAATGAAAACCTCTCAAAACAATTGACACTTATCTGGCTGAAAAAAGCCTGAGAAGATGAAATACACATCATCATGCAATGGACTGACATTTTTACCTTTTCTACCCATATGCAATTGCATGCATAGCAACTAGTAAACCAAGAGCAATGACACTTATTATGCTTAACAAGATTCAATTTGTTTGACTTAAATGATCGCAGAAGCAAATAAGTTTCCGCAAATACATGGGACTAAATCAGGCAGGAAGAAAATTTAAAACATGTTATGTTTTCTGTACTGGGGTGTAAGGAGCTACTTCTTCTCAAATCCTGCAAAGATGTAGGCATTAGAATTTGTAAGGAAATGCTAGCTAACATTTCTTGTAAGCAATGTTGTGAGTTTTAATGACAACCAATGTTGGCAGAAGTGTAAATTAGCAATCAAAAGTAGAAAAGAAGAACGGCAGGTAGTCAATCAGAAACTGTAAGCTACCAAATGAGAAAACCAAAGGTGCCCTTGGGCCAGTATTTTGGAAGATATATGTTGGCAAACCAGACGCAAGAGAAGTTAAGATATGATACTTTTTTCTAAGTTAAAATGGCTGGGTAGCAGAGGGCAATGAGTACAACCAAAATGGTTAGGAAGAAACACTAGGTACACGAAGAGCTCCACAATTAAATCACTGAATGGTACTCTAAAAACAGTACTCTTTCCCTTATCCCTACAACTGCTTCATGACGTTGGAGGGAGTTAATCTATAGGAATCTGGGCTCATTAGAGATAGGCACGTACATTTGGATGAAAGAGTTCGAATCTGGAAGGTGCCAGAATGAAGTAGAGATGGAAATAAGGGACAAAAGAGATTGGGGTAGGGTGCTCATGCTGAGAGCCATCAATTACCAATGAAAGCATCAGAGAATATTAAGGTGAATTCAGGAGGGAGACCTAAGTAAATAGCACAGGCCAGGGATCAAGTTGTGCACGTCAACCCCAGGATAAACCCATTATTATAGTGATGTTCCTCTAACAGCCCTTGCAAAATGTAAAGGTAATCAATTTATCAAACGAGAAGCCCACCACTGATTAAACTCTACTGGAAATAAAATTGTGGTTGGAGCTTATCTATGCTGTGCAACAAGCATCATGGCTGGTAACTACCTATAAGTGCGGGTCATTTGAGGAACAATTAGCATATGAGCACCTTTGGGGGGACTTTTTGAGGTATATTCAAAGCAGAACCCATCTTTAACTAATGTCTAGAAGAAGTGGATAACTAAAGTTAGGTTAGCACTTGGGAAGCTAGAAGACATAACTGCTTAAGGAAGATCGGCGGCTGATGAACAGGCAGTTACTGGTCTGAAGTACAAGGCACAGTTTCGAAAACTGAAGTGGAATAGTTGGAGTTAGAGTAAATGTTTTATAGCTAAGCTTTCCAGGAGACCTGGACTTGCCAAACATGTCATGTTTCAGACTAAACCTTTATAAAAAACCTAGTCAGTAAACAAGCATTTTGTAAGCCTAAGTGTGGCCTAACCTTGTGTATTATAAAAAGAGCTAGTCTGAACTAAAACGGATTAAAAAACCTCAGTGAACAGTCGCATATATGCAAAAACAAGGAAATAAGTAGCTGTCCAGCTTTTTGTCACACTGCTATTAAACTTCAGAAAATAAAAGTCAAGGAACCCTCAAGTATGTTTCAAGATGATGAAAACAACAAACATGCTGGGTTATACAAATCTAACAGGTGATGTTCACGCTGAATTTAAGAAGGAAAAGCTGCATGTGAAGAGCCTGCTTGGGTGAAGGATGCCTAGGGTATACTTTTTAATAGAATACAAAAATATTTCAAATTATTTCATTTGTAAGTGCAACAAAAACAGTAAAACAAGCAGGCAGTACCTTGCAGTGAAGAACGCAAGGATACACATCACCAACATAGTTCAAAGGAGGATAATTACCTAAAATCCACAGGGAATGACCCTCAAGGAGAGACATCCACATCTCCAGCAGTGTCGCTGAAATTGTACCAAGACCCCCAAATGCATGTATGCTTGCTGGCACTGCCCCTAACCTGAAAAACAGAGTCCTCTGTGGAAGCACAGTGATCAACCCAAAGGATCCGTTCTGCTCAGGAGTGGGCAAAAATATTCCTTCACAGTATGGTAATGTCTCTCTGTGCAATAATAACACCACTCCCACTAGTATGCATGACACGACTGTACCTCCCTCATCCTCCATAATTCCCAGAAGGGCAAGTCTGGGGTCCCGGGGAACAGCCCCACCAGCCACCCACCGCGAGAGGCTGTGTATAGCATTCCAGCATCTGGCAATCTTGAGCATTCTCATATCATGTGGATAAACATGGCCTCTGGGGGACTACAACAGCGTCATCTTGTACTTGGGGCATGCCCCACCTCAAGAGTCATGCTGGGTGAAATTGCATCCAAAGTAGGTAGGTCAATTGGATAAGACTGAGCCTGATCAATATAGCCAAGGTCCATTCTCGCCCATACCCATTTTCCATCTCCCAGCTTCCCCAAGTCTCCCTCCTAAGTCAGATGGAGGGCACTGAATATGCCAAGGATGTTGACAATTAATAATTTGTAAATTATTGACGTCCCCTTCCTACTCAGGAATTTGATTGTAACTTTAACCTCAAGTGGCTTCAAGTATGTCAAGTGGACCAGCTGGTCCACATAAGTGCCCAGGGCATGGCAAATCTGTAAAGATAGAACTGGGAATTTGAGAGATCAAATTTGCTCAGAAGCTGTTGAAAAGTTGTAATACATGTTAAGTCCGAGACAATTCCCCAGCCTGGACATACCAATAACATCCCAAGACCATAATCCCTCTAGATGTGACACCTGTAGCAGCTACACACCTCACCATAAGGGAGACTCTAGTTAGGACTCTCCAGCAGCCCAAACACTGGTGCACCTCCCTCCAGTTTTGGAGCAGCATCCAAGGGAAGTGCATGAGGGAGCAGGACCCCATTTAAGAAGGATATTACTCAATGAGGCTCCAAGAGGGCCACCTGCAGTCGATTCTTTGGGTCAAATCGTTAACTGGTAGTATCTGCCCCCCATCACCCTCAAAACACATTTGCAGCAAGGATTCTAACTCAAATAATAAAAGTGATTACTGGTCAACTTAAAAAGGAGTCAGGCAAGTACGTTTGGTGGTGGGCCCCTGACAGGAAAATCCATTTTTTCCTTGTTAACCCTCAAGCCAGAAGAAACACCAAAAATGTCCAATCTCTGTCGATCTAGAGTATACAAAGACAGACTGTTGTACATACAGCATTAGATCGTTGGCATAGAGGGAAAGCATATACTCCTCCCAATCACAACAGCAGATACTTTGCAGCTTAGTGTCACATTGTATCCAGCTGGCAAGAGGTTCCATTACCAGAGCAAAAGGGAGCAGCAACAGGGAAAACCAAGCCAAGTGTCCCGTTGAGTGGAAGGGCTGGGAGAGTTCACTGTTGACTCTCTTGTAAATGGAACGGCACAGGGCATCTGTGCCAAAGACAAAAATCATGGACAAAAGGCCCTTTTAGGCAACAAAGAGTGAAGGAAGAGCTTGTGGGGTATAAGTCTAATAATATTAATCAGCAATAAATGTAAAAGACTGACAAGGTTGTGCTCCAAATTGTCAATGAGCACAGAATGCACCCTTTGAATGGGTGCTCACCCAAAGACTCTTGTTCACACCTGACATACAAAAAGCCAGGAAGAAACCACATCATAGTTTGTTAACACTGAGACATGGTGGAGGTTGTCTGACCTCAAGGCCATGATGTGGTTTGAACATGATCATTGTGAGAAAGTGAATTATTAGTTGAGGTGACTGTAGTCCATCACAACTAAGCCACTAACTTGTTAGGTCGAGTCAAATGCTTCAGTAATTTAAACCTGGGCTCAACTCCTAGGATCGATGGCACATAGCAGACAGGCTTAACTTAAGGAAAATGTGTAATGCATTGATAAGTACCAAAACAGTTAAAAAGTAAAAATATATATATATATATATATATATATATATATATATATATATATATATATATATATGAGTGAAATGTAAATCAACAAAATGGCACCCAAACACAAAAAATCCAGTATAGGAACCAAAGATATGACTTTTGTTTTTATTATTTGAGAGAAAATAGTGCCAAGAAGCGCAGTGTGCAATGGTAGCCAATGGTCGCACTAGACCTATGCGCAATTTGAAGCAGACTGTGATTGGGTGCATATCGGATAAACTGAGTAGATTTTCCTCACTATGAGCTGGTATTAGGGAAGTTAGAAAAAAGGATCTAAGTCCCAATCTGAAATGGGATTTTGTTGTTTTTCTGAGGGAAAACTCTCCTCTCCGTGGGACAAAGCAGCAAATCAATGAGATGGAGTGGAACTGCCAGTTGGATACTGTTTGCAGGAAATCACCAGTGTTTCCCCATATTTAACATTAAAGTACAGTTTAAACCAGGCACTGTACCCACAACAAACCCAGAGACAGAAGTCTGACAGGACAAAAGCAGGGTCCTTCAGCATCCAGAAAAGGGATGCACCAGATTTGTCTTAGCCTCCTGTTCCCTCTAGTTCAAGTGCGCATCAAGTATTACATGCGGCTCAACAGACCTATCGAGCAGGATTAGATAGCCTGGGGTCAACAGGATAGGCACAGCCCCCACTCAGAATATACTGTGGTATTCAAAGGACTCATTTCCTCCCATTCAGCTCAGCCTTCTATGTGCTTCTGGGAGGAATTTCACACCTCATTCACACCTTATTCAGGCAAACTACAAGCTGGGGTTAGTGAAGAGTTAATGCAGATTAGCATACAGAAACTTCAGGCATGGAAAAGGTAACTTTTTTAAAGTTTCGTCCTTAATATTCATTATAAAAAATAAAAAAAAATAAAAAAAACATCGTCACTTAACTGGATTTTTAATAAATAATAAAAATAGTAGTTTCATCATTTATCTAGCTTGTCCCATTCCCGAGATCCAGTATTAGTGTTTAAATCTGTTCTTTGGTTTCCTACACAGGACAGTTAGGCCTGCAACAGTGAAAATAGCCTTTAGGGCCTTGTCACTCTAGGGGCATGGTATCATTCATTTCCTACATGTCCCACTTTTAAATACCTTGTACCCTACCTTTTGGGCTACAAGGTGTATTTACAGGTGACTTACTGATATCTGTCAAAAAGGGTTATTTCAACAGACATCATTGCAGGTTTTACATTGCAACAGTAAGACTACAATTGTAGATCTGAAGCCATTATTCCTTTGTCATCCTAGTATTATACCAGTGAATAGCACAATAAGTGCTGCAGCCTACAGGTGACATTTAATTTCAAGCCACGGGCTCATTTCTGCACCACATACTATGGACTTATAGAAAGGTTAGGTAAGCTAATTAAGATTTGACATGTTTTAGGGATCAGAGCACACATATTGGACCTCAGTAGGGGTGTATGGAATATTCTGCTCCTCTCAATGAATTGATGGAATTTGGGCAACTCCATATTACCCTAGTAACGTGTAGTTCTAGCAAAATTCTGCCAATATCCACGTGGGGGAGTTTTTTCCTCATGTGTGGCTTCAGAACAGCAAGTTTGCGAGCGCTAGCTAGATTTGGCACCCCCTAGCACAAGTTTCAGTCACTAGGAGGACATCCAGTGAGGTTTTTCTAATGTAGGCAATTGCGATAGCTTGTGTTCAGGATACTGACGCTAGAGTAGAAAATATACTTGTGTGGCAACAAAATCAACTCTAGTAGCAGAGTCCTCTTGCACGCCGAGTGTTGTCATTCGCGATGATTTTTAAGCGCAGAACACAATCTTGATGATAAATTACAGCACCACAGCACAATATGCCTATTTCTGCCCATTGGTGGACTCTCACGGAGTTTTTATGCAACTCCCTGGAATTCCCCTGAGCCAAATTCTGTGAGTTCTGTTCACCCTTAGACAGCGCCTCTGTGTGCAGAGCCTAAAAACCAGCAATAAAAAAAAGACAGAGTTGACTATTGCAAAAAGAGGCTTTTATTAAAAACGAGTCTCTTTACATGTCAATTACACTAATACATAATAATGAAATTAGTTATCCTGGATAATGAAAAGGCCAGGAATGTGTTTTTTATTAAACAATATTAGGAACAGTTACGGAGACTGCAGCTAATCTGGAGATAACCCAAGTTATTGTTTCCAATACTTTTCCCCCACAATATAGAAACTATTTTCACACATTGTATGCTTGCTTCAATTTGAAAAAATAGAAGCTCGAGTTACATCCTGAGTCCTTAAATGTTCATTGGAGACAGTTCCCCCGTGGTTAACATAATAATGTTACAGAACTGTTCATCTGAAAATAAAGTAACAGGGAAAATTCAGTAGGAATATGTGGCAGAGGCAGTGTGAAAGGGACTGTGATGGGGAAGAGCAGCAAGCTACACTTTGGCACATTGTGATAAATACAAGCCAAACTGTCTTGTTATAGAAATACTGTAATTAACCCTGGATCATAGGTGGAATACTCTCTGCCCCACTGTAAAGTGCAGAAGCAGGAGACCAGGAACCCTGGCACCCCTCTTAGCAAGACTCTTGCAGAAGGTTCCCATGTAGTGAAGAAGACCACAATAGTAAAGACCTCCTTTGCTGTTAATGTTGTGCCACACTGTTCTCCTCAACATGGGTAAGGGTCCTAGACTGGAACAAAAAGCATCAACATAACCATGGCTAATCCAGAGCAGAGTTCAGACAAGAGTATTTAAGGCACTAGAAGGAACACAGTGTTTGCACTGCTTGAAAGGAACCAAACTAATGTCTGTATTCAGGAAATTAAAATATGTGTTTCTAGGAAGTCTTGTCTCAATACTAATCATTACTGTTGTGCAATATTGTTTAGTAAAATTATATTCAACTGTATGAGTGACGGGGTGGGAAGCAGCACACTAATAGCTAACTCTCAATATTGCTTCTGGGGGACAACATGGGGGAAGTGACGTTAACTGGCATGAATCTCTATTTTATTGCTTCAAAAAGAATAAATGCCTGGGACGAAACCTTGCATGCCGGCGTAGTGGACCTGAATTTGGTTAGGGAAACATTATTTACCTGTAACAATTGTTGAAGCTTGTAGTGCTGTAGACTCACACGTTTTGCACATTCTTGCTCTCTAGTATTGGATACAGACATTGCACATTCTTTTTTGCTTCTGATGTGGAGGTTTCAGTTTCGAGGTGACTCATGATCCCTCTCCCTAAACCCACAATGCACAAGGACATACTCTACCACAGATTGTGTTACTCCCCAAGTGGTGAAAGTATGTATGTGCAATAATATGAAGCAGAACAGTCTATATGTGTACTGATGTAAAATAAATACACACTTGACACATCTGTTGAAAACATCACACCAAGAGCTTGCATCCAAGGGGGACAGCATTTGAAAATCTACAGCACTACAAGCAGAAAGCTGGTTATTGCAGGAAAGTAAAGTCTTTCATTTGCAGTATGTGCTGCTATAGATCACATGCTTTGCATATACTTAGAAGCAGTGCTCTTCTCCCTAAAGGGGTGGCTTGCGAGCTGTAGTGAAGGATGTGTGAAAAAAACGTTTTAAGGAGAGTTTGGTTGACTTAGGTGAACTTTCAAGACTGACAAAAAACACATCGCTTGTTGAAGGTATAGCTGTGAATCCCTCACTGTGACCAACCTGGCCTTAACTGGGCCTTTAAAGCTTTCAGCTGCACTCAGCATTTCAACATACTTTATTTTATTTAACACAATGGCAGATACAGTACAGAACGCTCCATTTTGGCGGGTGCTTCACTGAAGAAAGCCTACTCTTCCCTTTACCACATGCAGTATCTTCTTAGGATGGTCTGCCAAGGATTGCCTCAGTCATCTGTTGGGATGGACTCTCCATAAGGGTTAGGAAAATGCAGACAGGTCAGGAATTAGTCTATGATAGCAGAGCTAGGAGAGGACATGGATTATGTATGTGACTGGGGTGGCAGGGGGCTTGGCTCCCCATTTGGAATTTCCTAAGCCAAGACTAAGTCCCATTTTGTGGCATTGACTAGGCCAGATGGTGAAGGTTGCACAGAGAGCTATATCATGCCCCTGTCACAGGGTCTATCTAGATATCCTTTTGCCTCACATCAGGCTGCATGCTTTGGTTTTCTGGTGGTGCTGATCCACTCTGTGCCAAGCGCAGTGGCAAGGTTGACTTCGGAACTGATTTTGGTTTTGATGCAGACAGCAGATACTCTTGGGGTCAAGACAGTGTATCTTCATCTTGAGGTTGAAGGCCCTGGTCCCAAGGCTTCTCTGTTGCATACTGCCTTTCGGTGCTAAGATAGCTCTCAAGCAGTGATCAGTGTCAACTGCCAACCCCTTTTTGGAGGTGCTTTCAGGGCGTGAGATATTGCCCTCTCAAGGTCATTCCTTCCCTCTAGCCATAGCTCTGTTCAAGAACAAACAATGGAGAGAGGACCCTCAGAAGGTGCTGACTGCAAAACCAAAGATACAGCCTTTGTTCTGGATGTGGCTTTTAATGGTGGACTTGAAAAAGGCTATTCTCCAATTAGACAACGCATTCTGGACTCTGCTCTCCCTGGGTCCCCTGAGTACACAATGACCCACACCTTTTCCATCCAAATAATTACCATCAATGCCAATGCCTTGAGCAGTTGATACCTCGGCAGACCCCGCCACAACATCCTGCAGTCCGCCCAGCACTGTTCCCTTCTATACCGGATAGTTATCTTACACCTGAAGGGTGATTTATTGTGATCAACTATGGAGGCAGGTTACAGACCATGTGTTGGTCTTGCCACAAGAACTTGCTGTTGCAGCTAGGACAGAAATGAAAGGGTGTAGCCGCCAAACGCCACAACTCGTGGATCATTTGCATATGACCAGCCCTCAAGTTAGGTGTTGTGTGCAGCAATACCAGTGAGTCGAGGATTTATCTTCCATTGTGTGGTGGTCCCAGAGGTCCAAAAGATACATCAGAATCCGATGGCGGGGAAAAAAAAAAAAAAAGACAATACAGAAGACTAATAAAAACTTTACTGCAGATTAATTAAAATCAACGCAATTATAGACAACGATGGATGCTTCAGAGGCTCATTGATAATCATAAGCGATACGTCAATTTAAAAGCAATGCGGACAAAGAAGTACTTCGACCTGCATAATTGGAAAATATAATTAATTGCATTGTCTGCTAATCCAATGCACTAAAGTGCTAAAGTACATTATGACATGTCCATGATTACTTAGAAATAATAAAAAACAATATAAAGTCTGTGTTGTGAGGCATTGGTGATTCAGTGGAGGGATCAGTTTGAAACTGTTTTGTCTGTTTCGGATAAAAGCAACTTAAAATGTCGGCCCCCAACACTAGATGGCAGGAGCTTGCAGCATCTGCTGTTGTATATCACATGCTTTGTAAACTGCTATTTTTGGTTGGACACCGCTTCTTACTGTAAAGTTTTAGAAAGAATCAGGAAAACTCTCCCCCCCCAGTAATACCTCTCCAATGCTGTAAGGTGCTGCCATGCTGCTTCAATCCAGGCTCAGCCCACCCTGGATCTTACAATACTTGAGTACATAAGGCAACACTACTATGCTGGTGATAGTTCCAGGTAACAGAGAGCATTACTGACAGCAACAATATGTAATTTTTGCATACCTTGTGATCCTATTAATCATGGTGTTAACTCACAAGGGAGGGGAAAGAAAGAGGGCTTGGAGGAAGGTATAAAGGGATAGAATCCATACATCATTACTGAAGGAAAGTAACTTTTTCTTTGGATAGATAGTTCGTCCTGCATAGTCCTCACCACCTGCATAAATCCTCAAGAAATACCCTCAAGGAGGTGAGATAGAGTAACAGCAAATATCGAAGGAAATTATGCAACACAACCCTGGTAAACTACCAGTCATTGTATGCATGAGCTGAGAGGTGTTCATGTTTTTCAAAAATATCTAACTCAGAGCACGTGGCTTCCAGCAGATAGAGACATCAATAAATGCAGCCATGTCCTTGTTGGACTGGGCATCTGGAGGGTCTTTATTAGTTAAGGTATAATAGATTTAAATACAGTGTGACCCAGCGTTAAGTGTGCACTTGGTCACCACTATATCCTTCTTGGATTTGGAGAAGCTCACAAAGAGCTTTTTGTCCATTCTGTCCTGCCGTAAGCAGTCTATATTGTAAAAGAAATGTACGCCAGGAGTCCAGTCTACACAGCTGCTCCCACTCGTTAGTATTACAAGGAGGAAGGAACAAAGATGGAAAGTGATGGACTGGCCCATATGAAAGGCAGTTACCACTTTTGATTAAAAACAAGCAGCTAAGTATGAAGAACCAGTTAATCCAGATACAAAACTGAATGGTGAAATAACCGAAAGGGTCTGAAGTTCACAACCTTTGGGAACTAGAAAGACTATTTTCAAAACTGGATGTCAAACTGAACAAATGCGAATTGTATTGAATGGAGATGTTATAAGGAATTTTAACACAAGATTTAAATTGCACTGAGGAACAATAAAATGAGTGGCAGGTTACAAAGTGAGTAAATGTCATTGCTAGTGGTAGCTGAAAGAAGGAAGGCTGCTCAGCGAGACACATGAAGGTAGATAGGGCAGCCAAGTAACCTTGCCACAGCAAGGCCATGATGGACAAGAGATAATGCAAAGTATAAAACAATTGGAAAAGCATGATTAAAATGGATTTAGACCCTTCAATCTGTACCACTGACCAACTGTTCTGCTGATCCTCAGACATGGATTTTGGGGTGGGCTTCCTATCAGCCAAGATGAAGTCTGTAACTTCAGACATCAATTAGAGTGACCCTTGCTGACACTGCTCAATCTCCACATGTACAGCCACAAATATGGAGAGTGGGATGAAGAGTCTGGCAATCCTGCTGCGAGAACAGGTCCATCTTGTGCAGGAGAGGAAGAGAGGGCCAAAGTGGTGAGTTTCAACGTAACAGCCTACCAAAGTCTTATATCTTAAACCAGGGCAACCAGTGTCCACTGAGCCCTGTCCCCTTGCATCTTCTGCAGGACTCTTGGCAGAAGTAGGATCAGCTGGAATGCATAAAGCACAACCCATGATTCATACAAATCTGAAGGTATAACTCAAGGAATCACTAACACAGAAGTATGTGGATGAAACTTCCTGTTTAGGAACGTGGCAAAGAGAGCCAGGCATGGATATCGCAATCTTGACAATACTCCTTCTGTTACTTCGGGGTGAAGTTCAAACTCAATCTCCCAGGGAGAGAAGGCTCAGAGCATTCAATCTCACACTGAGTGCCTGTAGGGTGTTCAGATACTAGAAAAAGCCCTGTCTGTTGATAGGCCTATCACTACAGATGAACCACGCCCTAACAAATGGTCGGGGACCTCCACTTCTCATTGTCTTTTAATGTAAGAAACTTATTACAGCTGGTATTTTAACAACCCAAAGCTGTAATACTGTGACTGGAGTGGTAAAAAGGTTTTTGTCGTTTTAAAGCTCAGCATGAATGGCACTAGCCAATCCTCTGCTTAGACTTTGGGGTTAAAAAGGCAAAAGACTGTTCCTTTCTAGCTCGGTTTTGATGGCACTGTGCTAATCCTATGATTTAAAACTTTGCTAGACAGACATCTGAGGTAAGCAGATTCAGAGTGTTGCTGGTGTTGTAGGGTTTTCTATATAGGAGCTGCTCTCCACAAACTTGAGAACTACCCAGAGTTCTCTACTTCCTTTTTTTTTTGCATAACTTACACATTCCTCTAAGCCTGAAAGGGTATTGTTTTGATATATATAAATACATACATCTACACACACACACACACACACACACACACACTACATGTTTTGGTGATTTTATTGCATAAAATCCAGTGGTACAAAACTCATTTCACAGGGAATCATCAAACATGGTAAATATTTCACTGATGCCTGTGAAATAGGTATTGCTTCATCATAACAACAGCCCGGAAAACTACTTTGCAGAGCTTTAACATTGTGAGAGCCACTAGGATAATGCTGCATGGTGGAGCAAATTATGTGGCAAGGTTATCTACATTATGTGGTAAAAAGTGCAATTTATGCAGCACATTCTCTGTCAATATCATTTTTTTTTCAGTTTAAGACCGGAACAACATTTTTGGTGAAATGTGCAAATCATGTGGCAAATGTAAATACCTAATTATGTGGTAATTGCTGCAGCCATGGAATTGCCCAACTCCAATGACTCTGCCCACTGTTTTATTAACAAGAAGTGCAAGTAAATTCTAAACAGTCTAACTCCAGAGCTACACTTTCAAGAAAACAGCTTTTTCAAACTCTGAATAAACATGTTATATAAAAAATACATAACTAGTGTCACATACAATACTGTCCTATATGGCCATCTCGGTGTTCTGCTGACATTTACAAAGCGCTCGGCCTTTCGCTTTATGTCATACGAACCCTTGATGACAATATTACACAGTTGTCAGTTATAAATCATAAATTATATACTATCCATACATACATAAACATCTACGTAACAGTGCCATCAAAGAGCCAGTTCTTAAATAAGACTCCAATTAAGATGGCACGTTTCATGTTACCATCAATGTTTGCGCCCTTTTGACAGTTTCAAGGCTCATCCACGCAATGTGGAATCTTGAGAGAAACAATAAATTAAACTCTCATTTTTGAAGATTGCAAACTCCATTATAGCAGCATATGCTCTGTGTCATACATTATTTAATGGCTGTCAATGCCTTTCTCAACAGATGAACGGACTTTTATTGCCAGACACCTTGTGAAGTTGAATATCCTCAATGTAGGCTTCACCAGTGGTCTACTGAACCAACCTGGCTGTCATGGCTTTTGCTAGGAACCACAAGGTAACCTTCCTACTTCTCACTTGCTGTTCCTCTCTCCAAAAGATAAACATGATTTAAAAAAAAAACTTTTGTTTCAAAAAGAGAGCAGTGGTTCCTTTGCTTAAGATAACATTGACTACTTTGGCACCAGAATCGGCTCTGTACTGCTCAGGGCTATGTGTTCCAGTAACTACAAACCTTTTACTGTGCTAATAGGACCTGCAGCTCCTAGAAATAGAGTAGGAAAAGAAAAGGGGAATAGGTGGCCTGTCGAGCAATGTCTATATAGTGAGGTGTCCTATTCACAGGTGAAGTTAATTAAACCAGAAGAAGAATCAAACCTAGCCACATTGCTGAGAGTAAAGTTCATTAGAGTTGAACAATCTGGCATCACAGCTAAAAGAGTCACAGGCAAAAGGTTTGTTTGCATTGTCTAGTCTCAGAACGAAGGGTGGCCTCAAATTTCAGCAAACATGTTCTAGGATGACTCTGGGCTTCTTATTTGCCATCCATCCTTGCATGCCAGGGCTATCATGTTCAGGCAGCAGACAAAAAGGTCACCTGAAAATAACCTCTTCCATCATCCTGCAGATTAAAAAAAGGGACCAGTTGTCTCACAAATCTACAAGTACACCTTCGATTACCTTACTTTATAAAACAAATTCAAATTGGAGAGAGGAGCCCTTGAACATTATTAAAGAAAATATAAACTTCTAAGAGGAAAACTCACGAAACAAAAGACAGCGGCCAGGAGCCTTACTGACAGAGAAGAAAACTAAGAGACAAATCAGTTGGTGGCGCACGTTATTTGAATCCTAAAGGCAAACGGGGGTAGAATGCCCTTTGAATCAGAGGATTTGGTTGACAAGGGAGAATTCTGCAACATTTACCAGTCTTGGGCTGATCACGCAGTGGTACTCTGAAACTATAGCAGAGGTGTTGAATCCACAGGGCATGTATAGGAGCCCTTGAAAAGAGTATTGCATTTAAGTTCTACAAACAGGTGAAATTGATCGCACCCCCCTCCAAAGAGGAGTTCGTCTGAGTATGAAATGCCTAAGCAGAATGGGAGTCTAAAGTGTACAAGATGAGCATAGTGCCCCGTGAATGCACAGAAGGGCAAAAAAGGCTCAATGCATATCGCATAGCTTCAAGCTTCTACATTTGGTGGCTGAATATGCAGCATGTTAACATGAACGAACATAAGAGAACCCACAAACTGAAACATCCCGATCCAAACATCACTGAGGGACAAGGCATCAAAAATGCACACACAAACTTATAAGGAGCAACTGTAACAATCAACCTTTATCACTAAAATGCCAGCCATGAAGTCTTGCTTAGGAGCCATTTTACCTTTTTCCCCTACAAAAGGCAAGGACCACGTAAAGACATCCATGAAGTTGGGGAGCCAGTAAGGATGCGGGGAGCAGTTGAACTGCCGGATGTTCATGACATTGTTCTCATATTTCAGTACAGCAGCTGGAAAGGAAATAAAAACAGGTAAATGGTGACAGGCTGCAGGGAACGTAAGTCAGAGGCAGAGGTGGGCAGTGACTGCAGGGAAAGGGGGCGTACAGAGAACAGATGAATGTGTGACAGTGTGAAAAGACGCACTCCGCACGAGTGAATAGCCACTTGCCAACACGAAGCAAAACAGATCACGTTTATTGTAAGCGTTGCAGAGTATGTGCTTAGCATTCCTTGAATATCACCACTGCGTTTATATTACGAGGGTGGTGCTTGAGGGCAGGAAGTTACACTTAGCGGGCAAAGACTGATTCCACGGATGGAAACAACAAAGTGCAGAGACTAGAACAATGACCCGGATTTATACTTCGGTTTAGCAGAAATGAAAAACATTTCGCGAGTATTTCTGAAGTGCAGATACTGTGTCAGGACCAACATTTGTGTTTTGTTCATTATCCACTAATATGCAAAGATGTACTAGTAAGCTACCTTTGTGAATGTAAATTGAGAAAATTTAGCATAAAATCTGCAGCAGGGTCTGTATCTTCCTCCTCTCTTGTGATCAGCAGAGTTGGCTGCAGGAGATACATTCTCGTCTTGACCCATCCTTCAGTTTCAGTACACACACACACACTGATTTTTATTTCCATGAAATGACCAGGTAATTTTAGGTTGTGGCACACCTATGGAACTAACGTCACTCCCCGCTTAAAAACTTTGAAAGTAATTGTCAAGACGAGAAAGAAAAAAAGAAAAACTTTAACAATAAATAAACAAAACTGCAGACAACAATTAAAATTGCACAAAATCTGGTAATCTCGATTAAGGGTTTTTACTACAAGCTGTAAATGCATTTGCATATGTGAATCAGGGCCAAGAAACTGCACTTGTGTACCTGTTAATTTTTCCGTTTTGAAGTTTGTCGAGTGTCTACCGAATGCCCAGTCCCTCAAACACTTTATTCTACCTTTAACCTTGAAAATGTGATTTTTCGTGCACTGGAAACTAAGTCAAATATTGGCCTTCTGCGTTTCCCGACTGAATCCTCTTGTTCCAGTACCCGCAATTGGCCAAAATAAACCTATTCGTAATCCTCGTTCCTCATCAGGGGAATCTTCACTGAAGTAGCCTCTGCAAGATGGCAGAACTCTTCTACAAGAGAGACTTTTCAGCAAAAACACAGAGTATTCTATCTGCAGGATATGTTATCTTCTTCATTTATCATTGAAAAAGAAGGCCACGATGTGTCTTTAGTGTGAACGAATAATGCTTTCTGAGAAGTCCTGTATCACCGCAACAGTGAAAAGAGATACCGGACAAGGACGTTTAGTTTAAGCAGCCTAGTTTATCTCATGGAGACCTGGGCAAAAGTTAAATGACACTATTATTTGCATAATTTCGAGACTTGTGTTATGATTGTTAAGAGCATGTCTCAAAATTATGCTATTACACCACGTTGCAAAATTATCTGCTATTCAGTGCGAAAATGTTAATGCTATAACATGGGAAAAACATGAACGGCCGGAGTGCGAGCGGCTATTGCTGGCACCACTTGAGTTTTTCTGTGGCATTGGGCTACCCTTAACGTTCACAGAAAAAACATTTACGATTTAGATAAAGTTAACTACGAGATCATTGAAAGTAAATCTACACATATATTGCTCAATTGCTTTAAGAGGAAGTTCAGGGTTCAAATGGAAAGTTTAGCTGCCTGTTCAAAGTAAGTGAACAAAAATCTGACTCATTTTCCATGTTTCTTTCTCCACTATTGGAAGTAGTTGTCTTCTTGTGTCAAAATCTCTGCAAAATATTGATAAATATGATCAGTTCTACACCGGTTGAGATAAAAACTGAAAAGCAGTGTAAGCCTGTGGCATGATGTTGTGAGGGGGGGGGGGGGGGGGGGGGGGAGGTTAACGCACAGTTTATTTCCTGCTTCTTTGATTAGATAAAATGATGAATCAAGACATGTTTTAACTCATCGCAGTACCAAAAGCCAGGCAGATCACAGAATTCTCAGCTCAATCATAAGTGTTCGGACTTGCATCTTACCTACTAAGGTAATTTACACTTGAAAAAATCTTAGTTCCCCCTCTACTCTGAAGGGAAATCTGGGCCATAATGGTTTGAGAGTTTGATTATCTCAGGGGCCGTAGCTGAAAATGCCAAAGCTTCCAACAGTGCCAGTGAGAAAATAGACTTATGTGGCGAAGTGAGAAAAGGTGCAGATCGGCTCAACAGCTAGGTCCCGACACTTACTGTCTAAAGTATAAGGTACCTTAAATGGTGAGCTGGGCTTTATTCTAACCTCATTACTCAAACATACTGTCTTTTGTACGAATGCTCATCTGGCATCTTGGATGAGCCCCTGTTAGTGAAATACAGTCTGTAGTTTCGATGTCAGTGGACTTAGTTGTTAATCTCATACATTAAAAGCATGTTTATCATACTGTGGTCATTATTGGAGAAAGAACACGTATTTACCTGTAATCCGGAGTTCTCTCAGGGAAATCCTCACCATAGCCAAACAATGAATAGTCCTATTCACACACGGAAAAAATTCCAGAGCCTGACAACACAAATACATCTAAAAGTACATATGTACACCAGTGCAACACCTTTCTATGAAAGAAGAGCCATAATAATTAAATTAATTATATTTGCAGCATCTAAACAGGCTAACCAAAAATCACCAATTTTGAATTAATTTTCATTTTTAAAAAGCATACAATTTCATTAGTCACTAAATAAATAAAAGGGAAAGGAAATGAAAGGCAATATCAGCGGATAGACAGCAAATACACTGTCTACATAAACTGTGCCTTTAAGGGCCTCACTGTTATCCTCAGTATCCTATCATGCCCACTAAGAAACAGTTAGTTCAGTTCAATTTTTACAGAAACAAGAGGACCATGGGTGGATGGAAGAAAACACTGTATTCCCTCTTGTCTGGGGTGAAGGAACGGCTGTTGATGAGGAACAGAACTAGGATTACAGGTAACCCTTCCTTCTCTCACAGTGGATCCTCATTAACAGTCAAAAACATTGACTAGAATAACAGGCCCATCATTCATCGCCCAAAAATATTCCTGAGGGAAGTATGCCCTACTTGGGTATTTACCCGTGTAATCAGATTCCAGACAATCGTGGCTAGAAAATATATATGAACAGACCTCCAGGTGGCGGCCTTACAGATCCCTGAAATAGGCAATTCCTTAACAGAGCCACCACCCCAACCTTTCCTCTTGTGGAATGTGCTTTAGGCTTACAAAGAGGGGAGTATACCTGATTCAACAAGCCCTGCAAATCTTGCAGGTTCAATCCACACCCAACTTACTGTCTGAACTGATGAATAGGACATACTGTTTCCTCACCCCTTCTTCCCTCGCACCTGTCACCACCTTCCTCTTCCCTCCTCTTTTTCTCTTTCCAGAGTACTAATTCCTCCCCTCTTCCCACTGCCTGTTCCCCCTTTTCTGCTACTGCTACTCCATCCTCAAATCTTCCCATTTACTTCTTTTACCCACTCACTTAACCCTACTTTCCGTCTCCTTGCCTTTCAAGACTTGTCTATGCTTAAACCCAAGTCGTACTTATGCTTCAACAAATTACCAGTTCTATGTAACATAGTACCACATTTATTGTGAACCTGTAATGCACATCGATCCCTTGGGTGACCATGCGCTACAGAAATCTGTAAATTAAATAAACAGTAAGAGGCAAAATACTATCCATAGAGAAATAAATTGTTTTGTTGTGGGTAAACCGGTCCTTACAGGACCATAATTTACAAATAGACAGATTTCTTCAGCTCCTTTTTATGTAGGTAGAATTTTAAAAACCTTTTCATCTAGCGTATGAAGATTTCTATCCACTGGAGTTGAAGGATTTGGGAAAATGGTAAGAAAATTGTGTGGTTAACATGACAGTCTGAGAACACTTTTGGAAGACAAGTGGGATGAGTTCTCATGACTACTTAAATCTTATTAAAGAAACTGTAAGGTTCCGGAGTAAAAAGAACTAAATCTTGCTCACGCTAGAGGTCGAAGTGATGTCAGCCTTCTGGCTAAGATAATATGAATGGGGGTGTGTGGCCACGTAGGCCAACATGGCGGACGGGTTTTGCTGAAGCTCTATAGCCCAGCCGCGTTCAGTTGCCATCCTGCCTGACAGCACTGCCCCCAACTGCCCCTGAAGGCATCGGGGTGACCTCTACGCTCAACTGAGAGCCCTGAGCCAACTATAAGGGGACGGAGTGCCACCCAATCGTCGCAACATGCCTATCCACAGATTGAAGATGGCTGGCACCATTTAAGAAGAGCTCGCTGCGACCCTTGCGGCCCCCTGAGTGCGGATCCGGTGTGTGCCTGACAACCCAACCCCTTTGCTGCTCCTGCGACCCAGAGGCCTTCTCCGTTTAGCTTGGGACCTGGTCAGGAGCATGATGACCGACACAGCTGATGCCGTCTAGATGTGAAGAGAGGGGCAGCCAGGCGGTGACTGACTCTCAGTCCGAGGCCTTGCCTGCCCCAGCAGAACGCACCTCGAGGCTCCCCCCCCCCTGCAGTGCATGGTGGCCTGAGGAGGCCCTTAAGTCATAAAGGCCCGTGGACGGGCCTGCCCCAAGACGAGTGACAGTGCAGAGCCACTCAACAGGGGGGCCGCAAATGAGAGGGTATGTGGTGGCGGTGCTCTGGGCCCGGATGGTTGGGGAAGGGGCACGGGCAGAGATGTGTGACCAGGCCTGAAACTGTGGCTCTGGCCCTGACTGGAGGGATTGCTGGAGGTCTGAGGGAGGAGATTGGGGCCCCGCATGGATGGGTCCCTCGGAAGCCATCTCTCCCCCTCCTCTCTTCCTGCTCACCTTCTGCCATTCAGGATACTGCTGATCTCCCCCTATTCCCCTCATTATTACTGCCTGCATTTGTATGGACCTTGTGACCGGCTCTAGGAGAACAGCATATCCAGGGAGCCTAGGCCTGATGAGAGTTGGATGCATGATCCGCTGAGCCGCCCCCACCTCCCCCCCCCCCCCCAGATGGCATAGGCTCACAGTCACCATCAGTGTAGCACCGGAACTATACTTGGTCGGCCTCCCTGAGAATTTGGAAGATCCTGACCTGGCCACGGTCCTTGAAACCTAGTTTCACTCCTGGGTGTCTGCAGACAAGCTATCTTCAAAGTACACACGAAAGTACGGGGTTCTCTAAAAGCGGACGTCGCGGATATTAGCGTAGTCCTAGGTTGTATTTATTCCTATTTGGAAGGGTAACGTCAGTGGAATGTCAGTTGGAAATTACCGAGTGGAACAGCGAGGGGAGGGAAGAAGGGAATTTCCTTTTACGGACTAGGTGGTCTCACACACTATATAGTGTCATGCTTCATCATTTGACCACCTAGACCCACCCAGGTAGGACAGTGCCACCTGGGCGGACTCAACCTCACTGTTAAAGGAACAGGAGGGAGTGCGTAAATAAACTTGTTTCTGGAAAGATCGGGATCCAGCTAATCTACTGAAAAACTAAAAACACCTAAGCAGACACCTGTGAAGAGCAACAAATTTAATGGTGGTGTCTGTCTGGTGTAGTTAAAAAAGGGGGGTTGGGACACCTCTGTGAGGACAAGGACTCACAGGGTCACCTAACTAATTACTAGCCAACATGTTTCTGCCCTCAAAAGTGAGCCAATGAAGGTCTCGGGGCATTCGTCAGGGCCTAGGATCCCTACGTCTCACGTTGGAGGAAAATACTCTATGGGGAAATCAAAGAGTGAGAAAATGAAAAAAGAATGATCTACATTACCCAAGGAATTACCTTGAGGCGGCCCTTTTCTTGGCTAGTAATTAGTTAGGTGACCCTGTGAGTCCTTGTCCTCACAGAGGTGTCCCAACCCCCCTTTTTTAACTACACCAGACAGACACCACCATTAAATTTGTTGCTCTTCACAGGTGTCTGCTTAGGTGTTTTTAGTTTTTCAGTAGATTAGCTGGATCCCGATCTTTCCAGAAACAAGTTTATTTACGCACTCCCTCCTGTTCCTTTAACAGAGAGGTTGAGTCCGCCCAGGTGGCACTGTCCTACCTGGGTGGGTCTAGGTGGTCAAATGATGAAGCATGACACTATATAGTGTGTGAGACCACCTAGTCCGTAAAAGGAAATTCCCTTCTTCCCTCCCCTCGCTGTTCCACTCGGTAATTTCCAACTGACATTCCACTGACGTTACCCTTCCAAATAGGAATAAATACAACCTAGGACTACGCTAATATCCGCGACGTCCGCTTTTAGAGAACCCCGTACTTTCGTGTGTACTTTGAATTATAGGGAGCTAAGTACGGAGTGTTCCTCCATAGTTATCCCCCCTCCTCCCTCTTCCTCTCTCCATGTGTAATGACAAGCTATCTTCCACATTTATTATAGATGGGCGCACCGCTTCCTTGCACCCCTCCTACTGGTGGGCGCCCCATCTCGCCCGGTAATCCTGAAGATACTTAACTTCAGGGATCAAGATGCAGTCCTGCGTGAAGCCTGGGCCAATCTGACCTTGGTCATCAAAACTCTAGGATCATGATATTTCCGGACTACTCCAGAACGGTGCAACAGACGTAGATCCTTTGAGGCAGTTAAGCAGAAGCTGCAGGCTCTTAATCTTTGCTACATGCTTCTTTTCCCAGCGCCTTAAGGTAATCTTTCAATACTCTACCAACTTCTTTGATACATCAGAGCAGGCATGGGAGTGGACGGCAGAAAAACGCACCCTGCGGATCCTGGAGCAATGGGAGAGGTTGACTGGGGGTCTGGGAGATACTGGACTGCCCTCTTTGTAACCCTGTTCACGGAAGAAACGTTCCCACTTGCGGAAATTGAGGCTTGACTGCAGGGAGCAGGCCGGACAACCAGAGATCTCACCGTAGAGTGAGGGGCAGACACAGATGGGCTTAGATGCTGCCCTGGTGGCCATCCCTGCCTACTTTCACACAACTGAGGACATAGTGACTACCTCAGACTGAATACAGACACTGAGCGCTGAATGGGCGAGGGGTAGCCCAAGGTGCCATGCAGCAACTGAGGCCAGGTCCTGCGTTCTACGGGAACCGCCGGACCTCGAACTGCAATACTGACCCAAGTGCCTGGAACTTATCATTGTTAAACCATACAATGCCTTCAGGCATCATAGCAATCTCTAAGACATAACCTGGCCACGAGGACCCCCTGAGTTATTTGAACTTATTTGTTAATGCAAGATGTACTGGGTATTGGTAACAGATGCTTCAGGGGTAGACGTATGAGGTGGGTGGAGGTGGGGGGGAATTTCAGGGGATGGAGTTATGTTGTTATGTTTCCTTTTACCTTTTGCTTTCATTTCTAGCTGTTTTAGCAGAGTGCCGTATCTGACTTTATCATGATTCAGCCTACCACAGGTGGCCCACACTCACAACAGCTCCAGACCTCTGAGAGGCTCGGTCAAGCCCACCGCTCACTCACTACTTTACAGCATGATTACAATAATCTCTTGGAATGTCAACGGCCTGTTAGACTGTATCAAGAAATCAGCTGTCCTGCGATACATTAGGAGGTATCATCCCAGTGTTGTTCTTCTACAGGAGACCCAGCTGGCAGGCACCAAATGCACTTTCCTGGGCTGCTTTGGCTATGATCAGGTATACCACGCTGGTTTCTCCAGGGACTTGAGGGGAGTCGCCCTCATGCTCCTCAAATCCTTACCCATGATGGTGGCCAAGGTCAACGCTGACCCTCAGGGGAGATATATTGGTATGGAAGGCTGAATGACCGGTAAACAATTCTACCTGATTTCTTGCTATGTCCCTTCACAGCTGCTGTGACCTAACCTTGCGACGCTGCAGGCTTTGTTGTTGACCCTCCCTCAGGGCACTACGCTGATAGGGGGTGGGGGGGCTTTAATGCGGTCCCAGACTCCGTACAGGACACCTCTACTGACCCCTGACCCGGCCGGTGGTCCGGATTGGCGGGCCTGCTATCATGGGCAGAATCCCAGGGCTTATGTGACGCCTGGCATTTCTGGCACCCACGATTGAGAGCGTTCACCAACCAATCTGCAGCTCACCATACGGAAGCTTGGATTGACTTGCTATGGCTCCCAGTGACGGACCTGTTAGCATTGACTTCAGTCCACATTCTCTCTCCGACCATGCCCCCCTTCTTATGCAGTGGGGCACCCACTCATACCCTGCGCCCTATGTGGCGCTTCAGCGCCTGGCACCTGAAAGACCCAGATTGTGACAAATTCATAGATCAAGAACTCCAGGATTATTTCCGGGAGAACTCTGAGTCATCAGCAATGATACGTTGGGCGGCCAGTAAACCCTCCATGAGGGGAAACAAAGGAAATGTCAGACGTGGGGAAGCACTGCAATCTCAACACATAACTGATCTGGAGAGTAGAGTCGCAGACCTGGAGCGCCAGGTTCCGCGGTTGGATGAGATGGCGCAAGTGCGTCAATTGACACTCCAATGAACTGAGCTTCGGCGGGTGTGCCTAGAACAGAGAAGGCAATGCTGGCAAGCCTCGACGGAGAAAGTATGAGATGAGAAATAAATCCGGGAAGCTGTTGTACTGGCTGGAGACCCGTGGTGTATTAGCAAGGATGATACCGCTCATCAGAGATCAGGTGGGCTTCATACAGCAGGAGCTACCGGCGATTGCCCAAACCCTTGCTTCATTCAATAAGGATCTCTATAAACAGGTACAGCAAACTCTAAGGGACTGAGAGAACCCCATTCTTGGGGACATTCCACTGCCATTCATTCCAACCTTTCTTGCAAAAGAGCTGAACCTACCATTGACAGACACAGAGGTTGACGCTGCCATCTTGGGACCTTCAATAAGGAAAGACCTCTGGCCCGGGTGGGTATCCCATTGAATATTCTAAGGTGTTTTGATCGCACCTGATGCCCCATCTGTGGAATAGCTACATGGAGGGGATCTCGCGTGGCTCCTTCTCTTCGGGTCTAGATTGTGCCACGACCGTGGTCATACCCAAAGATGACCTACCCCATGACCAGTGTTCTTCTTTCGCTGATCAACTCCGACTCAAAAATATATGCAAAGATTCTGGCAACCCGTCTGGCCCCCACGTGTGCATAGTGGCTAAAAGGGATATTCTTCAATTGTGGAGAAGCCCCATGGCGCCATCGATGATTAAATGGTGAGCTGGGGTTGACTGGTGCTCCCAACTGAAAAAAAACGATATATGAATCGAGGGAATGCCCTCAGAAGCACAGGAAAATTTGGGGGAAATGGCAGGCCTACCATGATTTGTTCTTATAAACTGAACGATTTTGTTATTTATGGGGAAGACTATGATTATCATCATGTGTATTTGCATACTCTTGTTGGCTCGATAAACATGCTCACTGCCTTTGTTCTGCCCAGTTTGTTATAAAAAAGACATTATGAAGGACTCCAATGGAGGACCCTTTAACATGAAAAGTAGCACATTGTTCTTAATAACGAGAAGGTAATCTAGAGGGAGGGAGCTCTTTCCTAAAAACCTCTAAAAAATCTTTAATCACAGGCTTTCTAAGAGAAAGGAGGTTGTGAAGGAGATTTCTTACAGCTGGAGAATGGTGCAAGGTGTACTTTAAAGGATAAAAATTGTAGGCCAGCCCATGCTAACTGAAGAACATAAGAAATTACCACGTCTTCCTGGCATGTTGAGGGATCGTGGTTATTTTGATGACACCATATGCAAAATCTTTTTAACTCGGCCTTCACCTGGCCTCTTGTAGAATGTCCATCCAATCTTACAACAATTTCAGTTATCTACACTTAAGAATTCAGAAGCAGGTTGTCAAGTTCAATAATGGAAGGTTTGGTGGCAGGATCTGGCCCAGACAACCTGTCTGCACGTCAACCTCCTATATGGATGCTCAGAACAATGTAGTAAGTCAAGAACCACCAATGGTGCAACAATTCTGGCGCTACCAGGATCATAGTGAATTTGAAACGAAACCTGGATCAGAACACTGGTTAGAGAGTGAAGTGGGAGAAAACGCATACAAAAATGTCTTTGCCCAGCCTTTTTAAGGCAGGCTGGTAGAATCTATGCATAACCTGTGCATTCCCTGTGTCTGCAAATACGCATATTTGAGGGTAGCCCTCATCTTGGAAGACGTTTGGCAGAACATTGTCATTGAGAACCCACTTGTGGTTTTCTTGTTACCAACCAAATGAGTGGGTGTCTTGCTAGTAATCATTTCCAGATCACCTATGATTCCAGGAGCAGAGGTCTGGAATGAGTCCCTCCCTGTCGTTCAGATAATACACTGCTGCTGTACTGTCCGTCTGGCCAAAGAAGCTTGTCGTGAAGGAAGGAACAACTTCAGAGCCAAATGGACCACTTTTGACTGCAGCAGGTGATATGATCAGTCATCTTTTCTGACCAGGTGACTTGAATCTTTAGGTGACCCTTTTGAGCTCACCATCCCTGGAGAGGCACATCAATTATTATTTGCACTGGAAGGTCATCAAGGAATGGGATTCCCTCCCCTAATTTGTTTTGACAGGCACAACCATCAAAACGAGTGGCTTGCTGATTGCGACAGTCAACCTTTTTTCCCAGCTCCCAGAGAACAGATCCCACTGGTCATCCAGGCACTGCTGAAGGAACCTCATATGAAGTCCAACATGAGGAACCAGAAGAATGCAGAATGTCACTGGTCCTGGGATGGATGAAATCTGGTGTGCTGTCTGATGAAGCATTTGCAACACATTGAGACACTCCAGATGGATATATGGTTTTCCTCCAAAGGATATACTTTTATGATCTGAAAATGGATCCTTTGTACCAGAGTGACCGTCAATTTGTTCAGGTTGACTTGAAGACCCAATCGGGACTGGGACTTCATGCATATTTAAACAAAAAGTTTCAGAATGTCTAATGATCATACTTTTATTAGCCATTCATCTAATAAAGTTAGAAGATCTTCCGTCTCCTAGGATGTGCTGAGATGGCAGCTATACACACTGACTTCAGCCCCAATGGTAGGACTTTTGTTCTGGAAGTAGGCATCCTGAAGGTCTATCCCAAACATCCAGTCCCCCTATATATAACTAGCAGTAAATTTGGTTATACTGAAATCGAAAATTGGTCTGAGATCTATTTTTGGACTTTTCATTTTTGCCAGAACGTTACAGAAATAAATCTGATGACTAGGAATCTCCTATACAGCATGGTTATGTAGTAAGGTATTTACTTCCCTTCAATGCGCCACTTGATGACAAGGAGAAATCTTCTTTGGTTGTTTAGTGGGAGGAAGAGACTTGTATTGAAGAGAATTTACATTCTGAATAATGCTCAAATTAGGTGCTAGCATCCCGGGCGTGAGTGTTCCGACCACGGGCTCCAGGCGCATGTTTATTTCTACTGGTGCATGCAACAGAGTTATTACCTGCTTGCGTTCCAGGGGGAAGATCCTTGTTGAATCAGCGTTCTTTCCCCCCACCATGGTGATGCAGATAGTCCGTGCTTCAGATTCTGCCATGCGCAGAAGACATCTTGGATTTGATATTTATCCAATCCAAGAGGACGCCACTCAAATTTAGACATGGAGCCTGACTTAAAATTTGGTGGACGGGTTACTCTGTCACAAACATGACTGATATCCTGGCCACTGTATTACGATCCATTAATATCCTATGGAGATCGTAATACGGCGGACAGGATGTCAGTCACGTTTGTAACAGAGTAACCCATCAGCCAAACTCTAAATCAGGCCCTTGGTCTTTCCCAGCCCAAAATGGAGGCAGAGTATTTCCTGTGTAAGCCATCTTCATACAGGTTAATTCTCCTCGTGAAAAACAGATTGGGTCTCTTGGGTCTGCCTGCTAATATCTGCCTTTCAGCTTTGCAGATAATCTCCACATACATATTTGCTTCAGTGTTTGTGTCATCTTTTTTGCCACAACAGTGGTTTCTTTCTTGACACGTTTAACAGCTAATGGTTTATCTAGTATTAGTTGGTACAGTAGCTGCAGAAAGGAATCGTTCCTTCTCTGAGGTCAAGCTCTCACAAACCTAGAGACTTTCTTTGAAACCAGCCATTGATAATTCAAGATTGTTCGGTCTGTTGTTATCAAATGCTACTTTTGAAGAGAATTGCCTGTATTGGTCCCTCCTCCCCCACCAGACTAACTAATGGAGTATATAAAGGGGAGAAGGCATTGTTTTGTGAGAGGCTTTTCTGCATCCACAGATGGTTGCTAGGTTTCCACTCCCTTTGAAGGTTTAAGTGGTTGGAATAACTGCCATTGATGGGGGTGTTGATGTGACCATTTAGAGGCTTTATTAAAGCCACTGCAGAAAGAAGGATCTATCACACAGTCTACATTGCTTCTTATATTTCTTTGTCTCCAGACCAAATACTCCCAATGTCTCCTTCTCAGTTTTCATGTAGCTCACTTCGTCACCCACATGAGAATTGAAAAGTGAGTTTCCTGAAAAGGGCAGACTCATGATCCACTGTTGAGCCTCAAGTTTCAGTCGAGCTATTCTCAATCAAGAAATCCATCTAAGGCTAATGTGTGGAAATATTCATGAACAGTCTGCCGCTGCACTAATGACTTTGTTGAAGACAAGCACACCCTCGTTAAGGATTTCTTGATAACCCTGTTTGCCCTTTTAGGCAGTCTGCCTGTGAACCTGTGGAGAGACTCCCAAAAAGATTGTATCTTCCCAAAAGTGGAGTAGCGCTGTCAGACTTCATTGTTGTTGCTGGAGTTTCACATATTTTCCTTCCCACTGAATCCTTCTTACTTTTTTAGCAAGTGGAACAGAGGCGAGTCACTGCATGAGATTTCTTTGCAGCAGATACCAATATAGTATCCAGAAGAGAATATGTTCTGAGAAATGGGGGAGGGTGGATGGTGTGGGGGAAATTGTGCAGACCTTACGGAAGCAGACTAAGAATAAGGTTCAAGCAATCCAGGAACCAAAAGGCAGAATATGTTTTAATGTTTTCTCTCAAATGCAGTCTCAAAGATTGCAAAAGTGGTTGTAGGTGGATGAGATTTTCAACTGCACTGTCCCTCCATCCAGTGCCTCAATGAGAGTAGATAATTTGTCTACTGGAAATACTATTGTAGGAGACCCATCAGAGATATGGAAAGTAATTGTTAAGAGATGAGCAACATGAAGAAGAGGTTCAGGATGGTGCTTGTCATGAAAATGAGAGCTTTATGTCTATGTCATCTCGAACTTTATGTACAAGATACTCAAGACCATCCTCTTGAAAAAAAGTTCTAGACCATGATCTTTTGTAGGGGCTGCTTTTGCTTTGACATTTTATAAGAGCAGAGGGAGATATTGGCTATTAATGTCTCCAAGCTGTAGAGATCACAAAGGCACTGGAGGAGGAGGAGGAGGAGGAGGAGGAGGAGGAGGAGGAGGAGGAGGAGGAGGAGGAGGAGGAGGAGGAGTAGGAGGAGGAGGAGGAGGAGTAGCAGGAGTAGCAGGAGTAGCAGGAGGAGGAGGAGGAGGAGGAGGAGGAGGAGGAGGAGGAGGAGGAGGAGGAGTAGGAGTAGTAGTAGTAGTAGTAGTAGTAGTAGTAGTGCCCAGTGAGAAGCATGGAGAATTGGAACCTCTTGGAGAAGGCGTTATAGAAATAAATACCTCAGGAGTGACTTATTTTGAAGGCGACTGGGTTCTGGAGTACTCTGAATCAGAGGTGTGAGGTGCCTTCTTTTCTATTCAAAGCCAGTCTGATGATAAATTTAACTTCTTTTGAGAAGACGAATTCTTCAACTTTTGCAACTTGGTATAGCTCTATGTTGATGGAGATGGTGACTTCGAAGTCAAGTAAGGCTCCGATGACCTGGGTCTTATGGGTGTTGAACATCTGGACTCAACGTCAAGTGGTGCCTTGATGTCTACTTCAACAGCTTACCGGTCGATGGCAAACAAGTGGGAATGGTACATGTCTTCAAAATCAAGGTTCTCAATGTCAAACAGGAGCGGCGCCTCTTCCTCTGGCACTGAATCTCCTTGGTTCTGCCCCTAGGAAAGTTACTTGAGTGAGAAGAGCAAGCTCTGGTAGAAGGGTGACCTTCTCATTGAACCTTAGGTGTTCCAGTTTCTGAAGCCTTCCTGCTAGCTATGCAGCCTATTCTTCGGGGTTCCTCTGGAGAACTTCTGACAGTGTCTGTTGTTTTAAGTTTGATGGTCTTCTGGTAGATAGGCAATAGAGATTCTGGGCGGGTCTGACTGGGCCATCATTTCCCACAAGCAGAGCACTTCACGAACAGACAAGGCATCCCAACAGGAACAAAAACAGATATATTCTGTCATAAGTATAATTAAACACATATGTACTATTGAGAGACATCAAGTGAATCAAAACGAAATAGGTTTGGAAAGATTTTGAATAGAAATAAAGTTAAAAAGGCGTGGTTCTGTGCCCCAGTATCCTGTTGCCAGGAGCTGGGAAACAAATAGAACTGATTTGTCACCTATATGTTATGATGTGATGTGATACAGAGGGTGCAATGAGGCTCTTTAAGGGCAGTTTTTGTATGCATTTGCACCGCACCCCATCTGCTAACACTGCCGTTCATTCCATTTAAAAACAAAAGTTTGTTAAAGATTTTCTCAAGTCACTTTCACTTATTCAGAGACTATTTTATTACGCAGGGAGACCAGATGTGAGGAAGAAAACACAACAGATATGTGCATGTGTTTGAGAGAAACAGAGACAAAAATAAAAATAAAGAAGCAGTTGAGAGATGAATAGATAGACGTTGGAGAGATAATGACTGGTGCGAGGAGGAGAAGAGACATAAGAGAAGGTGCAGACAGAGGCAAAAGAGACTGCAGAGACAGAGGGAAAGATAGCTGACATGCGGTAGGTAGACAACTGAGAAAGACAATCGATAAACACAATAAATAAATAAATAAATAAATAAATAAATAAATAGAGGAGGGGAGTGTGAGAAAGGGGCAACAACAAGACCAACTAGAAAGACACAGGAGATGGAGAGTAGGTGAAAAAGACATCTGAGAAACGCTGCGCGAGATGGGTAAAAAGAGATGATTCACATAGACAGAGGGAAAATAGGAAATAGATGTAAGAGGTGATAAAGAGCAAATGCTGTGAGAGCTCCGAGAGACCGCGAAAGAAAGGGATATAGGAGAGAGGGGATAATAAAGGGAAAGACTGGATAGAAAGCGATACAATAGAAAGAAGCAGCTGAGAGAAATATGGGGAAGGGCAATAGTGCAAGGTAATGATCGAGAGACAGATGAGAAAGATGGATGAGGACATGAGCAAAATGTGCAAGACAGGCCCAAGAGACAGGTGAGAAAACAGACATCTGAGAGAGGGCAGGATAGGTTGGGGGAGGGGGGGGAGATGTAAAAGATATTGCTCAGAGACAGTAGGAGAAAGGTGTAAGAGGGTAAAAGACTGGCAAGAGAGTAAGAGGTGGGCTGTTACAGAAATGGCAGAGAGAGCGAGGGATGCTGGACAGCTGAGAGGTGTCAAAGACAGAAAGAAAGAAAGGGAGAGACGGGGAAAGGAGAGGCAGAAGTAGAAAGCTGAGTGGGTAGAAGTCGTCAAGATGATAAAGACAGTGGCTGTTGAGAAGGGAACACAATAGAAAGGTGATACAAACTGTTGAAAGTGGTGATGAAGACAGAATTGGGGGTGAAAGATGGCTGAAAGACAGAATGCGAGACAGGTGAGAGACAGGGTTGACAGGGTAGAAAGACAACAGAGGTTATGGTAGATAAGATGAAAGATAGCTGAGGAAGTGAAACAGGTAGAAAACTGATGAGAAAGGATGATAAAGAGATGGAAAAAAGCAAGAAATACAACAGAGTGGGAGACAGATGAGGCAAAATCTGGTAAACACATGGCGACAACTAAGGAGGCAAATGAGAGAAGGGTAATAAAAAAGGAAAATGCAGATATATTTCAGAAACACCCACTTGTCATAGAAAAGGAGACATCTAGGGAATACAGAAAGGAAATGGCATAGCTGAGAGAGAAATATGTAACGAGGGAGGGGGATGGCAAAGAAAAGAGTAATGACGAAAATAGATGGAAGAAAGATGTCCAGATGGAGGGACAGACAAGAGATTAAAGCCAAATTTCAGGAGTGAAGAATCGCAAAGCGAGACGAGAAGCAGATCAAAGGGTTAGTAAAATAAGACTATGCCAGGAACAGAGTTCTGAGAGGAGGAAAGGTAAGCAGCACAAAACTAGAGCAGATACAAGGGGCAACAAAACGCAGCATAAACATTAGCTTCTTATATCTCTTCTACAATAAGATGATGGCAACGTATTCTGGGCAACCTTATGGAACCAGTGGCAAGGTCACAGCCTACACCAGTGCACACCTTAGTTGCCCATGTCCAATGCCACCAGAAGCATAGACCGGATTACAAAAAGGAGGCCCTGGTGTGAACTGATGGTTTGCAGCGGTACTGGGGAGAGTGCAGCAGTGAAAGAAAGAACACTGGCTCCAAACTGCTTGTCTGCCTTTTACTGCTTGCAGTTTGGCCTCCTTTGGATGGTGTGCCTGGGAGCATAGAAACATTCCATAACCCCTAAAGTATGCCTTTCGAAATGTACAAGTTATGTCACATATATGACTAGTAATAATAATAATAATGTGACTAGTTAAATTACACTTCCACACTTCGTACTTGGCACAACTTGAGCACCATCCGAGAGCCTCTTTTTGCTGTGGCGGCATTATCAGTATGGTGTAGGCAGATAGGCAATTTTTACCCCTCATTTGCAAGGGGCAAACCTCCATTAAAATGAGGGACTGGCCACTTGACATTGCACAGGAATGGAATGCGCACTGAATCAATGGGCGTTAGAGACGGGGCTCATGATAAACAGGCCCTTGTGTAACACAAGTGTCCAGGAGAAAGGAAGAAAAAGTAGGTGCAAATGCCCCTTTTCCCAGGATGCCTCTGTAATCTGCTACAATAATCTCCATTTATTCCTGGCAAAATTATGGGCATGTTATAAAAAAATGACTGGCGATAGTCTATGATAAAACAAGTGACGTATCCTTTGGCAGTTTGACCAAACACGTTAATACCGTATTACATTTTTGTTAAAGGTCTTCAAAATGTAAGAGAATAACATTTTGGATTGGACACATGGGCATAAAGGACTGATTCTGCATATCAGATCTGGGTTTGAAACTGGACTTTGTTTTTTCCAGGGCTGCTTTGCATTCAGTGGTTGGATGGGACTGCCTACGAGTAAGCTAGTAAACAGACACCTGTTAGGCTTTGGGCCTAATACAAGTCTTCAAAATGTTCATCCATAAAGGCAGGTGGGGGCAAGGACACGTTCGTGAACAAGGCTTCAGCAAAAACGAGACCCAACTGTATAGAGGCAGCCCAGCTCTTAAAGCTTTATATTACATCAGTAGGCAAAATTAATGAAAATTAGTTCAATATTGTAATTAAAGCTGTGATTTTATTCGGCATAGGCAGACAAAGTTCAGGACAGAGAAGATGCAGAGCTATGTTTAAACATTATGTAAATTGTGATAGTACTTACCAGTGATGTAGGTCCTATAAATTCTGAGCAAAGTTGTATTCATGCGGCTTGCATATGACCACCGACTTTGGAATAGGATAGTTGTAGCTGAGGAAGGGATGCATATTGCCCTGGCCTAGCTTGGTAGAATCCTGGATGAAATTTAGTTGGTAACTAAAATAGGCTTGTCTGCTTTTGTAACTGTTTTGTGTCATCAGACCGCTACTTATTGCATGGTTTCTACCTTCAGTGATGTCACGTTTGATGTAATCAGAGTAAAATGCCATGTGACATCCTCTCCTAAGATGACATTGGGTGAAAAGTCACATGATGTCACTCCCTGTAAGGTCATATGGATGAAAGGACATGTGATGTACTGTCAGCTACCCCTGGCACTTTGGTGAACTGAAATCCACGTGGGGATCATTTGGAGCTCGAGCTGCAAAGGAACCTGTGTTTATCTGCATCATCTACCCCTCTGGTAGCTAAAAATAAGTACTCCCTGTGCATGCCTTCCTGTCAGTAAGTCTGGTATTTCCTTTCAGATACAAGACAAGTAAATAAAAGCAAAAATCTCTTCAGTGCAGGTGGGCTACTCTACCATGCCTGTATGGGTAACTTCCGACCAGTACAACAGCACAGTGAGAGCAAGACCCATACCTTGGCATACCTGTCGCACTTAGGGTAACTCAATGAGGAAAAAATAAAACTGATGGGTAAAATGCTAGTATTAATCTTGGTAACTTACTCTAAAACAGATAGTCCAGGCACTGGCACTAAATCACCATCTCGTCTTAAAACTGATTATTTGGACACTGGCAGAAGGTCACATTTGTGCTATCTTTAGAATGTACATGGATAGATGAAGAGAGCCATAGTGTGAACAAAACTGAGAATACAGGGAGTGCAGAATTATTAGGCAAGTTGTATTTTTGAGGATTAATTTTATTATTGAACAACCATGTTCTCAATGAACCCAAAAAACTCATTAATATCAAAGCTGAATATTTTTGGAAGTAGTTTTTAGTTTTAGCTATATTAGGGGGATATCTGTGTGTGCAGGTGACTATTACTGTGCATAATTATTAGGCAACTCAACAAAAAAAAAATATACCCATTTCAATTATTTATTATTACCAGTGAAACCAATATAACATCTCAACATTCACAAATATACATTTCTGACATTCAAAAACAAAACAAAAAAAAATCAGTGACCAATATAGCCACCTTTCTTTGCAAGGACACTCAAAAGCCTGCCATCCATGGATTCTGTCAGTGTTTTGATCTGTTCACCATCAACATTGCGTGCAGCAGCAACCACAGCCTCCCAGACACTGTTCAGAGAGGTGTACTGTTTTCCCTCCTTGTAAATCTCACATTTGATGATGGACCACAGGTTCTCAATGGGGTTCAGATCAGGTGAACAAGGAGGCCATGTCATTAGATTTCCTTCTTTTATACCCTTTCTTGCCAGCCACGCTGTGGAGTACTTGGACGCGTGTGATGGAGCATTGTCCTGCATGAAAATCATGTTTTTCTTGAAGGATGCAGACTTCTTCCTGTACCACTGCTTGAAGAAGGTGTCTTCCAGGAACTGGCAGTAGGACTGGGAGTTGAGCTTGACTCCATCCTCAACCCGAAAAGGCCCCACAAGCTCATCTTTGATGATACCAGCCCAAACCAGTACTCCACCTCCACCTTGCTGGCGTCTGAGTCGGACTGGAGCTCTCTGCCCTTTACCAATCCAGCCACGGGCCCATCCATCTGGCCCATCAAGACTCACTCTCATTTCATCAGTCCATAAAACCTTAGAAAAATCAGTCTTGAGATATTTCTTGGCCCAGTCTTGACGTTTCAGCTTGTGTGTCTTGTTCAGTGGTGGTCGTCTTTCAGCCTTTCTTACCTTGGCCATGTCTCTGAGTATTGCACACCTTGTGCTTTTGGGCACTCCAGTGATGTTGCAGCTCTGAAATATGGCCAAACTGGTGGCAAGTGGCATCGTGGCAGCTGCACGCTTGACTTTTCTCAGTTCATGGGCAGTTATTTTGCGCCTTGGTTTTTCCACACGCTTCTTGCGACCCTGTTGACTATTTTGAATGAAACGCTTGATTGTTCGATGATCACGCTTCAGAAGCTTTGCAATTTTAAGAGTGCTGCATCCCTCTGCAAGATATCTCACTATTTTTGACTTTTCTGAGCCTGTCAAGTCCTTCTTTTGACCCATTTTGCCAAAGGAAAGGAAGTTGCCTAATAATTATGCACACCTGATATAGGGTGTTGATGTCATTAGACCACACCCCTTCTCATTACAGAGATGCACATCACCTAATATGCTTAATTGTTAGTAGGCTTTCGAGCCTATACAGCTTGGAGTAAGACAACATGCATAAAGAGGATGATGTGGTCAAAATACTCATTTGCCTAATAATTCTGCACTCCCTGTACAGACACTACCAAGTCAGAAACCAACGTCAATAATACTCAGAAACCCAAGTAGGACAGAACTTGTGACCTTTAAAACTTGGATTGCCTTATTTTGTGTCAAGTTGCCATATTTATGATTGCGCAGTCAAGGAGAATGCCAATATATTTTATCAGGCTGCATTATTTTGTGTGACGCCAATACACACAGCAGCGTTGAGGAATGACTGACACGCTCGATGCTGCCCCGAGGCTGACTTGCACCAGTCGCCTCACGACTGGCTAGGTAGTCGCATTGCAGGGTCTGCAGCCCGCTGATGGTCGCAGCCCGCCGCTTCCCTGACATTGGACAAGCCCAGCGCTGCTCCGGGGCTGATCTGCTCTGGCTGGGGGCCCCTCAGGGGGGTGGGTGGTGAGGGGGGGTTGGGGTGCTACTGCAGATCGTAACACAGAGATGGGTGACTCAATACGTTTTCTTACCGTTCCAGTTCGCACTTGCCATGGAGCCTTTGGCAATACATCTCAGGACGGGCCTCAGAGTGGGGTATAACGATGGGTACTGGGATGCGTATTGTATCTTTGTATGCAAATGATACCCTGGTGTATGTGACTGACCCAGATCAGTCAGTCCCTCTCCTCATGTGCCTTATGGATGAATATGAAGCAGTTTCTGGCCTCCGTGTCAACAAACATAAGACTGTGCTTTATCTCATGGCATCACTGACTAGCCTCACAGCACCCTATGTTCCGTGTGTGGGCCTTTGCGTTTCAATATCTGGGGATGCGGGTGACTCATACCCCTCAGCTGCAGAATGATTTGAATATGGGCAGAGTGCTGGATGGTCTCAAAGGTTCTGTTCAATTCTGAACCACGCACCTGCTCTCCGTCATGGGCAGGGGTCGCACTAAGTAAGATGATTGCGCTACGTAAGATGGTCCCACTCCCTCACTGCCTATACCTTATGCAGAATTCCTTCTGAGAGTTGGCATTGTCCTTATTTCACCAACTTGATAAGCTACTGATTTCTCTGATTTGGGCTGGTAAGTGTAGGAAAGTACCATCTTGCCTGGCATGTTACCCCCATTTTTCACTGTATATATGTTGTTTTAGTTGTATGTGTCACTGGGACCCTGCCAGCCAGGGCCCCAGTGCTCATAAGTGTGCCTGAATGCGTTACCTGTGTTATGACTGTCTCACTGAGGCTCTGTTAATCAGAACCTCAGTGGTTATGCTCTCATTTCTTTCAAATTGTCACTAACAGGCTAGTGACCAATTTTACCAATTTATATTGGCTTACTGGAACACCCTTATAATTCCCTAGTATATGGTACTGAGGTACCGTGGGTATTGGGGTTCCAGGAGATCCCTATGGGCTGCAGCATTTCTTTTGCCACCCATAGGGAGCTCAGACAATTCTTACAAAGGCCTGCCACTGCAGCCTGAGTGAAATAACGTCCACGTTATTTCACAGCCATTTTACACTGCACTTAAGTAACTTATAAGTCACCTATATGTCTAACCTTTACCTGGTAAAGGTTAGGTGCAAAGTTACTTAGTGTGAGGGCACCCTGGCACTAGCCAAGGTGCCCCCACATTGTTCAGGGCCAATTCCCCGGACTTTGTGAGTGCGGGGACACCATTACACGCGTGCACTACATATAGGTCACTACCTATATGTAGCTTCACAATGGTAACTCCGAATATGGCCATGTAACATGTCTATGATCATGGAATTACCCCCTCTATGCCATCCTGGCATAGTTGGCACAATCCCATGATCCCAGTGGTCTGTAGCACAGACCCTGGTACTGCCAAACTGCCTTTCCCGGGGTTTCACTGCAGCTGCTGCAAGCCCCTCAGACAGGCTTCTGCCCTCCTGGGGTCCAGCCAGGCCTGGCCCAGGATGGCAGAACAAAGGACTTCCTCTGAGAGAGGGTGTTACACCCTCTCCCTTTGGAAAATGGTGTGAAGGCAGGGGAGGAGTAGCCTCCCCCAGCCTCTGGAAATGCTTTCATGGGCACACATGGTGCCCATTTCTGCATAAGCCAGTCTACACCGGTTCAGGGACCCCTTAGCCCTGCTCTGGCACGAAACTGGACAAAGGAAAGGGGAGTGACCACTCCCCTGACCTGTACCTCCCCTGGGAGGTGCCCAGAGCTCCTCCAGTGTGCTCCAGACCTCTGCCATCTTGGAAACAGAGGTGCTGCTGGCACACTGGACTGCTCGGAGTGGCCAGTGCCATCAGGTGACGTCAGAGACTCCTTCTGATAGGCTCCTTCAGGTGTTGCTAGCCTATCTTCTCTCCTAAGCAGCCAAACCCTCTTTTCTGGCTATTTAGGGTCTCTGCTTTGGGGATTTCCTTAGATAACGAATGCAAGAGCTCATCCGAGTTCCTCTGCATCTCTCTCTTCACCTTCTGCCAAGGAATCGACTGCTGACCGCGCTGGAAGCCTGCAAAACTGCAACAAAGTAGCAAAGACGACTACTGCAACTCTGTAACGCTGATCCTGCCGCCTTCTCAACTGTTTTCCTGGTGGTGCATGCTGTGGGGGTAGTCTGCCTCCTCTCTGCACTAGAAGCTCCGAAGAAATCTCCCGTGAGTCGACGGAATCGTCCCCCTGCAACCGCAGGCACCAAAGAACTGCATCACCGGTACCCTGGGTCTCCTCTCAGCACGACGAGCGAGGTCCCTTGAATCCAGCAACTCTGTCCAAGGGACTCCCACAGTCCAGTGACTCTTCAGTCCAAGTTTGGTGGAGGTAAGTCCTTGCCTCCCCACGCCAGACTGCATTGCTGGGAACTGCGACTTTTGCAGCTACTCCGGCCTCAGTGCACTTCCGGCGGAAATCCTTTGTGCACAGTCCAGCCTGGGTCCACAGCACTCTAACCTGCATTGCACAACCTCCTAAGTTGTCCTCCGGCGACGTGGGACTCCTTTGTGCGACTTCGGGTGAGCACCGTTTCACTCCACTTCGTAGTGCCTGTTCCGGCACTTCTGCGGGTGCTGCCTGCTTCTGAGAGGGCTCCTTGTCTTGCTCGACGTCCCCTCTGTCCCCAGACGCAATTGGCGACATCCTGGTCCCTCCTGGGCCACAGCAGCATCCAAAAACCCTAACCGCACGATTTGTAGCTAGCAAGGCTTGTTGGCGGTCTTTCTTCAGGAAAACACTTCTGCACGACTCTCCACGGCGTGGGGGATCCATCCTCCAAAGGGGAAGTTCCTAGCCCTTGTCGTTCCTGCAGAATCTTCAGCTTCTACTGTCCAGTAGCAGCTTCTTTGCACCCACAGCTGGCATTTCCTGGGCATCTGCCCATCTCCGACTTGCTTGTGACTTTTGGACTTGGTCCCCTTGTTCCACAGGTACCCTCGACTGGAAATCCATCATTGTTGCATTGCTGATTTGTGTCTTTCCTGCAGAATTCCCCTATCACGACTTCTATGTCCTTTGGGGAACTTTAGTGCACTTTGCACTCACTTTTCAGGGTCTTGGGGTTGGCTATTTTTCTAACCCTAACTGTTTTCTTACAGTCCCAGCGACCCTCTACAAGGTCACATAGGTTTGGGGTCCATTCGTGGTTCGCATTCCACTTTTGGAGTATATGGTTTGTGTTGCCCCTATCCCTATGTGTCCCCATTGCATCCTATTGTAACTATACATTGTTTGCACTGTTTTCTAAGACTATTACTGCATATTTTGGTATTGTGTACATATATCTTGTGTATATTTGCTATCCTCCTACTGAGGGTACTCACTGAGATACTTTTGGCATATTGTCATAAAAATAAAGTACCTTTATTTTTAGTATATCTGTGTATTGTGTTTTCTTATGATATTGTGCATATGACACTAGTGGTACTGTAGGAGCTTCACTCGTCTCCTAGTTCAGCCTAAGCTGCTCTGCTAAGCTACCATTATCTATCAGCCTATGCTGCTAGACACCCTATACACTAATAAGGGATAACTGGGCCTGGTGCAAGGTGTAAGTACCCCTTGGTACTCACTACAAGCCAGTCCAGCCTCCTACATTGGTTGTGCAGCGGTGGGATAAGTGCTTTGAGACTACTTACCACTTTTGTCATTGTACTTTTCATAAGAGAAAAAGATACAAAACAAGTTCAGTGTATGTACACCTAACCAAAAAGTTTAGCATTTCCTCTTTTCACTCTTTTCTAAGTGCTGAAAAGTACCTCTAAACTTTCTAAAAGTTCTTAAAAAGTTTTTAAAGTTTTTTTTTTCTCTGTCTTTCTAAAAAGTTCTGAAAACTTTTTTCTCTTTTTCTGTCACTTAAACTCTTTCTAAAAATGTCTGGCACAGGCCAAAATGTTGATCTGTCCAAACTTGCATATGATCACCTTAGCTGGAAAGGAGCAAGGAGTCTCTGCATAGAGAGAGGTTTGAGTGTAGGGAAGAATCCTTCTTTGGAATTATTGCTTAACATGCTTAGAGAACAAGATAAGGCCAGAAGGGCCCCATCTGTTGAAAAAGTAGCCAATGGTTCCCAATCTGATCCAGGGACTCCCCTAGGAAAAGATTCAGGAAAGAAACTTCCTAGCCTGCCCAATACTAGACAGCCTAGCATAGTTAGTACAGAGGTTGAGTCACACCATTCAGATAGTGTTGTCCCACATCTTAACAAGAGTATTCCTTCTCACCACAGTAGAAGTGATGTTTCTGTTAACCAAGCTGTTAGGGTGCCTTCTGTTAGGGATAGGTCTCCTTCTGTCAATTCTCATCATACCTCTGTTTCAAGACATGTCCCTCCCACCAACCCTGATGACAGAATGTTAGAAAGGGAACTCAATAACTTGAGAGTGGAACAAACCAGACTGAAGCTTAAGAAGCAACAGCTGGATTTGGATAGACAGTCCTTAGAACTAGAGAAGGAAAGACAGCAGTTGGGTTTAGAAACCCATGGTGGCAGCAGCAGTATTCCCCATAGTCATCCTGCAAAAGAGCATGATTCCAGGAATCTGCATAAGATAGTTCCCCCTTATAAGGAGGGGGATGACATTAACAAGTGGTTTGCTGCACTTGAGAGGGCCTGTGTTGTACAGGATGTCCCTCAAAGGCAGTGGGCTGCTATCCTATGGCTATCATTTAGTGGAAAAGGTAGGGATAGGCTCCTTACTGTGAAAGAAAGTGATGCCAATAATTTTACAGTTCTTAAGAATGCACTCCTGGATGGTTATGGCTTAACCACTGAACAATACAGGATAAAGTTCAAAGAGACCAAAAAGGAGGCTTCACAAGACTGGGTTGATTTCATTGACCATTCAGTGAAGGCCTTGGAGGGGTGGTCACATGGCAGTAAAGTTACTGATTATGACAGCCTGTATAACTTGATCCCGAGAGAGCATATTCTTAATAATTGTGTGTCTGATTTGTTGCACCAGTACCTGGTGGACTCTGATCTGACCTCTCCCCAAGAATTGTGAAAGAAGGCAGACAAATGGGTCAGAACAAGGGTGAACAGAAAAGTTCATACAGGGGGTGACAAAGATGGCAACAAGAAGAAGGATGGTAAGTCTTCTGACAAGGGTGGGGACAAATCTAAAAATGAGTCTTCATCAGGCCCACAAAAACACTCTGGTGGGGGTGGTGGGCCCAAATCCTCTTCTAATCAAAACAAAGAAAAGAAACCATGGTGCTATTTATGTAAAATAAAAGACCATTGGACAACATATCCCAGTTGTCCAAAGAAAAGCACCAAGCCTCCTACCACTACAACCCCTACTGCTACACCTAGTGTCCCTACTAATAGCAGTGGTGGTGGGAGCAAACCTACTAATAGCCAATCCAAGGGAGTAGCTGGGCTCACTATTGGTAACTTAGTTGGGATTGGTCTTGTTAGGGAGACCACAGAGGCTGTGTTAGTCTCTGAGGGGGCTATTGATTTAGCCACCTTAGTTGCTTGTCCCCTTAATATGGATAAGTACAAGCAGCTACCCCTAATAAATGGTGTTGAGGTTCAGGCCTACAGGGACACTGGTGCCAGTGTTACTATGGTAATAGAGAAACTGGTCCACCCTGAACAACACCTTCTTGGTCACCAGTACCAAGTAACCAATGCTCACAACAACACACTTAGCCACCCCATGGCTGTTGTAAATCTCAACTGGGGGGGGGGGTTACTGGTCCAAAGAAAGTTGTGGTAGCCTCAGATTTACCTGTAGACTGTCTACTAGGAAATGATTTGGAGACATCAGCTTGGTCAGATGTGGAGTTGGAGGCCCATGCAGCAATGCAGGGCATCCCAGGGCATATTTTTGCTTTAACCAGGGCTCAGGCCAAAAAGCAAAAAGGACAGGGTGACTTGGATCCTGGAACAATGGACCAAGTGCTCCCTAAAGCTAGGGCTAGTAGAAGTAAAGCACTTCCTACTATCCCTCCCTCTACAGTGGATTCTACTTCTGAGGAAGAAGAATTTCCACCCTGTGCAGAACCTACACCAGAGGAGCTGGAAGCAGACACTGCTGAGCTTTTGGGTGAAGGGGGGCCTGCCAGGGAGGAGCTGAGTGTGGCACAGCAAACCTGTCCCACACTAGAGGGTCTAAGACAGCAAGATGTCAAACAAGCTAATGAGGATGTCAGTGACTCTCACAGAGTTTACTGGAAGGACAACCTCTTGTACACTGAAGCAAGGGATCCTAAACCTGGAACTGCCAGGAGGTTAGTGATTCCTCAGGAGTACAGAAAGTTCCTCCTAACTCTAGCCCACGACATTCCCCTAGCTGGACATTTGGGACAAATGAAAACTTGGGACAGACTTGTTCCCTTGTTTCATTGGCCTAGAATGTCAGAGGACACAAAATAATTTTGCAAGTCCTGTGAAACCTGTCAAGCCAGTGGCAAGACAGGTGGCACTCCAAAGGCACCCCTTATTCCACTGCCTGTGGTTGGGGTTCCCTTTGAAAGGGTAGGGGTTGACATAGTTGGCCCCCTTGACCCTCCTACTGCTTCAGGCAATAGGTTTATCTTGGTGGTAGTGGACCATGCCACAAGATATCCTGAAGCAATTCCTCTTAGGACCACTACAGCACCTGCAGTGGCAAAGGCCCTCCTGGGAATATTTTCCAGGGTGGGCTTCCCAAAAGAGGTGGTATCAGACAGGGGAAGCAATTTCATGTCTGCTTACTTAAAGGCCATGTGGAAGGAGTGTGGTGTGACTTACAAGTCCACTACACCCTATCATCCACAAACAAATGGACTGGTGGAGAGATTTAACATAACTCTCAAAGGTATGATTATGGGACTCCCTGAAAAACTCCGCAGGAGATGGGATATCCTTTTACCATGCCTCCTTTTTGCCTACAGGGAGGTACCCCAGAAAGGAGTGGGCTTCAGCCCCTTTGAACTCCTCTTTGGACACCCTGTTAGGGGTCCACTAACACTTGTCAAGGAGGGTTGGGAACAACCTTTAAAAGCTCCAAAGCAAGATATTGTGGATTATGTACTTGGCCTCAGATCAAGGATGGCTGAGTACATGAAAAAGGCCAGTAAAAACCTTCAGGCCAGCCAAGAGTTCCAAAAGCAATGGCATGACCAGAAGGCTGTTTTGGTTCAGTACAAACCAGGGCAGAAAGTGTGGGTCTTGGAGCCTGTGGCCCCAAGAGCACTCCAAGATAAATGGAGTGGACCCCACACAATTGTTGAGAAAAAGGGTGAAGTCACCTACTTAGCTGACTTAGGCACTGCCAGGAGTCCCCTTAGGGTGCTCCATGTCAATCGCCTGAAACCCTACTATGACAGGGCTGATCTCACCCTGCTCATGGCAACTGATGAGGGACAGGAAGAAGACAGTGATCCTCTACCTGATCTCTTTTCTTCCACAAAACAAGATGCTCTAGTGGAAGGTGTAGTTTTGGCTGATTGTCTTACTGCTAAGCAGAAAGACCATTGCATAAATCTCCTGGGTCAGTTTTCTGAACTCTTCTCTACTGTGCCAGGTACCACTTCTTGGTGTGAGCACACAATAGATACTGGAGACAGGTTGCCTGTCAAAAGTAAGATCTATAGGCAGCTTGACCATGTCAGAGACTGCATAAAGCAAGAGGTGCAGAAAATGTTAGAACTAGGAGTGGTTGAGCACTCTGAAAGTCCATGGGCTTCTCCTGTGGTACTTGTACCAAAACCTCATTCCAAAGATGGAAAGAAAGAAATGCGGTTTTGTGTAGACTACAGAGGTCTCAACCAGGTAACCAAAACTGATGCTCACCCTATACCCAGGGCAGATGAGCTCATAGATACACTGGCATCTGCCAAGTATCTAAGCACTTTCGATTTGACTGCAGGGTATTGGCAGATCAAATTATCAGAAGATGCTAAACCGAAAACTGCATTTGCAACCATTGGAGGCCATTACCAAATCACAGTAATGCCTTTTGGATTGAAAAATGCACCTGCCACTTTTCAGAGGTTGGTGAACACAGTCCTGCAAGGGCTGGAAGCTTTTAGTGCAGCATATCTGGACGATATAGCTGTCTTTAGCTCCAGTTGGGATGATCACCTGGTCCACCTATGGAAAGTTTTAGAGGCCCTGCAAAAGGCAGGCCTCACTATCAAGGCTTCAAAGTGCCAGATAGGGCAGGGGGAGGTGGTTTATCTGGGACACCTTGTTGGTGGGGAACAGATTGCACCACTTCAGGGGAAAATCCAAACTATTATAGATTGGGTTCCCCCTACTACTCAGACTCAGGTGAGAGCCTTCCTAGGCCTCACTGGGTATTACAGGAGGTTCATTAAGAACTATGGCTCCATTGCAGCCCCTCTTAATGACCTCACATCCAAGAAAATGCCTAAAAAGGTATTATGGACAGCAAACTGTCAGAAAGCTTTTGAGGAGCTGAAGCAGGCCATGTGCTCTGCGCACCTGTCCTGAAAAGCCCTTGTTACTCTAAACAATTCTATGTCCAAACTGATGCATCTGAATTAGGAGTAGGGGCAGTCGTATCACAACTTAATTCTGAGGGCCAGGATCAACCTGTTGCTTTTTTTAGTAGAAGGTTGACCCCTAGAGAAAAGCGTTGGTCTGCCACTGAGAGGGAGGCCTTTGCTGTGGTCTGGGCACTGAAGAAGTTGAGGCCATACCTGTTTGGCACTCACTTCATTGTTCAGACAGACCACAAACCTCTACTTTGGCTAAAACAAATGAAAGGTGAAAATCCTAAATTGTTGAGGTGGTCCATATCCCTACAGGGAATGGACTATACAGTGGAACATAGACCTGGGAGTAGCCACTCCAATGCAGATGGACTCTCCAGATATTTCCACTTAGACAATGAAGACTCATCAGGAAAGTACCATCTTGCCTGGCATGTTACCCCCATTTTTCACTGTATATATGTTGTTTTAGTTGTATGTGTCACTGGGACCCTGCCAGCCAGGGCCCCAGTGCTCATAAGTGTGCCTGAATGTGTTACCTGTGTTATGACTAACTGTCTCACTGAGGCTCTGCTAATCAGAACCTTAGTGGTTATGCTCTCTCATTTCTTTCAAATTGTCACTAACAGGCTAGTGACCAATTTTACCAATTTATATTGGCTTACTGGAACACCCTTATAATTCCCTAGTATATGGTACTGAGGTACCCAGGGTATTGGGGTTCCAGGAGATCCCTATGGGCTGCAGCATTTCTTTTGCCACCCATAGGGAGCTCAGACAATTCTTACACAGGCCTGCCACTGCAGCCTGAGTGAAATAACGTCCACGTTATTTCACAGCCATTTTACACTGCACTTAAGTAACTTATAAGTCACCTATATGTCTAACCTTTACCTGGTAAAGGTTAGGTGCAAAGTTACTTAGTGTGAGGGCACCCTGGCACTAGCCAAGGTGCCCCCACATTGTTCAGGGCCAATTCCCCGGACTTTGTGAGTGCGGGGACACCATTACACGCGTGCACTACATATAGGTCACTACCTATATGTAGCTTCACAATGGTAACTCCGAATATGGCCATGTAACATGTCTATGATCATGGAATTGCCCCCTCTATGCCATCCTGGCATAGTTGGCACAATCCCATGATCCCAGTGGTCTGTAGCACAGACCCTGGTACTGCCAAACTGCCTTTCCCAGGGTTTCACTGCAGCTGCTGCTGCTGCCAGCCCCTCAGACAGGCTTCTGCCCTCCTGGGGTCCAGCCAGGCCTGGCCCAGGATGGCAGAACAAAGGACTTCCTCAGAGAGGGTGTTACACCCTCTCCCTTTGGAAAATGGTGTGAAGGCAGGGGAGGAGTAGCCTCCCCCAGCCTCTGGAAATGCTTTCATGGGCACACTTGGTGCCCATTTCTGCATAAGCCAGTCTACACCGGTTCAGGGACCCCTTAGCCCTGCTCTGGCACGAAACTGGACAAAGGAAAGGGGAGTGACCACTCCCCTGACCTGTACCTCCCCTGGGAGGTGCCCAGAGCTCCTCCAGTGTGCTCCAGACCTCTGCCATCTTGGAAACAGAGGTGCTGCTGGCACACTGGACTGCTCTGAGTGGCCAGTGCCATCAGGTGACGTCAGAGACTCCTTCTGATAGGCTCCTTCAGGTGTTGCTAGCCTATCTTCTCTCCTAAGTAGCCAAACCCTCTTTTATGGCTATTTAGGGTCTCTGCTTTGGGGATTTCCTTAGATAACGAATGCAAGAGCTCATCCGAGTTCCTCTTCATCTCTCTCTTCACCTTCTGCCAAGGAATCGACTGCTGACCGTGCTGGAAGCCTGCAAAACTGCAACAAAGTAGCAAAGATGACTACTGCAACTCTGTAACGCTGATCCTGCCGCCTTCTCAACTGTTTTCCTCGTGGTGCATGCTGTGGGGGTAGTCTGCCTCCTCTCTGCACTAGAAGCTCCGATGAAATCTCCCGTGGGTCGACGGAATCATCCCCCTGCAACCGCAGGCACCAAAGAACTGCATCACCGGTACCCTGGGTCTCCTCTCAGCACGACGAGCGAGGTCCCTTGAATCCAGCAACTCTGTCCAAGTGACTCCCACAGTCCAGTGGCTCTTCAGTCCACGTTTGGTGGAGGTAAGTCCTTGCCTCCCCACGCCAGACTGCATTGCTGGGAACCGCGACTTTTGCAGCTACTCCGGCCTCCGTGCACTTCCGGCGGAAATCCTTTGTGCACAGTCCAGCCTGGGTCCACGGCACTCTAACCTGCATTGCACGACCTCCTAAGTTGTCCTCCGGCGACGTGGGACTCCTTTGTGCGACTTCGGGTGAGCACCGTTTCACTCCACTTCGTAGTGCCTGTTCCGGCACTTCTGCGGGTGCTGCCTGCTTCTGAGAGGGCTCCTTGTCTTGCTCGACGCCCCCTCTGTCCCCAGACGCAATTGGCGACATCCTGGTCCCTCCTGGGCCACAGCAGCATCCAAAAACCCTAACCGCACGATTTGTAGCTAGCAAGGCTTGTTGGCGGTCTTTCTTCAGGAAAACACTTCTGCACGACTCTCCACGGCGTGGGGGATCCATCCTCCAAAGGGGAAGTTCCTAGCCCTTGTCGTTCCTGCAGAATCTTCAGCTTCTACTGTCCAGTAGCAGCTTCTTTGCACCCACAGCTGGCATTTCCTGGGCATCTGCCCATCTCCGACTTGCTTGTGACTTTTGGACTTGGTCCCCTTGTTCCACAGGTACCCTCGACTGGAAATCCATCATTGTTGCATTGCTGATTTGTGTCTTTCCTGCAGAATTCCCCTATCACGACTTCTATGTCCTTTGGGGAACTTTAGTGCACTTTGCACTCACTTTTCAGGGTCTTGGGGTTGGCTATTTTTCTAACCCTAACTGTTTTCTTACAGTCCCAGCGACCCTCTACAAGGTCACATAGGTTTGGGGTCCATTCGTGGTTCGCATTCCACTTTTGGAGTATATGGTTTGTGTTGCCCCTATCCCTATGTGTCCCCATTGCATCCTATTGTAACTATACATTGTTTGCACTGTTTTCTAAGACTATTACTGCATATTTTGGTATTGTGTACATATATCTTGTGTATATTTGCTATCCTCCTACTGAGGGTACTCACTGAGATACTTTTGGCATATTGTCATAAAAATAAAGTACCTTTATTTTTAGTATATCTGTGTATTGTGTTTTCTTATGATATTGTGCATATGACACTAGTGGTACTGTAGGAGCTTCACTCGTCTCCTAGTTCAGCCTAAGCTGCTCTGCTAAGCTACCATTATCTATCAGCCTATGCTGCTAGACACCCTATACACTAATAAGGGATAACTGGGCCTGGTGCAAGGTGTAAGTACCCCTTGGTACTCACTACAAGCCAGTCCAGCCTCCTACAGTAAGAGAATGTAGAGCCTGCCTCGCAGTCCTGAAATTGTATTTAGCTGAAGGTAGGCTGGGGCTCCCGGATCTCCATCTTTATTACATGGCAGGCCTACTCCAGTATGCGGCATTGTGGTGTGACAATAACCCCAATTGGGAGGAAAAAAACAAACAATTGGAGGGCTAGGGGGCGCGTACCTGAGTTCCTGACACTGCTTTTGTGTGGCTCGAGACTGCTGTTAGACACCCCTTTCGTAATATAGCAGGTGACCCCAGATATGGGAGAGGGCGGTTAACCAGGTGCTGCAGCGGGCGCCCTATGCTTGTTTGGTGGCTGAGCTCCTTTGCGCGCATTGCTGGTGCAATGGATGTCTTGAGGTGGCGAGCAGGTGGTGAGGAGGTGGCTGCAACAGGGCAGGAGATTTATATCAAAACAGCTCCTTTGTAACCCCAGAGAAGGCAGGGAACCCTTTTTGGGATTGGCCAGGGACAATTCCAACAATATTCCAGCATATCACTAACACCTCAGATCATCTGGATCTCCTTCCCGGAGGAGCTAGTCGAGTCTCATCTGTTACGGATGCAACTAGACCCAGGTTCTGACAGGGGTGTCCTCTCCCACCTATATGCTGCCCCTAAGAGGGATATACAGACAGATGTGTCGGTAATGCATGCAATGTGGGATGCAGACCTGGAGATGCTGCTTACAGACAGGGAGTGGACCAGGGCCTGTGCGCTGGTACAGGATGGGTCCAGTAATGCCAGATTTAAATTGATGAAATTTGACTACCTGCATATGGCGTACCCGACACCGCAGTAACTCCATAGAATTTACCCAACATGTCCAGACATTTCCACACACTGTGGCGAATCCCCATCTACATTTGGACATGTCACGTCGTGGGTATGCAGGTCTCTGCAGCCCTTTTGGCATGAGATAGCAAGGGTGTTAAAGGAACAATAGCAGTTAAGTGGAATTAACAATGCAACACTGTCCATTGTGATTGCTGTCCCTTCTCAGGAAAGGTCGTAAAATGGCATATCGGTTTGCACAGTTGGGGTTGATCCTTGCGAGGCAGTGCATCGCTATTCATTGGGACAGCCCAGCCCCCTAAACCAAGACAAATGGTTGACAGACTGCCTGGAATGGGCAGCGGCCGAGGAAAGCCAGCTCCATATGGACAACCATGCAGAGTGTGATTTGGAACTCTGGGACTGTACGGTGGAACGCTTTGGGGAACTGAAGATGGGGTGAGTTTTAATCCAGTGACAGAGTGCCCAAACAAATCTGACACTGACCACTCCCCTTGAGGTTCTGCTTAGTGGAAACACGTGGGAGGAATGAAGGCGACAGTTGTGATTGTTGTATGACAATTGACTCCTGGGTGCAGGATGACTGGATGAGTCAAGGGGGAAGTTAATGTCAGTTATCCGCCCTGATCCTGAAATTCTGAAATTATTCGGGAGGGTTCATGGGGCAACGGTATAGGTGCAGGCATGTGACTCATGCTACGAGTGTGGGGCATTGCTCTCCTGCTTTCTTGTCCCATCCACCACCCCTTCCCCCGAATATATTGACTCACATGATTGCTCCTTTTTCTCCCTCCTGGTCTCCTTGCCTCCCCCCCTCTTCTTGCTGCATGGACCGTTAAAAAATTGATGATGCCCTCTACTACTATTAGACTTGTGAGATTGTGCACTGCTAAATCTGCCATACTGTTGTTGATTATTGTTCTGCCCTGTACTGTTTGAAATGCATATCTAAAATGTGAATAAAAAAATGTTCAAGAAAAAAAAAAGATTTTGCTCTCAATGACACGATGGAGCTAAGGCACAGGGCAGTAATGTCTCTCACCAGGATCACACTGTTTGTTAAAGAGGAGATGCAGCGTTTTCAACTTGGGCCTTCAAGTTCCGAAATATGCAACTATGTCACTAGACCACTTCTCTTCCCAAACAGCTTTCCAGAAGAATAGCAAATTTGTTCAACATTCAGTCTATCATTTACAAACTCTGGCAATCTACAGAACGTTACATGCATTTCTTTAGAACTACATGCAAATTAGCCTCCAAGTTATGTCAAACATGTGGCTCCTCCAACTCTCCAATTCCAATACTTCGGAAGCAAGTGTTAAGCTAACATGAATTATTTCTATTGTTTGCATAGTTGAAAAATGTTTTACATGCGACTATTATGTAGTGACCAAAGGAAAGAACTAAGTGCACAGAATTGTTTATGTTCATGTAGCTCATGGTTTTATGCCTGGGGTTTTACCTTGATGACATAATTTAAGGACAGTGGTTTTTTATCAGGTGAATATCATATTACAACTACAACGGGTTTTCTCCAGGCATGGTCAACAAAATACCTTAAAAAAGAAGCCAATTCAAAAAGATACTCCACTGAAAATATATACATTATTTAAATCACTGACTGATAATTCCTACAGTTGAAAACGAGTCAGAGACAATGTACCTTTTTTTGTGTATTCAATAATAAGGTCCTCAGATTCAGATCTAAAGCCCCTTTTCTTCTTAGTCTTCATCTTGAGCAGTATAATGAACACGTTCTCCTATCTGCCCCGCTGGCCCTCTACTACCTCTTCAGAAGAGGCCTCTTCCAATACCTCAGTAGAAACTTCATAGTTGATGCTGTTTTTCCATTGCTAAGATGGTCAATGAAGGGTGCGTGGGCAGTGACCAGGGCCTGTTGCTGACACAGAATTCTGCGTCCGGCAAGTAATTGACACTACATTCCTCTTTCACGAAGTCGTTTACAGCCGTTTGATTATTAATGGTTGTATGTACGTTTATGTAAGCGCTCTCATTAGCATAATGTCCTCGTCAGCAAGGCATATTGGCAATTTTATTAAGCCCGGTAACCTGTAGCTGAAGCTGCTTTTGTTGCTGAGAAGGTGGTCCTCGTCAGCTTCGTGTGAAATAAAAGTTGTCAATAAAGTGCCCTTCACTGCCAAAGTCACAGATGATACAATTCTCATTGATAAGGTTGCAGACGGCCATTTGTTCTTTGCAAAGGGGTACTTGTTGAAATAATTCTCAACAAGGATATAGTGAGAGAGGTTGTTGATGTTATTGAGGATATTTTAGTTAATGGAGCAGTTACTCAAAGATGAAATGATCATACACAAGAATGGGGTTGGCAGCAATTTTGTTAGCTTTAAAGATGGCTCAGTAGTACTTGCAGCTGGGAACGGCAGACTCGCCAAACAGGAGTCCCTGAAAGCGGTGTGAGGTACACCTATAATTAGCTCCAACATGTTTTTGTTTTTCTTGGCGCTTTTGGTGGGTAAAGGCATAGGCGAACTGTGCACTGAGTTTCTAAGTACAGGAATGAGCATCTTTACCGGGTGAAGACCAACTGCCCCACTCAATCAGGTTTTCAGGTTTTTTTTTTTTTTTTAATTAAAGAAAATGTCTTAAAAATACAGCAGTCATAAGGAAAATCAAGGTGCAAACAATAAACGTACTAGACGTAAGTGTCAACAAATATTGTCTATACCTCAAAGAATCCTACTTCCACGCCACTCACTTATTAACAGTAACTCTAACGCTATCCCTGTACAGTGCACCGCAGTCATTGTCCACGTGTGCACCATAATAATAGAACATACATATGTATAGGCAAGTCGGAAAAGGGTTCAATGAAGGCCTTTTGGTTATTGCACAGAGTAGTTTTCTGCTAGACCCACACCCTGAGACATGGACAGAGGCCTCCTATTCCGGAATCTGGAAAAGGTAAGCATAAAAACAATTCCGAGGTTGAAAGATAATATGTAGAAAAAGTTGTACACTAATTTTTCACAGTAGCTTATCTGGGGATAAATACCTTCAAACAGTTCTGGAGGACTGTTTTGCACTAGATGAGCAGTAGGAAATCTGAGCTTTAGAAACCGTTTAGGGGAGTAAATTATATTGTCCACATCTTGGGCCCTCACATGGGTCATATAGCGATGTGGAAGATCTGTGCATGGTACTGCATTAAATTAATGTATTTTGTCTATGCTGATTTCTACATTTCTACCAAGGACTCGCATTCCTGCGACCCGGGAATAAATCAGGCACATGAATCAATGAAATATTAAATGGCAGAGAACTCATCAGTTCTTCTATCAGCCTTTCCTGGACAAAGGGAAACTTGATGTGAAAAATAAAATTTAAGATTGTAGCAAGCATTTGTACGAGCGGTAAAAATATACAAAAAAGTGAAAGAAAACAAAAAAAGGTGAAGTGCTCATAAAATTGCTTTTGGAAAGACATACAGTAATACCTTGAGAACTAAAGACATTTATACCTTCTGTAGTCAGTTTATTTAGGGGTAAAGACACAGAGAAAAGGAATGATGACCAGGGGCGCGGCCAAGCCCTGATGGAGTGAGGAGCGATGACGCAGAGCTCCCACCACAATCCTCCCATCGAAAGAATCCTGACCTAAAGAACGGACCAGGGGGATCGCTAAAGGCAAGTCACAGTAGACGGCCCTCTCCCCACTGCTGCTGCCTGGATTGGGAGCCTCCCAAGTAAGGGGGAAATCGAGAAAGCGTGACTCGCTCGACTACGGCCGCATGGCAGGCAAGATGGCAGCAAGGGCGGGTGCCCAGTAGGCCCTGCTTGTGGTCTGCACCTCCGCACACCAAGCATCAACCAGATTCAGCAGCGGAGATCAGGCTACGGCGAGGAAGAGCGGCGCAGGCTTGCTGGAATCTCTGGGATCAGAGACGGGCCCCAGAAAGCGCTCAGAGCTACGGCAAGGCCGCACACTATGGGGTGTGGGGGCACCCCACCTGGAGGTCTCCCCTTGGGATTGGCATTATAGACTGAAGTCGACCTCCGGAGAGCGTAGCCAGGTGTGAGGAAGCCCATGCTGAGAGGTAAGCCCAAATCGGAGTGACAGCGATGTAACTTGAACCATGGGAGTGGCCTATAGGTGCATGGAAAATATTCCCGGGGACCGTGAGTGAATGGAAGATGAGGCTGAGAGTGCTTTGTGTTGTTGGCTGCGCACTGGGCAGAACTGAGGTGGAAGCAGCGACAGTCTGAGAGGAAACGACTGTATCTGGCACTGGCATACTAATTTCTAGAGATTGGGCAAATAACTGGAGCGGCCCACAGGGCTGAAGGCTAACCAACAGTGCCTTGCGAGGAGGACCCCCCTTTCTGACTACTGACCTGGGCGCTGCTGGGGGCTTCTCCCTGGGAACCAAAAGCATCCACAAATAAGACCTGTGGTTCTGTGAGCGCTTCCCCTTGAAGGCAAGCACAAGCAGAGGACAGAGAATTATAGGAGAAGCAGCATGAGCACCAACGAGGAGGCTAACTGAATTTTGATTGCGCTGCAGACTGATCTGCTTGTTAGCAGACTGCATCCCCTCTCAGTGTTACTCTAGTGGCACTAGAAACCCATTGGTTCGCTAACATTGAGTACGAGTGGCAGGGGATTTGCCCTGCTGAGGAGAAACATGAGCCTTGCCGCTAGTGCTGAGAGTGGTGCAGAAGACCGTGAGGGCCGCATTGGGGGGGGAGGTGAACCCCTGTCTGAGTAAACGTGACACGAACAGAGACCATGGGGTCTCTCTTCCCCAAGGGGAGGCGCCTCAGCAGAAGACGGGTGAAGAAATTATGGAACTACCATTACCAAGCACAAAAGGTTGGAGCGACCCAACTTGGTCCTTGGAGGAGCATTGCCAAAACATTCAAGCCCACCTTGACAGAGCACCAGAACTTTTGGAGCAAGGGCGCATGGGCAAGATAGTTAAGAGGAGGGACACGGGCACCACCGACACACAATCGGGTGGTGCCAGACTGAAACAAATGGATTGATCTGTGAACTGATACTGGGAAGATAGCAGAGGGGCCCACCTCGAAGGATATACTTCAGGCATCATGTCCTCCCGAGAAGCTCTCAAAATCAAAATTGACACACAGGGGATAGAACTGGGCCTCCTTAAGGATGACCACTGCTGAAAGGGTTACAACAGCACTGAGGACGATCAAGGAGCTCTCTGGTGACATGACAATCCTTCATGAACACCTCACAACAATGGAATGGAAGATCCAAACGCTAGAAGTCTGAGCTGAAGATGCGTTAAACAGGTCTCAGAGAAATAATATCTCCATTGTAGGTATGCCAGAGAGGACTGAAGGTAAAGACACAGAGAACTACCTTAAGAAGGAGCCGAGAGAGGAGGTGGCCCTGACTGGCCTTTCTCAGTTCTTAGCTCTGGACTGGGCTCAGAGGGTTCGATGCGCCAGACACCACCTGGAGGAGCCCCAAGAGAGATAATAGCTAAGCTCCTATATTACAGGTACAGAGATCATATCTTAGTTCAAACTAGAAAGAAGAGCGACCTCACTGTAGAATATAGTAAGACAATGATCTTATCGGATTTCACGTGAGAGGTTTAAAATCAGAGGTTGACATTCTTAAAGGCCCAGAAACGTCTAAGGGAGATGGCTATCCCCTATGCTATGCTGTTTCCTGTCAGACTGCGAGTCTAAATACCCAGTGGAGTAATGGTCTTTGGAACACCGCAGCCAGTATGGGGCTGAATTGACCTACAACCACATGAGGACTCCAGGAGAGACCAGCGTCAGTGTAACTGAGCAAGGAGGAACACGTGACACGAGCATCATTGCCCCGAGGGGGGATCCCATCAAATGAGAGTGACTAACAAAGTGCAAGGCTGACTTCTGCTGACAAGGATTAATTAAATAATAAGTCTGACTCCAAGAGCGGGTCTTTGATCTGATTGGACTCAAAAGTGTTGATGCCTGTTGTGACGCCTGGCACAGCTGATGAGTTGATCTGAGACTAGGGTGACCAGACATCTCAGATGTCCCTGGACAGTCCTGGTTTTCACTGGACTGTCCCGGTGTCCCAACGTGTTTGTTAATTTAAAATATATGTCCACGTTTTTGGAAGAAAGGTCAAGTCATCTTGCAAAGGAGATATAAAAGGTATGCTTTCCTTTCTACAAATGCCACTAAAGTCTGCTTCTGCCAGGTAGCACAAGAAGAGTCTGCTATCAACAGAGAGACACAGTGGGGAGGAGTGGGCAGGGGGCCGAAGAGTGGAAGTCCTCCCTTTGCTAAAATGTAGCATAAATGTGTGTATTTGCATTTAAGCACTTGTAAATGTGTGTGTGTGCATATGTATGCACTTGTAAATGTGCGTGTGTGTTCATATAAACACACACACACACACACACACACTTCAAAGGGTACACAAAAAATGGACAGCCCAGATACAGATTAAGGCTAAAGGCTTCAGTCCTACTTTTATGTCTGCCCTGTCCCAGTTTTTGCTTCTCAACATCTGGTCACCCTATCTGAGCCGTACATGGTGATGTACTACTAATTATTATATGTGGGGAGATTGTTATTTAGGACCTGCAAATGACATTACTGGAACAAAAAAAGTGAGGACTCATTGATTGGGCCTTCATAGCAGAGATTTGTTGGCCCCCAAGATAGGAGGAGGGGCCAGAGTGGGAAAACATATGAGCCACACCTCCAAGTGTTTCTTGTTTGTATGCACCCCTGTGCCAGTTCCACATTGGACTGAAAGTCTGGATGGGAAGACAATGGCTGCTTGCCCTGGGGAGTGGGAGTTGGGATGTTCGTTGTTTGTAATGCACTTTGATGGGGACTTACAGTTAATGCATCTTGCCTTGAAAAATACCTGGTACAGTCGACAGGGTGGGTCTAAGTGGGATAGAGAACTGGGAAACAGGGAAGTGGATATGGTTACAATGACAGTATACAACACTTATAAGCTCATGACCTGGAATATGAGGGGGATGCATAACATGTGAAAGAGGTACAAGGTTTTCTCATATTTGAGGAGGCAGTGAGTCCAAATAGCATTTCTTCAAGAGACACTATTAACAGCTAGAGAAGATAGAGAGGTCAAATACATCATAACGTGCTCTGCCTTCACTCGGGGCACGCTAATTTGGATTAAGCCTGGCATTTAGTTTCAACACAAAGGGGGATTGGTGGACCCAGAGGGGAGGTACACCGTGGTCACGGGCCGCTTAGATGGTTGGGACATAAGGCTTATCAACATATATGCACCAAAAATAGACCAGCTGTCATTGTTTGCTGCACTTTCCCCAAGTCCTGGCTCCTTACCTGGTAGGCATGGTGATAATAGGAGAGGATTTTAATTCTCTCTCTGACCCTGTGCTGGATAGATCTCACCCCTCCAACTGCCAGATTCTCCAACTGTCGTAATAGCCCGTACGTTTGCGGACCAGCAAGCACAATGGGTCCTGGTTGATTCCTGAAGAAGACTGCACCCTCAAAAGAGGGATTACTCCTATTTTTAAGCCCTCCATGAAAGTCCTGACACCTTTCCATGTACTCCGGCACTCCATGGTGCTGTTGGATGCCTGGAATATTTATCCCACACAATATCAGACTATAACCCGCTGCTGATGGGCTTGGCTTAGAATGGGGAGGGGAGAGACCTCAGATACCAACTTTGAAACTAAAACCAGAGTCCTTACAGGACTTGATCTTCAGGAGGCTGTGGGTACTACCATTCATCAATACATCATAGATAATGAGGGAACTGTGTCTACTACTCAAATGGAATGAAAGTCATCATCAGGAGTAGAATTATCTCAGAGGAGGTGGAGGTCCAGCGGGTTTTGTTGGCGGAGGTTACAGCGGCCAAAGGGATGCTCCGAAGGGCTGAGGTGTAAAAGTCAGGGCACCCAGAGCTACAAACTGAGTTGTTGGAAGCAAAAAAAAAAAAAAAAGGTAGTGGAACAGGTAGAGCGCCTTAAAAGCTTTGACTATTGGAGTTACATGATAAAAGTTCATGCAGAGCGAGATCACACCAGAAGATTGCTGGCATGGCTGGCACACCCAGATAAATGGAGTGCGGCAATCTTGGAAATCAAAACAGATACGGGCGAAGGTTATCACGGCAAACAGATATTAATAGGGAATTTAGGGATTACTACTCTGTCCTATATGGTAGTTTGGTTTGAGACTCGGAGGCAGATAATACCAGCATTTTTGGAGCTCACTGTTCTCGCAACACTAACACTCGCGGAAGGCCTGGGAGAGAACATGGCATAACCAGAGGTTAGAGCAGCAATTAAAGCAATGGAGCAGGGAAAAATGTTGGGTACGGATGATCTCCCAATAGAATTTTATGCTACTTACACAGTGATTCTAGCTCTTAAATTAGTGAACCTTTCGAACTCCTCTAAATGTGTGAGGATGCTCAGAGTTCACTGGGGAAGGGGGTGTTCTAGTGGTTCCCCTGTTAAAATCTGGCAAACCAGCACACAAACAGGCATATCACCATTTATCACTACTGAATACAGACTACAAGATTCTCAGTAGGATTCTCTCCACACAGATACTTACCCATTTGCCCACCCTAATACACCCAGATCAAGTGGGCTTCATACGTGGCCGTAATATGGCCACTAATATCTGTAGGCTGCTAGCTATACTGGAATCTGACACATACGACCAGGCAACAGCAGCAGTGTTCACAGTCAATACTGAGAAGGCGTTTGATAGTCTGGAGTGGCTCTTCCAGTATACGGTCATCAGCCAGTTTCAGTTGGTAAAGAACTTTATAGCCTGGACTAGACTCCTACAAAAGGCCCCTTACAACCAGAGTTCGCACTGGGGGTTATGTGTCACACGGCTACCAGGTGTGCAGGGGCACCAGACAAGGGTGCCCTCTGTTGCCGTTATTTGCCTTAGCAATGGAGCCACTGGCTGCTTTGGAAAGGACTGGGACGGTTTACAGGGGAATCCTAAGTGGAGGGCATACCCATTATATTGCGCTATATGTGGATGCCCTACTGATTTTCCTTAGCGATGCAGCGACAGAACTAGCCCACTCTACAGAATTACTCTGGACGAAGGGTTACTTCTATCACTGCCTACCCGGACTTCATCCGAGAAGTACAGCGCCAACGCTACTCCTACATGAAAATTAAACAATGACTCAGAGAACATAACATTAAATATGCCCTGATGTTTCCTGCTAAACTTAGGGTGATTGCGGATGATCGCACTCACGTTTTCACCACCCCAGCGGATGCCTGGACATGGATGCACACCAAGGGTATAGCACAGACCCAAGAAGAGGCAGGAGACGGTGCTGTGTGGCTCACATCGCTGGCACGAAAGAGACTCAGGAAACGGTCAAAGATGCAACCCACGAAAACACAAGCTGCAGCCGAGAGAGCAAGAGTGCTGAAAGAAGCGTCTTTGAACACACAAAATTCTTTTGGAGTGCTACAGGCCACTTTGAGCGAACGTACGGACTCTGACTCCAGTAGCTCCAGCTCGACCATTACAGAGGCGCTAAAGGGACCGGCGTTCACACCCCGATCTGCAGATGTGCTGTGATTACCACGGGGGCTGTCTTTTTCATGGTCCTGCATTGTAATCTCAAGGGCATGGGGTTGAGAAATTTTGGAATGGCATTGCCTTTACATACATGCACCAGTCTGACATCCTTTTCCTTTCCATTTGCAACATATTGACTCAGGACCTGTATGATAATGTGGTTATAAACCTTGGGAGCGCCGATACGTTTACTCTTTGCTCAAATGATGGGGGCCCCTTATAAGGGCTACCACCAATTGCTACCATGGCTCCCCAGATGGTATCCATATGGATACATTTCTTTGATATAAGAAGTGTGCTGTGTTTTTTGCTAATATGGATGGCAGTTAGAAAATTGCAATTAAGCCACTGTTTTTTGGGGCTTAAAAGGGTGTTTGGAAAATAAAAGGACAGATAGGGTGAGGTGAGTCATATCTCGATTGCAGAGTCATCCACATTCTTACTTCCTTGAGCATTTACCTGAGATTTGATTGGTCTACTCTCCACTTTATGTAACTGGTTTGAGCTGCTGATTAACATACATATTCCAGGTGTTCGAAAGGCGATGTGATATTATAACAATGACTGACTGCTCGCAATGCAAGCGCTAATTAACAAAAATGTCTGCTAATAATTCTTAAGTGTTCTTTAAAGCCTTTTGTGCCGCTGTCAGGCATTATTTCCTTTTTAGATCGTTCTGCTCTTTGTGGTTGAAAAAGTATGTTGAATTATTTTTTTTGCCTGAAAACTGGCAACAAGCACAAAAGACTACAAGGCGTATCCGTTGACTGAAAATACCACCCAAACCTATCCTAAATGGTGTGGAAATAAAGTGTTCGTGTTAAAATGCAAGAGAAGTATTGCGGAAATGACATGCTCTGAGCCTGGATCAGAGGAGCCTTGATCAAATCGTAGGCAAGTCATGATAGCTGCAGAATAAATTGTATTTTTCAATAATAAGTGTCTTTTTTCATTTTAAAACAAAGTGGCGTATCTGATCAGTACGGAAAAACAAGGGTAAGAAGAAATCAAATGCTTTTAGACGAAGGGCATCCCTTTAGGGGAGGTGTACAGCCTGCACCTGTCTTACCTTTGTTATTATAGACATCAAGGTAATTAGGAGCAGAGAAAATTGTGATAAGAGAAGGGAAGCCTGTTGTCTGACTTTTCCTGTACATTCGATACCTGTGGCAGGAGACAGGAAATACATTAGCAATATTCAGGGAAAGAGTCTGTGGGAAAATGCGATGGGATTTTATACGATGACTTACCCCGCATCCTGAGCCTCGTGTGCTCGGATCACAGACAATAGATTATTACTTTGCAAAAACTCACACACCGCAGGATAACTGAAATAAAAGAGTCAATGGATTACTATACAAGTCTTTAAACACGAGAGTAGACAATCTATCATGACCACAGATGGTTTCCCATGCCTCATCTTGGCCCAGAACCTACACTCTCCTCTAGTGAATGCTGCTCACCAATACCCAAGAGGCCCTCATCTGGTCTCCTATGCCACAGAATCACCCACAGCTAAACAAACTCTTTCCCAAACCCTCACTCCACTTTTCTCAATACCCAGGAGCCTCAACAGGTCCACTTGATGCTTATAAAGCCCAAGAGATATGGCTCTACTCACCCCAGAGCTTCAAAGGTACAGCAGTTTCCGATCCGGACACAAATGTTACCTGGTAATTCTGCTCTTAGATTTCCTAAGCTTAACAGCATTGACAAAGGGTAAGCAGTTAAATGACTGCAGAGTTCCATCCGGTCTTAAGCAGAGCCAAGTTGGAGGACTAGGAGCTTAGGCCTCCTACAAACGCTCTGCAAGCTATTTATGGTGTACCAAAGCCGCAGTCCCCCTCTTCATCCAAGCATAGCTATTATGGATCAGTAGGGGTGCACTCTCAATCTCACAGCAAACACCTGATGAATAACCTGGAGTGCCAGAGAAACCACACTCTAAATAGGGACATACTACACTACAAGAACTTAAGGATCTTAAAACCTTTAAGCAGATCTAGTGTGGAGCACTTCCTTAAAACTGAAGTGGGATCAAAGCAGAATGTGCTAAATAGACACACTTATTACAAGGTGAATCAAATAAAAACCATTTTCTAAAAAAAAAAAAGAAAAAAAAAAAAAGGAAAAAAACTTGCTAAATTACAGGTAGACAGGGTTCTCTGTTTTAATGTTTATATCACCTGTTTCTCCAGACTTAACTAAGAGATCGATATCATGAGATGCTCCACACTTTCAATAAAAAATTATATGCGTTAAGAAAACAAAAGGTCTGGGGGTACATCCCCAGCAGTACACATCAGGACATAAGTGAAGTGCAGAGGTCAGCTGCCAGCAGATTTTCACACACCACTTACACTGTGCAAGCTTTCTTTTGTCCCACTATCCCTGTTTTGTGGGAGGCTGGAATTGCATGTTAGATGGGCTGGCCTACAAGTCTGAGCAGAGTGTTCTGAAAGTGCACGGAGAAGAAACATTATCATAACTTCCCTCTCTGAGCCTTTTTCACAGCACTCTGTCGGAGCTTCACTATAGCTTAACTGTGAAACAAACACAGGAAAGCACCTCCTCTGATAAAGAGGTGGCGGGGAGAGAGGTCTTGGTCACTAAGGTAAGAGTGTGCCCAGCACAAGCCACATAATGGTTCAGCTTATTCTTGGCACGAGGTTCTAAGAGGCCCTAGGGCTGAGCCAGAGCCAGGTATTTGGTTCAAGCCTGGTTCAAGCCTGGCTCATGCCTTCAGCTGCTCATCCACCTCTGTTGCTAACTGGATGTAGCACGGAGTCCTTCAACACAGGGCAGTAAGCCAGGTACTTCATCAAATGGCTTCTCGCATGAAAGCAGTCTTCCTGACCAAACAGAATGTTATTATAGCGCCCAGGAGTTTAAGATCACTGGGTTCTTGCACAATCATTCCACACATCCACAAAGAATTAAGGACAAGGTATAAACCATTGATATGGTGGGCTGAAGTGACTGTAGTGCGATGAATACACTGGAACTGGAAGATAAATTAATTCCTTCTTTATTCAAGATGCGAAGTACAGGAAACAGGTCCGTCTGGAAACACAGCGAGGCTCAACTGACTCGGGCAGGTTCCACATGTCGCAGACGTAATAGAACCCACTCGTGTCACAAGCCTCAACGTTCTACCCAAGCATAAGCACACACAACACATACCCTCCCTTTATCCTAAATTAAAAACCAATATTATTGATGGAAACCACACAGCACATGTACAAACCAACCACCCTCTAGGTATCCCAACACAAAATCTTTCAACCAACAAGGAGGTATCACCTTCGTCTTTCTTTCACGCAACACACCATCTGAAGGCCCCATCTCAGGATCCGATACATGCCTCTGATCTCCTATACAGCCTTCACACTCATTAACACAAACCTCACGATCATCAACAACACTCGCCCGATCAAGATTAGAAGAACAATCCTCACCTGACAGACTATGTCCACCCACCTCATCCTCTAACCAATCAGAAGTTTTTATCACATCCACCGTTCCATCCATACCCTCGTCACTACCTATAAGATTCTGCCCACTGTTAAGCAAAGCAACACGTCTGAGATTCCAAACTCTACCATCACACAATCTAACAGCATTATGCAGCACTTCCATCACCTGCTCTGGCCCAAAATACTGACTCTCACCCTTCCTACCCCTATAAGGCTTCTTAACATGGACCCAATCACCCACATTAACATTGACAGGCTTCACATTATCAAGTTTATCATAATAGGATTTAGTTTTTGCTTGTGATCTGTCCAAACAATCCTTCACCAACTCCATGGACCAGTGTCTAATTCCAGTATCCACCAACCAAGCAGGGTTATGTTTACTCCTAGGATTTCTTCCTCTCATAATACCAAAGGGACTTAATCCTGTTGCACCGTTCTCAGTGATTCTATATGCCCACACCGCCTTGAAAACAGCAGTATGCCAATCCACACATTGTTCCACAGCTCCCTGAATAACACCCTTGATGACTATTAAATCTTTCCACAGTGCCATTACCACTGGGATTATACAGAGATGTTGTTCTATGCTTAATCCCCACTCTCTCAAAATACTTCCTTGCAGCATCAGAAACAAATTGAACACCATTGTCGCTCAACAATTTTGCTGGAATACCTTCAGACAAAAACGTTTTGTCCAGGAATTCCAAAACTGTAGTAGTGTCAACCCTTTCCACTATTCCGATTTCTGGCCATTTACAATACAAGTCAATTAGCACAATCACATACTCCTGTGCATCGCCTACCGGACCAAACAAATCCACAGCAACACACTCCCATGGTTGCTTGGGTAAAAGCCTTTGCTCCATAGATGGTCTTAGAGTACACAAACTCTTATCAGCTGTAGAACACACTCTACAAGATCTAACAAATCTTTCCACTGCCTTGTCCACGCCTGGCCACCAAAATAAATCCTTAACAACAGATTTGGTCCTGACAATGCTAAAATGGCCTTCGTGACAGTTCCAAAATCGCCTCCCTCACACCACACAGAGGAACAATTTAATCGCCCCTCAAAATAACATCCTTAACCACTGAAAGCTCCGATCTAACTTCTCAAAAGTACTTTACAAGATTCTGTCAGCTGGTCCTTCCTAGGCCACCCTTCCAAACATACTTCAAAACAGATTGCAACACAGCATCCCCTTCCATCTCCTTTCCCTAAAAATCTTTATTCAGAGCAGGTTTACCAGAATCATGTGCTAGAGCAATACTGAATTCACTCCACGGACCATCCACACACCTTTCTAACAGACTTGGCAACCTAGACAAATAATCAGCCATCAGATTGTTCTTACCAGTTACATACACCATGCGGTACGTAAAATCCTTCATGCGCATAGACAACCTCAGCATCCTCGCCGACGCCAACACGCTACCTTCACAAGTGAGTAACTTGACCAAAGGTTTATGATCATATTGAATCGTTATATTCTTACCCCACACAAACGCACGGAAATGTTCCAATGCCCAAGCACAGGCTAAAGCCTCTTTTTCATTGACCGAATACCTCTCCTCAGATGGTGACAAGGACCTGGAAGCAAACAAAATAATCCTATCCCTTCAATTCCTGTCTCTTTGAGATAAAACTGCACCAAGTCCTTTGTTACTAGCATCCGTAGTTCCAAAAGTGTCTAATTCCGGGTCAAAGCTCCCTAAATTAGCTACTTTGCTTAATTCTTTTTTAATTTTGACAAACTCTCGTTCACATACATCATTCCACACAAACCGTGTATTTCTCTTAAGTAGAAGTCTAAAGTTATAAACCTTCTCTGCAAAATTCGAGATAAATTTTGCTAAAAATTCCGCCATTTCCAAGAATGACCTTACATCATCCTTGGTTGTAGGAGTTGGTGCGTTAACAATAGCATCAACTAACGACGCTTTAGGTTTTACCCCCCTCCACTGATCTCATGTCCCAAATACTCCACACAGTTAAGCCTTTGCTTTCCAACTCCTCCAACACATGTCGCAACCTTCCATCATGTACATTCCTATCTTCCCCAAACAACAAAATGTCATCCTGAGAACACATCACCACCTTGGACTTTCCAAATAACCTTTACATCAAATGTTGAAAAACAAGAGCAGCTGACGCCAGTCCAAACGGCATTCTCTTATACTGGAAACAACCGAAAGGTGTAATGAAGGCCGTAAGCTTCTTTGACTCTGCAGAAAGTGGAATCTGATGATAGGCTGCAGATAAATCAATCGTGGAAAATCAACAGGCACCTTTAAGGCTGGAAACCATTTTGGTGATCTTCGTTAACGGGAAGCGATCAATAACAATGTTGTCGTTCAAATACCGTAAGTCAATGCACAAGCGAATCTTTCCGTTGCTGCGTCGTGCTATTACCACAGGTGAAATCCATTCAGAATTTTCTATTGGTTCAATGACATCCATCAACATCAACTTCTCCAAATCCTTTGATGCATCATCTCTTATTATTGGCAAAGATCTCACCTTGTGGATTTTTGGTACAGCACTTTTTTTTAGCATGATCTCATGTTCAAAACCTATTAGTCTTCCTAGTTGTTTACCAAAAACTTTAGGAAAATCATTTTCCATTTCCATGGCCAAGGAATGCCCTTCACCCACCACCATCACTTTTTCCTTGCCGTTCGGACCAAAACAATTTGTAATTGTCCTTGATCCTTCCACTCAAGCACAGATGGCCCTCTTTTCGACACATACAGCTTCCCTCTGGCACACCTGTTTTTAGAATGAGAATAAAGGCCATCTGAAACCTAATAAATCAATTTTTTTCCCCAGTATAACTTTCAGGCTGCAATAAATGTGTGCCGATTTTGTCCACAAATGTTTTGTTCCACACCTCCTCATTGATTATGGTGAATGGTGAACCAGAGTCTGCATGCATTGTAATAGGAATACCACCTATTTCTATTTCACACATTGGTTTCCCCTTTAGTATTCTCCTCAGTTATGTTCAAAACTAAATTTCCATCATCCACAACTCCTCTGGACTCCACATTTTTCTCTTCGATATCACTTCCTGTCTGGTCACTGCCTTCATATATGTATTTAACTATCTTCTTTTTATTTCTTCCCCCTCCCCCTGCAAAGTGGCCCACAATACCACACTTTCTACACTTAAGTTTGAAAGCTGGGCATGTTTTAGCGTACGCCAGATGTTCCTTGCTATCACAAGTTAAAGTTGGTAGAACCTAGAAGCACTCAGTTTGGCCAGGCTGGCGAGGTGAAATAAAACCGCCACGACCACATACTTGGCTAGGGTTCCGACCTGGCCGTATTTTTTCTCTTACCAGCATGACTGGTTGTTTAATGTCCTAACTGGTACGAAAATGAAGAAAATCATCCAAAGCCGTTATGTTTACCTCAGGTCATTACATACTTTAAAAGCAAATGTAAAGTGAGTTATCATGGCTCTGGACTTTGCAAAATCATGCCATTTATTTTTTGTTTGTGTAATTTTATATAGGGTGAACTCAGCACAAAGGCACTGGAGTGATTTACATGAGCACTAATTACACTGCACTACACTACACTGCACAAGAGCAAACTCATTTTTATTTGGGCCTTGGGAAAATTTACTGATTTGCCCACAGGATGCTGAGCGGATGCTGTAAGTACTTTACAGCCTCTCTATTTTTCTCTCTGGGAAAGTTGTCACAGTGAAGCCTGTACAAAGGCACACCCACCTCCAGGGCCTAAAAGACATTGGGGCTGAGGTGACAACATCCTGCACCAGCCAGGCCTCTGCATACTCCCTCCTCCCCTGCTCACCATGGCCAGAATGTGATGGCTCAGTGGGGAGGCATTAGGGGAAAAACTGTTGCTGGGCTGGATTAGACACATGGTGAGGGCTCCGAGGTTAGAATGCCCCAAGGGCCATACTTCTCACCTGGCCCCCAGCCTGGCTGGGATGGGGGGGGATGACATGGGCGAGATGAATACATGTTACAGTGGCCTGGCAGGGGGCCTGCAAGACTAAGGCTCTATGGGACAGTTAACTGAAGCCCTAAAACAACCTGTCCACATGTGACCCTGAGGCACCAGTCCATCACCCAGTTCCTGACTGCGCACCTACCCAAGCCGCCCCTGGCCCTTAGAGCCAAGCAAGAATCCAATCATTTGCTGGCTTCCAACCACCCAGGTGTCTGGGCGCGTCCTTTCAAGAAAACAATCTAAAAGCTCCTTAAAGAGAGGTTCGGAGTTCTCCATTTTGGCTCTGTTTAAATGGCCGACGTTCTTGAGGCGATTACAAGTGTTATAGAAAGCACAGCATGCATTAAATAACCTTGAGGTCAGATTGGGTGGCTAATGTAAAGCAGCAGAATGTGCAATTAAAAGTCTGAGCCCCTTTCCCATACTGCCATACTTCCAGCTTATTGGAACTAACTGCAAAGCATAAGAGGCGCTGATTAGAGCAAAGGTTAAAGTTAGATTTCAAAGGCAGATATGAGGAAAGGATGGGCTAATTAACCATCAGCTTTTATGCTGGTTTTAGGAAAGTAGTGCTCCCAGGATTAATGCAGATTTTCCATACGTCTGCCAACCATTTAATTACCAGTGTAAAGATGCTGCATTAGCACTGGGGGATGTTTTGAAATGAAAATGTCACTTACCCAGTGTACATCTGTTCGTGGCATCAGTCGCTGAGATTCACATGGTATGCATGAGCTCGCCATCTGGTGTTGGGTCGGAGTGTTACAAGTTGTTTTTCTTCGAAGAAGTGTTTTCGAGTCACGGGACCGAGTGACTCCTCCTTCTGTGCTCATTGCGCATGGGCGTCGACTCCATCTTCGATTGTTTTCCCCGCAGAGGGTGAGGTAGGAGTTGTACTATAGTAATAGTGCCCGCGCAATGAAAAATGTAAGTATGTACCTATTAAAGGATTAAATAATATATATACAAATGTACAAAATTGAAGGTAACTTCTGAACTGCTACAGGCTTCCGGGGAGGTGGGTGGGTCCATGTGAATCTCAGCGACTGATGCCACGAACAGATGTACACTGGGTAAGTGACATTTTCAGTTCGATGGCATCTGTCGCTGTAGATACACATGGTATGCATAGACTAGTAAGCAGTTAGTTCCCCATAAGCGGTGGTTTAGCCTGTAGGAGTAGAAGTTGTCTGAAATAGAGTTCTTAATACAGCTTGACCTACTGTAGCTTGTTGTGCGGATAGCACATCTATACAGTAGTGTTTGGTGAATGTGTGAGGCGTAGACCAAGTGGCTGCCTTACATATTTCCTGCATTGGGATGTTTCCTAAAAAGGCCATTGAAGCACCTTTTTTCCTTGTTGAATGTGCCCTGGGAGTAATGGGCAGTTGTCTTTTTGCTTTAAGGTAGCAGATTTGGATGCATTTAACTATCCATCTGGCTATACCTTGTTTTGATATTGGGTTACCTGCATGAGGTTTTTGGAATGCAATAAATAGCTGTTTAGTTTTTCTGATGTTTTTTGTTCTGTCAATGTAGTACATTAATGCTCTTTTGACATCTAATGTATGTAGTGCTCTTTCAGCCACAGAATCTGGCTGTGGGAAAAAAACTGGTAGTTCTACCGTTTGATTTAGATGGAATGGTGAAATAACTTTGGGTAAAAATTTTGGATTAGGTCGTAGGACGACCTTATTTTTATGTATTTGTATAAAAGGCTCTTGTGTTGTGAACGCTTGAATTTCACTTACTCTTCTTAGAGATGTAATGGCGATGAGAAAGGCAACTTTCCAGGTTAGGAATTGTATTCCGCAAGAGTGCATGGGTTCGAAAGGTGGGCCCATGAGTCTTGTTAGAACCACGTTTAGGTTCCATGAAGGAACAGGTGGTGTTCTTGGTGGTATAATTCTTTTAAGCCCTTCTATGAATGCTTTGATAACTGGTATCCTATACAAGGAAGTTGAATATGTAGTTTGCAGGTATGCAGATATTGCTGCAAGGTGTATTTTAATAGAAGAGAAGGCTAGCTTTTCTTTTTGTAAATGGAGCAAGTAATTTACGATATGTTTTGGAGTTGCGTTTAGTGGTTGTATCTGATTATGATGGCAGTACCAAACAAATCTTTTCCACTTACTTGCGTAGCAGTGTCTAGTGGATGGCCTTCTGGCCTGCTTTATGACTTCCATACACTCTTGGCTAAGTTTTAAGTGTCCGAATTCTAGGATTTCAGGAGCCAGATTGCTAGATTCAGCGATGCTGGGTCCGGGTGTCTGATCTGTTGGTTGTGTTGCGTTAACAGATCTGGTTTGTTGGGCAGTTTGATGTGTGGTACTACAGACAGATCTAGCAGTGTTGTGTACCAGGGTTGTCTTGCCCACGTTGGTGCTATTAAAATGAGTTTGAGTTTGTTTTGACTCAATTTGTTTACTAGGTAAGGAAGGAGAGGGAGAGGAGGAAAAGCGTAAGCAAATATTCCTGACCAGTTCATCCATAGGGCATTGCCTTGGGATTGCTTGTGTGGGTATCTGGACGCGAAGTTTTGGCATTTTGCATTTTGTTGCAAATAAGTCTATTTGTGGTGTTCCCCAGAGTGTGAAGTAGGTGTTCAGAATCTGTGGGTGGATTTCCCATTCGTGGACTTGCTGGCGATCTCGAGAGAGATTGTCTGCCAGCTGATTCTGGATCCCCGGAATAAACTGTGCTATTAGACCAATTTGATGGTGGATTGCCCACTTCCATATTTCTTGAGCTAACAAGCTTAACTGCGTTGAATGTGTTCCTCCTTGTTTGTTTAGATAATACATCGTTGTCATGTTGTCTGTTTTGACAAGGATGTATTTGTGGGTTATGATTGGTTGGAAAGCTTTTAGTGCTTGAAAAACTGCTAATAATTCTAGATGATTTATATGCAGTTTTGTTTGATGTATGTTCCATTGTCCTCTTATGTTGTGTTGATTGAGATGTGCTCCCCACCCTGTCATGGAAGCATCTGTTGTTATTACGTACTGTGGCACTGGGTCTTGGAAAGGCCGCCCTATGTTTAAATTTATACTGTTCCACCATAGAAGCGAGAGGTAAGTTTGGCGGTCTAGCAACACCAGATCTAGAAGGTGACCCTGTGCTTGAGACCACTGTGAGGCTAGGCACTGTTGTAAGGGCCTCATGTGCAGTCTTGCGTTTGGGACAATGGCTATGCATGAGGACATCATGCCTAGGAGCTGTAGTATTGTTCTTGCTTGTATTGTTTGGTTTGGAGACATGTGTTGAATGACCCTGTTGAAATTGTGGATCCTTTGTGGAGTTGGCGTTGCTACTCCTTTTGTCGTGTCTATTATGGCTCCTAGATATTGCTGTACTTTGCTTGGCAGAATGTTTGATTTTGCAAAGTTGACGGTGAACCCTAGTTTGTAGAGGGTTTGTATGACTTGATTTGTGTGGTTTGAGCATTGTGTGAGCGAACTGGTTTTGATTAGCCAGTCGTCTAGATACGGGAACACATGTATTTGCTGCCTTCTGATGTGTGCAGCGACTACTGCTAGGCATTTTGTGAATACTCTTGGAGCGGTTGTTAAACCAAAAGGCAACACTTTGAATTGGTAATGTATTCCTTTGAATACAAACCTTAGATATTTCCTGTGTGATTGATGTATTGGTATATGGAAATATGCGTCCTTGAGGTCTAGGGTTGTCATGTAGTCGTGTTTTTTGAGCAATGGTAACACTTCTTGTAGTGTGACCATGTGAAAGTGGTCTGATTTGATGAATGTGTTTACTACCCTGAGGTCTAGAATTGGTCTCAGTGTTTCGTCCTTTTTTGGTATCAAGAAGTACAGTGAATAAACTCCTGTGTTTATTTGTGTGCTTGGTACTAATTCTATTGCATTTTTTTGCAGTAGTGCTTGAACTTCTATCTCTAGAAGCTGTGAATGGTATTTTGATAAATTTTGTGATTTTGGTGGTATGTCTGGAGGGAATTGCATGAATTCTATGCAATAACCATGTTGGATAATTGCTAGGACCCATGTGTCTGTAGTTATTTTGTCCCATGCTTCGTAATATTGACGTATCCTCCCCCCCACTGGTGTTGTGTGGGAGGGGTGAGTGACGTGTGAGTCACTGCTTGTTGGTAGTGGTTTTGGGGCTTTGAAATCTTCCTCTATTCCTAGGGAATTGCCCCCCTCTATACTGGCCCCGAAAACCTCCCCTGTACTGTCCCTGGTAGGTGGGCGGTGCGGACTGTGAGGTGCTAGCTTGTGTGGCCTGACCCCGAAACCCTCCTCTAAAAGGTGTTTTGCGGAAGGTGTTATAAGATCCTCTGCTCTGCGGGGAGTAGAGTGCGCCCATGGCCTTGGCAGTGTCAGTGTCCTTCTTGAGCTTTTCTATGGCTGTGTCGACCTCCGGACCGAACAGAAGTTTTTCGTTTACTGGCATGTTAAGCACTGCCTGCTGAATTTCTGGCTTGAATCCAGACGTTCTGAGCCATGCGTGCCTACGGATGGTAACCGACGTATTAATGGTCCTTGCGGCCGTGTCTGCTGCATCCATGGAGGAGCGTATTTGATTGTTGGAAATGTTTTGACCCTCCTCAACAACCTGTTTTGCTCTTTTTTGCAGATCTTTTGGGAGATGTTCAATGAGATGCTGCATCTCATCCCAGTGGGCTCTGTCGTATCGCGCTAGCAGCGCTTGTGAATTTGCGATGCGCCACTGGTTTGCTGCTTGGACAGCAACCCTCTTCCCGGCTGCATCGAACTTCCTGCTCTCTTTATCTGGGGGAGGTGCATCCCCAGAAGTGTGTGAATTTGCCCGTTTTCTGGCAGCCCCTACCACCACAGAATCTGGTGGCAGCTGAGAGGTGATGAATACAGGGTCCGTAGGAGGCGCCTTATACTTTTTGTCCACCCTAGGCGTCACTGCCCTACTTTTAACTGGCTCCTTGAAAATGTCCTTTGCATGGCGTAGCATGCCTGGGAGCATCGGCAGGCTTTGGTAGGAGCTGTGGGTTGAAGAGAGGGTGTTAAATAAAAAATCATCCTCTACTTGTTCCGAGTGTAGTTCCACATTATGGAATAGTGCTGCTCTAGCCACCACTTGTGAGTAGGCTGTGCTGTCTTCCGGTGGTGATGGCCTAGTTGGGTATGTGTCTGGGCTGTTATCAGACACTGGTGCGTCGTACAAGTCCCACGCATCCTGATCTTGGTCATCGTGGCTCATGGCGGTGTGAGCTGGCGAATGTGACGGGGTGTAAGTTGGCGAAGCCGGAGTTACAGGTGGAGGCGAGGGAGGAGGTGTTACCTTTTGTGCTGTTTGTTTCTGAGGAGTAAACTGAAGCGTTCTCTTTCGTTTGACAGGTGGAAGGGTACTGATCTTCCCAGTCCCCTGCTGAATAAAGATACGCTTTTGCGTGTGATCCACGTCAGTGGATTGCAGTTCTTGTTCAAATCTATGTTTCTTCATTTGTGAAGACATAGAATGCTCTTCAGTATAGGAGCCTGAAACAGGGTCTGATGTCGCTTTTTTCGGCTCCGAAAACCCTGTTGATTGTTTTTTCGGCTCCGAGGTAACCTTCCTCTTTTTCTGTGCCGAAAATTCTTGGCCTCTATGGTCTTCGGCACCACTGTCTCGGCGTCGATCCGTGTCGACACCGAACTCTCGGTGTCGATGCTTCTGTTTAGCACTCTCTCGGTCCCGAGGAGGCTGCGTGCCGGTGTCTCGACCGAAGTCGGACGATCTCGACACTGAATGGGCCTTTTTCGGTGCCGATTGTTGGTCACCGAGAATTTGGGTGGAGCCATGGCCGGTTGGCAGTGGCGTCCCCTGGGCCTTCTTTCCTTTTTTAAGTTCTGATCTCGACGTCTTACTCACAGTTTTTGTAGAGTCTAGCTCGTCGGAGTCTGAATCCTGGATGGAAAAGGATTCCTCCTGTTCCTCTTCTGTCTCGAACTGTCGACGCTCCTTTGGCGTGGACGCCATCTGCAGTCTTCTCGCTGGACGGTCGCGCAGAGTTTTTCGGGACCGGAACGCCCGACAGGCCTCACAGGATTCTTCGCTGTGCTCGGGTGACAGGCACAGGTTACAGACCGAGTGTAGGTCCGTATAAGGATATTTGTTGTGGCATTCGGGGCAGAATCGAAACGGGGTCCGTTCCATCGGCGTTGTTCTCCACGCGGTCGGGCCGACTAGGCCCCGACGGGGTGCCGAAATCTACCCCGAAGGGCACCGAAGCGCTTCGATGTTCAACGCGTCGTCGTATGTGTGTATCTCGAACCGGATCGCAACGATACCGTCGAAAATCTTCCGTTTTCAGCTATCTTTCCGTTCCGAAACCCGGAGCGGCAGGAACACGTCCGAACCCGATGGCGGAAAGAAAACAATCGAAGATGGAGTCGACGCCCATGCGCAATGAGCACAGAAGGAGGAGTCACTCGGTCCCGTGACTCGAAAACACTTCTTCGAAGAAAAACAACTTGTAACACTCCGACCCAACACCAGATGGCGAGCTCATGCATACCATGTGTATCTACAGCGACAGATGCCATCGAACACCTGGTTACAAAGAACAGGAACACCTCAGGCACTGCAAACGTGCAGGCTGTCACTTAATCTTCCGGCAGCTTCCAGTTAATATAGAACACTCTTTGAATTCAGACAGCAAATTGTTTCCACAGCAGTAGTTGCATTCAGACAAAAAGAATACACAAGACCGGTACTTGACTCTAGGAATTTTGGAAAGTTGGAGGGATGAGCCACAAAGGGCTGTGAAAAATGTGCACAGTTCTGAGACAGACAATGTCCGAAGTTCATACACTTCATTTTGACTGGCAAATGTAAGTTCATAAGATAGCTGAGAGTTTTCAGAGACCTGCAGATAAAAGATGCGTTTCACGCTAGTTGCCAGGCCAACAGCAGGTAAACTGAATTTGGTACAAATAACAGTTATGCAAGCTCTTGGTGATAAATTCAGTTTTTGGCGTAGAGGTATTTGTGTTACTATTATCACTGTGAAGCTTTTCAGCTTTCTAACATAGAAATAGTGCTGGGATTCCATTGAGAGTGGGGATCCCATTACACAAAAGAAGTTATGCAAGAAACACCAAAACGTCTTTTTAAGGGAGGATTTGACAGAAGAATGATCTAGTAGTTTTCCTTTAGACTCAAACTTCAGCTAGATACAATTGGCTAGTGTCATTTTAATGTCTGCTTATGTTGAAGAAATTATAAACAATGTAATACAAAAGACATGTCAGAGGATGGTCTTCCATTCACCTTAACGGCATACCCATTCCTATCTGGCAGATTTAATAATCCGCGTCTCAATAGAAAGAGGGGCACTTGATGGACAATTGGTTCTTCTGAAAGTAATATGTTAAACGGAAAAAATCATAACTATTTCTTAAGTGACAGACTAGCTATGTCACTGGCTTTCCACTGCAGAAGTACACCTTCTCCTGGCAATTTCTTTCAAGAGATATCAACCCTGGTTTTTACTTCTGCAGCTGCCGAGTAGATGCTATGTTGTGACCAAGATTTAACACCACAAAAACAGTTTATTCTCCAGTGAACAGCTAAAGACAAGGCTGGTGGATTGTCAAAAATGTCTGCTTTATTTACATAGTACAAACTAGTTTGTCTTGTAAAACATAGCTTGGGGCATGTGTGAGGAGCAAGCAAGCAAAAGCTAGGGAACCTAAACTTGACTCCAAAGGAGGCGTATAGGTACACTATATGTTTGGGGCAAAATGGTGTAGTAATTAACAAATTTCAGGAGACCAGGGACCAACCTGCAACTCTTTGCTCTGATACCATAGTCTCCATCCACTATGGAAATAAGGATTGCACTGCTTCCTCTAACACTTCACTCGATCATAATAAACTACCAGGAAAGCACTTCCTTCTATCTTGTGTCAAAGTTAAGATCACTTCATTAAGTCCCATAAACATTAAGGACTTAGCTCTATTAATGAATATAGCTTTTCATTTGGAAAGCTACTGGGAAAGTTGACCTAAATGTCTGGCATATCCTTCCTGGGCATTGGTAGGATGCAAACCTGACAGGGACAACCGAGGATTACTGTGACCGCACACAAAAAAAATCATCAATCCACCTACCGACACAAGAGTTCTCTACCAAAAGGAGAAGAGTAGAGCAAAACACACACAGTAAGATGAGGAAAAAAAGTCTGAACTGCTGGAAGGCTTTTATGTGGGAGAAAGTCTAAGGCTAGGATTTTTTAAATCTAAAGAATGTCTCAAACTAACTGAGAAACTTTACAAAAATGAAGAACCACAACATTTGTGAGAGCAAGAACAGTTACTTAATAGCAGTGCTTAATTTGTGCTTGATGTTTCCGGTGCAGAGCACCAGCACTTATTTTTGAGGGCCGGCACTTATTTTTCTGCCTCGAGCATTTACTGCGAGCAAAAGATGGACATGGGAAAGACGGAGAAAGAGAAAAACAAAAAAGTGTCACAATGAGAAAAAGCAGAAAGCTGCAAGAGTGAGCTGAAGGGGCAGGGAGTGGCTTTTAATAGATTGAAGAGGCCCGAGATGGCTTCAGGGTTAAGCTGCCTCAGTATTCCGTGTTCGCACATTTAACTGCAGCAGCAGCTGCGTGTTTAAGAGGAGGGCTTTGGGCACCGGCACGTTTTTATTTACAAATTCAGCAGTGCTTACTAATAAGTACACTCTCCAGCATTGACATCGGTCATAGATTCTGATGCATGTATAGTTACTAATCAACAGGCTGGGAGTATGTGGTAACATGAAAAACAACAGTAATGAGTATTCACAAGGGTGTATTTACATTCTGTGTTTGAATACTCACAACAAGGCGAATGTGTTATTAAACACACTCAATTAGGTGAATGTAAAATTCACCCCACTAGAGTTAGGTGCCACCACAGTTCAAATTTCATAGGATGAGTTTATAAGGAGTGTCTTGGAGAGATGGAAGGGCAATATTTTAATTTAATACGATCTATGCTGGATAACTGCATTTACAATTAGGTAACATTTTCTTTTTCTGGTCTGCATGAGGAGGCAGAAGTGCTTCATGAATGTAGGTTCTGGTTCTCAAGGTTACTGCTCGGCAGGCATCTACAAGACGAACTCTAGCACTGGTCAAAGCAGCTGATGAGATGCTGCTCATGGAGTGTGAACTTGTCACCTGTGCAATTGCCTTTGGTGTGACAGTAGGTTACAGATATTTAAAGACATCTTGCTATGTCTTACGATTAAGGGTTGAGCTATTTTACTGTGGAAAAGTGCCACAAAAAAGCAGATATGATGATCTGAACACTCTTGTTCTATTTGGTAAAACTTTAGACAACATTTGATGTCCATAGATAGAAGCAACCTCACAGCTAGTGTGGCAGGATTTGAGAAGAATAACTAAAGAATCACATGGTGGGCATGCAATTCTCTCTCTACCTCAGGTTTGGACTTAGGAGTGGTCCCAAATATCACCTTGCATATAAATGCAAGAACGCTTCCTTTACACAAAATGTTTTTCACTCTCATCATCGTTCTCCTACCTGCCTACAGGATGTTAAAAAAAGTAACAAAACAGACATTTAATGTGTAACCAGGATTCTCACAGGCCTAATAAGAACGCATTGAGTTCCCAGGGGACCACTTTGTTACTGGTGCAAAGTCCTTTATGAAACCCCTTTATCAATGCAGATGTGAAAAATAATTATATAGGGCCAAAAACAACACAGCTAAACCAAACAAGCATTTGCAATGCAATAGGTCTCACATTTGCTTGAGATACATCTACTGTTAGAGAAAATTCATAACTGGTCTTTTCCTGCCACATAATTTAAACGGCCCTGCATATAACTAAATCACTTCCATTTACCCTTTTCCTCTATCTGCTGCCAAAAATTAAAATGTTGCCATTTAGCATCCCAATTTAAATCTGCCATGTTAATTCCCATAGCATACCACTTTCACCATCCCACCATCAGAGTTGCTGGCTGGCTAACACAATTCCCCAAAATAAACACAAGACAGCCACAGAGGAGTAATGAGAGAAATAAACTGGAAGGGTCACCCAAACATATCAAGAGTGTTCAAACAGTCATAGTGTAATAAGGAAGTTACAATTGGCCTGAATCATGGTCATAATTGCAATAAGGAGAGATTAATAAAACATATACAATTATCATATAAACCCAATAAAACATTAATCAGAAATATACTTTTGACATTAGAATAATGCTCAGTAGAGTCCCTAAAGGACACTACAGTGAAAATATCATTTGTAAGGAACATGGTCACATAACCATACAGTTAGCCCCTAGAGGGCTAACCACATGAAAAGAAAATGACCGAAAGTAATGCAGTGTAACCATATATTTATCCCCTGGAGGGCACAGTGCATTACACATTTTCAGGGCAAGCAGGCCTACTGCAATGATACTACAAACAAGACCCTTAAAATACAAACTACCTATCAGCTGTAAAACAAAAGTTCCAGTCATGAGAGAAATTAAAGACACTGAATGGTAAGAGGGGTTATTATTTTGGGTCCCTACTAACCCAGTCTGAACATTTTGAAGGTGGTCCCATTGTCCTAGGACTACTCCAGGCTGAGTTATGAGCAAATACGTTTTGTAAAAGAATGCCCTGCAAAGGGGACAACAGAGTGCAACAAATATTGTATTATGTTGACTAATACTCAGAACAGCCTCTTGAGTGACCACAATAAAAATAGCATTTGTAAGAAACATGGTCATGAAACCATATAATTAGCCCCTAGAGGGCATAACCACATGAAAATACAATGGCATAAAGTCATGCAGTGCAGCCATATATTTAGCCCCTAGAGGGCGTAGTGCCTTACACATTTTCAGGCCTAACAGGCCTACTTGCAATACTAAGGCCCTTAGAACACAAACTACTCCCAGCTGTAAAACAAAAGTTCCAGCTCTATGGGAGCTTAAAAAGACACTGAATGTTGGGAGGGGTTATTATTTTGGGATCCCCACTAACCTAGTGTGGGGACCCAGAGATGACCTAAACAGAAAGAGTGTGACGTGCTGAACGTTTTGGTGGTGGTCCCATTGTCCTAGGATGACCACAGGCTTAGTTATGGCCAAAATGTTTAGAAAAATAATGTTTGCAAAGCATTATAGGGCAAGTTTTCCCCGAATGCAGTGAATATTGTAGTATCGGCTCTCCTGCGATGCTGGGAGAGCCATGGTGTGGATTTCTGTGGGTTTTTTTTAAAAGTAATTTATCAATTACAAGGGTTTTTGTAAAAGCCATGGAGCGCGAAGGGGAGAGCCAATAGAAATGACTCTGATTAGGTAACAATGTGATCAATGTGACCAGTGTTGCAATACCATCACCGGAGTTCACACGATTGGCGCTGCGAGCGCTATCGAACATGAAGTGGAGATACAAAAGAAAAAAAATTGTTCGCCCACGCTGAAGTATATCAGAAATCGTGCAATAATCCAATGTAACGGGACAAACGTAACGCATTTACCAATGAAATCAAGGGATTTTTAAAAGGCAAGCCCATGAACAAGTGAAAGTGAAAGTGATCGGCGTGAGATGGGCATGGTTAAAAGCCGACAGATAAACAGGTGGGAAAGTGCTGGTGCGCTTGACCTAAAAACGACAAAGTTCAACTGACTATAAATTAAATGTCATAGGGCTCCACCTTTTTAAAGATATTATTTTTGTGGTAGTTGCTGAGTTGGTAAGAATAAAAAATGGTTCTCATGTCACCTGATCTTTAGTTTTAAGCAAGAACCATGCTGAATACAACTTTTGTTCCCTTGACTTGCATGCCACATTTCAATGCCTCCTTTCATCAACATGATCTGCTCTCACTCCAGTTTTCAGTTGATGTCTAATTCCCTTCAGAAGTAAAATATAATGAGGCTTTTTGATTAATTTATTGACACAGAAAAGGGTACCTAAAATCCACTTGTTTGATGTGATTTTTTTTTGGAGATTGTAGATGGGATTCTAATCCTGCATATCATTTAACCAGCGTCCCACTGGTGTGAAAAATGTGAGGACAGAAATGTAAAGTGAATAAGTCTCTAACTTGCCTTCTAAATCCTAGAGTGAGAGGAGCTTTTATATCAGATAACTTGGCGCGCATATTGTAGTCTTCGTTTTGTTCATTGATACCCTTAACACTACTGGTAGAAGGGTTGGTGCTTTATCTTCTAAACTTGATATTGAAAGTTGTCTTTGGATGTGACAAATGAAAGGATTAGGCCAAGCTCACTGACTAGCAAAATGCTGTAAAAGGCATGACGGACGTGCTGTGCAAAAAGCTTTCACATTCGGGGGTATACACAAAATGTTTCCTGCACAACTCTTCGAAACAATATACTATGCAGTCTCCACCGCTTGTATAAGAAAACTGTGCCAGCTAGTTGGTGCCGGGCAGGTTTACTGTTGGCTAGTGGTTCTTATTTTCCTTCCCCTGGACATTTCCAGCTTCTGTATTGGTGCCCTCTGGAATGACGACAAAGAATATCAGAATTTCCAGTCACAAGTGCGATCTTGTCAGCCAAAGATAGCTTATACTTTGGCCAAATCTGTTGCAAACTGGTCGAGCAATGGCACCAAAAAGCGCACTTAAGGGGGGTTCTTGAGCGCCTGTATGCTGCTAATGCATTATATAATCAGGCATTAGGCCATTTATGCATACCGATTCAGTGTCACTAGGCTTGTTCTTTAACTCCCCAACTAGGCAAAGAAAATGCCCATATTTGGATAGAGACTCTTTTACACACACTAAGTGTGGTAGCAACTAGAGGTGGTGGCCTTGTGGTGGGGAGATCAGGGTTTGTGGGGGGTGGGGGGGGGGTGCGGGGGGGGGAAGAGGGGAGCTGGGGGATGAGTGGCTGAAGGTTGGCCATTCACAATGAGGTGAATGTGCTGCTAAGCAAATGGTGTTAGATTGACTATATATTACTACTTTTTATCATTTACTTAGGAGTTCTAGCATGATGAAAGGGGACTGACACAAGCATATAACTCTATAAAAGATCCAAGAGTCTAGAAAAGAAGGATCCTGTCGGTCATCCTCTCTGTGTTGCACTACAATATGAAACAAACTGTGACACATTTAAATGGCTGGTTACTAAAGAGCAATGGTTACTAAATAGGGGAGAGCCTACATGCGATCGAAAATGTAATTATACTTTCTTCAGATAGCAATGTTCTTGGTAGAGTAAGGACATATTCAGTACCACTGGATTCTCAATAGGAATGTCCCAGAAGAATCAGACATATTTGTTTTTTTCTGCAGTACCATCTTCTGTAGCCTTAAGCCTCACATATAAAAGGACTATTGTGAGAAAGTAGCCTCTTTCTAGCATGGTTACCCCCACCTTTGGCCTGTTTGTGAGTGTGTATCAGTGTGTTTTTAACTGTCTCACTCTTTTGCACCCATAAGGAGCTCAGACAAACCCTTTCACAGGACTGCCACTGCAGCCTGTGTGAAAGAGTGCACACACTATTTCACAGCCATTTTCACGACACTTAAGCAACTTATAAGTCACCAATATGTCCAACCTTCATTTACTCAAGGCTAGGTGCAAAGTTACAAAGTGTGAGGGCGCCCTTACACTAGCAAAGGTGCCCCCATGCTGTTCAGGGCCAATTCATCAGACTTTGTGAGTGCGGGGATACCATTACACGCGTGCACTACATTAGGGCAATTCCTATTTGTAGCTTCACAAGAGTAACTCGAAATATGGCCATGTAAGTTTTCTAAAATCAAGGAAGTGTTTCTCCCCCCCGCATTCCAAATCTGGTATTGGGGGGCCAATCCCATGCATCCTGTGAGCTCCACCATGGACCCCCAGTACAGCCAAACCAGCTCTCTGAGGCTTGCACTGCAGCTAGAACTGCTGCCACTTCGCAGACAGGGTTCTGCCCTCCTGGGGTCTGAGCAGCTCAGTCCCAGGAAGGCAGAACAAAGAATTTCCTTTGGGAGGAGGGTGTTACACCCTCTCCCTTTGGAAATAGGTGTTATAGACTTGGGAGGGGTAGCCTCCCAGAGCCTCTGGAAATGCTTTGAAGGGCACAGATGGTGCCCTCCTTGCATAAGCCAGTCTGCAACGGTTCAGGGACCCCCAGTCCCTGCTCTGGCACAAAACTGGACAAAGGAAAGGGGATTGACCTCTCCTGTCCATCACCACCCCGGGGGTAGTGCTCAGAGCTCCTCCAGTGTGTCCCTAGCGTTAGCCATCTTGTTTTCCAAGGTGTGGGGACACTCTGGAGATCTGAGTGGCCAGTGCCAGCAGGTGACATCAGAGACCCCTCCTGATAGGTGCATACCTGGGGCCAGATGTAGCAAGCAGTTTTGCCCATTCTGTGTCTATGGGAAAATATGTTCGTACATATGGCCCCTGGTTAGGTAGCCAATCCCCCTCTCAGGGCTATTTAGGGTCTTTCCTGTGGGTTCCTCTTCAGATTCAGCTTGCAAGTTTCCACCAGGAATCCTCTGCAACTCCTGCTTTATCCTCTGACCATCGGATCAAAGGCAGACTGCTCCAGAAACCGCTGTAACTGCAACAAAGTATCCAGAAAGGCTACTGTGACTCTGCAACCTCAGCTCCAGCCAGCAACTGCAACAGTTTCCAAGGTGTCACGCCCTGGTGACTCCCAGTCTTCACCCTGCACCAGAAGGACCGAAGAAATCTCCCTGTGGAGTGACTTCCCTGTTCCAGCAGGCACCTTCTAAGACGACGATTGGTTATCTCCTCTCCTGGCAACGAGCATGCTCCCTGGAACACAGGCGGCGGACCCCTTCAACACAGACTGTCATAAGGTCCAGCTGTCCAAATTTGGAGGAGGTAAGTGCTTGCCTTCCCCGTCTGCGACAGTACCCCTGTGCACTGCGTCATCTTCACCTCCTGAGGCCTCTGTGCACTATTTGCAAGAATCCTTTGTGCACAGCCTGGCCCATTTCGCGAGTACTCTATCCTGCGACGCTCAACTCGCTGAGTTGTGATCCGGGGGCGTGGGACCTTCTTTTGTAGTGCTGCAGCAACCGCAATTTGCACCTTCTTTGTCCCCGTATCCTGGGACCTCCGTGGGTGCTGTCTGGTCATCTGTGGGTTCCCTCCAGTGTTGGGAGCCCCCTCTGCCTCCTCAGTCAGAGTTGAGGCCCCCCAGGTCCCTCCTGGGTCCAGGCAGCGCCATTTTGACGCAATCTGTGACATTGCTTGAACCAAGGCTTGTTGGACGAATCCAGTGCTGCAACTCGCCGGCATCAATCAATCAATCAGGGATTTATGAAGCGCACTACTCACCCGGTAAGGTCTCAAGGCGCTAGGGGGCAGAGGGGGGGGGGGGGGGGGGGGGGGGGTTATAGAGCTACTAGTCGAAAAGCCAAGTCTTGAGGTGTTTCCTGAAAGATAGAAGGTCTTGGGTCAGGCGGAGGTGGAGTGGTAGGGAGTTCCAGGTCTTTGCATCAAGTTGAGAGAATGATCTTCCTCCGGAGGTCGTGCGGCGGACGTGAGGAACGTACGCAAGGGCGTGGTTGGCGGAGCGAAGGTTGCGGGTGGGTGTGAAAGGTGAGTGTCGTTGAGGTAGGCGGGACCTGTGTTGTGGCGGGCCTTGTGTGCGTGGATGAGGATTTTGAAATTGATCCTCTTTGATACTGGTAGCCAGTGTTGGTCTCTGAGGTGGGGTGACATGTGGTCGCAGCGTGGGATGTCCAGAATGAGGCGGGCGGATGCGTTCTGGATTCTTTGCAGTTTTGTTTGGAGTTTGTTTGTTATTCCTGCATATAGGGCGTTTCCGTAATCCAATCGGCTACTGACCAAGGCGTGGGTGACGGTTTTCCTGGTTTCGATGGGAATCCATTTGAAGATTCTGCGGAGCAGGCGGAGGGTGTTGTAGCAGGAAGAGGAGATGGCATTGACCTGCTGAGTCATGCTGAGTGTGGAATCCCAGATGAAGCCCAAGTTGCGTGCTTGAGTGGTGGGTGAGGGTGCAGATCCTAGGGAGGTGTGCCACCAGGAGTCATTCCAAGCTGAGGGGTTGGAGCCGAAGATGAGTAATTCTGTCTTGTCTGTGTTTAACCTGAGGTGGCTTGATTCCGTCCAGCTGGTGATGGTGTGGAGACATCCTTTGCATCACGCAGGAACCCGCAGCCACCTTCTTTTGTGCTTTTCTGCAGACTTCTACGGTTGTAAGAATCCTCTTTTGCACCATCTTCTGGGTTGGCAGGGGCTCCTGTCCTTCCCGGAATCTTCTGCGACTTCTGGACTTAGTCTCCTCTCTTTACAGGTCTTCAGGTCCAGGAATCCACCATTTGTTGCTTGCAGTCTTGCTTGGTTCTTGCAATACCTCTAATCACGACTTGTAGTGTGTCCGGAGGAAACTTGGAGTACTTTACTACTACTTTCCTGGGCTCTGGGTGGGGTATTTTACTCACCTTTGTGGTTTTCTTACACTCCCAGCACCCCTCTACACCCTTGCCTAGGAGGGGGAATTCGTGATTCGCATTCCACTTTTAGTATATGGTTTGTGTTGCCCCTAGGCTTATTTCTTCCTATTGCATTCTATGGTATTTTCTATTGTTTGCACTATTCTGTGATTATTTACTTACCTGATTTTGGTGTCTAGTGTATATATTGTGTATAATACTTAACTCCAGAAGGAGTAATGCCACTAAGATATTTTTGGCCTTGTGTCACTAAAATAAAGTACCTTTATTTTTGGTAACACGGAGTATTGTCTTTTATTGTGTATAAGTATTGTTTTACTATAGCGTTATTGCAGGAGCTTTGCAACGGGTCTGGTGGCTTAGTGGACTAATGCGTCCACTGTAGGGGCCTGTGTTTGACCTCATGGTCACAGGTTCAAATCCCAGCGGGTCCACTCAGCCTTTCATCCAAAATTCTGAGGTCGATAAAATGAGTACCATTGAGTTGGGTAACAATAAACATCTGTTATTCAGCGCCAAGAGGCCTACGGGTGAATGTGCGCTTACAAATACACGTTATGTTATGTCTCCTAGTTCAGCCTAACCTGCTCTTCTACAGCTACCTCTATCAGCCTAAGCTGTAGAACACTACTACATTTCACTAATAAGGGATAACTTGACCTGGTATAAGGTGTAAGTACCTAAGGTACCCACTACAAGCCAGGCAAGCCTCCTACAACTATGATCTGTCTCACCAGTAAAACATACAATAAAACATACTAATTCTCGTCTGTTCAAAAGACACTAAAACAGAGTCTCTGAAGCAGAGAAGTCATACAATTCAGATGTTTCAAGCCATAGGGTACTCCTAGTTTAATCAACGTACTGAAGTCCATCTGAAGTGCATCTGAGGCAAGACCGTTCACAAAGAAAATATCTGCAAATCTTATGCAGAAGTGTTGACGTAAGAAGATCCCTAAAAGACAGCAGTGTACGTGAGCAGCAGTAAGGTTCAACACTCATTTGCAAATGAGATATGAAATATATGCCAAATGTCACCACTCACAGAAATGACCAAAGAGAGAAAAAGAAGAACAATCTTCACAGCAAAATAATCACTGAAGAAACCACCCATTCAAAAGTCACATAGTTGGGAAAAATAGAAGGAAAATGACACAGGTTCCTTTTCCCTCCAAACAGCCAACAATGAACTGAAACTTAAGAAGCTGAATGTAGTGGATCGGTCAGGCCTATATGTGGGTGTGAAGTCCTTAGGCACTCAAGGATGTCATTTGTCTGTGACAGAGAAGGACACCAGAAGTTCAACTGTACATCACACTCAAAGCTGGGCACTGGTAGTGTCAGAAGTAAACCTAAACTTTGCAAGTGCTCTCCGGACTTATAGCCTACCAATGAAATAAGCAACTGCCTCTCTCTAAAAGAAAGTGTGGGATGGCAACCATGGTCTGAAACAAGAGGATAAATAGAGAGAATGTTTGCCAACCTGTAGAAGTAGGAACATCCTCGAACAGTGTTGTGTGTAAAATGTTCCATCGTCTTCTCATTGCCATAATCCTCTGATGGATCAGACCACAGCAGATCACACATTGGGCCAAAGGCTGGCGGCTCTTTAAACCTGTCTAACTGGAAGGCATGAAGAGGACACAATAAAATTAAGTGTAAATGAAACCTTTTCAATGAAAGCTTCTTTAAGTAGATTAATAAAAAGATTTTAACAAAAGCAGCATACATTCAACATTTCAAAACAATAAGAGCAGTGAGAATCAAGTGTCACAAGTACAGGAGAGAAAGTAATGAAATCATCAGTAGGTGGACAAAAGGTGAGATGAAAAATATACTTACTGGTAATCCCAGGTTTACATAGTAGGTAACTTCATTCCACGAGTAAGTAATGAAAGTATGAGATGTCAGGATACACTTAACAGTGAGAAACTCCTCTTTTAAGAAATAAAAAACAATGACAAAGTGACTTTCCTTTTAGTTAAATACTCAACCTGAGTTACATTTTAAGTGTAAAACCTAATTCAGCAGCTTCGACTTTTCTTGAATCCGAATTTAAAAAGGAAAAAAGGATAGGCAGGTGATTCCAAGTAAAAGAAAAATTGACTCTGCCACTTTCAGGCAGCTAGGCTCTCCAGCAATCCATGATACAACACAATGGCAGTTAGCCCAACTAGTTCAAATTTCGCTGAGCAAGAGGAAGGATCTTCATTTCGTAACTACGTTTTCGCTATGCATGTACATGGTTTCTATCAGCATTCGGTGGGTTAGTTAAAAATGTAATGACAATACCCAGAAGTACAACTCAAGATTACAATTAGCTCCCTAAGAAGGGTAGTGGGAAATCCAAGCAAATAAAGAAAAAGATAAAAAGAAAAAGAAATATTGACCTATTGTGCAAAAATGTTTCACACAGAGGCCTGACCTACTTGCCAACCTGCTCTGGAGACAAGTCAAACCAGTAGTGTATAGTAAAGGCGGGTCTAGCTTCCATGTAGTCCCTGAGCAATGTTCTCAAAAGGGGGCTCCTTCAAGAAGAGCAAGATAAGGTGCTTTTCAAATAGGTGAATACATTGCAGGCCAGGGGTCTCCAAAACGTAGGACTGGGCCATGAAGCTTAGCCATGCACATCATTCATAGGGTCTGGAGGCGGAGATGTCCCTTCTCACACTATGAGAATCAGCATCACTCAGCTCCAGACCCTTGAGAGTGAACACCAGGCAAACCAATGTCAGAGATATGCAGAGAGACACAAGCAGAGGGAACTGTAATATGACTACATGGCTCTACTCTCAAACCAGCAAAATGACAGAGTGGCTATGTTAAGGAACAAATGCAGTCTGCCGTGCTGGGCATGAACACAGGAGCCTGGAAATATGAATGTCAGCAGTGGCCAGGGGGAAAGGCTCAAGGCAGTACTGCAGAAGTTAGAGTAGAAGTGAGCAGGGCTGCAAAGAGAACAGAAAGAGGTAAGAACCTCACTTGCTCTCAGGGGAGGGAGAGAAGTGTGCATGCATGTCAAACTGTGTGTTCGCCTGGGCACACAAGTATTTCTGGTGCAATTTACCTTGTTGGTAGCAACCTGGCATCTGAGACCACCAAAGACATTTGGTCCTCTCCTAGTCACAAGGGTTCTGTCTCTGGTACATTTCTGGCATGATTGTGGCACACCACTGACATACCAGTGGCAGACACATAAAGGTGATTCTTCTTGATATATTTGTGCATCCATTGCCTAATAAAGACAATATGTGGATTCATAGTGGATATCCTTGGCAAGCTGTGAGCATCCTTAACTTTCTGTGGCCATACCCACATAATACTAGTAAACGGGACAAACTGATAAAAAATCCTTCACACACCAGCCCTCACATAATGGTGGCTTTCGTATAATAATAGTCATTCTTGGCATTTTGTGAGCATATTTGGCTTTATTGTGGGTGTACTGTTAGACCACGGCATAATGGTGACCATCTCTGCCACAATAGCAGCCATTCTTGGCAGCTTGTGGGTTCCCTAGATACTGTGGCATCTATCCCGGACATTTATCCCCGACATTGTGGGCTTATTTTGCATATTGTGGACATCAGTGGCACGGTGGCAGCGCTGTCTGTCGTGTAATGACAATATTTGTGCATTGTGAGAGAGTTGTACGTGTGTATTCGATATAAATAATAAGCTTCATTTTGGGGACCAGGGATTTACAAGAAACTAAAATTGGTATTCAAGAGAAAAATAGTGTAATTAGCTATTATTAGCTGTAATTGCAATGAATTAAGTTTCTTTAAATAAAGGGGAAATCTTGGATTATAAAGAAAAAAACATGCATATATTCAAAAAACTGATATATGGATGTTTGAAATCAGAATTACTGAATTTGCAAAACATAATTTAAAATATTTGAATAATTCAAGCTTGATTCCTGGGATATATTGCTGATTTCTTTTGTGCCAGGCAGCAGCTACTATTTCTATTATTTCATTACATATTCTTTGTCTTTGAATACATTCTCACCATCAAAGGCTCTAGTGTACTCACCCCATCACACTCGTTCTCCTGTTGTGTCAAAAAAGCTCCATCAGAAGGCATCCTCATTAGAGATGAAGGAGGTCTTCACATCTCACTCACTGAGCCTGCAGCCATCACAATGCATCACAGTCCCACAACCCCTTTGCAGCGGTGCACATCCATTTCAAAGTAGGGGTGCCTCACAGTTCTGGTAAGGTGCAGCAAGTTCCTTGAGAAGCTGCATTCCTCTTTCACAGATATAAAGCACTAACACGTGGTATGCATCAGTGGGTCCTACATTCATGATAGCCAACCGTGCTCGAGTATATTTCTTTCCCAGTAACGCTGTCATGTTGATCCGCTGCAGTCTCACAATGGAGGTAGCCTTCAAGATTATTCTCTCATCAGGCGGGACTGCTGCATTTTGTCAGGGGAGGACCCAGATCCCCACTGGTTCCTGCAGGTCAGCACAGTGACAGTCATTCCTGCAATCTAGTAGGACAGGCAGGCCTCAAAGAGGAACAAGTATGTCATCTTTAAGAAGACACAACCAACTTTGTGTTGAGAAAGCTGCTAATGTTGACTAGGTAAGATAGACCTAAACAATTTACCAGTTTAGTCGAAATCAATAAATATTTATAAAGCACATCCTGAGCTCTATTGTTAAGCTGTGGATAAATCAGTTGAAGGACGAGATTCCTTTTTTAACAATCTGCTAGACATTTTTAGCTCTAAACAACCATGTAACCTTTTGATTCCTTCATTACTACACCAAAGGGCAGAAATATATTATTGTACTCTTGAGATTTGGATGTTCTTTGGATTGAGCCTTTAAAGTGAATCAGGGGCACCTCCTGAAAAAGTCAGTTCTGATAAAAAAGGCAAGGATGATTTATGTGCTGGATTCTTTAGTTGTGCACCTTGATTTTTAGTGCATAGCAATTTTAACGCTTACCCACTTGTTACTCTTTTTCCCTATTTGTTATTCCAGCTCTGCAACGACACGTCATTAGTGAAGGAGTATTTGTCACCAGTAGCTTATTTTTAAGATAACAGCAACCACTGCCTTTCTCTAAGTAGGGAAAAATACACTAGAGACCATTGCCCATCTCACCACAGTCCACAATACTAACTTTGAAAGGAGAGTTTCATAACCCTTAGAGGTGAGGGCAGGCCTACCACGAGATACACAAACTCCATCATCTATCCATACAAGATGTAAAAGGACAAGTAGCATACCATATTCCAATTATTTTTTAATGTTTGAATCCTAACCAAATTACTTTATAGTATCACTGCATATCTATGTTCTAGTTTGCCCTGTTTTTCTGTATACTACTCCCTCAGGACAATAAAACACCAAACTGAACATAGTAGGAACTGTTGTTTTCCAGGGATCACATTACAGGGTACACTTTACAGCAGTCCAGTTGAGACTCAGTGGACAGTGGTTTTCCATATGCATTTATGACTCCAGCTCACAATGCACACATATGCACAACATATTTCCTAACACATTTCTGGTCTGTCTTTCTAAGACAGAGTACAGCGGATGAGCTCTGACCCCCATTGTGATCCCAGTGTATCATTAAGTCTATGTGGTTGGTGTTGCGTTGCTGACTCAGTGGTGCTTTGCCCCTGGAATGGGAATGAAATGTTGTTTGACACCTCATTTTTTATCCCCTACTCACTGGGGGACAACAATAAAATAACACAGGCCCACCAGAAGGTATTTTAACAGTCCTCTTTCCCAGACCCTTTGTTCACACACCCATAGCTTCAGCAACAGAGGACTTCCTCCTTTCTGATTAATACATAGAAGTTCCTAAATGTGGAGAGTTGTAGCACACACCACCACTTACCTTGATTGTGATGTGAGGAAGGGCCCTATAATGAAGCAGGCTACCATCCTTTAAGTCGAAGGCACTCATACCATTACAGACAGACCAACCCCTTTTTCAGATATACTGACCATGAGTACCTATTGTGTTTATTGCATCTCAGAAGGACCATAAGGATGGCTGTAAGATTGATTCCACCTCTGGAACTCTGTATTCTACACACCAAGGACTTATAACTGAACATTTAGAGGTTTTTTTCAGAATTTTCCCTAATGCAGTCACCAGTCTTGTTAAAGGTGTTGACGCAGTATCTGGAAAAAAGGACACAAAAAACGAAAACAACACTTCCAAAGATTAAGGAATACATCTCAAAATTCGTTATACTAAAAAGCTGAAAGTGCAAAGCCAAGAGCTCATAAGCCCTTTGTTGGCAGAGCAGAAAACTCAGCAGAGGCTGATACTGTAGTGTACAGTGGAACTTTACCTACCTGCCTATCTTGTTATTATTATTTTGATTTACCTGTTAAATTAGGAACTTGAAAATATTTAATCAGCAGAGTTGTGCTTAAGAGACTATTAAAAATCATAAATTCTAAGTTCAGTATTTTAAATTAAGTACAACCAGATAAGCTAGAAGTATAGCTGGATTCAATAGACACCCAGATCCATTCAGTGCTTATGCATATTAATGAAGATCCAAGAATGGAGGAATAAAAAGATAAATACTGGGTCCATGTATTTTTCAACAAGGTGCTGAGACTAAACTCATTTCTTATACCAGTGATACCTGTTGCCTGGATAATGAAGGTGGCAAGACGCCTGTACTAAAAAAGTATGGGCAGGTGTCTGCAGGGGGTGAAAATCCTTCATGCATTCAATTAGCATTGAACTTTACATTTGTTTAAAATGAGGTTTTAAACATTTCCAGTTAGTCCTCAGGTTCCAAAGCATTGAAACAGGATATCCGGATTTAACTTTAGATCACTTTTTCCTCTCTGTAGACTGCAGTGTTTAGTAGAGAGGTTTGCTTGGACGAATAAAATGGTTTAGAAACACAATAGGGAATATGTAACTAGCATCACTCTTGAGTAGTCTACCACACCTAAGATCATTGAGGTTCTGGGTGTCTAATAGGACGACACAGATATTTTACATCATCAAAATGTTTTTAGTTGCTTCAATTTACAGCAACAATATCACTGGACTTAATCAGATAGGCCTCTATTGCACAGTGGAAAACGAGCCACAGATAAACAGATATTTAAGGTAGACAGGCTGATAGCACATGCTGGGGTGAGATGTGACTTCAGCTCACAAATAAGACCCTCGACCCGATCTGCACCCTGCCCAATTATATTAGCATGTGAATAGATGTGACTTAAATATCGACCTGAATGAAGGAGAGTATATCTGAATTTGTTAGTATTCTTTCAGAGATTGAACAGGTCCCCCCCCACCAAACCAAATCAACGGTAGGTCGAATCCCCTACAATATAATTATACAGCAATATGCTAATTTGTTATGATGCTATAAAAATATATTTGATGTGGTTCAGACACTAGATCAAAATAAATGCATGAAATATAAACTATTTTTTTGCATGCAAATTTGGGAAGACAGACATAGGAGTCAAACTACTTTGAACCACAAAAATATTTGATTCCCAAGGGCCTAAAAGCAACACAAGAATGGGGGATGTTTGAATATTCTACAAACTTCCAAACATCATGGATTTCTCTAGGGTCTGGATTATCAAGGGAGTTGAAAGGAAAGCATAGGTACATTTCCAATACAAGGCCCATTTCAGATCACTGCGTACTAAACTTTTACCACTTCCAAATAAGAGACTAACTCAGTCAAAAAAGGAAACACTCCCAATCTGGAAAATCTTTGATGATATTATGGGGTTGATTTCCTGTTAGTGGGAAGTATGATAGTGTCTGCTTCTATACCCTTCTCCTCTAGACAGAATGTCACAGTAAATATGGTTTTGAAGGGATCAGTTTAAATTCTGTATCCGAAGCTGTTGAAGGAAATGAGACCAAGCTTAAGCAGCTGCACTCCCGCCACAGCTTGTTAAGATTAAACATCAACTGTAGCCTCCTTCAGCATTTAAACAACTTTGCACTTCAAGGGGGATGTAATCACTTGACACCTTATGTTCTGGGTAGCTGAGAAGTTCAAATGTCCTTTGTATGATATTCCAGATCTTTGGTCTCAGACATTTATAATTCTGCATGTTACATAAAATAGATCAAAACTACCAGATATTCCTTAAATGCAGAGCCACAATGGTGATGTTCACTCATTTAATGGGCTTGTCCAATTGTAGAAAGCTATTAGAAAGACAAAGTGCACATGTACAAACCTGTCCCTGAAGACGATCCCAAAGGCATACTTACTGGTAGAGATGCCTTTTAAGATTAAAAATAAGATGTCTAAAAAGATACTGCGTTCAATCAGCTATTGGCTAGGAGACGGTTAGATATGTGAAAGATGACAGAGGTACCTAATCTGAAGACATGGGTTAAAAATGTGATTCAGAAGTCACCTGCAGAAGACGTACATGGCAAATTAACATAATTATATCAAGCTATCAGAAGAGCTAGTAGAATGGCAAATATACACCCAAGAAACATCTGGAGGGCGATTTACTTCCACGTCTTGATCATCTAGAGTCATGGTACTTGCTTGTTAAATAATATAAAAAAAATAAAAAATAAAAAGAATTTGAAGGATATAAGGAACGAGCATTCTCATCTGCAAAAGCTACAGATCTTGTGGAAGAGTTGTCTACAGGTTGAACAAGATCACGTCCAACTCTGCATGCATCCTTTTTGATGATAAGAGGCTCTGGTAGAGCATAATAGGGTAGAGGCTAGCTTCTGTGTTGTTTCTGTTTTTCTGTTTTAATTTTTTAATATTGTTTTAAGTGTTTTGGTTTGGTAGGGAATCTACATGATTGACCATCACAATCAAATGCTCCCTCTATCATGTTTTATTATTTGTATCTAAGGTTTTATATAGAGTAAAAGTTGAATATTGCTTATTTAGTGTCAATAAGATTAAAGACTCTTTGCTCCATACTAGCTTATACATAAGCCCAGTAAATCAACCTTGAGAAAAACCCAGTTGTGCTGGCATACATGGAAGACCAAGGTTGATGGCCTGCATAATTTTCAAAATAAGGATGTGACCGGTTTTGGTTGAGTGCAGCCATTCTCCTTTGTACCCTTTGTCTGTAGTCTTGGGAGAAATCTTGGGAACTTTGAGACATTAATGGATTTGGCACAGCAGCATACACTGGAGAATAGTTTGTTGCTATGGTGACACTGGGTAGTGGAATCATATTCTTCATTTTAATTCCAAGAGATGTCAGAATATGTTAGACAGGATAGAATGCAATACATCATCAGCAATATGTTCAGCCTCATTAAGGCCAGGGTCCAAAGGACTTGGAGTGCCATACTCTTCTGATAACACTGAAGATGCCCCTGCATTCTCTGGAAAGATTGGATGCTAAAAGGCAACCCTGCCACATAATGACCTCTACTCACTCTTGTTGCAGATGTTTAGTAGAACCAATTTTAGTATTGCTTAGCAGTAAGAAACTCAATAGCCCTGGTTCAAAATCAAAATGGTAAGTACCAAAATGACAATCTGATGAAAAATTGAAAAAAAGTTTAACTTCCTTTGCAAAAGTACTAAACAAATAAGAAGAGATACTGTGAAGTTTCAACCTCTTTATCAATCTTTTTCAATATATTAATGGCTTCATATCGAGATGATGCCAAAAGCTGAGGCATCATTGTTGCTACTGTAGATGGGCACCCACTGTGGGAAACATGATACCAATTCAAGTTTGCATTTATCTTTCTCGCTATTACCTAATTTGTCCTACTTATAATTCTATCTGAGTGCACAGAAGAAGACTTATGTATCCAGGAAAGACTCTAGTATGGGTAAAACTTTCTTTATCAAAGCCCTACCTTACCCATCCTTATGATCCACCTTGTGTATATCAGAAGTGTGTGCAGGCTTTTTCCAAGTAGATGGTTACGGCCACACCAAGATCAGCTGTATGAATTATATAGTTTCTGGTCCTCACAGGGAGAATAGCTCCAATTTTGAGCCACAGTACTCAGCCAGATACCTCTTGGGCTTCTTGTGGAATTTGTAAGTCTGCCTGGCCAGTGGCCAACACTTTACACTGTCACAACTGCATTGTCCTACTTTTACATGATCCTGTTTACAGTTAGCTTTCAACAGTTACATTGCTATCATTTTAGAACATGAACAACTATAGAAGATTGTCAATAGGTACATTCTCATTTACCATTTAAGGTGCAGGTTAGTGCTGATGATGCAAAGGCATTCAGGACGTGTGTTCTTGAAATGTTAAACAAAAGTAATGCATGTAGATGAAATGTTTGTAGATGATGCGATATATATTCCTTTGAGCAGTCCAGACTTCTATTGAGGCAGGAGCACTCCACCACACACTGTTTTGTACCTTGCATGAAGCGGTATCACATAAGCTCATACATTGCAACTAAGGGCTTTTCCGCTAAGAAGTACCAGTGAAATGTGCCAGGAACGAAGGAACGAGGACTTCCTATAGAAGGCTTTCAGACCACTAAAGCGTGTGTGTGTGTGTGGGGGGGGGGGGGGGGAGGGGGAGATTGGGCGCAACACTATACTGGCCGAGGAACCATTGAGGAAAAGCACTTAGGATCTGAAAATATCAACCTCTATTTACACTACAATACATACTAATTGATAGAGAAAAATTATTACTTTTTCAAATTTTCATCTAAATTTTCTGCATGTGCAGAATCTTAATTTTAGTGTGGGAAGTTTTATTTGCATGTGCTCAAATGATGGCTGAAGTCAACCAGAAGGAAAGTAAGAAAGCAAACTGCCACTACCAACAAAGGTAGGTATTACCACACTGTGCAGTGTCTTACCCACAAGCAATTTGAAATAGAGAAAAATGAACATTTTAAATAAATATATTTGAACATCTATGTTCGCTTGAAACAATTGGGCTTGATTTACAAATAGATTAGTTATGTTATACTTGATAGTGTACCACCTATCCTGGGTTATTCATTTTTTAGGTTTCAAATTTAACAGAAGATATTTTGCACATAAACCAAAAATAACGATAATGTAAATTAAAGGACTTAGATTGTGCTCAACATGTGTATCTGCAGCAACATATGCCATCGAACCAATATTTCTGTAAATAGTTCAATTTTGTCACACAAAACATTCAAACGGAGAAGATTACACATTGCAGAGTTTTGTACTATGAGAGTTGTATAGAGAGAAAGTGTTATGGAAAGTGTGGCAAAATTACAGTAAGGACTTGTCAGAATGGAACGACGGTCCACCTGGCTCAAGGATAAACAGAGAATCAGTGACTTCGAGCTTTAGTACACCTCACTTTAAAACACGATGGGTCCAATTCACAAAGCTGTAAAACTGAATTCCTGAGTTTGCATCTATGTTCAAGGGCAGATTAACATGTTGATGTCCTACTAGGAATGTCATGTCACTTTTCCTGATGGCTTCTATTCTATTCTTTGTACGGAGTTCTCCACAGTGTAGAATTCCACACAGGGTCAATGAGGCCTCGTGTGCAAATGCTTAATTTTTCTTTTTTTAATCCCTCTATGGAGAAACATGATTCCTCATGAGGCCCTTTGCTCAAGCATACAAACCTGGGAGTGATCCCCTTCCACATTCCAACCTGGAAAAAAGGATGAATTTTCAATAATTTAGAGGGTGGTAAGAGGAGTTCGTGAATGCCTAGAACGCCCATGTTTGGGGTTGCGTGGCCAACTAAGATGGGCAACTAGACGTGCCTAACTGAAGCGCCCGATGCAGAGTTAAAAATCCTTTTGAATCCTGGGCTCTGACTGACTCGAAACCCTGTCAAGCACTGCACATGTCCCCCTGAATGTCCGTGAGGGTTGTAGCACAGGATCCTGGCCCTGGGGACTGACCTGGGGTAATGCTGATGCCTGTGTGCAGGAGAAGGCTGCGGAAGGAGTGATGGGCCTCGAGGACGCTCGGAAGTGCAGCACGCTGCACAAAAGGAAGGGGGTCAGAGCCTTCAGTGATCCTTGGGGCCTCTTCGGCTGCTGACCCAGCCGTCACTCTGGCGGCTGGAGGGCTGCAATGCCGGAGTGGCATCCCAGAGTGGCTCACCATTTATGGGACATGGTGGTGAGGCGTTATCCCCCTTCCCCGGGCCGTTTCTGAGAGGTGCTCCGCTTAGCAAGGTGGCGCTTCCTGATGGATGACGTACTGACCACGGAGCGACTGAGCAGAGGTAGCAGCCGGCCCGAGACATGCTCACCTGGGGGCCTGGCTCGCGGAGGGCAGAGCAGCCTTTAGGACATGGGCGGGGGCCGATGGCCCACAAGGCCTTGCTTGCGGTGAGGAGCACTATTGAGATGAGACTGTGCCCCCTCGCCCCAACTCAAAGATTGCTTGGCCTGTCCACCGCAGGGAAGATTGAAGAGGTAAAGCATTATAACCCCCCCCTCCCCCACCCCACCCCCCCCCCAAGACATGTTGCAGGGTTTGGGAAGTAAGTCTCCTACTACCAGCAAACAAGATACTGGTAAGTGATTGCCCTGGGACAGTGGGACCCGCAGGTTGGGGGCTGAGAGTGAATTATGGATTGTGAAGGCCCCATCACAGACTAGAGGGGAGGGAAAGGCCACTGCCTCCCAGGAACCGAAGAGCTGGGTCACTTTGGTGGACTGGGGGCACCATGACACATGGAGATTTGCCACTGGGGAAAGGCCTGATGGCCTAGACTCTCATATTTCCTGCTGGGGCTAGGGGATGGGGCCGGAGGCCACAACTGGGAGCCTGGCCCGGACCCTTGCTGACACTATGGAATCAAAGATCTGCGCATGGGGTGGCCTCTCTGGCCAGAGGGGTGAAGAGTGACATCCACCACATAACTAGCGAGCGGGGGAGGACTGTGGAGGCCGATCAGGGCGGCACACACCGCAGTGATTAAGGTATATAGCCTTGCAGAGTTCTAATCAAACAACCAAACTAATGTAAGTAATTCATAAACAACAAACATTGTAAAGGACAAGGGGGTCTAAGCCGCCTCTCCCCCCAGGCAAAACAGTAACACAATACATGGTCCCTGGTGATAAGGAGGGATCCCCTGAGGAGCACAGGCCCTGTGGTGCGCTCACCAGACTAAAGAAATGTTGGCTGCAATTTAGGGCTCCTGACAGGCCCTTGAATCGAAGATGGACGCAATGGCCATGGACATTAACCACCTCCAGCTTGACCTACGCAAAGTGGTGGAAAGAGTCACATCAACTGAGGAAGATGTGGCATCTCTACAACGGGAGGTTACAGATATGCAAGCAGCTGTGTCCAGTCTAAAATGTAGCATCACCCATGTGGAGGGACGAGTGGAGGACACGGAGGGCCAGTCACGAAGAAATAATCTGTGATTTTTAGGGTTTACAGAATGCGCAGAGGGGCCCGCCAACCCCCCCTCCCCGAAAGCCCTTATTGCACTATAATTAAACTATAGAGGCTTTGACATTATCCTGCAACACATCCACACACATTGCCGCACCTCCCCCTCCACTATATGAAGAGAAGCAAATCCAGATCTCTCCAGCTACACGAAGAGTTAAAGATCCCAAAAATACTTTCCTGTAAAAAAGAGGCTACATGACCATAACATCAAATACAGTTTAATGTTTCCGGACCATCTCCGGTTTCAACACGAGGGCAAGGTCTCCATCTTCAACTCACCACAGGAGATGGCAACCTGGTTGGAGTCGTTGGACCTGGCCCATGAACGGCAGCCCTTTGAATGGAGAGAACTGAAACAGCGGGGAGCGCGACGATCAGGACGGAACCATGTGAAAGCAAAAAACTCAAATGAGAGTACCACAGTGGAGAGGCAGAAACGAATCCTGGTGGCACCAGATGGCATGCTGCAATCGGCAATTGCTTTAGCTGGAAAAGCCTAATGCGTTCTCGCAGCCGACGCAGGTCTCAGAGACTAAAAGTAAGGGTACAGAGATGGGTTGACAACAAAAGGAGACACTGTGGGACTGTGCATGTGTGGGTTCATACAAGAGACTAAAAGTATTAATGGTCCCATGGTATTGAAATATCTATGTTCAATAGATCTTGGGAGACTGCCTATTGTCGATTGAATTCTGTAACAAGGAAAGAGACAAAACAAAAAACATAAAACAAAAAAAATTAACTTCTTAGGGTTTGGTTAAACTGTTATTTCAGTGCATGTTATACCTCTGCGCCACGTGGGCTCCGGGGATGGGACTACCAGGTGTTGCTGAGTTCTACCCGAGCTTCCAACTCGGGGTGATCGTGTCACCCGGACTGTATCTACAACTCAATCCAATTACTAGTTGAGTGGGAGGGAAAATGTGGGTAGGGATCTCTGGAGGGGGTGTTTTGAGGCTCTGTATGACAAATGGTTGGGTCCAAAGGGGGTGTGTCGCAGATTCTGCAGTGGGTGGGATAGGGGAGGTACTGGTTGAAGAACATGAGGTTGTTGGGGTAACTAGGTTTTCCTTGTTTTTCAGTTCTGCAAAGTTATCTTGTTCAGGGACACAGCTTCCAAATCTGTGAGACATTTCATCCAGGAAGAACACAAGTTCTGATGTGCAGGGACTGGGTACTCCTACAAGTGAATAATGGCTAACCTGGGTACCAAATATAAGCTGTTAACATGGAACGTGAGAGGCCTGCAGGGTCTATGTCCATCTAAGAAGATGTGGCATCTTAGTGGCGTTTCTCTAGGAGACCCATCTCTGGAGGGGACAGTATTGGACTCCTCCCGAGGAGGTGGAGGGGACATGTATTTCCCACATCCTATGTGGGATATGCATGGGGTGCATTAATTTTGGTGGCCCCAGGGGTCCCTGTCACATCTTCATGGGTGCAGACTGATAGTGATGGCCAGTTTGTAATCCTGGAGGGCACACTAGATGCACACGTCTATGCTCCCAATGTAGACAATGGCGTATTTGTTGGCACAGTACCGACAGCAGGTCAGGTCTCGCTGGACAAAGAGGTGATCTTGGCTGGAGTCTTTAACTGTGTCTTAGACGGCTGCAGGGAAAGGTCGCCGCTGAAACTGAGGAAAAAGCCCTGCATGACGCTAGCCTTGACCCAGATGATTTCAGGCTTAGGACTCACTGATATTTGGCGAGGACACCACCCACACATATATACCTACTTGTGCCATACCACAACAACCAATACATATAATTGGTTGACTATTTTCCGGTACAAAAGGGGACAATACATATATTGTGCCAAATACTGTACATCCACCACTCTATTTCTGACCACTCTCCCTTGCTGCCTACCTTTTCCCTAGAAAACGTAGTGCTGACGGTCCTGTTGTGGAGACTACACCCACGTACGTTATTAAATCAGGCGCTGGGCAACCCTTGCGGGCACCCTGACAGACTACTTTGATCATAATTGGGAAAGTACTGATAGTAGGGCGACAAAGTAGGACGTCATGAAGGTAGTGCACGCCATGGGGTATGCATGGCCTCCTCACTTGGTATCTGTGAAACTTTAGAGGGCGACTTGACTTGCCAAGAAGCAACACTGGAGAAACAAGAGGCAGCACTAGCTACAGAAGCAACAGCCTTGGGAGGAGCGGGGCAGACAACATCATAAGGTCTGTGAGATGGGGGATCGACTAGAAAAACACATTTGCCACATGGGTAGGAGAAGGTGGTATATGGAAGGGGATAAAGCAGGCCTCCTTTTGGCCTGACAAATGTAATTGCAGAATGCACATCCACAGCTGTTTGCTCTCCGAAACGTGCAGGGACGAGTAGTACATACTCCACATGCCATCAAAGAAGTCTTTGAAGCTCATATTCCAGCTCTATATGCTGCACCACATGCACAATTTGAGTCACATGACCTCCCCGACTATCTAGGATGCTTGATGCTTCCGAGCCTGTACTCAGTGGAATGAGACTTACTGGGAGCCCCATTATCTCGCCAAGAGCTGTTGAAGGCAATAATGGCCATGAAGACGGCCAAATCTTCAGGTAGTGATGGATTCCCTGGAGAATTTTATAAAGCGTTCTGGGGTACTCAGGTAGACAAACTACTGCATATTTATGCTGAGGCTTTGCAGAAAGGACATCTCCCACCCTCTATGCGCAAGGCCCAGGTTGTTCTAATTCCAAAGTCTGTCAGGGACCCCCTTGAGCCAGGTGGTTACCGCCCAATCTCAATGCTTAATATGGACCAGACATTTTTTTGCCACATATTAGCTGCAAGGTTGTCACCCTATCTTCCCCGTTTGGTCCATACAGACCAATTAGAATTAATACCACACAGGAACACTGCGTAATTTACGGCACCTGACACATCCTGCATGCTCCGAAATTGAATGACGATCCATAAGCCCTGGCCCTCTTAGATATAGAGCAGGCATCTGATTCTCTGTGGTGGGAGTAGGTTTGGTAGGTTTTGGTCACAATGGGTCTAGGCCAAGCCTTTATTAGGTGGATCAAATTGCTATACAATGCTCCGACGGCTAGAGTACATATGGGATGCTATGCTTCATCAGAAATACATTTACATAGGGGTACACGTCAGGGGTGCCCCTTGTTGCCCCTGATATTTGCTCTGGCAATGGAGCCGTCGGCACCAGATATTGCGGGGGGGATAGGAGTCACAGTTCATGTGGTTTCTCTATTCCTAGACGATGCAATGGTTTAGCTGCGCCAGCCAGATATCTCCGTCCCTTTGATGCTGAACATCCTCCTGGAGTACTCTGAGATCCCCAGTCTACAGATGAATGCTGCTAATTCGGTACTCTTTCCCCGGGGCGCCTGAAAGATTTACAGCAAGAATGCTTGCCGACTTCAGGCCTCCCATGTCAAGTGGACAGTGTTGAAAATCTGGGAGTTAATATTGCTCATGGGGGAACAACAAATGTACCAATTACATTTTGGTTGAGTTGTGGCGAGCCTACGCCCTTCAATAATCTTTTGGAACATGTTGAAACTTTCATTGAGAGGGAAAATTACCCTTATAAAAATGGTTATCCTACATAGTTGCTTACATGCCATGTAAGGGGCTATGTATGAAATTCCACATCGAGTGTTCAGAGAGATTGATCGTCTAATACTAGAAATTCTTCGGGCCGGGAAACGGTGCAAGATTAGCCTAGAGACCTTAAAGCGGGAGTTGGAAAGGGGAGGTGTGGAGGTTCCAGATCTTGAACTCTACTACTTGGCAGCCCACCTCCAACAGGCTATCTGTTGGCTAGATACAGATTCTAACAGGAAAAGGGATTTGCTGGAGGGCACTTATTTGGGATACCAGCTGGGGACTCTTGATGAGGGACAGAGATTTACCCACCTTCCTTCCGCATCTGATCCACCTTATGGGCCAACTGTGTGATAGAGTGATTTGGAGGGTGATAGGGCATGCACCCTATGTCCCACATCTGGACCTTTGGATTAATCGCCCCTTCAAGCAGATGGCCCACACAATGGCGACTGACAAGTGGCAGGAGGAGGGATGTCTGTTGCTCTTAGACCTATATCCGGAAGGTCGATTCATCAATAGAGGACGCCATACAGACATTCAAACAGGGCCCCGGACAGTTTCTCCAATACGCTGACATTTCTGCGATACATGGAAGGAGATCGCTCAGACTTAGAGCCACATTCCTCCATAGTACTGAGGGAAGGAGCAGAGAGTACAGGCACGAGAAGCGGTGGTGACTCCCTCCTATATACGGAGAGATCTCGTCCTCAGGCTGGGGGCCTTTTGGGACATGGATATTGAGAATGGGTTGTCAACCTACAATGCCCTGCAATTTCATAATTAACTCCCATTTTAGACTTGGAGGCATATGAGGGGAGGAACGGGAGGGGAAACTTTGAAAGGTAGTTGATACTACTACTACTACTGTATCCCACGTGTAAGTCTGCAAAATTGGAATACATTGATGTCTACGCTTAAGAACAAATGCTAATAAAAAATAATTAAAAAAAAAAAAAAAGTACATGTTTGTGGTCGCTCCCCCAAAACGCCACTGCAGGTTCCACAAAAATATTGTTCTTCTACGCAGACATGCACAAGCTCACCTTAAAAGGAACGTAAAAGGAACGTAAAAGGAAATATGCCATGATTTAAATAATTTGTAAATCACTTGTTTTCTTCAGTGTGGCACTCCAGCAAGCATACATGTTGTTGACCCTTAGGGCTTTAGCAAGCAATTTTTCATTGTGTTGTACAAAGCACAGGCCTTTTGTCAGTTGTCTACAAAAACCCACTTCCAGGCATTTTTATTTGGGTGGGCCAAAAGTGCATTCAGGTGGGCCACTGCAGGCCAAAATGGCTGCTTCTGTAGATAGCCTACAAGCCCTAGATAACATCATATTTGCTTCCAAACCGTCACCACAACAGAAAGGATAGATTCAATACAGGGCATATATAGTTACTTGAAAGTAAAAGCAATGTCTGTACTTAAGCGCAAAACCTCAAATTCTAGCAGGTCAGGCTTCAGCATAAGCACTTGAATACCAAGCATACTGTAATAGTAAGCATAAAAAAAGAGCTAGGCAGCTGTGGTACTAAGGCTGAATCACCTATATTCTATATGATAGAGCGAGACTAATTAAAGCAACTGTTCACCACTTCCTAAGAGTTTAGGAATACTGATTTGAAGAGGAGAAAACCAGGACTACCTGATGCTGACTGCTGGCAAAAAACTATATGAATGAGCCATAGCACTACATGGTGCTATACGTGCAGGAGTGCTACGATATTTATGTTTCATATTGTCATAGTAGTTCAAGATTAAGGAGGTCCCTATTACCACACAAAATGTAGACGTCCTTGCACTACAAGGACTGGCTATTTATTGACTGCAATCTGTCCAATACATATTTTTCTGCACAATATAAACTTTAGATTTTTTTTCTAGTCATTCTTTTGAGGTGTACTTTCATAGATACAATTTTTCAAAGCAGCAATACATTTGGAAAAAATTAAAGGAGTGTTTTTGAAAACTGACAGCACTTTTCATTCTTGACAAATGCAAATCTAGTAACTGCAGTCATAGAAGTAACGTTCTTTGAAAAATCCCTTATAAGCTCATCCATACATAGGTTTGCTGTGAGCTCCTTTTCATGTCATACAAATTGTCAAATTCTGTTTCCGCTCATGAATAATTGTATGGCAGAAAAATGTGAGAACATGGGATAGGTTTGAGAAGGAGCTCTTGTAGCCTGTGGTTAAAACCCCTACAACCAACGCACACATATGCTTTTCATTTAGTGCTGGGAAAGCTTCAGCATAATCACGAATCAGTCAACAAATTGTGGCAACATCTGAACGATCTGTGGCCTTTTTCCTAACAGTGGATTGCAACAGCTAGTTCTGCTGCCAGGGTAGCTTTGCTTACATTCTTTATGTCTAGAAGGGATGCATATCTGTTCATATCAAGAAAATGAGGTAAGGAGGCAACCAATATAGAAATGACATCAATAAGTTCAATGTCCTACTGGGAGAATCTGGTATCCATTTCAGCTATTGCTCTATCCAGAAAGATCAAGTGGGCTTTCATGAGCACTTACTGTTGAGAAAAGGAAGCATCATCTGCAGATTGTCCAACTGTAGAAAGTACCACTGAATCTGCAAATCAACAGTTGTAAGAGTCCTCCTCCTTTTTGATACATGATTAACACGTATTTTTATCTGAAGAGCAGTACTTGCTAGAAAACATTGAATTATGCTTGCAGTGCTTTCAGGGCACCAAGTGTGGACTACACAACTTTCACAGCAAAAGTCAAACTTGTTTGCTGTGTCTGAAACACAGAATTAGCAGGCTTTAAAGCTAAAAGTAGATGGCGCAGTGGCTACGCTGGTGACCAAAATGGCTGCACGGAGTGAAAGCTTTGCAGAAGAGGCCCTCCGAGCGCTGCTGTATGGAGATCCTGCTGCGGAGTAGGGCTCAGTATCAATGAGCCACGACTTCTAACCACGCCTGGGGGGGAGGGGAGGGGGTCAGCACCTTCTTTGCAGATCAGGGGGCTGATCAATGCCAGATCTGACACCATCGCCTGCAGTCTTGATTGCATGGGAGAGCACCTTGACAAATAGAACACCAGACTAGACACTGCAGAGGTGCGTATATTGATTCTCAACGAGCTTACTGCTAAAATAGACAAGAGACTCGAAAAGTTGGAATCCCGACTACGCACAGTTGCTATCAAGAATCATGTCATGACTGTCAGACAGATGTCAGTGACTGACATCCATGACCTTCGCCCCCCATGCCTGGGCATCTCTCAGGGCATACAGTTTTGCTCTTGTAGCAAGAAAATGAACAGAAAAGCGATTTGAGACCATAAAGCTAACCTTGCAGTTGTTAAACTCTTTAAGAAGTCACAGAAACAGTCTCAGCCTAGGCTGAAATCGAGAGAGCAGATGCACTCCTATTGCTAGGATGATCGAGACCACTACACATCAATATCTAGGAGCTTAGGTAAGTCATATAAGTTGCACAAGATATTCAAACAGGTCACAGACATCCCGCCACTTGTAACACCTGAAGTCACGCAACACCGTGGGTACCTCTCTAGCTCAGAGCTGCTCTGCGGACTCCTGAAGTGCTTCCACTCGACCTTCTGCTTCTGGTATAGTAGTCTAAATAGGATGTATGACAGAGGCTGTAGCTGTCATTTTTGGTACCCCACTGAATTCCACAGGAGCACCTTCAGGTCACAAAGATTCAAGGTGGCAGCCTGTAGGTGAATTTCGTCCTCAACCACACCACTTGCCCTCCCACCCTTGGCTAGCCCAGTCAACGAGCCCCACAGCACCGGCTTCTGCCATAGTGCAACATCCAACACCATACGCAGCACTGATATAGATCCCACAGGCCTTAGCCTTCATGCCAGCACCAGCATCACCAACACTGGACCCCGGATCCGATAGCTTTATAGGCTGATCCCTGAATGAAGCTTTAAGAGTTTCTCAAAACCAGACCAACAGTGTTATGATGGTGGTGACGATATTTATGAGGAACCTAATATTTTTGAAGATCTTCAAGAGGACTGTGCGTTGGACACTTCCCAAGACAATGGCTTGAATTCTCCAAACCAGATGGCCTCTGAAGAATCTGCCTCCTTTGGGACTGTCATCAGAAGGGCAGCAGAAAGTCTACAACATTGCCCATGCCAGAGGTCAAAACCAACGTATTGATGGCAGTTCTCAACCTTGCGGCAACCACCAACGAACCCCTGCTCCATTTTAATAAGGCGCTCACCAATATACTGGTGGGCTCCTGGGCAAAACCAGGTGATATTTTCCACCATTAAACAGCGTGTGGCAAGATGGCAAAGGTCCGCTCCAGGGGGCCCAGATTTCTTACTCCAGCAAGCTATCCCGAGCAGTCTGATGGGTTCAGACATCGCCCATTCGCTTCAACCCGAACTCATTCCTTATCACTCCATCTGACAGGGAATCCACAAGAATGAAAAATTTCGAGAAATAAGCATTTTCCAGTGCCAGCCTTGCCTTACTATTCGTCAATATCTCCTGACACGATATTCACACACCTTGTGCAACAAAGTTGCTGACATCTTGCCAGCTGTCTCGGAGGACGTCAGACAAACGCTCCAACGCCTGACCCTAGACGGCTAAGATGCTGCTGAAATACTCCATCCGTTCTGGCCTGGGCACACTGAATGTTTGGGTAGGGCAGGTGGGATCAGCGTGGTGCTTAGGTGCAACGCCTGGATTCACTCGACAGGCTTTTTGACGGATGTCCAGCAACCTCTCATGGATACGATGTTCAATGGCTCGAAACATTTCAGACGAAGGCGGACTCTGCTCTCGAGAAGTTCAAGGACAGCAAGTCCACCAATAGCTCTCTGGACCTAACTCAGCATGTTTGGCAGTTCCGCCAACAGCAGCGCCACATCTGAGGCTTCAGTAGGCAATATCAAGAGGCCACAGAAGGTCTCCCAGCCCTTTTGTGTTTCATTGGAGTGGCGAGACATGTTGCGTCAGATAGATTACATTAATTAATATATATATTATTTGTTTTTAAAAGTGACTGAGGGACAACGGAAGAGTAGTTAGGGTATAAGGAAGAAGTCAAACCACCAAGCAAAAGGAGTGGAGGTGGATTACAGGGCCCAAGTAGAAACATTGGGGATATGGGGTTTATAAGAAAACTAAAGTTAGAAGAAGCCATCAGGGAAGCAATGGATTAGGCTGTGGGAGTAGGGAGGAGTGAGACTAAGAACAGGAAGTATTTGATGGAGAAGGCAACCAATGAGGGGGAGAGGAAGAAAACTGATGCATTCCCATGGACTGCTAGAAGAAAAAGAAAAAAGTATTTCCCTGAAAGCAAGCAGTCAAAGGACACAAGTCATTAAATCGAAACAGAGTAAAGAAGAAATGCTTCAGAGGTGGACAAACAAAACCCAAGGAGAAAAGTCACAGAAGAGGCAGGTAAATGGTAGAGACGAGCATGCCATCCAATCAAGAGTAAAGGGTTGACCCCCAAGGACCCCTATATGTATATATTCTAATGTAAAAGTGGCAATATGTTTTTAACAACAGGCAGCTATAGCGGTTTGTGGGCAAGACCTAAAAGCAACAATAGTGTTCCCAACAATCTGTCAGAGATGGGTAGTAGGATAAAACAGCATAATACATTTTGTGAGAAGTAACATTTTTTTTTAAAGTTGCAAAAACCATAGAAATCGTCCAGATAGATAGCTTAAAAGTATACAATGGTGCCGGTTAGGAGGCTTGAGACTTTTGCAATAGTTTTTACTTTTTGTGGACGCTTTACTCTTTGATCCGAATATGTTATAAATGTGATACAAACGTTAAGCAAATCACTTTATTATTGGGGCTATTCAGCTTAGTTTGTGAATCAATATAGGGTCTTAAACTAGATAATAAAATGCGTGTTCAGCTTAATCTAGTTTTTTAGGACTACACGTACAAAACGTTTTCTGTTTGCAAACACTCCGATTATTAAAAAAAAAAGCTTTTTAAAAATATGTACTAAACTCACTTTAGGAGTTTAATTTTTTCAGACTACTAAAACGGGTTTGAAAATGGATTTGACTGATTTGTAGGGTGTCCAGATTCTGAGGAGCAAAAACCAAATATAAAAGAAGGACTAAAGACTTTACACTCACTTTTATATCTGGCATTTCCCGTTCCTTTTGCTTAGCTTTGAGAATGTGTGCCTATACATGTGTGCGTATATATATATATATATATATATATATATATATATATATATATATATATATATATATATACACACACACATATATACGCACACACACACATTTACAAGACTACACATAACACTAGCTATGGCTTGACCTCCCACCCCGCACCCTCAGCTCGCCCTCACCCACCTCTCTGCTCCCCACTCCTCTCTCTGCTGGGTGCAGACAGGGGACTGTGTTGCCTAACAGTAACAGAAAAATTACTTTAATTATTGTATACTTCGTAGACGTCTGTTAAAGGAGAGCATACCTTTAACTTACGCTTCCCTAGATAATCTGACCTTTGTCCAAAAAAAAAAAAACGGGACATTTAAGTAATGATCTGAACTTTGTCCCAAAAACCGTGACATTTGTTTAAAATTAAGAGAAGGGTCGGGACCCCGGGAAAGTCCTCTAAAAACAGGGATTGTCCGGGAAAATCCGGGACATCCAATTAGATTTTTTTTTTTTAAAGAGCGCGCAAATGCCCAAACGAGTCTTGGCGCTAAAGAGACCTAAGAGACTAATTAAGGACTTATGATGAGAGAGAAAACAGCCAACATTTCAGCTGTTTACGAGAGCCAAGGAGTTTCGACTGACTTTTGAGATGTAATGGCAGTTTGTTCCACAGATGGCAGGTGGAATACACAGTATAAGTATAATAAGGAATGGCTGTTTGGAAGGGCCATGTTGTAGATGTCCCTTCCAAATAGCGATTCCTATCCATGTGCATCAGAGGTTTACAACTGAAATCACAGTTATAAACCACTGGAAAGTTATCAACCTCCACATTGGGGTTTTAACCAATTCACAAAAGGGATGGAGTACCTGTGGGATCCGTTCTGCTTGGTGAATGGTTAAAAAAAAATGTTGGGCAGAAGGCTGTGCTCTACAGGTCCACTGCCAATTCTCAAATAAGCTTTTAAAAAAAGGCGAACTGTTATTTTTAAATGCAGACCCATTCCCTTCAAGAACAACGGGCCATATTTGTTTAAAAAAAATCACTTTTATGAAAGGCAATCACAGATATGGTGGTCTGGTGCCCCTTGCAGACCACCATCCCTGTGACGGCATCCAACCTAAGTAAATTGAAAATTGGCCATCAACCTTATAAATACTAATGAGGTAGGTCAGACTGGGACCCACTCCGAATCTGAATGCTCCAAACCAACCTAGTTGTACACAGGTTGGTTCAGAAAATGATTTACTGGACGCAAATATAATAGCCACAATTGCAACCAGTATTTTGCGAACAGTAAAAATTACAACTGACCCTTACGCCTTTTGGAATTATTAACTAAACTAGTAAGCCCTGTATCACACTCGGAAGTCAATGGAAGCGAAGCAGGAAATCAAAGTCACTGGTTGCGGAAGGTTACAGTTCCGCAGGGGCTGAGAACACAAATGCGCCAATACAGATAAGGGGGTTCTTGTTTTCGGAGTAGATGAAAGTATTGACATTTTACATAGTTTATTCTTGTGTTTTTATTAACCTGGTCAGGGCATTTTAAAAGAATCACAGAAACAATGCTATTCTTCAGAAAACACATAAGTAAGATAAATATTAATAGAAGTACTCCCTCATTGAGCTTCTCCAGACTTCACATTTTCAAAGGAACCAATTCAAGTCACAAAAGATGGCGACATGTCCAGCAATATGACATCGCAGAATTAAGTGAAAGGTCGACGCCACATATTTAGGAAATGTAAGCCAAATCATAACATTGACACATAAATAAGGAAAGTAATGAAGAGAGAGCCTGCGTTAGGAAAATATATGTATATCGGGAGTTATCGGGGACCTGTAGAATGAGAAGAAAAATACTGTCAAGTGCCAATATTCTACAGGAAGTGGGGGAAAGGAAAACGCCCACTGCGTTAGATTATAGAAGAGGTCCTACCTTTCGGATATCATCTAGACACGTGATTTCAGGGGACAATCCGCCGTGCACACAAAGGAACTGCTGATTTAGTAGGGCAGCGAGAGGAAGACAGTCGAACGCATCCATGCAGGCGTCATATACACGCTCCGAGTACTTGATTTTACCTGCAATTAACAATGGGAGGAATCAACAATTCAGTTGCAGAGCGGTTTTGCTACAACGAGAAGCTACAGTGAGTTTTCACACTCTGCCAACCACATCCTTCTACAGTGGGAGTCCAGAGTGGTACCCGCCAAAGTAACCATATTTCTACCACTGGAATATACTTGACTGCTTGAACAGGGCTCAACTGTGGAAAAAAAAATACAACACGGACCTTATTCTTGAGTCAAAGATTCTTATCCACGGGAAATTGGACCATTAATACCACACCTTATTTGATAGTGCACTGGAAAATGGCCAGGCGTGAGTCTTAACACGACCATCCTAGAACGTTTTTTGTTGTGCTTTTGTAAAAAAAAAAAAAAAAAAAAAACTAAGCAGTGAGGGCCCCGTAGCAGTGCCTGGGAGCTTCCATGCCCTCATAACATGAAAAAAAGTAATGATAAAATAAAATAAAAAATACATTTGTCCGCTAGTCTCTGGCATAAACAGTACTATTTTCTGTCTGAGTGAAAACACTGTACTTGGGCTGAACGCTGTAACTCAAAAGTGGCTGAAGTGGGCTAACTCATTCTTTCATGCTGAAAGCTTTTGCTGGGTAGAAGAAAAATGTGAATGGCACAAAAAAAGACTGGCAGATGAACGGATTGCCTGAAATCTCTTGTATGCAAATAAGTATGTTTTTGTATTTAAGGATTTCGTTTGGAAAAACAAATGTCTCGGCTAACCTCAGATGTACAGTAAGAAGTCATACAGAAAAAGTCAGCAATTGGGTAGCGAATGACTTCAGAAATATGGATTTTTTGATCGTTCAAATTGTCAACTATCATGTGAGGAACCATTGAGAAAGCAGACACTACGGTATACTTGTGTGGTCACCAATGTAGACACTTCAGATATCTGATAAATATGTCTGGGGGACGTTACTGAATACACTTTGGCAACAATACAATAGGCACAAACATTTGATGGAAGTGTTTCACTGCGCGGAAAACCAACGATTGATAAATGAGGTTATTCATTAGCCAACTGTGGCACTGTAGGCAGAGTTGCCTGTTTCAACAACTCCAAGTGTAACAAAAATCTGATCAGAGGAAAAACAAATTCTCCGTCCAGATAAGCATGTTCTCATCTGAGAAAACCTAAAGGTGAAGAAAAATGGTTGGGAGAAAAATCTCCCCATTTAAGTGTAATTTTGACAGCCATCTTGTCCCAATGAAATACAACAACTGGTACTGAAGCAAACTACCATTTTAGTTAATTATTGGGCATCACAGAAGCAATGGTGAAAAGTAAAGTTGACTGTCAAAAAAGTAGCTCGAAGTCACACATAGCCATTGGTTAAAAATACTTGTGGGCGACACCGGAGCGCATAAGGTTAAAAAATCCATTTGGCAGTATTTTTTTTTTGGTGTGTAGCAAAGTTTCACTGGGAATGCACCAAGTAACTCCTTTTCTATCCTTTGACTGTGAACACGTTCCACAGCTTAACAATATGAAACAAGTCCAGACTATTTATTCTCCGTAAATTCCCTACTGCCACCCCACAATCAACACCCTCTGCTAAACTGGAAGCCAACTTTTATTCATAATAGCACAGAGGGCAACATGCAGGGACAAAGGCACATGAATTCAATATTTCATTACTTCCCCTGTTCAGACCGCGGAACGTAGATTGTTTGACCAAGACAGCAGCCTTACACCTGAGCACCCCTTTCAGTCAACAAATTTAGAGGCCTCAAAATAGCAGGACAAATTACTGAATACCCTTTTCCCATAAAATCTAGGACAAGCAATCAAATAGGCAAAAATCTATCTTTACCCTCCACAAGGTCATATGACAAACAGTGCATCGTCATAATCTAGTTTTCCAATATCTATGGTCAAGCAAGTCACTAGGATTAACTAATAAATACAGTCCCATCTAGAGCCCTCCATTTCATCCCCGCCTCTGGTCTTCTGAGCCATCCCATATTTCATAACTGATGTCACCAATCATCGACACAATCAAAATCGAAGCTTTTAACACTTCCATCATAGCTGAAGAACAAGTTACTCACTTTTGTTAACGCCCTGTCTGGCAGAGGCTCTCTATAGTCGCAGATTCCTTACCTTAGAATTACACTCTGGCATCAGACTGGATCCGTCATTTTTTTCCTAAGCAGTACCTCTGCGTGCTGGAAGGTGGTGCCATCCAGCTCTACATTTGCATTATCGGCATTCTTCTCGCTGGATGTGGCATGCGCAGCGCCTATATAGGTGCCAACCCAGCGTACTGACGTCAGATCCTTTTCCTGACTTTACACACCAGGAGTGCAGAGCTAGAAGGAACACTGACCACTAGTGTGGAAAACTAGGGCCCTGAAAGGAGAACAGTCCTGTCTTTAGAAATCCATTCACAGAGCAGGGAGGGTGGGTATGTCTGTAAGGTTTATGTGGCTAGATAAGGTCTCTACCAAATAAGGTGTTACTGAAGGTAGGTAACTTGTTAATCTGATGAAGAGTTCTAGCCACAGATTCCTTAACATAGAATAGATAACCAAGCAATACATCCTAAGAGGTGGGTCTGCGAAAATGTTTCACACTTAAAAGTCCTGCAGGACCGAACGAGCAAAGCACCCATTCCGATGGACCTGACTATCCAGGCAGGAGTGTTTTGTAAACCGGCAGGGAGGACAACGTTGCCGTCTGGCAGAGGTCCAGGACCGGAACTCTGAGTACTAACGCAGTGGTTTGCAGCTTTAGCTCTGGTGGAATCAGCATGCAAATCCTCAGAGGGTTGCTTTTTGGCCAATGCGTAGCAGATATTAATGCGGAGCACGATCCAATGGGAGATGGTCCATTTCTGCACAGCCTTTCCCTTCCTCGCTCAGACATACCCTGTGAAGTGTTAGTCATCCCACCCAGGACTCTCTTGTGGGGTCAAGGTAGAACGACACCACTCTTTTGGCTCCAGACACTTAAGTCACTCCTCTTCCTCAGAAGGGTGTGGCAGAGTGTAAAAAGAAGGCAGAGTGATGGATTGGCCTACATGAAAGGGAGTGACAACTTTCAGCAGAAAGGAGGCTCTAGTTTGTAGAACTAGCTTGTCTGGGTAGATGTTCAGTTATGGAGGCATGGATGACAAAGCCTAAAGCTCACTGATCCTTGAGGCAGATGTTATTGCCACCAGGAAAGCAATCTAGAATTATCTAATACCTCAAAGGGAGCAAACATTAGAAAAGTTAGGACAAGATTAAGGTCCCAGAGGCATGATAAAGGGGGAAGGTGGAATTGTGATGTCACCCTTTTAAGAATCTATTCACAACAGGGGATTTGAAGAGGGATGGCTGATCTGGAAGCCACAGAAAGGCTGAGACAACAGAAGATAGCCCTTTAGGGTCCCAAAGCAGAGACCTAGTAGGCAAGAGAAGGATAATGAGAAGGACCTGAGAGAGGGGAGCAGAGAGAGGGACAACATGTTCCTCTACACACAATGCCTCAAATGAGCCCCAACGGCAGGTGTACACAGTTTTGGTAGAGGGACACCTGGCTGGTGTGATACCATTGCAGAGTTCAGGTGGAATGTCAAAAGCGGTCAAGTGTCAACCTCTCAATCTCAAAGCATGAAGGTGGAGCGTTGACAGGTTTGGGTGGAGAACCGTCCCTTGCAGCTGCAACAGAAGATCTTTCTGATGGAGCAGCCTGACTGGAAGACTGATGGCCATGCTCAACAGCTCAGGATACCTAACTCTTCGAGGTCAGTCAGGAGCCACAACAATTACTTGGGCCTGGTTGTTCCTGATCTTCTTGAGAACGCTAGGCAGGAGTGGTAGGGGCAGAAAGGCATTCGGGAGGCCTGAGGTCCACTTGTGAAGAAAAGCCCCAAATGAGAGCAGCCTTGAAAACTCCAACAGGCACAACTGATGACATCAAACGTTCTTGGTGGCAGATTAACAGATCTAACCAAGGCTCTCCCCACTGTTGAAAGTCACTTTGCCACACCTCTGGATGGAGACAACACTCATGATCACTAGGCATTTTTGGCTGACTTAATTCGCTCTGGCTTTCAGAGAGCCCACCAGCTGTTGAACCACCAGGGAAATGTCCTGACATTACAGCCATGTCCAGAGATGCAGGGCCTCTTGACAAAGTGTCCACGATACCACCCCGCCCTGCTTGCTGCAATACCATAAGGCAGTGGTGTTATCTGTGAACAACTGCACTCGCCTTCCCTTGATGGAAGATAGAAAGGCTTTCAATGTCAGCCTAATCTTCTAGTACCTTTTATTTCACAATAAAAATGAAAATAACATTGGAAGAAATATATTTGAATGTTCTAGCTTTACAACACAGGCACCCATTCTTGTATATGTTACACATTTGATATCATATCAACTATAAAGTTAGAGGTCCTTGAAAAACTAACAAATACAGAAAGAACAAATCTGGAAAAATAATTCAGGAAGAGCAATATATCTCCCATAACTGACTTACGTTTCTGGGTTGAAAAATAAGGTAGTCTTAATTTTTGTTTAACAACAGATTACCCTCAGAACTGACCTTGTTGAATGCAAGTGTGATTGTGGGGGCCTGGAAGTTAATTGCTTACTTGCAACAGTCACATTTCACCCCTTTTGAACAGTGACAGGCTCCCTATTTTCACCACTGCCCAACTATCTTAGAAAGGAGGGATAGGCAATCCATAACAAACTGAAGACAGCTCTTAAAAGAATACTACATCATGGTGCAATGACATTGCACTTCCACTCTCTTAATGCAACTACCTCTACAATGGCTTGTTGATAGTATGTTTACCTTTGACCTTATACAGTGCTCCACTATAGGTTTGTACTATACAATTAGTGCACAAATACATATGAACTAGTGCACGGAAGTTAGATGCATGGTGCTGTGAGTAACACATTCCCCCCCCCCCAATCAACCCATTCCAGGTTCCAAGCTTAAAGTGGCACCTGCATATTGAGCTTTGTTTTTTTTAGCTTTCGAGAACTTGACTCTTCCTCTCTACTCTGGGCAGAGTGTGATGCACGCATAATCTCATGTGCCACAGCAACCCAACTAAACACTTGTTGTCCTCTCCTCTTTGCTACAAGGTGTGAGTGATGTCTACACCACTATGCCACAAATGATCTTTCCTAGGTCCAACTTTAATTTGTCTCTGCAAAGCTTTCTACCACTTGATACCTCCAGGTCCCCATCAAGAGGCATTTCTAAGGTCCCAGTCACATACCACAATTCTCACTGCCCCTTGGGTTCACATGCATTCATCATGAGGTTACTTATGCCCATACTAGCAGTCAATAACCAGCAGCTTCCCTAAATACAGGATTCCCTGGTTCCAAATAGAAGGCTCTCCATTACCAGGCTCTTCATCAAGAGTCAACCTATTCTCCAAATTTCAGAGATAATGTTCCCTATTTCAAGGTGTTGTTGTAATGTCTCACGTTCCAAGACACTGAACAGCTAGTTTCATTTTATTTATATTGTCAGTTACATGTTAATATTCCTATCCATGAAACTCCTGGTTCATTTGTAGGAAACTCCTTATAGGGCTCAGGAGCCTTCCCTCTGTGCTGATGAAGGATTCAAGCACACTACTATTGCTCTGGTTCCGGTTGCCCAAACAGGTGTACACCCTTCTGCAGGAAAGTTCCATGGATAGACTACAAGTATTTAGTTTGTGATCTACCTTGCTGTGTGGACTTGTTTCACAGGTATGAACTGTGCTGGTTGCGGTATTCAATTTGATGTAGTTGTTGATTCATTTGGTCTTATTCATTCAGTTATGAACAGTCTAAATCATCTAGAAAATGTTAGCAATGTTGCAGTCCTTTTTGAGAAAAGTAAAGATTGCATGAGGACATTTGAATCCAAAACATTTGGAAGCTCTTCCTTTAAAGGCTGTCTTGATGACATGAACTACAATTCAACCAACAAACTACTTTTATTCCTACTAAAAAATTAAAAGTCGAAGTACTGACCATGCGTCATGAGTCTGCTCGTGGACTGAATACTACTTTGGATATGGTTTTATGGTCTTTCAGGTGGTTAGCGGTTTATTCTGACATAAAAAAAATAAATGATCTTGTATTTCTCATTTGGTCGCAAGAAAAATATAAACATCATACACTTTTTGGGAAATGTGCAGCCTATGCTAGCTGCTCCATGCCCTATGCTAAGATTGTATTACTGATTTTTAACTTCTTGAAGATTATCATGTGATAATGGAGACACTTCACACAGCAGAAGAAATAGCTTAGTGGTTTTTGACATATAAATGTTGTCTTCGTGGATTGCCTCACGCAACCATTTCTGATAAAGGCATTCATCCCATTCATGTTTTTGGTAGACTATTTAATGCAATCGGAGCTGAAGAGGTTCTGTCTTCCGGTTATCGTCCCCAGTCTAAAGAACATAGTGAACTAATCAGAGGCTAGAGCAATATTTGAGGTGTTACAGTAGTGCTCCATAAAATGATTGGTTTTATCATCTTGCAAATGCCTAATTTTCTTACAGCAGTGTTACGACATTACCACTATTCTTTTGTATGGAAGGTTCCCTTCCAAGAGGTTTTCCGTTTTTCCTTGAGTTGATTCTTTAATTCCTGCAGCTACAAAATACTTAAGTCAACTGAAGAGGCATAGACAGCTGTTTAAGTTTAAATCATTACAAAGCCCCGATGAAGAATACTGGCACACAACTATAAAGTTCCAATTCTTTTTGCCCTGGTAGCCTGGTAGGAAGGTTTGGGTGTCTGCTGGTTTCCTTCTATTTACTAGCAAAGTTTCAACTACAATTTTAGGACCATTTATGATTACTCAACAAGTAAATCCTGTGATATTTCAGCTGAAGTTAGCTCACACTGGAAAGCATCATCTATTCTTCTCAAATGATGACTTGTGTGTCTGATCCTTATCATCTGCACCTCCACCAATAATAGTACAACAACAACCTGAACAGGAGTCTCAAGAGATTTGTGATATCTGAAAATTCAGAGGAAAACTAATCTAGTGAAAAGACTATCCAATGAATGAGCATTCCTCAGAATATGCTTCGTCAGTTCATGGTCTTTTGTTGGTCTAATGTTTGTTGGTCTAATGTTTGTTAGAAAAACATCCACATAATCCCAGAGTTTTGAAAGTGGGGCATACTGTAAAATGTGTACTTGTGTCCTGAACTAAGTGAAATATCATAGCTTGTCTGAGTTTATACAGTTTTTGGAGGGGAAGAAGCTTGCACACTACTGTTCAGCCTGCTGCTACATGCTTCACCAAGTTGAAAGCAGGGCATTTTGATCACCGGAATCTCTCTGGTGCCTCAGCACATGCAGTAACCCAGAGGGGTACGATATGGATAGAAGATAGCAAAAGCTGCAGGTAGTGGGCCTCAAGAAAACTGCATGGAGTAAGAAAGGTCAAACTTTAACTTCTTTATGGAATCACAAGGTCCAGGAGTTTCCAGTCAAAGGTGGAATTTGACCACTTAAAGAACCATATCCTAGATGGTGGTTTCGCCCTTGAAATAATAGAATATCAAAGGCCAAGATGTGGCAGAGTCTCCTCCTATGAGGCTAGCTCCAATTTAGCGTGAGAAAATGCAAGATGCATCATAATTCATTAGTTCCCTGATTATTATTATTTTTAAACACTCTTCACCCCCTTGATGACTATTTTTGTCACTGTTTTTTTTTTTTTTCAGCAGATGGGATTCTTCCTTTGGAAATATTGCCTTTCATCTGTTTTGATAAGAATCTTTTGATGTTAATGGCTAGTTGTCATTTAAAATCTAGCATTCTGGATCAATTTGCTTGTGGACCTTGGAGACTCTGGACGTTTATGTTCCTTGCCTCTTTTCCCTTTCTTTATGTCAGGGAAGTTTGGTGCCTTGCCTACACCAATACAATCTACATCTGCAATCAATAACTATACAGATTGTCAAATTACGTTTTTCCCCTTTGTGGGTTTTTCTTCCTAGCAGTGACTTTCTAACCAAGACACTTATGTGACTGGAAGGACTCAACCTTTCCTCATGCAATAACAAAGGCTACTCAACATATCTATTTTTCATCCACTGTTTAGCAAGGAAGTTCCCTATCCATGGGATGCACAAGTGGCCATTATAGTTCTGGCCCCTTGATCAGTCTCTGTTATAAAAAAATAATAATAATAATGTTATCTGGAGATTTTCATTTTTGATTTGTGTTTTTGTATCATTAGACAAGTAATTTAACTTGGGTAGACATTGCTAATCCCGGCTGATTGTTTCTGGATGCCATTTTTTAAAATTGTGGATGTGTTACAGTGATGTAATATTTCAAGAACCATGAGACATATATACTTCATTTTGGTGACAATACGTAGGTTTTGGGGGTCAAGTAGTCTTATCCCCTTCGCTGCCAGGTCTTTTCCCCCTCCTGTGCCGAGCCTTTTTTTGGCTATTTGGGGCAGTTCGCGCTTAGGCCCTCATAACTTTTTGTTCACATAAGCTACCCACGCCAAATTTGCGTCCTTTTTTTCCAACATCCTAGGGATTCTAGAGGCACCCAGACTTTGTGGGTTCCCCTGAAGGAGACCAAGAAATTAGCCAAAATACAGTGAAAATTTGGTTTTTTTTAAAATAAATAGGAAAAAAGGGCTGCATAAGGCAGCTCGTGTTTTTTCCCCTGAAAATGGCATCAACAAAGGGTTTGCGGTGGCAAGATCACCATCTTCCCAGCTTTCAGGAACAGGCAGACTTGAATTGGAAAACCCAATTTTTCAATACAATTTTGACATTTTACTGGGACATACCCCATTTTTAAAAAAAATTGTGCTTTCAGCCTCCTTCCAGTCAGTGGCCAAAATGGGTGAGAAACCAATGCTGGATCCCAGACAGCTAAACATTTCTGAAAAGTAGACAAAATTCTGAATTCAGCAAGGGGTCATTTGTGTAGATCCTACAAGTGTTTCCTACAGAAAATAACAGCTGAAATAAAAACATATTGAAATTGAGGTGAAAAAAACAGCCATTTTTCACCACGTTTTACTCTGTAACTTTTTCCTGCGATGTCAGATCTTTTAAAGCAATATACCGTTACGTCAGCTGGACTCTTCTGGTTGCTGGGATATATAGGGCTTGTAGGTTCATCAATAACTCTAGGTACCCAGAGCCAATAAATGAGCTGCACCTTGCAATGGGTTTTTATTCTATACCGGGTATACAGCAATTCATTTGCTGAAATAGAAAAAGTGAAAAATAGGTATCAAGAAAACCTTTGTATTTTCAAAATGGCCACAAGATAAGGTGTTGAGATGCAGTGGTTATTTGCACATCTCTGAATTCCGGGTGCTCATACTAGCATGTGAATTAGAGGGCATTTCTCAAATAGACTTCTTTTTTTACACACTGCCTTACATTTGGAAGGAAAAAATGTAGAGAAAGACAAGGAGCAATAGCCCTTGTTTTGCTATTCGGTTTTCCCCCAAGTCTCCCGATAGAAATGGTACCTCACTTGTGTGGGTAGGCCTAGCGCTCACAAAAGGAAATGGCTCAAAACACAACGTGGACACATCACATTTTTTCACAGAAAACAGGTGTTTTTTGCAAAGTGCCTACCTGTGGATTTTGGCCTCTAGCTCAGCCGGCACCTGGGAAAACCTAGCAAGCCAGCGCATTTTTGAAAACTAGACACCTAGGGAAATCCAAGATGGGGTGACTTGTGGGGCTCTGACCAGGTTCTGTTACCCAGAATCCTTTGCAAACCTCAGAATTTGACCCAAAAAACACTTTTTCCTCTCATTTCGGTGACAGAAAGTTCTGGAATCTGAGAGGAGCCACAAATTTCCTTCCACCCAGTGTTCCCCCAAGTCTCCCGATAAAAATGGTACCTCACTTGTGTGGGTAGGCCTAGCGCCCACAAAAGGAAATGCCCCAAAAACCTATCTGGACACATCAAAATTATCAAATACAAAACTACCTGTTTTTGCATGGGGGCACCTGCGTTTTTGGTCCTGGGCTCAGCAGCCTTCTAGGGAAACCTACCAAACCCAGACATTTCTGAAAACTAAACACCCAAGGGAGTCCAGTGGGGTGTGACTTGCGTGGATCCCCCAATGTTTTCTTACCCAGAATCCTCAGCAAACCTCACATTTAGCTTTAAATAAAATCACATTTTTCCCACATTTCTGTGTGGGATCACCGTACTGGGACACATTTCATACCACCCAATGCTCCCCTCAGTCTCCCGGTAAAAATTATACCTCATTTGTGTAGGTGGGCGAAGTGCTTGTGAAAGGGAAGAGCCAAAAACATGTCGATATTGAGGGAGAACAAAAGGGGTCCAAAAGGGCAGTTTGCAAAAAACACATTTTTAGGCTGACAAGTGCAGCAGAATTTTTATCGGTATAGATGAGACAATGCTGGGTGGTAGGAATTTTGTGGATTCCTGCAGATTCCGGAAGGTTCCATCACAAAAAAGTGGGAAAAATGTGTGGTTTCCAGCAAAGTTGGAGGTTTGCAGGGGATTGTGGGAACAAAAATGGTGCGGGGTGCATGTGAAACACCACCCTGGAATCACCCAGATGTTTAGTTTTCAGATGTGTCTAGGTCTTGTGGATTTTTCTACATGGCAGCGTCCCAAAGTCCATAAAGTGCAGCCCTCACCATTCCAAGCGGGACGATTTTGAGAGTAAGCCAAGTTCTCATGGCCCATGGCTTACTGTGGGATAAGATGTTTTAGAGTGCAGGGGAGAGCTGAAAGACTTACCTCCTTCAGTTGAGGTGGGGGCGTAACCAGGCCCATACTGGTTGGTAGCCACCACCCCAATATTTTTTGTTTATTTTTTAATTCCCTGGCATCTAGTAGACTTTCTGTTCCCCCGGGGTGTGGATCAGGGGTAATTGCCCCATCTGCCCACTGGTGGGCAGAACAACTTTGGCCCTATTTATTTGGGGTGGAGGTATGGCCATACCCCCACCCTCTTATTTTTGAAAAACATTCCCTGGCCTCTGGTGGCCTTTCTGCCCCCCCATGGGGCAGATGGGCCTTCCAAAAATAGGCCCATCTGCCCCCAATGGGGGGCAGATGGCCAACAGTAATGTGCCCCCATGGGGAGCGAACCTTACCCAAGGGGCTACCCCCTAAAGAAAACACACACACACCAATCCCTGGTGCCTAAGTGGTTTCTGCCCCCATGGGGGCAGATTGGCCTAACACAAATCGTCCGATCTGCCCCCACGGGGGGCAGAAATGGTCTAAATACAATTTGCCCCCCAGGGGAGCGACCCTTGCCTGATGGGTCGCTCTCCATCTCTAAAAAAACAAACAAACAAAAACAAAATGTACCCTGGCGCCTAGAGGTTTCTGCCCCCCCATGGGAGCAGATCAGCCTAATAACAATAGGCCGATCTGCCCCCAGGGGGGCAGAAATGGCCTAAAATAAATTTGACCCCTGCCCTCCAGCCCCCCAGGGAGCGACCCTTGCCTACGGGGTCGCTCCCCTTGCGTGACATTGGCGTAAAAAAAAGATCCCCGGTGCCTAGTTGTTTCTGCCCCCCTTGGGGGCAGATTGACCTAAAATCGGCCGATCTGCCCGCAAGGGGGGCAAAAATGGTCCAAATACAATTTGCGCCCCAGGGGAGTGACCCTTGCCTAATGGGTCGCTCCCCATCTAAAAAAAAAAAAATAACAAAAAAAAATTAGCCCTGGCGCCTAGAGGTTTCTGCCCCCCCCCCCCCCCCCGGGGGCAGATCGGCCTAATAACAATAGGCAGATGGCCTAAAAGAAATTTGACCACCCCCCCCCCCCCACCCCGGGAGCGACCCTTGCCTACGGGGTCACTCCCCTTGGTGACATTGATGCAAAAAAAAAAAAAAAAATCCCTGGTAGTTTCTGCCCCTTGGCGTAGCAAAAAATTGGCCGATCTGCCCCCAAAAGGGGCAGAAATGGCCTAAAGACAATTTGCTCCCCCCCCCCACCCCCACCCAGGTGAGCGACCCTTGCCTAAGGGGTCGCTACCAGTCTGTAAAACAACAACAAAATCCCTGGTGCCTAGTGGTTTCTGCCCCCCTTGGGGGCATATCGGCCTAATTAAATTAGTCGTATGTAATGGAATTTAAAAAAAAAAAATAGTAAAAAAAATAGCAGAAACCAGTGAATCACAACAAGAATCCGAGTCTTCTGAGAAAGCGATGACAACCAACCCAATGCCCATCCACTTAGAAGATCGATGGCTGCCCCTCATCCCCCTCCAACAACGGATCAGAAAGCAGAGGATCTTCAATGTGTTATCTGTGGTTTAGCCAGAACAAGGGCCAAATGGATTGATGAAAGAACATAGTACAGCGTATGTGAGTCTCAAAGGGCAACCATGTTTTTATCAGCAGCTAGTTTCTTCCAAGATGAAGTTTTCAGCTGAGTAGCTGATATAAACAGCGAGGTGAATGTATATACAGCGGATTTGTATGGCCACCTGTACTGCATGTGTGCATACATTTGAAAATATGAATGTACAATGAACTCTCAGTTATGTTTGCACTCTTTGAAAAAGCAAATTACGTTTTAAAGCCACCCTTGAGTGCTGGCTATGGGTTCACAGTCCGTGAGATCAGAGAAATCCTGGTCAACATTGATTAAAGTGATTTTTCGGGTGAGAAAATTCAATGACAGAATTCGTTTTTGTCAATCTAACGAAAAGAATGAGCCACTTATGGTGTTCTCAGACGATTAGACTCCTGAAGTTCTTGCTGCCAAAATAAGATCACAGGGTGTAGTAGAATCAGCAGGAACCATTTTAAGAAACACCCTGAAGGATTTAGATTTTGGACTTAATGACAAATTCTGTGATGCCCCAGAGCTCCGCAAATCATGGGAGTCAACAAGAATGCCTGATGTTGTTTTTTTTTTTTTTTAAATCTCTTTATTGAATTTTCCAGTGAACAACTCTTACATTGATTTGATAAACAGTGTTATTTATAATGCAGTTATGAGATTCCTTTTTCACAATTTTGCTTCTAATCAATTTATGCATCTAATTTTATATATTTTACAGTTAGAATCTTTGTTGCATTTGGTTAAAGGAGCACTGTAAGAGTAGTGAAAAAACCGAAATGAGGAGAACAAGAGGGAAAGAAACAGGTGGTGAGACTGAAAAAACAAAGCAATATATAATAGGTTAAGGGGGGTGGGGAAGATGCTGGCGGGGGAGATGCTCTGTTGGGGGATTTGACAGCTTCTTTGTGGAAATTTGTTAGAGCGGTGGGGCCCGTGCGGGAATTGGAAGGTTCTATATTGTAGTTACATGTGCTTCCTTTAGAGAAAAACTGCGGGTGTCGGAGGAGGGTTTACAGCTGTAGTGTCTTGTTACTATAGTCAATTGCTGTTAGCTTTGTGCCAGTGATCTAAGGCGGGCGGGTGTCATCTTTTTCAAGTAACTGTTCTAGGAAGGTATCCCATATCTCCGCATTTTTAACCACTATCCCTATATCCCTTAATGAGGCTAATACATGTTTTTCTGCATTGGCCCAATGTATTAGGTCTTTAAGCCATCTGTTTATATCTGGGGTGCCAGGGGATTTCCATTGTGTTGCAATGAGACATTTAAAGACGATAAACGCTAAGTCTGCACATCTATGTTTGTGTCGGTCTTTGTTGCGTCTATGACGTATGCCCAGAATGCAGGATTCGGGTGTAGGATTTAGCATTAGACCCGTTCACTTGTTTGTCTGTTGTGTGACGGTGTGCCATGTGCGAAGTAGTGGTGGGCAGTTCCAGGTCATGTGGTAAAAATCTGCCTCCGTGGTACCGCATCGTGGACATTCAGAAGTTGCTTGTGGAAACATGCGTTTTATGCGAAGTGGGGTTAAATATGTCTGGTGTAAATAATTAAGTTGGGTGTATCTGAAGCGGGCATTGCAGGAAATTTCCTGCGTGGTTGTGAGGGCCATGGTCCATTGTTACTCTGTGAGGGGTGTTTGCAGGGCCTTATCCCAGTGTGATTTAGCTTGTGTTTTTACGGGGTAGGCTTGTAGTATTTGGTATATTTGGGATATACTTGGTGTCGTGCCAATATCTGCTAGTAGTTCATGTAGAGTGGGGGCTGTTGGTGGTTCTGAGTTGCCTTGGCCCCATATTTTGCGTATCAGTCCTTTGAGTGCCCCGTATGTGATGAATTCACCTGGTCCTAGGTTATATGCCTCTGCCAGTTTTGTGTATGTTATGTATTGCTCGTCTTCATATAAGTCGCCGATCTGTTTTAAGCCTTTTGCGGTCCACGTCGCTAGGCTCAGTGTATCGTGTAGTTTATTTATAACTAGTATGGCTAGTAGGGGGATCTTTGGTGAGCATAGTGGTGCGCGGGTTCCCTGAGATACATATCGGTTCCAGGTGCGTTCGGCAACTGTCATTAGTGCGTTTTTATGATGTGAGGTGTGTGTCCCTCCTATGAGCCAATCTAGTATCTTTGTTCTTCCTAGTTGCGTTCTCACTTTGTGTCCCTCTGGGTTTGGGGGGTCTTGTAGCCAAGTTGTGATCCAATGCAACTGTGCTGCTGCATAATAAAGCTCGAGGTGAGGTACCCCCATTCCCCCCTTTCTATTGGGAGGTAAAGCTTATCAATAGCCACCCTTCTGCGACCATTCGCCCATATCAGTTCAATCAATAGTTTGGTTAATTGTGCAAAGAGTGTTTTTGGTAGTATTAGTGGTAGTGCTGTAAAGTGATAGAGTAGTCGAGGAAGCACTATCATTTTGGCCAGAGCCACTCTTCCCATAGGCGAGAGGGGTAGTGAGCACTAAAAGGGTATTGAGCTTTTAATTGATCTAATGGCTCTGTCCAGATTGCCTTCCTTTAGATCTGTGGCACTATGGTAAATATGGACTCCTAAGTATTTAAAAGTGGTATGTTCCCACTTTAAGACATCATCGATTGACGCTTCGGCGTGCGGTTCTGGGGATGGACACATGGGGAATATGCATGATTTGGACCAGTTGACACGCAGGCCAGATAGGTCTCCAAATGTGTTAAGTAATTGTAATATATGTGGGAGGGATACTGTGTGGTTGCGTAGATATATTAGTGCATCGTCTCCATATAATGAAATTATGCGGAATTCTTCGCCGTCTGGGATACCCCATTCTACTGCTTCATTACGTAGTCTTGCCGCAAGTGGTTCTATTGCAAGTGCAAATAGTAGTGGTGATAATGGGAAACCTTGTCGTGGTCCTCTTACTATGTCAAATTTCTCTGATATATTTGCGCCGGTTTTAATCCATGCTTTTGGATTAGTGTATATTATGGATATCCAGCGTATAAAGCCAGCGCGAATCCCATTTTTTGTAACGTTGTCATAAAAAATGGCCAGCCCAGAGTGTCAAAGGCTTTTTCCACGTCCAGTGACACCGCCACTCTAGAGTGAACTAGTTCCCCGAGTCATGGACATGATGCGTATTAAGTTTCTTATATTAATAGAGGTATTACGCCCTGGTATAAAGCCAGATTGTTCTGGGTGTATCAGGGTAGTCATTAGTGGCAGGAGGCGATTGGCTAGAATTTTCCCCAATATTTTATAATCTGAATTTAATAGGGATAAGGGTCTATATGAACGGACGTTTAAAGGGTCTTGTCCTTTTTTATGTAGGACTACAATTGTCGCCTCCCTTTGTGTTTCTGTGAGTTGTCCTCTTTCATATGCTTCTTGTAGCATAGTTTGGAATGATGCAATTATCTGAGGTGTGAAAGTTTGGTAGTATTCTATGGGAAGTCCATCCGTCCCTGGGGTCTTATTGTGTGTCAACTGTTTTAATGCCTGTAATATCTCTTCACTTTCGATTGGTCTATCAAGGTTAATTATATGTTCTGCATGTAATCTCTTCATTGGGGCTTGCTGAAAGAACTTTGCCGGGTTGGGGGAGGTGGGGTTGGGGGGGGGGGGGATGTTCGGTTGCATACAGTGTGCTATAGTATTGTTTGAATGTCTTGTTGATCTCTTGCTGTGTGTTTACCATTGTGCCTGTAACTTGGCGTATAGCGTTTATGGGTGTGACTTTCTGTGTCCCTTTTGCTAGCCACGCTAGTAGCCTGCTAGAACATTCGCCTTCGGCGTGTAATTGTGCTATGTAGTGTCGATGGTCAAATTTACGTAAGTGAGTCTCGGTTGCATTCCATTGGTTTTTGAGGTTAGTTAATTCGTTATTGTTGCCTCTGCCCAAGGCCAATTCGCATTCCGAGTTGCGAATTTTACTTTCAATTTTGTGTAGTTCTGCACTTAGTTCTCAATGGACCCCACCTGCCGTTGCTATGCACATGCCTCTTATAACTACTTTGTGTCCGTCCCATTCAACAGCACGTGATGTTGTTGTCTTTGTGTTAATTGCAAAGTAAGTTTCTATTTCTTCTGCTATTTTAGCACGGAAAAGGGGGTCACGTAGTAGGGTGGGTTGCAGGCGCCATGTTGGTATACATGTCGGTTGTCTGCCCCATTTTAATGTTACGAGTAACGGGCAGTGATCTGATAAGGTTTTGGCCAGGTATGTTGCATTATGTATCATGTGTGCTAGCCTGTTAGTGCATAATAATAAGTCTATTCTCGTATGGAGTTGGTGTACTGGTGAGTAGAAAGAGTATTCTCTATCTGTGGGGTGTAAACGCCGCCATTATTCTTGTAATTCTCTTTCTTGTATCCATTTATTAAGTGCACAGGACAATGTCCTGCACTGGACGTCTCTCGTTGGAGGGTGTGATCTGTCTAATGACATCTCAATTACGCTATTGAAGTCTCCCCCCCATATAGTGGGTATGATCGGGTCATATGGGATTTGTGTGGTAATGGTTCAGAGGAATTCTCCCTGTCCTGTGTTGGGTGCGTATAGTCCAATTATCGTTAGTTGTTTCCCGTCTATTTCTCCATCCAGGCTAGTGTATCTTCCATTATTATCTGTATGTACGTTTTTGACTGTGTATAGTACGCCCGGGGCTATCCATATTAATACACCCTTCGCATATGTCGAGGTTTTGGTTCCATGTATTATTCCAGACCAATTTTTGTCTATTTCACACAATTCGTGTGCTGTGGCATGCGTCTCTTGCAAGATAGCTATGTGTATTTTGTGTCGTTTAAGGTATGAGTATATCTTACGTCTCTTGGTCATGTTAGCCAGTCCCCTAACGTTCCAGGTTACTATATTATATATGACGTCATATTGTGTGGATTGCTTGGTATAATGTGTCCCTCGTGTTCCGGGTCCCACGCCATTTCGCCCAGAGTCTCCTGTGTGTTGGGATATTAAGCATCTTGTGGGAGAGAATGAAAGTAAAAGAGAAAATAAAACTTACATTGATTAATCAAACTGGGGGCTGCGAGGCACAACTGGTGCAACTGTTTACATTAGTTACTGTAAGGTCCATTCGGTAACCCGTTGGGTTGGGGGGGGCATTGTTGTATTGTCCGGAGTGTCTCCGATTTTCAGCCCGAGTAGTTGTATTTGCATCCCTTCTTGTGTTCCGTTTTGTGCCAAATGTGATTGTAGCTCGCATGTAGTGCCTGGTTTGGTTTCTGCATGCTTCTTGCTTGTTTCCCCTTTTTCTTTTTTGTTGTTGTTCCAGGTTTACTTGGTTTTTGGGGAAGAATGTCCATGATATGTTCGTTGTTCTGCTTTTGTTCCTTGAGTTCGTGAGTTCGCATAAAGAAAGTCCTGCTGTTTCCGTACTAAAGGTCATCCGCCGAGCGTGGAGTAAACATTGGCCCTGTGGTGAGTGCCGACGTGATTAGGCCTTGTTGACTGTTCGTTGAGTTGGAGTCCGAATTGTTTGTGTCTTGGTTGGATGAGAACCTGTTCGCCAGCTTTAAGACTTGGACTTGCTCCGCCTTTACTTGCGATTTCGTTGGACCCAATTCGGTCTTGCGTGTAAATTTTTTAATGCGGCGTGGTTGTGGAGTCAGCCACTCTTTTTGTGTTCGGGTCTCGGCTGTAGGGTCTATCAGGCCTTTCGCGTGTATCCAGGTCCATGCGTCTTCTGATATTGGGAATGTGTGATCTTTCGCCGTCCACTACCCGCAGTTTAGCCGGGTACATCAAGGAGTATGAATAGTTTTTATCTCTCAATATTTGTTTTGCTGTGTTAAAAGTGGCACGTTTGCGTTGGACTTCGGCTGTATAATCTGGGTAGGCCGTGATTTTTGCATTTTCTATGTCAATTGGGCCTGTTGTGCGGAAGTTTCTTAGTACCTGGTCCCTGTCTCTGTAGTTAAGAAGTCTCGCGATTAGCGGTCTTGGTGGGCTCCCGGACGGGGAGGGCCCCCTGGTACTCGGTGTGCACGTTCCACTGTTGATAGCGGTGGGGGGTCATTTGTAAATATGTTTTCTTTAAGCCAGCGCTCCAGGAATAGTTCTGCGTTTGGGAGTTCGATCTTCTCCGGAAAACCGAGGAATCTCACATTATTGCGGCGAGATCGCCCTTCCGCCTCGTCAGCCTGCTTGTTTAGGCGTAATATTTCAGTTTCCTGTTGTTGGAGCCGGAGTTTCAAGTCTGCTATGTCTGGTTGCGCTGAGTTAAGGGTTGTTTCAGTTGTTGCAACCCTTTCTGCTAGCTTCCGTTGTTCCATTCAAAGCGTGTTGACTTCGGCCACTACAGTGTCTATTTTTCCTTCTAATGATGTTTTGGTGTCGAGTATTGCTTGGAGTACCTTTTCCATTTGCACGGAATGGGCAGCTAGGGTCTCTGTCACTTTATGTAGGGCATTTGGGTGGGGTTCTGCGTCCATTTCTGATGCTGATGAGGGTCTAGTTTCAGTTTGTGTTTTTTGTGTTTTCGATTTCACCATTTATATATTAACCTTGAGTTCATGCGTATCAGATTATAAGTTTATGCAGTTTGTCTACCGCGGTAACAGCTCACTACGGAACCATTGAGCAACAATGTTATTCCGTCCAGGAGCCCTGTTTTTGTAGATGAATCTGCACGTGTGTTTGGTGATATGACTCGTTCTAGGGTCGAATGAGGTCGCGGTCCTTGTTGCTTTGCGTGTGTTTGCGGTGGTCGCTTTATGAGTCGCTTGGTTCCTCATGCAGCCATGTCTTCCCGCGACATCCAATTTGCGCCCTCCGGCGTCTTTCACTTTGGTAAGCTTCACTGTGCAAGTTGTAAGGGTTCTATGGAAATGTTCAACTGCTGGGAGTAGTGGAGCGGCGCAGCACCTCGGGCCTTGTCTAGCCTGTCGGACTTAATTAAGCGTCGGTACTTGTTGCACACGACTACCGATGGCGTCGTCGTCGATGGGTCTTGGTGCGGTTAGCGGCCGGAGCCCGGCTTCCCATCTATCATTTCTCCAGGCCCTCTACTCCACGCTTCTCCATCGGGCCTGTGAGGGTTCGAGTAAGCCAGAGTCTGCGTCGCTAGGTGGTTCCGCCCGCACCGGGCTTAGCTCCGCGAGGAGTTTCAGCGTGGGTAGCAGCGTGGGCAGCGATGCGGGTCAGAGCCCCAGTATGCGTCCCGGGGTCGGGTGCTCCTCACCTCTGTCTCTCTCGGCTCCGCCAGTCAGGATTCTCCCGGATCCGGGTAGGCCCGTGCACGGGCGCCGCTCCGGCTCCAGCGCGGGTCATCCGGTGCGCACTTGCTGCATCGCAGGTTTCCGTTATTCGTTTTTCCTTATTGTGCTATCCATCTCGCACTCATATTTGGTAGTTTTCATGTGCAATGCCTGGGATTTTGGTGCTTTATCAGGATCTTTTTTGTCGGCTGTGGACGGAGCTCACTTTAGAGCATCCTTTCACGGCGCTATCTTGACCACGCCCCCTGATGTTGTCTTAACATTTTTTTCACACTATAGTTTAATATCTGCAGAGCAAAACTGTTACAAACGGAAGTTCTTGAGTTCTAAATGGAAGCAGACAACATTGATGATGACTTTGAAGATATCAGCAAAGAAGTGGAAGACAATCTTATGAATCGATAGGCTTATGCTTTGTAAATGTACTGTCCAATCATGTTTTATGAATTACGGCAAAAATAAAACTCGGCTACAAATGATGACTGCCCAAGTAATCCATGACGAGTGCAAAAGTAGAGTTAATCACTTCAATATATAGGACTGGTGTATCAACAAGTTATAATGACATAGTATAGAGTAGGAACTTGTTAGCAGCTCATGCTGTAAAATCTTGTGAATCCGACAGCACACCATTTCCAAGTCACTTTACCAGGAAAGGATTTCGAATTGCTGTTCTTGATTATTTTGATTTTGAAGACAGGTTTTAGTCTGGAACATCCAGCACACAATGCTGCCATGGTGCCTTTTCAAGACTGTACCAATTAAGTAGCTGATGGAAAACAAGCTGTCAGCTGTAGGCATAAAGCTGCAAACTTATAACCCATTGCCTTGCCAATGAGCGCAAAATTACTACAAGCCAATAACACGTCCCAGTCTACCAGAAGGTTTCAAAAGTGGCTGAGGTCATGGATCTTCTTCTACCTGATGCGGCGGTCTGCAAAGCTGATTTAACTGAATTTACCATGTCGCTTATTTGGTATGGATCGATGGCAGGTTGATGGTTGGACCAACGTGGAATGACATCACAACCTTCGGTAAACATGATGCCCTAGTCAGCAGAACCAGTTTACCAAGGAAGAAAGTGGTGTATGGTGGATAAACACTCAGAGTCTGAAGCTCACCTGTCATACTGAGGCGATGGCAACCTAGGAACACAGTTTTGACGGTGAGGAGCCACGGGGAAAAAAACTGCTGTAGAGCAGCTCCGATGGAGCACACATCAGATAAATAATTACAAGATTGAGGTCCCACAACGGAGAGAAAAATGATGCTGCAACCCTTTCAAAAACCTCATCATTTAAACAAGGATGGTTGATCAAGCAATCATAGGAATTCTGAAAGGACAAAAAGATAACCATGTCCATAGAAAGGCCTTGCCGGGCGAAGGACCGTACATCAGACAATGGGACCTGAAGGGGGTCAATTTGGCATGTTCTGCACCAAACCACAATCTTTTCCTAGTGACCCGCTTACACAGTTGCAGGACGTATGGCTGCCAAATGATTTCAACTACCTCCAGAGGGAGACTGAAGGCATTCAGCAGGCGCTGCTCAATCTCCGTGCGTGTAGCTGGAGGTTGTGAAGGCTGGGGTGGAGAACCTTGCTTTTCTGCTGCAACAACAGATCCTACAGGAGGGGCAGCCTAATCTCTCTGTCCAGTTCAATGCCACCAAGACGACTTGTGTCCAGTCAGTTCTGATCTTGAGAACTTGGGCAGAAGTGGTATTAGCACAAAAAGTTGTACAGGAGTCCCAAGTTCCACCAGAGGTGGAATGAGTCTCTGAGAGACAGACGCTTTGAAAACTCCAATGTGCAGAAGTGCCGAGGTGTGCTCTCATCAGTGATGAACAGATCAAGCCGATGCTTTCCCCATTTGTGGAAGAGACCTTGCACCACCTCTGGATGTAGCTGTCACTTGTGATGCGCTAGGTGCTTAAGGCTGAGTGTCTGTCCTGGCATTCAATGAGCCTGGCAGGTGCTGCGCCACCAAGTCCTCTAGCGTAGGCTTCTTCAAAGAGTAGCTTGAGAGCTACTGATAGCTCTGCAGCTACCTGTAAGTAGCTCTCATATGTGCAGCTCAGCATATTAAATTAGATCATTTTACCTGATTTAATATATGAACATTAAAATTGAAAAGCATGTATTCGAGATGAAATTGTGTGTATTTTTAGAACTTTGTTCAGAAGCTGATGTTTGGAGAAAAATTGATGAATCTGCAAAATACATTTAAGGCTGATATGAGTGATAAAACGTGACATCAAGGAGACTTACTACTCATATTATTACATTGATGCCGAGGGCATTGCAGTTATGGTTATTTTGTATTACTCATGTAGAGTGGCATTCCAAATTGATAAAGTAGTTTTACATTACTGCTAGCAACCCTGCCTGATGCACTGAGGTGATCATTGCTGACAACCTTGTTTGGAGCAGTTACTAATGTAGCTGTAATCTGGTATGGTCACCATTAGTACACTAATAAAATTAGTAGCTCGGGATGATTTTTATTTAACATAAGTAGATCTTACTACAGAAAAGGTTGGGGATTCCTGGTCTAGCCATTTCTTGAAGTGCAAGACCTCCAGGCACATGGCTGTGACCCCATCCTGTTCCTTGTAGTACCACCTGGTGGTGGTGTTGTCCATGAGCACCTGTACCAGCCTCCCCTTGATGGATGGCAGGAAGGATTTCGGCGCCAAGGAGATAGTCCTCTGCTCCAGAAGGCTGATATGGAGCCAGGACTGACAGACCGAGACCAGTGGCCTCTGATCTCCACCTCTCTCTAGTGGCCACCCCATTCAAGACCTGGTGCAAGCGTCACCATTGTCCGCTCGGGCGGGGAAGGGAGAGGGTTCTGCCACTGAGACACAGTCTGGCAGTGGCTGCTTGGGGAAAGTCCACCTTCAAAAGCTAGTTCTTGAGATAGAGGAAGATAGTACCTTTGACCTCCGAATATGTACTGCCACCATCACTTTTATGAACACCAGAGGACCTCTGGTGTAACCAAGGAGGAGCAAAGCCAAAGTAAAGGGCTCCTGTCCCACCACAACCACAGACAGCACTGATGGGTTGGCAGGATGAGTAGGCAGAAATATGCATCTTGCAGGTATCAGACTACCATTCACTCGATATGGTCAAGAGCAAAGAAGGCCTGGGCGAGGGTGAGCATTTTGAATTCTGAACTGCAGCGGGGAAGAAAGGAAGGGTAAGGCATAACCTTTACGGACCATCTGTTGGACACACCTGTCCACAAGGTGATCGCTTGCCAAACCGGACAGGATCAGTGGATTCTGCCTTCTGTGACCCTGTGAGGATAGACACTGTAGAGGTTTTGCTGGTGGAGCTGCTGAAGGGGACTTGGAGGGAGGGGGTTCACAGTCCGATCTGCTGCTTGATTACCAGGCCAAAAATAGTTTTTCTCCATTCCAGCTAATACAGGATTTAGGAGAGCCTTACAACAGCGAAGCAAGGGCTCCTGAGACACTGTGGAGGATTTCAGGATTTGTCAGAATGTGAGATTTAAATTCTGCAGAAAGAAAAGTCAATTTCAAGGCCTCTGCTGCCTTGGCAATGACTGTTGCAGCAGATCCATCAAAGAATGGCCCAAACAAACAGGGACAGGACCTTAGACTGCATTGACTTCACTATATATGCCATTGCTGAAGCCTGTTTAAGTGAAGTGTCAGTTGGTGCCACCAAGCCTACCTGATCAGACCTTTAAGGGCAGTCTAGAAAGTTGCGGAGCTATTCTGAAATTATCTAACGTTGCTAACTGGAAGGACTTGACAAGTCTGGGGACAGCGAAGATACCAGCAAACCTCAGGCTCATCTTTCAGTGCAGATTGGTCATCCAATATCAAGGCAGAGAAGGATGAGAAGGAATTGCTTTAAGACTCTGAACAGTGCTGAAAAAAGGTATGCTTCCTTGAGAGTGAAGACTTCTTCCTGCAGAGCTTATATGTTTTTTTGCGGGAAGATTTTTTAAGTGAGCATTCTTCAGTAGGTGACTTACCTTTGAGGAAGGGAGTCTGATCATGAGTCAACCTATGGGCATTAGTGAAAAATATTTTTTTGAGCCAGCTGAGCTGCTTTGAGACCTGAGCCCCCACTGTACCACTGGAATATTAGTTGTTACTTCCCAGGTCAGTACTTCATGGAACATTACACTGTGGTTATTACAACAGGGGTGCCTTTACATTGCACAATTTTACAACTGCAGTGCCTTTACAACACAGGTAGGTTAAGTATTATTTTTAAACTTCTCATAATTTAATATATGCATATTTTTATTAAATGATATATAAATTACAGAGTGGTGGTAGCCACTCTGTGGCTATAGTTAGAATTCCGAGCAATAGGATTTCCTCCGATTTTTGATTGAAAATAACTGCCACTGTTTGACGAATCTCCATGAATCCTTGCAGACCTATTCCTATTTCTACATTGAATGGTGATGCAAAGTTTTGTGGTGACTGGTTAACGGAGTACAAAGAAAAAACAGGCATCCCAAAACACGTTTTTCCACCAATACATTTTCAACAGAAGTTTTTGTTAACGGTAGCAGCAAAATGGCTGACCGGATTTCCATTAAATTTGGCAGGAATATATACATTATGGTGCGGAATGGGACATTTTGTTACACGATCTAAACTGGTTCAGTAGTTTTTAAATGATAAGGGACTAAAAGAGGGATATATTGGGCGGCGGTATACCGCAGTACTTTGCAGTATACCACAATACCTGGTGAAGGCGAAACAGAATATGATTGGCTAATTCAAGCCCTTGCAAAGTGAAAAGGCAGACAATGTTTGGAACAACCTTTCGAGTTACTCTGTGTTTTTACATAATTAAAGCTTAATACTTTTTGTGTAATACATAGGAAGGAATGAGGCAGTTTAAGAAAACTGTACCTATATGGATAAGTATTTTTAATTGATTTAGATATATTTTTTAAAGTCTGGCTCTTGCAGAATTTTCTAGAAAATCTAGAAAGTAGCTATGGGAATCCCAAAATATATATTTTAATAGGACAAACGACATGCCACTCCACTGTATGCCCCTCCATGACACACTATGCCACATCACTGCTCTCTATGACACTCCACAAGACTCTACTTTATGTGGCCCTTTCTACACCACTCCACTGTAAGCCACGACACTCCACTGTACAACAGGTCACTCCACTGTAAGACACTATGACTTGCCACTCTATACGCCTCCATTGTAAGACACTCTACAACATGAAAATCTACGATACATCACTTCACTCTACGTCCCTCCACTATAAGATAATGTAGGGCACACCACTCGACATGCCACTCTACGACATACCTCTCTACTGTACACACCTTCACTGTATGTCCCTCCAGTGCACGCCCCTCCACTCTGTGCACTCCCCCCACTGTAAGACAATCTCGGACACACCACTCAACTATCTGGCCCTCCACACTAAGACACTCTAGGACTTTTCACTCTACAACACTGCACTATACTCCACAGCACTGTACATCAATGCACTATACCCCATTCTATACCACTGTACAGCACTGCACTCTACATTACTCCACTGCACACCATTCTATGCCACAGCACTCCACACTTCGCCACTTTACTGTATGCCACTATACGACACTCCAACGTATGCCACAGCACTCCACACAGAGCCACTCTGCCAGTCTACCATACTTCACCCAATGCCTCTCTAATGTACCTTATTTTACAATGCAGTATTGTATGCCAATGTCAGTCACTCCAAGCAACTCTACTACACTTGACTCCATGTCACTCCACACCACTGTATGCCATGCCACTCCAACAAGTTAAAGAAAGTACTGAGGTAGTATTGAAATGTAAAGAAAAAAAATGAAGTGATTAACAACAAAATAAAGAACATTATATGATTAGGAACCATTTTTTAATTTAAAAAAACGTACAATTAAAAAAACAAAAACAAAGGTTGAAGGTAAGTTATAGTTAGGAAAACGTAATTTATTATTTCTATACAAAAATGTAAACTACACAAACATTAGAAATTCAAAAGTTGCATTTATAACGTGCTTAAAATTTGCACCCCACCCACAACTTACTTTAACTCAGAGACCACCGTGCATGGAAGAGGGGCAAGATATTTAGTGTAGTCTGCTTAGAGAATTCACAACACTGTGTAGGGAGGTCTGTGAGTTATAGTACAATTTTGCGCAGAGCACAATTTATAACTTTAGGTTTACTATAACACTTGAATTTCTAATGTTTGTGTTCATGTTGTTTTTGTACAGAAATAGTAAGTTAGGTTTTCCTAACTACAAAATATATACAACCTTTGTTTGTACACATATACATGTAAACATCCCTTCTTTCCTCTGTGAAAGAGGCCATTGCTTTACTTAACAAAAAATGTAGCAGTTTCACAAGTTTGAGTCAACAGGTTTTGGCGTGCATACCTTCTAAGTGGCGCACACACACACACACAAGTTTATACTTAGATCAACTAAGTAATTATTACATTCTAATTTACCAACTAACATAAGCTTAAATGTCAACATTAATATTAATTTTACTTAAATATATTTACCTTTATTCTTGTTTAATCACATTATTTATACAGATTGCATACTTTAGTCATGAATTATGTATCTACTTGCATTTATTCAACAAATTATAAAGTTTATAATAACCAACTCTGAATCCTAAAAGAACATGTACTACCCATCCCTGACCCCCCAAAAAACCTTACCGTCTCTAAACACTACCCATCACTAAACACTAAAACACCCCTACAACCCCAAAACACCACCTCATGCCCTTAATCCTAAAGACTCTACAGTATGTCCATACTGCACCCTTCTCTAAACATTAAAACCTTCAAACTGCACCTAAAAGTGACTCATCCCAGAACCCTAAAGTTGTCTTGCCACCTTTAAACCCAAACCTTAAAAAATCTATATAATACCATATACTTATATTGTGGGTTACATTTAAAAACAAATATATCAATTTGTATTCGATATTAATATCCCAAATACATAATTAAACAACATTACACGTAAGGCATATCCTTTTAAATTAAATATATGTATTAATTATAATTATAAAAGCTTATTCATTCTAAACACATTCATTTAAATGTATCAATTTTAAGTTAAGTTTTAAGCCACGTTTCCTTATTATATTATATATTTAAATAGATAAACACATATAAACTTAGGCTGAGATGCCATACGTAGCGGTCAGTTAGTGCTGAGCTCAGCAGCTTCTCTGCCAAACATCCGTTACTGGTGTGGTGTCCTGTGGTGAGGGCAGGGCCGCGCCATCGGGGACCAGGCATGATAGCCCAGTGACAAAGGAGAGGTATCTTGGACCACCCAAAGAGCAGCTGGGAGCTGCGGCTAGAGCCCAGGGCATGGTGGAGCGGAGGCAGACTGCTCAAGGAGGATCCCCGCAGCCCAGGGTGGTGTAGTGTGCTGGCTCTTCACCCGGATCTCACTGGGTCTTCCATCCCTACAGCTGTGTTTGGCCCCACCACCCCGCCACAAACCGCTCCCTGGAGAATCTTGCCCAGTGTGGGCCTCTCCTGGCAGTCTGGGCATGAAGAGGAGGTGGTGAGGTGGCTGCACTGAGGAAGCCGGCCTTAGGCCTGGACTGTCAACCAGGGTCTCATGCCACGCTAGGCTACAGATCTGCCTGTGGCAGTAGAGGGGGGAGGGAGCAGCACCAGCCTTTTCTGAGTGTGCCAGTGGACTCCGGAACCAGCACTCAACCAGTAGGACCCAGGTGCCAGGTGCCAGTACACTGCACCGAGGCTGGCCCTGAAGTCCACAGGGAAGACTGGTGGCCAATGTAACATTCCTACTAAATGTCACATTGAGGCCCGGCAGTGGGACCGTACTTGAGAAGTTTAATCCCTCCGGCATGGGCTGGGAGAGTGGCCCCCGGGAGGGATTTTACATGAAAGGGCTGCAGAAACAGATCATTGCAGCAGAGGGAGTGCTGCCAGTGGCTTGACTGTGTGACCCGGACCATGCCCAGGGCCATGGTCATTGGCCTGCCCTCACCATGGTCAATGTGGAAGGAGACAGCAATGCGGAACACAGAAGCCTGCATTAGGCAGACAAGCAACATAACAAGGTGAGGTGGGGTGGTGAGATGACAACAGCCAAACGGCTGCTTCCTGGTGTGGAGTGCTACAGACATCAGTTGCAGACGTTGGCCTGGCTCTGCCCGCCAGTGTTTTGCCCCTGTTGTTGTGGCCTAGTTTGCGGATGTGAGTGTGGCAGGGTCATGGCTCAAAGGGAACATATAGACCATCAGAGTAAGAGCAAGCAACATACATCATGCGAAAAGAAGAACTCTGACTCAACCACGCAGGGGGTGCAATGATACATTTACAAAGCCCAAAAGGCCACTTAAGAACGAGACCCTTTTGCCATCCTCCATCGTCCAGCTGACTGCCATCCTGCAGGCCATTTGAGACTCCCGCTCCTTGAAAGGGAAAACTGGAGAACTCCAAATGGATGTCTCCCTGCTATGTCAGGATCTTTGTAATACAGTAGAGAGAGCTGCAGAGGGACATATGAGAGACTGGGGAAACCCTGAAAACTTTACAGAAGACGGTGTCCAACCTAAAAAAAACAGGATCAACTGGAGGTGAGGGCGGAAGACACAGAGGGGGGCACTCCTGCCGCCATAATCTCGGGATCGCATTTTGTAACAGACTGCCTAAGGACCTGGGCCCCCAGAAATGAACTCACAGGAATGAAGATAATCCTGGTGAACAACCCAGAGAACCTAATGTTCAGCTATCATCGCAACATATGACCTGAACCCCCAAGTGAAATTAACAACACCTCCTGATGGAGGACACACTAGATTCAGGTCTGCATTGCTCTAGCCCAGTTCCTGGTTGATGGCCTGACCGGCCTAAATGGTGCCAACTCCAGATTCCTCAGTTACCGGAGAACTCTGAAGCAGAATGAGCCCACTCCAAAAGACTTTTTTACCCTTTCTCTTTTCTTTCTACTTTGAGCGTTCATTTGTTTTGAGTTATGGGGACAAGAGGAGGGTTGTTGGTGCAAGTAGACAAAGTTGTGGTTTGTGTGCCCGGTTGGAGGATGTCTCCAGTTTATTCCATAACAGATGTTTCCTGCTCTCAAAGCATGGGGGAGGTCTTTACATTACGTTTCATAGACACATATGATCAATCAAATCTCACTACACATTCATTTACCGCAATCATTGATCACTCATAACCGCCCTCTCATGACAGCCTCTGACACTGCTTGGCCTATACACCTCCTCACGTGGAAAGTTACCAGCCTCTTCAACCGTGTGATGCAGGGGAAGAGGGGAAATCCTATGAACAGCAAAACGTTCTGTAGCATACATTCTCTCCCTACAGGAGACACATCTATTGGTTAATAGATGTCCATTTCTGGCCCGGATGGGGTACTCACAATTGTCACACACACGATTTGTCTGGGGGTCGCTGTACTGATTTGTCAACTTTTGTTGCTCAAGGTGACCCAGGTGAGGTTGATATGTGGTGGTAGCTGGACTCCTTGATGGGCGACCCATTTCGATCCTTAGCGTTTGTGCCCCCATCTCTCACTTTTGACTCCGTACATACACTGGGAACGCTAACTGTGTAATTCCCCGGAGAACCTGAAATCTGGGAGCGGACTTGAAGGAGGATGGTGAACCTAAGTCTTGACAGATCATCTGGGGGCTAGAGGGGGTTAGGGCTCCAAACGTGCAGCCTTAGGTTGCCTCTTGCACGGCTCCTATAGGCCTCGGGACTCTGATGTGTGGAGGTCCTTTCACCCCCAGGAGAGGTGTTACACATTTTATTCGGAGGCACACAGAGTTTTCTCACAAGTAGATTACTTCCTTATGCCAAGATAGAGTACTGGAGACGTGTATACTTGCTAGTGGATCGTCAGACCACTCCCCGATGGAGTTGAAGATTCTGAGTGGGTTGAAAGCAAACTGGCACCTCAATGAAGGGTGGTTACAAGACACCAAGTTTAAAGTGTACATTTCCAAGACCATTGCTCAGGACGTAGAGGTTCACAAAGGGTCAGGGACCTCCCCGGTGAGAGGAGAAAATTTCAGCTACACATAAGGAGGAAACGTAGGCAGCAACAAAAGGTGGGTGATCTCAAGTTGGAGAGGGCGTTCAGAGCATCCCCAACACCGGCCCTACTCAAAGATTCCCTACACATATAAATGATCCTTCAGCAAACACTCTTAAATATAGGCATGGATGGTGTGGCCCGCCTTGCAAAGCCACATTTATCAGGGGCTGGGGGGGGGGGAGAAGACAAGTAAGACATGTAGGAAAGCACCCTTTTTGACATGGTTAGCCCCAACTTGTTGCCTGTTTTCTTATATGGCTCCATGCTAACCAGATCCCCAGAGCCAGATCTTTTTCCTCAAAACTGCACAACTGTTTTGCTCAATTAGCAAACTCTCATAGGAAACCACTGGGCATCCGATGTCTTACTGCACCTCTGCACTCGGCCGCCCGGTGTGACCTGTTGGGGTGGTTCTGATCAGTGCCCAGTACTTACCTTAACTCCCTGAGATTGGCTTTGTTAGTCGTTGTCAACCGTGTGTTTGCTGAACGTTGTTTTGCCTCCATAGGATAACATTGAGAGAATTCTGAATATTGCACTGTGTCTATTTTTCAAACTGCAAAACATCTATACTTGAAAGTCTACTTACCGGATTACAAAATTCTTGGGTTTGAAACATATATAAGAAGAATTACTTTTATAAACTGGTTTCAGATGTATTAATTGAGTGTGTGTCATTTATTGCCTATGTGATTACAACAAATGCTTCGCACTAACTGCTCGCCCACACTACCACAAATCGAGCATTAGTCCCATCTACTTTTGCTTCTGCAACACCAATTGGGGATCCACTGAACTCTACACAGTGTACTTCATTTTAGTGCACTATACAGAGAGCCAGCTTCCTGCAAGACCTTACACTGGTTATGCACCAAGATTGCCCGTCCTGAACCAAATCCACACATCCTTGACACAGAGATTGTGCTAGTGACTGGCAATGGTGACATTGCCCAGTGCTTTGCCTCCCACTATGTGGCGCTATATTCAGATACTAGCCAGTCCGTCTAGATGGCTTTAAAAATAATTCTAGAGGACCTCCCTGTGGCCCTGTTGGAAGGCACAATGGCACTGGAAGAGGACATTAAAAAGGAAGAGTAGGCAGAGACTCTAGCCTAGCTCTGATCAAGAAACGCTTCAGGCCCAAAAGGGTTTCCAGCTGAATTTTTCTAAATATATTTCACCCAACCCAACCTGGACCTGTTGGCTGAGACCATGACCACAGCTCTGGAGTCGGGGATATTGCTGCCAGACCTCAGATTGACAGAGACTGTAGTCATACCGAAACCGGGGCACCCCAAAATATTGTTCATCATATCGTTCCCTATGTCTCATATACAGAATTAAATATCTGTGCCAAGGCGTTGCCTAGCCATAAGCTCTGAGTGGTTTGCTCGCTTGTCCATCTAGACCAATTGGGCTTTATACCCCAATGTGCCACAATATATGACGGGCCAACAACACGATGGTCCTGGTCGAAGACTGGCCTGGAACACATTCATTCCTGCTGGCTGACTTTCAAAAAGCCTTTGACTCTGTACAATGGGTCTACCTTTTCTGCCTTCCAATCAGACTGAACTTCAGCACCAAATGTATTAGTAAAGTAAAATTGTCAGCCAGGGCACACCTAGATGGTGCCCTCTTCAACACATGCAAGACAGAAAGAGGAAATGCCATGGAAACCCTTGTCAATGTTATTATTCATACTTGTGATTGAGCCCTTAGCTCAGGGGCTGAGAGTACATGCTCTGGTCAAAGGACCGGAATGGACACCAGGCATCTACAAACAAATAACATATGCTGACAACATCTTGATATTCCTAAAGGAGCCACAGGAATCTGGCCCTGGACCATCCAGATACTTCACATTTTTGACACCCTCTTAGGGCTTACCACTAGAAGGCCAGATCCACAATATACCCTACTAACTGCCCATCCTCGGAACTGGAGAGGACAAGGGATCTGCAGATTTGGACAGAGGGCTACAACTACCCAACAACCAATCAACAGAGGGTGTGATAAAAAAAAAAATCCAGTCCCAACCAGAGAGACTGTCCTGAGACAAAGGTTTTATCCAGGTTCCCGTTATCTGTCATGGGCTGCTCTTCAATATACAAGATGGTAGTATCTGCACTATGCCAACCTTTTCTCCCCCTGCACTCACTCACACTAAAGTCCCATCCTTTATTTCAGACCGTACCATTTTCTTCTGCCACAAAAGCTGTCATGGCAGTTTATCTTTACCTTACTGTATAAATGATGAGTGTGCTTTTGTAAAAACGGTATTAGTATTTTGGATAATGGCATGACAATACACGTTTTGAGCACTGGATGTTACGTTGGCACAAATACCTTTGCTGTGCCACTTGAAGCGAAATGGCCTTAACATTCGTCTGGTGTTTGCACTTCTTGAGTCGTTTTGCTCCAGTGTGCCATCTTTCTCCTCATGCACGTTTAGGAGGGAGGTCTGTACGGCTCTGTGCTGTGGCTGCAAAGTTCAAGTCTGTGCTGTCTACTCTTGGAGCAGACACTATGCAGGTTAGGCCCCGTCATTTCCTGCTTTCTTGGGTGTACAAAAAGCTGTAAAGTTGTGATCCCTGAATCACAACAAAGTGAGTTTCATTGTCTGACCTAGGCCAGCCTTCAACCGGTCAACTATTATACTAAAGTCTTGTTATTCACAATTTTGTGTGCTGGTATTTCTTCAGCCAAATCCTTCAAGCCTTTCTCCTGCCTCCGTTTGGTGGATGGATTTTTATGCCGAACGCTTTTCCCTCCTTGAATCAGTGTCACCTTTCTAAAACAATCTGGTTCTTTCACACCAGAACCAAATTATCAGGAAATCTATTGCGTCCAGCTCACAACAGGTTCTGACAGCATTTAATACATAAAGACTCAATTATTGATGATGGAATTAATTTACTTGTGGCCATTCCATCACCTGTTCAGATTGTAGATCTAGCAGCCTTGAGTCAGCATCAAAGCCAGGAGCTGCAACAATTATGTGTCAACAATTCTGCAATCAGACGAATCTTGACTGTCAGATCTGAACATGTTCAAGGAATTGGTCAAGGTTCTCTAATAAACTAACTAAACCGACAGCATTTCTGAATTCCCCTACTGTACATTTTGCCTTTAGACCTGATCAGTTCCAGTCTGACCAAGCTATGGTATGACAGAAGATTAGCTTCCCTTTTGGTTAAAGCATCAGCTTGGACCTAGTCTTTGGTGACTGCAAAAGATACCAAACTAATCATATAGCATATCTGGATCAATTTTAAGGCTAAGAACTCTGTCAGGACACTCAAACATGCTAAGAACGCTATGTGATATTCAGCAGAGAGCACCTGATGTCCTAAGCTATGCTATCAATTTTGCCAGTCGGCAGCCTAAACAATTTGGATGACGCAAACTCAGATGAGTTTATTTCATCTAAGGTTGAAAGAAGCATTAAAACATGAGTTCCTGGGATCTCTACATCCCAAATCAGAGAGTTAACAGAAAATATGTTGTTAACTGAACGCTACTTGCTGAAAAAAAAAAAAAAGCTGAAAAGTCAGGCCCGAGATTTTGTATGTGCTAGAGCAGGTTTTTCCTAATGCTCACACAAACCTGAGACAAGTTCTTCCGACTCTTCCCCCAAGTCAATGTCCTCAGAGAAATTTAAGAAGATAGGCTCAGTTCAGAAGCCACAGTCTGAAGCAGGCCGAGAAAGAAGACTTAGATCTGGTCTTTGTCTATATTGTGCTGAACCTGGTCATTTGGTTTGAGAAATCCCAATCAGATCAAGTATAGTTCTGGGAGACACACAAGCCTGTTATCTTTGATGGAGAGAAGGACAGGTGTAAGATAACTTCTTTCTGAGACTTCTGGAATCTCAAATCTTAATTTTGTCTCTATACCTAATCTTGGATTTAGGAGTGAAAATAGAACTTTCAGCTTTTTAGATTGTGGAGACTTTGGCTTGCATTAGGAAATAGAGTGGCCAAAGAATAACTTAATTCCAACAATGAAATGAAAAAATGCATTTGTAGAATGCAGCACTTGCTAAGTAAAGATTCTGAATTTGCTATCAAATCCTAACCTTCAGATACCAACTCTCCATCAGATCAAATATATCATACTAAAGGGAAGCAGAACTGAAATCATAGGTGAACAGCCAGGTTTTCAACTGTTTCAAAAACAGAGCTCAATTGTTGTACTAACCTAAAGAGTGTGCTGGAACAAATTTAAACTGCTGAGGTCTCCCCAATTTTGTCCGGTTCGGTCATGGAAATGCCAATATCCTTATTGGTGGCTTTGAGATGTCAAAGAAATTGTTTAATTTGATTTTATTACCTCTTCCAAATTATGCTCTGATTTGTGGATTTCTTGGCTTAACAGACCTAAGCATTACCGCAGTTAGGTTACCTATTAATACTGCTTTAGAGCCAGAAATTGCTGGTCTCCTGGGGAAAGTTTCCTGAAAGAATCTTAAGTATGAATTTCTTCTGTAGTGACCTTAGAATCAGTGCCTATTTACCATCATTACTTCACAGACTTAGTTGGCAAGGCTATTATTTTACTTCTGCTTCCTCTTTGGGAATTACAATGCACAATTCCTACTATTCTGGATGCAATACTTCTTTATGACTGTCCACATTACCTCACTATCCAAGAAAGAGAAGGTGGTCTTGAAACAATACTTGCAAGAAAACATACATAATGGGCTTATTAAATGTTCAACATCTCCTGCTGGAGCATCTTTGTTTTTACTCTTGAAAAAAAGAACCAAGAACTTAGACCTAGTGTTGACTATCAAAGACTAAATAAGCTCACTATAGAAGACCACTATGTCTTACCACTCATGCAAGATATCGTAGAAGCTGTCTGGAATGCAACATTTTTTATTACAGTGGCCCCACGTGGAGTACATCTTCTGTGAATTAAAGGTACTTATGACTGCCTTTTTGACACCATTTGTGCTTGCTGAATATTGTATTGTATTGCAATAGTATTTATATAGCGCTTACTACCCTAGACAAGGCGTCAAAGCGCTTTTAAGCAAGTAACACGCTACTCCGGAACCCAAATGGAATTAGTGGTGGATTAGTATAGGGAAATATGAGTACAGTTTTATTATTATTAGGAGTTAAATTGATCCAAGGATATGTGAGTTTGTTAGTTGGATTTACTGGAGTAATGGAAGGGTGGAGGAGGGAAGAATCTAGAAGTGTTAATTGGGAGTTTATGGTAATCGGATTTAGGCTAGGGATGAGTAAAAGGGGGATGGAGGAGGGAAGAGTCTGTGGAATGGGTTAGGGAGATCATAGTAGCAGGAGGGGTTTTGGATGAGTTAAAGGTGAGATAAATGAGGGAGAATGTAGTAGGGTTGTTTGGGAGCTCATGGTAGTAAAGTGAGGTTTGGGTGACTTAGATGTGGAAGAGGAGGGAAGAGCGTAGCATGGTTATTTAGGAGATGAAAGTAGTAGAATGGATTTGGGATGAGTCAGAGTGGGAATGGAGGATAGATTGATAGACATGACATATGGTGATGGGTAGACAAAGTGTGATATGAATCCCTGCTCTCATTTTATAAGTATCTAATATAACAACTTATTTACAAGCTATGCAATGACCTATGAACATGTTAAGCATAGAATAACACACGCACACATATATATATATATATATATACACACACACACATATATTTATACACACACACTTAAACCATGAGTAAATCTACATTAAACAGGTTTAAAGAGTATGTGTGTAGTTTATTGTTATGACATAGTAGTGATACATATTTTTCTAAAGAACTATATATAACTAGAATATACACATAATCAGATAAAAAATATTTATCAACCTAGGCATATGCAGTCAATACCTGTTTGAATATGGTGGTTATGAAAGAAAGAGCCAACTCTTGAGTAGTTTTCTGAAGACAAGATAATTATCTGTGGCTCCTATAGTTGGGGGTAATGAATTCCGTAGTTTGACTGCTTGAACGGAGAAGGATATAAGCTAATCATTGCTGTTCTGCCTCAGAAATATTTCAGTTATTTATTAAATCATGTGTTCCCCAAAATCATGAACCTCTATGTAGTCATTTAGCTTGAAGATATCTTTGTTTAAAGATCTTACAGGAGCACTGAAGGCATATCTCAATGGTACTAAAGAGACTATGCCATCCCTACTGAAAACCTGACAAATGTGACTGAAAGGCCAAGCACTGAATATCTTACAACTGCTCGAATTCCGCCAGCTTGGCTGTGGGTCCAAAGAAGGTTGCAGCGTTCCTGGATTGGCCATCACCTAAGTCTATTTAAGAAACTCAGTGTTTACTTGGGCTGCTGAATCTTTATCATCAGTTTAAAGATTGATCTGCCCAAAGGAACCAGTAATCTTACATGTTTTAAAGAAATACGATTTACAGCAAGAGTTTGACAGAGATGAAAAACTAGAGAGGGCATTCCTAGATCTGAAGAAATATCTTACAGAACAATGTGTTTTAAGACATCTAGTTCCCAGTACACAGTTTAGAGTGGAGACTGATGCTTTTGAGAATGTTTTTGGAGGGTCGGGCTTCACTCCCAGTTTGAAGATGATGATCTAGAACAGCCTTCTCCAGCCAGTAGCTCATTAGCTACTGGTAATTCTCCAGCTACTTATATGTAGCTCTCCAGTGTGCACCCACAGCCTACTAAATTAAAGCCTTTTCTTGGTTGAATTAATATACATAACATCTAAATTGAAAAAGGGGGTTGAACGTGTGTGTATTTTCAGAACTCATAAGCTGATCTTTGGAGAAAAATGGCTGAGCTTGCAAAATATTTTTTAAAGGTGTTATTAGAGGGGAAAAATCATGTAGCGGGGGCACATGCTGTTAACATCACTAATTCCATTGGTGCCAGGGGTATTGCAGTTATGGCTATTATGTTTAACCCACATAGAGGCATTTCGCACTGTCAAAGTCTTTTCTGCAATATTGCAGGCAACACTGCCTGATGCATTGAGGTGATCATAGCTGACTATCTTGCGATGGGTGGCCACTAATGTAATCTTGTCTGATGTGCTCAGTATTACAAAACTAATATTAGTAGTTCAAGATGATTTTCATTGAAATTAAGTAGCTCTTATTACAGTAAAGGTTGGAAACCGCTGATCTAGAACATCATGTTTTTGTCTTGTGCAATAACCATGCAACCAAAATCTTCGGTCCAGCAGAAGGAACATTTTGCTATGGCATATGCCTGTGAAGACTGGAGCCTCTTTGATGTGGTCTTGATAGACTTTTGAAAGGCTAGACCACAGAAACCTACAATTCGTTCAAAACGTGCACTGCATTGTTGAAACAGTCACCAAGCTAGATTTGCCTATTTTTTTTCCTCAAGTGTGATTTTTACATCACAACAGGATCGCAGAATAGTGCGGCAGATGCTCTTCCTTGCCAACATCCAACAGACAAGGAACTTCAAATAAACACTTTTCTCCTTCCAAATTGAGTTGAAGGTTTGGTATAAACATGTTTACAGAGAGTCAGAGATGGCAGTGCACAAACTGATCTAAAAGTTCTTAAGAAAATCCAAAGGAAAGCTTCTTTGGCTTTTCATCATGACCTTTACTTCTAAAACGGAAAATTTAGAGATGCCAAGGAATTGCAAGAGGAGGAACATAAAATGTTTCCTGGTTCTGCAATTTCCAGATATTATGGACACCACTCAAATTTACATCTGGTTCTTCAATAGCTCTTGCAGTCAACTATTAATCAAGATGATCAGTAAATGTTCAAACGTGTTCTACTCGAGCCCAAAGTAAGAAGAATCGCAAAAGAAATCCTTACCGGTAGCTACCTCCATTACCTGTTTCACCTTATCCTTGGTACACTATCTCAACCGATTTTATTGTGGTTTCCCCCACCTTTTAGATGGGACTGTGATATTAGTAACAGTGAATGCCTCTCTAAAGTGGCTCATTTCTCTACATATAAAAAGATCAATGAACTTGTGAGATTGCCAATATTTTTATTTCTGGTATTTTTTATCTACATTCTTTACCTAGTACCCTTATGACAGACAGAGAATCTCAGTACATTTCCAGATTATGGAAGGAGCTGTATCCAAAACCTGAAATCCAACCCATCATGGCAAATTACTATTTTCAGTTCCTGTGGGTCATTTCCTGGTTTCAAAAGTGTATAGCTGTGAAGCTCTGATCACTGCAACACAACAAAGTAGGAACATTTTCGTCTAATCTATGCCAGACCTTGTCCACTCAGCTCTGGAACCTCAGTCTCTTTATTTGAAGTCTAGTATGTTGGTCTTTCTTTTTCGCTAAATCCTTCTTCACTCTAGTCTCTTGTTCTCCATTTAGTGGGAGTTTTTTTACGCTCAAGTCTTCTTTCTCCTTCAGTCAGCTTAACCTCTCTAAAGGCATCTGGTCTTTTCACATGTGATATTGATGGATGCCACCCTTTCATTGTTTAATTTGCATATGGGAACTAAATAAATAAACAGCACAGTGGAGTAAACACTGGCATGGAAATAAGAACATTTCATACTGAGACAATGTAGACAACAACATAAAAAATGTTGATATGGAAATGCAATTTTTGCACATGAAAATGGAAAGATGAGTAACATACTGTTGTAAAGAATGAACTGGCACAACATACATTGTTAAAAACACGGTTATAAACTGATGCGAAGTAAATATCCCAAAATGCAAACAAATTAATCAAACATTCAAACTCAGTAGATGCTGGCTTCAAGAGTCTTGTCATTTCTTATCCATTCAATCCTTGGTACCCCAATTCATTTTGAGTAAATCCCTTTGTCACCCTGCTGATAACTACTCAATTTAATTATACTGAAACCTGCTGTTTGATATGGTCTCTTCATGCCAGCCCTCGCTATTGTGTCGGTGACCCTATATCACTAAATGTTTGCACATTTCATTTGCAGGCAAGTACAGGTTCAGCCAGAGTTTAAGCCTGCAGGAGTATGCTGTGGGTAAAATGCTTCAGGCAGTAAGATGTTTATCTAGAGAATAGTAAATAAGCAGAAAAAACCCTAGCACCATAATTAAAATGCTGTGAATGTAAGCCATTTCTTAAGCATGGTAAGCAAATCCCAACACAGGAGCACTGCCTGACACAGGAGGCATCCCTGGTCTACCTGATAATCCCCACTTAAAGACAAAGATGCCTTGACATAACCAATTGCCCCTATAATCACATAAACCTGCCCTGATGTGTGAGCAGCAGCATCAGCACATTTGCTGCAGGAGCACTAGATCATTTTATTATTCCACCCAAAAATCAGTCTTGTTGCAGAGAACTCTCATTTTCTTCCTCAACAATCCTGACAGGCTGACTTTTGTCAAGTACCATTTTACTATTGTAACCTTGCACTCTTGTGAAGATGGCATCACTCTGACTGTTTGAGAAGCGTATTTACTATATGACTGTGTTCCCAAGAACCTTCAGAGTTGGCTTGCACACTGCTGGGCGTGAGTGAGGGGTCCAAACTCCATATGTACAGTGCTTGAGGATGATGCAGTTACAGTGCTCCACATTAAAGGACAGCCTGTGGTGAGCACATATGTGTGGGGAGAAGTTAAAATCCCATAAATCCCACCTAAATGAAGAGATCTGAACGTTCTTAATCTATTTCTTTATAATTTCGTTCTGGTGGTCCTAAATTGATAATGGGATAAACCAGGACTGCAAGTGCCCACAAGCAAGAACACGTGGAGTACATCAACTATTTCTGCATTAAGCCAGGAATTGTTAAAGTTCTGTCATCTGACAACTTCTCTTACAAGCCAACAGATGAACACCTTCAGCTATCTTATACCTCTCTATATATAGTCAGTAATAAACATGATAAATCATGGTTACAATAATTAAGCTGATGCAGCCGGTTAGAAATTGGGTCTTTGGTTGGCAGTCAGGTTACCCCCCTGTCCAAGCAAGTACCCGCACTCTAGCCAGGGTGAAGGAGAATTAAACTCAGTTAAACCCCGCTCACCCCCTTGGTAGCTTGGCACAAGCAGGTAGGCTTAACTTCAGAGACAATGTGTAAAGTATTTTTACGAACACACAGGAATACAGTAAAAACACTACAAATGACTCACAGGTTAGAAAAATAGCCAATATTTATCTGAACAAAACAAGACCAAAACAACAAAAATCTGACATACACAAGTCAAATTCTGATTTTTTGAAGATTAAACTCAAAAATAGAGTTTAGAAACACAAATGCTTCAATGAGGTAATAACAGGGCGTCGTGATGGAGACGTTCTCAACAATCCAACACCAATGGTGCCAGTTACGGAGTCACGCAGACCCCCAGGTACAGTACCTTAGTAAAATGTGGAAACAAGCTGCTGCACGGAGTCGGGGATCGGGCGTTGCTGGATCAGAGGTGGAGCCGGTTCCAGTGCTGCGGGGCAAAGGAGCAGAGGTGTCACGAAGAGGCGTCAGGCCCTTGCTGCAGTGAAGGTGAGGCGGCATTGGTGCAAAGCGTGGGAAACGCACACTTCGGGCAGAGTCAATATGTGGCGGTCAAGATGTGGTACAGCGACTTCCACAGTGTTGCAGACTTCGGCAAGGTTGCGGCGGTGTCAAGCCTGCAAGGATCGCTGCACTCCAGCGAGGACCACGGCTTCGGTTGCAGGCGGCGTCTCAGGATTCGGCAGCGGCATTGGTCCAGAGTCATCGGAAGTCTCTTTTCTTGGATTTTCACCAGCTTCTCCTTTCAGGGGCCCAGGGACTGGATTAGGCACCACTTGACAGGGCAGGAGTCTCAGCAGAGGGTCCAGGTGCCGGCAAAGGAAGTCTTTGATGGCCCTGAGACTTCAGAACAACAGTGAGCAAGCTCAGTCCAAGCCCTTGGAGATTCTTCTCAAGCAGGAATCTACCACAAAGTCCAGTCTTTGTGCTTTGTTGGGCTATCCTGCAGTTACTGCTTCTGCCTGTGAAAGGGGACAGACAGGGGCAGCACTTCTCTTCAGCTCTTCTCCTTGGCAGAGGTTCCTCTTGAATCCAGAAGTGATCTGGTCTGCAGGGGTTTTGGGTCCAACACTTATACCCAATTCTGCCTTTAAAGTTGGCAAACTTCAAAGTAAAGTCTCAAGTGTTTGTAAGATCCTTCCTTGTCCAGGCCAGGCCCCAGCCACACACCAGGGGGTTGGAGACTGCATTGTGTGAGGACAGACAGAGCTCTTTCAGGTGTGAGTGACCACTCCTCCCCAGCCCTCCTTGTGTCATTGTCTAGAGAGAGATTCAAACAGCCCAACTTTGAAACTGACCCTGACAGGGAAAACACAAACAGGCAGAGTCACAGAATGGTTTAAGCAAGAAAACACCTACTTTCTGAAAGTGGCATTTTCAAACACACAATCTAAAAAACAACTTCACTGAAAGATGTATTTGTAAACTGTGAGCTCAGAGACCCTAAACTCCATATTTCTATCTGCTCCCAAAGGGAATATGCACTTTAATAACATTTAAAGGCAGCCCCCATGTTTACCTGTGAGAGAGATAGGCCTTGGAACGGTGAAAAACAAATTTGGCAGTATTTCACTACTAGGACATGTAAAACACATTAGTACATGTCCCACCTTTAATATACACTGCACCCTGCCCATCGGTCTACCTAGGGCCTACCTTAGGGGTGCCTTACATGTATAAAATGGGAATATTTAGGCCTGGCAAGTCAGTACACTTGTCAAGTCGAATTGGCAGTTTCAAACTGCTCACACAGACACTGCAGTGGCAGGTCTGAGCCATGTTTACAGGGCTACTAATGTGGGTGGCACAACCAGTGCTGCAGGCCCACTAGTAGCAATAGCTTTACAGGCCCTGGGCACCTCTAGTGCACTGTACTAGGGACTTACTAATAAATCAGATATGGCAATCATGGAAAGCCTATTACACATACATTTTACATAGGAGCACTTGCACTTTAGCACTAGATAGCAGAGGTAAAGTGCCCAGAGTATCAAAAACAGAGTCCAGTGCACATCAACAACTTGGGAAACAGAGGCAAAAAGTTAGGGAAGACCACGCCAAAGAAGCCAAGTCTAACACAGCCCAAAAGTCTTTTCTGTCAGAATAAATACTATATGCTTGAAAGTAGCTCGTTTTTGGTGTGTCTATTTCTCCCTTCATCCAGGTATTCATTGCCACTCTGTTTCAGATATCCTGGAACTTTCCAGTCCGGATGTTTTTTTCTGACTGGTCATGCTACAGCATACAGAAATAAGCACTGGCAAAGCCAGTATGTCCAGTCTCGACGAGCATGTGTTTTTTTGCCAACATATACACTATGGCAAGATAATTGGCAAAAAACTAAAAATAAACTAGGTCCAGTAGTCCAGGGACAGAAGCGCACTGCTTTTCTGTGATCAGGCAAAATACAGTCATTTACAGTGCACAACAACAAATGGATTAAGTATGCGGGTTCACTCCCCAATGTTGTATGTTGTGGTAGAAGGAAACAAAATTGCATGTCACTTGAACAAATCAATAAAGGAAGAGGGTTGCCCGAAAGCCCCTTTACATATGCATTATTATTTTGAATTATTTGCAGAACATGTGGTTGGTGAAACTGCTATAGCAGACTCTAGGCCACAACTTAAAGTAAGGATGTCAGAAACAAAGTGAGAGATAAGGAAGAGTGTTGGCAACCACACAGAACCAAAAGAGGACTCAAATAAAGACCCGCCCATTGTTGGTTGAGCTCAGGCTCAACAGGGTTGATTGTCACCCCACTACCATTATTTTCCTCCTAGGCAAACCTGCACCTATAGCCAAGGGCCACAAGGCAACTTCAACATTGTGAAACATGGAAGAATAAACACAAAATAAAACTTGAGGGGGAAAAAAAAATCCACAAAGGCCCTTATTAGGATCTTGGCAGCAAATGCCGCCTACCGCCACGGTGACGCCCGCCAACATACCGTCACCGTGGGTACCGACCGTCCATGGCATTATGACCGTAGACTGAATACTGCCAGAAGGCTGGCGGTATTCTGTCTACAGTCATGGCTGCAGACGGCAGTAAGGTGGGGCTGCTGCCACGCCACCAAAACACTGCCTACTGTATCATGTTCCAGGATATGGCCTGGCGGTGTTTTGCTGGCAGACACTGCTGCTGGCAGCAGCGCCGCGTCCCGTCTCCTGCTGGAAGACCCCTGCAAGCAGGTAAGTCGGGTTCTCCGACAGGAGAGGTGGGTGGGGGGTGTTGTGTGCATGTGTAATGCGTGTGTAATGCGTGTGTGCATGAGTGGGTGTGAGTATACGTGCATGTTGTCGTGAGATTGCGTCTGTGCCTGGATGTATGTTCGTGAGTGTGTATGAATGCGTGGGTTAATGTGTGTATGCTTGTATATATGGGTGTGTTTAGGTGTGCATGTATGTGTGTAAATGTGCGGGGATGGGAGAGTGAGGGAGAGGGAGGATTCTGGGGAAGGGGGAGACTATCAGTGTCTCCGGGGAAGGAATTCAATGGCACTGATAGTGCCTAACACCATGGTTTCAGTGGTGGTACTGAAAACACTGAAACCATGGCGGTGGGCGGGGTCATAATGCCATGGGCGGCATAGTGACGGCCGCCGGACTGAAGTCTCCAGCCCGGCGGTCGTTATTGCGATGGCGGTCAGTGTGGTAAATTGGCGGTTTGGCTTTGGCCAAAGCGCCAATGTCATAATAGTGGAGGTGGGTACTGCCAGCCTGTTGGCGGTAATACCTCCACTATAACACCGACCGCCAGGGTCGTAATGACCCCCAAAGTATTTTTTGCTATAGACTGTGCTCATAATTCTTCCACTATTCAACACATAGATTATTCAATACAAGTTTTTATTTCACATTTTTGTACTTCTAGTCATAGCAAATGACTGGATAAACAAGAATAATAACAGTATCAAAAATGCAATGGAAAACAAGCATTTGCGAAGCGAATAGGTCTTGCCTGTGCAATAGCTTTTGGCTTTGCCAGAATGTTTTAGCCATGCTGCACATCAGCGTGGCTACTGTTCAACATGGCTAAAATGTAGTGGAGTAAAAGAGACTGGCGTAGACTGTCATGAAGTAGAGTAGAGTGGATTGTTGTAGAGTGGTGTACAGTAGAGCTGAGTGAATGGTTATGAAGTGGCGTGGAGTGTTGTGGAGTAGAGTGTCAGAATGGAAGGGCGAAGAGTGGATTAGAGTTAATTGGCATAGAGTGTTCCAGTGGAGTAGAGTGTTGGAGCGGCAGAGTGTCATGGAGTGGTACAGAGGAGAGTGGGGTGGCACATGAAAGATGTTTTAAGGCATGTGCACAGTGGCTCTGGCCCAGGGCTCTTGCCTTTCAGGTCCCCCCCCACCCCACACCCCCGGTCTACCCCTGACAGAGCCAGCTCTGTTCTGCAGTGTCTTGCCCGGACTACCTTAAATAATTCTTAAAAGAGTTGTTTTAAATACCGTTTATCATTAATTTATTTATAATGTGGTTGACACGTCTGAGAGTCTATTAGAGATAGCTTGCAGAGAAATGTGCATGTTTCATGCAGCATCCATAAAAAAAGAAGTTTTTTTTAATGTCAAGACAGGACCTCATATATGAGAAATGGGAGAGTGTAACAGATTATTTGCAGTAATATCAGTGAGCTGCTGCTGTGTTACAATATTGAAAAACATGCATCACTGTCCATGAATATTAGACGTAAGCACATTTAGAAAGTGTGCCTGTGCACCAGGGGCATCGTGAACACCCTGCACTAGCAGCTACAGCAGAGGGGAGATTGTTTAGGGGGCCTCCTCTGCCTGCAATATTCAAAATAACATTCTCATAATGAATGCTATAAATGAAACAGTACTAATAGAACAGCAACCAGGAGCAAGGAAGTATGAAGGATGGGTAAATACACACGGAAATGGGGAAGGAATAATGATGAAAAAGCAAAGAGGGATGGATGGGTGAGTGGGTGGGTGGGTGAGTTGGGTGAAAGGATGAATGCATGGATACGTGGATGGATATGTAAAAAGATGGCATAGTAAACGGACTGATGGACAGGTGGATAGAGGGACAGGTGAAAGGATGACAGGGATGGATGGTTGAGTTGGGTGAAAAGATGAGTGAATAAATGGCAGAGTGGAAATGGGTAAATGGATGGCAGAGTGCAAATGGGTAAATGGATGGCAGAGTGGAAACGGGTAAATGGATTGCAAAGTGAAAATGGGTAAATGGATCGCAAAGTGGATTGATGGCTGGGAGGTAGAGTGAATATGCGAATGATGGCTAGCAGAGTGGATGAATGGATGACTGTCAAAGTGGATGACTGGATGGCAGAGCGGTTGGAAGAACAGATGGACGGATGGCAGAGCGGATGGATGGATGGATGAGATGGGGAAAGTGACTCATGATGAAACAATGAATGGGTCACAGAATGTAAAGGTAAGATAGTGGATATCAGCGGGTGGCTTGGGGAGGGGGGTGATTTGAATGGTAGATGCTTGGAGCGGAGAAACAAGGGATCTATTCTAGTGAGGGTTAGGATCACTTCCTTGCTACCATAAGAACTTTAGTTCAAAGTGGAGGGTATTTTAATTTTCTGAGTACTCACTTGCTGTGCACTGTCACTGACCTGGCCAAAGAGGGCATGAGAGAGTTGACAATGGACCATAAATTCAAAGCTGTTACAAGAAGGGCCACCAATTAGGTTTGGTCCAGGGCCCCCAAAATCTTTAAGATGTCCAGAGTGGCCTAGTGGGATTTGCGTAGAGCGTCGTAGAGTAGAATAGCGTTGCTAAGTGGCGTACAGTGTTGTACAGGGTCAGAGTGGAGTAGAGTAGAGTTTAATAGAGCTCAGCTTCGGAGTGGAGTGGCCGAGAGTGAAGTGGCGTAAAGTACAGTGGTGCAGAGTAGACCTGCATGGAATGCAGTGGCATAGAGTGCACTGATTTGGAGTAAAGTGGTATAGAATGCATTGACGCAGAGTGCACTGACATAGTGTAAAGTGCAGAGGCGTAATTGTTTCAGAGTAGAGTGAAGTGGCATAGAGTGGAGTGGTTCAGGTAGAGTGGAGTGGTGCAGGGTAAAGTGCAGAGGTGTAGAACTTAGTGGAAAAGAGTGTAGTGGTGTAGAATGCAGTAGCATGGAGTGCATTGGTGCTGAATAGACTGTTGCAGACTGATGCAGTGTGTAGTGGAGTACAGTGGCGTAGAGTAGAGAGGTGCAGTGGCACAGAGTAGAGTGGTGTAGAGTGGTACAGAGAGTAGTGGCGTAGAGTATGGTGATGCAGAGTAGAATAGAGTGGCACAACGTGCAGTGACGTAGAGTGCAATGGTATAGAGTGGCATAGCATGCAGTGGCGTAGAGTGCAGAGTAGAGTGGTGTATTCAATGGAAGAGTGTGCAGTCTTGCAGAGTAGAGTGGTGCAGAGTAGAACAGAGTGACAGAGTGCAGTGACAGAGCACAATGGTGTCGACTGGCATAGCTTGCAGTGGTGTAGGGTTGCAATGTGGTGTAGGGTTGCAATGGGGCAGACTACAGTGGTGCAGAATGGAGTGGTGTTGAGTTCAGTGGTCGAGGGTGCAGTCTTGCAGAGTAAAGTGGAGTAGAGTACAGTAGCGTAGAGAGGAGTAGAGTGGTGCAAAGTAGAAAGGCACGGAGTACAGTGATGCAGAACAGAGTGGCATAGTGTGCAGTGGGGTAGTGCTGCAGAGTAGATTATAGCAGTGTAGAATGCAGTGGCATAGAGTACACTGGTTTTAACTAAAGTGGTGTTGAGTGCACTGGCGCACAGTGCAGTGTTTTAGAGTTGAGTGGTGCAGAGTAGAATGGCACAGCATAGAGTAAAGTGACGTAGAGTGGTGCAGAGTGGACTAGTGTGGAGTAGTGTGGAGTAGTGTACAGTGGCAGAGTGCAATGGTGTAGAGTAGATTGTTTCAGAGTAGAGTGAAGTGGCATAGAATGTCACACCAGATGCCAGCAGTGCTAACGCCAACCCGCATGGTAGGCCATTATTGTTTTCAGTGGGAGTGGAACATGTTCACCTATCTCATTGTTGACAACACACAAACCCACCAAATAGTATACAAACTATGTTTTGACATAGGCAGGATTTTTAAGGCTGTTGTGGAAATAATGTAGTGGGTTTCCGGGCTCCTGTTTGTAGGTTTCAGGCTTGTCAATTCTTGCTATTAAGAGGGCTTAGTACTTGGACTCACTGACTAAACAGAAAGATCATTAGACATTCACTAGAGGGTCACATTAAGCAACAGTCAACAGTGCTTTGATAGAAGAACATGGAAATTAATATTTGTTTAGTGTGCACCTCCTCCCTGCAGGCTTATTTTAAGGGCTCTGTTACAGTCTCGTAAACTTGAGCATCGGAGGGGCAGAAGAAGGCTACATCGGGAGAGTAATCTGCATTTCTCTTGCTTTCCTATAAAGGCTTTCACTTTGAAGTCACAGAAAGAAAAGCAGACACCAAGCTCCCTTGAAAGAAGCCTGAAATGTGACCTTTGTGTTTAAATACACAGCAAATGTGACAAGATATGAAACAATATTTAAAGGTCTGTTTACAGAAAGTAAGATCTCAGAAGGCTACAATAAAAAAAAAAGATTTGAGCAACGGAAGGGACAAACTCAAGCTAAACAATCTAAAACAAATCACAAAGCCTATGGTAAGCAATGGCAGGAATGTGTTTCCATGGAAGCTTTCTGAATGTCCCCAAGATGTCTTCATCAAACCTGACGGTTCAACCTAAAAATAAGATGAATACACTACTCTCACTTTGAATTGAGGAATTGGAGCTCTGAGGGTGCAGCTTATGTAGGTAATGAATTTGATGGTTAGAGCCTGTTGCTGTGGACTCCTGTCTGGGCTACACCCGTGGGAACTTTGGAGTAGGTTTGTGGTGCAGCGTAACCTCTGCGTTGGATGGAACACAGATTTTGTTTCTCTATTTAACATGTCACTAGCTAATTCAGTCCATTGTTTTGTCTCTGCATTTTGGTTCTTGCAGAATTCATAATAGGATATATAGGATGACAAGTACCAGAATGCACAGAAAAAAAAACTACCTAGGGTGCATTAGGCACGAAGGATTTCAGAAAAATAATTTCAAAGTACTGTTTAGATTGTTAGTCTTCTCTCTTTTTTATTTTGTCCTTCCACTTCTGAGCATGGACGTGAGGCCACTCTTCATAGTTTTAACTTATTTTCTTACATTTTTTTTTAACAACTGAATTTAAAACCATCTTGTTCACAAGACTCAGTGCATCAAAACATATAACATGCTAAATAACAGATACCACAATGATTTTTTTTTAGCTATTAAATATGTATATTTTATGCTTATATGATACTTAAACGTCTACTTTAAGTGATGCTGACCTTTCCATTTTGTTCACCCGCTCTTCCTTCACTATAGAACACTTTTCTCCAACACTGAATTCATCTGTATATTTACACAACAAATAATTACATCAGGCTACATTGATGAGAAACTAGAAAAAACTGTAATCTTCATAATATTTTTAAAATAATCTAAAGCAATCTTTAAAAACACATTCTTTTTTCACATTCAGAGCACAGCCATGTTGATTTAGTCGTAGCATGTGTGCCGGCCAAAGACAAAGAAGACTGACTTGGTCTCTAGAGTCAGTCAGAGGCTGCATTTGGATATGTCAAATTTACAACGGATCTAGGAATGGTCCTAGCTACAATGGATGTTTTGAAAAGAACATTATCACTAACGTTCCATTCGTTCAAAGACTGATTGAAATGAGTTTCAGTTCTTCTGCCAATGTAACATACTCAAGTATTCCTTGAAGTAAATATAACCAGCAAATAAAAATTCTTAGGTGAAAATGTTTTCCCCCATGAATATTTATTATTAATCCATGGCATGTCCGTGCCTTAGTGTATTCTGTGAATAATATCTTAATCCCTTGCATGCGGACGGTTGATGCCGTGGTTGGCATGTGTGTCAGGCGGCCCTCGGCCATCCTAGCACCCACCCACAGGGGAAGCGCTAGCACTCCTCCCCATAGCATGCCCCTCTACACCCCTCCCGTACCAGGAATGGCAGTGGACGCGCTTTCGTTGCCACCCCTGACCTACACCCCCCGATCTGATGACGTCAGCGCACACCCCAAGTGCTGGCGTCATCAGAGCAGTCAGCCGCTGGCAGCCATTTGCTTCCAGTGCTGATCGGAGATGGAGATACGTTTTTCTTCCTGGGAGGATTGGGGTGGGGTTTTCAAAGAGGCACCAGCCGGAAAGGAAAGTTTCTTTTCCCTCGGTGTCTCTTTGAAATGTGTTCCTGCTACACAAATATGCATAGGATCGCAATTGTGCAGCAGGAATACTACTGGGCCACCAGAGTTGTTTTTGTGTGTTTGCATGTATGGGGAGTAGCCTCTTGGGAAAGGGTAGCTCCCTTTAGGGGGCATACATTTCTGCCCCCCTTGTGGGCAGATCAGCCATTTCTTTACACCTAACTGCCCCTCAGGGGGGCAGACACCACTCTGCCACTAGGGATTTAACATTTTGATGATTTTGGGGAGCGACACCTTGAGCAAGGGTTGCTCACTTTCGGGGCAATTATTTTGGCTGTTTCTGCCCCCATACCTCCCACTAGACACTAGGGATGTTTTATTCACTATGTTGCTGCAGTTGTTGTGAGAAGTGGCCCTTTGGGCATGGTTCACTCCCCTTTAGGGAGTGAATGTTTTGGCCATATTTCTATGCCCATTTGCCCACCAGCTTGGTGTGTGTGGACTGGTGCATTATTTGCATTTGTGATCGTAATGTTTATTTCTTCTTTTCATTCTAGTGCAAAGCTTTTGATTCCTTTGCTGTGACTCCTGCTTGCGGTTTAGGCAGTAGTAGATCTGCAGTTTGTGTAGTTACTTGTGCTTGGCATTAAAAAATGAAAATAAAAAAAAACAAGCCAAAAAAAAAAAGAACTTCATTTCAATGAGTATCATTGCCATGCATGGGTGAGTTTTTTGTAAATGGTGTAATAATAGCAGCATATTTAGCTTATATTTTATTCTGTGTAAAATTCTCTTTGGATTTGTGCACTATGTGTATTGTGCTGTCTATGTGTAATTTTAGTTTGTTTTTTGTTGAGATATCATTGGCGCCTGCTGTGTAGAGTAGGTGCTGGTGGGTCTAGCTGTCTCTAGGGAGCATGTGCTATCGTTTTTGAGTATAGAGGTCCTTGTGATAAAGCCACACTTAATCACTTATTTTACACACTGTTGGTTGTTGTTGACGTATTTGTCAAGTTACTTTTAATAGGAAGGATCATGGCTAGACGCAGGATGACCGCTCGGCAGGTTGTTGGTATGCTTTTTGAAGCTTCCTCGGACCAGGATTATGAAACTGACTGCATTTGAGGCGAAGGAGAAAGTGCAAGATTCCTGCAGTGATTTTTTTGTCTGAGAGGAATCATCAGATGATGAAGACACTGATGTGCCGATAGTGCAGAGCCTAGGACTGACAGGCTTCCCCTTGGAAGATCTGAACTCTGGGTTGCCCCAAACATGGTGCAGCTGGAGTTGCCTGCCTTTACTGGTGTTGCAGGGTGTAGCCTGAATACTGAAAACGTTTTGCCTATAAATTTCTTTGAGGTGCTTAGACAATGTAATTTTGGGTGAGACTGTTGAGCAGACTAATTTGCATGCTCAACAGTATTTGAGGGACAACAGTACCAGATGTAGGCCCCACCCTGGAGCTATCCGGTGGACTCCCACAAATCTGGAAGAGTTGAAGAAGTTCTTGGGTTTAACTTTTTTGATGGGCTCGATAAGGAAGCGGTCTGTCTTCATAATGGTCTTCCAGTCCCTTGATGGCAGCAGCCATATTTCCTGTAATCATGAGTTGTGGTCGGTATTCGCTTCTGCTTCGGATGCTGCATTTTGTTGATAATGCTTTAGCGTCGCCACAAGTTGATAATGCTTTAGCATCGCCACAAGATCACCCTGATTGAGACCATCTTTCCGATTTCGGCCTGTCCTTGATCATCTTATAGACTGATTTTCAGAAATCTATGGTCCAGGAAAAGAAAATAGCTGTGGACGCATCTTTGGCACTTGTCAATGGATGTTTAGTTTTTAGGCAGTACATTCCTATCAAGAGGGCATATTATGGAAATGAGATGTATAGGCTGTCAGAGTAGTACAGGATATGTCTAGAAAGTCTGGGCCTGGAATGGTAGGGATTCCACTATTGACTCTGATAGAGCGTTCCAGCCTAATAATTTACCTATAGTTGGAAGCTCTTGGGTCGATGAATCTTTTGACCAAGTGGGACTCTATTCACTCTTGAGTAATCAATCAAAATCAATAAATCAATAATCAATAGCGAACATAAGCAATACCTTGATCAACATAACACTTCACAATTAATCCAGAATACATTTCGGCGAAACCATGACCTTTCGGTCATGAATAACCACACCAGTTTTATGCAAAGTTAATGAATTTATTTCCCTATATTAACAAAGCTAGCACAATGTAGATATGTCTCAACACCAAATGATATATGTAAATGAACATTAATAGCTGTCCATATCGGCGGAAAAGATGCAATCTATGCAGCATTTGAATAACAATGCCCTCTATAATAGCAACGCAAACCACTAAAACTACAATCTGTAATGGGCTAATTGCATACATTTAGTCAGCATAACAAGGTCTCAAATTGCATCGTGCATCAAATGAATCCTCGTCTAACCTCAAATTAGCATCGGCATGTGGGACTTCATGCAAAACAATTTAGCAACATCAATTTGGAAAACTCCTAACTAAGGCGCTTATCCAAAATCAGCAGTTGGTTACCTAAAAAGAAAACACAATGCAATTGTACAATTTTCCTTTCATATTTACCAAATTCAATCAGCATTCAAGGAAGTCTTCGTCTCACAGGTACCGGATTCGATCAGCATGGGACGGGGCAAAGGGGCAGGGTGGACGGGGCAATTGCCTCACAGCGGCAAGATAAAAGGACAACTATTACTTCATGCAAAGGGACGTATCAAAGTTAAAGTCTCTAAGGCGAGAATTACTTAAAGTCTCTTTCTCTCGATTAGAGAAAGCATCAAAGTCTCTCAAAATGGCGTCGAACATCAATTGGCATCGTAGGTAATGGTCGGTGAAGTTCGTAATGGGCTCGTAATGGCTACTTTCTCCTTGTGCACCTGGTTTAAATAGACAACAGTTCAAATCCAGTAGGGTCTCCATTGGAGGGTTCATAGGTTGACTTCAAATTATCCAATCAAAAACAACAGTTCTCAAGCTTCTACCTAGGCATACATTATCCTTGAAGTCGGGAACGTAAGTTGCAACATATTTTACCAATTAACTCACTTTCAGAGCGTCCATTGTCTGCACCTGCAGATTGACCTTGGAGTGAAAAAGAAGATGCCAGGCTGGCACGAAACCTTAAGATAAGCATGTGAACGATCTCACTGGAAAAGTACAGCTTCAAGCAAGAATACACGTTTACTAGCACATTGGAAAAATACGGGCATCTAAACCGTGAGACAAGGCAGCTAGGCCAAAGCCTCCACTAAAGTTATGCTAAGCTAAAACATTTCTAACAAGTAAATCATGGCACACGTTTACGATTATGTCAAGCTAATACAATACTAATACATCACGTTATATGAAGCACGCTTATAAATGTTGGCAAACTACTCTGAGGGCACATTTGTCCCCGTACAATCTTATTTAGTTCGGTTAAAGTCACACTTGATTATTGCTACACTACGTTTATGCGCTAATAAATGCAAAACCTTCATTTCAGCTTCATCAATCCCTCCTCTGATGACTACTTGTCATCACACAAACTAATCCCACAAATTTTATTCCATTAAAATTCTGTCAGTTCCCTCTGCCTTTTAGTTCCCCTTGTTCTTGCTTTGTATTCTTCTGCCATTCTTTTCATAATTTTTTCTTCCTTTCTTCTTTTAATTCTTTCCATTATCATTATTATTCCCCTTTTTATTCCCCAAATTCCGAATATGCAAATTAGAACTATTAGAATTCCCTGTATTATTTTCAGTAGTATTCCATTCCAAATGCCACCAAGCCAACTTCCCACGGACGCAATTCCCTTTCCAACCTTCTCCCACACTCCTGGTTCTTTCAGTTCCTTCAAATCTGCACTTTCCTTTGTTAGATTAGCAAGCATCGTTTTAATTTTCACACTATTGTCTGGAATATACGTGCAACAGTGTCGTGCACCAAGCATTTTGCAAACGCCGCCATCCTTTGCTAAAAGAATGTCTAGGGCAAGCCTGTTTTGAAGAGTCATAGCTCTTTCCGCTGCAAGTTCAGCATCCATCAGGATTATAGCACCTGAAAACTTTGTCAACATGTTATCCACTATAGTAGACAACTTTCTTATTTTGATGGAATTCAACACAACTCCCAATGAAGGAATCTAGGCTCCAAATATATCTCCTACCACAGCAGCTGCGGTCTCTCTTTTCTGGATACGATGGGATCCAGATGTCTTTGGAATCATCGATAGGTCATCCAGCTGATAAACCTTTGGGAACACTATACCCAAATAACATCTCCCCCACCATCCCTTTGGAAGACGATAATAGGCATTATGCCCACAAATGTAATATACACCTGGTATGACAGGGTCAAGTCCGTTCAGCATGAATGTCCATTTGGCCTTAAAGATAAACGTATGTTTACACTCACTCGCACCTACAAAAATGTTATCATAATAAGATTCACCTCGATATATACAAAATTTCCCTACATGCCAAGCATCTAAAGCTATTGTCCCTTGTGTTCTTATTGCGGCAAAAGCATAATTATCTACTGAAGTCCTCTTATGTAGTTCCTTTTCTAATTTTGCATTCATGTGTGCCCTTCTATCATCTGTGCGATCTAAAAAACTTATTTCTACTGCAGAGAGGGAGCAAGTAAGGTTCTCCCTATGAGCGTGAGCCGTTTCAAAAGGTAGCATTGGCTCGAAAAATTCCCTCATTATTTTAGCATCCCAATCTTTAGCAATCTGGCTAAGCTGCGTGATTATAGGAACATATGCAAAGGTAACATCATAATTTGAATAAAAATACTGTATGTTGGTCTGACCATAAAATCTAGAAGTTACTATACTACATGTAATCCCATATGTAAGAGGCATGTGATGATATGTCACCCCTTCCGTTACCGATGTCGGTATCTGTGTACACACATAACAATCTTTCGCATCCATAGTCTCAACATATTCTGTTAGCAAGCGATAGAAAACATTATACGAAAGCTCCTTTTTATCATGCAAGTGTCTCTCATCTAATTCTAGTCTTTTCAGTGCGGTTAGTTCAGTGACAGTAACAGGAGCAAAAGTAGAAGCATCAATTTTCTCATTCTCACCCTTACCATGTATTCCAAGCACTACTGCCATTATTATTAGTACGCATGCAATTACCAAGCCTATACACGCATATTTACAATATTTCTTTCTACTGTTTTGTGTCATGATCTGTATAGAATCAGAGAGCTAGAAGCACCTGTAAAAGAAACGATTTAGCAATTCAGTTACAAAGCAGAACGAGCGCAATGTTCACACAGTTTTCTTCAGGAGCCAAGTCACTTATCGGTTAGCAGCATTTGTCTCAATTCAGCAATAACGCAGTCTCAATTCGGCAATAACTCAGTTTTTTTTTTTGTTTTTTTTTCAAAGTTCAATAACTCACTCTCTTTTTTTTTTTTTTTTTTTTTCCCCAGTTGGCACGTTGTCTCAAATCGTGTTTAAGAGTCAATCAGGTTTTCAAAAGTCTTATCGGGTTAGCAAATGTCTCATCCGGTTTAGCAATGTCTCAGCTGGTTGTATCACGTTATATTGTAGCAAGCAATGTCATTTACCAGCTTTTCAATCAACAGTGTCCATAAAACTTTTCTTTTCTATTGGTATTTCTTCTTCTTCGTTCGAGGCTAAGAGATACAAATTCGTCAGTCCAATCGTCATGGACTACATATGCCCATTGAGGACCGGAATATCGCCTGTTCGGTATCCTTTTCCTTTTCAATTTTGCATCTCTCTTTGACTCTGCCTCACTGGTACTTTCCTCTTCTGCCAATTCTTTTCCTTCACTTGATGTCGGTGTCACGACAGACACTTCCTTTCTCTTCTCTTTCACTCTTGGCCCTTCACTGTCGTTCAACTTTTCTCTAGTTCTTACTTTTACTGGTGATATACTTGGTCTTTTCCTTGCGCTGTGTCCATTTGAGGGACCTGCGATCTCTTCTGGAGAAGTTTGAACAGTTTCGTTCTGTTCTGCCTTGTCCCCTCCTTCTGGGGAGTCAATCAGGTTTTGCTTTTCTTTTTCTGTACCGTCTGCTTCTGGGAAAGCCCTCCTCTGATCAGGCTCTCCTGCTTCCTCACTTCTTTCGAGCCCTTTGTCACCATGACTTTCTTCAGGCTCTGTGTCACTTTCAGCTGCTTCAGGCTCTTTGTCACCTTCAGCTGCTTCAGGCTCTTTGTTACCTTCAGCTGCTTCCGGCTCTTTGTCGCCCTCAGCTGCTTCGTCGCTGTCTGAGGTTTCTCCTTGGTCTTCCCCAAGTGAGTCTGTTTCTTCGTCCTCAGAGAATATTTCTCTCTCCTCTATTTCTGCCTGTTCGCTTCTAGTTCTGTTTTGCTCTGTCTCAGCGCTCGGCACTTGGTTATCAGGAACTGGCAGTTTCAGCGCTTCAACTTCCTCATCAGTGGGACACAACACTTTCTTTGTGTGACTGGCGTGAATCCAGTTGGGAACCCCCGCACACTTCACAGCAGTAGTGGTTGTCAGGATCACTTGGAAAGGGCCTTTCCAACGGGGTTCCAGACACGACTCCCTCACGTGCTTCTTTACCACGACCCAGTCACCTGCTTTCAGTGCGTGTCCTGGACCTTGGATCGGTGGCAAGGTGGTTGCTTCCACCTGGTGAGAGAAAGAGCGAACCACGTCAGCCAGACCTTTGCAGTAGTCTAACACCATATCCTCTGTAATATTCAAAAGCGCGTTTGCGGGAACTGCAGGAAGTCTCATGGCCCTGCCCATGAGAATTTCGTGCGGGGACAGTCCAGTCTTTCTGTCAGGGGTGTTTCTCATTGACATTAACACCAAAGGCAATGCGTCAGGCCATTTCAAATTTGTCGATGCACATATTTTCGCCATTCTTGATTTCAGTGTACCATTCATTTGCTCCACCAGTCCTGATGCTTCAGGGCGATAGCTACAATGCAGTTTTTGCTCAATGTTCAGCGCTTCGCAAAGTAACTTTATCACCTCGTTATTGAAGTGACTTCCCCTATCTGATTCTAAAGAGATCGGGAATCCGAAACGTGGTATCAACTCCCTCAACAATAGTTTTGCAACTGTAAGGCTGTCATTTCTACGTGTGGGGTATGCTTCAATCCAGTGACTAAAAATGCACACAATCACCAACACATACTTCAGACCTCCATGCACAGGCATCTCAATGAAGTCCATCTGCATTCTGCTGAACGGGCCACTGGCCCTGCCAATGTGGCTCGCGTTCACAACTGTTCCCTTTCCTGGGTTCATCTGCTGGCAAATGACACAACGATGGCAAACTGCTTCTGCAGCTTGACAAAATCTGGGGTTAAACCAATCCGTTTTGAACAATCTTATCATGGCATCTCTCCCTATGTGAGCCTGCCCATGATAGAACCGCGCTAGCTGCGATAAGAGACAATTTGGTAAAACATATTTTCCCTCATTTGAAACCCATAACTCATCTGGTCTCTGTGTACACTGTGACTTAATCCAGGAAGCCTTTTCATCCTCCCTGACGCTATTCTGTAATGCCTTTAGTTCATCCATTGTATCTACGACCTTCAAGGCAAATGCTTCAGCTGGTTCAAGCTCTGGCTCACTTATCGAATTCCATTCATCCCTGAGCAATATACAGTTCAAGGCACAAAATCTTGCGACTTGATCCGCATACGCATTTCCCAAGGAAACATAGTCCTGTCCTTTTGTATGAGCACTACACTTTACCACTGCAATTTCGGCTGGCATTTGGATGGCGTGTAACAATTCCCTTATTCTCTCCCCGTTTTTTACTGGGGACCCTGAAGAAGTCAGGAAACCTCTCTGTGACCATAGTTGCCCAAAGTCGTGCACAATTCCAAACCCGTACTGACTATCAGTGTAAATGGTAACCTTCATCAATGCAGACAGTTGACATGCTCTTGTAAGGGCTACAAGTTCTGCTACTTGTGCGGAATATACCCCTTGGAGCCAGGACGCCTCCAAGACACCTGTTACAGTACATACAGCATATCCTGCTTTCAATATTCCCAATGCATCTCTTAAACATGACCCATCAACAAAAACAATTTGGTCATTTTCATCAAGCTTAGTATCCTTGATGTCAGGTCGGGGTTTTGTGCAAAATTGAGTCACCTGAAGGCAGTCATGCTCGACGTCTTCAGCGTTCTCAACTTCAGCATTTTCTCCGGGAAGCAAGGTTGCTGGATTCAACGTAGTGCACCTTTTCAGCTGCACATTCGGTGAGCCCAGAATTATTGTTTCATACCTTGTGAGTCTTGCTCCAGTCATGTGTTGCGTTCGGGAGCGGGTCAAAAGTATCTCAACTGAGTGAGGGACCATGACAGTTAATGGATGTCCCATCACTATTCCTTCACTCTGAGTGAGGCTGATACCAACTGCTGCTACGGCGCGCAAACACCCAGGCAGTGCTGCTGCGACCGGATCCAAAGTAGCTGAAAAATACGCTACTGGTCTGTTTATGCCACCATGGGCTTGGGTCAAGACAGACAGAGAACATGCATCACGTTCATGACAAAACAATGTGAAAGGCTTTGTGTAATCAGGCATACCTAAAGCTGGAGCCCTGCACATGCATTCTTTCAACTCAATGAAAGCATCCATCTCATCTCCTTTCAGCTCAATTTCATCCAATGCATCCTTCTGGGTCAGTTTCAGTAAAGGCTTTGCTAGAGTTGAGAAGTTGGGAATCCACTGGCGACAGTAGCTCACCATCCCCAAGAACTTCCTCACCTCCCTCCTTGTCTTTGGTGGACTCATTTGAAGTACACTTGTTATTCTTTCCTTCATTATTCTCCGTGACCCTTTCTCAATTTGGTGACCCAAATATTTCACTTTCTTCTGACAGAACTGCAATTTTGAAGGTGACACCTTGTGTCCATTCCTTCCCAAGTGGTTCAGTAGGGCAATGGTGTCGGCTGTGCAGCCACTTTCTGTCTTAGATGCAATCAGTAAGTCATCAATGTACTGTACCAGGACTGACTCGAATGGCAATTCTAACGCTTCCAAGTCTTTCTTTAGAATCTGATTGAAAATTGACGGTGACTCAGAAAACCCTTGGGGAATTCGACACCAACTGTAAACTCTGTCCAAGAATTTGAAACAAAAGAGAAATTGGCTGTCCTCATGAAGAGGCACTGAAAAGAATGCTTGTGACAAGTCGATGACTGAAAACCATTCGGCATCGCAAGGGATTTGAAACATTATCACAGCCGGATTCGGTACTACAGGGCAGCATTTGACTATGATGTCATTTATTTTCCTCAAGTCCTGCACTATTCTGACCTTTCCACTCGGCTTTATTAGTCCCATGATTGGTGAATTACATGGACTGCTCAACACTTCTTTCAGTACTCCCTGTTTTACGAACTCGTCAATTAGTTGGGCGACTTTCATGAGGGTGTCTTGTGCCATGTGGTATTGTGGGGTCTGGGGAAACGTTACATTGGGCTTTACTGTCACTTTCACTGGTTCCACTCCTTTCACCAATCCCACCTCCTTTCCTGTCATATCCCACACTTCCTTTCCGACTGTTTCCCGTAATTCAGCTGGAATATCTTCTTCAGTTAACATCGGAAGAAGGTTAATCAGAGGATATTTTTCATCGACAACTTCCATCTCGTCCCCTTCTACACTGTCCTCTTCTTCCCCATCACTGCTCGTCTGAATTCTTATTCCATCGTACGAACACATAATTGAACATCCCAATTTGCACAATAGGTCTCTCCCTAACAGTGCTATCGGGCTTGAGTCACATACCACAAAATTATGTAACCCTTGGTAGTTACCAATGCTGATTGGTACTGGGTCTGTGATTGGGTTCGTCAGGTACCTGTTTGCTACTCCCACCACTTGAACTGTTCTCCCTGAGAGGGGCAAATTTGGTACTTCAATGCTCCTAACAGTTGAACGTGTGGCTCCTGTGTCAACCAAGAAGGAGACACGATGGCCCATAACTTTTCCCTCTACATATGGACCCTTTTGATCCACTTCCAAGGATGCAGCAAGCACACAATTTCCCTCCTCATCTGAACTTTCACTCTCCCATACATCGTTTATTCCATTCTCACTGTGTAATGGGAACTGTTGTACTGTGCCGTTTGTACTCATCACCTGACTCGAGACCTGTGGAGGAACCATCACTTGCTGCTGATTCATTGGTGCCAAAGGTATTTGCATTTGCTGATTAGGTACCATGGGTAACTGCTGTTGCATTGGCTGCATTTGCGTCATCTGCATACGAGGCATCTGCATCTGCTGCGGTTGCATGGGCTGTAATCCCTGCAGCTGATTTATGGTCTGAAAATTTGGGTTTGGACCTCTCATTTTCGGTCCCCTCATTGTCTGGAATGCATTGACATCATTGTTTTGCTGACCAACACCTGCACCTTCCTGCACCATCATTGGGCACTCGCGTTTCCAATGTCCGACAATTCCGCACGCGTGACACGGCATCACCCTTTTCATGGCCTGCATACCATTCGAAGTCACAACAGTATTCAAATCCGGACCATTATTCACAAAACCTCCTCTGCCCCCTGCCTCTCGCCTGTGGCTGGAACACCATATTTCCCTGCAGCTGCGGCTGCGGTACCTGCTGTTGGAACCCTTGCAACCCTTGCAAACCTGTGTGAGCTGCTTTAAGCTGCATCATCATCACCTTCTCTTTCAACCTTTTCTGTTTCACTTCAATTTCGTCGCTACAGTATTTCGCATAAGTCAATACTTCATCAATAGGTTTCGACTGCCAACAAATCAAATGCGTCTTTATCATCCGACTTATCTCTGGTCTCAGCCCTTCCACAAACCTAAACACAAAATGAAGCATGTCCTTCGCCTCTATTGTTTCCGTGCCACTGTAGTTCTTGAACGCCTTCAACAACCTCTCATAGTAACTATGAATCGATTCTTTAGTCTCTTGGGCAGTTCGATCAATCTTCTGCCAATCCACATTTTTCGCGGCAACCTTCGTCTTCAAATGCTCAATCACCTTATAGTACAAGCTCATCACCATAGGTGACGGTGCACCCGTATCCCTGTCTCTCTCTGGTTCACTCGTCGGCCAACCTACAGCCCTTTTGCATTCCTCCCACAAATCTGCCGGAACCACAATCTCAAAGAGGGTGTTCAGATCTTCCCAAAGACATTTTGCAAGCTTCACAAACCTATCAGTCTGTTGATACCATTCAATGGGTTTCTCTCTCAGTTTGGGAAAATCATCCGTAAAAGACTGAATGTCGCTTCTGTGCCATGGTACATGTATTAATTTTCCCCCTGCTGTCTCCCTCATTGGTAACATGGTTACTGCATCACTACTCTGTGGTCTTTTCTCCTTGTGCTCTGGGACACTGTCTTTCTTCTTTTCCTTTTTCTTTGCCCACCTGCTTTCCCATTTGTCTAAGCACCTCCACACTTGTGCACTCTGCAGCAATTCTCTAAGGTGCGTTTTCATGCCTGCTGACCTCATGTGTTCAACGTCTGTGGTCCCAAAATCCAGTCTATAGCTCCTGCTCAAGTGTTTTGTCTTGTCTATCTCAACCCCGTTTTTGTCAGCTATTTCTTGCAACCTTTTATGTACCTTGTTCACTTCTCTCGTAATCCGGGGACATAGATACCTCAGCTCTTCTTCTGTGTAGGACTCTAGCCTATTCACACCCATAGTCCCTTCCACCAACTCTTCTGCTTCCATGCCCAACCTTACCCTGTTCAAGTAGTCTTCTCCCTTCCCATTAGTTGAGCTTTGTGTGGAATTCAGACTGTTGAACCACTGTGTTAGCTGTTGCGCATTCAACCCCATCAGTGTAGCATTCACATCGACTGCCATTGATGGTTGCGGCAACTTTTCAGTGCTCGATGATAGCGGTATTATCAGTGGGGGACTCGACCTCACCACTGTTGACTGAGTACATATGGGACTAAACTCCATCAAGGACCCAGATCCAGTTGGCTGAGCCGCTATCGGAGTTATCCCTGGAGTGTTTTCTATGCACCTCCTTTCCGTCCCGTTCTGCACCATTACTCCCTGACCACTCATACCCGAGTTAGGCTGACTGTACAAAGGTACCGGAGGACCTACAGTAATGGGTAGGGATATCGCATCTGGGTTCTGTCCATTCCCCCTGTTCTGAGACATGTTCATTCCCACACTATGGGTCATCATTGCCGGCATGCCCGTCTGACTCCCCGTCATCTGAGCATGTGCTGTTCCCCCCTGCATCTGCTTTTGAGGCATCAAAAACTGGGTTGATTCAGCTTGTGCCAATGTCGAGTGGTGACCATTCTGTACTCCCATTACGGTTGGATCTAAAGTCATTCCCGTACTGGTGTCACTGCTGTAGTACCTTGGGACCTGCGGCTGATAGTTTTCTGCTGGTTTCAACATAGGCACATCTGGGTATATTCTCCTAACCTGCGGTATCTGCGGGGTGAACAGTAAACTCGGGTCCTTTTATCCCGACGACGTTTCTGAATCTGGAGTTTCATTACTCTGTACCGGTGCCGGAGGGGCAGAACTGGTACTTGGACCTTGTCCACTCTCTGCATAAGGCGGTGGACGGTCGTTCAGCAATTGCATGATGAACTCCTCATCATCTGACTCATCTTCTCTATCTTTGGAACACCTCCCGTTTGTCTTACAGGTAGCTTTCTTGCCTGTCTCCTCTTCTTCCTTAGCAATTGCGGGAAACAATTTTATCCCCTGCAGTACATCTGACCTCCACACCTTCTGTGCATTATCCCACCTAGCGTCCGCTAGTGTCTTTTCTACCTTTCTCATCCTGGTCTCGAACTTCTTTTGCTGTTGCTGTCTAGCCATTAGTTCCCAAATTGCTAGAGCCTCAAACTGTGCTGGCCTGGGAGGTACCTTCATGTCGTACATCGCAAATCTCAAATTCTCTAGAATCCTTATATTGAATGTCCCATGGATCGGGAATGCTACGCTCCCATGTTTCTCTGTCAGCTTGTGCCATTGCTTTAGCCAAAGACACGGAGCTACCCCCTTTTCCTCCATTACAATGTAAGCTGGTGTACCTTCGGGTGGCGTCTCCTCTCCTACGCTCTCTTTAATGTAAGACTCTCCCTTCATCGCGCTCTTTAATGCTTTAAAAAATTTCATTTTCTCGTCTTTTTATTTCACAAAATTTGTAATCAATAGGTGACTTTAATTCCCGGAATACTGTTCGCTTGCCTTTCCCCTTCCAATCGAGCCTCACGGACTGCGTCCAATCCGTGCGCGACCCTTCTCTGCAACCAACCTATCCCAGCGCGGCTCCTAGTGACGTCACACTCGCACACACTGCAGCTGACAAAGCCTCGCGGCTTGTCCTCCTTCACTCAGCTCCTCTCGTAACAACTTCTAGCATGTATCGCGAGCAACCAAAAAATAATAAAACAGATCTGTCAATTTACTACAGGAAGGGTAACACAATCGCTTCAGGACCTTAGGGATTTTTCACTAGCCTCGGCAGTTATTCCATCTTTCTCGGTCCCCACTTTCGCAAGCAAATCTGACCCGCAGACTCTGCTCTCAACTTGTCAATGATCTATTCTAGTGCACTTAGAAATTGTCAAAGCCCGAAGTCGAAGTTTTCTTTCATTCCCTTAACACACGTACCGACTCGTTGACCACGCCCGATCAACCTACTAAACCGACCAGACCACAACATAAACAAGTGTCTCATACACTTTTCAACATACTCCGGAGTCTCTTGACCTCGCAGGGCCCGTCTCAACAACAACAACCACGTGGACCTTTTTCTGCACAAAGCGCCACACGCACATGAAGTTCGACGACTTCCCTACTCTCACACTCGGAGTCGCACCTCCGCTATTTCCATGAAGTTCGACGACTTCCCTACTTCTACACTCGGAGTCGCACCTCCGCTATTCTCTAAAATCCTCGCAACCTTTTTTTCACACAATCTGCGGCAATAAGCTGTGCAAGCGCAAAACCCTAACTTCACTCATACCGTCACTAGTACCACCAACGCCGATTCCACGCCTCCATTCGCAAGCTCCGAGATCCCGGGAAAGTCGCGGGGGACTTAGCCCATCATCATTCTGTCAATCTGTTTTACCCAAGAAAAATCTAATTCAACTTCTCGAGTGGGGTCTCAAAGGGCGTAACCGTTAATTCAACACCATCTACCTCTCGATTTTGGGTCCCAAAAGGACGGAACCGTCCTCTGCTACCATCTACTGATAGAGCGTTCCAGCCTAATAATTTACCTATAGTTGGAAGCTCTTGGGTCGATGAATCTTTTGACCAAGTGGGACTCTCTTCACTCTTGAGTAATCAATCAAAATCAATAATCAATAATCAATAGCGAACATAAGCAATACCTTGATCAACATAACACTTCACAATTAATCCAGAATACATTTAGGCGAAACCATGACCTTTCGGTCATGAATAACCACACCAGTTTTATGCAAAGTTAATGAATTTATTTCCCTATATTAACAAAGCTAGCACAATGTAGATATGTCTCAACACCAAATGATATATGTAAATGAACATTAATAGCTGTCCATATCGGCGGAAAAGATGCAATCTATGCAGCATTTGAATAACAATGCCCTCTATAATAGCAACGCAAACCACTAAAACTACAATCTGTAATGGGCTAATTGCATACATTTAGTCAGCATAACAAGGTCTCAAATTGCATCGTGCATCAAATGAATCCTCGTCTAACCTCAAATTAGCATCGGCATGTGGGACTTCATGCAAAACAATTTAGCAACATCAATTTGGAAAACTCCTAACTAAGGCGCTTATCCAAAATCAGCAGTTGGTTACCTAAAAAGAAAACACAATGCATTTGTACAATTTTCCTTTCATATTTACCAAATTCAATCAGCATTCAAGGAAGTCTTCGTCTCACAGGTACCGGATTCGATCAGCATGGGACGGGGCAAAGGGGCAGGGTGGACGGGGCAATTGCCTCACAGCGGCAAGATAAAAGGACAACTATTACTTCATGCAAAGGGACGTATCAAAGTTAAAGTCTCTAGGGCGAGAATTACTTAAAGTCTCTTTCTCTCGATTAGAGAAAGCATCAAAGTCTCTCAAAATGGCGTCGAACATCAATTGGCATCGTAGGTAATGGTCGGTGAAGTTCGTAATGGGCTCGTAATGGCTACTTTCTCCTTGTGCACCTGGTTTAAATAGACAACAGTTCAAATCCAGTAGGGTCTCCATTGGAGGGTTCATAGGTTGACTTCAAATTATCCAATCAAAAACAACAGTTCTCAAGCTTCTACCTAGGCATACATTATCCTTGAAGTCGGGAACGTAAGTTGCAACATATTTTACCAATTAACTCACTTTCAGAGCGTCCATTGTCTGCACCTGCAGATTGACCTTGGAGTGAAAAAGAAGATGCCAGGCTGGCACGAAACCTTAAGATAAGCATGTGAACGATCTCACTGGAAAAGTACAGCTTCAAGCAAGAATACACGTTTACTAGCACATTGGAAAAATACGGGCATCTAAACCGTGAGACAAGGCAGCTAGGCCAAAGCCTCCACTAAAGTTATGCTAAGCTAAAACATTTCTAACAAGCAAATCATGGCACACGTTTACGATTATGTCAAGCTAATACAATTCTAATACATCACGTTATATGAAGCACGCTTATAAATGTTGGCAAACTACTCTGAGGGCACATTTGTCCCCGTACAATCTTATTTAGTTCGGTTAAAGTCACACTTGATTATTGCTACACTACGTTTATGCGCTAATAAATGCAAAACCTTCATTTCAGCTTCATCACTCAACCTGGTTGTCCGTCCATTTTAGTGAGAAAATTGTGTGGGAACTTGATAGACAACTTTTTAACAAAGGTCACCATTTATACCTAGATAACTTCTACACTGGTGTGCAATTACTCAGGAAATTGTTCAAAGCGTACACTGTTGCTTGTGGCACATTCCGCTCCAACAGTAAAGATTAACCAAAGGAGCTTGTGTAAAAGACTTGGGGGAACAGTGCAGTGCCTTGCGTAATGATGAACTGCTTGCTATAAAATTTGCAGACAGGAGGGATGGCTACATGCTGAAAGTACCTCACCTGTGCCTGTTTGGGGTCAGGTTGCTGAGGTGTGCAAACCTGTGTGAATTTTAGACTACAGTAAGCACATGGGTGGCATACAGTAGATCAGAGGTTGGAACCTCACACTGCTGTTCGTAAGGCTTACGTTTGGTATAAGAAGTTGGCTATCCATCACAAGTGAGGTATCGTTTTTATCAGGAGACCCAGGGGAACACTGGGTGGTAGGATATTTGTGCTGGCGCAGATATCCCACACATAAATGTGAGGAAAATGTCACTTTTCAGCTAAATTTGAGGGTTGCATGTGATTCTGGGCAAGAAAACGTTGTGCGATCCATGCAAGCCAGACCTCCCTGGTCTAGTTTTCAGAAATGTCTGGGTTTGGTAGATCTCCCTAGATGGCCGCCGAGCCTGGGACAAAAACAGGTCCCCCTCCACCTTGCAAAAACAGGTAGTTTTGTGATAGGTAATTTTGATGTGTTCATGTTGTCTTGAGCCTTACGCAGCAACATAGCCCACCCACAAGTGAGGTTGCATTTTTAATTGGGAAGACTTGCGGTAATGATGGGCGGAAGAAAGTTTGTGGCTCCCCTCTGATTCCAGAAATTTACATCTCCGAAATGTGAGGAAAATTAGTTTTTAGATGAATTTTGAGGTTTGCAAAGGATTTTGGGTGACAGAACCTGGTGAAAGCCCCACAAGTCGTTCCATCGTGGATTTCCTTAGGTGTCCAGTTTTAAAAAATTTACAGGTCTGCTAGGTTTCCCTACGTGCCGGCTGAGCTACAGCCCAAAATCCACAGCTATGCATGTTGCAAAAAACATGTCCGTTTTCGTTGAAAAATGTGATTTGCCAGGGTTGCATCTTGAGGTGTTTCCTGCTCGGGCATTAGGTCTACCCACACAAGTGAGGTACCATTTTTAATGGGAGACTTGGGGGAATGCTGGGTGGACGGAGGTTTGTGGCTCCTCTCAGATTCCAGAACTTTGCATCACCGAAATGTAAGGAAAATTTGTTTATGCAAATGTTGAGGTTTGCAAAGGATTCTGAGTGACAGAACCTGGTGGAAGCCCCACAAGTTACCCCATCCAGGATTCCTATGTGTCTAGTTTTCAAAGAAGTACACCCCAAGGGAGGTGGTTGCAGGGGGTGGGGAGGTAAACACCAGAGGCCTCCTCACATAGGAAATGTAAATTCCCCTGGGACCTGGCATACTCGGAGGGCTTGTAAAAAAATAAATAAAAATAAAAAATAAAAAAAAGATTTCTGTTAAATTGTGATGTGAAAGCGTGGCATAATTCTTTTTTTTATAAAAGTGTTTTTGGGTTTTTTTTAAGCCCTGGGGTCTCACCCTGGGACCCCAGCATCAGAGCTAAAGGGTCAGGGTGACTCTACCCTGGCCTTTTTTTTTATTTTTATTTTTACTTTTTTTGTGGAACTCGGCTGAAGCAGTATGCCAAGATAGCTGCCATCATTTCCTGGTTTGAAGTGTTGGCAGCCAATAAGACCTGTGCATTTCCCTGCACAAGCTCATCATTATTCGTGAATATATCACAAAGGATCCACGCCCCTCGAGATACAAGCTTATTTTCCCTTTAACACCTACTGGACGGATTTACACCGAATAAGCAAAAGCGTAATCTGTGTATCTAAAGTTAGCTCTGTGCCAAATTTGGTGTAATTCTGTCCAGTGGTTCGGGTTGTTGTCCTGTCTAAAGGTCCTATGGGAAATAACACAACTTTTTTGAGCCCCCCTTTTTCTCGGCCCCCACTTGATGGATCACCACGAAACTTTCAGTGCGCAATAGGAATCACAGGGGCACTTGTTTGGGAAAGTTTTGTGAAGATTCGTCAAATGGTGCTAAGATATAGGCAAGTCAAAAAACGCTTTTTCAATGGAAACGTGGTCCTAACTATAACTACTTAGTGGCGATCGTCGTGTGTGTGTATATATGATTTAAAGTACTTTACAAATTCGGATAATGTATATTCACATATGAATATTAGAAATCAGCAAAGCAATTTTTGTCTCAACAAATTTTATAACAATACATTATGTCTAAAGTACATAACAGAGTGCAGAGATGTATAAAAAAAGTATTTAAAAGGTATTAAAAATGAGACAAGAACCACAATTTCACCGTACCCATAGAGAGACTGATAGGGAATCCACACAGAGAAATGGTTAGTGGTCTGAACCAAATCCTGCAGACTGATCATATTCAATATGTACATGCTGTAGGTAAATAAACTGGAGACTCTCGAAGGGGACAAGTTTGCAAATGTGCAGCCACTTACAACTCCAGAGATCTCGAAGTAGGAAGCAGATGGGCCTTGGTGATCAAGTTTTTTTGCAGAGCTTTTGTACCAGCCCTTCTTTTAACCAGCAGGTTTATGAACTAGCCCAGTATCTGGAGCTGGTGCAGCAGCTCTGCATGCCCTGGTTTCTTGTCCAACGTATCCCCCCCAGCTGCTTTTCAAGTATCTTGATTGGTTAAATCTTCTAACACAGACTTTGATTTGGCGACAAGCCCCACCTTTGGCTTGCTAATGTGATGATTTCTCAACAAAGTATCTGCTCCTGGTTTGCAAGTCGCTTTGGAATCATTCCGGGAGATGATCCTTTTAACTTCTTTGCCAAAAAAAGCAGATAATTGCGTACTCTTACAGCTACAAGACAGGTTTCGGATGGTGCAGAATTCTTCACTAATTCTTCCACACAGGAGAAGAAATTACAGTCACAACGAACGAGTTACTTACCTTCGGTAACGACTTTTCTGGTGGATACATTAGCTACCTGTGGATTCCTCACCTAATGAATACTCCCATGGCACCAGCATTCGACGGAAATCTTCTTCCTAGTCTCTGCACGTCGACGAGGACGTCACTCTAGCCCACGCGACGCCGTCTGACGTCATACAGGCAATAAGAGGTCCTCGACGACGTGCCGACGTCAGTACCAACATTTTTTACGTGCATGAGAACAGCCACCCAATGCAATGAAAGAGCAAGGCAACATCCCATAACCTTGTAAAATACACAATATTGCAATGAATAGCTGTAAATTTAATATAACAAACAAATATATACAAATCATGTATGTACACAAAGATATATACATGTATATATATATATATACAGATAAATATACACAAGTATCCATATATACAACATCTATTGCAACCTTGAAGACCAAGAGGAGCGCACTCAAGGATTACTTGGTAAGACTAGAAAGGCAACGGGGAGGCGGGTGGGACTGTGAGGAATCCACAGGTAGCTAATGTATCCACCAGAAAAGTCGTTATCGAAGGTAAGTAACTCGTTCTTCTGATGGATACAACTACCTGTGGATTCCTCACCTAATGAATAGAGTCCCAAAGCAGTACCACGCCCGGAGGTGGGTGCCTAAATGGTAAAACCAAGAAATCCTGCAGCACTGACCGTGCAAAATGGCCGTCCCTTCTGACCTCAGAGTCCAAACAGTAATGTTTCGCAAAAGTGTGAAGGGACGACCTAGTTGCGGCCTTGCAGATGTCAACCACAGGAACACCTCTGGCCAAGGCCGAAGTGGCCGACTTAGCTCTGGTGGAATGAGCTCTAATGCCCTCAGGAGGGTCCTTCTTTGCCAAAGAGTAACAGATTTTAATGCAAAGAACCACCCACCTGGAGAGTGTTCTCTTGTGGACTGCCTTTCCTCTCCTCTTGCCCACGTACCCGATGAACAGCTGATCCTCCAGCCTGAAATCCTTTGTTCTATCAATAAAGAAGCTCAACGCCCTCTTTGGGTCCAGACGGTGCAGTCTTTCTTCCTCTTTAGAAGGATGAGGCGGAGGATAGAACGTGGACAAAGTAATTGTCTGAGCCAAATGGAAGGGTGAAACAACCTTCGGGAGGAAAGCAGCCTTGGTCCTCAACACCACCTTATCCCCATAAAAAGTTGTATAAGGGGGCTTTACCGATAAGGCCTGCAACTCACTCACTCTCCTTGCAGATGTTATAGCTACCAGGAAAACTGTTTTTATAACCAAATACCTTAAGGGGCAAGAATGCATAGGCTCAAAAGGGGACCCCATAAGGAAAGTCAGGACCAAGGACAAATCCCATTGCGGCATAACGAATGGTTTTGGAGGATATTTATTTAGAAGACCTTTCAAGAATCTGATAACAATAGGGGATTTAAATAACGATGGTTGGTCTGGAAGACAAATGAAGGCTGACAAGGCCGACAAATAACCCTTAATGGTAGCCACTGCACAACCTTTCTGCGCTAGAGACAGAGCAAAAGACAAAACGTCCGATAGATGAGCATGTAAGGGATCAATCTGCCTCTCTCCACACCACGCAACAAATTTAGACCACCTATTAGCGTAGATAGATTTAGTGGAGTGTCGCCTGGCCGCTAATATAACATCCACTACATCAGGCGGGAGAGAGAAGGAACTAAGGTTGCCCCGTTCAATCTCCAGGCATGTAGGTGCAGACTCTGGAGGTTGGGGTGTAAAACCCGCCCCTGCGACTGCGAGAGGAGGTCTGCCCTGAAAGGGAGACGGAGCGGAGGGCACATTGAGAGTTGGAGAAGGTCGGAGTACCACACCCTCCTTGGCCAATCCGGAGCTATTAAGATGACTAGCGCCCGGTCTCGGCGAATCTTCCTCAATACTCGAGGAATCAAGGGTATGGGAGGAAACGCGTAAAGCAACTGGCCGCACCAGGTTATCTGAAACACGTCCCCCAACGCTCCCTGCATCGGATACTGGAGGCTGCAGAATAACGGACAATGCGCGTTCTCCAGAGTGGCAAACAGATCTACCCGAGGAAACCCCCACCTTTGGAAGATTAAACGGACTTGATCTGGATGGAGACGCCACTCGTGGTCTGCCGAGAATTGGCGACTGAGACCGTCCGCACGTACATTCAAGACCCCGGCCAGATGATTTGCTACCAAGCAAATCTGATGGTCCTTTGCCCAGGACCATAGTCGAAGAGCTTCTCTGCAGAGAAGGTACGACCCTACTCCTCCCTGTTTGTTTATGTACCACATCGTGGTAGTATTGTCCGTCAGGACCTGTACCGACTGACCACGAAGGGAAGGGAGGAAGGCCTTGAGAGCCAGACGTACAGCCCGTAACTCCAACAGATTGATATGAAACATCTGCTCCACTGGAGACCAAAGGCCTTTGATCTCCAGATCCCCCAGATGAGCTCCCCACCCTAGAGTGGAAGCATCCGTTATGACCGTGGCCACTGGTGGCGACTGCGCGAACGGCTTTCCTTGTGAAAGATTGTTGCTCGCAATCCACCACTTCAAGTCCACAGCAGCCTCTCTGGAGATCTTGACAGCACCTTCTAGATCTCCTTTGTGTTGAGACCACTGCCTTCGGAGGCACCACTGAAGAGCCCTCATGTGCCAGCGAGCATGCGTGACCAACAGAATGCAGGAGGCAAACAGACCGAGCAGACGAAGGACCTTGAGGACTGGAACTACCGCTCCATTTCGAAACATTGGAACCAATTCCTGAATATCTTGAATCCGCTGAGGCGGAGGAAAGGCTCGACTCAATGTTGTATCCAGTACTGCCCCTATGAACAGGAGGCGCTGAGAGGGCTTCAGGTGAGATTTGGGCTCGTTCACCGAAAAACCCAGGTCGAACAACAACTGAGTCGTTGACTGCAGATGATGCGACACAAGCTCCGGCGACTTGGCTTTGATCAACCAGTCGTCCAAGTAAGGGAATACTGCTATCCCCTTCCTTCTGAGCTCTGCCGCAACCACCGACATCACCTTCGTGAAGACTCGAGGTGCTGAAGTAAGACCAAACGGAAGGACCGCAAACTGATAGTGCTGCGATCCCACCATAAACCGGAGATACTTCCTGTGGGACTTGAGTATCGGGATATGAAAGTAAGCATCCTGCTAGTCGACAGACCCCATCCAATCTTCCTTGTTCAACACCAAAAGCACCTGAGCTAGGGTCAGCATCTTGAACTTTTCCTGTTTGAGGAACCAATTCAAGATCCTCAGGTCCAGGATTGGTCTCAACCGACCATCCTTCTTGGGAATCAGGAAATACCTTGAGTAACAACCTCGACCCCTTTCCTGCTCTGGGACCAACTCTACCGCGCCCTTTGAAAGGAGGACTCGTACCTCCTGTTCTAGCAACAGGAGGTGTTCTTCTGAACAATAAGATGGGCGGGGCGGGATGAGGGGCGGGAACTCCCGAAAGGGAAGGGTGTAGCCTTTTCCCACAATACTGAGAACCCAAGTGTCCGTTGTAATAGTCTTCCACTTGCGGAGAAAATGCTGTAATTTTCCCCCTACAGGAGAGGAGTGAGTGGGAAACGGTGGAAGCCTAAGGCTGCTTTCCCTGCTGCACCCCTCCAGAGGACGAGGAAGAGGCAGAGTGCAGCTGAGAGGCTCCTCTGGTGCGGGCCCTCCCTCTCCCTCTAAAAGATCTATAGGGATGGGAAGAGGCAGGTTGCTGGAATCTCCCCCGAAAGGAAGAGGAGGAAGAGCCACGCCCAAATCCCCGAAACCTCCTGAAAATCCTGGAAGAGGCAGAGGAAGAAGGAGCTTGGAGTCCTAACGATTTGGCTGTGGCCCTGCTCTCCTTAAAACGTTCCAAGGCCGAATCTGCCTTGGTGCCAAACAGCTTGTCCCCATCAAAAGGGAGATCCAATAGGGTTGACTGCACATCCGCAGAAAACCCCGAATTACGGAGCCAGGCCTGTCTCCTTGCCACCACAGTCGTGCCCATTGCTCTGGCCACCGAGTCGGTCGTGTCCAGCCCAGACTGAATAATCTGGGTCGCGGCAGCCTGGGCATCTGAAACAACATCCAAAAGACCCTGGGGAAGCTCCGTAAACGATGAGGAAATGTCATCCATAAGAGCATGAATATATCTCCCCAGGATACAAGTTGCGTTGGTGGCCTTCAACACCAGACTGCAGGACGAAAAGATTTTCTTGGACTGCGCATCCAGTTTCTTCGAGTCCCTGTCCACAGGCACCGTCGGGAAAGAACCAGGCGCTGATTTGGATGAACAGGAGGCCTGCACCACCAAGCTCTCCGGTGTAGGGTGCCTAGAAAGAAAGCCAGGGTCAGTTGGTGCAGCTCGATACCTCCTGGCTACGGCTCTATGAACCGCTGGGGAAGATACTGGTCTCTTCCACACCTCTAGCACCGGATCCAGCAAAGCGTCATTAAACGGCAATAGAGGGTCTGCCGCAGCTGAGGCCGGATGAAGCACCTCTGTCAGAAGGTTCTGTTTTGTCTCTGCCACCGGCAAAGGCAGGTCCAGAAAACTAGCTGCCTTCCGTACCACTGCGTGAAAGGAAGCAGCCTCCTCCGTGTATTCCCCTGGAGACGAAAGATCCCACTCAGGGGAAGTGTCCAGCCCACTGGCTGTATCTAAATCATGCAGTCCATCACCTGAGTCCTCTAGTTCTCCTTCTTCCAGGACTCGTTGGTACTCCTGCTCCTCTAATAAACGGAGAGCACGTCTCCTCGAATGAAGCCTTTGCTCGATACGCGGAGTCGACAATGCCTCCGCCGAAGCTAGACGCCGATCTTCAGAAGCCACCGACGCCGCGTCCGGCACCACAGGTAGCTTTGGCGCCGATGAAAGAGCACTTGGAGCGGATGGACCCACCGGAGTCACAGGACGAAATCCCGACGACGGAATGGAGATCTCCGGGACCAATCCCTCCGAAGTCACCGGAGCGGCCACCGGCGCCGAGCCCACGTTCCCAAAAGGGAGAAAGGGCATAAAGGGTGCCGGCCGTAGAGGCGCAGGATCACCCAATGAAAAGGCCAAAGGGCCAGCCGGAGCACCCCCTGGAGCCATCTGTTGGAAGATGTTATACATCGCATTTAGGAATGCGGTACTATCGGCTCCAGCGGTGGGAAAAGCCGGATACTGGGGTGCCTGTATCGAAGGCAACCCCGACGCCGGCCTCGACGTCTGCGACGCCGGAGACAACACCAGAGGCTGCACCACTTCAATCACCGACGCCTGTCCAGGTGAAGTCGGTGACGCCGGAGAGGGCAACGGCGTCGATGGATGCGGCGTGACCGTGGGACTGACCTCCCAAGTCCTCTGGCGCCGATCCGAAGACCTGGAACGAGTCTCCTTGCTTGAATGGCGCCATGATTCTCTACGGCGCCGGGAGTCTCGATGACGCCGATGCCTTGGCGAAGAAGACTTCTTATGATGTTTTTCTTTCTTCGACTTCGCCATAAACAACTTTGCCTCACGTTCCTTGAGGGCCTTTGGATTCATGTGCTGGCATGAATCGCAAGTCGAGACGTCGTGGTCGGAGCTTAAACACCAAAGGCAGTCGGAGTGAGGATCCGTAACTGACATCTTGCCCCCACACTCACGACAAGGCTTAAAACCCGACTTTCTCTGCGACATTATTACTGCAGTGAAGGACTACGCAGCAAAAAATACACTGTAACCACGAAAGTAACAGTTGCTCCCTCGAAGATAACGGTTTCGAATGCACGGAAAAAAGGGAACTGACGTCGGCACGTCGTCGAGGACCTCTTATTGCCTGTATGATGTCAGACGGCGTCGCGTGGGCTAGAGTGACGTCCTCGTCGACGTGCAGAGACCAGGAAGAAGATTTCCGTCGAATGCTGGCACCATGGGAGTATTCATTAGGTGAGGAATCCACAGGTAGTTGTATCCATCAGAATTGCTGATTTATGCAAACGTCCACCAAGGGTTCAAGATTTCACCAATATGCTGGAAGTCTCCAGTTTGTTAATCTCAGAAAAGTGAGTTGATTCGGTGAACGGACAGGTGTGTGTTGGGACAGGATCAGGGACTTCACCTTTGTAGACTGGTGAGCATTTAAAGAGCTTGTGAAGCACGGTATGCAGTCTGAACTCTCACATGTCTAGATATCACCAAAGACTTGGATACCTCGTCACTAGAAGCCAATGTTTTTTGGCACAGTTTGGCAGGGTGTGCATTCTCAGACTCACATGCACTATGGAAAGAGTTTAGAGGTGTTGCAACCACAGCAACATTGGAAACCATAACATTTTTCTCCAATAAAAAGACTGTCAACCGCACACCATTGTTAGCATTATCATAAACTTAATTGCAAGACAGATGTTGCTTTAATTACTGTTTAACTAGCTTGATATTCTGATAAACACCCTTGGCAAGGAGTCAATAGCGGTAATTATTCAATATTACTCTTTAATGAAGGACTCTCTCTTCTGTGACACATTTTTCCATTCCGGGATCTGCTTTTACAAAAAACACAATTTTTGCTTCACATCACTTGAGTCCTCCTCCTGACCAGGGCTGTTAGCATATGATGTGACATGGTTAACACAGCTAGTTACACCACTAATGTGCAAGATGGTCTGCAATACAGTAGTACTTGCTCCAACTCCAGTCTCAGGGATAGTGACGGTTGGCCTTGATTCCCTGTCGAATGAAGATCGAACATCCAGAATTATTCCATGAAGATCACTACCGGATTCTGAAAAGGCTTGCTCGATCCTTACCAATTTCTTTTTTTTTTTCTGCACTGTGTTTCCCCTCCCTACTTGGCACAATTCACCAGTGTTTGGTCAGGTTTACCGCTTGCAAGCCCAAGCCTCGATTCAAAAGGGTAAGCCAGGGGCTTAAAAAAAAAAAAAAACGTTGGTTTGAGATATCCTGTAGCTGGAGTCCCTCGCTTATCACTGAGAGGGAGTTTCACTTACGAGGTCCAGTCCAAGACATTCTGTAATTTGTGCTATCTGAACATTTTGGAGTCAGTAGTTTTTTCCCGATTTTCAGATAATTTTTGCACCCCTCTTAGTAGTTTTCACCAGGGATAAAGCTGCACTTGCCTTGGACAATTCAACTTTTTCTTCTGATCCCTGTTGGGTTGCAAGATGCCAACCTATACTTAGTTGATGAGTAAATGTTTACAAAATGATCTTCTGCTTTTTCCCAGGTTGAACTTTAGACTCAGTTGTGCGGCAGCCCATCTCTTTTCAACTATTTTTTAGGGGAGGAGCATCTTGTTCCATATTCAACTTAGTGTATCTTCTTGTTTTCATATAATTTGCTCCTCAGATGTCCTGAGACAGATATGTGCTTTATGCTGATAATATAGGGGGAGATAGAGTTTCTGAGAGGTCTCAAATGAAACATTAGGACTTCCATCAGACTAAGTTCATGCTGGGGTGAAGACACCGCTAAAAAGGCTGTTGGGAGGAAGATCAAAGGCCAGGTTATGTTTCAACTATTTCCTTTTCTTATTGGAAAATCCCATTCCAGAATTTGTGCCTTGTGTTTGGAGTTAGGATGACAGGAGTCACCACAGACAACAAAACTTACAAAGCTCTATCTCCTCCTCTTGGGATAACTGGGGGACTCATGTTCACTATCCTCAGAATTCTCCAGGAAGGACATGGGACAGCCAGCATCAACACAGAGCCTAGCAGGGATCTTCTTCTAAGAAAGAATCTGGAATATGCCCGAAATTGGGTGCATGATCAATCTCCCACTGAAGTATTAGTTGCTCACCTCAAGCTAATGGTTATTTAGTGCATCATTCCACCTTCCAGGGAGTCTTTCCATTGGAATGCAACAGGGACTATTTTACATCTGAAAAGTACATTCAATCCTAACATTGCGCCATACTGAATTACGTAACACATACAATATATATATATATATATATATATATACATATATACATATATACACACACACACACACACACACACTATACAGAAAGCACTATTTTATTGCATTGTCACACGCAATAGGCAGGGTTTAATGAGTCTTTGTGCATGCAACACATGTATACAGTATGAGTGATTGCCTGTGTTTGCAAGCATTGATGCATTATAACCAGACCTGTTGGGTTTGCCAATTTAAATCAAGAGTCCAAGCCTGCGATTTGCATAACTTTCTTTGTAGTTTTGCCCAAGACAGTTTAGCTGTTTGGTTAAGAGTTGATTTATACAGAGAGAAAGGTCACTCCCCCCGTCCCATAGGCTGAAGTATGAATCTGACATATTTTCACTTTGCTCTCCCTCCTCTAATAATGTATGCCACTACATTCTATTTCTGCACGTTAACTATGCAACAACACTTGCCCTGCTCACTCCCTCGAGTTCTGGGTTTTAACTTACCTGCTCTATCACATCCACTCCTGACCTGCTTTCTCTCTGGCTGCTGCCTACGTTGTTTCCTTGTAGTTTTACCACTTCCATCATTAAACTGCATAATCTCCTACATTTTTATTTATCATCGGCGCATCTTTTCTGGTCTCCCCTCGCTCATACTGCCACTCCCTCTCTGTAACAACCGCCTTTTCCTTTCCCTTCTCTCACTGTGCCACTGACTTGTACGGTTGTAGTCACAGTCCTCTAGGATTTGTGGCATTTTGCACTATCTAGGACAAAGCTATGTCTGATACAAATGTAAATTATAAAAGCACATGATTATTACAGGAAGATTTTTGTCACTGTGGGCCTTATGAATGCTGTAGAAGATTTGCTAAAACTGTAACCAATCACTACCTTTTGTAGACAGACACAGTATTCAGTCAAAAATAGCAAACATTTATCAGTCTCTGTAACACTGAATCCATTTACTAGTCTCAATTTCCCTTGTAACCTATGCCCAAAGACTTGCAGACAAAATTACAGTTAGACATCAATGAATATTAAAGTGAATGGTTGCATTATGCCAGTTCTGCTGCTCCAGCCCTACCCTTGTGAGCTCTCGTAATTCTGCCCCTTGAAACCTGCAATGCTCGTGCACAGTGGACGCTTTAATAGTGATAACCACTGGATGAGGATTGGTAGCCTTCACTGTTGATGTCTATGTCATGCATGTTCTCTATATATCAGTGAAGTTGGAGAAAATCTTTTCATTAACCGAAAGCCAAAATGATTACCATTGCCAATGATTGTCAACTATGGTGTAATATGAGCTTTTACAAACCATCAACACAATTAGAGTCAAACTCTTCATAATGTCACTTCTATAATAAAAAGCAAGCGAAATATTAGCAAGAAGTGATCTCTCTGCTTATGTACCATAAAATAAAATTCATAGTAAAATGCATTTAAATTGATTCTTCTGTAATCGAGTCACTACAAAGATGACAAAGCCTACCTGATGTGGGGCTGCACCACTTCAAGCTCACCAACTGCCTAGTACGGATTCATAATAAAAATTTCATACATGCACTCCCTCCACTAGTCTGAGCAGAAACTGCAAGAAGGACTTGCTCTAATGGTAATATACACTCTAGGTCACAAAATTATGCCTTAACGTAGACGGGCTTTATCAGATTTCTACGGGTGAGCCTCCTGTGTAACCCCCTGGCCCATTCCACACTCCGGAGCGACAGAAGGATAAAGGCAGCTTTATGAGATTATTTTAGGAAATCCTCATCAGGTCACAAAAATGCCATTAATCCAAGCAAGCTACAAGAAATAAAAGTTACTATGGGAGGGTAATAAGGGTAGATTTTTTCATCTTTGTCTACAAATTCAGAGCTAGCCCTAGCAGGAAACCCACTGCTAGGCGTTAACAAGGAAAATAGTAACAAACCAACCTGTGCACTACTAGATGACGCAGCAACTAATTTTCTAGTGGTGTTTTTCTGAAAGAAAAGCTCAAAGGACTCTTCATGGCATGACATGCAGTTTAAAAAAAAAAATGAAGATGGCCACAAAGAGGGGACAATATCTATCTCAGTAGCTGACTTTTGTACATAAAAGGAGGACAAGATTACACAGACTAAAAAATGTCTTTAATATTAATTTATTAAATATGTTGAGTACTCCCACTACAGTGTGGGAGACCAATTCAAAAACACCTGGCATCAAAATCATAACTAATCGGTAAGTGGCATAGTTTAAAAACTAAGATTTTGTCCAGTGCTCTTTACATGTTTTAGAGCACTTTAAAGTCCGCCCATACAATGTCAATTGTTTCTTTTAAAAAAAAAAGAAAAAAATCAAATGGTTAAAGACGGTATAATATTGTTAATATTGAGGTCATTTTTTTAATTCGCTTCCTATTTTATTTTATGGGTGTGGTTGCCCGCTGGATACATTGTTCTGCTGGCAGGAGACGGCATCCAGGGAAAATACAAAGGGTAATGGCAAGCACCCCCACACAACTAAAAGCAGCACGCCTCACCAACGAAAGGTAGTCAAACCATTTCCGTTCTCTCTTCACCGTACAGAAGAGCATACTTTATCAAGTTTCATGCTAGACACAAACATAATATCTCATGCAGCCCTCCCCTGCTTGAACAGTTCATCAGGGCATGAAAAGGGAAAAACTGATGTGGATAGCACTGATGGGGTATCACCAAAGCAGAAGGAATATAATACTAACGAAAACAGTGAAGCTGCTCTCAATCCTGCCGAACTAGAAACTCAGGGCCATATGTACTAAAGCATTTTCCCATAGACACAGAGTGGGTAAAACCCTTTGATACATTTGACTCTCAGTCTTCTAAATACTGAACCACTAAATTCATGCAAATTAAAGAAGAAATCTAATTCAAGCTAAATATTTCATGGAAAAATTACATTGTTAATGGTTTAGAGTAAAATATACTGCCCGACACTAGTTATGTTTATTACACACATAATTCACACCATGTTTAGGATATCACAAGGGCTGATGAGATTGTTGTTTAGTGAAATAAGGATGTTTTTTCTGACATATGTGAGATGCTTTGAAAGATTAATGTCCTTGGAAAAAAGAATGGGACAAAACGTCATTCACTTCTTAATGCACAGTGTTACAAATGTGACATATGTCTTCTGCACCTGTCCCTCACAGCTGTCTTGTATGAGTCAGAAGAGACTGCATTTTGTCCATCGGCAATGTCAACAGTGCCATGAACTCAATGAAGAAAAATGCTTCTTTCTTTTTCCTAACCAAAAGAATGAGAAGCTATGTGTTGTAACGGCTAAAATTCATGTGTCTGCATTCATCATAAGCACCAATAACTTACTACGCACAGCTGTACTTCACACACTTGGGTAAATAGCATCCCTTTACTATATAGTGTACAAAAATATCAGAGAAAGCGAATGTCTACTTTTGACAGACATACCAGAATCCTTTACTGTTGCCTTTCAATTGATGGGGAAGATGTAAGAATGTAAGAGCTCTCTGTGGCCAAGAAGTGAATTAGGTGGATACATTTCTGGAGCGCTCATTTCTAAGCACAGAGAATACAAATAGTTTACACAATAGTAGAAAACTGATCCTGAACTGGTGAACCCCCAAGAAGGTATGTACGTAAAAAAAAAAAATGGCACTCACAGGTGCAACAGAGACTTCAGGCTTGTTGTTGGTCCTGGAAGCTATTTTCACATGCAGTAGTAACCTTAGATCCATGTACCAGAAGGAGATGTTACCAAAAGGAGAACAGCAAGCAGAGGGAAAGAAGGAAATTAATTCTCAGGAGAAGTCAACAAGGCCATAACGCATACCACAGTTTTGGCATGGGCAAATGGTGTCAGAAAGAAACGGTTAGTGAGGGAGATGCAGCAGCACTGAACTGTGGTCAGACTTTCATGGTCTTCATTGGCAGATGTGCAGCAATGATCTCCTGTGGCTGTTGGAGCACATGGCTCACAAAACCTAGGGATCTTTCAGAAGGCAGTTTAGAAAGGACCACTGTACAAGTTTGAAGAGCGCAACACGAATTCCATCAATTAAGCAGAGTTTGTAAAAACCCAAAACAGAAAACTTTAGAACCATGAGCCGGTTAGGATAAATTCCATACCAAAGGTTAACGGTGAAGGAAACGTGATGGAGATATATAAAAAACTGACAGGTCGAGGCAAGCGTCATTTTCTTCCCTGCAATGCCCTCCAGAATCCCATTTCAAACCCCTCAACGCTTCATTTCGTGGTCAACCCCTAGAGAAACTACAGGAAGAAGAAAAAAGGAATGGCAACTGTGGACAAAATATGACACTGAATTGAGCAAAAATGAGTGTAGAAAGAGAGGCGAGGTGGAGCATGGAGTGAATAAAAGGGCCTTCTCTCTTACTTACATTCCTGCTTGAAGGTGAAGTATTCCGTGAGGTGTCTGCACTCATGGTTCCCTCGCAACAGGAACAGCGTCTTTGGATGATTTATCTTTAAACTCCACAAGTATAAAACGCACTATGAAAGGAAAATTAAAAATAAAAGGTAATGACATCGTTCAATTACAGCAAGTAAATCTGCAACACAGTATAAATGAAAGAAAAATTGAAGTAGTCATATAGTTCCCTAAAATTAATCATTAAGCTTAGGCGTTACTCCCACTACAGCTTCAAAACCAGCAAACAAACGATGTTAAGGACACATCCTACTGTAGAAGTTAACTGAAAAGAAGGGTTTAAAGCCGCACGTGGAAAGTGACAAGGCAGACAACTCACTGTGGTACCAGTAGTTATGCCAAGTCTCTTTTTACCGCATAATTTGAACAGTTTTGCAAATGTACCCTCTTGTTTAAGATGTCTGGAGGCTAAACTTGCTTTCAAACTCGCAGCGTGCAGATGCAATTTATAGTGAAAACTTTGGGCAGCTAGCAAACCAACATTCCCAGAAAGCTAAGCCACACGCAAGGTACGATGGGACGTCTGCTCCACAGATGCCCCATAAGAACAGGCACGGATAATTTTGCACCAACACTACCGGTAACAGGAGTAACTGTAATTTCAGAACTACAGCTCATTTACAAGTGGGACTCAAAAACAGAGAACAAATGGGGAGATCTATTTTACAGTACCGGTTTCCAAGTGTTATTCCTAAATTCGCAGACATTTCAAACCTGTGTATTGGGGCTGCTTTTTGCAGCCAAAAAAGGGAGGACATCGTTAATACACCATCACCTATAATACTGATGCAGTCATTAATCCCTATAACGTGCTTCATCCGGATTACCAGTCCATGTATAACTGGGTCCGTAGAGGAGAATGGCGTATCAGCAAAAAATCTGTTAACATTCATACTTAAGGAGAAGCACGCAAGCTGTTCAAAGAATGGAAAATAGAAGACTTCCAGAATCTAAATCCAGTATCCTAACCTGCATTACTAGAACAAATAACTAAGAAGGGGAGAAACATTCAGCTGCAGGAACGTCTCACAAAATACAGCCTTCTCCACAACTATTAATTATAATTTCACCTAAGAGATGGTCAAGAAACAGACACCCTACAAGTGATAGATGAGGTAATGTATATTTAAGATGATGGGAGATGCATCCCCTCCTAGTCTGGCCTGCGGATTTCCCACTGTGGTCGTGAAATTGAACTTTGTGTTATTGACATATGGATCTGAAAGCCACCTTTTAAAATGGTGCCCCTACTCTCTTAAAGGCTGATCACACTAACTTCGGATGATCATTTCACTCTGATTACAGGCTTGGCATAGAAGTGTGGTGTTCCACAAAGACAGAACAAGTTATTTACCTATTTTACCATTTCTCTATTAAGGTCATCTTCATTAAACTCAAACACTGAATAAGCTCACCTTTTTTTGGGATCCCCAAATAATTTAAAAACCAAGAGTAAACAACAACTCATCAAATAAAACCCAATATAAAGAAACTGCCCGTTCTTGGAGGACAGGAGGATTAACTACTGAAATATTGATAAGATACTCAAAAAACTTTCCATATTTTATCCTTTGAAACAAATACTTAAACTAAAAAAATGATACAACTAAAAATGGGTCTAAAACACACAGCAGTGGTATTCCTATTAAACCCCTTGTTTTCTCACTCATTTAGAAGTATTTAATGAAAAACCAGAAGGATTTGCGGCTTTTCATTTTCAGTAATCAGAAAAAGCCGTAAAAACAAGATCATGCAATAACAGGTTTTCAGAGAATCAGAAAACAGACTGTTGATATTAATTTACGAGGCCATTCAAAAGAGCTCAGAGATTAATCTGGTCAAAGATAAAAACGGAGGCAAAATTAGACACACACCTTTAAGTGACAGCATTACCCATAAAGGTTAAAATATGTGATACCGATTATGTGCACACTATATATGGTGGTCGCCAGTAGGTAGTTATAGTTAAAACCTTGTCTCCATAGCAAAAGTGTTTTTTGTTTTGCTAATAAAATTGGCACTGTTTGACGAAACATCTCAAAATAGTCAAAACTAGTCTGCCACTCACTTCAGTTACTGTCTGGAAAGATTTGGGGAGATTCGTCAAACGGGGGCAGAGAGAAAGGGGAGGTGGGGCAGTCCCAAATTGCTTTTTCCCTCATGAAATTTCCCAAAGGGATTTTAGACATGACTAAAGCCCGAACTGCTGAAAGGAATTACACCAAAGTTGGCAGAAAGCTAGATCTTGGCCCAAAACATCTCGTTTTGTAATTTGGTGTAAATCTATCCAGTAGTTTTGGAGTTAAAGAAAAAAAGATTTATGTATGTCTTGAGAGGTGGAGAGTCCACAGATTTGACAAATCTCAAACTGAGATCTGGTGGGCTACCACCACTTCAACCAGGTTGCAGCAAGAACCCTGGAATCGGAGTAAATTAATGCATAGATCTGGGCAGCAAGGCGCATATGGCCCCACTCCCCAGGGCTAATTTCAGCCCATATGACCCCCATCCCTCGGGGCCTGGGTGTAGATGAAAAGGGGGAGAGGGCACCTACCTACCAGGCCAATTTCAGTCTCGGGGATCCCATACCCAGTACCTGGCTTTATCGGCCTGGGCAGGGTGGACTGCACAGCCCACTCCCCATTACCAATTTCAGACCTGGTGACCCCATCCTCCAGGGCCCGGCCAAAACAATTAACCGCCCTTTGGACCCCAGGGCCAGCTCCTGCTATGTCCTGGGGACATAGCGGTTTTAGGAAACCTGTGCTTGCTCTCGTTTGGCAGGAGAAATTCTAAGCTGCCGCCAAACAAGAGCAAAAATAAAATGTAACATAAGCTGTGGAGGACTGGGTGAACTAAGACAAGAAGGGAACTGGACCGAGTTAAGCTTGCTTGCTCTGATGTTTCCTTGAGGTTGTAGAGATATAGAAAATTTCTTATTACTGCTTATCACCCCTCGAATTGCATGTAACTCTGCACTCCCTAGAGGCACAATACAGCCTGTATATTTTGAAGACACTTATGCGGTTTAGAGATACGTGTAACACATGGATACCACCTTTTATGGGCCTTTATCCATTTATGGTATTGCAGATGTTTTTTTTGTTGTTTTTTTTTTTTAACCAAAAACGTCTCTGAGATATGGGTCAAAACTGAACATATTTCTACAAAAATAAAAATACTTCTGTTCCCCTTTTATGTTTGCATCATATTTAGAGAGTCTAGACGTGTTAAATGCTGATATGACCACGGTAAACAAACTGTACCCATCTGTGCATTGACGTCAAAACGTGTTGGCGGATATTGCATGAGAAGGGTGGAGTGGCCTTTCCCAGACCCCACGAAAACATGTAATGTGAGCTGTTGAGGAACAGGTGGACTAAGACAGGAAGGGGACTGGACAGAGTGAAATATTTCACTCCCGATTGTACTTTTGGGACTCCATAAAGTGTCTAATTAGCTAACCCCAAGAGTGCCTTAAGGGGTAGCTGCACCTGCTTTTTTGATTACTTGTATAATATGGTTCTGGATACAATTTGGAAGCAGAACGTGAAAGTGTATTTTCTTTTTTAAACAGATTGAGGACATAATGTAATTAATATATTTGTGTAGGTGATTATTTCCTTTAAAGGGATTTTCTAACACTATTGTTTCTTTGTTAATGCAAGCTGCAGAAAAAGGAGGTTGTTTAGTACAATATGATAAATGAAACGGTTTTGACAAGATGAAAATAATATATGATTGATGATCATACACAGGATTAATGTCCTACTTTGCGCATCTTTGAAATTAAGACTGATTGGTAGCTAGTGGGGGCCCTGGTGTTGGCACCATGGGTTCACTGTCATCAATATACACATTTGTGACGTACCTGAAATTTTCCTGTGGACTTCACAGATCTTGACAAGGATATGTATTAATACTTTATGGTAGTGGCATAAATGCTAACAAAAGATGTAAGTAACTTTTGCAGAAGATAATGATTAATTGGCGAGTTGTGACTTTTAAATAAAGTATAAATATGTGGATTTTGCTCTACTTTCAGCTAGACATGAAAACTGTGAAAGGTGAAAAGCGATGAATTGGTGTCCCCTGTCCCATGCCTTCCCTAATGCAAGATTGTTCAAATAAACCACTCATGATTTGTGAGCCTTTGTCAACACTTCCCCTACTCCATACATTTACCGTTGTTATCTAGTATCAGGGACAAGTACTCTAACATCACTGCGCCAACTTTGAAGTTATTTTCAAGGTTTCCTAACAACTTTAAACATTGTTGAAGGAGGGCAAAAAGAGTATAATACTGAAGTAGTCTTTTAGTTCAACTTCAAACTAACTCAAACCTCCTCTTCAATCAGACAGGGGTAATATTTGACCTGGCACAGGAGCTTGAACAACAGTGAGCATTCAATTAGAATCAAGGTTTACAGCAGACCCAAGGATGTCTCGGAGGAATGCAAAACAATCTGAGGGAGAAAGAAAGAGGTCCAGTTCCTGTACAAGGTCATATGGGAATCTGGAACTAAAGTATTTACATTTTCAAACTCTAACGAAGAGGCTGGATGTAATCCAATAAAAATTATAGCCAACACGAAATCTGTCTAGACACAATGAGGAAGGGTTTTTATGGATGTGAAGATTAAAAAGAGCAAAATAAGTATGTACAACACTGAAGACAATTGGCAACAGGGTGGGGTGGGGGGTTACAGTCACTAACAGAGCATTCGTTGTGCTCAGGGTGATCGCCGAGACTTCAAGCTTCTCAATATGTGACTGATAATTCCTCATTGTAGCATGGCGAGTACAGCACGGAATGAAAATAGCCTTTTAACTCACTCCAAGTAGAGCTATTAGTTTCAGTAACTTAACAGCTGATGTGTGTAGGTTTTCATCACCCAAAAATAGATGCCACTTCGCCCCGAAGTTCGGAGATGAATGATAACCTAATACGCCATGACACTGGTCTTGGATTTATTGGTCGCATAGCAATTTATTTTAATGTAGGACAGGGAGCACAGAGGATTTACTGAGATTCACAACGACAACTGAAAACAACTGAGCACATCCATCTTTCTTGCAAAACACCAAGTAGGGGCAGCACACAGCGAGGGCCTCAAGAAAAAGCCATAAACATGCAGTGGCTAGCAGAAGATATAATACAAGCAAGTCATGGCTTAAAGTGGATGGCTAACTGCAGCACTGTACAGTCAACATGATTAAGGCCCTCATTACGAGTTTGGTGGTCCTAGGACCGCCAGACTCTCTGTGGCGGTCGGACAGCCGCCAAAGTGGTGGTCCGACCGCCACATTATGACCATGGTGAAAGCACCACAGTCGGACCGCCAGCACCACCAGTTTCCCTCCACAGGAGGGGCAGGCGGTGTCAGCAATCCTAATCTGCCAGGGCAGCACTGCATGCAGCGCCGCCCTGGGGATTACGACTCTCCTCGCTGCCAGCTTTAACATGGCAGTTGCACCGTTATGTAAAAGCTGGTGGAGATGGGGTGCAGGGGGCCCCATGGGGGACTGCTTAGCAGACAGTGAAAAGCGCGACCGGTGTTGTTGCACCCTACGCACTGCAAAATTGCTGCCGGCACGATTATGAGCCCGCGTCAATGTTGTGGGCTGTTTCCCACTGGGCCAGTGGGTGGAAACTCTGCTTCTCTGCCCACTGAGCCAGCGGGAAACTCATAATGGGGGCCGCGGAAAGGTCACCGCACATGCGGTGAGCTGACCGCGGGAGTTTGGCAGGCACCCTTTTCCGCCCGCCAAACTCAAAATCAGGGCCTAAGTGTGCATAGAACGAATGAAGCACAACTCACAGCTGTGCTCCCAAAGTAGGTGCAGTGCAAGGCTCACACTGAGCACTCTGTGCAGGATGTGGCTCAGAACGGACACTATGTATAAATAAGCCTTTTCTCAATGGGACTTAAGTACATACTGTGTATATTAACAACACCTGTAGTTATACAGAGAAGGCTAATAGAGTTAATAAAGTAAAGAACAGGCCCTGGATTAAATCTTGTTAAGTTCAAAACAATACGCAGTAAGGACAGTACAGAAAGAGCCTGAATCACAGAAGGGAAACACAAGTGTTCATGGCTGTCACAGTGGACACCATAAAAACAGGAGAAAGCACTCACAACAAAATAGGACAGGATGCTCACAGCAGACAAAATGGCCACAATCAACCCAGGAAAGGCAGTTACCAAATTAAGGCAGGATGGTCGCGTAAGGCACAATTAAGGGAGGGCACAGTAATACCCTTTATGTTGTTCCTGCAGTCAGTGTAGATTGATATTCACAAGCACAATTTCTAGATCAGATGCCAAAAAAGTGTCTTAAGTCTTTTTTAAACTCATTAATAGGCAAAAAGTATTTTGAAAAACGAAAGGCTAGTCAGCACAACGGTTAATCAACATAAACAAGATGCATTAATCAACAAACAAGATGCAGACAGCCTCCATATGGGCAATCTTTTTGTAGGTTTACGCTTTGGGAAACAAAATCTCTCGTCACAAATCAATAATTTGTAACCCTAGCTCTTCATTAAAGAAATTTCATTCAAGTCCTACACACCTAAATAGGCCCACCCATGGGTGGGATCCCGAAACACTATGTCTTAAATGTATTATTTGTAAACTGTCCATTTTTAAATGCAGATAAACAGTGCAGCACATGTAAGGATACAATTCTGTTGTTTCCTTAATAAATTAGTTAATTCTATGTTACAAATCCATTAAAATATACAAAAAGACCAGGCTTAAAATGAATTTTGCTGTCCTAATGTAAAAAGGAAAAACATAATGAGGGAAATCAGGCCTCAGAGCACCACTGTGGAGGTGAAATTTTACATCGCCCCTTTAAAGACATCTTGTACTGGTGGATAATTCAGTACTTCTTGATGGCGAGTAATAATTCCTTCTTTGTATTTTTTTTTACCATATCAAAGCAATCTCCTAGGAGAGGAATGGGTTGTTCAGGACTCTAATAAGAAGTCACACCAGCTAGGGTTACAAGTAGAGCAGCAAGCCAAAACTCTCAATAAAGCAAAGGAAAGACTACAGGATAATATTATTATTATTATTATTATTATTAATAATAATAATAATAATAATAATGAAGCTAACCAAATAAATTCCTCAAAGCTACTTAACCCACTTTGGAATCGGCTATGAAGTCAGTCTCTAAACAGTAATGACTGGTGAATGAACGCATGACCTTTAAGTGCCAGATTTGCAAATGGTTGAGGTAAACTTTCTCAAGCCGCTATACCTATGAGAGTAGGACATGGGCCTTCCAGGGAAATGACAGTTTACTTTTGATAACCCGAGCTTCTGCACAAAACTATCATTCTAGAAATGGGTTTACAAGTAGGCATTCAAGTCCCAACAGTACCACATATCACAAAGTTACCTGATGTTTTGCCTAAATAAACAGAGAAGGCTGTCTTGGCATCTAAAGTATGCAATGACCTTTCTGCAAGAAATCTCAGATTTAAAAAAGTAAGGAAATCGTCTTGCTCGACATGAAAATCCAACATAAAACTTAGAAACGAAAAAAAGAAGGATCAGTTCTCATAACCAATCTACTGGAGTGGAAAACCATTTAAGATTCTTTGAAGGACAAATTTCTATAACATTATAAAGTGATGTGATGGCAACTGGGAAAAGCTGCTTTCCATGGCCTATGTTACAGAGAAGCTTTAATTATGGGATTGAACTTCGTTTTTATTGGGCCACAATAAGCTTGAAAGGAGTAAGATGCTTATCTATTTGGTAGAAACACATTTCTAATACCTACTTATACATCTCATCATGGGGAATATGAAAAGAGATATATCAGAATGACTTTTTGTAAAAAGGCTGCTTACAGAATTGTTGTGACGTGTACCTTGATAGATGAGAACTAAAGGCCTGATTTAACTTCACACTAAATGCAAAACTTCTCTCATTTCAAAGCATAAGACAGTTTGATTGAAAGACACCTCACCTTGTTTAGAAGGTTCTTACTTTTTTGGAAGTTTTAAGTGGCCACTTTTAAAGAATTCAGGAGTCATGCTGCCACGCTCAGTGATTATATGATTTCGTAATTACGGTCCTTCAGCCCAGATTAAAGATTTGGTTTGCATGGCAACCTCTAGTGTGGAAACCTGCAAGTGTGAAAGATGTCTGTGAAACACTACGGTCTCGGCCATTCTGGAGAAGAAAGATCAGTCTGGCTTTGGAGCATTAGTTTGATGAGTGATGATGGAATCAAATTGTACAAAAAACGCAAATTTCATGAGAAAATGTACAAAAGAGGATTAAAAATGATCAGTGGTTCAATGAATATGGATGAAAGGTTCGGCTCTTCTTGATATCCGATGAGGCAGAAGATTTGTTTTTTGTAGTTACCCCATCACTGAAGACATCTTGAAGAATGACATCACCTACTGCCCACTTATGATTTTGCTTTAAAATCCTGCCACGGTCATCTGACAGGACATTTTCTAAATCTAGATAGTGAAGAGCTTTGATTGCAAGATTTATTTTCAATCACTTACCTGAGGCTTTTGCTTTAAGGAAGAGAACGCTCAACCTCATACCCTCCTCCTGTTGAGTTAATACTGTGTGGTGGTGCTATATGCCTGAAGGATACCAGGCTTTGACTAAACTGAACAGTATAAACATTTTGAAGGCCAGATGGGATGCTCAGAGGAAAAGCAAACTGATAAAGTACTCAGTTTCCTACTGGACCTCGCACCATTAGTGTGCCTTGATGTAAACTCCAATATGTCACTGCTGCATCTGAGCCAACTATTTGCTTTAGCAGGTCACAAAAAAAGACTTGGAAAATGAACCACAACCCCACCCTGGCAGAGACGAATACTTACTGCTTGAGAAACTGCCATGCTGTCTTTCCTGCACAGTTCTTACCCTGGTCTCAAAAATTGGCATTATGAAAATGCACGGCCAAGTCAGTAACCAAGCACAACTAAGTCTGCCAGATGAATTGAAACTATCTTGTTGGATACTAACAGCTCTGAGAACTTTAAAGAAGTCCTTCAAGCTCTCCCTGGAAATATTTTCTTAGAACCTCTACATAGATTCCTAGAGAGAAAGACCCATCATAGCACCCAAGACTCATGGCACTGCTGACTATCTTCTAGAGTGATCGCAGCTGAGCCATGTACTTTTCCCACCACATCCATACACTTGATTCAGAAGTTTTGTGCCTTCTCCTAACTGCCGACACAATGAAGGAAATCAGGGTGTGAATAACGTCTCAGGAAGGCAGGACACTCATCCTGGGGTCAGTATTTTTGGAGACATATTTAGATGCGGCTGTTGTGGAGAATATCTCCACTGTGGATTATAGGAAACCCTGAAACGAAGGTATGAGCATTAGGCTTGTAATGTTTCAAACAGGAGTGATGATATAGCATGACAAGACTAAAAGGGAATATTAAGCATTTAGAACCTCTAGCCAAAATATCCTGAAATATGGGAATAGTTTGTGAATTTTTGTCTATTTTAAGTGTGCCCCTCCTTTTTAGTGATTGTACCTGGGAACGAAACGCTTTGTCTCCAATACAAGTCTCGTTTTTCGAGGGCAAGGAAATATTTTTTTGGTGGCATGATATCCTATGTAGATAGTGCTTTGTGCTACAGATCTCTTTGGTGGAGAGAAAAGTCAATGTTCCGGACAGCTAAAGAGTGCAAAGGCTAGTAAGCAGAGTGTGAATGAAGGTGTGCAGAGTAACTGTGGATCTGGCAGAGGGGTCAAATATTACTAAAAGAAACAAACTTGTTTTCCAAAATGTTTTAGAACAGCATCTAAACAATTCCCATAAAGAGTTTAAGCAGTCATGTACCTGCTATGCCTTCTCATCGGGTGATTTGTTTTGGCTGAAATTAAAAATATTTAGGGCAACATTAGGATTCCAATCCAGGCATGGTAGTGCCCCGCAGGGCTGAACCTCTCCAACCTCATCACACATCAGCCTTCAAGCTGCCAGGCTGTGGGGTGAATGGGAGGGACATTCTTAATCTTTCTTCCACAGCCAGGCGATAAAAACACATTAGGTGCCAGGGAGGGTTTGCTCATGGAACAAGGCAGGTCTCTCTTTGACATCGCTGACAATCTAATCTTAATTTGGGCTCCCTTTGGTAGCAGAGTAAGGGGACTTCCCCAACGTTCACCACACATAGGGAGCACTAACCCTCCAACTGCAAGGGATGATTTATTTTCTATATATTAAAATTATGAAAAAGTGTCTTTCTACCCTCATGTTGACAATTAATGGTAGCAAAATGTGCTGAGATGCAGGCAAACAAAGCCAGTCTAGATTGCCTCAGATTTCTAATTGTCAGAAACTGCTGGGATTGACAAATTTCCCTGGGTGCCAACTAACCCCGTGGCCATTTACTAGTACCTTAGTCAGCCAGTATCCCCAAACAACACCGTTTTGAAAGCATTGTTTCTAAACTGAAGCATTTTGGGGGCTTTCCTGTCAGGTCCATGGGATCACCCATACACAGGGGACACCATTCGTATCAGAAGAGTGGGACCACTGGATGGTAAAGATTTTGCCTTTCACTATAAATTCAGGACTTCTTTCACATAAAGTTGAGGAACCTATGTTTTAATCCAAAGTTTAAAATGTAAGGTTTGCTGGGGATTTTGGGTAAAAAAACCTGATAGGATGCAAACAAGCCACACAGCCCTTCGTATCTAGTTTTTATATATCGCTGGGTTATAAATTCTTGTATGTTTCCATGGGTGAAAACAACCCGAAGTCTAAATACTGCAGCCAATCAGTATCACAAAATCTCTTATGAAACCATCATTACTTTCTTCCTAATGGTCTTAATTCGGAGCCTTCCCATCTCGTGCCATGGGCCCATGGAAATTGTCAGTTTTATTTGAAAAAAAATTTCCCCTTCTTATTGGAAGTGCTTGTTCACAAAAGTCACTTAAAAATAACTCTTCAAATCGCCTGGCATTATAGGTAATCGAAATTCAAACCGGGGCAAAATATCTTATTTCTAAACTCATATTCTTAGGCACACTTTAAAAAGGCATAGCTGTCTTTCAGACAGAATATTTGCTCATTGCATTTTTCTTTATCAAGAGATGCACGGTCTGTAGACAATGAAAATAAATGACAAGAAACGGCTCTGTGTTGGCTTTGATTCTCACGGTTTTCCTTTAACAAACTAACAACATTATTTATCACGGAAATTATGTGGCAAATATAATGGTATGCTACTTCCATGGATCGGCCGCCAATGTAAACTGTTACAGATGAAAACACCGCCAAAATTTTCTCCCCACCCCAACCCCACTTAGTTTAAAAAAATATATATATATTTTAAAGATTGGTTTCCTTGGGACAACAAAAATGACCTGCTGCTTAAGTAATTCTGTCTAGGGTACAGAAATATACGCTTCAGAAAAGTATAGCTTTCTAGATTCATCCATAGACTTCAAACTTACTCTTCCTACAAACATCAAGCGGATAGGAACGGCAAAAACAGGAAATATTGACTGCAACTTACAAAAGTGCAAAAACAGCGGGAAAACGTTTTTTTAACTTCTCTGCATGATTCTGAAAGTTGGGAAGAGGATGACTGTACAGCAAACTTCGTTGATGCCATTTTTTTTTCCCAAGAACAAAACGGTTTCTTGCACAGCACTTTATTCAATTTTATTTCTAAACCTTCAATGTTTTGGCTTCTTTTACATGCATTTTCAGAGTAATTCTGTAGACCTTATAACGTTCACAGCACCCCAGCACGTGGGAAGACTATTATATTAATTTGGCCTGGGTATTATTTGTCAAGGTAAAATTTGAACACATATCCACAAACCGCCCTCAAAATCATAAAACGTCTTGGGGCTCCAGAGGAAAAAGACTTCACAAAGAAGTTCTGCAGCATCTATTTGTGATATTTATGTATCGAAATATTGTATGCTAGCTAACTGGCCATTGATCGCAGGTAAATACTCGGTACTGGTGGCCTGCAGCAATGCCAAACACGAGAAGGGCATTGTGCCCTTGAAAGATGCAAACCAGCAGGAGAGTCAGGGATCTCAGTAATGCTGTGCCCAACCGGTTCAATGTTTTGAATACAGAAGGTTTGGCTTGTCAACTGCACTTGATAAAAACAATTCCATTGCGTCAAGGAAAACATATCCTGTTGCGAGAAAAAGTAAACTTGTGATGAAGAAAAGTAGTTACTGGCAGGACAACACCTACAGAATGTAAGGAGAAAGTTGTCCCATCAACATCCGAAACTAGCAGTCGAAACTTCACACAGATGCAAAAGCATTGGTTTCATGTGCGCAGATGGCTTAACCCCTTAACTTCAGTTACAACAAAGAAAATCTGAGGCGTCCTCTATAGTTCTCATTGTGAATGGAAGATGCTCGATGAACTTATAATTCAGAACATGTAATCCAGATAAAGTTGAAACTGCAGCCTTTTTCCTTTTGAGTTACCACAAGGTACAGCTACGCACAAATGATCTTTGTTTTCTCACATTGGAATGGTCTTGGAATTCATAAACATCGAATTATCTTTTCTAAATGCAGGATACCAGAACACATTTGATAGACATTTGTTATTTTTGAAAATTAAATCATAAGGGAAGTCATAAGAAAGCATACTTATAAATCTTCACCCAAAATAGAAAAAAGGATTAGTAAAGCCAATAGGGTCTCACATTTGGCACCTACTGGCCTTCTCAATGTGTTTTAGTGATACAGTACACCCTGCATACTCAAAACATTTTCTCAGATACCATAAAGTACAGTCTGTGGTGTTGCGAGGGCTCCATTGATGCCAACAGGGTGGGTGTCAGGGAAGAGGTTGGTAAAGTTGGCATAGGTGGGGCGATGCATGTACATGGTGTGGACTGTGAGTCGTGAAGTTCTTTTGGGGTTTCATTCAAAACCACCTTCTGACTTATGCCCCTTGTCAGTAGAAAAGACACAGATTTGATAATACTGTGTTATGCTATATCTTAGTCAGTATCCATCTGCTGCACTCTAAGGTAAGCCTTCTCGGATTGCAATTCCTATCTTTAGTGAGTCACATGTGCAAACCAAGTAACTTCATTATTGGATTAAAACACCATCTTAGAACTTACATACTCTTTATTTCTTTAACCTCTTATCGGTAAACATTACGAATACTTAGAAACAGGCTCAGTTAAGGTAGCAAGTGCTATAAACACTTAGACAAATGCCACCGCTCGTCGAGACATAAGTGATGCTGGTAAAAAAAAAAAAAAAAAAAGCGTATTGGGGGGCGTGGCCATGTAGGCCAACATGGTGGCTGCGTTTCACGAAGGCTCAGCGGCCAGCCTACAAACCGACGGACACCTGCCTCACAGCGCGGCCCCCGATGGACTCCGGGGCCGCTGAAATGCTTGTGGTGGCCAGGGAATGCTCGGACCAGACCATTTTGCGCCAGGAGGCTGCTGAACCAGCGCTACGTGCCTATCCGTGGTGCCTGCCTGACCTCAAGATGGCGGGCACAGCCTGAGGCAGGTCCGGACGCGTGGTGATTCTTGGAGCTGGAGGGCCCCAAGGGGTGCATGCTGGGCGCAAACAGGGCCAGTGTGCCATATTACAAAGAATGGGCTTTCCCCAGGGTGACCACAAGCTCTTGCTGCCCATGTGGAAGTGCATTCAAGTGAACTACGGAGTGGCTGCTTCAAAGCAGCTACGTGTTTCACAATGCAGGAGGCATGCAACCAGCATTTTGAATGAGGAGAGAAAAACCCTTTGCCTGTGGGTGCAGTAAGTGACATGTTTGCCTCCAAGCCTGCATCTATAATACGTGCAGGTGCAAAGTGATCTCCTTATTTGCACGGGCCACGCTCTCATGCAAATCAGCGCATGCCCTCATGTGATAGCTTGGGCACAAGATGTGCGCCAGCGCTATCAGTATTACAGAAGAGGACACACAAGCATCTGCGCCCCCTTCTGTAATACCATTGTGCCCCAGGGGTGCACATGCTCTTTGTGCCGTCGGGGCACAATGTATAATATGGCCCCAGGTAGAGCAAATGCAATTTACAGTATGAAGCTTTCTTCAAGACTAGCACAGAAAAAGGATTGCTGGGAAGAAGTTTATCAAAAAGGGCTCATGACCGAATGACATTTCGCAATCTGCATGTGGCAGATGTGCTGGAACAATTTTTAGAGTGCAATGTTACATCAGTAACGTCAAAGAGACTATAAAAAAAATCCATGTGTCAGACAAGGAATAAGCATGACCAAAAGTATTTAGCAGCAGAGTAGTAAAGGTGTATTATGTAGCTGGTGGTACATTTTGGAGCATACTGTTACAAATAGATGATTAAAGCGTGGTTTCATAGGGCGCTGTCATTTATAACTTTCCACTGAAAGTACCACAACATTTGCGCATAAATTGTTAGCGATAAAACAATGCAGCACACAGAGGATAATGTGTGAAAATCATGTTCCAACAAAGTTTAATTGTGTATCACCAAATGCATTGATTTGTTCTGTTTCTATTAAAATCTTTTTTTCCACCAAACTTAAAAATGAAAAGAAATGTGCCTAATTTCGGATTTCCTAACTGCTAATATTTTCTTCAGACATATTTGTACAGTTAATTTACAGGTATTTAAATGTTGCTGTGTGCAAGAAAAAACACCCGGCAGCCTTTCCTGTTAAGCTACCTGTACCCAGCAAGATTGTCGCAAAGATAACCTTACAAAATCCTCTCATTTTGCTTTCAGAGAAATGAAAGTAAACCCCAAGCCCCCTTTAAAAAGAATGAACAGCAATTTGTCGTAAGATAAAGCCTGTCATTTGACATCTGATTTAGAAGTACTGCAAGTGTGCCAAGATAAAAATAACATTTAGAGGACTCTTCATGCTCATTCACCTTCTGAACTCAAGCATGGTCACAGCCATACACTAAATAACTCGTAGTGTCAGAGATAGGTATAAACAGGTATGTAGCATACCTTTTCAAAGAAATACAGTACACGAACTAGCTTACAAGGGAGACAGCTGAAAATACAAGCAGTCTCAAAGTGTGCCTCACGATAAAAAAAATATAAAAATAAAAGAATTCCTGGAAAGCAAGAACAAAATGAAGGAGGCTGTATAAGAGGTTGTGAACAGGCTACAGAAAAGACCAAGACATGCTGGACAGCATAAAATAAATAAAGCCAGCGAAAAGAAAACAAGTAAGTGTGAGCTTTTACACAGAGAGACAGTGGCAGGCAATGGGTGCAACGCTTTCTAAGGTAAGATTTCAGCATGTCCCCAATATGTCTTTGTAACCAGACAGCTGTGTTGTCTGGTAGAATTAGACCTAAAAAAAAAAAAAAATGGTGCAAGAGGGCATCACCCTAGGCAGCAGGTTTTTTTTAAAACCAGTTCCAATAAGAAATCCAAGAGCTCCATGGTCCAGTCAGGTAGTTTATTTTGGTGGTATGTTCTGAGTAATTAAGCAGTTGTCAGCATAATTCTTATTTTATGGAGAAGGACATATTTTGTTTATGAATTTAGAAGAGGACATCAATGATGGAAAAGTCAGTCACATTCGCCTCTATTGTGTGATCTTCTTTGATGTTCATAAACATGACAATAGAGTAGTAGGTGCTCACCTCGAGCCCTAAGGTGAAAAAAAGAAGAGTACGATGGAAAAAGAGTGATAATCCAGCTACTGAAACTAGTTTGATGTAAATACTGGCCCACCAAATGTGTGAGCTAAAGGTAGTTCAATAGCTATTGTAAAGGTGTGCATTGATCTCCCACTGTCTGTACTGCAAATCCCATTGATGGTGGGTAGAATGGTGTCTGGCTTTACAGAAAGGGGATTAAGAAGTAGTGACATTCTTAAATGGCTACAGAACCTATTTCAGGGAAGTCAAATCAGTAAGGATAGACCCACACTTACAAATAAATCTTTAGGCTTGCAAATATCTTTAGTGTTATAAAGTTCAAATTTGAACTCTATAGTATAACATGAGACTTGCTTGGGTAAAATCATTCATAAAAAATGAAAGAAACGAACATTCATGATTAATCTGAAGGTTCAAGAAGACTTTTTGGAGAAAAGAAGGGTGAATTCTTAAGGATACCCAAGAGTGATAGAGCACGAGTGAGACAAGTAAGCACACAGTGGTGGCTTTAACTCGACCATTCTAGAAGAAACTGTCCTGAATGCTAAACAAGCACTGGCAAAGCAGAGCGACATCACTACCTGTGCCTATTCCGACAATCCTGAAGGTTGCCCATTTCCTCTACATCTAATCATTTTTCCTTTTCGTGGTAAGCAGGGTTCTGATCTCAGTTTAGATTTAACAAGTAAACAGGGTTCTGATGTTGCTGCTACTGCAGTTGCTTTTGTCTGACAGCAGTAGGTTCATAGAGCATCCTAAGAAACGTCTCTGAAGCTTCAAACTAAAATATGAGGAAATGTGTTTTTGCTGTGCATTTGGACCCAGAAGTGAGCCACAGAAAGAAGGAACACCCTCTTGCTATGCATTAACATTAGCAAATAGCTGAGAGCTGCACAGTATCCTTTAAAGAGATGATCTAGCTAGTATGCTCTTCATCCGGTCTGGGCAACAACTAGGTTTTAAATGTCTTGTGCACCACAGTTACTTCTGAAGAATCTACAAGGGGATTCTCCCTGATAAAAAAAAAAGGTCTGGAAGAAAAGATGTAAACTTAGTCTGCCTTTTTTCTTAACTGTTTTATGAAAAGAGAACCATAGAAAAGCCTCCATGACGTGCTAAAAAAATAAAAATAAAAAAAAAGCAGAGTACCACAAGGAAAGATAGGAATTGCAGAAAGCTTTGGCATAAATATCTGAAATTTCAAGTGTGTCTTAGTGCATAACAGATGTTGATATAAAGATTCCTCACTGCCGTATCAGTGGGCTGCAAAATACCATAATGGAATTCACTGGAGAAAATCTGGATTTATTTCTTTGCAGACAAGAAATAAATACACTGACATAATGGCTTCAAGCAACAGGATTAAAAACAAAAGTCTATCCAACCCTCAGTGTTATGATGGGTCCCCTCATCTAGGGTGGCAGGCCCACAGCAACACAGCATATTCCACAGATAACCTGCAACCTCCACAAGGATGTCCTTTTTTAAAGCTGTGAAGCTTCAATGCAAGGATATTGAAGAGGAGAAATTGCCACAGATGTACTTTGCAGTTACAGTAAATAAAAAATGTTAATCTTCTTGAGGAGGCAGTGGCTGGTACTCTGGTCCTTTCTTGAGAGCTTAACAGTCCTTAACCTAACCGTGTCCTTTTTATCTCACTGTACCACACTACAAAGCTGTGATCTGGACATCGAATCGAAACCAGACATTAACCACAAATGGGGTCCTTATAGACAAGAGCATTTCAACATTGACATTTGGTGAAGATTGTGCCAAGGTTGAAGCCCTCGATGTCCAACAGGTCACTGATGAATCTAGATATCAATTGTGGCAATGTTAAATAAATGAATGCTGAATAAGTGTGAGAATGACAGAATTGTTGCTGCCTCTTTTTTAGAGACTTCTAGTGGTGTCATAGCAGGTCGTACTAAGTTTAAAGGTAGAGAGATCACTTTTGCTACACATTTTCAGATAAGACAGATGGTTCTTTTCTTTCTCCAAGAAGATCAAACTGAACCCTCATGCAAACTGTCTTTCTAACGGCTACACGGCCTCTTGTCGCATGTGCTGCAATCCTCAATGGTGAAAGACTCTGGAAGCAAACCACAAAATCTGTATATTCGTCCTTCCAATTCATCTTACCAACACAGGAATAAAGGTTATCAAAAAGAGCATTTAAATGAGTGAAAAGGCAGCAGAGTAGAAACTTCCCAATAAAACAAGAAAACTAAACATACTACTTCAAGGAAAAAAAGTATGGTATCTGCCACACCATCAGGTCAAGAAAAGGCAAAAAGCTCTAGAAAAAAACCTTAAAATTAAGCCTAAAAAACGCATTTGTATGCTCATGGATACTAGCACTACAAAATGGAAAAGTATGGTCTGACTGGTACACCTGTGTATTGTGGGCATTGGAGCATTTGACAATGCAGCAGTATCAAAATTCTCCTTTATCTGGATGTTTACGTGCACACAATATCAACAACTGGCCCGTAAAGACGACAAATCAGGCAAATTTCTTGCATGGCTGTTAAAACTGGACAAACCACACATGCACATTAGCATTGCATCAATAAAGTGGTCCTGACCTCTTGGCTAGAGACCAGATTAATGAGGCCTGTTCTGAATACTTGAAGATTGAGTTTGCCCAGACTCATTTCGTCCATCAGGACCTGCTGAAACAATACCCAGTGGCAACAAACCAGTCGAAGCTGTTAGCTGTGCAGTGGTAGTCCCTCGAGAAACTGCTTGAATTAGAAGACCTGGAGGAGCCTCACAGCAAGACACCAGAAGCGGACAGGCTACCGGCTGCATTGTATCCAGCATTGCCATCCTTGGTCCTAGAACGGCTGCTTGAAGTCTTCCTGGAATTTCGGGAATGGGGTGTTCTTCGATTGCCATGGGAGAAGCTGTGAAGTTCTCTCATCCCTAAAGAGGGCAATAATTCAAAGGAGCTAGCTTCTTCCAGGCTCTTATCGATGTTAAATACAACCTCAAACTATTGTGTAGGGTTCTGGCATCCAAACTGTTTAAGGTTGTTGATACATTAGTGGACCTAGATGGGTTTTGTACCTGGAAGAAGCACAGTGTATAATATCCATTTCTAAAATCATGTCATGCACGTGCTGGAAGCCTCAGAGGCGGGGAGTGTGCACTGGCAGCGTTCAATCTCAAACATTAATTTGACATGGTTACTGGCAGTACATCTGGGGAGTCTTGCAGAAATGGGCTTTTGCACCTATTTTACTAGGTTGGTGCAACTATTTTATATTAACTCACTGGCCAGAATGCATACAGGAGGGATCTCGGATGTGTGGAAGGTGGGCAGAGGCACTATATTGGGGGGATGCCTCCTGTCCCCAGTGCTCATCAAGCAGTGGAACCACTGGCCTGCAGTCTGAGGGTAGGGCTTGGACTGTTGAGTTGTATGCTGGCAAATATGTCCTGTGCGTTAACCATGTACACAGAAGACACGCTGGTATATCTGAGTGATCCAGAGCACTTTGTATCCCTCTGTTGGAAGAACTGCAACATTTTGCTGAGATGTCAAGCCTACGCACTAATCAACTGAAGTCTAAGTGGTTTCCAATGAGCGAACTAAAGTGCATGGATGTGACTCTCCCACAGGGGTTGGATTACAATGAGCGGTGGATACATTCCAGTATTCAGGGATTTGGGTGGCGAGCTGCCAGGCGGTGCAAGATGGCCTGAACGTGAGAAAATTATCAGAAGGCTTGCCCCACTCAAATGAGTTCTGAGTTAAGACCTGGCTATTCGATTGAACGGGCCACCACTAAGCAGCCAGCAGGTCCACCTCCTTGTGACCCTAAAGGGTGATTTGCCATGCTTTACAAATCTCCTGGTGGAATGGGTTCAGGCCCCCCCAACCACTTTCTATAATGGACGCAAGACCCTGGCTAAAACGGAGCTCCTGCTACGCTGTCTGTACATGTTGTAGAACATGATCTGACCGGTCGCAAATGCTGCATTTGCTCAGGTGGACAAATTGTTGTGCGTGCTGGCATGGGCTGAGAAATTAAGCAGAGTAAAACTGGATATTTTGAAGCTTTCATGGGCCGAGGGAGGACTGGGACTGCCAGACCTATTTCTACACCACAGAGCAAGCAAAAGATTGAAGGAGTGCGGACTACCCAGATGAACTGAGTGCATCTGACTGGAGACGGGCTTGTGAGTAAGTCAAGACAGGTGTCCGCTAATGCTGGATTCAAACTGATGCAATTTCATTACCTGCACAAACCTTTAGACAACTGACAAACTGGCTATAGTTTATCTGGCTTGGGCAATATTGTGCAGCAGGTGTAACCTTCCCTCTGACGACTTTTTGCATATGACCTGGACTTGCCCACATGTGGCAGAATTGCCTCCTTAAAGCTGTGCCTTTTGGGTGAGATCCCTCGCCACAGACATCTCAGAAAGAAAACATGGACGACAGCACTTGCTATAGTGTTGGCTAGGAGGAAGATTGTGATACACTGGATAGCATTCAAAGCCCTAGATGAAGAGGCTCAGAAGGCAGACTTACTGGAGAGGCTAATAGCAGATGAGCCACACATAAAACACACTAGAAGAAAGAACTTGAGGAGGAAGACTTAAAAACCGGAGGTGAAAATCTTGCAGAAATGATGGACGCCCCCTCCCACATGCCGCCGACCCACAGCCCCCCCCTATCCCCCACCCCCCCCCCCCCCACCCAGGCCACTTTGAGCAGAGCTAAGGCAACACGGGACCTCTGTGGATGGATTGGTAGATCAAACAACAGACTTGGGTTGGAGGTAATGAATGTTAACTGCACACTGTATTGTGCCATCCAAATTAATACTGCACAGAAAGTATCCTGGTTTTATAAGCTGCACATATGCCTTTTAATAAGAGTATTGTATATACGTTTGAAATTTGAATAATAACATTCAAAAAAGCTTTTATCAACAGTGATACCTATTTGTAGCTTTTTCTATATTGTTTTCCTTTTGGGTGGAATATTGAAGTGGACGGGTGCACTAAATGTATTTTACAGTTAATTATAGTTAGCTCGAAGTTATAAGAATCACACAAAATGTTTCCATGTTCTAAATGTGTATTTTTCTTTATTACATCATTTAAAAAAAACTAACATTTTTCTCTGAAAACGCATTCCAACGATGTTGCCAATAACAAACACAAATATCCTTAATTGCATGGATTTCAAAGATGATACCATGGTGCTACACTCAAGTTCTGGAAGAAAAAAAACCGGCACTCATGTCGTCAAGGACAGTAGAGCCACAATTAATGTAGTATTCGCATCATATTCTTGTTAAAGTTCTCCGATGAACCCCAGTTTCAAGGTTATTTGCATTAGAAAATAATTACATAACTACACCTTGTTTAACTGAAGCAGGACACAGCGACTGACGATGAATGAATCTGTTAAGGGGCAGGCAGCCATTCCCCTTCAACTCTGTATGTAACGACTAAGCGCAATGCGGGAGTTTATACTGAGAGGAACCCAGACCATCCCCGCTGAAAGACTCTGGAAATGCGTTCCAAAGCATGGTGGAATGAAAGTGTGATTCCTTACACGTCTGTCATAAACAGCTGCAGCTGGGACACTCAGCCGTGGCCTTGATATCTAAGCTTTCCAATGTCAACCAACAACTCTAAGTATAACTTCCATATATCTGTTTGTGGAGGTGGCTGAACCGGACCAGTCAAGACAGAGATACTACACGACAGGAAATAATGTAGTAACAGTTAAGCTAATTTCCATGGCTACAGGGCCACATTAGAAGCCCAAGGCTACACAGAATCGCACACACCACCGCACAAAAACAAACATTCTGGTATTCACAAAAGATACTTTTAATTGAAGGCCATTGTATTATAGGGTGATTTTAAAACAGACAGGTGGAAAAGACCAGAAAGGGGGTGGTGTTTATTTATTTAAAAAAATAAAGAAGAAGACGGGCACGACAGACAATACAGAAAGTATGGTGAATAACCAAAAATAGAAAGAGAATTAAAGCCTGAGGAGAAAACAATGTAACAAGCATTTGCAATGCAACAGGTCTCGCATTTGCTTGAGTTAGTGCTATTAGCGCTGTAAATGAATAACTGGACTTTTCCTGTCACATAAATTGGTCACCTCTGATGCATAATTTGGTCCTCTCTGCCACATAATTCCAGTGGCCCTGCATATAACTAAAGAACTTCCATTTACCTTCTTCTGCTATCTGCAGCAAAAATTGAAAACATTGCCTTATTTATTATATATTTTTATACTATTATTTTGGGATATCACCAACCTAGTGTGGGGTCCCAGAGATGACCTAGACAGAAAGAGCACATTGTGCGGGGTTATGGGCAAAAAATCATTTGTAAAAGGAACCCGAGGGCACCACTATAAAAATAACATTTGTAAGAAACATGGTCATGTAACTATATAGTCAGCCCCTAGAGAGCATAACTACACGAAAACAGAAATCAGAACATAATCCAGTGTAACCATATATTTAGCCTCTAGAAGGCGTAGTGCATTACTCATTTTCAGGCCTAGCAGGCCTACTAGAATAATATAACAAACAAGGCCCTTAAAAACACAAACTTCTACACAATGCAAAACATACGTTTCAGCCGTGAGAAAGCTTAAAAAGACATTAAATGGAGGGAGAGGTTACTATGTTGGGGGTCCCCCCAACCTAGTGTGGGGACCCGAGATGACAGACAGAAAGCGCACCATGCTGAGCGATTTGGTGGTGGTCCCATTGTTGTAAACCAACACAGGCTGAGTTATGAGCAAAAATGTTTTTAAAGAAGAAATGCCCTGCAAAGCATTATGGGGCAAGTTTCAAGAGTGCCATGAATATTATAGTATTTGAGGAATTCTGTGTTTTTTTGTGTGTTAAATGCTCCAGTTTGTATATGTATCAACTGCTAAACTTCTTAAGTGGCAGTCATGTAAAGCTCTCAGATCGAGGCCGCGCAATAAGAACGTTCGCCTAGTCGTGTAAAGAGCTCCTCCGATCACGTTTGCGCTATATGAAACTTCACGTCCTCATGGAAAGGGCTCCTCCAATCGAGTTTGCGCTATCTGAACCTTTTCTTCAAAAAATATTAAATAAATTAAAGAGAACTTGCTCCAGCTTGTAGCCTTTGTGCGCAGAAATCACAAAGAAACAGCGGCATGCCTGAAACGAGGAAGAGGGAGAAACAACATTCAGCCACGCAGCGCAAAGGGGCAAGGCAAAAGCAAATAGTGTGCCACACTAAGCTATATGGCTAATCGTACATAGCGGCTAAATATCACATTCCACATGCTAATCAAGCACTAATTTCCGAATACTACCAGATTGAGCCCCGAAATGGGGTGTAACTACAGAGACTGAGGAAATACCAGGAGAGGGCATGGCCGGGCAGCTGATGAGGTAAGTCAGAGGATTCCGGAGCTTTGGGGAGCCAGTCCACATCCAACCCATCCTGCGCCTGTAGAGCCCTCCTTGGGGACCCCATCTACCCTGCATGGCCTCCAGTGGGGCTGCATATTGGCCCAGAGCAGGCCCGCAGACAAGTCAAGAGGCGACCCGATGGCGAGGATTGCCGCGCAGCCATTCAAGATGGCGGCCACCTCTCCTTTTCTATAATGAGGGAGTCGCATGTCGACGGCGAACCCTCGAGCCCAGAGAGAAATTTCAACACCCCCCACACACTACAGAGGAGCTCCACACGATATAGTGGCCGGGCCGATGACCAGAGTGGGGACAGAAGGTGCAGCCCGCGCCCGATCCAGGCCTCCGTGGACAGGGATCACAGGAGGCGAACTGAGGGACCCCAATAGTCGGACCAGTCAATGCTTGCAGGTAGAGAGCGGTAGGCCCCCAGCAGGAACTGAAGCGCTCCTTTTGTAGATAAAAGCCATTTGCTTCCCCCCGATAAAGGCTGCACTATGTATTAGGTGTGGCAAGGGGGAATAGTGGCTGGACCCCTGCGGCTTTTGGCCCCACAGAGCAGAAGTTTCGATTAACATAGCCTTATCACCTCCTGAGGGGAATTGTGGGCCACCCCTGCTCTGAAGGGAGAGAGGGGGGGGGCCCATGAGACGCTGGGACCCGGCCAGCAGCTGCAAACTTGTTGGGAGACAGATGGCGAGGCCCATGGCTCATCGTTGACCTATTTGAGTGGAGTGACCGAGTGGTGGTCCCCGGTTGGAACCAGATCGCTCCTTTTCTTGGAATATAGACATTTACTGCTTCCCCCATTGAATAGTGCCCTGTGCTGCATTGGGCACAGTGCGGGAGGAGCGCCTGGACTCCTGCAGGGCCCAGGCTGCCCTCGGTCTTACAGAGAAGCAGCTGCTGAAACAGACATACCGCATTTAGAAGGAAATCCTGGGCTCCCTTCACGCTTCATGGAAGGAAAAGAGGGGGGCCAAAGAGACGGTGAGCCCGGGCTAGTGGTGGTGATCCGGTGAGGGCTCAAGTGACGAGGCCTGCGGCCCATCCTTGGCCCATGGGGGCAGCGGCCTTGAGGAGCAGATTGAGGGATCCCTGCAGCCAGACCAGGCCGCAGCTGGTGGTGTGACATGGGAGACAACTGAGAAGAGCAAGCAGTGACTCTCAAAAGCAACGGGTGAGTTCCAGGTGTGGAAACAATAGTAACCACTGCTTTCCCCCGTTAAAAGGAAACTGCATTTCGTGGTGGGCGCTGCACGGAGAGGAGTCGCCAGACATCTGCTGGACCTGTGCAGCTTTTTCCCAGGTGAAAGCAAGGGTTACCTGGAGAAGTCCTTGGGGCAGCCTATAGTCTCAGATCGAGGACCCTTGGAGGGGCCCCCGCTGGAGAACATTCACAGCCTAATTTGATCATTAAGGAGAAAGGACCGAGGGAGGCTCCTGTTAGCAAGTGGAGGGGCTCGCATCTACCTCCCCTCAGGCGGTCAAAGAGTCGAAAAGCATTAAGGAAAGCTGTTGTAGAGAGGGAAAGAGGTGGTGATTCCAATGGGTCCTCCCCTGCTGGGCCTGTAGCGGACATCTGGTGTTCTACGACTCAGTTGGGGCTAAGCACAGCCCCACAGGATAAAAAAAAAACAGCACTGTCAATCCCGCTACATGGGCCTGAATCTCACTCAACAGGCCACATACGAGGAACTTCCTCGGAGGGTAGGCGTTCTCCACCCCAGAGCACTTTGAGCAGGACTAAACTACAGGATCAAACTTGGCAGACAAGCACCATTGTATGCGACAAGTTGGAACCTGAATAATCCTTTGGTGCAAGCATGGTTAAATCAAGTGACACGGTTTTGGGAGACCAGGTGAGGGGGACCCTGAGATCTGATAATATGGTGCAGGATTATCCCTCTAATATGGGGAAGGCACATCCCACTCTCCAAGATGTATGGGAGGCTATAGCAGCTTCCTGGGAAGCCCTGGAGCTGAAAATAGACACCATGAGTACTGACCTGGAACTATTGCGTAATGATCACCAGCATCTGATAGAAAGAGTATTCGCAACCGAGAGGGAACTTTCAGAGACAACTCCAGTGCTGGCTGAGACCAGCCATTGGTTGAATGGCATTGAATCCCGCATTAAAACCGTAGAGGTTAGATAAAGCAGAGGAAATGGAGAATAGGGCCCGCCGTAATAATGTCAGAGTGGTGGGCCTGCCAGAGAGGGTAGAGAAAGGTGATTGAGTGTGATAGGGGGCCTTTCTCCATTCTTTGCACTGGAGCACACTCATTGGGTCCCGGCCCGGTCACTCCCCTGGGAGCCCCACCATGCACTATAGTGGCAAGGCTGCTTCACTTTAAGGAGTGGGTGCTCATTCTCAGCAAGGCTGCCAGAAGGAAAACATAATTTTCGAGTCATAAAGTGTTGATTTTTCCGGGTTTCTCAAGGGAAGTGCAGCGCCAGTGTGCAGCCTTTAACGCAGTGAAAAAGAAGCTGCGACAACTGGCAGTGGCCTACACCATGCAGTTTCCAGCCAGACTTGGAGTGGTCATTGCCGCGGGAGTACAATTGCTCCTCACGCCTCAGGAGGCCTGGTCATGGGTGGAATGCCAACCCAACTCGGGCCCTAGTGGGAAGCAAAAGCCAGGAAGCAAAGGCGTCGACCGTGCTCCCTGAGACATAGGACCTAGATGTTGGTTGGGTCCCCAATGGCAGCTGAGGCGCAACATGAAAGGCAGAGGGCAGTTGAGGAAGTGGCTTCATCAGTGGAACAGCGCCAGGAGAACGACTTCCCACCCCCCAGAAAGTGACTAATGTGTCAGTCCCATCCAGTGTGTGTTTGCTGGTGGTAAACCCCCAACAGGTGACAAACTGATATGTTAAGCTCTAAGGAAAGATGTTGATCTATCTTTTGGACTAAAATGCAGTTATTGCTTATAACCCCGGGGCTTGTTGCAGGCCTTTAAAATATCTAATTAATTTCCCCGCGTTTGAAAGGCACAAGCAGTTAAATGCTGAAATTTGGGTTAAAAATTGGGTGGGGACTCGGCTCTTCGGGGACCAGCTGGCGATATCTCCCCGAAAGTTTATTATTGATGAGAACTGCTGATTGATACATAGTTTGGATGGATAGGATGTTTCTCCCTGTCCTGGGGTGTGGGAGTTGGGTCAAATTTTTCTCAGTTGTTGTTGGGGACAGTTAGGTTCACCCACTGGGTTGGGGACCAGAATCGACTTCTATCTGGATGTTGGGTGGAGTAATGGATGATCACTTATTGGTGGGTTGGAGGAACAGCCTACTACACTAACAAACGGAGGCTTGCTTATGGTTCAAATACAATGTTTTTAATATGCTGGAACGTTAGGGACATTCATACTTTCACTAAACACTATAAGATTTTGGCGTATTTGCAAAGGTGGGGTGAGTATCGCATTTTTGCCGGAAACACACGACTGCCAAAGAAGGCGCAGCACTACAACGACGCTGGAGAGGGCACCTTTACTATACAACATTCTCTGCATATGCAAGAGGATAATTGATATGGATCAAGGTAGGATTGTCCTTCTCAGTGCGCATTGAAGTGGGCCCGGGAGGCTGCGCATCAACACATAGTGAATTATCTTGCTGTCAACAAGGGCTCAGCCTCAGACCCTTACATGGAGTGGGAGGCGTTAAGGGAGTGATCGGGGGCATTGTATTTCAGAGTCTTTGGGAGTTTGCTCCACATTAGAGTTGCAGAATCTAAAATCTGATCTTTGGAATCAGACAGGTCTGGCCACTCAGACCTGGAGCCGAGGTTACAAGAAGCCCACGAGGAAGTGGCAGAGCATACACAGAAAAAAAGCTGCCTGCTCGATCTACCTCGGCATGCAGTTGAGCTGGCTCGCTAATCTGGCCCGCTGAGGCTCCCTGACAGTGAAATTAAACACTAATGATGGGGAGGTCCTGGGGTCACAGGAGGAGATAAATGCCTGCCTTGTCTCTTTATAGTAGTAGACCACCATTTGATACATTTCAATGAACTGGGCTCCTGCGTGATATTGCCATCCCACGGCTATGTCCTGTAGAAGCGGATAACCTGGGGGAGAGCATTACCTTGGTGGAGGCTTTGGGGGTAATGAAAAGAATGGCCTGTGGCAAGGTCCCAGGTTCAGACGGCTTGCCGGCTGAATTTTATAGCACATATGCGACTGTGCTGGCCTCAAAGTTAGTTAAGCTGTTTAATGAGGTACGAGCGCTTGGCTATTTGCCTCAAACTAGTAGAGAGGTGGTGATTATTCCTCTGCTTAAACCTGGGAAACCGGCCACTGAAGTAGAAGTGTACAATTTGCTTCCTATGTTAAGTGTCAATTATAAGATCCTGAGTAGTATTCTGGCCTCTCGGCTCCTTCCCTTTATGGTCACACTGATACATTCTGACCAGACAGGTTTTATTCCTAAACGCAACACTGTTATTAATATCAGGCGGCTTCTGGCTATACTTGAAGATACTTCAGTTGATTGGGGGCAGCGGCTATATTAGCTATAGATATGAAAAAGGCACTTGGCAGCCTTTTATGGGAGGATCTATATGAGATTATGGGTCTCATGGGGTTGGGTCAGGGCTTTGTGGACTGGACACGGCTATTGTACACTAGGCCTACAGCCAGGGTGCCAATGGGTCAAACCACTTCAGAAGGTTTTCTGGTGAGAGAGGCACGCAGCACGGGTGCCCCTTGGATATTTGCTATTGCCATGAAGTCTCTGGCAGTGTTGGCCAGATCGGGGACCTTCTTTGAGGGCCTCAGAGCGGGAGGTGTTGCGCAATAGATTGCACTATACGCTGATGACCTCCTACTGTTTCTACGAGGCGACTTGCAGGGGGCTAAATCCCTATTGGAGAACTTTGCAGAGGTACCCGGACTAAGAGTGAACTGGTTCAAAACTAAACTCTTCCCAGTTGAAGAAACCAGATTGCCGGGTGACCTGCCTAGGGACTTGGAGTTAAAAATCCATTCTTTGCTCCAAGGGGCAGCCCTAACTATCCGTAGGCATTGGCGAATGGGGGATGGCGAACTGCACACTCACCTCTGCTGCTCCTATGTCCTACAAGCAGCAGGGACATTCAAAGCGATTACCTGCCTTTATCACCATTTGCAAACGAAGATGCTCCAGCCCTTAGATGGGTTACAGGCTAAATGGGAAGCAGATTTCAATGTCCCATTCCCGGAGAGGGCCTGGGAGGTTATCCTTGAGAGTACCCCCAGAGTCACCAGAAAAGCTAGATTTAAACGCATTCATTTGTATACATTACATAGTGCATATCTGCATCCAGTGATGATTAATAGAGATTTCAGTTCACAGGAGGCTGCTTGCTTTATATGCAGCGAGGTGAGAGCATTCTTTTTGCATATAATACAGGGATGCCCAGTTTTGGTTCCATACTGGGCACAGGTCGTTAAGTACCTGGCGGAGGTTACTGAAAAATGTATTCCAACCATGCCCCCCCCATTGCTTATTACATTGGTTCCCCCATACAGCGAAGAATAAAGTAACAAGCAAGGACCAGGGCTTAATACTGGCTAAGAGAGAAGTAACTAGAAAATGGAAAAAATCCAAGGGGCCTAGCCTACAATCTTTGAAGAGAGAATTGAAGGTGGGTGGGTGGGGAAAAGAGTAGTGGGGAGGCACGCAACGGGATAGGTCGAAAGGAGACAGCCCAAGCCTCAAAACTGTTGATTGCTTCTCTTCAGGATGCACCAGTGTGAACAGAAAGGTATGCTGCTGTAACTCCTTCCAAAGCAAACCTGGGAACATAGTAAAGAAGCTCAGAAGTATTAACTAATGTATCCACTCACTCCACTAATAACAGCTTGCTATTATAACTATGCGGGGGCTCTTGCCTCTTTTATACAAGCATCAATCTATTCATTCGTCCATCCACTTGCTGATTGCTACCATTTCACCTTTATAGTCTGTCGATTCATTCTTTCATCCATCATTCAGTTTTTCACCATTCGGTATGATCATCCATATCCGAACCTATCCATCTTCAAACCTATCCACCCATGCATGTAGCTTTTCACCTGTCCATCTCAACCATCCACCTTTTCACTCATCCATCCACCCTGCTTTTCATTCATCCATTCACTCATTCACCCAGCTTTTCACTAATCCGCTCACCCATCCGTCCATCCATCCACCCATTTAAACTTTCATTCATCCATCCAGCCATTCACACTCATCCATCCACACTTTCACTCACCGGTCATCCACTCACCCTCCCTTTCACTCATCCTTTCATCCACCCTTCCATCCATCCATCTGCCCTACCTTTCACCCATCTAGTCTTTCACTCACCCTTTCATCCACTTTTGAACTCAAATCCATCCACCCTATCACTCACCTATGTCTGCCAAGTTGCAGACAGAAGCGTCCCATCAAGAACTTCACTCCCACAGACCAGGCTTTCACCCTTTTAATCATCAATCCATCATCTCATTCATCCATCCATCCATCCATCCATCCATCCATCTATCCACCCTTTCACGCAGCCATCCATACTTTCACTTATTCATGAATCCATACTTTCTCTTATCATCCATTCACCCTCTGACCAATCCATCCATCCATCCACCCACCCTTTCATGCATCCATCCTTTCACTTATTCATCCATCCACCTTTTTATCCATTCATCCTCTCCTTCACTCATCCATCCTTGCTTTATCCATCCATCCATCCATCACCCCTTTCATTCGCCCATCAGTCCACCCTTTAACTCTTACACCTACCCCAATCCATCCACCCATTCAGTCACTCAAGCACCCATTCAGTCACTCAAGCGACCATTCAGTCACTCAAGCGACCATAGGCCCACACTTTGCAACTGGGCAGAGAAGGACTCACAAATAGTGAGACAGATGAGGCCCATAAAGTAGTCCACCCCGCTGTAGCTGCTAAAGGAGGTGTGGGGGGGTCGACACTGAGAAAAAGGCTTTCCAGTGGTGGAAGTTTATGCGCTGCTCCAAAGTATTTATGCACAGGGAAGCATAGCCGATTTTTCCCACAAGGCACTGACTGGAGTTCCCAGCAGGGAACTCTCCCCACACTGTGAACAGCAACTTTTGACTGCTACTTCTGGAAGGCTCTACCGTTGGTGTTTAGCGGAAACAGAAGAATGAACAGGGGTCTGAGTGTCAGAGAAAGGCCAAACTCTCCTGCACTCTTTGAGGGCACCATGATGAGGAAGTAGTCCAAGTAAGGGTAACAGAAGAATTTCTACAGCCGCTGGAAGGCAGGCACGGACTCTAGGATTTTGGTCAGAAGGGTCAGACAAAGACCACAAGGCAATGTACTATTAGCGCTGATATCCTACTATACATTGTAGCAAATGCCTATGTTCCTGCTATATATTTATATTGCCCTAAGCATCCTTCAGGCCCACTAAACACACGTTAATCTAGACGGCAGCAAGTATCAAGAGTCAAAGACTACATCTTGCAGGGGAAGCAACTGGTTCAGAAAAGTAATCAGAATGAAAAGTTAAATGCATTCAGTAACATTATTTCTGGTGGATACATAACCTCACTGCTTATTATGAACCATCCTTCCAGGCTTCTGACTGGTCTGGGAAAGATTTTCACTGGCTTCCCAGTGTCATCATGCAGTGAGTTTGAACATGACGAAACCAGTGTATTTAAGGTGTCAACAGGCTCAATTACATCAGTTACTGAATTATTTCCACTTTCCACTGAGGTGCTCGAATAGGGACAGAGACAATGATACAATACAGCACATAAGAAGTCTGCATACCTCGGGAGCTTCCTAATTACAGCCCTACGTCTTGAGGGGAGGAGTAAGGGCTGTGACAAATCCAGCAGAAATATTGTTACCAAAAAGGTAACTAACGTTCTTCTGATGGATAGATATTCCTGCAGGATCCTCAACTTAGCAATGAGTCCCAATAAATACTCCACGGAAAGCAGGATGGAGCAGAGCAGATTAACCAAGAAAGCCATGCAATACAGCGGAGCAAAATACTCATCACTTCTTACCATACAGTATGGCTTGACAAAGGTATACAAATATGACCATGCAGTCACTATGTAGATGTCAGCAACCTGAACACCAGTGGATACAGCCATGGAGGTTCCATGGATCTAGGGTAATTTGCATGAATGCCTTCAGGAGGATACTTCTTGACCAAGCTGCAAACTGTTAGACGGGACCATATGGAATGCAGACGCGACTTTGGGAAAAGGATAGGTAGGTGCAAAGGACCAACTTATTGAGTAGAGAACTGTGAAAGGTGAACAAACGGATAAGGCCTGAAGTTGTCCAATCCTCAGCTGAAGCCATTGCAGAACAAAACTAATAAAACGGTCTTCAAGGTAAGAAGTTGAATTAAGGAACTATGGCCCTCATTATGAAATTGGTGGCAAATACCACCGACCGCCGTGCTGACGGCCAACGAAAGACCGCCTGTGGCGGTGGATGGCATACCGCCGTATAAAGATGCCAAAAATGAAAATCGCCCAAAAATTGTCAACCTTCACCCACCACCAGGGCCAACAACGGCGGAAACGCAGGACAACTCACCCCGCCACGCATACAAATCCCCCACCCACCAAATAATGAAGTACAAATCAGCTCAGCGGACAGTGAAAGTAAAACGACCATTGGCGGTACTGACCGCCGCAGTCAGCAACAGGAACCGCCAACAACAAATGCACACATTGGCCGATTTGAAAAGCACATACCTGACACACATCGACACCACTATAAAACACACACATACACCCCACAATCCTCTTCTACGCCGATAGCACAACACGTGTTGACACCCCAACACAAATACACTGAACAAACCATCGGACAAGTCACACACACAAAATCACCACTAAAACACAAACACTGTACACCCTCCATCACAAACCACACAACAGCGCTGTCACCAACTCACCTACAACACACCACCCACAACGCACCCCCGCTTCACCGACAGGGAGCTAAGGACCATGGTGGATGAGATACTCCAGGTCTAGCCACAGCTATTCGGGGCACGGATGCAGCAGACGCCACAGGCCAGGATGATGGAGCTATGGCAAAAGATCGTCAACAAGGTCAACGCAGTGGGAACCCATCCACGCACAAGGGATGACATCAGGAAGAGATGGAATGACCTGCGAAGGGAAGGTGCCCTCCATGGCATCATGACACATTGCAGCACAGAAGACTGGCAGTGGTCCCCCCACCTCCTACCCCAAAATACTCTGACTGGGAGAAGGTGGTCTTGGCTATCCTGCACCCAGAGGGCCCCACTGGACTCACAGGAGGACTGGACTTGAGTGAGTAAACGACAATACCCTGACAGTCACCACACCTGTAATGCATGTAATACCCCATCCCTCCCACTACCACCATGCCACCATCCCCTACCCAGACCACAACACCCAGACACTCCTATCCATGTTTCCATCATGCCCACAACCCCCCATACAAATCACTATCTAGCCCCCCTGTGCACAGTCACCAACCTATGCATGTAATGTCAGGAGCACTACAACACCCAGAATGCACCCGCCACCCCCTCACTAAATGCTTCAAAAAGAACATGCAGGGACCCTGAATTCTACTACATGGGAATGTAACCACCAATCACTGCTGAGCAGTGCTGCAAGGAACAAGAAAGTGCAAGACACCCACATCTCTATTCTCTCACACACAGGTACCACCAGCCATGCCCCCCCGGACGGAGATGTCAAGGAGTGCCAGTCCTCCACCTGAAGACGAAGGCCCCACTCAGGACAGTGCAGAGGGAAATCCCTGGCCCATCCCACAGTCATAGACAGTCACCTTCCAGAAGCCCCAAAACACCACTGACACCCCTACCACTCAGCCACTACCATCCGCTGTGGTCCAACGCCCCCACACCAGTGTCTCCAGGCCATGGACTGCCTGCCCACATGTACAGAGGCCAAAGTCTCCAACCACCACCAGGCAGGATTATGAAGGGCACAGTGCAAGTGGGACTGCCAAACCTGTGCAGGGCCCACAGGGGGCTAGGGCCAGTGGGAGGTTATCAGTGGCTCAGGGGGTGGCCCAAGGAGGGATTATGCTGCCCTGGAGGTCATTGTTGAGGTCCTGGGAGGATACTACCATTCCCAGGACAGGATGGGCCAGATTCTGGCCACGTTGGAGCAGAATCAGAGGCTGCAGGTAGCACACCACCAGAAGGCCATAGAGCAAAGGAAACAGCTCAATGCCATCATAGCCTCCATTGCAGGGGTGCTGCAGCACCAGACCAACATCCACCCTGAGTCCTCCACCCACCTGCATGCCCTTTACACCAGTCAGGACACTGCCCTGTCATCAACATCTGTAGCAGCTATTGGAGCGTTGGCACTGCCAGAGGACACACAGAACACAAGCAACCCTTCCCCTGCAGCCCAGGTACCCCCTCGCAAACGTGGCCTCAGACCCAGACATCCCAGTCAAACACCAGCAATGACCAAGCCCACCGCCAGGAATTGACTCTGCCCTTTACTGTCTCCCTTGTGTGCCACTGAGCTACCTTGTTGACATGCTGCGGAAATGTACTTGAGGATATTGTTCACCATGTGCCCACTCCCTTCCACTGTCCCATCATTCATGTATGTTTTATCTTCAAACATATACAGTTGTACACACAAAAAAATCTGTCCTCATTTAATGTCAGCAAGCAAATGCCAATGTGTATGTATTAGATAGTTTCCATTATAATGCCGCTTTAATTGTAGGAGGGAGTCTAACATACTGTTGAGTTTGAAGTATGTCACACTGTACATTCCATTGCTGTAACACACATCTGTTTTTTCATTCATAAAGTAGCAACATCACTGGTAAGGGGCACCACAGCACTTAGTACATAAGTCTCACAGAAACAATGCAGGAAACCCATTTGCAGAATAGGAAATGTACCTAAGTCACTGGAAGTATGGCCAGATTAGCTGGGTTCTGGAGTTGATGTCTTCCCCCTCTTCATCACTCTCATCCATCCTCTGAGGTGTCAGGGGTGGTTGGACAGTATCCTCTTCCAGAAGTGGGATAGCTTTCCTCACAGCCAAGTTGTGTATCATGCAGCAGGTCACCGCTATCTGACAACTTGTCAGGGCCATAGTACAGGGATCCTCCAGAGAGATGCAGGCAACTAAATCTTGCCTTCAGGAGTCATATGGTCCGCTCTATCACCCTCCTAGTGCGACCATGTGGTTCACTAAAATGGAGTTAAGCATCTGCCCTGGGATTTCTCACAGGAGTCAGGAGCCATTGCATGTTTGGGTAGCCAGAATCCCCTGGAAAGGTGGGTGAAAGAGGGTTAATTCACACACTACTTGCATGCAGCCTGCCTGTCAGGTATGTCACTAGTACAGTGTCATACACACTCACCTATGAGCCAAGCTCTGTCCCCCTGTAGTTGTCCCATCATGTGTGGCACATTGCCGTTTCTCAGGACACAGAAATCATGGACTGATCCTGGGAACCTTGCATTGACATGAGAAATGTACTGATCAGCAGAACAAACCAATTGGACATTCACGGAGTGAACGTTTTTACGATTTCTGAACACCTATTCATTTACTCTTGGGGGTATGAGGGCTATGTGGGTACCATCAATGGCACCTATCACATGGGGGATATTTGCAAAAGCATAGAATCCTGATTTGATGGTGGTGAGATGAGCCCTTTGGGGGAACTGGACATAACTTAACAGGTGTTGCACAAATGCATTAAAAAATTTGGACAGGATGCGGCTGAACATTGGCTGAGAAACACCGGCTGGAATGCCCACTGTCAATTGGAATGAGCCAGTGGCTAACAAATGTTACACAGATAGTACCTGCACAGTTGTAGGTATGGCATGGGGATTCCTGTTCGCTGGCATCAGAACAGGCTCCATTTGTGCACAGAGTGGATTGTGGCTCGATTCAGGCGGTAAGTGACGATGATGTGAAGTTCCTCCATGGTGGCCAGATCTACCAGGGGTCTGTAAACAGGCTGGGCCCTCCCTCGCCACATGGGTCTGCACCTATGTGGAAGGAAGAGAGCCATTGTGTTGGGACATACACTTCCATAACAAGGTCCCACTATTCATGTTGTACATGCGACAATTGTCCCTCACACAGACACAAAGAACGTGTTAATCCTGTCAGGGCAATGCGTGGTGAGGTGTGTATTTTTTTTATTGCATCACAGTGTAGGCACAGTTCCCAACATGAATCTATGAGGACCAGTAATCATAGCAGTACTTGACGAAGGGGAGATGGAATGGAGCCATGGACTAGGACCCTGGCCAGACTATGAAGGCGTGGTGGATGCAAAATGGCAGCCCCCTGCCCTGCAGGTAGTGTAGAGTAGGAAGTGACCTCATTCCGCTGGCACTAGTTGTCATGAAGGTAGGCGGTGTTCACCGCCGTTTATCTGATCATTGGATAACATTGTTGTCAATGGGGAAGCAGGGCCAATCATGATCACCGCCGGCGGTGACGGTGCACACCACCGCGGTATATACAACCATTTTGCCATGCCCTTGCCACTTGACTCCTGCACCTCGAGTAGGGAAGAACTCTGCTGCTTGTGCTGCTCTGTCCCGACTCAGGTCCTTGAGATGGCACGTGCTACAGGGCAACGGGCCCCGGCCTTCATCACGGATGAGCTGGTGGATGGGGTCCTACACCATATGCAAAGCTGTATGGGCAACCAGAGGAACAGGTGAGTTACTATTTGTCCTCCTTGAATGTGTGCAAATGTGGTGGATGCTTGTAGGCGGTTTTGTTGGCTGTGTGAATGCTTATCCATTGTGTGTCTGGCAGTTTTAGGATTGGCTATTGTCTATATGTATGTCTCCAGGGACTATGTTAGGTTGGACTGGCATGGCGTTTGTTTATGGGGAACCCACACTGATATTTGTTTCTTTCCTCTGTGTGTCCCATGCATGTTAGCGTCCATCAGAAGAAAGGATTATGGCAAGCAATCGCCAAGGAAGTGCAGACCCTGGGGGTCTACAACCAGCAGAGTACCCACTGCAGGAAGCGGTGGGAGGACCAGAGGTGCTGGGCCCGGAAGACCAGAGAGGCCCAGCTGGGGACGCCCTCCCAATGAGGGCGGGATAAACGTCAAACTCTAACTCCCCTAATGGCCCGCATTCTGGTGGTGGCCTATCCAGATTTGGATGGGCGCTTGAAGGCAGAACAGCAGCCACAAGGGGGTGAGTACCAACAGTGTTGTGATGCTACTATGATGAGTGAAGTTAGTTGCTATGGGGTGCATGCATTGTGGTGCAAGGCTCATAGACAGGCGTGTCCCTGCAGTCCTGCCCCCTCCTCGTCCGTGGGATAGTGTCCTTAGGTAGATATGGCTGGGAATGTAGGCCTGTGAGGGGTCCCCTGTTTGGGCTATTGGTTTGATGTGGCTTCATGGATTTGCAGATTTGTTGTCTTGGCATTGTCTCTCATTGTTTCCCATTGCAAAATGTAGCAGATTAGAGGGCCAGGATGGTAATGTGGTGAACTGTGGGATTATGCCTACCAGTCAGGGGCACATTCATATCATATACTGTGTCTGCTGAGGGTTGGTGCCTGAGATGGGTAGGAGTGTGTGTGTTCCAACAAGAATATTTTTCCTGGAATTGACATACTTCTTTCTTCTTTTGGTCCCCCCGTGCTCTTGTGTGCTTTAGCATCATCTGGCGAGGGAGCGGAGGCACCAGCGAGTGTGGATGCTGCAGCCCACGGGACCCAGGAGGCAGAATCCACCAATGCCAAGGGGACCAGTGTGTTGGAGGGCAAGGGGAGTACCACAGGGGAGGCGACTACCACTGAAGGTAGTGACTCGGAAACCTCCTCTGATGTCAGCTCCCTGGAGGAGCAGACCCTACTGGGCTCTCACGTCTTTGCCATATTCCGCCACCCCATACCATCACTGCTTACCCCACCGAGTTGCCTGTGCCCGCTCACCCAGGAGGATGGGTGTCTCCTTCACCCCACGCATCTCTTCCCCTGCCCAGTCAGCCCTGCTGCCCTCACTGAGGAGGCTACTGAACTCCTGAGAACCATCTCTGTAGGGCAGACAACCATCGTGAATGCCATCCAGGGGCTGACATCCCAGATGCAGCAATGCAATGCATTCCTGGAAGGCATTCACGGTGCCATGTCTGGCCTACAGAGATCTTTTCAGGCTCTGGCCTCCTCTTTAACAGCAGCCATTGTCCCTGGTCTTTCTGTCCCCCGAACCCCCCACCACCTCTACCTCTTCCAGCACCCCACTCCCTTCACCCATCCCACACATACATACAGACAGCCATGCACCCAAATCAACACACATGAAGCACACAGTAAAACACAAGCACCACACGTCCCACCACGTGAAGGCACACACCCAACATACCACAGCAGAGACACCAACATCCACCTCCCCTACTGTGTCCACCCACCCCTCTTTCCAAAACACAAAAATGCTCACCTTCATCCAATCCACATACATCCACCCCACATAAGAATACTAAACAGGCACCTGCATCCACGTCCAGCACACCTACACCTCGTACCACCACTCCCTCTACCTCCACTACCAAACCTGTTTCCAAAACCCCTCCTGTTGCACCTGGAAAGCTTGTCCTCTCCTGTGTTGACCTGTTTAAACCCACTGGCCCAACCAGTCTTATCCCTAAATGTTCCCTTGGCCTCACTAAGTCTACTCCTTCCTCTTCAAAGTTCTCCCCAGTCCGCCCTTCCCATTCCCGTGCCCCTTCCCCAGGGAGGAAGAAGGCCTGTGTTGCCCCTGGTCCCTCTGCCACTCTCCCCGGTCCAGGCACACTCCCACTCCTCCTTCTGAGGGCAAGCCCAAACACCTCCAGAACCTACGCCAAAGACTGCCCCCCCCCTTCCAAACCCGAGTCCCAATAACCATCACCGCCTGCCCCTGATCCCTGAGGTGCCTGGCTGCCCCACTGATGCCCCTTTCTCAGTGGAGGGTTTTTCCATCATAGGAATTAAGAGTGGCCTATATTTGCCCTTCCGGGACTTGTATAAGGTCTGGCCTATGGCCTTGTTTGAACATTTATTTCTATTCCTGTTAAATTAAATTTTAGTGCCCAGCAGACCTATTGGTGCAATACTGACCTATTGGCGCAATACTGACCCATTGTGCAGTGTTTCACTGTGGGGGTGTGGTGTGCACAGGTGTGTGCGTTGATGCAGGTATATGTTGGCTTGTGTCTGGTAAGTGCATTTTGTTAAGGTATGTATGGCTTGGGGTGTTGGGAGGGGTTGGTGTGGGTGGGTGTATAATAGTGCCATTTCCCTCCCCTGGGTGCTAGGCTGCAGGACTTACCGTTTTTGTCTCCGTCAGTGGTTACAATCCTGGAGGAATATGGCAAGGGGAAGCACTGGCATTATTTCCAACTCTCGCTCCATGTCGGCGTGTTCTATGGGCCTCTGGTGAGTGTTTCCCTTTATAGGGGTTGATAGTTCATGCCCCGGAACTGATGGCGGTGTGGTGGTTCATAATATGGTGGCCGTGTAGGGCCTTTCCACTGGCCTGAAGATGGCCTCTGCCGTCAGCGCTCCCAAAATGGCAGTGAGTGGATGGGCCGCTGGCTGTTTCTCAGGTGCTTCATTATATGGGGGGTCTGGACCGCCAGCCTGTTGGTGGTAGTTACCGCAACCGCCGGTGGTGCGGTCTTTACCGGCAGGTTCAAAATGTCCACCTTTGTCTCTGCTCAAATGAAAAAACTATCAAGAAAGTTTTTTTTATTTTGTATTTCTTTATTTGCATTTCCAATACATATAAAAAATCTGACAAAATATCTTCCAGAAATTCTCAATTACTGAAGCATTCTTGTCATCAACAAGAGAAATACAACAATAATATACAGCAATGAGTCGACACTTTCAGATCCCCAGGTTAATTTTCCCTGCCCACACCAAAAAATCAGTAATCTGTCCAAAGAACGTAACAGGGAACGCAGTAGCACACAAAGCGAGTTCTGCATGACATATAGGCATTTAGGTAACAAGACCATTTTGCTCAATGCTACTCTACCTATCACCGTGAAAGGCAATGTTTTCCACAACCATATCCAGGCCTTAAGTCCTCGCATGACTCTTTCCATATTCAAATCATATTGTCGCCTTGTATCGTGTGATCTGCGTTCTCCGATAACGGAAATGTTGCAGTTGCAGTGCTGAGAGTTCTTCCTTTTCCTTACCAACTACTGAATCCATGGGAAGAGCACTGTCTTGCACGGGTTGACTCTTAAGACCCCGACAGTTCTCCAAAATTGGCCATGAGTCACATGAGAAGCAGAACCAAGCGAGCCGGGTCCATTAAGTATTGTAATGGGTCATCAGCGCAAATGGGCACCAAGTGTTATGGTCCCCACCTTTATACCACATACGCTCAGTTCTGATTGAAGATGATTTGCCAATGGCTCCACAGCAGATGCAAAAAGTGGGGACAGGAGGCACACCCCTGTTTAGTTCCCCTATCAAGTGGGGATACAGGTGACACCACCTACCCCTTTTGCACTCTGGTGCTAGGTTCTGTATATAATAGTTGTGTCCAGGATATAAATTCCTGTCCCAAGCCCATCTGCCTTAGTACTTCCCATAAATAATTTCATGATATTGTACTGAACGCCCTTTCAATATCTAAGGCCACCAACGTCGCTCACATCTCCCTGTCTGTCGTTTCGTGGAGAACATGTCGATCTTCGCAAGTTCTTTTGCGTACCTCTCCCTGGTATGAACCCATATTGATCTTTGTGGACAAGGTTACCTATTACTTTACTCAGACGCAACATCAGCACTTTGGTCAAGAGTTTGACATCTACATTCAGCATAAAGAGTGGGTGGTAGGACCCTGGGCTGATGGGGTCCTTCTCTGGCTTAGGAAGCAGGACTAGTGCCTCTTGTGTGTTGAGGGCAATCTGCCCATTCCCTGCGCTTCTTGGAATGTTTCTAGCAATGCTGGGAGGAGTGTCAGGGCAAACGCCTGATAGAATTCCACTGGGAACCCGTCCTGGACATTTTCTCACAACATTACTCTAAAGTGCCTCCTGCAGTTCTTCAAGTTGTAGTTCCACCTCCAACCCCTCCATCTGTCCCTGCGTCAGCTTTGGAAGCTCCAACCTACCTAGGAAACCCACCATGGCATGGGGATCCCTCCCTGCAGGAGCCATGTATATTTCAGCGAGGTGCGCACGTAGCTGCTAGTTTACGGCTATTTGTTCTATAACCTGCTTTCCATCAGGTTGTCGTAAGGAAAGGATCAAGGGTGGCGATCTTTCCCGGTTCAGCTACCAGGCCAGTATATGGCACAACTTATCTCCTTCTCTTTGTAGTCTCTGCCTGTAGTCCCTGCAGGCATGGCAGTCTAGTCTAGTCTATCCCAGAAAGCCCCAATATGCCTCTGTGATCCTACCAACTCCTCCCTATGTGTATCTCGCTCAAGTTGTCTGCCTTGTAGTCTAAGAAGGTTTCCCTATCCCTCCTGAATTTTCCCCTCTATTTTTTTTTCCCAGTACCATATGTCTTGCTAATACTCTCCCCCCGAGAACTATCTTCAATGCCTCCCACTCCACTTCTCGTGCCCCTGTGAAGTTCCTATTGGTGGTCATATAACCCAGTAGCACCATTTGTTGATCTTTGTTATACTCAGAATACCGCAATGAATCTTGCTGAAAACGCTATAGTGGGATCTCGTAAACTCTCACCCATCACATCAGGGCAACCGACGCGCTCTAGCCAATCCCCACCCCCACCCTCAAATCTCCTCCCTCCGCTCCCAGTCCAGTTCCCCTCCCTCCAGGAGATCCCGGTCCACCCCTACTGCTTGCAATTTAATTAACCCCACAATGAGTAACCCTTGCCACCACAGGTAAGCACCTCTAAACTCAATGGCAGCCTGTAATTTTAGGAGGGAGGGAGACAGGCGGGATACACATGCACACTCATTCACACACACACATCAATTCTTAACGCCCATTATCAAATATTCAAACATACAGGCATGCACGTACCAAACATTTAACTAACACACACACTAACACACACACACTAACACACACACACTAACACACACACACACTAACACACACACAAACACACACACACTAATACACACACACTAACACACACACACTAACACACACACACACACTAACACACACACACACACTAACACACACACACACACTAACACACACACACACTAACACACACACACACACTAACACATACTAATACACACACACACTAACACACACTAATACGCACACACACTAACACACAAACTAACACACACTAATACGCACACACTAACACACACTAACACACACTAATACACACTAATACACACACACACTAACACACACACACACACACACACACTAACACACACTAACACACACACTAACACACACACTAACACACACACTAACACACACACTAACACACACACAAACACACACACACTAATACACACACACACAAACACACACACACTAATACACACACACAAACACACACACACTAATACACACACACTAATACACACACACTAATACACACACACTAATACACACACACACACTAACACACACACACACTAACACACACACACACTAACACACACACACACTAACACACACTAACACACACTAACACACACTAACACACACTAACACACACTAACACACACTAACACACACTAACACATACTAATACACACACACACTAACACACACTAATACGCACACACACTAACACACAAACTAACACACACTAATACGCACACACTAACACACACTAATACGCACACACACTAACACACACACACACACACACACTAACACACACTAACACACTAACTAACTAACACACTAACTAACACACACTAACACAGACACACTAACACAGACACACTAACACAGACACACTAACACAGACACACTAACACACACACACTAACACACACACACTAACACACACACACTAACACACACACACACACACACACACTTCAGCTCTGACTGAGGTCCCAAGAGGGCTGGAACTGCTGCCTTCCTTCACTGGCTAACCTAAGGTCAGACAATGAGGGACAGCAGCAGTCCCAACTTGTCAAGGAAATTCAGAGAGGGATGGGGTCAGTGAGACTGCTGACCCCCCCCACCCCACCCCACTCTGTGACGAGATGTCACTGATTGACATTCAGTCCTGGGTGCTTCAGGGCTTAAAACTGCAAAAAAAAGCAATTGGTGACATTCCCCCTCATCATGAGGGTGAGGGCCTCGAGGCACCTTTGTTAGGGCTGTGACTTCTTCAGCCCAGCAAAGTTCAGTTCAGGCAGCAGGGAGCCTGTGAAAATAGCGAGCGAGTGAAGAGGAGAGAGAAAAAAAAAAAGAAAAAAAAAAGAGAGAGAACGTTGGGACTGCCAAATATCGCTGTGGCCCAGTTTTAATGTGCCCATCCGACGGCCACCTCAGTTATCAGCACACTGGAGGTTTTATTTTGTCTCTCAGATGATAACTGCATTACAGTTTCTCCGTTTCTTAGTTCACATAGAGATTCTTTGCAAACTGTTTGTGAAAGTCATCTCAGCCGACCAGCTTCAGGAGTGCCATCCCAAGTATGGTCCCTGACTCCCGAATTTGACCCAGCAGGGGGCAGTCATGTTAGTTCAGCATCTGTCTACAAATTCTGTGTGTCGTCTGTTGCAAGTGAGCCAGTCTTTGAGGATGTGGTCGAAGTGGTGAACTCCATTAACACTCTAGCCTCGTCCCTGCCAATTCACAGCCGCTGATCCAAGTCCAGGGCTCCGTCAGGGAGCGCCAACACTTGCAAGGCAGACCGACCCCCGCTTCGCTTGAAAAAAAAATTCCCCTGTGCGGGCTGTCGTATTCTGTTTGCTTCTACGTGTCTTGGTGTCTGCAGTGCTTCAATTTTGAGGGGTATAGTAGCATGTAAGCGAGTCCTCATGGCCCACAATTTTTGCTTCATATCGCTGAAGGATTTCTGCTGCTGCTGTATGGTACGGGTGTAATCTGGGAAAATGCACATTGTGTGAATCTGGAACATGGGATCCCCTGACCACCATGCTTCTTGCAAAATACTGTTGCAGTCTCTGTAACTAAAGATCTTTCCTATGATAGTTCTTGGGGGGCTGCTAGGTGGTGACTGTGTAACCAATGCCCTGCGGACCTTCTCCACTGAAAATAGCAATGTCAGCATGGCCTACGAAAGAGCTTTCCTGATGTAGTCTTCCAAAAATATTTCAGGCTTTGTTCCCTCGGGAAATCTCACAAATCTGAGATTGCTTCATTGAGCCCATCCTTCAGCATCCTCCACTCTGGTCTTAAGTTGGGGAGAGCGGGTTTCTGGTTTGGCTACGACTGACATTAGGGCAACATCTTGTCTTGAAGTGTTGTTACGTGTTGCTCTGTTTCAATTGAGCACTCCACCACCTGGCGTAGAGCTGTTCGTCAGTAGTAGGAGACTGAGATTGATAGCCATAGCTTCTATTTTGGACTGGACTACAGTACTGGATGCTTCAATCACCGCAAGAATCTGGGAGCCTGTGGGTTCTGATCCAACACCCTGCGCCCCATCATCCGATGTCACGGGTACATTTACAGCTCCATTCACCGTAAACTGATCAATCTTGGTCTGCTGCATATTTCTGTGTGCCTTATCCTTGCCCATTATGAGGGAGTTATAGGACACGGAGCGAGTATTGTCAATTTCAGTGCGTGATGGCAGACTCATCGCTTTTCCAGTTCCTGTAGGTATTGTCAAAGTCTCCCAAGGTAGGTAGCTGCATCCCATATGCTGCATGCTCCTTAGCTAACACACACAGCCATCCACTGTAATTACCCCCAATAGTGTGCCAGGTAACCACTAGTTCAGTCTACTGGGATGAGGTCCAGAGCTCGTGCTGCGCCGCCAAGTTGCGGGCACTCCTCAGGCATTCCAAGGACAATCCTCTGCAACATGAGAGCCCTGAATCTGAGCGGCTCATAATAGGCGCAGAGCAATCTGGTAATCAGTAGTGGGGCATCATATTTGCCACTCAAATACATACCAATAATCAGGTATTTTGGAAGACATTCCTGTAAGCAGGGCTCCACTTCACAGCCGTGGGTTGTTCATCAGGCGCAGGCTATCCACCTACCACTAGTGGATGAGTCCTTGGGCACCGGGCTTTCAGAAACGGGCAATGAGTTGCAAACAGTGGTCCCACAAGTCACCAGGCCACCATTCAGGGTGCAGTCAGTATGCCTCCCCCCCTTGCTGTTTTACATGCTCTGGCTCTGTACCTCTGCAGATTTGACAAGCGTCTCACTGGCTCTAGGCTTGTTTATACCACTTCTCAACTGTTCTGGCAGGGCCACGCCTGACGCAGCTTCTGGTTTCGCCGCCACTCCTCCTTGAGCACTCATGCGGCCAAGGAGGATCTCCCACTGAGGTTCCCCCATGTTCTGTGACTCTTCCAGGGGATTAGAGCCAGGGCTTCTCTTGGAGTGAATGAATCCCCCTGGTGTCCCACACAATCCGCCTCGCCACACTGCCACCATCTCCTTATGGGTGAATTTCTCCCAGCCTCTACCTCTCGTCTCCTGTGACAATCTAGGACCGCAGCACACCTCTGCTTCAAGCAGGGCCAACAAAGCTGTCCCAACTACAGATTAGGATCGACCCCGACCATGGCTGTGCTCAGTAGACCCAGAGTATCACAATGGCAGTTGCAACCACCACTGTCAATGGGTAAAGGGGGTCTCACCGCAACGTAGGGTCCATTTCAAGATTTTTCAAGGTACCTTCTCCTTCACGGGGCGGCTGCAGTTATCTTTTAGGGAACCTCCCTCCCGCAGCATCCACTCAGGGATGGAGCACTGTTTGTGCCACCCTGCATGCAACCACATACAAAATGACTCCAGGTTGCCATTGCAGACTGGAAGGTCAGCGGTTGCACAGTCAGTTTTGTCTTTGCCATTGAAACTTATTGCAAAGCCACCTTCTCCCTTAACATTATATGCAAGCCTCCCTTAAGGAAGGGCTATTGAGTCCTATGGCAGGGAGCAATATTTTGCTTAGTAAGAAATAGGTTTTACAATATGTCTTACCAGCAACACTTCCAAATTGTAATTTTGCTGCAGGTAAAGTTGGCAGCCCCACTGGCTAATATAGGGTTACTGCATGGCGTCCCCACCCAGCTAACGTTTGACTAGGACTTACAAACAGGGTCATGTGAGGTAGCAAATTAATCGTGGCACTAAATGAGACCTGATGCCTAGGTCAAAATTAATGCCACTATTAATAGTGGGCAGCTTTTAGAAAGTTTCCCCTCTGTGCTTTGCCTGTCCAGCAGTCTCACAAAGGCATACCCACTCAGACAGGTTTCTGAGGGCCTAGAGAGACATGTGAACGATTCCCAGGCACAGGAACAAAGGGCATTGCCTCAGCTGTGACATGTCACCTCCTCTGCCTCAATGGCCACTCAAGGAGGTTAGCCCAAAGGCGGCCCTCAAAGGGGAAGCAGCCTTTGATGGGCCGCCCGGCCAAACAACCCTAAGCAGGATAATTTTTGTTCCTGCATTTATATCTCAACTGACTGAAGTGCCAACCAACAGCTGCAAATAGGAGAATAAGTGGCTGATCCCATTCAAAGAGGCCAGATCGAGCTGGATGGTCCTCAACTATGGACCATCTAAATTCAAGTGGCCAAGAGCCGCAGGAGCCCCTGGCATGACGATGCAGGGGTCCTCATTGCTAGACCAAAGGTACAGTGACTTGGAAAAAGTCTCAATTAAGAGTGTAAAAACATTTGTGTGCCAGGCTCACTCGAAAAAGCAGAATCCTACCCAGACAAATGTCTGCTGTTTGCCCAAACCCTCATTTAAGGGTACAAAATCTAAAGTTGGAAGATATGTGACCCTGATCTCAACAAAACAAACAGTTCCTCACTTGTAGGGTTAAACAAGCAACCAGAACAACCAGAACAACTCTGAACATCTCCTTGGGCTCACAGAGAGAGCAGAGGTGAAGACTGGGAAGCTAGAACTATATGAGTCCATGTGTTTGGCACTAGGACAAGATTTTACTCCCTCTTTTTTGTCAGGGTCAAGCATTGCAATGTTACCTTTGTCATACAGTTTTGGAACTTAATGCAGCTGGTCTGAGTGTGGTACAAGAGGGGATATAGAGATTGGGGAAACATCAATGTCACTGAAAGAACACAGACATCTTGGGAAATTCTTTTGAAAATCAATTAACACGGACTCTCCTGCAAGGTGAGAAGAAATGTCCCTTGGCATCTGGAGCATGGAAGGAAAAGCTGCTTCTTCCACTCTACTCTTTCACTTAGTATGTGAAGACTTTTTACCGGATCTGTGAGGCTTTCTCTTGGTGATGGAGGTTGTTTCAGACAAATTCATCAGTCGGAAAACCCATGAAAACAGACATGCCTGTGTGATTAGATCATTCAAGAAAACATGGGACTAGGAGGCTATGGGCCAGACTTTGAAGAAAATTTCCTAAAGTTTATTTTCTATGACCTCTTCTGCCTCACATTGGTTCCAGAATTTGAACAGGAACGGCTAGAAGAGCCCTTTTCTTTGGAAAAAGAGGACCAACCCCTTATGTTTTGCTTCCTGGGCAACAGAAGAGGCATGTAGCCAGGCCTGCGTCTGCACCATTCAGGCCAGTACTGTACTACTAGCATCTGTGCCTGTAAGGGCACCGGAGATGCCGGGCAGGCATAAATCTGGGTACAAAGACTGCAGATTCTGCGCATATGACATTGTTAATATATGCCGAGGCGGTGAAACAGATAAAAAAAGGACTTCAATAAATGCTGAAGTTATAGAGGACTAATACAGGGAGTGCAGAATTATTAGGCAAATGAGTATTTTGACCACATCATCCTCTTTATGCATGTTGTCTTACTCCAAGCTGTATAGGCTCGAAAGCCTACTACCAATTAAGCATATTAGGTGATGTGCATCTCTGTAATGAGAAGGGGTGTGGTCTAATGACATCAACACCCTATATCAGGTGTGCATAATTATTAGGCAACTTCCTTTCCTTTGGCAAAATGGGTCAAAAGAAGGACTTGACAGGCTCAGAAAAGTAAAAAATAGTGAGATATCTTGCAGAGGGATGCAGCACTCTTAAAATTGCAAAGCTTCTGAAGCGTGATCATCGAACAATCAAGCGTTTCATTCAAAATAGTCAACAGGGTCGCAAGAAGCGTGTGGAAAAACCAAGGCGCAAAATAACTGCCCATGAACTGAGAAAAGTCAAGCGTGCAGCTGCCACGATGCCACTTGCCACCAGTTTGGCCATATTTCAGAGCTGCAACATCACTGGAGTGCCCAAAAGCATAAGGTGTGCAATACTCAGAGACATGGCCAAGGTAAGAAAGGCTGAAAGACGACCACCACTGAACAAGACATACAAGCTGAAACGTCAAGACTGGGCCAATAAATATCTCAAGACTGATTTTTCTAAGGTTTTATGGACTGATGAAATGAGAGTGAGTCTTGATGGGCCAGATGGATGGGCCCGTGGCTGGATTGGTAAAGGGCAGAGAGCTCCAGTCCGACTCAGACGCCAGCAAGGTGGAGGTGGAGTACTGGTTTGGGCTGGTATCATCAAAGATGAGCTTGTGGGGCCTTTTCGGGTTGAGGATGGAGTCAAGCTCAACTCCCAGTCCTACTGCCAGTTCCTGGAAGACACCTTCTTCAAGCAGTGGTACAGGAAGAAGTCTGCATCCTTCAAGAAAAACATGATTTTCATGCAGGACAATGCTCCATCACACGCGTCCAAGTACTCCACAGCGTGGCTGGCAAGAAAGGGTATAAAAGAAGGAAATCTAATGACATGGCCTCCTTGTTCACCTGATCTGAACCCCAGTGAGAACCTGTGGTCCATCATCAAATGTGAGATTTACAAGGAGGGAAAACAGTACACCTCTCTGAACAGTGTCTGGGAGGCTGTGGTTGCTGCTGCATGCAATGTTGATGGTGAACAGATCAAAACACTGACAGAATCCATGGATGGCAGGCTTTTGAGTGTCCTTGCAAAGAAAGGTGGCTATATTGGTCACTGATTTGTTTTTGTTTTGTTTTTGAATGTCAGAAATGTATATTTGTGAATGTTGAGATGTTATATTGGTTTCACTGGTAATAATAAATAATTGAAATGGGTATATATTTTTTTTTTGTTAAGTTGCCTAATAATTATGCACAGTAATAGTCACCTGCACACACAGATATCCCCCTAACATAGCTAAAACTAAAAACAAACTAAAAACTACTTCCAAAAATATTCAGCTTTGATATTAATGAGTTTTTTGGGTTCATTGAGAACATGGTTGTTGTTCAATAATAAAATTAATCCTCAAAAATACAACTTGCCTAATAATTCTGCACTCCCTGTAGTCCTAAAATGTTGGGCCTACTTCCCCTTTGGTAGTCAATCCTTCCCATCACATTCAGTATTAACTTTAAATTTCTTAACTTCAATACTCATGTTTTTCTTCATTTTATACGGTCATCATTCAATATACTAAAAAAAAAAAAAGAAAAAAAAAAAGGAAATCACTAATAAGATATCAAATGTGTGATGCAGTTCCTGTCACTTTGAGGGGTGGTGATATACAGAAACTACTTTTACTTGGCAGTGGTGTGACCACGACTACTCTCGTTGTAAAACATTGGGAGGTTTTAAGTAAAGTGAGGATTACTATTTGTTTGTGTGAATAAAAGGGTGGATGGATTATTTTGAAATAGGCTCTGAGGCAGAAGAAAGACTATGGCTGGGGGACATCACATGATCTGATAAGAATAGGATGGTGCAATCTGCATTCTGGACTAGGGAAATGTGCTTATTGAAGTTATGAGTCCTATATCAAAGTCAATTTCCAAGTACATAGAGGCATGTTCTGTTTAGCCTGAACCGAGTGAAATGCAGTTTCTGATTTATATAAAATTGATATATTACTCATTGCTTTTTAAAACAAATGCCCAGTGACCAAGGAACTTTATGAAGTCCAGAATTGTGCCAAGATTTACACATGATTTAAACTGGTGGCTATTCAATGAAGAATATTAAAAACAAATCTGAAGTGTGAAAATGCTGACATTTTAAGTCAATTAAATCAATGGGATAAGGGGTATGAATTACGGGAGCTCTCTGGGAAAGGGAAAATTATTGTTTTATAATGTCTTAGTTACAGGTGAAATCGGTGACTCCGAGATGGACCTGGAAATGAAGCAGCATGTAAAATGCAGAGGAAATTTACATTTGTTAGTGTTGGAGAGGATCTCAAAGCATCCCTACAGGACATGATTAGGCCCAGATCCACTCACCAAGAGAGATGGCCAAGTCAACTTAAAATCATGAACGATTATACTGATCACGCGACTTATCGCCTAACTTATTATCCTTATTTACAGTGTGTTTCTTACTACTGAACCTCGAAACATGATAAAGAAGCTTTTCCGGTACAAATGCAGAGTCTTGAAGTCTCATTCACCTTTTCTTTGGAACCTTCTCACCATACCATGAGTGCCTGTGCTAGCTATAATGGTACTTCAAGAGCTCCCTGGATGACTGACCAGTAACAGTGTGCACTACTTTCAGTACAAGACGAGACAGTCCTCTGGGAACTCTTACAGTATAAGAACACTTGCTTGGTTTTACAGAACAAACTTAAGTCTAAGTTCAAATATTCTGTATTCCAAAGCAAACCTCCATGTAAGCCTACCTGACTGCCAAAGGGGGAAAGAAAGGTAGTGAATGAATTCCAGAACAAGGACCAGAAGTAGACCATTGATAGTTTCTTTGACCCTTCCCTCTCCCCACCTAACCCCACCCAAAAAGGAATGCTTCCTATTTCTCACTTGTTATTCCAGAACTTCCAGTAACTTCAAATTTGACCCTCCTTTAGAAATACCCAAGAAGGCAAATGGTGTGGCAGGGCAGGAAACTGGTCATGAATATACACAAGACTAAAAAATAGGACACAATAGGAGCAAAGCATAGTATAAAAGTAGTAGACAGCATCATCCATTTACTACAATGACCATCTCCAAAATGTATTTCGGTGTAAAACCTCAATGACAGTCATCAATAAGGTTGTGCTTCAAGGAACACAATCAATGGCTACAGTCCTTTGAATAAAATTTGCTCAAGGACAGTTTGGAATCTGATTGAGTTGCTGATTCCCATATTCCCGACGATTGGTTAGCGCTCGGATGACCTGCCCTACTTTCAGTAGAGACATGTAATGTCTTCTTTAAAGAAGGACTATTACTATGATGATGAAGAGCACAATCTCTAAAGCACATGATTTCATCAAATTTATAGGATTGCATTATTTGAATATGACTGACGCTCAGCTGATGAAACTTTTAAATATATCTGTTAGGCCCATCATGAAGAATGCTGAGCATTTTCGATCATGTTGTAGTAAAACAATTGGCGATGAAGGGGGGAAAAACCTCTCTTTTAATTATAGATTTTCTTAGATGAACGCCCGGGTGCTAGAAGCAATTTCCTCGGACTATATTATGACTTCTGAATCAAACTGATGAAATGTCAACAATTTACAAAAAGAGGTCATCCGATTTTTGAAGCATTTAAAAATTTCCTGTTGTTTCTAAGCTGCTTCCAATTTCCTAACCAAGCTTTTGCTGGAGTTAAATTCTCAGGAGCATCAGCCTGGAGGTCATCACACCTAGGGATTTCTCATTATAATAGATAGTGATATTAGTAGTCTTTTGAATTAAGGGTGATATAATAAAGAAGCAAAACAAATGTGTAGTGCATACCAAATTTTCAGAGTCAGTGTATTACAAGAAGTGCCACAAGTGCTTACCTTTCTTACTTACGCTTACCACTTTCAAAAGGAATATTAGGGGAATTCGGAGTAGCACTCGACTTTAAGAATTAAGAACCTCTATTATGAAAGATATGTAAAGTTGTGTAGAGCACCACAGACTACCACTCTGCCACAAGTAGTCAGTGGAGTCATCATGAGACATAAGGTGGTATGCTACCTGTATCTCAGTCCGACAAGACCATCAGTAACAGGCTCTGCAAGCCACCCCATTGAGGCAAACTAAAGTAAGGTCCAAGTTAAATAGCCCATTAGAAAGAGCATGAGGGTGATTTCTGAGGTACCTCTGTTGGTACATCAATGGTGAAAACAGCATTGAAAGTAACAACAGATGGAAATATTCCACCTTCAAACGTTCCACAAATTTGAGACTGTTAAGTGCTGGGTGAAAAAAGGCCAGCCAGAGGCATTTTGACAATGAAGAGTGCTGTACAAGCACAGCATATCATCTGCTCACCAGGATTTAGGGTTATATAAAGGGATCCTCACTAAGATCACACAAACTGCATGTCAGAAAGAGGCAACTAAACTATTTCTTAAATTATTTTTTACGGGATTGCTCTTACAATATTTGCCACTTTCTGAAAGAAACAACTCAATGAATTGAGCAGATGTGTCCACAACTTGCAACCTCACGATATTTTAAGAATATACTCTGCAAGTCACAGCAAAGGTCTTTTTTAATATCTGTATTCACATTTTTAATAAACAAGCAGTATTCAGTGAGTATCTTGCATAAAATTCTGATGTATGAATGCAACTTTGAGCCCCTCAACTAGAAATATACAACAAATAAATATGCAGCTTGAGTGGGGAGTTCCTAAGATCAGGCAGATAATAACATTAAGATGTAATTAGGTGAGGTTGGTGGGCATATTGCAAACCATTTTATTTTTAATTTTATTATCCAAGACCTTGGGTTGGGACTCTATCACCCTAATTTTCAGATATAGGGTCCAGCTCCGTCCTATCTCCTTCCTCGTCGCCTTCCCTCCATGCCCTACTCACCAGGACACTCCAATTCGCCACGTCTTTCTGCTCGTTTGTCCACTCTGACCTTCTTAAACCTACACTCCTCTTCTACTACCCATTCCAGTAAGTCCCCTCGCCACTTCTCCAGGAGCGGGGTGGGCTGACTGGCCCATTGTATTACAATTCTGCATCCAGTCAAAACTAATACTAACTGGGCAAATCGGTAGGCCATTTTAGTTCCCTATTTCGGCATTGGCAACAGTCCTAGTAGGCAGTGTCATCTTTACTTTTATCACCCTTCGCAGCTCTGTCCTAGTAGCAAATGTCGTACTGTGAGTGTCATCTCTATTTTTGTCGCCCTTTGCAGTTGTGTCTGTCCTGCTTCCCAAAAGGGGCATAACATCCTGCATTTCCAAGCCATAATTATAAAATCAGCTGGTATCGCACAGCATTTATTACAGCCTTCCTCTCTTGCGGGGTAGACCCCATGTAGTCTCTGTGGGATTAAGTATGCCCTACATAAGTCATAAAACTGTTTGTTTGAATCTGGTTTTACTTGCAGCCGCCTGTACTAATGCCCTAGCTCTTTTTCATTCTCCACCTGTAAGAGGTGAGTCAAGTTCCCCATCCCATCTGGTCCTCAGAGATTCCATATCAGTGAATCTATCCTCTAAGTAGAGTGGCCTGCAGTCTAGAAATAAGTCCTTTATCAATGCCAGGCTCTAGGATCACCTGTAGCGTTCTCGATTCGTTGGGCTCATCTGGGAATGATGGCCACATTTTGTGTATTATTTGGGTGATAGGTGCATATTGTAAAAACTGTCCCTGGGCTACTCCAAACTGAGTTCTAGCCTTGTCAGCCATCGGAAAGGACTCTTCAAGATTAGATCTCCAGCTATATAACATCCCCCTTCCATCCAATGCATCAGATCCATAGATTCTCATATTAACTCGAATGGTAGTAGCCACCAAATCAGTAAAAGTTTGGTATAAGGGGTCCGCTACAACACTCCCTTGACTGCTGATTACCAAGCCTGGGCAACCGGAGTAACTAGGAAGGGGGTGACCTCTAGTAGCCTACAGCCTTTCATGAGTAGCCTGGACAAAGTCTTGGCTTCTATCAGTCCTGATAGCAACACCTTTTCCCAATTGGGTTCAGCATCACACCACAACGCTGCATATTGTAGTAATCCTGCCCAATAATATAACTGAAGGTCCATAATCCCAGGCCTCCTTCGGTCATGTCCAGCTTAAGAACCTCCAACCTGACTTTTGCGTTTCCCTGCCCAAACCAAGGCTATCAGCAAACTGTCCAAAGATCTAAAGAGATTGCGGTAGCTCACACTTCGAATTCTGCATGACATATAAACACCTAGGTAATAAGACCATTTTACTCAATGCTACTCTGCCACTCACTGTGAGAGGAAAGGTTTTCCAGAACCTCAAGGCCTTAAGTCCGACCAGGTCATATTGTTGCCTTGTGTCATGCATGATCTGTATTCCTAAACAGAACTAATGCAGTTGCCACTGCAATCCCAATGCCGGGAGTTCTCCCACTTCTCTACCCAGCAATGAAGCCAGCTGGAAGAGCACTGTTTTGCATGGGTTGCCTTTTAGCCCCAACAGTTTTCCAAAATCGGTCATAAGCTGCAAGAGTATCAGGACTGAGCAACCAGGATCTATCAAGTATACTAAAGTGTCATCAGCATATAGACACACAACATATGTTTGTGGTCCCCACCTCTATACATTATGCACTCAGTTCCGATCAAAGATGAATTGCCACCGGCTCCATAGCGAGCGCAAAAAGGAGGTAGGACAGGGGGCATATCCCTGTCTTGTTCCCCTCTCAATAGGAAACAAAGGTGATACCACCTGTCCGTATGCACTCTAGCGCTGGGGTATGCGTACAATATTTGTGCCCACTACAAAAATACTGACCTGATTACCATGCCCCTCAGTACCTCCCAAAGGTAAGCCCATGACAAGGTGTTGAATGCCTTTTCAATATCTAAGGCCACCAGCGCTGCTTGCATTTCATGGCCTGTCGTTTCATGTAAAATGTGTGACAGTCATTGCAAATTCATGTGTGTGCCCCTCCCTGGTATGAATCCACATTGATCTTTATGGACAAGGCCACTTATTACTCTGCTTAAACACTGCACCAGCACCATGGCCAATAGTCTGAAGTCTGCATTCAACATTGACAGTGGGTGGTAGGATCCTGGGCCCATGGGTTCCTTTTCTGGCTTAGGAAGCACGATAGCTAGTGCTTCGCGCATGTGTAGAGGCAAGCTCCCCTTCACCTTTACTTTTTGGAACGTTTTTAGCAACGCTGGGAGGAGCGTCAGAGCAAACGCCTGATAAAAGTCAACAGGGAGCCCCATTCGGTCCTGAATATTTTCCCGTGGCCATACTTTGTAACACCTCCTGTATTTCTCCTAGAGATACTGCCCCTTCCAGCCCTTCCATCTGTCCCCAAGTCAGTCTTGTGAGCTCTAGTCTAGCTAAGAACTCTGTCGAGGCTGGAGAATCCCTCCCCGTAGGAGCCACGTATACTGCAGCGAGATGTGTACAGTTCTTTATTTATAGCGGTTTGTTCTTCTAACAGGTGTGTTTCCTGTAACATTGTAATATGGATACCTAGCTGCATAAGGTAGGAAAGGGTCCTATATCGTTTCACAAAATTATTCAGGCCTCTCACTTTTCAAGTGAGTAGTTGTAGATTCTCACCCATCACATCAATGCAACCACACCCTCCCTGACCTTCCCCCACACACCATTGCCCCTTCCGCCATTAGGCTTCATCCTCCCCCTAGCTGCTTGCAGCATGTCTAACCCCACAACTACAAGCCCCACCCACCCCAGGTAAACACCTCGAAACTCAACTAGTGTCTCCCCACCCATATCTATCCCCACCCACCCCAATAAACATCCCCCAAGATTTAAGAATACAACTTGCCAATATTTAACAGCTTCCACCTCTCGAAAATACTGCAAGTGGTGGAGTGTGTTTTAGCACAGTTTATGTCCAGCCGTTCGCTTGTACCTTGGCAAGGATTCAGTGTCCTCTCAATTCAATCTGCTGAACAGATCAATGCAGGTTTAGTGACTGAAAAGCGAAAAGAAAGGGTGAAAGGTGTCCAGAAGTGGATGACAAAAAAGAGAGCAGGAAGAAAAAGATAGGAGGTAACGGGTAAATGATGGTACAGAGAAAGAATGCAGTGGGGGCGAACAGATAAGGAAAGATAGGGGGGGCTGAAACAGCCAGAAGTGGCCGTGGCCCGGCCACTTTGGTCATCTTGCAGCCACCTCTGTTAGACAAATTGTAGGTTGATATACCAACTTCGTTTGAGACTTTGCTATTTCAGTCAGCTCCAGGAGTTTAATCCGAAAGTGGTCTCAGTCACCCATCTGGTAAACATTCATGGTAGTTCAGCATCTATCTCTGGGTTTTGTGTGTCATCTGCTGCAAGTGAGCTGGTCTGAGAGGATGTAACTGGAGTGACAGATTCCACCAGCATCCTGGCTTCGGCCCTTTCAATTCTCCGGCTGTCCAGGCCTAAGGCACCATCAGGGCATAGTACTGCACGAGAGTTGGATTGGTTTTGCTTCTCTTGGCAGCTATTTCTCCTATGGCTGTCGTGTCCTGTTTACTCCTTTGCGCCTCAGTGCTCATATTGTCCCTCGACTGAGCTGGTATACCTCAAACCAGTCCCATGCTTCTTTCAGAATAATGAAGAAGTGGGAGCAATCCTCCTGCAGCAATTTCAGCTTTGCTGGGTGTAGCAACATGTAAGTCAGACCCATTGTGCGCAGTTTGTTTCACTCCACTGAAGAATCTCCAGTGCTGATGTATGGCTATGCTGTAGTCCGTGAAAGTGCACATTGTGTGATTCTGGTATGCAGGATCTCCAGTCCGCCTTGCCCCCTGCAAGATAATGTCACTAATGTAACTAAGTAATTTTGCTGTGATGGTTCTTTGGGGGGAGGGGATGGGGAGGAGAGAGAAACTGCCAGGGGATGCCCACGGAATCTCCTGAAAGCAAATGTCCCTAACAAAGTTTCCAGCATCGGACTACTGCAGTATGCCTGTGAGTGGTTGAAAGCGGTCAAGCTCACCATCCCCACCTCACTCCTAGCGTAAAAGTCACTGAGGACAAGATGCGTCACAGAGGTGCATCCGGTCCCAAGCAGTGCACACTCAAAAGGCCCCAAATTAGCATGCAAGGCATTGTAAATGTAGTTCTGTTCCTGCTGTCCCACGTGTTCCCAACTGGATACCTTCTATTTTCTGGTCAACTGTTCCTCTGAGCTCTAATTATATTTTTGTTGCCCCACTCGGTCTCAAGTTGTCATTGTGTGGTTGGGGGGTTGCTCCCACCTCACTCCTAATGGCCTCACAGCTTCCTTTTTCTTTGTACCCCAGAGTCTCACAAACGCTGCTCCAGGGTCCTCACCAAGCCTCCTCTGCGTCCTGTGGGCCTACAAAGTGGTGAAATGTGCAGGCTACCCTTTGTGCGCAGGAGTCGCTGGTGCTTATGGACTTGTGCTGCCTTACAGCACCTTTGTCAGCACTTTAAAACAACCTGCTCTGCCGTCCCTGCCTTCCGGTCCTTATGGACCCGGGGGCCACCACACTCCTTCCCCCGCAGGCTTAGCGCCACTTTGTTAACGCTAGTGGGAGAGGACAGGAACCTGCATGGTCCAATGCAGTTTAGAAGCAGGGCACAGCCTCTGTCAGAGGTGGGGGTGAGAGGGGTGTCAGGGATCAGGTTTTCGCTGTGTGCGTTTTTCTCCCATACCTCCCTGTGCCCCCCCCGTGCCACCACTGCTGCCAACTAACTTCCTCCACCTGTGATCCACACCGGGCGAGCCTGTCTGGCCCTCTACTGCCTGTATACTTCATGCAGTCGCCATTTTGAAGTCAGGACCTGCAGGTTTTTACAGGTGCGTTACTCCCTTGTTATGGAGTCGGGAAGCAGTCTCAGCACCATCACAGACTCGTACCCTCATGTTCCATCACACTATGAGGATGCCTCAGGCCGGGCGCTCATGCTCAGCCATCTTCAGGCTACGCTCCCCCAATGAGTGAGTCAGACAGACAGACAGACAGACAGACAGACAGACAGAGACAGACAACCCCCCCCCTCCCAAAAGGTAATAAAATAACCATCTATCAGTGCATTTTCAATCAACAAAAGCAAGCCATTCATGTATCCAGACTCTAGTTTTGCTATTTATTTATTTTTAAAGAAACAGTAGTGTCACACATACGTCCACGTACATCACATCCACTAAGGCTCGGACTACATTATTAGAACACACATTGTACATCAGGCTACTACTTAAGGAGGAGGTGTTTCAATTTAAAAGGTTTTGTTCAGACTTCAGGTGGACACACCTCACATACAAATTAACTTTTTGAAAGACAGATTAGCACTGCATTGGCTCATAATGCCACGGAACTTGCAACCAAATCTAGAATCTATAAACTACTATCTTACATACTTAAAAGCAGCAAAGGCCATGATTATTTTAAGATTACTACATTTTTTCACACATCAAGACCTTTCAGAAAAATACCCAACACATTGACTCTTGTACTGTTAGTTGCTATTTCCCTTTCAACTGGCTCATGGAAAGTCCCAACTGCGGGGACTTAATATTAGACCTTCCTAAGCATAGCAAACTAAACTTTCAAAAAGGAAAGACTAGAGCAAGAAAATACACACTTGCTGATCAATCCCTTGTAATCCGGTTCAGCACACAGCATCATCAACTCCACAATCTCCTTCTCAGGCCTTCAATTTATTTTATATGGAGAGGAAAAGACTTAAGAAAACAGAACACGAATCCTGAGAGGAAATCTATATACCCTTTTGACCAAATATTGTTTTTAAAGGTTCATGGCTGCTGTGTGTGTGTCAGACTTAGAATAAAAAAATCAAGTAGTAATGCAACAAACTACTGGTGAAGCCATCCATCTGGCAACTGTGGATGTGTCTCAAGAGACATGGCGCTGGAAACGGGGAGCCTTAACAGCAGGAGTGTAGATTTCTTTGTGTTGAACAATGCCACTTAACATTCTACGATGCAAGATTTTACCCAGTGTGTACCAAAGGCTTTAAAACATGCTTTCTAGGTCAATAAACATTGCGGTAATAAAAGGCTAGTCAGAAGATTAAAGTTCTACCTTGAGATGCACATAGGACATAAACATCATACAGGTGTCTGAGTTATGCAAAGTTTCCTCTCCCTCAAAGGAAGGATTTGTAAATAAGAAAAGAAAACTACACCTTGTTTAATATGAAAATCTGAAGCACCAAAGGCAACAGTGTGCACTAGGTCTTTAAGAGAACAGGCTTTTTGGATATATTCTAATACTCCCTGGGGGGAAAAGTATCCAAAACAAGCACAGAATTGCAACAATAAGTCTTCTGTGTTATCAATTTATACTAAATGGTTTCTGTAAGAAAGTGGATTTTTTGGGGTGGGTGACTGTCCATCTCAAGGAATAATTACAATAACGTGCCAGAGTGACCCCCAACTGAATTAACCTGAGCCCATCCCCTTAATATCTACAGATCAAAGCAGACAGGCTTAACTTCGAGCAATGTAAAATATGTATGTAGAAATTGTAATTTCAAATACACTTATATAACCCTTACTACCCTGGACGAAGTGTTGAAGCGCTTTAAGTAAGGCAACACGCTGTTCTGGAACCCAAGGTTAGTGGTTAGTCCAGTGTCATTAACACAGATTGTTACTGAAATTAGTCTGGAGTGCTTAATAAAACCATTCCAATCATTAACTCCATTTTCTGTGTGGTAGGTTACATTAACAGGTGGTTGTGAGTCCTTAACTCAGTAGTCCACCAGGACTGGTGTAGCTTCATACCCAAATAAAGCACCAGCCACTTCATTCGCCGGGTGGGCATGGCACTAGCACGCTTCCATCAAATCAAGGACTCCTGTGCTCTTATAGATCTTGAAAAGGCATTTGATTACCTAAACAGGTCATTCACGGAGAATCCTCCTTGGGCCCCCGCTTTAGGAACTATGTCAATATTCTCTACTAAATGCCCTCTGTGCAAGTGCGGGTAAATTGAGTTATTTGAACCAGTTCCCTATCCGAAGAGGTAGTAGACAAGTTTGCCCGATGTCCCCGGTACTGTTTAACTTCTAAGAGATTTTAGCGTGCAGAATCTTCAAGTGTGGGGCCTGCAGCAGAAGGAGGACATAAATGACAAGATAGCACTCTACATTGATGACGTTCTGCTTTTCCTGTTCCATCCCCAAACGTCAGGACCCAACCTCATCCACATCTTTGAGCTGTACATGGAGGCATCTGGTCTTACAATCAAATGAGTCAAATCCATTCTCATGCTGCTTAAGGGAGACCCTGGGACTGTGAACTGGCAGAACAGTCATCCAATACTACTCCTGAGTTTCCAATACCTTAGAATACATATTTACTTGGATCAGAGTCTGAACCTCTCTCCCCTCTGAAAACTAAAATGAAGAGAGATCTCACGAAATGGGAAAGCTCCCACATCCTAGGTAAAGTAGCTCATTTTAAAGGACGATCCTCCAAAATCTCTCTACATCCTGCAGAACCTTCCCTTTATAATTCCACACCAGTGGTTTAAAGACCTTGCAGCTTCATTCCGCTCCTTCCTCTGGGCAGTCACCCCCAGATAGAGTACTTGACAAAAGTAGATGGTCAACCTACTACAGAGGGATGAGTATTGTGAACCTGCACTTGCATTATTGGGCAAAGCAGATTTTGATAATAAATGACTGACTGTGTGTGTGGGGCGAGACAACCCAGCTTTCCAGGCCTAATTGCCACTAATGGGCACTCACATAATCATGGGTATGCTTTATGGGAGTCCAAGAAGACACTAGTTTCTGATCCGGCAATCAGCACTGATCCCGACTGGTTGGAAACAGAGACTAATAGGCTGGTTTAGCAGACTTAAAATGAACAGAGTTCAAAGACCAGTACAAACTGGGCACAGAAAAATGCCAAATAGTACATGATCATGCAGAAAAGGTGAATTTCCTACAGTTTGAATTAGTTCAAAAGGCTCGTGGGCTAACCCAGGCTGAAAAATAATCTGTCCTGTACTCTTAGGCTTTCTTCCTACATTTACCTAGCCTTTGTTTTCATTAGGACACTATTTATACTGCTTTTTAAGGGGACACTGAAAGCCACTGGCTCTGGATCAGGCTGGGGAATAGAGACCAAATGAAGAGCCCCCCCTTATGGTTTGGGGATCCCCGCTGATAGAGAAAAATAAATCAAAGGTTGAGCTGGATGATCAGTAGCCACGCTGGTGTTTAATCAAAAATGTAAAAAGGAGAAAACAGTTTCTAAGTGCAGCTTTTTGTTAATGAAAAAAACTCACTGCTTCCTTTTTATAATGCGTTCTGGAATTTCACAGGAATCAGAGAATAATATCCTGCAGCTATGAATAATGAGGAAGCCCCTATTGTGGAGCACTGGTGTGAAGTTCTGGAGTCGCATGCATTATGCCACTGTGGGAAATCTTTTGCGCACCAAGGCATTTGTACTTTACGTAAGAGGCAGTCCTGATGATCATGTAATCACTCTCCAGAGCAAAAAAGGTATTTAGTACTGACCAGCCCAGGCTCAGAGAACTATCCATAAATATTTGTGATAACTATTCTGGAAATGCAAGAAAAAGAGAATCAGAGGCCTTTGAATTGACCCAAGTACTTAACGTGCCATTTCTAATTCTGAGCTATGAAGTCTCAGACATCCTAAAAAGTGGCACATTTAAATCTGGATGGCCACTGGAGAAGCCTGTGTTTAAGGAAAAGAAATAACCCATGTCAAAGAACATTGTCAAGTCAGGTGTAGTGTGCTGGATCCACAAGTCTTAAAACCAGGGACCCCAAGTATCAGCTCCAGATAACTACCACTGACAAGTAAGACATTGATTGAACCCAGTTGTTTATGTTATAAGCTGAACACAGAAGGTTTCAACCACAGGCAGAGCCCAAACGTTTGTTAAAAGGGAAAAACAAGGGGTAACTAAATAAGTCTCCCAATGAGCAGCAACAGAGCACGACTGACTTGTATGTGTCTTCCACCTCTTCACACTTTAGAGTCAAGCCACAAAAAGCCAATATTTTGAGAAAATGTTGATATATCTGAGGAAGATTGCAAGTTGATTTTTGGGAACAAAATTAGTATTTTATAACTGAGCATGCTACTTTTAATACCTATTATTTATGTAAGAAGGAGATTAATATCTCATCCACAGAGATTGGCCCAGCAGCTCTGCTCACTTCATCTCCATCTCTCTAGTCCCAACCACCACAATCTAGAATCACATGACCTGAACATTCCATGTACTGAGGGACAATCCATGTATTGAGAGTGGAGGGCTACCTTCACTGCAGATGTAGATATCACACACCTTCCCCCCAATGAAAACATAGTTCAACAGAAGTAATTAAAATAAACGCAACATAACAAACTATATACATAAAACGTAGGAAGAAAATGCATTTTGAAATGTGATAAAAGAAACATCACAGAAACAAAAGAGTTTCCTTAAAGAATAACGAGGAAGAATCAAACATTTTTTTTCTAGAAATCACAATACGACTAAGATTCCAAATTCTCCCATCGCTAACTTTGACAGCATTTTTGAACAATTTTGTTACACTAAACGGGCTCCAAAATTTGCTCCCGCTCTTACCAAAAATAGGTTTCTTAATCAAAACTTTAACCTACTTTTACCTTCACAGCACATGTACTTTTCGTTCTGTCAAAGTATTCCTTCCTCTTTTCCACTGATTTCTTTTCACACATCCTATCATGCTCCTCCTGAGATCAAGAGACAGCCTTATTCTTACCCCCAGTAACCCAACCAGGAACAAGCATAGTATTGGCCTACCTTCCGATGAATAACTCAAAAGGAACTGCTCCAGTGGTAAAAATGTGGAGTAAAACGGTAAGCTATTAAGAATTTTTTCAGACCTTCTTTCCAACATCTCCCTGCTGCCACTTCCAACTGCACACATTCCTTTACACACCTGTTAAATCTCTCAACAATAACATTCCCTTCAGGATGATACAATGAGCATAACTTGTGCTTGATCCCCAATTTCTTCAGATAATCTTCCATTTCCTTGGACACAAATTGCGGACCATTGTCTGTTAGAATGGCATTGGGAAAACCTTCTTGAGCAAAAATTTCTTCAAGAAGACTGATTATCCTTCTGGTTTCCACACTATTGACTATACCTATTTCAACCCACCTGGAAAATTGATCAACTAATACTAAGATATAACTACTTCCTCCTCTACCATAGATCGGTCCCACAATGTCCCTAGCCACAACATCCCACGGTCTGTTTGACAGACTCCTGATACACATCGAAGGTACTCTTGTTTTATAGATTTTATCGCTGTTGCAACAGTCAGGACAATCCCTAATCAATCTCTCTATACTCCAATCCATCCCCAGCCACCAATAGTTCAGGTGAATTCTAGCTTTAGTTTTACTTATCCCTTGATGCCCAGTATGTCCCAGTTGAATAATTTTCTCAACCAAAGCACTCAGGACTACTAACCTTCCACCACGAAACAATAATTCTCCAGAAACCGACAACTCATCCTTTACCTTCCAGAATCCTTTTAAAATTTCAGAACTTCTTAAACCTTCAAAATCCCATTTGTTCTTGAGGAAACCACATACGCGTTGCAGAATAGGATCATTGGCTACTGCACGTACCCACTCATCACGCCTTCTGTTACGCTACACACTGAAATCATCCTCTTGGCTTATATACAAGTCTTCTTCTGAAACCGAGGCAAGCCAAGACAAGCAATCTGCAGTGTTATTGTAAGCTCCGGGAACATAAAACATTTTGAAATTGAAATCCTGAAGATTAACCACCCACCTACTTATTCTGGACGAAATTTGATCCAGACCTTTTCTCATGAAAACTTCAATTAAAGGTTTGTGATCCGTATAAACATGGAAGAGCCTTCCCAACACAAAGTTCTTAAATTATTTGTTAATAGCCCAGGAAACCCCTAATGCTTCTTTCTCAACTGTGGAATAATTTACCTCTGAGCCTCTCAAGGTTCGTGAACAGTACACGACTGGTCTCCACTCATGGCCATCTCCTTTCTGTAAGAGACCTGCTCCCAAACCTCTTGTGCTCGCATCAGTCATGATTACACACAATTCGTGTGGATTGAAGGATTTCAAACACCCTACTTTAGATAGTTCATTCTTAACCATAAACTCATCCTCGCACTTCTCACTCCACACATATTCAACACCTTTTTTGAGCAGCCTTCGCATGTTCTCGGTTTTCGAAGCAAGGTTGGGAAGAAATTTGCCATGAAATTCCACCATACCAAAGAAAGTTAGTAATTCCTCTTTGTTCTCTGGGGAATGTAGTTTTAAAATGTTCTCAATTAAGTCCTGTTTCGGGTACAACCCAGTAGAGGTAATTTTGTGTCCCAAATATTCTATTTCTTCTTTACCAAAATAACACTTACTCAGTTTCAATGTGAGCCCATTATCCCTTAAGATACTCAACACCTTCCTTACTCTCTCTTCATGTTCCTCTCTGGTCCGTCCAAATACTAGAATATCGTCCTGAAAATACTTCACACCTTTTTCAGAACCAAACAGATTATGCATTAACCGCTGAAACACAGATGCAGCTGACACCAGCCCGAATGGCATCCTTACAAACCTAAATGTCCCAAAAGGCGTGATAAACGTGGTGAGATCCCTCGAATCTACATGAAGCATCACTTGATAAGCTGAAGCTAAATCTAATCTGCTGAAATAATTTGCTCCATGCAATAGAGTTACACTTTCCGTGATATTAGGAAGCGGAAACTGATCACTAACAACAGCCTTGTTAAGGTTTCTCAAGTCGACACACAGTCTGATTTCACCAGAGGATTTACGTGCGACAACTATGGAAGAAACCCATTCTGAAGCTTCAACAGGCTCTATATTAGCATTCTGACATAATTTGTGCAGCTCTTTCTCCACATCGTCTCTCACAGATATGGGTATGGGTCGTACTTTACAAGCCACAGGTACTGCACCATCTTTGAGTTTGATGAGATGTACATATTTGGTAAGACACCCCAAAGTGTCACTGAACACATCCCTGAACTCACGCACAAAGTCTGGTACACTTTCCACATTAACGTCAGCAGATATCTCACACACACCACTAACACTCCGCACAAAGTCTTTCTTAAGTAAGACTGGTGTAGAATTATTAGGATCCAAAATGACCTTCAGTTCCCTCTGATGAGGCCAGCTTAAGACACTGTCCCCTTTTACCGGAACATAGATTTTCGCAACAATAGTGTTAGACTTGAAGGTGATCTCAGATTCAAAGTATCCCCTCAACTCTATGGTTTGACCACCATAACCCCCCGGGATTACATCAGGGTCTTTCAACTTCACACAGTGACTCAAATACTTATAAAACATCTCATTAGACATTAAGGTTAACCATGCTCCTGAGTCAAAGAGGACTTCACACTTAATCCCACACATGGTCACAATGTCCTTTGGATACTCCTTCTTTCCTCCTTGTTCATCCACCATATTTACAGGAGGACATCTGCTTTTCTCCAGCTCTCCCACACAAGCTAAGGTGTGCTCCACACTCTTAGCAATCGTCACTACCTCTTGTAAAAAAGGATCATCCTTACTCCAAAGTTCCTGCCTAATCTTGTCACTAGAGCACTTCAGCATAAATTGATCCCTTATGCGTTCTTCTAGCGTTATTCCAAATTTGCATGTAGCCGCTAGTTTCCTTAACGCCGTTATGTACTCTACAATAGATTCACTTGGTCCTTGTTCCCTCATACCAAAATGATAGCGTTCTAAAATTGTGCTGATCTTCGGAAGATAATGCAGATCCAGTTTTTTTAAACAAAGTTCAAATTCATTTAAATCTGTCCCATCATCCTCCGGCTCAGGTAACGTCTCAAAAATCTCCAGACCTTCACTTCCTAAACAATGCATGAGAAGAGAAATTTTCCTTTTATTAGATAAAGAGGAACCACACACCCTTGTATAGTGAAGAAAGGACTTCTTCCATTTTGACCATATAATAGGTGCTTCCCCAGGTACAGTCAAGAAAAAAGGGGGTGAAGGTATATTTTGCATTTCCGTCGGTTGGATAAAACGTTGAGAAAGGTTATTCTCCCTTTTTATTTTATTATTATTGTTTTTTAATTTAAATTCCATTAGTTATTTTGTAGCCTATAACTCTCCTTAGAAAGAAATGAAGCAACAGGGCCGTTTTTTAAAGGCAATCTGGCTTGTAGTCAGACATCAAAACCCCTTTTTTCTGATCAAGTGTCCGGTGCTGGGAATATGCTGGATGTGCGTCCTGGGGAGACGCGTATAGTGACTTTAATGTTAATCAAACTGACGCGCTAAACCCAGTTTAATGGGAGCGCGAGGTACAAGGGAGCGCGTTGACACACACGCTCGCTGCAGCAGTCGCCGGCAGTCGGGTTGGAGCGTGTCCAATTTAAAAATAAACAAACACGTCGAGCAGCTGCAGGCGCTGATCACGAAATTGAAAAATGCCCAGTTTCAGTACCAATACCAATTTAAGTTCCACTACCAACTAAAGATAAAATGCACTCTTGAAATAAAAGAAGTGGTAGGAAAGTTCCTTTACCTTAAAATCTTGGTAAATAGTTATTGTTATAGAGTTTACTTCGGATCTTGATGGAAGAGCTGGATCTCTCATTCCTTTTCTATATTCCTTTTCCATTACTCTTTTATTCTTTATCCTTTTTAAAAAAAAATATAATCCGATCCAAAAGATGACAAAAGAAACTCACCAAGTAGGAGAAAAAACAAAGTCAATAAGAAAGAAACCAACCGACAGTGGCGCTCCAACGTGGGTAACAGTTGTGTTGAGATATCCTAATCCTCGTCGCCAGTGTAGAAAAGAGATCCGCAGATAATGTGTCAAAGTCTTTTTATTGTAATCCAGAATTAATATCTCATCCACAGAGATTGGCCCAGCAGCTCTGCTCACTTCATCTCCATCTCCATCTCTCTAGTCCCAACCACCACAATCTAGAATCACATGACCTGAACATTCCATGTATTGAGGGACAATACATGTATTGAGAGTGGAGGGCTACCTTCACTGCAGATGTAGATACCACACATGTGATCTTTGTTCACCGTTGGTGGACTTTCCAGTGAAGTCATGAACAATTAATACACATTTGATATACACAATCCTGGACCACATTTGTTTAAGAGAAATTCTCTCTTTTACGCACATTACGTAAAAACCTACATATGAACAAAAAATGAAGGGAAAACCAAAGGACAGTAAACAAATAGATTAAGAATGGCTGAGCAGTGATAAATTAGCCCTTGTTGTGATATTTATGTTTTGACCACCGACTTCACATTGCACCTAGCAGCACACAGTCACATTAGCAACCACCAGCTTCATTTTGCCTATTGACTTTATTTTAGCATTAGCCACTGCCACATTAAAAGCTGCAAGTAGTTTTCCACATTGTACAATGTGCACGTTTTTATTTTTGTGTTCTTTCTCACCAAGGGCTTAGGCTGATAAGAATGTACTAAGACGGCAGGGAACGGTCTTGTTTTGAATTGGCACCTTGGACTGTGGCCAAGTACCAACGTGTTATTTTCAAACCCGTCCTAAAGCAATCAGCATTTTTTGAATAATAAGCTTCTGCAGTGAGAGGGAGGTTCTAGAATTTTCCTCTCTTGTTTGTTCAAAGTATAAGAGGCAGAGGACCAGATGCACCGGGGACAGAGTGTTTGCAGATCTCAGGCATATCCAGGATGCTGGAATGTGTCATCCTTCCCGTGAGGATAATTGATCTCTCTCTCTCCTCAATCGATTCTGGGATCTGGCGATCGGATACTGAATAGGAGGGAGATGAAGCAGTTGTGCCCTTGCCTCATGGCAGGGGTGTGGAATTTATTAAAATATCTACTTGTCCAGGGGACAGGTTGCTTCTCAAATCTACTTGTCCTGTAAAAAGATCTACTTGTCCCTTTGGTGCCATGTAGTGTGGCGACAAATTATGGCAGGAATCTCATTATGTAAGAGCTCTGATAATAGCCTCTCTGATTATGCCAGGGCTACTACCATAGTAGGGCTTGAATACTTGCAGTTTCAATCCCTACTGTAGCAATTTCCTTATTTTGCCACCTTTCTGCAGATCTGCATACTGGGGCTGGAGGAAGCAGTAAGCAATAGTTCCAGGGCTGGAATGCCTTTGAGTCTGCAAACCTACTAACCTGCATGTCTTAAAGATTTTCACCAGCTTCTCTCCAATATTTTCCCATAATAAGAAAGGTTGGACATTTACTCCTGACAATGGCAGAATTAGAACTTCTTCCAGGGTTGGGAAGAAAGTGGCCGGAGGGAAAATGAACTTGCAAATGCTCAATAGATTTTCACATGAGCAAATCTACACATGCGTATTAACCCATGCTAAAATACAGTTCACAAATATTTTATAGGGGTACGACATATACCATGGGTGCACTTTTGTGACTTTCTTTAAGAATTTGGGGCCACATGTAGGTAGGTTCAGATTTGCGACCCGCAAATTGCGAGTCGCAAATCCGAATGTAGGATGGTGTCCTTGACACCATCTGTGATTCGCAAGGGCTTCGCAAATGCTCACCTAGTGAATAATCATGAGGTGGGTCGCAATTTTCGACCCCCTTGCGAATAGCGGCCCTCACAGGGATGGTGGCCTGCTGGAGACAGCAGACCACCATGTCTGACTGCTTCCTTAAAGGAAAACGAGATGCATTACAAAAACGAAAAATGAAACGTTTTCGTTTCATTTTTTCAGAGCAGGCAGTGGTCTGCAGGACCACTGCTTGCTCTGAAAAAATGTTTACAGTGACATTCACAGTGGGGAAGGGGTCCCATGGGGACCCCTTCCCTTTTGCGAAAGTGTTAGCACCCATTTGAAATGGGTGCAAACTGCGATTGGTTTGCGCCCGCGTTCGCGGTCACAAAACAATCCTACATTGCACTGCGAGTCGCAATTAGGAAGGGAACACCCCTTCCTAATTGCAAGTGGCAAACCCGTTTTGCGATTCGGTAACCAGGTTACTGAATCGCAAAACTGGGTTTGTGCATCGCAATGTGCTTTTTGCACGTCGCAAACAGCAAAAGTCGCTGTTTGCGACATGCAAAAAGCTACCTACATATGGGTCTTGGTCCCTAATTAGGTCTGGTGTTAACAAAGACATTTTGTTTTTATTAAACTTCTTTTCTCTCTCTTTCGGCTGGCTTTACTGTGAGTGATCGCATTCTGCTCTTCCACAAGGAGCATATTGGCACACAAAGTAGTTTTGTTCAGTGTCAGAAACTACAGTGGCAATCAGTGACGTAACGAAACTGGAGGGTGCCCCTTTGCAAAGAACATGGAGGAGCCCCCTCTCCAGACTCACTCAGGGCAGGTGCTGTGCTGAAGGGGCCCCCTGGAGGGCGGCTGCGGGGCCTTTGTTATGCCACTGGTGGCAACGTGTGCTTTTAGAGTTCAAAAACTTTGGGGGGGGGGGTTGCCAGTGTTTGTTACAATGTTGAGGGCCTGGTAGCTCCCACAACAATAAAGTGTTACAAAAGCCATGTCAAAACAAGACACGCATTGATGAAACTAAAAGACTTATAAAAATATGTCAGACCAGTTGGCTGTGTCAGTGTTTGTTTATTTTCATGCTTCCCATATTCGTGTTGAAAATGGTTACACTGATTTTCCATTCGAAATATTTTTGGGAAATACTAGCATGCATCAACACAACACATTTTACTAAATGACACTTCATTTGCATCTAATCAGAGAGCATTCTGGGAGCATTATACTTAGCCTCATAGCCTAAACTTTTCAAACATGTGTATACACGTTTTTTTTTTTTTTGTACTGGAACCAACGTCAGTAGTGAAGTGTGACCTTAAAATATTTATTTACAGCACTCACCCTAATAATAAAGGCTTTCAAATAATGAACCATAAATACAAGTTCGAACAGCATTACTTTTTGGAAACACATTACCTCAACTGCAGAGAGTTCCACTCTCTGTAAACAGGCAGCCAAAGGGTTTGTGCTGCAGAGGGTTGGGCCTACTTGTCCCAAGGACAAAGTAAACATAAAAACTTGTTGCCCTTGACCCCAAACAAGATGTCCCGGGCGTCGGGCGATAGGAATTCCACATCCCTGCCTCATGGTGATGCATATTTTTTAATTCATTATTTGCTTTGCATTATAATATAGATACATATATTTGCTGTTTATATTGCAATGAAGAATCATTTGTACATGTTTTCATTTCATTGCCGTGACCATTTTTAAACGTATGCTTTCAGCATGCTAATCTCCATTTACAAACCTGGAGACATGAAATAATAAATGTCTTCTTTGCACTAAGAAGTACACTCCAGAGAATTTTGTCAGTGCATGAGTGTTTCAGCTCGGTCGTTAGTGAAGCAAAACAGCCCTCTGCATATTAACAAAGTTGAGGACTCCCGATCCTTAATTAATTACAACATCATTTGCTCTACTGTAGGGATATAATTTAGGACTTCAATGAAGCGTTGTACAGTTGAGAACTAGATTAGAAGTACCTTTACCTTTTCAAACACTGGAGCTCCATTAATAATTATAACTAATGAATATAATCAAAATACATCCTCTGGAGGAAAGCTGTCAAAAATAAGGAATAAAATGGTAAAGAATTAAAGGTTAGGACAAACAGTCTCAAGAGGTTATAGGGAAAGGCCAGGCATTCAGGTGTATTGACCAACCCAATATTTTGATTCGGACCCCACAGTGAAATAGAAGACTGACATGTGGGTAACCTTTACAAAAAGAAGGCTCTTGTTCAAGATACAGCTCAGATAGAGGTGATGTATTGAGTTCACAGGAGCCACTGCATGGGTGCCAGAAGTCAAACAGCTGGCTCTCTACCAGTCATATCCCACGAATGGAATGGTGCAATGGTTTTTTCAAGTTGGGTAGGAGGCTGACATACAAAATTGCCCTCTAAGAAGACAGTAAAAGGAAGATCCCATAGCAGGCATTTTGCAACCTCTAGCTTACATACGTTCTACTGCAAACAGCCAGCCCTACTACTGCACCTTGACTAAACCTGTCTGCCCTTTGTTGGTCTAGGAGATGTACGACTGCCACATATCATGGGGAAGGCAAACAGCAGTTTTCCCATTTTGGGAAACTAGGGGGAAAAATAGAACTATGCAAGCCTCTGCGATTGAGAAGAGCTGCAAAGTTTAAGAATTTGAGGCTGCCTACAATGCTCCAAGAATGCTCTCTGATTAGATGTAAATACTCCCAGGAGCATGAAAGCAAGATTGAAAAGTAAAATGTACATAAAAAATAGAAACTGGAAGAAAAAACATTTTACTCACTAATAAGTGTAATTTTAGGTACCATTTTTGAGGCACCAATTAGCAAAATGTGTTGACACATGCTAGTATTTTCAAAGAATATTACTAATGGAAATTTGATGTAAAACCTTTCCTCAAGATTAAGGGGAACGTGGAAACAGGCAAGCATTGGTAAAGACAGTAGGTATAGCACCAATTGCCATCCTTTTGGTTTTGTCACTGAGTGTTATGTTTCACCCTAGTTTTTGTAGAACTTTGTTGTGGGAGCTACTGGACATCAGACAGGCAGAAATACCAAGACTGTTCTTGTCGTTGTGTGCTTTTGAGTGGAAAAGCTAATGCGTCTGACGCCTTCAGTCCTAAAACTCAAGAGAAGGCTGTGCTGCAGTACTCTCTCTAGTTTGCTAAATCACACTTGCAGTTCTCTGCCATTAAGTTATTTCTAGCTCGTTTCACTGTTTAAGGGTTTCCTAAAACGGCATTAAAAGTAGTATTTCTTGAGGTTATTGCCCCCTGAGGTTCGCACAGGTTTGTGGCACATATCACTGCTAGCTGCTTTAAATAAAATATGCTAAGCCTATCTGGTTCCATTCTCTAATGTTACCGTTTTTTTCCTAAAAAGGAAATAAGACTGAATCAGCTATAGTCCTAAAAGTCGGTTTATTCCTTAAATGTAATTGCATTATTTTAAACGTAAAATAAGTAAAAATCAGCTGTTCTTGCTTGGATGGAGAAGAGTAGGTTACATGCATCTTCGTTCTATTGATTAGCTGTTCACTAGTTGTCACAGAGCTAAGGTGTTTTTTTCATTTTCAAAGCTGTTTATTAACAGTCTGTGTTGATCAGAGGACCATGTTGCCAACGTCTGTGAGAACAAGAGTAGATTGTGCACATCTCAGAAAATGCGCGGGTGCACTGATATTCCACTGTCATAATGGACTCAAAATACATAGTACTCTGGTGCACTGTGGTAACCAATTTGTTAACCATGTTCTCCTAGGCATACCAAGAAATCAATAGGGACCGAGAAAGACTGTCACAGCAACGTTCCTTGGTAATCTCTGTAAGCTAAATCACAAATTTCTGTACATAGCTGCAGTAAACTTTACTTCTCAATTCCAATTCTAATTCGAGAGTGGATGCTCAATTTAGCCAAATGGCATCTGGAATAGTCCCACTGTGCTCACCAATTAGCTTCTTTTTCACGCTGGTTTTGTTCTAACCTAACAAAGAAGTCTGTTATGAGCAACTGCCAATCTCTGGTGGCTCGTAACAGAACATGATAAAAACAACTCCAATTGCCAAGAAAAAGCATTGTGAGGTGGCATGTGGGCGTCAAATTAGCAACTTGCACTATGGTATTAAAAGAACAGAGTCTTAAATGAAACTCACCTCTATACTGAAGTATCCTCTGTCCACATAGTCTCCCAGGAAGAGGTAGCGAGTGTTATTCGGAGAGCCTCCAACTTCAAATAGCTTCATCAGGTCAAAGAACTGCCCGTGAATATCTCCACATACTGGGGATGAAGCACATGGAACAAGAAAGAGTTACACCAGGAGAAAACACCAGCTGGGATAGTACTGTGTCAATTTTACCTGTGCATTCCTTCATTTCAAATAAAGTTCAAACATCCTGTATAACTCAACTGCATACTCTAACCCCTTTCGTGATCAAAGCAAAATGATCAAAACAATATACACTCCCAGCTGTACCAGCTTTAAATGCTAGTATATAAACGGTAAAGTGGGCATGGATTTCTATTCCCTGGAGTTTGGTCCAAGCAGATTCACCAGTGTCAGGAGCCAAGTGAAAACTACCTTCTCCTAATTAAGTTATTAAACAATTCACATGCATGGAGTCCAAATAATGATTTGAACATAGCTACTCTCCTGCTCTGATAGACATTATACCATGTGAAGGAGAGTACCTAACACAAGACAATAAACTTGTTTACATCTCACACGGTCACAGAACAGCAAGTGGACAAAGATTTTACATCACAAGGTAATCACAAAAACAATTGTATTCTTATTGTCTTTTTAATTCGGCCTACGGGCTTACAGTAAATCATGATTTTAATTATTGTGCTAACAAATAAGATGATCCAACCTGTAATGGGTGCCTCCACTTCAATCATTGTCTTCTCATGCCTGAGAATGGCAGCCCCATCATCAATAATCTTGAGTGCAACATCCTCCTCCAGCCGGCCTTCTTTTATAAAATGGGTTTTTAAAATATCAAGCCTGGGTCTGCCATCCTCAAATACTTCCTTCATAGGGAGCCGCAACGTGGGAGGGAATGGAACTGCTATGGAGAGACAAGAGAGAAGAGAGAAAGATATTGGCACACATATAAAACACATGTGATGGGCAGCAGTAAGAAAGGATTAGATCAACTCATTAACAAGATTCATTCAGAAAGCAAGGAGCCAAATAGGCATGCCTTCAATGAGGGTTAACATGCTACCAATTTATACGCATTCCTTTCTGCTTAGGGTATACTTATTGAGAAATGTATGTAATATGGCTCTAAGCAATTCTCTCCAAATAACTAACTTTTCCACTCAATCTTTCTACCTCCTATAGAGAAAACTCCTAAGAAAGGATTATCACATACACCCTTGTTGGTTCTCAGCAGTCAACCAACAACATTATCCACTATATAATCTTGTGCAAGACCAACAACTGATGAAGAAATATTCCCCCCTGTGCATGGGATGTTAATAGCCCAGAAATTGAGCAATTTCTTAGTCGAATTTCTTTTAACAATCCCAGCAGAGAAAAACTCCTTCTCAAAACAATATGTAATAGTCAACAAAGTGCTCCATACCAAGCCAAGGTAATGGAAATGTCCAGTTCCTACTCACAATTAGGTCTGTACATAGGGACTTACTTTCACACCTGGCATTCTACGACTTCTCCAACTAGTCTTTTAATCCAGAAGTTTCACAACATCTCATCATACGTGACAGTCTGTCCTTGGTCACGTCGTTCCTCTCACAGGAACCCTATGCCCCCCAGTCAACACCTAGTAATTTGTCACAACACCATTAGCTTTTATCAACAATCATTTTAGGTCTTGCCTCAAAAGTAGCAGTTTGTCCCGGCCTGTAATCTACTTGACAGCATCTGTTTTCACTCCCACCATGCTTGCCAAGACCTCCATGGTGTCCCTTACCACTTGACTGTGTGTTACAGGGCACCTGACCAGAGGAACAAACATTTCATGGGCTATGTTGCCTTTCAGAATGGGTAGCAGTCTGTCATTGGTCATATTTAATTCACTGACAAATCTTTGTGACATCCCACAATACGTGTTTGTCTGTAGCTGATCCCCTCAGCTTTGCTGACCAGACTCTGTGACTTCCCAAGACTGCTGGCAGTCTTTTACTGCTTCCCGTAGGGCTGTTTAGGAACTCTAAAGACCTCTATCACATGGTACTCAATCACTGCACCCACGAGCTCTAAATCCCTTCCCAAAACCTCAAACACTTGACCTCAGAACTGTCTCATTTGGCAGTGGCAGTCTGAAACCACCTCTATTTGCACAGCTTACCAAAATTTGCATGGCTTTCCAGTACACATTTTTTTAATTACTCACTGCTTTCATTAGTTTTGCTGACTGGAATTTCCAAGGCTTCAATGGTCAAAAGACGACATATACCACTTTCTGCTTTGCTATACATTTGATATAGTGTTTCCTATTGTGTATCTTTTTTTCTCCTTAAGGATGAGAACAAGTCAGAAATACAGACAGACATCTGAAGCATGCAGCGTCCTTTGTATTGTTTTAATAATCTGGCAATGATGACCTTATGTTCTCAACCAATTTTATTTCAAAATATAAAACAGTGCATTCAAATGAGTTTGACATACCCAACCCAAAAAACAATAAGACCCCCCCGAAAAGGCAATTAAAAAAACATATCATGGTCACTTAAGTGAAAATGAACTACTATCTAATGCTCCAACAGAAGGCAAAAAAGCAGTAGCTGCAAGACACACCACTGATAATTTGGTTGCATAAGAAGTTCATGACTAACCGTATGTCCTGCCACCATTTCTCAGAAAAAAAAAATATGACAGGAGAATATTTAAATGACCAGAAATGCTCTTATACTTATATACATAACTTAAGATTCTCTCAGTGACATATTCATAAATGTGAACTAACACATATGACCTTAACATTTGGCAAACTCCTTTAAGACTGGTGCTTCCTTGAAATAAATGCTTATTTTCCTAGGAGTGTCTACCAGAAATAATTCCATGCAAAATTACCTCACGTCCTCAAATTACCTCAGGTCCTGAACGTCTGAATGTGCCTTATAGTAAAATGAGGTTTCCAACCTGTACCTAGGAACAGGTCCAACAATCTATTTACTTTTGATTTTAAGAGATCACTAAAAGAGAAAAGTGTTTGAGTGGAAATTGATTCAAGGACTATAAATCCAATTCACACTGCATCACATCACACTTAGGGGAGTGGAGGTTCAAGCTCTTATGTTACCTTATGCTAATGCCATCAAGTGCCTAAAAATATACAATACACACCTGTCACCCTTAATGGAACCTGTAATGGAGACCAGAAGAACCTTCGCATTTTGGGTGAAATCATACATTGATATAAGGAATTTAACCTCAATTCGCTGTGGCACTTATTCTTAAAATTAGGAACTACACATTGGCATTCTCAATATGGCTTTGCATAACTTCAGCTGAACCACTTTTTTTTGCCTCTTTTCCCAAGAATGTTATATTGGTTTCGTTCAAGTTCACCCCGATCCTCTTGATTTCACAACAGTTTAGCATCAGCATTCTGTGCAGCCACATTAGCTGAACATTGTAGCATATCACCCACCATATAAACCAACGACCAAAAGGTGCATAAAGACATTTGCTAACTTAATCTGCGTAGTTAATGTACTATTTTTGCATTATTTGGCATCATGTATCAAAATGAAGTTTTGATCAGCATATATATGAGTTAACTGTTTAGCCTTCATTTTCATGATTTGTGCCGGAAAGGTTAGTCACCAAACGAAAATGAGGTAATTAGTGGTTGGCTGTTGAAGTCCACAAAACAAGATTATAAACTAATACAATTTTGCTGTGGTGTACCAGACTACAGTATATAATGTATGCTTATACGTATGTGGCCGCTGGGTTCTAAAAGAAAGTGGGCTGTTACTGTGTCATGTGGTGTTTTTAAAAACTTGTGTCTTCACTTCTTTCATTTGTCCCGCCAAAGGAACAAATTGGTCTCACAAAGATGAGTGCATGAGCTGCATTCTATTTTTTTCACATTTTTTCTTTGCACTTCATCTTACATACAGTCATACATAACTGTTCTGCTTTGGTTTGTCTTATATACCATTGTATACTGCACAGCGTGGAGAGTGTGCTAAATCACATAATATAGCACACAATAGTTTGATCAGTGCAGACTTTATGTTGTGTTAAACTACAAACGAAATTCGACATGTAACATGTTTGTCGGCAAAGAGATCTCATATGAGTGGTGGCTAATTGACGTGCATGTCAGAATCCGGGTCAGTGGATGTTTGAGGCAGTAGACTATCTAAAACATGTCTGGCCTACATTGTTTGTACTGTTGCGTTTGGGACATTGTCACATAGTTTGCAGTCCTCCGTTCCCACAAAGGAGCCAGTCCGCTGCTACCAGACTTTCTCATGCCCCTGTTCTTTCGTCATCTCTCAGTGCCAGCTCTGCAGCAATTGTCCATTTTTATGGGCGAGCGCAAAGCGCTCCGTCCATAAAGTAATCTCTCTTTGGGCTTCAAACCATGCCCAGGTCAAGTCAGTCTCTTTCATTTGTTCCTGGGCTTGCTCTTTAAAATCTGCTTGCTTTCATTTGTGAAAGGCATGCATATGTCATGCCTTTTCCGGTGTTTAGCCCGCCTACACAGCACCGGTAAACTACTAGAAACATACGAGGCTCGATGTTTTGAGCCTGGTTTCTGGACTACTTTATCTGTTAATTTTCCCCGCAGCGCGACCGCGCTGGGGTTTACATAGCGCAATCGCACTGTGGTTTTTTTCTTTTAATTTGTGTGACAAAAAAAGTTAGGTTAGGAGTTTACAACGCAAATAGCTCCAACTCAAGCAAATGCGAGCCCCGTTGCATTGAAAATGCTTGTTTAGGGTTGCGCGCACAAGCGCTCCGTCCCTGTTGTAATCGCTTTGGGCATGGGTCCTGGGCTTGCCTTTTAAAATCCGCTTGATTTCATTAGTGAAAGGCATGCATAAGTCATGCCTTTTCTGGTGTTTAGCCCTCCGCGAGCGCACCGGCCAACTACTGAAAACATAGGAGGCTCCATGTTTTCAGCAAGGTTGCCCGACTACTTTAGCTTTTCATTTTCCACTCGCATTGGGTTTTATATAGCGTGATTCGCGCTCGGATTTTCGTTTTTCAATTTCAGCGCAATCGCGCTCTTTTTTTCTTTCAGTTTGTGTGGCAAGAAAAGTCTGGTTAGGAGTTCACAACGCTAATATTTAACTTGAGCAAATGCAAGACCCGTTGCATTGCAAATGCTTGTTCTTCCTTGCTCTTCCATTTACAGTGGAGGGAGGAGCTCTCCTGAAGATCTGTGTGGCACAATGGTTAGAGCGGCAGACCCTGATGCAGAGATCTGGCCAGGGTTCAAATCCCGCCTCGGCGGGTCTTGGGCTAAATTCCTTTGGACCAGCTAATTCTCGCCTCAGTGCCTAATCTAATTAATGGGTCCCACTCTGTAACTCTGGGCAATAGCTTGCTTAATCTCCACAACAGCCCTCACAGCGCTTGGATGCCTGGCTTCACCCTGGGGCTGTCCAGGAGTGGGTGCCTCACAGGGAAAAGCCAGGAGGGGTTCCACAGCGGTATGCATACAGCGCCTTGAGACCCTAACATGTGAGTAGTGCGCTATACAAGTGCGAAGTTTACAGAAGTTTTACAGATCTCCACTGCTTCGTTAATGCTCTTTTTGCCAATACCAGAGCAACAAATAAATTTAGCGGCTGAACTTTGGATTTTAGGTAAAGGCCCAGGGGGAATATAGGACTAGCTGCATTCTAATAACTCCTCATGCACTGCTGTGCCATGATTTATATATTTTCTGTTCCCAAGCTCTTTTTGTTCTCTCCATTTCCCGGTTTGTTACTATAATATTGCCTTTCTTCATATGTTTGTCGACATTAAAATAGAGGAAGGATAGAATTATTTATTTTTTTCAACTGAACGAATAGGGCTGCTAAGCAAGGACCCATAAGAGGAGTGCACCAAATTACAGTCAATAGAAAGTAATTTATCCTTGAATAGTGACAGCGAATAGTAGAATAGAAAGAATAAGCTCCGACGCTGGGGTGACAAGACCCAGTCGACCTCTCAAGGTGACGATCACTTGATATATTCGAGTTGTATACATCCACACTTTGTTGATGGTATCTATATTTGTGGCGGGAATACAAGTGAAATCTCCAGATAAGATAGACGGACCTTTAAGCTTGCAGAGTATATGATAATAGATAACCGGTGCATTAGTGCTAAGCATGGAGTTTGTGGATAAAAGGTAAGTATGGTGACGCCTTCTAAGAAGGATACTACGATTGTGACAAAATGTTTTTTTCCTTATGTGCGAAAGTATGTTTTGCACTTTGTACAATATTCTAGTCTCCTATAGACAAAAAAAAAAGTTGAGTTTAAGATGCATAAGTTCAGGTTTTAATAAAGTTTAAGGCAGGCATTTAGACCTTTTACAATGAGGGATACTATTATTTCCTTGCTATATAGGAGAGTAAATCAAGAAGTACGAGCAGACTGAAGTTCATTGCAGGTGCTGTTCTATATGCACAGTAGTGCTATTTGTCCTTCCCCGAACCAACATCCCTCCCTTGGGCTCTTCAGATCCAATCTCCTTCCCCTTAATTACATTACCTTCTGAATCCACAGGAACGCCATTGGTTAGCGCGTGCCTGCCGTTGGCCGCTCGGGGTCTGCTCGTGTACTGAAACCGCTGTGATTCACACAGTCCTACGCCACCTTCATCATTTGCTTGCTGGAGCCACCTGGAATTGGATAAGCCTTACATTTGCTGCCACTGTCTGATCTGCCAAGTGTACTGTGCGTGGCAGCACAGGTATAGGTTGGCTTGACATTGCTTTTCCCTTGCCGCCCTGACACTCTCGTTGAGATTTATGGTGTCTGGCACAGTCTGGATGCCGCCTGGGGCCTTTGGAGGCTGATAAGGGAACTGCAGTTCCTTTGGCTTGGTCCAGCCTCGCTCCTATCTTAGGGCGGTTTAAGAAGGCTACTACACCGCTCAGCCATCACAACACATGGAATTTGAAGTGCAGGGAGTATTAAATCACAGGGTTACCCCTGGCATACTCATGAAGCAGCTGGCACAAGGAACTGGTCTTTCGGTGGCGGAGGTGGCAATGCAGCACAGTCACAGTTTTGCATGTAGGAGGTAAGTGAATCACTTTTTGATAGTGCCTCAATATTCTTTTTTCCTCAACTGGTTTGAAACGTTTCTGCCATCTCCGGACTAGGCTGACCTGGCATGCCCTCACAAAGGGAAAACATGTGGTAAACCCCTATCTAACCATAAAAAAACATAAAAGTGATGGTGCGGTGTTAGTATGCTCGGAGCCAGAGACACTCCTGCCCTTGAAAGTATCTCGCCCTTATGTCGTGACGGGGCAAGTCAAGCAACCCTTGACTATTTACCTGCTTTTGGAACTATGCAATCCTCTGCAAAATCCCTGGCAGTATCAATTAAGGACTCAGAGGCAAATACTGCTGAGGTCCTGAAATGTTTCCCACAAACAGGTGGATATCAGGAGTTATTAGTCCACTGGAAAAAGAAACCTTGGACTTACCTGAGAATTTAGAGACGCTGCATCTTCACCTCTCCTCCTCACCTTCCCTTTTTCGCCCAGCTAACTTAGTTTTGCAAGTACAGAACCGGGGCAAGGTAGGGTAGTGAGGAGAATATAAGTAGTAGGAACACCCTGGCATTACCTGAAATTGGATGATTTAGGGGACCAGCAGCGATTAAGGCAACTATGGCCAATGCGCCCCTCTATGTTGTGGGCCCAGGATCTTTGGCAACCTCTGCTGTAAATCTCTGGTCTTTTCTGTCTGGCCAATCACCGATGCTGGATGTGCTTCTATTAATGCAAAAAACCTTGCAAGGTCTCCTAGAATCATCTTGCCACAAGTGAAGCTTTGAGAGCAGAGGCGGGTACACTTAAATACATTTTCAACAAACTAAAGGCAATAAACTCCTGTATGCCTTCACTTGTAACACCGGTAGCCGCCCAGCCCCAGGGACTAGACGAGGTGGCCATGAGGAGAATGGGGACGGGTGGGGCAGAGGACTCAAGGTCCTGTGTATATATATCGAGAACACCCATATTAGTAAGAAGGTGGTATTATGGGTGGGCCAGTAACAGGCACCTGGGGCGCTGCACTGGTAGGAAAAGTAGCAAGATAGTTGGAATTTTACCTAACACCCCTAAGGAAGTTAGTTAGGCCATCTGGTGGAAAATTATGTCAGCCTGGAAAGAACCAAGGGGAAATAAGTCACGAGAAAGGGGTGAGGGAAGGGAATAAGAGCTTGGTAAAAGGGGTGCCTGCTTATGCTAACATCCACAGCAGAGGCACCTGTATCCCACCCAATAAGTCGGGAAGGAAGGGTAGCATAGGACCAGGAAGAGTGGTCATGGGGTTGGGAGAAATGCCACCCTTCAGCTAGATAAGTGCGCCAACACTAGGAAATGCCTAAATTCTACTCAAATCTGAAATGGACCTCAAGCAAACAGATCCCCTAAAGAAATATATCTGCATCTTGAAGGGACACGGAAGGGGAAGAGAGTAAGCAAGTGGCGCCACTGAATAGGTCAAGCCTGTTAAATGCATTTGCAGCCTGCAAGGCTTTAAGAGCTGGTCACAACGAGAGAAAGGAAGCAGGTAGCTTTCAGAGAATCTGTGCAGGGGAAGAGAAGTCACAATGGTTACCTTTAGCTCCCTAGTTTGTGATGGTCTGGTATTGAAGGCAAGGGACAAGCTTTTAAAATGAGGCTTAAGAATAGTTCCTACTGCAGAAGTAGAGTCACCCCAAGTTGAATTGCCCCTATTGGTCAATCACACTGGACTTAACTTGGAACAACTGTAGATGGTAACTGAGGTGAATTGGTAAGTGACTTCTTCCTCGCACTGTGGGCTATAATTGTGGTATGTTGGCAGTAACCATTCCTGCAATCCCATATGATGGAGTTGTGGGCTCCATCCCCCTGCGCAATAGATTTGTGCGTCTAAGCGTGCATAGGGAGAGTGTCTCCTCCTGGAGGGTAGAGGGGGAGGGAAAGATGGATTATGTTGTTGCCACACCCGCCAACCTGGGAGTCTTTTCGTGGAAAGTTTATGGGCTGGCTAATCTCAAAGGAACAATACTAGGATTTGGGAGGGGAATGAGGTAATCTGCTTTCAGGAGGCCTGGTTGGCAGGTGAGCAATTTCATCTGAGTGGTTTCATGCAATTTGTAAAAAGGGGAGCCAAAGAGGGGCACGGGTGCTTAAAAGGTGGGCTGATAAACTTGGTTTCTACTAAGTGCAGCAAAGAGACCAAAGTAATACTGACCACTAGTGACTGGCTCATGGCTTGTCTGCTAGACAAGTATGATGGCTGTTAATTAATAGGCTGCTAGTTATTAATGTGTACATAAACCAATGGGGCTCCCGGAAGAAAATGTGGGAGGCTTTATATATGAATTTGTTAGCCTTGGCAGTGCTCCTTCGATCTTCTTAGTAGGGGATTTCAACCATCGACTAGCGCCTGCCCAGGTTGAGGCTGGCGGCAGCTACATGCATGAGAGCTATGGCATCCAAAGTACAAGTTTTCCAGATTGCATTCAAACAAAGTATGATCTACGTTAGTAAATCTCTCTGAGGTAGGTTTTGTTTGCTTAAATGGCTGGTTTAGGGGGAGGGGAGCATTCCTGTGAAACAAAAATATGTGTATGGCAATCCAAGATGTCCGACTGCCCACACGTTTACACAGGCATGGATTTTCAACACCTATGCAAGCTTTGAGATCCAAAACCTAAGGGGCAGTGATCACTGGGCCTTAGAAATGATATTTTACGGGGTTCATGTTTTGAGAGAGCGGGTGATGCCGATCGAAGTACCATTCCCTAAATGTGTGACGACAAGAATCGATGAAAGATATATGTACCTCTTATCGCAATTCCAAGTTATGTATGATCTGGGACTGATTGGGGATTCTGGCCCTAATACACTGAAATGGGATTCTAAAACCATCTCCGAGTTAAACATTTGAACCCGTACGACCGACCCTTATCCCCACCCCCACCAACTGTTAGTCTTTGTAAAAAAAGGACGGAGACAGGTTAAGGCAGCCCTGGTTTAATAGAGAGTGCCTAACAGCTAGGAAGAAGGTGGGGAAAGCAGTAGGGCGAAGGGCTTGTTAGGTAGAAAGATGGCCACAACTGTATAAGACAGGAGTATGATGCACTGATCAGTGCCAAGAAGCAGGCTGATTATAAGTCTAAATGGGATTCAATTGATTTGTACTCTCAAGGAGAAGGACTTGAAAACATTTTAGAAGATAGTTCAGAAAGGGCGTGCAAGGCTAAATACCCCAGTAAGGTGTATGGTGCCTGAAAATACTTGGGTGATCCACCTAAATAATATAAAGCTAGAGATGTAACTGTGAGAGGAGCCTGGCCCTTAATAGGAGAGAGGCCCCTGGAGTCCTTCTCAGTACAATATCTAGTAACACTTACAGCTTCCCTAAAACTAACAAAGGCCACCCGTCCTGATATTCTTCCGGCAATTGCAAAAAAGTTGAATCCAGTTTGGTAAGCAATCGTTTCCAAAGCCTTTATATTTATAACAAAGGCCAGTGCATTTCTGTCAAGTTTGAAAGGTGCAATCATTAATCTAATACATAAAAAAGGGGAGACAAACGACCTGTGTAACTTTCGTTTGATAAGCCTCTTTGACGTAGGTGCTAAACTATACTCCAAGGTAATAATCATCTCCTTGGAGAACTGGATTGAGGGTAATGATATTGTCCCTTTGGAACAGGTGGGCTTCAAGCTAGGGCATTCAATGCTTGGTCACTGTTTTAGATAGTGGGTTCTGGGGAAAAAAGCGATTGAATCAACAGGGAATTTATATTACTGTTTTGCTGATTTTAATCTGCTTTTGATTTAGTGGATCGTAGTATCCTTTGGAAAAAGTTGTCAAATTTCTATCCCCTCCCTCCAGTTTATTAGCAATACTCCAGGAACTTCATTCACAAAAATGGGCCCAAGTGGAGCTCGATCTAAACTGGGCCCTTTCGAAAAAATCTCCTTAAATAACGACAGGGATGTGTTTTGGCCCTTACGCTGTTCTTGGTTTCTTGCAGATCGTCCAACTATATTAGCAAACACCAACTCCTTCTAACCAAATATGGGGTGTAGACATATTTCATGAATCTTTTACGCGAATGACATGGCTATTCTAGATTTGACCCAGGGAGGCCTTCAGAGGAAATGTCTTAGATTGAATAACTATTGTGAGGCAAATAACCTGGTCAACTTGGAAAAAAAGAAAAAATATTATGTTTGGGAAAAATATTAAACCGTACAACTGGTCATTGGGGATTAGGAAGGTAGAGGTGGTTACACCTTATAAATATCTAGGAACTAGGAATGATGTTTACCAAGAAACTGAATTGGGCCCTACATAAGGAAACTGCGTGGAGACACAAGCAGTCTCGACTATAGGAGGACTGGGGCGGTTTAAGAACCTATTTGGTGGTCCCTCCTATTGCCCGCTCGTAACTGCCTATAATGCATTGATGCTCTCAAAATGTCTGTATGGGGCAGAGTTAGTGGTCTACAGGTTAGAGACAAGTTGGGGAGGGGGCAAATGTTTGAAAAAACTGTTTGGTCTGCCCAATTGTTTGATGGCCACGGCAAAAAGATTGTAAGGGGATTTGCAATCTTAGAATTCCCTGGCCAATACATCAACTCCGAGGTTCTGGGATAAACTGTGGACCTCGGAGGCACTAAAGGTATTGTGCCTGTGTGAAAGAGAAATTGTAAAGAGTGATTTACGAAGGGCGGTTTAGATTAGGGAAAATTGCTGTGGCCTTAAAATTGAAAAATTTCTAATTGGGAGAGGCTGCTCTCTTTACAAAAGATGATCTGAAAAGAGCTTCCTAAAAAGAGTCAAGGTTGACTGACCTAGGGTATGTAATGAGTAAATCCTCAGAAAATCAAATGCTGGAATCCTGGGGTAATCAGAGAATATTCCCATACATAGCTGCTTTGCCTAATGCCCAGTTACGCTTTTTACTTCTGAAATCCCAGATTGCCTTGGATGTGCGTTAAGACCTAGAGAAGTTTAATGTACTTTTGAATGCTGAGAAATATATGTGTGGCCTAGGAGTTCAAAATTTTAATGTTCATCTTTTATTAGATTGCTCACATTTTTATAGCATTCGCAGTGAATTTTTAAAACCAGTTTCTAAAAAAAATAGACAAAGCACTTGCGACACACAAGTAATTTTTCGATGTTGCTTGTGCTAAGACCTTAAAAGCAACTTTGGCCTAAGAGTTCTGCGTTTCTGTATTATGGTTGGAGGACATATACAAAGGACTGGATGTTAGAAGCTATTTAGAGCCAAGTGTATAATTTTTTTGCTGAGCAGAGAAGAGTCAGGGTCCCAGGGTAGTTGACGGAGGGGAGGGGAAGGGAGGAGAGGGAGTTGGGGGGCATGCGGGTGAGGTATTATGATTTTATAATTTTGCTGATTTATATATGTATTTATTGTTTTGAAGACTTTGTTTAAACAAAATAAACTTTTTATATTACCTTCCTGCTCTCCTTGCCACTCCCATCCAAACCTTTGACCACACACCTCATTCCACAGTCACCTCTTGTAGCCCTCCCTATCCTACACAGCCACTTAATAGGGTTCTCCCTACCCCCTTCTGGATGCATCTGTTTAAACTGTGGCAATATGGTGGCAGTCTCGAGGGTGCTTATCCCACTGGCGTAACCTAAGGTGGCATAGATAAAGTTATTTTAAATATTACTAAATTAATGTATCAGCAAGAGGAGCATAAAGACAAAAACAGAGGCACTATGAAATAAACAGTTTTGCTTGAGCTACAGCTGGGAAAAAGCTGAAAGGAACCGTTGCAGTTGATTCTGGGGACGGCCCAAGTGACTAACATGGCTAGGGTGGAGGGAGAATGGAAATCTGGGATAAGGACTCTCCTCTCTCAGTGGTGGTCTTCAGTTTCCCAGGTGAAGTGAGGAAATATGGAAAAGGTATAGCCTTACTTGGTAGGTATCTATCATATTTCTCTAGTGAGAGATGGATCTTCCCCTTGCTGTTGATATCTCTGAAGGAGACAATGGGACAGGGTCTGGCAGATGGTACACCGAAGCTCTGGGTATGGAGGAGTTTTGCGTATCATGTACATACAGACTCAGAAGATCTGCTAACAAAGTAATCATATAGGGATCAGCACCCCCCTTGCCACCAATTGGATATCTACAATTCATAAATTTGATCACTGAGACCTCTTTTCTAAGTCTTCACATCTGCTAGCTAAAATTTTCATTTAGTGCCAAGTATCTCATCTAGTGAACCCTCAATTTATTTTACCACTGGATTATTCTATTTCAGTCTTGGTATGTGATTCGAGGAAGGAGGTTACTTACTCATCTATAATGTGAAACTGTTGTTTTAAATCGTCAAATCTAGAGCTTGCTCAGTTTGTTTTTTACTGGCTCTGGTTTATTTCAGGACCGTTTTGGAACATGGTCTCAGTTTAAGTGGAGACTGAGGATCAGATACTTTGGCATTCTGAGTCCATGGTATACGAGTCTGTATATTTTTATTGGGAGGCTGGGTAATGTTGAGCATAGTGGAATTTTCACTGTCAAATTGGTCCCTAAAGGAGCTTAAAACCGGGAAACGAATGAAGGTGAATCCTATTAGAAGGTGAATCCTATTAGCTGTTTGAGAGAACACTGTAGTACATACAAGGCGTAGTGTGTTTGTTTATCAGTAGTGAGTTGAGTTTTAGTAATTTTAGAGGCCATAATTTGTTCTTGCTGTTTATCCATTCACAAAACGGCCAATGATCTTGGTATATTTGGAAACTCCTGTCTACATTCCTCTTATTGTAGAAGCTGGCTTGAAGTGCTGGCCACAGAGAGTGAGTGGAATGCTTCTGCAGGTAACTGAGCTCTCCCTTAAAAACATCATGGGTAACTGTGGTTTTAAGAGAACATCAGTTATTTTGGATTCATCATAAAGCCTCATCAAGAGTGAGCTTCCGTCACGTAAGCCAAGGAGCGAGTCCCACCAAGAAGACAGCAAAGCAGCTGAAGCACAGCTTTGATGAGCACAGCCATGTGTATAGAAGTTTTTGGCTGATTTCATGACAGGCAGCATTTTCGTGCTAAGAGAGCAATATAGAAGCTTTATTAGTCAAGGTGGTTTGATCATTGGTGGATATAAGTGAACCAAGATGTTCTGAAGTAGCCAATATTTGACTGTGGGTCGACTCCAACACTTCGTCAGAGGGAGTAATGCAGGCTTTCAATGTACTCTCCTTATCTGGGATGTCAATGTCATTTTCGGGTGCCAGGAGCTTTAATGCAGGGTAGTAACTGACTGGTATTAGAAGCAGTCCCAGCCAGAGTACTTGGTGGAGGGCATAATGTCCCCGACTAGAGGAGAGAACCAGAACCAGCAGATGATGTTGACTCTTCTAATTCACCAAGGTCTCAGTCTGTGCTAAATTGCATTGAGCCAGAAGTATCTTCTCTACCCCCCACCCGCCTCCAGATTCTGTGTGTGAAGAAGCCTAGGCATACAGTGTAGTGACAATGATATTGTGTTTGTCGTTTCAGACATTCAGTAGATGGTGGAGCAGAATGGAGGGAATGATAAAGAGTTTTTACCGAGGCACTCTCTAGATGAAATGATGGGTGTCATAGTAATGAAAATTCTGTCACTCGTGAGTCTTGAGAGGCACCCAGTCATGAACTAGAATCTATCACTCTGGCCCTTCCCACTCTCAGGCTTTTTGATATCTGTGAGAGTAACTTTACTTGGTTCTGTTAATTTAGTCCCAGAGATGTCTTGCTTAATTTTGGCTCTCACCATGCTAATTTCCTAAAAGGTATAACAATAGCAGTGTAACACAAGTTGAAGAACAGGAGTCTGTTACCCATCTGTAATACAACTTTTGATGAATAATGGCTTGCAGTGTGCCAGCTGCCCCCAAACCTGTGCAATCTTCTGCAGAGGTGATGCACTTATCCACCTCCTCAAAGGGTACTCTCACACAACCATTTTCCCCACCCCCACCCACTACTCATTCACCTACCTGATCAATCTCCACTAACTAGGTCTCATCAAGAAGGAAAACAGGTGAGATGTCCTGCCAGGAAAAAGAAACTGGCGAGAGAAAGCACACTAGTGTGGGGTCTGAGATGAGCTGGAATGCAGATGAGAGTTCAATCCAATGTCCACTATACTCCATCGGCCCCAAAAAGCCATCCTCAGGGGAAAAACAAAATCACTGGCCTATAACTGTAAAATATCTGCCATAGGAGCCATTTCTGAGTTACTATGGAAGCCATGTGGCACAACCATGCAGACTAGGGCTACACTACACGGAGTAAGAGTCCGGATAGCAACACTTCAACAGAGATGGGTGGAGCAGACGGCACCTAGTGTAATGAAGTTCCCAGCTAATCAGGATACAAGGAGAATTAGGGTGCCGGGAGCATTTCTCTACCTTCTACATCAATAGTCCTGATACTTGGTGGAGAGCAGAGAGGACCTCGAGACCTCAAGTAGAGACAAGCTTGTCAGCAGCCACATTGTACCAGACGGGGCCATTTGTTTATGATTTTAAAACCTTTCAAATTGCCTGTGAGTGTATGAGCAGGTCTGCCTTTTTTCTCTCCCCAAACTAACATTCCTTCCTTTGGGCTCTATGTATTACATTCCAGTCCCCTTAAACATTACCTCCCTACTTTCTTTACCCCCTTTGTACCATGCGCCCCTCCCATCCTAACTGCCTCCTTCATCCCTTCCCACACATGCCTCATCCCCCATTCACCTCCTCTCCCTGATTTATGTCCGGGTACCCTAAAACTGTTGGTACACTTAGTGTTTTTTATAAATTACATGTAAATCGAAAAAAGCTACACCTTTGGTTGTTGTGAACGACTTAACTGACATTTTTTTAAACTGTCTTTGAGCCCGTTTTATACTGAAGCGACAGAAAAATTCGAACACAAGCAGTAACACCGAAGGTAAGGTAACCTACTTTCTTCCTACTGGCCACGCAGTGTAATAATAACAATACCGCTAGTACACATGTCCCAAAACACCGTTCAACCAATCTGCCTTTCTTTACACTACGCCTGTCTGTTTATTTGCAAGTATTCAAAGCTCTTCTAAACAGAGACCTCAAACCAACGTTCATTATTCACATGCCATTAATACTCTTACTATACTCCGACTCAGTTTCTAGTGCACTGGTGCTAGAAAAGAATTAGTCTCTCAATTCTTTATTCTCTCCCTTCAAGCTAAGGAGGATTTCCCCTCTCAATTAAGCACTACTTGAAACTCAATTGCACTTACCAATCTAACAGTCCTCGGCAATACATAGTCTACAATGAATAATAATATCTGCTGCCAATAACTTCAAAAAATGTAATCAGATCTAATCCTACTCTGATGGCTCGTGCGTTTTCCCAACGTGTCTTGTATTCCAAATAAATATCCAATCACAATTACTGTGGCGCACAGCACCCTAGAGAACCATTTATGCATTAGATCAAAAGTAGCAGAGAACGCACATTCCACAAGAAGTACAAATCAGTTCGCTCAGGGCTATTCTGAATATTCACCTGACTGCCAGAGACAGCAGTCTGAAACCCGATTTCACTGTAACCTGTGCAAGACAGCACATATACCAACCTTTGGAGCGGCACACGGACCCAAACTTTAAATTAAAAGCAGCAGATGAGATGCTTGTTAGGCTTGCCCTTCACACTGTATCAGCTGTTTAAGGCAGGCGCTTCTGAAACAAGCATTGATAAAGGCATCTCTCGCCTGAGATCGTCTGACTTTTCAACACTATGCCGCAAGTAGCGGGCTGCTGTACAACACGGATGAAAGTTATGGAAAAAAAGCTCTATGATGCGGCGGGCGATGGCCACGATAGAGCTATCAAGACAGATACGGTCACAGAGTGTTCTATTTTTGGAACACGAGCTCTGACCCCCACCTAAGGATGACAAACTTTATCATCTGATTCAGCTGCTGGTTTGGCTGGCGCAGCAATGCTCAATGGGCTCCCCAAAAAGGGGTTCTTTGCTGGAGATCTTTTCGTTCTAACCTGCACAAGTAAACATAAAGTCCTTTTATCAATGTATAAGGAGGGTTATTAACTGAGAAGGCTAGATCGGTAAGGAAGGAGGGTAAAATTAACTACAGGTCTCCTGTCCAAATTCTTCATACAAGGGACCCTTTCAAAAATTTAAAATCACAAGGTAATATGTTGGAAAACAATGTTCCTGATATTCTGGTATTGGGACATGTTTCTTACCTGTTGTAGTCCAATAGGATCAGTGGCAATTCATCAGGACCCTATTTAAACCTAACTTACATCAAATGGGTGTGCCATTAACAAAATAGTATGTTCCCACTAGCACTCCAGTCAGTGTACACTTACACCAATCAAGAGTTTTAGACTTACAATTTGATTTAGAAGTTTTTTTTTTTTCCAGAACACTAAAGACTTGAAAACACAATTCTAGATTAAAACGTCCATTACGGAACTCGCACAAATCGTTGTGATATTTCATGCAGTGATGTGCAGATATGTTTCTGTCTTCGATTGCTTTTAAAAAAAACACATGCTCTATGTATTCATGACATGTAGGTATAGTGTGAACAATGCAGTACCAATCAAGTGAGAATTTAAAACTTGTGTGAATGCTTCAAAGTGAAGCTCAGGGTCATACTATTTATGCCACAGTATGGATATCACCAGTATATTCCATATATTATGACATAACTGGCCCACCCATAGGAACAAACACACCGAGCTCACCCAATCCGTATTACAATTAGGCCCCTTGGGACTTTATGGCTCATTGCCCACACTGAGGTTCTCTGTGCGAGGGAAATGAGCCTTTGCCCAAGTTATCTAGCCAGGATATAGCCAGTACTCATGCGCCCCTTTGGTGGTCACTACTGTGATTTTACCCATCACCACTGTCGTCTGAGAAGAAGGCGGTATATGTAGTGTTGCTTCTTTAGTCAAATTCAGGAGTGTCATAGGAACTGACTTGATTGCGCCAGTTACGTAGTTAGGGGAGCAGCACAGCATGTACGTCCTCTAAAGAATTAGGTTACATACTAAGTGACAAAGTGCACCACCTGCTGCCATCTTAGGAGTATGGGAGTGTAGTCTAAAGTAACAAGGCTTGTAATCTAAGGTATACTTGGAAAGACTGTGATGAAGTTCAAAGGTGAGGGTGTAGAGAAGGGGTGTACATTAAGGGGTGGGACTTGGAGGCCATTTTCGTTTCGTGAAATATTTTGTTTGATTTTTGAAAGGCAGCAGCAATACAAACAGGCACAAACTTAACAGGCAAATAAATAAACATCACACATGTTCAGTCAAGGTACAACACATTACATATTTCCATATTATTACAGCAGGAGCAAGTAATGATTTGAGAGATTTTAGGTTGTTACAATCATTAGAAACGAACCAGACATCAAACCTGTCTGTGTGGAGACTCAACTTCCTCATCTTTGATGATATGCAAATCACCTGTCCCAAACCTTAGGCAACTTGCGTGGGCAACCTCTGGATTTGTAGGTGACCCTCTCAGTGGTTATATATGAGGCATGTCCACAGAGTATGGAAGAAGTCTTCCCTCCTCTCCCTACACCTCAGGCACTCTGGTGACCTCGCCCTCTCGATATTGTGGTCTTGAACGGTCAAAATAGACCCAATGTAGAATTTTAAGTTGAATAAGTTTTATTTGGACTTGATTGCCGCTTCTTTCAGGTGCATTAAGACTGCCTTCCAGTCAAGGTCTTCCAGGTCCCCAGTTCCAATTCCCACTTCCTTCTCAGTGTTTTTTAGGCTATCCGGTGCATTATGTATGGATTTATAGACCTCGGAAACTGCTTTTTTTGTCAGCTCCCACTTCAGGAGCCTACCCTTCAACGGTGCATATTCTGGGAGATCCAGATTTATACCCTCCGTTATCCATGCAGGTCATAGTTGCAAGCATTTGAAACTTTTGAGTCATGGAGTTGGTAATCCCTCTGGATAGCTTCGAAGGAGATAAAAGGCCCTCATTATGACCGTGGCGGACAGGTGACCACCAAGCCGGCGATGGCAGTAGTACCGTCGCCAGGCTGGCAGTAATGACCGCTAAATAATGACCATGGCGGTGATCCCTCCGTAGACATCAACCACCAGCACGGTACGACCATTGAACACGGTGGTAGCCACCTACAGGCAGGTGGAAGACAAGGATCCGCCCACCATATTATGACATAGCAGACCACCAGGATTTCCGGGGCAGTAGCAATGCCACCAAAAGCCTGGCGGAAACACATCATATAAAAGGAGACACTCTCCTCCAGGGACACAGAGGAGTCTGCAGCCGCCTTGGAACCTGAACTGCAAGTCTTCCCGATGCTGTTCCACGGCCATCCTGGAGCGCCAACGAGGACGACGACAGTGAGTACAGCCGCCTACAACGCAAATGAGGGAGAGAGGGAGGGGAGAGTGACACGCACAACACACACCATACACACACCCAGAACAATCTGCAGAGTAAATTGACAGCAATGGAACGCAGGAGCAAAGAAAGCTAGGACACATGCCTCTGGTCCAACCACTGTAATCATGTTGGATAACGAGCATAAATATAAACAATGTCAAAGTACATATTTACAAGCAGGCCCATTGGCCAGTCCAATGTACACAAACGGCCACAGGGCAATGTCCAAGGGCCCAACTTGACTTCTGACAACTCTGGCACTCCACTGGGCAGGGGCATCATGGAAATTACAGACAGGAACCTCAGGGGATGGGGGGGCTACTCATTGGGAGAGGGCTTCTTGGCCTCTGGTTCTGGAGGGGTCTCCTTGGCCTTAGTTTTGGAAGGGGTATCCTTGGCCTTTGGTTCTGGAAGGAGTATCCTTGGCTTTTTGTTCTGGAAGGGTCTCCATGGTTTTGGTTGTTTGTTTGGGAGGGGGCGGCACTTAAGCCCTCTGTTTTGTGGGCAGAGGAGTGTCCTTTGAACAGGGGGCCGGCACCGCACTCATGTGCCCCTTAGTGGCAGCTGGAAACTTTGGGGGTGAAAAAGGGTCAGACTGGGTCCTGGAGGTACTGAGCTGGGGGCGGCCTTCCTCTTACGGGCAGGAAGGGGGGAAGGGAGGGAAGCGGTCAAGGCAGGAAAGGAAAAGCTTCTTAGGGCCAAGGGGGCGGGATGTGGGAGGAGGGATGGAGTGGCGGTAGAGGGAGTGGTTGCAGGAGAGGGAGGTGTGCTGGACTTGGGTGCAGGTGCATGGATAGTATGCATGTGTGAAGTGGATGGCTGTTGGGGGTCTGAGTGCAAGCGTTTGTTTCTCTGGGGGGGCAGACAGGACGTGTGGATGGATGTTGTGGTGGTGGTGTCTGCAAGTGAGGTGGGTGTGCTGCATGAGGTGGTGATGGTGACTGTGCATGTTCTGTGTGGGGTGCATGTTTGCGGGTCTGCTGTTGTGGTGACTGTGGGAAAGGCTGTGCAGGTGGCAGGTTCAGGGACTGTTGATGCAATGCATGCAGGTGTGAGTGTGGATGTGACTGAGGGAGGAGGTGGGGGAGGGGGAGACAGTGGAGGCATTGGATGATGTGTGTGCATCTGTGTGTTGGCTGTGTGAGTGCTTGTGGACTGAAGCGTGCTGCCTGTGTTTGTGTGTGCAAGTCTTGTGTGATGTTTTGTGTGCATGCTTGTCAGAAAGTGTGCGTGGGATGGGTTTGGGATGAGGAGACTGGGATGTGGTAGTTGGAGGGGGGGACGGAATAAAAAGGGACACTGGCTGCCATCAGTGAAGAGGCCAAAGCCTGAAACGATCTCTGTAGTGTCGCCAAGCCACAGTGAATGCCCTCCAGGAAGGCATTGCTTTGCTGCATCTGGGCTGCCAGCCCCTGGATGGCATTCACTATGGTTGACTGCCCTACATGGATGGATCTCAGGAAGTCAACAGCCTCCTCACTGAGGGCAGCAGGGCTGACTGGGGCAGGGCCTGAGGTGCCTGGGGCAAAGGAGATGCCCACCCTCCTGGGTGAGTGGGCATGGGCAATTTGGTGGGGGGCTACTGGTAGGGCGGTGCTGGTACGGGGGTGTCGGTGGAACCTGTAGCTGGGGTAGTCCCAGAATGGTCCGCCACCACCAGGTAGCTCCCATCAGAGGAGGAATCCGAGTCAGTGGTATCAGATTCTGTCCCTGCCGGGGTGCTCCCCTCGCCCTCCGTCCCACTGGTCCCCTCGGTGGCGGTGGACTCTGCCTCCTGGGTCCCTTGGGCTGCAGCTCTCTCACTCGCTGGGGCCCCTGCTCCTTTGCCAGATGATGCTAATGCACACATGGACAGGATGACAAAAGGATGGGGGGGGGGGGAAGAGAAAGAAAGGGAGCACAGGGTCAATCACAGCAACAGCAGCACAGATGGCATGCACAGCACTGTCACAGAGACTGAGAATGAGCAGTATGGACCACACTGGCATACCATTGGCTATGTACCACAGCAGGTAGGAGCCAAACACTCCCATCTGCACACCAAGAGGGACCAACTAAGCCCTGTGTGGCATGGAAAGCCAGCCACCTAGCTATAAAAAATATGCATTTCACCCAATTAACCTAAGCTGGACCACGCAACAATGTCTAAACTGGCCTATTGGGGCATCCACTGACTAGTATCCTGCACCGAAATCCCATGCCAGGCAACAGAGATGATTGTCAAACACAATGTCCTCACTCCATTGTGGCTGTTGTGATGCCCTCAAGCGCCCCTCTAGCTTTGGGAGGCCACTGCTAGTATGCGGGCCATCAGAGAGGGGGGGGGGGTCAGGTTCCGACAAGCACCCCTCCCTCGTTGGGAGGCCATCCCCCAGCTGGGCCTTCGCGGCCTTCCGGGGCCAGAGTCTCCAGTCCTCCCACAGTTTCCTGCACTGGGTGCTCCGCCTGCTATAGACCCCCAGGGTCCACACGTCCTTGTCGATGGCACACCACAAGCCCTTCTTCTGATGGGTGCTAACCTGCAGAGGAAAAACAAACAGAGGGACAACATGAACCAGACAATCCAGCCTATCACTCATATGACCTACAAACTGCATTTGCCCCTCATCAAGCACACACGTGACCGGTACCTCTGCATTAACACTGCCACCGGCCATACACCCCCCCCCCCAGTTGACATTGCCAGCACACACACACACACACATCTACATGTAGCCATATTGCATGCAACATAGCCAGGTTGTACTCACTTGTTGGTATGGAGGCCCATACAGGGGTAGGACCCTATCCACAAGCCTGTCCAACTCCTGACGTGAAACCTGGGACCCTTTCCTCTGTTGCACGGACGATGGCAGGTTCCAGAAGCAGGTCACAGCAGCACACGCAGTGGAGATGTCGTCCTGTGGAAAGTAAGAAATCAAGTGAAGTGGTAGAAATAAAATGGCAGTCACGTCCACGGCAATGAACACCCTCACCGCCAGCGTTGATCATCATTAGTTCCTATACTGCATGGAGGGCCATGTTAGCCAATGAGGAATTGCACGGCGGTGCAGACCGCCTCCCGCCCTTTGCGAATGCCAGCGGAGTGAGGTCACTTCCACCTGTCCCTGCATACAGGACAGGCGGTTGCCATTTTCTACTGATAGTACACACGTACAGATTTAAAAGTGTGTCATTGTAGTCGAATGTACACACATAGATAATTCCTGTGTTCAACATACAAGCATGCTCTGTGTACACTGCTGTAGTGTGTTAATAGTTCCTGTGGTCACTCCCTTCTTACTTTTGGGTCCCTTAGGAACCAACCACTGAGGAGGAATAGGAGGAGGCGGCGGCGGCGGCGGCAAGCACCTGTGTACAGACCACTTGTGGATTTGGCTACACTTGAGAACAGGCACATCATCCTCACCTATCGTCTGGAAAGGGCCACAATCACAGAGCTGTGTGCACAATTGGAGCCTGATCTTCTACCTGCTATCTGTTATCTGTTGCACCACAGTAATAGCCCCTCTTGTGCAGGTACTCTGTGCTCCATTTCCTGGCAACTGGCTCTTTTTCCAGGTGACAGTGGGCTTGACTGCAAGAATGTCACAGCCAATGTTCTCTATTGTGCTTGCAAGGGTTTTGGCAGCCTTGCTCAAACACATGTACAGCTCCATCGTATTCCCCATTCTCCCAGGTAGATGAATTACCCACTATGAAGGCTGGATTCTATACAATGGGACATATCCCACATGTTATTGCCCCATCCCCCCTCCAGGGCCAATGAACAAGTGTACAGGAATATCAGAAGAGTTTCCACTCACTCAATGTCCAGATGGTGTTTCTTGCTGACCAGTACATCTCCCACGTCACTGCCAAGTATCCTGGGTCGGTGCATGATGCCTTTGTCCTGAAGAATAGCAGCGTCCCACAGCTGATGGCACAACTACAGAGGCACAGAGTGTGGCTTATAGGTGAGCCTGAGTCCCCACACAATATATGTCAGTGAAAGCCTACAGGAGTCATACCCCATGCCATTGTGCAGGGCTAAGTGTCCTTCGCTTCTTTCAGGTGATTCCGGCTACCCAAATATGTCCTGGCTCCTGACCCCAGTTAGAAATCCGAGAACAGGGGCTGAGAATAGGTACAATGATGCTCATGGGCGTACCAGGAGGATTGTTCAAAGGACCTTCAGTCTCCTGAAGGTCCGGTTCAGGTGCCTCCATCTGACAGGTGGATCCCTATGCTACTCCCCTGAGAAGGTCTGCAGGATTGTTGTGTGCTATTTGCATGAGGGGGGTTGACAATGCAGCTGCGGCAGCAATGGACACGGAGAACAGGGAGGAGGAGGATGTGGACAACAAGACATATATGATACTGCAGTTCTTCCAATGACACTCGGGTAAGACTGTTGAGCTATACATTTATCCATTTCAGTGTTGTGCTGTGTGGCTGTAGCATGGTGTCAGTCATTACATTTGCATCCCACCTGACTGTCACCTATACCTTTGATGTGTATAGACTGCTAAGACACATTTGCAGGATGGATCAACATATTTCTGGACATTTACACAGGATCATGCAGTTCATTACAGTTCAATACATTGTACATTACCTTCAGATAAAGCTCTATTACTCAAGTGGTGTCCAAGGGTGTTTATTGCACTTTTCATTGTATACCAATTTTTCATAGAGTGGGGTGATGGTTGGGAAAAGTCCAGTGTAGTGGGCCTGTCTGTTTGTTGCACAGGTCCAGCGTCCAAGGGCCAATTAGAAGGGGAGCAATGGCAGTTCTAAGTGGATAAGGTGACAGTGTGACAAGGGGGACATTCAGGAGAGGCTAATTTCCTGGCGGTGGTCTTAGACACCAGAGACAGTGGCTGTTTGGGTCACAGGAACCGTTTGTGGGGTGGTTCAGCTTCTGCAGGGGGAGGGGTGCTATTGGCCTGTGGGTCCTGTGGCAAGGCTTCCTGTCCACTAGCTGCAGCAGATGAGGAGGGCTGATCAGTACACTGGCTAGTGGAAGGGGCCCACTGGTGTGCTGTGTAGTCCCTCATGATGTTGTCCATGTCACCCAGCACCCCTGCAATGGAGACCATGGTGGTATTCAGGGCCTGCAATTCTTGTTTGATCTCCTGGTGGTGTTCGCACTACAGCCACTGGTTTTCCTGCATGTGTTTAACACTTGACTGATCTTCTCCTGGGATTGCTGGTAAGCCCCAAGGACATTAGTGAGAGCCTCCTGGGCAGTCAGTTCCCTAGGCCTGTCCTCCCCCTGGCACACAGCTGTCCTCAGACTGTCTGTGGCCCCCTGTGCCCGTGTCCCCTGAACGGTGTGGCCACCCCTACTGACCCCAGGACCCTCATTGTCTTGCCTGTGAGGTGTGGACTGGGGTCCCTGTACAGGTGGGAACACTACTGATTGGTGTGTCATGGGGCAGAAGTCTGGGGAAGTTGGGTGGCTGCTGTGGTGTTGGATTTGGGGGTGCGGGGGTCTCTGTAGTGGACTGGGTGTGGGATGGGGTAGCTGACTGACCAGTGGTCCCTGTTGGGCCAGGGTGTTCATCCAGATCCAGAGCTCCAGAGTTTGTCATCTTCTGGTGGGGGAATGGGTAGCCATGGCACCTCCTCGCTGCTGAGATTGGCTGTGGCACCTGTGGGGACGTAAGTGGTGTATTATTTTACTTGTCTGTGACATATTCTGCTTCACTAGCTTCCCCTATATTATTGCTGGTGCCCTGCCACCTTTAGTTGTGTATGGTGATGGATTGTGGTATTGTTCTCCATGCTGTGCATGCACTGGTGGTAGGTGCACATGTAGGGCTGGAAGGGATGTGCATGCAGTGGGTATGGCATGCAGGGCTTGACATTTCATTTTGGGAATTGTGGTGGTGCACTGTGTGGGATGGAGTGGGGTGGGGTGATGGGTATAACAGTGAGGGGTCGTGGTGGCATGCAAGTATGGGGAGTGATAGGTAATAAATGTTGACTCACCAGTGTCCAGTCCTCTGGCTACTCCAGTGAGTCCCTCAGGATTGCCAAGACTTGCTCCTCCCAGGCTGTCTGCTGTGGGGGTGGAGGTGGGGGTCCACCGCCAGCCCTCCAGATGGCGAGCTGCTGCCTTGCTGCAATGGAGAACATCTTCCCCCGTAGGTCATTCCACCTCTTCCTTATTTCATCCTTTGTGCATGGCTGTAGTAACACGGCGTTCACCCTGTCCACGATCCTCTGCCACAGCTCCATCTTCCTGGCAATGGATATCTGCTGGACCTGTGCTCCAAACAGCTGTGGCTCTACCCTGACCATTTCCTCAACCATGACCTGCAACTCCTTATTGGTGAAACAGGGGTGCCTTTGTGGGGACATGGATGTTGTGTAGTGTGTGTGTATGTTGTGCAGAGGGTGATGTGGTGGGCTGTGTGTATCAGATGAATAGGTAGTTGTGATGTGTGTGCAGTTCTCTTTTGGATCGGTGTCGCAAAGTGTAGCCGTCTCCTCGTGTTAGCAAAGGATTGTGGGTGATGTGGGTGTTTTATAGTGCTGTTGGTGGGTGTGTATTTGCGTCAGGTGTGGGTTTTTTGTTCTGGCCAATGTTGTCTTGTTTTGTATTTGGGTGGCCATTTCCGCCACGGCGGTGTTCACCGCCAATGGTTTACTGCCATTGAATGTCTGTTGTGGTGATTCGTGGGTCATTATTTGGTATATGTAGTATTGGTGGCAATACTGTATGGGTGGTTGTACCAACAGTTTATCATGTTTAGTGGGCCTGGTGGATTTGTGGTTGTGGCTGTTTTCTGACAGTTTTGCGTGTATGTGTCATAATCTGCACGGCGGTATGCTGGCAGCAGTCAGCGCAGCAGTATTCGGTATTTACCGCCAATGTCATAAAGAGGGCCAAAATCTCCATTCTATATGAGGTCACCAACTTTGGAAATACCAATTAAATCACAGGTTTTAAAGCCACCGCATTTCTCCAGTTCTTTGAAATACATCCCCATCCATAATGGGGTCTCCCACAAGACCCCAGAGGCCCCCCCAACAAATTTTTTCATTCCAGTCCACGACTCGAATACCATTTGAATCGCGGGAATGAATTGACTCGTCCCCTTCCCCCATTAGAGAGTGGTGAAAGGGATGCCTTTGAAACTGGGTTAGAATATATAGGTAGGGTGGTCCCATAGGGCATGGCTCCAATCATTGATGGCAATAAGGTCTGATGTCCAGTAATAAGCTCAGACATCTGGAAGGGCAATATCCCCATTGTATTGATTTTGTTGCAGTGTCTTGAGGGCTATCCTTGGACGATTATCATCCCAGAGCAACTTTGAGTTCTTCATCAATCTTCGCAAAGACCTCCTCAGGGATTTTATAATATGTATTTTGAAGTGTGTATAGGTATTTCAGGAGTATGATCATCTTGAGCATGGCTACACTTCCCAGCAGAGTTAGGGGCAGTTTCCTCCAACATTCTGCGTCAGCCCGGAATGTTGTCTGTACTTTGAGAAGGTTCCACTCTAAAGCCCTATCTTGATTCGGTGTCACGTATATCCCCAGATATTGGAAACCGTCCTGGTCAATGCACGGTTTCCCAGGGAAAGCTGAGGGATGTAGATGGCCAACAGTGGGTAAAAGAACCAACCTATCTCAATTTATGGTGTATCCCGAGTGGGCTACATATCTGTCAAATACTCGTAATGTCACGGCAAGTGACACGTCTGACCGGGTGAGGTGAAGAAGGATATTGTCTATATACAGCAAAATCTTTTCTTCATCAACTGGTAAGCCGGAGGCATAAAAGCCTGAAATTTCTTGGTGTGCTCGGACTAGGCAGGCCAGTGGTTCCAACACTAGACCAAAGAGGAGGGGAGCGACAGAAGGGGGTGGGGGACAACCCTGCCTGGTTCCCCTCTGTATGGGAAAGTTTGCAGAGAGGACACCATTCATGTGTACTGCAGCCACTGGGGTGCAATATAGTAGCCTTACCCATTTCAAAAAATTGGGGGCCAAAGCCAAATTTCTGCAGAGTCAGCATGATGAAAGGCCAATGGACTGAATCAAATGCTGTTTCTACATCTAATCAAATAAAAACATGCAGGTCACTGCGTGTCTGAGTCTCTACCAACCAGTTATGGAGTCCACAGAAAATTATACCTCGTTAATCGCCCAGGCATGAAGCCAGGCTAGTCTCTGTGCATGAGGGGGGTTATAACCCTGGCAAATTGCGTGTCCAGTGTTGTAGACAGGATCTTGTTTTCTATATTTAGCAACGAAATGGGGTGGTATGATTCACATTTACAGGCTGGTTTCCCACCTTTCGGTATAGCCACTATTGTGGCTTTATACAGGTATAAGGTAAGTATCCTATCTTCTCGGGCCTTCAGATACATATTGAGGAGGCATGGGGCTAATTCTGGCACAATTGTCTTGAAGAATTCTGTCAGGATACCATTAGGCCTGGGTGTTTTACCTGGATTTAGCTTGGCTTAGCTGCCTGTTCTTCAGCCAGGGAGAGTTCCTCCTCCAGGGTAGTCCTATCTTCTAGAGTCATGATTGGTAGTGACATTTCATGTTGGTATTCCACTGTCTTGGGTCCCGTCGCCAGATTATGTACATCATATGTAGGGCTTCGTAGAAGGCACCAAACGCTCCCGCTATGTCACTGTCCATTGTAAAAATGTGGCCGTCCTCTCCCTCTACATGGTGTACCCACCTTGCTTCTATCTCAGCAGCCCAACCACGCCAGAAGTTTCCCTGCCTTGTCTCCAGGGTCATAGACTGTGCTGGGTAGCCAAGATTTGATTATGCGCATTGTTGTGTATCAGTGCTTTAGATCCTGTATGCATGACCTCCATCTTTCTCTGTGAAAGAGGGTATGGGGAATTTCTGGAGGGCCATTATTTTATAGACCAAGGGGTGACCAGGTCAGGGACGTCCCTTTCCTTCACTCCCCTGGCAAAGGATCGCCTAACCGGTTGGGATCCTACTGCCTTCATTGCATCTGCTTGTTCTCATTTGTATTTGTAAAGCATTTTATCTTAATTAATTAACTAACTACCGTGCAGCACTTAGAGAAATATGGAGATGTTCCGCTCTGTGAAATTGGAGGACCTGAATTTATTCAAACACTGTAGCCTGACCTAAAGAACACACACACAACCAACCATTTTTCTGGTCTGACTTTTGGGTGTCTGTCTGCTAAAGCAAATAAGGAGAGGGGTGGCCAAAGAACAAGCACTGACAAAGCCAATAAGTCTCTCCTTTGAGCTTGAATGGCTTTGGCATTGTCTTCTATTTATGCTGTACAACACTGCCAAAAATGCTGATGTTGTATATCATAAACAAAAAGGCCCAACAAAGGTTGTGATGAGGCTGCACCATTTTGTAGGAGCGTCCAAGTATCATGACACATGCATGCAAATGCTAATGCCATTATTTTGTTACCCATCCAAGATGGATTAGAAATAAAACTATTAAAAGTAAGTAGCACAAGAGCACTTATTTATAAGACAGAAAGGGCAGAAGCAATTTGATGCCTGATCCAAATAATAAAATAAAGTATTAGACAGAAACCTTCCACTATTCACACTACTGTTAACATTTCTACTAACCCAATCAAACTCCAATCTATAAAAAAAAAAAAAAAGAAACACAACCTCACAACAATTTAGAATAATCCCTGGACTACAGAAGGCGCTGAGATGGGACAGTGATTTTTAAATTGTGCGTAATACACATACCACATCACAACAAAAACTGAACCACAAAAACTGAACCACGAGGTTTTCATATTTTCACAGGGATACAAGCTAAAAGCGTCTTCCACCCACAGATTTCCATGAATCTGACAAAAAAGAAATGTTACCTTTGCCCTGAAAAAGCTTAAGGCCTCTGGACTGGAGTAACACTCGACAGCTGTGTAGAGTGCCTGAAATCATCAAGTTAAAGTCTGAATTTCACTCACTGAGATCGAGCGTTGAGTCTGCCTTAATTGCAGGGATTTTAATTTCTGACTGCAGATTTCCCCATTAGACAGTGAGAACTGAACCTTCCTGTTGCTGCTAAATTACCATTTTACTTGTTGTACCTGTTCAATCTAGCCCTTCACACATAAAATACAATACAAACAATGAGATCAATCCAGTCATTACATAGACAAAGACAGGAAAGTGTTCATGCTTTGTCGTGTGCTCACGCAAAACAATGGCACAGAGGAAGGACAAAACACTGGAAATCCTTCCACTCACCACCGAATCACGTGCCATCTTAAAAGTGGAGACCGTCACAATAAACACTGTGCAATATTAACTACAAAAAAATAAATAAATAAAAAGACACTGTCTTATTACAAAAGTAAAATTAAAAGCAATATTGTGTAATATTTTTCCTTTTACAAAATAGTATATGTTATTAAGATTGATTTATTTTTAATGGAAATGTGTTTAAAGGCAAACGCAATGAGCATGAAAGAGTTACCGGGGGGGGGGGGGGGGACAAAACATGGGGGATTGCCCACCAACAATGGAAAAACAAGACAAAAAACGCTAAAGAAGGAGTATCAGGCAACAGGAGCAGGACTTGGGAAGAAATAGTACGTCAGTTGCGTTGGGAGCAGATGACGAGCACTGATTAGGTTTAAAAATCAATGGGGCGTGGCTAACTGCCAAAGATGACGTTCGCTAATCGCAGAGCTCCCGGTCCAGGCCCGCCAACACCAAAATATCCGTACTTAACTGGGGCCATCTATCGTGGTGAGGGACGACAAATGCACATAAATACAAGCGGACACCGAATGGAGAGAAAATAAGCCCCTGCCCGTTATCGTGCTGGCGAACGCAGACTGTGGAATGGGACGGGGCTGGTGGAAGGCCGGACACGCCTGGATGTGATGGCCTCGGAACAGGTGGGAGCATTGCTGTGGGTCAGGCGGGGGATGGGGGCCAGGCGAGAGTGCGATCAGGGACAGAGTTGACCAGGAAGAGCCTGGACTGAGACGCTGTGAGGCCCCCCACACCCTCCTCCCCGGTGCCGCTTCTCCCACTCCCCCCCCCTATTCTCCTTTGAGAAGGTGCAGCAGAATACCGCGGAGGCCTGCTCCAGAGGGAGACCAGTGCGTCCGGAGGCAGAAGACGCTGATTGCGAGAATCGCAACAGTGAAGATACGCCACGGAGTGGCCCTGACTCTACTGGCGGCGGATGGCATGCACCGGGAGGCCTGAAATGGGGAACGGCCTCAATCAATGAGATTATGTGAAGACCGAGGCGGAAAATGAACAAAGGGCATGACGAGGTCAGCTTCTGGACCCCCCCCACCCACCTTTGAAATTACAACTTACTGGTGAGTGTGAGGGCCACGGACCTGGGTGGAGGACTGTAGGGGTCAGGGGCTGTGTTGTAGGGCCCCACGCTGGATCCATTATTGGGACTGGGGTGCTGGCCTACCAGCTCAGAAGCACTGCACGAAGGCGCGACAATGGGCCGCACAAAAGGCAAACACCTGGATGGAGCAGAGACATCGACCCCAAGGAATTATGTGCCAGCCACAGCAACAAACCCTCCACTGGACAAATTGGATGTTATACGACAAGAAATTAGGGAATCACAGCTAGCAATAGAGCAAAGACTGGGCTCTATCACTGAGGCACTTGGCATCCTGAAAGACAACCAAGAAAATCTAACGGACAGACTAAAACAAACTGAAACAAATGTTGCCACCTTCCTACCTGCCCAAAAGGAGAGTGAGAACGCAATTCAGCATTTACAAAAGCAGTTGGAAGCCCTACAAGAGAGAGTCGAAGATGCGGAAGGAAGATCACGCCGTAATAACATCCGTATGATTGGCCTACCGGAGGGTAAGGAGGGGCAAGACGCCACACAATACGTAGAGACATGGCTGAAAATGATAGGAATGGATAGGCTATCTCCCCACTTCACAATAGAGAGCACACCGAGTCCCAGGCAGGAGGCCTCCACCGGGGGCGCCTCTCTGACCCATGGTGGCCCGAGTGTTGAATAACAGGGATTACGACGCCCTGCTGCAGGCAGCGAAAGAAGTAGACCCCATCATCGTAGATAATGTTCGAATATCTATATCCAGACTACACGTTGGTGGTCCAGAGGCGTAGGGCCTCCTTCCAGACAGTAAAGAAACGACTGCAAGGGAAGGGGCGATCCTACGCCCTGCTGTTCCCGGACCTCTTACGTATCACACACAACCAAAAAGCTATTTTTTATTTTTTTTTAATCAGCTGAACTGGTGCGTGACAGGCTGGACTTGGCCTTCCCGCACTCGAGCCATAAGGAGCTAAGTGATACACTACCACCAAAACAGATCCACCTGCCCTGCAGAAACAGAAACTCGACGACATCCCAACGTGAAGTAATACTGGACCAATATTGTCGCAAGTATTGGAAAGTCAGAGAGCTGCAATACAGACAGCATACTCAATACAAAGAGAAGGGTCTCCTCCTTCCAGCATTGCTTCCTCCGTGGACAGCACTGTAGTATCCGACTAAGAGGGAAGTATAGCATTATTCCCTTCAATTACCCCACAGACGGCACATGAGCTCTAATTAATATACTGCATGAATTCCATCTCCTGCTTGGTTGCTCCCAAGAGCTAAAGAGAGAGCTCCGTGGAATACTAATGATCGCCCACCCAGACCAGTAAATAACTCCGAACAGAAAGACCATGTTATGAATCTTTAACTCATTATGTGATCAAATCTGAGACTGGCAAAGAGAGGATGACCCAGCCGCGGAAATAGAGTGCTGAGGTTTTAAGGTAAAGGATGGTCCCCTCCACTGATGGATGAGACCCTGCCTCCTGTGGAGACTACAACTCCTGCACTATGTGGTGGGCCGGGACGAATGATCTCTGTGATCTCTACACTATGTGAGAGAAACCACCAATCACAGAAGAGACGCACAGAGCTTATATCTTGCACAACCCCCATTGCCTAGGCATGTTTGTTTACATAATAATGGTTATAAATTGGTTACGTTCCTATTACGTAATAGTTTGGAGGAGGCAGCTTTGGCTCTGCCTAGTATTGAACAAAGTTGGGGGAAATGTTTATTGTATCAGTGTTAAGACATCAGTACATGTATTACAAACAACATGCATAGAGCACAGCAGGATGGTATGGATTGAGAGGGGAAATAGCACACTAATGATATATTAGGTTGTCAACAAGTAATTATAATATTATCACTTGGAATGTGCGTGGAATGGGATCTAGCCATAAAAAAAGACACAGAATACTAGCCCAATTAAAATCGCCGTAAAGCACGTTTAGTATACTTACAGGAAACACACCTCACGGCCCATGAGGCAGGGAAACTGCGCAAAAAATGGAGGGGGCAACAGTTCCACACCTCATACTCCACGTTCGCTTGGGGGGCAGCTATATGGATACGCTCTGGTGTCCCTTTCGATGCAAGAGACACAAAAGTGGATAGAGAAGACAGGTACACTTTGATCAGGGGTAACCTGAATGGGAAGCCCGCAGTACTGGGAAGCCTTTATGCCCCAAACAGTGGACAAGATGCTTTTCTGGAGCATCTATCGAGTGTCCTAACGCAATGGGTGCACCTACACAGAATCCTGGGAGGGGACTATAATGCAGCACTAGATAGGACCCTTGACCGCTCCACCATCCTGTTGTTGGGCACAAATGTGCAAAAACAGGCGGAGGCGCTATGGAGATGGTTACAAGGCTGGGCTCTCACCAACATATGGCGGGCAAGAAATGAGGGGATGAGGGAATATTCTTTCTACTCCTACCCACACAAAGTGCATGTACAACTTGATTGAATATTGTGCCCGAATACACTACAGACCCAGGTGTCCCATGCCACCTACTTAGGAAAAACACTATCGGATCATAATCCACTAGAATCGACAGTGAGCTGGGGAAGGGCACCAACACCGATTTCTACGTGGAGTATACAAGCACTGCTCCTTGAGGACGTGGTGTTGAAAGAGGAGATAGCTCAAGCAATAACAACCTTCTTCACTGATAACTCAGGAACTGCGTCCTCTCCATTGGTAGAATGGGAGGCATTCAAAGAGGTGATAAGAGGGGCAATAATGGAAGCGACGACGGGACCACGTGCGGTTATACCAAGGGAGTTAAAACATGTAGAAGACAGCTTAGGGCTCCTAGAGAGGGAGACAGTGCTTCATGCCCCCCAGGCCCAGATGTTGTAAGACACTCGAGCTGAACACGCGGAACTCCTTGAAAGACTACAAAAGGTGGATTACACAAAATATAATGAACAAGTGCACAGTGAAGGGGATAATGGGGGGGGCATGCTTCTAGCACAACTTATACAAGACGAGCCATCTCCTACTCCTATATTACACATCTTCACTCCACAACTTACTAACAAACACACAGGTGAGGATTAACACTGCATTTCGAGACTACTACCCAACCCTGTATTCTGCCCCCAGCACTAGATCAAGTACAACTCAGTTCCTTCTTATCTAATGTTACACTGCTGGTACTCCGCGACACTGCCAAACAAGCCATGGGAGCACAGAGAACACAAGGGGAGATCTGAGAAGATATTAAAGACATGGCTCGTAATAAAGCACCAGGATCAGATGGTTTCCCGACTGAATTTTATTCTATATATAACGCAAAATTGGCTCCACAATTGGAAAAACTATACCAAGCCTCGATGTCTACTGGTCACCTCCCTGATACGACAAAGCAGGCAATAGTGACTTTGTTACTAAAATCTGGCAAACCAGCAACCCATATGTCATCCTATAGGCCATTATCATTACTGTATACAGAATATAAAATACTAGCTAAAATATTAGCACAAAGACTCCTCCCTTTTTTTAGGCACCTTGGTCCACACAGATCAATGTGGATTTATACCAGCTCGTAACACATCCCTGAATATACACCGCCTATATCACATTATGGACCATACGGGAGAGAGGCATCCCTGAGCGGGTTGCCTTTCCCTGGATCTTCGCCAGGCATTCAATACCTTAAATTGGGATTACATGTTTGAAGTACTGAAGTGATTTGTGCTCCTGAATGAATATGTATGTTGGGTGCGACTGTTATATGCCGGCCCAACAGCAAGAGCACGCACTGGACAGAACATTTCAGACTCCTACCACATCCATAGAGGCACTAGACAGGGATGCCCACTATCTCCCCTATTGTCTGTCTTCGCGGTAGAACCTCTGGCACACCGACTTAGACGAGACGCTGAGACGTGGGGTACTGAAGTAGGCACTACAGTGCACTCGATATCTTTATATGCTGACAACATTATACTATATGTGAAAGATCTAGGCCAAAACCTAAAATCTGCTGCACAGATATTCTTAGATTTCGCACCATTGTCAGGACGAGAAATCAACTACAATAAATCCATTGCATTTTTATTCTGTAAAATGGACAGGGGTGACACAATTACCTTTGGTGATAGGCCACTACAGGTAGCCGTAGATACTTTGATACCTAGGAATCCAAGTATATAGGACCTAGTTGGATCTGTTAGAGGACAACCTACAGACAGCGATGACTTCGCTCAAATCGCAGGTCCAGTTCTGGATATCACTGCCGCTGTCCATTGCGGGCCACCTAGCGCTGGCAAAAATGGCAATGCTGGCCCGTATCTTGTACTACTTTATGAACCTGCTGGTGAAAGTACCCAATACCTACTTTAAAACACTCCATTCTACATTGATAGACCACATCTGGGGAAGGGAAGACGCCAGATTAGCTTAGTAAAACTCCAGATGCCGGCAGACCAGGGAGGTATGGGTGCGCCAGATTTTAAAGCCTACTGTGTGGCAAGTCAACTTAAGTGGCTCGCGTACTGGTTGGCTGGATGAAATTTACATGAGATAGAGTTCACCCAATCAATGTTTGATCGGGCTGCCTCCATTCTCTGATCTGTCCACGACCCCGGCCCCCCAGGGAGACTACCACTATTGTTACCGGTGTCCCTGCAGTACTGGAGACTTACTCTCAGATACACCGCCGACACAGTTCCCTATGCCTCAAATATTCCACTACTGGGACTACCCGTGAACGTTGGAATGCTGACCCAAAGCAGGATACAAGTGTGGACACAGGAAGGAGTAGATACTATTGGGGCACTATTCAAGGACCACCAATTACTCACACATACAGACTTCACTCATGAACACAACTTGCCTACCTCCCTAATTCTGTTATACGCATATATAGTGCCCTACATCAAAGACCATTGGACTCCAGATGGAATAGACCCCCAACACATGATTTTATTTCTACAATGCACGTCATAGGACATGGGAGACACTTGGACAAATGGCTCTATAAAGGACTCCGAGTACATTTACAAAAGCTCCTAACACCCTTAAGAACCAAATGGGGGGCAGACATAGGCAGAGAACTCTCAGACAAAGAATGGCCTTCCATTCTGGTATAACCAAAACAAGTATCCCGGAATACTAGGTTCAAGTTTATACAATGTACTATCTTACACAGAGCTTATCTCACACCACGTAGGCTCCACATGCTATTCCCGACGCTCTCACCAGCATGTCCAAGATGCTGGGCGGACGATGCAGTGCTGCATCATATGCTCTGGAGCTGCCCTAGTATTGCTTAATACTGGCACAATGTGGGAACCATACTGGAGAGGGTGACAGGAAGACAAGACTGGCAGACGGCAGAGGCGTGCCTGCTCAGTTTATTCCCACACACCAAAAAAAGGAGGGTGTCGACGCGGTTTGCAGACTTGGCCCTACTGTTAGGGAAACGCCTCTTGACTAGGCGCTGGAAAGCTACAACAGCACCCTTGATAATACAGTGGAGTGCAGAGGTGGTGGAGTGGAACACAGCAGAGAGTGCCGCCCTCTGACGAAAGGAGAGCAGGGAATTGAGAAGGCACCCGATAGCATTGGACTGGAACGAGTTACTAGAAACTTTTAAAATAGCTTGCAAAAACGAAAGTGAGACTGAATGACGACGTAAGGATCTCTCACAACATCCCACTGAGCTTACTGAAGTCCACCTACAGGAATTACAAATTGTGGAAACTAGTGATGGGCTATAGGGTTGTTCTCTCCTGCTCACAAATAATGAATGCGGGCTGCGAGACCCCCTACGAGCTAGAACTATAATGTAATCACATGTCACGAATTAAATAGTTAGAGATGAGATACATCACTGCTGTGACTATCATAAGAATTTGATGTCAAGTTTAAAGGGGGAAGGGGAATGTTATTGGTTATTAAAAAAACGTATTACCAACTATGAGAGATCTATATGCCGTGATCATACCAAATACCTGTACGCTGGGCTGGAATAAGCCTCACAGATATATATTTTGTTTTAACCAAAGAATAGATGTTTGAGTTATGGCACACAGGTGTAAATTACTGTGATAAGGACCACAGATAGAAGACAAGATATGCCACAAAGCACATTATGTGTGATATTGTATAAACTGTGACGAAAACAATAAAAATGTGTTTAAAAAAAAAGTTTAAAAATCAATCAATGCTTGGGCCAGGCTCCACTGCAAGCACAAGAAGTGACGTTTTGGCTGAATTAGCCAATTAGGGATGCTTGATTGAAGAGTGACGCTGCAGAACACAAATGGTAAACATGGAAGGGCTCCAAGCTCTTTTCTGTATACAACATTGTCTCGCAAGCGAGACGCATGCACTGGCACGCTTCATCCTAAAAAAAAGAATTGCTTAGAAGAATCAGCACCATCAAAGTTAATTGTTCTGTTGACCTTTGTGTTGTAAAAAGACACTCCTGCATTGTAAATGTCAATTACAAGCACAGAAGAGTTACAGAGCAGGCATATCTTTTCATACATTGGAGTTCAGAAGAGGTTGCAGGACACCCAAAGCAAAATGCAAAGAGAGCACAATTACAAGTGGCTGATTTTATTTTAAACATCTGCAACAATGTCTCAATAGGGGTAATTTCAAAACCACTGTTATAAAACCTTATAAATCAAGGTGACCAAAGGGAAGCATACATTTTCAGGTTAAAGTTTATATTGCAGTGAAAACTGCATTAGAAAGCATAGCAGCCACCATTCTCTTAATCAAAAAGTGCAAGCGAACATAAAGTGCCTGTGCATATTGTGCTTGTCAATGGCGCTGGTGAAGCACATGTAAACCAACTATGTGCCCAAATATACAAACACTACAGCATATGGGGGAGACGTCGTTGGATACAATTTAAACATATGTGGAAGAAGATGGTTTTGTTTGGGTGCCCCTGTGGTATTTTTTTTTATTTTATATCAGTCATCCACCCATCACTTCTGGTGCCGTCTACATGTATGCATTTGTTCCTTCATGCCTCAGTAGGTGTACACCTGCGAGATGTTCTATAACGAGACCATGCCTGAAGTTATAAACACAAACTCTCTTCACGTGTATGCGTGTGCGATGCTGACATTCTACAGACACCCTTTTTGCTATGTAACTTAGCAACAGATATCTTTCCCGTTTGTTTTGCCTCATACCAGGAATGTGCATAGACTGTTTTGATTGGCTGTCATAGCAAAAAGTTGGTTGTTTTTTTTCCCTTCCTGTTATTGGTGTAATACAAATTTTCCTTTTCTTCATGAATAAAACGTGATCTTCCTATATTTGTGACTGCTGTCTTTGCTATGTGGCAAATATTTTAAGGGTTTTTTTTATAATTTTTCAGTTTGGCTACAGTTGTACTCCTGCAGTAGTACATTTCCTATGCTCTTCACTATGCAGAGCCTGGCTGCATCTTTGTCAGTGAGACTGTGGGGGATACAAGCGTGCGATTTCAACATAATGCTGCAGCATGTCCAATGGAAAACAAACACTGAGAAAGTCAACTGGTCTCACCTTCTAGACCTATTGGATTTGGCAATGCCTTTAGCTGATACTATACAGCATTGGAAAAAAACAAAATGTTTGGACAATGCTGTGTAGCCTTTATAATGCTAGTGCCAAGGCATTTGCTTTCCAATGCTGGTTTGTAAAGAATTATTTGAAAAAAAGGAAGTAAGAGAGAAAAAAATATAAAGAAAAGCAAGCATATTAATGTATTTCAAACCAGAACTTATTCTTTTCAGTCTATAAACAGCATGGTTTATGTTCCAAACACTTACTCAAAACTGGGCAGAAAATTAAAAAGAAAATAATAAAGTGTCACAATCTAGAGGAAAATACTTGCCAAGGTCGGGTTTACTTTTCACAGGACTCAACCACTGGATCCTCTGCAGCAGCTCAGGAAGCAGGTCTGTGGGCCACAGGGAGAGTTGACATGCTAATTGCACCTTCTGCCTCAAACACCAGCCGAGTGAGTGCAGTAGCTGGCCCCTCCCCCTTTGACATAAAAGTGTATATGCCAAGGCTTGTGCCTTGAAGTAATATGTGTAACACAACAGAGAAAATGAAACGACCCTTAAAGTCTGCTCTTTACTCATGCTCTGGAAAAAATATCCAGGTTGATGTGCTTTCACAGAAAAACTGGGGAGTGGGTAGCAACACTGAGAACACGGGCAAGTATTTGGGGGGGGGAGGGGAAAAAGGAGCAGCACACATGGAAGGGAGCAAGAAAACACATGCACTCATGAAGAGCTCTGAGAACAAAAGAAAAGTAATAAAGTAGTTCCCTGAATGTAAGGAGTGCAGTCCAATCAAATGAATGATAAAGAAGCTATGTTCCATTAAAGAGACAAACACAAAAAGAGTTTTGAAAGCCATCAAATTAGAAGCAAGCAAATGAGCGACAAGAAAGCCAACTAATGGCAAGCAATAGGCAAGCACAAACCCCACTGTATTTTTTTGTATGGTCCACAATAGGTCTTTCAACAACTGACGGTTAACAGATGTCTGTAGGCAAGGCCTAAAACAGGAGTAAAAAAAACTAAACAGGCACAATGACGTGGCTGAGTCATTCCCCCAGGCCTGCATGCATGACCATGCCTGCGTGCGTCACTAATCATGACGTGCCACAAGAATATCGTGATCCAAGATGGTGACTGCCATTTCAAACTGTAATTTTTTTTTTTAAATATGTCGTTTTTGTTGCACAAAACCACTTTTTACACTATGGAGCAGCCACAGCTACAAATGGCAGCAGCTGGGCTCTCCAATTTATAAAATAAAAAAAGGAATAAAAAAAAAAAAAAAAAAAAAAAGTGACCCGAGGTGATGGATTTGTGATCAATGATGGAGGTGGTGTGGGAAGCGGGTAGGGGATAAACAATGAGGAGTGGGTGATGCAGCAATGAAGGCACTTGAGGCTGAGCCCTGAGACGTGAAGTAAAATACCATTTTTAAAAGGGCAGGGATGGGTGGGGAAAGCAAAGGAGAAATTGGGAGTGGGAGTATACGGTTGCAAGTACAATACTGAGCGCAGGGGAGAGTAAGTTATGGGGAGGAGTCAGCACATGAGGGGGAAAACTACAAAACACATGCACTCTGAAAGTTTAGACCGGATTATTATCTCAAAAGTGGAGCTAACGAGGTGATGAATGCTCCTACAAGTGTGATAAGCACTGGGGCAGCAGTGTCACCTCACTTTGCAAAGGATATGGAGAATACATTGGTAGCCTTTCTCTTTCATAATATTGAACCCTGGTGCAAGGCAATATTCTACCGTTGGGTGGCATGCTTTATTAAACTATTGAACAAAACGTAGCTGTGCTGGATGCCAGTTTGTTTGAGCATACAGTCAGAGTTTCACATATTTCTAGTAGCAAAAGCAACAGAGCGGGTGTATCTATCAAATACAGGTTTGTTAACTTTAAAAACGCCTCTTGCCACTTTATATTTTCACAGCACCACTGGTGATACAGGATTACACCTCTCGCACCCCACTTTCTAAAAAGGGCACTGATTTGTGATGGAAGAATGATTGGCTATGTAACTTAGCAACAGATATCTTTCCCGGTTGTTTTGCCTCATACCAGGAATGTGCAATGACTGTTTTGATTGGCTGTCATAGCAAAAAGTTGGTAGTTTGTTTTTTTAATTCCTGTAATTGGTGTAAGGCACGTTTTTTTTCTTACTATTTTTCTAGTAGGCTTGCTTAACCTGCGCCTAACATGGTTGCGGTTCTGATTTTTTTTATAGGACATTATTTATTTTTAAACGAGAGGGGCATTTGTTGTCCATCATCGCAGAGCACGAAAAACTTCTGCGAATAGGAGATCCGAAAAACATAAGAGATTGAAAAGAAAGGCGGCAATGACAACTAACCTTTAATTTTAAAATGCATGTTTCCACCGGTTCACTTTATTCTGAATAAGTTGTTTTGCGGTACACTAACTTGTGGCCCATGAAAATAGTGCGAGACAAAATGTCTCGGCGTGAAACCAAATGTAAATTACATCCACCACTACCCTCGTTGTTCGACGCGCACAAGCGCTATTTAAATAATCCTCCAGCTGGGTTCACGAAGCCTGCATATCTGGCCCAAGGCAGGCAATGAACAACGTTTATGGACAAAGGCGGCCGCTGCTGCCTGCGAAGTAACTCGTCTTGTGCAGTTGCTGCCCGTGAACCCCAAGATCACCCAATCTACTAGAAGCAGTGCTTTAAATGGGCCGGTACTCACCGGTACTGAGTACCGGCACTTTTTTATTTTGAGAGGGAGAGTACCGGCATATCTCAAGATATACGTAATACTTTTAATTGGAGAGTACCGGCACTTCTCGGAAACAAGCAGGTACTCTATCACAGAGTACCTGCACTTCTATTTTTCCATTTAAAGCACTGACTAGAAGACAAGAAAGGCAGCAGAGCATGGAAGCCGTATTAAGCCGCACAGACTAAGTTCCATTTAACCGCTTCCCTGTGGCTACTGGGAAATGGGGTGTCGCTAATAAAGGCGGAACCCCCATTTTAGTTGGCCGCGAGGTAAAGCCAGTCCTGGAAAAATGAGAAGAGAGGTTGCAGGTCTGGTCCGTATGACATCCACGTTCACGCGAACGCAATATCCACTATTGCCCAATGATTAAGTTCAGGGCACACACAGCAAGTGATGAGGACGAGTACTTAACTAATTAGCGCTGTCACAGCAAGTAAACGAGTTAACTAGTATAAAGCCTTTGCACCAGTTGTTAATCAACTCAGTGGAAGTAATCAGAGCATGTATGTTAATCATTTCTAAAACATTCCGTTTTCCCAATCCAGCCCTCTCGCTGTTGGCTGCCGTACAATGCTTGTCAGCTGACTGCCAAGGATGCCAAGTGCACTTGTAATGCACAAATGGCTCCTTTAACCCAATGCAATTTCTGATCGTGTACTCTTGCTTCCTCTGAGGCAATTCTCCACGTTTTGGGAGTGCCACCTGCCGCCTTGCAAGTCAACACAGAGGGTTTTTTGGCACAAGGCTAGAAGACCAAGCACACTATAGAACTTTTGGTTGCCTCGCTCCATTACCTAGTACCAACATCTCAAAGCACTACTTGGCTAGTTTCGGATGGCTACAGGCCTGTAGCCCAGAAGAGGTGTGGTGTGGGTGTGTAAAAATGAATTGCTAATAGGCAAAGAAAATCATGAGGGAAGTGCGGATATTCAATGGGATATGAAGGGGTGGGTCTTCATGGTGTTGCACCACTGCCGGTTACCATAAGCCAGTCAACCCCGAGAAAGGTAATTCAGCATCATTTGGGACAGGCTACCTCTAGGGGGAATTGGGAAAGCCTGTGAGAGGGATTCTGATTACTTAAGCGGCTGGGATTAAGCCAGGAGTTTGTCACCACTAGAACAAGAGGGTGGGAGCGGGCTGCACTCACCTTGCTTCAATTTTCACAGACCCGGTTTTTAATTTCTTGTTTGAATAGGTTATGCAGCTTTTCGCTTATGCCCAATGCAGATCAAGATAGCTGGCCGTTTTCCGCAACTGGGATTTGACTAAGAAAAGACTAATACACGAGAAGCTCAAACTGCACTCTGAAAAGATAACTGAAAAGAGGCACAATACTTGCAGTAAATTAACCAGCAAAACGTCAGCTGACCATACTCAGCCAGCAGCGTTCATGACATCAAGGCCGTTTCAGAGCATGATAGACTTGGCAAACAGAATATCTCTATCTGTACGTCTGGGAAATACACCAAGAAAGAAGTGGTGGAGTGGCTAGAGTTTTAAACACAGTTTATAGCATTAGCTTCCAAGTGGTCTGCATCCGCAGGTTAACAGACAGATGCAAATCAAAAGGCCTTATGACATTTCCTTCCCAGACCTTAGAAATAGAAAGTGTCATTGAGTCTTGTGGGCTGCCTGCTGGCTCACCAGATCAACTGAGGGGATGGCCTCCGCTCTCTTGGCGGATGACCCTCACCAGATTTAGAAATCAGGGGGAGGATCTCGGTACCTTCAGTGGAGCTGCCACTGTAGAATCTCCAATCAAGGGACTGTTTCTTTGCAAAGCAGGTGCCGTGTTTGATGCACCCACTCTGTAAAGTGTTTAGTTCTACAAGTGCTTCCAAAATGGGTGTGGTTTCTTGCAAAAGAAAATGTTAATGGCCCAGGTGCAGGGAGTTTTGTCACTGCATGTGTAGGCAAATGTTCTATCTGTGACTGCCATGTCCCACATGACTGTCAAAGGGAGAGAAAACAAGCTACTGTCACATCATCCATCATTTTGACCCAACACTCCCTAAGATTGACATGTGATGAAGTCAAGGGTTTCTCACAGTAGGGCCAGCTGTGGGTTCCTTGTCGGAAACCAGGATTCTCTCCTTCATTTAAATGTAGAAGGGAAAACTCAAGTAAGGCAATAAGGCACACGTGCTGTACTCTGGCAGACGCTTAATTTTGCCAAACTCTACATAACCCTCAGAGTAGATTAGATTTAAAAGGATAACGTCTGCAAGGCAGTTTTGGGCAGTTCAATATAAATTAGCATAATCACCTTTAGGTTAATGGATAACATACCTAAACGCATCTAAAGAAAATATGTAATGGGCAGTACCCTTAATTTTATGACACCGGGTCTATAAATTTAGAAATATTACTAATACCCTCCTCACAGGTATATTCCCTGAGATTGGAACCAGAGCATTTAGTCACTGTACATCAAGAAAGAGGGTGGCTGAGTGTTGAACCAGGTACTAAGTCCACGTAGTATGATCATGAAGCATACCATGATAAAGCACACAATAGTTCTGGCAGTGCTACAATTTGTTCTTTCATTAATTTCTACTCGTATATGCCTGCAATCGAAACAGTTGACAGAAATGTCTTCTTTCTATCACTCCAGACTTCTACTTCCATTTGCAGTGGAAAAAGGAACAGTGCATCTGGAGAACAAACATGTCCTAGACATGCTTCTGAAACTCTGAAGAGCAGGATAAGACCCAGGCAGGGAGCATAAACAGAAGCTTTCAGCTGCCGTGTTTAAACTACATTTTGAAAACCCCGTCTCCATTAGGCAGTACATGAAGTGCGACGATGGAAGTTGTTTTTGTGGATCACAGCCAGTGACAGACAACTAAGTTAAATGCTTAGCTTGAATTTCATTTCTGTTAACTAGGCTGCTTTGAGCACAAGGCACTACTACCAAGTGAGGTAAAGGACGTACATGCCTAATGTGAACAAATAATGTTTTATTGCTATCATTCTATACAACACTGCCTTTTTTTTCATCCTCCACTTCAGGTGGAAGCAATCTTCGAGGAAGTAGTGAACAGGACCATTTTATACTTCTACTCTTAAGAGACATTGATTCTACATCAAACACGTTGCATTTTTTTATGCAACTTTATTAAAACAATTTCGATTTCCCGTTATGCACTCTGAAGGTGAAGCAGCAACCGTGTCCATAATCAGACAGATTCAAATCACTACTACTTTGGAACTGTGGAACCAGGCTCACCCCAGTCCCGGAGTCGGCTTAACATTCTGTGATTCTTAGCGAACCGTTTAATCTCCCCGTGCCTTAAAAAAGAATAAAAAAAATACTCCGACCTCGTGTAATGTAATCTGATGCGCATGTAAAGAACTCTAATGCTCTTAGGGCAAGTTTGCAATATATATATATATATATATACACACACACACACACATATACATATATATATATATATATATAAATAAAAAATTGTTCCTGTGGAGAACTTCTTTTGTTCTGCCTCTGCACTGCCACCCCCTTCTGCCCCCTCCCGCAGTTTTCACCCAGACTAAGATGGTGGTGGGAAGCGGTCGAAGTAGATGGAGTCCGAGAGGCAAGACATACCCACACTGTTGTAATTTAAGAAAAACTGTCCTCTACTTTTTGTGAAAAGACAACCATCCCGGGACGGTTAATTCCGAGCATTGAAATACTTCAGCTGAGATGTGGGGCAGGGGAGTCTCCTGCGCTGGAAAACCGATGGAGGGGAAGAGAGCCAAACACACCCTCTTACCAGGGTGCCTGCTCGCCTGAGAAATAAAAATGTGTTCAACGGGACAATCTACAAATGTAATAGGTGCTCGGAAGTGGGTATTGTCTTTAAGTGACAGAATCACCTGAAGTTAACCGTTAAGACAGATTTATTCTTTTGAATGGTACTGCAAGAGAGAGACATCATCCGAGGTGTGAAGTGTGCCCTTTAAAGGGCAGTTATAAAGAAACTGCACTATGCACAGTCAGGGTACTACTAAAATCTATATTTTGGAAGCACTTTTTAAATCTTAAATTGGTTTGCACGTTTTATAGCAGCCTATCTTGTACTGTTTGTAATGCAAGTTTAAAATAATAACTTACATGCTCACAGTGCTTCCCGACACGGACTGGGACTTCATAGCACTAAACATACACAAGTCACTATTCTCTACTGCACCAACCAGGTTTCAATTATGTGGCTCTCTGGTTGTAGACAGAGAGCTCTAGTGCATTTACCAACAGAGGTGTCATAATATATAATAATTAATTCCTACTAATTAACTTAACATGCATTTATTTTGAAAGACCAAAATAAGTTAGAGTATTTTATTTTCTTAGCCACACTTTTATCCCGTCCACATGCTCACTCACCAAGCCTTTTTGCGCACAGCATCACAGTTTCCATATTTTTAGGTCAAGTGTGCCAGCGCTTTGACCGGTTTTAAGTATTGTGAGCTTTTAACCACACCCATGTCACGCCCATCACTTTCACTCGTTCGTGGGCTTGTCTTTCAAAAATCCCTTGATGTCATTGGTAAATGCTTAACGTCTGTCCCACCTTGAGGCTGTTTTTGTCACACCTTGCAGACTGCCCCTGTTACAGGGATGATTGTACGATTGCCGATACACTTCAGCAGGGCCGAAATATTTATTTTGTCTATCCCATTCATGCTGCATGGCAGCCATGGTGCTCGCAGCCCGAACAGGCACAACAGCGTGAACTCGACTGGTAGCATTGGAGCGCTGGACACATTGTTCACAGTTGCCTAAATCAGAGTAATTTCTTGTGGCTCTCCCCTTAAAGAACTTGAAATTGGTGAATGCTTTACGTAAAACAGAAATCAAAGTGAAAGCAGCTTTCCCGGCACAGCGGAAGAGCAGATACTACAATAGTAACTGCACTCAAAAAAACTCAACTCATAATGCTTTGCAGGGCATTACTTTTACAAAGCATTTTGCTCATAACTCAGCCTGTGATGGTCCTGGGACAATGGGACCACCTCCAAAATGTTCGTGAAAAAAAGTGCTTTGTCTGTCTATGTCATCTTTGGGTCATTAGGTTAGTGGGGACCCAAAAAGAATAACCCTCCCACCATTTAGTGTCTTTTTAAGCTCTCTAATGGCTGGAACTTTTGTTTTACAGCTGGGCAATGCTTGTATTTTAAGGGCCTTGTTAGTAATCTCATTATTATAGGCCTGCTACTCCTGAATATATGTAAGGCGCTACACCCTCTAGAGGTTAAATACATGGTTAGACTGCATTATTTATTGCCATTTTCTTTTTGCATGGTTATGCCCTTTAGGAGGTAATTATGTTTCTTACAAATGCTATTTTCATTGTAGTGTCTTCTAGGGGCTGTTCTAACAGTACAGTCATATAAACATTTTAAAATATTCGTGGCACAGAACCTTGTCCCATAACGCTTTGCAGGAAATTACTTTTACAAAACAATTTTGCACATAACTCAGCCTGAGGTGGTCCTAGGTTAATGGGACCACCTTCAAAACACTGACCACAATGTGGCTCTGTCTACATCATCTCTAGGTTCCCATACTATGTTGGTGGGTTCTCCAAAATAATAACTCTTACCACCATTATCTTTTTAAGCTTTTTCATGGCTGGAACTTTTGTTCTACAGCGGCGACCCCCCTTGAGGGTCTCAGCTTCGCTGGGGTGGGCAGGGCCTCATCCAAAGATTCACGTCTTGAGGTTCCTCCTGTTCATGGGCCTGGTTTATAACATCATTGCAATAGTACTGCTAGCCTTAAAAACAGGTAATGCACTGGGCCCTCTAAGGGCTAAATATATGGTTACACTGCACTACTTTCTCCCATTCTTTTTTCATGTGGTTATGTTCTCTAAGGGCTGCCTGTATGGTTACATGACCATGTTTCTTCCAATTGCTACTTTTATTGTGGTGTCCCTTAGGGGCCACTCTGAGCATTGCAGTCAACATACTATAATGTTTGTGGCACGAAAAATCGCCCCATAATGCTTTGCAGGGCATTACTTTTACAAAACCGGTTTGCTCATAACTCAGCCTGTGGTGGTCCTAGGACAATGAGACCATCTTCAAAATGTTCCTGTCTACATAATGTCTGGATCCCCACACTAAGTTAGTGGGGACCCCAAAATAATAACTCTTCCCACCATTCAGTGTCTTTTAAGCTTTCTAATGGCTACAACTTTTGTTTTACAGCCGGGAGGAGTTTTGCTTTAAAGGCCTTGTTTGTAATATCATTGCAGTAGGCCTGCTAGCCCTAAAATGCCCTCTAGGGGATAAGTATAGGGTTACACTGCATTACTTTCTCCTGTTATTTCATGGGATTGTCCCCTCTTGGGGTTAACAATATGGTTACATGACCATGTTTCTTACAAGTGATATTTTTGTTATGGTGCCCTCTAGGAGTTGTTTTCAGCATTACAGTCTAATGCCAAAAGTTTATTTCTGATAAAGGCTTATTAGATAATTGCCTACGTTTTAATAATCTCTCCTTATTACAATTATGACCATGATTCAGGTCAACTTAACATCCTCATTACACTAGGATTGTTGAACACTCTTGATATGTTTGGGTGAAACGCCTAATTTGTCTCATATGTGGCTGTCATGTGTCTTTGCAGAATTGTGTTAGCCAGCCAGCAACTCTGATGGTGGGGTGGTGAAAGTGGTTTTCTATTGAAATAAGCATGGCAGATTTAAATTAGGATGCTAAATGACACCATTTAATTTTTTTTCTGCAGATAGAGGAAGAAGGGAAATGGAAGTGCTTTAATTATGAGGCAGAATTGACCAATTTATGTGGCAAGGAAAGTCCAGTTATGAATTAAGAATGCCAATAGCTCTAACTCAAGCAAATGCGAGCCCTAATGCAATGCAAATTGCTTGCTTTTAGATGTATTTCAACCACTAGTGGTGGGACATTAGAAACTATACAATGGGCTTTTCAGATATGGCCCTCAAATCTTTTTGTTTTAGTTACCCTCTGTTTCAAAGCCAATATTATGTGTTTTGCCCATTTCTGCTCCGTTGTCCAATTATATAATGTGTTAAGTTATTTAGTGAAAGTAAGGTATGAAACGCCACCAACTCTGGAAGCGAGGCCTGGCATTTCTACTATTCCGTCCAATAACAGTACATCGCTGCGCACTAAGTAGTAAATTGACATATGGAATGTTTATTAGGGGTATCCAGTACATGAAGACATGTTAGTTTCCTCCCTCCCCCTTGTAGAACACCAGACATCAGCCACCTGAAAAATTGCTGTAGGACTGCAGTGCCTATTACAAACCTTATCTGTTGTCTACAAATATTTAATTAAAAGGAAATAGTTTTCAGGCATAGTCAATCAAAAAAATAAAAGAAGGAAGAATCATTGCCTGCCCTTTGTTCACCTTGAGGAGCAAAGGGAAACTGAACAAGCACTGACAAAGCCAACAAGTAAGCTTTCTTTTTTTTTGCTAGGGATAGCAATTGAGTCCACACTGCAAATGAAAAATTCCATAATAAAGAAACATCTTAGAATTTAACAAAATGGAGGTAGGGAGTAGGGCCCCCTCTGCTTAAACAGAAGACTCCGGCTGTACCCTAAAAGAACAGTGTTATGAAAATAAGTCAGATGATTAACTTTTGTTTTAGAAGCGGTGGCTTTAATCCCTCGGGTGCCTTGGACACAACGGTTACGTCCTGGGCAACACCACTCGGGTGCTCTGGACATAACCAAGTCCAAGTAGGGGCCCTCGGTGGAAACACTAAAGCTCCCCCCGGGGGCCTCGCACCCCTCTCCCCTGGGCAGGAATAGAAGGGGAATTGCTTCCCCTTCCACCCCGCATCCCCCATGGCGCCTGATGTCAGTACGCAATTGCGGAAACCACTTAGGCACCAGGGATTGGTGTGTGTGTGTTTTGTTTGGGGGGGGCAGCCCCTAGGGCAAGGGTTGCTCCCCATGGGGGCACATTACTGTTGGCCATATCTGCCCCCTCCCCACATTTTTGTGATGGAACCTTCCGAGATCTGCAGGAATCCACAAAATTCCTGCCACATAGCATTGTCTCATCTATACCAATAAAAATTCTGCCACACGTGGCAGCCTAAAAATGTTTTTTTCAAAACTGCCCTTTTGGACCCGATTTGGTTCCCCCTCAGTTTCAACATGTTTTTGGCTCTTCCCCGTCACAGGCACTTGGCCCACCTACACAAGTGAAGTATCATTTTTACCGGGAGACTGAGGGGGAACGTTGGGTGGTAGGAAATTTGTCCTGGTGCGGTGATCCCACACAGAAATGTGGGAAAAATGTGATTTTCTAGCTAAATTTGAGGTTTGCTGAGGATTCTGGGTAAGAAGACATTGGGGGATCCACGCAAGTCACACCTCCCTGGATTCCCTCGGGTGTCTAGTTTGAGAAATGTTTTGGTTAGAAAGGTTTCCCTATATGGCTGCTAAGCCCAGGACCAAAAACACATGTTCCCACCCCTGCAAAAACAGGTAGTTTAGTATTTGACAATTTTGATGTATCCACATACTGTTTTGGGGCATTTCCTTTTGCGGGCACTAGGCCTACCCACACAAGTGAGGTACCATTTTTATCAGGAGACTTGGGGACATTCTGGTTGGAAGGGAATGTGTGGCTTCTCTCAGATTCCGGAACTTTGTCACCGAAATGTGAGGAAAAAGTTTTTGTTTTTTTTTTGCAAAATTTAGAGGTTTGTAAAGGATTCTGGGTAACACAACCTGGTGAGAGCCCCACAAGTCAACCCATCTTGGATTCCCCTAGGTGCTAGTTTTCAAACATGCATAGGTTTGGTGGGTTTTCCTAGGTGCTGGCTGAGCTAGAGGCCAAAATCCACAGCTAGGCACTTTCCAAAAAACACATCAGTTTTCTTTAGGAAATGTGATGTGTCCATGTTGAGTTTCCTGTCATGGGCATTAGGCCTAACCACGCAAGTGAGGTACCATTTTTTTCAGGAGACTTGTTGGGAAAACGGAAGAGCAGAACAATTGTTATTGCCCCTTGTGTTTCTCTACATTATTTCCTTCCAAATGCAAGACAATGTTTAAAAAAAAGACAACTATTTGAGAAATGTCCTGTAATTCACATGCTAGTATGGGGACCCCAGAATTCAGAGATGTGCAAATAACCACTGCTTCTCAACACCTTACCTTGTGCCAATTGTGGAAATACAAAGGTTTTCTTGATACCTATTTGTCACTCTTGATATTTCACCAAATGAATTGCTGTATACCCGGTATAGAATGAAAACCCATTGCAAGGTGGAGCTCATTTATTGGCTCTGGGTACCTAAGGTTCTTGATGAACCTACAACCCCTATGTAGCCCAGCAGCCAGAATAGTCCAGCAGACGTACCGGTATATTGCTTTTAAAAATATAACATCGCAGTAGAAAGTTAAAGAGTAAACCGTGAAATAAAATGGCTGGTTTTTTCACCTCAATTTCAATTTATTTTATTTTATTTATTTCAGCTGTTATTTTCTGTAGGAAAATCTTGTAGGATCTACATAAATGACCCCTTGGTGAATTCAGAATTTTGTCGACTTTTCAGAAATGTTTAGCTTTCCGGGATCCAGCATTGGTTTCACACCCATTTCTATCACTAACTGGAAGGAGGTTAAAATAGGGTATGTCCAAGTAAAATGCCAAAATTGTGTTGAAAAATGTGGTTTTCTGATTCAAGTCTGCCTGTTCCTGAAAGCTGAGAAGTTGGTGATTTTAGACACTGCAAACCCTTTTGTTGATACAATTTTCAGGGAAAAACACAAGCCTTCTTCTGCAGCCCCTTTTCCCGTTTTTTTTTTAAAAAAAAAGAAAAAAAAAACCGAAATGTTCGCTGTATTTTGACTATTTTCTTCTTGGTCTCCTTCAGGGGAACCCACAAACTCTGGGTACCTCTAGAATACCTAGGATGCTGGAAAAAAAAGGACGCAAATTTGGCGCGGGTAGCTTATGTGGACAAAAAGTTATGAGGGCCTAAGCGCGATCGGCCCCAAATAGCCAAAAAAAAGGCCTGGCACTTGAGGGGGAAAAGGCCTGGCAACGAAGGGGTTAAAAGGCATACACAGAAAAATATTGTACCATAGTTACTTTCTGTTACATTTTTAAGAAAGTCAATGGAGAAAGCCTATTTAAACAAAAAGAAGTTCAACAGCTAAAATTTACATGTTAAATATACATGGGCAATTTATGAAAAACAGTATGCCTTTACAGCAAGCAAGGACATCATAACACTACAAAGATCCTAAACAAAGGTCATAAATGAGCAAGTAAAATTTTGTGTCAGCAAAACCTTGAGTAAAACTGTGTCTCAATTGCTAGCAACATAATTCCTGTAATTTAAACAAATGCTCACATTCTAAAGTTTAGTAGAGTGATGATCGTTAAATAAGAGTAAATCCAAGGTGAATCAATATAGAGCTTTAACAGTCTTATTTCCAACTGCAGTCAACACACGTTTAGTCATACGAGTCCTTTTCCAAATAAAACATCAAAAGGAACTAGAAAAAAACATAAAAATCAAATTAAAATGCATTTTCATTATAACTAGGATGAAACCTCCAACAGTGCAGGAATCAATGGCATCCCATATAATGGCAAGCAGAGATCTGCACCAGATCCCATATTAATTGAACAGCAGGTTACACAAAGTAACCAAGCACTGGCGAAGCCAATACATTTCACCTATAAAAGTTACTGGCTTTGTCAATGTTTTTAGGTCGAAGCCTCCCAGACAATGCAGCTGTCTGGTTTGCTAAAAAGATCTTAGAGAATCAGAAAGCTGACCTAAGAAGGCATTACACCCATTGCTTACTACTGGCCTTGTGGTTTGTAACTCACATTGTCTGCCTTTGTATTTGCTGGCTTTTGGACCTGGCCCTTTTTACTGGGTCATCCCCAAACTTTTTGCCTTCCTCCTCCTATTTTTTTCCGACCCTTTTTATTGGCGTTAAGACTCTAGCACTGATTTGCAGTGATGCAGTGCCCAAAGTGCTTGTGATCTCCCTTCTAGACTTGGATCGATTGGCTTACACCCGATTGGCACATTTAATTAACCTGTAAGTCCCTTGTACAGTGGTATCCCTATACCCAGGGACTGTAGATTAAATGCTACTAACGGGCCTGCAGCACAGCTTGAGCCACCCACAGAAGTAGCCTTTCAAACCTGTCTTGGGCCTGCTACCACAGGATCTGTGTGCACAGTTTACAGCCACAGGGACCTGGCATCTAAATTGACTTACCAGGCCTGAAACTCCCCTTTTACTACATACGACTCATCCCTAAGGTAGGCCCTAGCTAGCCCCATGGGCAGGGTGCAGTGTATGTAAAAGGTAGGACATTTGTGTTTATGTACTGCATGCCCTGGTAGTGACAAACAGCCTTTCTAGCTTCTCACTACTGTGAGTGCTGCCTCTCTAATAGAATTGCATTGGAAATGCCTTAACATAGGTCTAAGTGATATTGTCTGATCTACGAGAGGTAGTGTAGGCATGTTTTCTATGGTTGTATTGGTAGTGAGAAATGCTGCTTAGCGGTGTAGGTGGATTTTTTATTACCATTATAGAAATGCTACTTTTAGAAAGTGGGCATTTCTCTGTGCTTATAACTCTGGTGTTTTGCAGCTTGCCTCCAGTCCACGTCTGGGTCAGAGTGACAGCTAGGCTTTGTGCATACCTTTCAGACTGCCTGTACTCAATGAGGGTGGAGGTGTCACAAAGGTGCATCTTCATATTGAATGGTCTTTCTGGGCTGGGAGAGGGAGAGGCGGGGCACACCTGCAATTATAAAGGTTGTGCCCTGGCCTCACACAAAGGGCTCGTTTACCTCCCCACTGATGCCTGTGCTGGAGGTGAAAAGGGACACTCCTGGAACCGGTTGGTACTGGCAGGAACCCCTTCTCCTTTTGTGGAGGCTGTGAAAATGAGTACAAGTACAGGGGGTCTTCCCCCACATTTTCAGACACTGATGGACCAGGAACCAGATGCTGCTGGAGGGACTTGCCAGGAACCCATAATGAGGACTGGCATGTTGTAGTGCTGACCTGTGGCCTGCTGGGTCACTAGAAGGACTGACACTTAGTTGTAATGAGCTACCATATCTCACCTAAAGGGCACGCAGATGCCCCTGCAGCCCACATGGGTACATAGGCATTTACTGAGGTGTAGGGGTATGGGATGTTAGATGGTGTGGTCTCATAGCCGCATATGTTCCATGCCCTGATTTACGTAATGGCTACCTTGCGTACCCAGGACAACCAGGGCTACACGAAAGGCCAGAGTGATGCCAAGTAATGGCTTGCACTTATGATAGATGTGTAATCTTCATGTAGAGTGTCTTTGTTGGTTCCTATACACTGGATTATTTTCCGCATTACCTATGGTGCGGGGTAGGCTCTAATTTGTTAGGTCATTTTGCCTTGCTGTGCTAACAAGTATTCCAGAGTCTGCATCACCTGCATTAGGGTGGATTTATGACATGTGCCTATGGAAATGTCTCACTCTACGTGCACTTATGATGAGGTCTTGGCATTGCTGATAATGTGTTTACTCCGACGTGTATACTTGGTTATAATGACAACCTGACTACCGCTTGTGTTGCTGAGTATTACTAGTAACACTTGTGTTTATCTGACTACTGCTTATTTTCAGACTACCAGTAACCTGTGTAACGTTTTGACAGGTGGTGGTGGCAGTTTTCTTAACATTTCTAACACTGACTATTTGCTCCAGGCTGTTCAGCTAAAGTTTGTCCCTCCCACTGCCCAAACATTGTTTACTGTATTCTTGCACTCTATAAATAGGTCTTTAAATCTTGTTCTCATCTTGCCACATTTGCTGTCCATTCCACAACAGAGGACAAATGTCAAGCTCTCTCTTACTGGGGAGATGGTTGTTTACTTTTCTTTCTCTGACTTAAAGGGGAGTATTTATGTGGCAATCCTGCTGAGTATCCTTGAAAGAGGAGAAGGAGTAATGTTTTTTTTTTCCAGCACACACAAAATGTACGTTGCTGATGTTTCAGCATATATCACAAACAGTACAGGTAAAGCACTTTTCTTTCCTAATTAAGAAGTGCTGTGTTACCAAATATCTGAATAGAATCAAACCACATCAATACACTAGGTGATGACATTTGCACAGATTATTTGTATGCAGTAAAATCGTATTTGGGTGCCAATATAATTATCATTTCAATTTAAAAAAGTGTTATCTGTAATGGCAGTGCCCCACCACACCATGCATACTCAACACTATGCCACTTCACTCCACTCCACGCTATACCTTTCCACTCTATGCCACACCACCACTCCATTTTACAACACTCCACTCCACGATATGCCACTCAACTCCACACCAATATATTCTACACCAATCACTCCACAACACAACATGCCATTTGTCTTCACACCCCTCCACAACATCCATTCCACTCCAATCTACTGCACTCCACTCCAATCAACCCTACTCTGTTCCAATCTACCCCAATGTGTCACATCCTAACCTAACCTAACCTACTACAATCCAATCTACCCCAATCTATCCGACCCCCCCCCCCCCCACTCCAATCCACCCCACTTCAATCCAATCCACCCTAGTGGTGTAAATAATGGCTAAAACACATTGCCAAAGCCAACAGCTGTCGCATAGGCGAGACCTATTGGCTTTGCCAATGCATGTTTAACCATGTTGTACAGCAGAGCAAACTGCCGTAAAACATTGCTAAAAAATAAATATATTAAAAAAAAAGTGTTAGGAAATGCCAGCACTCCGCTTCATAAAGTTTATTTTCCTTAATATTCGGCCATGACCCACAGCAGCTGTACAATATAGTTAAAAAACGTTGACAAAGCCCCATGGATTGTAGTAGCTCTAACTGCTAAAGTGGCTTTTAGTTAGACCTAAAAAAAGAAAATACCACTCTTTGTGGACACCTCTCACTTTTGCAACCATGAATTTGCCACATGCCTTAATGCAGAGAGAAAACAATGCAGGTCTTACATTGGGGTTTCCGTATGGTGGGTAACAGGGCACAAGTCCTTAAACAAAAGTGAGGGAGTAATTAGCATAACCAATGCACACTGGTGTCACATGACATCACAGGAATTGATTTCACCACACTGTGCGATCCTTCTTTTTAAAGGGAATACGCTACTTGTCCCTTCCTTGCCTGCTATAGCCACCTCCTGTGACAGTTACCCACGTTTTGTCAAGACAGATCCTTCAATCTCATTGGTAACTCTCAACAACTTGAGAAGGTGCGACAGCAAGACTGGGACTGAATGGTGCATGTCTATTCAAAACGTCTATTAAGAGGTTGACGGGTATTTGTCTGGCTTGAGGGTAATTACTTAGGTGGTGGCTGGGCTGCTCCAGATAACACTATACCCATTTGGCTTCAACTGCATAAGTGAAACCCTGGAATATCTAAAATAGTAGAATATACATGTGTAGCAATTTCAAAATGATATTAATCTTTTTTTGCAAATAAATAGCCATTTTCACCTTGATTTCATCATTGCATTGACTTAAATCTTCACTCATGTGCTTGGTTTGTTCGACTAACATCAAAATCTAGTCCACTAGTTCAGTTTTACCTAACTGGAGAGCACAGACTTAACTACTGTAAGTCTGTAAGCTTATCATTCAAAACGCACTGTAGTGATACAAAGCATTAAGAAACGGAGCTATTGTTGAAAAGTATCTGTCTGATAAACTGAGAGTTTAATAGTCCATATGAGAAACAGATGTGGAAAAGAAATAGAGGAAGCATGAAAGAGAAGGTAGAGTTTTAGGGAGGTTATGGCCCCAGAAAGTCACGAGGAAGAGGGTTTAGGAGACGGATAAATGAGGGAAAGTTCGATTTAAGAGAAGGTGGGGTGTGTGAGGGAGAAAGTTATTGTAAGAGTGTGTTTGAGACCGAGAGCAATATATGAATCGCAGAAAGGAAAGAAAAGCAATAATAGATATGGCAAATTCATTTAACAAACGTTTTGAGCAAGGTCTGATGGTAACAAGAGTGAGGAAGAGAGCAGTGAAGTAAAGGAAGGAATATCAGGGTGTCAGAAAATTGAGAAATACAGGGTATGTGAGAACATATTAGATGTAAGGGTAAGCAGAGGATATGCGATACAGATAAAGGGGAAGAGGAGAGCCAGAAAGGAGAAAGTGTGGAGAGCCTGTGTAAAGAGGAGGGTGAATCAATGCTGTTGGAAAGGTGTGAGTAAAGATGATGTGCGAGGACAATGAGAGTGCTGGGTCATTTTTTGGGAGAAGGTGGGGGCCTATAATTCCTCCTTCAAGGGATTTCATATTACCAATGCAAATAGCAATTGTAGCACCATTACCAGAGGTGATGGCACCTTCTTGAAGCATGGCGAAATCCTTGCTCTTGCCCTAGAAGCTGAAGATTATGACAGCAGAAGGCAGTGGGAGTATATAGAGAAGATGTTCTTCAGATTAAGAAATAGGGCGAAAAATGAGGAGACATGAGAGAATGAGAGAGGGAGCAGCAAGAAAGAAGACTGTGTGAAGAAGATGGCATATTAATAGGGTGAAAAAAATTAAGGTGAAAAAAGAACAATAGACGAATGACAGACAAGAGAAAAAGAAATGAGACAAGGAGGGGCCAAAGGAGAAGAATTAAGAGGAGAGGGAGACACAGATGCACTGAAATGGTCCTGTGAGGCACTGGTCTCTTCCCCATGCCCCTTTCACACACTAAATACAGAAGGTCTCTATGAAGTATGGCAAAGACTCCATCTTGTCAAAGGTTCTTTGCAAAACGTGCATATGTGTGCATTTATATCACCAGAATAGTTGGGGCTCAGTACTATTGACTGATGGTGTCACCATAGATCGGGCCGAGGTACCTAGGAATATGTGACTGTAAAATTTGGGACTAACATTCGAGATGAGGGGCGTAACTCAGTCAATGCACCTTTTCTACCTCCACAGTGAACTGCTACCCCTTTAGTCAGACATACACAGGCTTGACCTGCACCCCAGTAGTGTTGTGAACCCCACTAGTCTAAGAACTTAAGTGGGGTTTGCCACTGGGCCCGATGTGCTGCTAAGCTGAATCACCCCAAAATGCTGACTAGTTTTTAATGACCCACTTCTGTCTGCATGAACGCTAACAAAGGCTCAGAAATAACAACGCACAGGAATACCGAAAGTGTTAGAGCTCAGGGTGGGAAGCCAGGAGCAGATCTACTAATCCACCTACCCTTCGCATGAACTCACACACCTCCCATCTAATTGTCACATCTAACTCCTACTAACTGAACCAACACAAAGACACTGGAATAAATGCAAGGAGTGGTACCATTGAGAGCACAAAACGAAACCCAATAACCAAAAATAACCACCGATATAACCACTAACCTTGGGTTCTGGAGCGGCTTGTTGCCCATTGTAAAGCGCCTTTATGCCTAATTAAGTAAGGGAGAGTAAGAGCTATATAAACGCAATTGCAATACACTGTTGTGTACCTCTTTTGTAGGGGGAGGGGAGCTTGCACCACTAATGATTAAATTGTCTTGCAATGGTGTTCCTATTCCTTGTGTGATGGATGGAACTTTGTACTATTACTCTTGCTGCTGACACCTGCTGAATACCATATTGTATGTTACGGAAGCTTGCACTTCTGCACGTCATGCAGTTTTCATATTGTGTGTTAATGACGCTTGTTATACTTTCCATTACATGAGGGCAACATGATTGGTTTTGTGAATGCTTGTTTTAATGCATGATGCAAAAGCTCAACACTCATAAAATGTGAGTAAAATTTGCTTTTGTATATCAAACAAACCAAAACAGCTTTCAAAATGGAACTAAGGATTTTAGTAAAATATTTGCAAAGGGGTTGCATGCAATTTTGTGACATTTTCAACTAGAAGTGATTTTTTTTTAGCCAGAATCACCCTGTATGTCAAAATTATGAGACCACGGTGGCAGCTTTAAAATCCAAACTGCAAGTCCCGGAATGCAACAAATTGCTGTGTGAAAAAAAAATCAAGAGAAGCTGATTTGAAGCCAGTTGCAGCAGGATGAAAAGCAAACTGAAATGGAATTGATAAATGTGGACCTTTTTTTATTCCCACTCCCCTGCACTGTAAATCATACATTTTAAGTTGGAAAACCTTATTGTTTTATATTTTGCTATGAATTTATAAAATAGTTACGATATCAGCAGTAAGTGAATGCCCCACATGTACCCATTGCGCCAAGAGAACATTCTGGACCCGCCCTACAGAAGACTCGGATTGTTTTGAAAAGCGTGAATGTTTATCAAGAAAAAGGGAGCAGGGCGGATATGGCTTTTGAAATGTAGATGTCAGCATCTCACTGCTAGTAACCGCACGTAAACAGTGATAAAAAACAAAGGGCAATGTTCAGGAAGTCCTCTTTCCCAGGACAATGTGAGCATGTAGGGGTTTGGCGGTGGATACAGCTCCACCTGCAAAGCCAAACCATCCCGTAAAACAGCTGTGTCTGAAAAGACACGCGACATAAACCACAATAAATGTGCTGCGCCGTTTCAGGGACCGCCAATCTGTCATTTGCGGTTTTACAATCCAAGGTATACTTCGGAACCTAGCTCGGCCTCTGTGGCTGGGAGAGGGGGCGGCATTCCAACTCTAAAATTAGTGGGCGTGTGTGTGGCTGGGGTGTGCTTGGCACCCTCGTGTACATCCGACCTGTACCCTGGTAGCTGAACAGGGTGAATACCCAACATACAATGATTGAGGGGGCTGTGCTCAGTGTTAAATTGATCATTGTCAGATTTTAAAACAAAAAATTGCGACAATGACGCAAAGATTTCGTTTTTCAAAAAGCAGTAAATATGCAAGCAAATAAGAATTGGACTCTGAACTCACTGTACGACGAAGATCCCTTAGAAGACGTGTATCCAATCCTTAGGATTATTCTTTATTTGGTTTGCCGCAGCCAAGGTCGTCCAGGGTACTCTTCTGGCAGTCCTTGAAGGGCTGGTCTGACAGATCAGTATATGAACTGTTTTTTGGGGTTTTAATGGGCCTCTTTTATGGTCTAGTGGACCGGTTTGGACTATTGCTTTTTCAGATATTATCAAAAACGTTGTGCTTAGCAAGCACAAAATGCATACTGTCTACTAGACCTAGCAAAACCCCTATACCGCTTGTTGTTAGAAGTTTAAAAATACCTGGATGTGCAGATGTTGGTCACTTTCTCAGCTACAGGGAGTGCAGAATTATTAGGCAAATGAGTATTTTGACCACATCATCCTCTTTATGCATGTTGTCTTACTCCAAGCTGTATAGGCTCGAAAGCCTACTACCAATTAAGCATATTAGGTGATGTGCATCTCTGTAATGAGAAGGGGTGTGGTCTAATGACATCAACACCCTATATCAGGTGTGCATAATTATTAGGCAACTTCCTTTCCTTTGGCAAAATGGGTCAAAAGAAGGACTTGACAGGCTCCGAAAAGTCAAAAATAGTGAGATATCTTGCAGAGGGATGCAGCACTCTTAAAATTGCAAAGCTTCTGAAGCGTGATCATCGAACAATCAAGCGTTTCATTCAAAATAGTCAACAGGGTCGCAAGAAGCGTGTGGAAAAACCAAGGCGCAAAATAACTGCCCATGAACTGAGAAAAGTCAAGCGTGCAGCTGCCACGATGCCACTTGCCACCAGTTTGGCCATATTTCAGAGCTGCAACATCACTGGAGTGCCCAAAAGCACAAGGTGTGCAATACTAGAGACATGGCCAAGGTAAGAAAGGCTGAAAGACGACCACCACTGAACAAGACATACAAGCTGAAACGTCAAGACTGGGCCAATAAATATCTCAAGACTGATTTTTCTAAGGTTTTATGGACTGATGAAATGAGAGTGAGTCTTGATGGGCCAGATGGATGGGCCCGTGGCTGGATTGGTAAAGGGCAGAGAGCTCCAGTCCGACTCAGACGCCAGCAAGGTGGAGGTGGAGCACTGGTTTGGGCTGGTATCATCAAAGATGAGCTTGTGGGGCCTTTTCAGGTTGAGGATGGAGTCAAGCTCAACTCCCAGTCCTACTGCCAGTTCCTGGAAGACACCTTCTTCAAGCAGTGGTACAGGAAGAAGTCTGCATCCTTCAAGAAAAACATGATTTTCATGCAGGACAATGCTCCATCACACGCATCCAAGTACTCCACAGCGTGGCTGGCAAGAAAGGGTATAAAAGAAGGAAATCTAATGACATGGCCTCCTTGTTCACCTGATCTGAACCCCATTGAGAACCTGTGGTCCATCATCAAATGTGAGATTTACAAGGAGGGAAAACAGTACACCTCTCTGAACAGTGTCTGGGAGGCTGTGGTTGCTGCTGCACGCAATGTTGATGGTGAACAGATCAAAACACTGACAGAATCCATGGATGGCAGGCTTTTGAGTGTCCTTGCAAAGAAAGGTGGCTATATTGGTCACTGATTTGTTTTTGTTTTGTTTTTGAATGTCAGAAATGTATATTTGTGAATGTTGAGATGTTATATTGGTTTCACTGGTAATAATAAATAATTGAAATGGGTATATATTTTTTTTTTGTTAAGTTGCCTAATAATTATGCACAGTAATAGTCACCTGCACACACAGATATCCCCCTAACATAGCTAAAACTAAAAACAAACTAAAAACTACTTCCAAAAATATTCAGCTTTGATATTAATGAGTTTTTTGGGTTCATTGAGAACATGGTTGTTGTTCAATAATAAAATTAATTCTCAAAAATACAACTTGCCTAATAATTCTGCACTCCCTGTATATATATATATATATATAATCTGCCAATGCGGGTCACTTTTAATTTAGTGCTGTGGCCCATTTTTTGTCCTAGTCTCAGCATGGTTGCAGTCGCGGAAAGGCATTATTTCCAGAGCGCTATAAATGTAGTGTGACATAGTTCGAAGTACATGAAATGCTCACCTCACATTTTTTCACATCAGTACACCTCACTCTTTCGATTTTACTTGAAATAATGTCGAACTGCTGCCACATGCTGAAAACAAACACTTGAGATCCGACTCTTTCATACAGAGCAGTGAGAGCTTTCCATTTATTTTTACAGATGAGTCACAGGCGCGCAGCAGTGACAAGCACAAGGAAACCAGGGGGAACAATCAAGATTCTTGCAATAATGCGAATTTCACAAGAAGGGGCAATCCGTCAGCCAGTAGGGAATTCCGGTGTGTGGGCGTGAGAGGGAAGACAAGGGAGGGAAGGAGCACCATCAAGCTTCACCATTAACCTGTTCAAACTACTGAAGCAGTGAAGACCTGCAGGATCCACAGAAAACAAGGAAGCTACTATGATAATGACTAACTACAAATGAGATATCCCAACACCCATCAAACAATTGTTTAAATAACATTTAAATGCAACGGAGTAGAACAAGAAAGAAATGTAAAGAGTGACAGACCACTTAAATGCAATGAGCATGTATATCGGACTTGGAGAGGGAAGAACAGATGGGAAAACGAAGATGAAGGAACCTCAGGCCTGCAGTGATCTACAAGCAGCCCTTTCCATAAATCATTTTAAAATACCAAATGGAAACCCAGACTGCAATACTGAATGTAGAAACCAACAATATCGTTGCATACTAACAGAGGACAGAATCTCAAGGGACAAAATGTTGAAAGGTAAGTGAATATAAGGGAAGTATATATTTACTATTCCTAACTCCATATTTTTGTAAAATATACGTACAGCGTAGGTAAATATATTTGGTGTTGAAAAACTAGTGTTACTTACCGGTTGATGTTTTTTTTTTATAAACAATTTTTTTTTATTGTTTTTTGCATAGGAAAGGGGAGTGGGAATAACATACATTACAAACAAAATTAAAGCACAAGGTAAAAGACATATTAAGTTTATGCAGTTCCTTTAGCAGTAAAGCATCAAAGTTCGCAATAGACAGTATTATGAATTTTGGGCCTATCAGTAACACCGTCAACCTTTTACTTCTCCCTGTAACATCATTTGTTGTGAAATTTTTCTGATTTATGTCAGTAGGTCTAACCATCTTCCCCATATTTTTCCAAATTTATTTGGACATCCTCTGGACTCTAATACTAGTTTCTCCTGGCTTGCACACCAGTCCACCCCCCTTCTCCACTTCTGGATCGATGGGCCCTCTGGGAGGGTCCAAGTTGCAGCAATGTCCCTCTTGGCGACCAATAGTGCAGTTGCTGTAAATGTTCCTTTAGCACGTGTCCCTCCCATCTCCTCCATTATCCCCAATAGGATTAGCTTCGTCGATTTTCGAATTTCTTGTCCTAGAGCCTTTCCTATATCTCGGAGCACTCCCTCCCAATATTTCTGTATTATGTGACAAGTCCATACCATATGGAAAAAGTCTGCTAGCTCACTCGGGCATCTTGGGCATTTGACAGATGGGCGTGCGCCCATTTTATGTAATTTGGATGGTGTCAGATATACTCCATATAGATAGTAGAATTGTATCGTGCGGAATCTTGCCGATATCGCCAGTATTTTTAGTGCCATCAGAGCCTCCCTCCATTCGGCTTCGTCCAGGGGACCAACCCATGACTCACATTTCATCCTAAGGGTAGCTATGTTGTCAGGGGCATTGTTAATTAGTGTTTTGTAAATTTGAGAGATGCCTTTCCCCTCTAAACATCCCATAAGTGTTTTCCCTTCCAGTGGGTTAAAGTCCGGTATGGGGCCTGTGGTAGGTATATGGACCTTCAGAGCGTGTCTCAATTGGAGGTATCTAAAGAATTGTGCCTGGTTTAGCTGGAATTCTGTTTGTAGGTCCTGGAACGATTTCATGGCCCTCCCTTTCCAAATATCTCCGACTAGGGAAATACCTATAAGGTCCCAGTTTGGGAATCCCTCCAGCGCAGCCGAGGCGCATAGCCACTTCCCTCTCCATAGCGGAATCTGAAGATTGATAACCGTATTCCAGTGAGTGTAGCGTAGTGCTGCGCGCCACGCCAGGAAGACCACCTTGGTTACCTCCTCCATGTCACGAGGAAGCGGTGATCCGTAAAGCATGTCAAGGATCTGTGGGAAGCCTAGGAGTGTCAATTCCGTCCTGTATGCCGGGTCTTCCCACCCTCAATTAAACCAGTCGTGGATCACTATCAATTGGGTAGCCAAATAATATAAGTAGGGGTCTGATGCACCTAAGCCCCCGTCGTATGGCCCTCTCCAGCAGCGTTGTATCGCTGTACGGTGTCTGTTGCCCCACCACAGAAATCTACCTGTGATGCTGTCAAGATTTTTGAACCAGGAGTGAGGGATGGGGATTGGAAAGTTTTGAAATACGTATATGAGCCTCGGTAAGATCATCATTTTGTATAAGGCCACCCGACCCATCACATTTAATGGCAATGTTTGCCATCTCTGCAAGTCCGTTTTGGCTCGTGTCAGCAGAGGGGATAGATTTTTCACCCATGACAATTCAGGTAGGAGGGATATCCAAATGCCTAGGTATTTAAAACTCAGTCTGCGTAAGGGTATTGTATTTTGCCAGTCAAAGCAATCCCGCGTGTTCGTAAGCGGAACTAGAATTGATTTGGTGGGATTCATCCTGAGGCCCGAGATTTGTTCATATTTCTGTAGGAGGCACAGGCTTCTGGGACCCGTTATACTTGGTTCCTCCATATACAGCAGAACATCGTCTGCGTATAAGGCCATCTTGTCTTCATGGGATGGGTTCCATTTCCATCCACGGTATGCTGAGTCAGTCCTGACCATCTGTGCCAGAGGTTCAATGGCCAGGGTGAACAGAAGAGTGGACAAGGGGCATCCCCGTCGCGTACCTCTGAGAATGTCAAATTTACGGGATATGGTCCCGTTAACTTGTACACATGCCGTAGGATTGGTGTATAATGCTTGGATAAGGCGGCAGAATTGTTTCCCCATGCCTGCCCTGTGGAGCACCAGGAGGAGGAATCCCCAGTCAACTGAATCTAAGGCTTTCTCGAAATCTATAAACAAGAGGGCCAGGTTCCGGGGAAATCGGTGTCTTTCGGCCAGGGCTACGTGCAATCTGCAGATACAGTGTTGTGTACTGCGGGTTGCCATGAATCCACATTGGTCCGGGTGAATTAAATGCGGCAGGATCCTTTTTATGCGAGTGGTGAGGATTGAGGCGAAGATTTTAATTTCGGTTTTGATCAATGATATTGGTCTGTAGTCCGCGCAGTGTGGTGAAGGGGGCTGGGTTTTGGGGATCACTACTATTGTGGCAGTGTCTAGTTCCGTGGGAAAGGATCCGCCTTGTTCCACCTCTTCGAAGAGGCGTAGTAGGCGCGGGGTCAGGTCCTTTTTAAAGGTTTTGTAGTATTCTGGAGGGAACCCGTACGGGGCTGGCGTCTTACCGGTACTCCGTGCCAAGCTCGCCATATCAATTTCCTCCGCTTTACTGGGTTCTTCTAAGAGCTGTGTTTCTATCATGGGTAATTTCGGGAGGGGTATCTCATCTAGTATTCGACGGGCTTGGTGCAAATCTATTTGTGTGGATTCCTGATATAGTGAGTGATAATAATTGGCAAATGCATTCGCAATTTCGGTGTGTCCTGTCACTAAAATCCCGTCCCCGTCATAAATTTCCGGAACAATCTTGGAGGCCTGATTGCAGGATATCAACCAATATAACATTTTCCTGGTTTTGTCCCCCCAGCCATAGATCCTCCCACTACTTGCCCTCCATATGTGTTTCGCAGCTTTTAGGGATTGATCTCTAATATCTTCTTGGATTAGACGGATTTGTCGCACCAATTTCTCACTTGGGTTTATTATGTTTTCTCTTTCAAGGCTCAACGCCTGGAGCTCTAGCTGCCCAATAAGTTGGGTTTTAGCGCGTTCCTGAATCTGTATTAAGTTTTTGGCCATGCTTCGAACCACTGCTTTCCCGGCCGCCCACAGAGTGCCTTCCGAAGTGACTGAGCCGTCATTTAAGTGAGTATATTCCTCCTGTATCTGGTGTAGCCTTTCACAAAATTGTTCATCTTGGAGATACCATGCGTTTAGTCGCCATATAGGCGAACGCTGGGGACGAGCTGGGCCCAATGTGAGCCGGATTGGGGCATGATCAGAAATTCTCCTACCTAGAATCTCACCGTGTGAGAGGGTTGTACAGTCTGCGCTCGGAAGGAGCATCAGATCTATTCTGGATTGGGAGCCATGAGCTGCTGAGGTGTGTGTAAATCGTCTACGCCTCGGGTGCCAGATCCGCCAGGCGCCACAAAGCCCTGTAGCAGAAAACCACCCAATAATTTCCAGTGCCAGTGTGCATCTAGGTGTGGAGATTGGACCTTCCACATCCATGGTCGGGTCTGGCGTTGCATTGAAGTCGCCGCCTAATATGGTGTGCCCAGGGGGTAGATCCGAGAGTAGTTTAGTGAGTGCCTGGAGGGTTGGGCTAATCAGGGAGGGGGGTGCGTAGATGCTGATTATATTGAATGTGACCCCTTCTATCTTACCGGTAATGGCTACGTATCGCCTCTGTTGGTCCCTCTACATCTGGATGTGTGTCATGGGAAAGGTACGATGTAGTAGTATGGCTACCCCTCGTGATCCCCGAGTATACCCCGCATGGTATACCCTGTCAAATCCCCCGACGGGCCAGAAAGGGACATTTACACCCTAAGAGGGGAGTTTCTTGCAACAAGAGTATTTCTGGGCGGTATCTATATATAAAGGTAAATATTGCAGTGCGTTTGATCTTATCCAGGAGTCTGTTGGTATTCCATGATATAATCTGCACTTGTTTCATGGGGGATGGGTGGTTTGAATTTGGATTACACAACAATTATTCCAGCTTTTGGTACTTAGGTTGTGGGATTTGGGGGGGGGGGGGGGGGGGGAGGTTCATCTTTGCCTCTCCCTGTTGTCGGTCTTGAGCCCATGTGTCGCTAGTCGGATTGCTAAGCCTCTCACCCTGTGCGCTAATGAACAAATATAAACTGTGCAGTCGCTTAAAATTTCTAACATTGGCCTTTAAAACGAGGCCTGAACTCCCTGGCCCCCAACTCCTTTCCCTCCCCATACTTCCCCCCAGAAGCATCTGTCGCCCATATATAGATACTCCCTCACTTCTAAAACTGGTGAGGTGTCTTTTCAACTGGTGAGGCTGTGGTAGTGGTGGTGGACCCCCTCCATAGTATCGGATCATATGAGAATATATAGCATTTGATGTGTGTTCAATTTAGATAGATCGCTCCTGTTTTCTGGTGTCTTGAGTCTATCCCCCAGACGGGTCTCTTTTGGTGCAGTATGGTCACAGGACCGGGCTACGAGACAAGTCTGTGTCCTCCTGCGTCTCTAGTTTGATTTGGGTTGTGTCCTGTAAGTTTTGGCTTGGTTGATTAGCCTCCAGTCTCTCAATCGATTGTATGTTTCGTAGTTCTGAACGACGTGTCCCGGAGGGGGAGCCCGATCCGGACCCACGTCTTCCTCTTTGCCGTGAGCGTGTACGCTGACTTCTCTCCGGTTGCTGCCCCTTTTGGTGAGTTGGCATCACCTTGAAGGGCGGCCGTGTTCCTGGTCTATGTATATCCAGTGGAGTTTCTTCTGTTAGCCAGGTCCACGCTGTGGCCGGCTGGTCAAAGAAGTAGGTTTTGTTATTGTAGATCACCCGGAGTCTCGCTGGAAATAGGAGCCGGTATTGGATGTCCATTGATCTTAATTTTTTGCTTCTCCTCCATGAATGAGCGCCGTTGTTGCGGTACTTCAAATGTATAGTCCGGGAATAGGAGGACTTTCGTCCCATTACAGAGGAGGTCTCCTCTGGAGCGAGCTTCCTGCAGGACCAAATCTCTGTCTTTGAAATTGAACAGATGGATTATAACCGTCCGGGGTGGGGAACACGGTGGCGGCCTTGCACGCAGTGACCTGTGGGCTCGTTCGATTGTGAACCAGGGTGTGAGGCGATCCGCCGGCATCCAGGATCTTAACCATTCCTCAAGGAACGTGGGCAGTGTAGGAAAGTAACATCTTGCCTGGCATGTTACCCCCATATTTCACTGTATATATGTTGTTTTAGTTGTATGTGTCACTGGGACCCTTCCAGCCAGGGCCCCAGTGCTCATAAGTGTGCCCTTTATGTGTTACCTGTGTGATGACTGTCTCACTGAGGCTCTGCTAACCAGAACCTCAGTGGTTATGCTCTCTCATTTCTTTCCAAATTGTCACTAACAGGCTAGTGACCAATTTCACCAATTTACATTGGCATACTGGAACACCCTTATAATTCCCTAGTATATGGTACTGAGGTACCCAGGGTATTGGGGTTCCAGGAGATCCCTATGGGCTGCAGCATTTCTTTTGCCACCCATAGGGAGCTCTGACAATTCTTACACAGGCCTGCCACTGCAGCCTGAGTGAAATAACGTCCACGTTATTTCACAGCCATTTACCACTGCACTTAAGTAACTTATAAGTCACCTATATGTCTAACCTTTACCTGGTAAAGGTTGGGTGCTAAGTTACTTAGTGTGTGGGCACCCTGGCACTAGCCAAGGTGCCCCCACATCGTTCAGGGCAAATTCCCCGGATTTTGTGAGTGCAGGGACACCATTACACGTGTGCATTATACATAGGTCACTACCTATGTATAGCTTCACAATGGTAACTCCGAACATGGCCATGTAACATGTCTAAGATCATGGAATTGCCACCCCAATGCCATCCTGGCATTGGGGAGACAATTCCATGATCCCCCGAGTCTCTAGCACAGACCCAGGTACTGCCAAACTGCCTTTCCCAGGGTTTCACTGCAGCTGCTGCTGCCAACCCCTCAGACAGGTTTCTGCCCTCCTGGGGACCAGCAAGGCCTGGCCCAGGAAGGTAGAACAAAGGACTTCCTCAGAGAGAGGGTGTTACACCCTCTCCCTTTGGAAAAAGGTGTCAGGGCTGGGGAGGAGTAGCCTCCCCCAGCCTCTGGAAATGCTTTGATGGGCACAGATGGTGCCCATCTCTGCATAAGCCAGTCTGCACCGGTTCAGGGATCCGGCGCGAAACTGGACAAAGGAAAGGGGAGTGACCACTCCCCTGACCTGCACCTCCCCTGGGAGGTGCCCAGAGCTCCTCCAGTGTGCTCCAGACCTCTGCCATCTTGGAAACAGAGGTGCTGCTGGCACACTGGACTGCTCTGAGTGGCCAGTGCCAGCAGGTGACGTCAGAGACTCCTTCTGATAGGCTCTTACCTGTGTTGCTAGCCTATCCTCCTTCCTAAGTAGCCAAACCTCCTTTTCTGGCTATTTAGGGTCTCTGCTTTGGGGAATTCTTTAGATAACGAATGCAAGAGCTCATCAGAGTTCCTCTGCATCTCTCTCTTCACCTTCTGCCAAGGAATCGACTGCTGACTGCGCTGGAAGCCTGCAAAACCGCAACAAAGTAGCAAAGGCGACTACTGCAACCTTGTATCGCTGATCCTGCCGCTTTCTCGACTGTTTTCCTGGTGGTGCATGCTGTGGGGGTAGTCTGCCTCCTCTCTGCACTAGAAGCTCAGAAGAAATCTCCTGTGGGTCGACGGAATCTTCCCCCTGCAACCGCAGGCACCAAAGAACTGCTTCACCAGTCCTCTGGGTCCCCTCTCAGCACGACGAGCGTGGTCCCTGGAACTCAGCAACTCTGTCCAAGTGACTCCCACAGTCCAGTGACTCTTCAGTCCAAGTTTGGTGGAGGTAAGTCCTTGCCTCCCCACGCTAGACTGCATTGCTGGGTACTGCGTGATTTGCAGCTGCTCCGGCTCCTGTGCACTCTTCCAGGATTTCCTTTATGCACAGCCAAGCCTGGGTCCCCGACACTCTAACCTGCAGTGCACGACCTCCTGAGTTGTCCTCCGGCGTCATGGGACCTTCTTTTGTGACTTCGGGTGAGCTCCGGTTCACTCCTTTTCGTAGTGCCTGTTCCGGCACTTCTGTGGGTGCTGCTTGCTTCTGAGTGGGCTCTTTGTCTTGCTGGACGCCCCCTCTGTCTCCTCACGCAATTGGCGACATCCTGGTCCCTCCTGGGCCACAGCAGCATCCAAAAACCCTAACCGCGACCCTTGCAGCTAGCAAGGCTTGTTTGCGGTCTTTCTGCACGGAAACACCTCTGCAAGCTTCTTCACGACGTGGGACATCCATCCTCCAAAGGGGAAGTTTCTAGCCCTCTTCGTTCTTGCAGAATCCACAGCTTCTACCATCCGGTGGCAGCTTCTTTGCACCCACAGCTGGCATTTCCTGGGCATCTGCCCACTCCCGACTTGATCGTGACTCTTGGACTTGGTCCCCTTGTTCCACAGGTACTCTCGTCCGGAAATCCATCGTTGTTGCATTGCTGGTGTTGGTCTTCCTTGCAGAATTCCCCTATCACGACTTCTGTGCTCTCTGGGGAACTTAGGTGCACTTTGCACCCACTTTTCAGGGTCTTGGGGTTGGCTATTTTTCTAACCCTCACTGTTTTCTTACAGTCCCAGCGACCCTCTACAAGCTCACATAGGTTTGGGGTCCATTTGTGGTTCGCATTCCACTTCTAGAGTATATGGTTTGTGTTGCCCCTATCCCTATGTGCCCCCATTGCATTCTATTGTGACTATACACTGTTGCACTGTTTTCTATTGCTATTACTGCATATTTTTGGTATTGTGTACATCTATCTTGTGTATATTTGCTATCCTCATACTGAGGGTACTCACCGAGATACTTTTGGCATATTGTCATAAAAATAAAGTACCTTTATTTTTAGTATATCTGTGTATTGTGTTTTCTTATGATATTGTGCATATGACACTAGTGGTACTGTAGGAGCTTCACTCGTCTCCTAGTTCAGCCTAAGCTGCTCTGCTAAGCTACCATTTTCTATCAGCCTAAGCTGCTAGACACCCCTCTACACTAATAAGGGATAACTGGACCTGGTACAAAGTGTAAGTACCCCTTGGTACCCACTACAAGCCAGGCCAGCCTCCTACAGGCAGCGACAATTCTGCCGTGGTCTTAGGAAGACCCACCATGCGCAAGTTGTTACGTCTAGACCTGTTTTCGGCATCCTCTGCCCTCCTGTGCAGTTCCGAGGTGCGCGAGGTCAGCATTGAGACTTGGACTTTCAGAGTGGTTATCTCATCCCCTGCCGTGGAGATTCTGGACACAGCTTCCTTGATTCTGGTCACCGCGTTGCGGAGGTCCTGTCGGATCAGGACGACATCCACTCCTACTGCTCCTATTTTGGATTCAACAGCTTTCTGGAAAGCCTGATTTGACTGGAGGATTGCCGCTAGATCACCGGATGGTGTCCGTGGGTCCCCATCACCATGTGGGTTTGAGTTGCCGGGCCGGGGGCCTGCCGCACCCGTGGTGAATTGGTCCATGCAAGTCTGTGCCATTGTTTGCTTAGTTGGTTTGTATTTGCCCATGGTATTTGAGTGTGGTTCTGGTCTCACTAGGATCTCAGTGGACAATCAATTGTCTGGGACCGAGTCGCTTCGTCTTGATGTAGGGCTGACCGAGAGTCTCCAGGGGGTCAGCTGCACCTCATTATAGTGTATCATACCTTGTGGGTTCGCCGGATAGTTCCAGGGGCTTTTGGAGATGCATTGTTACAGAGTCTAATTTTCCCTCTATTGTCGTTATTGCTTCTTCTCGTCGTTCGTTTGTCCTGATGATATTTCTTTTGACCTTCTGCTATGGTCTCGGGGTCTCCAGTATCTGGTTGGTGAGGATATCCAGTGTCAGGGAACGAGGAGATCAATTCAGAGAGTTGGAAAGCGGATCACTTCTCATGGTTCACAGCGTGGTGTCCCTTGGCCTGGTTAAATTTCTGTTTTGTGACCCAGTGCTTATCTCGGCTCACAGATTGCCCCTACTGCCCAGTGACTGGTTTTCAGTGTCGTTCTCTTTTTTTCTTTAAGGGGACTGCGGGTTGTACTTGTCTAATCTGGCCCCAGCCCTTCACAGGTCGGGTCTTTCCTTTACCCCTGTGGCTAGGCCCCTGCTTTCAGTTGTTTTGGGCCGCTGTTCCGGGCCCCCTTCCGTCACCAGGGTCCGGCCTAACGGGTCCCCTCCTGCCCAAAGGGGGTTCGCCAGTTCGAGGAGGAGGGAAGCAGCGGCCGCTCCTTTCGGGGAGCGGCCCTATCGCTGTACGCCCCACCTGTACACCCGAGGGCATCTCCCTATGCATCTCCTTCTGTGATCCCTCGTCGTGGTTATCCGCAGCGGGTTCTCTTGCCTCCGCAGGTCTCTCTTTATTCTAGCGGCACGTGACGGGTCACTCCCCCTTGCTGGGCCTCTGGGAGCCTGGCTCGCCGGCATCTGCCCCTCTCGCGCCCCAGCTCCAGGCCTGGAGAACTTCCCTGATCCTCCCCCGGTCTCCGTTCACTTTGGGAGAGGGGGGGAAAAGGGGGGAGGGGGGGGCAGGGGCAGAGGAAGAGCCAGAGGGACCCAAGGGACACCAGGATATCACGGCCGCTGGCCCGGGCTCATCAGGGTTACCTTCACCCTACGCGGCCCTTCAGCCGCAACTCGCTGTTCTCCCGCCTCGGGCTCCGAGGTGCGCCGCAGCCTCTCCCAGCCACTGCGGCTCTCAGGTTGCGGGATACGTCTCTCCTACTCTGGGGCACTGCAGCAAAGCCCCCCCCCGGCACCTCCGTCTGTCTCCGTCGTCTCTCACGACAGATGGGTCACGTCTCAAGCCTGCCTCTCGGCCGTCATTTTTATCGGAGGCAGCCACGGTCCAAGGCGAAACCAACAAATCCCCGGCCGTGTTGGGAGGCGGAAACCCAGAAATCTCGCCATAGGTATCGAGGCGGAGTAGTGGGGCCTCAATAGTGCATCTGTGGAGTCGATGTGATCGGATGATGGTTGTATGAGTGGCGGATGACGGAGGGGTCCTAAGCACTAAGAAAGTGCGACCGCCATCTTGACGCCTTGGCCACGCCCCCTACCTGTTGATGTTTTATTTCTGATATTCAGTGTGTAAGAAGCTGGGTTTTGTTTCAGTAGTCCCCCCCCCCCACTTTTTGCCTGCTATTTGATGCAACTGTGAATGAAGTACACTAGGGTCTTGCTAACCAAGTCCCTAGTGTCAGTGTTTCTTAGAAAGAACTGGTCGCTTGATCCCCAAGTGACTAGGCCTTGTCGTAGGACTCATCATGGGGACTACTGGATTTTGGTGACAGTCTCCCACATGCGTCGATACTGAGTCGTATCCCACACAGTCTGGTAACGGTCAGCCTAACCTTTTCAGCTAGCTAGCAGCACCTCACCAAAACCTACAAGTAAGGGTGATTTGTGGCAGTCTGATGCATGACACTGACTTCTCAGGGAAGTCGTGTTGGAACAGATCTTACACCTGCGTTCTGTGTAAAGATGCATGAACTGTGATTATTAGGATGATAAAACACAACACTTATCATTGTAACGAAAAAAGAGAAACCGATAACAAGTCCCCGCATTCTGTCACACTAGTGAATCTAAATTCCCTACCTGCATTACTAAAAATCTAAATAAGAGCAATACCAGTGTTAGCCCTAATCTGCCCGTACTTACTCTCTGCAAGGAAGACCCATCCCCATACCAGATAATAAGCAGCGGGGTTTGCCTGTTGACCTGCTGGCAGTCCTCCCGGGTGGTTGGCGTGACAAAGCCAAGTGTAGCAGAGCTGCGACGACAGGATACAGCATAAGATGGCTGACTGGCTGGAATGTTCCCCTATAACCTGGTTTGTGGCAGTCTAATTTTTCATAATAAAACATGTTGGTCTGAGAACTGCCCCGATGTGATAAAACGTCTTTTCGGTATAGGGTAGACATTGTTTACTGAGTATTACTGGTCCAAAGAGTACAATCATGAACAGCCTTAGACTGAGCACAAGATGAAATGTCGTGCAAGAGAATGAATATATTCCATGGAAGGGCAGCTGATAAAAATAATAAAATACCACCACTAAAATGAAGCCTTTGCTAAAATAATACAAGGAATAATGAAATTAATCTGGATGAAAGGGCACAGGCCACGGGCCTAGAGCTAAAATAAAAGTGCCCATGCAAAGTGCTAAAGTAACCCCACAGTACCCTCCCCATTGTCGGTGCAAGAATGCAGAGATCTTATTCTATGCCTACACTATTACTATTAAAAACATGCTAAAAATATACATAAAGAGAGATAAAATGTTTGGCCTGTCCTGCTTGTCAACAAAGTCGGGCCGAATTAAAAAGGTTAATTTAGAATTTGAACAAAGGAAATACAAATTGAAGACCAATTGTGAATGTTCAGCAATAGTCGTGATCCTGCAAGAAGTCATCAATATCATCAATGGTGATGGAATCCAGGAAAGTAACCACTTCGGCAGGCGATAAGTTAACCAGCTCATTGGGGAGGGATCACTCATGTTCCGGTGCCTCAGCCATAGGTCTGGGCAAGAAAACAGCAACCCATGCAGTGCTAGACCAGAACCACAAGATCCACAAAGGGCGGGTCAAAGGAAGCATCCTGCAGCAATCGCAATCTCAATAGCCATGTCCGGCAATTAACCCTCATCGAGAACACCAGCAGACTTCCATCCAAAGAAGGTATGCACTGCAGAGCAAGACATTGCCTGTGCATGTTGAATGGGCTTCACAAGCAAAGCATCAAAATACGGGCTGCACACAATTCAGGACCAGTCTAAATTACAGTGACCAGTTTGACCCCAGTTCTTCCAGAAGTGGGGCTCCAAAGTACTAAATCATGCACTCACACCAGTTGGGCTGGAGGAAGCGCCATCATTCTTCTTAGCTGTGATGGGGCAGCAATTGCGGGAAAAAAACAGCAACAGCAGAATACCACCAATTAATGTCAAAGTTATTGGGAATCCCTCAAAGACACTTAAAAACAGCGAGAGGATGTCTGAGGCTATGACTCCAACTACAGTTTGAAATGTGCTGACAAAATCAGAATCAATAGATTTAAAAATCATTAAAGATGCAACAAATTAATTCACAAAAATGTTTTGGAAAGTTGGTATTTAAAAAGTGACTATCTCCGCGGACGATCTTGACACTTGGAAATCATAGGTCTCACGGGCAGATGCAAGCACCACGTATTTTTGAAACAAGAGTCTTCTGTCTGCTCAGCTTGTCAAAAGGTGGTGGCAGTGGGCACATTACCGCAACAAGTCACAATTTGTGAGACTAAAACCATGTAGGAGATTCCAACCTGCATACCACAACATCTTTCAGCATCACAGCACTCCCATTCAAGAGGCAGTGCATGGTGTAGCATGCAGATATCGGAGCTCCAGGAGGAAGGGATGCCCGAGGTTCATAAATCCTGTAAATATGGATGAGTAGACCCAAGACACATAGATTTGGCCTTCTGAAAACATGCTGCCTGGACAGAGACAGTGGTGCCGGGAGAACGGGAAAAAATGGAGTGCGAGATCGGGAGCCAAACTGCACGGCGAAAACAACATGGCGGCCGCCAAGTGACACTGATGTGGAGATGGCTAGAGCAGGCGCGGACAAAGACGAAAACTGGCATAACTGTGAGCAGAAAGGCAACCGGAAGACAGACACCCAAAAGAGGAAGGCGCTGTAGGATCTGGAGATGTGGAGGGGGCAGAGAAGGCGCACCCAGCAAACCTTGGCAACTGGAGAGTGATCCCTTCTCCTCTGCACATTCCCGAGTCATGGAGGGAGTAGTGGGACTCCTGGAATCTGATAAAAAGACAGATGCAGAAGTATCATAACGAGGTAGGCTGGGGGCACCCTTGTGGGGCAAACACAAAGTATCGAGCGCCCCTAGACTGTGCGGAGGCAGAGAAACGGGGCCTGCACACGGAGGAAGTGCAGAATTAGTCACCACTATAGAGGACAGCGGCCTCAGTGGGAAGATTATAGGACGAAAAGGCCTTGACACGCACTGGCGATAGAGGAAAGAGGGCCTTTGGTAGGAAGTGCTGGAGAAGGGTGGATACACAGACAAGAAATTCCTCCTCTTCCTCCCCCCCCACACAGATCCGACAGACACCAATAACCTGCGCCAACACACATTACGAAATGGCGAGACCCTGCACAGGAGGGAAAAGCATCCCGCCGGGAGCATAAGAGACAGACAAGGAGAAGGAACCAGGAGCAATGGAAACACACAGTGACTATCTTACAGGTGATCAAGGACACAAAACAGTCCTTGGAGACACAGCTAGCAGCGGTGGCGAGCGAAGTGGGACTGCTACGAGATGACTACCGGAAATTAACAGACAGTGGAGACGCCCATACCCAGAGTAGCGGATCTTATAAAGAAATGCAAGGAACTGGATTTGGGGCTACATCAAGTGACAACCAGACAAAGACTTAGAGGGGAGGTCATGACCCCACAATGTGAGACTAGTGGGGGTGCAGGGAAAAGCAGGAGGACATAATATCGAGCTATATGTGGAAGACTGGCTAATAAATAATGTACGACAAGGCAAGCCATCCAAATTCTTCTCCGTAAAAAGAGCCCACAGAATCCCAACAAAGGCTCTGCAACCAGGAGCAAGCAATAATGGTAAGATAGATGAATTTCAGGGACAGAGATGTCATCTTACAGATGGCGGGAAAACACAGCCCTTGGTTTATTGAAAACAGTGAAATCCACATATACTCAGACTACACAAACCTGGCACAACGCCAAAGAGGAGCGTACATACCAATAAAGTACTGCGACAACAAAGAATAAATTATTCACTAATCTACCCAGCACAACAACGAGTGGAACTAAAGGAGAAAACATATTTCCTGCAAACTGCACAGGACGCTTGGACATGGCTACAAGACCAGGGCTTAGGAACAGGTCCACCACTGAGGACAAAAAGGGGAGAAAGGTGAAACCACGCTTCAGTGAAACGTTGGGACAAAGAAAAGAGGAAGAGCACCACAACACCAACCAAAGAACAGAAAGAGACACAGAATAAGGATGTCAAAGAACTGCAGCTGCACATGCTCACCCAAACGGATAACAAATGGAGGGTACTACCTGCTGAGGGCAATGAAAGTAACTCTGACTGCACAGAAATAGGTCAGGAAACAAAAGAGGAACAACTACCAGTAGTGACGCCTATGACATCAGATCACTTGGGGTAAAAAGACGATAGCTGTAAAGGATTGAAAGGGCCAGATCAGGCTTCGGGCTCCGGTCCCCGCACCGGCGAAGCGGTTTGAACACAGAGGTTTGATACGAAATGGGGGAGCAGAGGACTACCCCTTACGGACATGTCGTCAATGAGGGGCCACCACGCCCAGGTGATGAAAGCACAAAAAGTTTGTTTGGTTTTAAGGTTGGGGATAACATAACGTAACCTGTGCGGGGGGTGGGGGGGAGAATTAGTACAGGAACCCACGGTAAGGGAAGAAGGGAGGGGGGTAAGTAACAAAGGGGTTCAGCGACCAGAGTCCCACACCAAAACACAGAGGAGGTTGCGCAAACACACACAACACATCCACCATGATGCGGATACAAAGTATCGGTACAAACATGGAATGTTTACGGGGTGGGGAACAGAGTTAAATGGAGCCTCTTTCTAAGAGCACTCAACAGACAAAAACTGGATATAGTGTTCCTTCAGGAGACACACCGGACAGACCAACAACATTAGAGCATAGGTTGACTGAGATACAGACTGGGCTGCTGGGCACAAGTTACATATGGGTTGTGAGGCGTGGCAATTTAGATCAAGAGATCACTGCCATCACGAAGAACAAACATAGACAGACAGGGAACATACACTGCTATATTGGGGGGGAGAGGGGGTGGAGGACTGGAAGGAGAGGATATACTGTTTGTGAATGTGTTTGCCCCCACCAGGTCTTCAAAACGGGCTGCTTAAAAAGGTGGGAGAAATACTAATAGAGGCCGCATATGCCCTGGTAGTACTGGGAGGAGATTTTAACCTTGTATTGGATACCAGTAGAGACAGAAATAGCTCCCGTCAGGAGAGAAAATGGGAAAAGAGGAAGACTAGAAGGGTTTACGCAAGCAACAGGTTTATGTGACATATGGAAAATGTCACTTACCCAGTGTACATCTGCTTGTGGCATGAGACGCTGCAGATTCACATGCTGTGCATTATCCTGCCATCTAGGTGTTGGGCTCGGAGTGTTACAAGTTGTTTTTCATTGAAGAAGTCTTTTCGAGTCACGAGACCGAGGGACTCCTCCCTTTCAGCTCCATTGCGCATGGGCGTCGACTCCATCTTAGATTGTTTTCTTTCCGCCATCGGGTTCAGACGTGTTCCTCTTCGCTCCGTGAAGTCTACACCCAGAGGAAACATGTTACTCCTTCTCCTCTGGGGCACACTCAATGCACTCCCGCTTAGACTACTTCTTCACCAAAGGCGTCACTCAGCAGATTTAGGGAGGCAAAATATTTGGCTAGATGAATAAGCGACCACTCCCAATTATGGACATCACTCAAACTCCAAACCCAAAGGCCCAAACAACCACAGAGAATGGAAACATGGTAACTGACTAACAAACAAGAGGTCAACGTTTGACCACGGCCTCGGAGCTCTGCTTTACTGAAAATATAAACTCGGTGCAAAGTGAAATGATACTATGGGAGGCATAGAAGGCAACAATAAGGCACAATTATTTCTGGGGGGAGATACAGGATATACAGGAAAGGAGGGCGGCACTAGATAAACTAGAGGAAGAAATCATATGCCTAAATGAGACATATGCGGAGAAAAGGGATCCCATTAATAAGGGCACAGCTGATTTGAAAAACGTTGAATACCAAATGCAAGAAAAAAAGGAGGTAAAAACCTCCTACATAGCAAAGCAAAAAATAATTTATGAAGGAGGGAATAAAACAGGGAAGCTTCTGGCATAGCTGGGAAGAAAGGAAAGGGACAAAATGAAGATTAAAGAAATTAGGCAAACATCAGGGAATCTGATACGCACAAGCAGAGATATAGCTGAAGAATTCGACACATATTTGGAACACTTTTATGATTCCCACATAACAGTCTCTGAAACAGAAATTTGAGCGTTCATTGATGACTGCCCAATAAAGAAACTGAGCGAAAACCCCAAAGTAGCTTTGGAAGAAGATATTACAGTAGAGGAAACCACACAAGGCTTGGGGCAGTTGCAATCAGGTAAAGCTCCCGGACCGAACGGACTCCCAATCAAATTATTTAAAAGACTACTAAACACAAGTGAAGGTCAGACTTCATAAGGCCCTGATGCAAGCATACAGAACAGGAAAACTGCCAGAGGACATGCGCACAGCGACGGTGATATTAATCCCAAAGGCAGGGAAACCGCCGACAGATGTGACTCATACACGCCCATATCATTAATTAATGGGGACATAAAAATACTGGCTATGGTATTGGTGAATAGGTTAAAAACGGTGATCTTAGAATTAGTACACCAGGACCAAAATGGATTCATGCCGGGCCGCTCGACCAGGCTGAACTTCCACAATAACATGGCTTTGGCCCAGGAGGCACCGGTGGGCATAGCAATTGTATCCATAGATGCAAACAAAGCATTTGATTCAGTGGAATGGAGCTATCTGTTTGGTGTTTTAGAGCGGATGGGCTTTGGGCCGAAATATATAAGATGGGTCAGGCTCCTCTATGGACCCCCCCCCTCTCCCTATCGCTAGGGTACGGGTCAACGGCCATCTTTCTCTGAAGTTTGCTATCATGAGGGGGCACTAGACAGGGGTGCCCACCATCACTGATGTTGTTTGCATTATCTATTGAAGCTCTGGCTGCTTGAAAAAGGGTGGATCCGCTAATTTGGTGCTGGATGGGTTTTCAGGGGACTGCATTTTGTTTTACGCCAACAATATCCTACTAGACCTATCCAACAGGACGCGAACAATGGATAGGCTCCAACACATTTGGCAGATATTCAGGCTTTGCAGTTATCTGGGATAAATCGCTAGTGTTCACCTTGGAAGATGATCTGATGAGTACACACCTTAGATTGCCACTCCAGATAGAGCAAACCAAATGTAAATACCTAGGGATATCAATAACGCACTCTGATGTTGAGTACTAGGAGGCAAATAGGACTCCCTACTGCAACGACTAGAGCAAGACGTGAAACATTGGCAGTTGCTGCCACTATCCCTATAGCTATGTTTAAAATGATGGTGCTCCCCAGAATGCTGTAGATTATACAAAATACACCATATAAAATACCAGATAGGGTTTTCACCAAGACAGATAGCCTGGTAAGACAGTTGTTATGGGCGGGTGAGGCAACCCAGAATATCTCTGAAAACACTGCAAAGATCCAGGTTTGAAGTGCGGAAATACTACGAAGCAGTGCAAGTAAGTGTAGTAAATGATTGGGCATTTACGGAGGCTGATAACCTGTAGTTCTGGCAAGATAAATTAGGAATGGGGACACTCAGCTATCTGCATGCATTATACGGAGGAAGAACTCCTCTGAATATGTACCCGGCGACACAAAGGGTGATTGATATCTGGAGGAATCTGACAAAGGGTATGGGATGGGATGGGATGGGAGGCTAACCCCCAAAACCCCATTATGGGAAGGAAAAAGGTTAAGAGGTCTCGTCACTGCAGGGATTCAAAGGATGGAACGACATTGGTATATCCACACTAGCGGAAGTATGGGATGCAAATGGGATAGTCCCATTCTCATACCTACAGACAGAATATAAGATGACCAGGTCCCAGTGGCTCAAATACAGACAAACATCCCATGCCCTGAAAACTAGCCACCCTCCAGATGAAGAGACACAAGAATATTCCCCCCATTAGAAAGTAGGTTACCCAGTGAAAAAGTTGATAAAAAAATGGTATCAATGACATATGAGCCCTACATCACGATCCACATGGTCCTCCACCACCCTTAACCCATACTCCACCCACACTAAAGAGACGCAAACAAAATAAACAACATGCCACTCTTAACAACTTCGCATCCCCTTGTCTATTACATAATAAGGCTACCCTACAAAAAAAAAAAAAAACAGTACACACTTCATGTCTCTCTCAGCCACCAAGTCCACCACCCACACACACAGACAACAAAATGCCTCCTAAACCTGCTGGAAGAGGAACACTATAATGAAAAACAAGACTATTGTGACCCTCACACAGTTATCACAACTAACACCACATCTGCTACAAGCTCCTAAGCAAAACAACACTGCCACTAACACACTTTTTCTAAACTGCCAGCTCATAAATGCTCGGTCACTCTAAAAAAACAAGCACGACATCCACGACCTGCTCACAGACACACAACCTGACTTACTATTCATAACAGAATCATGGTGGGGAGATGACATGGCCCCAGTGTTGCACGAAGCCCTTCCTCCAGACCATCAAACCATCACACAAAACCATATAGGCAAGAGAGGAGGTGGACTAGCTTTTATATTCAAACAGGCAATAAATCTCAGTAAAACAGACAACATTTCCATACAAGATTGTGAAGCCCTCCTCACCAGATGCAACCCTACTCCAACTTCCTCCTGTAACTTTCTCCTCCTTTACAGACCTCCACCTAACAACTCGACATTCCCAGACGCTTTTCTAGATATAGTCTCAAACCTTATTACATTATACTCAAACCTATGCATTCTTGGGGACCTAAGCATTTGGTTTGACAAACCCAATATGCCCCACCCAAAAAGCTATCACCACTGGCCTAGTCGCATTGAACCTACATCAGATTGTACACAATCCCACACACATCGCTGGACACATCCTAGATGTCAATTTTGCTAAGCCTGAACTAGTTATCGTTCATAGCATCACACCAATCACATGGTCAGACCACCATTTGATAACTTTCTGACATAAAACTCCACAAATCAACATACCCCACAACTACTTACATACATGCACCTATCGACCTTGGAGCAAACTCAATTTTGATGACTTAGAAACACAACTAACATCCAACACAGATCTAGATACAATGAACTCTGTTCCAAACCTTTATGAGTGGCTACTGGAAGCTTTTGATATCCTAATACCACTCACAAAAACTAAACACGACAAAAGAAAACCAACACCTTGGAGAAACACAGAACTTAAAAAGATAAAGCAACAAATCAGAAAGTTGCAGCGGACCTGGCTCAAAACAAACAGTCAAGACAAGCTGCAGCTACACAAACTTAACAGAATATACAAATCATCAATCAAAAAGCTAAAAAAAAAAAAAAAAAAAAGTACTACTCAGACAGAATTAAAAATGCTAAATCTGCAACCAATACAATTCTCAATGAATTTCAAAAACCTACATGCATGAAAGGCAGTCACCCCACTACTCAAGATTTCACAAACAAACTGGCAACTCATTACACAACCAAGGCAGACACATTGGACTTGTATTTAAAACAGAAGAAAACCATCAGCACCAACCCCTTTCCTAAAATACCCTCTAAGAATAAACCAACCCAGCCTCTACAGTCCTTCAAACAAATATCACAAGGTGAATTTATGGATTTGGTCAAAGCAAGGAGACCTTCTGGTTGCCCTTCTGACACTTGCCCACCACACATCTTCAAGTACAGTCTTTTTTTTACTTCTGCTGCCACACCTGCAAGAAGAATCATCAACAACTCTAACTACAGGAACTTTTCCTGTAGACGTGAAAAAGGCATACATACGACCATTATTAAAGAAAACAAACCTAGACCCGCAAGTTCCCAACAACTACAGACCAATCACAAATGGACCTTTCCTGGGCAAACTGATAGAAAGAGCAGCATTCACCCAGATGTCACAATTCATTGAAGACATTCTATATTTTCAGGCTTCCAAACTGGATTCCGCCCAGGAAGGGGCACTGAAATCGGCACACATAGCAATCTGGGATGATCTTAAAAACACAGTCAACTGCAATGGAGTTGCTGCACTACTCCTCTTGGACCTCTCGGCTGCCTTTGATACGGTTGACCATGACACCCTAATTCAAAGACTCCACGAAGCTGGCATAGAAGGGACTGCTCTCGACTGGATTACATCCTACCTTCAAAAAAGAACTAATATCTATTCGCCCCCCCCTCTTCTCATCCAAAACCTACCTCACAAAAGCAGGGGTCCCTCAAGGATCAATCATTTCACCATTGCTTTTCAACATCTACATGATATCATTACCAGAACTGGTCAATGATTTTCATCTCACATGCTACAACTATGCATATACTTAAATTAGAATGCCCCAAAAACATTGAAAACTCACACATCTTCAGTTGCCTTGGAGCCGTTGATCAGTGGGCGACTTGAAGCCATCTCAAACTAAATGCCTCCAGAACAGAAATACTCATATGTGGTGACTGGAAAAATTATGACCCACTGTGCACCTGGCTATCTCGGACCACCTGCTCAATTAACCAAGGAAGTTAAAAACCTTGGAATCACCATGGACTCCAAATTAACTATGAATGCCCAAGTGCACAAATTAGCACGAACAAGCTTCATCACCTTGAAGACTCTACGACACATCTTCCCCCACCTTGGATTTCCACACAAGATGCAAGCTACTACCTCGCTTGTACTATCCAAAACTGGATTATGCCAATGGCCTCTACCATGGATCATCTCTATCTATTATGAAACAAGTACAACGTATTCAGAACTCCGCAGCCAGGCTATTACATGTAAAGCCACAAGCCCACATCTCCCCTGCCTTGAGAGCACTACACTGGTTATCCGTTGCCAGAAGATGCACCTTCAAGCTGCTTTGTATCACCCACAAAACTATACATGGAACAGGACCGCTTTTTATCAGAAACAAAATAACCAAATACATTCAACAAAGAAACCTCCACTCAAGATTAGCACCCCGCCTTAGAACACCACCATACAAGAAAAAGACTATAGGTGGTACATCCTTCTCCGTTCAAGCAGCCTAACTATGGAATTCATTACCCCCCAACTATAAGAGCCACAAATAACCATCTTGTCTTCAGAAAACTACTGAAGAGTTGGCTCTTTCCTTCATACCCACCATATTCAAACAGCTATGGACTGCATATCCCTATGTTGATAAATATGTTTTTATCTGATTATGTGTATATTCTAGTTCTATATAGTTCTTTAGAAAATATGTATCACTACTATGTCATAACAATAAACTACACACATACTCTTTAAACCTGTTTAACTACTCATGGTTTAAATATGTATATGTATGTACATATGTGTGTGTATTCATGTGTGTGTGTGTGTGTATATATATATTAATATATATATATATATGTGTGTGTGTGTGTGTGTGTGTGTGTGTATGTATGTTATTCTATGCTTAATATGTTCATGGGTCATTGCATAACTCCTAGATAAGTTGTTATATTAGATACTTATGAATCCCTGCTCTCATTTTATATCACTTTGTCTACCCATCACCATATGCCATGTCTCTATCAATCTATCTTCCATTCCCACTCAGACTCATCCCAAATCCATTCTACTACTTTTATCCCCTAAATAACCCTGTCTAAGCTCTTCCCTCCTCCTCCACATCTAACTCATCCAAACCTCACTTTACTGCCATGATCTCCCAAACAACCCTACTAAATTTTTCCTCATTTATCTCACCCTGCTACTATGGTCTCCCTAACCCTTTCCACAGACTCTCTTCCCTCCTCCATCCCCCCCTTAACTCATCCCAAGCTTAAATCCTATTACCATAAACTCCCAATTAACACTTCTGGATTCTTCCCTCCACCACCCCTCCATTACTCTAGTCAATCCAACTAACAAGCTCACATATCCGCGGCTCAAATTAACTCATAATAATACTAAAACTGTACTCATATTTCCCCATACTAATCCACCACTAATTCCTTTTGGGTTCCAGAGTAGCGTGCTACTCGCCGAAAAGCGCTCTGACGCCTCGTCAGGGGTAGTAAGCGCTATATAAATACTATTACAATACAAAACAATACAATACAGTATGGTACTTTGAAGAGGAACACACAAGATACACTGACGAAACAGCAGGATAGGTGGGGAATAGACATAGGGAACCTAGAAGAGGATGCTTGTGCAGAGGCATTAGAATTCCCCCAAAAAGTGGCAATAAAAGCTAGCTTTCAGCTTATCCAGCTTAAAATACTACACAGGGTGTACTAAACACAGACTTTTTTTTTTTTAAATATAAGATCGGATGGCTAGACAGTGCAGGATGCAAGAGAAACTGCAGAATGGAAGGCTATTTTCTGCACGTTAGATAGAGCTGCCCACGCCTTCAGGGGTACAGGGGGAAGGTGGAAAGTATACTGGCAACTAATTGGCGAGGCCCTCAGCCTGACTCCAAGGGTAGCGTTACTGGGTATATGGGAAACCTCAGAGTATACACGCCATCAAAAAACACTCATCAACATAGGTTGCATGGTAGCCAAGAGAGATATAGCCCAGAGAAGGGGCTTGGCAACACCCCCTACACATCAGAACTGGGAAATAGGAATGGAATATTGTAGAATTATAGAAAAAGAAAAGTACAAGAGTAGAGGATGTATGAAGAAATATGAAAAATTATGGGGAGGATGGGAAACGGAATTATGAAAGGATACAGAAGTGGATCAGTGGTGTGCCTCTAATGACAACCTGTACAGAACCAGATGGAAAAGCTCAGCAAGAATGGTAATAGAGGAATTATATTTCTGGATTATGGATAGTTGTGAGTGGGACCAGGGTGGAGTACAAGGTGAGATGAACTGTTAAAGATGTTGACTATATGCATGAATGTACTAACTGTTAATAACTGGCAATAAAATAATAAAAAAACGTTTTAAATAAAGAAAAAAAAAAAAAGACCTCCTTCATACCAAATAACATCTGTATGTAAAGGGTAGCTCCCACACCTCATGAATATACCCATCTCTCCAAGCTACTCGAATCTGCCTACTAGAATGCGTTTTAAGCACGTTGTGAACTGACATGTTGAAGTGGGCAGATTAATCACTCTGTGTAAAAACCATACTGCAGATGGAATTTCCACCACAGTAAAAGGCAACTTTTCTAACTTTGATATTAAGCATGATGTAAGGGGCTTCTTTCTTAGCCATTACCTGTTATTTCTGTGTCATATTAAATGTGACAAACATTTCCCTGGCGTTGACGTGTTTCTAGGGGATGCAACCACTTTTCAGAACTTGTAGTATCCAACCTAACTGCATAATGGACTTATGCAGACTCTGTCCATGTTGTAAAAATGACACTGCTTTTAAATAATGTCAATTGCAGATGAAAATATGTTTAGGGTGTAAATGTGGTTGGGCAGTGTTCATGCCACTATCGACAATAGCTGGAGTTTTCTGCAAGTTTTCCTGATCTATTTGCCTTAACCGGAAAGTTTTAGGAAAGTTTCCGAATTTCATTATATATTGCATATAAGAAATGTTTTTTGCGTGGCTTTCTAGGACCTAACATGAAATCTTGTAAGCCTATATGTTCTGACAGGAGACTGAGGCGTTCTTTACCGGCTGTTAGTGTGGATGTTTTTACCCATGCTATATGTGGTGACAATACCAGAATGTTGTGTGAGGATATAACGAGGGGCAGGTCGGCTCACCCTAAAACCCTCTGTGGAGTTTACAAAGTGTGCATAACAACCATTTGTGGACACTGGTCACAATACCCCACCCATTTGGACCTGAAAGTGTTGAATTAAAGGTGCAGTTCTGACCTACCCAATGAGCTGTTCTTCTGTGACGTTTAAAATCTTTTGCCATTTTTCAAATTTAGCTGGTGAGGGAATACTGGGCACATTCAATTCTTTAATCTGTGCCAACCCTAAGCAACTTGTTTGATGTACAGAGCCATTGAAAAATATAATTTGTAATTGAATAAAGCATGCTCTAAAAACAAAAAAGCTTCCCTACCCTGTATTTGCCAATTCCTAGTTCCCCACACTTTTTAAGTCAATTGACTTTAACCAATACTCATATCCTTCTACTGGGAAACAAAGGACTCAGAATAAATCAATTTGCTATCAGTTAACAAGATGCTCCATAATTTTGGAGGTGGCAATTTAAGAAAGGACTCATATTTTACTGGCCATGATGTCAAAAATGCTGAAAACATTTCTACAAATGTTTTTGAACTACCCACTGGCTGAGGGCAGAAAATGTTCCCATTGTGTGTAATAAACAGTTCTCGGGTGCTGGCTTTGTGAAAAAAAAATATATATATATATATCCGTAACTGTGGTAGCATAACATTTCTCCATAATTTGCAGTTGTTTGAGAAACATCTTCACTTTCAAATACAGTTGAATAGTCAAGCTCAGAAAGCACAGCATCAACAGTTTAACATTCCAATCAGAAACAACCCCTGGTGTTATACCATTCATAGAAACTTCAAAGATATAGAATTTGAAACATTTCTGTAGGGCCGAATATATTGAACAGTACTTTATCCCAAACCATCCCATCAGGTATCGGAACAGCTGAAATTTTCATTAGAGACAAGTCTCTTCCGAACCTTATATGAGGAGAAGTAAGGTTTTAAAACCTCCTCCACCAGTTCAACAAAAGAGCGTTCAGGAAGGTAATGCCCATGTATCAGCAGAAAGAAAATGATGCCAAAACCAATCCAAAGAAGAAAGGCAAGCAAAGTCAGAAATATACACAGATAACATGGATGAATCCTATTGTTGTTTCTAAGCCCACTGAAAAGCTTACGTGCTTGTGAGACAGGTACTGCAGAAGATGCTGACAATTTTAAAAACAAGTGTTTGATGTCAGCAAACTAACCAGAAGCAGTTATTGTAAATACTGCAGCCGGTGCAGGTGAAGGAGAACTGGCAGATGAATCCTATGGTGGTAGTAAATGATTCCATCGGTTTGTGTTAAACTTGAGGAAAATAAAACAATCTAGGACATTTGTTGATTATGTTTTGACAGGAACCAATGAAAGATAATTTTCACCCTCACCAAGCTTGGGGAAACTTCAACATTTTTTAGTTGTTGTAGAGGCACATCCTGCTGGGCAGTGAGAGGAGTTTGAGAACTACCCAGGAGTCCTCTCGGTCTCCTGTGCCGGAATAGCCACATGGTATAGCTTGACATTGTCAATTGAAATTAAGTGTTTTTCTTTAGAAACAGGCACCAGTGGCATAATAACAGTCCTAGTACCATGTATTTCCTGGTCTGGAACCGGTGCTCTGCAGGCTGCGCCATGTTCCTTATTCATAGCAATTTTTTCATGCATAGAACCCCAACTTTAGGAATCCAGCCCGTGAATGTTGCTGGCAAATCCCATAGTCCAAAGGTGGCGGCATGTGCAGATGAATTTTCATCATGCAATTGTTTTAATTCCTGTAAGATAGTGACACGTTCATTTATGTCAAAAGGTGTTTCTGCTGCCACCGCGCCAGAGCCATTATGATCTGGGGCATACGTAGGTGCCCTCAACAGGATCGCATCGGCCAAAGTGTTTCCTACAACGTGTACTCCAACACATTGGTGAACCACTGTATGAACTACATGGGCCTTTGGTAGCTTGTCTAAGGTCTGCTACTCTCCCCCACAAAAACAGGTGTTTGCTGGTGCTCCCTTTGGAATCCCTGATCCCATTTTGTCGCCAATAATGCAGGTATTCATAGAAGGACTGGACACAATAATACAAATCACACATAACCAATGTAGAAAGATCAAGATCCATATGTTCCAGGGCCAAGATTAGAGCCTTAAGCTCTGCAAGCTGTGCAGTCCCTTAAGTTGGCCGCTCAGCCCTCCACAGGGCTTGGTCGCCCCACTCACTGCTGCCGCTCCTGCCTGCCTTTGCCGCCTCCTGCCTGCAGATTCCTTCGCTCGCTGCTCCTGGGATTTCCCGCCGCTGCCTCCCTGCGGCCCCGCCCCCCTGTGATTCCATTCGCCGGACCGCTCCCGCCACCCAGCTGCTCCTCCCTCCCGGCTCCTTACTTAAGGGGACCACAGAGTGTGACCGCTCAGCCATCCACAGGGCTTGGTCGCCCCACTCACTGCTGCCGCTCCTACCTGCCTTTGCCGCCTCCTGCCTGCAGATTCCTTCGCTCGCTGCTCCTGGGATTTCCCGCCGCTGCCTCCCTGCGGCCCCGCCCCCCTGTGATTCCATTCGCCGGACCGCTCCCGCCACCCAGCTGCTCCTCCCTCCCGGCTCCTTACTTATGACGCCCCCAGAGCGACCGCGCAGCGGACGCGCGCAGCGGGAGCACCGACTGAGCGCCAAAGGTGCGCCAAAGGTAAGCCCGTCTGCGCCTGGACCGCGCCCAGCGCCAGACCCCCTGGTCCTCGCCCTCGCCAGCACACCCTGCACAGCTACGATGCCAGAACCCTCCACGCACTCAACGCCGGCCGAAACACCGCCTGCTATCGAGCCACCCCGAGACGCACCCACGGACCCTTCACCTGCCTGACCTGCCGCTTCACCAGCCTACGACCCAACACTGCACCTACTAAACCGAGCCCCAGCAACAAACACCTGATGTGCATCCTGCTCAACACCCGCTCCGTTCACAGGCATGCCGTCGAACTCTGGAACCTCCTCGACTCGACAGCACCAGACATCGCCTTCCTGACGGAAACCTGGATGAACGCCTCCTCAGCACCCGACGTCGCCATCGCCGTCCCAGAAGGCTACAAAATCACCAGGAGGGACCGCGTCAACCAGACAGGAGGAGGCATCGCCATCATCCACAAGAACACCATCCGCATCACGACCAACTCCGATGACACCTTTACCTCCGCCGAACACCTCCACTTCCAGATACACACCAACCACAAGACCACGCTCAGAGGCACCCTCATCTACAGACCACCGGGACCACGCACACAGTTCAGCGAAGACATCACAGACTTCGTCAGCCCCCACGCCATCAATTCCACCGACTACATCCTCCTGGGGGACCTCAACTTCCACCTGGAGGACGACAAGGACCGCAACACCACTGCTCTACTGGACAACCTGGCCAACCTCGGACTCAAGCAACTGGTAACCACCCCTACCCACCACGCCGGCCACACGCTTGACCCAGTCTTCTCATCCAGCAAATATGTCACCTTCAGCCACTCCACCAATCTCCAGTGGACTGACCACAGCTGCGTCCACTTCAGCTTCAGTAAAACGACGACCCACCACCACCCTCAACAAACCCCCCGCAGGAGCTGGAACAAGATCACCGGCGACCAGCTCACCACCTTCCTCAGCCAGAACCCCCCCACCAGCTCAACGGACCCCAACGAAGCCGCCAACAACCTCACACAGTGGATCACCAACTGCGCAGACGCCCTCGCACCACTGAAGAAGAACCCCCCCAGCAGACGCAGCAGCAAGAAAGCCTCCTGGTTCACCGACGAGCTCATCACCTCCAAGAAGAACTGCCGCTCCCTGGAGAACACCTGGCGCACCAACCAGACCACAGACAACATGACGGCCCTCAAACACGCCACCCGCAAACACCACCAACTGATCCGCGCCACAAAGAAGACAGCCTTCAAGGAACGACTGGACAACAACACCCACAACAGCAAGGAACTCTTCAGCATCGTCAAAGAGCTCTCCAACCCCGACGCCGGAAACAATGACATCACTCCCTCGCAAGACCTCTGCGACTCCCTCGCAGCCTTCTTCCACGACAAGATCGCCAACATTCACAACAGCTTCGGCCCACCAACCACAAACCCCACCACCGAACCGATGCCCCCCACCGCCACCCTCCGCACCTGGACCCCAGTCAGCACCGAAGACACAACACGCACAATGAACACCATCCACTCCGGATCCCCTACGGACCCCTGCCCACACCACATCTTCAACACGGCCGACCACATCATCGCACCCCACCTCCGTGACATCGTCAACGCCTCCTTCAACACCGCCACCTTCCCGGAGTGCTGGAAACACGCAGAGATCAGTGCCCTGCTGAAGAAACCAACTGCAGACCCCTCCGACCTCAAGAACTACCGCCCCATCTCGGTCCTCCCGTTTCCTGCCAAAGTCATCGAGAAGACCGTCAACAGACAGCTAGCCGCCTTCCTCGAGACCAACGGATCCCTCGACCACTCGCAATCCGGCTTCCGAGCCAACCACAGCACGGAGACCGCCCTCATCGCAGCCACAGACGACATCAGATCCCTAATGGACAATGGCGAAACTGCGGCCCTCATCCTCCTGGACCTCTCCGCAGCGTTCGACACTGTCTGCCACCGCACCCTGGTACAGCGCCTGAACAACACCGGCATCCAGGAGAAGGCCCTGGAGTGGATCACCTCATTCCTCGCCGGAAGAACCCAGAGAGTCCGCCTCCCCCCGTTCCGGTCAGCGGCCACCGAAGTCATCTGCGGAGTTCCACAAGGGTCATCGCTCAGCCCCACCCTCTTCAACGTCTATATGAGCCCCCTCGCAACCATCGCACGTCAACACAACCTCAAGATCATCACCTACGCCGACGACACCCAGCTGATCCTCTCCCTCACCAGCGACCCGGACGCCGCCAGAGCCAGCCTACACGAAGGGATGAAAGACGTCGCCGAATGGATGAAGAACAGCCGCCTGAAACTGAACTCAGACAAGACGGAGGTCCTCATCCTGGGATCATCACCATCCGCCTGGGACGACTCCTGGTGGCCCCCCGCCCTGGAAGCCACCCCCAAGCCAACGGACCACGCTCGCAACCTAGGCTTCATCCTGGACTCCTCCCTCTCGATGACCAGACAAGTCAACGCCGTCTCATCTTCATGCTTCAACACCCTGCGCATGCTTCGAAAGATCTTCCGGTGGATCCCCACCGAGACCAGGAAGACGGTCACCCAGGCCCTCGTCACCAGTCGGCTGGACTACGGGAACGCCCTCTACGCCGGCACCGCCGCCAAACTCCAGAAGAAACTCCAAGGGATCCAGAACGCCTCAGCACGACTCATCCTGGACATCCCCCGACACAGCCACATCTCCGAACACACTGGCTCCCCGTCAACAAAAGAATCACGTTCCGACTCCTCACCCACGCACACAAGGCCCTCCACGACCTGGGCCCCAAGTTCCTCAACAGCCGCCTGACCTTCCACAAGCCCACCCGCCAGCTCCGCTCCGCCAGCCTCGCTCTCGCCACCGTCCCCCGCATCCGCAGAGCCACCGCCGGAGGAAGATCCTTCTCCTACCTGGAAGCCAAGACATGGAACTCCCTCCCCATCCACCTCCGGACAACGCAAGACCATCTCGCCTTCAGGAAGCAACTCAAGACCTGGCTGTTCGAGCAGTAGCGTCCCCCCCCCCCCCCCCCCAGCGCCTTGAGACCCTCCGGGTGAGCAGTGCGCTATACAAATGCCTTTGATTGATTGATTGATTAAGTTCTGCGTGTAGGTATTCTGAGGAAGGAATGCACTATCCCTCACTAAGCCGCTCACAGCTGCGCAAACAGCGGAGCACTGGTGTTTAGTATCTACTTCTGGTTGGGCTGAAACATCCTTGTACATGATTATTCGTTATTGTTCAAAAGTCAAAATGTTTGCAGGCACTGGGTATTCCAGTTCTTATGGAAGGAATTCTTGTTGATTGTTTTTGATCCTGAACAACAGACACATCAGTGGCCTTCAGAGACGTTGCCCACTGGATCCAACGTGGATGTAATGCTTTTGAATTCAGAACGTTAGCTTTGGTAACAGCCTCTAGGGCTGTTATTGAGGTAACAACAATAATGCTTTTGTCCTGGGCCAGGGGCCTCTCTTTTATAAACCATTTGAAAAGCAGTCAGAATTTCTTCAGTGGGAACAAAACGTTCTTCAGCATTTATATTTAAGTATGATTCATATGCTATCTGAACTGTGTCACCTTCATTGAATGTTAAATAGGTGAACCAGATGGAACCAGCAATTACTCTGATGACCAAGTTTGTTTTGTTATCACGTGTAAGTGTTTTCATTCAAGTATGTACTGTTGCAATGCTTTAAGAATGCACATGTGTACAGGTGTCCATTGTTTGGCTGAAAAATCTGGCCATATTAAGTCATAAAGTAGTTTTATGGGTTGTGCATAATCTGGAATATAAATTATACTAAAATTGAAAAAGGCCAGAAATGGCTGTAGCTTTATGATGGTATTGGGAGGTTGTAACTGTACACACTTTTCTAGAAAGTGGGGTGCCAGACTCTCTCCATCGGATAACTCAACAGGACACTGAGAAATGCAATTTTTGTTTTCTTAATATTACATTTATAGCCTAATTGGGCAAATCCCACATCAATGCGGTCCACCCGTTTTAGGTGTGTTCTGAGGTTGTTATCTACATAGGGCAACCCCTCGGGTCAGTATTGTGTAATATTGATATTACACAGGCTGAGAACAATCCTGGACTGTTCTAATACCCCTGCAGGAGTCTGCAACATTTTCTTTAAGAGCCAAGTACACGGAAGGCACTCAAATCCAGAATTTCAGGTGCTAGATTTTGCCAGAATTTTTTTTGTTGTTGAAATATCCAAGGATGTTTTGTATTTTTTGGCGTTCATTGTTGATGAGTACTGTGTGCTTGTATTGCAAATGTGCTTGCATGACTGTTAAGGTGTCTGAAATCGAAGACTATTGTGTACGAATGGTCTAGCTTAGGTACGGGAAACAAATGGTTATCTATTGGTGACAGAGTTCAATTACTCCCTGTTACTCGAGCTGACAGTATTTCTCTCACTATTTTTTTAGCCTCATGTTTAATTGGGTTTCATGGTTGGACCTGTGGTGTGGACCTAATCTGTATTACCTGATAGGGGGAAACTTTATCCCATCCTACTTGGTTGCGATAAAGCACTGGAGCTTGCACCATTATCCAAACTTTGGCGTATGCTTCTTTCAGTGCATCTGGAACAAGGACAGAGAATGAAGGCATTCCCCTAGTGGGAGATTACAGGCACATTCAGGTGGCCAATCTTTTTCTGCTAGGAGGATGGCATAACTGAATTTATATTTTGGGGAGGATTAGTTAATTATGCATTCTATGTCTCCCTCTATTTGTATTTTCAGTTTGTAAACCCTGTTGGGTGGGGAGACATTCTTGAAGTTGAAACTGCAGACAGGCACGTCTGTTAGTTGCTGTCACATCCAGAAGCTCTTGAAGATTCTGACGAACTATTGTGACCTCTGCAGCGCTGTCGAGCCCACATCCTGTTCTTCGGTAAAGTTCTCAGTATGTGCAACATGTTCCCCGGAGATAACTGCAACCTTTTTGTTTTTGAATTGGTATTTCTGTTGCAGAAGTTTCTCTTCCTTTTTTATTGTAACTTTAGATGAGCATTGTGTATCTTTTCTCTGTTTTACATACTCATTTTGGTGTTCCGAGCTCTCACTGCATTTTTCGGGTTATTCCTGAAAGGAACAAGACTGGCACATGTCAATATATTGGTATATATCAGGATTTTTTTTTTTTTAAGTTTCTCTATTCCTAAAATTGTAGCGTTTCTCAGAAGGCTTCGAACGCAGAGATTCTCCTCTTCTTTTTTATTATCTTTATTTTGTTTTTGTTTGTCCCAGCGCCCTCCTGTGCTTGTTTGGTAGAATCCTTATTGGATTTACTTTGAAGTTGTGGTTTACCTGGTCTGGCTCCCAGACTATCCCTACCTAAACTAGTATAGATTTGGGCGATAATCTTTGACAGCTTGCGTTCTTGATTCTGTGCAGGAACGTCCTGGAGCCGCTGGCATCCTGCCAATGCTATTGCTTCCCCCTTTTAAGTTACTTAATGTTACTGAGGACACTGCTGCAAAATTGCCCATTAAGTGCATCGCCAAGTCCAGGAGTGGGGCTACCCCGTATTCATCTTAAATCTGTTCGAACACTTCCGGAAGATTCTCAAGTGTCGGAGTACCGTGTGTGGTAGTGTAGAATGCAGCAAAAAGTGCACCCCTAGTGGCACAGTTGTCCACTGACTGAACCATCCCAAAAGGCAAGCACATTGCAAGAATTCTATGTTTTTCTTGGGTTTCAAAGCGCTTATTTTTTTGTGCTAACCAAAACAGAATTTACTTACATTTGATGGGTACCTTGCCTATTATTGAATGCACAGTCGCAAGATTTATTCCTGCTGTACCCAAATGTGACTCACTGGGGCAGCCCTTGTAGGGGCAGTGTTTAAAGTCTGAATTACAAATTGTATTAAGTGTCTATATATTTCTACTAAATTATTATATAAGCAGCATACCTCCACTACTGTCATGGTATCCACAATAGGGTGAGGTGTGTAGGTAGCCAATTCTAGCCACATAGGTCCGTCATTATTTAAGGGACCTAGTCTAACTTTTTGTTAAATGTTAAATTTCAGTTCTTTAAGCTGCCTGAGCTTCTACTACAAATGTGACCTCCCCGCCCTCTGCAGTGAGCCCATGATTTAATAAATGTGTTGTGAGAAGTTGTCTCATTTGCTGCAACTGCTACCCGTTGAGGGTCTGACATAATTAATGAATGATCAGTTCAGAGACAGAAACACCAATTTGGGGCAATCCTTTTTTACATTTCAAGCTTGAACAACTTACAGCTTAAAACAAGTACTACCCATCTAGCCAAGGAGGACATTCTGCAATACCACAGATGTCTCTTTATAAGGTGATTAGGGTGCTCTTAGCACATAAAGGGACTGAGATACTTGGGAGATCTGTAAACGTAGTGCCTAACCAATGTCGGTGGCACCATGTTGTAGGACTCTCGTCATGGGGGCGAGACTGCTGGACTCGGGCGGCAGCACCACTGCATGTGGGGGACTGAGTCGAACCTCACACCGTCTGATAATTGTAAGCATAACCGTACAGCTAGGTAGCAGCACCTCATCAAAACCCAAAAGTAAAGGTGATTTGTTGCAGCCTGATGCATGAAACTCTCACTTGTCAGGGAAGTCGTGGTGGAACTGATCTTACACATTTCTCTCAGTTACACCAGTCTCGGACATGTACAGACAAATGGAAGCACAGTTTGATTCAATATATTTATTGAACCAACTGCGTACTACGTGAAGAGGCATGAATTGTGATTATTAGGACGATAAAACAACATTATCATTGTGATGAAAAAAAGAGAAAAAGATAAAAAGTCCCCGCATTCTGTCACACTAGGGAATTTAAAATGCCTACATGCATTACTAAAAATCTACATGAGATCAATAGCTGTGTTCGCCCTAATCTGCCCGTACTAAGTATCTACAAGTAAGACCCATCCCCATACCTTGAAAATAAGTGGGGAGGGTTTCCTGCTGGTCTGTTGACAGTCCTCCCAGGTGGTTAGAGTGAGGAAGCCAAGTGTAGCAGGGCTGCGATGACCGGATGCAGCATAAGATGGCTGGCTGGCTAGAATGTTCCCTTCTAACCTGGTTCATGACAGTCTGTTTTATATAAAACCATTGTTGGTCCGAGAACTGCTTGTGATAAAACACCTGTCTAGGGTAGACACTTTACTCTTTGGACCGGTAATACTCAGTAAACAATCATGTACTGCTTTATACGGCCTTGGACTGAGCAAAAGATGAAGTGTTGTGCAAAAGAATTAATAACAAATTCCACATGGTAGGACAGCTGATAAAAATTATAAAACATCACTACTAAATTGAAGCCTTTGCTAAAATAATAAAAGGAATAAATTAAATTAATTTGGATAAAAGGGCACAGGCCTAGAGCTAAAATAAAAGAGCCCCTACAAAGAGCTAAAATAACCCCGCAATAGCCCTTAAGTCTGTAAGTTCCTAGTAAGTGGTACCTCTGGTACCTAGGGCATAGGTACTAAAGAGGGTCCCCTAAGAGCTAGAGCATAACTTGTGCCACTCTAAGGGACCAGCACCAAACTCATATAGACTCCTACTGCAGGCTGCATGATAGGGTGCTTTAAAAAGCAAAAACACAGCATGACACACTTATGTCATGTTCTCTCAACACTGCCTGTAATATTTGTAAGTTACCCTTACAAAATGTCTTACAGCCCTAAGGCAGGGTGCATTATATTACGGGTGAGGACATATCTGCCCGAGCAGACATGACCTTGCTATTTCTGATGAATACAACTACCTTTGGATTCCTCACCTAATGAATTCCCCCCAATGCGCAGCATTCGATGGAAACTTCTTTCCAGCTCTGCACGTCGGCGAGGACGTCACAATTGCCAGACTCCACGCGGCTCCGTCTGACGTCATCGTGGCAATAAGAGGTCCCCGCAGGTGTGGTGATGTCAGCTCCCTTTTTTCCGTGCCTTCGATAACGGTTATTTCTCCAGCTCGTGTGGATTGCTGTTGAGAGGGATACTTTGTGTTTTCGGAAATGTCTGCTCCGAAGAAGTCCGGATTCAAGCCTTGCAGAGAATGCGGAGGTCGAATGTCAGTTACTGACCCGCATAATGACTGCCTCTGGTGTCTGAGCTCGGACCACGACGTTCAGGAGTGTGGTTCGTGCCAGAAAATGAATCCTAAGGCTCTTAAGGAGCATGAAGCCAAGTTGTTTTTAGCGAAGGCTAAAAAGGAGAAGAGGAGCCATCATAGATCTCCGTCGGGGAAGTCGGCGAAGAGTCATAGGAAGCAGCACCATTACGATTCCCGGCATCGTTCCAGAGGAAGCCGTTCGAGGTCGAGGTCTCCATCTGCTCGGCGCCATAAGTCATGGGAGGTCAGCCCGACGGTGACTCCTCAGCCTTCGACTCCGCAGACTTTTCCGGCGCTGTCGGTCTTTGAGGTGGTGGAACCTCGGAGTCCTCGATTCTCTCCGGCACAGCCGGATATCCAGGATCCGGCTCCACAGGAGTATCCTGTCTTCCATACTCAGGGATCGGATCCAGCGGCATTCCTTAATGCCACGTTTGTCATGTTTGAGAACATGGCGCCAGGAGGTGGTGCGCCGGCTGGCCCCACTGGTCCCTTGGCATTTAATTTAGGCACTCCTGCTCCTTATAGACTGACGCCGTTCATGCCATTCTGTCCAGCAGGGGATGCTAGTCCGGCGCCGGTGCCGGCTGTGCAGCCGTCGACATCGGTGGAAAGGCTTTCGACGCCGGTGTCTATCCAGATGGAGTCGTCCCGAAGTCGGATGGCGTCAGTTGGTAGAGATCGGCTGTCCACGGCACCGATGGATCCATGTCTGGCGTCAGATGGGTCCGGAGAGCGGGTGGAGATACCTACTCGACACCGTTCTTCGACTTCGGGCAACTCGTCGACGCCAGGGCTGGAGGCAAAGTTGCACTCCCAAAGGAAGGCCCTGAGATTGTTGGAGGAAGGAGAGTACCGGAGACAGCTCCTTGAGGAAGGGGAGATTGTGGAGCCCCTGGGTGACTTTCAGGGGTTAGAATCGGCCAGTGGGCTGGATACTTCCCCGGAATGGGATTTGGCCTCACCAGGGGAGTTTACCGAGGAGGCAGCCTCGTTTCATTCTGTGATAAGAAAGGCTACTGATTTCTTAGATCTCCCGCTTCCTGTTGCCCAGGTCAAGACAAATATCCTGACGGAGGTGCTACATCCTGCCACTGCTGTTGCGGAGCCATTGCTGCCTTTTAATGAGGCTCTCACGGATCCCATTGTCGAGATATGGAGAAAGCCTATTTCTTCATCAGAAGTGAACAGGTCAGTGGCCAGAAGATATAGATCAGCTCCAGGGGGACCCTGGGTTCCTTTCGAAACACCTGTCTCCGGAGAGTCTGGTGGTACAGGCATCTTGTTCATCCCGGACTGCTCCTGGCTCCTTGTAGGAGGCTGGCCTGGCTTGTAGTGAGTACCAAGGGGTACTTACACCTTGCACCAGGTCCAGGTATCCCTTATTAGTGTAGATGGGTGTCTAGCAGCTTAGGCTGATAGAAAATGGTAGCTTAGCAGAGCAGCTTAGGCTGAACTAGGAGACGAGTGAAGCTCCTACAGTACCACTAGTGTCATATGCACAATATCATAAGAAAACACAATACACAGATATACTAAAAATAAAGGTACTTTATTTTTATGACAATATGCCAAAGTATCTCAGTGAGTACCCTCAGTATGAGGATAGCAAATATACACAAGATATATGTACACAATACCAAAATATGCAGTAATAGCAATAGAAAACAGTGCAAACAAGGTATAGTCACAATAGAATGCAATGGGAGTACATAGGGATAGGGGCAACACAAACCATATACTCTAGAAGTGGAATGCGAACCACGAATGGACCCCCAAACCTATGTGAGCTCGTAGAGGGTCGCTGGGACTGTAATAAAACAGTGAGGGTTAGAAAAATAGCCCACCCCAAGACCCTGAAAAGTGGGTGCAAAGTGCACCTAAGTTCCCCAAAGATCACAAAAGTCGTGATAGGGGAATTCTGCAAGAAAGACCAACGCCAGCAATGCAACAACGATGGATTTCCAGACGAGAGTACCTGTGGAACAGGGGACCAAGTCCAAGAGTCACGATCAAGTCGGGAGTGGGCAGATGCCCAGGAAATGCCAGCTGTGGGTGCAAAGAAGCTGCCACCGGATGGTAGAAGCTGTGGGTTCTGCAAGAACGAAGAGGGCTAGAAACTTCCCCTTTGGAGGATGGATGTCCCACGTCGTGAAGAAGCTTGCAGAGGTGTTTTCGTGCAGAAAGACCGCAAACAAGCCTTGCTAGCTGCAAGGGTCGCGGTTAGGGTTTTTGGATGCTGCTGTGGCCCAGGAGGGACCAGGTTGTCGCCAATTGCGTGAGGAGACAGAGGGGGCGTCCAGCAAGACAAAGAGCCCACTCAGAAGCAAGCAGCACCCGCAGAAGTGCCGGAACAGGCACTACGAAGTGGAGTGAACCGGAGCTCACCCGAAGTCACAAAGGAAGGTCCCACGACGCCGGAGGACAACTCAGGAGGTCGTGCACTGCAGGTTAGAGTGCCGGGGACCCAGGCTTGGCTGTGCACAAAGGAAATCCTGGAAGAGTGCACAGGAGCCGGAGCAGCTGCAAAACACGCGGTTCCCAGCAATGCAGTCTAGCGTGGGGAGGCAAGGACTTACCTCCACTAAACTTGGACTGAAGAGTCACTGGACTGTGGGAGTCACTTGGACAGAGTTGCTGAGTTCAAAGGACCTCGCTCGTCGTGCTGAGAGGAGACCCAGAGAACCGGTGATGCAGTTCTTTGGTGCCTGCGGTTGCAGGGGGAAGATTCCGTCGACCCACGGGAGATTTCTTCGGAACTTCTAGTGCAGAGAGGAGGCAGACTACCCCCACAGCATGCACCACCAGGAAAACAGTCGAGAAGGTGGCAGGATCAGCGTTACAAGGTCGCAGTAGTCGTCTTTGCTACTTTGTTGCAGTTTTGCAGGCTTCCAGCGCGGTCAGCAGTCGATTCCTTGGTAGAAGGTGAAGAGAGAGATGCAGAGGAAGTCTGATGAGCTCTTGCATTCGTTATCTAGAGAATTCCCCAAAGCAGAGACCCTAAATAGCCAGAAAAGGAGGTTTGGCTACCTAGGAAGGAGGATAGGCTAGCAACACAGGTAAGAGCCTATCAGAAGGAGTCTCTGACGTCACCTGCTGTCCCTGGCCACTCAGAGCAGTCCAGTGTGCCAGCAGCACCTCTGTTTCCAAGATGGCAGAGGTCTGGAGCACACTGGAGGAGCTCTGGGCACCTCCCAGGGGAGGTGCAGGTCAGGGGAGTGGTCACTCCCCTTTCCTTTGTCCAGTTTTGCGCCAGAGCAGGGCTGGGGGATCCCTGAACCGGTGCAGACTGGCTTATGCAGAGATGGGCACCATCTGTGCCCATGAAAGCATTTCCAGAGGCTGGGGGAGGCTACTCCTCCCAAGCCCTGACACCTTTTTCCAAAGGGAGAGGGTGTAACACCCTCTCTCTGAGGAAGTCCTTTGTTCTGCCTTCCTGGGCCAGGCTTGGCTGGACCCCAGGAGGGCAGAAACCTGTCTGAGGGGTTGGCAGCAGCAGCAGCTGCAGTGAAACCCCGGGAAAGGTAGTTTGGCAGTACCCGGGTCTGTGCTAGAGACCCGGGGGATCATGGGATTGTCTCCCCAATGCCAGGATGGCATTGGGGGGGCAATTCCATGATCTTAGACATGTTACATGGCCATGTTCGGAGTTACCATTGTGAAGCTAAACATAGGTAGTGACCTATGTATAGTGCACGCGTGTAATGGTGTCCCCGCACTCACAAAGTCCGGGGAATTTGCCCTGAACAATGTGGGGGCACCTTGGCTAGTGCCAGGGTGCCCACACACTAAGTAACTTAGCACCCAACCTTTACCAGGTAAAGGTTAGACATATAGGTGACTTATAAGTTACTTAAGTGCCGTGGTAAATGGCTGTGAAATAACGTGGACGTTATTTCACTCAGGCTGCAGTGGCAGGCCTGTGTAAGAATTGTCTGAGCTCCCTATGGGTGGCAAAAGAAATGCTGCAGCCCATAGGGATCTCCTGGAACTCCAATACCCTGGGTATCTCAGTACCATATACTAGGGAATTATAAGGGTGTTCCAGTATGCCAATGTAAATTGGTGAAATTGGTCACTAGCCTGTTAGTGACAATTTGTAAAGAGAGAGCATAACCACTGAGGTTCTGGTTAGCAGAGCCTCAGTGAGACAGTTAGGCATCACACAGGGAACACATACATATAGGTCACAAACTTATGATCACTGGGGTCCTGACTAGCAGGGTCCCAGTGACACATAACAAACATACTGAAAACATAGGGTTTTCACTATGAGCACTGGGCCCTGGCTAGCAGGATCCCAGTGAGACAGTGAAAACACCTGACATATACTCACAAACAGGCCAAAAGTGGGGGTAACAAGGCTAGAAAGAGGCTACTTTCTCACACTCCTTCCCTGGTGTGCCATCCGACAGGGAATCCAAATGGATGGAGCAGTCTGCAAAGGTTTTCTCGTCCTTTAGCATGGCACTTAAGTCGGCAAATGGCACGTGTATCCTGGGTAGATACATGCTGTTATGGATGCGGCTAAAGCTGCGTTGCCTGATATGCCCCAGGACTTGCAAGGACTCCTTACGGATGCCCAGGCTGCAGCGACACAAGTCATACAATCAGGACTGGACACCACTGACTCAGTTGCCAGAGCCATGGGAACATCCATCGCTACCAGACGTCATGCTTGGTTACGTACGTCTGGGTTCTCTACAGATGTCCAAGCCACTCTGTTAGACTTGCCCTTTGATGGCAATAAGTTATTTGGCACTAAGGCTGACTCTGCGTTGGGACGCTTCAAAGAGTGTAGGGCAACAGCGAAGTCCTTTGGCCTGCAAGCTGCTTCGACCCCTTTTAGGTCATTTAGATGTTTTAGGGTGTTTAGACGAGGGGCGTCCTTTTGTGGAAGATCGCAGCAGACAGGCCAGCAGCCCTCAAGTCTCCCTTACAGATCATTTAGGGGGCGGGGTAGAATCCGCACTAGAGGGCCACCCAACAGCAGCACCCTGCATGTTCCTCTTCCTAAGGGAGGGTGCAACAGGGGAAGCAACCCTAGTCCTCTAACCACTGCATCCCATGCGTCTCCTGTAGGGGGAAAGTTGTCTCTTTTTCTTCCCATGTGGGAGTCGATCACATCAGACTCCTGGGTCATCAGTGTTGTGAGGAAAGGCTATGCCCTTCCCTTTCGGAAGATTCCTCCTCCCTTCCCGCCCCGTCTTTCCTTTTGTTCAGAAGACCATCTCCTTTTGTTAGAACAGGAAGTTCTATCCCTATTGTCAAAAGGTGCAGTGGAGTTGGTTCCCAAGCAGGAAAGGGGTCAGGGATGTTATTCAAGATATTTTCTGATCCCAAAAAAGGATTGGCGTTTGAGGCCTATCCTGGACCTAAGGATTTTGAATTGGTTCCTCAAACAGGAGAAATTCAAAATGCTGAATTTAGCCCAGGTGCTTTTGGCGTTGAGCAAGGAGGATTGGATGGGGTCTGTCGACTTGCAGGATGTTTATTTCCATATTCCCATTCTCAAGTCACACAGGAAGTATCTTCAGTTTGCGGTGGGGTCGCAACACTACCAATTTGCGGTCCTTCCTTTTGGTCTTACTTCCGTGCCTCGAGTCTTCACAAAGGTGATAGCGGTGGTTGCAGCAAATCTCAGGAGGAAGGGAATAGTAGTATTCCCTTACCTGGACGATTGGTTGATCAAAGCCAAGTCTCCGGAGCTCGTGCTGCATCAACTGCAGATGACAACATAGTTGTTGTTCAGTCTAGGCTTTTCGATAAACGTGCCCAAGTCTCACCTAGAGCCCCCTCAACACCTCCTGTTCATAGGGGCAGTACTGGACACAACATTGAATCGAGCCTTTCCTCCGCCACAGCGGATTCAGGACATTCAGGCATTGATTCCAATGTTTCGAGAGGGAGCGGTTGTTCCAGTCCTCAAGGTCCTTCGTCTGCTCGGTTTGTTAACTTCATGCATTCTGTTGGTCACTCATGCACGCTGGCACATGATGGCTCTTCAGTGGGGCCTCCGCAGGCAGTGGTTTCAGCACAAAGGGGATCTCGCTGAGTCGATAAAGATCTCCAGAGACACTGCAGCAGATCTACGATGGTGGTCTGTGGACGGCAACCTGTCTCAAGGAAGGCCTTTTTCACTACCACCTTCAGTAGCCACGGTGATAACGGGTGCTTCCACTCTGGGGTGGGGAGCTCATCTGGGGGACCTGGAGATCAAAGGTCAATGGTCTCCAGTGGAGCAGATGTTTCATATCAATCTGCTGGAATTGCGAGCGATACGTTTGGCTCTCAAGGCCTTCCTCCCGTCCCTTCGTGGTCAGTCGGTTAAAATCCTGACGGACAACACGACTGCGATGTGGTACATCAACAAGCAGGGAGGAGTAGGGTCGTACCTTCTCTGCAGAGAGGCTCTGCAACGCTGGTCCTGGACACGGGACCATTGGATTTGCTTAATGGCAAACCATCTGGCCGGGGTTCAAAACGTGCGTGCGGACAGTCTCAGTCGGTTCCTCTTGGCCAATCATGAGTGGCGTCTTCATCCAGATCTGGTCCTTTACATCTTTCAGATGTGGGGATTTCCCCAGGTAGACCTATTTGGCACTCGGGAGAACGCGCACTGCCCATCGTTCTGCAGCCTCCAGTATCTGGTGCAAGAAGCGTTGGGGGACGCATTTCAGATGTCCTGGAATGGCCAGTTGCTTTATGCGTTTCCCCCCCCATACCCTTGATTCCTCGGGTTCTGAGGAAGATTCGCCAAGACCGGGCCCAAGTCATCTTAATAGCTCCAGACTGGCCAAGAAGGGTGTGGTACATGGACCTTCTCCAACTCTCACTGTGCCCTCCGCTCTGTCTCCCTTACAGGGCAGACCTCCTCTCGCAGTAGCAGTGGCAGGTTCTACACCCCCACCTCCAGAGCCTGCACCTTCATGCCTGGAGATTGAACGGGGCAATCTGAGTTCTTTTTCTCTCCCACCGGATGTGGTGGATGTTATTTTATCGGCCAGGCGACACTCCACCAAATCTGTCTATGCGAGCAGATGGGATAAATTTGTTACTTGGTGTGGAGAGAGGCAAATTAATCCCTTAAGTGCCCATTTGTCGGACATATTGTTGTTTTCATTGTTCTTGGCACAGCAAGGCTGCACTGTTGCTACTGTCAAAGGCTATCTTTCGGTTCTCTCAGCCTTCTTATGCCTACCTGATCAACCCTCTTTGTTCAAATCCCCTTTAGTATTCAGGTTTTTGAAGGGGCTTACCAATAGGTTTCCTCCCACTCCGTTTCTTATGCCCCAGTGGGATTTAAATCTGGTTCTAACCTTTTTAATGGGTTCACCTTTTGAGCCTCTACATTCTTGCCCTTTGAGATTTTCAGTCTTAAAGACTGTTTTTCTTACGGCCATCACATCTGCTAGGCGTGTAAGTGAGCTTCAAGCTCTTTGTGTTCACCCTCCTTTTACGAACTTTCATGCGGACAAGGTGGTGCTGAGGACCAGGGCGGCTTTCCTCCCCAAGGTGGGGGACTCCTTTTCATTTGGGGCAGTCTATCACACTCTTGTCATTCTAGCCTCCTCCACATCCATCATCCATCTAAGGAGGAGGAGAGACTACATCGACTGGACCCAAGGAGGGCCTTGAGTTTTTACATAGGCAGGACGAGAGAGTTCCGCTTGGACGACCAACTCTTTGTCGGATACGTGGGGAAGAGGAAGGGGAAGGCCGTCCACAAACAAACATTATCCAGGTGGGTCGTTCTTTGTATTAAGATCTGTTATTCATTAGCAAAGAAAGTTCCTCCTGTTGGAATAAGAGCCCTTCCACCAGGGCTAAGTCGGCCACACCGGCCCTGGCTAGAGGTGTTCAAGTGGCAGACATTTGTAAGGCTGCGACTTGGGCGTCCCTCCACACCTTCGTAAAGCATTATTGCTTGGACTCGGAGGTGAGGAGGGATGGCCATTTTGCGCGGTTTGTGCTGCAGGATTTCTTGGTATGATCAGTCAGAGACCCACCTCCAAGGCGGTACTGCTTTGGGACTCTATTCATTAAGTGAGGAATCCACAGGTAGTTGTATCCATCAGAAGAGCAAGTTACTTACCTTCGGTAACGCTTTTTCTGGTGGATACACTAGCTACCTGTGGATTCCTCATAGTCCCACCCGCCTCCCCGTAGTCGGTCTGGTATTACCGAGATTTCCTTGGGTGTATATATGTATATTTGTATATGGCTGAATTATGAGAGTATGTATTTATATAAATAATAATATAATATATGTATGTATATGTATGTATTTGTATATATTTATGACTATGTATTCTTGCGAATATATATGGATAGTGTTTGCTATTTCTATTTGATTAAATTTTGTATAATAGTTTTCTTGGATAAAATCATAAGGAGTATGGAATGTCGGTATTCACCTGTTCGCCTCAAAGGCACGTCAAAAATGGTGTAAACTGACATCAGCACGCCGGCGGGGACCTCTTATTGCCACGATGACGTCAGACGGAGCCGTGTGGAGTCAGGCAATTGTGACATCCTCGCCGACGTGCAGAGCTGGAAAGAAGTTTCCGTCTAATGCTGCGCATTGGGGAGAATTCATTAGGTGAGGAATCCACAGGTAGCTAGTGAATCCACCAGAAAAAGCGTTACCGAAGGTAAGTAACTTGCTCATCTTTGTCAATTCTTCGATATAGTGAGTGAACAGGGAAGACATTTTAAGCACACGTGCTAGACACTAGTCAATACGAGTTCCCCAGCTACCTGCTGGCTTCTCTGAACCTAGGTTATGTTTGGTATCAAGTATCTCCTATTGATAAACCATCACTGATTCCAGTGATGGATTTATTAATATATGGACCCAGTGGGCACACCTTTGAGGTTCCCACTTGAAAACCTACCAACTGCTGTTGTACTGACTGACTGGCTTCAACCAGTCTGCCAATAAAAAAGTCAAATGTTTAGCCCCAAGAGTGACAGCCTCTGCTATTGGGCAGTCAGGAACAAAGCCTGCTCTGGCAGGGGTGTTGCACACCTCTCCCAACAGGATGACCTGCAAATCTGCATTCCAAGGCAGGAGGCTTCAAAGAGCCCACCGCCTTTTGGTATGCGGATCTGGCTTTCCTCAGAAGTGAGGAGATGCAGACACCCCTGGCCAGGGCCCATTTGGCACCTGAAGAGGTGGGAAAATTAGCTATGCAGGAGGAATGTTGCACTTGCAGGCTGGGTACACCTTTATGGTGAGCAGCCTAAAGTGAACACAACCTTAGGAATTCCATCATCTTGTATGTGGTGGAATTTGGAATTCTGGTACAGGGCTATGCCCACTCCCCAAAGGACTTGGTTATCTAGGGGGTGTAGTGACCCCGGGGGTAAGTAGCCCATTGGCTGCTACTACCTCTCACTCCCCTTAATGGCCCTATATTGAGTATTTAGGGGTCCCCTGATACCAGGGCTTCAGATGTACTACAGAAGAAAAAGGACCCGAAGAGTAGGGAAAAGCAACTGACTTGAATTCCCCCCTCCCCCAACACTGCTGCCTGCCAGCTGTCATTGCCAACTGCAACAAAGACATCTTGCCCTGCAGCTGTTCTGCTTCCAAAAGCCTGGGAGGAATGCCAGCACTTCAAGAAGTAACCAGGATCTCCCGTGGAGTAGTGGAGCTGCTCCCCTGCACACTACAGGCACCAGACGAAGACTCAGGGTGGCTCTGGACTGCCAAAACCTGACAACACCACTGCACCCACGCCTCCTAACCTGTGTTGAAGTGGGCCAACGGTGCCAGAGTGGCCCTCAGGCCTTCCAGAGAGGGTTTGCCAACAGTGGATTTCTTGATGCTGCTGCAGCCTCTTTCTGCAGGCCTTCTCCAACAGAGAGTATCCCCTGCACATGAATCTGAATCCAAAAGATACCCCTGCACCCAAGCCTCACACAGCCTGAGAAGTAAGCCATAGGTGCCCATACGTGCCAGAGGATCTCAAGGGTGGAGGCCCCCCTCCCTATAGGTTTCCCCAGACTGCCCCCCCCCCCCCCCTCCTTCCCCCCCAAGTCCCTGGCTTGCAGGGTGAGAAGTCTTTCAAGGAGAGACACAATACCAGGCACACATAGAACACATACATAATAGTGCGCATTTCAACAAAATACACATACGTGCACACACCATTCTCATCGCATTAAACCAACAGGACCACTACCTGTCTCCACACACAACCCAGCCTCTACTGTGTATGGGTACAGTGTTGCTAATGCACAGTTATAACATACTCCCACTCAATCTCTGACAGTCCCACACTCTTGTGACTCCATTCTGAATAGTGCGTACATTTCTTTTCTGGCCCAGTTTTCACAAGTATTGTATGATCCATAGAGGCTTGCAAAGTGACCAATCTCCATGTGACTTTGCTAAATTTAGAGTGGTAGTAGGTGGTTAGGTTGCAGGTACCACTGCCTGTGACAGTGTGTCTTTGTCTATACAAATGTGGCCTGCCATTGCTCTGGCTGGTGGCCACTTCAAGGATAAGGAGATATGTGGCGCTGCCACTTTCTAAACAGCTAAATCCTCCAAGTTATGTAGTGTGTAGGGCTGCACTTCAGGAAGCTCCTTCCAGGGCTCTGGCAGTCCACCAAAAGCTCCTGAGCTACTCGTTGGATACCCCTTTGCTAGTGACTGACAAACAATAAAAACAAAAGTAGGCATGGCAAATAGGACAATAAAGAAATGAAGGAAAAAGTGCAGCAATGTGGTGAAGCTAGGCGACAATGTTCTACAGATCATCCAAAACATTACGCTTGCTCAATATGAATGTAACAGGCGAAGGGTTGAAATGTGACAGTGTCACTGCCTGGCATATAACAGATACTTCCGTGATTCAAGCATCAGCATATACTGGGAACATAGCAGGGCATGGGTATGCAAAAGAATGTGACTGAACACTATGAGAAAGAGATGAAATGTACAAGGGAAAATCGGAAATGCAAGGACATATATGACCGGATCTAATGAAAACTGAACAACAGTGCAACACTGCTTCATATACAAGTGGCATTAACAAGATAACATGCTTGAATGAACAACACACTCCACTGGCAAAGAAAATGTGTAAGAAAACATGGAATATACAAAGAAACATTGCATAGTATGCTAGGGACTAACTGTACTGAAGGAAAAGAAGTGGAACCCGTTAAAGAATCTTAAGAAGCATGCAAAGGAGGAAATGCTAACCTGCTTTTAATCGTAGCTCACTATCCAGAAGCTCTTATTTACATTTAGAATAAGATTATCCATATTAACAAACGTTAAAGAATTTTGTTTTAACTCTATGAAACGTTTTGGCCACAAGTCAACCAGATATCGCTCCCAAAAGCGAACAAGCATTGGTAAGTACAATAGGTCTTGACTACACGAGGTACCGGCTGTGTCAGTTTTTTAAAGTCATGTCGTACAGCATATTTTCTTGATACCTATTTTTCAGCAAATGAATTGCTGTATACCCAGTATAAAATGAAAACCCACTGCAAGGTGCAGCTCATTTATTGGCTCTTGGTACCTAGGGTTCTTGATGAACCTACAAGCCCTATTAATCCCCGCAACCAGAAGAGTCCAGCAGACTTAACGGTATAATGCTTTCAAAAATCTGACATCGCAGGAAAAAAAGTTACAGAGTAAAACGTGGAGAAAAATGGCTGGTTTTTTTCACCTAAATTTCAATATAATTTCATTTCAGCTGTTATTTTCTGTAGGAAACCCTTGTAGGATCTACACAAATTACCCCTTGCTGAATTCAGAATTTTGTCTACTTTTCAGAAATGTTTAGCATTCCGGGATCCAGCATTGGTTTCACACCCATTTCTGTCACCAACTGGAAGGAGGCTGAAAGCACAAAAAATATGGTAAAAATGAGGTATGTCCCAGTAAAATGCCAAAATTGTGTTGAAAAATTGGGTTTTCGGATTCAGGTCTGCCTGTTCCTGAAAGTTGGGAAGATGGTTATTTTAGCACCACAAACCCTTTGTTGATGCCATTTTCAGGGGGGAAAAAAAAGCCTTTTTCTGCAGCCCTTTTTTTCCTTAAAAAAAAAAAAAAAAATGAAATGTTCGCTGTATTTTGGCTAATTTCTTGGTCTCCTTCAGGGGAACCCACAAACTCTGGATACCTCCAGTATCCCTGGGATGTTGGAAAAAAGGACGCAAATTTGGCGTGGGTAGCTTATGTGGACAAAAAGTTATGAGGGGCTAAGCGCGTACTGCTGTAAATAGCCAAAAAAAGACTGGCACCTGAGGGGAAATAGGCCTGGCTGCTTAAGGGTTAAATACACAGAAAAAAGAAGCCCCTAAAAAATGTCCCTCGCCTGGAGCATGAATGCATCCTTCTCAAACACATGAAGAGGAAGGAAGTCTATGGAGACAAACAATACAAAGCAAGCAAATTAGTGACAATGAAGCCAACCAATCTAATTAATATACGAAAACATGGATTAATAACTCCCCCTGATTTACTACAACAACTTAAGATGAAATGGGACTGTGAGATAGGAGACTTCGGGGATGGAGAATGGGAGAAGGCCACAGGAGTGTTTAAAGAAATTGCCATAAAAAATGTGTTTAGACTAATTCAACTACTCCAGCACAGCACTACATTCCATGGGCAAATGTCCCATGAATATTTGTGTCGGGGAATTGTGTGGGTGGGGGTGAGAAGTGAGCACCTTCCTCCACGTGCTCTGGTCCTGCCCAAAATACAGGATAACTGAACAACATTAGAAGACACTATAAAAACGGTCAGGCTACACAGTGCCCGATTTGGCCAAATGTTGATTATTAAATATTTGGGGAGGCGGGCCCCGCCTAGATGTAGCCAGCTATGGCTGTCTTTGGGGTTGGGGGTGACAAAACGTAATATAGAAAGAAACTGGGGAGCGAGTTTGGCTTCGGACGTGGTAGACTGAAGTAAAGGCATGGACTGGTGTATGCTGGAGGAAGAGAATCTATCACAACAGATAGTGCCCCTAAAAGAATGGGAAAAAATCTGGGCTCCTTAGCGAGTGCATAGAGTGTTAACATGAAGATTTTTTTTGTTTCTGTTTTACTTCTGAAAATCAGTAAAAACAAGCGGGCAGTCAAGATTGCGTTCGAGCCACTACTGCAACACCGAGGTCCGCTGCACTTAAAATTGAGAGCACCAGCCTTCCTGGGGACACTCTCAGCATGGTCTCCCCCAGCGATGCAGCAGCAGAACAGCAAATGTGGACATGGCAGCCACCATGAGAGAAACACGGACGGACTGAGATGGTGAGAATGCCCTGGGAGATCTGAAGCGGACAGAAAGACCCTGGTGGAAGCATTCCCTCTGCCCTGGCATCAGGTGCAGGTCTTTTGGGGGATCAAAAGGTGAACGCTTCTATACGGGCAAGAATAGCACCACAGCCCCAAGGCGAACATGTGACCTTACCTCTGCGGCCTCCCCAGCTGTCTTCTCCCAGGACCCAGGGGCTTTCACTGGAAGAGCTAGCACATCAACGGTAAAAGTTAGTGTTGCCCACATATCTCACACCTAATCCTGCTTGAGACGGGGCCAGAACCACCTGAGCAACACCTAACAGCTGGCCACAAGCAACCAGGCTTAGACTTAATACTCAGTGTACTCTACCCAACACACATGTGGCAGGCTGCGGTCTCCTGCCTATGTCTTAGTGGGGACAACCTGTACACCGGTCCTCCACAATAGCCCTGAAGTGAATCACGTAGCGTTTCCTGTGGCACAACCCCAGTCAGCTGGACCAGAGACATAGTTGTGAAGGGTGTGCATTGCAACTCAGACACCACTAGTGGAAAACCAAACCACAGAAATCCCCCACCATGACATCATAGGTGCACAACAGAATGGGGACTGGCACAACTAGCCCAGTACACCCTACAGCACACAATGCTCAGCGAATTGTGGCCAAAAGGAGGCCACCGTTAAAGACATGTTGAATAAGACCTCCAATAAGAAATCGGAGTAGTGCCCCAACACACTGCCAGCTCTCAGACTGTGGGGCTTTAGTCTCCGCCACCACCGATTGAGCAACCAGTGACCCGAAGGTTCCTGGAGCATTTGTTCGGGGTGTTACACGGCGATATCGCAGCCCTTCATCATGAAACAGCAGAAGGCGTAAAGGATCTCAAGAAATAGCTGTGGGGGGGGGACGAAATGGCCCACCGTCTAGACATACTTGAACAGGTGGGAGACCACGGCGAAGTGGAGCTGAGTGACCACAAACAAGAGCTGCTGGAGCTGAGGGATAGAAATGAGTAACTGTGCTATTGACTGGAACACCTTGAAAATCACTTGCGCTGCCCCAACTTACTAATTAGAGGTGTCCCACTGCAGGTGGACTCTGGGCAGTTAGAGGAATACGTAGTGTGTTTGTTCTGGCAGGTGGCTCCCAACCTATGAAACAGGGACTTCATACTGGACTGAACCCATAAAGTGGGCAGGGCAGCCAAGAAGCCAGGCATGCCTCAGAATATCCTCACATGCCTCCATTGTTACAAGCAAAAAGACCTCATTATGACGACGGTCCGAGACAGACCCATCATCACCTTCAAAAGGTGCCAAAGTTGGGCTATTCCAATATTCCGCTCCACTCACCCACCAGCACCATAGAATGCTACAACTGGCCACAGCCTTCCTGCGGGAAGAAGGCATCAGATACAGATGAGATTGGGGAGGAGGGGGGGGTCACCCTTTCAGTCTAGTCTTGGTCTGGAATAATGAAACACAGGCGGTTCATACTCTTGAGGAGGCACACTCTACCCTGGGATTTGAACCACCATCTTTCTTGGAGAACTCCCAATCTGGATCCCAATACTCATACTGCTCCACTGACCAATCCAATAGACGCTCATGCAGCATCAAGAAACGAGCAGTGAAACCCACTGCATCTGAATGACACAAGGAGCATGAGGCCCTCCTGCTCCAACTTCAACAGCAGGGGAGTGCATCGGAACCAGAGAACGATTAATCCTTGAATAAGAGCTCTCATCTGCTTACCCGATGATCACCCCTCCGCCCCCAGTCGAACTGTTGTCCACTACTCACCACAAGAACGGTGCTACAGCGAGACGATTGTACCAGTAAAAGGTGGCAGAGCTCCCAGCCATCCCCCTGCTAGATTGCAGATGACCACGAGACCCCAGATCGCCATTGACATGGACTCTCTCTACTCAAGTGTTTGGGGTTTCCAGGAGTGGGAATGTTATTTCCCTGTTGTTTTACTAGTTCATCCCCTCCCCTGTACATACCTTCACAGCGCGACCCTCTGAATACACACCTTCCTATCACTGGACTGTGCACTAACCACTCTTATGCCTCATGATCTCAATACTGAGTCTCAATGTTAGAGGACTTAATGCCCCAGTGAAGCGTAAGGAGCTCATCACTATGCTTAGGGAGGCTAAATTAGATATCTTCCTACTCCAGGAGACCCATCCCCTTGGGAGTGACTGGCATTGCATGCACTTCTGCTGGTTTGACCGTCAGCTCTTCCCCTCTGGCCTGCAATCCTCCTAGTAACACACTTTCCAGGCCGAGTAATACAAACAAAGGTAGAGGTAACAGGCAGATTGCTTGCACTGCGCATTACCATACAATCTTACACACGTACAACAGCCACCATTTACACCCCTAATGACCATCAAGAACCCTTCCTCTTAGACGCCCCTAGGCAGAGTATTAACAACCCCAGATACAGACATTCTAGTGGGAGGGGATTTTAATTTGGTGCCCAACACTCATGGACCGGTCCGCCCAGAATAACAGGCCGAACTGGGGCTTTCACAGCAGTGGGCCTGCAATGGCTTAGAGACGTGGGGCTTGAAGACGTATGGCACAAGACTCACATCACAGATAAGCGATACACATTTTTCTCAGCAACACACCAAACTGATGCCTGCATAGATTTCTTTCTCACATCTCCACACTTGACTGCAGCTGTCACAGATGTGGGTGGCTGCCCTTTGTGACCATTCACCCATATCAATCACTACATGCACCCCACGTGCTCCAGCACACCTCCACAGTTGCTGCCTTAACACCAAAATGCTGCAATATGACTCAGTTATGGCTGAAATTAACTCTGCGATCCACACATTTCTGGACCTGGATGATACCCCAGACACACCTACTGCAGTACTCTGGGATACATTGAAGACAGTGCTCAGAGGAACATTCATAGCAATATCTGCCCAGCACAACACAACAAAGACAGATTGTATAAGAGACTCCTGTTGGACAGCCAGGTAAAGGCCCTTGAGGAGGAGCATGGGAGAACGGGGACCCATCAGGTGCGCCACCGACTCACTGCTGCGCGCAAGAAGCTTAAAGAGTTGGATGTTGATAAAGCAGAATATGCACTCCTATGCATTAAACAAACGTTTTATACTGGGGGTAACAAAGCTGGGAGCTTGCTAGCCCAATGGATGTGTGCCAAGGCATTCGACAACAGATAGTAGAGCTAGTGACACCACATGGTGCCACCGTCAGTCAGGACTCACAAATTGCTCAGGAATTGAAGCACTTTTATGCCTCGCTACACACTGCCAAAACACTGGATACAGAAACGGCCTCTCATTACCTTGACTGTGTATTGGTGGATCGTATCACAGCCAAGGAAACTACACTCATGGATAGAGATATCCAAGTGACAGAGGTCCTCATGGCTATAACACGACTTCAACCTAGCAAGAATTCAGGGCAAGATGGCTATCCCTCTGAATTTTACAAGCTCTTTGCTCCAACACTGACCCCTGTTTTGGTCCGGTTATACAACTCCTTTAGTGAAACAGGGACCCTTACAGACACCATGAGAGACGCCAACATAATGGGGATCCCCAAACCAGGAAAAGACTCCACACACTGCAGCTAATATCACCCCATCTCCCTACTGAACATAGACACCAAACTCTTCACCAGTGTACTGGCAGCCCGCCTAGCCCCCTTTATCCAGGGTCTGGTGGACCCCAACCAGGCCGGCTTTGTAACACAGAAAGGCTGTAGTGACAACACCAAGCACCTCCATCACTTCATCGATAAGACCCACCTGTCTCGAGTGCCGGCGCTCCTCTTATCTGTCCACACAGAAAAGGCATCTGACAGTGTTCACTGGCCATACCTGTGCTCGGTACTAGCCATAGTTGGCCATGGAACGAGATTCCAGAAATGGGTCAGGTGCAGCTACGCCAACATGAGGGCGTGGGTTAGAGTAAATGGGAAAATGTTAAGGCCTTTTCCAATTGGCCGTGGAACCAGACAGGGGGTGCCCTATGTCCTCCCCTCCTCTTTGCTTTATATATGGAACCACTGGTAGGGAGGATACGGGGCGACACTTTGATAAAGGGTATCCCTATGGAAGGTACGGAACATAAGCTGGTGATGTACACCAATGATGTGATAATATTGTTTATTCAGCTGCTCAAGTCACTCCCACCTTTGATAACGGAGCAGGAAGCCTTTGGGAGGGTTTTAGGGTTTAAAGTCAATCTGCAGAAAACACAAACATTAGGCCTTACAGTCCCACTAGTAGATCATTAGCAGATACCCCTAGTTTCCCATTCATGTGGGCTACTCAGCGGGTCCCCAATCAAGGCCTGCAGATCCACCCTACCATTAAGAAGATGGTGGAGCACAATTATGGATCGCTTCTTTCGGCAGCCCGAACAGACTTGAGATCTAGGACGGCAGGTACGGTCTCCTGGCTCGGAAGACTTGCAGCGATAAAAATAACTCTCCTCCCCGGAATTCTGTATGTAGTGCAGATCTTGCCTTTTCAGCCCCCCCGTTAGTATTAGGGAAACTACAGCATTTAATTGAGCATTATATCTGGGATGGCAAAAAGGCTCGTATGGTACAAAACCAGACTTATTGGCCACTAAAGGAGGGTGCTTTGGGAATCCCTAATTTAATACACTACTAACAAGCAGCACAACTCTGATATTTGGTGGAATGGTCCAGACCAGTGACCGAGAAGCATTGGTGATTTACTGACCAAGCAATAGCTGCGGTCCAGATCTGGAAAATATCCTGTCTCCCTAAGTTTCGCTGCCGAGCAGATGTTAACATCTCTCCCGTCCTCTGGGCTACAATGGGCATTTGGGACAAATGTACAGTTAACAAAGGGGCTGTCCTCGTGCAACTCACCCCAAACGCTGATTCTCGTGAATCCGTACTTCTCCATGGCCCTCCATGACAAATACTTTACACAATGGGAGTGGGAGACCTCTTTGATTTAGAAGGCCTCATGGCCTTTGCCCAACTCCAGGCAGTCTAGGACCTCCCCTGTGCCGCACACTGGCAATATCTAGCTCTCAGCCACTGGGTTACTCAACCACATATTAAGCCACATGCTGGTCACCCTCTCACACAAGCACCAAGGACAAGAAGCTCCTTTCGGACATATGCACATTCCTCAATACTTAGACACATAAGACACCATTGTCTGCACAAAGGCTATGGGAATTAGAATGCGAACATACCTTGAGCACCAAGGAATGTGCAAATATTATGCACAGAGCACGCACCTCAGCTTGCAGTGCCAATGGGAAAGAAACACTAATGAAAACTGCACATTAATGGTATTATAACACAGCCCCATTGACGAAGTGGAGAAGGGGGAACACGAGACAGTTGTTGGCGATATTGTGGCCAATCGGGAAACCTTACACATCCTGTGACAACGCCCTAAACTGTAGACATTCTGGTCAGACATCCTAATGAATATCAATGATATGTTTGACACAGACATAGCACGCTTCCCAAGCTACATCTTACTGGGGGTCCCCAACGCACTAACTTACCACTTGAGATCGATGAAAGGTAGAGCCATTACCCTAACCTTCTGTGTGGCAAAGTAAACTATCCTGGCAAAGAGGGGAACGGATGCAGTCCCAACGAGACTAGACTGGCTGCACAGACTGTGGGGCCTCCTGGGTATGGCGAGACTGACAGCAGTAATTGACTGCAGACTACCCCAATTTGGTAAGACGTGGGGGCGATGTATATGCTTACTATCTCAAGAATTCCAGAAGTTGACCTGCCCATAGTATCAGACGGTGCTGCACTTCACCCACAAGGATGGAGGTCCACCCCTTAGAAAGACAATGGTTACTCCCTGTCCGTTGAGCCATCCGTAATGGCACAACACCACTGCCCTATAGTATAGGGCAGTGGTTCCCAACCTGTGGTCGGGGGACCCCTGGGGGTCCACGAAGCCTCCTCAGGGGGTCCATGACTGTATAGAAAATTAATATTAACAGTTTAGGTCCCCAGCTTCCAGTAATGACTCATGGGGAGGGGTGGAGGGGAGGGCTGTCCCAGATTCAAATAATGATTCAGTGGGGGTCTCCTGGTTCCAGTACTGCTAAAGTGGGGGTCTACAGAAGTCAAAAGGTTGGGAACCACTGGTCTAGGGCATTAGTGTCTAGTGTACTACCCTCTCCTTCCCCTGGTTTCCGCCCACTACCCTTTTCAAGCTTATATTCTCCCCTCTCCACCCTATCTCACCGGTCTGCATTATACATGCTTCTGATCGCTTGCCTCACTGGCCTGTTGATGTAGGCGAGACCTGTTGTATGTTTACATGCCAACATTTTTACTAATAAAGATTTAATTCCAAAATCAATAAAAATTTATTTTAAAGCAAACAAAGCCAACCAATGCAAGCAATTGTTGATCTTTAAACCTACTGACTGAAAACAAAAGGTATTGGCGAGGCAGCACAGCTTAGGACCAAAACTAAAAAAGTAGGATGAAAGTCCGAGTGGGTGCTAGAAACATACCAGGTTTAGTTTGGTGTCCAGAATGCCTGCCCACCTCTGCTTTTTA